>NC_090444.1:438220737-440874487 GCF_031143425.1 Pleurodeles waltl | reverse complement strand
GACCAACAGCTCGTGTGCAACCTTTGCTTCTCCCTAGACCAACGAGAGGCTGACTGCGACGCTTGGAAATCATTCCATTTGAAAAAAAGATGCATTTGATAGAGACTTCTAGTTGCAGATTCCTTACCTTAGAATTTCCCCCAAGCGGCAGTCTGGATCTGGAGGTTTTTCACAAGCAGTACCCCTGCGCGCTGTCAGTTGGTATCATGCACACTAGATATGATGTTGAGTGACCTATATAGGTGCCACCCCGGCACAGTTACACCAGTTCTTTTCTTTCCCTGCCAGCCAGGTCAGATCCGAAGAAGAACTAATCCTCAGTCACTTTCTGACTTGTCTTTTTTTAACTTTTTGTCAAAGTTTTTTTAGCCCAGTTGCGTTGAGATGTCGTCACATAAGACAGGGTTCAAGCCCTGCGGATCTTGTCATCGGGTGATCGATGTCTGTGACGAATCCACACCTCTTGTGCTTGTGGTGTTTGAAGCACAACCACGACTGAAGTCGTGCTCTGAGGGCTGGGCCATGAATCTGAAAGCTTTGAGGGAGCAGTCCCTACAGCTCATTGCGGCTCTGCGCTCAGCCGTCTATCGGTCCCAATCTTGGTCAAGAGGAAGGTTCTGAGAACGGTTGCGGAGCTCCCATTCTTCATCACCCTCGGGACAATCGGATAAGTCGAAGCACAAAAAGAAATTGAAGAAGAAGTGTTCTTCGACTTCACCCTGTCCTTCGACCAACTAGACAAGGGAAACGAGCATTGTCGTTCCAGGCCTCCTTCCTCAGAGCCTGGTTTGGCTCCTGCGTCTCTGATTTTCCGGGAGCCAGAGCGACCCCTGCCCAACTCTGAGAGATTTAAGAGTCCGTGTGCCTCATATTTGGGCAATCCAACTCTTCTCGAGTGCCTTAGGGGTCCCTCCAGTTCCGCGTCGGTGGCCTCAGCCCCTGGAGGCACCCATGGATCCGAGTCTGCACCAGTCGTTTTGCCTTGACCTTCCCAGTCGCCAGTTGCAACGCTCCCAACGCCACCCATGCCCTTGTGTGGTGTTTACCCTATCCTCATTGCTGGCTCTGACACAGAGCAGGACCGGTGTCACGCACCGCTGATTCTGACTTCAACAGGGACCTTGCTCCCTAGGTCGGGGACTGACCCTTATACTCTTGAGCTGGGGTATGGTGAGGATTGGGAGGGGTAGATGGACCCTTTGGAATACCAGCTGGAAGATCCCATGGACTGGTGGATGGACCTGGGTGAGGCCAGTGTTCTGGCACTTCCCCTGACACTAGCATGCTTTCTCCCTCTACCAGGGTTACGGAGGAGGGAGTTTCCGACTCAGTGCAACCGAGGTCCTGGGCGTCGAGCTGCCTTCAATGGCAGTCATGACTAACCTCCTGACATAGGTGTTTCAGCCTGGGGGTTCCACATTGGAACCCCTTTTGCCATTTAATGAAGCCCTTACTGATGTCCTTCTGGGAACCTGGTCCAATCCCAGTACAGGGGCTCCTGTGAACGAGACAATCGCTCGCCGCCGTAGACCTGCTTCAAATGACCCAGTGTTTCACATTCCCGGATAGGGAATCTAAGAGGCCAGATCAGCTTGGGAAGACTATCTTTTCTTCCTCCAGCCTGGCATTGCTGTTCGTTTACACTGCATGCCTTTCAGGCTGTTACACCCATACTTTATGGAGCACAGTTGCACAGGTGCTGCCACAGGTCTCGGAGGTGGCCCAGGAGCATTCTCTCCCAAGCTGTTGCTGATGGGAGAGATGCAGCACAGTTCACAATACGATGTGGGCTGGATACGACCGACTCAGTAGGCAGATCGGTTACGTCGACAGTGGCCTGGAGGCGCCACACCTGGTTGAGGACATTTGGCTTTTCGGGGGATGTCCAATCCACCATTATGGACATGGCCTTCAATGGAACCCATCTCTTTGGGGACAAAGCAGACTCTGCACTCAAGAGCTTTAAGACGTCCCTGTGTGTCCCCAGGTCCTTGGGCCCTGCAACTGTCCCTCGCTCCCCTTAGTCGTGGCTATGGAAGGGGCAGCAAACCACGTCCCCTCCAGCCACTGTGCTGCGCATGCTGCCCATTCTGCCCAGCCTCTGCATCGCCGAGGACATGAGATCCAACACCCTCGCGGATCAAGGACCCAGCGGTCTAGCCATTCCACTGCTCCCCCCTGCATTGGCTCCCAAATCTTCCTAGTCTGACGTTCCCCCACCAGGGACCAGTCGGAGGCAGGATTCTCCATCACCTCCCCTGCTGGATGCCCATCACGTCAGACAGGTGGGTTATGAAAATAGAAGGGGCTACTCCCTCCCCTTCGAAAATACCCCTCCATCCATGCCACCATCCTACGATCAGATGACAGAGGATCACCTGGCACTTCTCTGCAAGTAGGTTACGACTGTCTTGGCCAAGGGATCCTTAGAGAGAGTTCTTGTGTCTGAAGTAGGCTGTGGTTGTTATTCCAGCTACTTTCTGGTGCCCAAAAAAGACAAGGGCCTCCGCCCTATCCTAGATCTTCGGTCCCGAAGTCTTGTCCTGAAGAAGTAGAAGTTCACAACGCTCACTCTGGCTCAGGTTCTATCGGCCCTGGACCCAGGAGACTGGATGGCAGTGTTGGACTAGCAAGACACTTATTTCCATATTCCCGTCCTGCCTGCCAACAAACGTTACTTGCGGTTCATGGTAGACCACAAGCATTTTCTATTCACTGTGCTCCCCTTTGGGCTTACCAGTGCCCCCCTCGGATCTTAACCAAGGTAATGGTGGTTGCGGCTCATCTGCGCAGGTTAGTAATTTCAGTCTTTCCCTACCTCGTCGACTGGCTGTTGAAGGCTCTATGCCCCAGGCTCTCGTTACCCACCTTCAGACTACAGGGAGTGCAGAATTATTAGGCAAGTTGTATTTTTGAGGATTAATTTTATTATTGAACAACAACCATGTTCTCAATGAACCCAAAAAACTCATTAATATCAAAGCTGAATATTTTTGGAAGTAGTTTTTAGTTTGTTTTTAGTTTTAGCTATGTTAGGGGGATATCTGTGTGTGCAGGTGACTATTACTGTGCATAATTATTAGGCAACTTAACAAAAAACAAATATATACCCATTTCAATTATTTATTATTACCAGTGAAACCAATATAACATCTCAACATTCACAAATATACATTTCTGACATTCAAAAACAAAACAAAAACAAATCAGTGACCAATATAGCCACCTTTCTTTGCAAGGACACTCAAAAGCCTGCCATCCATGGATTCTGTCAGTGTTTTGATCTGTTCACCATCAACATTGCGTGCAGCAGCAACCACAGCCTCCCAGACACTGTTCAGAGAGGTGTACTGTTTTCCCTCCTTGTAAATCTCACATTTGATGATGGACCACAGGTTCTCAATGGGGTTCAGATCAGGTGAACAAGGAGGCCATGTCATTAGATTTCCTTCTTTTATACCCTTTCTTGCCAGCCACACTGTGGAGTACTTGGACGCGTGTGATGGAGCATTGTCCTGCATGAAAATCATGTTTTTCTTGAAGGATGCAGACTTCTTCCTGTACCACTGCTTGAAGAAGGTGTCTTCCAGGAACTGGCAGTAGGACTGGGAGTTGAGCTTGACTCCATCCTCAACCCGAAAAGGCCCCACAAGCTCATCTTTGATGATACCAGCCCAAACCAGTACTCCACCTCCACCTTGCTGGCGTCTGAGTCGGACTGGAGCTCTCTGCCCTTTACCAATCCAGCCACGGGCCCATCCATCTGGCCCATCAAGACTCACTCTCATTTCATCAGTCCATAAAACCTTAGAAAAATCAGTCTTGAGATATTTCTTGGCCCAGTCTTGACGTTTCAGCTTGTGTGTCTTGTTCAGTGGTGGTCGTCTTTCAGCCTTTCTTACCTTGGCCATGTCTCTGAGTATTGCACACCTTGTGCTTTTGGGCACTCCAGTGATGTTGCAGCTCTGAAATATGGCCAAAATGGTGGCAAGTGGCATCGTGGCAGCTGCACGCTTGACTTTTCTCAGTTCATGGGCAGTTATTTTGCGCCTTGGTTTTTCCACACGCTTCTTGCGACCCTGTTGACTATTTTGAATGAAACGCTTGATTGTTCGATGATCACGCTTCAGAAGCTTTGCAATTTTAAGAGTGCTGCATCCCTCTGCAAGATATCTCACTATTTTTGACTTTTCTGAGCCTGTCAAGTCCTTCTTTTGACCCATTTTGCCAAAGGAAAGGAAGTTGCCTAATAATTATGCACACCTGATATAGGGTGTTGATGTCATTAGACCACACCCCTTCTCATTACAGAGATGCACATCACCTAATATGCTTAATTGGTAGTAGGCTTTCGAGCCTATACAGCTTGGAGTAAGACAACATGCATAAAGAGGATGATGTGGTCAAAATACTCATTTGCCTAATAATTCTGCACTCCCTGTACGGCACTAAAAACGTGCTGAAGTCACTCCTGACTCCCTCTCAAAAGCTTCCTTTCATCTGGGCTGTTCTAGACACAGTGCCATTTATCCTCCCAAGCAGCAAGTCCAGGATATTCAGGTTATGATAATGATGTTTCGGACTCTATCCTGGATTTCGGTAAGACAGACTCTGAGGCTGTTGGGACTCATGGCCTCCTGTATCCTGTTAGTCAAACATGCCAGATGGCATATGAGGACTCTGCAGTGGGACCTGAAGTTTCAGTGGGCGCATCAGGTAAATCTTTCCGACATGGTTCAGATCTCTAAGGGAACTGCAAAAGACCTGCAGTGGTGGTTGGTGATCTGCGATTGGGTCAGAGGCAGATTCCTCTCCCTTCCCCAGACAGATCTCACAGTAGTGACAGATGCGTCACTTCTGGGATGGGACGGCCATCTGGGAGAGGCAGAGATCAGATGCCTCTGGTCTCTGGCGGAATCCGGACTTCAACTTGATGGAGCTCGGGGCGATCCGACTGGCATTGAAAGCATTTCTTCCTGTTGTGAAAGGGTAGTTTGTGCAGGTGTTCACGGACAACACCACCGCAATGTGGTACTGCAGCAAGCAGGGCGGTGTGGGGTCATGGACCCTTTGTCAAGAGGCTCTGCGTCTCCGGACATGGCTGGAACAACAGGGTATAATCCTGGTAGTTCAACACCTGGCAGGTTCTCTGAACGCCAGCGTGGAAGAACTCAGTCGTCAATGCCTTGCGGATCACGAATGGTATCTCCATGCGGAGGTGACGCAAGGACACTTTCAGCAGTGGGGAGAGCCTTGGTAAGATCTGTTGGCCTCCGCAGAGAACGCGCAATGTCAGCAGTATTGCGCGTTGGAGTTTCCAAGGCGACAGCCGCTCAGTGAAGCTTTTGTCGCAAGTGGAGTTCAGGCCTCCTGTACACTTTTCCGCCCATACCACTCCTGCCCAGAGTTCTCAAGAAGGCCAAGAATGACCGGGCCCAAGTCATCCTAGTGGCTACGGATTGGGCACGGAGAGACTGTATCCCAAGCTTCTCAAAATTAACATCAGTCCTCCGATCCGGCTGCCCCTTCGGGAGGATCTTCTGTCGCAGCAGCAGGGGAGGGTTCTCCACCTGAACCTGTCAACTCTGCACCTGCATCCGTGGAGATTAAGCGGCAGCAGTTGATAGCTTTTGACCTTCCCTCCAAAGTCTGTAAAGTTATTTTGGGAGCCAGGTGTCCCTCCACTAAAACGGTATACGCTTGCCGTTGGAAACACTTTGTATATTATTGTGCAGAAAGATTTATTTATCCTCTTTCTGATATTCCTTTTTTCATTCTTTCCCTTGCCCAGCAGGGTTCTGCCTTGGGGACTCTCAGAGGCTATCTTTCTGCCTCATCGCCATTTCTTCGGCTGCTTGATCAGCCTTCTCTGTGTAAATCCCCCATTGTTCATAGATTCCTCAAAGGGCTTGTACATATGTTTCCCCCACGCCATTTGTTATGCCCCAATGAGACTTAAATCTGGTCCTCACATTTCTGATGTGTGGTTCCTTTGAGGCTTTGCCCAACTGTCCGCTAGGGCTGCTCATCATCAGGACAGCCTTCTTAGTGGCTAAAACATCTGCCAGGAGGGGTGAGTGAGATGCATGCTCTGTCATCAAAGCCACCGGATCCCACTATGTATCCAGTGAAGGTGGTTCTCAGAACTCGTGCCTCTTACCTCCCCAAAATGGTGACCCCATTTCATCTGGGTCAGAACATCACCCTGCCCACCTTCTTTGCTCCACCACATCCCTCGAAGGAAGAGGAGCGACTCTACCGACGGGACCCAAATAGACCATTGTTGTTCTGCCTTTACCACTCAGAAGAGTTCCGGGTGGATGACCAACTCTTTGTGGGGTACGTTTGAGCTAAGAAGGGTCGGGCAGTGCAGTGCAGAAGCAAACCATTTTGTGCTGGGTTGTTCTCCGCATCAAGATCTGCTACACATTGGCCAAGAAGCAGCCTCCTGAGGGCTCACTCTGCTGGGGCAAAGCTGCTACCACTGCGTTAGCTCGAGGCGTTCCAGTCCTGAGATTTATCAGGCGGAAATGTGGGCATTTTTGCACACGTTTGGAAAGCATTACTGCCTTGACAGTCCGGTACAAAGAGACAGACACTTTGCCTGTTCAGTCCTGCAGGACTTCTTAGAGTAAGTAGAAATATCTGCAACCCACCGCCAGGAGGTTATGGCTTGGGTGTCTATTCAAAGGTAAGAAATTTGCAGCCAGAAGTCTCTATCAGATGAACAAGTTATTTACCTTTCTTTAACGCGTTATCTAGTAGAGAATCTATCTAGCTGCAGATTCCTTACACCCACCCATGCCTCCCCGCTCTGCGGATATGTCTAGTAGGGATAGGGTGTATCCCTTTTCAGGGCCCTAGTTTTGCACAGAGAAAATGTTCTGCTTGCGTTAACAACGTAGTTGTTGTTCTGGAGTCTTTGTTCCAGACATTTCCCCCACTCTGTGCTCCTCCAAGTCACTCTCTGCTATTCTATTGTATGCCACCCCACTTTTCACAGCTCCACTCTATCACTCCACTGTATGCTATTCTACACTGTGCCACTTCTTTGTGTTCCACTCCACTCGGGCCATTCCACTCAACTCCACTCTGTGCCACTCCTCTCGACTATATAGGATTGTACTCTGTGCCACTCCACTATATGCCTCTACACCATTCAACTCTACGTGACTCAACTTTACACCTTCCCACTGTATGCCACTCTAATCTGTTCTATTCCATCCTGCGCCACTTGATTCTACTCTGCAACACTCCACCGCTATTCCACTGTACTCCCCTGTACTACACTGTGGCACTATTCTCCACTGTATTCGTTAACACTACGCTTAACAAGACTCCACTCAACTGCATTCCACTTTACGATTTGAAACACCTTTTAATAAAAAAAAAAAATAGACAATTGAAATTCAATGAAAAAAACCAAAGGTTAAAACTTAGTTGTAGTTAGGAAAACGTCATTGATTCTTGCTATACAAACATTAACAAATTCAAAAGTTATAGTCATACCTTACATTTATAATTTACGCACCACCACTTCTAAATTTGCAGTTATATCTTATATTCCCACATTATGCACCACCTTCAAATAACTATAACTCGCGCACCTCCGTACACAGTGTGGTCAACTCACTAGCCAAACTTCAAAAGTATAACTAGCTACTCTACTATCCATGCATAGTGTTCTCATAAATTATGTAAATTGAGATGTTATAAGTCTTGTTATGAATGGTATGATTTCACATAGTATCAGTTATGTAACATGAAAGGGTATAAGCAGTGCATCATAAAGGTTTGTGTTATATTTCATGTACACTGCTTCCATTTCCAGAAATTCTTGAAAACTGATTTTTCCACTAGAATAATGGGCCAGATGTAGCAAAGGGTTTTTCCCATTCTCTGTCAATGGGAAAATGTGTTCGTACATATGGCCCAATATCTCATAAAAAGTGCGATAGAAGGTAAACTTTTTGACCTTCCCTCGCATCCAGCTTTACTGTAACCATTAGTACAAGTTTATTTATTGTCGGGTGACATATCTGTGCTTCATTAATCCCTTTTTAATAATTAGGAGGAAAGAAGAAAAGGCATAGAGATTTAACTTCAACCAGGCAATAGAAAGTGTCATCACCTTAAACTTGAACATCCCAGGTTCAGAAGGAGTACACTGGAATCTGTGCCTTTCCCTTTTTCCCTTTTAGAAAAAGGCCCTTTCCTACAATCCTCTCGCAAATATTATAACTTCAGGCCTCAAAGAAAGCTCCATCGCCTGGGAAAACAACTGCCTCAGAATAAGTACCTTTGACTGTTCATCCTAATGGAGATGACCCTCAGAGAATGTAGATTATTCTGTGCTCAAACTTAACCGTTTTATAGATACTCCCATCTGTGACTTGGACCTTCCACCCTCTACAGTTTACATGCATTCTGCAGGATTGTCCATTCTGATCCACAGAGCTGATTCCCCTGTTTTGCAAAGAATATTACAGAGAAGTCCCCAGGCCCAATGATATTGAAGCTTCCAGCATTGAGCAGACGGCCTAAGCATTTGTTATCCCCACTGTCACCCCTGCCTTTCATGCTGACATCCATTGTGGCCGTCAAATGCTCTTTTTGGTCCAGATATAGTCTGGTGGATACACTTCCTGTAATCAGCAAGGACTGCAGCTCTTTGGAAATAGTCTACCATCCTTTGTATACTGAGAGTGTCAAATATCATGTAGCCAGAGCATGCCTGACCAGGGGCTTAGGATGAATCCCAGCCCTCTGAACAAATAGTGGAAACTATACCATGTCACCTTTTACTTTACCATTTACTGCAAAGAAATAGCATTTTGTCTGAGAGAAGAGCTCAGAGGTGAGCATGGAGTTTCATGGCCTGCATGGAACTGAGGACAATGTGGGGTTATAAATAGCCTATGTGAGCTTCCTCCATTGACTTGGTATCTGAGAAGATGTCTTGAAGGTCAATCACCATATGAACCCTTAGAGGACATTGCAGAGCACCTATCTCTCATTTACCAAAAGAGACAAACTTCAGAGTAGTGATAAATAGGTACACTATTGTCTGGGTGCTTAAACGCCTTGCAGCACAGACTCTGGCATGGGTACTCCATTCCCCTTGCCTGAGACAACCAGCACCAGACGACAACTCAAAAACACATAGATGCAGGTTCTCCACCCCTGCAAAAGAAAATGCCAAAGTTTGATCAGCTTGAAACTCTACCAGGGTCTGAGAAATTCTACCTCAGACCAATGTGGACAGCCATAACAGAAGAAAAAATATGTAACTTCAGATTCCTCCCGCCTTCAGACTTTTAGACATGAGGTATTACCAGTATTGGAGAAGTTCATACCACAGCCTGACCTAAAATATAAAGCAAGGGACTTCATATGTTACTTAATACATCAGCACTCCTGTCACCATAGTCTGACAGGTGACATCATACTGCCGCCCATCAACCATAATTCACAGATAAACATGACTTCATATCCCATTAACCAAACATATAGACTCTCACTAATAAGGCTTCATACAGTGGCTTAGACCACAAAACTGACAGACTGTCTTTGTCATGTCAACACTGAGGCATCTTGTCACCTCCAGCTAAAAAGAAGACATTCTTTTAGGAGTACTCTCATCCACTCTACAATTTTAACTTCACAAAAATATCCTTAGTAGTGAAAGACCCATCAAAACTTCAAAGACACATCAAAACTTCAGTAACAAACCACTCGAGCATCACACTGTCTATGCAGACAAAAAGATAAACTTAATTTCACACCCAAGCATTTGGCATAACACTTCTCACTAATTTCAGAATGGCTCACACCATTCAATCTACTGACAAGTGACAGCAAAGTGCAGCCACCCTTTACAAAATCTCCATGATATGTCCACATAGTATCACTCTATGCAACAAGCTTTAATAAGCCAACAGCATATACCACTGGTCCATTTATACTCCACAGAAAAGCCAGACTTGATGTTTGAAACCCTTAACATTAAACGTTTAGTCCCACACTTTTCCAGCAACTATAAGAATGCCTAAAAATACAGTATGTATAAGTTTTCTTCCTAGGAAAGTACTTCTCAGCTTATTCAGTTGTTTTTTAAATCCATTTATTCTTGTCTAGCGCAGCACATGTCCTGCAGATATTCTCTTTTGTCCTTGATGTCAGAGAGTACCTCAGTTGCTTGTCCAGCCTCCTCAAAAGTATTGTCTATACTTCTCCTGAATTTGTCACCCCTTACTCACCTCAGCAAGTGGCATCTCTAGGTATGACTTTTAGAGGGGTGCACACAAAGGGTCACAGTGTGATAATTTATTCCTTCTCCTGAGGATCCTAAGAAGAACAACCAGCTACAATTCTGGTAAGTTCAGAGGATATATATTTATCAAGATGATGAGCAGAAATAAGAGAGCCCATCCGACATGTCCAGTGCTCCTGACTCCAGATCGCCAACTACCACAGTAATCCACAATCTGGATCTGGAATCAGAATGACCCGAGAGCTAGAAGAACACACCATAAGCAGATGTGCAAACACATAAACACAGAACAATAACTATGTGCTAAACAGTGACTCAAGTTAAATAAGATACAACATTCATGATACAACATCTTCCCCCCCTTAATAAACAAAAGACAAACAACAACCCTTCATTACAAAAATCTTATAAATAACTCGGCTTCTTAGATATTTCCACTCCGTGTCAAAATCTCAGAGTCCATGACAGTACCGTCAATGTCTGTCTCCATGCACATACCACTATCCTCTGGCAAGACATCTTGCTGACATTGCTGATTCCTCAAATCCAGACCTGGTTGTAAGGAATTCCCCACAGAATGACCACCTAAAAAGCTCTGTTCAAAAATCATAATATTCTTCAAATAACATTTGATGAGATCCACGCAATTTTTCCTTGATGATTTTGCTTTGAAATTCCAGCAATAAAGTCAAATTCCATCTACCATCTTCCAGCTTTACAGAACTACGTGTGACAAGAACGACTCCAGTGGGTCCAGAAAAACGAAAATTAGACTTACACTTTCTAAAATGTTTATCTTTTAAGATGACCCTGGACCCTACAGAAATGTCTTTTGCAAACACTTCTGTGCTTACTATCTTAGTACATTTTCAATTTCTCTTGTTTCTCTTTCACTTTCTCAAGCAAACTTTCGTCGTTCAAGCAAAAGGCTTTATTCGAAACTTTACTTCCAGTTTGGATACCCTCTTTTACAAGCCTTTTTACCATCTCTAAAGCTCCATTGGAATGTTGATTATATGAGGGCATATAATAAAGCTCTTATACCCTGTCTTGCAAAAATGTTTTCACTTTGTCAGACACTTACTGTACACCATTGTCTGTAACTAATTCAACAAGTAAACCTTCCAAGGCAAATATCTTATTCAAAAATGATATAGCCAAATCAGTAGACCAAAATCGTAATACACCCATTTAGAAACATAATCTGTGAGAACAATCAGATATCTGATGTGGTTCGGTAAATGATTGATGGGTCCCACAAAATCCAAAGCAAGATTGTACCAATCTTGCTCAGGTAAAGGTCACGGGAGATAGAGGAACATCCCTTAATTGTCAATGTTTGTTAGGCAGCAAACAATTCTCACAGGAATCAATGAATTTCTCCTCCATATTGTCCATAGAAGGAGACCAAAAAGATTGCTTTAAATGTTCTTGGTTGAAGTAAGACCTAGATGACCAGAATGCACAACCTTAATAATCTTGGACTGAAGTTGAACTGTGGGAACAAACTTGGTGCCCCTCAATAAAATATTTTCCTCCGACAAATCCTCAGATACATAAAACAATTCAAAAGATCTCTTTTAAGATATTTAATAGCTGGCCAACCATCCTGCACGTACTGCAAAACCGATTTCACAGTAGCATCCCTTTTACAAGCCTCCAACCACTCCTTTTCTGAAACACAGTTCTGGCAACCTTCCACCATACCCACCATAGCAATCCCACACTCATCATTAGACACCAAAACCTCCTCAGTGCAACATTCCTCAGATGTTCCTGGAGTACAGGCATTCTAGGACAATATTCTTTTTTTTGCCAGTAGTGAAGGTGAACACAATTGTATTTTAGAGAAAGTTTTGGGGATTCTTAAGGAGTGAAGGATGACTGTTTCACAAGAGAAATGTAAATTTTTGATGTAATCTGTGGATTATGTAGGCTATTGAATTAATGGCTGAGGGAATTGAACCTAAAGGTGATTTAATTGGGGCATTCAGTGGTGTTTTTTGGCTAGCTGGAGCTGGGTAAACTTCACGTGGTCACACTGCAATTATTTTGAAAAAAAGGTTCAAACCACACTCCTCGGAATTTGTATCTGGGAAATCGGTGACTCCTCAGTCCTGAGGGTTCAAACAGTTAGGCGTGTTGCCTGCGACCGTAAATGGGCCAAAACACAACATGAACACATCAAGTTTTTCCACTGAAAACTGCTCCTTTTTTCCAGTGTGGGTAGCTCTAGATTTTGCACTTCAGCTCACCCAGCACCTAGGGAAACCTAGGAAACCTGTACATTTTGGGAAACAGGACATTTGGGGGTATCCAGAGTGGGCTGACTTGCATGGCTCTCATCAGGTTTTTTTTTATACCCAGAATCCCTGGCATGCCTCAAACTTTGACTAAAAAATAAATTGTCCTCACATTTCTGTGATAGAAAGTTCTGGAATCTGGTAGGAGCCACATTCTTCCATCCACTCAACATTCCCCCAAGTCTCCATATAAAAAAGGTACCTTACTTGTGTAGGTAGGCCTAGTGTCTACAACAGGAAACGCCCAAGACACAACATGGACGCATCACATTTTTCTACCGAAAACGGACACATTTTTGAAAACTAGACACCAAGGGGTTTTGCGTGGCTCTGACCAGGTTCTTTTTTTTTTAACACTGAATCCTTTGCAAACCTCTAACTTTGACTAAAACACATTTTCTTCACATTTCAGTGATGGAAAGTTCTGGAATCTGTGGGGAGCCACAAACCTCTCTCCACCCAGCGTTCACTCAAGTCTCCCAATAAAATCTTTACCTCACTTGTGTGGGTAGGACTAGTGCCTACAACAGGGAATGCCCAGAAAGGAAAGTCTGATGCGACTGGGCTTAGCTCATTTTGCTATCTCCAGACAGAGCTTGGAGAGTTTAGTAGTCCACGCTGATGAGCCCGAACAATTTCCCTCTGCTCTGTCTATATCTCTGGGAGTTACTTTTGTTCCAGTAATGAGCAAGGGTTATTAGTCCAAATCTTCACAACTTACACTTACATGTGTGAAGATTGAGGGCAACCAGCGGTGTTTAGTCTTACTCGCAAAAGTTGTGGATGTGACCTTGCCTTTTGCAGCACATCCTCCAGGTCGATCTAAACTAGTCACATTTTGTGATCTTGCGTGAGGACAGTCGGGCTGATCTGCTTTTTGATGTCCTCGGCCCCAAAGGCTTTGCCCTGGGCAACATTAAAGGTCACCTGTTAGCCCTTTCAGCCTTTTACTTTTGCCCGATGAACCCTCCTTATTTAAGTCC
Organism: Pleurodeles waltl; assembly: GCF_031143425.1. Taxonomy (NCBI): domain Eukaryota; kingdom Metazoa; phylum Chordata; class Amphibia; order Caudata; family Salamandridae; genus Pleurodeles; species Pleurodeles waltl. The sequence continues at coordinate 440,860,928 of NC_090444.1, read as the reverse complement.
CCTGTTGTTTTTTGTAGGATATAACATATTTATATCCTCCTGTAGTTTTAATCACACCAGAATGGCACCTTTTCTTGGGATCTTACGTTCTTGGTGTGCTCAGCTTTTGAGGGAATACATGGTTGATTTTTGAGCTGACCCATTAGACTGTTTTGTTATTGTGATCACTTTTATGTGCTGTGTCACTGAACAGCGGGTGCTGTTGGTGCAACAACCGTATGCCATCTTCTTCCTGGTACTTCACACTCCGGCGTTCTCTCTGTGAAAAGTGATGTTGCCCTTCCGTGTGGTGCAGTCCATCATGCTCCCCACTTTCTTTTCTTTGCTGTGTTCCTCTAAGCAGGTAGAGAGGCTTCACTGGCTAGACCCTAGCAGAGCCTTTAGTTTCTCTATAGCTTTGACTAAGGACAAGTAGGTGGATGACCAAATCGTATTTTAATTTGCCAGTGTGAAGAAGTGTCTGGAAGGATAGACCTTTATATAAATATCTGCTATATCTTGGCCAAGAATGAGCCTTCTAAGGGCTTCAGGCACATTCCACTAGTGCTAGAGCAGTCACTGCCGCTTTAGCTCAGTGTTTCCCTGCTAGTCGTTAGACTGCTACGTGGGCATCCATCCACACCTTCACCATGCACTACTGCATTGACTCTCAAGTCCATAGAGAGAGTTATTTTACCCGCAGTTCGGTCCTGCAGGACCTTGTAGTGTAAAGTTCACTCCTCATACCACCATGTTTGGTGGGTACTGCTTCTTATTTGACTCAAAACAGTGAGGACTCTGTGGTAAACGTCTCCCTCAGAAGAACAAGTTACATTCCTTCTGTATCACTCTTTCTGGTAGTTACTCTAATTGCAGATTCCTCCATCCCATGTTAAATTGTATGAACTGTCACTCTTGTCAATCTATCACTGATGCTTAATGTGTAAGGGTGCTGATGCCTTCAGTTGTAAAGTGACACCAGAGCACTAGGGTTGCACTTATGTTCTGCCCCACAACCCTTCAGGCAGGTGCCAGGTATCTACACACAAAGCAATTGCTGAAAATAGTTTCTGAATTCAGTCTCACACCTGGGGTCATTCAGAGGCAAGGAATCTTCAGAGTGAGTTTCCACCAGAATAAAAGTGTTACCAAAGATAAGTAATTTGTTCATCACTGACCTGGGTTTCTCAGTAAAACAGTGGTGGCTGGCTAAGGAGCAGCAGAGGTAGTGGCCCATGTAACATCCGGCTTGCTCCATAAATTTCGTGGCTCATGGATTTCCTCAGCATCCAACTTTCAAAAATATATGAAAGTACTGAGACATGCCCCACTTAGTTGCTTTAGTGTTTCCAGAGTACTTTCCCAACCCACAGGTTCAGAATAGCATTGGTAAATGCTAACAAAAAATGCCAGGCTGCCTAGGAAATGACACCCGATAACCTGGAGAAGAGTTAGCTTGTGGAGAAGGTGGAATAACTGATGCAATTATTAGCTGTGAGAATGTTAGATCAAGTTTGAATCCCCAGAGAGGCTTGATCTAAGATAGTGACGCAGGTGCGCTCTGATGCCCATTGAAAGGAGGGGTATGCTGTATGCTCCTTACCTGGCTTTATGGTACCCGCAAAGCAGGGGAATTGGAGAAAACTATGCATGGATCGCACAACCTGTCTGGATAAACGATTTGCTTACCCTTATATGATGATGAGGGCACCTTAATTATACTGGGACCAACATGTGATAATATACATCTTATATCATTTAAATACGCCAAGTTTATTGTTTCCAAATACTAGTGTAGTAGTACCCTTTCTAGAATCTTGGATTCGAAGTTGTGATCTACATTTTTGGTTTGTTATAAGTTATTTGTAAAATTCACAAACACCAAGGTTTCATGGTCCTACGATAACCTGACTTAGACAAATACTGCTGATAATTGGAAACAAAAGGTTTTTAATAATTTCATGAAACAGGTACATGAGGATTCTGACTGAAGAGCTGGAGGCAAAGAATTCCACTTTCTGGTGGCAGCAACCGAAGAAGCATGATCTCAAAGAGAGACTGTTCTTGTTCTAGGAATAGTTAGTAGATGCTGGTCATTAGTCCTTAAGTTGTGGCTGGTCTATCTGGAATAGCCTTGAACACCATTCTGTTTAACAGGGAGTCAATGTAATTGTTGTAAACAGGAAGAATTATGATGCTATCTAGGTATAACACAAATCAGACGAACAGCATTTTGAATCAACTGTAGCATATTGATTAGTTTTCCAGGGACTGATAAATAGATGTCATTTCCGTAGTCAAAGTGAGACTCTATAAGTGCATTCATGATAGGAGCATAAGATCTTTTTTCGATAAATGGGAGAATGTTGCCCAGCATTTTAAGCTATGAAAAAACAACAATTTGTAACATTAGCAACCTGAGGGCCAAAGGACAGGTTGGAATCCAGATATATGCTTAATTTGTGGCATGACTGACGAAGTGGGACAAGGACCACAGTTCACACAGTTGATGTGGCATTTGTGAATATCCAAGGTGGGAATCCAGTTATGTGTGAGTTAAGGTACCACCTATCCTGGGGCTCCAAGTGTGTGCTTTAAAGATTGAGAGGCACAACAGTGAGTTGCTGACTATTACGGTGTTTAGTAAATCTACTGGGTTGATGACCGCTACTGTTATGTTTTAGGGTAATGAATTGTAATGCATGAAATGGGGCTGCAGAATGAGCAAGGTGAGGGGATATTTTTAAACATCTGAGTGAAAGTTTACACAAGCCTGCTGCTGGTCTCGGCACCATATAGTACAGGGGTCACAGACCATAATAGGTTTCGATCGGTCCAGGCAGATATATCAGCAACTATATTACTATCTGAATGACTATGAAATTCAATTAGTAAGCTTAGTTCTGGGACAAGGATGTCTGTTGGCTGGTCTCTGTGGTGTGAGTTGTCTATGTGGGTCCAAACCACTAAACATAAAAATTTGAAATATTGAATAGCTGTAATAGCGAACATTGACAAGCAGTATCCCTCTTGGTTTATGGCCTCCGGGATCAGTTAGTGTCCATGCTTCCTAGATTGCCTCATTTCCCAGCCATCCACCCTCTATTAGAAAACGTTTAATAATGATTACCTGCATGACAGTAGTCCTTGTACTACTAATGTTCTTGGTCGGAAGCATCTTGCATTAGATCAAAACAATTGTCAAATATCATACAAACTGTATATGTTTTCACGTTGTTAACCTTTTGTGACATTTAAGCTTAAATTGTGGTGTACCAGGTTTTGAAAGACATAAATACCTTTTATTTATTTATATAAGGAGCATACCATAAACCTTCTGTTGCTCTAATTGTAATTAACATCTTTTTTGTTCTAGGCGACATTAAGTGTCATTCGTGATGTTGTTCTGATGGTCCTAGACAAGAACCAAAGAAGTAAAGACCTACAGGGAATGTTGGTACAGAAGGGCTCAGGAAAAGATAAAAATATGGACACAGAACTGGCATATTTGACTCATGAAGGACTATTTATAAGTGATGCATTCACTGATGGCCCATTATCTTCAATGTCAGAGCATGCTATCTCTCAAAGGAATACTTCACCCATTAGTGAGGTGTGTGGCAGCAACTCTGTGTCCGATCCAGAATGCACCACAGACTCTTCTTCTAGCAAAGATCACACCTCCTCTTCTGTCACAACAGGAGGAGTAGAAATAATGTGAGTAAATGCGTATATTTATTGGTGCCTTAAAATGTTTTTTTTTTCTATACTTTACACAAAGCCTCCCAGTACATATATTTACTGTATAATTGCTTCAGCTTCCTACTGATATTAATTTACAGGAACTGTGGTTGTTTGTCTCGCTATCACTGAAAAGTGTTCTCTCGTTTGGTAATGTTGCATGCATACCAGCTCCCTTCTCCATGATGTGTAGGCCCAAGTCTCTATACATTGTAGAGTGCATGATGATATAGCTAATGTACTTATGGTATGTTAGAAATTGGACTTTCTGTTCTTACAGTTCGGTTCTTCTGCCTTAAACCTTGACTTGTTTTGCACGCCTTTCACAATTCTACCTTTAAGATTAATATTTGCTGTTACTTTGCTTACGTGTCTGCCATTATCATTTTATGTCACTGTTTTAATGCGTCCTGTTTTTGCTTATGATTTTGGTATGTCATTCGTATTTTCCACCAACTTTATTTGTAATTATTGATTATTTTTACATGATTGAGACAACTTGAAAATCCATTACAAAGAATAATTTTTTATATTTACGGAGAGGCTAACAGAAATTAATGGAAAGGGGCACATCTTAATCTGTGTATTAAAAACACTATGCAGGATGACCTCCTTATAATAAATGCCCAAGGAAAGACATGAAAATCTGCATCTACCATTTTTTATTTATTCATGTGTTTCTCCTGCATACCTGTTGTGTTGAATTTTGTCAAAAGCCTTTTTAGTCTGTTGGTATGAGTTGGTGCGTCATCCAGAATGTAATGATTTTCTTTTGCAGTTGTTGACAATGAGTAGTTAGTTCATAAAAAGGCCACTCAGTTTCCACTAGGATAAAGGGCACCCTTCTGGGACTGATTAGCCACCAGTCATTCCTGTTGAGCCGCAGTAAATACCCACTCCATTGTGACAAAATCGAGCCAATATGTGGTCTTCCATTGAGAAAGAAGAAACTCTTCTTTCACATAGCACCCGTCACCAAGATGGTCAGTAGAAAGCATAGTTTGTCGGCCAATATATAAGTATTCAAAAAAGGAAGTGATCATGAGGTACAAAAGATAAGTTACAGATTAACTGATGGATGACTGGAAGAGAATCTTAGCCTTTTTTTTTAAAGTAAAGTTTTGCTTTGTCTTGTTAACCTGTGAACCTAAGGAAGATAGACACTGAGATCAGGTGGTCTGAATGGGGATGGCAGAGCTTCTGCCAAACTTGTTGCATCACAAGCTGTAAACAGGAGAAATGTATGGCAAGTGTAGAAACGTAGGTATTGTCCTTTTACTCAAATGTCACAAAGGAGAAGTTTTTTTAATAAGCAGGGTTTTCTCTTTGAGGACTTTTGGAGATGAGATATTTTATAGTACAATCAAAAATGGAGGTTCCCTAATAGACCATTAATCTTAAATGTATTTAAAATCACTAGTATATGGATCTGCTTTTAATGTAAGTCTGCATTTATTCACCAATTTCTGAAATGCATTCTAAGTATAACTTAAAATGATAACCACATCTGGTGGTGGTCACTGATTTTAGGGAACTTTCAACATGTTTAGTGCCACAAATCTATTTAAACTTATAGTATCATTACAATTAACTGGCCCCTTCTGTCATTTATCTAACACTGATATGCAGTCTTTTTTTGAGGATCCCAAAGTTAGTGGATGCCTTTTCTTCTAGAAGAACAATTCTTAACATTCCAAGCACTCGTTTTGAAGGTGAGGGAGAACTCACGATAGTGTCTATTATGTGTTCATCATTAAAAATAAAGGTTCCCCAGGTAGTTTGATAACTTGTTTTATTATGCACACTTCAGCCTCTCAATGCTGTACAGTTTGACCTCCTATACCAGAGTATGAAACTTTTATGAGGTCTTCCTAGGGGCGAGAAATTGACACCTATCACCCTCATTCTGAAGGCCTTGTGCTATCTTCTAAAGGAGGCATGGATCACCTTTAGTTGTACTGCTTTATATGCATGGAGATCACCTTTAGTTTTACTGCTTTATATGCATGGTCACCTACATCTACTCCCCTACCTGAACATCACAACTTTACTAGAATTTGCAAAAAACAAGAATTCAAAATCCAACAGACCTCCCCTCTCAAGCCCCTCCTTTCCACCAAGTACCTTGGGCCTTCTAAAGAAAACTGGCCACTAGTCCTAAATGTTTGTTTATTCTAGAGATTACTCAAAACCCACCTATTCAAAAATACTGTAAACAGTAAAATGACGTTCTACTCGATGCACTTTGCCCATCCTATATATTTCTGATGGATGGTATTCTACTTTATAGTATTTATTGTGCGCCCTTTCTGTAAAGGGCTTGGCTACCTACGTGGGTAGGCCTGTGCTATACAAACCCCATTAAAATAGTTGGGTGTACAGAACACAGATCACAGCACAATACTTTAAGGCTAAATATCTATTCTTAGTGGAGAAGTAGAAATGTTGTTTGCCCTCCACTAGGGGATTGTTGGGTTTCTGAGGAAGCCATTAAGACAAAGGGAGTTGTCGACCATTATGCATAGTACTACTAGTAATTGCACATCAGGCTTATTACCTCCAGCACAAGGTGCCTTATCTACAGAATGAGGAAGCCAGATAAGAGCCAGTCTTGAGATCTAAATGGTGCATGGTCCAAGTCACAAATCCTCTAAGGGAGTCCCTTGAAATTACATATTAAAATACTTGCCTAAAGAATGGTTTATGATCATCCAAAGCCCTCCAAATGTTGACACAAGTAGACAAATGAGGATTTATCATTCGGAATCGATTCCCAAAAATAGTGTTCACGGTATGAGACTGTAAGTGGAGTTGGGGCTCGGAATAACATGAGAAGCAATTGTTTGCCTCGGAAATGGTAGTAAATGCTTAATGCTGATTCAGAAAATATGAACTAGTCTAAAACAGTCAATTTATTCAGAAAGGTTTGTATACAAATAGAAGAATTTCTAAATCTGGAGACTGCAAAAGGTAGATCTGCCATCTGTAGACGGACTGTTTTTTTTTTTTTTTTTTTTAATCTGGTGTTGGGTTCTTTAAAATATTTTGTGTTACAAAGTTATTTCTGCACCAGTTGTACAAAGATGCTTCGTTGACGCTGGTACACGATTCTAGGCAAATCTGCACAGCATGATTCACCTGCAGCAGGCATCTTCAACCAGTAGCTCTGTCCTTACAGCTCGGCTCCTAACAGGCCATAGATTGGAAACTTGCATCCTGTGTTCTGGTAGCCCTCCTGACATAATACACAGAGACAACAGGACTATAAAACATCTCCCTCACCACACAATACCAAAATGAAGCAATAGAAAGTAAAATAAAACATAATTTACAACATGTCTATTCAGTGCATGAGGCATTCACAATGACATGAACTCTATCCTTGTCATTGCAAGCACATGAGGGAACCTCCAACCTATCATCACAGATATACTTTACAGCTTTCAACATGTCACGCATGAGAATGGTTGTATCAAGTCCTATTATACTTGTACGTTTGAGATTTCTGTGATCTGCATAGTTTTAAAGCAAGAGAGTAGACAGTCAAGTTGATAGAGATGAAGAGCTTGAAAGGTTTTTAAATAATAGAATTGATATAGAAGAGATACAAAGATTGTAATGGTGGTAGTGTTTTCATTCAGCATGTAGTGTCACTTGCAAAAAATAAAGCTAATGATGGAGAATGTAAAATATTTATAGAAAGAAGGATCAGTTTTAATAGAACGTTTTAACATTCCATTGTAATAAAACTGGCAAAACATAGAAGGGATAAACTGAGGGACAGAGGAACTGGAAATGTTCAAGAAACATAACAGAGGTAGATAATGTTTTTCATACAGTTGTTAAAGTTGCTATGCACAGTTGGAGGTAAGGTTTATTTCTATCCATTAAGTGTATTTTTCATATAAAGGTAATGTTGGAAAGAATCAAACTTAAATGTTTGAGGGCTTGCCTAGTAAAGTAATAATAACATTTCAGTTTTGATTTGCAGAATCAGTGACGACATAAAGATAACTGATTTGGAGCTTGGAAAACTTGCAAATAATATCCAAGAACTACTTTACAATGCCTCAGATATATGCCATGATCGATGTGTCAAATTTATTTTGGCAAGAGCAAAAGTAAGTTGATGTGCTAACACAAATAGTTTTGTACTTCGTAGGTATGTTTTGCATTTCTGTATGGTTGTTCCATGTAAATCAAAATACTTAGTCCATAATAACATCAAATCAGTACACCCACACTTACTGTATGTCATGTTTTTGCACATATAACTCCTGTTAGTATAACCAGATCATTCTTTTCCTCGCCAAGGGTGCCATTGAACGTGTACCAGATTTAGAAAGAGTGCAAGGGTGCTGTTGGTAAAACTTTCCCAATCTGAAGAAGGGACGCATTCAAAATGCTTTTGCCCAAGAGACTAGATGTTGTTGTTGGACTTGCAGGAGGTGTATTTCCATAGACCACTCTGCAATCCCACAGGCATTACCTGGGCCAGGAACACTTCTGAAACACTGTGCTCACCTTTGGCCTTACCTCGGCTTGGCAGGTTTTCTCAAAAGTGATGTTGGTGTTCTCCGTCCATTTTTTTGAGGTTTGCAGTACTCTTATTCTCATACATCAATGACTTGACTTCTAATGGTGGGTTTGTCACAGTCATTCATAGACCACTGCCAGACGACAGTCGAACCCCTGACATTTTTGGATTTTGCCATCAATGAGCTGAAGTCCCCCTTGAAACCCAAACATAGGATTACATTTTTTTGGTCAGTGAATGGAATTGCAGCGTTCAAAATGGTATAGCTTGAGTCCAATGTCATAGTGAGCACGGGGTCACATCTGGGCATACCCGTTGCACTTGGGGCGCCTACTGCTCCACAGCATTTTCAGTCTCTCAAGCTACATTCGGCTGATGGGCCACAGTCAGGGGAAAAGCAGTTTTGGGTTGTTTGTGTTCCAGTTCAGGGAGGACCTGGTCTGGCAATTTGGACTAGAGTGTTCCTATTGGAACAGGATCAAAAGCAATTTGCATATGGCTGGATCCAGAATGAGGCGGCATGGTGAGCAAAAGAATAATGGTTTGGAATGCTACCCCAAGCGACTGCCACTGGTTATACTTATTGCAAGCATTCCTCCTATTGCTTTTTTATACTTGGTTACTATGGTTATACTTATTGCAAGCATTCCTCCTATTGCTTTTTTTGTGTGTTTGTTCAATCCCAGGGGGGCTGGTGCAATTCTTCCAGAACAACACTACCACCATGTGGTGTTGGAACACGTATAGTGGTGTGGGAGTACTATGCCTGTGGACGTGATCAGCAGAACATCTTTCTGGTAGCCAACCACCTGGCAGGGTAATTGAATACCAGAGCAAATGAGTTGAGCAGGCGGATCATGAGTGGCATCTTCACCCAGATGTGGTGCAGGGCATCTTCGAGTAGTGGGAAATGCCTTGATTACAGATGTTTGCCGCCATCAAAAATGTGCAACGTTATCAATTTTGTACCCTGAGGTTTCTGCTAAGGCAATCATCAAGAGACTCATTTGGGCTGGAATGGAACAAGAGATTCTTGTATAATTCTGTCATTACCTTTCCTATTTCGAATTCTGAAGAAGATTGAGACCAACCGGCAGTGGTGGCTGGTGACATTTGAAAGTGGTCAGCGTAAAAGTTGGTTATGACTTTTATGTAGTGAGTGAAGCGAGAAAGCTTGATGGACAAACATGGGGTCATAGGTGAGTCCATCTCCCCCAAAAAATTGAAAAGATTGACAAATGGTGCATTTGAAAGTAAATGAATTTAGTGACAAAGCAAGGTGGGAACTTATAGTCTTGAAATACTAAACACATTAAAAACTCCCCATATCTTAAGGCATTAATACGTTCAACACTTACTTTAATGTGCAAATTGTATAGCGCGACAACTTCAGGCCTTTTAAAGTGTGTGCTTTCCCAGTGCCTTGCATTGCATGCAGCATCACCTTTGGAAGAAAATACTCTAACCAGGCATCAGGCAGCACCCACAGCTGCTGGCTGCAATCATTCATACAGAAATATGAGCAGGCAGATCTTTATATTTATGGGATAAAAAAAGTGGGAGGCTCTCTAAAAGGGAACATATAATATAAATGTCTGTGATGCCATTTGTGTGCTACCCAGCCTGTATTTTGGTTTCTTTCTGAGATGTTTTTGCAGCAAGAAACATAACACAACAACTGACATACACCTAAAGCCGGTCAGTACTATTGTCTTCGTCAATGGTTGTTGGCTGCTTAAGATAAATGAGTAACAACGATTAGTTATAAATAACTAACATTGGAAATGTTTCAATTCTGAAATTATGAGACTGTGAAATAAATATTATGTAGTCCTATGGAAAGAATATGGCCTTCAGATATGTGTGCTTTACGTTAGATATGGATGCCCTTTTTCTTTTCATATCTTATCCATCTACACATTTTCAACCTTCTCTCTTTCCTCTTCAGCACCCTCTTTTCCCTCTCGCTTGAATTCACTCCCTCACATTTCCCTCATTTTACTACTGCAAGCATACACTGCATCCATTCACATTTAAGCACTTTGTTTCATTTTACTTTTGCTTTCTTAATATTTTGACCTCTACGCACCCCTTCACACCCCTTTGCACTGAATTCCATTTATAACTGGAATACATGACCATTGTTCTGTGTGCTCTGCAGACACCAACCCCCTGTCAGGTACTTTGCTTTGCTTTCAGCCACAGCACTTGCACTCTCAATCAAAGCGCCTCAAACACATCTCACAAGTCAAAGTATGCACTAAGCAAGGGTAATCCAGTGCACAGACACACAGCATGATAAAACAGCTAACTCTCTTGAGGAATGCAACATTAAGCAAACGTTGTGAAATAAGAGGAACTAAATGGCTGGCACAAATTACACACATTTTAACATTCATTGTTCGCATATCAATCAATGTTTGTGGCATTAATGTTAATGGCATGAAGATAGGGCCAGCTTTAACACCATACAGCAGATAACTGCCTTTATTGTAAGCACGTATTTCTCCCCTTGCGCTGGCCTCTGATATTTGGATCCATTTCGCAAGGGAGCAAGAACCCTGCTCGCTTTTGGAACAGTTTCACAAGAAACAAATACAGCGGCTCCACTTCTAAAGGAGCCAGCGATCTGCATCCAGAGCCTGGGATGTCACATGGGGGAGGTTAGCGTGACAAGAGGTCCTAGTACAATAAAAATAACATAAGATTAGCATTATACCACTTAGTGTTACCGAAGACAAGGCACTAAATCACATGTGCTTGCATCCACTCCTACCGCGTGATGAATGGGGAAAGGGTGGGATCTATGCCTGTAAATGACAGATGGCTGCCCTCATGCATGGATGAAGACACCCAAAATCATGACACTAAAAGCGTCACTGGCCTTTAGTGAATACCGCCATAGACCACAATGGAAATGAAGGGCTTTAGAGCAGTCAGCCCCGTGTCATGCATGACAGTGTAGAAAGTTGATTTACTGCCTGACTTCCGTCTCATGCCTCAAAGTGAGGCGGGGCAGGCAGCCTGGGACAGACAGCCCAGACTTAAATGCATTGATTTGTTTAGAGATCCAATAGTATCTCTAAACAAATCGATCTATTTAGTATTTTTATATGAATGTTTAGGAATTTCAGAGGGGTGCAGCTCCTCAGCCCTAAATGAGAAACCACCCATGTCAACTAGTAACAAACTAATCTCCTCTCCCAGACTGTGCCAAGAGAGTGTGGTACACAGAGCCCTCCTGAGTATTTGCCCTCTAATCAGACTACCACTTCTAGAGGACCTTCTTTCTCAGCAAAAAGCAGGGTCTTACATCCAAAAACACACCTTACACCTCCATGTGTGGAAATTGAATGGCCTTCTCTGAATGCATTTGATTTGCCGACCTAAGTAGTTGTGGACAGGCATTTGGCCACATGGATGACAATCCATTTATGCAAGGTGCTGAGAGAAATTTGTTGCCTGGTTTGATACCTGAAATACTGAGCCCTTCCAGCCCATAATCTCTGATATGTTCTTTTGTTGGAGCTATCGTTGGTCCAGCCAGATTGTGCAGTAAGTACCTGAAGTGTTATCTGTTGGACCTCTCGGTCTTCACATGTTTACTGGACCAACCGTCCTTGTTTAAGTCACCAGTTGTGATGTGTTTTATTAAAGGTCTGACCCACATGTTTTCACCCCCAAACTGTTTGTGATCCTTCAGTGGGACCAGAACCTGGTCTTGATATTTCTAAATGTGACTCTGTGTTAAGCTTTTCCCTACGTGCTCCTTAAGGCTCTTAAAATTGAAGCTAGTCTTTCCTATTATTATTGCCTCAGTGTGAGTGAACTCCACACATTATCGGTACAACTGTCCAATATCACCTTCTTTCAAATAGATTGGTGCTGAGAACCTAGACATCCCTCCTACCAAAGATTGTCATTCCCTTCCACTTTGGTCATTCTATCACTTTACCATCTGTTTTTGCCCCACCTCACGGTTCAAAAGGGGAAGAGAGGCTTCATTGTCTAGACCCAAAGAGAGCGCAGATAGTTTACATCCACTTCACAAAGGAATTTTTTTTTGATGATCAGCTCTTTGTGGGCTTTCTGTTACAAAAACATGTACTGTGCCGCATGAAGGACAATGGCCAATCTCATCATGGGATTCCTTCTGCTGCCTAAGGGATAGCCCCTGTTCCCACAGTACGACTGTGCCTTATACTGAAATACACTGGTGGTTCCCCTGCACTGTGTACATACCCTCAGGACACTTGGCCTTTCAGTACTTCACTGCTTGCCCCCATTTAGACTTCTGTATCCCTCCCCCCCACTTTCCACTGCAGTGTGTAATGGGCTTCTGGAGTGACCAAGGGTGTGCTGTGTTCTGACTGCTGCCTTCCTCCGTTGTTGCGTCATAGTGGCTCGCCACTAATAGTTGCTTGATCCCGTGGATGACGGCTGCCCACGTTCCTCAGGTACTGAAATTCCCCCCTCCAACCATCCCCCATCCCTCCTCCCTATCCCCCTTTCCTACTAGGCCGTTGTCTGCTGCTGGCAGAGGTAGCACGTTCATTGGGCCCAAAGGAACAAGAGGATTGGGGCCAGATGTACCAAAGGATTTTACCCATTCTGTGTCTATGGGAAAAAGCTTTCGTACATATGGCCCCAAGTTACTTACACTATAACTGAAATAGTGGCACTGCTTGTGGTTTACAGTAACTGTCTGGATCTCGGATGTGGATGCGGGTCTCCTGCCATGTTCTCTTTTCTCTTACATGCTTTGTCCGCTGCAGCTGGTACTGCGGTTGCCACACAATTTGCATTGTCAACATTCTGCCCAACATTCCTTACTACTCACCACAACTTGGTTCTTCTGCCACCAGCGTCACCAGTGCTGTTTGTGCTGCTGTGCCATGCCCGACTAATCTGCCACATGCAAGTGGGCCCGGCTCCTGTTGGATGGTGTCAACACTGCTGACCATGAGCCCTCTACATTCGGGCACACAGGGCGTCTCTGATCGTTCCGCTCCCGCTCCTAAACCAATGACAGAAAGAGCTGACCCATCCGAACCACCCAGTGACTCTACCTCCATTGAAGATAAATTAGACATTGTACTAGTGGCCATCGAAAACGCTTCCACCTCCTTGGAGTACAAAAATAGGCACTGTTGTGGCAAATCTATCCTTGCTACGTGCCATATGTCGTATTCTGGCGACAAAGTCAGAGGTGCAGAACAAATAAGCTCCATGCTACAACCACTGGCCCATGAGACGGAGAAAGGACTAAGGGGGTCATTCTGACCCTGGCGGTCGGTGACCGCCAGGGTCACCGACCACGGGAGCACCGCCAACAGGCTGGCGGTGCTCCTAAGGGCATTCTGAACGCGGCGGTTCAACCGCGGCCAGAAAGGGAAAACCGGCGGTCTCCCGCCGGTTTTCCGCTGCCCTACGCTGCTCCGCCGCCATGGGGATTCTCACACCCCCTACCGCCATCCTGTGGAACAGGATGGCGGTAGGGGGTGCCGCGGGGCCCCTGGGGGCCCCTGCAGTGCCCATGCCAATGGCATGGGCACTGCAGGGGCCCCCGTAAGAGGGCCCCACGTAGTATTTCAGTGTCTGCAAAGCAGACACTGAAATACGCGATGGGTGCAACAGCACCCGTCGCACCTTCCCACTACGCTGGCTCAATTCTGAGCCGGCGTCCTCGTGGGAAGGTAGATTTGCCCTGGGCTAGCGGGCGGTCTTTTGGCAGCCGCCCGCCAGCCCAGGGCAAATCTCAAAATACCCTCAGCGGTCTTGCGACCGCGGAGCGGTATTTTGTCGGGGGAAAACTGGCGGGCGGCCTCCGCCGCCCGCCAGTCTCAGAATCAGGCCCTAAGCGCCTTGCTAAAATGGGTTCACCTTCTGGAGTCATGGGGTGAGGAAATTAAAGGCCATTCACGAAGAAACGACATCAGAGTTGTGGGCCTGCCTGAAAATACAGAGAGACAAGATGCAGTCACATAAAGCGATTCAACACCTTACCAGGGGTAGTAAACGATATATGTGTATAATTACAATACATACGTAGGTCAGTGGCTTTGTGGCGCCCTCCCTCCAACAGCGATGTCAACTTTTCCATCAAGCAGACCACTGGGTTCTGCTTAGGAGGAACCTCATCCCGGTTCAGCCATCCGGCCTATGGTGATCTACCTGCTCCAATATCGGGATCATGATCTCGCCCTACAGGAAGCATGCAAGCTCCTGGACCTGAACGGTAGACAACCCCTGTGTAATGTTATTTCCCGATTTACATCCTGGCGGTGCAATGCTAGAGGCAATAATTGCTCGCAGTGGAGCATAGGCTCTGTGAACCAGATGTCTAATAGTAATTTCTCTGTACGACTGTGCGTCACTCACGATGGAGCTACACACTTTTTCTAATGCCAAAGAGGTCTGGGACTGGATGGATGCAACTGGGCTGGCCTCAGCTAGCTCAGCCCATCCGTATGCTGCAACTCTGATCACACGGGGAAGTTGTAAACACCACCATTGGAGTCCTCTGTAGATTGCTTCCCATGCTTTCTGGCCACACCTAATTTGGAACAGGTAATTCAGGAGCTGAGGCAAGCTTTGCAGGCGGTGGCTATTATGCTGGATTTAGTCCCCTCCTATGATCTTGATGAGGAGTTGTCACAGTCATCCAGCAACAATGGTTCATCAATCACATGGCCTTCCAATCTTGATGCTGTCATACCACATGTAGACAACCTTGGGTGACCCGCCCGCATCGCATTCTCAACATCACACTATTTTCTTTATGTATGTTGGTGCTGCAAATGGTGTACCTTTGACAATCCGTAAACTGTTTTCTTCTTTTTTTTCTCCCACCCCCCACCTGCTTTATCTCTCTCCCTC
Source organism: Pleurodeles waltl (assembly GCF_031143425.1). Lineage (NCBI taxonomy): Eukaryota > Metazoa > Chordata > Amphibia > Caudata > Salamandridae > Pleurodeles > Pleurodeles waltl. The sequence goes on along the minus strand of NC_090444.1, from coordinate 440,845,792 downwards.
ACTCAGCTTTTTCGCTGTGCTCTCTGCTTGGGGATCCATGCACATGTTATTGTGCCTCACCTTGTACACTTTATCACCAGACACCACATCCTTGGCAACAACATTGTTACTACACACAGGGGCCTTCACACCCCCAACAAGCACATGCCAGACCACAATACTTTGCCAAAGCTGGCTTGTTTGGTTGTTTAACCTGGGCAGATACCTCTTTGACCTATTCCCTTTTGGAATTCTGTTAATGTTACCCTTTTGTTTATGTAATCTGAGTTGGTTACTGTTCCTTTGTCAATGCCCGCAATTCCGGAGCATACTTTGGCTGATGACCAGTTGTCTTCCTCACTGTGCCACCTTTCCCCTCACCTTTCAACTAGGGCTATGGCCAAATTAAGTGTGCTCACCTGGAATGTGAGGGGGATGTACACTCCCTCCCTCAGATATGCAATCTACTCATATCTGCGCCGCCGTACCAAATACATAGCGCTGATACAGGAGTGCCACGTAACATCATTGAAGGCTGCCAAACTTCAACGACGTTCACGTGGCAAGATGTAGTCCAGAAATTTGTCCATATATGCCAGAGGCATCATGGTGTGAATTCAGGCGGGAATACCATTTACGGTAGATGCAACAGATACTGATCCAGAGTGACGATACGTGCTGTTTGAGAGGCGATTGAAAGACAGAGGCTCATCATAAGTTCCAGCTATGCTTTCAGCTGTGATCTGACAGGGCTCCTGACCAGGCTCTCTGGGGTACTTTCAAGTTGGAACAGCATACCCTGGTTCCTGGGTGGTGACTTCAGCAGTGTATTGAACGTAGATTTGGACCACTCCTTCTCTCCTCTTCCCGGTACAGTAGCCACATCAAACACGCAGACTCGGTCTGCCTGGCTGAGACACTGGCAATCGTCCGCTGTATGGTGCCTGTGCAATGCCTGCACCAGGGTTTATTCCTTTTATTCATATCCACATGATCTCCGTGTTCGTATAGATTGCCTGGTAGGCATGCCAGACATTCTCCTACATATCACACACATTGACTACCTGGTGCACACCCATTCTGACCACAGTCCGCAAGTTCTGAGTTTGAATTGAGATGCAGAACCTCCCCTGATCACAACATGACGATTACAACCTGCTGCACTAGAGGACCCTCCCGTTCTGTGCATACTAGGCAGATACTTTGTGGAATACTTTGATATCAATGCTGAGCCCGCCTCGTCACCCTTAATTGAGTGGGACGCATTTAAGGTTGCCACAAGTAGTCCCTGTCTGGGCTACACCTGGAAAGTACGCCGGATGCTTGACCATGACATATCTTGAATAGAACGCAATCTGCTGGGACTTTAATCCAACGCCCTCCTTGCTTCCGGCTCTAAAGAGGGCCTGCTGTTGGCACAGCAGAAACTAAACGCACTACTGGAACACCTCTGTTGCCTCAACGTCGCAGTCCACACAGTTAGGACTTGTGCGGAGGCGGACAGGATGGGGTCGTTATTAACATGGTTTGTTCATTTGGAACACCAACGCCATCCCATATTGGATCTCTGTTCAACTGAAGACACAAAAAGACATACATGCCGAGATGATATGCCATAATGTCAGTGTATGAAACAACCTTGCCCATTTCCATCAGTGATATTGACACCTTCCTAGACACCACACCTCTCCCTCAAATAACCCTGGAGCAGCGAAATTAACTCGATGGTGCCATTACTGAATTTGAGAATTAGGAGGCCTTCAGAGCTCTCGCCACGGAAAAGACCCCACTCCAGGACAGTCTCCAGACATATTGTATAATAATGTGTATAGCCCACTCTTGGCCCCCCATCTGCGTACACTATGTGCCTTGACATCTGCCTGCCTACCGGACTCCCTTTGCAACTCCTTACTTGTTTCTCTTCCTAAGCCCGAATGAGACACCGCTGCTGTGGCCTCCTATCGTCCACTGGCACTCATGGACACAAACTACAAGATTCTGGCCAAGATCTTAGCTGACTGGTTGTCCCAACTGGTACCGACTCCGGTACACCTAGACCACAACGGATTCGCACCTGCCTGCAACACCTCGCTTAACCTGCAGAATTATTTCAGGATCCAAGAGCACGTTCTCCACGACTGGCCCAGTGCGGGCTGCCTAATACTGGACCTGGTGAAGGCCTTTGATTCTATGGAATGGTGTTTGTTGTTTTTTTTCGCTATCAACATGCCAAAGTCAAACCTGACTCCTTAGATGACCCCCTTTATCGGAGCCATTGTGTACATGTTTTGGTTTCGTGCCATTTCTCCGGGAAAGAGATCCTGATCTTTCAGCCTCAATCCAGAATTTAAGTGAGGTTGACTCTGAGGCTATGGGGCCTGATGGACTCCTACATCCTGCTGGCTGACCATGTACATATGTAGGCTTTGCTGTGGGATCTGAAGTCCTAGTAGGCCCAACATGAGAGGGTACCTCTCTGACCACAGTCATATTTCGGAATAGACTGCATAAGACCTGCAGTGATGGTTTCTAGACCGTGATTGGGTCAGCAGCAGACCCTCTTTCTACACCACCCAGAATTGACAGTGGTGACCAGTGTATCACTTCTGGGTTTTGGTGGCCATCAGGGAGAGGTGGAGATCAGAGGCCTCTGCTCCTGCGGAGAACTATCTCCATAAAGATTTTCTGGAGCTGAGGGCTACCCACTTGGCAATGAAAGCCTTACTTCCATCCATCTTGGGGAGGCTAGTTCATGTACACACTCTGGGAGGACCTGCAATAGGGCTAGGTTCTGCACCTGGCCTTTCACAATCTCCACCTTCATGCTTGGAGATTGAGTGGTGACAGCTGAACACCTTCGACCTTCCTCCAGAGGTGGTTGATGTCATTTTGGCAACCACGTGTCTCTCGCCGAAGATTGTATATTCCTGTTGTTGGGACAAATTTGGTGTGGCACACGCCAGATAGACTCCCTCTAGGCGAAGCTATCTGACGCTTAGTTTGTTTTGTCTCTTGCCCAACAAGACTTTCATTTGGGTACATTTAAAGGTTATCTTTCAGCCCTTTCAGACTTCTTGCGATTTCCAGATTAGCCTTTCTTGTTTAAGGCAGTATTTGTGATGCGTTTTTTTAGAAAGGACTATGTGACTGGCTGACCGCCACGGCGTCGGCCCCGCAGTACCCCAGGGGCACCTGTGGCTCCGGCTTGCCTGACCCGGAAGTACTGCCGCCATCCTCCAATCAGGAGCGACTTCCGAGTGAAGGAGGGATCCGGAAATCTCTCATCAGGGCGTCTGGGAGGCAACGAGAGGAGGAGGAGGAAAGCGAGGAAGATCACTGGGGGAGCCTGGACATGAGGAGAAGGAGGATCGTGGTAAACGCCTGAAGCCTGAAGAATTCTGACGAACCGTCCGAATCCAGATACCAGCACTGCAGACCTTGACTCTGCAAGCAGCACACAACACCGGCAGAATCTTCTTCGAGGCCGGGACCGGAGGACCAGGAGGCGGCAACACCAAGAATCCGGCCACACTCTGGGGAGAGAGTGGCATTGGCAGGTATGGTTCCGCAGTGGACGGATCTAATGTAGAAGCGTTGCGAGGCGGGAGGCAGCTATTCCGCTTGCACACTGAACACTAATTGTAGGATTGGTAGTAGGATTTTTGTTTTTTTCGTTATTTGCTGTCTCAGGTTTTATGGGTCAGTTTTGTTCCTTTTTCCCATAGTTTTTTGTTTTTGTGTTTAAAACTATAAAAAAATAATAAAAAGAGATTTAGGGTTGAGATAGTCGCATAAAACCGTTTCTTAACAACAAACAAGAAACCGCAAGACAGAAGGATGTTCAAACCCTTGTTTATTTAGTTTTTTCTGTTGCACTAAAGTTAACAAGAAAAGCCAAGACGGCTGAATTCTGTTGTAATTTCTTTTTATTTGTTAACACTAAGAAGAACAGCGACTAGAAGGAACAGGGACAGAGACAGGATGAGAGATAAGAGAACTTCAGAAGAGTCGAAGTGAGCCAGAGGAAAAATAGCAAGAAAAAGAAGAAAGCTCAGAAAAGTAGAAGACAGCCAAAAAGTACTTCAAGAAAGTTCAGACCCAGAGAAGGGGAGCAAGATTCAAAGAGAAAGAACAGTAAACAAGAAAAGATCAGGGAAAAGATAAACTAGTGTAAAGAGGAAAAAAGAGAGAGAAAACAGAGAACCAAGAGAATCTTACCATTACACCAGCAGTTGTGTTTTTCTTCTTCTTCCCACATGTGCCTCCTGAGAATCCATCTGGAAGGAAGAGAAAAGAAAAAAAAGACAAAGATGAGCACCTTGTGAATTCCAAACAACAGACCAAAGACGCAACCAAGATTATAAACTATGCACCATTGATACTATCAAAATAAAGACAAAATTCACAGCATAATACTGGCTACGAGTTGTCATTACGGTATCCCCTGTCACAGACTACAAGATATGTTTATCCCTTCTCACTTTGCAATGCCCTAAAGAGACCTTAATCTGGTCCTTGCTAATTTGATTTGCACTCTGTTCAAGCTGCTTCACAGCTGTCCCTCACAGTTCTTTACTGTTAACACTGTGTTCCTTGTCACCATCACCTCAGCACGGCGTGAGAGTGAGCTTCAGGCCCTTTATGTCAATCCACCATGCACTACATTCTTCCCAGACAAGCTAGTTCTGCAGACACATGCATCATTTTTACCAAAATGTGTTCACCGTTCCACGTCTGTCAAACAGTTACCTTGCCTGTGTTCTACGTTCCACCTCAGCCCTGTAAGGAGAAGGAGATGCTCCATCGCTTGGATGCCAAAAGAGCTCTCAGCTTTTACATTGATTGTATTAAGGAACTCTAGGTGGGCGATCAGCTTTTTTGTGGATTTCTTTGGAGCGAAGAAAGGCAAGGCAGTGCAAAACAGAACCATCTCTTGCTGGATGTGCTCTCTATTCAGATCTGCTACGCAGTGGCCACAAAGAAGCCTCCGGAGGGAGTGAGTGCTCATTCTACCAGGGACAGAGTTGCAACCACTCAGGTTAGCAAATGGAGTACCTGTCCTAGGCATATGCCAGGCAGCTACATGGGTGTCCCTCCACAAGTTCACAAAGCACTATTGTCAGGACATTTGGATTCCCCAAAAGGGGCATTTTGCCTGCTCGATCCTGCAGCACTCTGGATTGAATCCATTCACAGACAAGGCTCTGAATAGGTACTGTTTTGTTATCTATTCAAAAGATGGAGAATCTGCTGCTAAAGGTTTCATTCAGAAGAACGAGTTATTTACCTTCGGTAACACTCTTTCTGGCAAACTAACTAGCTGCAGAGTTCTTACTAGCAGCTCCATCCTTCCCGTTCTGTGATTGGACTCTGCACATTAAAAAGATCCCAAATCTAGGAATCTGCACACTGTTCACAACTAGTTTGTTCTTGGGTCTCTGCGTGTAGGGGTGCGGCCAACCTTTAATGCTACTGATGCCGCATGCAGCAGTGGTGCCTATGTAGACTCTACATGTCATCTCCAGAGTAGAATGGTGTTGATGCGGAGCAGCAAGGCACCAATTGACAGCGCACAGAGGTATTATTGCAGAGTTTCCAGCCCCAGTCTGACGCTTCTGGAATATTCGAAAGGTGAGCAATCTGTGGCTGCATATAGCCTCTACCGGGAAGAGCGCTTGAAGGTAAGTGTCTTCTTACCAGATTTTGCTGTCGACTGAGAAAATGTGGAATTGCTTTTGCCTGATACCCAACTTGATATAATTAATGTTAACACATTTTTTTAGCAACCAGGAAGCCTAGTATACTAGCCATCCCTTATTAGAGTCGATATCTCTGTGTTTAAAAAGTCGATTTTGTATAACCTTTGTCAGATGGTCAAGCTGTTCGATTTTAACCCAGGCCATATTGCTGCTCTTTCCATAAGTGTGCCGCAAAAGCCCTGATGCAAAAGTGGGTGCAGGACTAAGGCTATCTCCCCATGCTCATCTGTGACATATTAAAGAAACACATCAAAGTAAAGTTTCACCTTTTATTAAAGTGTGATTTGTAATGTCACAGCGGTCTATTATAGGCAAAATATTTAAACTTGCATGTTATGCATTCGTTTTACCTTCTGTTGCCTTATTTCTAATTACTCTTAAAAAGTGGTAAGACAAAGGCAGTTGTTCTGTTCACATGCCAATTTATACACTCTTTTTCACTTATTGTGTTCAGCTTTGGAGACCAGCCTCTCTGCATATTAATTTAAGAAAATTACATTATTTCTGATAAAACTTGCACTTTTAAATGAACAGTGCGCAGATGTAACTTTTTTTGTACAGCGGTTTCGAATTCACATTGTTTGCTAAAGCTGCATGTGCCCCTGAAGATTCATACATGATGCTTTGCTTTTGAATACTGTTCAGCAATATTATTCATACTCCAATTATTTAATAAGAAAAGAATATTGGCAGTCAATCTGGGCCTGGTTATTCACATCTGCCCTTTTCTGGTGTTCTGAGCCTCATTTACTTCGGCAAACCGTGTGCAGCTCTGAATATTGAGGCTAATCTAACTGTTCAGAGCGATCCTACATGCGGGTAGCAGATTCCAGCAGGTCAATATGTGTGCCTAAACTTTTACCTACATTTTAAAACATTGTAAAATCTCTAGTGGTGGGTGGTGGGTGGTGGGGTGGGGAGACTGCTGGCGGGACACACGGGGAGGGAGCAATTGGTAATCTGCTGGAATACTGCCTGCGCTCCAAAAGATCACCTGATATGATTACAGCCTGGTAATCATTTACCACTTCTGTTTAGGAGTTAGTAACTGAGCAGTGGTTGGCGATCACAGTTGGGGTCACAATCCATTGATACATTCCCTACTGAATCCCAGTGGGGGATGCCCTTTCCGAATTGAAGTACGATATGTCAATTTCAGAAAAGCCATTTTATACATCTGAAATACATTTCTGATTTGCAAAATGCGTTTAATACTTATCAAAAAGCAGTTTTGCTGTTGCAAACCCCATGATTTTGTGGATCCCAGTCTTGGAGACTGCAAAATGACTGTTTTTCCTTTTCAAAACGATAGGTGCCATATGTCACACAAGACACAGATCCTGGGCATTCTGGTATTGAGCAGACTACAGACACAGAAAGAGGCACGGATGGAGGTATTTTAGTCAAGCGGGCCAGATGGAGACCTTGGAGTCTGTGTGACAACAGGCACGCCTCTCCTCCATGTACCTATGGAGCACTGTTATGTGCCTTGATATATTCCCATTTACGGACACGAAATAGGTGGTTTAGGGGTGCTTGACGCATGTATGGTAAATTCACCAGTTATGTCATCATTAAGGGACAGATGTGGATTGTGGTAGTATAATCGGTCATGAAGAAAGCCACGAGCATTTAGGAACATAAGTGGAAGAAGAAGTAGGGGTAACTAGAGCCCTAGGACGTTCTAACTTTTCCGTTTTACCTGTTTGCGCCCAGATTAAAATGTTAGGGCTACGAGTCAAGTATTTTAAAAAGTAACCCTACCCACACTCACTACCCTGTTCCTTTTCCAACAGAGTGTTCCCCTGCATCTCACTGGTTGTAGCACACCGAGGCCCAAGACTCTCCTTTTCAAAATAAACTTTGATTTAATTTCCACAAGACTGACGTAATCTATTGCACCACCTTTTTCATGGAATTACATTCTCAGTTACTCACCTCACCCACTTCTAAGAAACCCGCATATTGAGCTAATTATCATGTACATGCTTGTTCTGATAACCATTCACCCCCACCTCTTCCACCCCTCACCTTGCATACTTGGCTTCCCTTTTCCTCCTGTTCCTTTTTTAATTCGTTAATGATTGATGTTCGTTGTAAGCATGTTTATATCATATGCAGTTTGTTAGCTGTACAGCGTCCTACTACCACGTGGTGAAGCGCTTCTATGGAAGAGTGATGTAAGTAAATGAAGATGCTCTAGTACCACATACGGTAAAGCTCTTCCATTATATGCACAGCACGGTTGACCGTCATCATTCCAAGAAGGTTCATTATAAATGTTTTTCAAGCCTGAAAGATTCATGTAAATGCAGTTCATAAGTGCCTGTTGCTATTCTGAACTCCAATTACAAAATGTGTATGGAAATCTTTGCCACAAGGCTGACCTCTGTGGTGCGGAGTAAGGTAGTGGCAGACCAAACGGAATTATACTGGGCAGTTCATTATTCTCAAATGCTTATTTTTGACCATATTTAAGAAGATCAGCAGTAAACTTTCTTTCCTGCTTTTTGCTATCTCTTCATTGAGCCAGTAGTAATCAGGATTAAGAGTGATACCGATTTTTTTCTAACTATCTTGTTGGAGCCAAAACAATATTGTTCTGTATTTAAACAGTGCACCTGAACCTTTGAGAGCTATGAGACTTATACCTTCATTTTTTAATATTGCAGGATATTAACTCAATAAATACATGGCTAAAGGCAGATTATTTAGCTCAGCTGCAAACACCATACCTTCTGAGCTCAGTTCTGTGCTCAATGGTACACCGATATTTCATCATTCATGTCAGTAAAGAGATACTTCATTTATATAGATTGAACTTTGCCCCCTTACTTAACTAGATGACTGGGTCCATTAAAACAGTGGAATGTATTACCATTTAATTTGAGCAAAATGTCTGCACTTTGCCAGTGTCTAACCCCATTGCTGCCTGGCCCTTACCCCCCCCCAGGTGCCAGGCCTTTTTTTGGCTATTTGAGTATTTGAGGCAGTTCACGCTTATGCTCTCATAACTTTTTGTCCATGTAATCTACCCACGCCAAATTTGCATCCTCTTATCCAACATCAATCAGTAATTTGTTAAGCGCACTACTCACCCGGTAGGGTCTCAAGGCGTGGGGGGTGGGGTTCTACTGCTCAAAGAGCCAGGTCTTGAGGCACTTCCTGAAGGTCAGGAGGTCGTGGGTCAGACTTAGGTTGACGGGGAGGGAGTTCCAGGTTTTGGCGGCAAGGTGGGAGAAGGATCTGCTGCCGGTTGTGGTGCGATGGATGTGGGGGACGGTCGCGAGGGCGAGGTTGGAGGAGTAGAGCTGGCGTGTCGGGGTGTGGAAGTTGAGACGCTCGTTGAGGTAGGCAGGTCCGGCGTCGTGGATCAGGAGTTTGAAGATGATCCTTTTGTTGACGGGGAGCCAGTGGAGGTCTCTGAGGTGGCCTCAGATGTGTTCGTGGCGAGGGAGGTTGAGGATGAGTCGTGCTGAGGCTTTCTGGATGTGCTGTAGTTTCCTTTGGAGCTTGGCTGTTGTTCCCGCGTAGAGAGCGTTGCTGTAGTCCAGTCTGCTGCTAACGAGGGCGTGGGTGACGGTTCTTCTGGTTTCAACGGAGATCCATCTGAAGGTCTTGCAAAGCATGTGAAGGGTGTTAAAGCATGAGGATGTGACTGCGTGGACTTGCTGGGTCATAGAGAGCGATGAGTCCAGTATGAAGCCGAGGTTGCGTGCATGGGTGGTGGGTGTTGGGGCAGATTCCAGGGTTGCAGGCCACCAGGAGTCGTCCCATGCTGATCTGTTGGAGCCAAAGATGATGATGATCTTGGTCTTCTTTGAGTTCAGTTTGAGGCGGCTTGCCTCCATCCAGTTGGCGATGGCGTGAAGTCCGGTGTGGAGGTTGGTCTTGGCGGTTGCGGGGTCCTTTGTGAGAGAGAGGATGAGCTGAGTGTCGTCCGCGTAGGAGACGATGTTAAGGCTGTGGGATCAGACTTGGTTGGCGAGCGGTGCCATGTAGACATTGAAGACGGTGGGGCTGAGTGAGGATCCCTGGGGAACTCAGCAGATGGTCTTGGTGGCTTTAGACAGGAACGGATGGAGGCGGACTCTTTGGGTTCTGCCAGAGAGGAAGGATAGGAGCCAGTCCAGTGCTCTGTGGCGGATTCCGGCTTTGTGGAGGCGTGTGCAAAGGGTGTGATGACAGACGGTGTCGAAGGCTGCGGAAAGGTCAAGGAGGATGAGGGCAACAGTTTCACCTTTGTCGAGCCTGCTCCTGATGTCGTCGGTGCAAGCGATAAGGGCAGTCTCGGTGCTGTGGTTCTTGCGGAAGCCTGACTCTGGAGGTACAGTTTGTGGGTTCCCCTGCAGGATACCAAGAAATTAGATGAAAAACAGCTAAAATTTCGTTTTTTAAAAACAGAATGGGGAAAAAAGGGCTGCAGAAGAAAGCTTGTGGGTTTTTTTCCCTGAAAATGGCATCCACAAAGGTTTCGCGGTGCTGAAATCACCATCTTCCCAGGATTCAGGGGCAGGCATACCTGAATCAGAAAACCACATTTTTCAACACAATTTTGGCGTTTTACTGAGACATACCTCTTTATTACAACCTGTGTTTTTGGTCCTGGGCTCAGCAGCCATCTAGGGAAACCTACCAAACCCATACATTTCTGAAGACTAGACACCCGAGGGAGTCCAGGGAGGTGTGACTTGCGGGGACCCCCCAGTGTTTTCTTTCCTCAGCAAACCTCAGACTTGGCAACTTAGCAAAAAATCAAATTTTCCCCACATTTCTGTATGAGATCACAGCACCAGCATACATTTCCCACCACCCAACATTCCCCTCAGTCTCCCGATAAAAATGATACCTCACTTGGTAAGTGGGCCAAGTGCCTGTGACATGGAAGAGCCAAAAACATGTTGAAATTGAGGGGGAACCAAACCAGGTCCAAAAGGGCAGTTTGAAAAAAAAGTTTTTAAGCAGAATTTTTATTGATGTAGATGCGACTGCTGTGGATTCCTGCAGATTCCGGAAGGTTCCATCACAAAAATGTGGGGAGAATGTGTGATTTAAGTTGGAGGTTTGCAGCGCATTGTGGGTAAGAAAATGGTGCGGGTGCATGTGAATCATACCACCCTGGACTCATCCAGATGTTTAGTTTTCAGATGTGTCTAGGTCTCGTAGATTTTTCTGCTCAGCAGCGTCCTAAAATCCAAAAAGTGCAGCCCTCACCATTCCAAGTGGGACGATTTTCAGAGTTAGCCAAATTCCCATGGCCCAAATGTAAAACCAAAACCCAAAATAATCAAATGTCCTCCTGCTTGCCACTGGGATAAAATCTTTTAGTGTGCGGGGGGAGAGCTGAAAGACTCTTACCCCCTTCAGTTGGGGTGGGGCCAAAACCATGTGCATACTGGTTGGTAGCTAGCAGCCCACTATTTTTATTTTTATTTTTAAATTCCCTGGCATCTAGTAGGCTTTCTGCCTAATTAAAATAGGCCAATCTGCCCCCAAGGGGGGACAGAAATGTCCTAAAATACCCCCCCCAGGGGAGTGACCCCTGCCTAAGGGGTCTCTCCCCTTGCATGAATTGGCGCAAATATAAGTCCCTGGTGTCTAGTGGTTTCAAACCTTTCCCCCCCAAACCCCTCCCTGGGGGCAGATTGGTCTAAGAAAAATAGTCTGATCTGCCCCCACAGTGGGCAGAAATGGCTTAGAATAAAATTGGCCCCCAGGGGAGCGACCCTTGCCTAATGGGTCACTCCCCATCTGTAAAAAAAAAAAAAAAAAAAACCTGGTGCCTAGCCTAATTAAAATAGGCCGATCTGCCCCTATGGGAGCGACCCTTGCCTAAGGGGTTGCTCCCCTTATTGTAATAAACAAAACAAATACAAACCCTGGTCTGTAGTGGGCATTTCTGCGATCGTTATGATTAAATATGGCCAAAAATAAGCATTTCCTTTCCTTTTCCTGCCTCCCTGACCTCCCCTGCCCCGTACGGAGTAGAAACTAATCTCATCTTACAGCGCAATGGGAGGCGACCTCTGATGAGGTCAGCTCGCAATCGCGTGCTGACGTCATCCGACGTCACTGGTGGGGATGGGGGCAGGGATGGAAGGGGAAGCGATTCCCCTTCCAGCCCTGCCCTTAGGCCTCCCCCATGGGCCTGGTGCAGGACGTAACGATCACGTCCTGGGCACCCGAGCGGTGCTGCCCTGGATGTAACCGCTACGTCCCCGGCACTGAAGGGGTTAAAAAAATAAATAAAATAAAAAACAGGCTACCACCTGTGTACTGACCAAGAGGTTCTTCATACCTTGCCCATCATTATCACAACATTTATATTGGAAGACAAATGCAGTTTTGTTAGCTGAAAGAACATGTGTCTGGCTTTGTCTTCTGGCACTCATGGACTTTGAGACTATATCTGCTGCCACAGTTTATATCTCTGGGCTTATATAGCTGGACATAAAAATAATGACAACCTACATATTATGGCTGAAATGATTGAGCCACTTGAAATGAAAGCCTACTTTAAATTGAGAATGCTATTTTTTAAGGAAATTGGATTCAAGACTATTAATATCCTGCTACAGAGGTATCACCTTATCACTGGAATGACATGACCTCACTCTTTCATGGGATACTCTTACAATACCAGCAGCCCTATCATAAATAGCTGATGAATGAACTCCCTGAGGCATCACCACTCTAGGTTAAATAATATCTGAGGGGCCATGTATAACTGTATGCTCAATTCAAGCATCTTATGATCTCACAGTGTGGAGATGCTTTTTTTTATAAATACTTGCAAATCTGGCACTCAGTGGTCTGCATAAAAAAATCTCTGCCTAAGTAGCTTATGGCATTTAATATCCCAGCAGGACAGCGGAAACTAGCAGCTTGGCACAAAGCCTTAAAGCCTACTAGTGACAGAGATACTGCTGTACAAAAATGCGGTCGAGCTAACCTGATTAGAGAAGGAGCAAAAATGCAGCAATTATGCATACAAATGCATTGCCAGCTACATGTTACAAACGTTTGACAGTCCAGTGCCTTTCTGTGCTTATACTCTGAAGAAAATCTATTTATGCCAGCCCCTTTTGTAACAGACGTCAAACCCCTGTAGGTGCATGCAGTGCTTAATTTGTAAAAGAATAATTGCAGGGGCCCAATGTTTTGCTCAGAGGTCTGCAGCTGGCGCTATTGAAGGTTGGAGTGCGTAATACCAAGACTGCATCTTTAATCCACCACCAGACATTCCTTGCCTTTTTATCTCTGTCTTGCAGGTTCTTTTTCATTCCTACTTTCTTCCTTTGTCACTGTTTTTTCATCCTTCTCATCCTCCTTATTTCTGCCTTTTGTAGAGTTCTGTCACTTGCTTTGGATTAAAGTCTGTTGAGGAAAATAAGTGCAGACCCCGAAAAATCAATGCCATTGGGCCCCACCTACAACCACCAACTCATATTAAGCACTAGCTACATTGGAATATATGATGATAGAATTCCACAGACAGGCCTTGGGAATTCCATAGCCATCTTCCTGGAGCAAGACGTGAACAGAAACATTTAATTCACAACCAAAACACCACTGTGAGGTCTGCCCTCCTCCAGTACATCTAAGTGAGGGTGGCTGGAAAATCTGTTCTTCTTGGGAGCCTTGATAGCTGAGCATTTAATCACCAAAAGATGGAAGGAAGAAATTTCACCTACTCTTACTTGATACGTTTGCTTGATGAAAAGTGTTACTGAACTGGGGATATGCTGCCACCTGATAAAAGGCATAACTGTGAAAACAGAAAGGATGGCCAACGCTAATCAAACTCTGAGGAATTTGTGGGCTGATTTAATCAATCAGTAATGTAGGTGTATTGTATTCAATATGTAGCTCACTTCACAAGACTTGGTAATTTCATACCGTGTTGTATTTCTTTACTAGGCATTTTTATGACAGTGAATGTCAAGTCTAACAGCAACACTCTTTATGTCATTTAGGATGGATTTCTTGAGAAGCTGAACTCTTCAGAATTTGTTGCCCTTTCACGGTTAGTGGAGTCCTTTGTGCTGGACACTGAGAAGGTTTGTGGGCGAAGAAGTATGTCATTGCGTGGAGCGCTCCAAAGTCAAGCTAACAAATTTGTAAACAGATTCCATGAAGAGCGAAAAACAAAACTAAGGTATGGCATTTTCTTTATTTTGTATTCTTTGAAGAACTTTCAGCGGGATAATCTCAAAATTTGGAAGGAATTGGATATTAATGTCTGCTATTTAGCCTTTTTCAGCTTAGGAAACTATGAAATAAAACCAGTGTGTCTGTGTGTGAACAAGAAGAAATATAAATATGTAAATAATATTTTTGCATTGTTCTGTCAATAGTATGGCACTCTCCCTTTCAAGTCTGTATCTCCCCCACTCACACTTGGATACTCTGATGGAGTCAGTGAGCATCATGCAGCGCTTTAGAAATAATTTATTAACAATTACAGGCAGGATATATCTCATTTAATGAACACTGAGTTGTCAAAATTGGGATTGGCCCTAGTTTATTTAAAGTCGCCCTACAAATGAGATTTAGGTTTAGCATTTCAAAAGTGGTATTTTATTTTGTGCATTTTGAAAAAACAATACACAGCAATTTTATAACAGCACTAGATTCAGATTGAATGCAACCTATATGGTACAGTCATAAAAGCTTTTTTTAAGACAAAAATAAGTGGCGACTAAGCTCCTAAAGCACGCCTCTGGGTCAACAGGACCACCTCAACACAGGTTAGTATAGAATGGACACTAGACAAGGTTGCTCGCTTTCCCACTGTTTCTTGCCTTAACTCTGGAACCATTAGCAAATGTGATTAGGAAAGGAGAAGAGATTAGGGGAATCATACTGGTTTCAGACACTTTTAAACTCTCAATGTTTTCAGAAGCTATTATTGTCACCCTCAAGGATCCTACTGAATCAAAGCCTCCTCTTGTAGAGCAACGAGGAGCTTTCCAAGTGGTGTCAGTGTGAAGCCTTATTTTTGAATCTGCTACAGCAACAAATAAGAACCTGAGAGAAATGATTTCCATAAACTGGAATGCCAAGAAAATAACATATATGGGAGTACAGTTGGGTCACATAATGTCCCACGTATTTACCCTCTTACCTTCAAATACCTGAAGAAATAAAGCAAAACCTCTGAAAATGGCACAAGCAACACTTGTCTTGGATAGGTAGGATAACTATAGTCAATGTGCAAATTCTACCTAAGATTCTCGACCCGTTTGAGGCAACTCCCCTAACATTACCACCTGTCATAAGCAACTTCAGTCGGTGATAGATAACTGTATTTGGTTGAGGACACCAAGAGTGGCAGCTAGAACATTTTCCCAGGGAGCACTACATCCTCTCATGAACCGACCTACCTTCAAGTAATGCAACATAGGTTTTTGGTTGAGTGGGAGAAAATAGTCAACAAAGCAGTGGTGCTTTGTGGATCATTTAACAGCATTCATCCCTCTTTTGCAGATGCCCCGGCTTCAACATTCTCAGAGGAGCTAGAGGTTATATCCCTCCCTAGTCACCAGTGTAACACTTTTGGTTTGTAAGCATAGAAAGGGGGTCTACATCTCTCCCATCTCCGTTTTCTCCCCTATTCTTTCAAACAGATTTTACTCCCTTATTCAACAAAATATATTTTCAAAAGCAAAGGATGAATAGATGCACCATGATGAGCTGATCAAATGAAAGCATATAAGGAAATTTAAGGGGTAACATAATCTCCCAGAAACAGAACATTTGCTAACATTAGTCAGATCTCGGGGCTGTATCACCCTCAATAGGAACTACTGAGATAGGAACAGGTCTTAGTCAATTTAGAAAATGTGAGATGAACTTCAGTAACTCCAAGCAGTGATGAAATATCATGTAGCTTTTTCTTGGAATATGCCTGGTTTGGGTCTGACATTCTTGATTTGATGTGCCCTACCAATGAGCGATTTAGTGTGTGTGCTGATACACAGAGTTCCATTTATTAAATTTTCTTAAAGTAACATCAAATCACTTGACAGCGCAGTTAAATTACAACAACAGAACAATACCATAATATTGCTAGAGGCCTGATGTACTAAACCATTTTGCGGTTGAAAACTTAACGATTCACAAAATCATAGGGTTTGCTCCCACAAAAATAAATGTTGGTGTTGTATTAGTATTTTGGGAAATCCTTTTATAATTTGGAAAAGGCTTTCTTTTTCGCGAAAGGTGTTTTGTGACTCCTTCCTAATTGCAATTTGGAAGATGTGTTTAACCCCTTCGCTGCCAGGCCTTTTCCCCCTCCTGTGCCAGGCCTTTTTTTGCCTATTTGGGGCAGTTCGCGCTTAGGCCCTCATAACTTTTTGTCCACATAAGCTAACCAAGCCAAATTTGCGTCCTTTTTTTCCAACATCCTAGGGATTCTAGAGGTACCCTGACTTTGTGGGTTCCCCTGAAGGAGGCCAAGAAATTGGCCAAAATACAGTGAAAATTTCGTTTTTTTCAAAAAAATTGGAAAAAGTGGCTGCAGAAGAAGGCTTGTGGTTTTTCCCCTGAAAATGGCATCAACAAAGGGTTTGCGGTGCTAAACTCAGCAGCTTCCCAGCTTTCAGGAACAGGCAGACTTGAATCAGAAAACCCAATTTTTCAACACAATTTTGGCATTTTACTGGGGCATACCCCATTTGTGCAATTTTTTGTGCTTTCAGCCTCCTTCCAGTCAGTGACAGGAATGGTCATGAAACCAATGCTGGATCCCAGAAACCTAAACATTTCTGAAAAGTAGACAAAATTCTGAATTCAGCAAGGGGTCATTTGTGTAGATCCTACAAGGGTTTCCTACAGAAAATAACAGCTGAAAAAGAAAAATATTGAAATTGAGGTGAAAAAACCATCAATTTTTCTCTACGTTTTACTCTGTAACTTTTCCCTGCAATGTCAGATTATCGAAAGCAATATACCATTACGTCTGCTGGACTCCTCTGGTTGCGGGGATATATACAGTAGGGTTTGTAGGTTCATCAAGAACCCGAGGAACCCAGAGCCAATAAATGAGCTGCACCCTGCAGTGCGTTTTCATTCTATACCGGGTATACAGCAATTCATTTGCTGAAATATAAGGAGTAAAAAATTGCTATCAAGAAAACCTTTGCATTTCCAAAAAGGGCACAAGATAAGGTGTTGAGAAACAGTGGTTATTTGCACATCTCTGAATTCCGGGGTGACCATAGTAGCACGTGAATTACAGGGAATTTCTCAAATAGATGTCTTTTTTACACACACTCCTATATTTGGAAGGAAAAAATGTAGAGAAAGACAAGGGGCAATAGTACTTGTTTTGCTAAACTATGTTCCCCCAAGTCTCCCGATAAAAATGGTACCTCACTTGTGTGGGTAGGCCTAGCACCCGCGACAGGATATGCCCCAAAACACAACGTGGACACATCACAGAAAACAGAGCTGTTTTTAGCAAAGTGACTACCTGTAGACTTTGGCCTCTAGCTCAGCCGCCACCTAGGGAAACCTACCAAACCTGTGCATTTCTGAAAACTAGAGACCTAGGGGAATCCAAGGAGGGGTGACTTGTGTGGCTCGGACCAGGTTCTGTTACCCAGAATCCTTTGCAAACCTCAAAATTTGGCTAAAAAAACACATGTTCCTCACATTTCTGTGGCAGAAAGTTCTGGAATCTGAGAGGAGCCACAAATTTCCTTCCACCCAGCGTTCCCCCACGTCTCCCGATAAAAATGATACCTCACTTGTGTGGGTAGGCCTAGCACCCGCGACAGGATATGCCCCAAAACACAACGTGGACACATCACAGAAAACAGAGCTGTTTTTAGCAAAGTGACTACCTGTAGATTTTGGCCTCTAGCTCAGCCGCCACCTAGGGAAACCTACCAAACCTGTGCATTTCTGAAAACTAGAGACCTAGGGGAATCCAAGGAGGGGTGACTTGTGTGGCTCGGACCAGGTTCTGTTACCCAGAATCCTTTGCAAACCTCACAATTTGGCTAAAAAAACACATGTTCCTCACATTTCTGTGGCAGAAAGTTCTGGAATCTGAGAGGAGCCACAAATTTCCTTCCACCCAGCGTTCCCCCACGTCTCCCGATAAAAATGATTCCTCACTTGTGTGGGTAGGCCTAGCGCCCGCGACAGGATATGCCCCAAAACACAACGTGGACATATCACAGAAAACAGAGCTGTTTTTAGCAAAGTGACTACCTGTAGATTTTGGCCTCTAGTTCAGCCGCCACCTAGGGAAACCTACCAAACCTGTGCATTTCTGAAAACTAGAGACCTAGGGGAATCCAAGGAGGGGTGACTTGCGGGGCTCGGACCAGGTTCTGTTACCCAGAATCCTTTGCAAATCTCAAAATTTGGCTAAAAAAACACATGTTCCTCACATTTCTGTGGCAGAAAGTTCTGGAATCTGAGAGGAGCCACAAATTTCCTTCCACCCAGCGTTCCCCCACGTCTCCCGATAAAAATGATACCTCACTTGTGTGGGTAGGCCTAGCGCCCGCGACAGGATATGCCCCAAAACACAACGTGGACATATCACAGAAAACAGAGCTGTTTTTAGCAAAGTGACTACCTGTAGATTTTGGCCTCTAGCTCAGCCGCCACCTAGGGAAACCTACCAAACCTGTGCATTTCTGAAAACTAGAGACCTAGGGGAATCCAAGGAGGGGTGACTTGCGGGGCTCGGACCAGGTTCTGTTACCCAGAATCCTTTGCAAACCTCAAAATTTGGCTAAAAAAACACATGTTCCTCACATTTCTGTGGCAGAAAGTTCTGGAATCTGAGAGGAGCCACAAATTTCCTTCCACCCAGCGTTCCCCCACGTCTCCCGATAAAAATGATACCTCACTTGTGTGGGTAGGCCTAGCGCCCGCGACAGGATATGCCCCAAAACACAACGTGGACATATCACAGAAAACAGAGCTGTTTTTAGCAAAGTGACTACCTGTAGATTTTGGCCTCTAGCTCAGCCGCCACCTAGGGAAACCTACCAAACCTGTGCATTTCTGAAAACTAGAGACCTAGGGGAATCCAAGGAGGGGTGACTTGCGGGGCTCAGACCAGGTTCTGTTACCCAGAATCCTTTGCAAATCTCAAAATTTGGCTAAAAAAACACATGTTCCTCACATTTCTGTGGCAGAAAGTTCTGGAATCTGAGAGGAGCCACAAATTTCCTTCCACCCAGCGTTCCCCCACGTCTCCCGATAAAAATGATACCTCACTTGTGTGGGTAGGCCTAGCGCCCGCGACAGGATATGCCCCAAAACACAACGTGGACATATCACAGAAAACAGAGCTGTTTTTAGCAAAGTGACTACCTGTAGATTTTGGCCTCTAGTTCAGCCGCCACCTAGGGAAACCTACCAAACCTGTGCATTTCTGAAAACTAGAGACCTAGGGGAATCCAAGGAGGGGTGACTTGCGGGGCTCGGACCAGGTTCTGTTACCCAGAATCCTTTGCAAATCTCAAAATTTGGCTAAAAAAACACATGTTCCTCACATTTCTGTGGCAGAAAGTTCTGGAATCTGAGAGGAGCCACAAATTTCCTTCCACCCAGCGTTCCCCCACGTCTCCCGATAAAAATGATACCTCACTTGTGTGGGTAGGCCTAGCGCCCGCGACAGGATATGCCCCAAAACACAACGTGGACATATCACAGAAAACAGAGCTGTTTTTAGCAAAGTGACTACCTGTAGATTTTGGCCTCTAGCTCAGCCGCCACCTAGGGAAACCTACCAAACCTGTGCATTTCTGAAAACTAGAGACCTAGGGGAATCCAAGGAGGGGTGACTTGCGGGGCTCGGACCAGGTTCTGTTACCCAGAATCCTTTGCAAACCTCAAAATTTGGCTAAAAAAACACATGTTCCTCACATTTCTGTGGCAGAAAGTTCTGGAATCTGAGAGGAGACACAAATTTCCTTCCACCCAGCGTTCCCCCACGTCTCCCGATAAAAATGATACCTCACTTGTGTGGGTAGGCCTAGCGCCCGCGACAGGATATGCCCCAAAACACAACGTGGACATATCACAGAAAACAGAGCTGTTTTTAGCAAAGTGACTACCTGTAGATTTTGGCCTCTAGCTCAGCCGCCACCTAGGGAAACCTACCAAACCTGTGCATTTCTGAAAACTAGAGACCTAGGGGAATCCAAGGAGGGGTGACTTGCGGGGCTCAGACCAGGTTCTGTTACCCAGAATCCTTTGCAAATCTCAAAATTTGGCTAAAAAAACACATGTTCCTCACATTTCTGTGGCAGAAAGTTCTGGAATCTGAGAGGAGCCACAAATTTCCTTCCACCCAGCGTTCCCCCACGTCTCCCGATAAAAATGATACCTCACTTGTGTGGGTAGGCCTAGCGCCCGCGACAGGATATGCCCCAAAACACAACGTGGACATATCACAGAAAACAGAGCTGTTTTTAGCAAAGTGACTACCTGTAGATTTTGGCCTCTAGCTCAGCCGCCACCTAGGGAAACCTACCAAACCTGTGCATTTCTGAAAACTAGAGACCTAGGGGAATCCAAGGAGGGGTGACTTGCGGGGCTCGGACCAGGTTCTGTTACCCAGAATCCTTTGCAAACCTCAAAATTTGGCTAAAAAAACACATGTTCCTCACATTTCTGTGGCAGAAAGTTCTGGAATCTGAGAGGAGCCACAAATTTCCTTCCACCCAGCGTTCCCCCACGTCTCCCGATAAAAATGATACCTCACTTGTGTGGGTAGGCCTAGCGCCCGCGACAGAATATGCCCCAAAACACAACGTGGACATATCACAGAAAACAGAGCTGTTTTTAGCAAAGTGACTACCTGTAGATTTTGGCCTCTAGCTCAGCCGCCACCTAGGGAAACCTACCAAACCTGTGCATTTCTGAAAACTAGAGACCTAGGGGAATCCAAGGAGGGGTGACTTGCGGGGCTCGGACCAGGTTCTGTTACCCAGAATCCTTTGCAAATCTCAAACTTTGGCTAAAAAAAACACATGTTCCTCACATTTCTGTGGCAGAAAGTTCTGGAATCTGAGAGGAGCCACAAATTTCCTTCCACCCAGCGTTCCCCCACGTCTCCCGATAAAAATGATACCTCACTTGTGTGGGTAGGCCTAGCGCCCGCGACAGGATATGCCCCAAAACACAACGTGGACATATCACAGAAAACAGAGCTGTTTTTAGCAAAGTGTCTACCTGTAGATTTTGGCCTCTAGCTCAGCCGGCACCTAGGGAAACCTACCACACCTGTGCATTTCTGAAAACTAGAGACCTAGGGGAATCCAAGGAGGGGTGACTTGTGTGGCTCGGACCAGGTTCTGTTACCCAGAATCCTTTGCAAACCTCAAAATTTGGCTAAAAAAACACATGTTCCTCACATTTCTGTGGCAGAAAGTTCTGGAATCTGAGAGGAGCCACAAATTTCCTTCCACCCAGCGTTCCCCCACGTCTCCCGATAAAAATGATACCTCACTTGTGTGGGTAGGCCTAGCGCCCGCGACAGGATATGCCCCAAAACACAACGTGGACACATCACAGAAAACAGAGCTGTTTTTAGCAAAGTGACTACCTGTAGATTTTGTCCTCTAGCTCAGCCGCCACCTAGGGAAACCTACCAAACCTGTGCATTTCTGAAAACTAGAGACCTAGGGGAATCCAAGGAGGGGTGACTTGTGTGGCTCGGACCAGGTTCTGTTACCCAGAATCCTTTGCAAACCTCAAAATTTGGCTAAAAAAACACATGTTCCTCACATTTCTGTGGCAGAAAGTTCTGGAATCTGAGAGGAGCCACAAATTTCCTTCCACCCAGCGTTCCCCCACGTCTCCCGATTAAAAATGATACCTCACTTGTGTGGGTAGGCCTAGCGCCCGCGACAGGATATGCCCCAAAACACAACGTGGACATATCACAGAAAACAGAGCTGTTTTTAGCAAAGTGACTACCTGTAGATTTTGGCCTCTAGCTCAGCCGCCACCTAGGGAAACCTACCAAACCTGTGCATTTCTGAAAACTAGAGACCTAGGGGAATCCAAGGAGGGGTGACTTGCGGGGCTCGGACCAGGTTCTGTTACCCAGAATCCTTTGCAAACCTCAAAATTTGGCTAAAAAAACACATGTTCCTCACATTTCTGTGGCAGAAAGTTCTGGAATCTGAGAGTAGCCACAAATTTCCTTCCACCCAGCGTTCCCCCACGTCTCCCGATAAAAATGATACCTCACTTGTGTGGGTAGGCCTAGCGCCCGCGACAGGATATGCCCCAAAACACAACGTGGACATATCACAGAAAACAGAGCTGTTTTTAGCAAAGTGACTACCTGTAGATTTTGGCCTCTAGTTCAGCCGCCACCTAGGGAAACCTACCAAACCTATGCATTTCTGAAAACTAGAGACCTAGGGGAATCCAAGGAGGGGTGACTTGCGGGGCTCGGACCAGGTTCTGTTACCCAGAATCCTTTGCAAATCTCAAAATTTGGCTAAAAAAACACATGTTCCTCACATTTCTGTGGCAGAAAGTTCTGGAATCTGAGAGGAGCCACAAATTTCCTTCCACCCAGCGTTCCCCCACGTCTCCCGATAAAAATGATACCTCACTTGTGTGGGTAGGCCTAGCGCCCGCGACAGGATATGCCCCAAAACACAACGTGGACATATCACAGAAAACAGAGCTGTTTTTAGCAAAGTGACTACCTGTAGATTTTGGCCTCTAGCTCAGCCGCCACCTAGGGAAACCTACCAAACCTGTGCATTTCTGAAAACTAGAGACCTAGGGGAATCCAAGGAGGGGTGACTTGCGGGGCTCGGACCAGGTTCTGTTACCCAGAATCCTTTGCAAACCTCAAAATTTGGCTAAAAAAACACATGTTCCTCACATTTCTGTGGCAGAAAGTTCTGGAATCTGAGAGGAGCCACAAATTTCCTTCCACCCAGCGTTCCCCCACGTCTCCCGATAAAAATGATACCTCACTTGTGTGGGTAGGCCTAGCGCCCGCGACAGAATATGCCCCAAAACACAACGTGGACATATCACAGAAAACAGAGCTGTTTTTAGCAAAGTGACTACCTGTAGATTTTGGCCTCTAGCTCAGCCGCCACCTAGGGAAACCTACCAAACCTGTGCATTTCTGAAAACTAGAGACCTAGGGGAATCCAAGGAGGGGTGACTTGCGGGGCTCGGACCAGGTTCTGTTACCCAGAATCCTTTGCAAATCTCAAACTTTGGCTAAAAAAAACACATGTTCCTCACATTTCTGTGGCAGAAAGTTCTGGAATCTGAGAGGAGCCACAAATTTCCTTCCACCCAGCGTTCCCCCACGTCTCCCGATAAAAATGATACCTCACTTGTGTGGGTAGGCCTAGCGCCCGCGACAGGATATGCCCCAAAACACAACGTGGACATATCACAGAAAACAGAGCTGTTTTTAGCAAAGTGACTACCTGTAGATTTTGGCCTCTAGCTCAGCCGGCACCTAGGGAAACCTACCACACCTGTGCATTTCTGAAAACTAGAGACCTAGGGGAATCCAAGGAGGGGTGACTTGTGTGGCTCGGACCAGGTTCTGTTACCCAGAATCCTTTGCAAACCTCAAAATTTGGCTAAAAAAACACATGTTCCTCACATTTCTGTGGCAGAAAGTTCTGGAATCTGAGAGGAGCCACAAATTTCCTTCCACCCAGCGTTCCCCCACGTCTCCCGATAAAAATGATACCTCACTTGTGTGGGTAGGCCTAGCGCCCGCGACAGGAAACACCCCAAAGCGCAACGTGGACACATCCTAAATTTTGGAAAAAGACAGAGGTGTTTTTAGCGAAGTGCCTACCTGTAGATTTTGGCCTCTAGCTCAGCCGGCACCTAGGGAAACCTACCAAACCTGTGCATTTCTGAAAACTAGAGACCTAGGGGAATCCAAGGAGGGGTGACTTGCGGGGCTCGGACCAGGTTCTGTTACCCAGAATCCTTTGCAAACCTCAAAATTTGGCTAAAAAAACACATGTCCCTCACATTTCTGTGGCAGAAAGTTCTGGAATCTGAGAGGAGCTACAAATTTCCTTCCACCCAGCGTTCCCCCAAGTCTCCCGATAAAAATGATACATCACTTGCGTGGGTAGGCCTAGCGACGGCGACAGGAAACACCCCAAAGCGCAATGTGGACACATCCTAAATTTTGGAAAAAAACAGAGGTGTTTTTTGCGAAGTGCCTACCTGTAGATTTTGGCCTCTAGCTCAGCCGGCACCTAGGGAAACCTACCAAACCTGTGCATTTCTGAAAACTAGAGACCTAGGGGAATCCAAGGAGGGGTGACTTGTGGGGCTCGGACCAGGTTCTGTTACCCAGAATCCTTTGCAAACCTCAAAATTTGGCTAAAAATACACATGTTACTCACATTTCTGTGGCAGAAAGTTCTGGAATCTGAGAGGAGCCACAAATTTCCTTCTACCCAGCGTTCCCCCAAGTCTCCCGATAAAAATGATACCTCACTTGTGTGGGTAGGACTAGCGCCCACGAAAGGAAAGGGCCCAAAACACAACGTGGACACATCACATTTTTTTATAAAAAGCAGTGCCTACCTGTGGATTTTGGCCTGTAGCTCAGCCGACACCTGAGGAAACCTAGCAAACCAGTGCATTTTTGAAAACTAGAAACCCAGGGGAATCCAAGATGGGGTGACTTGCGGGGCTCTGACCAGGTTATGTTACCCAGAATCCTTTGCAAACATCAAAATTTGGCCCAAAAAACACTTTTTCCTCTCATTTCGGTGACAGAAAGTTCTGGAATCTGAGAGGAGCCACAAATTTCCTTCCACCCAGCGTTCCCCTAAGTCTGTCGATAAAAATGGTACATCACTTCTGTGGGTAGGCCTAGCGCCCACAAAAGGAAATGGCCCAAAACACAACGTGGACACAACATATTTTTTCACAGAAAACAGAGGTGTTTTTTGCAAGGTGCCTACCTGTGGTGTTTGGCCTGTAGCTCAGCCGGCCCCAGGGGGGGGGGCAGAAATGCCCTAAAATAAATTTGCCCCCCCCCAACCCCCACCCTCCCCCGCCGGGAGCGACCCTTGCCTACGGGGTCGCTCCCCCTGCGTGACATTGGCACCAAAAAACAAATCCCCGGTGCCTAGTGGTTTCTGCCCCCTTGGGGGCAGGTTGACCTAAACTCAGCCAATCTGCCCCCAAGGGGGGCAGAAATGGCCTAAATACAATTTGTCCCCCAGGGGAGCGACTTTTGCCTGATGGGTCGCTCCCCATCTCAAAAAAAAACAAAGAAAAAAAAAAAAAAAAAATTTCCCCTGGCGCCTAGAGGTTTCTGCCCCCCCCTCCCCGGGGGCAGATCGGCCTAATAATAGGCCGATCTGCCCCCCGGGGGGGCAGAAATGGCCTAAAATAAATTTGCCCGTCCAACACCCACACCCCCCCCCCGGAGCGACCCTTGCCTACGGGGTCACTCCCCCTGCGTGACATTGGCGCCAAAAAACAAATCCCCGGTGCCTAGTGGTTTCTGCCCCCTTGGGGGCAGGTTGACCTAAACTCAGCCAATCTGCCCCCAAGGGGGGCAGAAATGGCCTAAATACAATTTGTCCCCCAGGGGAGCGACTTTTGCCTGATGGGTCGCTCCCCATCTCTAAAAAAAAGAAAAAAAAAAAAAGAAAAAAAAGAAAAATTCCCCTGGCGCCTAGAGTTTTCTGCCCCCCCCCCCCCCGGGGGCAGATCGGCCTAATAATAGGCCGATCTGCCCCCCGGGGGGGCAGAAATGGCCTAAAATAAATTTGCCCCCCCAACACCCACCCCCCCCCGGGAGCGACCCTTGCCTACGGGGTCGCTCCCCCTGCGTGACATTGGCGCCAAAAAACAAATCCCCGGTGCCTAGTGGTTTCTGCCCCCTTCGGGGCAGATTGACCTAAAATTGGCCAATCTGCCCCCAGGGGGGCAGAAATGGTCTAAATACAATTTGTCCCCCAGGGGAGCGACTTTTGCCTGATGGGTCGCTCCCCATCTCTAAAAAAAAAAAAAAAAAAAAAAAAAAGAAAAATTACCCTGGCGCCTAGAGGTGTCTGCCCCCCCCTCCCCGGGGGCAGATCGGCCTAATAATAGGCCGATCTGCCCCCCGGGGGGGCAGAAATGGCCTAAAATAAATTTGCCCGTCCAACACTATCCCCCCCCCCCCGGGAGCGACCCTTGCCTACGGGGTCGCTCCCCCTGCGTGACATTGGCGCCAAAAAACAAATCCCCGGTGCCTAGTGGTTTCTGCCCCCTTGGGGGCAGATTGACCTAAAATTGGCCAATCTGCCCCCAGGGGGGCAGAAATGGTCTAAATACAATTTGCCCCCCCAGGGGAGCGACCCTTGCCTGATGGGTCGCTCCCCATCTCTAAAAAAAAAAAAGAAACAACAAAAAAAAAGAACACACAAAAAAAATTGCCCTGGTGCCAGGGGGGCAGAAATGGCCTAAATACAATTTGTCCCCCAGGGGAGCGACTTTTGCCTGATGGGTCGCTCCCCATCTCTAAAAAAAAAAAAAAAAAAAAAAGAAAAAAAAGAAAAATTCCCCTGGCGCCTAGAGTTTTCTGCCCCCCCCCCCCGGGGGCAGATCGGCCTAATAATAGGCCGATCTGCCCCCCCGGGGGGGGCAGAAATGGCCTAAAATAAATTTGCCCCCCCAACACCCACCCCCCCCCGGGAGCGACCCTTGCCTACGGGGTCGCTCCCCCTGCGTGACATTGGCGCCAAAAAACAAATCCCCGGTGCCTAGTGGTTTCTGCCCCCTTGGGGGCAGATTGACCTAAAATTGGCCAATCTGCCCCCAGGGGGGCAGAAATGGTCTAAATACAATTTGCCCCCCCAGGGGAGCGACCCTTGCCTGATGGGTCGCTCCCCATCTCTAAAAAAAGAAACAACAAAAAAAAAAAAACACAAAAAAAAAATTGCCCTGGTGCCTAGAGTGTTCTGCCCCCCCCCCCCCCGGGGGGCAGTTCGGCCTAATAATAGGCCGATCTGTCCCCCGGGGGGGCAGAAATGGCCTAAAATAAATTTGCCCCCCCAACCCCCACCCCCCCCCCGGGAGCGACCCTTGCCTACGGGGTCGCTCCCCCTGCGTGACATTGGCGCCAAAAAACAAATCCCCGGTGCCTAGTGGTTTCTGCCCCCTTGGGGGCAGATTGACCTAAAATTGGCCAATCTGCCCCCAGGGGGGCAGAAATGGTCTAAATACAATTTGCCCCCCCAGGGGAGCGACCCTTGCCTGATGGGTCGCTCCCCATCTCTAAAAAAAGAAACAACAAAAAAAAAAAACACAAAAAAAAAATTGCCCTGGTGCCTAGAGTGTTCTGCCCCCCCCCCCCCGGGGGCAGTTCGGCCTAATAATAGGCCGATCTGTCCCCCGGGGGGGCAGAAATGGCCTAAAATAAATTTGCCCCCCCAACCCCCACCCCCACCCCGGGAGCGACCCTTGCCTACGGGGTCGCTCCCCCTGCGTGACATTGGCGCCAAAAAACAAATCCCCGGTGCCTAGTGGTTTCTGCCCCCTTGGGGGCAGATTGACCTAAAATTGGCCAATCTGCCTCCAGGGGGGCAGAAATGGTCTAAATACAATTTGCCCCACCAGGGGAGCGACCCTTGCCTGATGGGTCGCTCCCCATCTCTAAAAAAAGAAACAACAAAAAAAAAAAACACAAAAAAAAAATTGCCCTGGTGCCTAGAGTGTTCTGCCCCCCCCCCCCCCCGGGGGCAGTTCGGCCTAATAATAGGCCGATCTGTCCCCCGGGGGGGCAGAAATGGCCTAAAATAAATTTGCCCCCCCCCACCCCCCCCCCCCCCCGGGAGCGACCCTTGCCTACGGGGTCGCTCCCCCTGCGTGACATTGGCGCCAAAAAACAAATCCCCGGTGTCTAGTGGTTTCTGCCCCCTTGGGGGCAGATTGACCTAAAATCGGCCAATCTGCCCCCAGGGGGGCAGAAATGGTCTAAATACAATTTGCCCCCCAGGGGAGCGACCCTTGCCTGATGGGTCGCTCCCCATCTCTAAAAAAAAAAGAATTCATCACAAAAAAAAAAAAAAAAAAAAAAGGTCCCTGGTGCCTAGAGGTTTCTGCCCCCCCTGGGGGCAGATCGGCCTAATAATAGGCCAATCTGCCCCCAGGGGGGGCAGAAAAGGCCTTCCTAAAAAAATGCCCCCCTGGGAGCGACCCTTGCCCAAGGGGTCGCTCCCTTTTGCCAATTTCAAGAGAGAAAAAAAAAATCCCTGGTGTCTAGTGGGGTTTCAAAAGCCGGATTGCAAGCAATCCGGCTTTTGAAACCTGTGAGAGACTTCAAAGGGAAGGAAATACATTTCCTTCCCTTTGAAGCCTCTCGGGGCCTCCCCCATGGGATTGAAAAAGAAATGCAAAAGCATTTCTTTTTCAATCGCGCTGGAAGCTCTGCTTCCAGCGCGATGGGGGAGACCCTGTGACTAATCAGCGCGCGCTCGCGCGCTGACGTCACAGGGGGGGTTGGGGGGGTCGGGGGTGGGAGGGGAAGGGCTTCCCCTTCCATCCCTGACTTGGGGGGGTGGGGGGGAACCCCACAGAGGGAGCGAGAGCGCTCCCTCTGGGCTCTGTGCACAGGACGTAATGGTTACGTCCTGGGCACAGCAGCACTGTGCCTCAGGACGTAACCATTACGTCCTGGGCACAGAAGGGGTTAAGGAGCCTAGGGCCAGATGTAGCAAAAAATGCTTTTGCGTCACGGAAATTGCGAGTCAGTGCAACTCGCAATTTCCGAGCCGCAAAAGCATATGCAGAATGGTGTCTCAGACACCTTCTGCGAGTTGCTATGGGGTCGCAAAGACCCACCTCATTAATATTAATGAGGTGGGTCGCATTTTGCGACCCCATAGCGAGTCCCTGCACTCTTAGGGATGGTGGCCTGCTGAAGACAGCAGACCTCCATGTCTGTGACTGCTTTTTAAATAAAGCAGTTTTTTAATTTTATTTTGCAGCCCGTTTTCCTTAAAGGAAAATGAGTTGCAAAATAAAAAAAATAACGAAACCATTTGGTTTCTGTTTTTCCAAGTAGGCAGTGGTCCACTGGACCACTGCCTGCTCTGAAAACCCCTTTTTGGCAACATTCACAAAGGGGAAGGGGTCCCATGGGGACCCCTTCCCTTTTGCAAATGGGTTACCACCATTGTGACACTGGTGGTAACTGCGAATTGATTTGCAAGCGCATTCGCGGTCACAAAGCAATTTAGCATAGCGATGCGAGTCGCAAATAGGATGGGGACACCCATTCCTATTTACAAGTCGCATTCACAATTTGCGAGTCGGTACCGACTCGCAAATTGTGAATGAGCATCGCATTCGGCATTTTGCATGGCGCAAACTGCGATTTTCGCAGTTTGCACCATTCGAAATGCATGCTACATCTGGCCCTTAATTAGTATTTGGTATGAGATGTAACAATAATTTGCCACTACAAGTATAGTCACAAATCTTTGAAGTGTTGCCTACTCCCCAAAAAAGATTTGCGAACAGAAAGCTGTCTAGGCAGTGGTCACTGAAACCAATATTTCCTCCCCCCACCGTTGCATGTCCAAAAAAGATTTTTATTAAAGCAGTACCAGTTCCTTTAAGGGACATGAGGTGCATTAAAAACAATCCCATTTGGGAATACAAAGGCATGCATGCATGGTAAAATGATGTCCCTTGCAGGCCTCTATCCCTGTGTTTGTAGTCATAACAGGGGGTGGCAAACAGCGACCTTCCTAATTAATATTGATGTGGCAGTTCACACAGCAATACACTGCGTCTGGGCCTTTCATGATGCAACCTATTAATGCATAGACTGCATTGCAAAATTAAAAGATGGTTGAAAGTAGTTGGGGCCATATGTGCAGAACTATTTTGCAACTCTACAAATGCCAGATTTTGATTCGGTAACTTGTTACTGAATTGCAATTTGGTTAAGCCCTTTGATAGCTGCAAGGGGCTTTTTAGGGACCCTTCCAACTATTGAATCCCAGAAGTGTATGCATTAATGTTTTGCAAGCAAATTACAATCTCCAAACATTTGTTTTCGACAGACTACTAAAAGTAGTGAAAACCATTTGCAAATGGAAAGGGGTACCCAAGGAGCCCCTTCCCTATGAGAATGTAACACAATATTTTTTAAGAGCAGGCACTGGTCCCACAGACAACTGCCTACTCTTAAAAAATGAACTTTAAAGTTTCATTACCTGATAGAGACATGTCATAGATTCCTTTCCTTAGTATTATCCCCAGGCGTCAGACTCGAACTGAACATTTTTCAATAGCAGTAGCCCTGTGCACTGGCAGGTGGGGTAGTTTGGCTGTACCAGGCATTGTCAGCATCATATGTGCCGGAAGTGATGTGAGCAGTGCCTATATAGACCCCATGCCAAGGCTGTTCCGTCAGTTCTTATCTTTTTGCACACGATGTTGCAGATATGGAAAAATTCTACCCTCAGTCACTTTTTGTCAGACCTTTTTCAACCTTTTGTTGAAGATTTTTAAAGACATTGTCTCATGGTGTGGCAGGATGTATGCGAGGAAGGCTGGTTATAAACCCTGTTGCGCCGGTCACCAGCAGATGTCTATGACGGATCCACATCTTGTCTGCCTCTGGTGTCTCAAGCATGACCACGAAGCCAAGACCTGCATCGATTGTTGTGCCATGCACCCCAAGGCCCTGAGGAAGCAGTTCCTCCAGCTTTTTGCTGCTTGACATACAACACCATAAAGGACCTGGGATTGGCTGTGCAGTCATCGATCTTCATCACAGTCGAAGTCTTTTGGGCATCTAGATCATTTCCACAAGAAAAAGAGAAGCAGGAGTTTGAAGAGGTCTTCAACTTTGCCCCATCCATAGAAGTCATCCGACGAGACAAAGGGATGTCAGCATTCAAGGCCTGACTCTGCAGTTCAGCCTGCGACTGGACCGTTTGTGAACCTCCCCGAGTTTCCTGTAGCTGGAGAGACCCCCAACCCAACTATATGAGTGGGTGGCCCCTCCTAGCTGGTGGGACACACAGGGTCGGGAGGGGACCCTACAGGTTTTATGCCAGTGGGTTTGCCCCTGGTGCTAGTCGGGCCCCTTGGATCCATGGATGGATCTCGTCTGACACCAGTCGAGCCATCTAGACTTTACCTGGCACCGTCCCTTTGCCAACATTCCCTGCACGCACCAGCACCCACTGGTGGCATTGCTCTCATTCTTATCCCCGATTCTGACATGGAGCCGGATGGGCGGTGTCCGAAGCCAGCTGAAGCTATTCCCTCCAGGCTGCATCTTGATCCTTTTACCTATGGGCAAGGAGTTGGGGAAGATTAGGAGGAGCCACTAGACCCTTATGAATACCAGTCCCTAAGCCCCAATGAGGACAACCGTTGTGAGGGTTTAGTGGATGCCAGTGAACTGGACGCCTCCCCAGATATTTGCATCGTCTCTCCTCCTACTGTAGCTACAGAGCAGGGAGCCTCCTTTTCAGTGGTGCAATGGAGCCTCATTTGCAATGTTCCTTAGGAGGGTGGCCGAGGTCTTTACCCTGTAGAGGCTGTCAAGACAAATGTCTTGACCGAGGGGCTTCTTCCGAGAGTCAACCCATCCAAACCACTTCTCCTGTTTAACATACCCTTCTCAGATGTCCTACTCTGGGCCTGGTTCAAGCCTGGCATGGGGGGGCTCCTGTGAATATGATAATAGTCCATCACCATGCTCCAGGGGACCCTAAACCCCCGCCCCCAACTTCCCCATCCAACACCCCACCCCAGAGAGCTTGGTGGTCCTAGCCTCCACATTTAAACTAAGTCCTGGCACATTTCCTACCACTCCACTGGAAAGGAACTCCAAGAGGCTGGCTACCTTAGGCAAGAAAAGGTTTTCTTCTGCCAGCCTGGCCCTGCAGTAGGTGAACACCACATGCCTTTTGGGCTCAGACTGCCACTCACTGAGGGTGTGGAGGAGGCTTGAGCCATACTCTTCCAAGCTATTTCTGATTATAGGGACGGAGCTAAGTTCACTATTCGCTGTGGACTGGATACAACAGACTCTCTTCATCGTCGGTGGCCCTTAGGCACTGCCTCTGGTTGAAAACCGTTGGCTTTTCAGGGGATGTTAAGGTTTCGCTAACAGACATACCCTTTGATGGCACCTGTCTCTTTGGAGACAAGGAGGACTCAGCACTAGAATGCTTCAAGGACAGCAGAGCTATGGCCAGCTCCTTGGTCCTATCCATTGCCGTCACCAATCCCATTCTGCCTTCTGCTTCTCCCATGGCCATGGAAGAGACTTCCAGCCACATCTATCCTCCCAGCCACCACCAAATGCAAGCTTCACAGCCGAGGATGCAGCACCCAAAGGCATCATGGGTCAGGCAGCCAGTGGTCGGGCCAGTCCTCCACTCCCTCAGCAGTCTCTTTAGTCAATAACATATGACCACTGGGTTCTCCAGAGTGTTCAAAGTGGCTCTTTCGTGTATACCCCTAAACACGTCACCTACTTGCGAAAGGCTGACAGAGGACCACTTCTCCTTACTCCTCCAGGAAGTGACAGCTCTCTTGGCCAAGGGAGCCATGAAGAGGGTGTTGGAATCAGAAGTAGGTCGTAGTTGCTGTTCCCACTGCTTTCTGGTGCCCAATTAGGAAGAAGGCCTTCTTTGTATCCTAGACCTGCACCCTATCGATTTCTTCCTGAAGAAGGTGAAATTCAAGATGCTCATGCACACTTAAGTCCTGTCTGCTCTGCACTCAGGATACTGGATATTAGCGTTGCACTAGCAGGACGCCTACTTCCTTATCCCCATCCTTCCTGCCCACAGACGTTACCTGTGGTTCACAGAAGGCCGCAAGTGCTTTCAGTTCACCGTGCTCCTCTTTGGCCTTACCATTGCCCTTCAGGTGTTAACTAAGGTGATGACGGTGGTTGCAGCTTACCTGCAGATACCAGAGGGGGGGCAAGTCTTCCCTTAGCTCGACGACTGGCTGTTGAAGGCGGGTTTGCCTCAGGCAGTCATCTCTCACCTCCAGACTACGGCAAACCGCCTGCAGTCACTGAGGTTCACTGTCAACATGCCAAAGTCACACCTGACTCCTTCTCAGATGCTCCCTTTCATCTGGGCTGTTATGAGCTTAACCTCACGAACAGTGAGTCCAGGATATTATGGCTATGATACTGATG
This sequence comes from Pleurodeles waltl, assembly GCF_031143425.1. Classification (NCBI taxonomy): domain Eukaryota; kingdom Metazoa; phylum Chordata; class Amphibia; order Caudata; family Salamandridae; genus Pleurodeles; species Pleurodeles waltl. Next base: position 440,812,876 of record NC_090444.1, on the reverse strand, counting down.
TTACAGCCTCTATTCTGGGTTTCGATGAGACTGACTCCAAGGCTTCGAGGCTCATGGCCTCCTGCATCATGCTTGTGATATGCCTGCTGGCATATGCGGGCTCTGAAGTGGGACCTTAAGTTCCAATGGGTGCAGCATCGGGGGAATCTCTCAGACATCATCCAGATCTTTGAGGGCACTGGAAAAGAACTACAGTGGCGGGTAACGAACAGTTGTTGGGTCAGCGGCAGACCCCCCTCCCTTCCCTAAACAAATCTTACAGTAGTGACAGAGTCATCACTTTTGGGCTGGGGTGGCCATCTGGGAGAGTTGGATATCAGAGGACACTGGTCTCCGGTGGAGTCTGGACTCCACATCAACCTGTTGGAGCTCCGAGTGATCCGATTGGCTTTGAAAGCCTTCCTTCCTCCATCAAAGGAAGGCTTAGTGCAGGTATTCACAGACAACACCCCCGCCATGTGGTTCTACAACAAACAGGGCAGGATGGGATTGTGGATCCTCTGTCAAAAGGCCCTGCGTTTTTGGTCTTGGCTGGAATGTCAAGGCATTTCCCTGTTGGGTAAATACGTGGTGGGACCTCTGAATGCCAGAGCGGACAAACTGAGCCAAGAATGCCTAGCTCATCACGAATGGCACCTCCATCCAGAGGTGGTGCAAGGTCTTTTTCAGCAGTGGGGAGAACCTTGGTTAGATCTGTGTGCCACCTCCGGGAACATGCAAAGTCAGCACTTCTTTGCGTTGGAGTTTCCAATGTGGCTTTGACTTGGAAGCGCTTTTCATCTTGAGTAGAGCTCTGGCCTGTTGTATGCCTTTCCGACCATACCACTCCTTCCCAGAGTTCTCCAGGAGGTCAGGAAGGACCAGGCCCAAGTCATCCTCGTGGCACCAGGCTGGGCTTGGAGTATCTGGTATCCTTAGTTGTTGAGTATGTCCATTGGTCCTCCGACCAGTCTGCCTATTAGAGAGGATCTTCTGACACAACAGCAGGGCATGTTTCTGCACCAAAACCTGTCAATACTCTGCCTTTATGTGTAGAGAAGAAGAGCTTTCAACCTTCCGCCTGAAGTCTGTGATGACATCTTGTCATCTTAGCGTCTCTTCACCAAGACAGTGTACACTGATGGTTGGCGCAAGTTTGTGGCATGGTGCACAGCCAGACAGGTTGACCCCCTATCCGCCACCCTTTCCTAAGTCTTGTTTTTTATCCTTACCCTCGGCTAGCAGTGCTCTGTATTGGCCACGTTAAAGGGTTACTTATCTGCCATCTCTGCTTTCCTGCGGCTGCTAGATCAACCCTCCCTTTTCAAGTACCCTATTGTAAACGGGTTCCTTAAAAGTCTCCACATCATTTTTCCACCAACTCCATTCGTTATGCCTCAATGGGACCTTAATCTGGTTCTTACTTTTCTGATGTGCTGATCCCTTTGAGCTGCTTTATAACTACCCTCTTAGGCATCTCACCATCAAGATTGCCTTTCTGGTTGCAAATACATCCGCCCAGACGGTCAGTGAACTGCTGCGGTCATCTCAGCCTCCATATGTGTCTTTCTTCCCAGACAAGCTGGTCCTAAGACTCAAGCGTCCTTCTTACCAAAGTTTGTCACCCCATTCCTCGTAGGCCAGTACAACACTTTGTCTACCTTTTATGCTCCGCCTCATCCCGTTAAAGAAGGAGAGTCCACTGGCTGGACCCAAAAAGAGTGTTGTCATTCTATCTTGACCGCACAAAACCTTTCCTGATGGACAATCAACTCTTTGTGGAGTAAGTCGGGCCCCTGAAAGGTAAGACTGTGCAGAAACAAACCATCCCCCAATGGATCATACTCTGCATTAAAGTCTGCTATTAATTGGCCAAAACGTAGCCTTTGCAGAGCTTGCAAGGTCATTCCACCAGAGCAAAGGCAATGACTACTGCAATAGCACCCAGAATTCCAGTCCTGGACATCTGCCAAGCAGCAACATGGGCCTCGCTGCACATGTTCATCAAACACTTCTGCTTGGACAGTCAGGTCTGTCAAGCTGGGCACATTATTTGTTCGGTCCTGCAGGACTTTCTGGTTTAAATCATGTTTGCAGATCCATCTCTGGGAATGTATTGCTTGGGTATCTATTCTAAGGTAAGGAATCTGCGGCTAGAAGTCTCTATCAAATGAACAAGTTACTTACCTTTGGTACCGTCTCATTTGGTAGCGACTCTGTGTAGCCGCATATTCCTAACCAACCCACCCATCCTCCCTGCTCTGCAAATGCATTGTAGAGTTAAGGGTTGTTTCCCTTTTTTCGGGCCCTAGTTCCACACACCAAAGGTCAGTGTTCTTCATGGCTCTGTATTTCTGCCGTGGAAAGTTGTAAAAAGAAACTGCTGTAAACGTGCTGGCGTAACACCTTTCTAGGCACAATGCATGTCACTTCCGGTACAGATGACAACACGTGGAGCCTAACAATGTCACCTACCGGCATGTAAAGTTACTGCTCACACAAATTTTCCAGATCCAGTCTGACACCTGGGGATGATTCTAATGTAAGAAATATGTGGCTAGATAGTCTCTACCAGATAAGTTGTTACCAAAGGTAAGTAACTTGTTCTTCTCTTTTTTTAAATGCATACTGTTTTCTTTTAAGGAAAATGGGCTGCATTAAAAAAAGGAAAGATTGCTTTATTAAAAGCAGTCACAGACCTGGTGCTCTGATGACCTCAGCAGACCACAATCCCTGTGATGGCAGCCATTCCTAATGGTCGCTAATTGTGACTTTCTTCATTATTATTTATGAGTGTAGGTTTATTTGTGACCACTAGGAATCGCTATTTGAGAAGAAAAAAATTATATTTTAGGAATATTGATTTCCTAATTGCGTTTTGGAGATAATCACAATTCATAATGTTTGCACATCTGGCCTTTAATGCATAATTTCTAAGCACTTTTTGCCACTACTCTTTTAGTTCAAACATCTCAGTTCGATAATATGTTAAATAGATGTCCTTTTGTCTGTATCCTCCACATTGCAGACATATGGAAGAATTTCATTGTACGTTTAAAACTCTGAAACAAGTTGGAGCCCTCCCATTATATATACTGAAGACTACAAGTATCCACAATTTGATGGACCACTGCTTTTGAGTTGCACAATTTTAGCAGATGAGATAAGGTGTAGAGGTAAGTGTTTTTCATCTACGCTTGTTCTATTGGATGTGTGCATTACACAGCTAAATCAGGACCGGCATTGGTTGTACCACCCCGACTTTCCCTGACGCTGGTCTCAATACCGGCGCCATCCCCATTCTTATTGCTGACTCCGGCATAGCGCCAGATGGACGTCATACAACTCCAACACTGGTAGGAGCCTTGACTCCTATGTCGGATCCTTCGCCCCTTTCTTATGGGCTAGGGTGCAGTGAGAAATGGAGGGGTCACTGGACCCTTTAGAATACCAGCTCCAAGACCCTACGTACTGACGTACAGACTTAGGTGAGGCCAGCGGACTGAATCCTTCTTTAGATTCTGGCATGCTTTCTCCTCCTACCATGACTATGGAGGAGAAAGCTGTTGCCTTCGGTGGCAGTCAGGACTAACCTTCTGACAGAGGTGCTTCAAGCTGGGTCTTCCTCCTCAGAATCCATGCTCCCCTTTAATTAAACTCTTACGGATCTCCTACTCAGTACCTGGTCCAAACCTGGCACAGGGGGTCATGTGAACAGGACTATTGACCGCCTCAATCACCCTGCTCCGGGGAACCCAAGCTTTCAGATGCAACTCCCCACCCCTGAGAGCTTGGTAATTTAAGCCTTCCCTTCTCAGGGTGCGTTCCTTTCTGCACCTCTGGCTAGGGAATCCAAAAGGTTGGATACACTTGGGAAGAAGGTTTTTTCTTCCACCAGCCTAGCATTGCGGTCTGGGAACACAGCATGCCTTTTGGGCCACTGTTCCCACATGCTGTGGGATGCGGTTGCGCAAGTGATGCCACAGGTCCCGGAGTTGGCCCAGGCTGTACTTTCTCAGGCAGTTGCTGATGGGAGAGACGCAGCAAAGTTCACAATCCATTGTGGACTGGACATGATTACTTGCTAGGCAGAAGGTTTTAGTCAACAGTGGCCCTGAGGTGCCGCTCCTGGTTGAGGATGTCTGGCTTTTCAGGGGATGTCCAGGCTACTTTGATGGATATGCCAGGAGATGGCACCCATCTCTTCGGAGACCAAGCAGATTCGGCTGCCCAAGCACTTCAAGGATTCTTGGGCTACAGCCAGGTCCTTGGACCTCGCGGTAGCCCTTTGTCCCCCTCAGTCTACCTTTCGCCCCTTTTGTTGCTATGGAAGAGATCTCCAACCACGTCCATTCCCAGCCAGCCACCATGCCGTGCATGCTGCCCAACCTCTGCGTGGCTGAGGGTGTGGGATTTCGAAGGGGCTACTCCTTCCCATTTTGAGACGACTACTCCATCCATGCCACCATTATACGATCAGATGACGGAGGATCACTTGTCCCTTCTCCGTGAATAAGTTACAGCTCTCTTGGCCAATGGAACCTTACGGAGGGTTCCCGTACCATAAGTAGGTCGTGGTTGCTATATCCGCAATTTTCTGGTGTCCAAAAATGACAAGGGCTTCGCCCTACCCTAGACCTTAAATCCCTCAATCTCTTCCTCAAGAAGAAGAATTTCAAAATGCTCTCTTTGGCTTGGGTTTTATCTGCCCTGGACCCAGGAGACTGGGTAGTGTTGGACTTAGAGGACTCTTATTTTCATATTCCTGTCCTGCCTGCCCCCAGATGTTACTTGTGGTAGGTCACAAGCACTTTTAGTTCACCATGAGCAGCAGGGCATATCCCTGGGGGTTCAACATCTGGCAGACTATCTGAACGCCAGAGCAGACAATCTCAGCCATTGAGGCCTAGCTGATCATGAATAGTACGTCCATCCAGAGGTGACACAAGGGTGGGGAGAGCCATGGTTAGATCTGTTCGCCTCCACAAACAACGCACAATGTCAGGAGTTTTGCGCATTGGAAGTTCCAAGGCGGCAGTCACTGTGAGACGCTTTCCCTCTTAGGTGGAATTCGGCCTCCTGTATGCCTTTCCATCCAAACCACTTCTGGCCAGAGTTCAAGAAGATCAAGAACGATGGGGCCCAAGTAATCCTTGTGGCTTCGGACTGGGCACAGGGGAGTCTGGTATCCTGAGCTCTTGAGCATGTCCATCGATCCTCCAATCAGATTGCCCCTTCGGGAGAATCTTCTGTTGCAGCAGCACGGGAGGGTTCTGCACTCGAACGTGTCTACTGTCCGCCTTCTTGCATGGAGATTGAGCGGTGACAGTTTACAGCTTTTGACCTTCCACCCGAAGGCTGTAACATAATCTTGGCAGCTACGCACCCCTCCACCAAAACGGTATATGCCTGTTGTTGGAAGAAATGTGTGACATGATGCACAGACAAGTCTATTGACCCCCTTTCTGCCCCTGTCTCGGAGGTCCTGTTGTTTATACTTTCTCTGGCCAGCAGGTCTCTGCTAATGGCACTCTCAAAGGTTATTTGTCTGCAGTTTCCATTTTTTTTAGATTGCCTGATCAACCTTCCTTGTGTAATTCCCCTTTAGTACATAGGTTCCTCAAAGGTCTTACACATATATTTCCTCCATCCCCATTCATTATACCCCAGTGGGATCTGACTTTGATTTTGGCATTTCCGATGTGCACTCCTTTTGAGTCTCTCCAAAATTGGACTCTCAGGCTTCTCACTTTTAAAACATCCTTCCTTGTGGCCATTACATCTGCCTGCAGGGTGAGTGAGCTGCAGGTGTTGTCCTTGAAGGTGCCCTACCCTTCCATTGGTCCTGACAAAGAGGTGCTTCACAATAGGGCTTCTTTTCTACCAAAAGTGGCTACGGGCTTTCACGTAGGGCAGTGCATCACCTTGCCTACTTTCTATGCACCTCCACATCCCTCTGAAAAAGGGATGTGGAGGTGCGTAAAAAGTAACGGCTAGACGCCCCTCCACTGCCTGGAACCAAAAAAGCATTGACGCTCTACCTTGATCATACAAAAGAGTTCTGGGTGGACGATCGACTCTTTGTCGGTTGTTTGGGTGTGAAGAAAGGTTGGGCAGTGCAGAAGCGGACCGTCTCCTGATGGGTCATAATCTGCATCAAGATCTGCTATGTACTGGCCAAAAAGTAACTACCTGGAGATTTGCCTGCTCATTCTACGCCAGCTGCAGCTGAGACCACAGCATTAGCAGGTGGAGTTCCAGTCCTTGACATCTGTGAGATGCCAACGTGGGCTTCTCTGCAAATGTTTACCAAACACTAATGCCTGGACAGTCAGGTCTGTAGGGATTGGTACTTTGCCCGTTCGCTCCTTCAGGACTTTTGAGTATGAGCTTGCTTCGCAGACCCACCTCCTGGAATGGTATTGTTTGGGTATCTATTCAAAGGTAAGGAATCTGCACCTAGAATTCCATATCAGATGAACAAGTTACTTATCTTCAGTAACGCCTTATCTGGTAGAGACCTATTCTAGTTGTAGATTCCTTACCGACCCACCTGCCCTACCCGCTCTGTAAACTGATTTCTAGGGACAGGGACTCCCCATTAAGGGCCTGAGTTTTGACGCACCCGTAGGCTGTGTTCTGCATGGCTCTGTGCTTCAGCTTTGGAATGTTGTGGAAAGAAACTGAGGTCAGTGCAATGGGGTGGTGCCTATATAGGACCCGCAACTTCATATTCGACGTGGACGCCACCACTGACTTACACAGAGCCAATCAATGCTACCTAACGGGGCGCCGGGATACTACTCAGAAAATTCTCCAGATTAAGTCTGGCACGTGGGGGAAATTCAAAAGTAAGGAATCTGCAACTAGAATGTCTCTACCAGATAAGGTGTTAGCGAAGATAACTTGTTTGACTAGACTGGAGGATGGCCAGTGAATAATCACCTCGGGGAAATTGGTGCATCTGCAAAGCTTTTTAATGGTGAACAAGAAAATTTTGAATATACATCAGAAGAGGCTTAAATGGAAATCAAAAAAACATTAGTATCCTCAAATTTCTTGTTTTTTGGATAGGAAGTTGTGCTCTTTAGGACGGTCATGATAATCGTCACATAGTTGGGGACTGAGAGGAATATAAGAATTCTACTACCTGGGTTGTTTGTTTCTTAACCCTTCCCTCTGTTGCCTCCAAGGGAATGATATAAACAGATGTGGTTGAAATTTTTGTTTTGTTTGAAAGTGGATAGGGTTTATTATCAATGTCAAAATATGATATGAGGAGGATCAACAAGTTACATCTCATTTATTGGATATTATCCAGCAGTGCATTAATATTGTGATGTGCTATGGCATTTCGCTTTTATACATCTCAAATGTTTTCTTGGCCCTTGTAGTAACTGAAAGCCTATTATGAAAGTGAACGTAGCACAACAGAAGCACTATTAAAACTTCATAAATGGCCATGAGTTACAATGTTATTTTCAAGTTTCAAACTTAAAAATAAGACAAAGTTTGAACATTTTCTTTAACAAGGATTGCTACAGTATGCACGTGGACCATACCTCTTTAATGTTTTACAGTTTTAGAAAATTTTAGTTGAATTAAACTGATTTTTACATTTGTCCTCTAATAGCTTGCTGTTAGATAATGAGCGCTGGAAACAAGCTGATGTCCCTGCGGAGTTTCAGGATTTAGTTGACTCTATAACAGATGGAAAAATCTTGTTGCCTGAGAAAAGAACTGGAGGTGAGTGTCTGTTTTCTATTTTTTGTATTTTGTAGAGATTTCTGTTCCACACACTTGACTACATGGGCAGCATACCTATGTTCCAATGTTAACCTGTAAAACGAAATGCAGACAAATAAAAAACATTCTGGAGTGGTGGGAATGCATACATCATTTGGGAGATTACGTTAGGTTAGTCTTAACTGGAAAAAAGTGTCTTTAGCACCCTGAGGAAGGAAAGAGTATGAGGTACGCGGTGCAAAGCAAATATCCTCTGGTAAAGCACCTCACGTTTTCTAAGCAAAGCTGAGGCTTACTTGAGAATGTTTTCTTCTTAATCAAAGGAATCACCTCTGAAAGTTGACCTTTGTTTCTGATGGTACGTGATTCTAAGAGGATAGAAAGTTTGCCTTAGAGTAGGGGGGCTGGACATGCTTGTGAATGTGATGCAATCGACTTTGAAAGCAGTGCCAGCTGCAGGAGTGACCGGGGGCAGTGGATTAACAAATAATGTTATATAGTTCTTCTTGTGCCTCCCATTACAAAGAAGGGAGCAGATTGGTGCACAGCAATGGAAACCTGTCTAGATGGAAGTTTCCAGTGTCAATGTGGACCAGAGTTACAATATGCTAAAGTCTTAATTGAGAATCAGGGGTTCATTTTCTTTTGTAGGGAGGTGTGGCTGAGCACACAAGATGGTGGACACCTGATTTATTTCTGCCCAAACTGTCACTCAGAGTCTCATTATTTATCTACAGCACGCCTTCAGAGGACATGCATTTATCACTGCATTTATCACTGACGACCTCGAGGCTCAGACAGGAAGTTGAGGTCCCAATACTGCAGACATAACTAAAGAAACAAGTGCACTGAGACAGCCATTGGCATTCATTGAACTGTCACAAAAGGGAAAAATGGCTTGAAGACCTGAGTCCCAGAAATGATTGGGTCTGGCAACACCCTCTGATGACTGATTACTCCCACTACGTTTGAATACATTAGCCATACGGATCCCTAGACTTCCTCTTGATAGAGCCTGAAACACTTAGAGGACCCTGGCCTTGTTCTAATTACCCTAAATCGGCTGAAAGATTATTTCAAGTGACATGGTAACTTTAGCACACCTTAAGGATAATTTCTTGATAACCTATTGGTCTTACAAATAGTTAAAGAGAAAATGAAAGAGTACCTAACAATCGACGACACATGGGATGGGCAAAAATGTAGTGTGGAATGCATTAAACAGTCATCTGAGGCACCATTTTATTCAAGAAGCAGGTTGCCTTAAGGGCATGTGTGAGTTGACTCTGGAAAAAGGAGTAAGAACAACTATACAGGTCAAATTAGACAAGAAGAATTGGAGGAAACTAACTGCAATTCAGGGACACCTTTTCACACTAACCTACTACATAATAATTTGGAAATAATTGTGCTTCAATAAAGGGGGGAAGAAACCAGGTAGACTATTGGCACACAAACTGTGGGTGCTCCAGACACAGTGGTGCATGAGCAAGATTAAAGATGGTACAAACAACTGACGAGGGAAAGCTTGCAGCTTTACACATCTGTTAATAGAACCTCGATGCTCCAAAACATACGTCCTGCAAGCCCGCAGCGCATACGTAGACTCTGTAGTGCTATCTAAACTATCCGATCACTGTGCTGATTCTGTGTAGGATCCCATTTCAGAGAAGAAGATAATGGGGACTATAAAACACCAACAGCACCAGGCTAGGACAGATTCATGGCGTCGTTTTATAAAAGATTTGTGACTCAGCCAGTCCCTCACTTGTCCACACTTTTTATTGAGATTACTGAAGACAGTGAAATGTTGGTATCCATGGCTAAAGCAAATATCTCTGTAATAGCCAATCCAAGCAAAGACTCATCATTATGACCTTCCTACTGTCTGATCTCCTTATTAAATATCAGTGCTAAAATATTAGCCAAGCCCAAGATGACCCCAGACACTTATTTCGGAAGCTTCTATATCACTGCTGCAGCTGTTTAGTTAACTGGTGACTCCATCCATCGCCATCCTGGCTGTGGCCCTTTCCAGACTTCCAAGTGAACTATTTATCTGCTGCAAGACTTGGGGCGGCAAGGGGGTAGTATGGCCTGCCATGCCTCAGCTACGCAGTTGGAAGGAGGCCACTTGCTCCCCCATCACCAACCCCACCTCCTCTGGCACAGCCCCTTCCCTTGAAATCAGCTGAGAAGTTGTGCACCCTACTTGCTGTGGAGTGGGGCCCAGAGGAACGGGCGAGTGGCACCTAGGACGTGCCTTGCAAAAAATGAAATGACCTGAACCCTGAGGCGAGCACCCACTTAGTCACTACGGACCTCCGGGCACGCAGCAGCGCAACCCTGGGTGATGCACAGCCAACATTTCGAATGAGGCCTCTTGATGATTGGGCCCAGAACCCTGTAAAGTAACACGGCATCAGATGGGGGAGGGTCACCGTCTGAGGCCCCAGCGGTAATGAGGCGTCAGCTTGAAAAAGGCACCAAGTGGGCCATCCAAGGTGCCCCTTGCGCTGACTCACAACAACAAACTATATGGTGGAGCATGACAAGGGCTCAGGCCTTGTTAAACAAGTAAAACGATGGGCCCCTGCTGAGTCGCTCAAGCGGTGGGTTCCCCTTGGAACTTGGGGGTTGATAAAAAGGTAGAGCCAACAGACAGACAGTGACCCTGAGCTATGTAAAATCTGCAGCTAGGACCCCATACTGTGAATGGAGGGAAATCAATGAGGAAATGAGGCTGAAGGTGTGAGAGGCCCCTCACACCGGTGACAAAGCATATGGGCAATGAGGAGGGGAGAGCCTGTACAAGAGTGACTGAGCAATCTTAGTAGGAGACTGAGGTGGGATGCACTTCATAGTTCTGCATTTGACCCCTTGTGGGAGTGAAAGAGTTTGAAGGTGGGGTACCAGATTGCTGTGAGTCTCAATGTGCCCCTCACGCATAAGGATCCCAAGAAGGACCAGGCAATTGGGTGCTTGAAGAGTGGAAGAGCACCATATGACTGTCCTGTACAACACAGGCCCACCAAAAAATAAGTGGCCACAGCAGCAGCAAGTTTTCACAAAGAAGGAGAAACATGCAGTACCCCTGTGCACAACATATCAGACCATTCCGGGCAACCAAACTACCAGTGCCCCACTTCAAATGTAGATGCGGAGCTGGCTGGTTCTCTGAACCAGAATAGCCAAAGCCTGATCAGATCAGCCTTGATAGCCTACCAGACCCATTGTTGATCCTCACAAATTGAATCTGCTGACCCCACTGTGAACTGTACAATCAGACGGGCATACGGTCTCCCATGTGCACATCACACAGATCTTTTAGCAGAGCGCTGAGGCAGGTCAACGACAAGACCCGAACAGGACTCCTTGATCAAGAACCTCCTCCAGGCCTACACCTATAAGAAAGGAGAAAGTGTCCCTAAAGCTACCAAGTAATCAGGGAATGAATGTGGAGAGGCACCCATCGTTCTGATGGATGATGATGAGAAGCTCACTAAAAGTTTAATGATTCATTTCTTTACATATCTTAAACGTGAAATAGGAGCTGTTGGCACAAACCTCACACATAGCTTTACAAACATATAAAAAGACCTTGACGATCTAAGTCACAGGGATGATTTATTGGAGCCCACACAAGTCAAGTGCTGCCTGTGCCTAGAGGAACACCTCTTCTGTTGCTTTGCAATGAGTGTCCCATTTGTTATGCTGCAAGAAAAGAAGGAAGACTGACACAAGTTGGATCTCATTAAGCAGTTTTCTGTCAGATGAGTATCACCTGGTAAAGAAGGAAAGATTGTGAAAAGATGTGCCCAGTGCCTTTCAGAGACAGTACTTGAGAAATATAGCCTGGACCCTTTCCTCATAGACAGGGCCCATCAGACAGGACTGGATACCCAGGACTCATAACTACCACCAGACATTTTAGTATGCTTCCATCATTTTGAGAATAAAGATGCCATGCTGGAGGTGGACAGGAGAGCAATCCTCTATTCACTATAATGGCTATTTCCTACAAATCTATCCAAGACATCTCTAGCATCGCACTTACTAAGTGACGAGCTTTCCATTCAAACACACCCTTTTTAACTCCTAAAATATTTTGGGTCTCCTTCCGACTCCTCCTTGATTGGTAGGGCAAGAGCTGGGCAGTTCAATCTTTCAAGGGTATTCGCCAATTGCTGGGCCTCCCTCTTTCTGATGCTGATCCTATCGTACAACAGACCCTGGCATGTCCAAACAGTCCTGAATGGTAGAAAGTATTAGACATGACAGAGAGAAAGCCACTTAGCCGAAGGACATACTGGCAGAATGCAAAGTTGCCCTGGAGAAGTCAGTGGCTCCTCAGGCACACAGTCACCTCAATATGAGGGCTTTGGCTTTGCCCAGAAGGCCCTGATCCATGGAAAAAAGACTGATGGCATGAATCACAACCAAGATGCATATCGAAACAGGTAAACTATATCTGCATGGCCAGATTGTTACCTGGTATTAGTGATGTCAGCGAAGCCTTTACCCCTGATATCCTTCACAACATAGTCCCTTTCACCTTTCAGCCTCCTTGACTGGGAAAAACTGGAAGTGTTTTACTATGTAACCCTCATGTTGAGTCTCATAAATTGTTCTACTTAACTGTTCCTTATGTGTTGCCGCATAACTCTTGAGTTTGGGGGAAGACTAAGGGGAGAAACAGCTGCCAACCCTTCACCAATAAGCCCCAAGACTGCAGCACCCAATCTGTTTCCTTAGTGTGGATGCTAAAGTATTTACCAAAGAGTCAACATTGTCTGCAAGCATTAGTGGAAGAGTTGTTAATTACCAACCACCAAGCCTTTATTTATGAATCGCAAAGGGAGAATAGTGGCAAACGGGAGACAACACCAAGGAGACCCTCCACCTTCTTGGTATGGAGAGCAACGGGAGTGAAGCAGTCCATCCTAAACACTCTGTATGCTGAAGAAGTGTTCACAAGATGGACTGGGATTCCATCACTGACATGTTGAGAGCTGTGGAATTAGGGGAACTCTTCCTTAATTCACGTATGCAGGGGCTACCACAACCTCAGAGTCCGTATATGAATCAACTGACACTACTACCAATGTAGGAATGACACAGGGATGCCCATTGTTGCCTCCTCTTCATTCTTACCTTGGAGCCACTTCCCCAGTGCATCCAGGCTAAAACCATTTGCTAAGTTTCATATTTGGGACACAAGATCTAAAACCTACCATGGTCGCTGACTGCATCTTTGTCGCTTACAAACCCTCGGTGTACCAGATGGACGCAGGCTTTACAATCAGTTTTACTATATGAGAAAACAAGAACGTCCTTTACATCAGTAGAAACCTGGCCATATAACATACATAATATGCAGTGGGTCAACTCTAGTTCATTTAAACTTAATTCTTACTTTAGCAGTAGGAAATTGTTTGTACATAGACTTGAGGTATAGGAAGCATAAGTACACTCTATCCCTCTGAGTGAATTTAATTTATTGTAACAGGCATCAGTTAAACACAAATAGACAAGTAAACGATGCAGACAGTAAACAAAACAACAGTTGTTCACTCACACATAATGAAAAACACATAGAAGCAAACAAGACTTAATTAAAACTTTCCAATATGTGTTTTCTTATTGCACACAGTTAGAGTCCAACAGAGACACTTTATTTAAGCCCATATATGTTTGTTGGGGTGTCAAAGGCGTTTCAAACGTGTATGAACATACTGATATCAGGGACACCTACTGAGGAAATGAACAAGATTGTTATTAAAGGCAAGCCTAGGTAGCTGCAAAAGTAGTATTGGCCAGGTGTGTTACAGGGGTACTTCCTGGAGGGCACACGTTCCACAGTTTTGGATTGAGGTTTCAACGATACCTATCCACGTACAGTGAATCATACCTGTTGGCAACAGTTTTAGGAAATTACGAAGTTAAAATCATGTTGCATACGTGATCAACAAGGAGTCGAATGAAGTAGGGGACTCGCCTATGTAAGTGAAAGGCATCTTGACACCTGAATTGAGTTAAGAAATGTAATAATCTCTTGAGGGTAAAGTGGTCTATAAAGATAGCAAGGAACCAATAAAACTTTTTCCATTGTTTCCAATGCCGACATTGTAGACTGCAAGTCATCTTCGTCACAGACACTCTCTCAAATGTCTTCAGAATGCAAAGGGCATATTAGTGCCACCGGCCCCCCATTTTCTCTACATGTGTAACCACTTGGAGGGTAGGTGGTAATCCTAGAAGCAAGCACTAGACTGCGACTTTGTTTAAATTAGAAATTGCTGTGTGTCACAAAAGTCCAAGCAATAAATACAGATGCCTTTAAATTCTGTATTTAACTTGTCAAAAGAACAAGTTCAAGTGTCTGGCTATGTCTTCTGACAAATTGCTGCTTATATTTTTTAACATGGGGATTGGTGTTTACAAACTCCTCTCACTTTAGAGTCTGAGGAAGAAAAGTAAAGGCCCATCCAGCTCCCCTGCACTTCCTGTCAAGCCCCCTATAGTGTTTGCAGTATAGCACCTACTCCCCTGCCTGTTTTGCTGCTTCCTGTTGCTGCCTGCCTGCGGATTTCCTGCTTTGTTTCAAGACCCCGCCGCCTTCCCTTTGCTCTATCCACTCTTTTTTTGCCACCCCGCTTCAGGCCCCACCGTGTCACACCATTTTTCTTTTTCCCTTTCTGCTCCCCCCACACCTCTCCCACTCTAGGACCTACATAATGGTAGTCGCTGTGTGACCCCATTGAGCAGGCCCCTCCAGCTCCCCCGCACTTACTGCCAAATGCTTCATAGCGCTTGCAGTGTATCGCCTATTGCCCTGCTTGTTCTGCTGCTTCCTGCTGCCTGTCTGATGCTTTCCTGCCTTGTTTCAGGCCACTGCCGCCTCCCCTTCGCTCTTCCCGCCCCCCCCAACTCCCACTTTATGCCCTACTGCGTCCCAGCGTTTTTCTTTTTCCTGCTGTGCTCCCCTCTCCTGTCTCCCGGGCCCCTCCCACTCCAGGACCTACTTAATGGCAGTTGCTGCGTGACATCATTGAGCAGGACCCTCCAGCTCTCCCCTGCGCTTACTGCTCCCACCATTCACCGCTACTCTGCAGACGAGCTCCTGGTTCTCAAATCCAGACTCCAAGACTCCTGCTCCTGCACGACCTTCCCGCTCTCCCCTGAAGGACCTCTTGCCTGTCACCACTGCAGCATCCCTTGCCTCACAGGACCACCTACCCACACAGAACCCAACACCACTACCTCCCAGAAGACCACCACCAACGGGGAGCTGTTACACTGCATCCTACTCAACGCCCGCTCCCTCACCCAACATGCCACATACATTTGGAACACCATAACCACCTTCACACCAGAAGTTGCCTTCTTCACCGAAACATGGCTCAACCCCCTCCTCCAACCCCTGACATCGCCACTACCCCCCCCAACGGATACAAGATTATACATTTTGACCGCCCCAACAAGCACAGTGGAGCAATCTGCATAATTTTTAAGGAAACCATCCAATGCTCTGCCATGAACGACGACCCAACGCCTGTCATGGAGCACCTTAACTTCGTACTACATAACGACCCTAAGACAACCATAAGGGGTAACCTCGCATAGAGACCACCAGGACCCCAACCTCCTTTCTACAGCACTATCAGCAACATCATCGTCCCCATCACCATCTTCTCCCTCCACTACATGTTGCTCGGCAACCTTAACTTCCACATAGAGGACCCCATAGACACCAGCTCCACATCCCTACTGGATAACCTCAACAACATCAGACTCGCCCAATTAGTCTCCAAACCCACTGTAGCGGGTTCTTTATCCCGAGTCGAAAGGATATTGGAAGAAGGCGACAGACTCAGGGTTTTAAGGGGTTAGTGCTTTTATTTCTATCTGCTCGTAGGGGACACTAGCTCGTGTCACAAAGCTTTTTGGTGTTGTCAGAGTCCAGAAACCAATATGAATCCCTTTTTCTTTCAGGGTCGAGAGTTCCGGGAATGGCGTGTTCCGATGTGGAGGGGGACCTTGTTTCCCCGAGGCTCAGTGGGACCGGATTCCCCAAACTGGTCGGGCCACGCCCCTCCAGGGACGCGGCCGGCTTGTAGACAGTCTCCCGGCTTGTCTTCTACAGGGGCGGGAGGCGCCCTGGGTGTTCCGTTCTTCGCGCGTCCTCCTCCTCTCGCGGCAGGGTTATCCTCCGGATGCAGGGGGTTGCTGTGTCCGGAGGTGCTCCTCGTGGTGTCGGCGTCTCTCTCTTCTCCTCTTCTCCTTTTTTGTCCGTCTTCTTCTTTCCGTATTTCTTCCTGACGGATGACGTTAGACGTCATTACGTCAGGAGTTCCTCGGATGCCCCCGGGGTATCCGTCGGCGGTCGTGTTCTCTCCTGAAGCCGCGGCGTCCGGAGGCGCCCGGCTACACCCACCCATAGAACAGGATACACCCTCAACACCATCTTCTCGTGAAGTGACAGAATCAAATTCACCCACACCACGGAACTCTCCTGGACCGACCACACAGTCAACCACTTCACCATCTCCAAGACTCAGCACACCATCATCAAGCACCGAAGCACCACCTAGCACAGCTGGAGAAAAGTAACTGAGAACCAGTGGACGCAGACTCTCAGCACCACACCACCCAGCAAGTCAACCACCCTCGGCCAGGCCACCCACACCTTTTGTGCCTGGATCAACAAATACGCCAACAAAGTTACTCCTCTGAAACACAAAAGACAGCAGAACATCTAGACAAGCCACCTGGGACACCCCAGAGCTCAGAACACCTAGCATAAGTGTCTTCTACTCGATAAGCGATGGCGCATCTCCAAGGACCCCTCCGACAGAGCCTCACACAAAACAGCACTCAGCGACTACCACCGGCGCGTCAAGGAAGCCAAAAGAACAGCCATCACTGACCGCATTGGCGCTGCAACCGGCCACACCAAGGAAATCTTCAAGATCATCAAGGAATTCTCCAGTCTGACTGCCACAGAAAACACAGTACACCCCTCCCAACTACTCTGAGGCTCACTGTCCAACTACTTCCACTGCAAGATTGCCAATATCTACAACAACTTCAACCCTCAACCTACTTCGTTCAGACCCAAAACCTCATCCAACCAATGAACCCCAGCCCAGCCATAACTACCTGGTCCTCCACCCTCCCCCCCCGTGGACACCGTCAGAGACCATTGGACTCAACATCATCTCCTACGCCAACGACACCCAGCTTATCCTCTTGGTCACCAAAGACCCCTCTAACACCAAAACCAACTTCCACAACGCCATGACTGGTGTAGCCGACTGGATGAGAGGCAGCTGCCTCCAACTGAACTCTGACAAAACTGAGGAACTGATCTTTGGAAAGAACACCTCCGCTTGCGACCACAGCTGGTGGCCGGAAAGAACTCTGACCCACTTCCACACTGACTTGCAACTTTGGCATAATCTTGGACAGCCAACTGACCATGAAACAACAAGTCAACACAGTTGCCTCCTCCTGTTTCCACACCCTCTGCATGCTCCGCAAGATCTTCAGATGGATCCCAATAAACACCAGAAAGATCGTTGCACAAGCCCTTGTTACCAGCCACCTTGACTAAAAACAATGCACTCTACACCAGTATCCCCTCCCAGCTCATCAGTAGACTCTAGACCATATAGAATGCGGCAGCCAGACTCACCCTGGACCTCCCCAAGTGTACCCACATCAATCCTTAGCTCAAGAAACTCCACTGGCTCCTTGTCCAGAAAATACGTAAGTTCAAGACACTCACACATGCCTACAAAGCCCTCCACAAACTGGGACCGTCCTATATTAACCACCAGCTGAACTTCTGTCTTCCCTTGAGACACCTGGGCTCCTCCTCACTCGCCCTCGCACAATTCCCCTGGATCCATCACACCGGCAGCGTGGGCCACACATTCTCCTTCCTTGCCGCCAAAGCCTGGAATGAACTCCCCCTCCACCTCTAAACGGCACCCACCCTGGCAGACTTCAGAAAGCAACTCAAGAACTGGCTCATTAACTCAGACACAGCAACCTCAGTGTCCAGATACCCCAAGGGGTGACAGGGTTGCACTCTACAAATAATGATTGATTGATTATATGACAGTCTTGCTGGGTAACAGGGTGTGTGATAGGAAAGGCAGTTAGGAAAGCAAAAATGAACTACATTTTTTAAATAATTCTCAAGTGGGATGGAAACAAAGATTTTAATAGAATCAAAACAAGTCAAGACCCTTAAATTGGTGATGCACAAATATAAATATTAACTCAAACCCAATTCTCCCACATTATCGTTTGGGTGCAATATTGTTTTATCAATAAAAATGTATGTGTGCCCAAATGTAGTGGCTATTCCAATTTCAAATGTGCGGTCTGTTAATTACAGTGTGCTTTACTACACAATGCTCTAGTTGTATTAAAAAAAATATGCCCACCTCATGTTCATTAAAGCGAGGTGGGTTCTAAAAATGAGTTATGGTTCTACAAAGTTTGGGAACTCTGCTCTGGTGTTTCCTTGCTATCCTCAGAGGTGACTTCAGGCTCAAGTGTGTATTAGGTTAGTATTAGATTAGGTCAAGTGAGGTTGGAGGTGCCACATTCAATGAGGTACTTTCTGACATCCCATCTAAGGTAAATAGTTCAATAGCTACGTAATGAAACATACAAACAAGTGTGTTGCAACAACCTGGTCAGTAGACCATTGGGAGAGGTCCCACATGTCTCTAGAAGTAAGCGCAGAAATAGCCTGTATATTACCCTAATAATGAGAGCCACCCTAGAGGGACTTTATACAGAGCAAAGAGGTGCGGACCACTTATCTGTTCCTGCTCACACCAATTATTGGGAATTCTGACTTCTTCCCACGAATGGGATCACAATGCTTTCAAGTATGGAGACAGAAAGGATGTTTTAGACTTTGGAACATCTATAGAGAAGGATTATTCAAAACAGTTGAGAAGCCAATAAAGCATATGGCATGCCCAAAACTAAAAGCTGTCATTCCCTCCAACTCAGACACTCGGTTTTCCAAAGTGATATTAAAGCGAGAGGCCTGACCTACTTTGAGAAATTTGAATGAAACCTCTCATTGCCCAAACATTTTCTGGGCTATTCACATAACCTACACTTATGAGTAATTTACACATGTAATTTACTTTTACTCTTTTGATTAATTTTACTATGTTGGCTGTTCTCAAAATCTGAGTGTAAAGTTACTCAGAAGTGTAGACTTACAGTAGTCCACCGACGAAAAAGAAGGTGGGGACAGATTTGCAAACCTAAGTTACTATTGCCAAAAAGCAATAGTGATAAATCCAGCATCATACAAGGCAACCCTCTCATAGAACATAATGGAAACAGGGCCTTAAAATAAGACTCCGTTGTTGACCCTTGTGCTCCAGATCTGTCTTCAGCACTGCCCTCTTCCTCACAGGGCACACTTGTCTTGATAATTAGCAAGTGTTGATGCTCCAGACACCAGATCAGGTGGTGCTGATTTTCCTGGATGATGTCCCCTCACCAAGCAGGGAGACCACAACAGGCCTTTTCCCCCGTCCTGGTCACAGGCAGAAGTCTTGCAGAACTCCCCTCCTCACACAGTCCATCTGGTGGCTTGTCAGATGACAAATGTTTGGGGTCATAACCTCCCCTTCTTACTGTCCATTTCCAACACCAAATGGGGTTTAGGGTGGGTCTTTGAAGTTTTAAGTTGGGGTTCTGCTTCTTTTGAAGTACACCATTCTCTCCTCTCGTCTTCCTCTTGAAATGCTGTCAGTAGAGACTCTGAAACTGATAGTCCCACAATACAGGACATGGGAGTTACTAGTGTTCACATCTGGATGTCAACCACACTGATATGTGCATAAAAAAGGTTAATTCTGGTATCCCAGTCTTGCTCTTTATGATTCCTTTATCAGCCTTTAGATGTGTTGAGGCCCCTTCCTTGTGATTTCTCACTAACTCAAACAGCACTCTTTGAAATGTACAGAGGGAGTCACATAGCACATACACTGTTCAGTACTGTTACCTCCATGCATCTTGCCATCACAGACACACACACATTCTGCACACACATTCATTCTGTGCAAGTTTCTCAGTACTGTAGCCTTTCTGTGTTGTTCTACGGTGTGCTACTTGCAAACAGACACTGCCAGCACACACACATTCACCATACATGTGCTGCGCAACACTTCACCTTTCATGTATTGCACTTTTCGCAAGCACACATACACCCAGCACGTTTTCACTGTGTACGTACTGCATTGCACTACATCTCCCATGTAATGTGTCCCTCACAGGTGTACATATACCCTGAACATGTACTCACCTTGCATTTATTGCACTCCACATCACTGCTCTGGTCTTGTAGTGTACCCTTCCCAGGCACTCGTACCTCCACCGCAGTCAGCTCTCCCGCGCTGAGCAGCACTTTACATCTAACCAATGTAGGCCAAGAATGAGTTATAGACATAGCAGTGTAACTTTTAAAAAGGTGCGTGAGCCTATGGGCCCCACTCCAGTGACACAGGTTAAAAAGGAGCTGTTCTCTCCTAATAATCACTATAAGGTATGCTGCTACCACCACGCTCGTGCTGATTATCTCATGGTGAAAGCAGTAGCCTTCCACCACTATGAGGGTAGCTCTTTGGGCATCCCTCCTGACCCAACAAGACTGCAATCTGTGAGACTGGCCAATGTCATGGTGCACATGAATGATCCGTGTTTTCCTACAACAACATAAATCAGCATTAGGGATCAAGACAATAGTACAGTTGGGCACTCAGGGCAGAAGTACAAGTCCATTACTATGTAGAGGACTTTTCCAACCCAACAAATATATGTAAATTAAAGATTTTATTAAATATTTCATTCATGATTAATTTATTAATGGTACAGCGTTTTTCTTTTACATTTACAATAAATACATAAAATTGATTTACAGTAATATTTAACATAAAATGTATTAATTTATTCTAAAGTTTAATAAACTTTTTTTTAATTTTCAGTACACCATAGGAAGATCTCCACCCCAACTGTTGAGTCTCCCTATGGTAAAATATTGGGGAAAAAGTAAAAAAGTGAATTTAACTCGAATTAATTAGTAAAAATATTTAAATATTAATGTAAATTAATTTTATATATTTATTTTAAAATTAGAACACAATAGAAAAATGATGCACCGCTATTAACTTAATTTTTAATTTAAACCTTTAATTTAAATATATTGAATAATAAATTCAAAGTTCTAATTAAGAAATACATTTCCACCTAAAGTAGAAAATTATATTTTTTGGTTATGCATTCATAATTATTAAAAGTGATTTAATTATATTTTAAATCCCAATTTTTTTTCACTCATTTATAAACTCAAAAAAGGTTATTTTATAATTAAATGTTCGATGGCATGTGTAGCTGCAGATACACATGCTGTGCACAGTCCGCCATCTGGTGTTGGGCTCGGAGTGTTACAAGTTGTTTTTCTTCAAAGAAGTCTTTTCGAGTCACGAGACCGAGGGACTCCTCCCCTTTCGGTTCCATTGCGCATGGGCGTCAACTCCATCTTAGATTGTTTTTTTTCCGCCATCGGGTTCGGACGTGTTCCTTTTCGCTCCGTGTTTCGGGTCGGAAAGTTAGTTAGAATCTCTGAAAAAATCGTCGGTATTGTTTGCGTTCGGTATCGGGTTAGTTAGAACAAATCAACACCGAATCTTGAAGAGCTCCGGTGGTCCTTCGGGGTAATTTCGATCCCCCGTCGGGCCTGGTCGGCCCGACCGCGTGCGACTTCAAGACTGATGGAACGGACCCCGTTCCGCTTCTGTTCTAAATGCCATAGCAAATATCTGTATACGGATCAGCATCTGGTCTGTAACTTGTGCCTGTCCCCGGAGCACAAGGAGGATACGTGTGAAGCCTGTCGAGTGTTTCGGTCGAGGAAGACGCTCAGAGACCGAAGAGCCAGAAGATTGCAAATGGCGTCCACGCCGACAGGACAACATCGGTTCGAGGACGAAGAGGAAGCGTTCTCCAGCCACGAGTCGGATTCGGGGGAATCCGACGCCGAAGACATAACAACCGTGAGTAAGACGTCGAAAATTAAGACTCACGAAAAGTCCACAAAAGCCCTGGGGACGCCACTGCCAACAGGCCATGGCTTAACCCAAAAATTAGGTGACCGAGCCAAGGCACCGAAAAAGGGCATGCTGGTGTCGAAGTCATCCGACTCCGGTCGGCCCGACCGCGTGCGACTTCAAGACTGATGGAACGGACCCCGTTCCGCTTCTGTTCTAAATGCCATAGCAAATATCTGTATACGGATCAGCATCTGGTCTGTAACTTGTGCCTGTCCCCGGAGCACAAGGAGGATACGTGTGAAGCCTGTCGAGTGTTTCGGTCGAGGAAGACGCTCAGAGACCGAAGAGCCAGAAGATTGCAAATGGCGTCCACGCCGACAGGACAACATCGGTTCGAGGACGAAGAGGAAGCGTTCTCCAGCCACGAGTCGGATTCGGGGGAATCCGACGCCGAAGACATAACAACCGTGAGTAAGACGTCGAAAATTAAGACTCACGAAAAGTCCACAAAAGCCCTGGGGACGCCACTGCCAACAGGCCATGGCTTAACCCAAAAATTAGGTGACCGAGCCAAGGCACCGAAAAAGGGCATGCTGGTGTCGAAGTCATCCGACTCCGGTCGTGATACCGCCACACAGCAACCTCGGAGCCGAGACACCGGCTCCGAGACAATTCGGCGCAGAGACAGCGGCACCGAAGATATTCGGCACCAAGATACCACGCCGAAATCAAAGAAATCTTCTTCGGAGCCTAAAAAGCCTACCGAAACGGTTTCGGTACCGAAAAAAGCCTCGGAACCGAAAATTAGTTCCTATACAGAGGAAAGAGGACTAAACACCCAATTGCATAGATTTGGTGAAGAGCTTCAAACGGTAGAAACTGACTACACTCAAAGGAGGCTTCACATCCAGGAAGACACAGGGAAGATAACCACTCTTCCCCCAATCAAGATGAAAAGGAAACTTGTTTTCCAACAAGGGGACAAGGAACCACAAGCAAAGGTGGTAAAGAAAGTAACACCACCACCTTCTCCACCACAATCAGCACATGCATCACCAGCGCAAACTCCACCACTAACGCACTCACCAGCTCATACCACAATGAGCCAGGATGATCCCGATGCATGGGACCTCTACGACGCCCCAGTGTCTGACAATAGTCCAGACTCATATCCAACTAAACCGTCACCACCTGAGGACAGTACATCATATGCACAAGTGGTCGCAAGGGCAGCCGAATTCCACAATGTCTCACTACATTCGGAACCTATTGAGGATGACTTTCTCTTTAACACCCTGTCCTCCACCCATAGCCAGTATCAAAGCCTTCCCATGCTCCCAGGAATGCTAAGGCACTCAAAACAAATATTTCAGGAGCCAGTTAAAGGCAGAGCCATAACTCCAAGGGTGGAGAAAAAATATAAGGCACCTCCCACAGACCCAATATTTCTTACAACACAACTAACACCGGACTCAGTAGTTGTGGGGGCAGCTCGTAAAAGAGCCAACTCTCATACATCAGGCGACGCACCACCTCCAGACAAGGAGAGCCGCAAATTTGATGCAGCGGGAAAAAGAGTTGCAGCACAAGCAGCAAATCAGTGGCGTATCGCCAACTCGCAAGCACTCTTGGCAAGATACGACAGGGCTCATTGGGATGAAATGCAACATCTCATTGAACACCTTCCCAAGGAGTTCCAAAAAAGAGCGCAACAAGTGGTGGAAGAGGGACAAAGTATCTCGAACAATCAGATACGGTCTTCCATGGATGCAGCCGATACAGCTGCAAGGACAATAAACACTGCAGTCACAATACGGAGGCACGCTTGGCTGCGCACTTCTGGGTTCAAACCCGAAATCCAACAGGCTGTGCTCAATATGCCGTTTAATGAACAGCAATTGTTTGGGCCGGAGGTAGACACTGCCATTGAAAAACTAAAAAAGGACACCGATACAGCCAAAGCCATGGGCGCACTCTACTCCCCGCAGAGCAGAGGCACATTTCGGAAGACACCTTTTAGGGGAGGGTTTCGGGGTCAACCCACAGAAACCAACACTTCACAGACAAGACCACCTACCTACCAGGGTCAATATCAAAGGGGAGGTTTTCGGGGACAATATAGAGGAGGCCAATTCCCAAGAAGTCGGGGAAAATTTCAAGGTCCCAAAACCCCTCAAAATAAACAGTGACTCACAAGTCACACAACCCCATCACACAACACCAGTGGGGGGGAAGACTAAGCCAATTCTACGAATCTTGGGAAGAAATAACAACAGACACTTGGGTCTTAGCAATTATCCAACATGGCTATTGCATAGAATTTCACAAATTCCCTCCAAACGTCCCACCGAAAACACACAATATGTCAAAACAGCATATAGATCTTCTAGGACTAGAAGTTCAAGCATTACTACAAAAGGATGCAATAGAATTAGTACCAAGCCTACAGGAAAACACAGGAGTTTACTCACTGTATTTTCTAATACCAAAGAAGGACAAAACTCTGAGACCAATACTAGATCTCAGAACACTAAATACCTACATCAAATCAGACCACTTTCACATGGTCACATTACAAGACGTAATCCCACTGCTCAAACAGCAAGACTACATGACAACATTAGACCTAAAGGATGCGTATTTCCACATACCGATACATCCTTTCCATAGGAAATACCTAAGGTTCGTATTCAAAGGAATACATTACCAATTCAAAGTGTTGCCATTCGGAATAACAACTGCGCCAAGAGTCTTTACAAAATGCCTGGCAGTAGTAGCTGCACATATCAGAAGGCAGCAGATACACGTGTTCCCTTACTTAGACGACTGGTTAATCAAGACCAACACACTAACAAGGTGTTCACGTCACACACAGTATGTCATACAGACCCTTCACAAGCTGGGTTTCTCCATCAACTATGCAAAGTCACACCTTTTGCCGTGTCAAACACAGCAATACTTAGGAGCGACAATCAGCACAACAGAAGGGATAGCCACTCCAAGTCCACAAAGGGTTCAAACATTTCACAAGGTGATACAGGCCATGTATCCAACACAAAAGATACAAGCAAAAATGGTATTAAAACTCCTAGGCATGATGTCTTCATGCATAGCCATTGTCCCAAACGCAAGATTGCACATGCGGCCCTTACAACAATGCCTAGCATCACAATGGTCACATGCACAGGGTCAACTTCTAGATCTGGTGTTGATAGACCGCCAAACATACATCTCGCTTCTATGGTGGAACAGTACAAATTTAAACAAAGGGCGGCCTTTCCAAGACCCAGTGCCACAATACGTCATAACACCGGATGCTTCCATGATAGGGTGGGGAGCACACCTCAATCAACACAGCATCCAAGGACAATGGGACATACATCAAAGGAAGTTTCACATAAATCACTTAGAACTGTTAGCAGTATTTCTAGCGTTGAAAGCATTTCAACCCATGATAACCCACAAATACATTCTTGTCAAAACAGACAACATGACAACAATGTATTATTTAAACAAACAGGGGGGGACACACTTGACACAGTTGTGTCTCCTAACACAAAAAATATGGCATTGGGCAATTCACAACCACATTCGCCTAATAGCACAATTTATTCCAGGGATCCAGAACCAGCTAGCAGACAATCTCTCTCGGGATCACCAACAAGTCCACGAATGGGAAATTCACCCCCAAATACTGAACACTTGCTTTCAAATTTGGGGAACACCTCAAATAGATCTATTTGCAACAAAAGAAAACGCAAAATGCCAAAACTTCGCATCCAGGTTCCCACACCATCAATCCCAAGGCAATGCTCTATGGATGAATTGGTCAGGGATATTTGCGTACGCTTTTCCCCCTCTCCTTCCATATCTAGTAAACAGATTGAGTCAAAACAAACTCAAACTCATACTAATAGCACCAACATGGGCAAGACAACCTTGGTATACAACACTACTAGACCTGTCAGTAGTACCTCATGTCAAGCTACCCAACAGACCAGATCTGTTAACACAACACAAACAACAGATCAGGCATCCAAACCTAGCATCGCTGAATCTAGCAATTTGGCTCCTGAAATCCTAGAATTTGGACACTTAGACCTCACACAAGAGTGTATGGAGGTCATAAAACAAGCTAGAAAACCTTCCACTAGACACTGCTATGCAAATAAATGGAAAAGATTTGTTTGTTACTGCCATAATAATCAAATTCAACCATTGCACGCATCTCCAAAAGATGTAGTAGGATATTTACTACATTTGCAAAAATCAAATCTAGCTTTCTCTTCCATAAAGCTACATCTCACCGCAATATCTGCTTACCTGCAGATTACTCATTCAACTTCCCTATTTAGAATACCTGTCATTAAAGCGTTTATGGAAGGCCTAAAGAGAATTATACCACCAAGGACACCACCTGTTCCTTCATGGAACCTCAACATTGTCTTAACAAGGCTCACGGGTCCACCTTTCGAACCCATGCATTCTTGTGAAATGCAATACTTAACGTGGAAAGTTGCATTTCTCATTGCCATCACATCTCTAAGAAGAGTGAGTGAGATTCAGGCATTTACCATACAAGAACCATTTATTCAAATACACAAAAATAAGGTAGTTCTAAGAACAAATCCAAAATTCTTACCAAAGGTTATCTCACCATTCCACTTAAATCAAACAGTAGAATTACCAGTGTTCTTCCCACAGCCAGATTCGGTAGCTGAGAGAGCACTACATACATTAGACATCAAGAGAGCACTAATGTACTACATTGACAGAACAAAACAAATTAGGAAGACAAAACAACTATTTATTGCCTTTCAAAAACCTCATACAGGAAATCCAATTTCAAAACAAGGCATTGCCAGATGGATAGTTAAGTGTATTCAAGCCTGCTATCTTAAAGCAAAAAGAGAGCTGCCTATTACACCAAAGGCACACTCAACCAGAAAGAAAGGGGCTACCATGGCCTTTCTAGGAAATATTCCAATGAACGAAATATGTAAGGCAGCAACATGGTCTACGCCTCATACATTTACCAAGCACTACTGTGTAGATGTGTTAACTGTACAACAAGCCACAGTAGGTCAGGCTGTACTAAGAACATTATTTCAAACTACTTCAACTCCTACAGGCTGAACCACCGCTTTTGGGGAGATAACTGCTTACTAGTCTATGCACAGCATGTGTATCTGCAGCTACACATGCCATCGAACGGAAAATGTCACTTACCCAGTGTACATCTGTTCGTGGCATGAGTCGCTGCAGATTCACATGCGCCCATCCGCCTCCCCGGGAGCCTGTAGCCGTTTAGAAGTAGATCTTAAACAATTGTACATTTGTAAATATATTACTTTAACCTTTATTATGTACATACGTATTCATTCCATTGCATGGGCACTATGACTAACATACACAACTCCTACCTCACCCTCTGCGGGGAAAACAATCTAAGATGGAGTCGACGTCCATGCGCAATGGAACCGAAAAGGGAGGAGTCCCTCGGTCTCGTGACTCGAAAAGACTTCTTCGAAGAAAAACAACTTGTAACACTCCGAGCCCAACACCAGACGGCGGACTGTGCACAGCATGTGAATCTGCAGCGACTCATGCCACGAACAGATGTACACTGGGTAAGTGACATTTTCAATTTTTTGTTTTCACTTTTTTACATTAAAATATATGTATTTATATTTTAAATAATTTAATTTCATTTAACATTATTTCATAAGGGTTTGATTTTAAGTACCTACCTCCAATATTTTCTGTCTGAGGGTGTTTTTCGAAAATGGCCCTTTCTGTAGGGTCATCCCCAGACTTTTTGCCTTCCTCCTCCTCTTTTTAAAGCCTTGTTTTTGTTGGCTTTAGGATTCTGGACACTTTACCACAGCTATCCAGTGTTAAAGTACATGTGCTCTGTGTCTAAAACATGGTAACATTGGCTTCTCCGTGATTGGCATATTTGATTTACTGGTAAATCCCTAGTAAAGTGCACTGTGTGTGCACAGGACCGGTAATTTGAATACTACTAGTGGGCCTGCAGCACTTAATGTGCCACCCACTACAGTACTGTTTCAAACATCTCAGGCCTGCCATTGCAGAGCCTGTGAGGGTGGTTTAAACTGCCATTATGACTTGGCAAGTGTACTCACTTGCCAGGCCTACACTTTCCTTTTTATTACATGTATGTCATCTGTAATGCTGTAATGTAGTCCCTGGTTAGCCTCAGTGGCAGGGTGCAGTGTATTTAAATAGTTGGACTTGTACTTTCGAAGTTTAACATGTCCAGGTAGTGAAAAACCTTAAATGGGTTTTTACTTTTGCAAGGACTCTGTCTCCCATAGGCTAATTACCTTGGAGCATCTTCCAATTTTGAAAAGCTTGAAGAATGGAGTTTGATGACTCTGGACTCACAATTTAAATATACTTCTTTTGGTAAAGTTGGTTTTTAAATTGCAGGTCTGTAAATGCCACTATTAGAAAGATGGCATTTTTTTACTTTATCCATTCTGTGCCTTAGCCTGCCTCTGAATACAAGTCTGGGTGTAGGTGACAGCTACATTTGTGCATTCTCTCCAGACAGACACAAATAGGAAGGGGTGTGACAGGAGAACATCTTCATAATGATAGTCCTGGGTGTTGAGAGGGAGAGGCAGTTCACTCATACCTCTGAATAGGCTGTGACCTGCCCTCGCACAAAGGGCTGATTACACCCTACTGGTACTCTGGAGCCAGGGCTGGGTTGAAAGGGAACCTTGTGCACTTCAGAGAATTATTTTGAAGTTACCCCTACATCAAAGGCTATTTTGGTATAAGTGCTGGGCCTCTGACACCCTATGCTCAGAACACTTCTGGACTGAAGACATTCTACCAGGAAGAAGGACCGCAGTGTGTCAGGAGGGACTGCCATTTTACTGTTTGCTCTGCTGTGTTGGCCTGCTGCCTGCTACTTCTTGCCTGGGAGTGAGAGGACTGGATGAAGCTATCCTCATACTGCAATCTAAAGTTTCTCCAAGGGCCTGATAGAGCTTGCCTCCTGTTTCTGAAATCTCAGATATCAAAGACTTCACCTGCATGTTGCTACCAGCACCTGGGCTCCTCTCCTGCGGGTCCTGCTCTGCCAAGTAGTGCCAAATTAAGTCCTGGACCCTTGAGGGTGAGTGTAGTGCTGCAACACAAGAACTGACGCATCAACAGCAGCGCATCACTTGGAACCGACACATCCCGCTGCAGAAATGCCGCTTTGCTGCTGCCTGCACTAGAGCCACAGACACCGCTCGCCGACTTCGTGACGCATCGTCCCCCACTTACAACGCAGCCCTGTCTTGACCGATGCAGCACTGACGCATTAAAACTGGTACTCACCTCTTCTGGACATCGACGCATCAATGACATTGCCTGATCAGGAAAATACGGATTGCCTGGAAGTGTGACGCATTCCGTCTTCTGGATCATCGCATAGTCATTGAGCATTGAGGCAACAAAGGTACTGTTAGCAGGTCTGAGTAACTCCTGTGGCCGCCCCACACTCCATCGCAGTCAGACTAAACGTTTGGATTTGCCCCAGTCCAGCGCGACCAAGTAGCCCGGGTTGGAGCTATTTCTTTCTAAGCACTGCACTTTGATTTAATCTTTGAAATTTCATAACTTAACTTGTATATGTGGTATTTTGTAATTTTAGTCTTGTTTGACTCAGGTAAATATTGGCTATTTTTCTAAACTAGTGTGGCGTCCTTTTGTGGTGTTTTCACTGTGTTACTGTGTGTGTGTGCACAAATACTTTACACATTGTCTGTTTAGTTTAGCCTGACTGCTCTGTGGCAAGCTACCAGAGGGTGAGCACAGGTAAACATTTAGTCAGTATCTTACTTGCCCTGACTAGGACTGTGGTCATCAGGCAACTGCGGGCAGGAGTGTGGAGGCTCAGAGTCCATTTTGCACATTCTTTGATCTTGCCCTATTCTAGCACTGTTCTGGGAAGCCATATTTTTAGCTATATCCCATGTGTGCAACAATGACAAACTTGAAATAGCACTTCTAAGGATGCCCTCGGAAAAGATATATCCCTAACACTCCTTGTGAGATAAAATATTTGCACAGCTACTATTAGCCACAGAGCAGACAATGCTAGAACTCTGGGGCAAAATATACATGGTAATAACTTTGGCTGGTTTATGAGGGCTGGAGTGATATGGTTGAACTGTCTGATGGATACTTATAACTGCAGATTCCTCACCTTGTGAATATTCCCCCAGGCATCAGACTGGATTCAGAATCTCAAAAGCAGTACTACTGTGTGCCGGTAGGTGGCATTGTGTGACTCCCCACCAACTTCATTTGACTTTTGAAGTGATGAGCATTGCCTCAGATAAGCACCTCCCAGGTGTGCTGACGTCAGTTCCTTTCTTTCTGCACCTTCAGCTCTGAACCCAGAGTTTTATTCCTTTCTTCTTTGAATTTTTTTCACCCAAAGAAATCTTTGTCTCCCAAAACAATATGGTTTAACCTTGTAGGAACTGTAGCAAACCAACGTCTGTAATAGACCCCCATGTGGCATAAGTGTGGTGTAGGGGTCGGAATACTAGTCCGGAGCCTGCACCAACTGCACCCAGAAGAACCTGAGGGCAAATTGGGATTGTTAGGCGAAACTCTACATTACCAAACATCTGATGACTCCTCTCTATGAACGGTCGAAGGTCCTCCTGCTGAAGTTGTTCCTGCGTCAGACAACCTTGTTACGTTCATAATTGTTGGGTAAGTCAAGCAAAAACCACAGAAAGTCCAAGTGAGAATCTGCCCTTTTTGCCACTCGAATCTCAAAGAGGGTGCGAGGAAATCAATATGCAATTCAGACTTTCTCCGGAACTTGTGAAGATCTTATTCCGAATCTGGTCTCACTGCAACTTGAATATCCAGGTCTGTTGGAGACATCTCATATTTTCCACGCTTCTGCACCCTCTGGCGTACCTTTGGGCTCCACTTACGGTTCCTCCAGGGGATTTGCCCTTAGCACTCTGTGCGCCTTTAGAACCCGCTTTGGGTTCTCTCTGACTTCACTTCCACCTCCTCTCCATGCACCAGCTTCCTTGATATCAACATCAGTAACAATGACACCAGAGGAGGACCTACCATCCATGGTGGTTCCTGACTCCGAGTCAGCTTTACCTCCACCAGGGCAGCATTCCAATCCCACTGAAGCGCAGCTAATAGGCATCCCTTTTGACTCTGACACTTTGCATTTATCACGCACGAGACCTCACTCATATCTTAGGGTAGCTCTTAGTATCTGATTCAGAAATAATGACAACTATGATGAAGTGGACTGATTTGTCCCACATTATGACGAGGGCGATTAGTATGAACTACAGGACACCTCCCCAGACACTGGTCTTGTCTCTCCCTCTGGTCCTGTCATAGAGGAGAGTGCTTCTTTTGCCATTGTCATGTGAAAGGCTGTAGAGGTTCTTGACCTGCAGCTCCCTACCATGGCAGTGAAAGATCAGTGTCCTCACTGAGGTTCTGCAGCCTGTTCTGGATCCTACTGAATCTCACCTGCCATTTAACAAAGCCCTTACAGATACTCTCTTTGGCACTTTTATGCAAAATCATTTTCTGGGACCCCAATCATTATGCAGGGAGGTCACAGCCACAGACTAACACCGCATGATCCTGACTCAACAAACAAGGCCGAAGAGTTTGGTGGTGCAACTACCAGCAAAGTACACGTAAATGTCTTCCCTACAGCCCCCTCCTGACTGTGAACCTGAATGCAAGAAGACCTTTGGCAAGCACAGGTTCTCCTGTGCAGGCTTGCCCTATGTTCTTTCAAAGCCAGCTGCTTCCTCGGTTGCTTCACCCATACTTCGTGGGACATGGTGGGCCAAGCCCCGTCGACAGTTCCTAACGACTTACAAGCGTCATTAGCCCGAACCATTGCCTGGATGCAGCAAAATTTGTTATTCGGTCAGGAGACAACCAATTGCTTGGGTAGGCAATCGCCATAAGCTTTGTACTTCTGCACCACACCTGAATGAGGACAGTGTGCTTTTTAAGGGATCTCCAGGCATCTTTAATGGACATGCCACTCAATGGCTCTCACCTCTTTAGAGGGAAAGCAGACTCTAATGTTTTAAAGAAAATCATGCTCCATTGTGTACGTTGGGCTGGTCTGCTTCTACCAAGGGCTTTACTCTCCTTTTGGTAACACACTATAGATTTTCAGTATCACCAAAGTCAAACCCTGCTGCTGGCAGCATTGAAAACTTCTCAGCACTTTTGTGGCTGAGGCTCGCAGAGAGAATGTTCAGTCCCCAGCCCCTCTGGCAACTACAACCATAAAACCACTTTAGTGTCTCCTTTTCAACTCCCATTTACACTGCAGGAGGTAGGGCCTGGCATTTTCTCCAAGGTGGCAAGGCATCTGTCCGGACGCATGGGTCTGTCAGATCTTTCAGCTGGGCTAAGCTCTCCCATTTTGTTCTACCTCACTGCATCTTCCACCCATATCAACACGGCTGACAAAAAAACAGTAATCTGTTTTGCAGCAGGGGGTGCAAGCCCGTTTGGCCCCCAGGACCATAAAGAGGGTTACAGCCTTGGAAGTAGGAACCGGGTAATACTCATGCTACTTCTGTGTGCCAAAGAAGGATGGAGTTCTTCATCCTATTTTAGATCTCTACCCTCTAAATGCCTTCTTGCAAAAGGTAAAAAATCAAGATGCTCATGCTGGCCCAGATTTTGTCTACCCTGGATCCTGGAGACTAGGTGGTAGCATTGGAATTCAGAACATTTATTTTAGTATCCCCATCTTTCAGGCCTACAGGCATTATCTGTGGTTCAGAGTGGACCAGAAGAATTATCACTTTGAGGTCATCCATTTTGGCTTTTTCGGTGTTCACAAAGGTGATGGTGGTGGTTGCTGCGCACCCTTGGAGGTCAGATATGCCAGTCTTCCCCTACCTCGCTGATTGGCTGTTGAAACTAAGCTCTTCCCAGCAGTTGTAGACCACCTCCATACGATGGTGACCCTCCTTACATTGCTGGGGTCTGCTGTCAGGGTGCCTAACTCCTTCACAGGTGCACCCGTTCAACAGCGCCATCCTGGATACTGTGCAGTTTTGTGCCTTTTCCCTGGAGCAGAGTCCAGAATATTCAGGCCATGCTCCCTATGTTTCAGCCCTTTTCCTGGATCTCAGCGGGGATGATGTTGAGATTCCTGGGACTATTAGCCTCTTGCTAGTCTATCATGCCAGATGGTATATGAGAGATATGCAGGGAATATGAAGTACCAGTGGGCACAGCATCAGGGAAACCTGTCTGGTTCCGTCCAGGTTTTGGATGAGACTTCAAAGATGTGCAGTGGTGGCTAGGAGATGACAATTGGGCTAGCAGCAGACGCCTCACCCTAACAGTTGTAATCCTGACAGTGGCAATGGATAAATTGCTACTGGACTTGGAAGGCCATCTAGGTGAGGCAGAGATCAGAGGACTCTGGTCCCTGTTGGAAACCCGCCTCCACATCAGTTTGTTGGAGTTACTTGCGATCCGTTTGGTGCTGAAGGCCCTACCACCAGCCGTCAAAGGTAGGCCGGTGCAGGTTTTCACAGACAACAATACACCTACAGCCATGTGATATTGCAATAAGCCAGGTTAAATAGGGTCTTGGGTCTCTTGATGGGAAGCTCTGTGCCTCTGGAAGTGGCTGACTTGCTAGGGCATTTCTCTAGTTGTGAACCACCTGGAAGGATCTCTAAACATCAGGGCAGGCGAAGTCAGTCACCGACGCCTACTGAATCTTCAATGGCAGTTACACCCAGAAGTGGCATGGACCTTTTCTTGCAATGGGAGTAAACTAGGTTCAATCTTTTTGCCACTATAGAGAACAGACAATGCTGGTGCATTTGCATGCTAGAGCGCCCAAGACAACTTCCCTGCTGAGAGGGGAGCTCAGGACTCTCATACTCCTCTACTCTCCTCCTTAGTCCTCCCCCTCCCCCCTACGCAGGTTCCGAAGATTATCAAGACCAACACGGCTTAAGTCATCCTAGTGTCTCTGGATTGTACCAGGAGGGTGTGGTACCCAGAATATCAGTCCTCCAAACATGCTGCTACTTCGGTGTGATCTGTAGCTGTAACAGGGGAAGAACCTGCACCAGGGACTCTGCGATCTGAACCTCCAAGCAAGGATATTAAGCAACGGCAGAAGTTTTGTTTGATCTTCCCTCCAAGGTTGATGTTATTCTGGCACCCATTTACAATACCAGTGTACACTGGCCCCTGGGCCAATCTGGCTTGGTGCCGCACGCGCCAGATCGACCCACTAGAAGCTAAGCTGTCTGAAGTGTTTGTTCTGTCATTGGCCCAAAAAGGACTTACAGTGAGTTCTGTTAAATGCTCAACACCTTCAGCTTTGTCTTTTTACGGTTGCCAATCTGCCCTCTTTATTTCAATCAGCAGTTGTGATGAAGTTCCTCAAAACTTAGCAGCATTTATTTCCACCAAAGCATGTTGTGACCACACAAGTGGGACTTAAATCTGATTCCTACCTTAGGCTCGTGCATCACTTTTGAGATGATGCACAGTCATCCACTGTGTTTCTTAACAGTAAAAACTGTCTTTTTAATTGCCATAACATTGGCTTGGCATGTGAGCATGCTTCAGGCACTCTGCCCACCCGCCTTACACACAATTGTTTCCTGACAAACTGGTTTTGACGACACTAACATTCCTGCCTACCGTGGTAACACCCTTTCATGTTGGATATGCTATCACCTGTTCTTTGCCCTGCCTCACCCCTTAAAAGAAGAGGAGTGTCTGCATTACTTGGACCCAAGAGAGTTCTTAACCTACAAATTGGTCATACAATGGAACACTGGTTGGATAATCAGTTCTATGTGGGTTTCTCAGAGGCAAAGGAGGGCAGAGTAGTGCAGAAAAGAACTCTCTCTCAATGTACAGACCTCTGCATTAAAATCTGCAACACCTTTCCTAAAAAGCAGCCCTCCAAAGGGCTCATTCCACTTGAGCTAGTGCTGCTACTACTGCTTGGCAAGCAGAGCACCTGCCCTGGATGTCTGTCAGGCTGCTACATGGTCATAATTGCACATGTCTATCAAAAAGGTACACTGTTCCAAAAAACAATATGTAGATTCTAAAGGCTGGCTCAAGAATGGTTACCTCAGAAGCGAAAGCCCTCAGGTCTCATCATCAGGCTTGCTCCACGTCAGACTGGTGCTGCAATGTCTGACGGACCCTCAATGGGGTCACTAAGCCAACCTTCTGTGTCAAACAAAAAAGACAGTGGAGAGAAGAAAGAACATAAAAGTGTCTCAACTTCCCTCAGGAAATTCCTTTAATTAGTAGCAGGGAACGTTGGTCAAGGTTAAAAACAAACAGGTGAGTCTAACGGAAACAATGGCCCTTGACTCTTTAAAAATGTGGTTGAAAATACTATTTCTAACATCACTCTACAAGTCAACATGTTTCGCTCCTTTATTGTTTTTTTTGGAACAGTGTACCTTTTTGATAGACATGATATGAAAAGGGAGGACGTACACTGGACCAGTTAACCTCCTTGTCCCTGTTTTTTTTGGTGAACATCATTGCACATGTACATGAAACGCTACTACCTTGACAATCTGATAGACTTCTAGTTGCAAATTCCTAACCTTAGAATTTCTCCTAGGTGTCAGACTGGATCTGGAGATTTTTTCTTCGAGCAGTACACTCGCGTGCTTTTAGGTGGCGTTGGTTGACTCCATGTCCATCGTAGTTGTCGCAATGTCACGGTCGCACATAGGTGCCACCCAGGTGCTCTGACGTCAGTCCTTTTCTTTCCGCACCACACGCAGATCCGGAGAAGAGCTACCCGGGTCATTTTTTGACTGAATTCAACCTTTTTTGGACATCTTTGGTGCATTAAGGGATGTCTCGAAAGACCGGCTTCAAACCATGCGATGACGTTCATTGCGTGATGTTGGTGGTGGACCCTCACCTGGTGTGTTTGTGGTGTCTGGAGCTTGAACACAACCCAAAGTCATGCTCCGAGTGCCAGGCCAAGAACCAAAAGGCTTTGAGGGAGCCATCCCTAAAGCTCATGATGGCTTGACGCTTGACTCTGTGTCGCTCTCCGTATCGCTCGAGAGGAAGGTCTCAAGACCGCTCATGGAGTCATCACCACTCTTCCTTGTACCGTTCCAAATCTTCTGGACATTCAGGTCACAAGAAGAAGTCGAAGAAGGCTAAACGTTTTTTTACTTCACCTCATCGCTCAGCTGATGTGCCGTGGGAAGAGCATAGATGCTCGAGGCCTCTGTCCGCAGAGCCTACTTCTGGGTCCACCCTGTGCCTCCCTGAGTTTCCTGGAGCCAAAGCCCCCCCTGCCCAGCTAAAATAATTTTATGATGCCATGTGCCTCACCTTTAGGGGCTCGGGTGGGGGCCCTCAGGTTCTGGGCCGATGGCTCTGGCCCCAGCCTCTGAGGGCCACTCCAGATCCGTTCTCAGATTCGTGCCGACGCTGGTCGTGCCAATGCAACCTTTGCCGGCACCGACTAAGACGTTGACGTTCCCGATGAAGGTTAGGCCCATAATCGATGTTGACCCACTCCTCATCCCAGACGACCTGGAGCTGGAATGGCATTGCTCTACTCCGGATCCAACTTTGATGGGGGTCTTATCACCCCAGGTTGGATTCTGATCCATTTTACCATCGGGATGAATATAGGGAAGCTTTAGAGGGGTCGCTGGACGCTCTGGAATACCAGCTTGACAACCCTGACATGGACCGTGCACAGGAATTGGGTGAGGCTAGTACTTCTCCAGATGCTGGCTACCGTGGCTACGGCAGAGGGAGCATCATAGTCTATGGTGATCAGTAGGGCATCAGGTCCTCGGTCTCGAGCTTCCTTCTGTGGTGTCCAGGACTAACCTCCTGACTGAGTTGCTTCAGCCTGGGGCGTCCACTTCGGAACCCCTTTTTTACCCTTCAATTAAGCCCTCACTATTTTTCTTCTGGGTGCCTGGTCCAGACCCAGCAAAGGGGCTCCTGTGAATAGGACAGTCGCCTGCCTCCATCGGCCTGCGCCGAACAACCCTACATTCCTGTCCCAACACCTGGGAGCCTTGTCATCCAGGCTCCTCTGGTGCATTCCTATCCACTCCCCTGGGTAGGGAATCAAAACGCCTGGATCAACTTGGGAAGAAAATGTTTTCTTCCTCCAGTCTGGCATTGCAGTCCGTAAACGGCATGCCTTTTGGGCTGCTGTAATAAAGTGCCCCTTTGGGCATGGTTTACCCACCCCACTTTTTCCTGATATTGATGCCGAATTGACTGAGAGTGTGCTGGGATCCCGCTAACCAGGCCCCAGCACCAGTGTTCTTTCCCAGAATCCGTACCATTGCTCCTACAATTGGCACACCCCTGGCACACAGCTAAGTCCCTTGTCAAAGGTACCCATGGTACCAAGGTCCCTATGGCCAGTAAAGGTCCCCAAGGGCTGCAGCATGTATTACGCCACCCTAGGGGGCCCCTCACCAAGCACATGAACACTGCCATTGCAGCTTGTGTCTGTTGGTGGGGAGAAAAAAGACAAAGTCGACATAGCACCCCACTCAGGGCGCCATGCCCACAAACCACTGCCTGTGGCATAGGTAAGTCACCCCTCTAGCATGCCTTACAGCCCTAAAGCAGGGTGCACTATACAACAGGTGAGATGGCATAGCTGCATGAGCAATATGGCCCTATAGTGTCCAAGTCCATTCTTCGACATTGTAAGTGCAGTGTGGCCATATAAAGTACATGGGCTGGGAGTTTGTCATTACGAACTCCACAGCTCCATGATGGCTCCACTGAAGTCTGGGAAGATTGGTATCAGACTACTCGGCACCATAAACCCACACTGATGCCAGTGTTGGATTTATTGAAAAAATGCACCCATGGGGCATCTCAGAGATGCCCCCTGTATTTTAGCCAAACCTTTAGTGCAGTCTGTGCCAGCTGCCACTTCCAGACTTAGGGGGTTATTCTAACTTTGGAGGAGTGTTAATCCGTCCCAAAAGTGACGGTAAAGTGACGGATATACCACCAGCCGTATTACGAGTTCCATAGGATATAATGGACTCGTAATATGGCTGGTGGTAAATCCGTCACTTTTCCGTCACTTTTGGGACGGATTAACACCTCCTCCAAAGTTAGAATAACCCCCTTAGTTTCTGACCACATGGGGTGAGAGCCTTTGTGCTCTGTGGCTAGAAACAAAACCTTCACTGGGTGGGGGTACTTCACACCTGGCTCCTGCAGGAACTGTAACACCTGACGGTGAGCCTCAAAGGCTCAGCCCTCTTGTTACAGTGCCCCAGGGCACTCTAGCTAGTGGAGATGCCCACCCCAAGACAATGCCCCACTTTTGGCGGAACGTCCGTGGGGAAAATTAGGAATAACAAGGAGGAGTGACCACCTCAGCTCTGGACACCTTAGTGGTGGTTCTAGCTGAAGTGACCCCCTCCTTGCTGAATCCCCCCATCTTGTTTTGGAGGACAGGGACCAATAGGGTTAGGTCTGTGTCCCCCTCCCCAAAGCAGTGCACACGGGAAGGGTGTAGTCAGCCTCTGGGACAGTAGCCATAGGCTACTGCCCTCTGTCCCCAGTAACGCCCCTAAATCCAGGATTTGCAGTCTTATCGGTTCCTGAAGAGTCCTGTTGCGGTTCTAGTGGCCAGAAGTAGAAGTAAACGATACAGAGGAGTCCTGATAGAGTCTTACATGTTGAGAATGAGGACCCACCCTCAAGGGAGTCACTAAATAGCCCTTAAAGTGGGGTTTGGTCACCTTGCAAGGTGTCCACCTATCACAAGGGTCTCTGATGTCACCTGTCTGGCCACTCAGATGCTCCCAGGAGCCATGCACATCTTGTTTTCAAGATGGCAGAATCAGGTGGCCACTTGGAGGAGCTCTGGGCACTTCCCCTGTGGTGGTGATGGACAAGGGAGTGTAGAAGTCGCTATCGGATGAACAAGTTACTTACCTTCGGTAACAATTTATCTGGTATAGTCATATTCTAGTTGCAGATTCCTTACCGTCCCACCCATCCTCCTCTCACTGCAAACCAATTTCTAGGGACAGGGATTCCCTATTCAAGGCCCTAGTTCTGGCGCACCAGTGTTCTTCATGACCCCATGCTGCTGGTGTGGAAAGCCGTAGAAAGAAACTGACGTCAGCTTGCCAGGGTGGCACCTATGTACGACCGCAATGTCATCACAGCAACCACAACGCCAACGATGGATGGCTGAGTCGACCCACGCCACCTAAGGCAAGGGTACTGCTCGAAGAAAAAATCTCCGGAACAAGCCTGACGCCTGGGGGCAAATTCTAAGTTAAGGAATCTGCAACTAGAATATGTCGCTACCCGATAAATCGTTACCAAAGGTAAGTAATTTGTTCGTCAAGTCTGTAGGGATGATCATTTTGGCCATTTGGTCCTGCAGGAGATTTTGGTCTGAACCATTCTATATACCCACCACTGGGGGAGGTTTGGCTTTGGTATCTAGTCACAAGGTGAGGATTCAGCAGTTCGAAGTATCCATTCGAAGAAAAAGTTACTTACCTTTAGTAATGCTCTTTCTGATGGATACTGTATCTAACTGCACATTTGTCACTGCCCTTGCACCCCTCCGTTCTGTGAAAGGGTCTCATTTTCAGCTGCAAAGTTCCCAAACTAGAGATCTGCACTTTGGTATAGTCAACTTGCCGATGGGCTCTGCTTCTGAGGACCAAGATAAAGCTTCAAAAGTAACTGACATCCTCAGCTGGGTGGCACTTATATGCATCCTCACCCGTTACTTTCGGACTGGAACAACATCGATGCAGAGTTGCACAACTCCACCCTCTGGCATGCAGGTGTACTGCTTTTAAGTTAATGAATTAAGTCTGATTACAGGGGAATATTCACAAGATGAGGAACCTCCAGATAAAGTATCCACCAGAAACAATGTTACCAGAGGTAAATAACTTTTTCATTTAGTCCTTTGATGAGATATGCTACAGAATGAAAAATGCCATTTCGAAGGGCATGAGTGGTGTGGGATGTCGAATAACGTGATGTTGCCTCTGTCAAAGTGAAATAGCACTAAGACTTGAACCACTGTCCTGAAGTTACTTTTCCAGAAGGAAATGATCAATTTTTTCAGGAAGGAGAGTTGGCACCTTGCTTTCTTGGCCAAAAGTTCTTTAAAGGATACTTTTGTTTCATTGTTTGTTTTGGGGTTTAATTGAGGTGCTGGACTTGAAGTTTTGCATGAGTTTAAGGCAGGTCTAGCTTCTGTGAATGTCATAAGTGATTAAGATATTTAGATAAGGTTACATGCTCTCTGTATATTGATGGACGGTGATACTGGCTTTGGTAATGATGGGTTCCATGTAGAGAATTAGTATGCTGAGAGACTGGATCCAGCCAAGGAATAATCATCCGAAGACTAGTAGTTGTTGGCTCTTGATGTTTCCAGATGGAGAAATTGATGACAGGTGGTATGGTAGGAAGTAAATTATTGAAGGAACATGTATGAGAAGCCCATGCAAGGCTCTACTGTGTAGATTTGCTTGCTGGCTGTCCATTTCAAAAGCTGCAGAGAGGTTGAGTGGGAGCCTGGAGACAGAATTTGTTATTTTCTGTGATCAGGACATTGAGAATCATTCCTTGTGTTCATAACAATTTAATTGTTGTGCAGTTTCTTTGCATTCTAAAATTTAATTGTAGACCACCATGAAAAAAATATGTAAGTAACTTTGTATGGATACTATTTTAGTAGGATAGGGTTGGGGTAAGGGTTAAGGGCAAGGGCGTAACATGTTAACAATAATGGATAAGAGGTTAAGGGGTAAAGTGACGTTGTATGAAATGCCTGCTGCAGAACACAACAACATGTAGCTTGCAAGTCACATTTTCACATCATAGTCCGATTTCTCAGTGGATTAAATTATTTTTTTTGCAGAGATTCTTGTTTTACCTCCAAGTTGCAGTAACATGTCTGGGTGAAATAGTTCAGTGGGTTATGCAGCTGCTGTAAATGTCTACATGTAGCTGGCAAGGATACACTAGAAACCTTTTAACTCACTTTAATAAAATGCATTAGTCATAATATGCGTTGAGTTGACATGTTATATACCTCAATCTTAAATACTGGATACAACATATATGATTGTGAATTATTGTTCTACAGCTATCAGACTCTTGTCTTGACTTTTTCTTGGAAAGTATTTTCTCTTTGTCAGATAGCTTAATAATGTAGAACACTTTAATTTGTTGTTGTATCTCTTTGATAACTTCTGAAATGACATGACACATGGATGTTTGTTTACCATGATGGACTGCTGAGTCTGGAGGACAAGCTTGGTGGTATCCAGCTGTGCCCCCTTCAACTTCAGCATTGCCCCAGACAGGGTAAATGAAAGAAGAAAATAAGGTGTACCCATATAATTTGAGATAAGCTCAGCTAGAAAAGTCTGACAAGCTTTTTGGTCAGCAAACGTTATTTGGAAGAAAAAGTAGACCGATTGACCGAGAGGCTTAATTGAAGTATGCCTGCTACTGAAGGTATCAGTCTGACCTCAATAGAGCATAAATTTCATTAATGGGTGCAGTCAGAACTCAAACTACTTAAAAATAGAAATTCCAGCCTATGCTTCAGTACCATAGATTTTGTGCCTATTTAGGCAAAAGGGGACACTAGTGTTCGACAGTGGCAACCTTCCTTTTCTCTTCCACTACTAAAAGCTTGATCTGGCAGTGACACTGTGCTCTGGTGACGAAAGTGCTGGTAACCTTCCTGAATACTTTTGACAAATCATCAGAGTTGAGCGCTGGCAATAGTAACAAGTTTTTTATCGCTGTTATTCTAAGTGGCTGATTTGACCTTGTCTCTTCTACCTGTTATTCTTAACAGCCTCCTTATCAAAATATTTTTGCTTTACTATGTCCGTT
Source organism: Pleurodeles waltl (assembly GCF_031143425.1). Lineage (NCBI taxonomy): Eukaryota > Metazoa > Chordata > Amphibia > Caudata > Salamandridae > Pleurodeles > Pleurodeles waltl. The sequence continues at coordinate 440,771,087 of NC_090444.1, read as the reverse complement.
TTATTTTTCATAAATTCCTGAATTCATTCCATTCTTCAGCTGAGGACACCTCGGAAATCCATCTTACTTGGGAAGTCAACCTCACTGAGAATCATGGATAATTGTCTCAAAGTGATCCGCCTCCAATTTTCACCTGGATAAATATTTTTTGGGCCTATGAAATGTGTTGTCTATAACTTTCCTTTAGTTCTTTCACCTCAACATTGAGGTCTTTTTTTGCCATCTGTTGGCAAGTTTATGGATTTCAGACTATTAAGTTTGGGCTGAACCCTGGTTGTTCTGATAAGGCCTTTATATTTTCATTTGGGCTTGTTAACCCAATTATCTGTTGATGATTCCGTTCTTCTGACTGTTCTACAGTCAGTTCAGTCTTTATTTGCTTTAGGGACGTAAAGAATGAGTTTATTTGGAAATCTATATTTTATTATTTTGTTGTATTTATTAGTCTCTTAGTACTCTCCCAGAAGGTTTCTAACATTAACTGATTAAGGAAGTGATTTGACCAGTCTTGAACTTTGATTTTCAAATGTCTCTATAATGTTTCTTGATAAGATCCGGCTCTATGGTGTATTGCTACCAATATGAAATGGAAGAGAATTTAGGGAGATTAGGAGAACATTTTTTCAGTGGTTTTCCATTCTAATAAGTTATCTAAAATATCTTAGTATAGTATATCCCCAAAAACAAATTCATAAAGAACATTGTGTTCTTTTTGAAGGTTTCTTTTAAATTTGTTGTTAGGTAGCATTTGCATTCTTTAATGGGGTGGCTCTTTCTGCATGCTCCAAATAACTAATAGTATGCCTTTGACCACTAATCAATTACATCTCCCTTGCCTTTCATTGTTTAAGAAGATGCTTTAGACCCCTTTCTACCTACTACTGTTCTTCTCCATTAACACACTATTGAGGCAATTTCTAAGAGTCCAGAGTGAAATTCAGTCATACCACAACAGAACTCAGCAATGGACATTGTAAACAGACATATTTGAGGAACCTTTGTAGCTTGTACTGTCTTGAGAAATGTGTACATTCACAGACTGGGAATTCCCTGGTACCAAACACGTTTTAATACCTGTCAAAATGACCACGGTATGAAGCAGTAGCCACTCATGGCATCGGTTCCAGTGAAGAGGTTTTTATTTACCTGAGGAGTGCAGTTGGAAGGGCTTAGGCAAACTCTTTCACATGCAGGCCTTGCCCAATCCCTGCTAGGAACCCAATAGCAGATAATTGCTGCCCCTTATTTTAGAGGGTGTTTATGATCTGATGGCATGTCTTGGCCCCCGGGGTTTAGATTTGAAAAGGGTGAAGGTTTTCAAACACTGTCTGTAGGGTTCATTAACAAAACTTTACCCTGCTCCACTTCACCCGACTTTCTCTTCCAAACATAAGCTTAAAAGAAGGGGAAAACAGTCATCTCTTCTGTCTGGTACTGACATTAGTAGTGGTTAGTACTTTGCATTCAACCAGTTCTTCCCAAAAAAAATAAAAAAAAGAGGCATCCAGGTTGTTGGTATTAAAATAGAACTCAGCACTCCATATTCAACCAATCAGAATGTAATCTTATCACTAGTAAGTCCAGCACCACATATTGCCGACCAGTGGTACTCCTACAAAAAATAATGAGGTAGGGATTTAAAATAAAACCTATAGGAAATAATGCTAAATTAAAGTAGAGCTTGTTGCCAGTGTGCTCTCAGCTATAGTTTGTGAGCGATTCCCTTTTGTTAATGGCAAGTAAGAAAGGGCAGAAACGTTCTTTCTTCTGTTCCACCTGCTATCCGGGTTAGGCAACCACACACCTCCCTGTTTCAGTAATATCAGACTAATGCAGATTACTGGTAAGCAACCAGGGCACAACTTTACACATTCATACTTGGGAATACCCTGCAGTTTCTGATTTCACTAACAACCTTTGTTGTTAAAGACTAATTTCCTAAGACCTAATAATAATGACCTCCTATCTATATCCTATTGTGTTCGTGTTGTATTCTGTTTTTAGTATGTGATTTAATAAAGATGTGTTATACCAAAAATGAATTCCCCTCTCTTTTTTTTTATTGCAGTTGCTGAAGAGCGAAAGCCGTCTGATTTCCTTATTGTAGAAGGACAAAAATTTGCAGTAGTTGGGTAAGAGTGTGATCCATAAGCAGTTTGCTTTTACCAGTTTAGTTTTGTTGTTTAATATCAGCCAGCCTGCTTTGATGGGTAACCACATCATTATTGTATAGATTATAAAGAGCTAGAAAATGCAGAGCTTTGTGAAGTACCTTGAAGCTATCACTCCAGTTAACCTGTATCAATTTAGGGACCTGCAGCACCAGAAACCACTTTGCCAATGGATTACATAATAACATATTGCTTTCCTAACATTCTCTTAATGGCATTTGTTTTATGGTAAGCACACCCAAATTTAATACTGCAAAATGCCCTCAGTTTAGCATCACTGTACAACTTTTTTCATGTCTCAGATATAAATGTAGATGCCGAGTCTGTTAAAAACCAGCTCAGGCAACACAATGGAAAACTGGGATGAAGGTTGGCTGTGATGTGAAAAAAATTTGCAAACTATCTGAAAGTTGAATTTAAAAAATGACATTGATAGGGGAAACTGACAGTTGGGAAGATCAGGGACTCTGTATCAGATGGCATTCAGTAGGTAGGGAATGCAATGTGATGTGGAAAGGAAGTGGAAAATTACTTGAGGCAGTGGCAATATAATATGCCCTGTGGGGATGGGAATAGATGTGAGGGGCTGGAGGTAAATGCTGGTAAGGTGGCTGTCGTGTGGAACCAAAGTAAAGCGGAATCGGGTGGGTAAGCTCTTTGCACTAGTCTCAGAAAATTTAAGACTTGCTGGCCAGATAAAAAGGACTTACACGTTACTGTAGGATTTATTTGTGGATGGTGTTGATACTATCATGTCAGGACTTTAAACAGAAGGTACGATATTCCAATGCTCGGTTGCTTAACTTATGCCCCTCCGCTAGCAATTATTTTTATTTCAAGCAGTTTTATTAAACAGTTAATATATGGAGAACTTAACTTAAGCAAAAAGAAAAGGGAGAGAAACTATAAACTATATCATTGGTACTGTATATGTAGAGGAGGATGAACAACAGTACTTCGCTGCCAGCCACCACAAGCGTGTGGCCTCAGGAGGGCCGTGGCTCGCAAGGGGTATGGTGACAAGAGGACATCCCTGTGAAGGTTTCCAAGCACATATAATGCCTATGGACATTTCTGTGGGCCTTGCGGAAAAATGACCCAACTGAAGAAGGATGACTGCCATTCGTGAAGGCCCATGGTGCAGCACAGGGTAAGCCTTGCTTGGAGCTGCATGAGCCAGGTTACACTTACAACAAGTTAGTGCTAATTGATTTTAAAAAAAACAGCCTCTCTTCAGTACACAATAGGATTATACATTAACAATGTGCCTTGCTCAGTTAAAGGATTGCTTAGATACATGTGCTTCTAGCATTGTCACAGCAGAGCAGAATATATCAGATGTGGAGGACTGTTCCAATGCTGCCACTGAGAAAATCAAGCATGTGAATCAGGTGCTGAAGACTATTCAAAGAACAAAGGCCTCGAGGGACACGCTGGGTGAAACAATATATAAATCACTGACATTAAGAAACATTCTAAAGGTAAACATGGGACCTTTGGTACAGAAACTCCTCTTTACCAACTTTGGCAAAGAGGCCTTCTCAGAGATCTTCATAATCGTGGAGTAACACTGCGTTGACCACCCTACCCTCCCCCTCCTACACTGCCCCCCTCATGAGGCCCATTATTGCTAGAATCCTAAATTGGAGACAGGGCTGCAATTTTAGGTAGGCCAAGGCATGAGAAATAATACAATTTAAAGGTGTTTCTCTCATGTCAATTCTATTCTGATTTCACTATCGCTGTCCAGGTTCAAATGCATAGAGGAGTCTGTGATCCCTTAATATTAAATGTTATTCTGTGTCAAGTGTAGCAGCACATCTAATACTCAGATGCTTCCCTAAAATTCATCAAAACCTGAATCAGGCACACAATGAACTCCCCAGATAGCAAAAAAGCCACGGGAATGACACAGTTATGCTAATGGACAGCATTGAATAATATTAACTGACTTATCAAAGTTGATCATTGTAGGAAATCTGCCTTTTCTGTGTGGCTACCTCAGATAGTTTGGCTTTTACTGGACCCTGTATTTTTGCTGGCTTTAGAAATCTGAGCACTTCACTCTCAGTATCCAGTAGTAAAGTGCCTGTGCTCCCCTTTTTAACATGGTTGAATTGACATATCCCTCTAATTGGTATGTTTAATGTGCCTATAAGTCCCTAGTATATGGTGCAAGGTGTACTTGGGCCTGGAAGTTAAAGGGCATGCGTAGACAGGAGCACTGTTGTGCCATTGACTACAGTGGCAGTGCAAACATGGCTTCAGGCATACTGCTGCAGCCTGACTGTAACAGAACAAAACATGAACTGTGACCTGTCAAGTAAACCCCTTTTGGCAGCTAAAAACCTTCCTTTAAAATATTAATAAGCCCTATGTAGGCCTTGTAGCTGACAAGGCAGGGTTAATGGTATTTAAAAGCAGCATCTATGTAGAAATTTAGCATGTCCTTACAGTGAGTAGAACTCCAAAACAATTTTCACTGTAGGAAGGCTGGCTCGTCCATACAGAAACACTGGGAAGCAATATCAAATACTAATACTTGTACTTAGTTTTAAAAATACAATTCAGCGGTGCAGACAGATTTTTAATAAATGTTAAGGAAAATTAAATTTTAGAAAATTACTCTTTCCATGCCTGAACTTTCAGATGGCTAATTAAAGTATGCCCAGTGCCAGCACCCAGGCAGTGATTAGCTTTGAATAAGTGTGAAATGCCTCCCAGGAGCAAACAATGGGCTGCCCATAATAGGCTGAGATGACTCCTCTGAATTCTTCCGAATATACAGGTTGGGGGCTGTGGGCATCCTTTTTGACACAACTGTGTCAAATCTTGCTTGACAGGTCTGTTGTGTTCATATAATGACCCCCAGGACACACTTGAAAATTGAGAGAACAGGATGCAAAGACAATTCTTGTGGATCCTTTGTCTGGTTGCTATAAGGGTCTGCTTCTGTCCTAACAGAATTCTGTCTCTGGGTTTGCTTTAACCCTTGGGGCACTGTTGAAAGGGGAGAGAGCAAGATGCAAAGACAATGCTTATGCGTCCACTGCCTGGTTGTTGAAGGACTCTGCCTTTGTTTTGTCAGACTTTTGTCACTAGGTTTGTTGTGGGTACAGTAGATACCTCATGCTGGATTTTAGTGTACGATATGGGAGTACTCTAGGATTACCATAGGGCACCATGCCGCGCCTACTTTATTTTTCTAATTCAGTTTGGGATTTCTATTATATATTCAATTGCATTTTGACTTTACCTCTGTTGATACAGAATTAATACTTTGCACGGTGCCCTAGATTAAGCTTGTCTGTTCTGTGCCATAGGTAACAGAGAGTTACGCTCAGGTTAATTTAATGACTTGGAGGGTTCACCCTGACAAGGATTTTGATTATTCTTTGAGTTAGGTAATCACCCACCCCAGATAATACCATTTCTTAAAATCACCAGCGCTGTGTGGCTGGCTTATAAATCATATTGTATTCAAACAATATATTGTTCCTTGTGGATGGCAAATAATGGGCTCATTGAGAGACTGAGCATTTTGGGAAAGTGTTACTTGTGTTATTGCACATCTAGTCTTAGACTGTAATGTTAGTCCTGATCGTACACATATTAACACATTCTGAGCAGTGCAGACACCACAGCAGATTACTAGACCACCCAATCACCAGCCCCTAGCATAAAACTAATGAGCTGGAAAGTCAGTGGAATATATAAACCCAGGAAAACGTGTGAGATATTAGTTTATCTAGATCGCCATCACATCGATATTGCCCAAATCCTATAGATTAATTTTAATCCCTAAACTCAACCTATATTTATTCTAAAATGTAGCCCTTACAGATTCTTTGCTTTATCAAACTGAGGCTAATGGAGAGTCCCTACCCTTTTGCACAAGTCACTCAACTTTCAGGTACACGTGAATTGCTGATGAACATGGCAGGTATTATGTTGTTGGATGGGGTGAGTGCTTTGCCGCTGTTGGTCAGTGAAGTCTGTGGTCCAAGTTTGGATTCTCCTGAATTTTATGCTGAGCTTCAGGCAAATTACCATTTATACAACACATGGAATCAAATTTGTACAAGAGACTTAATACCATATTAGATGTCCAACTGGATAAGTCTACTTTAGCACCTAGATCCATGACACAACTTGCATAAATAATGTTGGATGAGGGCACACAGTTTCACACAATACCCCGTACATAAACGGTTCACATTTTACTCATTTCTGTCTGATTCCAGCTTTTGTATTGACTAATGACTTGTGAGTAATTGTTTAAATCTACCTGGGTTGCTGATACCACTCTTCCGAGAACAATCTCTCACTACTTGTTGATAATTATCCTAATTAAGAGCCCCCAAGCGATCACATGACAGTGCAACTAACGGTTTCACTCCAACAAATGGAAGGACAAATGGAAGCACAGGTTTACATAAAGCAATAGTTGAATATTTTTGGCTTCCAGTTGGCCTTGTGTATTGTGCAGCAGTAATTTGGGAAGCCTTCAAGGCCTGTATACGAAGGAAGGTGTGCGTTTCTGAAGAGTTGGGGGTACTGCTTTCCCTTTGGGGTAGACCAGATAAATTGGAAGATACATTTGTGTAGCTGGAAATGGAGTGCAATGCTACAAGCTCTGATTAAGCATTCTCAGATAATGACTGTCAGATTGATGGAGTTCAGGGTATTGGTTGACAAAGAAACAAACTTTAAGAGCAGACTACTTACAATGCAATATAATACATTTGTAGAGCGCACAGCTACCTCTGAAGAGGCCTCCCGGCACAAGAGGAAAGGAAAAATCAAAAGGCCTAGGCTACCAGAAAAGCTATAAGTCAACCATGCAGGAGTCAAAGAGAAATGTTTTGAAGCTCTTTTTGAAAACCGCTTCAGTCAGGCTGCTTTTCAGAACTAGTGGAAGAGCATGCCACAATTTCAAGGACAAAAAAATAGTGCACGGAAGTTTGGGGAGAATACTACTGTTTCTGTAAACAGAACAAAGGGTACAGCTCCCATACAGAATTTAATTGCATATACAACAAAGCAGTGCCATGGTTCGGAACCCCCATCCGTGTGCTTTTGAACTCCACTATCACTGAAGAATACATATAAAAGGCAATTCAGACCGCCTTGTGTGATAAGGCTCCCATCCCTGGTGGGCTCACTACTGAACGTTATAAGAAAGACTGCAACCTGATAGTTCCCCATTTTCTTAATATGTACAAAGAAGCATTTGATAAAGGCACCCTCCCTCCAGTTGTTTGTTAGTCTGTAATCACCCTTTTATTAACTCCAGCAAACCCCCTGTGCCGTGTTCATTGTACAGACCCCTTTCCGTATTAAACATTAACAAAATTATCCTTGGTAAAATTATAGCAAATAAGCTGCTTACCCTCATGCCGCCAATGGTTCACACAGGCGTGCTTGGTTTCATACAGGGCATGGCTATCCTGTATAATCTCTATACATTATTGGCAATAATGCATTATTATCAATCCAACATACTCGCTGCATCTTCTTTTGGGATACTGAAAAGGCCTGTGACTCCGAAGAGTCATGCTCTAGGTCTTGAGTCACAGCTGAGTTAGGCAAACATTCCTACAATTCAGCACGCTACTTCAGAACAACCCAGTAGCCTTTGTAACCGCTGCACATAATCCTCTATTGCGATTAAGAGGGACACACAGCAAGGCTGCTTGCGCTCCCCATTCTTATTTTTGTTGTCAATGAAGCCAAAAGTTTATGCAATAACCTCTTATTTGTGGGTGTCTGCCAATAACTGACACCCGTACTACCTCCCCAATGCGCCTGTCTGCAGTTGGCCAACCCTGGGGAAGTATGTTAAGGCCCCTTGGTACTTTGCATCAGAAGGATTCCTTTGTTTTATCTTCCCCCTGGGCAACTTGGGAGGAGCTTCCTCAGCAACCTGAGTGTTTGTTTTCTCTTCGTGCAATGATGAGCAATGTACAGGATGTGCTGATGTCATTGCAGGAAAGTGAAAGTAAAATGAGGCTATGGGCTCATTTTACTTTCACTAGGTCAGTGCTCGGAAAGCTGTCTCAGCGCCTGAACACTGATTTACCTTTGGAGTGATATCATTGGAAAGGGGAAAAATCCCCCTTTCCAATGATATTTCTGCCCACTGGATACATCCTTGTGGATCACCACAGGACAGCGATCCCCAAGCAGGGATCCACCCACTAACCACCAGGGATTTTGGGCAGCGACTTGACCTCCTACACCACATCTAATTTAAATTTTTGGTGCCTCCCACCCACAACAAGGTAGGGAAGGGGGGATATATCTGGGTATTTACCTGTGAGCTGCTCTGTGGGGTTAAAGGGACAGAAGTCCACTAGACACATGGGTATAATAAATAAATATATATGGGTGCAGGCTGGCCACTTGGGCATGGCCATGCCTCATCCTCCAAAAAGCTGGTGACCGTCTGTCTACCCCCTCCCCATTGGAGTGATGCAGGTGATAGTGATAAGTGGATTTTATGCCCCCTGGAGGGCAGATTGGGGGTGAACACCTGGGATTTCTTTTTTTTTTTTTACTATTGGGCTGGGGGCTGCCATGCTCCCTCCTCAGCAAGAAGCCAGACAGTTCTTCAACTGAGTCATTACTGACAATCTGTCCCCTGAAAGCCCAGTAGACACTAGGCTATAATTTAAAAATAAATATTGGGGTGGTGGCTGTCCACTATGAGCAAGGCCATGCTTCCACCCCTAAAAAATCTGATTACAGTCTATCTGCTGCCACGGGGGTATTTATGGGGGTGATTACCCCCAATCTGCACCCGAGGTGGGGCAGGAACCCACTAGACACCAAGGTAAATTAACAACATAGGGGCAGAGGCTTGGGCACAGACAGTCTTTCTGCCCCCCACCCACTGAAGTGGGAGGTTAGGGGGAAGGAGATGGGGGCAATTACCCCGGTTTTCCCCTCCTCCCAGGGAACAGAAAGCCCACTAGACACCAGGGACTCAATTTATGTAGTATTTTGGGGGGTGGAAGTGCCCCCCCTGGACATGGTCCCTTGCTTTTCCAACCCTATGACCCAATAGTCTTTCTGTCACTATGCCCCCCTCCCCCAAGCCCGGGGGGTGGGGGTGGTGGATAATTGTATTTATGCCCCAATATGCGTATCTTCCCTGGTGTGGCAGAACGCCCACTAAGCACAAGGCATTTCAAAGTGGAGTGAAAACAATCAAAATGAGGGTGTGGCCTACTCTGGCATCTATCTATCTCTTGCCCAGAAGAGGCAGTAGTGTCTTTCTGCCAACCTGCGGGCAGGTTGTAGTTTTGTCCCAGTTGGAGAGGTTGTCCCAAATATGTCCTCTAGAGGGAGGGATGTGGGGGGAATGGGGAGGAATGTAGAAAGTACACCTGACACCAAGGATTTTTCCTTTGGGCAAAAGAAAGTTGTGTAGGTGTTGCACTCTGGTTTGTCCTATTTGGTGTAGGGGTGTGGCCAATGCCAGAGCGCAACCCCCTCAGGGCGAAATCCCTGGCACAGAAGCTTCTCTGGCCTCTGCGACAACTGGAATAAGTCTGAAATCTTCCCTTAGACTGATGATGAAGGGAAGTATATAGTTATGTGAATAATAGAGGTTTTTTTTTTTTATTTAGCTTGAGAGACACCTTTGGGCAGTCATCCCAGACGTCTGATTATAATAAGGGGGTTTGGATGTTTATTGCATGATTAAGCTTCTATTGTCTTTGTTGGGGTTTTACGAGTAATAGATGAGACCATGGTGGAGGTAACTGTAGTACACAGTAAACGATCATGACATGCTTCCACCTGCAATTAATAAACATTCATAAAAGGTAACCCTGCTCCAGTTATCCAGCACCTAGTGCTGATGGTGATGCTCTCTCTGATGATAGGAGGTAAAGCTGTTGTACCTTTTTTTTTTTTTTTTTTTACATTTTGCAAACTTGTACACACGTTTATTTTGTAATCATGGTCATTAATGCATATTACATTTCATTACCGTGCTCTGACGGTGAAACATTGGCATTAATCATTTACAAAACTTGTACGGAATGGTATGTTTTTCAGGTAACCATACTGTAAACTGTGAGTCAGTGGGTTTCTGCTACAAGAGAATAGAGACTATTTGTCCAGTGGAAGAAACAAACATGAACTCTTGTTGTCCTGCAGTCAGATCACCTCTGTTTTTGCCCTTTAAAAATATTATTGCTTCACTTCAGGGGATAATCATAAAAGTAAATTTAAGATTGGATATTTTTCGAAGTTTTGGTTCAAGATCCGCAATTAGCGCACCAAGACTAAGTCAGGGGATAAATTGGAGCAATCTGTGCTGCTGGCTACAGTCTCTTAAAATGTTAAATGTAAGAAAATCTGCACGGCATTAGGATGTTTCTCATTTGTAGTGCCCCTGTTTCAGCTGGTAACACAGCACTCTGCCTCTAATCACTCAGACGTATCAGTGCTGAATCAGATGTCCATAGAAACAACTCAACACTTCAAGTTACCGCTGAGACTGCACAAAAGTGATTGATGGAATGCTAGAGGGTGTTAACGCCACTGATTTGTACCTGGGCTGCATCCTGTTGTTTATTCGATCACCTGTGCATTAACAGACAAGGAGCCACCATGTGCCAATTAGCCTTACCCCGTATCCCAAATGGGACAGGCTCACTTTTTAAAACAAATATTTCTTTATTGTGGTTTAAACAAGAAAGTTAAAACATAATTGCACATAGCACTTCACTCAACCATATGCCTTTTCGGGTATCATTTTTCTCAAGATATACAGGATGAAGTATCCTGGGAGATTCGTGACAGGTTGGTCTATTACAACACGGTTATGTCTTCCCCTACTGAGTGAACATAGGGCAAGTAAAACAAAATACAACACTGTTTTCTCTATAAACATGATGAAACATCGCTCTCATCATGCCCGTACAGTTCGTCTTTGAGAGGGTAAGGAATTCGTTCAATTTGCAAATACACATCCGACCCGGGGACGAGTTCCCCGTGTAAGGAATAATGAGCCTGAGGGGGGTGGTCGTGCATAGGAAGTGTGCACCCGCTCTAATTACTTGGGGCCTATTACTAACAGCAAGAATGTGTGGATCGTCAGTTAATTAAATATGGCGGTGTTATCTAAATCCTGATTCATCATGTGAGTCTGTGGGATGTAAAGTAGTATCAACCCTGGATCAGCGATGTGTCAGTTGATCTGGTTTCATCTGTTACCTTCCTGTCTGTGTTAGGTTCACGGGGGGTCGATCATCGTCTTGGCTTCCACAATTTCTAAATAACTTTGCCAATCAGGAGGATTAGTGCTGGGTGTAGTGCCTGAGGTGCGAGACTTGAGGGCATGTTGTGCAGCTATAATATGCATGCGCAGGTCCCTTAACCATGCAATGATGGAAGGGGATGCGGAAGACTTCCAACACATGGCTATTCTGCGCTTAGCCAACACCATGGCCAGATCAGGAAATTTAAGTGGTTTGTGAGCTGCTATACAAGAGGCAAGTTCCAGAAGGCAGTACGTGCAGTCAGTAGGAATCGCAAGTGTTTGCAGTTTTTGAAATGAACCATGTCACCTCTTCCTAAAATCCCACTATTCGAGGGCATTGCCACACCAAATGGATGAAGTTTGAAACCGGTAAGTGACAGCGGGGGCAGGTATCGGCTGTACCAGGGTATGTGGATGTAAGAAATTAAACTGTGTATATTTCAATCTAGAGTTTATAGAAATCAGTTTGGGGATTTCCATACAGTGTGTCCATTGTTTATCTGTTACTGAGATATTCAAAGTCTTGTCCCAGTAAGCACGCAGAGATGTCAGTGGGGTTTCCCTATCCATTCCTGTGGCCTTATATAAACATTTGACTGTCTTACGCCCTGTCCCGTGGGTCAGTAATGTTTGAAGGAGTAGGGATGTGTCTGGTTAAGGATTTTATCCATAAACACATCTCCCCCCTGTAGTAAGGCCGTCTGCCATCCAAGCGGCCATGTTCGGTCATTCCCTTATTACGTGATAGTGAGGCGGTATCCAAAAGGGAAGCTCAGGGGCGTATTGGGGGGGTTCCCTTTGGATTTCTGTAATTAGTTTGCCCAACAAGATTTTGCCATTTTCATTAGAGTGTTACAGCCTCCTTCAGGTATCACCGTTGTTGAGCCAAAGAACCAGCTCAGTATTTGGGAGGATGATCGCCCTGCAAACCAGTGCCCCAACTCTATTGTATTTTGACTAGCTATCTAGTGCATGAGCCATTGAGGCTGTGCTGCTGCTTAATAATGTTCAGAATTCGGTGCACCTAGCCCACTGCGGTCGAGAGGGGCATATCATTTAGTTAATACTACTCGTCTGCATCTTTTACCGCAGATTAACATTGTAAGTAAAGTGCGCATCTCTCTAAATATCTTAGGTGGGAGCCATATTGGCAAAGAGGACAAAAAATACAAAAACCGAGGGAGTATCAGCATCGTAGAGATGGCTATCCTCCTGTAGGGAAGAGAGGTAGTGACATCCAAAATTGCAAAGTAGTCCTTGGATTATATATGGATTTGCCTAAATTCCCTTTTGTTAGATCAGTATTTGAGTGATATACCTGCACCCATAGATACTTGATAGTGGTGTAGGACCATGGGAGTGTCTCCCGCACGGTCTTGTTCAAAACTGCCAGGTGTAATAATTGGGATTTACCCCTGTTTACCTTAAAACCCGACGCCTGGCCAAAGGTCCATTAGTTGGCAGGAGTATTACCACCTCGTTACTCAGGTAAACCAGGGTGGCGTTGGCATACAATTACACTATATGCCAACAACCGTCTACCTGTATACACCATTCCGGCGCGTAGTGCCGAAGTGCACATGCAAGGGGATCCATGGCTAGTGCGACTGTTATGGGGGAAAGTGGACAACCCTGAGGCATGCCTCTTGCCACCAGAAATGGGTCACATATAATGTGACCCATTTTCACTCTCACCTGGGGTTGGTTGGTCGTAAAGAAGGGCCACCTATTTTAGGAAATTAGGAACTATGCCCAAACTCTTGAGGACAGTGTGTAGCAGCACCCGAGGGTTTCAAATGCCTTTTCTATATCCAGTGAAGCAACCCATGTTTGGGTGTCGGATATCTTCTCCCAGTCCATAGCCATGAATAGTCTTTGTTAATTGAGAAATGTGTTTCTCCCTGGGATAAACCCATTTTGGTCTGGATGCACAATGGTTTGGGCTACTAGAATGAACCTGTTGGCTAACACCTTACCCAATATCTTGTGATCCGAATTTAGCAGTGAGAGAGGGTGGTAGAATTCTTTCAGCAGGGGTTCCCTTCCCGGCTTCGGAAGCACAGTGTGGACAGCCTCCCGAAGAAATTGTGATAGTATGCCTCGAGTGCAGACCAATTTGTAGGTCTTCAGTGATTGAGGTGCGAGTGTAGAACAATACGTTGAGTAGAACTCAAGGCCAACTGTCTGCCCCTGGGGTCTAACCCCTGGCTATCTGTTTAATTGTATCCGTTATCTCCACTAGAGTCATTGGTGCCTCAAGTTCTTCCCTCTGAGAGGCGTGAAGATGTGGTAATCGTATAGGGTCAAGCAATTGATGAACATGGCAATCTATATCTCCTTGAGGTGCTGCATATAAAGTTGCTTAATAAGCACGGAAAAAATCATGTACATCTTTTTGGGTGTTTAATATGTGGCCTACCACTCCTAAATAGCAGTAATAGGCTTTCATTGCTCATCGGATTTAAGGAGCCATGTCACCAATCTACCTGCTTTATCCCCCTCTACATGTTTGCAGGTCAGGAATTCCCTATAGTCCAATTTACATAGCTGAGAAGTAGTGTTCGCATGTGCCAGTTGCGCTTCAGCAAGTAGGGTTGCGACTGTATGCCCCGTGTGATCTGAAGTTCGTAGTTGTGTATATCCCCTTCCAATTTGTGTAATTCTTTACGAAGAAACCATCTTGTCACCATACGCTGTTTTAATTGCGTGCCATCTCGGATCCACTTTAAAAGCATTCCACTCTATACCCGGGTTCTGTCGCTGTGCCCTCATTTTCCTTAAAGTGGTGTGTTTCTTCAATGTTGTGTGAAAGCTTACATCGCTTAGTTCATCTGTGGGTAGGGGCTCTGTCAGTATGTCTGAGCGTGTATGACCCCATTGTAGGTAAAGTTGTAGTGGACAATGGTCCGATAGGGTATGACCCAAATATTCCCTCCCCGCTCCAGTGTAAGCGCTGCTGGGTTACAATAAATAAGATCAATTCGGGTGTGGCAGTCCTGCAGTCCTGAATAATAGGAATATTTCCTGTCAGAGGGGTGCAAACTGCTCCAGGCATCAGACAGTTGCCGTTGCAAGGCCCAAACGGAGAGTTAATCTAATGGACTGTGCACCTGAAACTGCTGGGCGGGACTGATCTTGGCTAGGGTCTGGGACACAGTTATAGACACCACCCGTCCCTCCCCAGTAGCAGGCTGCTAAATTATTATTGAGGAGCACAGGTGTGAGGGAATGCAAGAAAGCAGCCTGCTTGGTGTTCGACTCATATATAAATATGAACGCCACCGGGCATCAGTCTAAAATCCTTTTCAGAACCATATACCTTCCTTGTCAATTTTGGTGTGCACGATTTATATCTGTGTCCCAGGGGCTAACCAGATAAGTGTACCTCTGGCGTATCTAGAGTATGTGGTTCCTATTACTGTCCCCCGCCAGCACCTCTGCACCTGTTCAAGGTTGGGCTGAGTTAAGTGAGTTTCCTGTATGAGAGCTATTTGTGTTTTACGTTGGCGCAGATATTGGTAAATGCGATAGTGTTTAGTGTGGGCTGCCATTCCGTCACATTCCATTTTAGTATAGCATATTGGTTTTCCATGACAAGGTTTGTGCCTATAGGATAACGTATGTAAGTAAGCAAAGCTCCAAAGATCCATAATTCTCTGGTGCTGCCCACCCCTCCCCCTATCTAAGCCCGTGTCCCCATCCCACTCCTGTACAATTGATAGCGCCTTCATAACATTATACCAACATAAGAGAAACCCCAAACCTAACTGCTTAACAAACAATTACCAACTTCCCATCCCTGGCCAGCACACGTGCTCTTAGTTGGCCAGTAGCCCTATATTGCCACTTTACAGTCAACTTAAATTAACCTTTGTATTCACATTTGTCTTTGGGGGGGTGAATCTTCGTAGTGTATAAATTGTGGTAACCCAGCCCGGTTTCCGCGGGCCCCCGGCCCTGCGAATGCCCCAGACCTCTCACCTGAATCAATAATGCCTCTGTTGAGGCACCCTCTATACCAGGAGAATTAATGCCTCACTTCCCTCCTCTCCTTCATATCACCTCATCTGAAGTCCGAAAGGTGACTTTAGGGCCACCTCCTAGTAGGTCGTCTGCGTTGGCCAGAGGGGACTATAGAGGCCCTGCTGTTGAGTTGGACATATCGGAGTGTGAAGGGGACAGCTCGTTGCGCCGTGTTCCACTGCTGCAACCTCCTGGGCCCTCTCGATCACTAAATATTCCTTCGAGGGGCCATACGTTTGGCGTGTCCTGGGAGATTTTCGGCACTGCTGCACTATCCAATTGGATGAAAAGTCTTCAGAAATTTTGGGAGGGATGATTATATCCATCTGCTTGAGCCAACCCCAGGCCTCCTCAGGCGTTGCACATAGGGTAACAGCTTCCCCATGCATTATCCTTAAAGTCACTGGAAATAGCAAAGCATATTTGAAATTATGCTTCCGAAGGCATCTCTTGACTGATAAGAAGGAAGAACGTTTTCGCTGGACATCAGTAATGTAGTCCGGATAAATATTGACCAATGTACTTCCCACTGCCCATGGTCCGGGTGCCCTGGTAATCTGTAATATATGATCTCTGTCCCTGTAGTTAAATAAACGTGCGTCCATAGGGCGAGGTGGGGCCACTGGAGGCAGAGGATGCCCTGGAACCCTCTGAGCCTGCTCTATGGAGAAAAAAGTAGATTGTTTGCCTTGTAAGATGGTTGTTGTAACTCCATGCTTGGTCCCGCCACTTGTTCTGACAGTCCTACGATCCGTGCATTGTTGCAGCGGGACCTGCCTTCCTGTTCTTCAGCCAACTTTCGCAGTTGGTCCACCTTGGACTGGAGGGGCCTAATGCCTAATGCCTTAGTCCGTGTCCGTGACCCTGGGCCTCAGGGATGCATCAGTGGATTCCATGGTGTCTAGCCAGCCTTTAAGTTTTTTATGGTCTTCTAGCATGTGTCCTATATCAATTTGTAGTGCGTCGATCTTGGGTTTGAATGTAGTTTTACTATTAAGCACTGGTGTAAGTATCAATAAAGACTTCTAGCTGCAGATTCCTTATCTTTGAACTTCCTAGGATAAGCTTGGAAGCTAGAATTTTTTGCTGAGCAGTACCCTGTGTGCGCCGTCGGGTGGTGTCATTCAGATCTGCGTGCATCATTCGGCTCCGTGTGGCGTCAGCGTTGTTGGAGCGGTCTGTGACATCACGGTTGCCTATAAAGGCACTACTCTGACGCGCGTACGTCAATTCTTTACCTTCCGCACCGGTTAAGTGCAAGTCTGGGTTCGAGCTACCGTCTGCCTTTTTTCGACCATTTTGTTGAGTCTTTTGAAGTCTGTGCAGAATGACATTGAGGAAGATGGGGTTCAAGCCGTGTGGTGCCTGCCATCGCTCCTTGTCGGTGATGGACCACCATCAGGTATGTCTCTGGTACCTCAATGTCCTGTTCCGACTACGGGCCATGGCCCGACAGCTTTGAGAGAGCAGTCTCTGAAGCTCATGGCAGCCCTGCAGTTGACTTTGGTTGGCACGACTCCTAGGAGCTCACGTTCCCGATGGAGGAGGAGGTTGTGGAACCGCTCCAGGAGCCCAAAGTCTCCTTCTTCTCACTCGAGGTCCACCAGGCACTCTGAGAAGAGGCACAAGAAGAAGCAGAAGTCCAAGCGGACTTCGACTTCGCCAAGCCTCTCGGCTGACGAGGCATCTAGGGAACGTTGACATTCCAGGCACAGTTTACGGAACCGGTGCCAGGGCCAACACTTCGAGCGTCCCCCCCCTCCCCCCCCGAAACACCTTTCCGAGAGCCGAGATGACCTCCAGCTTAGCTCAAAGAGTTTGACGACGCCATGCACCTCGTATTTGAGTGGGCTGCCCTCACTGGTGCGTCTTCGGCCCCGCGAGGTCAGCAGGGGCCCCATCGGGTTTAACACCATTGGCTTTGGCGTCGGCGCCGTTGGGGACTCAAGGATCCGATAATAGATCAGGGGCAATGCCGAGTTTACACAGTCTGCCTCCTCAGGTGTCACTCAGGATGTCGACGCTCCCTGCTATACTGGCACCCACCAGTGGAGCGAGCCCCATCCTTATCCCAGATGATCTGGATTCTGACTTCGACAATGCCAACAGGGTCAGATCAGTACCTAAGGCTTTTTTGGAACAGTAAGGTATAGGGGGTGAATGGGAGGGGTCCTATGACTCTAAAGAGTATGGATTGGAGCATATGGACTTGTATGAGGAACTAGGGGAAGCCAGAAGACTGGATACTTGTCCAGATACTGTCATGCTGTCACCTCCTACTGTGGCTACGGAGGAGGAAGCTTCATATGCTATGGTGGTTCGTAGGGCACCTGAATTTTTGGACCTAGATTAGTTGGGACTAACCTTTTGACTGAGGTGCTTCAGCCGGGGGTTTCCACATCGGAGCCGATGTTACCACTCAAATGAAGCACTCACTGATATCTTGCTGGGGACATGGTCCAAACCCAGCCTAGGGGCTCCTGTTAATAGGACTATCGGCCGCCGCCAGAGACCTGCGCCAAATGATCCTAGTTTCCTCACCCAACACCCCACCCTGGAGAGCTTGGTGGTCCAGGCCTCCACTTCCCATGGTGCCTTCCCTTCCGCTCTCTCGGATAGGAAACCCAAAAGGCTGAATCAGCTTAGAAAGAAAAAGTTTTCTTCCTCCAGCCTAGCATTGAGGTCCATACATACCTCATGCTTATTGGCCCATTTTCCCCATACTTTATGGGATACGGTGGCACAGGTGCTGCCCCAAGTCCCGTAGGGCATGCAGGACACTCTCACACAAGCTGTAAAAGATGGAAGAGATGCAGCCAAGTTTACAATACGGTGTGGTTTGGACATGACCAACTCGCTGGGTAGAGCGATTTCATCTACAGTGGCCCTTCAACATCATGCCTAGATTTGTGCGTCTGGCTTTTCAGGGGATGTCCAGGCAAACCTTATGGGCATGCCCTTCAATGGCTCGTGCCTATTTGGAGAGAAGGCAGACTCGCCACTTGAGCGGTTCAAGGACTCTCGAGCTACGGCCAGGTCCTTGGGCCTCTCTGTGCCTGCTTGCCAGCAGTCTGCCTTTCGCTCCTTTTGAGGCTTCGGAAGGGATGCCGTCCTCCATCATCTCAGCATTCAGTGTGAGGTCGAGGTCGTGGTACCTTCAGACCCAGAGGGTCTGGACAGAGGTCAGCCACCACACAGCCCCCCTCTTCCACAGCGCCCAAGCCCTCCTAGTATGATTCTGCAAGCCCATATTTGTACAGTTGGAGGGAGGATTCAATTTCATCTCCCTCACTGGCGGTCCATAACATTGGACAAATGAGTCTTGCAGATCATACAGAAGGGCTATTCCCTCCCCTTCCAGTCTTTCCCTACCTCTATGCCTCCATTAAAAGAACGACTGATGGAGGATCATTTAATCTTGATGTGCAAGGAAGTTATGCTCTCTTGGCCAATGGAGCTATAGAAAGGTCCTGATGTCAGAAGTAGGCAGTAGTTGTTATTGCCGCTACTTTTTGTTTCCAAAAAAGAACCAGGGTCTTCGCCCTATCTTGGATTTAAGGGACATCAATCTCCTCCTCAAAAAGGAGAAATCCAAGATGCTCACTCTTGCTCAGGTCTTGTCTGTCCTAGACCGAGAAGACTGGATTGTATCGTTGGATTTGCAGGATGTGTATTTTCACATCCCCATCCTGCCTGCCCACAGGCGCTACTTGCGGTTTAAGGTGGGCCATGAGCACTTTCAGTTTACTGTGCTTCCTTTTCGTCTCACCAGTGCCCCTCA
This sequence comes from Pleurodeles waltl, assembly GCF_031143425.1. Lineage (NCBI taxonomy): Eukaryota > Metazoa > Chordata > Amphibia > Caudata > Salamandridae > Pleurodeles > Pleurodeles waltl. Next base: position 440,751,835 of record NC_090444.1, on the reverse strand, counting down.
GGTGTTCACCAAAGTGATGGCGGTGGTAGCAGCTCATCTGCGCAGGTTAGGGGTTCCAGTCTTCCCCTACCTGGCTGTTGAAGGCTCCTACGCCCCAGGCTCTCGTCAACCACCTTCAAGACGACAGCGCACCTCCTGCATTCGCTGGGGGTCACTATAAACATGCCAAAGTCACACCTGATTCCCTCTCAGAAGCTCCCTTTCGTCTGAGCCGTTCTGGGCACAGTGCTATTTTAGAATAATCCTCCCGAGCAACGAGTCCAGGATATTCAGGTTATGATACCGATGTTTCGGCCTCTGTCCTGGATTTCGGCGAGACAGACTCTGAGGCTTTCGGGACTCATGGCCACCTGCATCCTGTTAGTCAAACATTGCAGATGGCATATGAGGGCTTTGCAGTGGGACCTGAAGTTCCAGTGGGTGCAGCATCAGGGGAATCTTATCGACATGGTTCAGACATCGAAAGGAACTGCAAAAGACCTGCAGTGGTGGTTAGTGAACTGCGATTGTGCCAGAGGCATACTCCTCTCTCTTCCTCAACCAGATATCACAGTAGTGACAGATACATCACTTCTGGGATGGGGAGGCCATCTGGGAGAGGCGGAGATCGGAGGCCTCGGGTCTCCGGCACAATCAGGACTCCATATCAACTTATTGGAGCTCCGGGTGCTCCGACTGGCATTAAAAGCATTTCTTCCTATTGTGACAGGGAAGATAGTGCAGGTGTTCACGGACAACACCACAGCAATGTGGTACTGCAACAAACAGGGCGATGTGGGGCTGTGGACCCTTTGTCAAGAGGCTCTGCGTCTCTGGACATGGCTAGTACAGCACCCCCTGATCGCGAGATTTTCTTGTGTGGCAGGGGGTGTACTAAAACAACTGGGAATTACATTCTACCCTTGGTTCATCTCCTTCAGATTTAAAGCAGGGGAAATGAGACCTTCCTTAATTTTACATACTATGAGCAGATTGTCCTGTGTTGAACCTCCTGATGTTTTTGGTTTAGCAGGAGCAAGAAATGCTAAGAAGTGGCTTCTACTAGTCCTGGGTTCTGGAAATCCGTGTTCTTCTTATGACTGAACTGCCACGGTGCATCTGAGCCTAGGATGGGCAACATGAACTGGCCTAACTGTTCGTATACGTAGATTGAAGTGTTCTGGCAAACGTATTGAGAAAAGTAGTTTTAGTCCATTATGTCAAATGTGTTCTTAGTTGAAATACAAGCTTCTCATTTCTTTGTTTATCAGATCCAGGTATTTTAAAAAATATGTGCCTTTATTTTTTATTTTTTTTATTTTTAAACATTATATATCCAATTACAGTTATTCAAACAAAGGTTGGAGTACTTGGTTTGAAGAACTTCATGAACTGGTCAGTAGAGATGCTAATTATTTGCATTGTGACCATGTTTGAGAGTACAGTTCTTAATTTCATATGTCTCATAGTCTTGTTAGTGGTAGATCTAAACTTTGTCCTGTACTGCCAACATGAGTTAATAGTACAAATATAGCTCCACAGAGAACAATTAAATATTTATATAGTACTCTTGGCTTAATCCTGGAGTTCAGCTGTAAGTTTATTATAGTTTAGTTAGGCAAAGCCAAAAGTCACCTGGAGGTCTCCTGATATTAGCAGTAAATGCACGGTAAAAAAGTAGAAACATCCATTAATAGGAAAGCAAGGGATTTGAGAAGTTTTCTTAAGGCAAGTTGGTTTGAAATAAGTTGCACTTCTTTAGGACGGAATAGGGGCACATTCTTAATAAGGTCTGGCCCCTGAATGGGCCTTTTGATTCCTGGTGAATTGTAAAAGAATACATTTAGAAAATCAAAGCATTCTTTTTGGGTGACGTCTCTGCTAAATTTTGGAAATAAATGTTGATGTTTTTCTATGGATATTATGATGACATGTACAGAGAGCTTTTAAGATAACTTGCTGTTGAATAGAAAGCCGAGTTTGAGATTTCTAGATGGGCGGTAGTCAGGTAAAAACAAAGAGCTTTTACAGCTAGTCTAGTGGTTTGGTTTCGAATGGCTTGCAGGCGATAAAGAGGATTGCTACAAAAGTAAGCCACACCTGCTAAGAGCATAGTGTTTGTGAATCAAACCCTGTAAGTATGTGTGATAGAAGGTAATTGATAACGTTTTGGCACAGGCAAAGTCGTCAACATTATCAGGATTTGCAGAATTAATCCTTACCTGTTGTAAAGGATTTTCTTGATGATTTATTGATATGTTTACCAAGTCATTATTTATTTTTCAGAACCGTGTTGTTGCTGATAAGAATAATTCTCGAATACTGCCAGTGTGTGGATGACATTCCTTCCATCACTACTGACATGCTAACACGCTTGTCGGATTTACTGAAGGTAGGCTAAGGGAGCTGTCATGGTTAAGTCATCTAGGACACAAACAGTGCTATTTCTATTCTATTTCTATCACTAGTATAGCTGTTTATTCTTCATATAAGAACACTCATAGATAAGGTGCCCAAAAAATGCAGAAATATGATTCTATTTTGCAAGTCTTGTAAAAAAAATATTAAAAACGCAGTATTCATGTCCAGAATATCAGTTATCTCAGACACTGAGGCCCCGATTAGGAGTATGGCTGTCCTAGAACTGCCGTACCCGTAGTGGAAGTCCGACCACCAAATTATGAGGATGGCGGTCGGACCGCCACAATACTGCCGCAACTGCCAGGATCTTAGATCCAGCAGTGGGGAAAGCCGTGGTCACGACCTGCCTTTCCGTTGAGCTTTTCATGGCAGGGACCCCACGATGAAAAGCTGGGCAGAAAGGCATGGAAGGGGCCCCAAACAAGGCCCTAGGGTGATTTTGACCACTGGGCAGTGTGGCTTGGGGGTACATGTGGTGCCCCCATGCCTGCACTGTCGGTGCACATTGCTGCCATGCACAATATTGTGCATGGCAACAGTGCGCCTGTGGTACATGTGGCACTGCGCTGCAGCAGCATGTGCTTCAGGCATGATGCTGCAGTGACACCACCGCAGACACTACCACTAGCCCGGCAGTAGTGTTGTAATATGGCAGTGAGGAGACCACCAGCTTGGCGGTGCTCTCCAGACCGCTGTATCGGCAGTCGGACCGCCAACATCATAATCAGGCCCTTAATGTATGTCTGGCAGTGGTGATGTAGATAATATTGGTGTTGCTCTTTGTTGTCTACAATCATATTAATTTTGGATTGCACATTTTCACTGTGTTTGCCACATGAAACTTTTTCTTTGATCCTGTGCCATACTTTCCTTGTTTGTCCTGGGGCGCCATTGTCTGAGCTCTTAGCCATTAAAACGTAGCCCTTTCTCAGTGCTCTTGATTTCTTGTCTTTGTAACATGCTGGCTGGATTAGGTGTCTGTGTACTTCCTTTGGTAGTGTTGATGACTAGGTATCGAGGTATATTCATGGGCCTGATACTCAACTTGTTTGTATCAGTATTTTGATATGTATTTTATTGTGTTGTTTTCTGTAACACTGCATGGTCTTGCTGCTCCTTTTGAATGATTGTATTTGTGGTTACAAACACATGCATGCTTATGTGCCTTGGGAGCTAGGTTAATGAGCTATTTAAATGGTTACTGGTATATTAGGGAAGGTTAGAATTAGAGTAGGTTAGAATTAGAGTAGGAGTCTGGTTTGTTGAGTAAATTTTATAGCCAGAAATAAAAAAACATCTGTTTACATTTGAAGTAGATTTTGTGAACCATGGACTCTTAAGCGTGCATTTGTTTTTTTCTCCACTTATTTAAAGTGCTGAGCTGTTACATAAACATAGTTTTGTCAACAAGCTTTTAAATGCATATTTTATATATTCCAGAATACATTCATCAAATCTATATCTAAAAATCATTTCCAATCGATCCTCTATTCCCCACAACATACCAAGATCATTATTTCTTATTGTAAGCACACACTTTATGCAGCAGAAAAAAAGTGCGCCAAAGTATAGTATTGTATATTTTAGAGACAAAGTTATTTAATGTGTCACAGCAGAGACTCCTTTTGTGCTAAGCCAGTCATACGTTGTGTGTGCCAGTGCAGTGACATTTTCAAATGGCAAGATGCATTGTGGCACCCCAGCAAGTTCGTCTATATTTGATCTTTTCTAAATTCAAAAGATACATAGATCATCCTAAAAAGAAACTACAAGCTGTAAGCACTAGTAGAAGTTTAAACCCAAAAGGTAATTTGTCATCCTGCCACCTGTTGCTGATCTCAAAGCATAGTTAAGTTCATGAAGAGCATATTTTAATACAACGGGGTTATACTGCTTATCAGAAACATCCACATTCGGACAATAAAATTAATTTAGGATATGCAGAAAAACAATGAAAAATATATGTCCTAGTGAAAGGTATTGTTATTAGGTGGTTCACTGTTAAATGTTTTTCTTGTGGCTAGAACAACATAGAGTACAAGTGAGCTACCATTATATAGAATAACATATTGCCCCAAACGAGGATCTGCATTGAGCCCACTTCCCCCGACCCCTAATTTCTCCCTCTGCCTGGTCCTTGGCCTACCTGTACAAGTCTTAATTACGAAGCATTATTTTTATCCGAGAACCAACTACTGAATTGGTTTTTAGGTCTTGCCTACATAAGCTGCTAGCAGTTTGTTTGTGAAAGGCCTCTTGCGGACCGTACCAAAAACCTGTTTGCACTTGGAGCCCATACAATGCTTACTATTCATTGGCTTTATTGTCACTCTATTTTACTTGCCTCCTCCTCTTGTTTGTCCTTCCCTGGAGCATAGCTTCTTTACCATCCTCTTGATTAGCTGACTTGTCTCCTTTCACTTATCACATTAAGAGAACTCCTTCTTAGTTTCAGCATAGCAGCGCGCAAGCCCTGCTTTTCCGACGTGCTGGTATGTATCTCGGCTTGTAACCATGCCCACTGCACACCCATCACTATCACTCGTTCATGGGCTTGTCTTTCAAAAATCCTTTATCATTGGTAAATTCATTAGGGCCCGACCCCGTTACATGGATAATTGCACTTTTGCCGATAACTTTGACTGCAAGCGAGCTTCTTTTTCCTTTTGTTTCTCTACTTCGCACTGACGCTCATGGTGGCTGTGGCACTTTGAATCAGCTTTTTTACGTTAACAGTTTTCTTGCCACACAAACAGAAAACAAAAAGGAAAAGTCCATTTACGAGTTTACAACGATAATAGCTCTAACTCGTTTTTCCAGTTTCAGCACTGTGTAGGAAAGATATACTGAGCTCAAGAAAAGGGACCCTCGGGCGCGGGGACGGCAGGGAGCTGGCCACAAACTTTTAAAAGTGCAATTTTTTTTCCTTTTCGAAACCAGCCACTTGATTTATGTTCATGTCCTGGTAGTGTCCTCTCAAAACTCCCTCTGTGTCTAGCTGACTGGCGATTTCCTCAAGATGTAAGATGGTATGTATGTTTATTAGTATTATTTTTATTTGCTAACATCTTGCTTCTTCTTACGAGGATTGCAGAGGACATTTCTTTCCGTGATGATGTAACGGCACGACAATTGCCTCTGATCAGCAATGCGCATTATCTTTAACAGACCTGGATATGAAAAATACTAAACTGGAGGCAAAAGAGGGTATTACTTGTGACACTTCTTAAAATACAGTCCTGTGACGTAGTTGTCAATGAAGGAACATTCTCGCGAGGTTTAAACTGTGCTTCTAGGGTCAGGTTTGTTGGTATATAATAAATCACTGTTCGCATGAATGAAATAAACTGGTGGCTTTTCTGTCCATGCCACGGCATGCAGTCTGGTATGAGTGGCACACACGCATCAGTATTTGCCCCATCTGAGTCCAGGGGCCTCCAAGGAGCATGGTAGATGCCGAGGGGGGGGTCTGCGCCCCCCCCTCCCCATGTCTTCCTGGCAGCTCCACAGCTGGCATTCTCTAGAACATGGGTACTCGCAAACATTTACACGGGGGCCGCATAGTTTGGTCCTTGATGTGACCGAGGGCCGCACTGATGGCAGCAGGGTGGCAGACGGGGGTTGGTAGTAAAGTGGGTGTAAGGGACGCAAATCTATACTTCTAGTGTCTGAATATCACAACGTGAAACCATAAACTTGGGAATAATTACGGCTTCTTCACTTAACCAAACTGTGTGATCCTAAGCAAATGTTTTATTTCACTTTCTCTCCTTTTTGTTCATTATCACATATGAGGACCTCACATGACTTTAGGATATGTGCTGCACAAAACCTTTTTGTGTTTGATTTTATCAACTATAATGTTTTTGTATAATTGAAACCTAGGCCACCAAAAGAGTGCACATAGCTGACTTGCCTCTTAGCTCACCAAAGGCATTGTTGTCTGGGTGGGAGATGGGGGAGTGAATGTTTCTAAATTCTGGTTAGAAAATTATCACTTTGAAAAAACATATTTCTTCAATGCACTGATATAATCTGGTGAACTAAGGTGAAGTTTCTGCGTGTTAATGAAATACACTTTTTGAATTTTGAGCAGACTTGATCGTGCTTTTACATTTTTGCGTCAAAAATGAAGGTGTTTCTGATGTTTCATTGTACAGAACCCCTCTCTTATCTCCTTTCTTAACCTTCAAATCACCTTAAATGAATGCTTGCCTGTTTATTTACATTTTTTTTAATGTTGGTGACGAGTCTAGCTAAGAGCAGCCCAGTGCTGCTGGGCCGAATGTAAAGGTCATGACGGCTGCATGCAGCCCCCGGGCCGTACTATGAGTATCACTGAAGGACAAGCATTTACAATGCATTAGGGTCTCGCATTTCACCCAGTTACAGCTATTAGCAGTTGTAAAATCCCAACCGGATTTTCTTTCAACATTAAAAGAAAAAAACTGCGCGATCGCGCTGCTACAGTTCACTCGTAATTAAACCTATCTGCACCACCGGCAAAAGTGCAATTAACTATGTAACATCGTCGATGTTATGCAAAGCGCACGACTTCTGCCAAGTGAGATCGCGCTGCAAACAAATGATAAAAAGTAGTCCACAAACCGGATGGGAAACGGCGAGCCTCGCATGTTTTCAGTACTTGGTCGCTGCGCTTGAGGAGGGCTAACCACCGGAAAAGGTATGCGTGCCTTCCACTAATTTAAGCAAGCAGATTTTAACAGGCAAGCCCATGAACCAATGAAAGACAACTGACGTGAGGTGAATGGGGCTCCCAGCCCTTTTCTGACTTCTAAAGCGTCTCGCAAGCGAAACGCATGCGCAAGCGCATGCGACGCAAGCGAAACCCTAAAAACATTGAGCTGAATGGCTCCCTTCCACTTCCTGTCTGTTCCAGTCTACGGGGCACACGTGCTGGCATCCAGTCTCTTATAGGGGAGGCTTGCGGCTGCACAGCCAGGCAGCAGTCACGTCACAGGGGTATGTGACCAAGCACAACATGCAGGGGTACGTGAACAGGCACATCACAGGGCTGTTTGCGCATCCACACCACACTAGAGAGGAGTCTGTGATTGGGCGCATCACAGAGGGGTGTGTGGGTAAACACACCATACAGCGTTATGTGAGAGCAGGTACGCGGCGCAGCGGCATATGACCAAACACATGACACATTTAAAGTGAGCAAACACACCACACACATATCACCCAGGCACAATATGCATGGGTATGTGAGCAGTCACACGTCATATGGGAACACAAGAGGGTCTATCAGATGTGGGTATGACAGTGTGCAAATCACAGTATCTGTAAGACGTTGCACAGGGGTCTGTGTGTGAGCTTAAATGGGGCCCCGTGAATGTTTTGGGCCCCAAGACGAGTTGCCCCCCCCCTACCGCAGGGGCCTCTGTTACGCCCCAGGTGCCTGGGTTATTTGTGGGATGTCTTCGTAAGCATGTCTGATTTTGTGCCTTCCGTGTCTCTTTCGTGTCTTTTATTTCCCAAACTTGCAGAACTGCTTTTTAGGTTGAGTATGCAAGCGCTCTGACGTATTGTAATGTATCTGTGGGCTTTTAACCATGCCCACCACACACACATCACTATCACTTGTTCATGGGCTTGCCTTTCAAAAGTCCTTTGTTATCATTGGTAAATGCTTCATGTTTGTCCCTCCTTGAGGCAGTTGTGTTACTGCCTTGACCATCGACCCTGTTACATGGATAATGGCACTTTTGCCGATACGTTTGACTGCAAGCAAACTTCTTTTTCCTTTTGTGTCTCTCCTTCATGCTCATGGCGACCGTGGTGCATTGAATCGGCTTGTTTACATCAACTGTTTACTTTTCATTTTCAATTTAAGTGGCAAGAAAAGTCCATTCAGGAATTTACTATGCTAATAGCTCTTTTTAATTAAATGTGCAGTTTTCCACCTTTCCCACTGTTCCGCCCTTGATGCTCAAGCCTTGGTACCCCAGATTTCAATGTTATCTCGTGTTCATTCTGACAGAGGAAATGTCCGGACAGAGGACACCACAGCAAGTTAAACTGGTTGTTTATCAGTGTTGTGACAAGTAGCATGCCTACATAGAGCTCTGTGCTGTCCTAATATTACTTATAAGGCCTGGCACAGTAAGGAATTCTACTCATTCCAAATACCTTTCTAACCCTGTTTGAGATGCAAACAGGCGTATGCACCCAAATTTGGACTCCAAATAGTGCTCATATTTTGCATTTCTTTTCTTACACACATTTGTTCAGGAAATTTGATCAGGGAATATTCTCTAATTTCACAAAAAGAAATGTTAACAATCCCTAAAGAACATTTAGGCCAATGCCAGTGGGAAGAAAGACAATGTTCAGGAAAGAGAAGGTCAGTTTTGATAAGAAATTCATCCATAGGCATTGAGTCAAATTCTTGTACGTTTAAATTTTCTAAGCTGAATACTTCAAGCTATTGCCTGTAAAGCATGGGGTGAGCCAGCAAATGCTTTGTTATTGACACTGTCCACTTCCCAGGTATCAAATCCCGTTATTTCAGGAAATGTCACTTGAAAACACAGTATTGCTATGTCGGTCACGGCTTAGGGGTTTCTAATTGTAGGCAGTACCACGCCACGTGCTAATGGCTACCTTAGAATGGGGTGCAGAAATCATCAAGGGAATACTGTAAACACACATTATGTGCTTGTTTTTTGTATCAGTTTGCTTTTTGTGCCTGTATCCAACATTTTCACCATGCATGGGAGAAGAACTCCAACAACAGTCTTTTGCAGCTATTTTACGCGGCATTTTCCTTACCACATTATTTTCCTAGCACAGTTTCCTCCACGTAGTACATAAAGGAAAATGCACATGCAAAAAAACAGGACTGAGCACCATTTGTATATTTTTTTAACTTTTTGGTGTTACTTCCATGGCCAGTAAATACTGGTACAGTACAATGCGACATAAAGCAGGTGCAGTTTTACTTTGCATAACATGCTCTTTCAGTCTAGATCATCTTTGGGCCCCCACACTAAGTTAGTGGGGACCCCAAAATAATAACCTCTGCTATCATTTAGTGCTTGTTGCGCTCTCTTATGGCTGGAACTTTTGTTTTACTGCTGGGAGTAGTTTGTATTTTAAAGGCCTTGTTTGTAATAATTGTCTAGTAGAGCTGCTAGCCCTGAAGATGTGTAATGTGCTATGCTCTCAATGGGCTAATTATATGGTTGCACTGCATTACTTTCTACCATTCTGTTTTCATGTAGGTATGACCTCTAGGGTCTGACTGGATGGTTATATAACCATGTTTCTTTAAAATTATATTTTTGTTGTGGTGCCCTCTAGGGGCTGTTTTGAGCATTGCAGTCTAATGCCAAAAGTTTATATCTGATAAAAGGTTTTTAATGGGTTTACATTATGATTGTATATGTTTTATGAATCTCTCCTTATTGCAGTTATGACCATGATTCAGACCAGCTTAACATCCTTATTACCCTATAACTGTTTGAACAATCTTGATATGTTTCGGTAACCCATTCTAGTTTATTTCTCTCACATGGCTGTCTTGTCTTTTTTTTGGGAATTGTGTTAGCCAGTCAGCAATTCTGATAATGGGGCGGTGAAATTTGTATTCTATTAGAATTAGCAAGTCAGATTCAAATTTGGATGCTAAATGGCAACATTTTCATTTTTTGCTGTAGATCGAGGAAGAAGGTAAATGGAAGTGCATTAGGTATATGCAGGGCCACTGGAATTATGTGGCAGGAAAAGACCAAATTATGAGGCAGGGTTGACCAATTTATGTGGCAAGAAAAGTCCAGTTATCAATTTACAGCGCCAATAGGTCCAACTCCAACTATTTATTGCAAGACTTGTTGCATTGCAAATGCTTATTTCTTTAAGCACTCCATAGGAGCTTGTGTGTTTTCTTGGTATCTCTCCTCAGCAGCTCTTTCCCTCAGCCCAGTACCTGCTCCTGCGCACGATCCATGTTGCTCCCTCCCTGGTTTGCTACTTTGCATTCCATACCCGCACTCATACATGTTTCTTGTTGCTTTCCCTCCCTGCCCACTGCTTTTTCCTGGCTTTTTTCATTTAAAAAAAAACTATTCTCCTCCTGACACTGCTTCCAGGGTCATCCTTTGCTCTCCCGCCCACTTTCCGTTGCGTCACCCATCCCACCTTTTTGCCCCGCCACCCCCACACTCTGCATTTGCCCCCCTTTGCAGCCCCTATAAATATTTTTTTTTACGTTTTTGGATGGCCCGGCAGCTCCCATTTGCCACTGGGCCTCTCTGCTTAAAAAAAAAAAAATAACACTTTTGCACAGGTTGAAATAAGTTACTTCATTACTGCTCCACCTGCCATCTTGGATCAGTAATTAAAAAATGAAAAGAAAATCATTCAGTAAGCATGCTGCGCAGTATTGCCAAAAAGCTTTGGCTAAGCTAATCAGTCAAAAAAAGTGTGACCTATTGGTTTTGCCAGTGCATGTTTTGTTATGTGATCGGGCCCTGACCCAGTTCAAATCCTGACAACTGTAGGTAGGAACTTCACAGCATCTGACTCATTCTAGTTATCATTATGTGTACTGTACAGAGGTACTGCAGGCATGTGAGTTCTTTAAACTTTGTGATTTAAAAAAAAAAAAAAAAGTATTGTTTTTCACTCCAGTTTGAAATCCTTACTTGAGTGATTATTAACCATGATCATTTTTTCATGGCTAGAAGCTGCCAAATCCCTTATGAATTTTACTCTTCAGGAGGTGACTGTTTGCCTAACAGCCAGTGAAATCTGATATAGACTTCTAGTTGCAGATTCCTTACATTAGAATTTCCCCCAGGCATCAGCCTCGATCTGGGGATTTTTCTTCGAGCAGTACCCTTGCATGCCGTCAGGAGGCGTCGTTCGACTCTGCATCTGTCGTTGGCATCGTGGTTGCCGTGATGACATTGCGGTCGTATATAGGTGCCACCCCAGCGCGCTGACATCAGTTCTTTTCTTTCTGCGCCATACTTGGTGCGTTGACAAGTCTTCCCACAAGACTGGATTCAAGCTGTGTGACTCCTGTCACCGCATAATGTCGATGATGGATCTGCACCTAGTGTGCCTGTGGTACCTGGAACGTGACCACGACCCGAAGTCGTGCTCAGAGTGCTGGCCCCTGAACCCAAAGGCTTTGAGGGAGGGATCCCTAAAGCTCATGGTGGCCCAGCACTTAGGTCCGCTTCGCTTCCAGTCTCATTCAAAGGGGAGGTCAGGAGACCGGTTGCAGAGCCCTCACCACTCGTCCTCATCCCACTCCAAATCGCCTGAGCTTTCGGGTCACAAGAAGAAGAAGTCGAAGAAGAACAAACATTCTTCGACTTCACCCCATCCCTCAGACGATGCAGCGTGGGAGGAGCGTCAGCGTTCCAAGCCTCCGTCCTCAGAGCCTGCTTCTGGGTCAGCTCCACGCCTTCCCCAGTTTCTGGGACTGGAGCTACCCCTGCCCAATTGAGAGAGTTTTACTAGGCTGTGCGCCTCATTTTTGGGCAGACCGATCCTCCTGTTATGCCTTCAGGCCCAGTAGGGTTATAGGGGGTCCTCTCGGGTTCAGCTTCTGCCTGGGCTGTGGAGAGTACCCCAGGGGCCATTACTGGATTCATACTGGCACCGGTCGTGCCGTTATGGCCGTTATGACCTTGATAGGCGCCGGTTAAGACATCAGTGCTTCCGATGCCAATGGGACCCATGATCAACGTCGATCTCATACTGATTCCCGACTCTGATCCGGAACTACGTCGCTGGGGATCCATCACGATGGACAGGTGGGTTTTGCAAATCGTCCAAAGGAGCTACTCTCTCCCCTCGAGACTACCCCTCCGGCCATGCCACCTGTCAGGATACTTCAATTCGATTTCCTCAGAAGCAGAAGATAACTCCTCAGTCCCGACCCGAGCAACTCACAACGAATATTAATCCTTTGTGCTGAGTACCCCGGAGGGGGAAAGGGGAATGGGATGGTAGAGAGACTGCCACAGAGATGATGAACGCCAGTCTGCCTCTTCACATCTAAGTCTCAGTCTGCCTCTTCACATCTAAGATTGGATACAGCACCTGCAAGAGTCACAGTCGCAATTACTAGGGACATACAACATCAGTTTTTCACTTTCTACTCTCAACACTTAATTCTCTTTAATTCTATTATTTCTTCACTCACCCTGAGTTCTCTGTAGCCTTGCTTCTCTCTATAAATTATAGCTCTTCTTAAAAAAATGCTTATTACTGATTCTGGAAGAACTTCTCAACCTTTGTTAGAGATTGGTTTTATGTTGCTATATATATATATATATATATATATATATATATATATATATATATATATATATATATATATATATAGTTGGTGATAATGCGTTCTTCAAATCAGCTGATGTTATTTAATTTCTCCTATCTTATTGTGACTTCTGTCAATACTTGTATTTGTAAATGCTTGTTTATTAAAGTTCGTTTCTCCTTCCTTACTTCGACATCTGTCGATAACTTGTAGTTGTAAATGCTTGTTTATTTAAGTTAGTTTCTCTTTTAAACTCTATTTTGGTTTATTACCATTGAATTTGTAAATGCTTATTTGTTAACAGTTCGTTTCTCCTTTAAACTTGGCCTTTGTTTATAACCTTGACATTTGTAGATGCTTGCTCTTTTAAAGTTCGTTTTTTCTTTGACTTTAATATCTTAAACAAGAACCTTGTAAACATAAGGTTAATTCATACATTAACTCTGTAGCCTTGCCGACTTCCACGGGAACGGTCTACTATCAAACTCTTCGAATAAACCTTGACAATATTTATCTGTTTTCTGTAATATAATCTTCAAATGTAATTTTACCTCACAGGAGTTTCTGTTCTGAAGCGCGCTCTCTCTCCACACAGCTGATTCCTATCAGACCTCAGTTGAAGTGCAAGGCTTCCAGCTGGAGAGCTCGTAACCTAGCAACCAACCGATTGCAAGACTAGAACTGTAACTAACCTTCAGGACTCACAGCGGCCATCTTGGATCTTCTCTTCTTGATTCTTCCTTTGAAATAAGCGCAAGATTACTCTGCAAACCTTCTTCCAGTTTGGGCTTTGCTGTCTCCACTGAGGATATCTCTTTGCTTTTCTCATGCACTTCTTTGATTTGACTTGGCAAGTTTGTGTGGTCATGACAGTACTCCCCCCTCAAGGAACAGTTCTCCAATTTAGGTTTGCTTGGGTAGGTTCTATGAAAGTTTCTCACTAATCTTGAAGCATGTACATACTCGTGCGGCTCCCAGGATCGTTCCTCTGGACCATAACCTTTCCAATCAATTAGATAATAAAGCTGGCCATTACGGATTTTGGAATCTAAGATTTGATTGACCTCATACTCTTCTGCAGAGCTAATCTGGATAGGAATTGGAGGGGAGTTTTGACGTAAATTTGGAGGACTGCTCTTTAACAAGGAGACATGGAAAACAGGATGTATCTTTAGATGAGCTGGCAACTGCAATTTAACTGCCACTGGATTGATCATCTTGTCAACTTTGAATGGGCCTATAAATCGTGGCTGAAATTTGCGATTTCCTTTGAGACGTAAATGACGAGTGGATAACCAAACTTTGTCTCCTTTAGAATAAGTGGGGCTCTCTCTTCTTTTTCTATCAGCCTGAGTCTTATGTGAGTCTTTTGCTTGAATTATGTTTTTTCTAGCCCTAACTAACGTGGTCTGCAAATCCCTCACCATCTATTCTACTGCAGGCACTGAATCATCTTCTTTACCCAACATTACATTAGGATGTCTACCATGGTTCAGATAAAAGGGGGTGAACCCAGTGGTGGAATGAACAGCATTATTGTAAGCAAATTCAGCTGCCCACATCAACTCTGGCCATTCCTTCTCTTTATCGAATAAATTGAGTCTTAAATACTGTTCTAACTCTTGATTCACTCTCTCTGTTTGCCCATCGGTTTCAGGATGGTAACTGGTAGAGTAACGAGAATCAATTCCTAATCTTTTACTAAAGGCCTTCCAAAAGCGAGAAACAAATTGGGACCCCCTGTCTGAAACTAGAATTTTTGGGATACCATGGGCGCGTACTATGTGTTGTGTAAACAACTGTGCTACCTGTGGGGCTCGAGGGATTTCTTTCAAAGGAATGAAATGCGCCATTTTAGTGAAAGTGTCTATAAAAACTAGGATAGTGTTAAAACCTTGGCTACTAGGGAGGTCCACTATAAGATCCATAGTAACAGTATGCCAGGCATGGGGTGCAGTGGGCAAAGGTCTTAACAGACCTTGTGAAGCTGTTCTATTTGATTTCCCACTTTGACATTTGTCACAAGTTGACACATATTGTCTTATCTGAGTTTTCATTTTTGGCCACAAAAATTCTTGTTGTATTAGATTTTGAGTCTTTTGAATTCCTTTGTGTCCAGCCAATTGATCGTCATGATAAGCCTGAAGAATTCTTTCTTGCAGCTCCACAGTCGGAACATACAGTGCACCTTTAAAGTATGGCAAACCTTTTTTGATTTCTCTTCCTTGGCCTTCTTTGGACCACTTCAGCATTCCTTCGAATGTTAAGTTTTCTTGAATTTCTTTGGTTAAATTTTCATACAATATGGCAGATATGAACTTCTCTTGTGGAATAATCAATTATTTTTCTGGAGGCTCTTTAACTGCACCGGTATCAATTCGAGATAGAGCATCTGCCTTCCCATTTACTTTTCCTGGTCTGAAAGTGATAACAAAATCAAAGTCTGCAAAATATAGGGACCAACGCAGTTGTCTAGCTGTTAGTTCGAGCTGATTTTAAAAACTGTAAATTTCGGTGGTCCGTGTAAACAGTCACTTTATGCTTAGCTCCCAAAATGTAATGCCTCCACTCACGAAAAGTTTCTTTGACTGCCAATAGCTCCTTATCCGCAGTTGACTAATTTATCTCTGGTGGTTTTAATTTTCGAGAGAAATAGGCCACTGGATGTAATTGACCTGTATCTTTATGACGCTGGGAAAGGATACCTCCTATGGCAACATCTGAAGCATCTGCCTCCACATAATATGGCTCATCTGGATTGGGGTGGAGCAAGATTGGAGCTGAGACGAAGGAATTCTTCAAAAAATTAAAAGCATTTTCTGCTTCTTTTGTCCACTCAAACTTCACTCCTTTCTTCAACAATCGAGTAATGGGTGTAACTGTTTGAGAAAAATTGGATATGAATCTTCGATAAAAATTAGCGAACCCCAAGAAACTCTGGATCTCTTTGACATTGCAAGGAGAAGGCCAATGTTGCACTGTCTTTATCTTGGCAGGATCCATACTCACTCCTTCTGGTGACAAAATGAATCCTAAGAACTCAACTCGTTCCACATGAAATGCACACTTCTCCAATTTTACATAGAGATGGTTTTCTTGCAACCTTGTGAGGATGGATCGAACATGGGAAATGTGCTCCTGTAGATTGTCGGAAAAGATTAAAATGTCATCTATATAAACCACGGCAATCCGGTCGAGGAATTCTCGTAATATATCATTAACGAAATGCTGGAAGGCAGCGGGAGCATTGCATAACCCATAAGGCATCACTTGATATTCAAATAATCCGTATCGAGTCCGAAAAGCGGTTTTCCATTCATCCCCTGAAGCCACTCGAATCAAATGATATGCTCCTCGTAGGTCCAATTTGGTGTAGATTCTAGCATTCTTTACTTGATCTAATAAAACGGACACTAAAGGCAGTGGGTATCGATTCTTGATGGTAACCTGATTGAGGGCTCGATAATCAATGCAAGTTCGAAGACTCCCATCCTTCTTTGGTATGAAAAATAGTGGGGATGACACTGGAGATTCAGAAGGACGAATAAAACCATTAGCAAGATATTGATCCAAATACTCCTTTAAATGTTGATTCTCTGCTTCGGTCAATGCGTATATTCTGCTACATGGCAATATCGCACCTGGCTCCAGTTCAATTTTGCAGTCGTAGGGTCGATGTGGTGGCAATTTCTCAGCCTCCTTTTCATCAAAAACGGCGACTAAATCCTCATATTCTTTTGGGATTTCTGCTGTCTTTAGTGCACAGATCATTGAAGAGTGTGATGATAAACAGGCCGCTTGGGACTTGGTGGACACTTTCACTCCATCATGAAAGCAATTCTCTTTGCAGTAAGAGGAATTCATCTTGATCGTTCTTTTGCTCCAATCAATTTGTGGATTATGTTCTGTAAGCCAGGGCAGACCCAAAATGAGTTGAAATTGTGGAGCATCTATCAAATTAAAGATTATCTGCTCCTGATGTCCACCAAAACCTTGCATCTGAATTGGTTCGGTCTCATGGGAAATGGGTCCTGAAGAAAGATTGGTTCCATCCACAGCTCTTACTACTTCCAAAGTAGATTTCTTGATAAATCGAATACTCATTTTACGAGCGTATTTGATATCACAGAAGTTGCCCGTAGCTCCAGAGTCTATCATAACTGAGATCCCTTGAATTTCCTTCTCAAGGGTCTTAACTGATACTGTTTGTACCAAATGTGGCACTGCGGTTTGTAAGGTATTCGCCACTCGTTGATCTAAAGGAGTTGTCTTGGGTTCTGCTTTCATCAGGGCAACTCCCTCTACTGATGAAGCTGGCCTTTTCCCGACTGAAGAGCTTTGGGTTTCTTGGGACAGTTTTTAACAAAATGCCCAGATGCACCGCAATATAAACATAGTTGATTCACTCTTCTTTTCTCTTTTTCTTCCTTAGATAAAGGACCTCGGATGGAACCAATTTGCATTGGTTATTCTATCGTTATCCCTTCTCCGGCTCTCGTATGATCATTTCTTACACGATCAATTCTCAGGGGAAATGGTCGATACTCTCTTCTCTTTTCTGCTCTTCGTTCAGTTAACCGGTGGTCAATCTGTAACACAAGATCAATTAACTCCGAAATTTCGGTGGGTCTATTTGGAACTTGTGCTAAGGCATCTTTCAATTCATCTCTCAGTCCACGATAAAATATGGTGGCTCTTTTTGACTCCGGCCAGGCAGTCTCTACAATGAGTTTATTGAAATGAGCCAGATAGGCTACTAGATCTTTATTACCTTGCCTGATTTCCAGTAGTTCATTGTCACTGGCTTGAGCTGCAGTTCGCTGATCAAATATTCTTAAGAACTCTTCCTTGAAATTTTGGAAATTATATAAAACAGGATCATTTCTGGAAATTATTGGCATGGACCATGCGGCCGCATCTCCTGTCAGATAGGACAATCTAAATGCCACTTTGGACTGGTCTTCGGAAAAAATTACTGGTCTACATAAAAAATGCAATGAGCATTGGGTCAGAAAAATCTGCGCCTTATTTGGATCCCCACCGAAGCGCTCGGGTTGAGCCAAAGGAATAATAGGGGAAACCGCATGAATTACTTGAGTGGATATACCTGCAGACTGTGAAGGGCTAGGGATTTGTGAAAACACAGATTCATTTGATTTAGCGGTGTTCCCTAACTCATTTATTCGCTGTTTTATTTGGACTGTTTCTTCTATGGTGTTATTTAATTGTTTCTGTAACCCTTCCAAAACGGTGGCTAATGCTTTTATATCAATTCCTTCTGCCATTCTGCTCAGGAGGAAATCTGTTTTTTCCCTAAAATTAGGGTGATGGAACTTCAGTCTGTCGGGATACTTCAATTCGATTTCCTCAGAAGCAGAAGATAACTCCTCAGTCCCGACCCGAGCTACTCACAACGAATATTAATCCTTCGTGCTGAGTACCCCGGAGGGGGAAAGGGGAATGGGATGGTAGAGAGACTGCCACAGAGATGATGAACGCCAGTACTCAGTCTGCCTCTTCACATCTAAGATTGGATACAGCACCTGCAAGAGTCACAGTCGCAATTACTAGGGACATACAACATCAGTTTTTCACTTTCTACTCTCAACACTTAATTCTCTTTAATTCTATTATATCTTCACTCACCCTGAGTTCTCTGTAGTCTTGCTTCTCTCTATAAATGATAGCTCTTCTTAAAAAAATGCTTATTACTGATTCTGGAAGAACTTCTCAACCTTTGTTAGAGATTGGTTTTATGTTGCTATATATATATTTATATATATATAGTTGGTGATAATGCGTTCTTCAAATCAGCTGATGTTATTTAATTTCTCCTGTCTTATTGTGACTTCTGTCAATACTTGTATTTGTAAATGCTTGTTTATTTAAATTCGTTTCTCTTTTAAACTCTATTTTGGTTTATTACCATTGAATTTGTAAATGCTTATTTGTTAACAGTTCGTTTCTCCTTTAAACTTGGCCTTCGTTTATAACCTTGACATTTGTAGATGCTTGCTCTTTTAAAGTTCGTTTTTTCTTTGACTTTAATATCTTAAACAAGAACCTTGTAAACATAAGGTTAATTCATACATTAACTCTGTAGCCTTGCCGACTTCCACGGGAACGGTCTACTATCAAACTCTTCGAATAAACCTTGACAATATTTATCTGTTTTCTGTAATATAATCTTCAAATGTAATTTTACCTTACAGGAGTTTCTGTTCTGAAGCGCGCTCTCTCTCCACACAGCTGATTCCTGTCAGACCTCAGTTGAAGTGCAAGGCTTCCAGCTGGAGAGCTCGTAACCTAGCAACCAACCGATTGCAAGACTAGAACTGTAACTAACCTTCAGGACTCACAGCGGCCCTCTTGGATCTTCTCTTCTTGATTCTTCCTTTGAAATAAGCGCAAGATTACTCTGCAAACCTTCTTCCAGTTTGGGCTTTGCTGTCTCCACTGAGGATATCTCTTTGCTTTTCTCATGCACTTCTTTGATTTGGCTTGGCAAGTTTGTGTGGTCATGACACCACCATCCTACGATCGGATGACAGAAGATCGCTTGGCACTTTTCCGCGAGGAAATTACGTCTCTCTTGGCCTAGGGAGCCGTAGAGAGGGTCCCTGTGGCAGAAGTAGATTGTGGTTGTTATTCCTTGTACTTTCTGATGCCCAAGAAGGACAAGGGCCTCCGCCTTATCCTAGCCCTCCGTTCCCTCAGTCTCTTCCTCAGAAAGGAGAATTTCAAAATGCTCACTCTGGCTCAGGTCCTATCTGCCCTGGAATCTGGAGACTGGATGGTACACTTGGACTTGCAGGACGCCTACTTTCACATTCCCATCCTGCCTGCCCACAGACGTTACATGCGGTTCATGGTAGGTCAAGAGCACTTTCAGTTTACCTTGCTCCCCTTTGGCCTTACCAGCGCCCCTCGGGTCAGTCGCAGCTCATCTGCGCAGGCTAGGGGTTTCAGTCTTCCCCTACCTTGACGACTGGCTGTTGAAGGTGAGCTTGTACCAAGGCTGATGTCTCCAACCTCCAGACTATGACGAACCTCCTGCATTCGCTGGGGTTCACTATAAACATGCCGAAATCATACCTGACTCCCTCTCAGACACTCCCTTTCATTGGAACCGTTTTGAACACTGGGACCTGCGCAAGATCTGAGTGGTGACTTTTGAACTGCGACTGGGTCAAAGGCAGATTCCTCTCCCTTCCCCAACCAGATCTGACAGTACAGAAAGATGCATCACTCCTGTGATGGGCCGGCCACATGGGGAAGGCAGAGATTGAAGGCGATGGGTCTCCAGCGGAGTCTGGGCTCCACATAAATCTCTGGAGCTCAGGTCGATGAGGCATGCATTGAAAGCATTCCTTCCCTCCCTCAAAGGGAAAGTTGTGCAGGTGTTCACAGACAACACCACCCCCATGTGGTACTGCAACAAGCAGGGCAGAGTGGGGTCGTGGACCATTTGTCAGGAGGCTCTACACCTCTGGACACAGCTGTAACATTAGGGTATATCGCTGGTGGTTCAACATCTGGCGGGCTCTTAGAAAGTCAGAGTGGATGAACTGAGCCATCAAGCATGGCCAGTCACGAATCTCGTCTTCATCCAGAAGTGGCGCAAGGTCTCTTTCAGCAATAAGGAGAGCTTTGGTTGGTTCTGTTTCTCTTTGCAGAGAATGCGCAATATTCGCAGTTTTGTGTGCTGGATTTTCCAAGGCGGCATTCCCTTGGCGATGCTTTTCATCTCGAGTGGAACTCAGGTCTCCTATACGCCTTTCCACCAGTACCACTTCTGCCTAAAGTTCTCAAGAAGATCAAGAACGGTCGAGCCCAAGTAATCCTTGTAGCTCTGGACTGGGCATGAAGAGTGTATGGTATCCTGAGCTTTTAAGCATGGCCATCGATCCTCCACTCAGACTGCCTGTTCTGGAGGATCTTCTGTGGCAGCAGCAGGGGACGGTTCTCCATTCAAACCTGTCCAGTCTCCGCCTTCTTGCAAGGAGATTGAACAGCAGCAGTTGACAGATTTCAACATTCCGCCTGAAGTCTGTAATGTTATCTTGGCAATCAGGAGTCCCTCCACCAAAACGGTATACGCCTGTCGTTGGAACAAATTTGTGGCTTGGTGTTCCATCGAGTCTGTTGATCCCCTTTCTGCACCTCTCTCTGAGGTTCTTTTGTTTGCACCCTTTTGCCCAGCAGGACTCTGCTTTGGGTACTTTAAAGAGTATCTGTCTGCCATTTCTGCTTTTCTCAGACTACCAGTTCAACCCTCCATTGTTTGGAGATTCCTCAAGGGTCTTACCCACATGTTTCCTTCTACCATGTTCATAACCCCCCAGTGGGATTTGAACTTGGTAATCACTAACCTCATGTGTGCTACTTTTGAGCCCCTTCATAACTGTCCTCTTCGGGTTCTCACTTTAAATATAGCCTTTCTTGTAGCCATCACATCTGCTCGTAGAATGAGCGAGCTGCAAGCTCTTTCTTCAAAGCCACCCATTATCTCCATCAACCCTGACAAAATAGTGCTTCGTACCAGGGCCTCTTTCTTTCCTAAGGTGGCCACGCCTTTTCATGTAGGCCAATCAATCACCTTGCCTACTTTTTACGCACCCTCACATCCTTCTCGTGAAGAGGAAAGACTCCACCGTCTGGATCCAAAAAGAGTGTTGGTATTCTACCTCAATCGTACCAAAGACTTCCGGGTGGACAATCAACTGTTTGTTGGTATTGTGGGTACAAAGAAAGGTTGGGCGGTGCATAAAAGGACCACCTCTAGATGTGTTGTTTTCTGCATCAAAATGTGCTACGCTTTGGTTAAGAAGCAACCACCTGAGGGTTTGTGTGCTCACTCTACCAGAGCAACTGCTGCAACCACTGCGTTAGCACTCGGATTTCCAGTCCTGGACATGTGCCAGGCAGCAGCGTGGACGTCCCTGCACACGTTCACTAAACACTACTGCCTGGACAGTCAGGTCTGCAGGGGCGGCTTCTTTAGCCATTTGGTCCTGCAGGACTTCTTAGTATGATCTTGGTTCACAGACCCACCTCCAGGGACGATATTGCTTGGGTATCTATTCTAAGGTAAGGAACCTGCAACTAGAAGTGTCTATTAAATAAACAAGTTACTTACCTTCGGTAACAAATTATCTAGTAGAAACGTATTCTAGTTGCAGATTCCTTACCGACCGACCGACCCATCCTCCCCGCTTTGCGAACTGATTTCTAGGGACAGAGACTCCCTTTCAGGGCCTTACTTCTGGGGCACCAGTCTCAGTGTTCTTCGTGACTTGGTGCTTCTGGCGTGGAAAGTCATAAAAAGAAACTGATGAAAGCACCAGGATGGCGATATGACCACGACGTCATCATGGTGAACACAACACCAACGACTGACGCAGAGTCGACTGACACCACCTGATGGCACACAAGTGTACTGCTCCATGAAAAATCTCCTGATCCAGTCCGACGCCTGGGGGAAATTCTAAGGTAAGGCATCTGCAACTAGAATATGTCTCTAACAGTTAATTTGTTACAGAAGGTAAATAACTTGTTCATTTGAGCAAATTAATTCCATGTTCCTGAAAACAAGGGGAAAAACTGATCCGCTTGTTGACCTAATATGAACACTTCCAGGTCTTGGAGAAGAGTGTGTCACACATGTTATCTTCTGTAGTACTTCTTCCAATACCTCGTGAGCTTAATACAGTTCCAAAACCTCCCGGTATTCAAATCTAGAAGGTGTGTGGTACCATGATAACAGCAGCATATAAAACACCTCTGTATGGGTTGCAGTGTTAGCTATCTTGAGTATACTTAACATTATTTCTTTCAAGTTCCTGTCTGATGACTGCTTTCCCAGATCTCTTATGCTGCCTCAAATGCTCTCCATCACACTAGAACCTCCAGTGTGAGTTTTTATAAGTGTCAGACTAAGTGCTTCTCCTCCTTTTTTGATGCATGCAGAAGCCATTCAAACATAGTTAGGGGTTTGGTTGCTGCTTTCTTGATTGGATGTAAGGTCTAGTATCGCACTTGACTCTATCTAAACCTTTCTGCTTCAGTCAGCAGAAAATGTGTCATCTGTTCAAGTGATTTAATAATGTTTGCTTCAAACATGTAATGGATCTTCCTGCAGCATTTGTACTGAAAACGTCTTGTCTATCCGTGCTGCTCTGAACTCTAGGTTTGTGGAACAAGATGGGAAACCCTTTCTTGTGCACACCTTTTCCAGTAGTGCTAGTGATTGAGGAGTTATAAGTCCCACAGGTCTATGTGATGTATGTAACCTTGCTATAATCCTTATTAGGTATTAACAATTGTGTGGATGACAGAACATCTACTTACCAATCTCTGTTTTATTCCATTCCCATAGAAACCTCAGTTGAGCTGCCTGACAGTAGTATCAGGGACTTCCAATCCCCAGCCTTTCAAATCCTATCCTGCTACCCCCAGATTTGGTTGTTGCAACATTTGTTTTGATGAAACCATGTGCTTACTCCTTCCCAGTATAAAAGCGTTATTCACATTTTGTAAACTAGTGCATATGGCTTTGGTGATCTGTAATGGGAAGTCTTGAAATATTTATAACAGTTGTGGCAAAGACATAATTTTCGTGGCTGCAACCAGCTATGGCTAAGGAAAAGTAGAGTTCCATCCCTGTAGTCTTACCTGTTCTTCCGTAATAAGGGGGATATGGCTGAGAAGTATTTTGTCTTGAAAAGTTAGGCGAATAAATGGCTGAAAATTGACTTTCTTTGGTGTTTCATTTAAAAGGGGGGTGTCACTCCCAGGTTCCATGCTAGATCTTTGGGCTTTGAGTGATTTAAACTTTTAGATTTACCTTGGTTAATTTTAAAGCATGTTGCTTTCATACATCTCTGTAGTTACTGTGTTAAACTTGGTTTCTACCACCAGGAGGGTTAATCAAGGTGTTTTTCACTACATGAACAGCATAAACATATATTTTCCTTTAAGGACCACTCTGATGGTTTTGTTTACATTTTATGTGTTCAGTAATCGCTCTTTTGCAGGAGACTACATATTTTCCTATATATTTATGCTGAGCCAGTAGACAGCAGAGTGGGGGCAAGCTCAGTCATCCACCATTTGTAATTCCAAATGAATGTGTAACCAAACATCAAAATTTTAATTTAAAAAAAATGAAGCCTCAATCATGCAGTGATTATACCTATCTTGATACAAGTTGATTATCTGCCTACGACAAATAGGTGAAATCAAAGGGATGTGGAGGCAAGTGTAGTTACATAAAGATTGAAAAGGGTGGGGATTAGAGCTGATCCTTGCGGCAACCCACATTTAATACTCTTAAGTTCTGAAAGAAAAGAGGCAAAGAAATTAGCTAAGTTAGTTAAGGGCACAACCTCATATATCAGCTTTGGCTAGATGCCCAGCCTAGATGGAGTGGGACGTGGTGTCAAAAGTGGCGGACAAGTCTAGAATAAACAAGGGTAAGGACATCAACCTCCCTTTCAAATAGAAGAACTTGGTCGGTTCTACGAAGGACATGGCCCTTGAGCAGTACAGGATAGGTAGAGCTAGGGCCAAATCGTTATGTACCATCCAAGAGCCAGGCCTCCTCCAGGCATTCTCCTCTATTCCAACTATTCTAGGTGCCATAAGCTTTCAGATTTGCATGACCAGGGACTACTTTTGACTTAAGATGCCCACTGGATCCTCGTCTTCCTCTGGAAGCAGACAAGCAAAAAGGAGATACCCCAGGAAGAAGGCCCGTCCCAGTAGTGCCATATGGAACAGCCATCCTTCTTGGGAGGAACCCTTCAGAGATAGACACCTCTTTTTAATAGCAAATGAGAAAGTCCCACCTTAGAAAGTAGCAAAATATATTTCTCCCACTTCTTCATTGTAATGTAAAAGGGAACAGTGGATAATACCCCTTTGTTGATCTTTACAATCTAAACCAGTTCCTCCCACTGCAGAATTTGAAAATGTCGACTTTGGCAGAGGTATGGATAGCTGGACAGTGCAACAACTGAATGTTCTCAATGGTCATTTACTTTAATGTGCAAATTTTTTTCAATGTAAGATGTACCTCCAGATCATAAGAGAGAAATAACACTGTCATTAAAGGACTCTTAATTCCTGTTTTCAGTGCCACTCCCAGGTCTTTACAAAGGTCCTGACTGTCTTTATACAGAAGGACACATTTTACTGCTAATCATACCAAGATTGCTCTCATTCAGGGAGCGTCAAGGGAGGGTGATGAGTCTGCAATTAACATAACTATAAAGACACTATAGAACCTAGGTTCCTTACTGTAATAAT
The DNA here is from genome assembly GCF_031143425.1 of Pleurodeles waltl. Taxonomy (NCBI): domain Eukaryota; kingdom Metazoa; phylum Chordata; class Amphibia; order Caudata; family Salamandridae; genus Pleurodeles; species Pleurodeles waltl. Next base: position 440,726,823 of record NC_090444.1, on the reverse strand, counting down.
CCAAAATCCCATCCAGAGTGGTTAGGTTTGCAGGGGCTCATTTAGACCTCGCAAAGGCCTTCCTTGCTCTGGAGAGGCAACAGCCATCAAACGGTCATTTCTTGACATAAAGGACTGTTACTGCATGGGGGCTCTAGAGGCTTTTGGAACTACAGGTGCCTTAGACAGAGGTGGTACGTCATTCCAAGCACCCCATGCTATGGTACTGGAACTGTGAGAAGACAAGGGGAGGCATATTCCTATTTAATCAGCCTTGGTCCTGATTTCAGAAAGGTGGCAGCATGCTGCCAACCTTTTGATGAAAGGCCTTTTCCTCAATCCCTTTTTCTTTGAAATTATTTTTTTGTTGAGTTTTTTTGTGAAATGCACAAAGTACCAGTTCATGACAAGCCATACATGCATAACTTCACCCAGACCAAACCCATAGTAAGATGGTAATCCAGATCACATCAAGACCTGACAGATTCTAGAACTTCAGGAAGGTCGGGTAAGTCCATACTGTCCAAAAACAAAAATTGCATAAAATATCATTGAATACAACAATGAATGTTTACCTGTGCATAAAGAAGTCAAACAGTGGTAAACTGTGTAGGGGGGCAACTGGGGAAGGGTAAGAAAACCGTGGTAGGTAGAGCAGGGAGCATGCATCTAAGGAACTTGGGTGGAAAGGTGGTCCGAAGGGCCCCGCAGCAAAACTGAGGGTAGTGCAGATTGCAGGCGAGTGAGGAAGGAGAAATGAGAATCCAGCGTTGGACCGAGTTTGGGGGGGGGGGCTCCCAGGTTGAATACACTAGCTAAGTCGGAGCATGTGGGTTCAGGCACTCAAGGTAAGTTCTTGAAGCATGGGCCTTATGGTGTGTGGTGGTGGAGAAATGAGGTAGTGGAGTCTATGGGAAAAGCTTAGGGGGAGGAGATGGACCCATTGTGAGATTCTGACATCATTGCCATAACCCCTTCCCATTCAGGGATATCAGGTGGTGGCAAAGGCCCCTTGCTTCTTCCCTGCCCTTGGCCACAAACTTGGCACCCAACCACAGGAACAGGGCTCGTCACCTGCATTGCGGGGGGCACAAAGTGTTTTCCACTGAATTGTAATGGTGTACGTTTCCCTAGTAACAGAGCTGGGTCCATGAAGTGGGAAGTGGTTTTACGTTTTTTAGAGCATGTGTAAATGCCCAAATTCCAGGTGTGTAAGCCATGAATGCCTGCGACAGACATGAGTTCCCATGTCACCTTGGCCCAGTAAGGACTCAACCTAGGGCAATTCCACAGAACTTGTTTGAAGTCTGATGCTGGAGTATTGCAATGGGCACAGATATCCCGGACACCAGGAAATATCCTATGTATTGAATGTATATGGAGGAGAGGTAGGCCCTGTGTAGTATATAATACTGGGTCGGTGTAAAGCGAGCATTCTGGGAAATCTTCCAGGGGTATTCCAGGACCCTGGACTACTCTTTGTCATGGAGGGCTCCTGCTCTTCCTCCCACGTGTCCTTAGGGGTTTCAGCAAGGTCTGAAAATGAGCAACAGGGATCCTTTAGAGCCAAGTGATGGATCTCCACCCAGTCCCCATTGTGTATAAACTGGTAGCGAGGGGGTTGGTGACCTGTTTAGAATCTCCAAACATCCCCGGGCCACCAATCAAATGTAAAATGTGGCCTTAAGTAATAAACTGTTCCTCCTGGCAGCCCAATTGCTCTATCAGAGATTCACAGGTGAAAAGCTGACTGTCTTGGAAAACATCCCCCAATGTAGTAACTCCTGCCTGCTCCCAATATCACAGTTTCTGTTTAGTCAAGTGTTCTCGCCTCTCACTGAGACTCTCGAGAGGTAGCCCAGGAGCGTAAGGGAGGGGACTTTGAGTGACCTGTAACTCCCTCATGAGGCACTTCGGGGCTACCTGAAGAAGACCGAGGAGGTTGCTTCGGCAGCTGGCTGTAGGAGCTAGCAGGGCCAAGATTATCTTGTTAGTCAAAGGAGATCTCAGTGTGCTAGTATTGTCCAGAAAGGGCCCAGATATCCTTCTGTAATCCCCATATGTAGTGTGCAGCATTGGCCAAGATCCTGGAATCCGGATTGGTGGCATACTGCAGGGATCTCTCCATCAGTAAGTTTGTGAGTCGCATCCGATAAATCTCTGCACATAATCGTATCAAACTACAAGGCAGTCTTCTTGGCATTGAAAGCTTTGCTACATGTGCTGAGATCCAGAGTGGTAATGATTTACAGAGACAAAGCAATAGCCTTCAGGAAGCAAGGGAGCAAATATTCCTCACAGCTATGCCATGTGGTTTTAACTTTGGAGGAAGAGGCACTGCAACAAGTGGCCACTGCCATACTAGGTGTCCTCCATATGGGCCTTCTCTGGAGTTTGAGAGTGGCGTGTTGGGCTGTTTCCTGCTTGGATTTAGAGAGGGTGCAAGGGGATCAGCATACATCCTGGTCTCGCTCCCGATCTCCTTCAGAGCCAGTTCCTACTCTTGTTCCAATGCACCTTGAATTTCTGGGCCATCTGCAACTTGGTAGCAAGAATAGGACTTCAGAGAGGCAATGCTGCTTATTTTCAGCACTTAACCAGCTCCTTCTGGGACACCTTCAGGCATTAAGGATCCACAGGGGCCTCCAGTGGGACTCCCTCCAGTTTGTCTGCCATCTGTCCCGTCTGTGCCCATATTGGATTCAGCAGCTACACAGGTTCTCACTATGATACCTGCGATGTCCCTTATGCTGGTTCTGCTCGCATTGATGCTGGATCAGGACATTCAGTTTATAGTGCTCCCTGACTCCAAATGAACCTGCCATGACTGAAGACACACCCCATGCTGACCTCCATACAATCTCTTGGAAACCCCTGTTATTCTGATACTTTGCCAGAATACCATGGTAGAGACCAGACTTTATGTAATCTTTTTGACACTAGTTCTGAGAAAGATCTCTATGATAACAGGGACGATTATGTTCCTCAATGTGACAGAAACAACTGGTATGAAAAGCTTTGGGATGCCAGAGAGCTTCACACTTCTCTTAATATTGGTGTTGTGCCTTTCCCCTGGTCCTGCTACAGAGGAAAGTGCCTCTCCCACAGTCATTATATGAAAGGCAGCTGAGGTGTTCTATCGAGGATTGCCAACCATGGAAGTGAAAACTAACACATTGATGGAAGGTCTGTAACCTGGCCAGGCCCCCACTGAGCCACTGTTACCATTTAAAGATGCACTTTCTGACTCCCTTCTGGGCCCTTGGCCTAAGCCTGCTCCTTCCTTCCTAACAGAGCATCCAACTCCGAAAAATGTGGTATTGCAGGTTTCCACCAGCATGGTTAACCCCTATACCTTCCCAGCAACTCCCCCTGACCGTTACTCCAAAGGAATAGATATTTGGCGAGATAATTGTCTCCTACACAAGCCCTGCTATGGGATCAGTCAATACCAATTGTCTCCCTGGCTGTTACTCCCATGCCCTGTGTGATAATAGGTGGCTTAAGTTTTACCGGCTGTTCCAAATGTCTTTCAAGTGGATCATACACAGGCTAACCAGGACGGTGGTGATACACACAATTTGTGATATGCTCAGGGCTGAACATGACTGATTGTCTCCCCTAGGTACCAGTGTGGCTCTCCCCTGGGTATCCAGCCCCACACCTGGATGCAGTCCACAGTCTTCTTCTGGTATTACATCTTTGACATGCCTTTTAAAGGATGTCACATTTTTGGTGACAAATAAGCCTCTGCATTAGTGCTTTTGAAGGATAGCCAATGTACTACATGTTCCTTGGGCCTTTCTTCTATCAGAGGTCAATTCCACAAACAATTTTACCCTATTAGTATCTTCAGTAGAGGTCTTTGCATCCATTAATGCCAGATTCCTCCAGCACAACAGGCTTCTGAGCCCTTTAAAGGCACAGACCATGGCAGTCAAAGACATTGTGGACAACAGGGACAAGGTGCATCTTAGTCCCCCGCCCGTCCGGCAGCGCAACTATAAAACGGCTTTAATGCATACTTTCCGGTACACAACCATCCTGTCAGAGGCAAGAACCAATATTGCCTCAATGGGCACGTCATCACAACTGAAATGTGGGTCCTACAAATTGTCCATCAAGACTATGCTCTTTGATTCCTTTCTACCGGCCACACATTCCACTGCCTTCAGGGTGACAAATAGAAGGCCATCTATCCATTTTATGGCAGGAAGTGCAGGCCCTGTAAGTGAAAGGGGCCCTAGAGAGTTCTGGCCTTGAAAGTAGGAACTGGGTGTTAATCCTGCTACTTCCTTCCTTCCTTTTGGCGAAGGAGGTAAGCCTTTGTCATGGTTTAGATCGTTTCCCACTCAAAACCTCCTTGAGGCAGGAGAATGCTTACCCTAGTCTAGGTCCTGTCTGCCCTTACCCCTGGATAGTGGTGTTGGAGGTTGGGGGTAGCAGTAGTCCCCTACCTCAACTACTAGCTGTGCAAGGTGGAAATCTGATGCCTCTGGTCTCCAATGGAAACTCGACTCTACACCAACTTGTTAGAGTTGAGGGCAATTCACTTGCCATTGAAGGCCTTCTGTCCACAGTCAATGAAGGCTGGTGCAGCTGTTCGCGGACAGCACCACCTCCATCTGGTACTGCAACAAGCCGGGCAGGGTGGGGTTGTAAGCCCTGTGTCAGGAGGCTTTGTGCTGCTGGAAGTGGCTGGACCACCACTGGATTTTTCCAGTGGTGAATCACCTGGAGTGAAACAACATGGCAGACAAATTCAGCCACAGGTGCGTAGCGGAAAACAAATAGCAGATGCTTTTGGAGCTGTCACAGTCCAGCTTCCAGTAGTGGGAAGAGCCCTGGCTAGATCTTTTCACCACTGCTGAGAAGGCACAATGTCAGCACTTCTTGGTGCTGGAGTTTCCAAAGCACCTCTCATTCAGAGATGCCTTCCATCCATAGTGGATCTCAGGACTCCTGTATGCTTTTCCGGCACTGCCTCTCCTGCACCAAGGTCTGAAGAAAATCAGGAATGAGTGGGCCCCAAGTCATCCCAGTGGCACTGGATTGGGCCAGGAGAGTGCAATCCTGGGAATGAGCATCTGTCCTTCAATAAAACTGTCTTTCTCACCCGCAGGCCTGGGGGTTGCACCAAGCCCTGCACACATTGCATCTTTATGCTTCAAGATTGAATGGTGTCGGAAGTTGCCCCATTTGGCACACACACTTTTTGCCTGATATTGATGCTGACTTGACAGAGTGTGCTGGGATCCTGCTAACCAGGCCCCAGCACCAGTGTTCATTCCTAAAACGATACTATTGTTTCCACAATTGGCACACAATCAAGTCCCTTGTAAAAGGTACCCCTGGTACCAAGGGCTGCATCATGTACTATGCCACCCTGGGGGACCCCTCACCAAGCACATACACACTTCCATTGCAGCTTGTGTGTGTTGGTGGGGAGAAAAAGGTGAAGTCGACATGGCACCCCTCTCAGGGTGCCATGTCAACAAACCACAGCGTGTGGTATAGGTAAGTCAGCCATCTGGCAGGCCTTACAGCCCTAAGGCAGGGTGCACTATACCACAGGTGAGGACATAGTTCCATGAGCAATATGCCCCTTCAGTGTCTAAGTCCATTCTTAGACATTGTAAGTACAGTGTGGCCATATAGAGTCTATGGGCTGGGAATTTGTCATTACGAACTCCACAACTCAATAATGGCTCCACTGAAGTCTGGGAAGTTTGGTATCAAACATGTCAGCACAATAAACCCACACTGATGCCAGTGTTGAATTTATTGAAAAATGCATCCAGAGGGCATCTTAGAGATGCCCCCTGTATTTTAGCCAAACTTCTAGTGCAGGACTGACCGGTCTGTGCCAGCCTGCCACTTCCTGACAAGTTTCTGACCACATGGGGTGAGAGCCTTTGTATTCTCTGTGGCCAGAAACAAAGACTGCACTGGTTGGAGGTGCTTCACACCTCCTTCTGCAGGAACTGTAACACCTGGCGGTGAGCCTCAAAGGCTCAGGCCTCTTGCTACAGTGCCCCAGGGCACTCCAGCTAGTGGAGATGCGCACCACCCATACAAAGCCCCACTTTTGACACAAATCCAGTGGGAAAATTTGAGAAAACAAGGAGGAGTAACCACTTCAGCTGGGACCACCCCTAAGGTTTCTAGAACGGAAGTGATCCCCTCCTTGCAAAATCCTCCATCTTGGTTTCGAGGACAGGAACCAATAGGGTTAGGTCTGTGTCCCCCTCTCCAAATGAAGTGGACACCGGAAGAGTGTAGTCACCCTCAGGGACAGTAGCCATTGGTTACTGCCCTCTTACTCCTGTAAAGCCCCTACATCCAGGATTTCAGGGCTCTCCTGAACCCAACTTTTCAGATTCCTGGTGACCTCAAAAAGAAGAAAAGAAGGATTGCTAAGCCGACCCCACAGCAGAGAAGACTGAAGACACTAATTGACTTGGCCCCAGCCCTACAGGCCTGTCTCCAACCTCTGAAGCCCTGCTACAAAAAGGTGATGCATCCTGCAGGTCCAGCAGTCTCTTAAAAGCCTCAAGAGGACAGCCTGCTCCCCAGAAGACCAAGATCTCCCGTGGGCAGTGGCCCTGTCCAGTAAGAAACTCCAGCAAAGGACTCCAGACCCGCCCCGGATCCGCGAGTCCTATCCAACCAACACCCAAAGCCCACAACCCATGTCCAGGTGGCCCAGCTGACTAGAGCTGGTCCCCAGGCGATTCTGACCTAGTGTCCACCCTGGGTTGACCCCTCCTGTCCAACACGATGATGCCTGCAGACAAAATCCGGAGGCCCCCTCCCCCGACCGCAGGAGAACCAAAGATACCGACGCCCAAAGGTACCTCTGCACCCGCAGCCCACTGGCCTTGGGGAATCCAACCACCGGTCCAGCAACGTTCAGCATGTGGCCCTCCTTCTTGTCCAACATTTGGTTTTCCGGAACCAACCCCCTGGACTTTGCCTGCATCATCTTTGTGAACCCCAGGGTCCCTCTGTTGGAAATCCTTGGGAGCCCGATGCTATGTTTGCACCCTGCACTCGGCCGCCCCTGCGCCACTGAGTGTGTGTGTTTGCGGCTGACCTGTGGCTCCTCTAAACCCCCCAGGTCCACCCTCTGAAGACGCAGGTACTTACCTGCAAGCAGGCCTGATTCCGAGTGCCCCCAGGCTCCATAGTAGCCCATGTTAAATCTACCTCGACTTTGACCTCTGCACCCGGCCAGCCCTGAGTTGCTGGTGATGGGTGTTTGGGGTTAACTTGAACCTCAACCTGTGGACATCCTAACCCCTGGAGACTGGAACTGTAAGCCTTGTACTTACCTTGAAACTGTGCTAACGTTTCTTCCCCTCCAGAACTGGGTTTGAAAATTGCACTGTCAAATTTTTAAAAAGATTATTGCTATTTATTCGAAAACCGTTTAACTTGCCAAATTGAAACAAAGTGGTGTTGATATCTGTCTGATACTTACAAAGCCTAACTGCTCGACCACACTACCACAAACGAGAACATTAGTATTATCTACTTTAGCCTCTGTTAAGCCTCTGGGGAACCCCTGGACTCTGTGCACACTGTCTCATTTTGATATAGTATATACAGAGCCATCTTCCTACACATGGCGGCAGTTGACCTCCTTCTGTCTGCATCCCCAGGGTCATTGATGTCATCTTGGTGGCAAGGTGTCCCTCCATAGAATCAGTGTACTCCAGCCATTGAGACAGATTTGTGAATTGACCCTTTCCAGATTACGTTTTGAGGTTTTATTGTTTGTTCTGTCCCTAGCACAGCAAGGCCTTGTCTTTTGCACAGTTAAGGGCTATTTGTCAGCTCTTTTGGACTTTCTGTGGGTGCCTAATCAGCCGTTGTTATTCTAATCACCTATTGTGATGAGGTTTTTGAAATGTTAGCAACATTTGTTTCCCCCAAAATCCTTTTTGATGCCACAGTGGTACTTGAATATAGTGCTCACTTTTACTTGAGTTAAGCACTCACTTTTTGATGTGCACCTCTTTTGAGCTGCTGCACAGTTGTCCCTGGTGACGTCTGACTTCAAAGACAGTCATTCTTATTGCTATAACAATGGCTAGGCATGTGAGAGAACTTTAGGCTCTCTGTCTCAGTACTCTTTATACCACCGTCTTTCCTGAGAAGTTGGTTCAAAGGACCTGGGATTCGTTTATACCCTAATTAGTCACTCCTTTTTATGTCATGCAGGCTATCCCCTTTCCAGCATTCTTTGCTCCATCTTATCTGTCTTAGGAAGAAGAGAGGCTCATTTGTTTGGATCCTAAAAAGAGCATTCAGTTTCTATATTGATTGCACCAAGGGACATCAAGTGGACAATAATCTCTTTGGAGCTAAGAAGGACAAATAAGTGCAAAAACAGACCTTGTCCAAACTGACTGTCCTCTACTTAAAAATGTACTGCGCCATGATGAAAAAGCAGCCCGCAGAAGGCTTGCAGGCTCATTTTTATCGGGGCCAAAGATGTTGCCACTGTGATAACACATGGAGAACCTATCATGGACATCAGGCAAGCAGTTAAGCACATGGAGTCCCTGTCCTGGACATCTGAGAAGCAGTTAAGTGGGCTTTGGTGCACACGCTTATGAAGCACTAATGCCTCAACAGCCAAGTCTGTCAAGAGGGGCATTTTGCAAGCTCAGTCCTGCAGGACGTTTTTGGTCTGTGGCACCTACCACCTTGCGAGAAACTGCCCTGGTATGTGTTCAAAAGGTGAGGGATCGAAGGATGCTGGCAACCTCAAATGCAACTGATGGCAAAGCTCATGGGTGGCACTTATAGGTAGCTCCTCTCGTCACTCACAGAGCAGGTTTGATGTGGACTTGCACCATGCCGTCTAGTGGTGGGAAGGAGAACTGCTCTGAAAGTTTCCGGGTTCAGTCTGACACCTGGGGATTATTCACCAGGTGAGGAATCGGCAGTTAGATAGAGTATCCTTTCAAAGATTGTTACTGAACGTAAGTAACCTATTCTCTACGTACACCTGAATGTCCCCCTCCTCTTTACCACCTGCAAAGAGCTCCTCATAGAATGCACTTGATAAATCTACTTTCTCCACACTGACCATAGGCCAAACACCAGCCTCTTGAATAGGTCTGTTTATTCTCTCTGGTGCCCTAGTTGCTTTGAGTTTGTTAAACAGCTTTCTCTCTCCCTTCTGACTATATTTCTTTTTATTTTAACAAAGGCAAATTCTGCTTAGTACATGTCTAGCGCTTGCAGTTGCAGATGTCTTTTAACCATTTTTCTCCATGTTTGTGGCAAACTGATATTTCTTTGTTGCACTTCTAGTGTTTCTAAGTCCACAGTTAATGTTGGTGTGGTATGAGGTTTAGCCTCATAGGTGTAGATACAACCTAAAGTGCTCTGATATATTTTATATGCTCACAGAACCTCATTAAGTTTTGAAATGAAATAGCCTTAACAGCTCATTGCAGTCCCCTACCTAGCAGGTATGGCTTCAGGTGCCAAATGCAGCCTGCTCAACTCAGCAGAATTGTCTGAAATACCCCTTCCAGACTCCAGTAGTCTGTCCTGAACTGCCCAGTGCAGCCTCTCCATATGTAAGTGTCACCTCAGTTGCTCAGGGCAGCCCGTCCTCATGTGCAAGTGTGACCTCACAAGCTGGTGCTGCATTAATATCTACAGGCACACTTCTGAAAGGACCTGAAGGACACTCTACACTTTCCTCTCACCACACAACATTGGCTGCCACACTTTTTGCTTATAAATATTTTGTATATGTATATATTTTATATCACTGAATCATTTTTGATGTATGTTGCTGGCATAGTCCCATGTCCTGAGTTCTGCCCCTTGGCACTTAAAAATGTGCCAAGTCATACATCCGACTGCTATATTCACTGCTGGTCATCTGACCAATAGCTAATAGTGGCCCGTTGGGAACATTTTCCCATTTAATAAGTAGTATCCAAGGTGGTCATCATCATAGATGATCTCTAATCGCTTGTTGAAGTAATTTTATAACGTGATCACACCAAACGTCTGAATGAACATTCTAACCTCAGATTCTTTACTTTAGAGTACTCCCTAGGCATCAGACTTGATCTTGAAAGTTTTGAGCAGTACCTCTGCCTGACGATAGATGGTACAGACGGCTCCACGTCAGCCGTTTCTGGGTCGAATGACACGTGCATGGTGCTTACATAGGCACCACCCCAGCGCTCTGACATTCGTTCCTTTCTTTTTGCACCAACAGTCCCAGGTCCGGAGATCTACCTCTGTCTCTTTTTTAACAACTTTTTCTCTGCTTTTGTTGAGTCATTTTCTCACAATTGTTGCCAGTATGCCAGAGGCCTGTCCCCTCATAAGCCTATGGATTCTAAACCTTGCTGGCAGTGTCACAGGCAGATGTCTGTAATTGGCCCACACTTGGTTTGCCATTGGTGCTTTGAGTCATGCCACGGCTCCAAGTCCTCTTTGGACTACCTTTTGATGCACCAAAGGCAATTCAGGAGAGGTCACTGCAGCTTCTCACAGCACAGCAGTGCACCCTGTATTGTTTACACTCTTGGCGACAGTCCTAGTCCCGCAGACTATCTTAGACCTACTCCTGGAGCTGTTCCCGTGACAGTTTTAGTCAAAGTCGTTGCCTGATAATTCCAAAATGAAGTCGTCGTCGCAGCATAGGCCCAACTTCACCTCCCTCCTCCAAGTATACAGAAGGAGCATGGGGCTGTCCGAGGGCCTTTTGGCCCCGCTCCTCTATACCACCCACAGGGATGGTGCTGACTCCCTCTCTGCGCCTCCCTGAGTTCTCCTGGAGCCAAAGCAACTCCTGCCCAGCTTCAAAAATTCTATGAAGGCATGGCCCACATCTCAGGGCAACTTACTTACCCTGGCCCCAAGGAGCAGAGAGGTGCCCCACCTGGGTTATCATTGGTGGGCCCTTACCCGATACCATTTGGACCCTTTGGTTCTGTCCCCGGTCCTGAGCCCCATTCCGGCTCCGCTACACTGGCCGGGGTCTTGGTCCCTAGATGCAGTTGCTGACGTACTGGGAGCAGGGTGAACCTGTTGTCCTTTCCAACTTTTCCAGCGCTGCATCAATCCCATATACTGGCACCTCTCAAGCCAAAAGAACCATTCGGGCTCAGGCACAGTGCCTCTGTCGTTTGGTGAATTTGAGGAGGACATTGAATACAGGTCCTTTGATCCCACTGAAGAAATTGCCAAATCCTTTCTGGAGGAGAACTGGTAGTAGGAGCGTTGTGACACAAGTGGGCTACACTCCTCAGCAGACTCTAGTTTAGTCTCCCCACCTGGCCCAGGTACTGAAGAGTGTGTCATTCTCAATGATCTTGAGGTAGGCGGTTAAGGTCATTGATCTCTAGCTCCCATCAGTGGAGGTTAAGCCCAATCACTTAAGTGAGGTGCCTTAGCCAGTACTGAGCCCCTGCTTCCTTTTAACGAAGCCCTTGTGGATATCCTCCTAGAGGCTTGGTCCAAGCCCTGTTCGAGGGTCCCTGTCAACCGTCAGGTTGCACATCGTCACCATCCTGCACCACATTCCTCACAGAGAACCCACCCCCAAGAGTTTAGTAGTGCAGGCTTCAGTGGCCAAAATCAACTCAACTGTCTTCCCTACTGCCCTTTCCAGATAGGGAATCCAAAAGGCGGTAGAATACTGAGAAGAAGATTTTTCCCCCAACCAGCCTCACTTTGTGGTTTATCAATGCAGCTTGCCTTTTTGGCCAGATGTTTCTATGCCCTGCAGAACTCGATGGCACAGGTGCTGTGCATGGCCCCTAAAGAGGCTCAGGCAATTCTCTCACAAGCCATGCTTGACAGCAGGGATGCATCAAAATTAACAATCTGATGTCAATTGGATAGTACGGAGTCCCTTGGCAGAGCGATGAGGTCCACAGTGTCCTTTAAGCATCATGCTTGGTTGCAGTGCACAGGCTTTTCAGAATGTGCCCAAGCGAACCTCATGGACATGCCCTTTGATGGCTCCCACCTGTTTGGTGAAAAGGTGGATGCAGCACTGAAGTACTTTAAGAAGAACAGGGTTGCAGCTCACTCCCTAGTAGTATCCACTGCTCCACGTCAACCACACGCCTCCTTTCGCCCCCTTCTGTGGCTATGGTAGGGCTTCAGACCCGCCATTGTCAATCATACCCACATGGCCAGCAGGCTTCCTGCTCTTTCCTGGCCATGGCACAGGTTCCCACAGACCTCGTGTTCAGCAAGGACATTGTATGGCCCAGTCCTCCAACACCCTTCCCCCTACCCAAACCTCTTTAACATGTCTTCTCCGGCATACTGCCATCCGGTATAAGACAAGATCCAGTACTTCTTACCAGAGAATGTCACCCCAGGCAAATGAGTGTTTCAGATCTTTCAGCGGGGTTATACCCTCTCATTTATGCAACCTGTCCCCATGCCACTGCAGGTGACCATATGTCCTTGTTAAGCTAGGAAGTGCAGGAGGTTTTGCCCAAAGGAGCCATTGAGAAGGTGTGCCACCAGAAGTAGGTCGCGGTTGTGACTGCCACTACTTTATGGCACTGAAAAAGGTCAGAGATCTTGGCTCTATTCTCGCCCTTCACCAACACAACACCTTCCTGAAAAAAGACAGGTTCAAAATGCTCATGTGTCCTGTCACCACTAGACCCTGCAAACTGGATGGTGGCGTTTGTACAGCAAGACACTTACTTTCACACCGTCATGGCCTACTGACACTACCTGCGGTTCATGGTGGGCTCGGAGCATTTCCAATTTGCTGTTCTTCTCTTTGGCCTCACCAGTGCACCTCAGGTGTTCACTAAATGATTGTGGTTATTGCTGTTCATCTTCAGAGGTCAGGGTCCCAGTCTTCCCCTTGCTCAACGACTGGCTGCTGAAGGCAGGCTAGCCCCAAGCAGTCGTCACCCACCTCCAGACTATGGCGAACCTTCTACATACGATGGGATTCTCTGTCAACACACCAGATTCCCACCTGACTCCTTCTCAAATCTCCCTTTCGTCAAAGCCTTTCTGGATGCTATTAAGTTTAGTGCCCACCCTCCAGTGCATAGAGTCCAGGATATTTGGGCTATGACCCATCTGTCCTGGATCTTGGTGACGCTGACTCTGAGGCTGCTGGGTCTGATGGTCTCTTGCATCCTGCTAGTGAAGCATGCCATGTGGCACATGCAGGTTCTGCAATGGGATCTGAAGTCCTAGTCGGCACAGCACATGGGGACTCTATTCATCGCGTCCATATTTCGGAGGAGACTACACAAGATCTAAAGTGGTGGATACTGACCCGCATTCTGGTCACTGGCAGACCCCTCTCCATTCCTGTCCTGGAACTGACAGTGGTAACAGGTGCTTCACTTCCGAGATGGGGTGGCCACCTGGGAGAAGTGGATAAAAAAGGACCCTGGTCTCTCGCAGAGATCCAGCTCAAGATAACCTTGTTGGAGTTGCGAGCCATCTACTTCGAATTGAAAGCTTTCCTGTCATCCAGCAAAGGAAGGCTAGTTGAGCAGCCCACACAGCTGCCATGTGGTGCTGCAACAAGCAGGATGGGGTGGGGTCGTGGACCCTGTGCCATGAGGCCCTGCACCTGTGGACATGGCTGGAATGTCAGGATATTTCCCTGGTCGTACACCATCTGGTGGTATATCTGAATGCCAGGGCAGACAAACTTGACTGTTAACACCGAGTGGATCATGAATGGCATCTACTCCTGGAAGTAGCAGAAGGTCTTTTCTTTGAATGGGTAGAACCTTGGCTCCATCTATTCGCCACTGCCTAATATCTGCATTGTCAACACTTTTGCTTGTTGGAGTTTCCAAAGCAGCTCTCCATAGGAGACTCATTTGCTTAGAGTGGAATTCATGACGCCTGTACGCCTTTTCACTGATAAAACTCCTGCCCCAAGTCCTCATTGAGATAAGGACTGACAAGGGCCCAAGTCATCCTAGTGGCTTCGGATACAAAGAGTATGATATCCCAAACTCCCCAGTGTTTGTTTTTGGCCTTCCTCCCAAGGCCTTTGATGAGGCATCCTTCAAATAAATCTCTATACTCCTGACTTTGGGACACGTTTGTGGCTTGGTGTTCAGTCCCACTTCAACAAACAGTTACTGTTTGTGTTATCGTTGGCCCAACAAGTCCTTAGTCTGGGCACTGTTAAGGGATATTTGTTGGCCGTATCGCAGTTTCTGCGGTTGCTGGATCAGCCCTCCCTATTTAGGTCACCTATTGCGACTCATTTCTTGAAAGATTTGCCTCATGTTTCTTCCTTCTCCCTTCATTATGCCCCAGCGGAACTTAAATTTGGTTTCGATCTATCTGACTTGTTCTCAATTCGAACCCATTCATAATTCTCTAAAGCTTTTGACTCTTGAAGCAGCCTTTTTGGTTTGCATTGCATCGGCCCAGAGGGCAAGCAAGCTTCAGGCCCTCTTGGTTCACCCAGCGTTTAGTACCTCCTACCAGGACAAACTGGGTCTTCGAACACTTGCCTCCAGTTAGAAATGGGATCTTTGGTTGGCATTCAGGTTACCCCCTGTCCAAGCAAAGACCCTCACTCTAGTCAGGGTAAAGGAGAATCACCCTCAGCTAACGCCTGCTCTCCCCCTTGGTAGCTTGGCACGAGCAGGCAGGCTTAACTTCAGAGTCTAGGCGTAAAGTATTTGTACCAACACACACAGTAACTCAGTGAAAACACTACAAAATGACACCACACAGGTTTAGAAATATAGGAAATATAAACAAAACAAGACCAAAACAACAAAAATCCAACATACACAAGTCAAGTTATTAATTTTAAAAGCAAAAGAGTCTTGAATCCTTTTGTAAATAGCAAAAACACTGTTAGTGTTGAAAAGTACCTGCGTAGCGTCAAAATAACACACACGGGCGAGACCATGCGTCGTTTCTCCTTCTGCGTTCGGGTCGGCGTGCATCGTTTTTCCTCTCTGCAGGAGAGCGATGCATCAATCTGGGCAAGCAATCGGGTCCGGGCAGGCGTTGCATAATTTTTCCACGCCCAGCAAGGTTTGCGTCGAAAATCCTGCCGCACGGTAGCAGCAAAACTGCGCTGTGTGGGTTTCGATGTTGCCAGCCTCCGTTAGTGGTGTGGCGCGTTGTTTCTCCAGCTGCGTGTGTCGATCTTCCAGCAGCGCTGCAGACGGAGCGTCAATTTCAGCCGCGAAGCCGGCGGCACGTCGTTTCTTCAGTCATGTCTCGGAGGTTGCGTCAGAAATTTCCCCGCACGGCGGTCTGTGCGTGGATTTTCAATCTTGGTTTGCCAGCTTCACCTGTCAAGGCCTCAGGAACTGGATAGGGCACCACTTGGCAGGGCAGGAGTCTCAGCAGAGAGTCCAGGTGCTGGCAGGGGAAGTCTTTGATGGCCCTGAGACTTCACTAACAGGAGGCAAGCTCAGGACAAGCCCTTGGAGATTTCTTCACAAGCATTAATGCAAAACAAAGTCCAGTCTTTGTCACCTTTCACCAGGCAGAAGCAGCAACTGCAGGATAGCTCCACAAAACACAGTCACAGGCAGGGCAGCACTTCTCTTCAGCTCTTATCCAAGCAGAGGTCCCTCTTGATGTCCAGAAGTGATCTAAAGTCTGTGGTTTTGGGTGCCCTTCTTATACCCATTTTGACCTTTGAAGTAGGCTTACTTCAAAGGAAAGTCTCTCTTGTCTGTGAAATCCTGCCTTGCCCAGGCCAGGTCTCAGACACACACCAGGGGGTTGGAGACTGCATTGTGTGAGGGCAGGCACAGCCCTTTCAGGTATAAGTGACCACTCCTGCCCTCCCTCCTAGCACAGATGGCTCATCAGGATATGCAGGCCACACCCCTGCTCCTTTAGTGTCACTGCCTAGAGAGAAGTGCAAACAGCCCAACTGGCAAATTGACCCAGACAGGGAATCCACAAACAGGCAGAGTCACAGAATGATTTAAGCAAGAAAATGCCCACTTTCTAAAAGTGGCATTTTCAAACACACAAACTTAAAACCAACTTTACCAAAAGATGTATTTTTAAATTGTGAGTTCAGAGACCCCAAACTCTATATGTCTGTCCGCTCCCAAAGGGAATCTACGCTTTAATCATGTTTAAAGACAGCCCCCATGTTAACCTATAAGAGGGATAGGCCTTGCAACAGTGAAAAACGAAGTTGGCCGTATTCCACTGTCGGGACATACAAAACACATTAGTATATATCCTACCTTAAACATACACTGCACCCTGCCCATGGGGCTACCTCTGGCCTGTCTTAGGGGTCTCTTATATGTAAGAAAAGGGAAGGTTTAGGCCAAGTCGATTTGGCAGGTTAAAACTGCACACACAGATACTGCAGTGGCAGGTCTGAGACATGGTTACAGGGATACTCGTGGGTGGCACAACCAGTGCTGCAGGCCCACTAGTAGCATTTCATTTACAGGCCCTGGGCACCTCTAGTGCACTGTACTAGGGACTTACCAGTTAATCAAATATGCCAGTCATGGATAAACCAATCAACAACACAATTTACACAGAGAGCATATGCACTTTAGCACTGGTTAGCAGTGGTAAAGTGCTCAGAGTTCTTAAGCCAACAAAACAGGTCAGAAAAAAAATAGGAGGCTGGGGGCAAAAAGATTGGGGATGACCCTGCAAAAAAGGGCCAGATCGAACACCTCCTTTCTACCTAAGGTGGTGACTCCATTTCACGTCTGTCAGGCGTTTGACATTTTTCCCCCACTCACCCTGCTAAAAATGAGGGTAGGCTCCATCGTTTAAATCCAAAGAGTGTCCTTAGTTTTTATATCGATCATTACAAGGACCACAGACTGAACAATCATTTTTTCGTTTGATTCACCGAAGTAAAGAAGGAAATGGCTGTGCAGAAGATGCTTTGTACTCTGCATTAAAATCTGCAACGCATTGGTGAAGAACTGGCCTCTGGAAAACTGTAGGACTCACTCCATCAGAGCCACGACTGCAACTACTGCATTAAGACATTGAGTGCTTGTCCTTGATATCTGTCAGGTGGCTGTGTAGGTGTCGCTCTCTACATTCAGAAAGCACAACTGTCCTGACAGTCAGGTCCATAGAAATGGGTATTTTGTCCACTCGGTTCTGCAGAACTTTTTGGTTCAAGTCTGTTTGTAGCCTCTCTTCTGGGGAGATTATTGCTGGGGTATCTATTCTGTGGTAAGGAATCTGTGGTTAACAGCCTATTCCAGAAAAAAAGTTACATACCTTCGGTAATGTCTTTTCTGGTAGAGACTTTAACCGCAGATTCCTTAACAACCCTTTCTTTCTCCCCACTCTGCAACCTGCACTCCTTCCGGTGGAAGGGCCCTCTTTAGCTTCATCACACTGGTCTCAACCATTCTGATGTGGCTCCGCTTCTGTGGATGCTAAATGTGTCACGAAAGAAACTGACGTCAGCACACTGGGATGCCACCTGTATAGGTACCGTGCATGTCACATCCGGGGCAGATGACTTTGACGCAGTCATGGGCACCACCTACCGGCACACCGAGGTAATGTTCAAGATTTGCCTGGGGAGAATTCTAATGTAAGGAAGATGTTGTATCTACCAGAAAAGGTTTTACTGAAGGTAAGTAGCTTGATCTTTAATTACATAACCGTTCATTAGTTTTTTTTTTGCTGTGATGATTTATTATTGCTTGACAGACCTCTGTTTAAACGTTCTGTTTTCTTTTCTTGTAGTACTTTAACTCAAGAAGCTGTCAGCTAGTTCTTGGTGCAGGAGCACTGCAAGTTGTTGGTTTAAAAACAATAACAACAAAGAACTTGGGTATGTGTAACTTCAGTAAAAGCCACTTTCGTATGCTTTAGGTTTCAGTAACATGCACCACAGTCATTCTATACAAGTGAACTGAATGCACGAATAATGTGTGATCATTTCTGTTAGTACAGTTTTCATAAAACAAAAAAATATAACTTTGAGGAAAGATTTTGTAGCAGACGTTAGACTCTTTTATATGTCGGAGCAAATACCCTCTTATGGAAGAAGATGACAAATGTTGGCACGAGGAAGTCCAAATGTGACACGGGAATAACCCCACTTCTACCGCACAGGAAGCAAACTCTATACCAATGAACCCTTAAAAAGGCAATTAGCAAGCAACAAAATGACAGTGTTGGGTTGTACTTTGGTTTTTGTACCCACACATAGGCCCAATACAATGGAGACTTGGATCAGTTTGTACAAATCTATGAGGGAATTGAAAAAGTTTTTCCTAAGTATCAGAAATGACGAATGACAAATAATGTTGACCTTGTACAGTGCTCTCCTTCCTTTTGGCTAGGTTTCTGCTTACGGTAATATCATATACACACATACATACATACATATTGAATAAGAACTGATCTCTGCAGATGTGCAAAACACTTTTGGTGCCATCTCAGCGAGATACCAGCTAGTCTTTTGATCATTTGATCACTTTAGATGTTATTCTACAAACTTTATTGAACATCACAAAGATGAAGGCTGTACAGTACCCTTTGAGGGCCTGTTCTGATCATTTACTGAACCGTGACCAAATGCTGACAGTAGTGATGGTGTGTGTGTGTACCTTCCGAAATATGGTAATTCAATACGTTCCTTGAACAATTCTGAATATTTACAAGACATAATATAAGAAATCAAGCAGTTTCATTAAAAAACACAAAAAATGTAGTTCCTCAGGAGGCCATATGAGAGTATAGAGAAAATGAGAGCACAAGTTATAAGATCGACCTCTGAGAGACAATCACAATACAACAGATGTGTGGTCTGCACACCATGCTGTCCTTGTCCCTTCCTTATCTTGGGGATCATGAATTTGTAATTCAAAATAAGCATCTAATAGCAAAATAGTGAAAAGGATAAAGTTATCTTCATGGTGATTTATTTACTCTTAGTCTATAGGCTGGGTCCCCATATCAGGTTATACATTTTTAGGTATCCCCACCACCTAGTGGCTGAACTGTACAGCTCTTTAAATGTAGACCTTTGTGCACCAGTATTTCCTGTACTTGGAAAATATTGTATATTTACCACCCACAACCCTGTGCACATATGTGCCATTGCTAGATCCCTTCAGTTTTAAAAATGAGTGTATGACTCCTAACCAGTGACAGAAGGATTGGTGTAAAAGAACCTAAGCTAAGAGTAACAGAAGTAGAGTAGAAGTATCTTTATCCTACTCTTACATCTCAAGTCTTTTCTACGTCCATCCTTTAAGTAGATGCCACAGCAATTGAGATAGAGAAGAGAAAAAGAGGTAATGCAGAGAGGCCAAGGCAATGTGGTTTCACCAAACCTCCTGGCCAAATTGTATACCTCTAGTGGAGGAAACCGCTAGAACGTAGTGTCAGCAGAATGGTTGCAGGGTAGCCCGCATAGCCATGTGGCACATATTCTCTGTATGTAGATCTCTGGAGGCACCGTCTTAGCCCTCATGGAGTGCGCTTTTACCCTTTTTGAAGATTGGGCTCTATGCAGAATATAACACTGTTTGATGATATATTGGCTTATATCTAGCTGTTGCACCTTTAGCCCTTCTCAGTTGTCATCATTGCCTGAAAAGGTTGCAAAAAAGGTGGTCTGCAAAATGCAGATCGCTGGTTTGGTCCAGACGAAAGCTGACTTTTTTTTTTCAACATGTAATTGATCTGCTAATTGAAGAAGATCATGCAGCCCCAGCGGTCACTTGTGGTTGAGAATAATTACAGAATTCTTTAGGTTGTTTGGTGCAGTGGATGGCCTAAGTTCGATGGCTACGTCCAGATGTGGGTCCCATGCTCGGTGTGCCATACGACCCAAGCTGTTCCTCACTGACAAGGTGTAAGTAGATCAAAACCGGTCTGGGGGTTGTGTTGTATTCACAGCTGAACAGGACCTGACATGGCAGTCAGGCTGAACTCGTCCTGTTGGAGTAGAACCAAGACTGATTTGCAAATGGTTGGTCTTCCAAGTGGCATATTGGCAGGGTGCCAGACTGGAGGGTGGAGGGAACAATTACAGTATCCCAATCACATACCTCTTGACAATCTTCTTTGGCCAAGAAGGATTCCTCAGAACTATTCTGGTATGCTATTTCTACCTCCTGGGTATTCCTTATGGTTATCCATGTACACCCTCACTCAGCGAAGGGTTGTGAAATTTGACTTTTTAGGTAAGTGAGTTGGAGGCGTCTTTTCCATTGTCCAGTGACAGAACCACAGCCATTTGCTTCACACTGGATTCTGATGAAAGGATTTCTCACAGATGTGAGGAACTTCTGGATCTCAGAGGAGAAGCCTAGGATTTGAAAGTTCACTTCCCCAGGAACCAAATTGGCAAATAGAGCAACTATAGGGGAGGAGTAATGCACTCTTCCTCTATTGACAGTAAGTTTCTCAGCTACTACAGACCGACATAATCCATCTGTAGAAGGTGTGGTAGATCAAAGTACTAACCCTGGGAGTGGCACGCCAGACCACCATGTTCACTGCACATGCAGGCTCTCCCTGATCTTTTGAAGACCACGCACACTCAAGAGGGATGGGGAAAGGAATATAAGTATGCCCCTTTCTGATGGATACATTTATCTGCAGATTCATTCCCTTGTTAATATTCTCCTAGGTGTCAGAGCAGAACTCTTGGGTGCTGGCAGGTGGCGTCAGGCAGCTTGGCTATGTAGTTGTTTTGCTCCAGTAGTGACAAGCAGAGCAGCATATAACGGCCACCCAGGCTTGCTGACATCGTCTCCTTTCTTTCTGCACCTTCAGACGCAGATCAGGAGCTTCTCCTTGGTCTTCAACACCAACTTTCATATGAGTGTGTAAGAGAAAAATGTCTTCCCCTAAGACAACAGAATTCAAACTGTGTAGGGTCTGTCACAAACAGGTGTCTGTGATGGGCTCTCACAAAGTGTGTCTTTTGGTGCCTGGGTTCGGACCACGATTCCAAGACCTGAGATCACTGTGTCCAGATTAATGTGAAGGCTATACACGACTGGTTGAAGTTGAAAGGAAGCTCCCCCTACTGCTCTCAAAGTGTTTTCTGCCACAGATCATCACTGTGGTCAAAGTCTTCGGTCCAAGAAAAAGGATAAGAAGTCAGAGTGGTAAATGGGCCTCTGCTACCACTCTTGGACTCCAGAGAAGGCCCAAGGGCATCCGCATGCCTCCTGGTCTCAGTACGAAGTACATCAGAGACGATTCTGAGTCTAATCTCAATGCTCCTTGAGTTTCCTGGCCCATCATCGAATTTGCAGGCAGCAAAGGCCTTCAGCAAGGCCATGCTGAGCATTATTGGAACTTCGCTGGTTCTCTGTATGGTTCCCTGTAGTGCAGCTTTGGTCCCAGAGGATCCACATAGGCCTCCAGCTGGACTTCTGCCAGTGGGTCTGCCCTCAGCACCTTGTGTCCCTCTTGAACCCACACTGGGTTCTATTCCAGTGCCGACTTCAGTTCTGGCACCACTCCCTGCACGGTTCCTTTTGCATCAACACCAATGCCGAAGGAGAATATACAGCCCATTGTGCTACCCAGCTCTAAATCCAGCACGTCGTCGACTGAGGCTACACCAGTCTTCTAGGCCTTTATGCATACACCTTTGGACACTTGGGCAAAACTATGTTCCCGTCTACCTGTTAATAGTCAGGTCGTTTGTTGCCATCATACTGTGCCAGGCGACTCAATACTTCTTACATAGCATCCTTCACTGAGAGGACCCATATGTCTTTGTTTATTTTATTCCAGTCTGTGGTAGTGGATTCAAGGCCTTCCTCCAAATGGTGTGAAATGGACCTCCTGATAAGGACCTGTGGTCCATGGGCAAACTACTAGGATAGAGCTTCTTTGCCTTATTTAAAGCTTGGGTAAAGAACTTGTTTTGCTTACTCGAGTATCTCCTCTCTGCCGGTCTGCTTCCAGAGGTAGAAGAGGTTCCATCAGGCTTCTTGAGTCTAAAATAGGCCAAGGCCTTTAAAATCTGGAATGCTTTGGGCAGCTGAAATAGTGGGGAAAGAGGAGGTCTGTAGAACTTGGATGACACACAACGATTTGGTGATGACCCTTTCTGTGTTGCTCAAGAGCCTCATCCTTCATGGCACTGAAAAGGGAAAGATGTTGAGCTATAATTTGATTATTCTTGATTCATCCTCTCCTTTTATTTCCTGTCTCCCGCTCCATCTTGGCTGTGCATCTAGCAGTGGTGCAAGAGGCCAGCCTTTTTCTGTCTTATCACTTTTCTCTCAGGCACCCAGTCGGTTGCCCTTACCCCCTTTAATTCGGAATGTAAAAGTTTTCAGTATAGGGTACTGCAAGACTCCACTCTTAGATCCACATTTTTTTAAAATCTTTTTGTAATTTCACTTGCTTCAGTGTTCGTTTGGCTTCACCTACTTCTTGTGTACAGATGAGACTCAATTTATGAGGTTTGGACGAACACCTTTTGTCTCTCCAAGGTACGATTCATTACTCCATGTCTTCAGTACCAATTAGATGAATTGCTACCCACTCAGACTTAATTCTTTTAAGATTTTAATTTTTGTGTTTAGCAATAAAACCATTTGGATTGCAGTTAATGACCGACTGAGTTTGTTTTATATATTCCTCTGTACTTGGTCAGCAAATAATCTTGGATTCATAGTCAAACTAGTTTGTTTTCAAGAATACATTTCAAAAACTGTTTAAAACTACTTCTATTCCCTAAGAGTCTTAGAGCAAGCTCTTCTATACATGCCTGTGGACCACTGGAACTCCAATGTTCAAGCCGCTACTGTGGCTGGGTTAGACTACTGCAACTCCATTCTTTTCAAACTTAAAACCTTGATGAAATGCATCCAGACCATTCAAAATGCTGCTGCTTGCTGCCTTCTAGGGTCTGAAGGCATGAGCTGTTCTGTCCTCTGTACTGTTGGCGTCCCTTTGAGAAAAGACTCCTCTTTGAGGCCCCACTTACTCTGCCACCATGCTGTTAATTCTTTAGACCCTTTTTCAGGACATGTTTTTTAATTGATATACCCCACTATGTACACTACACTCTGCTTTTGCTTACGTGTTTTCCATCTCTCGAATGAGGATAACAAAACTTGGTGGAGGATCCTTGGAGCTTTGGACAAGTGCCCCTCATCTCACTCTGTATTTAGAAAACAACCAAAACACTTTAGTCCCCTGCTGAACATATATAACTAATGCCAGACCATCATTCATGGTCTTGGCGGCCATCTCGATTTAGCTCCCTGTTGATTTGCAGTTTGTTCCATCACTTCTTTACTCAGCATGAGCATAATCTGGTACTCTTCTGATGAATACTTCTTCCTGCAGATTCCTCAAATTTTGAATAATCCAAGCACTTGACAAGATCCATAACATTTTCCATAACATCACTGGAGCTATAAAGCATCCACTCAGTACCCTGATGTCAGTTCCCTTTTTTCAGCGTTTTTGACATGGATCTGGACACTTTCATTGAGTTTGTGTCAGAATTTTTTTGGTGCATTGGAATTGTCTCCCCCAAAACTTTCAGGGTCTGCGCCCTGCAGAAACTGAGGGTCAGATGTCTATCATTGACCCACACTACATATGTATTTGGTGCCTGGGATCTCGTCATGGCTTGAGGTCTTGTGAGACATGTCAGGGCATAAACCACAAGACCATCAAAACCATAAAGGAGAATGAAAGTGAAACTCTTTATGGCCAGAGCCAGGGATGACCACTGGAGTAGACTCATGTCCCTACGTTTCCCAAGATCTCCTGGGTACCCAGCTGTAAAGTGATCACAGGGGAAGAGGCACAAGCACAAGAGTAAGAGGACACATAGCGAGAGGTAGGGTCTCCTAGAAGTTCTCCTACTGTAACAGAGCCATCTTTGGAACCAGAGTTTAAAAAAAATAATGCCTTTTGACCTGATGCTGTCATGCTAGCAGACTCTGTGCCGGTGCCGATACCTTCTCTTCTTCATCCTCCTCAGGGTCAGTCTTCAGGGCTCCATGCCCTGCAGGACTGCCAGTACTTTCTTGTGCCAAGCACAGATGCCGCTTTCTTTCTGAACAGAATGAGGCTTTCAGGAGAGCTACAGTCCTCCCTGGAGCACCTTCAGGCTGCATGGGACCTGTTGGGGTGCTGTGAGGTCGTCTGTCTTTAAGATTTTCTGACGCCTTTGTCCCCTTCCTGCATAAGCCTTTCTCTGCAGATGTGGCACCCATATTGCAACACCGGACGTTGACACCTGCTCCACTGACACTGTGTCCATGATGCCATTACTGGTGCTGAGTCCAAAGACTCAGGCAACACATCCTAATTGTGAGCCTAAGCAGATACCTTTCAGATCCAGAAGGCAGACTAAATGCTTACATAGCAGTACATCTGAAAAGGTTATGGATATCAATACTCCTGTACCTGGATTACGAGGTGCGGAAAGTCAGCTCTCCGGAGCTATTGTTGCGCTGTTTGCAGTCAACCACATCCATATTATTTGACCTGGGCTTTTCCACCAGTGTGCTCATATGTCACCTGGAGCCCTCTCAGTGCCTGCTGTTCATAAGGGGAAGTGCCTGACACATCACCAATCTGGGCCTTTTCCCCCTACTTGGAGATTCAGGGCATTCAAGATACGATGTTGATATTTCTGGAAAGGGCTCGGGTTTCAGTCCAGAAGGACTTGATCCTGCTAGATCTACTGGTTTCTTGAGCCTCCTGGTCACACACATACGTACTGGAGAAGCCGCCCAGGGCCCAGTCCAAACATATCTCGCGCCTCCTGAAAGGAGATAAACTCCCCACTGGGATATAAATCACCCGCTAACAAGCAACCTCCTGCTCTCCAAGGAGCCATTGACATTACAGTATCCATATTCCTAAAAGGGGCTCAATCCCAGACCTTCAACTCCCTGTCAAATGGAGCATGGCGAATCACTTTCTTGACTGCCTGTTCCCAGATCCATGCAGTTGTTCTAACCAGGTAAGGGACAGCAGCCTCCGAACGACCTCCTGTCATCAAGACATGCACCAATTCCTCTCCTCCCTTTATACCCGATAAGTCGATTCTCCCAGTTATCAGACGGAGACATCCACTTTGCAGTATGTTGCAGGTGTGCTGCATAATAATAGTGCCTGATATTCGGAATAGCCAACCCTCCATCCACCATCTCCCTCTGCAGTGTGGACAAAGCCACTTTACTACGATACCCGGCCCAGACCAATGAGATCAACAAACTGTCCAGCCATTTGAATAGCAGAGCCGCTAACGGAAATAAAGAGTTCTGCACAAGATAGAGGCACCGCAGCAAAAACACCATCTTGGCTACCGCCACCCTCCCCATGACCGAATGAGACAGCCTATTCCAAAACTAAACAGAACGCTCCAGCCCGGTCACCATCCGCTCAACATTATGCTTCAAATGCGCCTCCACTGTGTGAGTGACCCAGATGCCCAGGTATCTAAAACTTTCGATCTCCCACCTGAGCTCCACCCCAGGCAAATCCTCCAACAGAGCATCACTTAAGGACCCCAAGGGAAACAGAAGCAACTTTCTCCTGTTTACTCGAAACCCAGACATAATGCCAAATTCTTCCAGTAATCGCAACAACAGAGGCACCGAAACGCCCGGCTCCCGTAGATATAATAACGCATCATCAGCATACAGAGAGACAATGTGAGTGACCTGTCCCACCTGCATGCCCCAAGGCGCCAATTCCGCATGAAGCTAAACCGTCAGTGGCTCCACAGCCAAGGCAAAAAGAAGCGGGGAGAGAGGGCATCCCTGCCTGGTACCCCTCCCGAATATCCAGGAGTCAGAGAGCTCCCCGCTCACCCGGACACGCGCAGTGGGTGCAGTATACAGTAAACGAACCAAAGAGCAGAAATGAGGGCCAAATCCCATTCCTCGCAGCACCGCCAGTAAGTAGCTCCACTCAGCCGTGTCAAACGCCTTCTCTAGGTCCAACAACACCAGCACTAAGTCTTCCCCAACACCCATAGTTTCATGCAGGACATGTGTTAAACTACGTAAATTATGAGTCGTGCTACGTCCAGGTATGAAACCACATTGATCTTCGTGCACCAATCCCGGAAACACTCCACGTAGCCGAGTAGCCTGTATTTTACATAGAATCTTTATATCACTATTCAGCATGGTAAGCGGGCAATAAGAAGAAGGGTCAAAAGGATCCCCGCCAGACTTAAGCATTAGACAGACAACGCCCTGACGCATGGTTTCTGGGAGTATACCCCGCCCCTGAGCCTCCTCAAACACCTCCAACAACTTCTCTCTCAGCTGAGAGGAAAACGTTTGGGACAACTCAATCGGGAATCCACCCCACCCCCAGATATTTAGCCTTCGAGAGCGCCTCCATAGCCGCCGTCACTTCCTCCCCTGTTATCTCGACATCTAGACTCTCCATATGTTCCGATTCCAGCCGTGGCAAACACATCCAGCACAGAAACCCTTCTAAGTCAGAATCCGAAACCGGTACGCCAGCGCAGGACACGCTCCGCAAGTGCTCCACTAACACTCGAAAGATGTCCCTCCGGTTAGTGACCTGCACACCATCAGCGTCCCTGATGAGATTCAACCTCCCGCCTAAGGATCCACGCTAGTAATTTACCAGACTTAGCACCCTCCCTATGAAGGCGCTGTCTATATGATCTGAGTGTGACCTTATCTAATGTCTCGCAGCAGCTACTAACCTTCTTATACAATTTGAGCAGCTCTGGACCTGTCTCCCCAGTTAATTCTACACAATGTTGCATTTCCTCCAGCTCCACCTCAGAACTGGAAAGCTCCTGCTCCATCTGCTTGTGTACACCACAGACCATGCCTATACAGACCCCTCTTAACACAGCCTTTAGTGCCTCCCATTCCACTCCCCGGGAGTCTGTCACCCCCCAAATGTGATCCATATAATTTTCAAGGGCCAAAGGTATTTTCTCACGACAGCACGCATCCGGCAGAAAATTCATGAGCGTGCGCCAATTGCGTCTCACCTCCGTATCAGATCCCCATTGCATTTGCAGCAACACTGGTTCATGATCAAATAAAAACCTCCCCAGGTGCCTGACATCCCCCACCTGTGAACAAGTGAAACCACCCAAAAGGAAACGGTTCAGATGACTATATGTATTATGCGTCTTAGAGTGACAAGTGTACTCCCTGCTTGCCGGATGTAGTTTCCTCCATCCATCCCAAAGCCCCAAATTGTGCATGACCTCTGTGAGAGACCTCACCATCAAAGGCTTGGTGCCCAGTTTAGACGGATAGTGATCCCTTTCACCATCTAAAACACAATTATAATCTCCTGCCCATATTTTAGGGGCCCCATCACCCTCCCCCAAGATCTCAGGAATATTATCAAAGAATGCTCAGTTATCCACATTAGGCGCATAGTTATTGAGAACAGTAAGAGGCAACCCGTCCAGCGTGTCCTGCACCAGTATATATCTCCCATCTACATCCGCTGGGATTAGAGTTGAAATGAAACTTGGGACAGAGGGCTCTTTCTTTCTGGCGTATATTATCTGATGGATGCTTCTAGACCCAGATTTCTTACCTTAGAATAGTCCCCAGGACTGGATCCATTATTTTTGAGCAGTACCCCTGATCGCTGGTAGGTGGGGTTGTTATGTGTCTCCGGCGTCCGCAATGGAAATGTTATGTTATGGTTTCTTGTATAGCGCATGGCTACCTGGAGGCCTCCCAGTGCTAGCCACAAACCTATGAGACACAGTCTGAGGGATAAGCTCTAAAATAGCTACGTTTTAAGTGCTCGCCGGAAGGTAAGTTATGGCTGGTTAGGCGAAGACCAAGAGGAAGAGAATTCCACAATTTGGCTCTGAGGAAAGCCATGGAACTTTCACCCCATTTAGATTTTTTTACTCTAGGGACTGAGGCTAACACAGCTGACAGAGACCTGAGCTGTCTGATGGGCTAATGAAGCAGGGGTCCTTAGAAGAGGAGGACCTTTATTGTATAAGGACCTGTGGACACAACACAGGGTTTTACACTTTATGCGTTGTTCTACTGGGAACCAGTGGAGAGAGGAAATGGCTGATTTGGCAGATTCATGCCTTGGTATGTCTAAAAGAAGACGGGCAGAAGCGTTCTGGACCACCTGCAGATTTCTTTTCACGTATTTCAGGGAGCCAAGATACAATGCGTTGTCATAATCCAAACAAGAGATAAGAGCCTGGATGATGAGTCTTTTCGCAATAAATAGAAGAATTTTTAAAAATTTCCTTAAAAGCCTAAATAGGCCAAAATGAGTGGAAGAAATGTTATTCACATGATGATGCATAGTAAGCCGCAGATCAAGCCAGACTCCTAGGCTCTTAATATATTCCTTGGGTGGGGGCAGATCCCCTAAGGATTCCAACATAGAGGAATTAAGACCTGGTCGAGGGCATTGTCCTAGTATCATTACTTTGGTCTCCATTTAGCCCAAGCTTACATTTAGACATCCATCCCAAAACCCCCTGCAGGCAGAGAAAAATTGACAAACCATTGGTGCTGGAATTAGTCGAAAATGAGACCCCCAGCTTAGTGTCATCTGCACATGACACTAATGAAAGACCATATGGCGCAACTATCTTTGCTAGGGGAGACATATAAATGTGAAATAGCGTGGGGCTAAGAGACAAGCCCTGAGGCACTCCGCAGCTGCTCTTGACACAACTGCAGAGGAATGACCGGTCAAGCACCTGAAATGATCTCCCCTCCAAAAAAGAGGAGAGCCAACTCAGTGCGCTGCCTGTAATTCCAGTCTCCCTCATTCTTAGAAGGGGTATATTGTGATCGACTGTGTCAAAGGCAGCGCTAAAATCAAGAATAATAGCCAACGCAAACCCCAGACCAAAACCCTTCCTGGCCTCTTCCGTGACTGCAATGATAGCCGGTTCTGCACTATGGAGAGGTCTAAAGCCCATCTGAGAAGGGTGAAGGATATTGTTATCTTCAATAAAACTTGAAAGTTGAGCATTAACGTGCTTTTCAATTATTTTAGATAGGGCTGGCAACAAGGAGAGGGGCCTGTGATTATTGAGCACAGCTGCGGCAAGATTAGGTTTTTTCAGCAGGGGTTTAACTACAGCATGTTTGCACTGGTCTGGGACAATGCTTCTAGACAGTGAAGAGTTCAGCAGGTCAGTCAGGACTGGGACTACAACTGAAGCCCCTATGGCCAGTACAAAATCGGGAGCAGGGTCGAGTTGGGAGCCCGACTTGAGAGTAAAGAGTAATTAGGGAACAGATCCAAGGAGAGAGGAGGAAAACTGTGAAAGAATGGTGGAACAGTTAATGCGCTAATCCACAAAAGCCTGAGGGTGATGAGTAGTAATAGGAAAGGCCGAATAGATACCTAAACATTTCTGTGCTTTTGGGAAGCTTCAGCAAGTTCACTGTGAGAGTGTGGTTGTAATATTTTTTTAAGTAGATTCAAAATCGCTTTTGGGGACTAGGAAGACTGCTCAATTCTAGTGGCATCATGTGTACCTTGAGCTGATTTAATTTAAGTATGAAAAACTGATAGTTTTCATATATTCTTCTTCTAGTGAAATATCGTAGGATTTTCGCCATCTTCTTTCCAGACGCCTACATTCCCTTTTAAGATGGTGAAGATGAGAGGAAAACCAAGGGGTGCCTTTTTTATGTCGTCCCCCAGTTTTAGTTTTGTAGGGAAGTAGAGTGTCTAAGCATTTGGTGATCCATCCATTGAATTAATCTGAGGCAACCCTTATTCTCCAAGGAGTAAGGTTTCAGGCTTTCCAGGGTGCTAATCCAGTCGCTAGCTTTAAGCTTATGCCAGGGCTGGTAAGGTTGGGTTATAGTCCGGGAAGATGTACCTATGGTAGGAATAGCTAGGTTGAGTGAGATTAGAAAATGGTCTGACCAGGTGAGAGGGAGAGGAGGCATGGAGGATAGGCCAACTAAATTACTAAAAACTAAATCGATAGTGTGGCCTTTAGCATGTGTGGAGCCTCTGACCAGTTGTACAAGCTCCATAGCGGCCATATCAGTAAGAAGGATTTTAGCGGCCGCGTTGACTGAGTTATCTGCATGACTATTGAGAGGCCAAGAGGACGGTAGACTAGGGCTCTTAAGAAGGTGAATTGAGGATTTAGTGAGATAGAAAAGAACATACTTTCACAATCAGGTAACTGAAGGGGAAGAGAAGTGAACTTTACTGATTCCCTATAAATAATAGCAATTCCTCCCCCCCCCCCTTTGAAGTGACTCTGTCCAACCTAGTTATTGAGTAGCCTTGGACTAATGCCAGAGTTACATCAGGGGATGACCCTTCATGAAGCCAAGTCTCGGTGAGAAACAAGGCAGTTAGGTGTAAGATCACTCAGAAGAAGATTGATGCCAAGTTTATGAGCGGCCAGAGATCAGCAATTAGCCAAACAATTGTGGACCTTCTTGTAACGGTGGCCCTAAATCGGATTCAGGCTGGGAGGACCAGTGGCAGCTAGAAAAAGGACACTTAATATCCGTGGGGTCTAAGCAACAGTGACATCCTTCTAAGGAGACTGGCCTGAGAAAATGGATGAGGTCAGAGGAATAGGAAACTTTTTACATCCTAGTGGAACTAAGGGTACTGGCCCCTGGGGCCCGGCCGGGCACAGACGGGCTTGCCTTAGGCATACCTGCTGCATGCGTCCTCAGCATCGCGCCCCTTATATGGGGATGAATGCCGAAAAAGGATGGCACCTAGACCGCTGACCTTTAAAGATGGTGGCTTAAAAATGTGCAGCAGGAAGGAATAAAAGTGGCTGCCGCCTGCTCTGCAAAAGCTAGCCGAAATGCCACAGTCCTAATCAGTTAGCTGAAAAAGATACAGGTAAGGGGAAAGGGATGACAGAATAAGGAGCAAGAGATGTAAAACGAGCCTACTCCGCTGCCCAAGGCCAATAAACACTGGCCTGGGTGGCAGAGGGAGAGGCTAAGACAAAAATGAGAATGGGAGACAGAGTAGCCCCAGTGAGCACTTCTAACACCAACATAAACTATTTAATAGCAGTTAAAAAACTTAATAGAGATACGACAAATAAAACTCAATCACCTGCAGACATGGTCACAAAAAGGTACGCCCTTTGTGATGTGCTCGGTAACATTTCCCTCTGTCCCCGGCATGCCCTTGTTAGTTCGTTTCTTTCCTTGCAAGGTAGCACTGACCTGGTCTCAGCTACCCTCAGTGTTTTTTTGGCTGGCTTCTTTCTCAACCTCATGTGGATACCTTTTTAAGAGATTTTCTCTACTTGTGTGACAGGATGCCACTTAAGAAACCGGCTGGTTTCAGATCATTTGATGCCTGTTGCAGGCAGGTGCCTGTGGCAGACCCACTCTTGGAGTGCTTGTGGTGCTTGAAGAGGAACCAAGACTCAAAGACCTGCAAGAATTGCTGTGGCATGCATGTGAAGCCACTGAGGAAGTGATCCCTCAAGCTGCTCACCACTTAACGTCGGTCGAATCCATAATGCTGAAAATCTTGATCACATGGAAAGTTCTGGGACTGCTTGCGGAGACACACCCGGCGATGGTCATTGCATTTGAAGTTGTCAGGGAAGTCCGGTAAGTCGAAAAAGCACAAAAAAATCAAAGAAGTCTTTGACTTTGCCACGCCTCTCAAAAACGTCTGATGAGGGGTGGGAGCTTCGGCACATTGTTTCACATTTTGGTGGTCTGCTCAGTGCTTCCCTGACCTTCCTGGAGCCGGAGTGACCCCGCCTAGCTCAAATAAGTTTATGTGGCTATGCACCTCAGGTTTGGATTGCCCAGCCTCTCTAAAGGGCCTTCAGGCCCTACACATTGAGCAGGGTCCCTCCTGGATCCCCGCCAGTGTGTTAGCCTTTGCCACCAGTTGGGCCCATGGATCCTGTATTAGATCCAAAGCAGAGCTGGCAGCAAAATTATCTAATACGTTCCTCGGCACCCGCTCCAGTGCTGATGCCCAGCTCTGCCAGTGACCCACAGCAGCACCACTCCCATCGTAATTCCCGACTTCGATGGAGCCAGACGCATGTAATCCGACAGCAATTCTGGCTCCGACCGGGACCATGCTCTTCTGGATCGAGGCATTGCTTTTTACATTTGAAAGGCCTGGTGAGGGAAATGAATAGGAGGGGTTTGAGAACCCCTGTGGGTACTAGCATCCCGTAGATAAGAATTAGGACAACGGGTACGAGGAACTGGCGAAGGGAAGCCAGTGGGTTAGACACCTCACCTGACACTAGCCTGGTCTTTCCTACTCCTTTGACTATGGAGGAGGGAGCCTTTTTAGCTCTGGTTGTGCATAGGTTAGCTGAGGTCTTGGACCTTCAGCTATTCACAGTGGCAGTCAAGATGAACGTCTTGACAGCGATGCTTCATCTGGGAGCCACCCCTTCCAAACCTTTACTCCCCTAATGAAGCCCTTACCAACATCCTTCCTGTAGCCTGGTCCAAGCCCTGCACAAGGGCTTCTGTGCATAAGACAATTGCTTTTCACAATCACCCCTCTCTTATGGGCCCCATTTTGTTTACCCAGCAACTCACCCCCTTGGTTGTCCAAGCTTCCACCTCTAGGAGCAACCCCAGCACGTTTCCTACAACTCCACCGAATAGGGAATCCAAGAGTTTGGATATCTTTGGCTAAAGAATGTTCTCTTCCGCCAACCATGCACTGCGGTCGGTCAACAATGCGTGCCTTTTGGGCTGATATTCCAATACAATCTGGGATTAGTTGCACAAGTGCTGCCTATGGTCTTGGAGAAGGCCCAAGCCATACTTGCTTGGGCGGATGAGAGAGACGCAGCAAAGTTCACCGTACGATGTGGACTGTACACGACCCACTCACTGGGCAGAGCGATTTAATGGTTGATGGTGTCACGCCTGGCTGAGAACCACTGGATTTTCAGGGTATGTCCAAGCCTCGCTTATAGACATGCACGTTGATGACTTTCGTCATTTCGGATAGAAGGAGGACTGAGCTGGTCCTTGAGCTTGTCTATGGCCACTTGTCACCCCCAGTCCATCTTCGCCCCTTTCATGGCCACGGAAGGGGCCACCACGGCCAACAGGCTTCCCAGCCTTTTCATGGCAAAGGACGCAGGTCCCACTCTCACAAACCACGTGGAACAGGTAGCCAGTGGTCAGGCTAGTTGAACTCCTCCCGCCCCCAAAGCAACCAAAGCCTCCAAACCCCCTTAGTTTGCCCTGTGACCATCATGGACATCAAGTCAGACAGAGTACCTATGCCACCTGTGGTCACTAACATCAGTCCTTTGGGTTTTGCAAATCGTCCAAAGGGGCTACTCCCTCTCCTTTGTGACTATCCCTCCACTTACGAATGACTGAGGGAGGAACTGCCAGCTCTCTTTGCCAAGGAAGCCATAGAGAGCTTGCCGGTCACAGAAGTAGGTTGTGGTTGCTATTCCCGCTACTTTCAGATGCCCAAGAAGGATGGAGGCCTTCGTCCTATCTTAGTCCTGCACCTTCTCAATCTCTTCATGAAAAAGCAAAAATCGAAATGCTCGCCCCGCTCAAGTCCTGTCTGCCCTGGAACCGGGAGACTTGATGGTTAGCATTATACTTTAAGGATGCATGTTTCTGCATCCCCCATCCAGCCTGCTCACAGACATTATACGGTGGTCCAAGAGCACTTTCGGTCCTTTAGTTCTTACCAATGCCTGTTGAATGTTCACAAAGGTGATGGAGGTGGTTGTAGCACACCTGTGGAGGTCAGGTGTTCCAGTCTGGTGGAGTCCTGGCTGTTGCAGGTGTTCACGGACAACACCATCAACTTGTGGTGCTGCAACAAACATGGCCGGGTGTGGTCATGGACACTTTGTCACAAGGCTCTCTGTCTCTGGACATGGCTGGAACATCAGGGCATTTCTATGGTGGTTCAACACATGATAGGTTCTCTGAACGCCAGTGTGGACAAACTCAACCAAAGACGCTTAGTGGATCACAAATGGCGTCTCCACACGGAGGTGGGGCAAGCATTCTTTCAGCTGTAGGGAAAGCCTTGGTTAGATAGGTTCGCCACCACCGAGAACATGCAGTACGAGGTTTTTCACACTAAAGTTTCTAAAGTGGCTGTCATGAGACACTTTTCTTCTCGTTTGGAGCTCTGGCCTCCTATATGCCTTTCTGCCGATTCCACCCCTGCCCTTAGTTCTCAAGAAGATCAGGAATGACTGCGCCCAAGTTACTCTTGTGGCTTGGAATTGAGCACAGAGTCTTTTCTCCCAGGCTATTGAGCATTATCATCGGTCCTCCGATCAGGCTGGCTCTTTAAGAGGGTCTTCTGTCCATGTAAAAGGAGAGGGTTCTGCACCTGAACCTGCGCACCCTTCACCTTCATACATGGAGATTGAGCAGCGACAGTTGACAGATTTCAAACTTCCTCCCGGACTCTTATGTTATTCTGCCAGCCAGATGTCCCTCCACCAAGTTGGTATACGCCTGCTGTTGGGATAAGTTTGTAACATTGTGTGATGCCCAGATCAACCCATTTTTGCACCTCTTTCCAAGGTTCTTCTGTTTGCTCTATCATTGGCCCAGCACGGCCCTGCTCTGGGCACAGTTAAAGGTTATCGCTCAGCCATTTCAGCATTCTTGCAGTTGCTGAACCAACCACTTTATTTAAGTCACCTGTTGTGGGTCGGTTTCTGAAAGGCTTGCAACACATGGGGGAACCCAGGCCGTTGATCATGCCCCAGTGGAATTTTAAACTCCTTTTTGATGTATGACCCTTTCAGCCTCTACACAATTGCCGTCTTAGGCTATTAGCCATTGAAACTGCCTTTCCAGTGGGCATAACATTAGCTAGGAAGGTCAGCAAATTGCAGGCACTCTCGGCGCACCTTCCTTACACCACTTTCTACCCAGACAAGTTGTTCCTATGGACACGTGCCTTCTTCATTCCAAAGATTGTAGCTCCCTTTCACGTAGGCCAGAGCATCACCCTGACCACTTTCTTTGCTCCACCTCACCTCTCCAAAGCGGAGGACAGACTTCACCATCTGGACCCAAAGAGATCATTATTGTTGTACCTTGGTCTCACAAAATAGTTCTGGGTGAATGATCAACTCTTTATGGAGTACGTAGAAACTAATAAAGGGAAGGATGCACAGACGCAGACTATCTCAATATGGATATTGCCCTGCATCAAGATCTGCAACACACTGGGCAAGAACAACCCCCTGAGGGTTTCTGTGCTCATTCTACCAGAGCTATGGCTGTACCCATGGCTTTAACCTATGGAGTACCCGTCCTGGATATCTGTCGGGCATCAACGTGGGCATCCTTGCACACATTTACCAGACAATACTGTCTGGATAGTCAGGTTCATAAGGACGGGCACTTTGCCTATTCGGTCCTGCAGGACCTTTTGATTTGAAATTGACTTCTCAGACCCAACCACTGGGAGGTATTGCTTGGTATCTATTCAAAGGTAAGGATTCTGCAGCTAGAAGTCTCTATCAGATGAACAAGTTACTTACCTCTGGTAATGTCTTATCTGGTAGAGACTGTATTTAACTGCAGATTCCTTATCACCCTTCTCAATACCTTAGTTTTTCACACCAGTGGTCAGTTCTCATCATAGCTCTGCACTCCTGGTGTGGAAAGTTGTGAAAGTAACAGACGCAGCTTGCTAGGGTGGCGGCTACATAGCTACCATGCATGTCACTTCTGGCGCAGATAACACCGATGACATTCGAATGACACCACCTACCTGCGTGCTGGGGTACTGCTCAAAAACTTCTGGATCCAGGCTACGGTAGGGAATTTGCAGATAGGTTGAGTCTCTACCAGATAAGGCATTAACGAATGTAAGTAACTTGTTCTTCATGCTCACTAAAGTGATGTGGGGATGGTCAAAGATAAAGAAAATGTTGACTGTGCTTCACTTGGCATCATCTTTTTCATTGCTGAGACCAGTTGACAGTAATGTGACAGTCTGACAGGACAAATAGGCTCTCATTATTCTAATGAGACTACTGGATTTTGAGCGGCAGAATCGCCCGCGGTGTTGGAGACTAAGGCCCTCATTCTGACCCTGGCGGTTCTCTACCGCCAGGGCCAACGGGGGCGGGAGCACCGCCGACAGGCCGGCGGTGCTCCCTTGGTCATTCTGACCGCGGCGCTTTGGCCGCGGTCAGAACGGGAAAACCGGCGGTCTCCCGCCGGTTTTCCACTGACCCTTAGAATCCTCCAAGGCTGCGCCGCCGAGGGGATTCTGACCCCCCCTACCGCCATCCTGTTCATGGCGGGAAAGCCGCCATGAACAGGATGGCGGTAGGGGGGGTCGCGGGGCCCCTGGGGGCTCCTGCCGTGCCCATGCCTATGGCATGGGCATGGCAGGGGCCCCCTAACAGGGCCCAACTAGGCTTTTCAGTGTCTGCGATGCAGACACTGAAAAGCGCGACGGGTGCTGCTGCACCCGTCGCACGCCTTCCACTCCGCCGGCTCGATTCCGAGCCGGCTTCCTTGTGGAAGGCGCTTTCCCGCTGGGCCGGCGGGTGATCTGAATCAGATCGCCCGCCGGCCCAGCGGGAAAGTCAGAATACCCCTCGCGGTCTATTGACCGCGGGGCGGTATTCAGGCGGCTTCCGACGGGCGGGCGGCAACCGCCGCCCGCCTAGGTCGGAATGACCACCTAAGTCTAACCCACTGCGGGTGACACCTGTCGCTCCAATCTGGGTTTTGCTCTGTCTAACTAGCAGTGCCTCTTCTCTAACCAAGGATAGGGATGACTGGGCAGCCGAGCGCATGACATACTTGGTTTCTCAGGGAAGCTGTGGTCACTCAGGTCTCATCCATGTCTCTCAGTTACATTAAGTCTCATATATAAATGACAAACAGAGGCAGTATATGTTTCAATATTGAGTTTAATAGAATGACTGCATCTTAGATAGCAAAGCGTGAGCTGCAAGAACCAGGACGACACAACATGACAGTATTAAAATTGTGACGAAAAGAGTGAAGCATAGAAATAACGCTATCATATTGTCACTGTTGGCAATAGACTAACTCCTACCTCAACTATGATAGAACACAGCATGTTAAGCTCTAATTCGGCCCTTCAGGTTCCCCTGGGAAGACATCATCCCCCATACCTGAGCAAAGCCTGCAGTCTGCGTTAGCATTTGTAGCGAAGTATTCAGCAATCAGCATACAATCGTGGTTCTCTGACTGGAATCTCCCTCTAACGTATAAGGGACAAGGAAGTGTTTTTATAACAACACAGCTGATGTTCTGGGAAAATGTCCCTACGTAAGGATGTGCGTTTTCTACGAATGTTGGAGACTAAACTTCTACCACGTTCACCGGCAATGTACCATGCTGTAGCCTCGGAAGAAGCACAGTGTGATCAAGAATGTCTTGTGTGAGAACAGAGTGCTGGCCTAGGCAAAAACAGTTAGATAAACAGAAAATAAAACAAGACTGTAAAAGTGGCTATTGTAACAATAATAAAATTCAGCCAAATAAAATATATCTAGGTTAAGGTGCACAGCGGCTTTGCCTAGTGTGTTAAAATAACGTGCATGGAGCTATGGTTAAAAAGGCTACACAACACTGTAAACAAACAAATACCAACTGATATATGAGGACCAGAGATGAGCTAGAGGTCAGTAACATTTCCACCATGCCATCTTTTGGAACGGCATATCATGTATTGTGTGAAACTAATATAATTATTAATGATCAAGCAGAAGCAATATTTAGAGATGCTTTTTGCTATCTCATCACTAAAGTCCGTTTTCTGTAACTTTTATTTTGTAGCTCTTTCCTCACGCTGCTTGCAGCTGATTGTACACTATGTTCCCATTATTAGAGCACATTTTGAAGCTCGAATGCAGCCTAAACACTACAGTATGCTCAGGCATTTTGACCACATTACCAAGGTAGGACATTTTAAGAAGCAAGGCATTTTTACCAAAAATAATTTGCTTTCTGTTAGAATTGTTCATGATAAAAGGAACATCCTTTTATGTGTATAAAAAAAAGTAAAAATAGCAGTGTGTTATTATGTGGTGTGGTGATCCTTATGCACATGCAATGATGTTTCCCTTGTACCTGTAGTAGAGAGTAGCTTGTCACCCTGATATGTTAGGTACCTGCATACTTTTTAATATTTTCTGTACCTCTAACAGCAACTGCAGAATTGTTTCTATCACCGTGATGGAATGTATTTTCCCAGTGAACGTTGCTGGTATTTGAAAAGATGTTAAGTTTACAGTTTTTGTTATGATATATATTTTATTTTGCTTTAGACCTTCAAATAGAGAGCTCCAATGCATGTAATGACTATCATTCTGATGGATACTTCTTAACTGCAGGTTCCTCTCCGCTGAATATCTACAGTGCTCCAAACTAGATCCAGAGAATTTTGTAGGTGTGGTCCAGTGCACTGCTTTTAGCATTGTTCGGTTCAGTCTTAGCTCTATACCGCATCGGACATGATAGAACACAGCAGCATGTTTTACGGCACCCCTGCATACTGTTGTAAGTTGATTTCTTTCAGAGTATTTTTAAGCAGATCCGGAGCTCTGCTCCCACCTTTCTCGGTCTTCTGACAACTCCTAAAATGTTTTCTCAGAGTAGACCAACATCTCCACTGAAAGCAACAGACTTCAAGGCATGGCACTACTGCAGGAAGCAGATGTCATTCACCGACCCACATGAGGTATGCCTTTAATGCTGGGCACAACTCTAAGTTGTGCGACAAATGTGTCCTAATGCACCTGAGGTGATTAGAGACTGGGAGGTGAAGTTGCCAAACAAAGGAAGAAGTCAAGGCATTTGTGCAGATGTGGCTCCGGCCCCAAATCATGGGCCAGGCCTTTGGGCTGCTCCTCCGATCAATCCATTTCCGCTTGAAGTCTTCCTGTAACTCAAAGGGTAAGTTCAGTTGCACCCATAAGACTGCAAAGCAGGACACAATACCCATCCCGCCACAGTGTTTACAAACAGAAGACCCAAGGGTATCAAGATGCAAGTCACAATACATCAAAGTCACCAGCCATAAAATAGATTCCTCAGTTTTTCCTGACATGCCCTACATTCCTTGGCTGTCATTTACCCCACAGCAGAGCAAGGCCTTCAAAGAGACAATACTGCAAATTTTCAGTGCGCTTCTGGCTCCTTCTGGTGCACCTTTGGGGGCTCCACAGAGGCCTCTAGTAACTTCACATTATTGCTGCCATGCCCCTACCTGATGCCGTCTTTCCCCTGGGAACCCACAAACAGTCCGTACCAACTCGAGTACAAACTTCCACTCTGGCCATACAGTGCACCCCAGTTCCCGCCACCAATGTCAGATTAGGATCTAGTGCTGACGCCCCTGTTGAATCCCTACTAGAAACCATCTTGAGCTCGACTGAGTCATGCTATGAGATTACAAAGAAGCCATCCGTTATCATGCTTACTCCAGTATTGGAACTGTCATAGATTCACATGCTTGAATACTTCCCCGTCGTCGAGATGGGAGTCCCCGGTGGAATGTACAACATAGACCTCAAATGTATATCTACATTACATGCCCTAGGCCTTAGTTCAACAACCTATCACAGTCATTTTGTGAAATAGACCCAAACTTAAAAATGAACCAATCACTTTGCCCCTCCCCTTAGAACCTCCTGTGAGGATCTGCCTTCCCTCAGATTTTCCACCGCACGTCATGCTGAGGAGTCTCCTTTGAGCTCTGCTCAAGATATTTTCTCTTAGAAGCTTATTCCTGAAATTTTACCTTTTCTTTCTTCTTTGGTGCTTCATACTGGCTGCCATGTCAGAGACACCAAGAAAGGGCCTTTTAAGATCTTTTCCCTCCTGTCTGAAGAAAAGATTATATGTGGATGATCCACATCAGGATTGTATTTACTGCTTATACCCAAGTCATAAGACCAAGGACTGCAAGATATGTAGAAAGTTTTCTACGAAGACTTTGAAAGACAGAGAAGGTTGTCTTCTTTTGGGGCTTCAGAAAGGTAAGGCTAGCCACTCTGACGAGGACAGTGCCTCTTCCTCTATCTCTGGTTCTAAAGCGCCTGTCAACAGGAAGCAGGAAGGCTCAGATACTCAAGAGGCGACTAGGAAAATTTCACAGAAGTCATCTGAGGGCTCTTCAAAAGTTTGCAGCCCTGCAGAGAAAAAGCAAACTGGCATCCAGAAAGGGTCAGATTCCCTCAGAAAGTCCTTCAAAAAGACGCCGCCTCTGAAGATGAAACATAAATTCAAGAAGCCAGGTTCTGCACCATCGGCAGCACCATCGTTGATAGTGCTCTTGTTGATGACTGTATCGTCAGTGACACATGTTATTGGCACTATTTCAGTGTCGACGGCGGCCGCCTCAGGATCCTCGTCGACGACACTTTCATCTCCGTCGACGGGGCGACCCATCTCGTCACCAAAACTCTACTCGTTGACGACCCTCCTGTCGACGCTTGATCTCACGCCGACTCTTCCGTCGGCAATGCCTCCATCTGTGATGTCCTTGTCGGCGATGCCTTCGTCGACGGTACTTCCGACGACGCCTCAGTCGACGCCACCCGCGTCAATGGTAATTTCATCATTGATGACACCGTCGACAACGCTTTCAGTGGCTACTTTCTCGTCTACGCCACCGTCGACGACAGTGGGATTTCCATCTTCGACAGTCAAGATGATACCTACAAAAAAACAAAGACCTTCATTACCTCTTTACCAGTCGTCGGAGCATACTCCTCTCAAACGGATATCTAAAACTCATTTGACGACGTCTGTCACATCGCCAAGTAAGGTGTCAAGACTTTTGCCATCACGCTTTTTGGATGGTGATGAGGATTCAGATGAGGACGAAGAATATGGTGTGGGGAGGAGTCCGTCCCAATTGCATGTAAAATGTCAGGAGTACTCTGATGACTCGTATTAAGATCAGCACTACTACGACCCAATCCCTCATCAACAGCAGCAGGGAATGGTATGCTTACCCCTGTCCGGTTTCTGACCTGCAAGCCATGGTATCAGATTATAAAGAGCGCTTCCGTCCACAGCCTGCAGTAGTTCCTAACCCAGTGGTTACGGCACCAAGTACTCCGGTGCCCCTGCTAGTTCTTCCTACTGTTCTGCAGGTTCCTCCACAAGTTCCACAGGAACTGCAAGCCCATGCTTTGTCAAATGATGCAGATGAGGAGGGGGTAGTACTTTCAGAGCAGGATGAGTGGGACAAATTATGTATTACCAGCGCCTGCCTCCCCAGAGCCAGCTTCTGTTAAGTCCCCTCCTGAAGATATTGGTACTTTTCATAATTTATTGGAGAAAGCGGCTTCACAGTTTGAACTACAAATGCCAACCATACAACAAGATTATTTCTTGTATGACTTTAAGGAGCCTCCTAGGAAGGTGGTCAGGGCTATCCCTATTATAGATCATGTGTGGAATCAGAGTTTAAAAATAATGCGTAACCCTGCTACAGTACCAGCGAGCTGCTGCTTGCCTTGCGGGACATCCGAAACCGGATTCAGTGATTTCCCAAGCGGCACAACGGCGTTCGAGGAACCCTTCGGCACCTCCAACTGTGCCTCCAGATAAGGATGGTAGGCGCCTTGATAACATCAGGAAAAGGTTCTCCTCCATGTCTGCCATTGTGGTGCGCTGCAAACTCCTTGGTGCTCCTGGGAAGGTACGATAGGCAGCTATGGTCGGACATCGATCACTCGTTAGATGACCTTCCAGACTCTAGCAAGGCTGAAGCGAGGAAGATTCTGCTAGAGGGACAGTGCACATCTTCAGAAGTAATTGATTGTGCGTTAGACATTGCCGCTATGGGGTTTCAGCTTCTCACCAGATCAGCAGTATTGAGGCACCAGGGATGGCTTGAGGCCACCAACTTTCGACCTGAAGTCCAAACTAAGATTCTGGACCTTCCTTATGATGGACAAGACCTTTTTGGCAAACATGTTGACCACGCTCTCCAGGCAATCCAGGTGGATACAGATACTGCCAGCTCATTAGGCTCCCTGCAAGATAAGCGCACACCCTTTTGGGGTGCCAGAGGTAGGGGGCAGTCTTCCTTTCGTGGAGGTTACCAACCATACAGGTACCCAACTTATTCCTCTCACTTCCAATCCTCCAGGCCCCAATATCATCAGAGACAACTGCCAGCAGCGGCATATAGCAGGCCTCCTCCCAGAGGAAAATCAGGGAGGCAAACCAAAGATTCCTCCCGCAGACAATGACAGCCTCCAAGGGCCTTCCTCTCTAAAGCACCACCGACAGCGCTGGCGTCAGATAACAAATGACAAGTGGGTCCTGGACATAATAAATAACAGTCACCTGCTAGAATTTACATGTATGCCCCCGTGGACACCTCCTTCCCATGTACGTCAACAGCATCTTCTCCTCCTGGAAACGGAGGTCATGTTATCCAAAGGAGCGATAGAAGTCGTACCCCATTCACAAAAGGGGAAAGGATTCTATTCTCGCTTCTTACTAATCAGAAAAAAATCTTGTCTATGGAGACCCATCCTGGATCTAAGGGAGTTGAACAAATATCTGAAAAAGCTGTCCTAGGTCGTGGTTGTTATTCCCGCTACTTTCTGGTGCCGACAAGGGCTTACGTCCTATCCTAGACCTTCGGGACCTGAACTACTTCCTCAAAAAGGAGAAATTCAGAATGCTTACCCTGGCTCAGGTTCTGTCTGCCTTGGACCCAGAAGACTGGATGGTAGCGTTGACTTGCAGGACGCTTATTTCCACATCCTGCCTGCCCACAGATGATACCTACGATTTGTGGTAGGTCTGGAGCACTTTCAGTTTACTGTGCTCCCCTTCGACCTTACCAGGTGTTCACAAAAGTGATGGCGGTGGTTGCAACTCATCTGCGCAGGTTAGGGGTGTCAATCTTCCCCCTACCTCAACGACTGGCTGTTGAAGGCGGACTCTCCCCAGAAAGTCATCTCCCACCTTCAGACTACGGCGAACCTCCTGCACACGCTGGGGTTTACTATAAACGTGCTGAAGTCACACCTGACTCCCTCTCATACACTCCCTTTCATCAGAGCTGTTCTGGACACAGTGCTGTTCTGGACACAGTGCTGTTTCGGGCTTATCCTCCTGAAAAGCGAGTCCAAGACATTCAGACTATAATTCCGATCTTTCGGCCTCGGTCTTGGGTTTCGGTGAGACTGACTCTGAGGCTGTTGAGCCTCATGGCCTCCTTCATCCTACTAGTAACACATGCAAGATAGCATATGTGGGCTCTGCAGTGGGACCTGAAGTTACAGTGGGCGCAGCATCAGGGGAATCTTTCCGACATGGTCCGGATCTCGGAAGTGACCGTGAAAGACTGCAGTGGTGGCTTTTGAATCCGCAGTGTGTCCACTGCAGATCCTTCTCCCTTCCCCAACCAGATCTCTCTATAGTGACAGATGAGTCACCTCTGGGTTGGGGCAGCCACATGGGAGAGGCGGAGATCAGAGGCCTCTTGTCTCCGGCGGAGTCTGGGCTCCATATCTATCTTCTGGATCTCAGGGCGATCAGGCTTGCATTGAAAGTGTTTCTTCACTCTTTCAAAGATAAAGCAGTGCAGGTGTTCATGGACAATACTACCGCCATGTGGTACTGCAACAACCAGGGCAGAGTAGGCTCGTGGACCCTTTGTCAGGAGGCACTACGCCTCTGGACATGGCTGGAACATAAGGGCATTACCCTGATGGATCAACATCTGGTGGGTTCCCTCAACGTCAGAGCGGATGAACTCAGCCAGTGATGCACAGCCGATCACAAATGGCGTCTCCATCCGGAGGTGGCGCAAGGTTTCTTTCAGGAGTGGGGAGAGCCTTGGTTAGATCTGTTTGCCTCCGCAGAGAACGCGCAATGTCAGCTGTTTTGCGCATTGGAGTTTCCAAAGTGGCACTCGCTCGGAGATGCTTTTTGTTTCAAGTGGAACTCTGGCCTCTTTTCCGCCTATACCACTTCTGCCCAGAGTTCTCAAGATCAGGAACGGCCGGCCCAAGTCATCTTGGTGGCTCCGAACTGGGCACGGAGAGTCTGGTATCCAGAGCTATTGAGCATGTCCATCAATCCTCCACTCAGACTGCCTCTTCAGGCAGATTGTCTGTCGCAGCAACAGGGGACGGTTCTTCACCCGAACCTGTCCAATCTCCGCCTTCATGCGTGGAGATTGAGCAGCAACAGTTGACGACTTTTGATCTTCCACCTGAAGTCTGCGATGTTAACTTGGCAGCCAGGCATCCCTCAACCAAAACTGTATACGCCTGTCATTGGAATAAATTTGTGGGATGGTGCACCAACAAATCTGTTGATCCCCTCTCTGCCCCTCTATCCGAGGTTCTTCTGTTCATTCTTTCTGTGGCCCAGCAGGGCTCTGCTTTGGGCACCCTTAAAGGGTATTTATCTGCCATTTCGGCCTTTCTTAGGTTACCTGATCTGCCCTCACTTTTTAAATCTTCTTTTGTGAGTAGATTCCTGTAAGGACTCACCCATTTATTTCCTCCCACTCCATTTATCATGCCTCAGTGGGACCTCAATCTTGTCCTTACTTATTTGATGTGTGCTCACTTTGAGCCGACATATAATTCACCCTTGCGGCTCCTCACCTTCAAAACTATCTTTCTTGTTGCTATCAGCAATGCTCGCAGGGTGAGTGAGCCTAAAGCCCTTTAATCTAAACCTCCATACTTGTCTGTGCATCCTGACAAAGTGGTGTTGCAAACTAAGGCTTCCTTCCTTCCTAAGGTGGTTATTCCTTTTCATTAAGCCCAGTCCATCACCCTGCCACATCCTTCCCATGAGGAGGAGAGACTCCACTGCCTGGACCCAAAAAGAGCGTTGGCGTTCTATCTTAATCATACTAAAGATTTCCGGGTGGACGATCAACTCTCTGTTGG
Source organism: Pleurodeles waltl (assembly GCF_031143425.1). Lineage (NCBI taxonomy): Eukaryota > Metazoa > Chordata > Amphibia > Caudata > Salamandridae > Pleurodeles > Pleurodeles waltl. The sequence continues at coordinate 440,681,984 of NC_090444.1, read as the reverse complement.
GTATGTGGGTGCAAAAAAAGGGAAGGCAGTGCAAAAGCGTAGCATCTCTCAGTGGGTGCTTCTTTGCATGAAAAAGTGCTACGCTTTGGCCAAGAAGCAACCACTGAGGGCTTGCGTGCTCATTCCACCAGAGCAACTGCTGCTTCCACCGCATTAGCACGGGGAGTTCCTGTCCTGGATATCTGCCAGGCAGCTATGTGGGCGTCCCTGTACACGTTTGCTAAACACTACTGCCTGGACAGTCGGGTCCGTGGGGACGGCTACTTTGGTCGTTCGGTCCTGCAGGACTTCCTAGTATGATCTTGGTTGGCAGCTCACCACCGAGGATGGCATTGCTTGGGTATCTATCCTAAGGTAAGTGATCTGCAATTAGAAGTCTCTATCAGATGTTCAAGTTACTTACCTTCGGTAACAAAATATCTGGTAGAGACATATTCTAGTTGCAGTTTCGTTACCGCCCACCCATCCTCCCCGCTTGCGAACTAATTTCTAGGGACAGGGATTCCCATTTCAGGTCCTTAGCTCTGGCACACCAATCTCAGTGTTCTTAGCAGCTCTGAGCTTTGGCGTGGAAAGTTGTTAAAAGAAACTGACGTCACTGTGCAAAGGCGGCTTCTATATACTACTCCCAACATCATCACAGTGACTACAATGCCAGCGACCCCTTCGGATTCGACCAACGCCACCTACCGATACGCAAGGGTATTTCTCAAAGAAAAATCTCTCCAGATCCACTCTGACGCCTGGGGGGAATTGTAAGGCAAGGAATCTGCAACTAGAATATGTCTCTACCAGATATTTCATTACCGAAGGTAAGTAACTTGTACGATAAGATATTGCTAAAAGGACCAGCCTATTGGCAGCCAATGTTCTTACGGCTATAAAGTGCCTAATACATGACAGGCATAAAACCACGGGCAATACACTTTGAAGTACCTGTTGGCTAACGGTCCTGGAATACACAGAACCCTCCTGTGGGGCGTCACCTAAGCTTGGTGGGATAGGGGATAAGAACATTTTTGTACTTGCTACCCAACTAATATTACCCCTAGCAGCCCACCAACACTGCACCATCTTAGCGCATCCACAGCCTACCATTGGCGTCTTTATAGAGCCCTCCTAGGAGACTCCACTTGTGCATAGGGGGGTATAGGCATTATTTTATTATTATTATTTTTCTTGCCTTTAGTGCCCCCCTAGCAACACACATTCAGGGCGCCATCTGTGGCACCCCCTCAGCTCACCATTTATGCTTTCCTAAAATAGAGAGCCTATGTCCCTACCTAGCGGAGTCTTTAGCCTTAACTGGTCTTTTAAAAATGTCAATAAGCTGCACCAGCCGAATGTTCAGCTTAATGTTTTGAGGATTTAGAGGCTCCATGCTGACTGATCTGCAAGTTCTTATTCCTAGGAGGGCCCTCCGCTGCATGATTAGGCAGGTGCAAAGACATGCAACAATGTTTCCTTTGTCCAGTGGCATAAGCAACACCTCATATCCTCACGTTGCCCTTCCTCCTGCCACTTAGGCTTGAAATCTAGAGTGGGGAGCACCCCCAGTCTCATCAACATTAGCTTCCTCTACTATTTCACAGAGTAGGCTGCCTCAAAAAGGACTTATCCTGTTTCTTCTCATATGAGTTAAGCACCAGCCATCGATGTGCTTGCTTGGCTAGGCTTATTTCATCTTCCCACAAACTTTTCAGCATGACACTTTTATTCATAGTTTTCTTAAGGACGTGCTCCCTTATGTCTGACTGGCACAATTCGCTATGGTCGAGGGTCTCAATGCTGTGCTATAAGTACCTTTAAAAGCCTCTTTTCCCTCTTTGTGGGTTGATTTCTGACCAAACATGATACGCTGATGGGCACTTAGTCTGAGGCTTGTTCTTTCTCACCATTGAACAGTCAAGAGCCCAAATGCCACACGCCAGAGCCTGGCAAACCCTGATTTTCTTACGCAGCATCCTACTCCTGAGAGTTTAGTGGTCCAATCTACCACCAGCAAGGTAAATCCTAACTCATTCGCCAAGAGCTACTACGGACAGGAAGACAAAAAGGATTGAGGCATTCAGAAAGCAAATGTTCGGCGAGCCTAGTTTTGAGGTTGCTCAATGCAGTTTGCCTACTAGGCCGATAAATGCACGCCCTGCGGTTCAGCAAGATCCGAGAAGAATTTAGGGCCTCCTTGGCTCATGCCATTGAAGATCATCGGGATCTGGCCAGGTATTTCATTTGTGTTGGCGTGGGTACTACCGATTGCTTGGAGAGAGCAGTTTGTACTAGTATGGTGCTCCATCACCATGGATGCATTCTACAGCGTTTTCAGGCATCCTTTATAGATATGCCTTTCAACTGATCCACCTCTTGGCACAAAAGCTGATTCCACTTTAAACCCTCCCCTTCCCCTGGGTAATTTCTTGGTCAGGGATGGGGATCCAGCAGGCAACACGCAGGTTAGCATGGACATCTGTTTTCCCAGCCACACTCCCCTGCTGCATCAGCCTTGAAGCTGCTTTAGTTTCCCCTCTGTGGCACACAATCACCCCATGGGAGGCAGGATCCAACACATTCTTTCAGGCTGGCAATCCTGAATGATGGGTACTCAAGATCGTTCAGCGTGGCTTTGCCCTTTTGTTTCTTTCCGACCCACACCACTGCCTCCCACATCAGAGTAGCTCTGAGGCGCACCTACCTTGCTGCAAGAGGTGCCAGCTCTACTTTCTAAATGGGCAATCAAGCGGGTTCTGGACCCAAAAATAGATAGAATGTTATTCTTGCCCTTACCTCATGCAGCAGAAGGATGGAGGCTTTCAGCTTATTTTAGACCGTCACCCCTGGAATGCCTTCCTGTGGAAGGATAAATTTGAAATGCTCACACTGGCTCAAGTTCTGTTTGCACTGAGACTGGTCAACTGGATTATATCCTTGGACTTGCAGGGCGGATATTTTCATATACCTGTCCTGGAGTCCCACAAACGTTACCAGAAATTCAACATAGGCATTTTCAGTTTGCGATACTCCCCTTCTGCCTCACCAGCACCCCTCAGATGTTCCAAAAAATGATGGTGGTCGTTGCTACTCGTCTTTGGAGGTTGGGAATACCAGTTCTCCCCTATCTAGACAACTAGCTGTTGAAGATGGGCTTGCCACAGTCAGTTGCATATCTCCTCCAGACAACAGCGAACCTTGTAACATCATTGAGATTCTTGATCAGTAAGTTGAAGTCGCACCTGACACCTCTTCAGAATCTTCAGTTTTTAGGAGATGTCTTGGACACAGTGTAGTTCAGAGCTTTTCCTCTGCTGCAACAGTTCAGGATATTCAGGCTATGATCTTGGTGCTTCAACCTTGGTCCTGGATCACAATGAGAACAGCTTTGAGGCTTATTAGCCCCTTAGCCTCTTGCACCCTCACTGCCAGCCACAAGTATTACATGCTTACTCTGTAATGGAATCTGACGTTCCTGTGGACCAGATGTCACCCAGATTTCAGAGGAGACTGCTAATGATTTGCATTGGTGGTTGCTCATATGCAATTGGTCCAGCGGCAGGTCCCTATCCCTTCCCCACCCAGAGCTGACAATAGTGATAGACATATCCCAGCTGGGCCGGGAGGCGGGAATTGAATTGTATCGGACAAAGCTGGGCTCCACATCAATCTGTTAGAGTTGCAGGCTATGTGCCTTGCTCTGAAGGCTTACCTGCCGTGCACCAAGGGGAGGGTGGTGCAGCTTCTCATGGGCAACTCCACTGCCACTACTTCTGGTGTTGGTTGGAGTTCCATGGCATTTTCCTGATCACCAATTACTTGGCAGGGTCCTTGAATGCCAGTGTTGATGTGCTGAGTAGGCAGTTTCTGGCAGAACATGAATGATATCTAGATCCTGAAGTTTTGCAGGGCATCTTCCAACAGTGGGGAGTGCACAACCCTGAAACTTTGGGTATTAGAGTTTCTGCAAAAGCATTAGTTAGGAAAACGTTTCAAATAGAACACCGGACTCCTGTATGCCTTTCGGCCTGCCACAGCTCCTACCTCAAAATCTGAAAAAGATAAGAACGACATGGCCAAATCATGCCAGGCGTAGACTAGAAGAATGTGGCACGCAGAACTTCTTTGCATGTGCAGTTGTCCTCTGATCAGGCTACCACTTCGCAAAGATCTTGTTTTGCAGCAGTGAGGACAGACTCCTCCACCTGAAGCTGCGCAGTCTGCACCCATACGCGTAGCATTTGAGCGGCAGCTACTGACTGTTTGATCTGCTGCCTGACGTGATGGATTTCATCCTTGCCATCAGCGCCATTCCACTAAATCCATTTGTTCCAGGCACTGGGGTAAAATTGTGGCCTGGGATGGCACTTGTAAGACTGATCCCTTACAAGCAAAGCTCAGGCTACATTCTTGTAGAATCATGACTCCCTTTTCGTATCCATCTTTCTGACTGCATTTTCTGTTCCTCATTACCTATCAAAAGAGGAGGAGAGGTTGCATTAGCCCCAAAAGGGCTTTAAGCCCTTACATTGATTGTACCAAGGCACAATGCGTGAACGATCATCTTTTTTTGTGGGGATCTCCTGAGTGAGGTAAGGGAGGACAGTGCAGAGGAGGACTCCACAGACCTCCCACCTGCAGCGGTACTCTTTTGGTATCTATTCTAAGGTGAGAAATCTGCAGCTAAAAGCCTTCACCAGATGAACAAGTTACTTACCTTCGGTAACGCTCTTTCTGGTTAACACTCGTAGATTACTCACTGACCTCCCCGTTCTGTGAGGTAGCATCTTTTAACACCTGAAAAGGTCATAAGTTAGTAGTCAACACACTGATAATAACATTTGTTCATGCACAATGTCTCAAGGTGTAGAAATGGAAAAAATAAGAAAGCAACATCAGCATGTATGGTAGGGCTTATATGCAGCTCCCCTCTTCAGATGTGCATGGCTCCACCTAGCGGCTCACAAGAGCACTGTTGAAGGAAAGTTTCCAGATCCAGTCTGGTGTCTGAGAATTATTTTTTAGGTTAAAGTATCTACCATAAATAGCATTACTGACGGTAAGTAACTTGTTCTTTAGGTAGATTGAGCATAGGACTTTTGAGATCAGTTCAAATCCACCCTAATACTATCTGGAGCGAAATCGTATCTGTTAGAAATGGGGTCTCTAGTTGGCAGTCGGTTTGCACCCTGTCAAAGTATGGACCCTCACTCTAGTGAGGATAAGTGAGCTACCCTCTCAGATAACCCCTGCTCACCCCCTTGGTAGCTTGGCACAAGCAGTCAGGCTTATCGCAGAAGCAATGTGTAAAGCGTTTGCACATAACACACTGTAATAAGTGAAAACACTACAAAAGGACACCAGTTTTAGAAAATAGTCAATATTTATCTATATAAAACAAGACCGAATACAATAAAAATCCAACATACAGTAAGAAAAATATGAATTCTGCAAGATTTACTCAAAACTACAGTTCCTTGACGTCGATAGCTCCACCTGGGGCTATCACAGCATTGTGAGCAACAAAACCAACAGCTCAGGCCGGCCGCGGCGTTGCGGGCCAGCTACGGTGTCAGGAAGACCCACAAACAGTACCTTGGATTTGCAGGGTGTCGTGATCCTCGCTGTGAGCTCCGGAGAGCGGCATAATTGACGTTGCGGTGTCGGTTCCGGAGTCGGTGCAGGAGTCGTCCGGCCCTTGAAGTCACGCACCTTTGCGGATCGAAATCCAGGCTAATGAAGTCAGGTGCGCCGGCGTTGATGGCGTCAGGGCTGCGGTGCGAAGCGGGACGATGCGACGTGCAGTGCCCACAGGTCACGGTGCAGGCTGCAGCTCGGTGATGGGGTCCAGCATCGTCCGTGAGACCAGGGCTGTGGTGTGAAGCTGGGCGGTGCAACGTGTGGTGTCCCGAGGTCATGGTGCAGGCAACGGCGTTGTCGTTGCAGAAGCGCTGTCGTCGGTAGGCCCAAACCAGCGGTGTGGGACGGGACGGTGCTTCGTGACCCTCACAAGCGGTGTCCACAGGCCACGGTGCAGGCAGGATGCCTGGTGACGACACAGGTGTCAATGATGCTGGCATCGGTGGACCGGGGCTGCGGTGCGGGACGGGACGGTGCTTCGTGTACCTCACGAGCGGTGTCCACAGGCCACGGTGCAGGCAGCGCGCCGGTGTCAGCAGGTGCGGCGTCACCGGGAATGCCCAGGCTGCAGTGTGAGCAGGCGATGCCAGAGTGTGGGGCCCACAGGTTGCCGTGCGAGCATCGGCTCAGTAAAGTCATCTGATGATGGCGTCGGTGAGACCAGGGTTGTGGTGCGAAGCAGGGCAATGCGACTCTGTGCGGCGTCGGCAAGTCACGGTGCAGGCCAGCGGCGTTGTTGGCGACGTCGCAGTGGTTTCTCCTCTTGAACAGCACAAAACACACCGTTCCCAGTGCTGCAGGTCGAGGAAATTGAAGTCTTTGGTGTCCCTGAGACTTCCAACAGGAGGCAAGCTCTACTCCAAGCCTTTGGATAACTTTCTCAAGCAGGACACACAGCAAAGTACTCTTTTCAGGCAGAAGTAGCAACTGCAGGCCAGTCCAGCAAAGCAACACAGCAAAGGGACAGTACTCTTCCTCCAGCTCTTCAGCTCTTCTCCTTGGCAGAGGTTCCTCTTGATTCCAGAAAGATTCTAAAAGTTTTGGGTCTTCTTCTTATACCCAGTTCTGCCTTTGAAGTTGGCGAACCAAAATCTCAAGTGTTTGCAAGATCCTTCCTTGTTCAGGCCAGGCCCCAGACGCACACCAGAGGGTCGGAGACCGCATTGTGTGAGGGCAGGCACAGTCCTTTCAGGTGTGAACGACCACTCCTCGCTCCTCTCTAGCTCAGATAGCTCATCAGGATAAACTGGCTACACCCCCACCCCCTTTTGTGTCACTGTCTAGAGGAGAGGTGTGAACAGCCCAACTGTCAAACTAACCCAGACAGACAATCCACAAACAGGCAGAGTCACAGAATGGTATAAGCAAGAAAATGCATACTTTCTAAAAGTGGTATTTTCAAACAGACAATTTAAAAACCAACTTCACTAAAAGATGTATTTTTAAATTGTGAGTTCAGAGACCCTAAACTCCACATTTTTATCTACTCTCAAAGGGAATCTTCACTTTAAGGATATTTAAAGGCAGCCCCCATGTTAACCTATGAGAGAGATAGGCCTTGCACAGTGAAAACCGAATTTGGCAGTATTTCACTGTTAGGACATATAAAACACACTAGTATATGTCCTACCTTAAACATACACTGCACCCTGCCCCTGGGGCTACCTAGGGCCTAACTTAGGGGTGCCTTACATGTAGTAAAAGGGAAGGTTGAGGCCTGGCAAGTGGGTACACTTGCCAAGTTGCATTGACAGTTTAAAACTGCACACACAGACACTGCAATGGCAGGTCTGAGTCATGTTTACAGGGCTACTAATGTGGGTGGCACAACCAGTGCTGCAGGCCCACTAGGAGCATTTGATTTACAGGCCCTGGGCACCTCTAGTTCACTTTACTAGTAAATCAGATATGCCAATCATGGATAAACCAATCAACAATACAATTTCTATAGGGAGCACTTGCACTTTAGCACTGATTAGCAGTGGTAAAGTGCACAGAGACAATAAACCAACAAAAACAGACCTCAAAAAATAGGAGGAAGAAGGCAAAAAGTTTGGGGATAACCCTGCAAAAAGGGCAATTTCCAACACAACCCCCTCCCAGCCTAAAGCCAGGGTAGGCCAATCAATACCTTGCTGGACTTCCCTGCTCAGGGCGATAGAACCTGGACAATGGCCCACTACTGCAGGAGCTGTTGCCAGTTCTACGCCTCTCAGAACCCAGGTTGATCCCTCGGTCAACACTCTCAGGGCCCACTGAACTAACCTTGGGAGACCTCTTCTCCTCATCTGAGAACTCCATCTGTGCAGCATCTAACCTTACCTTGCTCACAGATACATCCCAGTAGGCAGACAGTACCACCAGGGCCAACAGTGTGATGTAGCCCATCCCACCCCTGGGGTCTGACTTCAGTCCCCCTCCCAGGGAAAACTCTGACCACAAGGATAAAAAACCAACAGAGGCCACTGACAGCTGTCAGTGCCAAGCGCCAGGACCCGGGCCATGCTAGGGTTTCTAGCCTCTGTGGTTTTAAAAAGTTGGGGGCAGTAACCCCAGGTGACTTGCACCCTTTTTCCACTTCCCTTCCCTTCCCACCAGTTCAGGAGTGGTGTCCTGAGACTGGTCACTCACCCTTGGGTCTGTACCCTCAGGCTGATCAGGGGACAGGGGTGGGCTCTCCCTCCTCCTGTCCCTCGTGCTGGGATTCGGTACCCTCCGCCTTGGAGTGGTACCCCCAGACAACTGAACTGTGAGGGTGCCTCTGGGGGCCACCCCTCCCAGTTCCCCTGACACCTGGGGCAACTCATTACCCAGAAGGCAGGCTATGGGCATCTGGGGACTGACTATGACCCACCTCTGGGTCACCTCCCCACCCCACTCTTGGGATACCAGGGCCATAGGACGGTAGAAGTCCTGACCGTGGGCTGCTGTCACCCTACACACCTGGCCAGTGTACTGTTCTGGGGAGACGAGCCTTTCCACCATCATTGTATGGCTAGCCCCACTGTCCCTCAGAGCAGTGACTGGGACCCCATTCACTGTTACCTGGTGAAAGTGACGACTCCCAACCTCAGGGATCATCAACTCACCCTCTGAGTCAACCTCCCAACTAAGGGATATCATGGCATGGTCAATGACCTGCCCCTGGGGGCTACCTCCCCCTAAGGCCACATTAGCCACCTCGTTAGAGGGGCCACCAATGTGGGTTGTCTTAGGACAGACAGAGTCCCATTTCATGTGTCCTAACTGGGAACACTGAAAGCACCGTGGTTGAAAATGGGGTGCCCTGGGCCACCACCCAACAGAACCTCCCTGCTTCCTGTCAGAAGGGGCCTGGGGCTCTTTTTCTCCCTCCTTATCCTTGGACCTGTCTGCATCTCGCTTGACTTCCCTTTCCTTCTTCTGGGAACCCTGCCCACCTTTGCCGAAGTCTCCCCCATAGACCTTCTTGTGAACCCTGGTACTCACCCAACGGTCCGCTTCCATAGCAAGCTTCCTGGGGTCAGTCAGCTTACTATCAGTCAAGTGCTGACACAGCTCTGCAATACACAGACTAGACAAGTGTTCCTATGCAATTAAGTTGTACAGCTGCTGAAAATCTGTCACATTACTGCCCTTCACCCAACCATCCAGTGCTCTGCAAAACGAATATACACAATCTAACCAGGTCTGGGACTCAGTTTTCTTACTCTGCCTAAACTGGTCCCTGTACTTGTCAGGAGTGAGACCATACCAAGTGAGAAGGGCCTCCTTCATGTCAGCGTAGGTGAGGTTGTACCCCTTACCCAAAGCTAGCAAAGTGTCCCTCCCCTCCTCTGTCAAGTGGTTCCACAATCCTGCTCCCCAATTCTTCACCTAATTTCCCTCAAACCACCTATGTATGTCATCTCCCTTCTTGTACTCTCCCCCTACGTTTTTAGGAATGTGCACAGTTCTGTCTGACTGCACTGAGGAATTGCTGCCACCATCCTGGTTGGACCTGATTCTCACATCCAGCTCTTTTGCTTTAAGCTCATGGTCCAAAAGCATCTTTCTTTCCTCCATGGCTCACTGCTCCCTCTGACCCTCCATTTGTAATCTCTCCAACTCAATCTGGTGCCTCCTGCCTTCTCTCCTGTCCTCCAGCTCCTCTGGAGTCCGTCCTTGTGATCCACCACCACCAATGCCCTGGCAGCTCATGCACCCTCAGTACTTCTTCCCTAGAATTTGTCCGCAAACTCTCCACTTGGATCCTCAGACTGCCCACTGGCAGTTCTGGCTGCTACCCAGGCCCTCAGCGCCTTCTGTAGCTCCTCCTTTTTGGTGAGGCATCTGATTTGAACTTTGAGGTTTTTACAAAATGCCTTCAGTTCCTTCATGGAATAGGTTTCCAACCTATCCTCCTCAAAAACCAAATCCTGGGATACAACTGAAGATGCTCTTGATTGAGACATGATGTCGTTGGGGTGCACTTGAACTCAAGATCCAAAATAGGTCAAAGAGAAAAAAAATAAAACTGTATGTGGCATGTAATGGTCTGTGATATCGTAGTAGTGTACACCAATCACTGTAGGTCAAGTGCAAATGCAAGTCCTATCCTCACCACTATTAACTATCATTTTACTTTTGTTAACCATTTGTGTGAACAAATTCTTAGGTCAATTCAACAGTTGCCTTGCTTAGTTACTTTGTTATTATCTATCCTAATCACTTTTAATTTACATTTAGAAAGTAGAGGTAGTATTTTGCCTTTGGATGCAATTTCATGCAGTACATCATTGCTCTTCTTAACGTGCCTGATTTAGAGAAGGAACAAAATTACTAACAATGAATTGCTAGAATGGCTTCTAGTCATACAGTTGTCTTAATTATATTATGAACAAACTTCGGAGTGAATTACATAGACCCTCAATACCTGAATCATTTTCTGGCACTGCCAACTTCTTTAATAGTGTACCAGCATCTATCCAATGCTACAAAAATACAAATGTAATCCCACAGTAGTTTAAAAAAAAAAGTAAGCACAAATAAATAAAACTATGTGTGACTTCCATTTCGCTTTAATATCTACATTTTCTGACATTGTTACAGTCTATAATAGTTAAGAGGTTGGGGTGAGGAGAAGCTCAATGGTTATAAATATGAACATTAAAAAAATGCTATAACTTCAAACACAAATACTAATGACAGTTTTCAAATAAATACTGTTAACTTGTTTGAAAAGTATTTTAATTGCAGCTTGTCTTCTCCATAGGACTATCATGACCATGTAGCAGAAATTTCAGCTAAGCTAGTAGCTATAATGGATGGCTTATTTGACAAACTCTTGTCAAAGGTAATATGTATGCATGTTTCATATTGATTTTATATACACTTCATAATATAAATGATTTAACAGTAAAACCGCTATTTGTTATACATTTTGTCATATGTAGAGGATTCTTTTCTGATTATGGCCACACAAATTTTGTGATTTCTCTTTCAGAAATTGTGATTTTTGATTGCTGATTCTGGGAGGTTTTTTTTAAATGTAAAACTGTATGTAGACCTCACTCTTTTATTTAACATATTAGAACACAGTGTGTTCACTTAGGGATTTGTTTCACTTCTTTATATTACATCACGTTACTGAACTTGTGTTCATGGTGGCAAATATAGTACGGCATATGTTGCATCTCGCAGCCAAATACCATGGGCAGACCGTTCTTAGCCTTCCACTTTTTCTGGTAAACAACAACACAGAAAATCTTCATTCAGCTTCTTTTGACTGGCGAAAGATCACTACCACATCCTTTACTGAGATACTTTGGTCTTCATTTTAAAAGTTACATAGAAAATAGTTCTGAAAATGGCTCCTTCTTCAATAATTACTAAATCAAAACAAATAAAAAAGGAGAGAAAACACAAAAGAAATTTCTTAAACCAGCACTGGAGAAAAACACTGTTTAAACAAACCTGATAAGCAGTGATGTCCTCAGTAATATCATCATTGATCACTGTGATGTCATGTGCAGCACAAGTAGTGGGGCATGTTATGGTTTGCTCCACGAACCATATATTATACATTTCACTGGATTGTCTTGTTTGAGTCTGAACCATAAACAGCATGTCATCCTCCCAGTGTGTCCATCTCTTGCTTTTGGGAAATGTTATGGAGTTTGTTGATATTGCCTTACAAAGATGTAATGCAACTGTCTTGTTCAGTTGCTTGCAGGCAAAACAGAGGTCATATTGGAACACTATATTTATAAATCTAACTATCTTAAAATATATATAATATTCTGAATATGTATTATAAATAACACTAAGTGCAAATTCCATATGCACTCCTTTGATGTGGGATCAACCCACTATCACAAATTGCCTCCAGCATATCTACTAATGGGTGAAATAATGATTACTGTTATTAAATGGAGTTAATATAGCTCTACACCACGCTTCCCAATAACCAGAAATCCCTGTATTGTTTTCCCAGGTCATTGGGATCAGTACCAGCTCTTGATGAAAAAGTCTAAAGCCTTGGTATAATGCTCATCAGAGTTTCCTTCTCTATTCGGGTCACTGCAATGATCAGTGGTAGTCTCTAACTCAAATGGGCATGCTTAGCAGAATATTAACTATACTGCAGCTCTACCAATGACGATCTAATTGCAGACTTCAGTATTACACGTTTAGACTTGGGAGGGGGGGCGAGGTATACTTAGTTGCATAAGCACATGACCAGATTGTGCCTTAACACAGACACAATTGCATTAAACAAACTCTAAAAGCATTACACTGTGCAGGCCGGACACTGTACAGTGCCTTCCAGGTGAAAACTGTCCCCAGATGATTTAACAAGCAGCAGGGCAGTTCCCAGCAACCCATACAGCAAAATATAGAGCTTCTAATTCCAGTTTCAATTGCAAGGAAAAAGGTGACACCAACTATGACTGCATCAAGCCTCACCCTAACAGCACAAACAAACAAAAACGTTTTCTGCGAGCCAGCATTTGGTGTAAAATTGTCCCAGATGTGAAAACCAAAGATCAGTGCCAAAAAGTGTTCTTTAGACTAGCGGTTCTTAACCTGTCCTCTGATGACTCTTGAGGGTCCACAACACCTGCTCAGGGGTCCTGCGGCTCTTTGGAGAGTTAAATAATATTAGCAGAAAGAATATACACTTAAAAACCAATATGTAAAATTGAAAGTGTTAAAACGCTCCGTAGATGTGAAAGAATTCGAAATAGGAGATTAAAAACCGAGTTGCTATTCTTAGCTTGATTCTTGGCAGCAACACAAGTACAACAGGCAGTCGTATGAGCGATTGGTTGCCTTAGTTGAAGCTTTAGTATGAGCTTACAAAAGCAGAGGATGTATGAGGAGTGAAACACTAAAAAGTGGTATGCTACAGTTAAATATATAACTTTGTATTTTCGAAATAAAACCCAATTTTGAAATGCTCCAACCTCACCATTATGATTTCGATTTCTGTACATTGTTTGTGAAGTAAAGAGAATATTTAATAATTTATGTATTATTTTTTCTGTATTTCGCTTATGTTTTGGGGGATCAAATTATCAAAATGATTTATGCTGGGTTTCCTAGCTTCCGGGTCCACAGGTGCCAATAGTTTAAGAACCACTAATTTAGACAGTCCCATTAGTGCTGTCCCGACCGTGCACAAGTTGTCAGATTATACCTGTGTTTCCTTAGAGCACTATAAGACATGTTGGCTGCCAGATATACTTAATATCAGTGCTTAATTTGTACTTGTTTCCGGTGCTGAGCACCGGCCCTTATTTTTGAGGGCCGGCGCTTAGTCTTCTGCCTCAAGCTTTTGCTGCGAGCAAAATACATATTTGGGAAAGAGAAAGTAGGAAGCTGCAGGGGTGAGCTGAAGGGGCAGGGAGTGGCTTTAAATGGATTGAAGAGGCCCGAGATGGCTTCAGGATTAGGCTGTCTCAGTATTCCGTGTTCACACATTTAATTTCAGCAGCCGCGTGTTTAAGAGGAGGGCTTTGGGCACTGGCACCTTTTTATTGACTTTTATTGACAAATTAAGCACTGCTTAATATTTGTTTACATTTGTTAATTATGAACCCCTTGGTCTAATGAGAAACTGTTACACTTAAATAACATCATTTCACCTTTGTTAGATTTCAAACAGTATTTCAATCTGTATAATATATTGGCTTAAAATATGTATAATGTAACCTTTTTGATTAACCTTTAGCCTATAATATTTCAAGAAAATCTAGATAGTCGAGTCAGAACTTTAAAAAAAACATATAGAATTGTAAAGTAAAGGAATCCGTGAAAAAGTTACAGTTTATTTATATTTCTGTGAACAGTATGAAGTGAAAGCCCCAGTGCCCTCGGCCTGTTTCCGAAATATCTGCAAACAGATGGCGAAGATGCATGAGGCAATATATGATCTTCTTCCTGAGGAGCAAACGCAGGTGAGTGTAATACATTTTTATACAAAACTGAAGATTGTTTTTTTTCTTCTTCCTCGGATACAATATGTACTTCTTGATTTTAATGTAGTAGCATTTTGTGACCGCTAGGTTGAAACTATTGCCCACATGAGCAGCGAGTGGATGGGAAGTTTAACAGAACTCCTCATTCTGCACCTCTGCAAAAAAGAGTGCTCTCATATTTTGGCATCATGGTTCAGCATACCTCAATGTAGGTTGCTGTGGTCATGCATTAATGCAAACTGTTGGTTCCCCATGTTGGAATAGGAGCTGCTTTTTCCTTGTAGCAGGAAGTGGAACAGATCTGCTGTTTTAATACTCCTACAACAATATTGATTAGTCTGCAGACTCTGCTGGTGTTTGCTTATGGTGCCCTGTACTGTGTGTAGTTGGGTCTGAAAGCAGGCTGTAGGTTGCCGACAGATGGATAGTTTGTATCAAAAGTTATTTCTCAATTTGTATGTATTGTGCCATTGCATGGAACCAATCGAGGCTTTTAGGAAATATTCTTGTCTGCAGAGGTCGTGGATGGAGATTTCACCAAATGAAAACTGTCTGGAAATGATCTTTAACTGTATATTCCCAAACCCATGGTCTCTATAAATTGTATGTAGTGTGAAAAACTTGTTCTCCAGTGCAGATTGCAGCATTCTTTCTCTGGTGATCTTGTTATCACATTTCCCATGGTTAACAGATCCGTTGTTACCAAATCAGTATCAGTGTAAGCATAATAGAAGTGATTTTGCTTATCTGCTAAATATGTAGATTCCCGAAGTGTTCTGATTTCGGCACGCAAGTTCTTTAACTGTCTTCTTGTCAATATAAAGGTTGAAACATATGGTGCTGAAACGAGGCCTAGTACTTGGTGGCATCACTTGTACAAAACACTTTAACCACATTTAACGGAAACATATTGAAATGTGCTTGTTCTTCCCCAAAGATGGAAAATGCACGATGACAGTGTGCACTGCACTGCATACAACTATAAAGTGCTTGTGCCACTGCCACAAAAGCCCAAAAGGAATGTAATCTTTGCACTGCTTTAAAACAACAAGTTGCTACCCACAAGCTTGGTAAAAATCAGTACTTAGCAGTCCTTGTGCTGGCTTTCAAATAAACACAAAAGTCCTTTGTTAGATTGTTTTCTTTCCGCTGTCGGATTTGAACGTGTTTCCTCTTGCTCCGGTAGATCTTGGTTTGGAACTATCTGAAATTCTCTCTTCTTTTCTATATACCTCAGTATAGTTCTCGATTGCGTTTTCTAAACTTACATTCAATCAGATTGAAATCATCGGGGTTGATTAAACGTCCTTTTTGGGCATCCTCGCCCTTCTTGGGCCTACTTCAACGCGTGGTTGTCGAACAATGTCAGGTTAATGGAACCGACTCAGTTTTGCTTTTGACATTGGTGTCACGCCAAGTTTCCATATACCGATCAGCACTCGTGTGCAATCTCTGTCTTTCTCTGGATCAAGGAGAAGAAAGCTGTGAACTGTGTGGGTCCTGTCGTTCAAAGAAGACTCTTGAGGATCGAAGAGCACGTCGGTTGGAGATGGCGTCCAAGTCGGCGGAACAAATGCCCGACATCTTTGGGGAACAATACGCACAAGAAGAAATGGCTCATCAACCAACAGTTTCCATTGCAGACTCCGATTTGCATCGAGATTCCGATGTTAACAGCCAGTCCATCCCACCGGCGCAGTACCTGATTACAGCCGCTCCTTCCCATCAACAAAATACAGCCAAAAAGACTTCAACACCGGTCTTGGGTCCCCCACTGCTTGCCAGCCATGATCGGACCTGAAAAATACAATCGGATGACCTACCTTTGGGACTCCTCTTCTCGGTGATAGTGCGCATGGGCATGAAGTCCTTTGTTAGATTGTTTTACCGCAGGAGGGTGAAGTAAAGAGAGTAGAAATTTATATGTACAGATATATATATATATATATATATATATATATATATATATATATATATATATATATATATAGTGAAAAAGTAAGATGTCCATGCAATGTATATACATATTCACAGAAATAAAGAACCACAACGGCTACAGGCTTCCTACCAGGGAAGAGGGAGGGCGCATGTGACTCTGCAGTACTACATGCCACAAACAGATGTATACTGGGAAAGTAACATTTTACCACACGGGAGAGCCTTCTTCCTATCCACCAGTGAACAGGGAGGTTTCCATGGGCCACAGGCCAGTACCAAGCAACCTTGACTTAATGACACAACACCCTGCGCAAGGAAATCTGGTGGGTCAGGCTTCCACCAGCATGGTGAACCCAAATTCAACTCACCCAGACAGAATTAAAGAGTCAACACAGTCAGGCAACAGATGTTTTCCTCTGCCAGCCTAACGCTCCAGTCAGCCAATGCCAGCTGTCTGGTGGGAAGATTTTCTATGACACATGGTTGGTGAAATCTTTCCAGTAGTCCCTCAGAAATCTCTGGCAAACATGGCTCAAAATATCCAGGATGTCAGTAGGCTGCAACATAGATCATTTGTTCTGAGATGCACATTTCCAACTACTTGAGAAGAGCAGTCAGACTGGAATGAGATGCACAGGCTTTTCTGGTGATGTGCAGGTGGTTTTGATGGATTTGCCATTTGATGTGTCTCACCTGTTTAGCGAGAAGTCTGTTTCTGCAAGAAAACCAGTCACTTTTCTACTCCGGTGCAATAGCACCCTCAGCAATTTTGCCCCTTTTAAGGCTACTCCAGAGGTTTGGCATAGCAGCAACTCCAAGGACCTCTTCCTCTGCCGCAGGCAATTCAGCTTTTTTTGGAATGGGGCGGGGGATCATGCAGACAATGTACAGTCCACCATAGGCAGTGAACAACCCATATGGCAAGCTGTTTAGTTTGACCTTAGTAGCACATGACCCTCCTGTGTGAGGAAGGATCAAACAATTTCTTTCAAGTGTGGCAAAGTATACCATCTGACAGGAGGGTCCTTCAGATCATCTGATGAGGCGATGCCCTGCCATTCCTTTTGTCTTCCACCTACTCAAGATTGTCTTTCAGAAGAGTGCCTCTCCATATTGCATCAAGAGGCGCAAGCTTTTTTGGCCAAAGGAGCCATAGAGAGGGTTCCAGCCCTGGAAATAGGGACTGCTATTTCCTGATGATGAAGAAGGGCAGAGGCATTTGTCCAATTTTAGATCCATACTTTCTGAACACCTTGCTGCAAAAGGACAAATTCATGATGCTTATTTTGGCCAGGTTTTGTCTGCCGAGGATCCAGGTAACTGGATGGTGACTTTAGACCTGTAGGACTTCTACTTACGTGTTCCCATCCCGCAGTCCCACAGATGCTACTCATGGTTACAGATAGGCTGGGAGCATTTTAAATTTGCTATGCTCCCCTTTGGCCTCACCTGTACACAAAGGTGAGAGTGGTGGTAGCAGCACTGCTACAGAGGTTGGAGATTCCAGTTATCCTTTATCGTGACAACTGGCTCCTGAAGGCGGACTCACCTCAGTCAGTCATAGACCACCTCTAGGCGAGATCAAACCTTCTGACTTAATTGGGGTTCATCTTCAGCCTGCTGAAGTCACACCTGACTCCTTTGCAAGGCTTTCTTCTTATTGGGGCTATTTTGGATTTGGTGCTGTTGCAGTCTTTACCTCTGTTACTAGTCGAGGACATTTGGCATATGATCCCTATGTTTCAACCTCTGTCATGAGTCTTATTGAGTGGCTTTGAGACTTCTTGGCCTCCTGCATCCTGCTAGTTGACCATGCAAGGTGGAATACGTGGGCTGTACAGCTGAACTTGAAGCATCAGTGGGCCCAGCACTAGCGGAACTGACCCCATCTAGGTGTCGAAGGAAACTGCAAAAGATCTGCAGTGGTGGCTGCTAAACCACATTTGGACCAGTAACAGACCCCTCTTACTACACCACCCAAGACTGACTCTGGTGACTGATGGGTCGCTGCTGGGGTGGGGAGGTCATCTGGGAGAGGTGGAGATCAGAAGAGACGGACCTCCATTGGAGACCCAACTCCACATCAACTTGAAAAGAAAGCCTTCCTACTGTCCATCAAGGGAAACTGCTTCAGATTGTCATGGACAAGACCACTCCCATGTAGTACTGCAACAAGCAGGGCAGGTTGAAGTCCTTGTTCCTGTGTCAGGAGGCTCTTTGCCTCTGGAGTTCACTGGAGCATTAGGACATTTCCCTGCTCGTAAGCGACCTGACAGTATATTAGAATGCCTTGGCAGATTAACTCAGTCAGCAGCACCTGGTGGATCACGAGTGGTGATTACACTATAAGTAGCACAGGGAATCTTCCACCAGTAGGGAGAACCCAACTAAGTATTTTTTCACGGTTGAAAGCGTGTATCAAAACTTTAGTGTGCTAGAGTTTCGAAGAAGGCTTTTCCTCGCTGACTGTTCTGTATAGAGTGTGGCACAAAACCCCTGTATGGCTTCCACCACTGCTTCTTCTGCACTGAGCTCTGAAAACAATCGGGAACAATTGGGCTCAAGTCTTGAGCCCAATTGGTTCCAGATTTGGCAAGGACAGTGTATGTGGAACTTCTGCCAATGCTCATCTGTCTTCTAATCCCACCACTTCAGTGGGACACCTGCACCTTGGTTTGCTCAATGTGCACCTCCATGCATGGATATTGAGTGTTCAGTCTTCCTCTTAATATTGTGGATATCATGCTTGCTGCTAGGTATCCCTAGTGCCACATATCACACCATGACTATCTTTATATGGACCAACTTGAGGACAGTGGGCTGGATAGCCTCCCTTGACACTGGGTTCAGTTTCACCTCCTTCATTCCAAGGAAGAATAAGCTTCTTCTGCGGTGGTCATCCGACTTGCTGGCGAAGTGTTAGACTTGCAGCTGACTTCTGGTGAGATTAAGACCAATGTTCTTATGGAAGTCCCTGGGCAAGGTTCTACGGAACAGCTTCTTCCCTTCATTGAAGTCCTAACAGACACACTAATGAGCACTTGGGCAAAACCTTGTTCTTGCCCACTGATAAATGGACAAGGGAGACCCAGTGGACCTGGTTTTCCTCATATAACACTATAATAAAAGGTTTGGGAGTCCAGGCATCCAGAAATAGACTGAACCCTAACTCTTTTCCAACAGTGTCCCAGATAGGGAATCAAAACATATAAAGGCCTTTGGGAAAAGGATATTTTCCTCCTCCAGTCTTGTTCTTTGTTCTGTGAGTTGCAGCTGCCTCCTATGTTGCTTTTGCACTAATCACCCGAGAGGATATCCAGGTGCTTGGGCAGGTGTGTAGGTGTGTGGTCCCCAAGATGTTTATGCAAAGAACTGTGTTTTAAGCTTTTTGCAGAACTCTAGAAGTGAGGACAAGGCTCTGAAGTGTTGAGGAGCTTGTTGCATGTCTTGGGTGTGATGTAGGAGAATGAGCAGCATCCAGGTTTGCTTCTGCAGATACAAAGAGTGCGTGCAAGTGAGGCAGAGTGTAGGTGTCTGGTGGATTGGTGAAAGTGTATGCAGCTGTTAAGGTATTCTAGTCCTGTTTAGTTTAGGGCTTTGTATGTGTGCATGAGATGTTTGAATTGGCTGTGCTTGTGAATGTGAATTGGCTGTGCCTGTGAATGGGTAGCCAGTGAAGATTTCCGAGGTGCGATGTGATGTGGTTGCGGCATGGGAGGTCAAGTTGGAGTCTTGCTGCGGTGTTCTGGATGGTCTAGAGTTTGTGTAGGAGTTGTTAGGAGATTCCGGCATAGAGTGTTGCCTCAGCCCAGCCTGCTGGTGATGAGTGCTTCTTGGATAAACATTTGAAGATCTTTTGCAGCATCATAGCATGTGGAAGTAGGAGGTGCACACTGAATTGACTTGAGACATTATGTTGAAAGTTGAGCTTGCTGCTTAAGATGTTCCCTAGATTACTTGTATAGTCTCTGGATTGAGGGTGTTGGTATTAGCTCTGATGGCCACCACGTGGGGTCCTTTGGGGAAGTCTTGTTGCCGAAGATCTTGACAAAGTTGAGATTCATACATTTGGTTCGCATCCAGTCTTCTTCCATGGTCAAGCAGTTGGTGAAGTTGGTTCTGGTGGTGGTTGTTTTGTCTGTCAGGGAAAGGATGAGTTGGATGTCATCAAGGGCAGGGATGTCTTGTGATTGGATGATGTTGGCAAGCGATGTTATGTATAAGTTGAAATAGGTGGGGTTGAAGGAACGATCTCTGATGGACTCCGCATATCAGTTTCTTGGTCTCTGACGTAAAGGGTGGCAGCCTGACCCTTTGGGTTCTTCTCATGATGAAGGAACAGATCTATTTGAGAGCGGATCCTTGTATGCCAGTCTTGTGGAGTCTTCTGATGAGGGTGTTGTGGAAGACCGTGTCAAAGGCTGCGGAGGGGTCGAACAGGATAAGCGCTGCTGTTTCTCCTCAGTCTAGGATCATTTGAATGTTGTCTGTGGTCTTGATGGGGGCTGTTTTGGTGCTGTAGTTATTTCTGAATCCTGATTTGTCTTAAATATGGTGAAGTTTGAGGTGGGTTGTGAATTGCTTGTTGATGGCCTTCTCAATCACTTTGGCTGTATAGGGGAGCAGGGAGATGGGTGAGAAATTGCTCAGTTGATTCAGGTTGGATGTGGGCTTCTTGAGGAGGGTGTTGATTTCTGTGAGTTCTCCAGTATTGAATCTTTCATAGAATCACATGCTTGAATCTTCCCCATCATCCTTGTGGTGGTCCCATGGTAATAATAACAATCAATGCCAGAGGTAAACATTGAAAGCCATAGAGGAGGTAAGTGCCATTGGTAACCAATTTGCATTGTTTTATCAGAACCAAAGCTCAGCCAGTCAGAACACAGACTCTAAAGCACTCTTCTCCTGCAGGGCCACCATACCTCAGATTTCAAACCGCACATTGTGTGTGAGGGAGTTTCTGAGCTATGCTCAGTTACAGTGCTTCAGTCACCTTTTGACTATTTCCTTCTCTCAGAAGTGAGATATTTACCTTTCAAGCAACTCAGACGTAACTCCTGTTGGGTTCTTTTCCTGAACAGCACCTTGTCAGAAGGACTTTTCAGGCTTTGCAAATCTTGTGGGAAACCAAGATTGTCTCTGAGGATCCCCCATAAGGAATGTCTTTACTGCTCACATTTACAATAAACCTAAGAATTGTAAGCATAGCAGAACTTTTTTCTGCTAAAACTTTTAAAAGATTGTGAAGCCAGGCTACTTCTGTGGCCTCAAAAGAAGAAGATTCATTCTTACACTAATTCTGAAGACGAAGGGCAGTCATTCCTCACCAAGGAGGAAAGGTAAAAATAAGGGTTCAACTTCATATGACAAAGATCCAAAGAAAATAAAGTCTTACAGCAAGGACTGTGTGACAGAATGGTTTGTTTGTCGATGGACCTGTCATTGAGGGTCATTTCATCGAGGAGGAGATCATCGCTGGCCATGTCAACTGCCTTACCAGTGACTAATATGGTGTTGGTGAGTCCAACGAGGAAAACAATAACAGCAAGATCTTCCTCATCATTGAAGAATCTGATGGCAACCATTTCGTCGACAAAGTTGTGAACGGTGATCCCATTGAAACTTTTATGTTGACAAGACCAACATGACCCTAACAGACAGTTACGAAGAAGAAAAAATGTTCCTTCCTTCCTTCCTTTCCTTGTCATCGGCACCGTCAACAAGCCCATCAACGGCGCAGAAGAAGACCGTGTTAATTTCAGAGGAATGGCTTCCAGTAACAATACACCCGGGTCATGCATCTCCAAGTAAAGTGTTCCCTCTTCCTCCTCTGTCTCCTGGAGATGGAAGAGTCTAGTGATAGGGGACCATTTGGCCCAGCTTATAGTCTCACATAACATCAAATGCCAAGGCACTGATGACGACCCTGGAAAAGACACTTCACCCATAACTTGAAGGTGAAATCTCTTTTCAACATATGCAACAATCTGCCTTACATCCAGGAACATTGCCCATATGACCAGCGGTATGAGGAACAACATGGCTCACATGAAGACACAATTTCTGTGCCCATTTCCTTGGTAACAGACTTCCATCACATACTGAATGACTACTACAAAAGATTCTCCGAAGCAGATGATGCGATACAACATATTCCTCGGCGTTCTGACACTCTGGAGTAGTATCACTTCCTAAAAGTCCTTTCAGCCTGCAAATACAAAAGGAAATAATTTTACCTCTGATTACTGTAAGAGATGATTATATTGAGAGTGTGGTGAAAGGACAGCCAGAAGAAAGGGGAATTCCTTAGAATCCGTGAGGTTATGGTTAGG
Source organism: Pleurodeles waltl (assembly GCF_031143425.1). NCBI lineage: Eukaryota > Metazoa > Chordata > Amphibia > Caudata > Salamandridae > Pleurodeles > Pleurodeles waltl. Next base: position 440,659,642 of record NC_090444.1, on the reverse strand, counting down.
AGTGGGATGGGTATGTTGCTCGTCTATCTGCATCACCCACATCATCACCTGTTAACTTTCCTCCAGATGACATAGGAGGCTTTCGTGAGCTCTTAGAATGGACTTCTAAGTGTCTTGACTTACCTTTGCCTGTAAAACAGGCAGAATGTTTCCTTTATGATATTAAGGATTCAGCTAGAAAATCGATTCAATCAATTCCCATCATGAATTACATTTGGGGGAAGGATTGAAGCTTATGAAAGCTCCAGCTTCTGTTGCAGCTGTCATTCTTTGACTAAATAAGAAGTATAAAGCCCTAGCAAAGTTGCCTACATGTCTGACAGGTCATCCATGTCCTGATTCTGTGATCCTGCAGACGTCCCAAATGTGGTCCAGGAATCCTTCTGCCCCGTGTTCAGTTCCTTCGGACAGAGAAAGCCGACGGATGGATAACATTGGTAAATGTTTCCCAGCTATGTAATCTTGGTGGATGGGATATCTGTAACTGTTGAGAAGGAGTAACCTGTATGTCAATATCTAAATCAGCCTGTAAATCATCACCAGTTACTTCAAATGTTCAAACAGTGGGGAGAAAAAAATTCAAGATGTATGCAAGCAGGTTTCCTCAGAAGTAGTCCTGGGGAAATGCATTTTTTCCAGCTGGGACAGGCATGTTTGCTTATGCTTTTCCTGTAATTCCCAGGGTTATTGGAAAAACTAAGCTTTGTACTGCCTCATTCTGATAGCTCCTGTGTGACCAAGGCAGTATTGGTTCACAGAGCTTCTTCTTCCTTCAGAATAGCCACACATTCAGTTCAAACCTACAGAAAACCTCATTTTCATGAACAAAGGTCAGATTGTTCACCCACAAATACAATTGTTCAGCTTATCAGCTTGGCTCTTCACGACAGTGAATTCAGATCAGGGAATATACTAGAGGAATGTAAGACTATTCTTGAGCAGTCTCAAGCGGACGCCACAAGTAAATCCAATAAAGCAAAATGAAAAAAGGTTCTGATTGTGGTGTCCAAATAACTATCTACACCCCTTTCCATCCTCTCTGGAATAGATACTTCCTTACCCACTGTACCTGGCAACGTCAGGTGTATTGCATACTTCTATTAAAATTCACCTGGGAGCTATTTCTGAGACAATGGAGTGACGTCTCTCTGTGGTTCAATAGACTAATCAAGGAATTTGTGAACATTCATTTCAGAGTTAATCAAGTTTATCCTCCTTTAAAGAATCCTCCAGTGGCCTGGCAGTTAAATGTAGTTCTGTCACAGCTAATGAACAGTCCATTTAAACCTATTCATAGAGCAGACTTAAAATATGTATTGTGGAAAATGGCCTTTCCCTGGACTCACTTCAGCTAGGTGAATAAGTGAACTTCAAGCTTTCACGGTTATTGAACTTTGTTTGCAGTTCAAAGATGACTGAGTAATAGTAAAAACTACCCCTAAATCCATTTTGAAGCTTCCAACTTCATTTTACTTGAACAAGCTAATTGTGTTAATGACATTCTTCAAAAACCCTTCGTCCACAGCAGGATATTCAACGATGTTTTAAGTTTTATATAGAGAGCACAAGGACCTTTAGGAAATCTGACCAACTTCTAATATTGTTTGCTGTGCCTCGAAAAGGTTATGCCTTATCACAGAGCAGTATAGCTCAATGCATATCTGCGGCCATTGCCTTTTGCCACAAGAAAGGCTGAAGGCCATTTACAGCAATGGTAAAAACACATTCTACAAGAAAAATGGCCACATATAAAGCTCTGTTTGCAAACGTTTCTTTACCGAACATTTACAGAGCAGCAACGTGGACTCATTAATGTCCATACCTTCACTAAACATTATTTTTTGGATTCTTCATGGAAAGCTGATGTTATGGTTGCGCATGCAGTATTACACTCTCTCTTTCAGGAAGGTACAAGATTTCCTTTTTCTTACATATTACGTTATCAATTTTATATATTTTTAATTTGGAATAAGACATTGTAGTTTAATATTGATTGTGGCCATTTACGTCATGGTTATTCTTCACAACAAAGTAGTTTGCCATGTCCACTGCCTCTTTTTTCCTTGATACTGCTTACTAATCTGATTCAGTCTTGTGAATCTATAAAAGATTTAATACTGGAGAAGAAAAATTGTACGTACATGCAACCCTTCCTCCTCCCCATTGGGGCTCACACTCTGAATACCGCTTATATTCATACTTGTGATTGATTGCTTCAGGGTCTGTGTTCTGATTGGTTGAAGTTTGGTTGTGATAAAATTATGTGAATTGGTTACCAATGTCACTTAATTACTCTGTGGCTTTCATTGCTTACCTTTGGGCTTGCATTTATTACTGTGGCATTCCCACCATGACAATGGGGAAGATTCAAGCATGTGAATCTTTGAAAGATATCAATAGTGGAGAACCACCGTGTACAGGTGAGTAACTTGTTTCTTTCAGTTCATCTTGGAACGTGTCAGATGTGATAGGGGTGTGGATGATGTGGGTCAGGGTGGTACTGATTGGTTATGTTCCCGGGGTGTGGATGTGGTAGGAACGACGGTCCGTTGGGTCCGTGAGTGGGTGTTCTGTATGATTGCACTATCATTTCTGGGAAAGATTTCCATTTGGTCAGGTGGCTGGCTTGGTTGGTGGTGGGTAGGTTAGCAACGAGTTGCCTGGGATTGGGTTGTTGTGCGAAGTTGTTGTAGATGTTGCGATTTTGCAGTGGAAGAAGTTGGATAGGTTGTTGCAGAGTTGTTGGGAGGCAGCAAGGTTGTTGACAGTGGCTGAGGATGAGGTGAAATCCTTGATGATCGAGAAAATCTCCTTGCATCTGTTGGAGCTTCCTTCAATGTGGTCCACTAGTGCTATCTTTTATTTGCTTGGGATAGCTTCTTATTGTTACCTTGTAGATAGTTATGTTGGTGGTTTCGTCGCTGGCTCACCATTTCCTTTCCAGGTGTTTGCAGTGTTGTTTGTCTCGGAGGTCTTCTGTGTACCAGCTTGTGTGCTTGTTTGATCTACTGTGCTTATTCTTTTTGATGGTTGCGAGGGAGTCCGCGCTGTTCTTGATCCAGTTGTTGAAATTGTGGATGTCCTTGCAAAGGTTGCCGGTGGAGCTAGTTTGATTTAAACTGAGGGCACTGCGCCAGTCTGATTTTGTGATTTTGTTCCAGCTGTTGCTTAGAATTCTGAACCTTGTATGGGCGTTGACTTGAGGTGTGTGGATTTGGAAATTGCTGATGGAGTGGTCGGTCCATTTGAACAGTGCAGTGGAGTTGTGTTTGATGCAGTCGCTTGTGGTGAAGATGAGGTCCAGTGTGTGTCCTATAGTGTGTGTTGTTTCAGAGATGATCTGGCTTAAGCTTTTGAGGAGTGCTCAGGAGCAGGGGTTGCTTTGTTCTTCCTGGTGAAATCAGTGAGGAGACTTTAGGCTCTGGAGTCCATGGTGAGTGGAGTGACGAAGTGATGAGGTTGGTAAAGGGGGCTAGTGGTAAGTAGGCGAGGGGTTCCGTTAAAGGTGCAGTTTTCTGGGATTTGCATCTTGAAGTGCAGGTGTTCTGTGAATGGGGTGGTTTTCTCTGTGGATGTTGTGCATTTGATGGATTCCTTATAGATGATAGTGAGTCCTCCTCCTGGCTGGTGAGGGTGATCCTGCTGGGATTGCTGTGGCGATGATGGGAGCAGATGTGGGGTTGAGCCAGCTCTCTGTGATGAAGAGGATGTTGGATGTGGCACTACACAGCAGCTCCCAAAATTCGGGTGTGTGGTTGCTGAGTGATCATGTGTTTGAGAAGCATGCATGTGAGTGGGTTTTGATGTGCGGGTTTGCTGTGGCGTGTGGTATAGGGTGAGGGTGTAGGCGTTGTTGGTACTTATGTGGCATGTGTGTTGGAAATGGCATTAAATGCATTGTTAGTATTTGTATGGGGGATGTGGGTGGCTGGCAGCTGGAAAACCAGCAATGGGAGCAGGTGAAAGCTCCTACCGTGGTGAGAGGGGAATTTCGGCAGCATTGGGAGAACAGCATACAGGGTCTAGAGACCTAAGGAGTGCTGCAGAGTATTCCTGGAAGGTGATCGAACCATGGTTCCTGCCATTGGGCATGGCCTAAGCATGGATATTCTCACGCATTGTAGGACACGGTTAGCTAGATCTTATTGAAAGTCCTGGATGAATATTGCACCAATCCTGCACAGACCATTCAGTATGATCTAGACACAGCAAAGTATGTCACCCGCCCTGACTGCTTGGGTAGGGCATTCAGTACTGGTGTGGTGCTTCAGTGTCACACATGGATGAGATTCACAGGTTTTTCAAATGATGACCAAACATTACTAATGGACATGCCATTTGACAGCAGCCATCTCTTCTGAGATAAAGCAGACACTACACAGGAGCTCTTCAAAGAAAATTGGGCTATAGTACTCACTCTGCCTTTCTGCTGCTTGAGGCATTAGCTCCAGCAGTTTTGCCCCACTGGAGGCTTCAGAAGGTGCTTGCCTTAAAGAAGGCCCACCTCCATAACAACAGATACCCAAGTTCTTTTGCAACCATGGTTGGAGATGCATCTGACACATCTAGACCTTCAGGGGCAGTGTACTTCCCAGTCTCCCACCCCTTCCAGCTTCCAAACTGCTTTAGTTTTCCCACAGCACGTGGCCATCCTGTTGGAGGCAGGATAAGAGATTCCCTCCATTAGTGGCAGAGCATCACATCCAACAGATGGGTGCCCTAAGTAAAACAGCACGGATATGCCCCATCAATCCTTTCCAATCCGCTGCTCTTTCAAGCTGCATCAGAGTGGCTGTTGGAGGACCATTGTCAATTTTGTGGCAGGAAGGCCAGGCTCTTATCGACGAAGGAGCCATAATGTGGGTCCTGCTATCAGAAATAATGAATGCATGTTACCCCTTGGTACTGGATGAAGACAGAGTCCCATTGTAGATCTTTGCCCTCTCAGAGTCTTCCTAATACAGCAAATTCAAAATGATTATGTTGGCCCATGTTCTGTGCGCTCTGGATCCAGGGGATTGGGTGGTAGTGCTGCACCTGAAGTATGCCTATTTTCACATTCCTGTCCTCCAGTTTTACTGGTGTTACCTGTGGTGCAAGGTGGCCCACAAGTATATTCAGGTTTTCCCTTCTCCCCTTTCGCGTTACCAGTGCCCCTCAGGTGTTTATGAAATTTACAGAAGTGGTTGCAGTATATCTTCCTTGATTGGGGATAACTCTATTCCTCTAAATCAGCAACTGGATTTTGAAGGCAACTTGACACAGTTAGTCATAGCCCACCTCCAGGTGACAGTGAACATCCTAATATATTGGGTGCTCTTGGTCAACTTTCTGATTATTGGAGCCATTCTAGATGCAGTGCAGTTTCAAATCTTCCCTCCAGAAGGGCACTCAGCTTATGATACCCGTGTTTCAGCCTTAGTCCTGAATCTCAGTGAGAGTAGCTTTGTGACTTCTTGGCCTCCTTCATCCTGCTTGTTGACTGCACCAGTTGGCTCATGCAGATTCTGCAGTGGGTTACTTAAGCAAAAAGGACAGGGTCCCTGTGTGAATAGAGAGGGATTCAGGGAAACATACAATAAGTAGAACAATACATCACTCTCCTATTGATTCCTAGACAGAACTGGTTTTCAAAAGAACAACTTTGCTTGATATTAGAACATTTTGTTATTTAATATTCAATGATCAAAACATATCTACAAATGTGTATATATATATACATAGTTATTTTCAAACTGTACTATTCCTAAAGTAAACCATCAAACACCTGTTCACTCAAAACAACCTCAAAACATCAAACCTATAAATCAGCATACCAAGACTAGACTAGCACAGACATGTAGACAAATACTGAAACATTTTGAATATAGAACAATTCATCAACAATCATTAATAATCAACTCCAATTCGAATATTAAATACATAACAAATTAACACATCATACACATATACCAAATGATGAAGTTTAACTAATAAGAGGTACATAAAGATTCACTAAATCCAATAAGTATTTATAAATCAAAGTTCATATCCAAAAGATGCTTCTTCATCAATTGATAGATCCTCCTAGTTACAAAATTGGTAAATCATCTTTACTGTGTCTTAAAAAGACATCAGAACTGCCGATGCCCGTTTCAGTGGACTTGTATTTCCAAATCTATTTATAATATTGCCAACCACCTTCATCAGGGCACCACATCACACACTGCGCACTGTGTCGTATTTTTAAATCTGTACATAGATTAGAGACATAATTAAATATATGTCAAGAAACTGTCACATGATATGGACTTATATGTGATCTATATCCATATGTAGGGGCCCGTTTGCATAAGTGTGGGGACCAGCCAAAACCAACACCATGCAGAAACCGTGCAACATGCACACAACACTGTAAGCCACGTGCTGAATAAAGAAACATAAAAACGACCACCATCACCAATTTACAATCAAATAAAAACAGATTATTTGACATACAAAATTGCATATTATACCTGAAAGTAATAAAGATCACATACAAAGCGAAACTGCTGCTATTCTAGTAGAACCAGCGGCCGAAGCACCGAAAAGCTATAACCAAACATTGTTTGGGAGAAACAAGATGGACATCAATAAGCACGTCACTTTAAAATCCAAAAGAACACTATTGCAGAGGAATGTTTAACCAGCGAAAGCATACCTTTGTAGATTCATATTGAAAGACTCTGTCTAATCCATACGGATGGGCCGCACTGCATCCACTATCAAAATCGATGACGAACAGACGCTGTCTGGACGCCCGATGTTAAGCAATTTGAAAGTACAAAAATAAACGAGGGACAAAGCCCCTCTTGGTATGTTGCTGAAATTCAAGGAAAATTGACGGCCATTTTAGAGAAGGTAATTCCATAATACCCTGCATCGATAAACTCATACTCAGACAAATCACTGCGACCATCCACCAAACAAACATATGAATATCACATAATCACAACCTAAATTCTAGAAATACCTATGATAAACACTAAAATGAACAATTAACTACAAACCACATACCAAAGCCATAATCAGAATAATCACGAAACCTCAATCTGAAGTAATACCTGTATAGAATAAATAAATCATTACTGAAAAGATGACAACTCGACTACCAACTCACAGGGCATGATGCCAAGGGATGTCTTCATTCAAGCCCCTTTTCAAGGAATCTAAAAAGTAAATCCAAAACACCTCCTTCTTTTTTCTAGGTCTCTCAGAAAACAAATCATTTCTGGCAGTTATTTTTTCCAAAATGGTCCATCTAATTTCTTCCTCTTTATGATCTAATGTAACCCAATGTGTGACAAGGGGAGCATTGAGTTTCTGAGTTCTAATAGAGGATTTATGTTCAGACAGTCGCACTCTAAATTCCCTTGCTGTCTCACCGACGTACCCTAGATTACACGGACACATGATAAGGTAGATCACATTTTTGGATCTACAGTTAGTCATGGAATTAAGGGTAATCGTTTTTCCATTGTAAATGACATTTTTAGAGACTATTGCCATATCGCAGGCATGACAGTTGCCACATTTAAAATTACCTGTAATAGGATCCAAACCTGTGATTGATCTTTGTTTTGTTTCTTGAGGACAGGAGACTGCAGATCGAACTAAGATATTGTACAAGTTTTTATTTCTCTTGAACGCAAATAATGGTTTCTCTAAATGTACAGAATCCTCACTTGTATTTAAAATATGCCATTCTGAGTTGATGATTTTACAAATTCTCTCATTCAGGCTGGAATGGTGAATCACACATGCTAGCCTATCACTATTCTTATGCTTATTGCCCTGAAAAAGTGATTCACGATTGTAATATTTCGTTCTCTTGAGCAAAGTGGGATCTGAAGTCTTGGTTGGCCTAACACCAAGGGATCTGGTCGGGTTTCATCCAGGTTTCAAAGGAGACTGAAAAAGACATGCAGTTGTGGATGCGTGACTGCAGTTGGACCAACGATATAGACCTCTCTCCCTACCACATCCTCAGCTGACGGTAGTAATAGGTGTATCGCTGTTGATGGAAGGGGGGCATGTAGAGAGGTGAAGATTAAAGGACAAATGTAACTTTTGTTATTTGTACCCCATTGGATAAAAAACACAGCTGCCCTGACTCTCAAAACAGTCTTTCTAATTTCTTGTTAATCTTTTTATAAAGATTTTCATACTGCATCAACAAACAGTAACTTTAAATATTGCTATGTATCACCTTCAGTGCTAAGCATGTACACAACAAATTCTGTCTATAACATACAATGTCTTTGTCATTAGTGAATCATACATATGGTGGTTAAAGCAGGCAGAATAGCATTCTTCACGGAGGGACAATAGTCAGATAAAGATGCAATCCAATGCTTTTATTACTAAGCTCCTAACAGAGGCGACCGGCATTTAATAAAGGTTTTATTTTGGGCCTTGCAGCAGAGAGAATGTTCCTCATAGCAGTAACTTCAGCTGGACAAGTGAGTGAGCTACAAGCTCTGTCCATTCATCCACCGTCCAGCACCTTTTTCTCCGGACAAACTGGTATTGCGGACTAGGGTGGCATTCCTACCAAAGGTGATGCCTTTTCATGTTGGACCATCCATCACCCCTCTGGCATTCATTGCTCCTTCTTAACCCTCAAAAGATGCAGAGGCTTCATCATTTGGACTCCAAAAGAGCCTTGAGATTTCACTTCAGTCATATTAAGAACATCGGGTGGACTATGACCTTTTTCTAGGGTTTGCTGGGACAATGAAGGGTAAAGCAGGGCACAAAAGAACCATATCATGGGGGATAGTCCTCTGTATCAAAATTTGCTATGCTTGAGCCAAAAAGCAGCCGATAGAAAGTCTGAGGACTCATTTGGTCAGAACCAAGCTGATGCAATGGCATTGGCATGTGGTGTACCTATCTTGGACATCTATCTTGGCATGACATGGACATCAATGCATGTGCTCACAAAGCACTTCTGCCTTAATGCCTTGATAGCCAGGTCTGACAGGAGCCCGCTCAGTCCTGCAGTATTTTTTCATTTGAGCCAATCCTGTCACTCAGGGGCTACTGCTTTGATATCTATTCACAATGTGAGGAATCTGCGGTGAGAAGTATCCACCGGAAGAAATAGAAACAATCCTTTGGTAACGCTCCTTCTTGTGGATACCCTATCTAGCTGCACTCCTACCAGTCTGTTGCGTGAAATGGCCTCCTTTCTAATCTACAAAGGTCCCAATCTAGCAATCTGCACACAGGTATAGCTGATTATTGTTGGGCTTCGCGTCCAAGGGAACAGATAGAGTCCAGAAAAAAAAATGTCACGCACACAGATGGCGCTTATACGTGGGTCCATTCGTCACTTCCCAGGTGGACTGAAGTCATCTTGGAACCACACAGTGCCACCTACCATTGCACAGGAGCAATGCCGTTTAAATCTTCTTGATCCAATCTGGCACCTGGGACATTCTGAAGGTGAGGAATCTGTGATTAGATACAGTATCCACCAAACAGAGCATTACCAAATGTAAGTAACATGTTCACTCTGCAACTTGTGCTTCACCGATTGGCTCCCTCGTTTATTTTAATCCTGTACCTAAATGCTTTACCAGTTTCCAACTCACAATACAACACGCTGGAGTATTTATTAATGACCATCACTATCAGTCCTTCATTCTTCACAAGAGGTGCCTGGTTGTTTGTTCCAGGTCTTATGACCATGTTAAACAGCTGCTGTTGAAAACAGCCAAGAATGCTGATCCTTTGAAAAATACAATTCTGCATTTCTTCCTTCCCCTGAACTCAAGGATACCTTGAAAAAAACTAAAAAAGCTCTATCTTATTTCTCTTGTAAGACACACAAGCATGATCTGGCTACTCGAATTGTCAGTTGTCCCAAGTATCCAGAAACAATTATTGAGTGATCATTGTTATTCTGGGCACTGAGTCCACTAGTTAATGTACGTTGTCCCCCACTTTTATGTTCAAGAGGATTCCCACTCTTGACATAGTCACTTGCAACAAAACCCATTGCAAATTACCTTGGATTTTGTCAAAGTTCCACATTAGCATTCTCATCTTGAGACATTTGCAACAACGTTGGCGTCATGCTGAACACTCTGACACACCTTGCAAAACGCCCTATATTATTACAGCAGGTACACGCCACATTCTTTGCAGGGCATCCGTTCCCCCTTTGACATGTACCTCAATTCTCCTGCTGAAACAAATATCAGTCTTCTTAAAACAATTTCTGGTACAAAAAGATTAGGGGGTGAGAGAAAAGGAGAGGTACAGATTTCAGTATGACCTTTCTGAGGACCAAAGGGCGCTCAGGGGCTACTGAGTCCAACCGTGGTAGTTGAGGCCTTTTACTGCTGATGTCTCTGGGCCTGACCTACTATGAATTACGCTCAACTGGACCAAGTACCCCTTCTGCACTTGACTCTCGGAGGTAGCTTTGGTTGAGCATTCAGGGCTCCCTCGGGGTTGGGGAGGTGTAGATACAAGTCCGTGAGCATAACTCAAAATGCAAGCATGGCAAACAACACATCAGTCTCCAGCCAAAAGCTTGCTTTTATAATAAAGGTAATTTTTTTATTTCCTAACTACACAGGCAAAGAAATGAGACATTCAAATGCAACAACACAATCCCCCTTACGGTCGGGGCTCTAGTGATAGCCGGACTAACCCCTGTCCTACCCTCCTTTTAGACCCTTCAGGAACTTAGTCAAAAGTGTTTATGGTGCTGCAGCACCGTTAACAGTAAGTTACTCCTGGGCCCAACTTAACCAATTCACAGCCTACCCGTTCTTCCAGCACAGAAGAGTTCTGTGATGCAGCAGGTGCTTTCATTTGTGCACCAGCAAGTCCTGCTTAGTTCGGAGGGGCCTGGCTGCACCCAGTGCACATGCTGTCTCTCCTGAATGGCACTGCTGGAGGTCTTCCAGATGTCAGAGAAGCTCTCTGCGCATGAAGATGCAGTAAGATGACTTTGCTCAATGGGACCAGGGGAGGAATCCTTTCTTCAGCTTCGGACCAGAGCCAGTGAGGGGGTGACGATGTCCACAGGTTCTCCAGGGCAAGCAGTTCTTAACACGATTGCCAAACCACACGCTGCAGTTAGAACATGGCCGTTACAACAAATGTGACTTTACCACGCATTCTTTTACCACACAGATTGTTACAAGGACATGCCTTAGGGAAAGTTGCATTGGACCTTAAAGTCAAATGCTTTCCCTACTGTAGCGCAGACTGGAGTTGGAACAGTAAATTATACTGCTCCGAAGTCATCACTTTCGCTGAGGAATGTCGTTGAAACAGAATGCTTGGTAAAGGAATAAATGGTTGCAATGCATTTGTTGTAACAAAAAAAAAAAGTGGAGTAATGACCAACGTTGTACAGGCTTGTGTGTTTTCCACAGTCCTCCGTGGTGAATTGGGGGCAGGACCCTGGAGAGCGGGTCCTACCCGTGGACCCTAGCCTCAGTCTCTTATTCGAGCGGCGGTTTGAATCCTTTGGCAGCGTTGATACCAGCAGACACTGCTGACACGGGGTTGCCATGGTACAGATTTATCAGGTGCAGGCTCACCCATCCCACGCGTCGCAGCCCAGACAGTCACAAGTCTTGGCTCTTCTTGAAGCAGTAAATTTACTCGTGGCCCAATCTGGCATACATGGTCACCGCATCACAGCGGTACAAGCATAGCAAGACCCTTACTGCTCTCAACATACGACGGCACTTTCCTAGCATATGGGGGTTGCTGAAAACAATCTTGCACACAAGCAATGGCCCGATCAGTTCTCAGCCGAAGCCTCAAATCTTGTTCAGGGAGTCCACACAGTAGGTCTCCCCGCTGGACATTGCTACCTCCAACACTTTCCTGTTCATGATAGGACACAATGATCTTGGCAAACAGGTAAGCACTGATGTTCTAGGGCAGATGGTCTTGGTTTCCCTGGGTGATGTTCCCTCACCCTGCAGGGAGACTAGCAGACCTTAGCACCTAGTCCTGGTCACAGGCATCAGTCTTGCAGAGATTGGATGTCAGTCACAGTGATATATGCATCAAAAGGTTAAGCCAAGGCCCTCAACCGTACTCTGACTCTCTAATGAGCCCCATCTCCTTTGTTGAGATGTATGTGCAGGCCCCTTCCTTGTGATCTATCACTGAATCAATAAGCAGTCTTTTGAAATGTAAAGGGAGTCTCTTCCTTTTCCTACCAGTGTGTCCCCACCCAGCTCATAGAAATGCAGCAATACACAAACCTGTCTTGGGGGAGGAAGATAGAAAGGTCCTGTTTACTACTGATCACTACACTGTATGATGCCACCACTGCGCTTGTGGTGCTTAACTCCCGGTGAAGGCGGTACTTTGGGCTTGCCTCCCAGTTGATCAAGACTGCAGTCTGTGACACAGGCCTATGTCATGGCACGTATGCATGATCGGTGTTTGCCTATGAGAACAAAATCAGCATTAAGGATCCAGACAACAGGACATTTGGGCACTCAGGGCAAGGGTACACGACCTTATCATGCAGAGAAGTGTTCTTTCCCAAAACAGAAATTATGACATTAGGCAACACACCGAGTGATCTCATAGCCATATAAGCTGATGGAAAGCCTAAAACCCAATAAGTGGGACTACATGACAAATGGGACGTTAAAATCAATAGGCACATATCTGAGAAAGACTGGCAAGACATCAGTTTTACACAGAGAAGCAAGATTGAGCATAATACCCTTCAGGTACCGGACTCTATGCAAGTTAAATAAATGGTATGACAAGGATACAAATAGATGCTGGCGACAATGTGGAGGGTAAGGCGGTCCACTGCATAATTGGTTGGTAGATCCATTGTTGAAAATATATTGGGGCGAGGATCTAGCAGCGATTGAGGACTCTGAGATGCCTAGTCCCTGAAGATTCAGCACTGGTAGTATTGGGAATGAAACGTGGAGTGTATAAGAGAAAGTGAATAGGCACTGATAACTCCTGATTACGGCAAAGATGATGATAGCTAAAATGAGGAAGCAAGCAGATTCTCTAACCACAAATATGTGGAACAATAACATTTCAGGGGGTGGGGCATGGAACACTTATCCAGGTTTTTAGCCACAGACAAAGTAAGCTCTGATAATTTGGTATCCATTTCTCAGCTATGTTGACAACAGATGCAGGGAAATCACGTCCCCCGACACTACGAACATTAAATCTATTTCAGTAAAGGATAAATAAATGTTCCTGAGCGAATAATGAACTAAGGCTCTTGATTTACATCTTGGCGGACAGGTTACTCTGTCACAAATATGACGGTTATTCTGTCCGCCGTTTTACAATTTCCATAGTATATATTGGAATTGTAATCAGGCAGACAGGATATCTGTCACATTTGTGACAGAGTAACCCAGTCCGCCAAGATCTAAATCGAGCCCTAAGTGTTTTAGATGACTGGAAAATCAAAAGGAAACTGTTATTTGATTAAGCACTGTTGATAAAACAAATTCAATAAAAATATTTTTATTGATAAAAAAAGACAAACTTATTTTATTTGATTGAGCTTTTCTTCGACTTTTGACATCTCTTCCCTGCACAGCTCCTACAAGTTTACGAATCTATCATCCAGTTCTTTCACAGATAATTGTGAGGTTTTAATGGTCTTAGCTACATTGTCTTCTCTAAAGAGGAACTCTTCTTGGATAATAGTTTTTGCTGTATGGTCTTTTACAAGCATTGACACGTACCAACTGATCTGTAAAATTGACAAACTAACAATCAGCTATGTGTTTCTGCAAAGCAAATGTATATGAATCAATTTCTTCTTCTGGTCTTAGCCCTCTAAAAAGCTACATCAGGTACATGTTCATGGACTGCTCTGCCTTCAAATCCCAAGGAACGCAGTAAAAGATACTGCTTCCTCTCTGGTCAGAACCTAGGTTCTCCACTTGCCCATAAATATTGGGTGCATCAAACCAGAGTTTCTAAGAAATTGGTGGCTCCCCAGGTGCTTCTAAAAACACTGTGTGTGGAGAAGATGTTGACCGTATTCCAAAATGTAAGAAATTATTTCAAATGCGACTTGCAAGTATAGAAGCCCCCAACCAATAGTGGTCCAGATTGTGAACAGGATAAGAGAAATGACATAGTGATGTGGTCTACAAGGAAGAGAAAATATATAGTAGTAGTAAGAATGAGCATATGTCGTCCAAAAAAATGATGAAAATATAGGCAATTTTGGATCTTGGTTATTACTGATGAGTAAGAATACTGTGCCATATAAGTAGAGGTATCTAAAGTGAAAAAAAGCCTGTACACCGCTGTGAGAGACACGAAATGTATAAAGGATAAAAATACACTCCTTTAGAAGTGAGACGTGAAAAAAGTAATTCACCCACTTCTAGATGCAAGAAATGTGTTTCACTCGCTTGTGCTGCTTCTGCAAATTTTGTCTTACTATGGGGTCGAGCATCCTGACAGAGTGTGAGTCATGTAAGCTAATCCTTCACATTGGCTCTTGCTGGCAACGGGAATGAGACTTGGAATGCAGTGCGCGTTCCAGAGGCCTAGTCTTCTCAGTTTGTTGTAGTACTGAGGTCCGAAATGTGGCATGCATTCCAGAGAGCTGAAGCAGTGGATTCATTGACGTAGATGCACCTTTGCTTGCGTTTTAGATGCAGGACTGTAGAATAATTGATGTAGTAAAACGTTGTCACATGCAAGGAATGAAACTCACCTTGGATGGCAAGCAGGGCTTTAGTTCCCAATAGCTCATAGACGTACCTTTTAAAGTGGTTTACTGGACAGCGGCCATCAAACTCACTTGGTGAGGACACTCATCGAGTTTTTCTCAGTGTTTTTTGTCCAAGTGGCTTGTTTGTAAAATTAACTGCCTTCTCCAAGCAATTCATATAATGATCTCCCTTTCATGTACAAGATTTTAGGAGAGCAGGTTTTGTTTTGCAAGATGCAGACAATAAGCCGATGCAGCACACTTTCCAGTCTGTGAAGCTCCAACACACTGAAACATAAGGAACTGTCAGATTAAAACATTCTAAAAACTCAAACACATAATGTAGAAAGTACGAGGACACGGTGATGGAATACATAATAAGGCAAAAGTGATAAAAGACTACTAGAAAATAAACTAGAGAACAATATGAGCGTTGATGGGCACAACACAGCTAGCTCCACCGTTTATTTTTGCATTTTTATGCCCAAAGGTCTGTGTTTGTGAATGTTTGTGTCTCTTTGTGGGCCTCTTACTCTGTCTCCTAGAGCTAGAGCCTGTGTGTGATATATATGATTTGATCCTGTGTCAACCATAGAGGTAGCTGTTGGGTCAACTCTTCCTTCTATACTTCTTAGCAGTGTGTGTGGTGGTAATTCATCATCTGCTATACCACCTTCTCCTTCAGGTGTCCGCGGATGTGGCATATTATATTTTGCTCCCCCCAAACCTGCCAAACCTTTTTGTCAGAGCACTGAAAAAAGGTTTTGAATATGATGCTTTTGATCATATTCAACCTACTGCCCTGAAATTGACAGAGAGAGGCTAGGTACAAGCACGCTACCCTTGCACGCTGACGTCAGTGGCTTTCTTTCCATGCCATTTGACACTGACCTGGTGGTCAGTCCTAAAATGTTTTCTGTAAAATTCTAAATTGTGTCAGGCGGTGTTCAGGGATGATATCTCCCCCCAAAACAACAGGATTCAAGCTCTGCAATGACTGCAGGAAGCAGAAGTATGTAGACCACTGACCTGCACAGTGTATGCCTTCGGTTCTTGGGCTCTGGTCACAACTTGAATTTGACCACTAAATATTCCATTATGCATCCAAAAGTGATGTTGGTGTGGGAGGCAAAACCTCATAGTAAAAACATAGATCTTATGCCCGCTCCATGTCAGGGAATCGTTTGCGATCCCGTTCAGTGAGTATCTCATCGAAGTCCCATTCCTGCTTGAATTCTTCCAGGAAGTGAAGTCACACCATAAGTGCAAGAAGGCCAAGCAGGATTCTACCTTATCCTGCAGCTCAAAATCAGGCTAGAAGGTGGGAGTGCAGCAATCAAAGAGCCATACTCTCAAGTGCCTTCTGATTCTGACCTGATCCTGCAATTGGTCCCAGCGGGCCCCAAATTGAACTTTACAGTAAATTGTGACCATTCTGCTCAGAAGGCTTTTTGTGAGGCAATGGTGCAAATCTTTCAGATGCTTCCAGCTCCCACTGGTGCACCTTTATGCTGCACAGAGCCGCAAGAGGCTCCGGTTGACTTCTTTCAGCAGGTCCTTCCTCTGCACCAACTGACCCGATGGGACCCAATTCTTGTGCTGGCCTACAACACAATCCTGCCTCCAGTCCTGTAGTGTGCGGATGCCCAGGATATACTGCTTGGGGTTGAGGACTAAAGTTTTCATGTTTATTTTGTCCTCAGGACAAGTAAGCTGAACTCCCTGCATCACAAACCCTTTGGCTGCCAGTTTACAGTGCTGCATAATGGACCTGGGAAGGGCATTGTCTGCAGTTAGATTAATGTTTGTGTCCATATGTTAATGCTGTTCCAACTTGTATTTATGGTTCATTTATGCAAACCCTTTATTATTAGGGTGAGTGCTTTAAGGAAATGTTGTAAGCTCGGACTGTACTAATGAGATTGGTTCCATTTTGAAAATGAGTGCAGACGTTTGCAAAGTTTAACAATATGAACCTACGTATAATGTTCTCAGAATGCTCTCTGATCAGATGCAAATATTTGAAAGAGCTTAAAATCAAGTCTGATTCTTAGCTTTTCTAAATAAAATGTTTACAAAAAATGCTACAAGGAAAAAATTATTTTGCTAATCTACTGTGAAATCTTTGGTACCATTTCTTTAAAGCATCCTTTAGTAAAATGTGTTGATGCATGCTAAAAAAAAAATCATAATGGAAAACCAGTGTAATCATATTTGATATTATGGGAAATATGAAAATAAACAAGCATTGGCAAAGCCAATGGATCCGACATTGGTGACCAGCCTTTTGGTTTTGCCAGTGTGCGTTTGTTTTGACATGGTTTTTGTAAAACTCAATTGTTGTGGGAGGTGCCGGGCCTGCACCTTTATAGTAAACACTGGCAAAACAAAAACATATTTTTTGGTCTCAAAAAGCACACGTTGCTCAGAACTCCCTGGCACTGAACAAACTACTTTGTGTGCAGATATGCTCCTTGTGAAAGAGCAGAATGCTGTCCCTCACATTGAAGCCAGTGATAGATAGAGAGAGAGAGAATTTTAATAAAAACAAAAAGTGTTGGTTTACATCAGACCTAATCAGGGGCCCAATTCTTAGAGAGTCACAAAAGTGCACCCAGGGTGTATGTCTTTGCATTAGTGCAGATTTATGACTTTTGTGAATTTACAAGAATATACAGAAGTAGGCCAGGAAATTGTACTCCTAGAAAATATTTTTTAACTGCATTTTAGCACGAGCAACTATGCATGCATAGTTTTGCTTATGTGAATATCTCTTGTGCGTTTACAAGTTTACTGTCCTCCAACCATTTTTGTTACCAATCCTTGGAGAGGTTTTAATTCTGCCCTTGCCAGGAGTACATTTCCATCCTTTCTCAGTATGGAAAAAGACCAATGAAGAGCTGGTGAAAATCCCTAAAACATGCAAGTTAGTAGGTTTTCACAGATTCACATGGGCATTCCATCCCTGAAACTATTGCTAAGTGCAATTTCTGACCCCAGTATTTGATCTGTGGAAAGGTGGTTAAAGGAAATTGGTAGTATTCAAACTCTGTTGTACGAGCCTTGGCATAATCAGGGAGGCTATTATCAGAGCTATTATATAATGAAATTGCTACCATAATTTGTCTATGCACTAATTGTCACCAAAGGGCCAATTGGATTTTTTACAGGACAAATAGATTTAGGACGTAGCACGTCCCATGGACAAGTAGATATTTTGTTAAATTCCATAACCATGGGCACACTATTGAGATCACACAGTTGCAACCAGACTGTAATCCTCAACCTCATTCTCAATCTCAGTGCTATCAGAGGTTAAGGACCTTATTTATATACAACTCTCGTGCGGTTCACGGTATGCAGAATGTTCCCTTTGACATTAGTGATGAGGAGGTAAATAGCCTGATCCCGCTCTCTAAACTTATGAATTTACAAAGTTTCAGTTGCTGGACACATCCCCAGAGACCGAGCAAGACTCACCAACTTGGCCACTAATGGAAGAAAGTGCCTCGTTCGCAGTAGTTGTGCGATTAGCAGCAGTTGATTACAGTTGTCTACTGTCCAAGGCAAATCTGTTAATGGAGATCCTTCAACCAGGGCCTACTTCTTCTGAGTCACTTTTTCCATTCAACAAGGCTTTTATGAACAGCCTTATGGTCACTTGCTCCAAGCTGTGCTTGGGCCCTCCAGTCAGACGACCTGTTCCAGGTGAGATTAGCAGGCCCCCAGTGATCCTGATTTTCAAATGGGATGTCCAGGGTTCCATTATGGACATGCCCTTTGATAGCTCCAGATAGTTGGGGGAGAAGACTGATTCAACTCTCAAGCAATTTAAGCGTAGCCGAGCCACAATTTGATTATTAGGACTCTTGTCTCCTTTAGAGCAGTTCCTTTATCATTACAGACAGTTTGGGTGTTATTCTAGGGAACTAGCCAGCAGGCAGAACCCTCCTTCCCAATCTGTATAGCAGCAACGAGCCAAGTTATTTTTGTGGCAGGGACCAGTCACATCAGTATGGACAGCTCTCCTTGAGCTGTTCCTTGCCTACTGCAGCTGCTGCCCAGCATTTTTAAGGCAGGATATGACACTATGGGGGTTATTCTAACTTTGGAGGAGTGTTAATCCGTCCCAAAAGTGACGGTAAAGTGACGGATATACCACCAGCCGTATTACGAGTTCCATAGGATATAATGGACTCGTAATACGGCTGGTGGTAAATCCGTCACTTTTCCGTCACTTTTGGGACGGATTAACACCTCCTCCAAAGTTAGAATAACCCCCTATGTTCTCAGCTGAAGATCACTAGATCAGTCAGATGGTCTTGCAAATAAATAAAAGGGGCTACATCCTGGCCTTCATTTCGTCCCCACACTGTTTTCACAGCACATCAGATCGACTGTTTGCGAACCATTCCTGAATATTGCTGTATGAAGTCATTCTTCTGCTGGCCAAACCTGCTTTTGAGTATTGCCTGCTTTGATGAGAGGAGAAGGGTGCAGTTTGTGCTACTTCCTCGTACTGAAGGAAGGAGTTCCTAGGCCTACACTGGTCCCTCCGCCCACTCAATGCCTTTCCGGGGAAAGACATTTCAAGATGCTCACCTGATCTCAAATTATATGTGCTCTGCATTCAACAGATTGGATGACTTCTTTGGACTTTCAGAATGTGCATTTTTGAGTACCTGTCCTGCAATCCCTCGGGCATTTTCTTTGGTTCAGGGTGGGGTCAGAATACTTCCAGTAGGTCTTCGCGGAAGGTTGGGAATACATGTGTTCCAGTACCTCGATGTGTGGCTGCTCTAGGCTTGCTTGCAGCAGTCAGCCTCAGACTACCTCCAGATGGTGGCTGAACTTCTAACTTATTTGAGGGTTCCACATTTACAAGCCGAAGCATCTACAATCCTGTGCCCCAAGCAGAGGATTCCCTTCATTGGGTTTGCCCTGGAAACAGTGTGGTCAAGGTCTTTCCACTACCACTGCAATTCTGGATCAGTAAGGTTATGGTCCTGATGTTTCATGCTCAATCTTGAGTCTAAGCGAGGATGGCTCTGGGCTGATTGAACTCCTGTGCTTATGCATCCTCCTCATTCCAAACACAAGGTTGCATCTCCATTGAAACCTCTGGTGTCGGTGGGCCCAGCATCAGGGCTGCCTTTCCATCCCCATCTAGATCTCACAAAAGATGTCTCGGGTCTTCTGTGATGGCAGATCACCTTGGAGATGTGGTCATCAAAGGCCTCTGGTCTCCAGCGGAGAGCCAGCTCCGCATCATCCTTTTGGAGCTTTGGGTGATATGTCTGGCCCTGAAAGCCTTCCTACCATTCAATGGGAGGCTGGTGCAGGTCATCACAGACAACACAACTAGCGTTGTACTATAACAAGCAGGGAGAAGTGGCTGGATGAACAGAATATCTTTCTTTGTAGTAGGCAGCCATCTAGCAGCACCTTTGAGTACCGAGCAGACAAGCTGAGCAGATGTCAACTGATAGATCACGAGTAGCATCTCCACACCAAGTTGTCATCTTCAATCAGTGGGGGCATATCCTGGTTACATCTGTTTGCCACCGACAAGAACATGCAGTATTACTTAAAATTACTTTGCCTAAGTTTCCTCATACAACATTACTGGGAGGTGCATTCTGGCTGCGGTGGGTCTGCTGTACACCTAGCCTTCCCAGTTAGTTTGGCGAGCAAACTGCTATTCCAGAGCAATGTAGCCCTAGTAGATACAGCATTCACAGCTGATCCAGTCCCAACAAATATATGTACTCTTTTGGGGTTTAATCTAAGGACCCACCAGCACCAGATGCAGTCCCTTCAATCTTCTGCGTGTTCTAGCACCTCATATCCTTTCTGACTTCTCCCAATCCCTTCACCTTATACTTCCATCTTCTGATGGGTAGAGGAGGAGTAGGTCTCCCGTTTCTCCAGATATTGGGAGACTGTCATAATTGCCACTTGGTTATCCATCTAGTCCGGACCCTACCATTTCTGTCCCTTCCACCAGCCCCCTGCTCTTCAACTAAAACCTGTTCTCTGGCTCAAGCCTCGATTTTAGAAGTGGAAGTCCTCACTCTGTTGGAAAAAAGGGGCTAAAGGAGTTGTGCCTCTGAAAGAAAGATGCAGAGATTTTAGTCCCTTTACTTACCCGTCTCTAAGACGGGTTGAGGTTGAGACTCATCCTCAACCTTCGCTTCTTGAACCTGTTCTTTCAGCAGGACAATTTGAAGATGATATGCTTGAGCAAAGATCAGCTGCCCGTCAATGCAGCCGATTGTCTGACATCCCTGGACCTCCAAGATGGCAACTTCATTCTGCCAGTTGTTCCCGCTCAGACATTACCTTAAATTCGTGGTGTGGTTTCAATACTATCAATTCACAGTGCTGCTATTCAGACTGATTCTTTCACTATGCATTTTTACGAACGTTCTGGCAGCCTCACTGCAATGTTCTGTAGTCCATGCATTTCCATGATGAAACATCTGCCACACAAGATGACTCTCCTACATAACTTGAGCTTTACTATTAAGGTCCAAAAATCGTATCTCACTCTCAATGCAGAGGTTAACCTTCATTTTAGCGATGCTGGATACGATATCCAGGAAGAAATTTCCTCCTCAGAGAATCTTGAATATTTGGAGGATTATTCCATTGTTTCTGACTAAAACAAATATCCTGGTTCTGTATACCTTAAGTCTGCTCGGTTTTATGACATTGTGTATCCTTTTGGTGCATCAGCCTAGAATGTGGATGAGAGTCCTATGGTGAACAACAGCATGACTCAACAAAGTGTTGCATTAGATCAATAGTTCTTAACCAGTTGACCACATGACTCAATCGTTACTGGAATCCGGGGACCTCCCACTGAGTTTTTATTGGAACATGGTATCCCAGCCTAAGCAATTTTGATGATTTGAACCGCAAAACAATATTAAGAAATATGGAAACAAGCATTCATCAATCAAATACACAAATGATGTAATATCTTATGTATTTCACCTAATATAAACAAAATCTACATATTATTGGGAGAGTTGTAATTTTCTAAATTCAGTTTGATCCATTTGACCGCTCCCACAAATCAATCTGAAGATACCAACATCACTTTTGAATGTCCAATTTCACATTCCTTCACGTTTATGTATGTGATGACCGGTTATAGTGTTACGGGATGCAACACTGTATGGTGGATGAAGAGGTGTGAGAGATAGACGTGCAGACTGTTTTCAGTAACATGGCAGCTTTGACCAGCTCAGCAGGTCCCTGAATTGTATTTCTTAGGATCAGAGTCTACTTAACTGATTGCTTCACTGGTTTGTCCAACCTGACATTTTGTTTAAAATTGATGATCCTATGCCATTTCACAGAATAATTTCTATAAAGAATACCTGCAGCAAGAACCAACTTTACTATTGGTTTTAGCTAGAAAATAATTAAGGACATAGCTCAGGAGTACCTGATCTTGTGAAGGGATTAGCAATCTTTCAAAGAGCCATGGTTAGGCCATTAATGAGATATGATGGAGTTCATCAGTGTATCAGTCAGCACATTGGTGACTAATCAAACAGCCGACTCAGTTTCCAGGAGGCTATGTACTATTGCTGATTGGAAATTCCAGTTCATCATGATCCTCCAGGCCTACATGTTCATAAAATGTAAAAAGTGGAGGTAGGAGGAGTTCTAGTGATTCTGTGACAGGAGGCTGATTCGCCTAGAAACACTGGTCCTGAAAGGTGTGGTCTTAAAAGCTCAGGGGCCACCACACCGTTGTTAGTAGAACTTTACAAAAAAACCAATTAAATTAAACAAGACTTGGCTCTCTCCGATTCACGATGTCAATGTAAAATACATGTCCCAAATTTTAGATTATGCTCTGAACTATTGGAGATGTGTTTCTTGATTCCAATCGAGCAGAATGACTGCTCCTTCCACCTCAGGTGCCTGGACTTTGGCCCATGCGAGACTGACACTGCTGCAATTTGTGTTTTGGCATTTTTATAGCCAAAACACAAGCTGCAGGGACAGACTAATGGCTATACACATCTTTGCAACATAACATAAAGCTTGTCATTTGCCTGTGTTCCTTGTCCCTGCACAAAGGACCATAACGACGGATGTGTTATGGGACCGGTTCTGCTTCAGGGCACCATTGTCATCTAGCAGTATCAAAGGTAACCACTGCTTGTTGAGAGAGAGAGAGAGAGAGAGAGAGAGAGAGAGAGAGAGAGAGAGAGAGAGAGAGAGAGAGAGAAAAAAAATCGAAAAAACTAATAGGTCTCATCTTTTGAATAGCTGTTGGCTTCGCCAATGTGTTTTAGCTATGTTGTACACAAGCCTGGCTGCTGTTCAGCATGGCTAAAAGTTAGTGATATAGAGAGAGTGGCGTGTGTGGAATGGTGAAGAGTGAAGTAGAGTGTTGTGAAGTGGAGTGGCATAAATTGCCATGTATTGGCGTGGCATAGAGTCTAGTCCCGTAGCCTGACGTAAAGTGGTGTAGCATAGAGTGGACTGGTGTTGAGTTCATTGGCTTAGAATGTTGCAGAGTAAAGTGGCATAGAGTGCAGCAGCCTAGAATTCAGCTGTGTATGAGGCAGCATGGTAGAATGCAGTGGCATTGTTTAGACTGTTGCATAGTAGAGTGCAGTGGTGTAGAGTGGCATAATGGGCAGTGGTGCAGAGTAGAGTGGCATAATTTGCAGTGGTGTAGAGTGTTACAGAATAGAGTGGTGCAAAGTACAGTATACTGACAGAGTGCAGTGGCACACAGTGCAATGGCATGGAGTGGAGTACTGCACAGTGAAGTGGTGTAGAGTGGAGTGCCGTAGCGTTCAGTGACATAGAGTGTAGTGTTGCATAGTATAGGGCTGTAGTGTCAGTGGCATACAGTGCAGTGGCATCGAGTGGAGTACTTCTGAGTGGAGTGATGCAGAGTACAGTGGCCTTGAATGCATCAGTGCAGAATGGAGTGGCGTAGAATGCAGTGTTAGAGTATAGTGTCACAGAGCACAGTGGTGTTGAGTAGAGTGGTGCAGAGTAGAGTGCAATGGCATAGTGAGTGGCATATAGTAGAGTGGACTTGTGTAGAGTGCAATGGCATAGTTTTGCAGAGTATAGTGACAAAGAGTGCAGCAACATAAAATTCAGCGGTGTACAATGCAGTCGTAGAATACAATTGCATAGATTAGGCTTGTGGATATATATAGTGTAGTGTAGTTGCATAGAGTCCACTGGTAAAGAGTAGAATTGCATAGAATGGTGCAAAGTAGAGTGGTATAGAGTGCAGTGGCATAGAGTGCAGTAGCTTACAGTGATGCAGAGCAGAGTAGAGTGGTCTACAGTGGAGTGCTGTAGAGCGCAGTGGCATAGGGTGCAGTAGTGCAGAGTAGAGTGGCACAGAGTTCAGTTGTGGTGAGTGCAGTGTTGCAGAGTAGTGGCATAGAGAGCAGTGGCATAGACTACAGGGGTGAAGTGGAGTGGAGTGGTGTAGAGTAGATTGTTTCCTAGTAGATTGCAGTGGAGTGGTGCAGAGTAGAGTGAGGTGGTGGAGAGTGGAGTCGTGCAGAGTAAAGTGAATTGGCATAGAGTGGACTAGTGCAGGGCAGAGTGTAATTGACATAAGGTAGTGTAGAGTACAGTGCCTTAGAGTGCAGTTGTGCAGAGTAGATTAGAGTGGCGTATAGTGGATTGGCATAAAGTGCAGGTGTGTGAAGTGGAGTGGTACAGAGGAGAGTGCATTGACATACAGTCTATCGTCATAGAAAGAAGTCTTGCAGAGTGAGGTAGAGTGGAGTTGTGTGGAGTGGCCTAGACTGGAGTGGTGTAGAGTGCAGTGGTGAAGAGTGCAGTGGTGAAGAGTGCCGTGGTACAGGGTAGAGTCCACTGACATACAGTAGAGTTGTGCACAGGAGAGAGGTGTAGAGTGAAGTGTCAAAGTGGAGTAGTGTAGAGTGGCACAGAATACAGTGGTGCAGTGTAAAGTGCAGTGGCGGGGAGTCGATTATGCATGGTGTGGTAGCACACTTCCATTACAAACAACACATCTTCAACTAAAAACACTGTTACATTTGCAGACATACATTTTCACTGATTGAAGTTTAATGTGTGGAAATGCCAGCACCTATTGTATTGATTTGTTTTGATAGTTTTAAAATATTTGTTATCACTACACTTCAGAATTATAAAAAATATTTGCTTCATTTGGCCTTTTCTAATTCTGAAATATTTGTACAGTTCAGTTACAGACATTTAAATGTTGTGTGCTAGAAAAAAGTATTGTACAGCCTTCCTCGAGCAAACTCCCCCAAAGCCAGTATGATTGTCACATACATCGTCTCACTTTGCAGTCAGAGAAAGAAAATTAAAAACCAAGAGTGAGCCTGACATTTGACCTCTGTCTTTGAATACACAGCAAATGTGCAAGGTAAGAACGAGAATTAAAAGCCTGTTCACAGAAATCGAGCACTGGTGGATGAACACAGTAAATAGGGTTTGGTTAAGGAAAGGGACAGACTCTAGGTGGGCATCCTTAAACAAATAGAGCCAGGAAATAAACAGCAAGCATGAGTTACAAACCACAAAGCCAATAGTGAACAACGGATGGAATGCATTCGCAGGGAAGCTTTCAGAATGTCCCCAGGATTACGTTCGGAAATCAGACAACTACACTGTCTGATAGGCTTTGACCTAAAAAGGACTTGCAGTAACATCTTCTTCATAAGCAGCATTGCCCTCCCACTGCTTTGACTTTATAGCTTGGAACTGGAAAAAGCAATAATGGCTTTGCACCAAAAATGGCAATTATCCCATTGTAGAAGCTATTGAAGAATACTGAACTGTGAAGGTGAGTCCAATGAAAAAACTTCTTTAATGCGCCAATAACAGTGTTATAACAAGAGCTTTCAGATAGTGACGCCTTCGGACTGATTCACCTGGAGAAGTGTATTTGCAAATTCCCTAGGGTGGCAGAAATCCTAATATGTTCTACCACAGAACAAAATTTTGCATCCACTATTAAAAGTGTTAGGGTATGGGATGGGTGCCTACCTGAAGACAGGAAAGGCGATTGGAGTGATTGGGAGGAGGGTAAAAACAAACCATCAAGGGTCAAAATTTGAAATCATTTGCAGGGCTTAGCAGTACTATTTCTAGCCATGCAGAGATTCACTGGTTCATCTAGGTGAGTAGAAAGGAATTAATGCCTTTGAAATGGAATGTCCAGAACTGCCTTGTGTGGTCTGGTTCAAAAACAAGACTACAGACCATAACTATTACCTCCTTGTTGGCTCCAGATACAGTGACTTTAGATGTAGTGAGTTAGCCAGATCACTTGAAATCTGCAGAGTTCTAAAGCTGCCTTGTTACTCTCATGAAAAATGATGCAAACGACATAAAATGGTCTCCAAGAGGACAAAATTAACACAATATCAAGGTTCTTACACATTAGCTGCAGTGCTGAAAACTTTCAGGTCTTCCGTATGAGTCACGTCACAGCCAAATCTAGCTCCCTACTTTGGCAATTAAAAAAGTGAGTATAATGGAATTAGCTAATAGCATGGCATTGGGTAATAGCATCAACTGTTACTTCTTACATCATGCATTCACAATATTGTCTGTAAGTACTAATAAAAAATGGAACTAGTGAATACCAGCCAGAGATCCCACCAGTAACACACCATTTACTTCCACTTTTGTCTCCCCAATCGACCACGTGTAGGACTTACATTTGTTCTGAACACCAGAATCATATTTATAATCAATGAAGTTGCTTCATAATATTTATTGAAGGCATCTTATTTTTGTTGAAGCTCCATTTGCATCATGGCCAAACTGACCATATAATTTGCATATTCTAAACACAGGATATGCCTCCTTTCTGTTCCTTGGGAAAAAGCATGTACATCATGTAAGGCTGCTGGAAGATCAGCAAGGTACAATTAAACAAAGGAGGTGCTAGAATGCATCCTTCATGGAGACCATTCCTGTTAGAAATGGGGCTTCTGGCTGGCTAGGGTAGGCACCTAAGCCAGGCTGAACCCACCACTCTAGTCAGGGTAAGTAAGTTACACACAGAAGATAACCTGTGCTCACATCCTGGTAGCTTGACGCAGAGAAGTCAGGCTTATCTCCAGAGGCAATGTGTAAAGCGTTTGTGCAACACACACATCAGCAACACAATAAATACACCACAAAGGAGACTACACACAAGATGTATAAAAATATATAGTGTATATTGTAATACATATCATAGACAGAAACAGCATGAGTCATAAGTACTGTGTACCATATGTAATCCTGAGATAGTACTCACTATCCTGACAGTGCTAAGATCAGAACAACATACTTTATAACGTCAAGAGCTTCAAATGCAGCAGTTAGGTTATGGGCCAAGTAAATCCCTTAATAGCATCATAATCACATAAATTACCTTAGGTTACCACACAAAATCGACAGATAATGTAATACATTTCAGCTCAATCACAAATCCCCCGATACCATCAGAACACAGGGCCCTGCGCCACTGTGCTCCAGTCAGCAGACTTAGGGTACATCTGGGCCCTCATCAGAATCAGGAGTACTTATGTTCCAGGTGGGGCCGCAGGGACATCTGCGTGCCTTTTGTAGGCAATACTGTGACCACTGGGTACCTAATTAGGACAAGTTCCTAGCATTCGGAGGGGGCTCAGTTGAGGTCTCCCTATGATGTAGGGAGTGAAGCTAATGCCCCCAAGTACAGCGTGTCCAAAGCCCTCCAGGCCCTCTCAGACCGCTACCGCAGCAACAGAAACACAGCAGGATGAACCTGCCCATGTACGAATTGCAGGTCGGCTACAAAACACCCACAGGTCCTGGCTTATACTCAATACTCCTGGTACAATAATAGCAGTCCTTGCTTCCTTGGGTACCCACTCTATCTGGGGAAATGGT
Source organism: Pleurodeles waltl (assembly GCF_031143425.1). Classification (NCBI taxonomy): domain Eukaryota; kingdom Metazoa; phylum Chordata; class Amphibia; order Caudata; family Salamandridae; genus Pleurodeles; species Pleurodeles waltl. The sequence goes on along the minus strand of NC_090444.1, from coordinate 440,631,993 downwards.
AGTGACAGGAGTAACAAGAGTGATCCTCTTCTAGTGCGACGGCTTTCCCGTAGAAGGGATCTTGAATGGACGGCAACCGACAATCCTCTGTGGCAGGGGGATGCTGCTTTGCACAGCACCTACTAGTCAGCTGTCATACGTTGCGTTCTCCCTAGCTGGGGGGCAACAGAGGCTTTGCTGGGCAAAAGTGCTCAGCAAGCACTGATCTGGTCCGAAGTGAAAAAGTGAGGCCCTCACCATGTGCTAAGATGACACAGTGCTCACCATGCACTACAGTCCTTAAAGCACTCTCCGTGCGCAGGTGGCTGGGGTAATGTAGAGTGCTTACTAGGCACAATCTATTCTCCAGGGCAAACTATAGGGACATACAGAGAGCAAAGGTTCTGAGTGAAAGCAGAACAGAGTGGGGCTGCTCTGTTTGGGAAACCGTGCCTGCACTTCAGGTTTAGGCAGGACAAAACTGTTCAACACGAGTTGGCCTGATGTAGAGGGGGCCTAAGAAATGCAGTAGCAGGTAGACCAACACCAAAAAAAACAGCAGTCTCAAGGCCGACCTCTTTTTGCAGCTTCTCGGGGTCCTTGCCGAACGGAGACTGGTAGAAGCTAGCAGCAGGGCAACAATGGAAAAACAATCCAGTGAGTCCTTTATGCCAACCAGCAGATAGCAGGCAGTGGGAAAACAGCAGTCCAAATGAGTCCTTTGTGCAGCGCAGCAGTCCTTGTGACAGATGTTTAATCCCAGTTCCAGAAGTGCTCTAAAATCGTAGAGTTAGAGCCCCTGTATTTATACTCCAAAACGTTTTCATTCCAGGGGTGACTTCAAAGGAACCCTTTTCAAGTGTAGCACAAACCCTTTCCACCCAGCGTCAGACATCAGTAGGAGGTAAATCAGCTCTTTGTGTGAGGGCAGGACACATCCTATACAAATGTAAGTGTGCCCCACCTTCCTCTCTCCCAGGCCAGGAAGACTATCAGTATGCAGATGGATGCAGATGCTTGTCCTGTCACACCCAGCCCCTCCGGTATTGTGGCTGTCCCGAAAGTATGCACAATGTGTAGCTGTCACTCAGCCCTAGACATGGATTGGTGTCAGGTTGAAAAATACTAGAGGTATAAGCACAGAGAAATGCTCACTTTCTAAAAGTGGGATTTCTAAAATAGTAATGGAAAATGCAACTACCCCAGTAAGCAGGATTTCTCACTACGATTCCAAACATACCAACATGCCCACGCTACTCCTTTTGGATCAGAAATTACCACTTAAAATATATATAAGGGAATTTCCAATGCTAACCTATGAGAGGAGCAGCCCTCAAAGTAGTGAAAACAAAATAGGTTTTGTGTCCTACCTTTTACATGCATAGCACTCTGCCCATAGGGCTCCATAGGGTCTACCTTAGGGGTGACTTAGGTGTACTAAAAGGGGAGTTTAGGCCTTGGCAAGTAGTTAGAAATGCCAAGTCATTGTGGCAGTAAATTGTGCACAAGGGCACTGCCATGGATGGCAAGCCTGAGACAGGTTTGAAGGGCTACTTCTGTGGTGGGCTATCAGCACTGCAGGCCCACTACTAGCATTTAATTTACAAGCCCTGGGTATATGGTATACCACTTTACAAGGGACTTACAGGTACATTAAATATGCCAAACAGATGCAAGCCGATCATACCAAGTTTTAGGGTAAAGAGCACACACACTTTAGCACTGATTAGCAGTTGTAAAGCTCCCATAGTTCTAAAGCCAACAAAAAGAGGGTCAGAAAAATAGGAGGAGGAAGACAAAGGTTTTGGGATAACTATGCAGAAAGGGCCATTTCCAACAATTCCCTATTGGGAGTTTACAGTATAGGTAACCATTCATGTCTAATTCAATGTTATCCCAGTTCTTTCTATGAAATTATTTCAGCACGGCTAGTGAACAGCTGGGTATATCCATGCCATTCAGTTTGTCCCATAATGTCACTCGGTTTACTAGACCAAAGATGGCGTGAAAATCAAGAAAGCAACATTATAAATTCACTGTTGTTTCTAAAGCATTCTACCTTAATTAGAATGTTGTGATGGTGGTGGAGGGGAGTGTTTAGAGATTGGGGGTGGGGGACTGGTATCAGTGTTAGACCCTATCTGATAGAGATTTTTAGCTACAGATTCCTTACCTTAGAATATTCCCATTTAGCAGTAATTCTGCATGCTGGTAGGTGGCATTGATCGGTTTTGAGTCTGCATCGTCCGAGCCGAATGTGATGTGCAATGGTGCCTATATAGGTGCCACCCAAGTGTGCTAACATCAGTGCTTTTCTTTCCATGCCGTCAGCACAGATCTAGAGAGTGCTTCCTCAGTCCATATTTTGTGCTATGTTTTTGACCTGTTCTTTTGAGCTTAAGCTTCCAGTGTGTGATAGAAATGTCCCATAAAAAACCTATGGGATTTAAACCCTGTGGATCCTTTCAGAGGCAGATGTTTGTGACAAACCCCCAATTGGTTTGCCTCCAGTGCCTGGAACCAGACCACAACTCCAAAGCCTCACCTGAATTTCAAGCGATTAACCCTAAGACAGTTCTGGAGCGCTCCCGGAGGCTCTTGGACGCCAGTTGACTCAATGACGTTCTGGGTCCCGGTTGCAAAGAAGTTTCTGGCTTACTTACGGAGCCATTCCAGACCTTCGGCTTCATCATGCTCAAAGACTTTGTCAGTTAAGTCACACTAAAAATCCAAAAAGTCAAAGAAATTGAATGCGCTCTTAGATTTGATGTGCCGGTCCAAGTTTTCAGACGATGTGTGGGAACAATAGCGCAAATCTAAACCCTGCTCCCAAATGTCCGCACCTGAACCTCAGTCTGGGCCTGCTCCATGCCTCCAAGAATTTCCCTGAGCTGGTGCAACCCTTGCCCAGCTGAAGGAGTTTTATGAGGCCATGCACCTCATATTTGGGCAGGCCAACCACTCTGGTGTGCCTCCAGGTCCCACAGGTTCGGAGGTGTCCCCTCTTGATTCTCCCAGGCAGGTTCACCCTAGGCACAAGTCAGGCCCTTTAGTAGGGTATCCAGATTTGCCCAGACAGTCCCAGGTTTTCAAAGTCTGCCCTGGCCTCCGAACACCTTTGCTGTAAATAAATACATGACTGTGTTTTTTATTTTATTTTTATTTTTATAAGAAAGGACTGGATGACACTTCGCATTATTAACTGTTTTCAATGGCCCTCTTCTCCTCAGGGCCGGGAACTGGATTAGTTAAAGGGTCACCTGCTGTGCTTCCTCTCCTCATTGACTTCACACATCAGGTTTGGGCGAATCAGTGTCCCAGGAGCCATCAGCCAAGGCTAAGCATGAACTAGGTCTCATTACAGCACATGGGTGAGGAAGTGTTCTCATCTGCGTTTCACAGGTTGACACTAAGGGGACCTGCATGTATCTTTTATATCCCCAGTGGAAATGCACATTAAGGCTTATGCATTCCTTTTTTCATAGTTTGCCTTCTGGTACTGGCTGCCTTCTACCATTATAAATACAGGACTGCACATCTCAATATGAATAGCAGGTTACGCTTTTCATGTATCATGAAAAAGTCCTTGCTCTCCTCTTTCGTATATGTAGTTGTGTTTAATAGGTTGTCTGTGTGCCAGTGTAGTCCTTCTTCTGTGTTGGTGGGTACTGGATTGTGCACCTGCGTTGTCCATTGTGGATGTAAACCGTTAGTCCTACTTGTATGTCTGTGATCGTCCCATGATTTGGTCCATATAATATGGTCACCCTACCTTTAGATCCGTTCCTGAATCCAGATCGACTCCAGTCATGATTTCGCCACCTTTCCTAGAGCCTTTTCTAGTGGTGCCGTTCTTGGCACCATCAACACCCCTATGTAGTGCTGACCCCATCATTATACTCAACTCTGATACGGAGCCAGATCTGCGTCGCTTGACGTAGACTCCAACGCTGGCTGGAACACAAGCTTCAAAGTCGGTGACAGCACCTCTTTTTACAGATAGGCCCTGGGCAGAATATGATTGGGGCAGATCTGAGGATTCTTATGATTACCCCGTCCCCATGGCAGAGCCCAAGGATAACTGGTATGAGGAACTGGTAGATGCCAGTGGTCTAGCCACCTTTCCAGACACTGGCTTTTAGTCTCTCCTCCTAGTGTGTATACGGAGGATGGGGCTCCGTTTGCCATGTTGCTCAGGAGGGCAGCTGAGATCCTGGACCTTACATTGCCCTGTGTGGCAGTCAAGACAAACATCTTGACATAAGTGCTTCAACCGGGAGTTGCCCCCTCAGAACCTCTTCTCCTCTTTGATGTAGCCCTCACAGGCATGGGTCAAGCCCTGAAAAGTGGCTCCTGCGCACTGAACGAATGCCCATCGCCCCACTCCCGGGAACCCAGCTTTTCTCACCCAGCTCCCCACAGGGAGAGTCTGGTTGTCCAGGACACCACATCCAAAGTCAACATGGAGTGTTCCATACCATACCACTTAATCGGGAATCCAAGAGGTTGGATACCTTCGATAAGATGATTTTTCTTCCACCAGCCTTGCACTGTGGTAAGTAAACACTGCATGCCTCTTGGGGTCGATATTCCCACACAGTTAGTGGCACTCCATCGCCATGCCTAGTTGAGGTTTAGCTTTGTTGAGGCATCCCTTGTGGACATGCCTGTCAATGACACTCGCATGTTTGGCAACAAGGCACATTTGGCGCACGCTTTAAGGACACCAGGGTCACCGCCTGATCACTGGGAATCTCCACTTTTGCCCCTTCCGTGGCTACCACATCCATTTGCGCCCAGCCACCATGGCTAACCAGATCCCCAGACCTTTCGTGGCTGCAGTTCTCAACAGCCCTGTGAGACCCAAGGCCAAAGATCTACCCAGCCCACTACCACCTCCCCTTTGCCCCCCCATGCAGCTGCATCCTCCGAACCCCTTTAATATGCCTTCTCACCATCACGGTCAACTGGTTGACTTCAGAATCAAGCACCACCTGCCCCAATGCATCACCTTGGTCAAATGAGTGCCTCAAGTTGTTAAGCGAGGTTCCACCTCTTCATTCACAGAAACCCCACCGCTGATGCCACCATCCTTAGACCGGCTGAGGGATGACCCTTCTCCCTGCTGCATCAGGAAGGCAAGCTCTTTTGGCCAAAGAAGCCATCAAGAGTGTGCCAACATCAGAAGTAGATAGTGGTTGCTATTGCTGCTAATTTCTGGTGCCAAAAAAGAACAGACACCTCCACCCTGTGCCCTCTCGACTCACATTGTCTTAAGTACTGTCTACTCTGGACTCTGGAGATTGGATTATAGCATTCGGCTTGCAGGACACTGATTTTTATAAACCCGTCATGCCGGCCCACAAAAGTTACCAAGGGGTTCACAGTGGGCCCCGAACACTTTCAGTTTTAGTCTTCCCCTACCTCAATGACTGGCTAATGAAGGCGGGCTCGCCCCAGGCAGCCATCAACCACATCCAGACTACTGTGGACTTCCTCCATTTGTTGGAATTCACTATCAACATTTTGAAGTCACACCTGACTCCATCTCAGACGCTCTCTTTCATCTGAGCCATTCTGGACACAGTGCAGTTTCAAGCCTGTTTTCCAGAATGGGGACTGCAGGATTTGCAGGCTGTGATTCCGATGTTTCATCCTCTATCCTGGATTTTGGTGAGAATGATTCTGAGGCTGCACCCTGCTGGTAACACATGCCCACTGGCATATGAAGGCTCTGCAGTGGGATCTGAAGTCCCAGTGGGCATAGCATCGGGGAAATCTGTCAGACCTGGTCCATATATCAGAGGAAACTGCAAAAGATCTGCAGTGGTGGCTGAGGAACTACAATTGGGTCAGCGGCACACCCCTCTCCCTTCCCCAGCCAGACCTCACAAAGGTGACAGGTGTATCACTTCTGGGTTGGGTGGCCATCTGGGAGAGGTGGGGATCTTATCTTCACCATAGTCTCAGATGCACATCAATTTTTGGGAGTTGAGAGTGATCCGCTTGGTACTGAAAACTTTCCTCTCTTTCTCCAAGTGAAAGCTAGTTCAGGGGTTCACAGACAACACCACCACCATGTGGTACTGCAACAAACAGTTTTTGGTCCCTGTGCCAGGAGGCTCTGTGCCTCTGGGCATGGCTGGAACGTCAGGACATTTTCTTGATCATATAACACCTGGTGCGCACTCTGAACGCCAGGGCGGATGAACATAGCTGTCGACCTCTTGCAGATCACAAATGGTGTCTCTGTCCAGAGATGGTGCAAGGTCTCTTTTGTGACTAGGGAGCTTCCAAGGTAACTTTCACTCAGAGATGCTTTTCGTTTGGAGTGGAATTCAGGACTCCTGTATACCTTCCCACTGATACCACTCCTGCCAATAGTTCTCAAGAATAAGAATATCAGGAACAACCAGGCCCAAGTAATTCATATGGCTCCAGATTGGGCATGGCGTGTATGGAATCCTTAACTCCGGAGCTTGCGCATCAGTCCTCCGAACAGGCTGCCCCTAGAGAGGATCTCCTGTTACAGCAACAGGGCAGGGTTCTGTACCCAAACCTGTACACTCTCTGTCTTCATGCATTGAGAGTGAGCAATGGCAACTGACAGCCTTTGCCCTCCCTTTGGAAGACTGCAAATTCATACTGTCAGCCAGGCATTCCTCAACTAAGACCATAAAAGCATGCCATTGGGACACGTGTGTGGTTTTGTGCACTGCCAAACATGTTGGTCCTCTCTCTGCAACCTTATCTGAGGTGGTGGTGTTTGTTTTATCACTAGCCCTGCAAGGCTTTGCTTTGGGCACAGTTAAAGGGTATCTTTTGGTCATATCGGTTTTCTTACGATTGCCCTCGCTGTTCAAGTCACCAGTTGTGGCTCATTTTCTGAAAGGACTTCACCATATGTTCCCTCCAAAGCCCTTCATTAAAATCAAATTGAGGCCCCATTTGGGCATAAAGTTTTTGATGTGCTTGCCATTCAGTCCTATGAATAGTTATACTCTACATCTCTTGATCATTAAAACAGCCTTTTTAGTAGCCATTACATCGGCTAGGAGAGTTAGTCGCTCTCTTTGCACCCTCCATACACCAACTTCTTCCCAGACAAACTGGTTCTCCTTGTGCATGTCTCTTTCTTGCTAAACATTGGTAAGGCTTTCCTATGACAGCCATAATATCACACTGCTGACTTTCTTCACTCTGCCCCAATCTTCCAAAGGGGAGGAGAGACACCCATCATTTTGACCCAAAAAGAGTGTTGTGCTACATTGATCGCACCAAGAAACCTTGTGTGGATGATCAACTCTTCGTTGGGTTTGCTCAATCAGTGATAGGGAAGACTAAGTACAAACGGACCATCTCAATCTGCGTTGACCTCTGCATTAAAATTTGCTACGGCACTGGCCAAGAAACAACCACTTGAAGGCTTTCGGGCTCATTTCACCAGATCAAAGGCTGCGACCACTGCATTAGCTGTGAAGTCCAGGTTCTGGCCTCCATGCACACGTTTTATCAACACTACTTTGACAGTCAAGTCTGGCACAATGGGCACTTTGCCTATTCAGTCATCCAGGACTTCCTGCCCTAAACCTGTCTTTAACTTAATAGCTTTTGCATTGTAATTATTAAAAGTTACTGCAAAACAATTCACAACGTCAGAAATCATTTGCAAATACCAGTGCAACGCCTCCCCTTGTTCAATAACACAGGTGTCTATTGGTTGTGACAGTTGCAGTTGTGGCAGCAACTCAAGATTCTTATCTATGCGTATTGTCTTGCACTTTGGGAAACAAATTTGCAGAGGATGAACTTAGTTTCATTGCCTAAGTTTTACGTGTAATACGCCCTTAAAGCCCAATGATCACGTCCTCGTGCTTTTACCACCATTAAGCTTTTACACAACTCAAAGTTTCAGGATTATACATACATATAATCAATTGGGCATTTCTGATTCCCATGGATAAATATTTGCCCCACTGGTATATCTCCCCCAGGCACCCTTTGAGATGCATAAACCTCCCAACAGCTAGACATCTTTGCACCATCCGTGCATTTTTGTGAGCTGTACATTTTGGGAATACAGCTCAAGATGACATAGGCTTCAAGAATAACAGCCTGAGCCTTATCCTCCAGTGAAGCATTGTTAAACAGATGCATCTGCTTTAAATTAGAACAGTTACACACTGTAACATACAAATCTGACACAATGTTTCTTTAGTTACTGGGCTTTTATATAACTTCATAACACAAGCCTGGACCCAGTCACATTCATTTTTTTATTTGCACAGTTCCTTTGGGGCTTAGTTGTAATTAATGTTAGTAGGCTTCTGGATGGAGTCCCTGAACTCAGCTGCCTTGCATTCTTTGAAAATTGCACAAACCTATGAAGTCTAGGATTATCACCAGATGGGCAGGTTTCCTGGAAGTATATTATTGCAATTCCATGTAACACTTCACTTAGTTCTTGTGTATTTTACAGCCTTCTTAGCCCATGTATATACCACAAATAGATTCTAAGGTTACCTGGTGAAAATATTACCTGGTCTAGGCTGCTTATATTTGACATATCTTCTCCTTGTAGAGGGATTAAACAGACGTAACGATTATTGGCAAACAGATCTATATTTTAGGTATCCTAGGTGTGTTAGTGAAAGGTAATTTCTAATGTGAGTCTACTGAATGCCTCTGATCTCTTTTGCACCTCCCACAGTCCAGCTGCCAGGGAAGATTTATTTTTTGCTCACGCAACCCTGCTTGATTATTTAAAAATACCTTTCCTTGGGCCTTCTCAATTTCCTCATGGTGACCTATCCTTAATCCTAGGCTGTGCAGCTTTCTCTGAGGACTGGATTAGGTTTTTTACAAGTTTAGGGGTCGAACCCTGCTTTTTCATTTCTCTACCATTCTACATTTAGAGGATATTTTGCAGGGATGGGTAATTCTGGGAAGCATTTAAAAGATTTGATCTGTTTAGGGGGCTCCATTTGTTTATTTTTTTCCTTTTCTCAAAATGTCAAAAACTGACCTCATGAGGTGAATTTGTTTTACCTTCTGTTTCATGGGAAGCTTTTATAGTTTGAATCCCTTCCTGACGTATGCTGTGATTCCCATTCCATATACTTTTGGGGGGATTTCGGCTTATTCTTACTTTGATGATGAGAGATTTGCCTCTACTTTTGGGACTCATCATTTTCTTATTCAACTCTTTTGTCTTGCTCTTTATTTTCCTGATATAATTTTCTGCTTTGCATATTTCTGGGAGTGCCTTTTTAGTCATACTCTTTCTATTCTTTATACTCTCTAATTTATCGTCTTCCTTTAACCCTACTATCATTCTTATAATTTAAGGTAGCTGTTCCTCTTTTGGTATGCCTCAGGCACCACCTCTGAGGGACAATTGTCCTATTTAAAATATGGGATAGTTTCTCTATATCAACATTGGTCTGCTAGACATATTTACCAAGGAGCTCCCATAAACTCTTTCTCTCTCTTTTCGATTACCCATATTTTCCTCACTGCTTCCTGGGTCTGGAATCCGTTGTACTAAGGAGGGCATGCAATAATTATTTTGTTTCAGTTCCTGGACTATGCCTTTGAACAGCCCAGTTTGAGTTTCCATGTTATCATTTTTTAGTGCTTCTAAAATACCATGTAATAATTTTTGCATTAAAAAGAGGACATCTAACATTAAGGGTGTGAGGCTGAATACTTCTTCAGCGTAGGAGGAATTTGCTAGTTATCTTGATCAAACGTTTGTAGGCCTTCCTCCATAGCAGACCTATCAGATTTATCAAGAAATGATTGTTCAGTTTGCTTGAATGTTACTTTGTCTGGTATTACATCGCCTTCCTCCTCTTCTTGATCCCATTCATAGGAAGAGTTGAAATGTAGCTGGGGCATCTGTGCTGAACAAGGGGACGAAGTTCTGGATATTCTGAAGCTAGAGCATATGTTATATGTAGTCAATTTTGTTCTCCATTAATTGGTGGGGTTAATTGGTGAATTGAAACATCATGCTTGCAGTGCAATGGACGTAGGAAACTCGTACACTTTTTATGTCTAAATTGTTTCCCTAAAAAATCCTTATTGTTGATTCTGAAACTTTTATGAGGGAGAAATAATGGGGTAGAGCATGATCAACTAAAGGAGAATTGGAGGCGAGAGATGAGGCCTGCGTGCCATTACCACCTTTGTCACTTTTGTTAAATTAATTTAATGCATTCCTCCGGTCACCTGTTTTCCCTTTTTCAAGTGCTCTTTGACTCTCCATGTCCTTTTTTTAAGTTGGCATCTCTAGCTTCTAAGTGTATTTGTTTAATAAAAAAAAATACTGATTGTAATTCCACATCCTTATTCACCTTTTTGAGTTTTGTGGCTTTTTGGCCTCTTTAGTAGGTTGAAAGCCCACAATTGATTCAATTTGGAAAAATCTGTTAGTACTTTCCTTGTGACTAAGCAACTTATTTGAAGATCTTTATTGTATCCAAGGGATGACCATGAAGCTTACTACCTACAGTAATTCCAATTAAGGCAGAGTAGTCTGTAAGGAAGAGAACTCTTCTTACCTCCTCCTTTGATACTCAACTGCTGCCTCCATCCTAAGGACTTATAAGCATTACAATCACTTCATGTTCATTTAACACTGCCTCCTAAGGAGTATGATGAGCTCTCTGGTAACTATAGGATCTAGTCTCCAAGCTCCAAACAACCTGCCACATGCCTGCTCCTCACAGGGATAGGCTCAGTGATGATGGGGAGTTTGAGGCCATCCCTCTGCAGTCATTGTAGGGTCCAAAATAAATAGCGTAGAGAGGAGAAGCATTGTGATTCTGTCTGTGTCTCTTCCGTTGTTTTTCAGTGGCCCTTTAACTCGGACCTCACCCATCTTCAGCTCCATCCAGCTCACAGTCATTCAGCTGGTGTTTGGAACATGTGAAAAAGCGGGTACAAGCTCTGCGCATCAAGCAGGTAGAGTGAGGGAAAAGGTTAAGTCTAGTCAGTGAGTTAATGCAACTACTGCTTTCAGGAATCCGTCCCTCTTGCAGTGGTGCACGCCCTGCTCCAGTCTAAGGAATGTGGTCACTGACAGGTGCTCTGATCAAGAAGCTGTGCCCGGGGGACTCTTTGTTCATTGACAGCTTCAAGCAGGTCCCAATGTAGCTTCAGAAGGGACACAGGGACATTGCCCCAGATTGAGTGAGGAGGCTTTAGTACACCAATCTGTTGGAGCTCCGTGATTCACCTCCTGTCCGTCATTTTGGTGGAGGTTACTTTGTTATGCAGGATGAGAGCTGCAGGAGCTATTGATCCGCTTGCCCATTTATTGTCTTCCCACCAGACAAGCTGATTTTATGTACTTGCCACTTCCGTTTGCCAAAGAAGGTGTCTGCCTTCCTCGTTGGTCAGTCTGTCACTCTACAATCTCTTTCTCACTTCTCATCCTTCCAGGGTAGAGGAGCAGTTGCATATGCTGTTCCCTAGACATGCTCTCCCATAATATGTTGATTTGTCAAGATCAAAGCGGTGGATGATCAGCTTTTCATAGTTTCCTCTGATGCTCAGGAAGGCAAAGTGGTCACTATGCATACTAATTTACATTGAGTCACTCTTTGCATTAAGATCTGCTGATTGATTGATTAATCCGCACTGGCTACTGGTAAGGAAAAATGCCATGTTCAAGTCACTTTGCTTGTCTCAAAGAGCTTCGAATAAGAAGGGCCCTGAATTCCTCAGGCTTAATTTTTAGTTGGTGCAACTTTCAAAGGCCTCTTCCTAAAGGAATGTGATTGTTTACAGAGTGAAGTGTAGCTGATGAAGTGGTAGATTGTTCACTCATCTTACTGCCAAGCTCTGGAACTTTTTTGCTCTGTGGTATTCAGTTTCACAGAGACCACCTCCTTTTTAGGGAAACATTGTAAACTTGGCTTTTCAATTTGTAAATTTGCCTGAGTAAGGTCTACTGATTTAGTAAGTAGTAGCGCAAGAATGCCTTTGAGTAGTAGAGTGGTTTACAAATTACTTTTGATTTCTTTCTCTGTCTTTGCCAAGAAAGATCCTCTGGTTGACTGTTTTACCCAGTCTACAATAGTCATGGGGGCTTCTCCAGCCCTCATAAATAAGGCTGTCATTTACCAGGTGGACAGTTGCACTTCATTTTACATGTGTGTGAAGCAGAACTGCATGGCAGAGAGGTGTATGCTTCTCTAGGATTATGGGAAACATTTCAGGTGTCCCTGTCAAATATAGGTTTCATCATTCTAATAACAGTACCAAACTGCTCTGCTTTACCACTGTTGAACCATAGTAAGTAAATATTCCATCAGCACTTTGTGTCAATATTTGCCTCTGATAAACAGGATTTGGGGGTAGTTGGCTAAGACTAAATTCTGAAATTATATTGACTTTGAGGAATTGGTAGTTGGGGGAGCAGTAAGTAATTACATGCTTGTAGGGATGAGCACTTACCTACCTCAGTAGAGGCGATGAAGAACCTTAGAGCAAAGGCTGACAGTGGTCTCTAGCTAAACACCTAACGAGGTCAGTCATCTCTGGCTACTTGTCCCCGATAAAGAGATTCGGGCCTATTCTGCCATATCTTACAGAAGAATATTTGCACACAACAATAGTGGTCTTAGTAAATCCAGGCTTGACTAATGAAGTACTCATTAGCTTGGTCAAACTAGCGTCTAAATTTGCTTCAAGTCAACTGAAATCACACAGTCGGAACAGTGGTGGGTGCCCCCAAGTGTCCTCAGTCATTTCGCTGTGGGACTCCAGTTACTCCTTATTGAAAAGGGAATTTTGTTCACCGTCGCTATTTGTTGCTTGGTTGTGCTCCTCATTAGGCAATGTCAAATTAGAAGCACAACTGTCTTGGCTCTGCTTCCACTTTATTGACGTCTCTCCCTTTCAATCTCAGTGACTCAGTGACTATCAAGGAAAAAGTAAAATTTTGTGCCTTTTCATATTTGTAGCTGGCTGTATCTACACTCTATTACTTAGTTTTATGCTTAAGCTGCATTTTTGTTCTCTTTCCCTCAGGTAGGCGTAAAGCCCTGCTGAGGGATTTGCTGCACCAAATAAGAGGCCTGAATCATAGCATGTGTCTTTTTAATTTATCTCATCTATGCTCCTTGATGTTACCCCAACATTACACCTTCTTTCACATAAGGATACCTACCTCATATGACATCATTTTGTCAGGCTATTTCCAAATTATGAATGTATGTAATCCTCTTTTCTCTTAAGAGCTTTCCTGCCTCCAGTATTTTGAAAAAGGTTAAGAGGAGGGTTTTCAGGAGAACATGTGTTTTTTGGAGGGGTGATTCATCATTGTAAATGTTCAGTGAGTCCTCAGACCTTCTGTCCGCCATGTCCGTAAACACATTTGTTTTTGGTGATTGCAAGCAGCCATTTTTTAATTATGCATTCCACTTATATTAGTTTGTAGCAATGGGAATTGCTTAAAGATGCTAACTAACATCTTGTCGATGTCTCTGTTGTGTCAGGTCAGCTCGAATGTGGACAGGAAAAGTCCCAATGAAAACCCTCAGTCTTTACTTATCCGCCTCTACCAAACTGGAAACATTACAAAGCTGTGCTATACATCTATAAGGGAAAAGATAAAGGAAATACAAAACGCTGCTCTCATGATCCAGAACCCTAGTCAGGTACCTGGCAGTCTTTAGGTGCCCTTGAGTAACATGCAGTTAAATTACTATTTCAAACGGGAATGAGGAAAAAAGGTTTTTTTGTACCTGGAAATCACCAAAGGGGGTGATATAAGGAGTCCTTTTGGTACCAGAAGCCACCAAGGGGGTCCTCCAGGGAAAGAAGGCTGAAGTAAATGAAATGGGAGAATATTCTCAGGCAGAAAATCCTAGCAGCAAATAAAACACACCCATACCTTCTTCTATAAGCGAGGAGGGCCTAATGTAAATCAAACCTAAAACAGTTTAGAGAGCAAACTTCATCCAGGAGCAGCCCAAAAGCATATGCATGTTGTGAGGATTGGACTATTGGTCCTGCCTCTATTTATTGTAGCCCAGAAATATTTGCTCAGTTTCATCCTGTGACCCCAGCATGAGTGCCCCAGCCTCTCAGAGCCAGAAATCTTGCTTGCCTCCAACGCTGAGCTTGTTCTTCGCCACAGACTGCTGTGTCCTGACATATTGGGATGGCATTTTGTCCTGTGCACCAGGATGCAAGGGAAAGGAGCTCAATACCAAACATTTCTCCCAGTTACAAAGTGGTACCTGGTGGCCTTAAATACCATTATATCTGATAGAGGCTTCTAGCTGTAGATTCCTTACCTTTGAATTCTCCCCGGCGTCAGACTGGAACCGGAAGATTTTTTGTGAGCATCTATTGGCTATGGTCCGATGTTGGCGTCATCTGTGCTGGAAATAATACCACAGTACCTATATAGGCAGCAATGAGGAGTGCCAGTGTTGGTTCTTTTACTTTCCCCTCCAGAACTAGACCTGAGCCAGAGAATATCTAGTCCTCAGTCAGTTTATGACTGGACTTTTTAGACATTTCAACAACAATTTTTGAGGGTTTTCTTCCTGGTGTATCGAGGATGTCATCACGCAAGATGGGTTTTAAGCCATGCGGAGCTAGTCACCAGCCAATGTCGGTGATGGATCCTCACTTTGCCTGTCTGTGGTATTTGGAGTACAACCACAACCTGAAGTTGTGCTCCGATAGCTGGACCCTGTATCCGAAGACTTTGAGGGAGTGGTCTATAAAGCTGATGGTGGCCCAGCACGCTACTCCACGCAAGTTGAGGTCCTGGTCGAGGGGAAGGTCCTGGGACCGGTAGCTGAGCCTGAAGTCTTCTTCATCCCATTCCAAGCCCTCAGGGCGATTGGGTAAGTCGAGACACAAAAAAAGAGCAAGAAGTTGAAGTGGTCTTCGACTGCTCCTCGTCCGTCGGCTGACGTGACGAGGGAGCATCAACATTCTAGGCCTTGCTCCTTGGAACCTGCATCTGGGCTTGCTCTGCGCCTCCCGGTCTTTCTGCCCAACTTAGTTTTCTGAGACCATGTTCCTCGTTTTTGGGTAGTCTGACCCTGTCGGCACACCTTCGAACCACACAGGAGATCCATTTCTGGATCCGGATCGGCACAGGTCATACCATCTCGATCTTCCCCAGCGCTGGTCCTAATGCTGCCAGCACCCACCGACGGTGCCATCCCTGTCGCCATTCCCGACTCAGACACAGAACCATATGGGCATCACAGGTAGGAACCTTGCCTGCTAGATCGGAGCCTGAGCTCCTTTCCCTTGGGCTAGGCTTCGGGGAAGACTGGTAGGGAGCGCTGGACCCTTTAGAATACCAGCCCTATGATGAAGAAACACACATGGACTGACGTGAGGATCTGGGTGAAGCCAGTGGACGGGATACTTCTCCAGATACTGGTATACATTCTCTCTCTTCCATGTCTATGGAGGAGAAAGCTTTCTATGCAATGGTAGGGCAGAGAGCAGCTGAGGTCCTTGCCTTAGTGGCAGTCAAGACTAGTCTCTTGGCAGAGGTGCTACAACCTGGAGTCTCCTCCGATGAGCCCCTACTCCCGTTTAATGATGCCCTCTTGGATGTCCTTTTGAATACCTGGTCCAAACCCAGCACAGTGGCTCCTTTGAATAGGATGATTGCCCACTGTTGTTGGCCCGCACCTGAGGACCCATCCTTCCTCACACAACACCCTACTGCTGAGAGCTTCGTGGTTCAAGCCTCAACTTCCCATGGCGAGTTTACTACCGCTGCCCCAGACAGGGAATCCAAAAGACTGGACTCATTTGGGGAGAAGATGTTTTCTTCTGCCATTCTGGCATTGCGGTTCGTGAACACCGCATGGCTTTTGGACCGTTATTCCCACACCCTTTGGGATGCGGTTGCGCAAGTGCTGCCACAGTTTCTGGAATAGGCCTGGACTGTACTTTCTCAGGCTGTTGCCAATGGGAGAGATGCAGCAAAGTTCACAATTCGTTGTGGACATGACACGATTAATAAGCTAGGCAGAGCAGTTTCCACAACAGCAGCCCTGAGGCTTTTTCGTCTGGCTGAGGACGTCTGGCATTTTGGGAGATGTCCAAGCTTCCCCTATGGACACACCCTTCAATGGCATCCATCACTTTGGAGACCATGCAGATTAAGCGCTTGAGCACTTCAAGGATCCTCCTGCTACGGCCAGGACCTTAGGCCTCATGGCAGATGCCCTTCTCAGCCTTTTGCTTCTTTCGTGGCTACTGAAGGGGCTTCCAGCTGCGCCAGTTCCCGGCCTGTCCCAGCCTCAGCGTGGGCAAGGGTGCGGTACACACAAACCTTGTAGGTCAGATGGCCAGTGGTCTTGTCAGTCCGCTGTCTCTCTCTCCCCCCCCCCCCCCCAAACCACCCCCCCATCTGCAGCAGCCTCCAAGCCCTCCTAGTCTGCCCCTTTACTGCCATGGGTACCAGTTGGCATCAGGATTCGCCATCACCTGCCCCACTGACAAAGCTTTTGCCCTGTTCTAGATCTACAAGCTCTCAATCTCTTTCTCAAGAAGGAGAAATTAAAAATGCTCACGTTGACTCAAGTCTTGTCTGCCCTGGACCTAAGAGCCTGGATGACAGTGCTGAACTTGCAGGATGCCTATTTTCACATATCCGCCCTCCCTCACCACCAACACTAACTGCGGTTTATGGTTGGCCATAAGCATTTTCAATTCACTGTGCTCCCCTTTGGCCTTACCAGTGCCCCTCGGGTGTTTACCAAGGTGATGGCAGAGGTTGCAGCTCATCTGTGGAGATCAGGAATTCCAGTCTTCCCTTATCTCGAGGACTGGCTGTTGAAAGCAGGCTCACCACAGGCTGTTGTCCCCCCAACTGCAGAGTATGGCAGACCTTCTGCATTCGCTGCGGTTCACTATAAACGTGCCAAAGCACACTTGACTCCCTCTCAGATGTTCATCGGAGCTATTATGGACACAGTGCAGTTTTGGGCTTATCATCCTGAGCAGCGAGTCCAGGATATTCAAGTTATGATATGGATGTTTCAGCCTCTGTCCTGAAGTTCGGTAAGAATGACTCTGTGGCTGCTGGGCCTCATGGCCTCCTGCATCCTGCTGGTGACACATCCCAGATGGCGTATGCAGGCTCTGTAGTGGGACCCGAAGTTTCAGTGGGCGCAGCATCAGGGGAATCTCTCCAACATGGTCCAGATGTCAGCAGAACTGCACAAGATCTGCAATTGGGTCAGAGACAGATCCCTCTCCCCTCCCCAACCAGATCTGACAGTGGTGACGGATGCATAACTCCTGGGATGTGGCGTCACCTGGGAGAGGTGGAGATCAGAGGCATCTGGTCTCCGGCAGAGTCCAGACTCCACCTCAACCTTTAGGTGCTCTGGGCGATCAGATTAGCATTGAACGCATTTCTTCACTCTTTCAAAGGGAAGGTAGTGCAGGTGTTCATGGACAACACCACCGCCATGTGGTAATGCAAGAAGCAGGTCGGGGTGGGGACTTGGACCCTTTGTCAAGAGGCTCTGCACTGCTGGGCGTGGCTGGAAGAACAGGGCATTTCCCTGGTGGTTCAACATCTGGCGGGCTCTGAAGGTCAGAGCGGATTAAATCAGCTGACAATGTTTAGTCGATCACGAATGGCATCTCCATCCGGAGGTGGTGCAAGGTCTCTTTCAGCAATGGAGAGCGCCTTAGCTAGATCTGTTCGCCTCTTCAGCGAATGCACAATGTCATCAGTATTGCGTGCAGAAGTTTATCAAGGCGGCAATCGCTTAGCAACGCTTTTCATCTCAAGTGGAACTCAGGCCACTTCTACCTAGAGTTCTCAAGAAGATCAAGGATGACCAGACCCAAGTAATCCTTGTGGTCCCGGACTGGGCACGAAGGGTCTGGTATCCCGAGCTACTGAGCATGACCATCGATCCTCAAATCAGACTGCCCCTTCAGGAGGATCTTCTGTTCCAGCAGCAGTGGAGGGTTCTCCACCCAAACCTGTCCAGTCTCTGCCTTCTTGTGTGGAGATTGAGTAGCAGCAGTTGACAACTTTCGATTTTCCACCCAAAGTCTATATTGTTATCTTGGCAGCCACGTCTCCTGTTGTAATGACGGCTTCAGGACAGCTTCTTAAGTTATAATTAAGTTATTTATTCGATGCAAGGATCAGCGTGACTTCCCCTTCAGCCAGCTCCTCATAACTGACTCGAATCGAAGTCCGCATTCCCTTAACGACACACCATAACAACAGAACGTTTTATATAAAGAGCTGCCTAGTGCTCGCTGTCGCGCTAACCAACTCATATCAAGTTACACACCTATTAATGTCACATTACAACATATCCCTCCACCAAACCGGTGTACACATGTTATTGGAAGAAATGTGTGGCATGGTATACAGACAAGTCTGTTGACCCCCTTTCTACCTTTCTCTCTGAGGTTCTAGTCATACTTTCTTTGGCCCGGCAGAGCTCTGCTATGGGCACTATCAAGGGCTATTTGTCTGCAATCTCTACTTTTGTAAGGTTGCCTGATCAACCGTCTTTGTTTAAATTGCCTATTGCAATTAGGTTCCTTAAAGGCCTTACTGATATGTTTCCTCTGTCCCCATTCATTATGCCCCAATGAAACTTGAATTTGGTTTTGACATTTTTGATGTGGGCTCCTTTCGAGCCTCTCCACGATTTCTCTCTCAGGCTTCTCACTTTGAATTCAGCCTTCTTTCTGGCCATTACATCTGTCCGCAGCGTGAGTGAGCTGCAGGCATTGTCATCTAAACCACTGTACCTTTCCCTCTATCCTGACAAAGTGGTGGTTCGCACTAGAGCTTCCTTTTTGCCAAAAGTGGTTATGCCCTTTCATGTAGGCCAATCCATCATCTTGCCTACTTTTTAGGGACCCCTCCAGCCTTCTAAGGAAGAGGAGAGACTCTACAGCCTGGACCTAAAAAAGAGCATTGGCGTTCCCCCTTGATTGTACCAAACAGTTCCGGGTGGAAGATCAACTCTTTGTTGGTTATGTGGGTGCAAAGAAAGGTCGAGCAGTGCAGAAGAGAACAATATCCAGATGGGTTGTACTCTGCATTACAATGTGCTACCCACTGACTAAGAAGCACCCTCCTGAACGTTTGTGTGCTCATTATACTAAAGATAAAGCTGCAACCACTGCGTTAGCACGCAAAGCTTCAGCCCTTGATATCTGTCAGGCAGCAACATGGGCATCTCTGCACATGTTTACTAAACACTCCAGCCAGAACAGTCAGGTCCGTTGGAACGGGCACTTTGCCCATTCAGTCCTGCCGGACTTTCCTGTGTGATCTTAGTTCGCTGACCTACCTCCGGGAATGGTATTGCTTTGTTATCTATTCTAAGGTAAGGAATCTGCAACTAGATGTCAGACGGACATTACTTACATTCGGTAACACCTTATCTGGTAAAGACAGTATTTAGTTGCAGATTACTTACCAACCCACCCATTCACCCCACTCTGCAAACTGATTTCTAGAGACAGGGACTCTTTTTAAGGCCATAGTTTTGATGCACAAGTGGTCAGTGTTCTTCATGGCTAAGCACTTCTGGTGTGGAAAGTCATGAAAACAAACTGACGTCAGTATGCCAGGGTAGTGCCTGTGTAGGACCTGCAACATCATATCCGGCGCAGAAGATGCCGGCGATGGACGCCGAGCCAATCAATGACACCCAGTCGGGAACCCAAGAACTTCATAATCAGGTATGTAGACTTTTAAAAATAAATACTTTGCAGTTTCAGAAATCAACACTTTTTCAGAGTTCTCTCAATGTTATCATATGGAGGAAAACAATGTTAAGCAAACACAGGCTTAATAACGACTTAAGAGATCAAAACCACATGAACAGGTCACACCAGGCAGCACTGTGGCGGCCGGGTGCAGTAAGGCGTCGCGTGCCCAATGGTTCTATATGGGAGTTGGACACAAGCTGCAGGCTCTGGCTAGGAAGCCAGTCAGGGACAACAAGCAGGTAGGTAGTAGACTTGGGGTGCTCGGGGACATAGGTGCACCTTTGGTCCTCTTCTCCTGTGCCCAGGGGCGACGGATGCAGGGGTGTTTTTAGGCATCTAGTTTTCTCCTCCAGGAGCACTCGCAGTCGGGGGTGCTGCCTGTTGAGGCTGCAGGTGTCGTCGGGGAGTCCAGCACGGGTGGACTCAAGCTCGGGACCTAGCGGGGCGTGGCCTGCTGAGCAGCGAGATGGCCGCTCTTTGAGTGAGCTCCGCCGGCCGGACCGTAATCCTTTAAATATCCTTCACTAGGGGGCGAGCCATAGCTGCCAGGACCAGTAGAAAATTTGCAGGTGGCGGTGTGGCACAGGCGGAGATACGAGAAGCTTATATCCTAACACCTGTGAGGAACTGGGGACCGCGCGGCCTGCGGATGGACCCGTCGGAGGCGCCTGCCGGAGCACGCTGTTGGGGGAGCTGAGACTCGGGCCCGGGGCGCGTACTGGCGGCAGGGCCTGAGCGAGGGCAGCGCCGGGACGCTGAGGGATCCCGGCATAGATAAAAGCTGCCCAAGTGATCCTGCCAGTGTCGGGGTGCTGGGGCGGCCCCCGGGCTGCCTAGGAGTGGAGTTCTTGGAGCCGCGCGGCTGGGTGGCGGCTCAGGAATCGGGGCGCTGCCCGCAGGCGCGGACGACACTGTTAGAGACGAAGAACCCCTAAAACAAAAAAGTTACATGAGCGACACTAGGGCTGCACTCCGACTGACGGAGGTGGCCCGCTGGACATCGTCGCTGTGCCTGCGGCGGGAGCAGAGGCGGCGGAGTCTGGAGGTGGCAGCGGCCATTTAGGAGCCAAAAACACAGGCATCAGAGTGAGGCGGTGCGTGAACTTGTGTGCGGTTGGGCATCGACGCGGGATCTCGCTGATGCCATGGGCGCACTGGGGAAGACAACTGGAGCACCGGTGGAGGTGGTAGTGCCTGATCTACCAGGGTGACGCAGGTGGCATGCTCCAGGGATGCAGAGGTGAGGAGACAGGGAACCTGCGAGCAAACACTGCTGGGCAGGAGGCTGAATGTGGACAGTTGTGACAGGCGCTGCTGTGGCCGGTCCAGTTGCCTCGTGAGTGCGGGGGTGTATGGAGGGCTTCCCCCCCCCGCCGATCTGAGGTGATGGATGACATAGTGGACACTTGATTACATCCTGGCAAAGGTTTTGGTCTAACGTGGAGAGACAGTCTAAGTGAACCCAGTGGAGGTGCTGGCGGCGACTACGTGGCTCATTAGTGAGGAATCAGTCAGCGAGAGCGCTGTGAAGGAGGTAGTGGTCCCCTGCTGCGGCTACTCGGCAGCGGAGGTGGCTGTAGGCCTAGCTGGTGGCTCGCGGCAGGACCTGGTGGATCTCTAGCTGCCATGGGGAAACATGATGCTAAGCAGCCGAAGCTGAACTTTGATAATAAGCGCTCTACACGTCAGGGAGAGTCGGAGCAGGGGCCCCAGGCGGCGGAGGGGCGCGACCTTGTCGCTGACGATCAGGGTGAAGATTTGCGCACATTGATGCTGGAGATGCGCTCCAGCCTCCGGAATATCGACACTAAACTGGACAATCTTACCAGTCAGTTAGACTCTGTGAAAACACAGGTGACCACACATGAGACGAGGTTGGACACGCTTGAGGCTCGCCAGTCTGAGTGTCACGAGTTTCAAGTGGAAACGAGGGACCAGCTCCTACACATGGACAAATTGCTGGGAATAATCCAGGCTAAAAATGAGGACCTGGAAGCGCGGTCCCGGCGCAACAATCTACGCATCACGGGGATCCCGGAGAGCACTGCCATAAATAAGATGGAAACATACATTACTGAACTCCTACACTAATTATTTGACCCTAACCTCTCGGCGATGTTTGCGGTGGAGAGGGCACATAGGTCACTG
Organism: Pleurodeles waltl; assembly: GCF_031143425.1. Lineage (NCBI taxonomy): Eukaryota > Metazoa > Chordata > Amphibia > Caudata > Salamandridae > Pleurodeles > Pleurodeles waltl. The sequence goes on along the minus strand of NC_090444.1, from coordinate 440,610,105 downwards.
GGCCAGAGGCCCCCCGTTGGAGCGCCGCCCCGGCCTATAATTGCGAGAATCCTGAACTACCAAGACCGTGATTTGATCCTTAAACTGGCAAGGCAGAAAGGTTCCATCACGCACAAGGGCAATAGCATCTCCTTTTACCCTGACTTCACCCCGGCTGTACAGGCTGCCCGCCGGGAGTTTCTGCCTGCTAAGCGACTTCTACTGCAGGCGCAGGTCCCGTAGTCCCTCCTCTACCCGGCTAAATTAAAGGTGTCCTTTGAGGGGTCTGCCCACATATTTACGGATGCCAAGGAAGCGATGAAGTTCGCCAAACATGTGGGACGCAAATCCGCACAACCCTCAAGAGAGGCTGCGGAGACAATGGATAGCAGGCTCAGTGGCGATGAGTAAACGCGGGCCCAATCTACTATATCCTTTGGGAATGACTCTTACTTAAATGTGACCTCTATCTGCTGGAGGGGGTGGTGCACTTGGGAAGCCTGTGGTTCAATCTCCGTCATCTGCTATTCTAGATAGATCTAAATTATAAGGTTATGAGCGGCGAGGATCCCCTGCAGATCTTCCGGCCACCCCGTTTCATACGGGGAAGTAGCTGGCATCGCCACACCCTCTCGGGAATGTCCCCTTGTTTATTAAAATGTCGTTTTGGGGATAGTATGGGGATGGTTAATCTATGACCCGGTTGGGGGGTTGGAGTGGGTGGGGGGCGGCTGATTGGGGTTGTTATCTTGTTGTTTATTGCCAATATCTATCGTATGCTATTTGTGTGGTGTCTTGAGCGTACAGTAGGGTCACTGTCAACACGTCCTCCTGCACTTTACATGATGTGTATGTGAAATGCCAAGAGTAGATAAAACCTTGAACTGTCTCACCTGGAATGTAAGGGGGCTCAACGACCACTGGAAGGCTAGGTTGGTACATGCATATTTGGTACGGCATGGTGTGGATGTCTGCCTATTGCAGGAAACTCATCTGAACACCGCCCCTGCCCAAAGACTGTGCCACACCAGATGGGGGCATGCTTATTCAGCTATCTATTCCAACTATGCTCGGGGGTGGCGATACAGATACGACGTGGATTGGACTGGCGTGAGGGCGCTGTTCAGTGCGACCCAGAGGGGCGATATGTTTGGGTACAGGGCATTGTGTGTGGCGTTTCGGTAGTATTCGTGGCTGTGTATGGGCCTAATGCTGACTCTCCAGGTTTCTTTCATAAGCTTTGGGGGCAAGTGAAAGCCACTGGGTGCGATACAATTATATGGGGAGGCGATTTTAATGCAGTACTTGATGACAGTGTGGATAGGAAGGGAGTGGCTCGCACATTAAATCTGTTGGCGGGCTCCGCGCTGCGGGAAATAATGCTGGATGGTGCGCTGGTTGATGTATGACGAGGCAGGCTTGAGGACCTGAGGGAGGGCACTTGTGTATCAACTTATAGCGGCGCGTGGTCCCGTCTTGACTTCTGGCTGGTGTCGCGGGATGTAGCGTTGTGGACGGCGCAGGTAGAGCACATGCCCCGCACGCTGTCCGACCATGCACCCTGTATGCTGAAGTTACTGCTTCCCGGGGGTCCTTTCCCGGCGTTCTCGTGGCGGCTCCCACCCCAGGCATTACTTGATGCTGCATTCAGAGAGGAAATACGGACTGATATCACTGACTACTTTGAGCATAATGTGGGATCGGTGGACACAGAGGTGACTCTGTGGGAGGCCTTCAAGGTCGTCATTAGAGGCCAGTGTATAGCCCGGCAGGCGGGTGTATTAAGGGCGATACAGGGCACGCTGGTAGCGCTGGAAACTGATTTAAAACGACTCAAACGCACTTTCTTAGAGGCTGGAGAATCAGAGGTGGCGGGGCTGTTGAAAACCAAATTATTGGAATATGAGGAGGAGGCGTCGCGGGAGATCAAGTTTCTAGGGAAATATGCGGAGGCGAGGCGTTACGGCGAAGGAGGGAGACCGGGAAAGGTCCTGGCAAATATGATTAGACCGCCGCGTCCCGCGACTTATATCCATGAACTGCGCATAGCTGATGGTGAACTGCTTCATGACAGGGAGAACATTGTAGGAGCATTCTCCAAGTTTTATTCTCGTTTATATACCAACACTCATGATGCATGTCCGGTGGGGCTGGAACCCTACTTAGACTCCATTGCATTGGTATGGCTCAATAATAACCACAGAGAATATATGGACCTCCCGATAGACGCCGGAGATGTGGCACAAGTCATCAGGAGCCTACCGCCTGACAAGGCGCCGGGACGTGATGGTCTGACAACAGCCTTCTATAAGGCATACGCAGATGAGCTGTCGCCGAGGTTGCTGGCGGTGTACGAGGAGGCTATGGAGAGAGGGGTGTTGCCTGCCACTATGCGTGAAGCGCTGATTATCACGCTGCTGAAGTCGGATAAACCTGCTGACGATCTAAACTCATACCGACCCTTATCTCTGATTAATGTAGATGTGAAAATTTTGGCCAACTTGCTTGCGAACCGGGTGCAACCAATGTTGTCGATGGTCGCACTCCCTGACCAATCCGGTTTTATACCAGGAAGGGCGACCTCCCATAACCTGCGAACGATCTTCGCTGCATTACATTACCTACACCCCGAAGTTAGAGCGGCCGTGGTGTTTTTGGATGCCACTAAGGCCTTTGATACAATTGAATGGCCATATTTATTCTGTGTTTTACAAAGGATGGGGTACAGTACGCTGCTGCTTAAGAAAATCCGCCTGCTTTACACATTGCCTACAGCCAGAGTGCGGGTGAATGGCCTGGTATCTAAGCCTTTCCCTGTCTTACGTGGTACTAGGCAGGGTTGCCCTTTATCCCCGCTGCTATTTGCTATAGCTATGGAGCCGCTGGCAGCGAGGATTAGGCAACATCATACTGCAAGAGGTATAGGATTCAGCTCTAGAAACCTTCTAGTATCACTATACGCGGACGATGTGACCCTTTATCTGACCAATCCTTCGGATAACTTGGATCCCATCTTGCGGGAATTTGTCCGCTTTGAGGTCTTCGCAGGTATCTCCATCAACTGGTCCAAATCAGTTATCTTTCCTCTCACGAACGGTACTACGGAAGTGCGCTCTGAATATCTTTTGCGTTGGGAGGCGGGAAGGGTCAAGTATCTGGGGATTTGGATTAGCCGGGACCTTCAGGAGATTTGGGGCCTTAATTTTGGCAGAGCAATGATGTGGCTGAGCGAGAAAGTGAAATTATGGGCTTCCCTGCCCCTGTCACTAACTGGGCGGATTGCGCTGACAAAAATGATAGTGTTACCCAAATTCCTTTATCTATTCGTCAATATACCTATACTGCTTACGGCACACTTCTTTGCCACTTTGCGGTCACGCCTGGTGGAGCTGGTGTGGGCAGGTGGACAGGCCAGGGTGGCGTGGGACACGCTGACACTGCCACTGCGACAGGGAGGTTTAGGTGCCCCAGATATAAAATTGTATGCCCTCTGTGCTCAGGCTCAGTTCTTGCATTTTTGGACCCACCCGGTCCCTTTTCAGCCTCACGTGGCAGTGGAACGCGATGTGGTGGCGCCCCTTCCAATTGGAGTGGCGATATTCGCTAAGGCAGGGCGTCCCAGAGCAGACGTAGATACGGCTAGGATGCTGCAGTGGGTATGGGAGGAGTTGCGCAGGAGGGCCGGGGTCCCACTGTTGTATGCTCCATCGCTTCCTCTATTGCATAACCCGATGCTGCCTTGTGTGGCTGATGGGATAGCTGGTCATCTGATTGACAAAATGCACCTCCACACATTTGCAGACCTTTTTCCCAATGGTAAGTTTATGCCTCCCCCGACGTCGGAGGAGGGAGGTACGGCGCCTTTTTCCGAACTATTTCTATACCACAAACTACGTGCGGCGTGCCGGACGCTATTCGAAGGTTTCCCTCACGCGCCACCAGTCTTTACAGCTTTGGAGGCGGTGGTGAGCTCCCCTTCTCCCCGAAAACTAGTAACCCGTATTTATCGCCATATGCAAAACATGACACCGGGAGTGACGCCTAAATCTATGCTGTATTGGAACGAGGAGCTCCAGCCTGAGATTACTGAGGAACAGTGGGACTTCTGCTGTGGGCAGCTTGCTGAGCTTTCGCCAAATTACAAGCTGCGTTTAATACATTTTAAATACTTGCATAGGTTCTACAGAACCCCCATCAGCCTGAAAAAAATGGGGCTTAGGGAGACAGATGAATGTTGGCGATGTGGGTCGGCCTCGGCCTCTTTTCTACATATAGCGTGGTCCTGCCCGAGGTTAAAGGGTTATTGGTCTCAGATTTTTGTATCGGTAAACCAGATAGTGGGCCGCTCGGATGTCCCTTCCCCTCTGCTTGGACTTCTGGGATATGTCAGGGACACTCCGCCAGCAGTGCGCAGGCTGCATGCACTACTTCTACTGTTTGCTAAGCGACGGGTGGCGATCCACTGGGGTAGGCAGTGGGTGCCCGTGGTGAGGGATTGGCTGGCTGATGTAACTTACGGACACACGCAGTTAACTACATTCTGGGAGTTAATGCCGGCTGCTTCTAGGCCCTGTGACATCTGGGATCCGTTTGTGAGTTGGGCTCGGGAAAATCAGAGCAGGGGATCGGGGGGTGATACTCTAAGTGAATGACCCCTGGGAGGGGGGGGGGGCGGTGGGGGATACATCGCACTCCTCTCCTTTCACATCATGTAGGTAATACCCGTATCGCTAGCATGAGCCTGATTACTAACCCTGTTTTATTCCGCTACTGCCCTCTCTACATACTAAAGCAGAATGTTGTGACCCTCCGGTCCCCTGAGTCCAAGCTAGAGACTTGTAATCTCTATTAATATGGACGTGATGACTATTGTAACACGTTCCTTTTTATACGACACCTAATAGCATACCATATGTAACACACTAATGATGATAACTGGCAAGTTTGTTTGTTGTATTTTTTTTATATTGTAAAATGCTCAATAAAAAAAAAAAAAAAAGCTCGGGACCTAGGGGATGTCGTTGGCACCAGTGACCCACCTCAGATGGGGTCAGGGGCGACGGGTGCAGTGGTTGCTGGAGGTCTCTGCTTTCCTCTCACCACAAGGCTGTAGGAGAGGGGGCCCTGCGTGCAGAGGCTGCAGGCAACCTGAGGGAGTCCAAGAGGGGTGAAACCTGAGTGGACTCGGACTCTAGACAGCTGGGAAACTGGGCTTTATCTTGGGTCATGGTCGTTGGGTACTGAGGTCACTTCAGGTGTGGGGTCCTTGCTGTTCAGGGGCGTCAGAGTCCTTTCTTGAAACTTTGTTGCAGAGCAGTTCCGCTGCTCATTGAGTTTTCGTAGAAGGCAGGCAGTCCTCCTGGGTATCGTGGAGGCTCAGCTTCAGGACGACTCATCTTTTGGGCAGAATTTGTCGAGGTCAGCAGGCAGGCCGGAGGGGCTGGTTCCAAGTCAGCTGCTTCTTCTTTTCCTCTTATGCAGGGGCGACTCTTCTTTGTCCTTTGCTTTGTAGGTAGTCAGGATCTGAGTTCCAGGGTTCAGGGGTGCCACTTAAATACTCAATTTAGTGGCTTTACAGGGAGTGCCGCATGGTAGCCGATGGGCTGGCCAACTTTAAAGTGACTGCACACTTTCTATGACCACTTCCGTTGGGAAGTGGACATAACCTTAACCACCCTAACCCTAGTGGCCTAATTCCCTCCAAACAAGATCAAGGAATTTAAAAAGAAGTACCTACTTCACCTCATCCACCTTAGGGGTGGGACTGGCATTGAGTGGGTACACCGCCTAATCTGCTTAATTTGCCTACCTGTGCTACCACCTAAAGTGAGGTAGGTCATCTCCACCATCTGGCGAGACCTGGGTTGCATTACAAAGGCGGCTCGCCCTTTGAAGCTTCCCGCCATGGAATGCCCATCGTGCTTGGGTGCGGTGAACTCACCTCCGCCCAGGGATGCCCTCGAGAGAGCTGACTCTCACCTTGAGGGGACCAGAAATCATCCGTGGTGGCTGAACTGGTCAGGAGCAGTCAGTCAGCACATTAGTAGCTGGTAGAGCTTTCTAATGTATGCTCCTTTCGAGCTTCTCCACAATTGTCTTCTCAGGCTTTTCACATTGAAAACTGCCTTCCTTGTGGCAATCACATAGGTCCGCAGAGCTGCAGGCATTTTCATCTAAACTGCCCTACCTTTCTATCTATCCTGACAAAGTGGTGCTTCACACTAGGGTCTCTTTTCTGCCAAAAGTAGTCACGCCCTTTCATGTAGACCAATCCTTCACCTTACTGCTTTTTAGGCACCACCACATCTTTCTAAGGAAGGTTAGAAACTCCACCTCCTGGACCCAAAAAGAACGTTGGCGTACTACCTTGACTATACAAAAGAATTCCGGCTGGATGACCAGCTCTTTGTAGGGTATGTGGGTGCGAAGTAACGTTGGGCAGTGCCGAAGTGGACCATATCCAGATGGGTCGTACTGTACATTAAGATCTGCTATGCACTGGCCAAAAAGCAGCCCCCTGAGGGTTTGCCCGTTCATTTTACCTAAACTAGAGCTCGGACCACTGCGTTAGCACATGGAGTTCCAGTTCTTGACATCTGTTAGGCCGCAAAATGGGCACCTCTCTACACATTTACTAAACAGCACTGTCTGGACAGTCAGGTTTGTAGGGACAGGCAGTTTGCCCGTTCGGTCCTGCAAGACTTTCTAGTCTGAACTTGGTTCACAGACCCACCTCTGGGGATGGTATTGCTTGAGTATCTATTCATAGGTAAGGAATCTGTGGCTAGAAGTCTCTATCATATGGAAAAGCTACTTACCTTCGGTAATGCCTTATCTGCTAGAGACGATATCTAGCTGCAGATTCCTTACCAACCCACCCATCCTCCCTATTCTGCAAATTGATTTCAAGACACAGGAACTCCCCTTTCAGGGCCTTATTTTTGATGCACCAGTCGTCCGTGTTCTTCATGGCTCTGTTCTTCTGGTGTGGAAAGTCGTGAAAAGAAACTGACATAAGCACATGTGTGTTGCACCTATTTAGGACCTAAAACATCATATCTGATGAACGGATGTAGAGCTGATCGACCCCCACCTACCAGCACGCAGCGGTACCGCTCACAAAAATCTTCTGGATCCAGTGTGACACTTGGGGAGAATTCAGAAGTAAGGAATCTGCAGGTAGAAATAGTTTTTACCAGATAAGGCGTTACTGAAGGTAAATAACTTGTCCTTATCTATCTTTTCTGCCTTTTTGCGGTTGCCCGATCAACCCTCTTTGTTCAAGTCCCCTATTGTACATAGGTTCCTCAAAGGTCTTACTCATCTCTTCCCTCCTTCTCCATTCATTGTGTCCCAGTAGGACCTTAATTTGGTTCTAACTTTTTTGATGTGTGCTCCTTTTGGGCCTCTCCACATTTGCTCCCTCAGGCTTTTCATACTAAAAACAGCCTTCCTTGTGGCAAATACATCTGCCTGTCGAGTGAGTGAGCTGCCGGCCTTGTCATCTAAGCTGCTTCACCTCTCTATTTCCTGACAAACTGGTTCATCGCACAAGAGACTCTTTTCTGCCAAAAGTGGTCACACCTTTTCAAGTAGGCCAGTCAATCACCCTGCCTACGTTTTACTCACCCCTACATCCTTCTAGGGAAGAAGAGAGACTCCATTATCCGGACCCAAAAAGCACATTGGAGCTCCTCCTTGACCATACCTGTGAGTCCGGGTGGACAACCAACTCTTCATGGGGCATGTGGGTGCGAAGAAAGGTTGGACAGTGCAGAAGGGAACCATCTCTCTTTGGGTCATACTCTGCATCGAGATCTGCTACGGACTGGCGAAGATGCAATCTCCTAAAGGTTTGCACACTCATTCCATCAGACCTAAAGCTGCGACCACTGTGTTCATGCAGAGTTACGGTCCTGGACATTTGTCAGGCAGCAATGCGGGCATCTTTGCACACGTTTACATTCAGGTCCTGCAGACTTTCTTGTTTGAAACTGGTTTGCAGACCCACCTCCGGCAATGGTATTGCTTGGGTACCTATTCAAAGGTAAGGAACATGCAGCTAGAAGTCTCAATCAGATGAACAAGTTACTTACCTTCAGTAATGCCTTATCTGGTAGAGATTATGGGGCACATTATGAACACAGCGGAAATCCCGTCACTGACCGCCAGCCCGTTGACGGCCCCACCGCCTGTATAGCCAACATTCTGCTGGGCAGAACAGTGTTTCCGCCAGCCGGCCCAGCAGAATGCTGGGCCTGGACATTGCTGACAGGTCCACAGGGAGCCGTCGTCAATGCCGCAGTGCAGCGCGTCGTGGACATGCGTGACGGGGCTGTGCATGGGGACCCTGCACTGCCCATGCCAAGTGGAGGGGCCCAGAGCACCCCTTCTGCCAGCCTTTCCCTGGTGGGGGAAACCGCCAGGGAAAGGCTGGAGGAAAACGGATTCTTTAGCGCTGCCCTGTCAGATCGAAAAATCCACCATCGTCAGGCTGCCTGTCGGCAGAAGACTGGCGGTGGCGGAGGGCCGCCTGTGGCAGTCTTCCTTTGTTAGTAATATGGCAGTCTGGACTGCCATGTTCATAATGACCCCCTATATCCAGCTGCAGATTCCTTTCCGATCGGCAAACAGATTCCTAAGGACAGGAAGGACCCCTTTCAGGGTCCTAGGTTTGACACACCAGTGGTTAGTGTTCTTCATGCCTTTGCGCTTCTGGTGTGGAAAGTCTTGAAAAGAAACTGATGCCGACGCATCTGGGTGCCTCCTGTATAGGTACCTCGATGCCACTTCTGGCATGAATGCAGAGTCTATCAACGCCACTTACTGGCGCGCTGGGGTACTGCTAACGAAACATCTTCCAGATCCAGCCTGACCCCTGGGGCGAAATCCAAGGTAAGGAATCTGCAGGTAGATACAGTCTCTGCCAGATAAGGCATTACCAATGGTAAATAACTTGTTTAAAAGTAGGTAACAGTTGTGTCTTTCAGACGTTTAACAGTAATAATGTGCGTTTATGTTATATGTACTGCATTTCTAAAGTGAGTCCCTAAGGACAGAGCAGATAAGTGGGTACAGGAATAAACCACAAAACCCATAATACCATAATCTTTGTACAGTTTTACTTTTATAAGACAGTATGTTGGTTGACAGGGTGATTTACTGTAAAAATAATATGAAAAAACAACTTGGTAAATGTCTCAAGTCAAATTATGCAAATATTTATCATCTTAAACATATTTTTTGTTCACTAGATGCTGTTTTTAAGAATTAATGCAAGTTATAAGCTTCATTTTAAGAGGCAGCTGGCACACCTGAACGTAGTCAACGATGGTGGACCACAGCATGGGTGCGTAATTTCTTCTTTTTGTCTTTTGATGGGAAAAGAAAGATCTATCAGAACATGCTTATGAATGAAACGTTAAACTCATGTTTGCATACCAAATGAAAATGTTAATGCATTTTTAGCTATTGTTAGGAGAAGCAGAAATGTGTAAAACAAACTTTTTGGAGGGGCCTGTATCCTGGGACTAAATCTACACCATGTTCACCCCAAACCTCCTAGCCTGTTCTTGGGAAATGCCATGCTTTTCCAAAATCTGAGTAGGAGATAATTGGAAGCAATAGTGTTCTACTCAAAGACAACGGATTATGATGGATGAGTATGTCAAATCCAACTTATTTGACTTATGAGACTTCACTCTGAAGTACAAGCACAGCCTAGACGGGGATACTTCCACACACCTGGTGTCTACTTATTAGTATTCATACATTTGTATACTTAAGTTGTGTTCAGTTGTGGAAACCAGATGCAGCCTGGATGGGGCAACCTAAAATAAACACTATAGGCATGAAGCAATTTCTAGAAGAAATGTTTAAAAGCAGGTGAAATGCACAATATTGGCTTGACTATGTTATAAAACAGATTTTGGCAGAATTCATGTTAACTGTGAGAAAATGTTGCTTCATATGTCTTCGTGACCAAATGTCATACTTAGTTCCTTTTATACACTTTTAATCGCAAATTGTATACCCTAGACAGGCACTCTCTGCTAGCATAGTTTTGCTAAGATTGCCAACAGGTGTTTCAATCTATGAGATACAGAGTCTGATCAACTGAGAATTGCAGAAAAACTCTCAATTCACTGTTGACTACAGATCCCGAAAGTAAGGCACATGTCACATCCACCAAAAAATGTTGATTGGTAGGAATTTCAGGAAATGGAATGACGGCAAATCAGCTCCTCTCTCTCCTCCGCCCACCATCCACCACCCACACTTTCTCGACTCCTGCTCCCAGCCATAATTGCTCTGGAACAGCTGGACAGCACATTCCTGAAGTCACTTCTGATCTAAGTTATTTGCATGGATATGGGCCCAGACGTTAACATGCATTTTCATTTACATGATCCCTGGCCCGCCATTTCCTGAAATTCCTGCCAATCGTTTAGTGGAGATGGGATCACGTTGTTACACACAGCTCTAGGGCGTCCTTTTATAGACATTCCGAATAGTTTCTGTATGTTGCTGAGCTCACTACAAACGAGCACCTCGGGTGATCGAGACTCCTGCGTCCCTCTTTGATTTTGTTGGATCTTTCCGACCAGATTGTACATTCATTAGAGTGCACTTACTGATTCGCTCTGAGTTTCCGCCTGAACCGTTTTCCCCCGGTAGGTTTTGTTCCATGACTGAATTAGTGATCGTGGTTGACTCTTTATGCCCATGGAAGGCTAACCTGTTCTCAAGTCAATTGTAAGTAATGTTTGATACCATATCTCCCTTTAGGTCTGGTGACAGCCATGACCTTTCATTTTACTAAAATATTTATAATATACTTACATAAAGGGGCTTTCAGCCACCTCTCTTCATCTATTGGTCTGTTCTTTTGTCATTCACATTTGCTTCCACCCACTATAGCATATAGCATGTTGCCATGGGTCAGCCTACTTAAGCCACTGGTTCGCTTAACTTTGAGTGACTGCATTTTGCTGTATCACAAGGAGCACATCCACACATAAGATAGTGCCAGTGTTTTTGTTTTTTCCTTGTTATGACTTTAGTGTTGCCTTTGTGTTTAGAGCCTGATGTGATAGCAGGACCCTTCTGCTGCAAATTACATCTTAATCAGATCCCATCTACAGCCAATGCTGTTGCAAATTCCCTTTGGACTGTTTTGCTTTTCTGACTGCTGCTATTTCACAGCATACCAGATTGTGTCCATTTGAAACTGTTCTGTATTAAGCTATCCTCTTTTTTCTTTCTTGGTTTCTTTCCTTCTTCCCATTCTTTCTTACAGTCTTTCACTCTTGCCTTTTTTCTTTCCTGCCTAATATTTCTAAACTTTTTTGTCTGTAGCTTTTTTTTTTTTTTTTTTAACATTGATGAGGGCCCAGCATATTCCCAAACAATAAAGTTTTGGTGGCCAACCCCAGACCTATTGTCTTTGCAAATGCTTGTTCTCTAGTCAATTTATTGTTGTTCTTATCCAAGGGCCCTTCTATTTTTTGCAGGCTCCATTGAATTATTTCCTCTTTCCAACAGCACCATACACACTGTAATTGGGGACAGTTTGTCAGTTGGCCATTTTATGCCCTTTCTGTAGTCTGTAAGTTTATATGTGACATCTTACAAAGGTTCCATCCCTTCTTGTGTGCTCTATCTCATCACAGGTTTGTGCAGCCCTCTTAGTTTGATGTATTCATTTACTCCATTATACCTCTTTGCCCTATTCATCCTTTTTCAAGTCATTGACTGCACTGTATTAGAGTGTAAGGCATCTCTCCTAATTATTGTTCCCTTCTAATTCGTTCTATAGAGCTCCAACATAAATGTTTCTAACATGTTTTCACTATAACATACAAATCCAGTGCTTAGCAAACTTCCCCTTGTACTCATGATGACCATTTGAGTTTATTATGGGTTTGAAACACCATTTACACGTAAAAGAACAAAGATAAATGGATTGTAGCTAAAAGCAGAACTAAACGGGCTTCAACAAGTGAAGGCTCTGCAATTTATGTTGCATATTCTATCACAATGTTCTCTTTTTTGATCATGAATTGGGCTATGTGTTTTTTCTTCACTTGCACCATGTGTACACTCTTAGTGCTGATCCTTCTTTTGAATGTGATTATATGTTAATTGTTGGTAAAATTATCCCTCTTGTGGATGCTGTTGTATATGAATTAGATGTTTGGAGCATAAGGCCACAGATGGGCAAATCAAGTTTGTTGCAAATACTGGAGGTGAACAGGCGCTTCAAGGGAGTGAGATACCTGCTATGCAATTACCTGTCACAGAACACTATGATCTGTATGGCTGTAGGTCCAGTAGGATCCCATTCAGATAGCTATCACGCCATATAAAATGCTGTCTTAAAGCCAGAGAAGCTGCTAATGTGCCTGACTAATTGAAAGTGTGGGTGGCTGTACTTGTGTCAAGGAAAAACAAACCCAATTCCCATAAGAAATTGCAAAATTTGCTAATTCAGTTTTAGCCATGTCTGTGCCTCCAGAGGAAGAGAGCTGTAGTTTGGAAAGCGTGGAATGGCCCGGGACAACTTGCACAGCCAGTGCAGTAGTGCTCCTCATTAGATGTGATCAGGAACAATGGGATGGCAAGGCAACTCTCACTCCTTTCCTTCCGGTCAATAAGGAAGAAGGGTGAAATGTCCTGACAGAGAGAAGAACCACCTGAAACATGACATGACAAGGTCCCTGGATTTTGAAGACTCCAATTTATTGTGATATGTTCTGTGACCCAAATCTCTGTAGTTAGGTGTTGTTACACTATACAGTCTTCCACCCCAAAGTACAGGTGGGAGTTCTTGGTATGCCCTTTAGCTTAGATAAACTATATGGGAAAGGTGTGAATGAAGCAGTGAAGCCATTCAAAGCAGACACCGACGTAGCTAAAACTATGGAACATGTATTGACCAGGAGTCCTTACACCTTATTTTGACCAAGGGGCAGTAATTCTCAATGGATTCCCCCTACCATTTCAGTAACGGCACTTCCAAACCCCTCTGCAAGGGTACTAAAAATAATACAATTTTTGGGAACAATGTAAAAACAGATCACTCCAGTGGCCCAAAAGAAGAGTCTTGCAGAGCTGCAAGTAAAAAAAAAATAAGCATGATGGGTTCAGCGTGGGTCCTGCCCCACTGACATGAATTTGGAAGCATTTCCCCAAAACATTAGGACAGGATCACCTTGGACACGTGGGCTGAAGATATCTTGGTGTCAGGGCAGATGCTTAGTTCTCTGCGAAAACACTACTGCAGCCTTTTTTTAACTGAGAAGAGTCAAAGGACCCAGCTTCCAGCAGTTGGAGGTGGAAATGAAAACCCTTCTTTGCAAAAGTCTGATTGAGGCAGTTCTGGTGCCTAACTGCAACCAGGGGAATTGATCTAGGTATTTCCTGTGCCCAGTGATGCACCTGTTTTTCGTCAGCAAGTTAATTTGAAAGTAGTACTTCAAGATGGTGACTCTGGTCAAGAGCTGCACTTACTCTCTAAATGAGAGGATAGCATTACTAGACCTCAAAAATGCTTATTTATGATTCCCTGTGAATAGGAAACCTGAAGTTTCCGCCAAGGATACTGGCAATTCAGAAATTAATTCCAGAATTAATGTGCTAATTCTTGTGTTTTACATCATTCATTAGGAGGAAAGCCCTTTTAAAAAGTAAACAGAAAAGTGTGTTTACGCCTGGTATAGGCATGTATTAGGCAGAGAGAATCTTCTAGTTGCTTCCTGGGAGATTGGTGCATGGAAGCTGATTTACTAACGTCCTTAGTGAAGGTCATCAGCTCCTTGGAGCCAGCAGCACCTCATCAACTCAGGAACACCATAACTGAGACTGAAGCAACCTTCTTAAGTACAGAAGAGTATTCTTGTTGTTAAGCAAAGGTATGCAGGCTAGAGACCTCTTAATGGAACTCAGACATATACTATCAGTCCAAAGCCCTTTTAGCTGTGGGTTAGAAGGAAGAGGTTGGTTAAAAAGGGACTGGTTCCATAATTCAAGGCAATCAATTGCTGAAACACCTTCACAATGTTGCACTTCTTTTTAATTTTTTGTTTATTAATTGCTTTGTGATTATTGTATGTGTTTTTATAGTTATATCTATTCACATTATCTGCACTAGATTATGACATTGCATTTAATAAGATATTTAAAATATGTAGTGTGGTTTTGTTTGTTGTGCCCATCCATGCTAAAAGGACCTTCAGAACTCACTAATACAACAAATAATTGTGTAGTCTCACAAGATCTGTTGCCTTGAGCTCACCACCCTCATGTAATGCATAGGTGATTCCTAGATTACAGTCCACCAGATTTCCCATATCAAGTTGGCTAAGCCTGTGCTTTTGCCAGAAGATCTAGCAGTTCTAAACTGTGTCTTGCTTTGCAAAAGTACGAAAAACATATCAAGTATTCAATTCAAATAGTATCTGAATATTTAAAAGATCCAGTGCTGGAACAGAATATATTACCCATAAAGGTGGTTCTCCAGCATTGATATTTTCTAAATATTCAGGTGCCTTTTATCTGGCCTCCTAAATGAGTCTGTTTTTTATCAGTGCATTCTTGATCACACATACTACATAATCTGGTCAAGGACGTTGCGAGAAAGAGGTAGTTCATGGCGGTATGGTAAAAAGAAGCTGGACTGATTTTACAAAATAGCTCAATTTCAGAGCTTCTGTTTAAAGATATTTTACCAGACCACTGTCTGATATCAACAAACATGCTGAGGTGGGGATGTGGACTCTGGGTTGGAAGGAGAGGCAGTTCTTCTGTGGGAATCTTCCCAGTAGCTCCTTACAAAACAAGCTCCTCTCTGTGATGATGGATGATTTCCACTTTCATGTCATTGGAGGATCATGATTAGGAGCTATACTCTAAGTAACAAAAGGTGATTATCTCCTTCTTGGGCTTTTCATTCACAAATCTCTTTGCCATGGCCAGAACAGAAAGTCCTCAGGGGTGTGCCATACACAGCTGTACATGCTGCTTATTAACACTCCAGACTGGGTGATGAATATCTGGTACACAGATCTGTTGGTGCTCACCTGCCTGTCTCTCCTGTGCAGAGTGTTTCTGCTCTCACAGCAGGTTGGATAGGCCCTCCACCCTAGTCCTTTGGAAGTTAGCTGCTAAACCAACCTCCGAAGGTTGCTGGACTAAGTTTGTTCAGTGGTGTAAATCAGAAGGCGTCAACCCTTTCAATCTAGTCTTTCTGTCAAGCCCGATCTATTTTCATGAAACTCCATGATCAACCATTCCATATAAGTTCTAGAGTTACTCAAGCCTTTCCATTTGCACTTAGGAAGGGGGGAACCAACCAGAGCATAAGGAGACAGCTGTTTGCAGAGATTTCAGTGCATTTGCTGGTAAAGCAGCACTGCATACCATTAATAGAGTACAATTGTTTGGTAAGTCCTCCTAATGTAAGAGCTGCCATGTGAAAGCAGTACAAGATGGCTTTGGACCAATAATTTACATTTTATCATAAGTATTCACCGTCTAAGGGTTCCTCACCACCATCCTAGATTGCTTCTAAATGTGTTTTCTTTACTCAGTTGCGCATATAGTGAAGTGAAGCCTTGTCCGTGAAATAGGGTTAACTCAACATTAAGCTTCACTCTCTAATGTGGAGACTGGTTCCTTCCCCAAATCTATGGATTAAGATAGGTAAAATGATCATTTCAAAACGGTACTGACGCATGTAGTTTCCTTTGATTCCTTCTAATACAGGGCCCCAGGCAAGGTTTATGGCTGTGCTTTGACCAGTCGAGGCACTGGCTATGCTCTTATGTATTAAACATGGGTAGAAGTTCAGCCTTAGCAGATTGGCATAGTTTCGGGGGTGGTTCCTTTTGTCGTTCTACATCCACTGCCTTTCCATGCATCTATCCCTGCAAAGTGTTCGGTGTCATAGTTGCAGGTTGAGGTGGGTGAGAAAGTGTACCCCTGTTGAGTGCTAATCGTTGAAGATATCCATAGGGTTGCAGCATCAACTCTTGGGCTGCCCGCACCTATGATGGTAAGCAGAAGAGTAGCAAGGTAATCTCAGACACCGGCTATCATTACAGCGGTCTTGAAGTTGTTAAACGTGCCCTTTGCAGTCATGGAGCTGCAGAACCCAGCTCAAGAGCTCTTGTATAAGGTGCACCACCTTGACAGCAAACAATCTCCATTTGAGGTATCACTTCAGCTTCCTGAGCTCCTAAAGGAGAAATGAGACTTGCTTTTGCTTACGGAAGCTCCCTTACCTCATCTTCCATCTGCAACCCTCCCACAGCAGTTGATGTATCAGGCTGCAGCACTGTGGGCTGAAAATCAGTCAGTATTTGTAGAAGGCGGCTTATCACCCTGAGGGGTATCAAGAAAGATGAGAGCTCTCCTTCTAAAGTATCTCATGGCAGGGGATACCCCCAGATGATCAGATAGCCAAGCAATTGGCGTTTAACAGTTCTGATGGTGACTTCTAACCACAGATTTCTCACCTTTGAAAATTTCCATATACTCCATACTGGATCTGGAGAATAAAACGATGAAACAGGACGCCGTTACCAACAAAGGATCTGTACTCTCATTGAAGCTGACTCTGACCCAACTTCAAGACAGTGATAACGATGGGGGAAAGAGAAGGAATGCTTCCCCCTCATAATAATGATTCACTAGATCTGGACTCGCAACACACCAGTGGGCTAGATAGCCAGAAACTAAGCAAGATTCACCACACAGGCTGTCTACTGATGAAATCATCTCATTTGCAGTGGTGGCTCGAAGGGCAGCTGGGGTACTAGAGTTACAGTTGCCCACCATTGAGGCAAAATTAAATGTGCTGACTGAAATTCTTCAACCAGAGCCCACTTCATCTGAGCCATTGCTGCTGTTTAATAAAGCCTTTTCTGATGCCCTCATGGGTACATGGGCTAAGCCATATTCATGTCTGCAAGTCAGCTGACACATAACTTGACAGCACAGACCTCCATCTGGTGACCCAGACCTTCTAACAAAACATCTAACATCAGTAGATCTTGTCATCCAAGCCTGAACATGTAAGGTCAAGTTGGGTTCCTTTCTGGTCAATCTTCCAGACATGGAATCACAACTAATTGATGATCTTGTGGCCTCTTGCATGGTCCTCATCACGAACCCCAGGTGGCACATGCAGGCTGTGCATGGAACCTCAAATCGCAATGAGCCCAGCAGTGGAGTGTCTCTCCAGGTCCATCCAGATCTCGAAGGAGGCTGCACAGGATCTGTAGTGCCCTGAGATGGCTCAGGGCATCTTTGATAAATGGTGTAGATGCCCTGCCTAGATCCATTCACCACCATTGAGTATTTGCAGTGTCAACAATTCTGCATTTTATAGTTTCCTCCAATTCACTTGTTATTTGACAGATTCTAGCTGGAATGGACTGCCGGAGTCTTGTACGCCTTTTGTCCACAGCCTCTGGTTCTGAAAATGTTCAAGACAGACCGGGCCTAAGGAATTGTCATCGCCCTGGGCTTGGCCAGGAGTGTGTGATACCCTGGGCATGAGCATTTGTCTTCTAATGAGGCTCCCACTTTTCGAGGGTCTCCGGTCTCCACAAGAGGGCAGGATCCTGCATCTGAGTCTCCACAACCTACATCTCCATTAGTGGAGATTGAGCGGTGGCAGATAAATATTTTTGACTTGCCGATTAAGGTGATGGATGTCATCCTTGCAGCTAGACGCCCTTCCACAAAGTCTATCTATGCTGGGACAAGTTTGAAACTTGGTGTGGTGCTCAAAACACAGACCCCTTACAAGTCAAACTTTCTGATGTCCATTTATTATTTTCTTTTGTTAGCCCAGCAAGGCCTTGAAGTGGGCACAGTAAACTGTTATTTGTTGGGCCTGTCATCCTTCTTGTGTTTACCTGACTAACCGTTATTTTTTAAATATTCGGTTGTGGTGCATGTTCAAGGGTTGACTCACCTGCTTCTCCCTTTGTCGGACCTTTATATGATCTTGCCATTTCTTATGTGCACATCCTTTGAGCTGATGCTGTTCCTTGAGACGCTGTACTCTGAAAACATGCTTCGTTCTGGTCATCCCCACCACCCTTTTTTCTGGATAAATTGGTGTTGAGAAAACAGGCGGCATTCATTCTACAAAAGCCATGAAAACCTTTCATATTGGTCAGTCAATCACTGTGCCAGTGTTATTTGCTTTGCTTCATCCCAAAAAGGAGGAAGACTGGCTCCATTGTCTTGACCCCAAGAAAGGGCTTGGCTTTTTCATCAATCTCCCAACGTAATATCTGGTAAAAGATCAGCACTTTGTGGGAGTTTCAGGTACCAAAAGAAAGCCAAGGCAGTGCAAAAGAGCAGCCTGTCAAGAAGGATAGTTCTGTGCATAAACATTTGCTATGTACTGGCCAAAAAGCAGGCCCATTTGATCAAGGCCAAAGCCACTACAACTATGTAGAAGAGAGGTGTGTCTGTTCTAGGTGTTTGCCAGGCTGTGCTGCGGGCATCATTGGTTACATTAACAAAACATGTCTGCCAGGGAGTTCATTTAAAAAAAAACCTGTTCTGCAGTCCACTCCCCTGACCATCCACGTTTAGGAGGCACTATTATGGTATCTATTCTAATGATGGGGAATCTGTGATTAGAAGTATCTTTAAGAATGACAAGTTACTTTCCTTTGGTAACACTCTATCTGGTGGATACTATAACTACAGGCTGCTAACTGCCCTCCCACGTGCTCATTCTGTGAAGAGGCCTATTTGATGGTTTTTAAGGTCCCAAGTTCTGTTTGGTCAGTTCTGGGGTAGTATGGTGTTTCCACCGAACCATTTGGTGCCACAAACGGCACACAGGATTATCGATCAGTAGTTCTCTGAATCCTGTCTGGTGCCAAAGGACATTTCTGTAAGTGAGGAATCTGTGATTATATGCAAATATCCACCAGAAAGAACATTACCAAAGGTAAATAACTTGTTCTTCTGGATCCTACACTTTGGAACTCCATGTTAAAACGCTAACCAAATCCCTCATAACATAACCCTCCTTCCTCCTCAACTATCCATGATACTAATTTGTGTGCCCAAGTGTGTCCAGTCACTTATGAGTTAGAACACCCTCCAGCTGAATGGGTGGATGTCCTTCTCATGTGCACCCAAGGCTGCTCTGCTGGCAGCCCCACATCTCTTTCCCTCATCCCGTCCCCAGATCAGCATCCTGATTCTTGAGAGGGTCAGCCTAGTATATTCCATCTTCAAAAAGTAACGCACCAGCTGAGCCCATTGTTTTCTGAATCTTCTTTTTTGGCGTGTACAGAGATTGCTATTTTCTTGAGTGCTAGCACCCGACAGACCCTAATGAAACAATGTGATATGCGAGGAGACTCGGACCATTTTCATAAAAGGGCTGCTGATAGCCTTGCTGCCCCCAACCCATGGGTATTCCAAGTTTGGAATATCTTTGATCACTTGTGGCCTTAGCCCCCACGATGTATACAGATTGGTTGGCTGAAATGGAAATTCCTTTTATGCCTTCAATACCACTATGTGGCTGAGTTAGACAGGGAGGGTACTTAGTCGTGACCTAGTACTTTCTCTTCCATAATCACAGTCCACCCACCCGATTTAGAGATGGGTAGAGCTTAAGTATGTTGACGACTGAGCTTCTCTGGCTCTGTCACCAACATACTCCGACAACAGCGAAAGGGCCCTCGGGGGATAGCCATCCAACCACCTGCCCAATTTAGAGCAGGCAATCAAAACCTGGTGGTGAATACAGTAAAATAAAATGACCCCACACTATGGGAGAAAACACATTTTGTTTTCATTTTTGAAAAACAAACTCCTGCTTTGGGAGTTGTTTTTGAAAAATGAAAAACTAAATGTTTGACGGGCAGCGATCCTATTTGACAGGGTCATCCTTCAAACTTTTACAGCATTGACAGTACCCACTGTGACGGCCGTTCCTGTTAATGTGAAGAGTTGCCCAAAGGGCTGCTGACAACTCTAGATTTGACAGGCAGAGGTCCCTCTGGATGCCAAGAGCATTCTCCTGTGCTATCCTAAGAGAGTACCCTCCACCCCCACTAATCAAAATCAGCCCAATATAGCTCCTTACAAAATGTTTGTGTATGCAAGTGCGGCGGAATGACACTTATTGCTCTTTTCATCTCCAGCGGTGATCTGAGCAGTTGGGAGGAAAAAGCTTGTGAAGTCTTTGTAACCTGCTTGTCTCTGGGTGATTTTTTTTTTTTTTTTTTTTTTTTAAGTTTAGGGATGTCTGCTCCTAGTGTTTCCCATTGTCTATTGGATATTTCCCTGCCTGTGCCTTGCTGCCATCTAACTTGATAAGCCCAGTGGTGTTAAATGTTGTTGTCTTTGAGGATTGTGTATAGGGTTTAGGAGAGATCAATAGCTTTCACAAGTTAAGGGATTGCCTTTTCTTTAATTCACGCATGACTGTGACTCGGTTTATAGGGTGGAGGCCCCACGGTTTGATATGGTAATATTGTAATTGTTGCTGTTCAGTTAGGTAGTAATGCACCTTATGATCACAGAAATGTCTGCTCTTGCCCTTTTCCAAAATAGGGAAAGGGAGAATACACAACCATAGTTGACGTGTTCCAAAATAATGTGTGTGAACAATTGGGGTTTTTGTTGACTGGGTTGTGAGCCTGGTCAAGCAGCAACAACAGTCCTTGTCAGCGTGAGGCACAAGCCAACCCTAAATTAACCTGTACTCAGCTATCTGGTAGATTGGCACAAAGCAGTCATGCTTAACTGAGAAGCAGAGTGTAAAGTATTCGTTCAACACTTGTACCAGTAATAAAGTGAAACACCACACGAAAAGGATCCCACACCAAGTTAGAAAAATAGAACTTTCTTTAATAAGTAAAGCAAGAACAAAACAACAGAAATCCAATTAGTTGAACTGGAGGTAGTCAGTCTTAAAGATTTTAGTGAAAATAGTGCCAAAAAGCACAGAGCACCGACTGTGGATATCGGGTTGCAAGGAATGGGACAAAGTCACAAGTTCAGGCCGACTACGATGGAGCACAGATTGGATACAGGGACCCAGCTAGACCTGTTGAACAGAGTACCTTAAATCCTGGTTTATGGAGTCTTGTGAGAATCCATGTCGAAGATGAGTTGTGCAGCCGAAGCAGTGGATCACTTCCAGGATACTGCAAAGGCCTGTATCATCGTCGAGCATCCTGTCGATGCGAAGTCCATCATCGAGGATACAGCATGCAGTCTGTTCCAAGCATCTGCGAGGTTGCCATGCAGAGTCCGGTGTTATTGTCGAGGCTGCCTTCGATGGGGGGATGTGAGGGCCTGCACTGATGATGCATCACTTAGTGCCAGTCCCAGCGGACTGTGGCAGCAATGCGGGTATTTGTGATGGGTACAATCCACCCAGCCTCAGAGATGCATTTGTTGTGCTTGGGCTTGAGCCGCAGAAGAGATACATTGGTTCTGCTGGGTTTACAGAGGCTGGCAGAGCACCATAACCCCACTTCCAAGGGTCCACTTGGAAGTGGCACCACTTGGCAGGGTAGACTCACGAATGGCAGAGTCCATATGCAGGTTGTTGGGAGCATGTTAAGTCCCTAAGGCTTCGGATCAGGAGGCAAGCCAACTAGCCTTTGGAGTCACTTTGGGTTCTGGGTCCAAGAGATGCAGGCCCAGTCCTTCTCACCCAGGCAAGAGGGCAGAAGAACAGCTGTCCTTCTTCCTTAGAGAGTATCAACAGGCCCAGAAGTGTACTGAAGTGGTGGTGTCAGAGGTCCAGTATTTATACCCAGTTGTGCTTTGAACAGATTAGAAGTGTCTAGAGGCATGGCCCTCGCTCCAGACGGACTACATGGGGTGTTCAGCCCTTTATTTGGAGACAGAACACAGCCTATTCAAGTGTAAGTGGGACTGGGTCCAGCTCCTCCCTCCCATCCTGCCAGTGATGGCCCATCCATTCACTCCTAAGCCCCCCGTTGCATGTGGCAGTCTAGGAGAAATACACAAAGCCCAACTGTCAGCTACACCCAGTCATGTGTTCCAGAGAAAGTCTGCAGGCATCAAATGGCTAAGGCAAGACAATGACAACATTCTTGAAGTGGCATTTTCAGAAGTGCAATTTAAAATATGATTCCCTCATAAGTTAAGATTTTAAACTGTGATTCCAGAGACACCAAACATAAACTGGTCACCTATTCCTATTTGGAAATTACACTAATAAAATGTAACAAGGTAATTTCAATACTATCCTATGGGAGAGATAGGCCTTGCAGTAGTGAAAAATACATTTAAGAGTTTTTCACTATCAGGACATGTAATACTTAACAGTACATGTCCTACTCTTTAAATAAATTGCAGACGGCCCTTGGGGCTTTCCTACCTTAGGGGTGACCTATTTGTATTAGAAAACCCATTCCTCCCTGTGTAACAGGGTGCTCTTAGATTGAAACCAAGAGAGAGACACCTTGGTCTAACTTGCGATAGGCAGAGGAAGTTATTTCTTTCAGTGCAAGTGGTTCATTTTATCGGGTCAAAATGGCAGTTTAAAACTACAGGCTGCAGTGGCAGGTCTAGTACATTTTTAAAGGGCTACTTAATTGGGTTGCACAATCATTGCTGCCGGCCCACTAGTAGCATTTAATTTACAGGCCCTGGGCACATATAGCACCACTTTACTAGGGCCCTATAAGTAAGGACATAGCACTTTAGCAGTAGTTTGCGGTGGTAAAGTGCACTGAATCTTAATGCCAACAAAAATGAATTAAGCAAAAATAGGAGGAGTGAAGGCAAAAGATCTGGGGATGACCCAGCAGAAAAGGGCCAACAATTTGGATTCGCCATATTAGTGAAATTGGAGTTGCGGAAAACAGGTATGTAAAGGGATGAGGAACCACACTTAACAGCGATTTGGCCCCATACCATCAGTTCTGCTTTCAGGGGGAAGCCTTCATAAGCCTCATGCAGGCATTTCCCTCTTGCTAACTAAACTACGTCCCACATGGATTGTCCAGCCTCTGCCCCTTCCATGAATAGCATTTTTTTTGTCTGATTTTCTAGCTCCCCACTTCACCCATATACAAAGGGGGACTAGGGGCTACCCTAAAATACTTTACTAATACTTGTCAGGTCAGCACCACCAATCCGCCAAGGATAGAAGTATTCTCTTTTGAACGTGGGCTTTCTTTCTCAACCATATGAATGATGGGAGTCTGTTTTGCAGCTCGTGGCTATCCCCTTTGGGATGGTTATTGGAATGGGCTAGAAAAAGTATAGAACAAGACAAGATATGCATTTTGATTACATTAATATGTCCAAGCCACGAGATCTATAGCAAGGCCCTGCATCTTAAGTCTTTGTTTATTTGTTTCACTAGCCTAGGCCAGTTGACCCGGCTCAACCCCTCCAATCTTTGGGATTTGAAGCCCTAGATTTTAATCAAATTGTTATCCCATCGAATTGATGTTAGAATCTAGAACCTAGGCATTTCCGCATCCGACAGTCAGATGTTAAAGATGACTGATTTGTGAGAGCCAACCCTCAAGCCTCCAGCATTTTCAAAAGTTCCCAGGGCATCCTGCTTCGCGCTTTCTGGCTAAATCATGGTCAAGAGAATATAATTTGCATATCAGGATATTTTGTGGGATTATTTTTTTTTACTACGTTTTATTGGTTTTCCATACAAACTTGCATGCTTGTGTGTAAAAACAGATGATATATATATATGGCAACTCTGAAATCAAAGGACTTATCAACAGGAAATTGTGGGGTTTCAGTAATCTAGTTTCAGACGGCATATGTCGGTTTGGCTCATTAGCAGTTAGATAGCCAGACAGTGTTGTCCTCTGTCTTGGAATTTGTCTGGTCTACTGAGTACCTGTTTGTTTAAACACACCTCTCCCAGTATTGAGCACAAGATGCTTGATCAGTCACGTTATTTGATTTCCTGCTATGGGCCCCAAATCTTTTTTTTTTTTTTAACATTATTTTTATTGGGATTTTCAAAAGGAAGAAAAGTAGGAGGTTACAACATAACATGTCATGGATAGGTTAGGCAAGAAGAGCATCTAGGTCCGGAAGCAAGAGGTGATACATAACATACAATCAGAAACAGGAAAATAAGGAAAAGAATTGAGCAACAAGGACCAATGCTTAAACAGGTGAAGAGCTGGGGTCGGAAGCTTCCATGTACCGATAGGGAGTAGTGTGGCTGACAAGGGCAAGGGGAAAGAGTGTGGGAAGCCTGCCAGAGAAGGGAGTGACATAGCATAATTCGAAGGTCGAATATAGGGCTGGGGCAATACATAAGGGGCAGATAAGTGGAGGGCTTACCCTCCCGCCCCACCCCCATAAGGGTCCACTGGTCGTGTAGGAGTTGGGAGAAGGATGTGCGTTAAACTGGGTTACAGAGAGAAAGCTTGTGAGGTAGATTGTGAATGTTGGGTGATTGAGGTAAGGAGTTGCAGGAACTGCGAGAGCATGGTATCCTAAGCAGGAGATATGGGGTGTCTACGAATGTGTCAGGCCTCCTCTTATCGGAGAGCAGCACTCTCTGCTGTCCCCCATTTCTGCATCGCTCTGTGCCATGCCTCTATGGGTGGGACATTGAGCTCTTTCCTATGTAGAGTAATTGTGCTTTTAGCCAAGAGCAGGGCCAAACTGGCAGAACAAGTGCAGACAACATACCATAGGCACCAGATCTTTTCAGAATTTGTCAGGCAACATCTTGCCCTGTATACCACTTCCTAAGCTTGCATGCACCAGTTCATGTTCTTCAACAATTGTGACACCTGGGTATTTCATCACTCCCCCACAGCCTCATCATGTCCTGCTTAGCCACCATGAGTGTGGTATTTCAGAATAATAGGGTATCCTTCAGTATCCCCAAACACACTACTTGTTTATTTAGTGCACACTCTGTAACAGTGCTCACACATTAGGGTGGTCTACCCTTGTCCAAAAGTGTTAAAGCCATGTGCAACAGAATATGTATTAACATGCCTTTTTGATTATGCCCTCTTTGACATCTGTCTGTTTCTAACTTAGCCATCTTAAAAAGTATTGTGTGAGTGTAATAGGTTTGGTGCAATATTTTTAGCTGTATCAGATGGAAGCCAGAGCGTACCTCAATGTCCCTGGGGTATTTAAAGGCCTCCCCTCAGTCAATGTCTTCCAGGATTCCCAGGTCATTCTCCCATTTGCTCATAAGTCTTTCAAAGGGTGACAATTAATTAGCAGAGTTCTTGGAATGAGTGATATTACATGGCTATGCAGCCTGCATTTCATTGGTGATTACTCTGCAGTATCTTGTAATATGGCAGTGTATATGGATAAGGCATGTCAGACATCCAGGTACTTACTGTATAGGAAATCGGATAGTTCATATTGATGCCTAAGTTTGTCAGATATCACCATGTCTTGGGTTCCTCAGACATTGCCAACCTTGGATATGCCCAGGAGGTCCAAGTTATGAAAATCCTCAAGTCTCATCAGACCAGCCAGGATTCCGAAGTCCTGCAGCAGTGTCTCCCTACTGATTTTATCCCCCTGCCCCATTATACAATGCACCCTTTTCCCAATCTTGACCAACGCTGTCAGGGAGTGGGTGCACCCTTGTAGTTCCCCAACTGTATACCTGTCTCTGTAGGCTGTTTGTGGACATCGCCCTTCTGTCTGCCAGACAGGGTTGGGTCCTGTTGCCCTGCATAGTCCCATTAATTTACCACCAGCTTGTCCTGCTGAATGATATAGTTTCAGGTCCGACAAAGGTATATCCCCATTTTATGGACCTCTCCTTAGGACTGACAATGCGATCCGTGGGAGTGCCCCCACCCCAAAGTAGTCACCTTGTCAGTGTGTTAACCGAGTGAAAGAAGCAGTCTGGAACTTCATATGGTGTGTTTTTCAGCATATACAGAGATATTGGCAATATAATCCTTTTGCATAACGCCGATTTCACTATCATTCCCCATCACTGATAACTAACTTTCTTCAGTGGAACACAACTACCTTATATTCTGTAAGGATCTTTAAGCCCCCATTAAAGAAAATCCTTAAATATTTAAATACCTAATTTGTCCTTTGGGCAGGGCCAGTACCCCAGCGGCAGTCAGTAGTTGAGTTCACTATTAATATATGTCAAATGCCACAGTGTTGTTCAAATATCTACAGAATTTTCAGAACCCTTGGTATGGAATTCAGGGGTCTGCAAAACAAAGGTTATCAACCGCATAGAGTGATATGTCTTCAACCCTGTGTCCCACCGAATATTACATATGAGGGTGTCCCTCCTGATCCACTCCACCAAGGACTCTATCCCAATGAACAGGCAGACAGTGGGCACTCGAACCAGCAGCCCAGGGAAAACTCTTATATCATCATGCCATTCATCCTGTCTGTGGCTTTGAGTTAGCATACAGTAATTGGATCCACACTCTAAATTCAGGGCTGAAGCCCATTTTATTTGCAACACAACCATCAGGTAGGACCATTCAAGGGAGTAGAGAGCCTTCTCCACATTGAGAGGCAAGAGAACCGCAGGTTCTTGCATTAACTCTTTCCTATGCAAGACCCCACTGAGACATCTAAGATATGCCGAGTGGACCTGTGGCATGAAGCCAGACTAATACGTTTTTCGATGATCTGTAGGAGTAGGTTGGCCAACAGCTTTGCTAGTATTTTTGCCTCTATGGTAAGTAATACAAATTTTAAAAAAAGGCTTGTAAGAGGCGCATTGCTCTACAGGTTTATCTATTTTGTATAGAAGGACATTATTGGCTGTTTTAATATCTCTTGGTAGTTATCCTTCCTTCCAGGAATCCAAAAACATTTAAATAAGAGATCACTAAGTTTCTCGCTCACATTCCTAAAAAAAAAAAAAAAAAAAAAAATTTTTAAGAGGAAGTCAACTGGGCCTCGGTGTCTTTCCCTTTTTATTTGTTTTATGGGCTTTTCTATTTCCATTCCTTTTAGCTTTCTGTCTAGCCCTTCTCCAGGTTCCTGGTTTAGACAGGGGGTGGGATGCCCCTTACAAACTCTAGATAGTCTGCTATTTCCCCATTGGGGGGGAGGGGGTTTGACCCTTTGAACCCATCTTTGCTCTTCCACTCTGCAAGCCAACCAGGCCAGAAACTTATGCGCCTTGTTGTCCACATCATACAGTTTGTGTTGCTTTGGACAGTGAAGTGCTCTAACTTCACCCTCTAGCATCTGTTGATATTTTTCTCTAGCAAATTTTGTTCGGTGGACCAACTCTGTCTGGATTAACAACATACTAACTCTCCTATTGGGTCAGGTAAGTTTCTCTCTAATCATTCTATTTTTTCCCGCTGCATTTTCCAGCAGCTCTGGCGGTGAGTTGCTCCCAAATCACTGATTTGTACACTTCCTAGACAGTTAACTGTTAACCATGATTGTGCTGACTCCACATTCTCGGCCAGGTACATCTCCGTTGCCTCCCTTTGGTATTTCTTGGTGCCTCAGTCGTTGTGTCCCATGGATCTAGCCTCCATTCCTCCTGCTGTAAAATCTCAGTGACACAAACTTGTGCCTAATGGTGAGCGATTGAAGATCTCTCTCAGTAGAAACCATGTATTGCTATATCTACTTCCCTTGATCCAGTGAGACCCAGAAGTAGTTGAGTCTCGACATTGTTTGCATACTATTGGACATTTTGTAGTACCGTTTCACGTTGACGTGCTCCCCACTTAAGAGCTCCCTTAACTGCAGGGCTTCTACAGAATCCTTCAATTTACTACCTGTCCTTCCTTGATGACTAGATTTCGTAACTCTGTATCTGACAGCATGGCCAACTTTAGGTCACCACTAACAATCTGTAGCACATTTGATGCCTAACAAATCCATCTCCCCATCCTTTCCAAGGATCACTTTTGGAGCCCCAGGGGTACTTACCATGTCACCAACATCAAATTGCCCCAGCTCCAGTCCAGCTGGGGCGTGGTCCTGATGGTTTGTATGCAAAGGTGCCTCTGATAGTGCTATTTCCTCAGTATGGAGTTGGAAGTTGAGGTGACCATTACTGGTGTCAGGTCATCAGTGGATGCAATGTAGCAGATGGTGTCCCTGTAGATGAGGGCGATTCTGCCTCTGTGCTTGTTGGTTTGGTCCTGGTGTGTTGTGTAACCTTCGGGGATGGCATTGGCAATATCTGGTGTGGAGGCGGGACTTAGCCAGGTGTAAGGAAGATGACATCCGGGGCAAAGGAGGATACTGTGTCCCAGACCTTGGTGGCGTGTTTAACTAGGGAATGTGCGTTGAGTAGGACGCACTGGGGTTGTGTTGTGGTAATTTCTGTCAATGCGGCTGCATTTACAGTGTTGCTGGTGTTTCTGGGGTTGCTTCAGTGCTGAATGTGAGGTGGTAGTATCGACAGGAGAATGGGTATCTGGTGGCACACGGGGATGTGTGGCAGCAGTGGTTGTTGGCGAGTCCAGGGCTCGGAGGTCAGAGGCAGTGTATCTTCGTGGAGTGGAAGAGCCAGGGGTCCTGGGGATGGGAGCGGTCCAGACAGGGACCGGCGCAGATGGGCTTTCTTTTGGCACGCCTTAAATGCGCAGGTGGTGCACCCCTGCGTACGTCCGTGCTGTGATCTCCATTAAGTAGATCGAGGAAGACTGCTGGGAGGTGGTGGGCAGGCCTAGGTGGGTTTATGGCGGCAGGCGGAAGCAGCAATGGGCAAAAAATGGATTAACATTTAAAAAACCGAGGCAAAAAGCAGGAGAAAGCACTCAGGAAAACAGGGGCAGAGGAGAAGAAAGCAGTGAGAACGAGGCAGAAAGCAGGAGAGCATGATGCAGCAGGTGGGGAGAGCTGGCCTGTGCCTCGGAGTATAAGGCATTGCTGTAATCAAGTCTGCTGATAATCAGCGTCTGAATTACGATCCTGCACCAAGCTGTTGGGATCCAACGAAATAACTCTCAGCATGCATAGGAGTCAAAAGTATCTACCACACAATAGATTCACCTGATCTCACATCGACAGAGTCAGCTAACATAAATCCAAAATTCCTAGCCACTTTTAGATATCAGAGCAGCACCAAGGGAGATAGGACACCATGTTTCATTTCACACTTTCTTTGCCCCTCCAAACAGCAGGACTTCAGTTTGTTCTGCATTCAGTTTCCAACAATGTGGCTGCATCCAGGTGGCACATCAGAAAGACAACCCAGTAGATTCTCACAGGTTTCTGTCTGACTCATCAATAGAGATAATAAGCTGGGTGTCATAAGAATATGAAAGCGTCCTGAAGCCCCTAACAATGCTCACCCAGGGTGTGACAGAAATATTAAACAGTGGTGGGCTAAGAGATGACCCTTGTGGGGCCCCGCAGTTGGAAAAGCCATGAATGGATTTGAACAGGGAAAATTGAACAGTGTGATCTATCAGACAGAAAAGCTCCAAAACACTGCAGAGTGGTAGTGTGCAGGCTTACTTCATGCAACCTGTGAATTAAGAATGTGTGTGAAGCTGTATCTAAGGCCGCGGAAAGACCTAACATTGTATATGTGCCAGTGTTCATTTTTCCAGGCATGGGCCTTACTTAGGCCTGATTGGGTGTTGCTGCAATTGTAGTTAATAGTGCACTAATGATTTCAGGCAGCATGGGGTTTCTGGGTTTTCTATGCCACTTGCTTTAGGCCTTCTCTTGCGCTGTCAGCTGCATCCCTCAGGTCCTCACACCCCTGATATCCATCCCTGTCCCCACTTGACCTTCACTAGTGTGGCACTGTTCCTCCCACCAAGTGAAGCACCTGGAGGCAGTAGCACGAGTCCCTGTGTTGTATTTGGGAGGTGGGAGGGAAGGGGGGGGCATAGGGTCCCCTGCTTACGCGTTGACCTGATCCCATTGCATGCTAGCACGTAAGGTGAGGCAGAACCCCACTGCAGGGCATACGTCACAGGTCTTCAAACTGGGGGTGGTGAGCCCTAGTTATGGGACCTCAAGTGACCCGGGGGAGGAGGGGCGTCCGGCTCTGGCCTAAAGAAGAATTATGCTGATAACAGGGCTTTGTTTTAAGCCCAAAAAAATGAGCAGCAGTAAACCGCTCTGTAGTGAGCAATCACTAACATGTTTTGTCATTTATATCCAAGCTGAGTGTCTCCAAAGGGAAGGGACTCCAAATACACTTCAAAACATCCCATCCCCCCCCCTAGTAATCACACTGTAAATATTTTTACACATTAGTAAGGCCTGCCTGACCAGAATGGAATGATTGACATCATGTATTTGATTCCATTTTTAAAACCGTAACATGACTTCACTGCAATGTTTAAATAAGTCTAGACACATTTAAACATTGGCAATTTAATAGAATAATTGTGAAAAATTTGGAGGGGGGGGACAGGGGGCAATTTGAATGTTTTAAGACCATTGGCATAGCTCAAGGGCCGGTCGTTCTTCTGTCTGTTACCATGTTGTCACCACTCATCTGGCTCACCCTGGTCATAGGGCCCCCTGCATCTCTCTAGGTATGGCTTTCATTTTTATAGGCACAGTTTACTCACTGGCTGGCAGCACTGCTTTGTCTGGTGTGCTCTTGCTGTCATTTTGTATCTATCTGAGCAGGTTTGCCTTGGGTCTTTCGCTTTTTGAGCTGCCTGTTCTCAGTATCCTTTCTCTGCAACCCCAATACCTTTTGGCCTTTGTGCAATTAGTGTGGGTATCCTGCAGACCCGTGATGGGACAGGATTATAATCTTAAATTACTGTCTTCGGCAGGAGCTCCATTCCATTGCACCATAATCTCTTTGGTGCTTGGCCAAGGTCCTGGTTTTGTGGGATCCTTCTGCAAACTCAATTCCCTCAACAACTTCTTGGCCCTTCGTTTTTGTGGCCATCGGTTCCACTAGTAGGGCAGGGACAATGGGCAGCCCTATACATGGGGAAATAGTTGCTCCTTCTACTGTTAATTCTAATCACCGCCTTGGGGGCTTTGTAGTGTGCCAGGATTCAGAGCTTCATGTTACTTTCCACCCATAACTTTCCAGTTGCAAGAAATCGCCAGCTCACCTAATTGAATGCTCGCTCAGGCCTTCTCCATAATGTAGGCTAATCTTCTGATAATATCCCTTCCTTGTCTATTCTTGATAAAACCCACTAGGTCTGCCTCAGTCACGCAGTGGAGGATATTGTTGAATCTTTTTACCAAGATCTTTGTGATGATCTTGACGTTTTTATTCAGTAGGGCTCTGGGCCTCTATGGGGGTGCAATCATCCTCTGACTTGCCTGGCTTTAGAATGAGAGCTTTGCCAGCCGAAGCCAGGGTTGGGGAGGGAGTGGGGTCACATTCTGTGTATGTCTGGATGAAGGAGTTAAAAAGTACAGCTAAGTGGGGGCCTATAAGTGGGAAGAAGTTTCCCTAAAAACCTAGGGTAAATCAGTCTAACCCCAGTTTTTCCTAAGCGCATGCTGTTCAATTCAGCGGTTCTCCCCATATTCCTCAGAAAAGGGTTCCATGTGCAGTCCCTTAGATATGCCCAAATTGCCTGAGGGTGTCCGATCCCTTGGCATATTGTTTCTTAAAGTGGGTTCTTAATACTTTTTGTCTGTTTCTTTTGTGGCCCAACTTCCTTGTTTTTTTATTTTTGCTGTATAGGTCCTAGCCTCTTCTAAATCAGATTTGTTTTAGCCCGTGGGCAGCCTGCCTTGTTTCCTCCTTCGTTAAACATTATCCTGAGAGCAGGGAATTGGTTTGTGCCCTTTTGGTTCTATTAAGTCTCAGTTCGCCCCTGGTTAGTGCTGTATTTTTATGTGGGCTGGCACAAGCTTTATCTGCCAACATCCCTATGACTACCCGTCTTATGGTTGCCTTAAAGGCATCCCACATTGTTCCTCAGGGGCCTTTGGGATGATTATTTTTAACCTTGAAATAAGCTTCTAATTCTGTCTGAATGACCTGGTCATTAAGCAAGCCGAAGACTAACCAGCAAAAATGTTCTTGCCTGTTGGTGTTCCCTTGTTAAATCTACATGTGCATGGTCTGATGTAGATGTATCAGAGATAGCTATCCTTGTTATAGAGAAAGAGGGATACAAATAGGCGATCAATCTGACAACAGAGGAGGTGCATTTGGCCATGGAACCTATGTTGGGAATGCTCCGATGGGTTCTATCAACGGTCAGATCCCAGACCAGACTGAAGTCACCCCCAACAACAAATTGACCCCCAAACACACAAACCTGGTAATCAAATCCTGGAGGAACACTACTTGGGCCATCTTCCATGCAGAAAGGTTGCTAAAGGTTGATTTATGCTTTTTGACGCAAACGTGCATTAGCACAGGTTTGCGTCAAAAAGTTTACCACCGGCTAGCGGCATTCCTGGATGCCAGCCGGGTGTCATATTTAAGGAATTACGCTAGCGGGCAGTAAGGCCCGGTTAGCATCCAAATAAATGGCGCTAACCGGGTAGGGGATATAGGAGGTTGTGCAGCAAAAAATGGTGCTAGTCAGGTTAGAGTCAGAAAAATGCCTCTAACCGGACTAGCGTCATATTTTGACGCACAACCCCCATGGACATGACTCCTGTCTTACTAAAGACAGGAGTCATGCCCCCCCTGCCCAATGGCCATAGTGCCATGTTTGGGGGGCCCAAGTTAGGCCCCCCATGGCACTTTAAAAAATAAATAAAAATAATTAAAAACTTACCTGGGATGTGACCCCCTCCCATCCTTAGGTGTCCTCCAGGTGTGGGTGGGGGGTGGCTGAGGGTAGGGAAGGGCACCTGGTCTCCAACCATAGAAATGAGCCCACTGGTCCCCTAATGCCAGCCCTGACCCAGGCATTAAATAATGGCACTAAGCAGGCTTAGCGCCAGTGTTTAAGGCCCTCCTCCTCCTCCTTCTGTTCATGATTTTTGCACGGGAGGATAAATAAGGCGCAAAGGCCTTAGTTATTTTTTGCCCGGAAACGCCTACCTTGCATCTCATTGATGCAAGGTAGTTTTCCGCAAGCAAAAAATTACGTTAACTCCAATATGTTGATGCTAGACGGGTCTAGCGTCAAAATATAAATACGGAGTTAAGTTTGCACCGGATTTGCGTAAAAAAGAAAATGACGCAAATCTGGTGCAAACAGAATATAAATAAGCCACTTGGTGTCTTGTGTGCGGAGATAAGGCCCTTTACATTGACACATCACAGTAGGTATGAATAAGCACAGTGTGCATTGGTCTAAGCAAGTGTATCTGTTTATAGTGTCCATCATGGTCCTATTTCTCCCAATCTTACAACTGGGGTTTAGGTGTTTCTTTCCATTTCCCTATGTGAGTTATAAGGTAACGGTTAAACGTACCTCCTAATGAAGATATAGCAGTTGGTCAGACTATTTCTACCTCTGATGTGGCACACTCATCAACCACTTCCAGTTTCTTTAGCCCCACACAAAAGCAACTGATTCATATGCTGGCCCACTCGCCATCCCAATCTCTTTTTTGCTGGTATTGAGGTCAGGGAAATTTACCAGTCTCTGGGATAGGGAATAATTGTTACAAATTATAGAGAGAAATTGTTGGACTCGGACCCCTGCCCACACTTCATCTTCAACAAAGCCGACGACATCATCGCCCGCATCTCCAGACCATCATCAACAGCTCGTTTGCTTCTGCCACCTTCCCCGAGAGCTAGAAACACGCAGAAGTCAACACTCTACTGAAGAAACCTACGGCGGACCCCAGCGACCTGTAGAACTTCCGCCCCATCTCGCTCCTCCCCTTCCCTGCCAAAGTCATAGAGAAGACCGTCAACAAGCAACTTACCAACTTCCTTGAAGACAAAAACCTACTCAACCCCTCTCAGTCCGGATTCCGAGCCAATCACAGCACAGAAACCGCCCTCATCTCAGTCACAGACGACATCAGAACTCTGATGGACAACGGAGAAACAGTCGCCCTCATCCTCCTCGACCTCTTGGCTGCCTTTTACACCGTCTGCCACCGAACCCTAATATCCCGCCTCCGCTCCACCGGCATCCAAGTACAGGCCCTGGACTGGATCACCTCTTTCCTCTCCAACCGCTCCCAAAGAGTCTACCTCCCACCGTTCCGCTCAGACCCCACCGAAATCATCTGCGGCGTCCCACAAGGCTCCTCGCTCAGCCCGACTCTCTTCAATGTCTACATGAGCCCCCTCGCCGACATCGTACGCAAACACAACATCACCTCCTACGCCGACGACACTCCGCTGATACTCTCCCTCACCAAGGACCCCACCAGCGCCAAGACCAACCTGCAAGATGGAATGAAAAGACGTCGCAGAATGGATGAAACTCAGCCGTCTGAAACTGAACTCAGACAAAACGGAAGTCCTCATCCTCGGAAACACCCCTTCCGCCTGGGACGACTCTTGGTGGCCCACGGCCCTTGGCACCGCACCTACCCCCTCAGACCACGCACGCAACCTCGGTTTCATCCTGGACCCACTTCTCACCATGACCAAACAAGTCAACGCTGTATCATCTTCCTGCTTCCTCACCCGCCGCATGCTCCGAAAGATCATCCATTGGATCCCTGTCAACACCAGAAAGACTGTGACCCACGCCCTCGTCACGAGCCGCCTGGACTACGGAAACACCCTATACGCAGGAACCACCGCTAAACTCCAGAAACGTCTGCAGCGAATACAAAACGCCTCCGCCCGCCTCGTCCTCGACATACCCCGCAACAGCCACATCTCCGCCCACCTGAGACACCTGCACTGGCTTCCCGTCAACAAAAGGATCACCTTCCGGCTCCTCACCCACGCACACATAGCCCTCCACAACAAGGGACCCGAATACCTCAACCGTTGCCTCAGTTTCTACACGCCCACCCGTCAACATCGCTCCGCCAACTTCGCACTCGCCGCCGTCCCTCGCATCCGCCGCACCACGGCAGGTGGGAAATCCTTCTCCTACCTGGTGGCCAAGACATGGAATTCCCTCCCCACCAACCTCAGGACCACCTCGCTTTCCGGAGGCAACTCAAGACCTGGCTCTTCGAGCTGCAGTAACCCCCTCCCCCTAGCGCCTTGAGACCCTCACGGGTGAGTAGCGCGCTTTATAAATTTTTTGATTTGATTTGATAGAAATTAAGATTAGCTGTGACTAATCAGGCCATAATGGCTTTCACAAAACCATTTCTGAACTAATGTGCTTTCATTGACATCTTTGTATGTAAGTCCGCTTTGAAGACCTGTCTTTTTAATCCTATCAAATGTTACCCTGTCTGTTTGCGTATGCTTTAAATTGATTGTTTTTTATATTTGGGGAAGCACTCAAATGGTATAATAACCACCTCCAAGAAGAAAATAGAGGTGTTACATTCATATTGACCCAGTATTGTAGTTAGTGATATGTATACGGTGGGTGCAGTGTTACCTGTGAACCCTGCAGCCTCGAATGAGGCATAATATACTTTATTAGTTTGTGCACCCGATTACCGCAGGTTTTGACTCGAAAGGACACTTTTCCCAGTATTTTCCAGGTGAAATTCGTCCAGGAAAATTGTACATGTACCGAAAAATCCCTTTTGCTCCCAAATGAAAATTTACTAGGAAAGCAGGCCTTGCAGACAAAAAAACCTTTTAAGCCCTACTCTCTCAGTCCCCGATGGTAGATGAGGCAGGTTAGCTCATTTGAGCTGTTCTCGAATCACAGGCGCAAATGGTTGAGCAAGGTATTAATAAATCATTAATGTTATATTTCTAGCAAAAATTCAGAACAACATCTGCCTACACAAAGGCAGTCAGTGGAGAAATTTAAGTTGTGTCTTGGATTTCTGGTAAAGTCAAAAATAATAAAAACAAGAGATCATAGTTTTACAACCGTTGCTGATAATTGTCTATTTTTCTTAGCATCCTTTGTATTAAATGGCTGTTTTTTTTGCAGGTTGGTGGCGGCAGATGTAGCGTTTTACACTGGAAATGTTCAAGGCTTGAAAAGCCTCAACTACTTGGACCTTAACATGGCTGAGATTTGGGAACAGAAGAGGTGATGATCGCACTGAACAAGGGACTTTCGCGCATTAAGGACAATCAGACTTGTTCAGAGTTCAAGCCAGCGGCTGTAAAATGTTTTTTTTTTTTTTAATTTGGAAACATTGTCGCAGCAGGACTGTCAGGGAGTTTGGATGCCCTTCAGGAGGCACAAATGAGCAGCTGTTTGGACTCAGTGGACCAAATCCAAGAATACAATTATGGCTGTAGCACAGCCGTAACCGTCTAG
This sequence comes from Pleurodeles waltl, assembly GCF_031143425.1. Lineage (NCBI taxonomy): Eukaryota > Metazoa > Chordata > Amphibia > Caudata > Salamandridae > Pleurodeles > Pleurodeles waltl. Next base: position 440,573,887 of record NC_090444.1, on the reverse strand, counting down.
AATACACTGTAGCTCTTTGCATTCACATGGAATAAGTATAGATGCTTTGCATCGGAGTTTCATTTCCTGGGAATGAACATGATTGAGTGGTGCGCTGCATTATTTAATGATGGTATAATTTACGATATTTCAGAATTTATTCTCCGTCGAAAAGAGGTTCTCTAGCTAAAGAAATATTTTTTTACAGATTGATGTATGTAAAACTATTGCCTGCATGCAACTATTCAGAAAATGCCGGTAAGAGGCGGAAGTTGGAAAAGCCCACGACCTAAAAACCTCCTCACGGTGTCTAGCAGTAGTTTACTACGGAGGCAATGTTACCGTTTGTAGGGGTACATTGCTGAGAAATGGGACGGCGAATCCTCACCAGATTTTCAGGATAACAAGCTACTGTGTAAACCAGTTCCAATCACCGTACGGACGTTTATCTGCGGTGCATATGCTGAAATTCTGGTATCGATCTGGACCTACATTGCACAGCCTTGACTAAGCATTAATGGCAGCCGCATCATTCTGTAGGCACGTGCATCCTTTACCGCGCATGTGCGTGATTACGGAATCACACCATTTTATTTTGTTTTTTATTTATGGAGGTATTAAGGGTCCCTCTAAAGTAATGTCTCTAGCTGACTTCTGAAGAGTGGAACACATTTTTTTTTCTCCATTTCCCTACCATGACTATTCATTACTATCATTTAATGGCGACATACAGGGATTGGTTGGACACCCCGATGATGTTAGTTTAGAATGCTGGCATTTTCAATCAGACTTTTTGTAGACTTTTTTCTTATGGCGATGATTTTGCTCTTGCTACTTGTGGTGGGGCAAAAGTACTTATTTGCAGTATCTGCTGACCTACGTGGGTATTTTCAATTAAACCGTGTCAGTGTCTTAACTTGATTTTAAGTGTTTTTGAAGGTTTGGTTGCGTTTTTAAACACTCGCAAAAACGGTGGGGGTAACAGAATATTTTTATTTTAAGCTTGTACAATTTTAAAGTTGCATTACTATAGTATATTTAAGGGTGTATGAAGCTGGTGTTAATTTATTGATCACTTTTGTACTTATGGAAACTGTACAAACTGGTAGCAGCACTCAAAAATACTAAACAAGTGCCTGCGTTTTTATTGCCTAATGCTGGCAGAGTTCTTGATATCGCCCCCAAAGTAAACTGAGTGCCTAAAATTGTGCTGATTATAGAATATGACAATTTCTGCTGCTATGGTTCTTGCAGAGACGTGCCATGAAATATCCAAAAACAGTGCGTCTTTGATCCAGATACCTTCCCAAACAAAATAAAAAGGCATTACTACACATTTCTATTATGAATCCAAACTTGCTTTAATGAGACCGTATATTACAATGCATGTCATCATATCTTTTTAAATAAATCACGTGGCCCACAACTTAGTATAATTTGAAAGGATGATTGTCATAAGGATTTATGCTTTTTAACTGGAATAAAACCTTACACAGCTTCGTTGTCTCTTACGTTGTCATATAAAGTAAGAATTTAAAAACAGTTTTTGTAACATACATGTATGTGGTTCCAACAGTGGCATGGAAACAGACAGGAGGGGGAAGAGGTGAGAGGGGTTATTGCTCACCTCTTATAGATTTTAAATGTCCAAGTCGAAAAACAGAAGATGGGACATGTTTCAACAATACTCGGCTCAGTAGCAGAACTATAGAACTGCAGAGTAAAGTGCTCGTTTAGGAAAATAATCTATAAATAAATATTGGATCCACGATCTATTATGAAATGTCTGCTGCAGACACCACATAGCTCTTTTCTGCACACTGGCCAGTCACCCTCAGCAAAAGCAATGTAATAATACAAAATCAGAAGCTTTTTGAAAACCAAACCACATTCTTCCAGCGCAAGAAGGAGCGATATCTACAGCGATCGCTTGCACGCAAAAGGGGGAAAAAACGGTATACTGGTGGCAGAAGCTACATCCATGAAACCAGTACATACAGGCATTTGATTTTTTTTTAAAGTTCCAGATAATTCAAAAAACTGTAAAGCTAAGTATTTGCATTACATAATTTCATCATATGTCTATTATTTCTCCTAAGCAGTTATTGCACTTGTATTTACCTACAAGATTACACTCTGAATTTACTAATATGTTTATAGACATTTGGGTATTGCTTTCAAACCTTTATTTGCACATAACTATGCTCTTTATTGAATACATCACAGAACTACTTTAACACAATACTGCAGGGTACACTGAAGTGGTAGATGGCCAAGCTTCTGTGTGCGTCTTGCATTACTCCTAATAGACGCCTGTATAGTAAGAGCTATTGTAGCAGCAATAGTAGCTTTCCGCTTCAGTGATCCAAAATCCGAAGATTGCCAGACACAATTTTATTTTCCAGTACTGCTCCCGGGGGGATATCAATTCTGTCACCGTGATTTGCAATGATGATTACAGTACCCTAGAGTAACAAATAAAAGTATTAAAAGGCTGGAATACATGACCATTTTCTCTACAAGTTTACTGTTATTTCCATTACATACTATTTACTATTTATTGCAGCAGTAATCAAGATAGGCACAAGCAAAGCCACTAGTTCTCCCCTTTTTGAGCTATTAGTTTGCCAAGGCTTTCTGCTGATACTGTCCAGCATCGGCAAAACACAAAATTGCAGATGCTGTACAGCATGGCAGGAGAGGAGGAGAAAAAAAAAAAGTTGTGATGATGCGGCTTCAACTAGCATGCACGTCATTCTGTAGGCATGTGCCCTACCGAGAGAAGCCCATGTCATGACGAACTGAACTGTCACAAAGGGAAGTTGATCATTATGCAGCAGGCCTCGTGCTTGTCGTGGCCCCTTCGCTCCTGCTGAATCTATAGATTTATAAAACATACCTGCCTTTTTTAATATTGTTAATGAATTGGCAGCTAAGTAGATCGGGCGAGATGCTGAACCTACGGATTTGCTTCTTTCCTCAAGACATTGTATATACACACTATATAGAAATTAGAGAGAAAAAATGGGTACACGCTCTCCAACCACTCTTTTTCAGTCCTTCGTTCTAAGTTTTATATAAAGACCAGATTTCCATAGGAATTGATTTTTTGGGGGGGTTTGCAAGTAACTTTGGTGCTGTTTGACAAATCTTCAAAAAAAAAAAACTTTCCACAAAAAATGGTTGTCAAAAATTGGGTGTGTTCCATCTAGCACAGGCCAAGAAAAGGGGAGAGGGCTCCCAAAACACATTTTCCCCATAGGACATTTGAAAAGTACTACATCAAAAACGGCAGAACATAATTGCAACAAATTTGGCAGAAAGCTGGACCAAAATTCATGTATATATATATAGCGATGATGTACCTTTGTGGTATTTCTGCAAAGTACTGCATGCTGAAAACACATTCTGATTGGCTGGGCTCTCTGTACTACCGAAAGGTCAAAATATGTCATAAGACTGGCTGCAACATGCAGAGAAAGATGCAGCCGCTATTTTATGACTCAGGGACTCTGTGCCCATGTCGTAGAAAACTAATAAAAACAAGGAATGAGGGGGCAGGATAGTGGTATTCTGACCCTGGGGTCAAATAATCTATATTATTTTCATGGCACTGCAATACTACTGCGGGGCTCAGCATGGCCGTTGTGTAATTTCACTGTAGTATTGCGAAGTAAAAGAAAACCAGGGCCTTGTAGGCAATGCCAGACCATGGGGCTGGCCATCAAAGTGATCTTGGCTGCCTGTAGGGTGTTCAGCGCAGGACCTCTGCACACAGCTGAAGGCCATGCACAGCGGTGAGTGGCTAACCAGTGGCGGCTAAGCACAAAGCCTGGCTGTAGTGGTGCAGGGTAGACCAAGTAAGGTATGGTAATGGACAAGTTAGTTAACTTCAGGAATGCCTTATCTGGTGGAGACTATATCTAGCAGCAGATTCTTTATCTTTGAATTCTCCCCAGGTGTCAGACTGGATCCTGAAGATTTTTGGGAGCAGTATTCCTGCACGCCAGTAGGTGGTATCAATAGGCTCTGTGTCCGCAGCATTGCTATTCCTATATAGGCAGCACCCAGGCACGCTGACGTCTGTTTTGTTTCACGACTTTCCACACCAGAAGCGCAGTCATGAAGAACACTTACCACTGGTGTGTGAAAACTAGGCCCTGAAAGGCCCTGCCCCAGAAATAAGTTTGCAGAGCAGGGAGGGTGGGTCAGTAAGAAATCTGCAGATAGATATAAGTCTCTACCACATAAGGCAACAGCAAAGGTAAATAGCTTGCCCATCCGAAAGAGATTTCTAGCTGCAGATTCCTTAACTTTGACTAGAACCCAAGCAATACCATCCCTGGAGGAGAGTCTGTGAACCAATTTCGAACAAGAAAGTCCTGCAGGACCGAACAGTCAAAGTGCCCGTCCCTATGGACCCGAATGTTCAGACAGTAGTGTTTGGTAAACATGAGTAGAGGTGTCCACGTTGCTGCCTGACCGATATCCAGGACTAGAACTCTTTGTGCTAATACAGTGGTCGCAACTTTAGCTCTGGTGAAATGAGTGAGCAAATACTCAGGGATGGAGGGGGTTGTTTTTTGGCCAGTGCGTAGCACACTACCACCTATCTGGAGATGGTTCACTTCTGTACTGCCCAACCTTTCTTCGCACCCACATACTCAAAGGAGTTCATCATCCACCTGGAACTTTTGTACAATCAAGGTAGAACGCCAACATTCTTTTTGGGTCCAGGCGCTGGAGTGTCTCCTCTTCCTTATATGGATGGGGGTTTGGGGGGGGAAGAGGGAGGAAGGTATAAAAAGTAGGCAAGGTGGTAGATTGGCCTACATGAATAAGTGACCGCTTTTGGCAGAAAAGAGGCCCAAGAGCGAAGCACCACTTTGTCAGGATACAGCCGTAGGGCAGCTTGGATGATAAGACCTGCAGCACACTCACTCTGCATGCAGATGTAATTTCCACCAGGAAGGCTGTTTTTAATGTGATAAGCCTGAGGGGACAGTTGTGAATAGGCACGAAAAGAGGACACATTAAAAAAATAAGTCCAAACCAAATGAAGATCCCACTGGGATGGGATCGATTAGGATGGAGGGAAGAGATGGGTATGACCCTTCAGGAACCTATGTACAATAAGGGACTTAGGTTCCTGAAGGGTCTTACCCATCTCTTCCCTCCATCCAAGAAGGTTGATCAGGCAACAACAAACAGGCGGAAATTGCACACAAATAGCCCTTTAAGAGTGCCTGTAGCAGAACCCTGCTTGGCAAGGGAAAGTATGAACAGTAGAACCTGAGAAAGAGGGGCAAGAAAGGGTGTCAACAGACTTGTCTATGCATAATGCCACAAATTTATTACGACGACAGGCATATACCTTCTTGGTGGAGGGGCGCCTGGCTGCCAAGATGATGTTACAGAGTTCGGGAGGAAGGTCAAAAGCTGTCAACGGTCGCTGGTCAATCCTAACGCAAGAAGGTGGAGAGCAGACATGTTCAGTTGAAGAACCCTCCCCTGCTGCTGCAACAGAAGATCTTCCTAAAGGGGCAGTCTGATTGGAGGATCGATGGATATGCTGAGCAGTCAGGATACCAGATGCTCGTGCCCAGTAAGGAACCACAAGGATTACTTGGGCCTGGTCGTTCCTGATCTTCTTGAGAACTTAGCAGAAGTGGTATGGGCAGAAAGGTGTACACGAGGCCTGAGATCTTCGAGACAAAACGAGTCTGCAAGCGAGTGCCACCTTGGAAACTCCAGCGCACAAAACTGCTGACATTGCACATTCTCTGCAGAGGTGAACAGATCTAACCAAGACTCTCCCCACTGCTGAAAGAAACCTTATGCCACCTCTGTACAGAGACGCCATTCGTGATCCACTAGGCATTTTTGCCTCAGTTTGGCCTCTCTGGCGTTTAGCAAGCCTGCCATATGTTGAACCACTAGCGAATATGGCCTGCTGTTCCAGCCACATCCAGAGGCAAAGAACCTATTGACAAAGGGTCCGCAACCCCACCCGGCACTGCCCTTCCCTACTTGTTGCAGTACCACATGGCAGTGCTGTTGTCTGAATATCTGCACCATCTTTCTCTTGATAGAGGGAAGAAAAGCTTTTAATGGCAGTCAGATCGCATGGAGCTCTAGCAAGTTGATGTGGAGGCCCACTTCCGCAGGTGACCAGATTCCTCTGATCACTACCTCTCCCAGATGGCCGTCCCATCTCAGGAGTGATGCATCCGTCACTGCTGTCACATCTGGATGGGAAAGGGGTCTGCCTCTGGCCCAATCGCGGTTCGCTAACCAGCACTGCAAGTCCTTTGTAGTTCCCTCCAAGAGCTGGACCATGTCGGAGAGATTCCCCTGATGCTATGCCCACTGAAACGTCATGTCCTAATGAAGTACCCACATAAGCCATCTGGCATGTCTCACTAGCAGGAGACCATGAGGCCCAACAGCCTCGGAGTCAGTCGCACTGAAATCCAGGACAGAGGCTGAAACATTGGTGTCATTGCCTGTATATCCTGGATTTGCGCTGGGTGGGACAGAGGGTTGGGGGTGGGGGGATGGGGGATTTAAACCTGAAACTACATCATGTCCAGAACAGCTCTGATGAAATGGAGCATCTGAGAGGGAGTCAGGTGTGACTTTGGCACATTTATAGTGAACTTTAGAAAATGCAGGAGGTTTGCTGTAGTCAGACAACAGCCTGGGATGAGCTCACCTTATTTTTAAACACACAGTCGTGGAGATAGGGAACAATTGACACCCCTGATCTCCACAGATGAGCTACAACCACTGCCATTACCTTGGTGAACACCTGAGGGGCGCTTGTAAGTGTAGGAGGCTGGTTCAGTTTATGGTGTACACCCATGATGCAGAACCCTATATTAATTCCTAACAACCCTTAGTGATAGTGAATACTTGTCCAGATAGGAAAAGCTCTCTAGGGGCAGCTGAGGCGAGCAGCTGAAGCTCATCCAGGAGAAATGTAAAGTACCTGCAATACCACAGGAGTCAGACAATAACTCACACACAAGAAAGTACAACAAAAGGGATGCAAAAATATAGGATACTTTACTACAGCACAACTAGTAGTCTAGCATTGGTATAGCTCTCTTTGCAGATATATACACATAAGATAATCAGCAGAAATAGCATAAAAATACACCGGGCACTATGGGAGGACCAAACCATAAACTAAAAAATGGAATGTGAAATAGTGAACCGAACCAAGGTAAATGTGGTAGTTGGCTGGGGGCAGATTGGAACACCAGAGGTAAGTACAGTAAGTGTCCCCCAGCAACCAGGCACTAGGTAATTACCCACCAAGTTGTCCCATAGGCTAACACAGAGTTGTGGTGGGAGTTGGTGGGATTCAGGACCCTTCCCAATGGACCACGAGGAAACCAACAGACAAGAGTAAGGTCGGAGAAGACCCCTCCACCCCAGGATACCCAGAAGACTGAGTACCTACACCAGGGGACCTGGAGGCAGAGGGGAAAAGTGACTGTCCCTTAAGTCAGTGGATGCCTTGGATTGTCCAGCTGCTGTCACAACCCGTAGACCAGGCCGGTGGAACCCAGGGACGGATTCTGGACATGGAGGGCCTGCAAAGGAAGGAGACAGAGTCCAGCACACTTGGAGGTGTCCAGGTGTTGCTGGTGGCAATGCCCACCTGCCTGAAGGTGAAGTATCTGTGAGTCGGTGAAAGAAGCAGCCCATCTGTGGGGTCCAGGAACTGCTGGAGATCCCAGAAGTCGCCTACGAGCTGTCCCTTGACAGTCGCCGGATTGCAGGAGTGTCACTGACCAGCCAGTTCACCGACCAGCCAGGTCACCAACAAGCACTGGCAAATGCAAGCAAGAGTTGCAGCAGGATTTGCAAAGTTTTTGGGACTAGCAAGGTCCAGGAGACTCTACCACTGAGGGGGAGTAAGGGCTGGCCTTCAGCATGCAGGAAGGACTGCAGAAGTAGATGGAACCCCCCCACGAGTGACCCACAGTTGATGGACACAGGGAGGCTTTGCCGCCATGACATAACAGAAGTCCCACATCGCAGGAGTTGCAGGACAGGGGCTGATCTTCAAGTTGCAGAGTGCTGGAGGCAGGGGCTTCTTGGGGCCTGAGGATCTCCGGGAGGAAGAGTCTACAAGCCTCTGCAAGTGCAACAGTCGCGGTGCACAGGGGTTCCAGTCCAGTGGCAGAGGCAGGGACCCACAGTCTCCCAAGTTAATTAGAAGACAAACAGGACCCAGAGGAGGCCACAGACTCACCACCTGTGAAGCAGGATCTTCAGAAGTCCATGGGACAGCAGACTCCACCAGCCGGTCAGCGTGGCCTTGAGGTGCCTGCAGATGCAGAGCAACGACTCCTTCACTCCAAGGGGGATTCCTTCATGCTTCCAGGTGCAAACAGAGTCTTGTGACTCTGGAGGATACACAGCCTTGGATGTTTCAGAATTCAGGATCCGGAGAAACAATGTTGCAGTGGGAGCCTTCCTATCAGAAGCAGACGTGTTTCGGTTCCAAAACAGACCAGCAGGGGTTCCAGAGGCCTGGAGCATAAGATGTCTAGGAGAGTTCCTTGGCAAGTCTTGCTTTGCAAATCTGGGGAGTCACTCACAAGGAAGCCTGTAATTAACCCTAAAAGGGGGTTGGTCACTCTCTGAAGTGACCCACCTATCACAGAGAGTCAAGGACATCCTCTACCTGGCCTAACCAGTCGGATCCTCCCAGGGGCCTCTGCACACCTTATTTTCAAGATGGCAAGACCAAGTTGCCACCTAGAAGAGCTCTGTGCACCTCCCTAGGGTAGGATCTGGACAGGGGAGTGGTCACCCCCGGTCCTTTGTGTAGTTTTGCGCCAGAGCGGGAACCGGGTGTTCCTCAACTGGTGCAAACTGGATTATGCAAGGAGGGCACCAAATGTGCCCTTCAAAGTAGTCCGGTGGCACACCACCCCAGCCCTGAGACACCTAATACACAGGGGGAGGTGGTTACACCTCTCTTGCAGGAAATCCTTAGTTCTGCCTCTCTGGCCTGAGCCTGGCTCATCAGCAGGAGGGCAGATCACTGTCTGGGGTCAGCAGCAGCAGCGTGGGCTCTCAGCTAGACACCGTAAGGCTGCATAGGCAGAAATAGAGGAACCCCCAGATTACATGGTATCATGCAATTAACACTGGAATTGGGGTAGTTGCATGATTCCAACATGTTTGATACCAAATATGCCTGGGTTCGGAGAAGCCAATATGCAGTTGGACCACTCATGGTGACCTGTGTCCACTACATACTTTAAGATGACTTCCCTGCATGTACAGAGTCCGGAAATTTGCCTAGGGTCTGTAGGGGCATCTTGCTCATGCAGGGGTACCCTCACACTTCGAGACATGCATCCTACCCTTGGGCTAAAGGGCCTACCAGAGGGGTGACTTATAATGTCCAAGTGCAGTGACCAGGTTCGATGGTGAACGGGTACATGCACCATTTCACGCAAGCTACAATGGCAGGCCTGCAGACACTGTTTGCATAGACTCCCATAAATGGCACAATATATGCTGCAGCCCATGGGAGACCCCTGGTGTTCCAATGCCTTGGGTACCATATACTAGGGACTTACATGGATGCACCAGTATGCCAACTGTGGGTGTAAAAAGTTTACCAGCAATCTAATTTATGAGAGAAAGCACTGGTTAGCAGGATCCCAGTGAACTACAGTTAAAACACACTGGCACCAAAATGCGTCTGTGGTCGGGAGGGGTGGTTGTAGTGAGGAGGAGGGGTGAAGGGATACCTGTGCCAACATTTTGAACTTCTTCTTGAGGAAGAGACTGAGAGCTCGTAGGTCTAGAATAAGGTGAAGGCCCTTTGCTTTTCTGGGGACCAGAAAGTAGGGGGAATAGCAACCACAGCCTGCTTCTGGCACTGGAGCCATCTCTATGACTCCCTTGGCCAATGAGAGCCATAAGTTCCTTGCAGAAAAGGGACATATCATCCTTCATCATCCTGATGTAGGAAGGTGGTGGGAAGAGGCAGATTAGTAGGGTTTAGAGGCTGCTGCAGAGGGGGAGTGCAGCAGACCGACCATACCAAGTGCCGCACAGTGGCTGGATGGTAATTGGTGTGATGAGTAGCCCCCTCCATAATCACAAAAGGCAGATTTGGGGGTAGAGGGGATGGGGGCTGCAGCAAGGACCTGGCCATCTCACAAGAATCCTTGAAGTACTCGTGCGTCGGGTTTGTTTGTGGTGCCTGGAGTGCCACCACGACCCAAAGTCATGCTCCGAGAGCCAGGCCATCCACCGAAGGCCTTGAGGGAGCACTCTCTTAAGCTCATGGTAGCCCAGCGCTCGACTCTGCGTAGGTCCCGGTCTTGCTCAAGAGGAAGGTCTCAAGACCGATCGCAGAGCCACCACCACTCATGTTCCTCCAAATCTTCAGGTACAGGTAAGAAAAAGAAAAAATCAAAGCGGTCTCATCATACTTCGACTTCGCCCCATCACTCACTGAAGCAACGCAGGAGGAGCGGAGCGTCAACACTCAAGGCCTCAGTCCTTGGAGCCTGCTTCTGGGTCCGCTCTGTGCTTCCCCGAGTTTCTGGGGGCCAGAGCGACCCCACCCAACTTAGAGTTCTTGAGGCCATGTGCCTCATATTTGGGGGACCGACCCCAACAAGGCGCCTTCGGGCCCAAGGGGTTCGGCTGAGGGCCTTCAGGTTCCACGCCATCGGCTTCGGCTCCAGCCACTGAGGTCCACTCCAGATCCACACCGACGCCGGTCGCACAACTGAGACCTTCCCCAATGCCGGTTCGATTGTCGATTCTCCCAATGACTGTAGTGCCCACTATCGACGCTGACCCGATCCTTATCCCCGACGACACTGAGTCGGAGCGGCGTCGGCTGACGCCACCTCTCGCTTCGATGGGGCCTACTCACCCCAGGTTGGATTTGGACCCTTTTTCCTATGGGTACGGATTCGTGGAAGGATGGGAGGAGTCCCTGGACCCTTATGAATACCAGGATGACCCAACTTTGGATTGGGCACAGGAATTGGGCCAGGCAAGTGGACTGACACTTCTCCAGACGCTGGCATGCTATCTTCTCCTACCGTGGCTACGGCGGAGAGAGCGACTTATGCTATGGTGGTCAGTAGGGCGGCTGAGGTCCTTGGCCTTGAGCTACCTACTGTAGAGGTCAGGTCCAACCTCCTGACAGAGGTGCTTCAACCAGGGGCTTCCACATCCAAGCCCCTTTTACCATTCAATGAAGCTCTCATCGATGTCCTTTTGGGTACTTGGTCCAAACCCAACACATGGGCTCCTGTGAATAGTACTATCGCACGCCTCCATCGGCCCATCCTGAACGACCCTAAATTCCTGTCCCAACACCTCACCCCCAGATAGGGAATCAAAAAGGCTGGAATACTCTGGGAAGAAGCTGTTTTCTTCCTCCAGTCTTGAGCTGCAGTCTGTGAACACCGCATGCCTTTAGGGCCACTATACCCACTCTTTGTGGGATACGGTTGTGCAAGTTCTGCCGCAGATACCAGAGGAGGCCCGTGCTATCGTCTCCCAAGCTGTCAATGATGGGAGAGATGCGGCGAAGTTAACGATCCGATGTGGGCTGGACACGACCTACTCTCTGGTCAGATCGGTTGCTAGGACGGTGGCCTTGAGACGCCATGCCTGGTTGCGTAACTCTGGTTTTTCGGGGGATGTCCAACAGTCTCTCATGGACATGCCCTTTGATTGCTACCGTCTCTTTGGGGACAAAGCGGACTTGGCCTTGGAGAGATTCAAGGATTCCTGGGCTACGGCTCGGTCCCTTGGTCTTTCTGCTGCCCCTCACCCCTAGCAGTCCGCTTTTCGCCCCTTCGTGGCCACGGAAGGGGAGATCTGTCGTGTCCCCAACCCCGCCACCATGCCACCCATGCTGTTCAGCCGCTGTGTGGCCGGGGACGCAGAATCCCACATGGGTGTGGGACAGGGAACCAGAGGTCTGCCCAGTCCACCTCTACTCTCGTTGCAGCCTCCAAACTCTCCTAGTCTGTTCTCTCACTCTCAGACAGTTGGCGGCACGATTCGCCATCACCTGCCCCACTGGGAATCCATCACTACGGACAGGTGGGTTTTGCAGATCATTCAAAAGGGCTACTCCCTCCCTTTCGAATCTGCCCCACCTTCCATGCCTCCATCACTCAGCCAACTCCTAGAGGATCATTTGGCACTTCTCGCCAGGAAGTCGCAGCTCTCTTGGCCAAGGGGAGCTATAGAGACGGTCCCTGTACCAGAAGTAGATCATGGCTGTTACTCCTGCTACTTTCTGGTGCCCAAAAAGGACAAGGGCTTATATCCTATCCTAGACCTTCAGGACCTCAACTACTTCCTCAAGAAGGAGAAATTCATAATGCTCACCCTGGCTCAGGTTCTGTCTGTCTTAGACCCAGGAGACTGGATGGTAGCATTGGTCTTGCAGAACGCTTATTTCCACATCCCCATCCTGCCTGCCTACAGACGTTACCTATGATTAGTGGTAGGTCACCAGCACTATCAGTTTACCATGCTCCCCTTCGGCCTTACCAGCGCCCCTTGGGCGTTCAGAAAAGTGATGGCGGTAGTTGCAGCTCATCTGCGCAAGTTATGGGCCTCAATCTTCCCCTACCTCAACAACTGGCTGTTGAAGGCAGACACGCCCAAGAAAGTAGCCTCCCACCTTCAGACTACGGCGAGCCTCCTGCATACGCTGGGGTTCACTATAAACGTGCCGAAGTCACACCTGACTCCCTCTCAGACGCTCCCTTTCATCTGAGCTGTTCTCGACACAGTGCAGTTTCGAGCTTATCCTCCTGAAAAGCGAGGCCAAGATATCCAGGCTATGATTCCAATCGGTCAGCCTCTGTCTTGGGTTTCGGTGAGACTGACTGAGTCTCTGCTAGGCCTCATGGCCTCCTGCATCCTGCTAGTGACACATACGGGGTGGCATATGCCGGCTCTGCAGTGGGACTTGAAGTTCCAGTGGGCGCAGCATCAGGGGAATCTCTCAGATATGGTCCAGATCTCAGAGGGGACTGCGAAAGACCTGCAGTGGTGGCTTTCGAATCCACTCCCTTTCCCAACCGGATCTATCTATGGCGACAATAGCGTCACTCTTGGGTTGGGGTGGACACATGGGAGAGGTGGAGATACGAGGACTCTGGTCTCCAGCGGAGTCTGGGCTCCATATCAATCTTCTGAAGCTCCGGGCGATCAGGCTTGCGTTGAAAGCATTTCTTCTGTTCGCCTCCGCAGAGAACGCGCAATGTCAGCTGTTTTGTGCGTTGGAGTTTGCAAGGCGGCACTTGCTCGTAGTTGCTTTTCATCTCGAGTGGAACTCCGACCTCCTTTCCGCCTTTACCACTTCTGCCTAGAGTTCTCAAGAAGATCAGGAACGACTGAGCCAAAGTCATCTTGGTGGCTCCAGACTGGGCATGGAGAGTATGGTATCCAGAGCTATTGAGTATGGCCATCGGTCCTCCACTCAGACTGCCTCTTCGGGCGGATCTTCTGTCGCAGCAGCAAGGGACGGTTTTCCACCCGAGCCTGTCCAACCTCCGCCTTCATGCGTGGAGATTGAGCAGCGCCAGTTGACTACTTTTGATCTTCTACTAGTCTGTAATGTTATCTTGGCAGCCAGGCATCCCTCCACCAAAACCATATACGCCCGTCGTTGGCATAAATTTGTGGCATGGTGCACCAACAAATCTGTTGATCCCCCCCCATCTGAGGTTCTTTTTGTTCATTCTTTCTTTGGCACAGCAGGGCTCTGCTTTTGGCACCCTTAAAGGGTATTTATCTGCCATTTCGGCCTTTTATTACCTGATCAGCCCTCACTCTTTAAATCTATTGTGAGTAGATTCCTAAAAGGTCTCACCCATTTATTTCCTCCCACCCCATTTATCGTGCTTCAGTGGGACCTAAATCTTGTCCTTACTTTTTTGATGTGTACTTCCTTTGAGCCGATGCACAATTGTCGCTTATGGCTCCTCACCTTCAAAACTGTCTTTCTTGTAGCCATCACTTCTGCTCGCAGGGTGAGTGAGCTTCAGGCCCTTTCGTCCAAACCTCCATTCTTGTCTGTGCACCCTGACAAAGTTGTGCTGCACACTAAGGCTTCCTTCCTCCCTCCCTTCCCAAGGTGGTTACACCTTTTCATGTAGGCCAGTCCATCACCCTGCCTACTTTTTATGCACCCCCACATCCTTCACATGTGGTGAAGAGACTCCACCGTCTGGACCCCAAAAAAGCGTTGGCGTTCTAGCTTAATCGTACTAAAGATTTCCAGGTGGACAATCAACTCTTTTGTCGGGTATGTGGGTGCGAAGAAAGGGAAGGCGGTGCAAAAATGTACCATCTCTCGATGGGTACTTCTTTGCATCAAGATGTGCTACGCTTTGACCAAGAAGCAACCACTTGAAGGCTTGCGTGCTCATTTCACCAGAGCGACTGCTGCTGCTTTTACTGAGTTAGCACATGGAGTACCTCTCCTGGATATCTGCCAGGCAGCTACGTGGGCATCCCTACACACGTTTGCTAAACACTACTGCCTGGACAGTCTGGTCCGCCGGGACAGCTGCTTTGGTCGTTCGGTCCTGCAGGACTTTCTAGTATGATCTTTGTTCGCAGCCCACCTCCGAGGATGGCATTGCTTAGGTATCTATTCTAAGGTAAGGCATCTGCAACTAGAAGTCTGTATCAGATGTACAACTTACTTACCTTCAGTAACAAAATATCTAGTAGAGACATATTCTAGTAGCAGATTCCTTACCGACCCACCCATCCTCCCTGCTCGCGAACTAATTTCTAGGTTCAGGGATTCCCCTTTCAGGTTCTAAGCTCTGGTGCACCAATCTCAGTGTTCTTAGCGCTCTGCGCTTTGTCGTGGAAAGTCGTTAAAAGAAACTGAAATCACTGCGGTGAGGCGGCGTCTATGGACTTCTCCCGACGTCATCACGGGGACTATGACGCCAACGGAGTCAACCGACGCCACCTACAGACGAGCAAGGTTAATGCTCGAAGAAAAAAAATCTGATGCCTGGGGGAGATTGTAACTCTTTTGCTCACACCAGGATGAGCCTGCATTTTTAATTCTATTCAATGAGAACAATTCATATATAAAACAGAGAACTTTCTAATTCTACTAGTGATGTTGTCTAATTTCTTCAGATTTTGCTGTTCATTGGGCCTTACAATAGTTTTTAATTTTGCTTACCATTCTGTAATACAATAATACTGAGAGCTTTCATGGCAATGACTTGTGCATGCACTCATTACAATTTCTATACCGTTTTTGAAATACATCTCAAGTTTTAATTCCACTCTAGAACTAACTTATTGAGTCCGTCCAAACTAAACTGACAGTTTTTTTAATATGTATTGTTGTGCCTTGTCTCAGAACACTTCATGAAACTGATATTTAATACAGTCCCTAACACATCCACCCGTGGACGTGTAAATGAGGCATAATTATTTTGGGGAATCACTGCACCCACATTCCCACAATGCAGGCACAACGGTAAGTATTAGCACTTGGCATCCAAAGTGCGCTAGTGCAGGGAGATAGCAAATTGGCACCACATCTTAATAGATAATGCGCTGTTCTGCTTTCTCCCTTTCACGCAGTATATAGTAACTTTCAGGGCAGCATGACTTATTGCTAAATCTGGGCCTAATTAATTCCTGGTACTCTGTGTCTTTGGCTGTCCAGGTAGATGGTACTGATGAGATTTCATAAACTCGCGATAGGGGTGACACGGTGTGTGTCATTCTACCCCTTTGGCCTTCCACTGATGTAAAGAATAGACCGTTATAGTCAGCAGGGGAGGTCACTTCGTGCATTTCTCACATACGTACTCATGGCACTTGTTGAGTTGCTCTGTAAAATACCAAGTCTAGAGGAATCACCGAAATCCGAACACGCAATGAAGATATCCTTTTTCAGATTTTAGCAGCGTAAGTGCCACTACTTCAAGAATTACCTCTAAAGGGCAGTCTGGGGCAGGAACTTTAGTCTCAAAACAATTTCTAAAATAAGAATTTTAATTCGTCCAAAGTGATCGCATTTCTTCTTGAATTTAATCGCTTTATTGTGTCTGACAGGTTGTGTTTTTTGACTTTTGAGAAGTGCTTCCGCTGTTCCAAAGAGTTTAAGACATTTTTTTGCCATAAGATCAATACACTCAATGTGTAACATGCAATACAAATTAATACACATTTTGGATAGGAAAATAGTAAAATGTTAAGAATAATCATCCAAGTACCAATAATGTTAAAAACATTAAGAAAGACATCAAGTTACAACTTTCTAAACACTAAAACAAAGGCAAAAGCGACCTTGCCTACATTTAGTGCCAGTAAAAGACAAATAGCTGATGAAACAGTCCGTCAACTACTTTTAGGTTTCAAATATTTTATCCTCAATGACTTGTACGGTGAACAGCAAAGCATAATATGAGCTAATTCATCAGTCCTATGCAAGGGTCAACTACAACCCTAAAAACTGTAAACCCAGTTGCAGTATGGTGATTAAGTTGTACCCCTCCATCCTAAATAAAGTCACAGGTCAGAATTGGCTACATTTATCAGATACTATGCCGCCCGTGACATTCCCAACTTTAGGAAAGTATAGCCGTATTGTTTTATTTTCAGTACAGGTCTTAAGTGCACTAAATGACATGTCAATCACTTTTTGCTTAAACACCTTTTTCATTATTAGTGAAACCTGAGCCTTTGAAATGTGCTTTAATTCTAAAGACAGGCCATCCATTAGCAACGGAGCCTCGAACTGTCGTTTTGACCGGTGAGCAAATTCCGTCTCACTTGCCTAAATCCAATAACTAATCTACTGCTAGTGAATGATTCACTGGCCTTTGTAATGCCGACAAACATTTTATTACAAACTACCTAGTTTACGAAGGACAAATAACCTAGACCCAGGTCAAGGGCCGTAGTGCCACAACTTCTACCTTGGTACACATTTTAGTAACAGTGACCTCTAAAAATAATGCTGGCTAACCTTGAGTAGCAGTAGGAATTACTATTGCAACATATGCCTTCAGTAAAGGACTTACTGCGTAGCCTCCATATTTGCAATTAAATCTGCAAAGGCTGCTAATGTAGAACAAGTCATGGTTATCATCAAACACAACACCAACATACTTATACACTGCAATAGTTTTCAATTTTGAATCAAAGATATTTTATATAAATGGCATTTTCAACGCTGTTTGCTATTCCCACACTTAGTAGCAAAATCTCAATAAAAATATATATTTTTAAATAAATAAATAAAAGGGAATTGTCTTGTGGATTATTCATTATAAGGGAGTTTCCGCTAGCTTTCAATAAAGTGGGTAGGTAATGAATTAACAGGGAAAGAAGCGGATGGTCAAGCACACATCCAGCTTGAAATCAGTATGTGTTGTCACCAGAGCTACACTGATAAAGAGGGCCACTTTAACCCCATGTCTTTGTGTAGAGGGTCACTATTATTTGGAGTACCTTATGCAGGAGTCCCCTCATGGGAAGCTTAGACCAGAGCAATCTACACAAAACGCAGAGCGAAAGTCACCAAAACGAAATGTTCAGTCTTATTGTACAAGTTGTTTTATGAACAATATATTTCAGTATAAAGATGTGTATAGTGTAGACTAAACCCTGCCTGTTTTTTGGGGATTAGGCAGTTAGGGCTCACTCACTCTTCAACAATCTAGGAAAAACTGCTGAGGAAACACACAGTTAAATTCAACATTGCGCTTCCGGGTCATTAGCCTGCTTTTCTTAAAGGCAGGTGTGGTTGGAGTACCCATCCTAGTCAATGGGATCAGTCTGGTATCTCACACATTAATGAAGTACAGGGACAAAAAAAAAATTGCCCACAGCGCCTTAATTATATATATATATATATATATATATATATATATATATATATAAAATTAAAAAAACATTGGAAATTTTATCTGGTCCAATTAATGTCACCCTGTTTACCTTGTTAGCTTACTTATGACCTCCACCTAATGACAATCCACCTACAATTAATCGGAGATGGCGCCGCATATAGTTCACCTAAATGTACTTCCCATTGAAAATTTGATAGCAGGCATTGTGAAACTATCAGCCACAATTCTACAGACACACCTCTGCCACCCACCACCCACAGTATTTTACAGCACCAAATTGGAATTTTGCAACACACATCTGCGTTGTTTGCAGCATTTTTGTGGCACTATTTACATTCAGCCAAAAGATTGTGTAGCGCCATTAAAAGGTGATGCCTTTTGGCTTTTAATGATCGTGCAAACTGGCCCATACTTTTACATCAGTAGACTAACAAGTTACTTACCTTCAATAATGCCTTATCTGGTTGAGACATATTCTAGTTGAAGATTCCTTACCTTTTGAATTTCCCCAGACGTTAATCTGGATCCAGAGTTTTTTCTTGAGCAGTACCCCTGCACGCCATTAGGTCGTGTCAATTGGCACCTCATCCGTCGGCGGCGGCCGCACAGGATGTGTCGTGTGTCCTATACAGGAGCCACCCTGGCGTGCTGACTTCAGTTTCTTTTCACAACATTTTGCGCCAGAAGCTCAGAGCCATGAAGAACACTGACCACAGATGTGTCAAAATGAAAGCCCTCAAAGGGGAGTCCCTGTACCTAGAAATCAGTTTGTAGAGCAGGGAGGATGGGTGGGTTGGTAAGGAATCTGCAACTAGAATATGTCCAGATAAGGCGTTACCAAAGGTAAGTAACTTGTTCATCCGATAGAGTTCTAGTTACAGATTCCTTACCATTTGAATAGATACCCGAGCACCGGAGGTGAGTCTACGAACCAAGATCACCCTAAGAGTCCTGAAGGAACCAATGGGCAAAATACCCGTCCCTACAGACCTGACTGTCCAGGCAGTAGTGTTTGGTGATTATGTGCAAGGATGCCCACGTTGCTGCCTGACAGATATCAAGGACTGGAACTCTGCGTGCTAATGCAGTGGTCGCAGTTGTTGCTATAGTAGAAGGAGCACACAAACTTCAGGTGGTTGCTTCTTGGCCAGTGCATAACAGATTTTAATACAGAGAACGGCCCATCTGGAGATGGTCCGCTCTGCACCGCCCGACCCTTCTTCGCACCCACATAACCAACAAAGGTTTTATCGTCCACCCGGATCTCTTTTGTTCGATCAAGGCAGGACGCCAACACTCTTTTTGGGCTCAGGTGGTGGAGTCTCTCTTCTTCCTTAGAAGGATGTGAGGATGCGTAAAAAGTAGGCAAGGTGATGGATTGGCATATATGAAACGATGGAAGATGGAAAGGCAGGGTGGTTTAGATGACAAAGCTTGCAGCTCATTCATCCTGTGGGCAGATGTAATGTCCAGAAGGAAGGCCGTTTTCAAAGTGAAAAATCTGAGAGGCCAATTGTGAAGAGGATCGAAAGGAGCACACATCATGAATGTCAAAACTAAATTCAAATTCCATTGGGGCATAAACAATAGAGATGAAGAAAACATGAGTAAGGCCTTTAACAAACCTATTTCCAACTGGAGATTTAAACAAGTAAGGCTGATCAGGCAGCCTAAAAAATGCAGAGACAGCCGGTAATTAACTTTTGAGAGTGTCCATAGCAGAGCCCTGTTGGCCCAAAGAAAGAATAAACAAGAGAACCTCAGAAAGGGGATCAACAGACTTGACTGTGCACCATGCCACAGATTTCTTCTGACAGGCGTATACCTTGTTGGTGGCAGGATGTCTGGCTGCCAAGGTAACATTACAGACTTCGGGCGGAAGGTCAAAAGCCGTCAAGTGCCACCGCTCAATCTTTAGCAAGAAGGCAGAGACTAGAGAGGTTTGGGTGGAGAACCCTCCTCTGCTGCTGCAACAGAAGGTCCTACCAAAGGGGCAGTCTGACTGGAGGATAGATGCCCATGCTCAGTAGCTCGAAATAGTTGTCCATGAATACCTGCACCACTTTCCTTTGAGAGAAGGAAGAAATGCTTTAAATGTCTGTCTGATTGCCGGGATCTCCAACAGGAAGATGTGGAGCCCACACTCCGCCGGAGACCAGACACCTCTGATCCTCCCTCTCTCCCAGATGGCCGCCCCATCACAGGAGTGACACATCTGTCACTATTGTCAGATCTGGTTGGGGAAGGAAGAGGGATCTGCTTCTCGCCTAATCGCAGTTCATTAGGTATCATTTCAGATCTCTCTGCAGATGTCGGAGAGATTCCTCTGATGCTGCACCCAATCGAACTTCATGTCCCACTGCAGAGCCCGCATATGCCATCCGGCATGTGTCATGAGCAGGATACAGGAGGCCATGGGGACCAGCAGTCAGAGTCATTCTCACCTAAATCCAGGATAGACGCTGAAGCAGCGGTATCATAGCCTGAATATCCTGGACTTGCCGCTCGGGAGGAAAAGCCTGAAACTGCACTGGGTCTAGAACAGCTCTGATGAAAAGGAGCACCTGAGAGGAAGTCAGGTGTGAATTTGGCACATTTATAGTGAACCCCAGCAACTGCAGAAGGTCTGCTGTAGTCTGGAGGGTGGAGACGACAGGCTGGGACGAGCTCGCCTTCAACAGCCAGTCATCGAGGTAGGGGGGAAGACTGAAACCCTTAACCTGCACAGATGGGCTGTGACCACCACCATCACCATCATGAAACTGCAAGTAATGTTTGTGGGCAGGCAGGATGGGGGTATGGAAATAAGCGTCCTGCAAGTCCAACACTACTATCCAATCTCCTGAGTCCAGGGCAGATAAAACCTAAGCCAAAGTGAGCATTTTGAACTTCTTTTTGAGAAAGAGATTGAGGGACCTAAGGTCTAGGATACGCTGGTGCCCTTGTCCCTTTTGGCCACCAGAAAGCAGCTGGAATAACAACCACAACCTACTTCTGGCACAGGGACCCTCTCCATGGTTCCCTTTGCCAAGAGAGCTGTAACTTCCTCTTGGAGAAGTGCCAAGTGATTATCCATCATTCGATCCTATGATGGTGGCATGGATGGAGGGGGGTAATATCAAAAGGGAGGGAGTAGCCCCTTTGGGGTATCTGATGTGATGGTCTGCCAGTTGGGGAGAGTGAGTGAGTGAGTGAGTGAGTGAGTGAGTGAGTGAGTGAGTGAGTGTGTGTGTGTGTGTGTGTGTGTGTGTGTGTGTGTGTCTACCCAAGACACCTTCAGTAGCCAGTCACTGAGGTAGGGTGAAGACTGAAACCTCTGAGCTTCGGAGATATGCTGCATCTACCACCATCACTTTTACATCCGAGGAGCACAGGTGAGACCAAAGGGGAGCACAGCAAACTAAAAGTCATTTGCCCCCAATGTGAGCCACAGGGCACATGTGGGACTGCAGGACGGAGATGCGAAAATAATCGTACTGCGGGTCCAAAGCTACAATCCAGGGTCATGGGCAGGCCAGACCTCGGCCATGGTGAGCATTCTGAATTTGTCTTTCCGCAGGAAGGCATTGGGAAGGTGCAGGTCTAAAACAGAACAAAGCCCCCCATCTTTCTGCCGCAACAGAAAGTAGCAAGAGTAAAAATCAAAGCCTACTTCTCTTTCTCTATGTCTCCTTGGGCCAAAAGTCCTACACTTTCTGCTGCGAGAGGGACAGATGGTCCTCTGTCAGCCATTCTGAAAATGGTGCAAGAGTGATAAACTGTAGGGCATAACCCCAAAAGGACAATCTGTAGGATCCACTTGTCTGAAGTTATCACCTGAGACCCTGGCATCATATGTCCAATTTTGCCTCTGATAGGATGGCTGTGTACCTCGAAAGGTAAACTAAAGAGGGTTTGAGGCAGTGGGTGGGGCACAAGACTGTGGTCTGAGGGAACCAAAATAGGGGGAAGAGTTTACTGGGCAGACTGGACATGCTGGCAGTATTGGAAGCCCGCACCATAGTCACGGAAGGGGAAAAACTGTTGGAGTGGTGAGGCCCAAGGATAGCACCATGGCCCTACTATCCTTAAAGGGCAGATTCTGCCTTCTCATCAAAAAGACAATAGCCACTGAAAGGCATGTCCATTAACGTGGACTGGACGTCACTGGATATGCCCACGGAGCTCATCCAGGCGTGCCTCCTGAATGCCACACTGGTGTCAACTGTCCTGCCTAATCCATCTATGGTATCCAAGCCACAGTGGATGTTAAATTTGGTTAGCGGATCTTACTTCACTGAAGCGTGCAAGACTAGACTCTCTGGTGTGGGGTGTTAAGTCAGAAATTCCAGGTCACCTGGGCTGGACGATAGTGCTGTGCTATCTGCCTGTTCAAAGAAGGTCCGGAACACAGTTTAGCCCAAGTCCTGAAAAGGGTTCTGTGAGGGCTTCA
Organism: Pleurodeles waltl; assembly: GCF_031143425.1. Taxonomy (NCBI): domain Eukaryota; kingdom Metazoa; phylum Chordata; class Amphibia; order Caudata; family Salamandridae; genus Pleurodeles; species Pleurodeles waltl. The sequence goes on along the minus strand of NC_090444.1, from coordinate 440,551,555 downwards.
TTGAATGAAAACAGGGGCTCAGTATTTATTTGCCCATGCCAAAGCACCTCAGTGAAGTGAAGACAGTAGTCTTCACCAACATAGTACGTAACTGGAGGTTGAGACCCTCTGCCGCCCTTCGCAGGACCATGGCAAAGGAGGCCCCCTCTTCTGTGGCACTGTCTATGTAGGTCTCCAAGGTCACTGCCCTGCTGATGGGCCTTTTAACAATTGTCATCAGTGTATAGTTGGGTCAATTCATCCCCAGCATGATTTGCATCATGGTCAGAATCCGTTCTAAATAAAGCATGAAGGGTTTAGGTGCACTCTTAAGACAGGGGCAAGGTATCAGAATCTGATAGGTTGCCCAAGGGCTACAGCCCAAGTAGATCATAGGTTGAACTTGGTCATTTGGCATCAATGGCGTCGATGCTCCAGGGTCTGTTGTGGGTCGTGGTGCCAAGATCAGAGGCTGCAGCAAAGCTGGTGTGGAGCTCCTAGCAGGTCCAAAAGGCGATGAGGATGGATCCGCACGAAAAGTCTAAGGTGGAGAACCTTGCGGCTCCTTGAGGCCTGGACACGAACCAGAGGGAGCCGGTAATGTGCCAAAGAGCAGCTGCATGGCTTCACCGAATACCTAAGTTTGCTGTGGCGTTGCCGATGGCTCTGAAAATTCAGGGTGCCACGGGGAAAGGACCGGAACAGAATCTAAAGGGGATCAGCTTCTGGAGCAAGACAGAGACATGTGAACACCCTTGCACCTTCTCTGAAGTTTGGCTTGGGCTTTTTATCAGGGCCAGACTGGCAACCCAAAGCAGCCCTGGCAATTTTCTCTGACCAGCCCTGAGAGTTGGGGGGTGTCATGGGGTGCAGTGCACACTAGTGGTGGCAGCAATGCCTGGCCTGGGAGGCTAAAAACACTTGCTTGCTACTTTTGTTACTGGGGGCCGATATTGCAGCACCACTGCAAAAATTATTTTGAAGTAACTTTGAGATCAACATCTTATAAAGAGAAGAGCAATTGTTCCAATTCTGTATCTGGTGGTGTGGAAAGAAAGAAACGGACGTCAGTGTATGCAAGTGGCTCCTATTTGAAGTTCAGCACTTCGCAACCTACCGGCATGCAGGAGCATGGCTTAAAGTCTCTGGAGCCAGTGTGACACCAGGGGAATATTCTAAAGGGGAGGGGTTTCTGGGCAGAAGCATCTATCAGAAGCCTTACTTTTGTGTATGTATGAACCTAGTCTGGTAGGTCTAACCCTGGATAGAAGAGATACAAGTTATACAATAGGCAAATGATCACTTTTCATTTAGTCTAGCACCTCAAAAGTCATTAGTTTTCCTGTGATTGTTCAGCAGTCAGAATTCTGCCCCAGGCACGCTCTGGTAAGAAGTCGAAGGAGGGGAACAATAGAGGGCGTGCACCACCATCCCTCTGGTTACTGATATGTATTTTTGGTCACCCTGGTGCTCTTATCTGTGCCCCTTCTCTATCCTCTAATACTTTTATCTGTGTCCTTCTTGAAACTTGTATTTGATGCTGCAGACAGATAGTCTTTTTAACTAGTGATGAACTTGCTCCTGTTCAAAAATCTGCTTAGCCATTGCGACCTGAAGCGCCCCAGGAATCCTTCTGCACAGCCTTAGAAACAGGGGAATTCATCTTAGGAGTATTTCAGCCAGCTACTTATGTCACCTCCAGCTAATTTGCAAATATTGGTGCTCTTCCATCAGAAGTTAAAAACCTCAATCCATTCTAGGTTATATTTCTATGGAAAAGCATCCATTGGCACCTGATATGGCAGCTGTAAAATATTTTTTAAAAAGTCATTTGGGGGGGGGGGGCCAGCTAGATTTTCTGAAGCTAGAAAGAAGCAACTTTTTTGTTCCAAGCATAATATGTGGAACGGTAATAGTCTCCGAAGGCCAAGGCACTGGACCTCTCTGGCAATCATTAGCTACTGTGCCATAGGCTTGGACACTATAGAGGGCCGGGGCTCTGGGATTTGTCTCACCCAGTCTTCTGAGCGAGGGAAGAGATGTATGAGCACCCTCCTCCCTCTCCCCCCAGCAACCAGGGTTTTAAAGTGGAAACTGTAGAGGCAGACGGAACAAGACTCTCTGAGGCCATGCTGACTTCCCCTAAATCTATCTAAGCACTGTAACCAGAGGTGCATGCTCTATGGGGGCTGTAGGACCGCTCTGTTTGTCAAGCCAGAAGGAGCCAGCAGAGTATGGGAAGTCAGGGTGTGGCATTTTATGTTAATGGTACTGCTGCCCCCACTTGACTTGAGAAAACGTTAGGAGGCTCAGCACCTCAGTGACGCGATTAAATAATTAGAAAAACGAAAAGGGCCTTATTGTCCCACCAGAGTCTGCTTCTTGGGTTACAGGTCTTCAAGGAGACACTTGCTAAGTGCAGCATGATCCCAGACAGATGTGTTCTGTCACCAAGTATGTACTTTGTTGTCTGTGAAACTATTCCAAACAGAAAAGCACACTGTTAAATCTTAAGACTATGCACACATGCATGTGTATAGTCTCAGTTTGATCTAACCTGTGCTTACTGAAATCCATTTACTAACAGCTATAAATCATGAATACACTGAACACAAAGCACTGATCTTTGGTGTTAAAAGGAAAACAGAAGGATGTAACCATACAGTGTCTGAATCGTGCAATCTGCATCATGGAAACCTGAGGTCAATTCCAGGCTTCCCTCTTGAACTAACTGTGCTATCCACGTCACATTCTTTACTCCAATGTAATTTTCCTCAACCAACAAGTCTGATAGCAGATTGACCCAAATCAGTTCTGATCTGCGCTCTACACATAACTTATCTGAATATGGTTATTATAAAACGACATACTGACATAATTAAGTTCAAGATCTGCACTGTACAAAAACCTCACTTGTCTGTGGTTAAGATAAAATTATCTTGCTTCTCAATAACCAAATAGGCCATATAAACAAAAAGCATGGCAGAATGACACATTTTGGGTAACTCAAGGTAAGGTCACAGGGGCATGGGGGTATTCTTGAATGCTCCAATTTTTTTTTATTTTTTTATTTTTACTTTCAATAAATATCACTCAATCCAGTGATATATTTGTATGTACTTTGCTGAGACAATAGATGTATTTAATTTTACAGAACCTTTATCATATTTTGTTTACATTTGCTGCCTAATGTACATATTTTTATGGCTCAGCTTGTGCTTTGGCTCTCAGAACCCAGCCAGACCCTGCACCTTCACAACAGCCTACGCCCCTGAAATTTAGGTGCATATTTATACTCTGTTTGCGCCGGATTTGCGTCGTTTTTTTGATGCAAATCCGACGCAAAACTAACTCCATATTTATACTTTGGCGTTAGACCCGTCTAGCGCCAAAGATCTTGGAGTTTGCGTCATTTTTTAGCGTGGACACCTTCCTTGCGTTAATGATATGCAAGGTAGGCGTTCCCTTCTAAAAAATGACTCCGAGGCATGCGCGCCGTATTTATACTCCCGGGCAAAAATGACGCCCGGGAGTGGGCGGGTCAAAAAAAAATGACGTCCAGCCGCTTTTGCGTCATTTCTTAACGCCTGGTCAGGGCAGGCGTTAAGGGACCTGTGGGCTCGGAAGGAGCCCAGAGGTGCCCTCCCACGACCCCAGGGACACCCCATGCCACCCTTGCCCACCCCAGGAGGACACCCAAGGATGGAGGGACCCATCCCAGGGAACTTAAGGTAAGTTCAGGTAAGTATTTTTTTTGTGGCATAGGGGGGCCTGGTTTGTGCCCCCCTACATGCCACTATGCCCAATGACCATGCCCAGGGGACAGAAGTTCCCTGGGCATGGCCGTTGGGCAAGGGGTCATGACTCCTGTCTTTGCTAAGACAGGAGTCATGTCAATGGAGGTTGGGAGTCAAAATAAATGGCGCTAATCGGGTTGAGGCAGATTTTTTGCCTCAGACCGACTTGCCCCATTCTTTGACGCCCAAGCTCCATTTTCCCCTACGCCGGCGCTGCCTGGTGTGGGTCATTTTATTTGACGCACACCAGTCAGCTCCGCCGGCTAACGTCATTCCATAAATAAGGCGCCCGCATGGCGCTTTGGAATGACGTTAACATTTTTGACGCACAACTGCGTTGGTGCAGTTGTGCGCCAAAAAGTATAAATACGGCCCTTAGTATCTCCACTGCCCACTGCTCAATACTGTGCTCTCAAAAAACACTTATAACAGGGAGCAACGGGAGCGAGCACGGTGGAATCTCAAGACTAACTGCACTGAGGCACTTGAGCGCATGCATATAGTTAAGGCACGAGCACAGAGGACTGCTTCTGCAGACTGTGTAACATCACTACTCCGAGGCCTACCTTCAGTGAAACGTTCTTGCCGAATGTCACATCTCCCGACACTGTGAGGTGATCCAGTTCGAGCATGTCCGGGATGCTCTCGAACCGCTTCAGGTAATCTTGCACCTGTTAGAAAAACAGAAACAATACTTTTTACACGCCTTCCCGTACACAAATCAGTGTACCCTGACTGTCACATCTGTAAAGCTGCAGACATACAGAGTGACTTGTTTCAAAGCTGTGCTCTGCAGTAAAGCACACTCCGTTTCTCATATCTGAGAATTACTGGTTCTAAACTCAAGAGCCAGAACCAAGTCCTAACGATTGTGAAAAGACAAAAGAAACCCCCATTAAAAGGGAAATCATTCTCCGAGCCTAAGACTAATAAGCACAAGCACTGCAAAATACAGGAATGGGAGCTTGTCCTGTGCAAATTTTGCATTAATTTTTATACATTAGGAGTGAAAATAAAATAGTTCTTTGCATAGCTGTGCCACAGCACAGACACACCGACAAACGAAACAAGGGAGTCCCGCTTTCTTCCACCTGTTCTTAAGCCCTCCTTTTCACCTTTCTGCTTTGACACCACATAGTCTTATGTGAGTCTACTTTGACAGGCTAAATACAAGTATAGGTACTACTGCTTTAACCATTATGGTGGGATAAAGTCCGACTGGTGGCATAAATGCACTTTGCAGAACAGATTCCAGCTACAAGCAAATAGGCACTATAAAAGCATCAGAAACAGATCTAAAACTAAACACACAATAAAAGCAGATGCAAACCAGGGAGAATTAAAAGGTACTCAAACAGATGGGTCTTTCAGCAAGCCAATACATATTTCATGACCTCGAAATGAGCAATGAGAGCATCCAGTGTGCAGGAGAAAATCAGAGAGATGGACACACCATCGCACGTTAAACAGACAGCACAGAACATCATGGCTGCCTGGCGCACTTGACGATCCGTGAGGCCACTGGATGTGCTTCGGTTTTTGAGGACGTGCACCAGCACAGCATGGACTGGGCAGCAGGTGTAACTAAAGCGACTCCATCATTTATTTGTTGAAAGGCGTTACTGCTGCTCCGAATCCAGCTGTATTGGGAGAGATGGTTGGAGGCAGTCGACTCTAGGCTCAGGCCTCTTTCTCTGTACCAAGGGTGTCTATACTTTCAGCATGGACATACCGTGTGCTCTCTTAAGTGTGCTCTCTGGCTGGGAGGTTGCAATGTGAATGGTGTTGCGCACGTTCCTTCCAACTGTTACATATAGAAAGTGCTGTTACCAACCTACTTAGCATGGTAGAACCTTCAAACTTTGTGTCTCGAGGAATAACTACAATGAAAGTGCTTCATGGCATCCACAACATTCTGGATGACGGTGCTACTGCCATACTGGTGTGATTAGATCTTTCAGCAAATCTCAATACTATTGATCAGATGAAGTTACTGGCTATTGTGGAAAACTGAACTGACTTTAGAGCTCAAGCACTGAAATACTTCACTCCTTTCCTTTTGGAGAGGTAGCAACTAATGAAGACGAGGACACGCATATCAAGATGTGCCCTGATGGTATTTGACCTATCAAAAGGTTCAGTACTTTTCCCCACACTATTCAACTTTTTTCTACACACAGTGTATCAATGAGTCCGGAGTTAGTATGCAACAATACATGGACATTACACAACTGTTCTTAAACATATTTTCTGTAAACAATAGCAATAGATGTCGCACTTAGCTCTGTCGATTAAAGATTGGATAGCCGAAAACGTACTCATGCTTTACAAGCAAAAAAATAGTTTCTGCTCATCAGTCCTGAACCCAAAAACAGATTTAATCTGGCCGTCCTTAATGACTTAAAACTTTAAGACTACATCCCAAAACAAGTTTCTGAAGTTAACTTCCTCAGCTTTACTTTTAATAATACTCTACTCTCCCCCCCCCAAAAAAAAATCTGTCAGCCATTTTTTTTTTTTTTTAAACTTATGCTTACTTACACTCCTTGAAAACAAATATAGAACTCTTTCTTGGCCTGTTGAAGACTCTGGCACACGCCTTTATCATTTCAAGATTGGACACTGGCAACACTATTTTTGCAGCTATCCCACAAGCATCCTTAACCTTACTGAAAGCTGTGTTCAACTCCACATCTAGACTTGTTGCAGACAGCAAGAATTGTATCCACATTTCCCTGATCATAAAGTATCTATGTTGGCTGCCCTTCAAGCTAGGATTAAGTTCAAAATGTGTTGCCCAGCTCACAAAGTACTACACAAGAACATCCATCTACCTGTCCAACCTTTTGATAATCTTGGGAGGTAACCAGACATTAAAAGCAGGGACTCCTACACAGTGGAAGCCTCTAAGTTCGGAATTTCTATATTGCTGAAACAGTTCTTTTTGAGTACAGACACAAACCTCAGTCTCTCCCTTCACGGTCCAGCACAAAGTCAACCCCTCGTTCCTGCATTCAAGAAACACCTGAAGACCCATCTGTTCTGTCAATTTGGCTAATCCAAACCATTTTGACCTTAATCCAGCCCTCTGAGTGTATTCACCCCGTTACACCAGGCACATTCTACTTCAATAATCTACCTACTAAGTATAATTATGCAATGTGATTTGCATATTTTTGCCACCTACCTGGGTCATTGATTGTTAATGTCCATATTATCCAATATGCTGATCTATTGTAAAGCGCACAAGTCGACAGTGGTACAGACGCACTATATAAAAGGTTTAAAATATAAAGAAATACTCACCCTCTCTGATGTAGTGATCAGGTCCAGTTATTGGGTTTGGAAGACAAGAGTGTATATGATGAGGAGAAAATGTATTTTTTAAATGCCCGAAATCCTTAATCGAATTGGTTGCCACTGTGCATGGGAATATTTGCCCAGTAGACTGCACTATTTAACTGCATTCACTGGCTCACCTGTCCCTCTTCCTCACTGTTCTGATAAAATCATGCAGCACATAGCAGCTGGCATTAAAATGTTTCCTTCTCTGACATAACCTGATGGATCCAAATAGCCAACCCAGTGCTCAATTTGTGCTGTTGGTTAAGGTCGTTGGTAACCAGTCCTTCTTGGGTACCAGGACTTACTTTTCATCATCAGACACTAGTCCACAGCAAAAGAGCGCTATGCACAACTATGAGAAAGGAGGAAGAAGAGGAAGGCAGAAAAACTGAGAAAGTAAGGCTAAAAAAGACCAAGAGTGAGCTAGAGATAGGAAATGTAGGGTAGTGGACGAAAAAATGCATTAGGGCAATCAAGACTTGGCAGCCTTGGCATTCAGCAACCATAGCTTTTTGTCAGCACTGGAGACTGACTCCTAAGAAAAACTTTGGTTCCTGAACTTTCCTATTTTTACAAATTTAACATATAATAATACAGTCAGAAATGACGGAGGAGTGTTAATGGGAAGACGTGCTACTTCATAAAGGCCATTTTCACCACTCTCCATTATACATTCAGAATTATCTCAATATCACCCTGCCTTTAAGGGCAGCACCAGGAAAACAAAGTGTGCCTTCAAAATTTCAAATTTACAGCTTACCAAGCCTGCTGTAGCACTTAAGTTAGTACTAAATGGAGGTATGAATAAACGTTGCATTATTCAGATTTCAACTTAGGGTTTAAGCCCATCTGGATAATGAGTCAAGGGCTCGAACAGCATCTCCTCGCTGATCATATGATCCATGTTCTAGGAATTTCACAGCTTCATTAGTATGGTTAATTCTGCAAAATCACATCTGTTCAGATCCGTAAATGGATTTGTGTTCGAGTGACCTGCTAGTAACCTCCATGGCAATTAATATACTCCTTATTTGCACCATACATTGTGTAACTGTTTTTGTGGGACGCAATCCTAATAGTTGCAATCTGGAGGATAACAGAACTCGGAGTGGAGGGGCTTCCTGACACCACTGCTATACACTTCGCCTGTCTGGCTGACCCATACATGATGGCCAAAGAAAATCTGACAGGACCCCATCAGTCCAAAAATCGATAAATTTGAAAGGCTCAACTCCCAAGGCCCCAGATAGTAAACCTGCCCACACGAAGCAGAGGAGGTGTAAATCAGCATTCTGACACAACAGTTAACCTGCAGGCCATTGGCCAACATCTGGTCTCTCTCTAAGAGCCAAAATTGAGGAAGTCAGGTCAGATGTGGTCTTGCAGTGTCACGATTTAAAAAACATGGCGAACAGAGTCACCAAGGTGGCAGGACAAATATCTGAGCTTGAAGACACAATGAAAGACTTTCAGACCAATGTGGGGAAACAAACAGAAATCTAAAATACCGAACGACCAAGTGGAGGATGGATAACATAAAGCAGTGCATAATATTATCCCCTGTGAGGGTCTTCTGAGAGAAAGTTTCTTAGAGACTTGGATGCATACCTCGGATCCTGAGGAAGACCTGTCCACGTGCCTTGTAGTTGAAAGGTCACATTGCTTCACAAACGAAGGGCCACCTTCAGGGGACCCTCCTCAAAAAAGTGCAAGGATGCAAGGGTGCTGAATTATAAAGAGAGACAAAGCATCTTTAAGACGCCAGGGTCAGCACACCAGTAACATGACTCAACCACATCCTTATCTTCCCTGACTACATTAAATATATACAACAACAACTGAAAACATCTGATGAAATTATACAGAAATCACGTGCCCTGAATGTAGACCATATGCTTTTATAGCCTGAATGGTTCGGAGTTCTCCTTACGAGGCTAATTTCTTTGTTGATATCGAAGAATGGGCTTGAGATTAGGCAACTGAAGAAAAGATCACCTTCGACGGACAAGAGTGAGCGTGGGGGCCCACAGTGCTGCATCTGGCACACTGAAACAGAAAACAGACACCAGGGCAGCCCCTCTGAAAGATTGCAAGAGCAAGCGGAAAAAAAGCTGGAACACTATGCATTGAACCCTGGATTGGAGTCTGCTGTGTCAACTTGGACTCACAGAAAGATTCCCCAGACAGTTCATACACTCAAGCCCTAGTGAGGACTGCTCTACATAGATGAACCTGTGATGCCCACTCGTCTTCACACTGTGTTTGTGAGACGCGACATTCTGTTATGGGGGAATGAGGAATGGAATGTGGTTAGGTGCCTAGTCCTCCTGTTTCATAGGCCATGAAAAAGGTTGTGAAGTCATAACTCACCAGTCCTTCTACATCACTGGCTGGGTCTTTCTCTACTGGAAGCAACACATAGATAAGCACTGCAACAAATAGATTTAGACCCTCATTACAACCCTGGCGGTCGGTGTTAAAGAGACGGTAATACCGCCAACAGGCCAGCGGTAAAATAAAAGGGATTTGGACCCTGGCGGTTACCGCTATCCAACACCGCCACTTTAACACACTGACCGCCAGGGTGGTAACAGCCGCCGGGCTGGAGACTTCAGTCTCTAGCCCGGCGGCCGTCACAAATCCACCCTCGGGATTACGACCCTGCCTAACGCAATGGTTTTCGTGCCAAATTTACTGCCATGAAAACCATGGCGGTAGGCACTATCTATGCCAGGGAATCCCTTCCCTGGCACTGATGGGGGTCTCCCCCGCCCCCTCCCCCAAGCACTCCCCCACCCTCCCGCTCCTGCCTCCCGCACATATACACACCCACACCCGCACCCATATACACACATGCATACCCACCACCACCCACGCACACATGCATACCCACACACCACAACACAGACCAACATAGTTGTCACACACATACATCCACAACACTCACAATCACTCATTCACGCAAGCATCCAACGTGACTGACACCGCATGCACGCATCCCAAAACATACACCCCCCATCCCCCACACATTCACACAACACCCCCCACCCCACCTCTCCGGTCGGAGAACCCGACTTACCTGCTTGCAGGGGGTCCTCCGGCTGTAGACGGTCTGCGGCGCTGTTGTCAGCAGCAGCGTCCGCCAGCAAAACACCGCCAGGCCGTATCATTGCTCATGATACAGTCCACGGTATTTTGCTGGTGTGGTGGTGCTGCTGGCAGCAGCGCCGCCTTACCGCCGTCCGTAACTATGACCGCCGGCAGTGTTCCTCCAGAATTGTGGCGGAATACCATCAGCGGTCATAACACACGTTGACCGCTGGTAGCCACGGCAGCGGTATGTAGGCGGCCGTTGCCGTGGCGGTTGGTGGTCAATACCGCCAATGTTGTAATGAGGCCCTAATTTCCTTAGTTTAAAACCACATCTAAGCTGATTACTATGGTTGGATAGTTAGGATAGAATTCATTGAGGGTTTGACATGCTCGGTGTGTTAGGGGTGCTGTTTAAGATGCAGAGTTTAAGCCTGATTGACATGCTTCTGGTTTGGGAGTATAGGGTGGAGGATGGGGTAAGGAAAGGAGTTATCTGTGGGCTTGTTAGTGTTTTTTGTATTTCACGTTCACTGCTATTGCTGCTTTGACGGTGCTGTTGTCCACTGAATGCATACCTGTCTTTGGCCGAGACAGACAATCATATACTACTGTGCATTCTTTAAATTCATCTCAGGATATGCCTCTGATATCACCTTCCTGCAAGGGAGGCACCTGATGGGCACCAAGTGTAGATTATTTGCCCAACATGGCTTTGCCACAGTCTTGCACGGCAGATTCTGGAATGAATCATGGGGTGTACTGTCATACTTATCAAATAGATCTTAAAGTTCGAAACCCTTAAAGTAAAAAAGAGACCCACTGGGCCAACATTAAATCGTCTCGGGTACCCGAAGTGGTCAGCAGCTGACCATAGTTAATGTGTATCTACTCTCTCCCCTGACCACGGCATTCCTTAAGGAACTTCAGTCCAACCCTGCTCAGACGCAACTGGGTGACTCGTGTTTGGGGCAGGGACTTTCATGGTATCCTGGATAAGAAAGAAAATTCATCAGCTCGCTCACAGAGCAATCATCCGGTCACTGATTTCACTGGTTGCCTGGATTTGGAGGATGCTTGGCACCACATTCATCTAAACAAATGGCAACTAGGCCTCACAAGTTATGTTTGAGGATTTTCTAACTCCTGAGGCCCCTCAATGATCTCCAGCATGTCACATATACTATTCTGGTGTGAAGGCGATCAAACCACTTCCCAATTGAGCTTACTTTAGGTAGTGGTGGCAGGGTGCACAGGCTGGAGACTCAATGCCTGGTGGTTTAAATATTCCAAAACCCTGGTGCACCTAACATCAGTGGCGGATAGATATTTTTGAATCAATACACAATCAGTAACATCTCCCATGACTATTGGAGGCATTTAAGGTTGCTTTCTGGGCTCAGACGATGAGTTGCATGGATCAACACAACCAACTACAGAAAAAGAATATGACACAGCCACAATCTCTTCTTCGACTCTCCGGCCTGAAAATGAAAAATCAACATTCAAAGCGCTACATCACATTGACTACAACAAAACCGTTCTGGGATGGGCACGCATGTGTTGGGTGGCTGTCCAGGGTTGGGTTTAACACCTAGCAATAAAATGGACTATCTCCTGAACTAGCTGGTAGATGCGAGCCATGAAATTTGGAATGTTCCACTGTTACAGAGCAGCAGGTGTTAGCCCAGATCTTCATTCTTAATTCTATTAAAACTTACTCTCAGAAAGTAGTTTTCCCCATCTGGATGAACTGCAGAAATTTTGGAGGACATACCGATCCGTAATCTGTTGCAGATAAATAGGATCTGACTCAATAAGCCTCTCTTCGCCACAGACCTTGAAGAGGACCTCTGTGAGCTAAAAAAAAAAAAAAGGGAAAATCTAGGCCCCAATGAGATCATGGCTGAGAGTGGTAAAGACTATACCGCACCTCAATGCTAAGTTAAAGGTGTCCACAGGGAAGGGCTGCATATCCCCCGAACGTGCAAGTGACTGAAATCAACGTCATTCACTAAGCTTGGCAGACCTTGTAATCTTGTTCTTCCTATAGGTCTATCTCCTATAAGACTATCTCCTTCATAAATGCAGAGGAAAACATTTTGGCAAAGACCCTTGTTAATTGTCTTGTCACAGTCATCAGAAGTCTGGTGCACCCAGAACAAAAGCTTGGCTTCATGGGCAATAGGTGCATGAGGCACAATATCCCTTGGTTCCATTGTGCCCTGGAGATGGCGCACACTCCTTATGGTGGATTCTGAGAATGTCTTTGATTACATTTAGGCCCAAATTCTCTCATCCACATGCAACTCCTTTACACATAACTTACAGTTTGGGTATCCTCCAAAGCATTCCCCATAATGAGGGGGACCAAACAATGGTGCCCACAATCTTCACTTCTCTTCATGTTGCCTACAGTCACTGGATGAATGGCTCCAGAAAGAAGCCCAATTATGCATATTTGAGTGATCAAGGAGGATTGAGGGCAGGGTATCTCTATGCAGATGACCACCTTATTTATCTCCAGGTCCCAGATTGGTCTGGTCCCTGTGCTCTCTGAATACTAGAAGTGTATGGTGAATCTTCTGGCTTCATGGTTAACAAATCCAAATCTGTGACAAGCCCAGGGCAGAGTTCAGGGGAGCTGGTCTGGGCTTCCAGTTTGATTGTGGGGACAGGGAACTTCATACCTAGGGATATACACGATGGCTCAGACAGTGGAAATTTGGTGGAACAGAATGGCTTCCCTGCTGCACAGCCTGCGTGGCAATCAGACATTTTGGTCCTCTCTTCTCTCTTTGATGGGAATGGTGGAAATACTGAAAATGGTCTCTCCTCCCAACACAATGTAAATTGCAGGATTACCCTCACAATATTCCTCCTGATTTTTGGTGTGATTTAATTTGCTTTACACGCCTTCTTATGGGGCAAAAGGACTCCCTGGGTAGCAACAAACTAATGGCTATCCTGGCTGGATGACTGGATCCACAGTGATCAGACAGACTCCATTTACTGTTGAGTAGTGGGTAATGGGAGATGCACACCCCCTTAACTTCCTATATGAAGGAACCATTCAGCCCAGTCTTTCCTTTATATCTACCATGATTATTAGAATGTGGAAGTAAAGGCTGAAGACAGAAAATTGACATGGCGTCTAATCCTGATAACTATTGTGGCATGGCACTATGATGGAACAAGCATGTTCAGTCCCTATAAGGCTTTAGGAGTTGGGACACTATATCCAGCCCAGAGGACCTGCAGATGCATAATGAAGGTAGATCCATAACAGAATGTAAATGCCAAAAAACTCCTTTGCTGACCTGCCCTACAATTGCAAATATCCCACACAACAATCAATCATTTTGTTATCTAATCTACTGCTGATGCATGCCCTACCACCTCACCTAAAGTTTTAGACAACTGGTTGTCAACCTGTGGTCTAAGGATCCCTGAGAGTCTGTGAAGCCTAGTCAGGTGGTCCGCTATTATTCAGAAAATTAAATGTTAGCAGGTTACTTTAGTATATATTCATAAAGATGCAACATGTAAAATTGAATATTTTAACACATTCCGTAAATTTGAAGGAATCTGAAATTGGAGGCTAAAATTATGTTAGTATCCTCAGAATGATTTGCGGGAGCAGTGCAAGTGCATCTAACAAAATACAGCATGGATGATCAGTGGCCTCAATCAAATTTAGAAACGCTCTAACCTTTCCATTAAAATTAAAAATGTGTTTTGTTTATATTTGTTTGAGAATTAAATAAAATATTTAATCATTTGTGTACATGTTTGAAGAATACTTGTTTCTGCATTTTTGTGCGTATTGCTCTGCAGTTCAATCACTGAAAGTGCTTAGCCCAAGTCCCCAGGCCTCCGGGAATGACTCAGTGGAGATCTCTAGATTACAATAATGATTAAGAGGGCGTCCCCGGATTCAAATAATGACTAAGCAGGGCTCTGCAGTCATCATGACGCTAGGAACTACTGATTTGGACAATTTACCCGACTTTCACCTGCTCAAGGCCAAACTCCTGACTCGAGAACTGGGGAAGCACAAGATCTCCCTTCTCTACCGTCCCTGCCTGTCACAAGTTTTGGGAGTATGATTTTGCCATCCCAAAGAATGAAGAATAGTAGAAGCACTTTAGGTTCAAAGAGAAGCAACTAATGTTGCTCAATTCTGTTTAATTAAATTAAAATACTTTAATCACATATACTGGACGCACAAGAAACTAACTCCCCATATCTTAATCACATTGTGGTGGAAACCCACTAAATGTGCCAGGTTGGAGAGGGATTCTTGCACAAAAGCTGGTCATACCAGAGGGTACAGGTGTTCTGGCAGAGCATTGTACAGCCCTTGTCCGATATCCTGGGCGGCCCATGTATCTTGCTCTTAAGATTACACCATTTAATACCACGCTGGACATGGACTCGAATAGCTACGCTTCATACATGTTTATTGTGGCCAGGAGGTGGTGTACAGCAGATTCTGCTCACTAGACAGCTGAGCCTGTGGCATGAGTCACATGGCTTTGGAGCTACCCAGTGTATCAGGTTAGGGGCTGCCCACAAACACTCCACAATATGGGAATCATGGGACTGTTACAAAATGACTGGTGATGTGACCCAGGATAGTGTGAAAGGTACTTGACTTCACATAGAGAGGGGCCCCAGAACCATTAAGGAGGTGAAGGAATGCGGACATGCAACCCAAACTTACTGGCACATATCATGAACTGCAGACACTAATGCACTGTTTGAAGCTAATAGGCTAGGGGATGTAGCTCTACTTTGAACATGTGGTCAACTGTCAGCAACAAGTGAAAAATGCCAATAAATGTGTTTATTAAAAACACACAACTACTACAGGAATAACCTATCTACTGCAGTAAAGTGCCGCTTTCCGAACCTGGTCACCCCCATTTTTTGCCTGGTCTTAGATGCAATTTTTGACTGAATGTGTGCTGGGTTTCTGCTAACCAGGTCCCCAGTGCCCAATCTCTTCCCCTAAAACTGTGCAATTGTTCCCCAATTGTCAATACCTTTGGAACCACCCCCTGTAAATACCTAGTAAATGGTAACCTTGGTACCTAGGGCCTGGGTACCAAAGAGGGACCCCCAAGGGCTACAGTGTGTATTGTGCCACCGTCAGGGGCCCCTCACCTAGCACATGCAGACTGCCTTTGCAGGCTGAATGTCTTGGTGCAGCTAAATGTGAAAACACAACATGGCACACAGCCTGTGTGCCATGACCCCTAAACACGGCATGCAATATATGTAAGTCACCCCTACAGCAGACCTTGCAGTCCAAAGTCAGGGTGCATTATATTACACGTGAGGGCATATCTGCAAGAGCATACATGCTGTTGCTATGTCTGTGTCGATTCTTAGACATACTGAGTGAACAGAAAAGCCATTTTAAGTAAACGTGCTGGACACTGGTCAATACGAGTTTCCCAGGTACATGATGGCTTCACTGAAAATAGGGATGTTTGGTATCAAACATCTCATAATAATAAACCCACACTGATGACTATGATAGATTTATTAATACATGTACCCAGATGGCACCTTAGAGGTTCCCCCTGAACACCTACCATCTACCTGTGTGCTGATTGACCAGTTTTAGCCAGCCTGCCACCACCAGACACGAGTCTGACACCCCCCCTCTCCTACAACCCCGCCACGGGTGAGAGCTTTTGCTCTCAGGGCAGTCCTAAACCAAGCCTGCTTTGGGAGAGGTCTTTACAAACCCCACCCAACAGGATGACCTGCAATCCTGCATTTCAAGGCAGAAGGCTTCAAAGAAGCCCACCGCCCTTGGTATGCAGATCTGGCTTCACTCGCAGTAGAGATACAGACACCCCTGCCCCAGGGCCCATTTGACACCAGGACAGGAGGGCAATTTAGTATACAGAGAGGTGTGCCCACCTCTTAGGTCAGTCCCACCCCTAAGGTGAGCTGACTGATGTGGACACTACATTTAGAAATCTGCCATTTTAGTGCAAGCAAATTTAGGAACTCTGAGACAGGGTTATGCCCACTTTCCAAAGAAGTGGTCAAATAGAGGGTGCATGTAGTGTATTGGTTACTACCCAAAACTCCCTGAAACGCCTCTAAATTCAGTATTTAGGGGAGCCCTTGGTAACAGGAAAGCAGATTCCTGCTGACCTACAAAAAGGAAGGACACCCAAGAGCCACAAAAGTAACGACCAAGGAAGAAGCACCTGACTTGGGCTAAGCCCTGCCTTCTGTTCCCACCTATTTGTGCCAAAGTCCATTCGGCCTGCAAGCTGCTGTGCCCTAATAAAGCCTGGGAGGCCTGACTGCCTTCAACAAAGATGCAGGAACTCCAGGGGAGCATATTGCAGGCACCCCAAGACATTTGCGAGGACTCTGGGCCACAGAAAACCCGACACAGAAAAGCGCCACTGCACCTGTGCTGCGTAGCCGAGTTAAAGTGAGCCAATGCTGCCCTGGTGGTCCCCCAGCCTACCAGAGACAAAGCCCACCTTGGACATGCGCACTGTGAACTCACCAACACTGCCTGCAGACAGGCCCCATCAACCGAGAGTGCTCTGGTGGAGAAAAACCCGACTGCTCAGGACACCTCCGCATCCGTCGCCCCTGGCCCGTGGAGAAGAGGACTGAGAGTGTCCCCTCAACCCCGGACATCTCAAGATTGGAAGCCACTTGTTGGTTCGACCCGACTGGATCCCCCATCCTCACCTGCGGCATCTTTTCAACTGGACCAAACCCCAAAAGAGTAACAATGGGCCCCGACACCATACTAAACCTCTGCACCCGGTCGCCCCAGTGCTTCCCGGTGTGACCTGTTCATGTGATCCTTGTCCAATACTTACCTAAAGTCCAGGAGAATGGCCTCTTAAGTTGCTGTTCTGTACCTGTTTTGTTGTCTTTGTTTTTCCTCCAGAGAATAACATTGCAGTTTCCAGAAATTGCATGGTGTCAACTTTACAAAACTGTAAAGATTTCTCTTGCAAAACGTACTTACCTGATCGTATGGATTCCTGTGCCAAAACATATATAAACATACTTGTTATTTATTTATTTTTAAATCGGTGTGGGTAGCCTTCTTGAGTCGTGTGTCTCATTTTTTGACTGTTTATGTATTTGCAGGTGTCTAACAATCCTCTCTGATAAGCCTAAGGCTGCTCGACCACACTATCCCCTAAAGAAGTACCTTGGAATTGCCAGAGCAAGCCCCTGGCCACTAGGCAAGGAACCCCTGGACTCTTTGCATAATATATCTCATTTTGATATAACATATAAAGAGCCAGCTTCCTACACAGACCAAAACTTAAGAATGTGTTTCTCTTCTTTAATAACATGATATAAACTGGACCAATGTGGCATAAATGCTCAGAGAACACACCAGATTAAACATTCACCAGCTCATTTATTGGCTCCATTGGGCAAAAGTAAAGCATGATCTATTAGTGGTGCGATCACTAAGTGATGAAATGGCGATTGATGCTCTTGAATTGAGGCTCCTGTTTTATATATTTATTTACTTTGGGATTGGCCCCCAGTATTGCTCATGGGTATGACCGATATTAAGAAACCACAGAGGTGGGGAGGGGGAGTAGTGTGTGTCACAGAAATGTGGGCTGAATAGGGGAAGGAGGCAGAGATGCACCTCATTTGCTATGGAAATTGAACAGTTTGCCTTTTGAGAGAGGGGGAACCCCGAAAGGAAATAAGGTTGGAATAGAGATGGGGGCTACAGATAGTATCGCCCTGTACACAGATGAGGTTCTTCTATACGTAGCACAACCACAGAATACTATCCCGATACTCTTGCAGGTCTTTACTGGTTTTAGTAAATGTTCTGGATACAGGACCAATTGTTCTCAAACCATAGTAATGCTGATCAAAGCCTGGCAGCCTGAATGCTGGCACACTGTTGCATTTACCTAGGTATTGATATCATAGGTGAATGTAATACAGCCTTCACTAATAACCGTCAAAAAGTTCCTGCCAACTGTTGGGATGACGCAAGAAGGTGGATAAGACGGACCCTCACACAGTGGGAAGGCAGTTATGTTCAAAATAATCTTGCTGCCAAAATGTACACATATCCTACAAAACACTCTGTACATGGTTCCGGATAAGTATTTCAAACAGAAAGAATAATTGTTACCACATATTGCCCTGACAACAAAAAAATCGATGTGGCTACATTTTCGGTGGGAGGTGGGGCTCCCCAATATCCAGCCTTAGTGCTGGTCGTGAATGACTGGTGTACCCTCTGACACTCTAGTACTGCATCTGGGATCAGTAACAGAGGTGTGAAGGAGAGCTATGTCAATATATGGGTGGCTATGGAAGACAACACTGTTAAAAGTGTTGGTACAACTAAATAGGTTCCACAGTGGCACATTACTGATAAAGTGGGTGACACAATAAGCCCTGGGAGAATTAAAATGTTTGCACAAATGGAAGAAACTGACAAAAACATGAGAATTCAAATAACACAGATGAAGCACATCCTGGCCCCAATCACGATTGACTAGACGATCATACCCAAGGCTACCTCTCAACGGAAAGGATAGCTTTAAAGCTTATGAAGAGAGCCATATTGTACACTTACAAAACACCTCTACACAATGCCCCGGACAGCGTGAATGGCCTGTGAAAGAGATGAAGGCAGAACTGGCACAATGAAAAACAAACTGGGAGGCAGCCTTGATGCACCTAAGAGATATGGCCATAAAAACTAGCCTACCTCTCTTTTGACTCAAAATCCTATACAGAGCATATTACAACAAGAGCAGATTTTACAAAATCCGATTAACTCCAGATTATCCTTGTGTGAAATGTGGAAAAGGGGCAGGTACATTCTTGCACAAAACATACTGGGATGTGAAATTCATACTGACGGGAAATTAGTGACACTCTATCAAGGGTCCTGGAAACAGAAGTGCCACTAACCACAATACATGATCCTAGGTATCCTATATTACATTAACATGCCGTAAAATAAGATGGTCATGTGACCCCTTGGCCTAAGGGTGGCCAAGAGGGGCATAGCCCGAAACTAGGGTAGTGCCAACCACCAGACTAAAGCAACATGGTATATAGGAATGGACCAATATATGGGTACAGAAAGGGTGGCCTTTAAAAGTAGAGGTGCCCCATACAAGTTCAGAAAGATCTAGGGACCCATGCATTACACTTTTTTAGCTTGAATGAACTGGAAAATAATATGACACATGAGTGGTTAGGACTCCCCTAATAACTTGATGGAGGGCTGAGCCTGGGAGGATCAGATTAAGGGGATGGAGGTCCATGAGGTGGGATATGTGGTTTTGAGGCTTCCACTTCCTCGGTGCCCCTTCACTAGTGTGATGAGAGGTAGACTTGTGGAGGGCGATTTGAAATAGTGGACTCATCAGACAAACATTCTTTAAAAAAAGAATGATGCTGTGTCAATTTTTAGCATTTGAGTATGATTATAGAGTAGTGGTAGAAGCTGTTTGGGGTTCTTCCATCCAGAATGTGATCAT
This sequence comes from Pleurodeles waltl, assembly GCF_031143425.1. NCBI lineage: Eukaryota > Metazoa > Chordata > Amphibia > Caudata > Salamandridae > Pleurodeles > Pleurodeles waltl. The sequence continues at coordinate 440,531,808 of NC_090444.1, read as the reverse complement.
ATGTGGTGCTAAAGTCACTCTTAGATAACAGGGAGATATAAATACAGGAATGGCTACAAGCAAAGGATATAACATGAAATTTCAAATGCCAAAAAAGAATGATGCTGTGTCAATTTTTAGCATTTGAGTAGGATTATAGAGTAGTGGTAGAAGCCGTTTGGGGTTCTTCCATCCAGAATGTGATCATATGTGGTGCTAAAGTCACTCTTAGATAACAGGGAGGTGAAAATACAGGAATGGCTCCAAGCAAAAGATATAACATGAAATTTCAAATGTCAAAAGCAGAATATGTGTGATTTAGGATATGGGTGCCTCCTGCCGTTTGAAAGAAGTGTTATTTAGTCAGTGTTATTTGCTTGGAAGTTAAAAACTACTAATAACTGCATTGTAAATAGAAATACCAGTTTTCCATTTTCACTGTAAATCTTTCACTCAGTATTTTAAAAAGCAAAAAGAAGCAGAAATTAAGTCTTACCCTAAGGGTCTTACCATACTGTCAATCATGTCTGCGAGATCAATAGTTATGCATATAATCAGAACCCCAATCATAAAATATGCCATTGTGTAATATGCCATACGTTGTCATTACCCTCCGTTTGTGAAAGTCACAAGTTGCCAGAAGCAGTAAAATAAACTTAATCTTATGAGCTGTCTACAGATGAACTCACCTTGGTGAAAGAGCTCCCCAGTTTGACAAGCGGCACAGAGGGGAACTCGCGCTTTTCACTCATGGTTAAGGATCCAGCATTGAGACTATACAAGTTAGACATTACGAGCAGAAGGTCAGATGAGGTCTTCACTGGTAAGAAACGGCTGCGAGGCACGTTGATGCCCAAAGAATTCTCAAAACTTTTGATCGCTGCACCGACCGCAGTCTCCAACTGAATAACATTTAATCCTCCATCTAAAGTCTGGAAAACAGAATATAAAAGTGCACTATATGTTTTAATTTGATCCAATCTATTAATAGTTCAGCTGTAAATAAGCATAATTAGCCTTCATGTACTATTGCATACAGGAAACACGTTTGAGTTCCAAACCCTTTAAGAACAGCAGGACATGCCCCAAAGTAATAACATTAATACTTACTTGTTTAGTAAATTCTGTATTCTTTGTGGTCAGCTTCTCCCATTCATAATATATTGGAACAGCATGGCCAGCACTAGAATATGTGCCAAAGCTACAAACTTCATCAATGGTCCATATGAATAAACAAGTGTCTTACCTTCAGCTCTCATAAAAGTGTTAAGTAGTAGTGACTGTCCCAAGAGATATGAAGCATACAGGCCAGAAGTTAATGGATGCTCCATAAAATTCTAGATAATCATATTCAGTTGATGTAGTGAGGTTCTCTTGAGAAGATGTGCAGTGATAGCACTGTCTGCAAAGCATACGGTAATGTAAAGCAACTAATAACAAATGTGGCTTTAACTAAGGATAGGCCATTACAGGAGGACACAACCTCTAGTAAATACCTCATCTGTAGGAAATCAATAATCAGAGGCCAAAGTAGGTGACTTCGTTGTATCCTTAAATAACTTGTTAATTCGCTTTTTGAACTGTACTTGTCTTGTCTTTAATTGTTGTCAGTCACTAATAACAGGCTGTGTGTCAACTTGTCCGTCTGTAATGTATACTTTCTTGTCTCTGTGGCAGAATGACGGCAGGCGCACTGGCGCAGCCACTGATCACACAACACGAGTGACCCTTGCAAAATATATTTTGGCCTTCGTGACGTCTACTGGGAAAATAAGCAGCCGAACTTGGTGCGCATTGTGCCACCCTGGACGCGAGATCTCACTGCCATGACCTCCAATTCACACCCCTCAGCTGTCACCTCCAGCCCCCCACCAGCTGCGACAAAATGTTTTCCTTCCTTTCCCCTGCACTTTGGTCCACTTATTAATAAGCCTTTAGATATGAAGATGTGTGTGAGAAGTGCGACCACGTGTGTGTGTGTGTAGATATATATATTTATATATATATATATATATATATATATATATATATATTTCGTCCGACCTCTATAGAATGTGTACCTAGGGTTTTTTCCTTTGCTTACACCGACATCCCGAACTGCTGGACTTCTGTCAGATGGGAAGCACGATAACGCATAATAATTCGGATGTGTATGTAACAGATTCTCAGTAGAGACTGGTGTCCCCTAGGGGGTACTGTTGACAATTTAGAGGTAAAGCGTCAAAAACACAAAATGCAGAAAAATTGTGGTGATCAGGCGTGAAGCTTGCTATGCGTTTATTTCAACAGAATAGCCTTACATGAGAGCCGGATTTAAAGGGGCTTGGTGACAAAAAGAATGAGAGGAGACAGGAAGGAGAGAAACAAGAATACATGACAAAAATGTTAAAGTTATTGAGGGGTACTAGCAGAACACTGTGTTAAAGTCATACAAGTTTGCACCTTTTGCATAAGCTCTTCATTTTTGTTGGCTATTTAAAGCTAGAAGGGGACATTTTACCAAATTTCCTTAGTAATTCAAAATTTGCTATACATCTGAAGGAAAATGATTCAGGACATTTACAAAGCATGAATTAATAATGTAACTGTACTGGAAATTGCAGACCTTATTAGTATGTTTGCCACAGTATTTAGAAACCTGCAAAAAGGAGCTACTGAAGGTGTTATTTGCATCTTTGCATGTATTTATTACTTTATGTAATAACGCTTATTTTTACTAACCATGTTGGAGACAAAAGTGTTCGTTTGACATCATGGTACAAAAAGTCCCCCTAAACTATAACTATCTCCTTTTGCTCTTTTGCTGCTCTTCACCCCACAACACAACAACCCCAGTGCTTAAGGTAAGGAAACTGATGCTATATTATTTTTACATGGTAGTTAGGGCTGTATGTGGTATACGTGGTGGGTGGAGCAGGTGCACATCAGTATCAATCTGAGGCACGAAACTGTGTGATCAATATTAAAGGTAGATTGGAATGTTGGGAGTTCTATTGAAGACAATGTATTGGCTTAGTTTAGGGATTATAATGGCTGGCATCTGTTTCTCCCTTTTTAATTTAGACTATTCTACTCTCAGTGGATGGAACGTAATAATACCTATATAGCCCAGCTGCCTCTTGCCATACTGGTTATTAAAGGCCCTCACCCTTACCTTGTCATAGGCCCTCACTGTTGACTCAAGATATACCTCTGGTTTCAGGGCCTTCAGCAACAAGTATGTATGGCACACCGGGGCAGCAGATTATAAGGCTATATTTTTCACAGTCATGTTGTGCAAAGGGGAGCTGCCGGAGATGCATAGCAGTAATATACATGAGGCACATTTATACAGAAATTAGTTACGTTTTTGCGCACCAAACCTTATACAGTGTACTTTGATTATTGGCAGGTAACTTTTAATATTGATAGGACACCATGAATACAGTAGAGCAACTACTTACAAAGCCATTCATTGGACTGAGACATGAAGAGAACCTAACTGTAAAACAATTAGGACCTGACCGACCAGACCTAAAACTATAACAAAGTGCCCAAGACAGAGGGAAGACTTACAAATGTATTTTCTCAAACACCTGGCACACAAAAGTTGATTGACTTATAGGGAGTACTTCAACAAACTCTCTGTTCTGCTTCCCCTGCTTGCTGTTTGGTGGTGACAATACTTAGACAAAAAAGGAGTAATAGACCTGAAGTACTTGTCAGATAAAATAAAGAAGCATGGACACTCAAGAATTCATATGGAAAACCTAATGTGACTGGGAATGTTAGGAGACACCCCGATTCAAGCCCACATAAGTGATTTTTGTCGTTTTGGTTTTGTTTGATTTAGATAAATATTACCTGTTTTTCTAAACTGGTGCAGCGTCCAGTTTGTAGTCTTTTCACAGTATTACTGTGTGTGTTGGTAAAATACTTTACATTGCTTCTGTGTTAAGCCTTCCTGCTTGTGCCAAGCTACCAAGGGGGTGAGCAGGGGTTAACCAGGTGTTTCTCCTTTGCCCTGACTAGAGTGGGGGTCCTTGCTTGGACAGGGGGTAACCTGACTGCCAACCAAAGACCCCATTTCTAACACAGGCATATTCAGAGGCAGTATTGATTTAATAGCAAGCGTAGACAGTGAAATGGAAGCACATTCATCGAGTGCTACAGTCTTTAAGGGCACCTCTAAAATTATACAAAATGAACTTCTTGAGTGCATGCTAGAGATTATAAGAATATTTATTGTCCAACAGCTGAAAAACACAGACTTTGTGGCAATTCAGGCTGATGACACCACTGATGTGGCCACTAAAACACAATCCGTAATAATCTTTTGGTACCTTGGCAATGACAGCAAAGTTGTGGAGAGGTTCTATGTTTTCACACATTTAAGAAACTCTAGTGCAGAAACCATTACTTAAGCTATACTACACAAACTGAACTTGATTTTTCAAAAGCAAAAACTTGCACAAAGCTATGATGATACTTCAGTAATGAGTGGAATCTTTGGTGGAGTCCAAAAAAAGAATTAGAGCTGTGTGCCATAATGCCCATTATGTGCACTGTTATGTTCATCATCTTAATCTTATTATGCAACAAGCAGCAGCAAAGATCTCCAAACCATAAATGTTCTTTCTAGATGTAGGAGGCATAGCAGTATTCTTCTCACATTCCCCCAAAAGAACAGAAGTACTTCAGGAAATTGTGGCCAGAAGGCTTCCAAAGGGATCCTAACTCATTGGAGTTTTCACATACATACAATCAACTTAATATTCCAATGTAGGGTTAATCTTGAGAAGATTTTTGACACCATAGAATCCAATTGGGACTTTGAATCCAAAAGTCAGAATGAGGGCCGTGTCTTCGAACACTACAAGACAAAGAGTTTCAGTTCTTTCTATTTCTATTTCATGAAATAACACCTCATGTCGAAATATTGTAAAACCAGTTACAAAAAACATGAAATAGATACTGTCTTTGTGAAAAGAGCTACCAATCAGTTTGTCACCAGCGAGAACAAAGTCAGAGAAGGGATTGACAATTTAGACAGAAGACTGCCAAACGATACTAGTTTCTCAAATCACAAGAAAAACATCAGCAGTCTGGTCCGAATTGCAAAGGAGATGTGTAAAATTATAGTTGTGCAAGCAAAGGAACGTTTTTCTTTTACAAAGCATTTGGTGCATGCCATATTACTGTAAAGTGATCTGTTTACAAACTATGATGTTTCCTTCTCTGAGCAAGCACTGAATGAGGCTGTGAAAGCTTATTCTATGCTCAACAAAGAGGATCTGAGAACTGAGTTAGCTATACTGTACTCAATGCATGTGTATCAGGAGACCACTGGTGCCATTTCTTTGCTTGTTTTAATTCAGAAACTTAATATGGAAAGTCATTTACAGAGATTGTGGCTTTACTAAAAATAGTCATTATCACTTCTATGACAACAGCAGAGTTGGAATGATGTTTTTCCACTTTTAACAGAATCAAGACATTCCCGAGGAACACCATGATTGAGGAAAGACTGAATGATTTAGCAATGTTATCTACAGAGAGAGACCTTGTTAAAATAATCCCAGACTTTAATGTTCAAGTCATTGAGAAGTTTGCATCTATTAAAGACAGGCATGCTGATTTTGTCTACAAAAAGTGAACAATATGTTAATGCTAACATTTCTTGAATGCTGCTAGTTTGTGACCTGCTCAGTTGTTCCTCATCTGCTGTACAGATATCGGCAACACTAAAATCACTGGTGTATGCCTCAGTTTAATGTGCCTAATGTTTACTTTATGGTTGGTTGTTCTCAATGAGACATACAGGTCCATGTAGGGTGCCATACTACCTTTTAATGTTTATTCCTGCTGACTCACTGTGTCCAGTCCGACAAATTACAATAGCTTGTATTTCCTCAGTAGATTTCATTTCTAAAGGTATATCAATAAATAAAGAAATCTGTGTGGTACTCAGCACTGTAATCTCGAACTCTGTTATGAAGTTTTATGGTTATATTGAACAAGCAGCTACCTATGTTATCATATCAAATCTCTTTATTGATGTCATAACAAACATTTTCACAATTGGTTTATTAATCTTCTTGCTTTCTCAAATTTGCTTGAAAATGCACCATTTGCCTACTCTTTTTTAAAATTTACTAGAGGGGAGAACCCTTACCCAGATTCCCCTTATGTCACTTGGGCTCACTCACCACACTCGCTCGCCACAGTGCACTAACTATCAACTATTACGCCCCACCACTTTCAAATGTCACTAGCCGCCACTGCTGGTGTGAGGTATCTATGAAGATCTCTCAGAAAAGCAGTGAGAGCAGTGGGAGACTGATTTCTTCAGGAGATAAGCGACACAGTATTAGGGAAAGTAGTATAAAGGCAAGCGATCTACAAGAAGGTAAAGTGATTTGCATGTGAAATAGGTGGTGGTTAGATGGAGCAATGATGGGCTTAGATTGGGACTGGGGGAGGGTGTTTGAAATTAGCATAAATTGAGTAGATTACCTTGCTTGTGGGTGGGATTGAAGTGGGTGTAAATTGAGGAGCGATTAGACAGAAGCTGAAATGCTACCCAACACATCAGTAAAGTATTTTGTAGACTGGTGAAAGCATCATCGCTTGGTGAAGGCAATCAATATTTGTGCAGCATAATTTCAGCCAGTAGTCATCGGAATTTGTTTTATATGTAGACGGAAACAAAAACATTTCCCTAATGGAAAGGACCTGTGATGATACTATTGGTGAGAAAACAGCTTGCCATCCTTAAGAAAACACTAACCAAGGAGAGTACGATCACATAGTTGTACTTTACTAAGGAAACACCTCAAACAAAAATATGAAATTGGTTTTGGAATAACAGTAAACAGGACATGGAAGGCAAGTACAATCAGGAGTAAAATGCGGACATGCTGGCATAAACCATGTTCATGATATTTTGAGGCACCTTTAAAACACATTTTAAATAAACGTATTTAAGAGATCGCTCCTTTAAAGAAATGCAAATTTCTTTTTTACAATACTTCATCATGGACGTCATATTTAGGGGTCGCAGCTGCAACCCCTTATTTGCCCCTTGCTCCCCCTGGCCTAAGAGGTAGCAACACCAGTGCCAGGAACACAGGGGCAGCTCGTCCTTATGGACATTGTCTGGGTCTCCAATCCTTTTTTTGTATTTTTTTATTACAATAATAGATAATAATATATTATTCAATATTAGTGTAATAAAAAGTGGGGTACAATTAACTGGAATATGACCCTTCTTGGTTGCTGAGATAAGCAAAAATGCTTTTAAATGTATTTTGTGTTCATGTGTGTAGGTGAGAGTGTGTTTATATTAGAATGTGTGTATTGTGTGATTTGGTGTGTATGTGTATGCATGTGTATGAGTGACCGTAAAGGTCAAATGGCGAGTGATGTCAAATGGCGAGTGATGTCACTTGTGCCACTCCAGGCCTTTTGGTGAACTGACGTTCATGGACTTCATTTCGCTCCGTGTTCTCGCTTTATGAGCTTCAGCGCTTTAGTGAGAAAATAGTGTGGCTCATACTAAATGATTCACAAATTCGCTGCTTTTAATATAGGCATTACAGGTTTTAGACATGGATTTAATAAACACCAACTGTATCTGTTTCTTTAAAAAAAAAAAAAAAGCCTTTTGTTATTCTTACCTTGGGGTTAACAATGATTTCCATATCAATTGCATTTTGTTCCTGTAACCTTTTAATTGCCCGCAAAGAAATCCACAAATTGTTTGTGTTGAAAATTTTAAACTTTGAGACCGACTTGAACTCGTCCACGTGTTGCTTTGGCACTTGAGCGATTTCAACCAGCCGAAGTTTTCCTTCATATTGTGTGAGAGTACCACCCTGAAAGGGAAGAAATGAAAACAATAATGTAGGTTTTATTCTCTGAAGGTCTGCCTCGCTCGATAGAGATTGACACACAGATACTGTAGGCATCATGCTAACTTAGATGCCCTTGAAGACCTTGAGACCAGAACCTGCAACGGTAAATCTCTCTCCAACATGCAGTTGTATTTAATCTTCCATATATTGTTTTTTACATAGTTGGATTTATTTTCCAAAGGTAACATTAATTTGTACCACAAATACCGTACAAAGCAGCAACATTCTGTGTATGGCCACTGGAGGTGGAAAGAGAAAATGTTCGGTGACCGAGGGGTGAGCACTGCTAGATATTAGGACATGGCCATTACAACTGTAATACTGAGAGGCGTGTATTAAAAGACAGGCTCTAGAGGTAGGTGGGCCTTGTGATGAGGTTAGTTCATCCCTTTTTGCACCGGTTTTGTGTCATGAGGGCAGCTGGAGAAAGAATGGGGTCACCACTAAGCTGACTGGACAGGGTGGTCCTGAGTAGGGGGTGCTAGCAATTCAAAAAACATGCACTTGGATAGAGTGTAAAGCGGATGGGAACACGACATTGGTGAAGGTGTCCGGAAGGTGGGGTATGTTAGGTCACACTGGAAAAGATTCTTGGATGTATGGACGTGTGGTGTCATGGGCTGCTGTGCAGAGCATGATGACGAATTTAAAGAAGGTCCAGTCTTTCACAGAAAACCAGCAAACAGTGTAAGTCTTGGAGGGGAAACTGGTGTTTGGGCGGTCATTTTGATAAACTCATAGAAAGCAAAACCAATGTTTTCAAGAGGAGGCGGTTCTAGCCTCTACAGTGGGGTTATTATAACAGCTGTGAGTCTGCTCCGGGCACCGAGCGGTTGTTTGGTAGTGTTTAAGAGGATTTGAACATTAGTGCATAGAGGGCAACCCAGCATCAGTGACTGCAGGGAGGCTCCAATATATTCCGGAATGAAGGTGGGTGGTAAAGAAAGAAAGTCTTTGTCTTATCATAGAAGAGGCCATAGGAGAAGGCACGGAGAATAAGATAGCTCAGAGGAAGATGGTGTTTGAGGCAACAGCAGGGGGACCAGGTGATTTCCAGGGGGAACACCCAATTGCAGTGGAGAGGTGTAGCAATGCAAGGAGATAGAAACAGATATATTACATGTAAATGAGGAGAACCAATTGAGTGCTGAGTGGGTGATTTTTGGAGAAGCAAAAGTAGTACAATGAAATGGCTGTTCGCATCAAGAGCACTTGAGTTGTTCAGGAGAAGAACAATGGAAAAAAGTAAGTACCATTCAGGTGAAGCTGTACCCCTCTGTTTAGAGAGTTACATAACAGATTTCAGGGAGCTGTGAGTATTGTTAGAGGTTAAGGTAAAGGCTGAGTTTATTCTGCTGAAGTGCAGCTTAGAATGCTGCTCCAAAACAGGGAGATAATGAGGCACTATAGGATGCAGGAAGGATCCCTTACATACGGAAAGTCGCAAGTCGAAGAGGAATAAGATCATTCTGAATATGTTCAAGGTAGCCAGGAGATAAAGGCAAGCTAGAAATTATTTTTGAGCATGGGGCTGAAAAAAGGAAGTGAAGAGGTTGGGGGGTGGGGGTGTAAACAGTAATATGAATAATAGCATAGTCTGCAAGAGTGGTTGATGATTTGAGGGGCGTGGGTCAGTGCTTCAGAGATAACATTAAGCTCAAGGAGTTCTTGAAGTGTGTGAGGCCGAAGCAGCCAATGAACAGAGGTGTACGAAAGTTGTGGAAGTGTTTTTGGAATCAATCCCGTCTTCAGTGACGGCTGTGAAAGGATGGGTGTTTAGGAGTCGAAGTGATCACTAATAAAGACTCTCTCCCAACAGGCCGAACAGGCATGTTCATAAAAAACAATATGCAAGAGCATTTTTGTTTCTTAAAAGGTAAGCCGAGGACAGTGGTAATGCAGAAGGAGAAAGCTGATGTGAAAGTGTGGATAGCGAGGGCACGTGTGGATAAATCACAACTTACTAAGCAAGCCAGTGACAATGGGCAGAAAGGTGCAAAGGGGAAGATGGTGGGTGTAGAAAGTATAGTGCATGGTTAAAATCAGATGGTTGGTAAGTGAAATGTGATGATGCTAAGCGAACATGTGTTTAAGTCACTGATACACACAGTTCACCAAGGCACTCAGATGACCAAATGGACACCACTGTGCAAATAGGCAGTGGATTCAGTTTATACAGAAGAAGTAGATACAGGTAACCTAGCAGCACTTGAGCATGACACACCAAATGGCAATGGGTTACAGTTCATGAAAATAGAAAAAAGGCATAGATTACCGAACAGTAAAGTTGCACAGAGCAAGTAACAAGGAGGCGAAAGTTCAACAAGCAGCAATGTACCCAGTTCACCAAGCATCAACATGATACAGGTTACAAAGAATCAGTGAGGTGTAAGTAACCAAGTAGCAATGGGCAAAATTCACAATAAAGCAGGTATGTAGCACTATTCATCAAGCATCAATGGTGCAGAACTCACCAAGCACCTTTGGGGTAAATTGGCAACAGAGCACTGTCCACAAAGTGGCAAGATGGGCCATTTCTCCAAGAGGCTCAAGGGCAACAGTTGGCAAAAATCACTGGGTCACATTTCGTGCATTTATGGAATACCGTTCAACAAGGGGCAATGAAGTACAATTCACCAAGCTGCACTGTCGTGAATTCATCCATAAAATATGTCGGAGAATCACTCACAAAAAAAGGGCAGGCATTGGTGACTGGGGTATGGCAGGCATGCCAATCACAGATATTGTGGTCCTTCCGCACCGGGAGAATTATGGGAGGGAGTGGGGTGGGAAATCACGGTCTCTGGAGAAAGCAAGACTACTACTTTCAGGATGGCGAGACAATCACAATGGTGACAGCCAACATTTTGTTTGAAAGCAGATAGACCACTGCCTTTTGAAGCTAGCACTGTTTTTATGTGTGTACGTGGGTTGCTGTCTTAGATCCTGATGACCGTAAGCGTGGATTTTATGGAGGAAAGAGAGGAATCCCACAAAAAACAGTAGCTCTTCTGGGACTGCTTTGCAGTGGGTCCATAAGCTCGTAGCGCATGTTAGGCAGTCTGCACTGGTGGAAGGTTTTGATGAAAAGTCAACTGCTCTCTCCCTGCAGGTCCATTAAGGAGCATTACTGCATGATTGTATAAAGACTCATCATGACTGGAATGGGGGGGGGGGGAGGCTGGACAAAACCATAGTAAAGGCAGGATTGTTGCTGGTTATGGGCAGAGGCTTTTTTTCATGGCTGAGAATGTAATTTTTTTGCATTGCTCGTATTCTAGATTCTGAAGGCAGGATGTGTGTTTCAAGGGTGAACAAGAAAAAGAGGGCAGCAAGACCCTGGTTTCTTTGGGGCATAGTGATTTACACTTAAGCTTAGGTTTGTGGGCTAATCAAGTTAGGCTAGCTATGGGTAATAAAGGCAAGCCAAATGCTGGCCCAGAACCCCTCGGTGAGTAGTAAAGCCTTAGAATTCCTGGCATGAAGTACATGGGGGAAGCCAGGTGAAGACAAAGTAATGACTGTATTGGAACGTCGTCAGTTAGTGCCTACACTTACTAGTGTGGTGGTACTGCAGCCCCAGTTTATAATGCCCACATGGAAGAGGTGTAACTGAAAAAGGAAATTACAAATATGTCAGCTTGGGCCCTTCTGAGGCTTCTTATAGAGATGCCTGCCTGTCCGAGTATCAGCTCAGTGTGGGCAACCTCTGCTAGTAAGGTTACCGAGGAGGGAATCAACTGCTCCCCCACCCTGCAGATAAAAGAATACCTTTTTTAACTGGACAATTCTCATAAATTATTTTTTGGTTATGTAAACTATCAAATATAATACTATTGTATGCATTTTCAAACAAATCTTTTTATCGGCGTTCATATAAATCCAAACGCATAGTTAGTACCAGAGGCGCTCCAATTTAAAAACAAACATCCCAAGGTGAATCGGCGTCTCTGGTTGGCATGTGTTTTTACCTCCGATAAATGCATAAGTATAGCGGATTTGGTCGGCCCTTCAAGCCAACAGACTGCAACCCTGTGAAGCCTTCCCAGAATGAATCACTGATTCATCCTTCTGAGCTTCACAGCAATTTTCATCTTCGACACCTGGAGATGCACAAAGGAAAAGTTCTTCCCTTCCAATATTACCCGGTCCTTAGCCGGATACCACAAAGAAGTTGTATGCCCTTTTGCAAGCAGGTGAGTTTATGGGTTGAGTTCTCTGCATTTGGTTTGTTGAAACTAATAATATCTGGAAATGTCATGATTTTGTAGTCTCTGGCCTTAGTGACTGCGTGAATGACAAATCCACTACGAAGGGTCCAGCTGCTGGAATACCCCTGCTGGTTTACTTTGTAAAGCATGTGGAGGATAGTGGATTCCTCCAGACCCAAAATCTAATTCTGCAGAAATTGTTGGAAAAGATATTATGATCTGCAGAGTAACTGGATGGTGGCATGCGGACAACTCAGATTTGCTACTCTGTTAGCATAAGTTATCCTTGCCATCTCTTGCTCCAATCATACCACAGTGGATATTGCATAGGTCTAAAATCTGACGTACAAGTTACTTACCTTCGGTAACGAAATATCTGGTAGAGACATACTCTAGTTGCAGAATCCTTACCTTAGAATTTTCCCCCAGGTGTCAGACTGGATCCGGAGATTTTTTCTTCGAGCAATCCCCTTGCACGTCAGTAGGTGGCGTCGGTCGACTCCGCAGGCGTCATGGTCGCCGTGATGACGTTGGGAGTAGTACATAGATGCTGCCTTTGCGCAGTGACGTCAGTTTCTTTTAATGACTTTCCACGCCAGAGCACAGAGCTGCTAAGAACACTGATATTGGTGCACCACAGCCAAGGACCTGAAAGGGGGAGTCCCTGTCCCTAGAAATCAGTTCGCAAGCGGGGAGGATGGGTGGGTGGTAAGGAATCTGCAACTAGAATATGTCTCTACCAGATATTTTGTTACCAAAGGTAAGTAACTTGTACATCTGATAGAGACTTCTACTTGCAGATCCCTTACCTTAGAATAGATACCCAAGCAATGCCATCCTCGGTGGTAGGCTGCGAACTAAGATCATACAAGAAAGTCCTGCAGGACCGAACAACCAAAGTAGCCGTCCCGATGGACCTGACTGTCCAGGCAGTAATGTTTAGCAAACGTGTGCAGGGATGCCCACGTAGATGCCTGACAGATATCCAGGACAGGAACTCCGCGTGCTAACGCAGTGGATGCAGCAGTGGCCCTGGTAGAATGAGCCTGCAAGCCTTCAGGAGGTTGCTTTTTCGCCAAAGCGTAGCACATTTTGATGCAAATAAGCACCCATCGAGAGATGGTACGTTTCTGCACCGCCTTCCGTTTCTTCGCACCCTCCTAGCCAACAAAGAGTTGATCGTCCACCCAGAAGTCTTTAGTACGATTGAGATAGAACGCCAACGATCTTTTTGGGTCCATACGGTGGAATCTCTCCTCCTCATGGGAAGGATGTGGGGGTGCGTAGAAGGTAGGCAAAGTGATGGACTGGCCTACATGAAACGGTGTAGCCACTTTAGGAAGGAAGGAAGCTCTAGTGCGTAACACCACTTTGCCGAGGTGTACGGACAAGTACGGAGGCTTTGAAGAAAGGGCCTGAAGTTCACGCACCCTGCAAGCAGAGGTGATGGCGATAAGAAAGACAGTTTTGAATGTGAGGAGCCATAAGGGACAATTATGCATAGGCTCAAAGTTACTACACATCAAGAAAGTAAGCACAAGATTAAGATCCCAATGAGGCATGATGAAGGGAGTGGGAGGAAATAAGTGGGTGAGCCCCTTTAAGAACCTACTCACAAGAGGAGATTTAAAGAGTGAGGGCTGATCAGGAAGCCTAAGAAAGGCGTAAATGGCAGACAGATACTCCTTAAGGGTGCACAATGCAGAGCCCTGCTGGGCTAAGGAAAGAATGAATAGAAGAACCTCTGAAAGAGGGGCAGATAGAGGGTCAACCGGTTTGTTGGTGCACCATGCCACAAATTTATTCCAACGACAGGCGTATACAGTTTTAGTTGAGGGACGCCTGGCTGCCAAGATAACATTGCAGACTACGGGTGGAAGGGCAAATGCCGTCAACTGTTGCCGCTCAATCTCCATGCATGAAGGCGAGGTTCGGGTGGAGGACCGTCCCCTGCTGCTATGACAGAAGATCCGCCCAAAGAGGCAGTCTGAGTGGAGGATCGATAGACATGCTCAGTAGCTCGGGATACCACACTCTTCAATCAATCAATCAAATAAATTTGTAGCGTGTGCTACTCACCCGTGAGGGTCTCAAGGTGCTGGGGGAGGGAGCCTGGGGGGGGCCCAATCTGGAGCCACCAAGATAACTTGGGCCCGGTCGCTCCTGATCTTCTTGAGAACTCTAGGCAGAAGAGGGATAGGTGGGAAGGCGTAAAGGAGGCCGGAGTTCCACTTGAGACGAAAAGCATCTCTGAGCGTGTGCCGCCTTGGAAACTCCAACGCGCAAAATAGCTGACATTGCGCATTCTCTGCAGAGGCGAACGGATCTAAATAAAACTCTCCCCACTTGAGAAAGAGACCTTGTGCCACCTCCGGATGGAGACGCCATTCATGATCGACAGTGCGTCGGCGTCTGAGTTCGTCTGCTCTGGCGTTGAGAGAGCCCACCTTTGTCTCCGAAGAGACGGGCGCTATCAAAGGGCATGTCCATGAGTGACTGTTGGACATCCCCCCAAAAAACAGAAGTACGTAACCAGGCATGGCGCCTCAAGGCCACTGTCATAGCAACCGATCTGCCCAGAGAGTCTGACGTATCCAGCCCACAACAGATGGTGAACTTTGCCACGTCTCTCCCGTCTTTGACTGCTTGGGAGACAATATCACGTGCCTCCTCTGGTATCTGCGGCAGGACTTGCGCAACCGTATCCCACAGGGAGTGGGAATAACGGGCCAAAAGGCATGCAGTGGTCACGGACCGCAGCGCGAAGCTGGTGGAAGAAAACAACTTCTTGCCAAACTGTTCCAGCCTTTTGGATTCCCTATAGGGGGTGCGACAGGCAATGCGCCAGAAGAAGAGGACGCCTGGATAACAAGGCCGATGGCGGCGAGCGATCGTCCTGTTCACAGGAGTCCCTGTGTTGGGTTTGGACAACGTACCCAAAAGGACGTCAGTGAGGGCTTCATTAAATGGAAGAAGGGGTTCAGAAGTAGAAGCCCCAGGCTGAAGCACCTCCGTCAGGAGGTTAGACCTGACTTCGACAGTAGGCAGCTCAAGGCCAAGGACCTCAGCCACCCTACTAACCACCATACCATAGGTAGCTCCCTCCGCTGTAGCCACGGTTGGAGGAGACAGCATGCCAGAGTCAGGAGAAGTATCAAGACCACTGGCTTTGCCCAAGTCCTGTGCCCAGTCCATAGTAGGGTCTTCAGGGACCCCTCCAATTCCTCCCATATTCGTACCCATAGGAAAATGGGTCAGAATCCGACCTCGGTTGAATAGGGCCCACCGAAGCCTACGACTCCGAGTAGTCGGGGATGAGAATGGGGTCGACGTCGATAGTGGGCACAACCGACGTCGAGAGCGTCGCTAAACGGCCCGGCGCCGGGGAAGGTCTTGACTGTGCAACTGGCATCGGGGTGGATCCGGAGGCAACCTTGGTGGCCGGGGCCGAAGCCGCCGGCGCGGAACCCGAAGGCGCCGTATCGGACGCATGGCCTCGTAACACTCTTTGAGTTGGGCGGGGGTCGCTCCGGCATACTCGGGGAAGCGCGTAGCCGACCCAGGAGTAGGCTCTGAGGACGGAGGCCTACTTCGTTGACACTCGACCCGCGTCGCGTCGGCCAAGCGACGGGGTGTAGTCAGAGAGCGATAGTACATCTTCTACTTCTTTTTCTTACCGCGACCTGACGATTTCGATGACGACGAGTGGTGGTGGCTCCGCGACCGATCTCGTGACCTTTCTCTCGAGCGAGATCGGGACTTACGCGGAGTCGAGTGCCGGGCCGCCATCAGCTTTAGGGACCGCTCCCTCAAAGCCTTCGGATGCATCGCCCGGCACTTGGAGCACGACTTTGGGTCGTGGTCGTGCTCGAGGCACCACAGACAGACACTATGAGGGTCCGTCACCGACATCATGAGGTGGGCTTGAACCCGGTCTTCGGGGACATCCTCGACGCACCAAGTTTGCACCAAAAAAGTCGACAAAACGGTCGAATTCAGACAAAAAATAGCCCAGGGTAGCTCTCTCTCGGATCAGCGCATGGCGCGGAATGAAAAGAACTGATGTCACTGCGCGAGGGCGGTGTCTATGTACTACTCCTGAAGTCATCACTGCAACCACAATGCCTACGATGCCTGCGGAGTCGACCGACGCCACCTACCGACACCCAAGGGTATTGCTCGAAGAAAAATCTCCGGATCCAGTCTGACGCCTGGGGGGGGGAAATTCTAAGGTAAAGAATCTGCAACTGGAAGTCTCTTTCAGATTTGCTGGTACAGAGCATTGCTTCATTTACCCTCTCTGGTCTCCATCCGCTGAACTCTTTTCTCTAGCCCTACAACTTTGAGCTTGGTATGGATCACTCTTCTGTTCAAGCCTTCCAGAATTCCACTTTTGTGCTTACACAATTTGTGGCCACTTTCAGCTTATTTAACGTCCTTTAGTAGAGAATGTCCTTAAGTCATAACAACTGAGCAAGGATCTTTCATTTCCATCTCTATTCTAATAAACAGCAGGGTGGATGCACATCTAGGTGTGAAGAATTTCTTCTTCTACTTTGCTCATTTTGACAAGGCATGCTTATCTTTGATGGCATATTCCTAAAAAGGGTTCAGACCAGGCCTCAGGAATTTGTTAATGAAATGGCAGACAATCCGCAGGCCCCCTCGCACAGGGGTGCATCCCACTAAACAGCTGAGCCCAGCCACTGTGAATGGGATTAACAAGCCTTGTACCTTAGGGCACCATACTCTTGACTCAGGAGCTGCTATGTCCATTGTCCGGTACCATGAGGCTATGTAAAGGACGAGCTGCTGGGGCTCTCCTCCCAAACTTTGCATTGCAGCGTGGTTGAGTGAAGTACACCCTCTGTGTTTGAACCTCTGGGCTACAACCTCCTCAGAACCTCTCACAAAACGATCTTGGAAGGCATATTTGCCCAGCAAGGCCATCTAAAATGTTGCTGTTTTCCGGGGATTCCTAAGCTATCAGGACAGTGGGACCCACTCCCTCAATGCCCCACAGGCTTGTATCCTTGGGATAAAGAAAATAGTTTCCCGTAGTGGCCTCCTGTCCCTAGCATTGGCCAAGAAGTGGGAGCTACAGCCAAGGGCAACAAAGGTACTCACTGTTGATAAAAAAATACGCATGTTTAATTTAAGCATGCATGCATCCTTCCTTCGGTTTTCTTAAATCACAAATCGTGTGGCTATGCATGGTTTACCAATGAATCATGAACACGGTTTCCCTACTCAGGTTCTTTCTACTCGGGGTCTAACAAAGTCCTGGCTGCCTGAAACTGCTTAAAAAAGATAAAACTGTCGCATTTTGCATTATGTTTGTATACTAGTTCTTTGCAGTTCGTGTGGCATGAACAAGGGATTTGGCCTCTGTTCGTTTACGATGCATTTGCCTGTTCTTTTGAGACGATTCACTACACAAATAATTAGGAACACGAGTTTTTTAAACCACCAATACCACCTAAATGAACAAGAGAAACGAAGATCGATAGATATTAGAAATGCCCAAGGTTATAAATGGAGCAGACAACGTTACGGTTTCATCTACGACCTGCTTACAATGCATCTCTTGAAAAAATAAGGAAGGTTAGGCAAACAAATAATGTATGCATGCATTGTGGTTTAATATTCCAGGATATACTTACTCTAGGCAAGATTCACAAAAAGATTCATAAATCTGCACTTGTAGAAGTACTGTTTTTTTTCCCGGGAGAAGAGTTACTATTGTCCCCACATTCCCCAAAGTACTACGTATCTACAGCTGCGCCTGCCGCAGCTTGTCAGATGTACTACTAAGTGATTCACTTGATTATGTCTGGCGTCAGCCAAGATCTTTTGTTTTTAACACAAATTTATACAATATGTATTCAAATACATGCGCTTTCATTCAGCACTCATCATCCATTGGTATGCTCTAGTGCAATTCACATATTGTTTCTGAATACGAAAGCATAAAGAATGGGACAGAGCGTCACCCCATTTCAGCTATTGGCTTACCTGACTGAGTGACAGCATTGTGCTCCTGCACAATGTGCACACTCGCACAATACGTAGTCCTCTTTAATGCAAAGACTACTTGTAGAATGTGTCGGTTTGCATTCGAAAATATATCCAGTGTCGTTTTTAGACAATGCTTTTCATACAATGTGTGCCTTCATTCAAAAACTATTCACAAACCAAATTAGCACTGGCAAAGCTGAAAGGCCAGCAGCTAACGCCAGACCTACTGTTTTTACAATTTTTTAAACTGCAAGGCTGTCCTCTGTGCACTGAAATGAAGATATTTTTACAAGAAGCAAATCGAATTCAACAAAATGTTAAAATAATGTTTTAAAACCAAAAGAGAGCAGAAATTAGTGAAATGTGGACATTTGCTTCCATATAGTAATTTAATAAGAATTGAAGCAGAAAACGTACCGAGCCAAGCTTAAAATGTGTATTTCAAATAGGAACTAAGGACACGTTGTTATCCTGCTGAAACCAAGCCCGTGACAAACCTCAAATACAGCAGACTCTCCCGTGTAAATATTACAAATCCATTTTCCCAGACTGGTTTCTCAAGACTAATGATCACATATGAAACAAACACCCTGAAATGAAGCAAGAACCGAGGAAGTAAAAATACCTCATTAAAGAAACATAAATAGATCTAAAAGTAAATTATTGAGGGAGAGGAAGCTAACAGTGCATTTCGTAATACCATCTTGCAAGGTCATATAATATGCACTCAATAAAACAAGCAATGGAAAACCCAATAGATCTCAGCAATGCGAGCGCTATTGGCTTTGCCATGTTGTACAGCACCGTGGCTGTTGTGCAGTATGGCTGAAAGTTTGGAAAAACACTGGCCACACCATAGCTCTTTTTGCCTAGTGAAGGGGCAAGCACCACAGGAGGAGGGGATAGGGGAAACCACTGATGGGGGAGTGGTAAGTAGGGGTGGGTACAGGCAAGCAACAATAGGGGTGGGGCAAGTAACAACAGGGGTGGGGAAGCAACAACAGTAAGGGTGGGGCAGGGGGCTGGCTGAAAGGGTCAAGAAACAATGCAGGAACGGGACGGGAGAGTAGAGGGGGACTAGGCAAGCAACAATAGGGAGAACAGGGGAAGGAACAACAGGGGAGGTGGGCAGGGAGAGGTGGTAACTAGTGAAGCAAAATCGCCGTGGGGAGGGCAGGGCAGACAATACGCAGGAGGGGGAGAGGGGCAGGCCAAGTAACAACGCAGGAGGGGGAGAGGGGCAAGTAACACAAGAGACAGGGGGAGTAGGGCAGGAGTGGGAGGAAAGCAGGAAGCAGAGGGCCTCCAAGCATATGCACTCTTATGAAGAGCTGCAAGTAAAAGGTAAACAAATAGCCCGGGACCGAAAGCCTGAGCAGCGGAGGAGCACTCAAAGGGAATGAAAGCAGAACTGGGCCATTCTCCAAGGGAGGGTCAAACATACGAAGAGGAAGTGAAGCCGGCATGACCTAACCAAAGAGAAGCAACAAAATGAGAGTGACAAAGCCAAACAATGGGAAGCAATGGGCGAACTCTAAGTCCCCTTTAGGCTAACAAAATGTCTCACAAGACATGGTGCATGCGTTATCTCAGGTAAGACCTAAAAATTAACCTAGTTCACTGTAAGTACCGGTCTGATTTTTTTTGTGTTCAGTAAGACATCAGTTGAATTGAAATTTTAGACTTCATCATAGTTTTGGAACTAAATACGGTAATAACAGATATATTAAACATCTTCTAACAAAAAAAAGATTTGCTACAAAGGAGCAAAGTGCAACTTTACTCTCCAATGAAAAGGCACTATCTGACAATATCTGCTGGCAGAAACAGATAACAATTGAAGGGTGAGAGGGATGGAATGGGGGCAATATAAAGGGTTTAATTTCCAGGTCTGCACTTAATAAAATGGACTATCTTCAAATCTGCCACTAAGCCACACCCTTGAATCACCTTCTGGCTCAACACCGAAGCTTCTTTATCATTTTATGTAACATATCAAAGATCAGGGATGTGTGAGGTCTTAACATTTTAATCTCTTCTACACATTGCATGGCTGCCTCACTTTGAATGAAAATAAATGTCATCATTTTGAATTCACCTCAAGAAGGCTAGTAGGAGAACTGCAGCTTGGACCATTTTTCCACATGCTCTGATCACGAGGAGCATTTGCCACCTATGCAATGTGCACCAGGAAATATTACAGAGAACTAAGAGATACTTGCAGTCTACTCCTTGAATCCCCCTCCTTCCTGCCATTCTTTTTCTTTATTTGTATTTGCCAATTCACCAAAAACTGTCTCTCCTACTGCTTCAGAGCCTGCAAGCAAGCAAGTGTTTAATTTCACAGGTAGATCATAACTCTTTTCAAGATCCTGAGCAACCACTCTTTATGATTCCCAACACACTCCAATGTGCTGTTCGACCTTTATATTCAATTTTACTCTCATTCTGGATGATGGTGGGCAGTGCACAGTATGGAAATGCAGAGGAATGCTGTGCCTCTACAGTATTCTTTACTATGGCCCCTAATTTTTGTTTTGTTCTTGGCTTCAATTTATTTGAAACCTTGTCAAAAAGGCTTACAATTTCTCAACTTAACCTGAGTCCAGCCTCGCCACTCACTTCAAGAGACAGGAGTATTACGGTTTTCCATTGACTCCCAGTACTCCTCTTGCTTTTCATTTCCCCTCTTCACCACACAGTGTTTTAACAATTCCTCACTTCTGTCACCTTTGTATTTCTCCAGTTACTTCTTCCAACCTCAGTCTTTCTCTCATCAGGGTCCCATACGTCAGCAGTGAGTCGAAGTCCCAGGAATCCTCTCCTTGTGGCAATTTATGAATGTCTGTGCAGTTAACTCCTCTTAGAATGGGGCTACTGGTTGGCTAGGGTATGCACCTCAGCCAGGGAGAACCCACCACTCTAGTCAGGGCGAGTCACTTACACACCAAAGACAACCTGTGCTCACCCACTGGTAGCTTGGCACAGACTAGTCAGGCTTATCTCCAGAGGTCACGTGCAAAGAGTTTGCACAACACACACACCAATGAAACATAAATACACCACAAAATAGACTCCACACAGAATTATAAAAATATATCTATATTGTATGTAACATACCAAAACAATAGTTATAAGTACTATGCACACTATGCAAATCCTGGCCTACTACTCATGTTAGGCAAAGTTAAGGAATGTCATACATCAGAACACCAGTGCATGATGCCCAGCAGGTAATTTGCAGCAGAGTGCACATGAATCACCATGCACTACACATATTGGGCATACTATGCAGGTATGATAGCACCAGTTATCTGGTAGTTGCAAAATCAAAGCAACAAAGCATAGATATTATACTTCATACTAGTACTGACAGAGTAGCGATATGAATAATTGTACTAGAGCATAAAATGCAATTGTTAGGGTGGAGGCAGTACACATGAACCCTGAACATTTCATCATGAACAAACGGGTACCCGTAAAGGAATTTGGGACTAGGAACCCCTGTCTTCCTATTAGCACGGTTATCCCAGTGGCTTGGTTGTGAAGGGGCGGGTTGGTGCCAGAAGCATAGGCTGCAGAAAGCAATGCACACTTTTTTTTTTTTTTTTTTTTTTTTTTTTAGAGATTATGGTAATTCGCAGGCTTCTGAAGACAATGCCCCCTGAGGTGGTTGGGCTGTTGGGGTGAGTGAGAGTCCAAAAAAAGAATAGTTCCAGGTACCCTCCGACTGGTGGAGAGAGAGATTCCACTGAAGAATTTGCAGGGAGACTACGGTGGAATCCCTCTCTCTCAAATAGTGAGGGGCAGTTGCCCACAACGTGCAGAGCAGCCACCGTACAGCGTTTTGCCAATCCGCACTCACACACAGCTTGCCAGGTAAGGAAGATCCCTGTCGAAAGGGCTTTGGCATTGATCCGCGGGCCTGGCCTGGCTCTTCCTGCAGCAGTTCTGGCGGCAGGAAGTATGGTCGTCATTGTCGGGGAATATGACCCCACCCATGACTCTTTGGCCTTCTGACAGATATGTCGGTCCAGCAAGCAGAGGCAGTGTAATGCACCCCATCAATCAGGCTGTCAGCAAACTGGTGTACCAGCACATCTGGGTTCTGAGGCAGCTCCTGCTCTCCCCCGGGCAGCCCCCGCTTGGCTGGACCAGTGCGGGGGGGCATGGTGGAGGAAGAGCCTCACAGTGCACTGACTTAATTCACCAAAGGACAGTGGGAGAAAGCACCCAGCGATCTCTATGCGCTTCCAGGGGTGAAATCTTTCCTTTTTGTATATGTCTGTGCCACTGCGTATCCCAGCAGAGATCTCCACAGGCCCCAGCAATAAAAAAGAAAGCACTTTTCATGCATTTAGTGACAGTATGGACAGAAAAGCATACAGCGTTCACCAAGCGCTAATTTCAGCCAAAGTAAAGTCACAAAATCTAGTGCTCTCCAAGCGCTATAGTTGCAGGGCCAGCAAATGAACAACCGGAATCCCACGCTAGCCCTGGGAGAACACTAAAGGGGACACAAGGGAGGCAGCAGTGGCCAGGGAAACCAGCCCAATAAGGCACCTAATAGTGTTTTTTCCTGGCAGTCCAGCAGTGCCTAAGTAGTCCAGAGTCCGGGAGCAGCTGGCAGCAGGGCAACAATCAGAAAAGCAATCCAGGGAGTCATTTATGCCACACAGCAGGCAGCATGGTAACAAAAGAGCAGTCCAGAGGAGTACTTTGTACAGCTCAGCAGTCCTTCTGGCTTAGGTTCAGTCCCAGTTCCAAAACTGCTCTAAAAATCATGGGGTCAGAGCCCCTCCCCTATACTTATACTCAAAAATGCTTTTGTTCAGGGGTGACTTTAAAGGAACCCTTTCAAGTGTAACACAACCACCTTTCATCCCAACCCTGTGTCTAGACATCAGTAGGGCAAAATGAGCCAATTTTATAAGGGCAGGACACAGTCTATTGACATGTAAAGCTCGAACGACCCTCCCTCTCCCCGGCCCAGGATGACTATCAGTATGCAGATGCCTCTTCTATTACACCTCTCCCCTCCTATGTTACGGCTGTCTGGAAAGTATGCACCTGAGGTAGATGTCACTTTGCCCTAGATGTGGATTGGAGTCAGGCTGCAAAGCACTAGAGTTACAAGCACAGATAAATGCCCAGTTTCTAAAAGTAGAAACCTACCACAAGGAAGAAACCAGTTGAGACCTAGGTATAAAATTATGTATCTGCAACAACGTCTCAGAAAAGCACATTAAATAACAGTAACCACACACAAAAAAAAAAACACAATAGTGATGGTGAAAATAGTGCATTAAGTGCTCGTGAGCTGCGTAGTGTAAATATATATACAATATATACAAGAATTATAGTAATCACAGCAAGTAGGCCATTGTCATGATCAATAATTATTGTCCAAGGTAAAATCAATATCCTTGATAAATTACTACAACCATTAATCTGACATGGACAGCAGCATATAGCTGTGGGAAAGTCGACTTTTTGACCCCTATCTAATGAGGGGTCATCATCGGGACACGAGGTAAAAGAATATGTGGCACTGTAAAAAAGGAAAACTGAAGGACATGAGACACAATCACAAAGAAAAGGATAGTAAACAAGGGTCTCACTCAGTGTGGTCGCTCACAGATAATAGACATAACGTGTCTGAGAAAACCGTCAACCACTTGAACTTGGCAAATCTTGCTTAGTAAGAAAAACACATTCAGTATGAGGGTCCTAAAGGCCAAAGGAAGCACAAAAAAAGATAAAACTAGAGGCAACACATAAAAAATTGATTAATGACCTAAGTAGGGGCCTGATAACCGGCTTGCGCATTTAATAAACTACCACTAACCAGTCGGATAAATTACTGTTCCAGATACATAAACGCATCTCATATCCAGGAGACAGATCAAATTGAAACACACTGATACAATTAGAAAATACCAACAAGCTGATTTATTCAAGCAAAACTGAAAAAGAAATACAAAGAAACCAAAACAAATAATATTTAACCTATATCAAAAATACATGCTTATGTAGCCGTATTTCTAGGGCTCAGAAAGACATGCCAGTCCAATCCACTAGTCAAAAATTAGCATCCGGCCCAGGTGACCCACTAGAAACCAAGTTAGCATGCAAAGTGCATTTGGAAAACCAGTCTACCTTCAGGTCGAATTGTGCTATAATAAGAGGCTGAAAGCATAACCGTGTTATTCTACTGACAGAAGCAGTGATGCAATTTGTAACCACCTCGTGACTACAAAAAAACGCTATAAATGTCATGCCCACCAATGTGCATTTAGTACCAAATCAAAATTAATCAGGCTAACAGGTCGTTGAAGATTGTGGCCCAAAAGAGGAATTTTACAAAAGGGCAAAAAAAATCCATAAAAATTCAACACATAGCTGTAGATAAAGGATGGCAGTCAATAAAGACCCAACGAAAGTGTTCACGATATCCGTCCACCAAGGTGACCAATACCATACCAAAATATTGAGCGACTTAAATCAAGCGTGTGATAAACGTGCCTACCTATAAAAACGACCCTGGAAGCGATCAATATGCAGAATTAAAGGGACACCCACATAAAAAAAGAAGATCTAATGCGCACAAGACCGTTTAAATCCAACCCGAATTACATAAATGAGCTTCGGTTATATCGACTTCACATGGGGAAACAAAACCATTTCAGTTTCTGTTCTAGATCAGGTCAATTGTCTCTCTGAAGTTCCTGTGACCACACATGATTTCACTAACACTAGAAGTGACTTCTTACCAATTTTTAACCTTTCCCAATAGGAGTTAACTTCATTTGAACGGAATCTCCTAAATAAGGGCTTATCATTCATCCCCACCAAACGTAATGATTTTTTCACCTCAAATAAGGACTTGTTAAAAATGTTCAGACGTATCAGATTGAAAAAAAAATCTCTCTTACTACTCAGGAACACACACCTAGTATCTTTCATCTACCTTCCACTTTTTTATTATCCTCCTCCTCGATGTTGCACAAACTCTTGGTGTTTAAGAAGTTAGTATTGCAGGAGATACAGGAGTTGAGGAATTCTTTTGAATTAATTCCATATAATCTGAGATTGTCAGAAAGAAATGCCCTCTTGTCCCTTAAAGAGAATCGTGCACTGGTGATCAATCAGGCTGATAAGGGTGGAGGCATAGTGATGATGGACTTTGACAAATCTGCTTCTGAGATTTTAAGACAACTATCTAATCCAGAACATTATGAGAAACTTTGGTCCAACCCTTTACCGGAAATAAGATCCAGAAGTAGGCCCTTATATCATGGAATCATTTCCCCTAAGGAGTCTATGTTTCTAAACAACAGTTATCAACGTACACCTGTAATTTATGTACTTCCAAAAATACCTAAAAATCAACACAGCTCTCCTGGAAAACCTATTGTTTCAGGATGTAGCTCCAGTTTGGAACTCCTCGCTAAATATATTGATGCTATAATTAAGGAGTTTGTTCCTGTTAGCTCTATTTATATCAGGGACACTATGGATTTGATTTCCCAGATTGAAGATATGCCTTTTGATTCAGAAACCAACCTTTTGGTTGGCTTGGACATTGAATCTTTATACACTAACATACCCCAACGTGAGGGTGAGGAAGTAATTGAATGTTTTTTGGATTCCCGTCCCCAACCATTCAAGAGTTTGTGCTTGAATTGCTTGAAATTACACGGTCTATGAATTATTTTTTATATTGTGACATCTTTTACCTTCAAAAGAAATTGGTCTCTATGGGGGCTTGTTTTTCCCCAAATGTTGCTATCTTTTACATGTCTCAGTTGGAACAGAATAGGATCCTTCCTCCTCTCAACCCTTTACAGAACCGGATAGTCTTCTGGAAAAGATACATCGATGGTGTATTATTGATATGGCGGGGGATAGGGAATTGTTAAATTTACAGGTCGGATGGCTACATTCTGTACAATGGCATCTTAAATTTTCCCTTAAAGCACACACTGATGCACTACCATTTTTGGACCTCAGAACTTCTAATGGGAAAATCAGTACTACTCTGTTTAGGAAGTCGGCAGAAAGCAATATTCTTATCTTCTTCTCTTGTATTCCAGTAGTCACCCTAGGGGTCTGAGGGATGGTCTACCATATGGTCAGTTCCTCGGGATCTGGAGGAATTACAAATGGACAAACGATTATTGCCAGGAGGCTTCAACTCTGGCTGAGAGACTTGTAAGCCGGAGATACACCAGAAGACTGGTGAAACGATCAATGAAACAGGCTTGGTTTTGCCCAAGGAAAACTCTGCTTACCCCCAGGTCACATCCTTTAAATACACATATTCCATTTGTGTCCCCTTTTGGTCCCGCTAATATTTATGTTAGTAAGATCATAAAGAGAAATTGGGATATTCTGCTGGGCTATACATTTTTTGCTGAGCCCCCACTATGCTCCTGTAAAAGGGGTAATAATGTAGGTGTCCATCTTGTACATGCAGTGACCTGAACCCCCAAAGATACTGCTCACTCTTCATAGACTACCTCATGGGGCTTACCACCAATCCTTGGTCATTTCCAGGGCCAGAATTGTAGTGTATGTTCTCAGACTGAGGATGTTAGAGGTCAAGGGCGGGACCAATGTATACTCACTCAAACATCACCCGAATTGTTGTTCCAGTAATGTTATATATGCCATTCAGTGTCCATGTAATTTGTGGTATATTAGACAAACCATACAAATGGTTAAAACTAGGATCTAGCATAAAAGCAGAGTTAAGACACCGTTGGTTTCCCACTTTCTAGCATTCAAGCATTCTGAAAGATACTTTTTCTGGCAAGTGATTGACCGACCAACTCTCCCTCTTTGGGGAGGGGACTTTAACCAACTTCTACAACGATGCAAACGGAGATGTATTTCAAGATGCATTACTGTTAACCATGGGTAAAATAAGCTGGATGAATGGAATAGTCCTGCATTCTAATTCATGACTCTTGTGATCATGGTTTTCTTTTGACTTCTGATCCACCTGATGTCTCGCTCCTTTCCGATTAATGGATGGACTTTTGAAGTTGTAACTGTTTGACGACAGTTTAACTTAGGTCATTGTTCATACATCAGAAACATGAAATCTATATTATATGGATGGGATGTTTGAAGGACTTCTTTCCCTAAAGTGTATGGCTCTATTCCATGTATTCTGTATTTTAAGGCTGTGTTTTGTCCTCTTATGAGGAATGAATATTCTTTTGAGTCATAACTGTCTGATGCCAGTGGATTATAGGCCATTGTTTAAATATCAGTTGTAGGCACTCCATATTACATGGCTGTGATATTTCCCTTTTTCCCCCCCTTAACACCTCACCTCCCCTTCTTATATCAATTAATTTCACTAGCTGTCCGGGAAAACCTTCATATTGTGGATCATATGTATAAATGCTTTTGTTTCCCCATGTGAAGTCAATATAGCCGAAGCTAATTTATGTAACTATGGTTGGATTTAATCAGAATGGTGTGCATTGGCTCCTCTTTTTTATGTGGGTGCCTCTTTAATTCGGCATTCTGATCACTTGCAGGGTCATTTTTATAGTGGCTTACTTCATCATTTCCTTTGTGTTTTATGCACCTTACTTGGGATGTTTTCCCTTTAAGGAAGCTGGTCATCAACATTTAGGCTTGGAGCAGCCTTGATGGGGTTAATATACGTCAGTCCTCCGCGGTCACTATGTGTATCTGCTTCTGTGTTACGGAGCGGTATACATTCCTTCACTATTGATTTTACCCTGGACAAGAATTATTGGTCGTGACGATGGCCTACTTGCTGTGATTACTATAATTCTTGTATATATTGTGTATGTGTGTATATATATATATATATATATATATATATATTTATATTTTTTTTTTACACTGCGTCATTCATGAGACTTAATTCACTATTTTCACCATCACTATTGTGATTTTTTTTTTTTTAAATGTGGTTACTGTTATTTCATGTGTTTTTCTAAATACAGTTTTGGATTTGGGTACTCTCTTACAGAAGAAATGATTCATTATATGATTAATTTTAAATTCTATTGCTGAACAGCACTTTCTAAAAGTGGCATTTCTAAAACAGTAATGTAAAATCCACCTACAGCAGAAGGCAGGATTTCTCACTACCATTCCAAACATGCCTAATAGTTCTATAAATCTGACAAAATCATTTTAATATTCATCTTGTTGCTGATTCTGGTGAGCTAAGCAGTTTTCCCCTTATATTTATGGTTTATGGATTTAGATTTTCTGTGGTGTTACATGTCATAAAAAAACTAATAAAACTAGTTAAAACAATGGAAAGAAGGCATTCTATTGTATCGAGTTGCAGTAAATGAAGTTTCCAATCGGCAGAATGCACATTAAGGTGTTTTATTGTATTGCCTACCACACAGTACATCGAAGAGCCAAGAACCGAATAACTTAAAAATAAAAAATTAAATTAAAAAAACACTGGCGTGCAGCACAAGCCGAACAGAAGAATTCTCTTTCAGCGTGCGCAGAGCGAAGTGCATATAAGATGATAACATACCTCCATCTTGTAAACCGAGAACTGGAAAAGCAAAAGAAGTTTTAAAACATGATTGGAAAGGCAAGTCGATCTGAGTCCAAGATAGCTGCAAGTCTTCAGACTTCATGACAGTGTCTCACATATCTCTGCCGGCACGCTTTACCTGTGGTGTAGAAAGAGTACCGCTACTGCCGCCCTTCATGGTTATCATGTAGCTGACTCGGGCGGCTTGACTGCATTGTGCCAGCAGTGGTGGAATAGGCTCCAGCAGACTTAGTTCTACAGCAATCTGAAGGCTGAGCCGTGCACGTTGAAAAGCCACAATGGTGGCAGGCCTCTTCTGCCTGACCTCCAGGCGAGAGGGCGGGGGAGAAATGGGGACATTTGAGTGGGGGAGGTCAGGTCACCTAGATTGCAATGTCACAGAAGCACAAAAGTATTGTTGGCAAATGAATGCACAGTGTTGATGCTATTGATAAATAAGTTACCTTCGGTAAAGCTCCTTCTGGTACATACTCTTTCGAACCACGGATTTCTCACCTTCAGAATATTCTCCAGGTGTCAGACTGGATTTGGATACTTTTCAAGCAGTACCCCCGAGGCGCTGGTAGGTGGCATCGTGTGGCTCCAAAACAATGTAATTCCACTCCAGAAGTGACACACAGAACTGCATGGGCACCACTCGTGCACTTAGGTCAGTTGCTTTCTAGGCTGTCTGTACCCCCGAACGCAGTGCCCAACAGCAAATTGGCTTGGGCCAGTGTGCAGATCGGTTTACTTGGCACCTTCTTAGGTGGAAAATGCCCAGTTCACACAACAGGAAGGGTGAACCAGTTCACAAAACAGGGTGGGAGGGTGAGGTAACTGCAGGAAAAGCAACATCAAAAATACATAACTTGTTCTTCTGATAGATACTTATAGCTGCAGATTTCTCGCCTTTTGAATGGATATCCAATGAGTACCTCCCTAGTGGTGCGTCTAAACTGGCTCAAACCTAAGTCCTGCAGGACCGAGCAGGTAAAATGTCCATTTCAACAGACCCTGCTATACAGACAGTACTGTTTCATGAATGCATGGAGTGACAATCACGGAGCAGCCTGGCAAATATCCAGAGCAGCCACTCCATGAGTCAAAGTGCTAGCAGCCTTGGTTCTGGTGGAATGTGCCCAAAAACCTTCCAGGGGCTGCTTCTTGGCCAATGTGTACCACATTTTAATGCAGAGCAATAGACACCAAGAAATAGTTCTCTTCTGCACTGTCCTGCCCTTCGCTCCAGCGAATCCCACAAAGAGCTGATTGTCCACACAATGGACCCTGGTAAGATCGATGTAAAAGCCAACAGCCTTTTTAATATCCAGCCGATAGAGTCTCTCCTACTCTTTAGAGTAGTGAGCCGCTGGTAGACTGTTGTTTTCCCAGATGTGAAAAGATGTCACCACTTTCGGATGAAAAGAAGCTCAAGTAGTGTAAGGAGAGAGCTCTGTGGTCCACTCACCCGTTTTGCAGATGTTATGGCAACAAGGAACACAATCTTGAGGGTGAGAAGCCATAGTGGACAGCTGTACAGTGGTTCAAAAGGAGTACCTATCAGGAAGGAGAGGACCATATTAAGGTCCAGCTGAGGCCTAATAATGGAAGACCGTGAAAACAAAAGTTGCAAACTTAAAAAAAAAAAAGACAGCACAACAAGTGATTTATATAAAGAAAGGTGATCTGGCAACCACAAAAAGGCTGAAAGGTACCCTTTAATTGTCCCCAAAGCAAGTCCTTGCTTGGCTATGGTCTATGCAAAAAGCATTACTTCAGATTACCTGGCTAGAAGTGGATCAGTCTGCTGAGTACGACACTAAATCACACACATATCCCAACAGCAGGAGTATTATGAGTTTGTAAAGGTACTACTGGCAGACAAGATGGCGTCTACATCTTGGGAAGGATACCAAAGGCACTCAGCAGTCAATCTCCAAGCATTATGCTGAAGACTGTATAGGTCAGGTGTAAGAGCCCTCCCCTGCTGCAGCGACAGAAGATCCTTCTGAAGCAGCAGCCTGACCAGAGGACAGATGCTTATACCCAGGAGTTCTGGATACCACCCTCTCCATGCCCAGTCTGGATCCACTAGGATGACTTGAGTGAAATCGTTTCTCACCTTCTTCAGAACTTCAGAAAGAAAGAAGGAAGAAAGAAGGAAAGAAATATTATTATTATATATACATATATGTATATATATATATATATATATATATATATATATATATATACACACATATATATATATATACACACAATATATGTACATATACATACACCTCGGAAACTCCAACACACAGAAATGCTAACACTGCAAAACTACCATGTGATCTACCAGGCGCAGGTTGCTGAATTCATCCACCCTGACATTTAGAGATACTCACTTGTGATGTACTATTAGGAAAATCCCCAGGGATTCCAGCCATTTCCAGAGGCATGGTGCCTCCTAGCACAGGTTCCACATCTCACCCAGCCCAGTTTGTTGCAATACCACATGACAGTGGTGTTTTCTGTGAGAACCTGCCCTAGTCTTTGTTTGGTTAATCGTAGGAAAGCCTTCAGTGCCAAGAGGATGGCCTGCAGGTCCAGAAGGTTTATGTGGTGCCAGGACTCCTTTGGAGAAAGTGGTTTTGAAGGAATGATGACTAAAGAAGGGACTTCATGATCATAATACTGATGACATGCAACAGCAATCATTCTACTTTGTGGAGTGGACTTTAGATGGAAGAATTCGGACTAGGATCACTTTGTGCTATAGCTTCTGCTTCTTGCAAATTAACACTAATGTGTTACAGGTCAGTGGGGTCTATGAATCTGATGGGATCACTTATCGGTTTCATTTCTTCAAACCGGACAAAGGAACCCAACGTTATTTACAGACCATCTTGTTATGGACTCTTGTGCTTGGGGAGGCATTTCACCCTTTTCTTCCAAAGTGGACAATGAGATAAATGCCTCAGGAATGTATTCAATATCATCCCACTACAATCACTTGAAGGCAAACGTATGACTGGGGGCAGGGTGTAAAGTTTTTTCAGATGTTATCGATACACCAGTATCCATTGTTCTCTAGTGTGTCTCCCTCCCTGGTCAACCTCATTGCCAAGCATGCTATCTCAAGCTGTAGGTAGGCAACCATGGAGGAGTGAGCACTTGTTCTGCTGCTGTAGCACCTACTACAAGTCCTCACCGAGCTGCTGGTGCCACTAATCATAGTCTACAGGGAAAATTTTGGTGACACTGCCACACTGGCTGCTGGGCATGGCAGTGAATGTCATGTACAGAGTAGTAGTAGTAGTAGTAGTAGTAATAATAACAGTGCAAATTTCAGCTGCATCCCCATCAAATTCTTTATCCTGTTCAAAGTAGCTTTCAAGAGCTTCAACTGCCTCAATTATCTAGCTACCAGCTTTCCTCTATAGGTTCTACCAGATCTGCCTCTGCTCTGTCCACAACCACTGATACTGCTGCAGACATATTCGAGGTTGTGGCCACACACACCTCAATACGCATAGATGCTATATGGCTACCATACTACATATTTAAAATATCAGCAGACTAGTTTTAGACACAAGCAGGTATGCATGTTTGCCCTGAATTACCTATTATTAGGTAAGAATTATAAAATAATATAACCCAGACTGTTTTAAAATGACAAACCATTAAGGTTATCCAAAGTGGTCCCTTTTGTAGGCTAAACAAAAAAAAGAAGAGTCACATGGACTTAGGTAAGGTCCGCTAGTGAAGGATTCCTCACATCTGACACTGAACTTGCCATTTAAAATAAAGACCTTACAATAGGGGGCATATTTTGCTAGTCTTCAAATTAGTGGTACTTTTTGTATAATCTCTAAGGTTTGTTTTTATCATACAGAACTTTTTATCACATCTAAATATAACATTAATCTTTGTTTTTTCAGCTGAAATATATATATATATATATATATATATATATATATATATATATGTATGTATATATATATATGGAAAATGTCACTTACCCAGTGTACATCTGTTCGTGGCATTAGTCGCTGCAGATTTACATGCTGTGCACATCCCGCCATCTGGTGTTGGGCTCGGAGTGTTACAAGTTGTTTTTCTTCAAAGAAGTCTTTTCGAGTCACGAGATCGAGGGACTCCTCCCATTTCGGCTCCATTGCGCATGGGCGTCGACTCCATCTTAGATTGTTTTCCCCGCAGAGGGTGAGGTAGGAGTTGTATATGCTAGTAATAGTGCCCATGCAATGGAGTGAATAAGTGTGTACATAATGTAATTTAAAGTAATATATTTACAAATATACAGATGTTCAAGATCAACTTCTAAACGGCTACAGGCTCCCGGGGAGGCGGGCGGGCGCATGTGAATCTGCAGCGACTAATGCCACGAACAGATGTACACTGGGTAAGTGACATTTTCCGTTCGATGGCATGTGTAGCTGCAGATACACATGCTGTGCATAGACTAGTAAGCAGTTATATCCCCAAAAGCGGTGGTTCAGCCTGTAGGAGTTGAAGTTGTTTGAAACAATGTTCGTAGTACTGCTTGGCCTACTGTGGCTTGTTGTGCCGTTAGCACATCTACACAGTAGTGTTTGGTAAATGTATGAGGCGTAGACCATGTAGCTGCCTTACATATTTCGGTCATTGGAATATTTCCTAGAAAGGCCATGGTAGCACCTTTCTTTCTAGTTGAATGTGCCTTTGGTGTAATAGGCAGTTCTCTGTTTGCTTTAAGATGACAGGTTTGAATGCACTTAACTATCCATCTAGCAATGCCTTGTTTAGAAATTGGATTTCCTGTATGAGGTTTTTGGAAAGCAATAAATAATTGTTTTGTTTTTCGAATTATTTTTGTTCTGTCAATGTAGTACATTAACGCTCTTTTGATGTCTAATGTATGTAGTGCTCTTTCAGCTACAGAGTCTGGCTGTGGGAAGAACACTGGTAATTCTACTGTTTGATTTAAGTGGAACGGTGATATGACTTTTGGTAAAAATTTAGGATTTGTCCGTAGAACTACTTTATGCTTGTGTATTTGAATAAATGGTTCTTGTATGGTAAATGCTTGAATCTCACTTACTCTTCTTAAAGATGTGAGGGCAATTAAAATTCAACTTTCCATGTTAAGTATTGCATTTCACAAGAGTGCATGGGCTCAAAAGGTGGACCCATGAGTCGTGTTAAGACAATGTTGAGGTTCCATGAAGGAACTGGTGGTGTTCTTGGTGGTATAATTCTCTTTAGACCTTCCATAAATGCTTTTATGACTGGTATCCTAAATAGAGAAGTTGAGTGCGTAATTTGCAGGTAAGCTGAAATTGCTTTAAGATGTATCTTAATGGAAGAAAAAGCTAGCTTTGACTTTTGCAGATGTAGTAAGTATCCTACGATGTCTTTGGCAGATGCGTGTAAGGGTTGAATTTGATTATTATGGCAGTAATAAACAAATCTTTTCCACTTATTTGCATAGCAATGTCTAGTGGTAGGTTTCCTAGCTTGTTTTATGACCTCCATACATTCATGTGTAAGGTCTAAGTGTCCGAACTCTAGGACTTCAGGAGCCAGATTGCTAGATTCAGCGATGCTGGATTTGGGTGTCTGATCTGTTGTTTGTGTTGCGTTAACAGATCTGGTATGTTTGGTAGTTTGACATGAGGCACTACTGAGAGGTCTAGTAGTGTTGTGTACCAAGGTTGTCTTGCCCATGTTGGCGCTATTAGTATGAGTTTGAGTTTGTTTTGACTCAACTTGTTTACTAGATATGGAAGCAGTGGGAGAGGGGGAAAAGCGTAAGCAAATATCCCTGACCAACTCATCCATAACGCATTGCCCCGAGACTGATCTTGTGGGTACCTGGATGCGAAGTTTTGGCATTTTGCGTTTTCCTTTGTTGCAAATAGATCTATTTGTGGTGTTCCCCCAACTCTGGAAGTAAGTATTCAGTATTTGGGGGTGAATCTCCCATTCGTGGATCTGTTGGTGATCCAGAGAGAGATTGTCTGCTAACTGATTCTAAATTCCTGGAATAAATTGTGCTATTAGGCGAATGTGGTTGTGAATCGCCCAATGCCATATTTTCTGTGCCAGGAGACACAACTGTGTTGAGTGTGTCCCTCCCTGTTTGTTTAGGTAATACATCGTTGTCATGTTGTCTGTTTTGACAAGAATGTGTTTGTGGCTTATTATGGGTTGAAATGCTTTCAGCGCTAGAAATACTGCCAATAGTTCTAAGTGATTTATGTGAAACTGTTTTTGGTGAATGTCCCATTGTCCTTGGATGCTGTATTGATTGAGGTGTGCTCCCCACCCTATCATGGAGGCATCTGTCGTTATTACATATTGTGGCACTGGGTCTTGGAAAGGCCGCCCTTGGTTTAAATTTATACTGTTCCACCATTGAAGCGAGGTGTATGTTTGGCGGTCTACCAACACCAGATCTAGAATTTGACCCTGTGCCTGTGACCACTGTGATGCTAGGCACTGTTGTAAGGGCCGCATGTGCAACCTTGCGTTTGGGACA
Source organism: Pleurodeles waltl (assembly GCF_031143425.1). Classification (NCBI taxonomy): domain Eukaryota; kingdom Metazoa; phylum Chordata; class Amphibia; order Caudata; family Salamandridae; genus Pleurodeles; species Pleurodeles waltl. The sequence continues at coordinate 440,496,630 of NC_090444.1, read as the reverse complement.
ATGGCTATGCATGAGGACATCATGCCTAGGAGTTTCATCACCATTTTGACTTGTATTTTTTGATTTGGATACATGGCCTGTATTACACTGTGAAATGCCTGAACCCTTTGTGGACTTGGAGTGGCAATCCCTTTTGCTGTGTTGATTGTCGCCCCTAAGTATTGCTGTGTTTGACACGGCAGAAGGTGTGACTTTGTGTAGTTGATTGAGAAACCTAGTTTGTGGAGGGTTTCTATGACATACTTTGTGTGTTGTGAACACCTTTCTAGCGTGTTGGTTTTGATTAACCAATCGTCTAGGTACGGGAACACATGTATTTGCTGCCTTCTGATATGTTCAGCTACGACTGCTAGGCACTTTGTAAAAACTCTTGGCGCAGTTGTTATTCCGAATGGCAACACCTTGAATTGGTAATGTATCCCTTGGAATACAAACCTTAAGTACTTTCTGTGTGAAGGATGTATCGGTATATGGAAATATGCATCCTTTAGGTCTAGTGTTGTCATGTAGTCTTGTTGTTTGAGTAGTGGGATTACGTCTTGTAATGTCACCATGTGAAAGTGATCTGATTTGATGTAGGTATTTAATGTTCAGAGATCTAATATAGGTCTCAGAGTCTTGTCTTTTTTGGGTATGAGAAAGTACAGAGAGTAAACTCCTGTTCCTTTCTGGTGTTTTGGTACTAATTCTATTGCTTCTTTTAGTAGTAATGCCTGAACTTCTAGTCCTAGAAGATCTATATGTTGTTTTGACATAGTGTGTTTTCGGTGGGACGTTTGGAGGGAATTTGAGAAATTCTATGCAATAACCATGCTGGATAATTGCCAGTACCCAAGTGTCTGTTGTTATCTCCTCCCAATGTTTGTAAAATTGGCTTAGTCTCCCCCCCACAGGTGTTATGTGTTGGGGATGTGTGACTTGGAAGTCACTGCTTGTTTTGAGGGGTTTTGGGGCTTTGGAACTTCCCTCTATTTTTTTGGAATTGTCCCCCTCTATATTGCCCCCGAAAATTTCCCCGCTGATATTGGCTTTGATAAGTGGGCCTTGCTTGTGAGGTTGTGCCCTCTGTAGGTTGACCTCGAAATCCTCCCCTAAATTGGGTTTTGCGAAATGTGCCTCTGCTTTGTGGGGAGTAGAGTGCGCCCATGGCTTTTGCGGTATCAGTATCTTTTTTGAGTTTTTCAATAGCAGTGTCGACTTCCGGCCCAAACAACTGCTGTTCATTAAAGGGCATATTCAGCACGGCTTGTTGTATTTCCGGCTTGAATCCTGACGTACGCAACCATGCGTGTCTCCTTATCGTTATTGCAGTATTTACTGTCCTTGCAGCCGTATCTGCTGCGTCCATTGATGATCGTATCTGATTATTGGAGATACTTTGTCCTTCTTCTACCACTTGTTGTGCCCTTTTTTGGAACTCTTTGGGTAAGTGTTCTATGAAATGCTGCATTTCGTCCCAATGAGCTCTATCGTATCTTGCCAAAAGTGCTTGTGAATTGGCAATACGCCATTGGTTTGCTGCTTGTGCTGCAACTCTTTTACCCGCAGCATCGAATTTGCGACTCTCCTTGTCTGGAGGTGGTGCATCTCCCGAGGTATGAGAGTTTGCTCTCTTGCGAGCTGCCCCAACAACCACAGAATCTGGTGTTAATTGCTGCGTAATATAAACAGGGTCTATTGGTGGTGGCTTGTACTTCTTCTCCACCCTTGGAGTTATGGCTCTGCCTTTTACAGGATCCTGAAATATTTGTTTGGAATGTTTTATCATTCCCGGGAGAATAGGTAAGCTTTGGTATTGGCTATGAGTGGAGGAGAGTGTATTAAACAAAAAGTCATCCTCAATTGGTTCTGAATGCAAGGTGACGTTATGAAACGCAGCTGCCCTTGAGACCACCTGCGTGTAGGATGTACTGTCTTCAGGTGGCGACGGCCTCGCAGGGTAACAGTCTGGGCTGTTATCTGATACAGGAGCATCATAAAGGTCCCATGCATCAGGATCATCTTGACTCATTGCAGTATGAGTCTGGGATTGCATCAGTGGTGGAGTGGCTACCGGTGATGTGTGCATTGATGGTGGTGGAGTTGTTTGTCTTGCCACCTTTGCCTGTGGCTGCTTGTCCTTTTCTTGAAAGGCAAGTCTTCTTTTCATTTTAATTGGGGGAAGAGTGCTTATCTTCCCTGTGTCTTTTTGAATGTGGAGCCTTCTTTGAGTGTAGTCTGGCTCAACAGATTCAAGTTCCTCTCGGAAACTTATGTCCTTGCATTTGGGAGGACAATCCCTGTTCCTCTGTGTAGGAACCTGTTTTCGGTTCCGAGGCTGGATGTTTTGGAATCGAAATCTTTTCGGTTGCCTTTTTGGGCTCCGAGGAAACCTTCTTTATTTTCGGCATCGTGGTGTCTCGGTGCCGAATCTGCTCGGAGCCGCTGTCTCGGGCCCGAGATTGTTGTGTGGCGGTATCTCGACCGGAGTCGGATGACTTCGTCACATGCATGCCCTTTTTCTGTGCCGATGATCGGTCACCTATTTTTCGGGTTAAGCCATGGCCTGTTGGCGGTGGCGTCCCCTGGGCTTTTGTTGCCTTCTCGTGAGTCTTATGTTTCGACGTCTTACTCACGGTTTTCGGCGTTTCTTCTGGATCGAGCTCGTCCGAGTCCTGGATGGGGAAGGTTTCTTCTTCCTCCTCGAAACGCCCTTGTCCTGTCGCAGTCTTCCTCGACCGAAACACTCGACAGGCTTCACAGGTATCCTCCTTGTGCTCTTGAGACAGACACAAGTTACAGACCAGATGCTGATCTGTATATGGATACTTGTTATGACATTTTGGGCAGAAGCGGAATGGGGTCCGTTCCATCAGCCTTGAAGAGACACGTGGCCGGGCCGACCAGGCCCCGATGGGGGGATCGAAAAAACCCCGAAGGGCCACCGGAGCTCTTCAAAAGTCGGTGTCGATCTGTTGTAACTAACCCGATACCGAACGCAAACAATACCGACGATTTTTCCGAGATTCTAACTAACTTTCCGACCCGAAACACGGAGCGAAAAGGAACACGTCCGAACCTGATGGCGGAAAAAAAACTATCTAAGATGGAGTCGACGCCCATGCGCAATGGAGCCGAAATGGGAGGAGTCCCTCGATCTCGTGACTCGAAAAGACTTCTTCGAAGAAAACCAACTTGTAACACTCCGAGCCCAACACCAGATGGCGGGATGTGCACAGCATGTGTATCTGCAGCTACACATGCCATCGAACATATATATATATATATATATATATATATATATATATATATATATATATATATATATATATATATATATATATATACACACACACACACACACACACTCGCACATAATTATTTAATATACTCACTTGTAAATATAGTGCATAGACAAGAAATATTAAAATGTATAGTAATATAGTAAATAATTTCAGCATAGATCATTGCTGACTGTCCACTGGAGGTCTGCAATCAGTTCTGGCTGAAAGATGTCAAAACTACAAAGGGAGACTATGAGAAACTGGTTTATTAGTTGTGAGGGATGAGGGCCCTGCAATTGCCTTTTTACTTGGAGCCAAGTAACCCATCCTCTACTCAGGAGAGATGGTGTGGGATATATATATCCTATTAATTTGCTAATTTATACATCAGGTAGATGGAAGTAATTTTGGTGACATCCTCATATCACATTACACCCTTAGTGGGTCCTGAACCTCATAATCACAATGTCCCCCCACATCCATACCAGATGCAATATCACATTATAAGGTAGTTTCAATATATATAAAACAGGCCTACTGCTTTGGTCCAGTTATTGCCACATTAATATTAGAAATCACATGTTATACAGTGTCAAGGCAATACATTAAAAAAGATGCCAATATGTAAAAGGCAGATAGACTTTGTCATGATGTCATCATGTTAATAAAACAGCCATTTATTGCGATTTACTGCTGTATCACCATTTAAACCAATGGAATTAATAACCATGTGTTCATTAAATATACAGGCACTGAACTGTTCATTAATAATACTGTCAATAAAGAACTGACATTCAGAGCAATCTTGAGGTGGTATCACAGTTTTTCTTTACTTGTTTCAGGCCAAATAATGCAGTCATAGGACCAACCACTAAGGGTCTCGACACTCCTGAGCTGAAGAGCAAAGGCTCCAGCTTTGGGAGCGCTTAAAAAAAATGGGCAGACTTTTCCTGGGTCATACATTTATTGCCCCCTAAAACTTGGAGCAAGTTTTGAATAAATCACTGGGGGCTGCTGCACTTACTGCATCCCAGCACAACAATTAAAACTTGCATTTATGGTGTCCCTGTCCCTCCTAAAGCACCATGAGGGAAAACAATTTGGCACAAACAGCCGTCTCAGTGCTTTATGCGGGCAACCCATTCCCAAAAGTGAGATTATGTAATGAGTGGGCTTAGGCAGTGAGTGAAGGGGACCTGCCATGTTCTTTGCTCTTTTTTGGGGGGCCCCTGGTGGGAACCCCATGACCCCCGTTACCTCCAGGCAACTACCTGGAGCAGCACCAGTCCTCTAGTCGGCACAGTTCTTAGAGCGCCTGCCAGACGAGAGCAGCCTCCTTCTTTGGCTCCCACCTGCACTGTGAGCCATATTTATTCTCCCTGTCCCTAAGAAACAGATCAGAGTGGCAGTAGGCAGCCCCCTCCACCAAATACAGGGGCAGCAACACACCCAGCCATAAGTTCTTGCAGCCCTCCTCTAGGAATCAGTGTCCTATGGATGGGGACCCGTCTCCATTCAATGTTCTGCGGGGAGATGTGGGCCTGCAGCTGAAATCCTAAAGCGGGGCTATCTTCTATTACAAAATCAAAGCAGTGTTGTATAAATGATTAAATGATTAAACCATGTGATATTCCAGAAGTGATTCTCAAGAGCAGTGATTTGTGGGCTTGCTCTCATAAATAATTACCAGAAGTTCGTCCATAGATGAGAATGTCTCTATACAAAGTACTATTTCCCTATCCCCAATTCGCATCGGGCTATGGTAGGATTCACCCTATGAATGTTAATGCTGCTGACACTAAGGGCACGCTGGAATTAAAATGTTAAAATGTGGTGCACTGAAATAACATAACTTTGCTGAGACAGATGACGAGCTAAACAGGAAGACTGCATAAAACCGTCCTAGAGATATATACATAGAGCATCAACACCAATGAACTAATCCTCTCATACGTTACAACGAAGGATACTTTGAGTAGCAGTAGCAGTTTAGGCATCAAAGAGGTAAGTAGACAAAGACATGGTTTAAAGCACTCTGATATTTTACTTTATGCTACAGCCTGTCATCACTCCATGCATGAGGACTTATTTGCCCCAGAGGAACCACAACAGAGGTCACACTACCTAAAATAGTCTTTTGCATGAAAAACAGCTGGATCAGGAAGGTGGGATACTGTGTTTCCTGCCTGCTTGCAGGAAAAATCTTTCATCTGTAGAGACAAATTCACTTTACTACACATTTCAGGGGGGATACAGTTAAGGTCATTGGAACATGGATTTCCTGCTATTATATGTAGCCTTGCTACACAAGAAAGCACTTGCAGGTAATGAATGCACAATCGGTACCCAGAGCAATTACTAGCACTTCAGATTAATACTAGCATTTCCATTTACCACTTTACTGCTAAATGAGGTGCTAAAAGTGGTGTGGTTGTGCCCAGTCACAGTTCTAAAGTCCCATGTCCCTAAGGGACTCACCAGCACTTCACTAAGGATGTCAGTAAGGCAGAAATGTGAAAGTGAGGTTTTTGTGATCCTCTGCTCACCTGGGTAGGATCTGAACCTTTAGGTTGAATTATCCCATTGGGGTGAGACTACAGCTAATTTGCATATGATGTTCCCACCCCCGTTGGTAGCGAAGATGAGATTGTTTCCTGAATAAATACCACTGGTCCAGAATATTTTGAGTATTCTATTTGTCACTTCTACATCGCCTATTAGGAAGGGCACTGTAACTATTCTAACCAGGGCCTTTGGATTGCAGCTGGTAAACCTTGGACAATTTTTCAGAGGTGTTACTGAGGAAAGCAAACATTCTTCTGTACTTTCTTCACTATGTGTCTCAAAGCTAAATACTGTGAGGGGACTAAATATTTGGCTATATTCTCTTACAGGAAGTTGTACTAGTATACCAATATAAAAAAGAGCTCCAGCAGATGCTTTTTGTTAACAGAACAGCCACAGTGAATGGTTTACTTCTCTAAGGTATCAAGGCGGAGTGTGAGTAAGAAGCCGAATGTAGGAAGATGCTGTGGCAAATTTACTGAAGAGCACTGGCTTTCTAGAGAAGGACATGCTGGTTTTGATTTCCAGAAACAAGACAATGACCTTAAGTCAGGGAAGACTGGTGATCTGATGCAGAAGGAATCACATTCTGGCAATGAAACTCTCATTCCCATGACCCTCTAAATAGGTTTCATAATACATTGTTTCGTGCTTGAGACAACCATACTCAAACTCTTGATGACATTTTTGAAAATATAATGGATTTCTAAACACTACAGAACAGTTCAGTGCCAGATCATTTTGGTGATGAAAGGACACGCAGGCAGTAAGTAACAGTGGCCATGTTACCAACATTACATTGAAACCCTTACCCTTGCAACTCTCACCTACTTTTAAAATGAGGGGTTTGGCAGATAATGATGTTGCATAAGCAGTCATTCTACAACCCCCCCGTCCCCCATCCCTCCACATAAGAGGGAACATATGACAGTCTAAATGGCAGCAAAAGATGATTGAGGCCAACTATGAAACTCTTACAGCTCTTGGGGAATCCGTTTTATACAAGTACTGGCAACGTCAATAAGTCTTGCCTAAGCAAGACCTACTGGCTTTGTCAATGTGATTTTTTTTACCATTTTGTACCGCAGTGCATCGACTTTGCAGCATGGCTGCAGTAAAAAGAAAATGGAACCTTGACACAATCAGCGCTGGCCAGGTCACTGTGATTTTTCCCCCTGCTTTCATCCATGATGCACAACAGCTGCTGTACAACATGGCTAAGCAAAACAATGACAAAGCCAATAGCTCTTGCGTCGGCTTTAGAGAGGGAAGGGGCAAGCAACACCCAGGAGGGTAGTGGTGGGCAACAAACAATGGGAAAAATGGGAGGAGGCAAGCAACAAGGGGAGAGGATGGGAGGAGGCAAGCAACAACAGGAGAGGGGTGAGTGGTCAAGCAATAATGGTGAAAGGTACAAGGGGCACGCAACAATGTGAGAGGGAAGGAAAAAGCAAGTTTGTTTTCTCTGCGGGACAGAAAGACGGGAAGGGGCAGGCAACAACACAGGCAGGTGCAAACAATGATGGAAGCAACAATGGGGAGGGAGCCAGGAGGCAATCTACAACACTGAGAGAGATGGGAGAGTGCAAGGGGCAAGCAATAATAGTGAGTGCGAGGTGGAGGGGGAAGTACAGGAGACAGGCAAGCATATATTCTCTGGAGTGTTACAGCTGGAGAAAAAAAAAAGTAGCCAGGGCCCGAAAGCGCGAGCAGTGGAAGGATGCTCACTGGGAAAAGAAGCAGTACCTGGCATATGCTTTAGGGGACGGACAAACACACATAGAAGAAGTGAAGCCAGCATGCGTTGACCAGTGAGAAGCAAGGAAATTAGTGACTATGAAGCCAATCAATGGTAAGCAGTGGGCGTGCTCCAAGCCCCTTGTAAGCTAACAAAATGTCTTGAAAGCAACAATGCAGGGGCTGCCTCACGCAAGACCTAAAAAGGTCCAGGCGAGGTGAAATTTCATGTGACAGTGTGAAGGGCAAAACATATACTTTCACTGTCCCTTTAACTCTAGGAAAGTGACTAACTCACAAGGAATACATTGTTTCAACTTTTCTGCCATGCCCTGGACGCACTTCTTGAGATATTGGATTACAGTGAATTGTACTTGGAGGCTGAAAGGAAAATAACAGCCAAGACAAAGGAGACTTGGTTTCTACTTTAAAATATGATCTTAGCATAATGTCAGTCCATCAAAGTCAGCTGTGCGAGGTCTTGCTGCAGTGTAAAAACCATGTTATTTCCCTTTTAAAAAGTATCTTTATTTTCATTTTAAAATGTAAAACAAATAGCACTGGATAATGCGCAATAGGCGATTTTGGAGACATTTGACACTTTCCCACATAGTTTGCTTTACCATCTCTTAAGCAGTATTACTTCCAGACACTGGGAATGCAGGGATCAGGTCACCAGGTCAACATACATAAATAAAAGGCCACACATAAGCACCCAAAACTAAATTAATTTCAACCAAAAGTACAAGGGATTAAATTCAATACTCCAACAGATAACACTCCGCTATTCCAATCAATGAACCACTCCATTCCCCATACATTTATGTTTCACAGAAACAAATGAGAATATTTACCTTCACATCTGCCCTTGTCTTATCCGTAACCTCCATTACAAATTCACATGATTTGCCATTCGGTGGGTTCATAAGATGGTTAAGAATGTATAAATCTACTGTTGCACCCAGGTTGTCTATGTTGGAGACGAATATGTATTCCTTCCCCTCATCTATTAGGGTATCCAGCAAGCCGGAGTTACGGAAGCTTGCATATATGTCACCGTGGCCTGGAGGATACCAAACCTCTGCATTTTCCCCAGAGTACGATAAATCCTTGGCTATAGGAAGCAATGACTCCTTGTTTATTCTAGGATACCTGGAAGACAAAAGAGAAAACGAGATAAAACAATCATAACAAATTGATTATCACTGTGTGAAAAAATTTACTTCTGCATGAAAGAGGAGTATAATAACAGGACAATGTAAAAATATAATTATAATCAGGAGTGCAATGCACACAAACGTTTCAAGCAGCGACAAACATGTTCAAACACATAATAACGAACTATTGGATATGTAGAAATAGGTATCAGGGCCTTGCAGGACAACAGCAAAAACGGTGTAACTCTACATAACATATACAACATTCGTGGCGAAAGAAGACAAAATGACTGTCGGCTGTCAGCCAAAAAGAATACCTATGCATTTTAAAGTAAGGATTTGAAGCACTGACTGTTATATTGATGGTGCAGAACCATCTAACATCTAAGTATATATACAAAATATATGTCAATTTCAAGGGCTGAGCTGGGCATATCCTGAAGGACATTACTTACATTTTACATTTGGAAATTCCTTTTACTGAGACCCATCACTCCACCTCCCCGATGACCTAGACTCACCTTCTATAACGAACTTGAATGATGCAAAAGCTTATTATCTGTGTAAGCTCCCGGGCTGCAATCATAGCCATACGGCTTCTGTACTTTGCCTGTGCTGCTGTCTGCAACAGTCAACAGGCTGGTCAGTCCAAGTGGGCTACATCTGCACTCCCTGGATGACCCACACACTGCCACCTAATTTACCATAACATAATATGCACCTTCTACCAAAGGACAATGCTGCTGAGTATTTAACAGGCAAGTGTCAGAGAACCCTCGTAACGCTTACTGGATAAAAGCCAAGTCTGGGCCAATGACTAACCAGCCACATAATGGAGCCAGTCATAAGGTCATGGCTACCAAATAAATGGCTAATATGGGTTCCTGTTCCTGCTGCAAGAATTCACAGGTCCAACAAGCTCACTTGGTCCTAATTCAACACTTGTAGTCTCTCTGAATAAACATACAACGTGCTCTCATCCCCCACTGAGAAATGTTAACCCCCCCTTCAAACCACAGCATCACGTATTCTATAAATTATCCCCTTTTTGGTTATCGAACAAGGAAATTGTAGAAAATGCCAAATACATTCCAGGAGAAAGTGGTTACTCTTTTGTCATCTCCTCTTTGACATGTTTGTAACGAACTAGGAAGTGCGTCCTTTAAGGTATATCCCCCCATAACATGAACTCACTGTATTATATGCACTTTTAAAAAGCACGGAAACCGACTCAAAGTCCTACTGAGCTCCAAATCACTTCTTTTAAAGGTAGATCTGAAAGTGACTGAACAGAAAATTTGTGCGTACAACTTAAACTCTGAGTGCACAAAAATAGGTTCACTCAGGGTTCTGCTTTTCATTCACAGGATCACTCTTCTGAAAACCAAGAGCCTCTCAGGGGTGTGCTACGTAAATTATCAACCTCTGCAAAAACACTCTTGACAACTGACACGCTTATGCTAAATTCTCTCCTGATAACAACCCAAACGCACATAAACATGTTACAGATAACAGCTAAATTATTTCACCATGCATCTGTTCTCGATTGCCATGTTTTGTTACTATGGGCCATATGTACGAACACATTTTCCCATAGACACAGAATGGATAAAACCCCTTGCTATATCTGGCCCTATGTCCGTTAGAAACATTGTGCACCAGCAGCCTTAAAAAACAAGTCTGAAAGTTAGTGCAACAAGAGAAAAGTTGGTAAAGTGAAACACTGAGCAACACCAGGTGTAATAGCAAGCATACAGAATTTGTAAGGAACAGAAATACCCCAAGGAACACAGTGCACCTCTAAAAAGCAAGGACACATTACTTCTGTGCTATTGTTTTATTCCCCTCCAACGTACTGTGAAATATACACAAGTGCTGGATGGAATGCTTACATTCATCTCAGCCACTGGTAATTAGGCTGGACCGGCATCAGTAGTCATCATTTTAAGCTCAGGGACCAACCTTATCAGGCACTTTTGACTGCTCAACAAAGCTCTTGCCAATCAATGGCTGGCACCAACTCACCTTAAGCAGATAAGGTGCTCGTCTATGCAAGGAGAATTTACAAGTCACTTTAGATCCTCTTTGTTGGGAAGAGGAGCTGAACTTACTTGGTCTCATACCAACCCAGAAAAACCTCTATCTGTGAATTTTGTTTTTACTCATCACTGTAAATAATATGTTACTAATACCAAAACTAATGTATTCAAATCACTGATCTGAGAAGAATGAAAGGCTGAGTCAGTCTTGCCAGGATTCATGTTTTGTGGTCAGCACAGTACACAAATGACAGCTGCTGAACTTGCAGTCATATTATCCGCTAGGTGTTGTGAATGTATGCCTGGTAGCTGGTAATACCAATTAATCATTTGTGCTGCAAATGCTAAATGTAATCATCTAATACTTATGTGATTCATTTTACTGCCCGAGAGTATACTATTAAAGATATTTTCCAAACGTTTACCGAACTAAAGTGATAGATGTCTAATAGTAGACGGCAATTTGTTTTATTTTTGTAGCAAGTAAAAGTGAGTTGCGTTTCAAAGGCACTTTTTTCTCCATACCCTAAGCATAGCAGAATATTCTTGTACTCTAAATGTTCATAGAAATACCAGGCGGTTATTAGTAACTTACACAGATTGGTAGTTCCATAGAATTCAGAGGGTTCATGCAAATGCTGTGCAACCCGAAACAGGGAAATGCCACATCACAGCACTCTACTGACCTATTATACAGGAGGAAAATATTTGATAAATAATACATCGTACACCAATAAAAATGCTTTGGACCTGCTGAAATGTCTCGAAATATGATGGTACAAAACACACCGATTTGTTGATAAATAATTGTGTCACTTTCAACTGGAAAAGACCTAAGAAAGAACAATATGAACGAAAGCAGTTTTATCCCCGTGGGCATGAAATTAAGGTTCCCATGACCTCCTCAAAAAAGCCTTTGTTCCGATCCCAATTCAATATTAAGAGATAGTATGTCTTAATTGTACTTTCAGGAAGGGTTAAGCTTCTAAAATGTGCAAGAAGAAGCACATGTTTGCTATAAATATGTGAGTGACAAACGTTTGAAATTAATTTCCTTTAGCCCCCGGGTTCTGCTGATGTCAGAGTGCTGCTATTAGTTTCAAGTTACAAAATCCCCACATTTTGACTCACAGACCCACTACCACAACTGTGTGTGCATCATAGCAAAGTAGAGGAAGTTAGCTAGAAAAAGGCCTTTTCTCTATTTAAGGTTTAATTATGTCTGACAACAGACTTCCTAATACCTGCTTGTGGGCGTAGATGTTGTAAAATGCAGCTTTCTGTCCTATTTCTCTGAACATAATTCATAATGTGGGGGGGAGGGGGCTGCAGCACCTCCCACACCAAGTTTCAGCGCCACTGTACGAGACAAGGTTCCTAGGTTCAGAATGTGCTATTTTACCATGCCCATTCCTTACATCCCGTCATTAGTGCAGTTCTGTACAGCTCTTACTACACAGACTCATTTTTCTAAATTATAACTTTCGGTTTTCCTTATTTTCCCAGTACTGTGGTTTGAAATAGTAAACACTTCTAATACAGGAGGAGAAATATAAACTGTGGAGCAGGAAATGCATAGTGTTGAAATAACAGTATAATACAACGACACCAATATTCGGTCAGTAGAACACCAGCACCAAATCCGGGTGGTGGGCTATGAAATATGACCCTAGAACAGAGGTTTTCAGACTTGGGGGCGGGCCACCCTAGGGGGGCCTCAAGTGATCTCAGGGGGGGCGCCAGACTCTGGCCAAAAGAAGCATTATACAGATAACAGGCCTTTGTTTTAAGCAGAAGCATGTTGTTGCATTAAAAGAATATAACAGTACTTATCTGCAATGTTTAAATAGGTATAGACAAATTTAAACATTGCCATCTTTATGAAATAATTGTGAAAAATTCTGAGGGGGGCCAATGATTTATATTTTTCAACTGGGGGGGCACAGCATTAAAAAGTTTGGAGACCACTGCCCTAGAAGGTACTCGTACCAAGCGTGGATGGAACAATGATAGTTTGACTTCTTTAGAACAGCTAACCTAGTATCTCAAGCCACACCTTAGAAACTGGAGCCCGTGCCTGACAAATGTAGGTGCACATCATTGGCATGAGGTGAGTATTCGGAGCATGTATATAGTAGGTCTGAGCAATGCTATGGTTTACAAGGCCGAGAATGTTTGGCTCTGATATGCGCACGTTGAAATGGAGTTTTACCTGCTCTGGTTGAAGGTATAAATTTTCACTCGACAGTGACTGTATTTCTGCAAGATTTTCTTGGTGTCTTCATCGGTATTGAAAGAGTTCATGAGGACAAGAGGAACAGCCGTGTCATAAGTTTTGTTTAGATGCTGAAAAAAATAAATTGGATAGCACTTTACTTTTTTACGTTCATGAACGTCTGCGTAGAGCAAGCTTTTACAACAAATCACGCGTGAGTAAAGCTCCAGCTGCACCGCTTGCCCTAAAGGTAAGCAGGACTAAGGGGGAGCAAAGTAGGTTTAGATTCCGAAAGACAAAAGTCTTTCAAGTAGACTGTAAAATCATTATAATAGACTTTTTTAAAGTATGTTATTTCATCCCTTTTTCTTAGTTGTGGGGGGTGGGGAGAAGCGGCATTGTCAGATAAGAGCGGACCTAATGGCACAGTGATTGGGGGATGTTTGTGGGGTGGGGATGCTGAAGTGGCCTTGAAAAAATTTTACAATTAAAAGAGAAGGTGAGAAATAAATTCGGACTATTTCTTAAACTTCCTAACAACAGAGAGTTAGCAGGTAACCTGACATATTTGCATGTGTGATCAAGACTAAATCAATACAGTTCAGTTTGTCTTTTTTTTTAATCTTTGTTTTTTTACTCAAACACTTCCATTCCATATAAATGATGCTACAATTTCTGACAACATGTATTCTCTAGTCAAAATTTGTGGTGAAAAATTCCAAGAAGCCGACGAGATGTTCGAAACGGTAAAGAAACAGCTTCTAGCTGACCAATCCGCACCTCACAGAATTCTACCGCCCTACCATACTAACAGTCTTTACCCCACTCATGCCATACTCCAGTTCTTTATTCAACACGTCACTCACACTGCCCCATCCATACATACTCACAACGTTACAACACATCTTCCCCCTCATGAATTGCACTCAAAAACTAACAACTACACACTAACACAAGCAGTAGCAGGCGGTGACCCACAACAGTGGACGGTCACCGAACAGAGTGCCAAACCCAGTTGCAGGCACTGTAATAAGTCACAATGCCTTCAGGCTCACATTCCAAAGCTCTCAATCATGGCTCCTTAACAGGTGGGCCAGGAATGAGTGCTCAAGACTGAATGCAATGCTAGTTTCTCACAGTGCCTATCAGTTGGCCAAAAAGATAGAAATATAAAGAAATAGGTTTTCACCCACACTCCTCGTCCTTGTCTTGATTGCAGTCAGCGCAACAGCACCTCAGGAAGCCTCAGTCAGCTCCCTTCTCCAAATACCGACGCTACTCATGCTGCAGATGAACAGCAGGAGAGCAGGGCCAGGATTGGCTGGAGCAGGGTGCCTCGACTTTTCTGCAGGCACAGGAGGTCTGTGGCTTCCACCTACCTGTTTAAGACAGCTACGTGGAGAGATTTACACTGCCCATCAGCCTGGCCATCGCAAGGCAGCAGGCCAAAGTGATATGCGAAGTGTAAATTGGTTGAGTGAGCACCACTCCCTTGCTGCCACTCTACAGCAATGCCCTTCCCCCAAACACCGCTTGTGCTGGGAACGGTGAAAAATAACATGGTAATTAATTTTTAATGCCATTTTATTTTTCACTTTTGCTGCACTGGCAGCAGGGGAAAGGTGGAGTAGGGGGAGTGTTGCTGACCACAAGGCAAAATCCTTAATTCTCACAGGGACTTTATGCCCACTGATTGCACATTCTGGTTCCTGTTCTGAGCCACATATCCTATCATCACCAATTTTAAGTACTTTAGGGAATTACTACACTACCACCATATACCACACACAAACATCATTGACATGCAAATACAAAAAATGCACTGCAACCATGAAAAACGATTCTTTGCTCCACTAGAACTTCCAACACTGACCTCAGACTAATTGCTTCAGTGACACACTGACATCCTATTCATATTCCAGAATCAACCATCCTCCACTGTCTCTGCAGAGTTGAATACTTCCATAACTCTCTAACACACACACACACGGGCACGACTGGTGGTCGCCAGTTCGTATAGTCAGGACCATGACTCCATAGAAAAAGGTATTTTTGACTTGCCTATATCTTTGGCGCTGTTTGACGAATCTTCACAAAATGTTCCCAAAAAGTGTGCCTGTGATTCAAGTTGAGCATGGAAAGTTTTGGGGTGATCCATCAAGCGGGATCCGAAAAAAATGGGGGGGAGAAGGGGTTAAAAAATGTGCATTTCCCATGTTGATTCCCATGGAAGTTTTGAATTACACCAAATCTATCACAAGTTTATGATAAATTAAGGGAAATCCAAATTTGTATATCTAGAGCCACGGATTCTCCCGGACGACTTCACAAATAATAAGAGCCTGTGCAGAGATCTGCAAAGCTCTGATTGGCTGCCAACACTTCAACCAGGAAGTGTAAGCAGCCATCTTGGGACACTGCTTCAGACGAGTCCCTAAAAAAATGGAAAGCCACCTCCCTGGGGCTTTGATTCAGTTATAGGTGGGGGAAGGTAGGATGGGAGGAGGACGAGGAAGAGGCGCACGGCCAACTCAGGAGCCCTGGGCACCCCCACCTCCCGGGGCTAGAGTAACAATTAATTGGGGTAGAGGGAGTGGGGGGGCACATGCCTCATCCCCCCCGCAGCCCCGGGGACTGCCACCTCCCCAGGACTAAAGTAACAATGAATGCGGTGGGGGGCTCCCGCCCAAAGCCCCGGGCACAGCCATCTTCCAGGGGGTAAAGTAACAACTAATGCGGGCAGGCCACGTAGCCCCCAACCGAAGCACCGGCAACCGCCATCTCCCTGGGGCTAAAGTAACAATGAATGCGGGAAGGCTACACAGCCCTCCCCCTCCAAAGCCCCGGGGACCGCCACTTCCCTGGGGCAAAGTAACTTAACCCGGGGGGCCTGAGCAGTCCCCCGCCACAGCCCCGGGGACCACCAGAAAAGGAAGGAGGTCTGTTGAAGACCCCCGGCTCCAGGGACCACCACCTCACCAAGGTAAATTTCAAATGTTGGAGGAGGGCCTTGCAGGCCCCTTCGAGGAGCCAATAATGGCCCTAAGGACTGCCACCTCACAGGGTCCCAGTGGCAGATCTTGGCCGGGGGAGGAGGATTAGGCAGTTCTCCTTCCCCCCCCAAAAAAAATATATATATATAACCCATAAGGCCGGGCCTAGGGAATGGGATCCCCAGGACCTAAATCTTCCCAGGGAGGGGGACCACGCACACCCACTGAACTGTAGTATGCCCCGGGGATGGAGTCTCCAGGAACAAAATCGACTATGGGAGGGAGGTCACGTGGCCCCTCCACCCCACCCTGAAAATTCAACCAATGAGGTAGCACTTACTAACTAACCAGTATAAAGTGCTCCAGTTGGCTGGACATTTTGTGCAAAACTGTGCACTCTTGTTGGATAAATGAACAGGTGAGCTTCCATTCTGGCCATGATGCTCATTTCACAGAAATTAACCTCAACAGGAAGCACTTACAAAGATAAACATAGCAGGAGCCCCAGGTGAAGCTCCACTTCTGGAAAGGACAAATGATCCTAACTCCTGAGCTTGGCAAAGGCAAAGCAAGTGTGTTTACTTCGCGATTCCACATTGAAAAATGATCTGAAATCCTTTGAGGAGGTAAATGCCTCTTCCACCTATTGGAGCGCAACCACACACTAACAAACTTACATAGGCCCTTTCACACCCAGAGAGACACTCACACTCTGACAGCCACTCTTACACTCAGAGACATCCTCTCACACCTATTCTCACACCCAGAGAGACAGGCACTTGGGCCAACTCCTGCCATGCACAGCCAGATGCCATCAGCTGAGGTAACTAACTTGCGCCCTCGCTTGCACTATTACAGCACACATGATAACTTTTATAACGTCAACAAAAACATAAATTAAAAATTAGAAGTCAATTATTGAAGAAAATACTGTGGATGGCGGGGGCACAACTTAGTTATCTTAGGCTGCGAGTTATAGTTACTTGAAATAACCACCTATAGCTGCTGAATTTCTCTGGTTTTGTGTGAGTAAGTTTAGAACCTAAATATTACATCCCTGTAAACTTTGTTTTTTAAGTGATATATATATAAATAAAAGAAAGGAACACACACACTCACATATACTCATACATACACAAACATATATATATATCTTACCTAGTGGCGGTCGCTACTAGGTAGTTATAGTTCGCATCATGTTTCAACAGAAACAGCATTATTTGATTTGCTTATATCTTTGGCATAGTTTGACTAATCTTCACAAACTTTTCCCAAAAAATTGCCCCAGTGATTTCTGTTGCGCACGGAAAGATTTGGGCTGATCGATCATGAAGGAGCTGAGAAAAAAAGGGGGGGTGGGGGAGGTAAAACAAAATGTGGGTTTCCCCATGTTAATTCCCATAGGGCCTGTCAACACGACTAGAGCCCAAACAGCTGGATAGAATTACACCAAATTTGGCAGAACGTTAGCTTTTGGTACGCAGATTATGCTTTTGCTTATTTGGTGTAAATCCGTTCAGTAGTTTAAAAGAAATTAAAAGGAAAATACATTTGTATATCTAGGGCCGCAGATCCTCGCTGACAACTTCACAAACAATGACAAACTTGTGCAGGGAAATGCACAGCTCTGATTGGCTGCCAACACTTCAACCAAGAAGTGTTGGCAGCCAATCTTGGGACTCGGCTTCAGCCAAGTCCCAATAAAAAACACACACAAAAAAGGAAAAGGGGCTAGGGTAGGTACACTCTGACACCTTAACTGTGGTGTTGGGGTCCCAGAGGGACCCTTCCAGAGTAAAAAAGAAGCACTTTTTTTCACAGCAAAAAAAACAACAACAACAAAAAAAGAAAACAAGCACAGGCTTCCGCGCTTGTTTTTTGTAAACTCCCCAGGTGGGCCAGGTCCCGGGCATGTAAAAAAATAAAATAAGGAGAGGAGCACACTGGACCCCGGGGACCACCACCTCCCCAGAGCTTTAATGGAAAGTAATGTGGGGGTGGGCGCACACAGCCCCTTTAGCACTAGGAACCGCCACCTCCGTGGGGCTCAAATGTAATGTAACGAGTGGGGACGCCACTTATAGTTAGTACCTAGTTTCTGTAGAAAAAGCGTTTTTTGCCTTGCCTATATCTTTAGCGCCTGTTGAGGAATCTTCGAGTGTTCGAAAAAAAATTGACACTCACTTCAGCTGGTGTCTGGGAAGTTTCGGGGTGATCCGACAAGCAGGGGCCGAGAAAAAGGGGGATCCCAAAACGTGCCTTCCCCATGTTAATTCCTATAGTTTTTTTTTTTTTTTTTTTTAAACAGAACTACAGCCTGAAACGTTGGACGGAATTATACCAAATTAGGCAGAAATGTAGCTGTTATCGCTATTTGGTGTAAATCTGTTCAGTAGTTTTTGAGATATTAAAAATATTATATATGTATATGTAAGGCTCCGGAATCCTCCTGATCTAGTGCTGAGATCTGATTTGCTCCCAACACTCCAACAAGGAAGTGTTGGCAGTCATCGCTGGACTCTGCTTTGTCCCCGTAATAAAGATGAAAAAAAAAAAATTTTAAAAAAGAAAGGCGCCAGGGTATGGACATCCTGACCCCTTAGCTCTGGTGCTAAGGACAAAAAAGAATTAAAAAAAAAAAAAAAAACTGCAGGTACAGTACATTTGGTGCCCTGTGGAGATGACAGTGAAGAGGGCCCCCATGAACAAGGTGAAAGCTGTGGACCATTGCCCCAAGAGCAAGGTCCCACATATGTGTAGGGGCCATGATGAGCAGGCAAAGCGCTCCAGGGAAGTCCAACAAAAGCCCTTCCTCAGTTGGGTGGGTGCTGCCGGAAGTCTTGTTGCCGGAAAATAAGGGAGGAGTCGCCTCCTCCCCTCCCCGGCACTCCAGCACTCTCGTGTCCCCATTCTGGACGAGCCCTATACCCAATCATTGGTTACAGTCAAATGATTTTCTCTGCTGTCTGAGGAGTAACGGAAGGGAGCGGAACAGATGATGTGCTAAGCTGAGAGGTTACAGAGTCTATCAGAGGAAGCATTGTCCAAGCACCCAGACAAGCAAATCCTTGCAGGGTTACAGATATGAGCCGACATGGTAAAGGCAGAGATTCTCCCTTGTTGTGCCTGTGCAGGTCACAGAACACCAGAGACAGTGGAGGCCCCCCTGTGCGACGCCAGTTGGCGGTGCCGTCCACGTTGAGGAACGGTTGATTTAGAGCTGTTCCTTCATAATGTGGAAGCATTTGCCTCCGGATTGTCCTGTCTCCACTGTTCAACCCAGACCCAGGAATCACAGGTACCAAGTAAATGTAGGTTTTTTCGTTCATCATTACCTTCAGCTTGGTCAAGAATAATAGGAGTGATTTATGTCCAAATTTCTTAGTTTACATTTCATACCAGCAAAGGATGCCTGCATGCACTAGACCGCATTGGTGTGGTCCAGAAAAGGTTAGATCTGTGCATTTTCATAGGTGATCATACCCAGCCATTTGGTGGCCTGCAGCACTCCGCCCTGGCCCATAAAAGGAAGTAATTTAGCTTAGACCCAGTCTCAAGGGAGCGCAGACAGGGAGCATAGCAAGGGCACCCTGTGAGCAGGATCTACAGTTAAGTGGGGTGACAACCCCCCCCAAGAGCAACCTTGGTGGATGTCCAGATTTCAAAGAAGGCAGTGGGATCACCACCCTCTACGTCCTCTGGGAAGCCAATGATGCCAATGTTATTATGCTTGGATCTGCCATCAAGATCGTCTAGTTTCTCTCCAGTTGTTTGACTTTGTGCGGTCTTCACCCTGGTTTTTGAAGGAGCACATTTGAGGCTGGAGGACAGAGCTGGGTGACTCCATATTTAACTCTGAAAGCTTTCTCTAATATTTGTGCAGAAGTTCCAACTCCAGTACCACAGAGTCTACCCTTTCCACAAGATCCAGCTTGGTCTCTGCTATGGCATTTAAAATGCAGTCCAGATTTGTGACCAGTGTGTCAGCCCTAGTTGGAAGGTACAGTGTAGGAAATCCAGCACTGGTGGGCTCCATCGCAGTTATAGAGGGCATTTCCACAGATGTCAATGGTGCCTCCCTGCCTTAGGCCACCCCCCTCCCCAGGTCATACTCCAGACCTGCAGGTAATGGAGCGACACAAGCAGCGCCTGCTCAGTGTGTAGGACTGCCATTTTGCTGGTTACACATCCTTTGCATAGCTGTGGAGAGGGGAGCCAAAGAGGACCATGTCCAGCCCAAAGATTGGCCTCCACGCCATGAGCCTCTAGAGCAAAATGGAGGGAGGGAAGCAAACAATGGGCCCCCAGAGTTTCCGTCCCTTGGGGAGGATGAACAACTTGAAGATGAGGAGATGGGGGAAGGGCACCCTTTCAGTTCCAGTGCACCTCTCCACCTCGTGGCTATGCTGGTCTTGCCCCCAACGAACTCCAGTCACAAGAATGGAAGCTCCAATCCACATGTTTACCACTGGCCCCATGGTCTACACTGCACCAAGCGGGGCCAGGCACCAGCAGCAGGCACCACGTGTCCCCTCAGCCCCATCAACACCCCTGGGCCCATAGTACTCAGTTTTGGTCGTGCGATGGGGCCCGCCACCTTCACATGCACTGGGAGGTCCAGTGTCACAGGCCAATGGCGTTGGGTCCCAATGTCCCCCACATAATGGCACCCAAGGTCTTTTGTCCCTATATGCTGGCCCCTCATGCCTCAACTAAGTGGTTTAACCCGATGTTGACAGCAATCAATGCGGTCTGGAAATTGACCCATGTCCTATTAATGGTGCACAGGAGACTGGTCTTCATCCATACATGGTGCAATGGGGCCTCTATAAGAAACTGGTCTCTGGCCTATATGATCTCCTTGTGATGAAAATGTTCTTTGAACCACTGAAACGACTTCTCAGGATCCAATGGAAGGTCAGATTGCAAGTTCAGTACTCCTCAATGGACTGGTTCCAACTCATGGTCACTCATGACAAAATCCTTTGGGAAGCTTTAATGAAGTTTTGTTACTTTAGGGTACTCCAGGACTGGCACTGGTCTCTGGGCTAAATTGCACAAAGCCAAACTAATGCCCAGGTCTAACTGCTGGTGATGCCACCAAGCAGACTATGACATTCTGCATGTACTCTGGTCATGTCCTGTTTTACGTCCTTACAGGCAGGAGTTGGTTACATGCTGAGAGACAACCTCAGATGCTACATGCCCCTTAATGCAGCAATAGCATTCCTACATGATAACGAGGACATGCCGGAACTTAGCAACCAGGCAAAATGCTGCATGGACTTATTGCTAACAGCAGCTATGCTAGGCATGCTGTGCAGGTGGGCCATGCCTAGGGCCCGACCCTCGAGAACTGGCTTGAGAGTGTGGCTGTAACAGCCAACCATGAAAGCTTGATTTACAGACTGAATGACCAAGAACACATTGCAGTGACATTTGGGACTCCTTCCTTGGGCCATGTATACAGCACTTATTTCCCTAGGCTATACTCCCGTACATGTAAACGGCAACAGCCCTTCCCTCCACTGTGTGTTCCATTATCCTAATCACCATAAAGTGAACCTTAATACTTTGCACGATTAGCATGCTTTTCATCCTCCCCTTAAGTGCCTTCCTGATAAAACAAATCAGGCCCCTTACCCTCTCCCCTTTCTTAAATGGCTAGGTGACTCAAGCAGTGCCTTACCCCACTTCCACCTGAAACACGGCCATCACAGGGTCCAAATGTCCTTGACCTATGATGTACACCATTGACAAGCAAATGAAAATGCTGGGAATTTTTTTTAGCGCCAATTATGGTGGATGTTGGATATGATATTTTCAAATGCTAATTTAAAAATGTAACCATTAAATTCTATTAAAAATTATACCGAGAAGAATCTGACTTGTATTGACTGCACCAACATCAGAAGCCCATAGTGATTTTGAAAAAGGCCACTACACGTAGCTGAAACAGGCCCAATAAACACCTGCCAAGTGTTTCATTAAAGACGATGGAGAATGCTAATATTTATAAAGAAAATCTAAACAAACTACATAAAAAGTTTAAAAACATTAACAAAAACAGTAAAAGATAGTGGGAAGTATGAGTTTTTAACAAATTTATAATTCAAAACGAGACTAAATATTCGAAATGACAAACATTACAATTATTGATACCACTGTTAAGTTTAACAGACAAAATTATTTTTATTGTGATCTAACCTAGGCATGGTGGATTATTTCCTGGTTTTGACACCAGGGGTAACAGGGTGCCCTGCAATGCAAAACCTAAGATACCTTGCATGAACAGGATATCCATTTCAAAGTTGCGCTTTCATGTGCATGAATTATTAATTTTACTGATTACTAATTTATATTTCCTTCCTGTATGACACAAAAAGCAGTTGTACATAGGCTCCCAATGAATATTCCATTCTGAATTTATTCTCTTTGTATGGGCCCTCTTTATAGTGTTAGTGCTTCTATACAGCCTTAAATTATGCTGGCTCGATGTAGGGCTAGTTGCTTTTATTTGCAATGGTACTATTTATCTGATTTGACGACTACTTCAGTACTATTCTCATTCCAATATATTCATGATCCTACTTTAGTCAACAGCCTTGGGCTATAGAGGACAAACCCGCTCCAAGAGCACTGAATGCCCTACCAAATGTGGAACGTCCACGGTAACTAGCTTTTTGAGTGGTACAGAGTGAACTCTGGTACGCAGCATATACCAAGGAGTCTGGAAATTTACAGATGATGGCAAATAGATACACTGACCAAGAAGAACGGGTCCATAAATGTTCCTTATTCAGTTTTGGAGAAAAACATTTTGCGTAGCACAGCCAACAGTACGCCTGCCACAACATTAAATTACCATCTAAGACACAGACACATAAATCAGAGGGTTCAGAATGCGAAAATTAGAAATACTCCTGTAAATTAGGGCGGGGCACTAACATTTCTATAGTCACTCAGACTGGATGGTCAGATGCAAGAGTGCTTTCTATGAATTGGCTTTGTGCTGAATAAGCTTTGCTGGCGTTTTGTAAATGCCTCTGGGGAAATCATTCGTTGGCAGTGCTCGACTCACCAACTAATCAGAATAGTATACTCAGGAGGATTAACAATATCCCTAGTTTGTACTATGTTTGTAAAGGGGGCACACTATATGTTAGACTATTTCATGTCAAGGAGCTATCTCTAACACAGACGAACACAACAAAGACTTCCCCTAACACTGGCTGATTGGTCATAGAAAGTTGTAATGAGTTATATTTTGACCAATTTACCTTTCTTCAAGCTGAAAAATATTAACAAAAAACAGAAAGAAAGACGTTTTAATTTGTTCTTCAGTGTTAAAAATGTATCCACATAAATTCAAGAAATTTATCTGAGCCAAAAAGGTTCGGTGCAACAGATTTAATTATATTTAAAATAGTAAAGAGAACTACAGAGCAGTCTGAAATCCACTAATGGCTGTGAAAGGAAAACAAGCAAAATTTCTGTTATGACAATTCATGCATGTGGAAGTACACACCCCAAAATATTACACACTCATAAAAAATTGCAGACCCAGTGGTAAATGTGCCTTCTCCTATCAAGTCAAAGCGTCATTCCATCAATTAATTTGTATATCGCATAGAGACTACAACAAGCATTTGCAATGCAATAGGTTTTGGAATTTGCTTGATTTAGAGCTACTGGCATTATAAATTTGTAACTAGACATTTCTTGCCACATAAATTGGTCAATCCTGCCTCACAATTTTGTTTTTTTCCTGCTACAGAATTCCAGTGGCCCTGCATATAACTAAAGCACTTCAGTTTACCTTCTTCTATGCAGCAAAAAATGAAAACGTTGCAATTTAGCATCCTAATTTAAATCTTCCACACTAACTGTAATAGAATACCACTTTTATCACCCCACAAACAGAGCTGCTGGCTGGCTAACACAATTCCCCCAAAAAGATACAAGACCGCAATAAACTAGAAGGGTCACCCAAACAGATCAAGAGTGTTCAAACAGTCAGAGTCTAATAAGGATGTCAAGTTGGCCTGAAATAATGGTCATAACTGTAATAAGGAGCGATTATTAAAACATATACAATTATCCTATAAACCTTTATCAAAAATGAACTTTTGGCATTAGACTCTAATGCTCAAAACAGCCCCTAGAGGGCACCATAACAAAAATATCATTTGTAAGAAACATGGTCATGTAACCATACTGTTAGACCCTAGAGGGCATAACCCCATGAAAAAAACAGGCTAAAGTAATGCAGTGAAACCATATAATTAGCACCTAGAGGGCGTTTATAGGGCTAGCAGGCCTACTGCAAAGATATTACAATAAAGGCCTTTAAAACAAAACTTCTCCCAGCTGTAAAACAAAACATTCTAGCCATGAGACAGCTTAAAATACACTGAATGGCGGGAGGGGTTATTATTTTCGGGTCCCATTAATCTAGTGTGGGGACCCAGAGATGATGTAGACAGAAAGAGCATTTGTTTTGTGCCGCGAATATTAAAGTAGGTTGACTGCAATGCTCAGAACAGCTCCTAGAGGACACCACAATAAAAATAGCAATTGGAAGAAACATGGTCATGTAACCATTCAGTCACCCCTCAGAGAGCATAACCAAATGAAAAAAGAATGGGAGAAAGTAATGCATTGTAATCACATTTGTAGCCCCTAGAGGACATAGAGCATTACACATTTTCCAGGCTAGCAGGCCTATTGCAATGATATTACAAACAAGGCCCTTACAACACAAGCTATTCACAGCTGTTAAAAGTTCCAGCCATGAGAGCGCTTAAAAAGAACATGAATGGTGGGAGGGGTTATTATTTTGGGGTCCCCAAGAACATAGCGTGGGGACCCAGACATAATGTAGACAGAAAGAGCACGTTGTGGTGAATGTTTTGAGGGTGGTCCTATTGTCCTACGACCACCACAGGCTGAGTAATAAGCAAAAAATGTTTTGTAAACGTAATGCCCTGAAAAGCATTATGGGGCAAGTTTTCATGCCACGAATATTTTAGTATGTTGATGTGACTGTAATGCTTAGAACAGCTCCTAGAGGACACCACAATAAAAATAGCATCAGTAAGAAACATGGTCATGTAACTATATAGGTTTGCCCCTAAGGGCATAAAGACACAAAAAGAAAATGGCAATATTTAATGCAGTGCAACTATATATTTACCCCTTAGAGGGCATAATCATTACACATTTTCAGGGGTAGCAGGCCTATATCAATGATATTACAAACAAGGCCCTTAAAACACAAGCTATTACCATCTGTAAAACAAGAGTTCTAGACATGAGAATGCTTAAAAAAAGACACTGAATGGTGAGAGGGGTTATTATTTTCGGGTCCTCACGAACCTACGGTGGGGTCCCAAGGACGATCTAGATAGAAAGAGTGTTGTGCTGAACGTTTTGGTGGTGGTCCCACTGTCCTAGGACCACCACAAGCTTAGTTACGAGCAATCATGTTTTGTAAAAGTAATACCCTGCAAAGCATGAAGGGTCGAGTTTCCTGAGTGCAGTGAATGTTGTAGTATCGGCTCTCCCGATGTGCGCTTTCGCTTTGAGGATTCCTGTTTACGTTAAGCATTTACCAAATTCAAGTGTTTTAAGAGGAGAGCCACAAGAAATTACTCAGATTAGGTAACTGTGAACGATATGACCAGCACTCCAATACCGCCAATTGAGTTCACGCTGTTGTGCCTGTTCGCGCCATGGCCTCCATGCGGCACGAAGGGGAGAGACCAAAGAAAAAATAGTTCACCCACACTGAAGTATATAGACAGTCGTGCATAATCCATGCAACAGGGGCAGTCTGCAAGGCGTGACAAAAACAGCCTCAAGGCGAGACAAATGTAAAGCAGCGCTGCTATGTGACATGTCTAAAAACATTGACAAAACCAACAGATTTGTAGAGGCGAAACCTATTGGCTTTGCCAATGCCTTTTTTTTTTTGCTTCAACATTTAAGTTGACTGACACCATTTTACAACGATCAAGTAAAAATAAAGTACAATGGGGTGCCAATGAGAGAAGAGCAGCTCAAATACACAAGCCCTCCACTCCCCACCTCCTCCCCTCACCAAAAAAAACATTTTAAACAATCTGGAAGCAACAGAGGGAGGGGCAGGGGAGCACTGGAGATCAACAGAGGAGGAGTGGAAGGGGATATCAGAGGATGAACAAATAGAGCATAGGGCCTGGAGCCCTCCCGTGGGGAAAAAGGAATAAGAAAAAGAGGAGTGGAACAAGGGAGTAACAAAAGAACAAGAGAAAGCAGGAGGTCGGGAATGGAAGACAGCTGAAAAACATGGTGGAGACAGGTCTCCTCACGTCAGCAGTACAGGATTAACAAGATTAGTGAGTAAAGCCACTGAATCAAGAGCAGGGAACTCAGTAAGAAAAAACTCCACTGAATCACGAGGAAGGGGCCCACTCTAAGTCTATACTGAAAAGAAGAGATCTGTTTGTCAACAGATAACTTAAGCTGTGTTTAAAGCAACTGTACGCTTCTGAGCCACTAATAAGGATGTAAAAGAGGGTACCACAGCTCTGGATGCTAAGTTGTTACTGTTTGGGGTGAAGGGTGATCAGCAACACTTTGGTTGGCTGGTGGGACCATAGTGTCTAAGAGTAACATCGCTAGGAGGTGGGGGGCAACGCAGCCATCTACGATTCAGGAATGGCACATGGACTGGTGTTGTAATCCTGAGAAAGTGATCTAGGAGGGTACAGGGTGTACAAAAAAATGGGAGAAGGTCTAGGGACAATGGGACGCGTACTGACTGGATGTCACCACTCCTGACTAATTACAATACATCGACGATTGAAGGGCACACAACTCAACAAGATGGGCCCTGCTAGCTGCTATGCTTTTGATGTTGGAAAGCAGAAGGAGGCTATTGTTTGTAAAAAGGGGATACATGGTGGGTCTGCTATCACTTCTTATGTCACATGGTCTTGGGTGATAGATCCACTGCTCGATAAATTACTGTGTTATGGAAAATTTAAAAAAGAAAAAAAAAAAAAAAAAGAGGGTGTCACAGCTTGGGTTAGTCTATCAACCAAACGAAAGGGGTGGGGGTATTTTACCGATTATAAAATATGAGGTAAATGCTAAATTGATGAATGTCTAAAAAGTATAATAAAAGCAAAAATATGTTACACAGTTCTGCTTATTGTAGTCCCCAAGAAAATGTTCATTTACATTTGGAATCTTTATTGAACACGTGCCACAAACACCACAACACATGAACGCAACTACGACACTTGACATTCATGTAATTCAAGCCATCCTGCTGTTCACATTGGCACTAGCTCTGAGAAATCACCCGTGACATACCTCAATTTGCTTCACTGTCAGGTCTAAGAAGGTGTTCTCGTTGCGCACACTAATTAAACTCTTTGGACCTTTGCAGCCCATACTGGTGCCTAACCCTCCATTCAGTTTCACCACCACCAGTTTGTTCAAGACAGAGGCAATATTGTCAGGCAGGCCTCGGGCTTTTATTTTCTCGTACGGCTGAATCTGAAAAAAAGCAGAGGGGAAAATACATTACAAAATAGATTCACAAGGCGGCACGGATACAGGGCAATTCAGCTCAAAGTACGTGCACCTCCCTGTTAATATTGTAGAATTTCAAGATGACCAATTATCTTTATTTGGATGCTGGTACAGTTAACAGAAAGCCTTAATTATTGAGTTGCTCAGTATCATCAACCATAGAAAGAAAATAGAACTCTGAAGAAGGAACAAGATCAATTTGCACTACATCAAAGGAGACAAAACAAAACTCTAGGTCAGCAAAGGTCAGCGTCACACAATACACATTAACTAGTTAAAAAAGTTAGAAGTAAAGGAAACTAACTTCTGGCAATCACATGGAAACTGGAAAGCACTCAAATATAATCGATGTGCATTCATGTAATTTTATAGTTTTGCCAGGTGCGGTTTAGGCCATTGCGGGTGTCAAAGTGGAGTACCCATTTGGTAATTCACACCATAGCCTTACACGCAGTACCCCTTTTGAAGAGTTGCGGAGGTCAGGGGTACATTTTTACAGTTGAGACAATACGGCTCTTATTGGCTTGCACTGATCTCAGGAAAGGAAATTGGTAATTCTACAGCAGTGTTTTAGAGTCCAGATGCCCCTGAGGTGTTAACTGGTTGATCGTGGTCATAAGGTCTTATCTTAGTTAGATGCACAATACAGGTGTAAAGCAATACATGTATAAGTAAGTTCTGCACTCTTATGGTCGTAATTTACACCACTTTACCCCATTCATAAATCCTTATGAGCTACACGTGTAAGTTGAGCTTGTCTGAAGGAACAAGCGCAATTGAATGATTGGTAATCACCAAGAAGCACACAAATATTTTCCCAATCCTCCTTGCGAGTAGTCGACCACTGAAAATGAAACGCACATCGAGATATATGAAATCTGAACTTTACACATTTTTACTTTTTCCTTCCCACTTTAAATATTATGACCATAAACATGCCTCTCTCCTTCAAGTCCTCCATAAAAGCAGGAGTAATCAGTACATTTACCCAAACGTCTGCAGTGCTTACACTTGGATTACTCAGGCGTATCATAGATGTGATGAAAACCGCAGTAATACATTTATACATGTTTCTGAATAGTCAGTGAATTTCGACTCAGTTACTGTATGGGATCCGCCTGATTATTATTCGACCATACCTCTGCTAATGCCCACTCCAGCAATTGCATACTGTTACATCACACAAATGGTCTTTTTCTCTACTTTCTGACTCGGTCTTCAAGTCGTACTTACAGACTGGATGAATAATTGCAGTACAATGCTGGGTACCTATTCTCATGCTTTAAAGGAGGAGGCCTATCCTTTACACATCTCTTGCTATAATGAAGGCTACCGAGCCAGGGATTCACTTAACCCCTTCATCTGTCAAATGGCAGACTGAAGACATGGCCCCCAAGTTCCTATGCCTCTCAAACAGCAGTAGACCGGCATCAGCGTGAAGGAGCACACAAAAGGAAAAAGAAGTTTGCTTGCAGTCAAACGTATCGGCAAACGTGAAATTAGCCATGTAACTGGGGCGATGTCTAAGGCGGTAACTAAATCGCCCCAAGGAGGGACAAACAAAGCATTTACCAACTAAAACAAATAATTTTTTTAAGGGCAAGTCCACGAACAAGTTATAGTGATGGGCGTGCGGTGGGCGTGGTTAAAAGCCCAGATACATACGAACACGTCGGAAATGCAGCACTTGCGTGCTGCTATGCTCAACCTAAAGAGGACTCCTATGCTTTTTTCACCAATTAGCTCAAGGGGTTTATACTTTCAGACATTAGTTCATAAAAACAGTGGTGTGGTTTCCGCCTTTTACTGTCTAAGAGTATGAAGGATCGTGGTCTAGTAAACAGTGTTAGGATACACTTAATTGCTCAGTCTGTCTTTGTAAATCGAATCTCATGGAATTCTTTTACAGGCACCCCCCACCAAATGTTACTTCTGAGATTTTAATATTCAGACTGGGGCAAATCCCAGGTGACCATACAATGAGTGGCCTGTGCCGCAACATGAGGAAGCAGAAGAACACTTTTCTGATTGGATCCATCCAAGCCTTTTGACATCTAAATGTTTTGTACGGTGGAATAATTCACTCTAGCTAGCATATGGCCAGGATCACAACAGCCTTTGCATATTTAAGACCTTAATATGTTACATGATAATATTAAAAGTTGTCTACTGATAAGAAACCTTCGGTTGAAATGAGAAACCTGACAACTTTGGTTCTACACAAACAAATTCGTAAAAAGTAAATGGCAAGCAGAACTAGACTTATAGGACTGCAGTTTCTCTTTCAAAATTAACTGAAGGTTTGATCTTCCCAACTGTCACTAAAGGGTTGTACAGAGAATTATCTTGAACACAGAATTTCCCTACATTAACTAGCGGGAACAGCTGCATTTCATACTGAAGTATTGCATCATACATTAGAATATGGGAAATAACTTAAAAGCCAACTGTTTTGGTCTCAATGTCAGAAATGCAACTAAGAATGATCTAGCCTTATTATGAGGTCCCAATTACCTGCTCTTGTCACTGTACCCCAGAACTATATGTAACTTGGGAGGCAAAGGTATCGGGGAATGCAAACGGGACATTAAAGGCCCTTTTAAAAATTATGATTTACCAGAGAAATCGGTAATTCTAGTCCTCAACCTGTCCCCGCCACTCTGCCATAATTCTGTATTTTTCCTCCATGTATTTCAAGTAGGTGAAACACCACAGTTTTGTGGAGTTACGATGGTTCTTTTAATACAGATTTCGCAGATAACTACATAATGAGGCCCTTAGTTTATTACTAACCATGATCTTTTGGACCCATTTCAAAACGGCTTTAGGAGCGGCCACAGCAGAATCCACACTTATTGCGTAAATTGACTATCAGAATGCAGGTCGATCAGGGCGGGACGGCTGTCTTGGTCCTACTGGACCTATCAGCAGCTTTCCACAAAATCTCTCCCATACAGATGGTTAAACAACTACAACAAGTAGGGATTTGGGCCAAGGCGCTGCAACTGCTTCACTCTTTTCTTACTGAGAGGAAGCAGATAGTTAGCTGTGGTAAGTTTAGGGCTAATGTATTCAGCTTACCCTGTGGGGTGCCACAGGGTTCCACACTCAGTCCCACTCTTAACTTGTACGTCTCCCCATTTGCAGCCTTTGTGAGATCATTTGGGTTCCAGGTGCTGTTATATGTAGATGACACACAAATTACTGCGTCACTTGCCAACAATCTATCTGAAACAGCAGCAAAATTTGAATTATGCATGGCTGGTGTGTGTAGCTTGATGAGGGAT
The DNA here is from genome assembly GCF_031143425.1 of Pleurodeles waltl. NCBI lineage: Eukaryota > Metazoa > Chordata > Amphibia > Caudata > Salamandridae > Pleurodeles > Pleurodeles waltl. Next base: position 440,465,791 of record NC_090444.1, on the reverse strand, counting down.
AACTTCTTTAAACTTAATGCTGAATAGAACGAAGTTTTTTTTTTTTTTTTTTTTTAATATATTTTATTAACCTTTTGTTGCTTTACATTTATACGTTTGCTCGAGTTAACAACTTGCATTTGTTGTATGTGAGCATTAAACAGTCTGCATTTGTGACACACATTATACAATTTTAGTTACTTATTACTTTGGTATTGTTAACATTTTCTATGCATTCGTTGGTACTTGGTGTTGATATACCCAACCCTATGACGAGCCGTGCTATACACTTCGCAATCTTATACTATCAATTTAACTCATATATGTGATCAGTCAACTTAAACCCGTTCTACTCTGTACTTTAAATAGGAGAATGAGAGCGAAGCAAACTGAGAAAAAGAAAAAAGAGAGAAAAAGAAAAATACAAAAATGGATAGAGAAAAAAAAAGAAGAGGGGGGGGAAATAAGCAAGATAGGAGAACAACTTTACGGCGTTATGTGGGTGGGATTTGTAGCTAACGGTGTTTGAGGAGTTAAAGCATGTCAGCATGTAGGGGGAGGCCAGGCGCACCATCGCGAGAGGGGGGACAACAGGCCGTTCGCTTCATCCCCGTATCCAATGGTGATATAGTATTTGGTGGCTCGTTGGTTTCTGTTTCGCGTTCCTCAGTGTGGGCTCTACGAGTGTTCAGTTACCCCATGGAATTCCCTGGGGGTCCCATCCCATAGGTCAATCCACCAAGATCTCCCACCATTCCCATTGGGGCTGCTGCTCTCTTGCATAGTCCATCCCAGTTCGCCACTAAGTCTTCCCAGGCCGGGGCAATAGGAACCGGACGGATGCCCTTGGCCTCCTCCGCCTTCAGGACCTGTAGTTCAGCCCTGGACCATTTCGTAACATCCTTTTTCCAATCAGCCAGTGAGGGGTGGTCTGAGGATTTCCAGCCCTTTGAGATCAATCTTTTGTAAAGGGCCATAGTTAGGTCCAGGAAACGCCCTCTTACTTTCCTGTTTAATGCTGCCGGCCTGAGACCCAGTAAGCACAGTTCCGGGGTAGGGAGTAACTCCGTACCGAATAGCTGGGACAGAATAGACAATATCTCCTTCCAACCAACCTGAAGCACTGGGCACCCCCACACCATATGGTCAAAGTCTGCCTCACCCCCGACATCTTGGACACGCCCTGGGGGGCCCCCCGTATATACGGAATAGTCGGTGCGGTGTTAGGTACGTTCTGTGCAGGTAATTATATTGGATGTATTTTAACCGCGCATTCCGTGTGATCGTCTGGGGGTATGCCAACGTTTTGTTCCACTCAGGGTCAGACAAGTCCCGCCCAATCGTGCCTTCCCATCGCTCCCTCAATGACTGCAAGGGATCTAATATGGATTGTAACTGGGTTCGGTATATTTTGGTTATCAAGTGGGGCTCCTCCCCCGACGTCAGTAGGAGGTGCAATACTCCGTGAGGAGTGGGTTCAGCGTTTATCGTGCACCAGTGGTCCTTCAGTGCGTGCACTAACTTCCCGAAGAGCAGGAACTGACCCCGGGGAACACCCACACCCGTTAGATCAGCAAAGCCCCTCAGTACCCCCCCCTCGAATAGTCCACCCACTCTCTCAATCCCTGCACCCGTCCAGGGACCGAGTCCCAGGCTTTTCGGTCCTTTCCCCCCAGACTCCATAATCAGTGCCGAGAGCGGTAAGGCCGGGGAGTATGGTGGGCCCACTCCTACTCTCTTCGCGCATCTCTTCCAGCATGCCATTGCGACTTTTAACATCATGTTGTTTCCAGGCAGGACTATTTTCTTGCCTGTCATGTGTGTCGCAATCCGTGACGTGTCCATTACCCCCTGGGTTGTCCACAGGTCCAGGTGTCCCTTGCCCGCCAGCCAGCCGGCTACCCACTGTAGTTGGGATGCCAAGTAATAAGCCTCAAAGTCGGGGGCACCCAGTCCTCCCATGCGGGTCGGCCTACAAGTGGTCGTGAGTGCAGTGCGTCTACGTCCATTGTCCCAAATTAGCTCTCTGAGCAGAACGTTCAAGTCACGGAACCATACCGGAGGGATCAACAATGGTAAATTGACAAAGTAGTAGAGGAGTCTTGGAAGCATGATCATTTTAGATAGTGCCACTCTGGCCATTATTGATAACTTCAGGGAGCGCCAAAACCCTACCGAGGACCTCAAGGATCGAGTCGCTTTGCCAAGATTACCCTCCCTGAGATCTTCCAATTCGTGGAATATTTGAATACCCAAGTACCTGAAGGACCGAGGGGCCCAGTTCACGTCTGTCGGGCATGTTGGTGGGCGCTCGCAACCTGCAGTCAAAGGGAACACGTATGTTTTGCCACAGTTTAGGCGCAGTCCCGAAACCACCCCGAAGTCCTCCAGTGCCCCAAGTGCCCAAGGGATACCACTGGGACCGTCCCTAAGATAAATTAATATATCGTCAGCGTAAAGGGAGACAATGTGTTCAGTTGGCCCCCACTCGACCCCCCTACCCACACCCCCCTCCCTCAGCCGAGTCGCCAGGGGCTCGATAGCCAGGGCAAACAGTAGTGGGGAAAGGGGGCACCCCTGTCTAGTGCCACGGAACACCGGGTACGCCCTGGAGATTGTTCTACCCGTCCTCACCCTTGCTAGCGGGGACGAGTACAACAGGTCCACCCATCTAACCCAGTTTTCTCCCAGACCCATTTTTAACATCACCGACCTCAGGTAGTCCCACCGAATTGAGTCAAATGCCTTCTCGAAATCCACCGCCAACAGGGTCCCCGCCAGCGGCCTCAGTTCTTCGGGCATGTGTAATACAGAGAAGAGTCGCCTAAGGTTTAAAGAGGTGCTGCGACCGGGAATGAAGCCATTTTGGTCAGCATGTATCAGTGTGGACATGTGGGGAAGCAGTCGGCCGGCTAAGATCCTGCTGAGGATCTTGAAGTCACTATTTAGCATGGATAGCGGGCGGAAGTCGGACACCGAAGCCTCCCTGTTGGCTGTCTTGGGGAGTGGGACTACCAGCGCCTCACGTAGTGTACATGGTAGCTCCCCCTTTCGTATTGCCTCCGCATACATCTCCGCCAAGCAGGGAGTCAGTAAGGATTTATATTTCTTGTAAAAATCCATAGGAAGGCCGTCTGTACCAGGGGTCTTCCCAGGGGCCAGCTGCGTTATGGCATCATTTATCTCTTCCATGGTCACTGGCCCTCCTAGCCTATCCCTATCCTCGAGATCGAGCACCGGTAGGGGGATCCGTAACAGGTAGTTGTCAAATGTCGCCGTCTCCAAGTCGTTAGGTCTTCTATACAGGTGTGCGTAATAATCCCTGAATGCGTCATTGATGGGGCCTGGGCATAGCCTACGGTTTCCCCTTCTATCCAGCACGCTTGTGATGGGTTCACTATCTCCGTTTGGGCGCACCAACCATGCCAACAGTTTACCCGACCTCCCCTCCTCAGATTGTATGGATGCTAGATATTTTTGCATGTCATGGCATCTTAGTCTTTCTTCAGCCTGTGAGTGTTCTCTGCGTGCTTGATTATATTTTTCATCCTCTTGCGCTGCAGGGCCCTGTCTTAGCTCCCCCTCGTGTATGACCTCCTCCAGGGCGGTTAGCTCCCTCTCTAGTGTGCGCCTCACTCCCGCCGACTGCCCGAGACAGAAACCCCTCATCACCACTTTGAGTGTCTCCCACTCCACCACCCTGGAGGGGGTGGATCCCTTGTTTGTTTCAATGTGTTCTGTTAGGTGGTTGCGCAGTGCCTCTCTATATGCCTGATCTTCGAGTGTCGCAGGGGCCAGTCTCCATGACGGGATGGGCGGCCTGTCCCGTGATACCCTCATCGTTAGTAGTAGAGGGTTATGATCCGATATTGTGCGAGCAAGGTATTCAGAATGGGTCATATCGCGAGCCAGTCCCGAGGTGCAGACCACCCTATCAATTCTAGTGTGCACTCGGTGGAGGCCCGAGTAAAATGAATAGTCCCTGGCGGTTGGGTGCGGCACCCGCCAGACGTCCACTAACCCCCAAGTACTCAACCACTCAGTTAGATTTTGTGCTGTTTTAATTGATGTTGCCCCTTGGAGCGGTGGGGTAGACCTATCCATGTTTATATCTAGTACTGCGTTGAAGTCCCCTCCTATTAGTACTTCCCCTGTGCTCTGGCGGGTGAGGTGACTTGATAAGCCGATCATGAATGGGATCTGATCTTGGTTGGGGGCATAAATGCAACTCAGAACTAACGGGATCCCCTGTAGTTTCCCCTCCAGTATCACAAACCTTCCCTCTTTGTCAATGCTGGAAGACTCAACCGTCAGTGGGACCCCCGCTCTAATCCAAATCAGTGCGCCTCTTGCATAAGCTGAATACTCCGTGGCAAACACCCGCCCCCTCCACCTCCGTCTTAGTTTCTCTCCCTCGCCCATTGCCAAGTGGGTCTCCTGCAACATTGCTATCTGCACCCCCCTTCTCTTGAGGAATGATATAACTCTATGTCTTTTAGCCGGAGTGCCCATCCCCCTGACATTCCAGGTTATAAGGTTGTAGACTGCCATCCAGTGCTTGGGACCTGCTCGTGGCAGGTCTGGCGCGCCCTTGATCTCAATAGCCTCCCCCACATGCCCACCCCTCTACTGTAGTCAGATTTCTCCACCCATTTAGCCGATTTAACTTGTAAATGTAAACCCCAACTCCCAAACCCCAGGGCGCCTCCGGAACTGTAGGTTGCCCAATAAACTGTGCTATAATGCAACTTTTCCAAACACATAACTGCAGTACTCGCCAGCCAAGTCGGACAGGCAAGAGTCGAGTCAGGGGGGGGAGCCAGGTCCGGAGGGGCCACTCGCTCAAGCAGTGTGCTATGTCTCTGGGCGCCGCTTCACGTCCGGGCTATACGAGCTCGTCGGCTGTCTGTGGGGTCACACTCGGTGCTGGCGATAGGCCCTCCGAGTCCTCGGCAGAGGACACCATTGCATCATCGGACTCTTCTTCGGTCCCTCCTCGGGGGGGGGCACCTCACCACCCACCCGAGCCGCCGCCTCTAGGGCCGCCCTCCTGTCCGTTTCTCTCTGCGTTTGCGTTGGTGCCAACCGAGGGCGGTCACTTGATCTCTTCCCCTTCGGGGCTCGGCGGGCTCTTCTCGCTCCAGGGCTTTCACTTGCAGGTCGCACTTTTTGGGATCCCCGCCTCTCAAGCCATTCCCATGCTTCCTCCGGCGATTGGAAGAATGTGGTCTTGCCCTCCACCATCACTCTTAGCCTGGCCGGGTATAATAGCGAATACTGGATCCCTTCGTCTCGCAGGGCTCTTTTGACCATTAGGAACGAGTTTCGCCTGTTCTGGACCTCCAGCGTGAAATCCGGGAACAGTGTAACTTCCCCGTTCCCTACTTTGAACGGGCCCGTCTCTCTGGCTTTCTGTAGGAGGATGTCCCTGTCTCTGTAGTGCAGAAGTTTAGCGATTATAGCACGGGGGTCTGCCAGGGACTAGAGGTCTCGATGGTACACGATAGGCACGTTCCAGGGTGTAGAAGGGGTCAGGCATCCCGGCGCAACCACCTCGCTCAACCATTTCTCCAGAAAGCCCACCAAGTTTGACCCTTCGGTCCCCTCAGGGAGGCCTACCACTCGCACATTGCTCCTCCTGTTTCTTCCCTCCGCGTCTTCGGCACGTTGTTCAAGTCTTGCCACTCTGTCGGTCAATGAAGTTACCTCCGCCGCTATGTCTTTCTGCCTTGGTACGATGTCCGCTAATATGGTTTCCGCTTCTTTGACCCTGTCAACCAACTTGTGATGGTCAGCTCTCAGGAGCCCCACCTCAATCGCAACCTGGTTGATGTCACGTTGCAATGTTGATTTGGTATCCTCTATGGCCCCCAGTATCTTGTCTAGGGTGTCCTGAACTTTAATTTGTGATTGGTTTAGTGAGTCCGCTTCGCTCACCCCAGGTGGCAACTCGTGGTCCATGGTTCTATTCTTGTGACGGCCCTTGGGGGGCATCGGTCCGGCAAGCAGGTGCGCCTCGGGGGCCCCGGCAGACGGCCCGCGCGCGTTCGTGTGAACCACAACTAGGATTGTCCCTTCTTTTTGGACTTTGGAGCTCTAACTTCTACTCTCTGTCCTTTTTGGCCGAACTCCAAGAGCTCCGCTGGTTGTGTCTAAATTGCGGCTCCCAGGATGGGGGGCACTCATGCAGTAGGTCGCTGCTAGTTACTCCCTATTTCAGTCCCGGTGCCTTTGTTCGGATTTCCAGTCAGGCCCTGCCCCGGCAGCCAGATCCAGGCGCCCGCCACAGCCAAGGCCCAGTCATCCATCCAATGGGGCACTCACCCACTTTCCAGTCCTCTTTCCGTGCTCAAGGGTGTCCACCTGATCGTGTTCGTAATCTTCTCTCCGGAGTCAGTTGTGCCCCAAGACGTCCGGTGGCTCCGCAGTCCCCTCACGCCAGACAGTTGACCCGGGGCCGTCCGTTATGCGCACCTCTCTCAAGGCGCAACACATGGGGATCCGTGTTCAACTACTGAACCTCCACAGATGACACACTCCGTTAGGCAGCCCATCCCGTTGCCTTTTCTGTGCCCAGGTACTCCAATTGGGCCAAGTACAATGCCCTCAGGTCGGCTCTGGCAAAGGTGGGGCCGTTACGCCCGCTCCGTCGCTTCCGTTGAGGGCTTACACCAGGGAGGGCCCCCAGTTCTCTCCAACTGCATCAGGGGCCCCAGGGTCCGCGATCTGGACTCGCGCCGCAGTTGCGAGCGCAGCCGCACCTGGTCCGCCCGCCTTGTTCCTGCTGCTGTCGGCCGCTCATCACCGGGCCGCGGCTTTCAGCGAGGGGAGGGGCCGCTAGCCTCCCCTCGCAACGGTAAATTCAGCCTCCGACGCTCCCGCCGATGGACTCTGGCCCCCGCCTCGCTCCCGCCGCGGCCGACCGCACGTCAGGCCGCGGCTTCCAGCAGGGGAGGGGCCGCACGCCTCTCCCCGTAACGGAGCAAACTGCACCGCCCGCCTCTCGCCCCAGGACTGCGTTGGGGGCCCAATCGCGCCTCCCGGCGGTCTGCCGCAGGGAGCCCACACTCCGTGAGCAGGCGGCCCGGACCAGCGCGCTGAGAAGGATTAATCCGGCAGGCCCCTCCGGAGCTAGATAATCAGGCGTCCGCCATGTTCCGGACCCTGGCCCGAATAGAACGAAGTTATGGTCTTTGGAGCCCAGCACTGTATCTGGTCAGAGGTGTGGTGGGCAGTATCCTGAGGCCTCTACCCAAACCTGAAGATTTGGTAAAGAACCTAGTAATTTTGTTATACACTTCCCTTAACTTCAACCTGCAGGTAAACCGTGCTACAAGTACCTGCTTCTTCATTTTTAAATCCCTAAAGAAGATTTTTCTGTTTATTCCAGAGGAAGTTTGCAAGTCAGTAGCTATCGCATTGACCACCTCGCGATTAGATTACTGTAAAGCATTATACCTCAATTTAAAAAGTATTTCCTTGAACAAACTCCAGATGGTTCAAAATCCAGCAGCACACCTAATTTTGAACATCCCAAAATTTCTCTCTGTGGAGGAAGGCCTGCATAGGCTGCACTGGCTTCCTGTCAGGAAACGGGTGATGCTGAAAGCATTGCGCATAGTCCATTTAGCCTTACACCAAAAGGGCTCTTTAGCGATTAGGTCATCCTTCCACTGGTACAGACCGGCTCGATCTTTATGATCAGCCTCAAGTAGGAATGTCAAGGTTCCGAAATTTCAAAAGTCTGGATGGGGAGCATGCTCCTCCTCTGCTGCCAGACTATGGAACACAATGCCAACCCACATTCCAGTGATCAACTCTTTGGCTTCTTTTAGAAAAACTTAAAGACCAGGCTTTTTACCTTGCAGATCAGTCCTGTCCCCTGGCCTGTATGATTAGATTTCTCTGTTTTCCCCTATCTTGGTGGTGATTCCGCCCTTAGGCTCTAATGTTCTTGGGGTGGGCTGTGCCCCATATGGGGTTCTGGAGTTCGCCTGACTCAGTTCGTTGATTCCTACAGGTTTTGAGCACTATAGGTCTTTTTTTTTTTTCATTGTAATTTCATTTCCATTTCTCTGTCAAACTACAACATTTTGAAATTATATAGTTTGGCAGGTATTTATCAAATGTATTTAATGAGAAAACACTGTTGTCTTGTACACTGTATCACAACCTAGACAATGCATATGAGCAGACAACAAGCCCAGCACTCAGAGGCTAATTGGCTAACATCACAAAGAAGGGTACATTTTTAGGCCTTGACTACCAACACTGTAACAATAATAATAAGAGATGTTGTGTTGCATCTATATGATGCAATATATAAAATACCTGTGTGGTTTGATAGAGGTTGTTGAAAACATTAAAAATGTTATATTATGTTGGTCAAAGCACAAATCAAATACTGGATCAAGGAATGTCAAATATGGAGTGCACTATATCGCTTAGAACAAGTACACAAAATTTCAGAGAACATGAACTTGAGTTCTAGAAGCAGTGCACCCTTTAAATCAAAGCAGAGATAAACAATATTAAGTCAAAGAGGAAACTATTACACTGACTAGTTCACTAGCCTTTCCCTAAGAAATTTCAAATAATATTGGAATTACAACTAGTACACTGGAAATTGATTTACTGGTTTGGGATTGGAATAACTGTCAAATGAAGGCCCTATTTAATCATTAAATCTTAAAGACCAATCTCACTCAGACTCAATTTGACTGTCCTCATCTGTTATTTAACTTTTGTCAGTTATTTCTATTTTAGCCTATTTAATACATAGGCTTTGTATTAAAATATGGAGGGTTATGCAAAAAGCCCAAATGAATGATTTTAAAGACTACGATACCCATCGGAGCACCCATTGGGCCACTAAGCATTTTTGAAAAACTACATAAATCACAAGATATGTTTATTATGTTTTAAGTATTGTTCTGCAGTTCCCTGGTGGGCCAACTGTATTCCACTACTTAGGTGTGTATGTTACTACCATATTTTTTGTGAGCGATTGATGTATCAAATGGAGGTGGAGGATATCAAGTATTGTGCTATCCTCTATCTCTTGGTGGGATTCAATCTATGAAAGATTACAATTTGAAATGCACACTTCTGTGTATTTAATAATGTGATGTAGAAATGTTGAAGCATGTTTAGACAGGGCATGCCTTCCCCTAGTTCAACATTTTGTAGTGATCTTAGGGTGAAAGCTGAATGGGTTGGGGCTGGATGTAGAAACTAAATGGCTGATGGCATACCTACAGCAAGACTATCTCCGTCCAGGAAATGCCTATTAGTGCCAATCTACAGCACCCACATTTCCCAACACTAATAACCACCCCTAGATACTTAAGGTTTTATCCTTAGTTACGATCATCAGACCTGAATTGCAGCAACTCATATGCTTCAGGCTCTTAAGTGTAAACAATGGCCCTTTGGTTGGGGTCTTTAAAGGCCATACTTTGATCTTCTCTGGCCAAAGGTAAACCTAGGTGTGGGAAAATGCGTTGCAGTGTTTTCATTGTGAGGTATCTTGATTTAGCTACCTTGTTCACTTGTGTTTTCATTTGCAGCTTGGTGTCCATGCTAATTCCAAGGTTTATAACCTCCTTAGGTATTTTTGGAGATGGTCCTAGATAGTCAGACCAGGCGAAGAGAGGGTCATAGTTTTTCTCGTCTCCACAGTTGAGTATTTTGGTTTTGGAGGCATTCAAGTTGAGGTGGCTGCATGTAATTCATTGGTGAATGGCCCAGAGGCAATTAAAGATTTTTAATGTTCTAGTGTCCTATGGGTTTTCCAATTTCAGAAGTATCTGCAGGTCATATATGTAGTTTTAGCAGGTGAAGCCTAAAGCACTGATCAGATTTAGTAATTACTCCATACAGATGTTGAAAAGCATGGGAGAGATAACTGGGCCTTGAAGGTCACCTACTTTAATGCTGTATGGTTTCGAAGAGAAAGGAGAAGTGTGTATAATTTGTTGTTCTATTGTGTAGGTATGAAATGATGCAAGTGACCCGGTGCACTCTATTCTGGCTTCCTCAAGTCTTTGGATTAGTGTGCCATGATACAATGTGTCAAAGACTGCTGAAAGGTCCAGGAGAAGGCAGCAGCAACCCTGTTCTGATCTAGTGTGTTTTTAAGGTCATTCCAGATAGAGCTAAGGGGAGATCAAGTCCCTCTTCCTGGACAGAATCCAGTTTGGAAGTCAGAAAGCATGGAATTCTCTTCAAAGATTTGTGACATCTGAGGGAAAGCTGCTCTTTGTAAAGGTCTGTCCAGTAATAGTCTGTTTGCTATGGATCTCTAGTTGCCGGGGTCTTGATTGTCCAGGGCAGGTTTTTTTTCTTTAATATTGGGCATATGTATGCCTTTTTATAAATCTCTAGGAAAACACCTGTTAAGGAGTTGTTGCTGAGTGTTCGGACTGAAATGGCTTCAGAAGCTGATACTAGAATGTTTTTGAAGATTTGAGGTAGACAGGGGTCTGAGGCTGGCTTGCTCGCTTTGACAACATCCATAAATTCAGTTGATGATAGCTCTTTGAAGGATCACAGAGGCTGTGCCTGTCTGTCTTGTCTCTGTGCAAGCATATGTTGTCTGGAGGGCTGCTTGCTTTAAGTCGGTTGGGTTGAAGCTTACTGATATTTTTTAATTATGAATTCATCCACAATGAGAGTTTTCTTTTGTTATGTGTGATGTTTTCAACAGAGTTAGGGGATCAAAAGCATTCTGGGGCCATCCATAGAATGTTTATACATAATTGACTGTGACCGGAACTGAGTTTGAGGTAAGTGGGTTTTCTAGTTCCTCCAACTTTAGCTTGTTCCAAAGCTGATATTTAATTGAGGGCAATATGATTTTAGATGGGGTGAATTTTGGTGTCCTGTGTTGGAGGTAGTGATCTGACCAAGTAACTGGCGTAATTGGCTGGAACATGACTAATTCTGACAAAGATGATATCTAATGTGTGTCCCGTGACGTGTGTGGGATTAGAAACAAGCAGTTGAAGTTTGTGTGTGCCTGGGCCAGCGAGGATGGTTCTGGGGCATGGCATATTAGGTTTGTCAAACAGTATGTTGAGGTCACCATGGATGCATACTTTGAGTACATAGTAAAATAATTAGAGGTTTTATCTAGCACTGCATCTGGGAATGTTGCATTGCTAGGTGGTGGTCTGTAGAGAAGGGGAAATTAACATGGAAAGGTTGGAATAGAATTGGATCTAACAAAGAGGGTCTCACAACCTCCTAAAGAAACATCTTAAGCTTTGGTGAGATTTGTTGTTTCTTTAAATATGACAACTAAGCTGCCTCCTATTTTGCCTATGCGATTTTGTGTTACAATTTGACAGCCAGGTAAAGCATCATCATGAAATGCTGGTGCCATGATTCAGTTATGAAATGTGTTGTATCGTACCTTTAAGGAATGCTTTGTAGAATGTTATGTTTGGAACTGTGTATGCGGCGCTACGCAGGATTCTCTCACTGAGTCAGTTACTACGACTGGCTGGTGAGGGATGCTGCGTGGAGCTGTTTCTCTTGGAATAAACTTTCACACCATATGTGAACTGTGTTGCTGTATTTCACGAAAACACAACATTAATTTGCCGACGAAGATGGGATTTGTGAAAGAAATTACCACGGATTCTACCATAAGAGTTTTAGAAGCAGTGTTCAAAGAAGGGGTTTTTCCTAGTAGGTTGATCACAGACAATGAGATGCAGTTAGTCTTGGCAGAGATGAAAAATTTATTGGAAAGAACAGGTATCAAGCACTCTCGCACAAGTTTGTACAATCCACGGCTCATGGCATAGTTGAGAGAGCCAATCGATTGGTGAAGGGGCAATTCAGATGGCTGTCTACAATGGTAATGAAATTAAATCTACAGTGGCAGATATGGTTTGGGCATTTCGGACAACCAGGAATGGGGTTACGGGAAAGGTTCCTTTTGAGCTGATGAGGGGAAGAAAAGCGGGGACGAAAATGTTTCCGGCATGGATGAGGACTTTGTTAGATTGTGGCTCGGTTTCGAATTTGTGTAAGCTTAGTAGTAGTGGTAGGGTCATCGTGGAAAAATGTGATGGTGGAGACAAGTGTAGGACCACTGGGAAGAGAGCTAACAAGATTCAGAAGGGTGACGGTCAAAATTAAGGTCAAATCAGGGATGTGGAAAAAATTCCCAGGTCCATTTAGAGTAAAAGAGGTGCATCGTTTTTTTGTTACATTGGAAAATGGTGAGAGTTGGAATATGCGAAATGTGGCATGGTATGTGGGTGCTGATACTGTAGACGTTAAAACAGTAGATACTAGAGAAGTGAATGGATGTAGCAGTTATATGTTGATGGACGATGAGTCATTTGTTCGAGAGTGGTACTTCATGTGTGAGTGAGAAAACAAATGTGAATGAAAGTAAAAAAAAAAAATTGATGTGGAGAACTGAGGAGAACTCAAAGAAGCCCAAGAATCAGGAGTATTTGAAGGATTTTGTAAGGTAATGGGGTAGTGGTGAACTCAAATTCAAAGAAATCATTAGACTTTATAGGGTTGAGAAAACTTGTGAGATATTCGTATGTTTTATATTTATTAGTGATGCAAATGTTTTTCGGTTGGTTTCCTTTATCTTTCTTTGTTTTTATTAGAGTTATGATTGTTATTATTTGTTTTTGTTATTAAAGTGGGAAGATGTGTTGTATTGTACCTTTAAGGAATGCTTTGTGGAATGTTATGTTTGGAATTGCGTATGCAGCGCTACGGAGGATTCTCTCACTGAATCAGTTACTACGACTGCCTGGTGAGGGGATGTTGTGTGGGGCCGTTTCTCTTGGAATAAACTTTCACACCATATGTGAACTGTGTTGGTGTATTTCACGAAAACACAACAAAAAGTAAGTCAGGTTTTGTGCCTACCAATAGGTCAAATATGTGGTATTTGCGTTTTTTAAATGGAATAAGTATTTATCAGTAGATAGGCAAAAGATTTTTAGGTGGAGGTGGTGTGAGCTTGTGCTGCAGGAGTGGGAGTAATGAATGTCCTTTGAGGTTGTTGGTGCTGTGCTCTGGTTGGTTGTGTTAACTGATGGAGTGAAGAGAAAGTGTTGTCCTGTGTATCCATATTTTCCTCTAAAAAGCTTAGAAGATATTGTTTGCGTCTGGTTGTGACTGCTTGAAATTGAGGGGTTGGGATTTGGAGTGGTGTGTGAAAGGGAGGTATGATTTGTGATAGACAAGGGAAGCAAAGTTATGACAGGTGCTGCAGAGTTCCTTTCTTTTCTTTTATTTTTGTTGGAGGTGTATGGGTGGGAGTGGTGGGCATGAGGGTCATGTGGAATGGATCCGAATTGAGCAATTGATGATAGACTTGTGAGTGAGTATTGTCGTTTATTTGTGGATTTAGCAATTGGTATACTTGTTGCTTAGGGAGTGTGAGGTAGAGATAGGTTTAAAAGTGTTCTTTCTGCTGGTATTCAGAGAAGAGTGGATCTCTGTAGGTATGTTTGAATGGGGGGTTTGCATGCATAAGATTTTGTTTAGGTAAATTTTGTAAGTGTGTGGTTTTGTTTTTGTGTGGCAGAAATATCTGGGATGTTGGTAGTGTTTTAAGGAGTAGGTTTTGATTTTGAGAGACTGGGGAGTTGAGTATGTTGAAGTAGAAAGGAGTGAGATTGTGTTTCACAGCAGAGTTTCTGTGTAGTGCAAGAAAGGAAAAATAATTGCTTTGGGAGATGTTTGTAGGCTGGGTAGGGAGATGAATGTTCCTTATTGACCGAGGTTTGGAACTGGTCGTGTTTGAGAAGAGGATGGCTCTGTGGCAATGTGGTATGACAGAGCTTGCTGACGAAAGGGTTCAGAGGGGTGGCAAGAGGAATTCTAGGAGAAGGCAGAGGGTATTTCGAAAGCGTTAATTCCCGCCTACCATTCTCAGCCTTTCCTGGAGGGAAACATTTGTAATACAGAATATTGTTTTCAACGCCTTAACATGCCAGCAGTATTTTCCTTGCTACTGCGTTTGTAACAGAAACGCCTCAACTCAAACATTCAATTTTCGGGGAGTCTTGGCGCTGCTGCAGCAAGGGAATCAGAGGTGTGCCTTTGTACATTTGTAAGAGGTGATTCCATACCAGAACAAGGTCAAATTAGACACATGGTGAAATGGTTTGAGAAGCGCTAACATTGTTTTATAGAATACACCGTTTCCTACAATCCTTTACACCACATTTAATCTTTTTCTAAGCCTGTAAGGTAGGCGGGTTGCATATTACCAAATACAATGGCAACCAAGTTAGCGACCTCGAAAGGCTGAGATGGCCTCGCAGAAATCTTAGCTCTTACCATACAAACCATAATATATGTCATGAATGAGAGATTTCACCTATTGGCCCATCTGAAATGTTCGAAATGGCAGATTCGCGAAGTGCATGCCCATCAGTTTATTTCAGTAACAACAATAATAACCATTACACAATACAATAATAATCACCTTTTGCACTACACACCTGCCTTCCGGCCTTTCTAAACGCTGTGACTAAAAGATATTACTAGTAAACATAGTGGAAATCAGCTACGAACATCCAAAGAATGAAAGATTGAATAGTAGCCTTTTGCATGATGCGAGCTATCGAGAAGCTGGCTTCGGATGGCGTTAGTGGCGAGCATTTAAGTGACCCCTCATCATGCTAGCTTTACAATATAACAATATCTCTGCCAGTCAACAAATATATATAGGCGTATTCGTAACTGCAAGCCTTCCTCACTGCGTTATGTTCAGTATTGATAAAGCGTGCATTTCTTGCCGACCGTTATTTGTCAAAGAACGTGCTGGATTGCCACCCTGTGTATTTTCTCTAATTTTTAATTCACACACGATCATATCTATACCTTCTGGACTAGTTTGTTGTGTTGAGCGCGAGGGAAGCGTTGTTTGAATAAACTCACGCGACATGGTTGTTAATTTTGCTGATTGCGGCGTGGTCGAGGAGGGCCGGCCACGCGTTTGTTGCTGCAGCACGGATCTCCGTCTGGCAGCCTGCCGCGTGTCCCTGCCTCACGGCCACGCCTTCGTTTATTTATAGCTCCGGGGCTCATGCCTCAGAGCAAAACATCATGCATGAAAAGGGAGGGGGAATACTCCCGGCAACACCCAGGGATTCCCCCACATAGCACTGACATATCGGCTGGTCGGTTACATCACCGACCAGCGACATTACATTCCTCCCCAAAATTTTAAAACCCCAAAAAACCATAAACACAAACTCCACACAGTTCAAAAGTCACACAGATGATCACGCAGCCGAACAGAAGGGCAAGGACTGCTGCGCAGGTTGTATCGAGTAGACTCCGAACGACGAGACAGCACCTCCGGACTCACATCACTAGACACAGTGTCAGCCGGGCCAGGAACTGGATCAGCCTCTGCCAAAACAGCCGAATGAGACACTGAACCATCCCCACAAAACCCTGGAGACAACGGACTCACCTCATCGGCATCACAGACTGTAGTATTGTGTTTGTGTAGTATTTCTATGATTAGTTGCATTTTATGTTTTAGGGTTCGCTGTATTATGTAGATCTTGTTTGGTATCTTCCAGTCCCACCTGCAGCTTTTGGTATCTCCCTCAGCTGGACAGCATTCCGTGCTGGACAGTTGATGGTGCTGGAGGTTTTACTAGAGGCTGGAGTTCCTGTTATTTTCTCTCTGATGTTTTACTGAATAAAAGGCTTTTGTTTTCACATTCTGCGTGGACCTGGACTCATCTTCAACATTGTTACTACATTTTTGGCGCCTCCTATCTATCGGGAGCGCATTGTTTCACTGTGTGTGCTATTGACTATTTACTTTCATCATTGCGGCCTGGTCGCGCGCGCGCATTCTATTGATCGGGAACGCGTTGTTTCATTTTATTTGAACAGCGCCTTTGGGGAATTCCTCGTTTCTTGTAGTGTATTCGTGCAGCATTCCTTCGTTGTCTGGCAACGCATGTTGTAACCAAGTAACTAGGCACGCTTATTCTAGCCTTTACCATTGCGCGCTCTCGCGTGCGGCCGGCTCGCGTGTACCCCTACTCGCGCGTCTTGCTTTTCTTTCTCTCTTGTGTAGATTTTGCTCTGCCAGTGTTCACTTCTGGTACACACAGGATATTTTGTTTTTTGTTCTTTGTTTCATTATTGCTTATCCTTGTTCATTGTTAAATAATAATTATTTAATAACAGTGCAACTTTTATCTAATAACTCTTTTTTTTATAATACATTTTTCCATCTTTGTCTTTTCTGTCTGTTCTGTTTTTTCTGTCATTTTCTGTCTTCTTCTTTTTCTCATTTTTCATAATGCAGAACATTTCTCCTACTCCTTTTTTCTTATCTTTTCCTGGTGATCCAACAATTCCTTGGCCAAAATGGAAAAAAGTTTTTTTAACATACATAAAGGTTTGTGGAACCAATCTATCCATTGAAAGAAAGACTTCACTTCTTCAACATTGCTTAGGTGCTGAAGGACAAGAAATATTAGACATCTTACCTCCGGTATCTAATTTGGATGGAGCAGTAGGTGATGCTCCTTTAAATGACTTTGAGGAAACTCTTTTTCGCCTTGATACACATTTTTTTACCTAAAGTATCGATTCTACTACAAAGATTCTATTTTGGTAAATGCAAACAGATGGATGAAGAAACAATAGAAGACTATATAACGAAACTTCGTAAACTGGCTTCTCTCTGCAATTTTGGTGTTACTATAGAAGAACGCATTAGGGACCAATTTATGTTGGAATGCAAAAGTGTTGAAATTAGGGAAGCTCTATGGTCCAAGAGTGACCCATCTCTCGATGAAGTATTGAAAGTTGCAAAACAAATTGAACATTCTCAATCTTGTATTGAAACTTTAAAGAATTCTAAAGCATCATCTCTTCTAAACAAAATTGATTCAAAGCCTAAAAATTTTGTAAACTTAAAGAACAAATCTAAAACATTTTGTTTCAGGTGTGGGTAACCTTCTCATCTAGCAAACTTTAAAGACTGCCCAGCTATCCATGTTCTCTGCAACAAATGCAACAAAAAGGGTCATTTCGCTAACTGTTGTAAGTCCACAAACAAAAGTGTTGTAAAAATTAATGAAGTCTCAGACGATAATGATAATCAACCTTTTATCTTACAAATAGTAAATGATGTTAACTGTATTTCCACTGTCCAGTGTGTATATCCAAGAGACCTTGTAATGATTAATGAGACTTCTATCACCATGATGATGGATTCTGGTGCCAAGCTGTCTCTTGTATCGGTAGAAGATTATATGACGTCTTTTGAGGGTAAAGTTGACCTATTGTCACCTGATGTTTTGCCTTTCTCGTATGGTGGCAAACCTTTTGAATTAAAAGGATACTTTAATGTAAGGATTAATTTCAAAGGAAATGAAATATCTGGTAAAGTTTACGTTCCTGTGGTTGGAGATACCATTTTGAGTTGGCCCCATCAGAAAGAATTGGGAATAGTTTAAAACCCTAATGCTGTGCCTCAAGTTATGGTGCAAGAGGTTTCCGAACTTGAACGTCAATTATGGAATGAATATCCAGATGTGTTTAGTGCTAAATTTGGATGCATAAAAGGCTACAAACATCACAATGTTTTGAAGAAAGATGCACAACCCATAATTTCAAAATTGTGAAACATTCCTGTAAGTTTAAAAGGAAAGGTGAAACAAGAACTTGAAAGACTTAAAAACTGTGGAATTATCCAGGAAATAGAAGCAGCACAATGGATCGCTCCTGTGGCAGTTGCGACCAAACATTCTGGCGATATTAGACTGTGTATTGATCTTCGCAACCTGAATAAGCAAGTGGTTGTTGACAGATTTCCATTGCCGAACATTATTGAAATGATAAGTTCGTTAGGAGATGCAAAAGTTTTTTCTACCCTTGACCTAACTTCTGCATATCATCAAGTGCAACTGACTGAAGACTCTAAACTCCTCACTTCTTTTATTACTCCCTTTGGCGTTTTCAAATTCAATTGTATGCCTTTTAGTTTATGTTCAGCAGCAGCTGTATTTCAAAGGTTAATGCAAGATGTGTTAGGAGAATTGGGGGGGGTGTGTTTTTTCCAAGATGATGTTCTTGTTTTCACCAACACTCATGAAGAACATCTCAAGAAATTAAGAAGTGAACTTTCTTTGTTCAGAGCCAAGGGTATCACGCTGAAAAAAGAAAAGTGTAAATTTCTTCAGTCTGAAATTACGTATTTAGGACATGTTATTTTGAGTGACGGTGTTAAGCCTAAAGATGATTTAGTACGCACCATTACAGGTTTGTCTACTCCAAAGTGTAGGAAAGATATTCAAATCTTTTTAGGCATGGCAGAATTCTATGCTAGGAACATTCCAAACTTTGCTAAAAGATCAAGCTCTATTAGGTTCTTGCTCAAGAAGGGGAGTGAGTTTGTTTGGTCTAAGGATTGTGAGGCGGAATTTCAGGATCTCAAAGATCACTTTCTTCTGCCCAGTCGCTTAATGGCTTTCAACCTGGTTTTCCTTGTTATCTTATTACAGATGCATCTGATAAAGGTTTAGGATGTGTGTTGAAGCAGGTAAGGGGGGGTATTGAGACCACTATTGTGTTTGCTTCACGCACTCTTAGTGGTGCAGAATTTAATTACTCTACCATTGAGAAAGAAGCACTGGCAATTTATTGGGCTATTAAAAAATTTAGGCAATTTCTTTGGGGATTCTCCTTTGAAGTACACTCCAATCATAAACCATTACAGGAGATCTTTGGGAAGAAAGGTTTGGATAACGTTTCTTCCAGGATTTGTAAGTGGATAGTTGGGCTCCAAGTTTATCGATTTACAGTGAAATATGTTCCGGGATGTGACAACAAGACAGCAGATTGCTTGTCTAAGTTAGTGTCTAGTGATGAGATAGATGAGTGTGATAGCATGTCGTGGTGGACGGATGAGGTAGTACAAGTTTGTACCATAACAGATGGGTGTGTTTTAGAAGGTGAATGGCGTGATGAGTTAAGTAAAGATGAAGTTCTGTCTAAAGTTATAGAATTGCTGGAGTCGAGGAAACTGAAGGATTATCACGACATTTCCATTTCTTCTTATAAGAAAGTGTGGGATGAGTTGTGGTTACATGAAGGATTGTTGCTTAGGGGTAACAAACTTGTTCCTCCGTCATCTTTACGAGACCAGCTTCTTACTCTATCTCATTCAGGTCATCCTGGTATAAGCAAAACTAAGGAAAGGATGAGGGTTTTATATTGGTGGCCAGGAATGGATATTGCTTTAGAGAGAAAGGTACGAGATTGTGTTGAATGCTGTTTAGCAGAGAAGGCACTCAAAGTGAGAACTCAACCGTTAGTGCTTAAAGAAACTCCTAATGAGGTGTGGGAGGAAGTTGCTATTGACATTATGGGACCTGTGTCCTCAGGGTCTAGCTCTAAGTATATTATTGTGCTAATGGACATGCTTTCCCATTGGCCTGAGGTGTGCATAGCTTCTGAGATCACTTCGAAGATAGTGGTGAACTTTTTGTCTAAAGTTTTCAGCAGGGAGGGGAATCCTGGTGCGATTCTGTCAGACAATGGTGTTCAGTTCACCTCGAAGTTTATGAGAGATTTCCTTGTGTCAAGAGGAATTGTTCACAAAAAATGTGCACTTTATCATCCTGAAACAAATGGTATGGTGGAACGTTTTAATAGGACTTTGAAAGAAACCATTCAATCAGCTAAAATAAATAGAGTTGGTTGGGAGAGTTGGGTGGAGAATAAAGTTGAAGAGTACAGGTTCACTCCACATTCCAGCACTGGACAGACTCCTTTCTTACTGTTTAGGAAACGTGTGCCACATACTAAAATCAATCCTCCCTGGCTTAGAAAACATTTTTCTTGTGGATAATGAATCTATTGGAAGTGATGCTAAAGATAAAGATGAATTTCACCGTCTTAAAAGAAAGGAAATCTATGATTTTCGTAAATCTGTAAAAAGAAAATGTTGCTCGTATTGGAGATAAAGTTAAAGTCAAATTACCTTGAACTAACAAGTCTAGCTCATCTAAGTTCAGTCCTATTCATTAAGTTGTTAAAGTGTTTAGAGGAGCTGTCAAACTTGATGATGGGCGGATCTGGAATTTGAATAGAATTGTTGTGATTTAATTTATATAGGGAGGGGGTGGTGTAGTATTGTGTTTGTGTAGTATTTCTATGTTTAGTTGCATTTTATGTTTCAGGGTTCTCTGTATTATGTAGATCTTGTTTGGTATCTTCCAGTCCCACCTGCAGCTTTTGGTATCACCCTCAGCTGGACAGCATTCCGTGCTGGATAGTTGATGGTGCTGGAGGTTTTACTAGAGGCTGGAGTTCCTGTTATTTTATCTCTGATGTTTTACTGAATAAAAGGCTTTTGTCTTCACATTCTGCGTGGACCTGGACTCATCTTCAACATTGTTACTACACAGACCTCATCTCGAACAGCACCTTCAGGAGAATAAAACCGTTTAAACAAAGATATGTTGCGGGTCACAGTCTCGTTGCCACGCCGGGCTACAACAGCCGAACCATTTCGTTGCACAATTGTCCAGGGGACAGTACTGAACGGCGTGCGAAACTTACTTCCCGGCACGGTTTGTTTCAATAACACTTGATCACCAACTTTCAGCTCGGAGGGAATTGCCCGGCGCCCACAGCTTGCCCGCTGATTCAACATCCTCCTCTTCTCCTGAACTACGTCACTGGACACAGCTGGAGGAATACAAGAAGAATGGTGAGGAATAGCATCCAACGACGCCCTCCCAAACGCAAGGTGAGTCGGAGCTCTGTTGGTGGTGGAATGTGGTGTATGCCGGTAATTCCTCAGGAACGAAAATATAGCATATTCAACAGCCTGACCACCAGCGACAGCAATTTGAATAACTTTATTCAGAGTCCTCATAAACCTCTCGACCTCAATGTTAGCTTGAGGCCAACGTGGAGTAATTTGACGGTGATAGGTGCCAGTGATGTGAAGATACTCCGCGAATTCTTTACTTTGGAAAGGAGGCCCATTGTCTGTCTTTATCTCCGATATCAGACCATGGGTGGCCATTGCTTTCTCTAGACCAGAAATCACGACATCAGCGGTAAGGGTGGGGATGATCTCCACTTCAGGATATTTTGAAAAATCATCGATGAGGACCATGGTGTGACGACCATCAGGTAGGCTTCCAATATCCAAACTCGCCGACACCCACGGGCCAGCCGGGGCGGGGCCAGTCTGGACTGGATCACGTCGACTCGGCTCACCTGTGACCTGACACCACCGGCAGGACCTCACTAGACTCTCCACTTGTTCGTCCATTAGAGGAAACCACACTTTCGACCGGAGACGGCTTTTCGTCTTAACCATTCCCTGATGACCATTATGTGCCAACTTCACCGCTCTGGGAGTGAGGGAAGAAGGAACGACCAATCTATTTCCCCTCAACAGACACCCGTCGGCGTCAGTGGTTAGCTCATCCATCACATGGTACAGACTTCCGATAATGCGTTGGGAGTCTGGAGTTAGCAGAGGCATCTGTCCCTTCAAGTGGTGCCACTGATTATTGCACATAGCCACCATAACCTTCTGTAAACACTCATCATGCTTAGTGGCTCGCACAATTTCACTCATTGTCATTGGTATCGGCCGGGACCTGTCCGTGACATATCGGACATATTCCTCAGTTTCCTGTGCCTCTTCCATCTCCACAGAGGATGCCTCGCGGGGATGCCTTGACAAATAGTCAGCAGGATTTTCAGATCCGGGTCGGTATTCTAACTGGCACCGATAGTCTTGTAACAGCAACATCCACTTCTCAAACCTGGGAGGTGGTTTTGACGCAGTACCATTGAAAAGGGGGAGTAACGGTTTATGGTCAGTAGTCACAATAAATGGGCGGCCATACACATAAATATGGAAATGCTTACAACCCCAATGTACCGCAATTGCTTCTTTTTCTATCTGCGAATAACGCTGTTCAGTGTCAGTAAGTGATCGGCTGGCATAGGCCACAGGGGACCACAGTCCTTCGGTATATTCCTGCAGTAATACAGCTCCTAACCCTTTTGGCCCAGCATCAACGGCAATTTTGGTGAGTCGTTTTGGGTTGAAAAATTTCAAAATGGTCTCACTGGACAGTGCATCTTTGATCCTATCAAACGCCGACTGCTCTGGGACTCCCCACCTCCATGGCTCAGAAGCTTTGGTGAGACTCCGCAGAGGCTGCGTGAGGTTAGACAAGTCTTTAATGAAACGGCCACAATAATTCACCATTCCTAGGAAACTCCTGACTTCAGTGATATTGGTGGGAGGAGGCGCACTTTTAATGTCACTAACTTTGGCCGGATCTGGAGCTACCCGCTCGAGGAAAATACGTAACCAAAGAATTGTATTTTGACCTTCAAATATTCACACTTTTCTCGATGAAGGGTGAGTCCCGAGTCCTGAATACGCTGTAGAACTTTCTGTAGTCGAGAATGGTGCTCTGCAACAGTGGGCGAATGAAAAAGAATGTCGTCACTGACATTGATTGTTCCAGGCAAACCAACCAGCAGCTCCTGAATTACATTTTGGAACACCTCTGTGGCACTAGATACTCCAAAACTCAATCTTTTATACCTCCGGAGCCCGACATGTGTAGAGAACGTCGTAATGTAACGTGAGTCTTTGGCCAACACCAACTGGTGGTACCCTGATCGAAGATCCAGTTTCGAGAACCATCGCGAGTCACTGAGTTCCCTCAGGATATCATCTATCGTCGGCGTGAGATGTCTTTCCCTTCTGATGGCAACATTGGGGAGGCGCATGTCCACACAAATTCTCACTTCGCCAGGTTGATTGGGCTTCCTTGCCACCACGATGGGGGAGACCCAGGGAGTGGGTCCAGACACCTTCTCAATGATCCCAGCTCTTTCCAAGTTCTCCAGTTCTCTCTCTACTTTGGGGCGAAGGTGGAAAGCCACTCGCTTGTGACGAAGAGCTACTGGTTGCACCGTGGGATCAATGTGGAGCTTGACTTCTCTACCTCGGAGACACCCTATGCCATTGAAAACCCCTTCATATCGGGCGACCAGTTCTGCTACGGACTCTTGATGAATGCTGAAAGCGAATGTCACAATCGCCAACTGTTCCGCAGCTTTGCATCCCAACAGCATTCCCGTTCCTCCTGCAGTCACATAGACTTTCGCCAAAGTGGACTGTGATCCATGCGTGAGATTGGTTTGGAACATGCCTCTCAACGCCAAAGGGGTACTCTGCCCATACGCATATACTTTGATGTTTGTCTTGGTTAACGCTGGAGGCAGTGCCATCCGATGGTACTCTTATGCAGCCAAAAGATTTATGGATGCTCCTGTGTCCACTACAGCCACAATCTGGTGCTCGCCCTTCACTATTTGGCACCTTGGAAGAGATGCTTGCTGGGGAGTAGAGGGTTTGACCGCAAATAAGGAATGGACCACATGAATCATCGTCTCATCGTCATCCATGTCACTCCCTCGCTCTACTTTTTCTGGAATAGCTTCTTCCAGTGCAACATTGACAGATGCACTTGCAGCTGTCTTCGATCGGCAAACCTTTGCAAAATGATTCAGTTTTCCACAGCTGGAACATACGTTTCCTCTTGCTGGGCACTCAGATGATCTGTGCGGTATTCCTCCACAATACCCGCATTGCTTCGTTCGGGCTTTATTCAGTTTTTGTCTGGGCCTGTTCACGGGCGTTGTGACGACATTGACCACCTCTTCTTTTATGGGTCGTTGTAATGCAGCTTCCATGTGTGAGGCTCTGGCTTTCGACAGTTATTTTGTGCGCCCTAACTGCAAAATATCTGGCAATGATTTTCCAGATTCCTCCAGGATGCGCTCTCGAAGCCTTAGAGATGCACACCCTTGAATCAACTGCCCTCTTACCTCCTCCGTTTCATCATTGAATCTGCACGTGCTCGCCAACTCTCTCAACCTTAGGTGGAACGCATCTAGCGACTCTTCCATTTGTTGCCTCGCTTGTCTAAATATGAACCGTTCATAGTCTGTGTTGACCATAGGTTAAAAATGCCTGTTAAGCGCCGCTATCAGCGTAGCATGTGTTTTGGGTTCATTCTCCACTAGGTTTTTTGATATCTTGTATATGTCTTTACCTCCTATGTGGATCAGCAATGCACGCTTCTGGTCATCTTCTACCTTGGTGGTCTCAAAGAATAGGAGTACCCTTTCTACCCACTCTTTCCACTTTGGAGCCTGGGCAGATGGTGCTCCCTCTACAATGAATGGTTCTACCGGAGGTATTGCGGACATTGTGGCAAGTTGGGCTGAAAAACTGCTGTGGACTTAATCCTGCCGTGCAGGTGACAGAGGTATTTATGCAGCGTTTGTGGCCAAAAACCCCAGTTGTGTTCTTATGTGTGTCCAACTCTTTTCTTTTACTTTCTGTTTTTTTTAAATTTTTTTTTTAAGAGAAACAAAGAAAAACACACACCAAAAATAGTCCTTGTCAGGGCATAGAGGGGGTCCCCTTTTCTTAATTGGCACTGTCTTTGTGATCACCACGATGAACAGAGCAGGCACGAGCACCGTGTCACGCACGGCCGCCTCTCTGTTTGTTGACACGGCGACTTTGTAATGAAACAAATAGACCTGGCACGAGCACCGCGCGTTACGCGCCCGCCGCTCTATTTTTTATTTTTTTTTTAATGCCCGTGCATCCGCCGCACGCGCACCTCGTGTAACTTGCGCGGCCGCAGCGGAGCACAGCCAGGGGCGAGGGTCCGTGCACCCAATTCGCCAATTTGTTGTGTTGAGCGCGAGGGAAGCCTCAACACTACTGTCTTAGTGACGCGCGTTGTTTGAATAAACTCACGCGACACAGTTGTTAATTTTGCTGATTGCGGCGTGGTCAACCACGCGTTTGTTGCTGCAGCACGGATCTTCGTTTGGCAGCCTGCCACGTGTCCCTGCCTTCGTTTATTTATAGCTCTGGGGCTCATGCCTCGGAGCAAACCATCATGCATGAAAAGGGAGGGGGAATCCTACCGGCTACACCCGGGGATTCCCCCCACATAGCACTGACATATCGGCTGGTCGGTTACATCACCGACCAGCGACATTACATAGTTACATAGTTCACGCCTTAATTGGGACATACCACAACATTATCAAAGGGGCATCCGTATTCTTTGTGGTTAATGGTCGGCGGTGCAGATTCAGCACTTTTTTTTTTTTTTTTACCACAAAGCCCTTTTAACTTTTTTAATAGTATGAATTTGAACAAATCTTTTACACTCTGTGTCGCATGCTGTAATGCCTATTTTGATGGCTAACTTAGTTTAACGGTAGGCGGCTCTGCATCCTTGAACTTTAACAAATAGACAACAAACATACGCCTAGAGGATCCGCAAATTGCAGAGTTCTGCCCCATAAACATCCAGAAAGGACTCAAAACTGTCAAAAGCCTGACTAGACAGCCCTGACGTACTGACGGAGTCTGTGCCCAAACCCTGTCAGTCCAACCGCCTATTAACAGACCAGCCTCCCTTTCCGTTTAAAAAAAAAAAAAAAAAAAAAAAAAAAAAAAAATGTTGACTGCAAAACCACAAGGGCCTTCTACCATGCAGCTGCAGCAATGAAAGCAGGCGCAGCAACAAACAAGGCTGTCCGGTCTGCTTTGAAACTGGAGAGACACACTCTCTGGGAGAGGGAGCCGACACGCTCTCCTCACAGGAGATGGGGGGTTTATTGCGTTAATTTTGTTAATGATTTTAGACAAGTCACACAGCAACGCGAGCTGTTGTGCAGCATGTCTTAAAGTTAAAAAAGCACTACGATGCTATGAACGATGGGCGCCTCATAGCGCTTTTTTCCAACTTTAAGACATACTATATAGCAGCAAGCCCTGCTGTGTAGCATCTAAAAAAACACTGACAAAACCAATAGATTTTGTAGCGGGGAATCCTATTGGCGTTGCCAATGCTCGTTTGTTTTGTCCCCTCCTTTTGGTTTAGCTTATCTCCTTTTTTGTTTCTCTCTACCTCCCTCCTTGCAGATTTTAATTTCTCTTTCCCAGCAGTTTCATTCAGGTGACATTTTATTTAAGAGCCTGCTCATAAAATCAGACAGACGGTGGCTCATAAAGTAGTAATTATACTTTCACGGTGACCCAGCTTGCCAGTCGATCAGACCCTGTGGAAGCCCACGCTGTAGCTCCAACCCAGGAGGAGCAATATTATGTTTTGTAGAAGTACCTAGATAAGGTTGTTTACAAAGTTTATGTGACAAAGGGAAGTCACCATTGTATGTACTCAAATGCGGAACTAAACTACTTAACAGTGTGTTTTCAATGTAGGGTTGACACCAAAAACGCCCACTAATATCATGGTGTTACAACTAGACCTATAGAGTCAATTTCAATTTGAGGCGTACATGCCCACAGACCCTGGTTATCAGAATTGCGATTTGCCACTTGCAACAAATGTGTTTTATGTGCACCTGAGCTAGTCCTATAGATGCTAAAATATTTTGAGTTGAGTCCACACAGATTTTGAACTCCCACTAATGCTACAACTACACCGTTTCCATGAGCCACGGTCGTGTTCCAGGTTTATGCGACTGTACACACAAAAGTGCTCCCAGACAGTGGAGATGGAAGTGAGGTGCTGGATTTGCTGCAGCACCCCCTCACATTATGGAAGTGTGTTCAGGGAAATTCGACAGAACGCTGGTGTCACATCTGTTTAAAAGCACATCTTGGGAAGCCTTATTAAACCTTAATTAGAGACACAACCTTTTTCTAACGGCACCAGTTTTCCGTGATGCATAAACAGGTCTGGTGATGTGTGTCTGTGAGCAAACATAAGGGGGTTTGTAACTTAAACACTAACACCAACAGAGCAGAGGGTGAAAGGAAGTAATTTCAAAGGTTTCTTAAATCACCCACATACATTAGAAAAAAATGCGCTTGTTCTTTTACAAAGTGCACATATTTTCAAGTTTAACCCTTACTACAAGTACACATAAGACATACTACGTCTTAATATTTAAGTGTGGTAGGAGCAAAGGCTTTTTTGAAAGGTCAAGTGAACATCTTAAAACTGCTGTCATATTTTTCTTTCCTTAGTCTTCTTCAATGGAAACTGACACAATAAACAGACCAACACACCTGCTTTTTTGTGCCATCACAAATCGACACATTTCTGCAGGCCCAATGCATTTTTGGTGTATGGTAGGCGATGTATCAAATATGTTACCACTTCACAATATTTCAGTAGACTGTTGTGATGTAGGCATTTCCCTCTCTTTGGGGGTCAAGGGCTCTGCACAGCATTTATATGAACCTTCGATTTCCAGGGAACTACCCTCCGCATGCAAGTTACTAGCATCCTCCTGCTGTATCTGTAACATTTAGACTACACGATTACTCTGCTTTGCATAGGGTGTGGGGAACAATGTCTCTGAAACCACACTTTTTAGATGATACAAAAATGAAACACATTGTTGTCTACTATCTGATATCTACCACTTTAGTTGGGGAAAATTTGAGGAAGTATATTAATTATTATACTCTTGGACATGAAGATCAACCACACGTATTAGATGACTAACAGTTTGCAACTGCATCACATAGGATAGATAATTATTGTCTGCCAATTAGCATACACTTATCACAACTAGCAGACTACAAAATATGAATCTTGCGAAGACAAACTCAGCCTTTCGACCTTCTGAGATCAGTGATTTAAATACCATTAGATTTGGGATAAGTACACTATTCACACTTAGGAGAAACAATAAAATCACAGTATTAAGAGCTATGGTACAAGCCCTGCAGTATTTTACTTGTAAGCCGATTTAGGGAGATAGAAGGGTTTTCTGTGTTGGCAGGAGAAAATACAGGTCCAGCTCTTCGCCCCAGCAAAGAGGATTTCAGGGATCACAAAGATCTCATCTAGCACCGTAGATGCCTCATCATCGACCCCGCCTTCAGCAGGGTTTAGGTTGAAATCACCTGTGACTTGCCAGTTATTGCTTGGGAATTGTTTTAATTTCATTATAATAGATTGTATTTCCTTTACAGAGTTTATTTTATTATTGGCAGAGGATTCATATATATGTTGATCATTAGCATGTAGGTGTGTGTTTTTTGAGTACCAGGCGAACTGTTAGCATGAATTTGTTGTCCATAGGCAAGTGAGTAGTTTTAAATTTATGTTCAAGGTTTACAAAAATAGATAGCCAAACCTTTGGGCAACCTTATTTAGACTTGCTTGTTGCTTGAAAGCCAGGACATGAGACTTCTGATCCTCACTATGTTTCCTGGAGGTATATTAAGGCATGGCATGCCAGGTAACCAATTCCCATACTCTGTTAGAGTAGCCAAGTGAGACTGGCAAAATTCCATGAGCAGAACAGGTTCAAGATGACAGCTACTGACTGAAACTTTGTTCAGGCATGCTTTGTGGAATTCAGGGTAGTATGAATCCAGTCCCACTTTTCAGAATGTTGCAATCGTAATGGAATGCCTGCCTGTCTCTTATTCTGTCCATGGGAATTAATTAGTCTGATCTCGAGGTGTTGCATTGTTTCTTTATTATTAGTATTTGTTCCAAATGAATGTCCAAGGACTGTGTCAGAGTGGCCGGGGCCGAAGTATGATCATGGCTAGAAGTCCTAGTTGGTTAAGTCTTTTCAATAAGATTTGGTGTTGCACGAGTATTGCTGGACAGGAGTAGAGGCATAGTGTGTTTAATTCTATGCCCCAGCCTTAAAGATTTTGTTTTCAAGGACGTATGTTACCACATCTACTAAGTTCCAAGTAACCATGGCAGATTTGTTCACATAATGTGCATGTGGGGGAATGAAATAAATGGGAAATATATTTGCCGAGTTCAGATGTCTAAGATCTTCCTGCGTGACCAAGAGATTGAGTACAATCCCTCCACTGAGTATGTCAAAAGTGTCTCCCTGTATTCAGGATTTTGGAATACTTGTGTTTGTTGTGTTCCATTATTAATGTAAAAGATTAGAAATGCCGTGGGAGGTGCTGCCTCAATCTAAGTTTTCTTTATCTCAGTGTTACTCGAATGTACCACCAGGGGTTGTGGTTCTTCATAAGAGGAATATTCTTTTCCAAGTGGAAAGCGCGTTAAGATAATACTACCTTTGTATTTCTGCAAGGAAGGATGTATTGTCTAGAACTACAACATTTACCTGGGATTTCAACTGCTCCTTTAGTTGTGTAGAAGGGTGCCTGCTAACTGACTGCTTTGTAGATTCACATCTTTGTTCTTGAGTTTGGTCTTGAGTTTAGTCTAGCAGTTTCCCTGTTTTTACTTGATTTGACAATATTTGTCCATCGCCGGCCACAGGTCTGAGAGTTGTTTGTAAGCCGTTAAGAGTGAGAAGTGGGTTTTGTTCTTTCGAATATTGGATAAAGATTGAGGTTTGCCTGGGTGACTATCAGACTTTTGTGTGTTTGTCAAAGTAGTTTTTTTAATGAGCACTTTTCTCAATCTTTTCCTTTGTTTTCTGGTTAGCACCGAGGATATTCGTAAGGAATAGGAGTGTCTGTTAAGGTGGTGACACTTTTGCCTTTAACTACCTGGTCTGTTGTCAGAGTAATAAAATTGAGAGTGGAGATGTCATCTGCCTCCATATGAACAAAGACAACACTGATGATGTTGATTCAAGTACATCGGTATTAGCAGTTGTATATTTTTTTTATTTAGATTTTTACTGAAGTGATGATGGTGCTTAGATGATCTGGTAAAGAAGTGAGTTTATGAAGAATTGAAGAGCAAATGCAAATTTCTTTTTTTAGAGCCACTTCCGCTGAGGCGCTCAATTAGGATAAGCTCAGTTTGTCAATCGTTCTTTCCATTTCTGAGATTCCTCTTGCAATGTTTGAAGCAGATCAATCTGAAGCTCTAGTTTGGTTCATTGACAGATTAAGGCTTTTACTGACTAGTTCAGTGTTGACAAAAGGGCCAACCACTTGCAAAGAGGGGAGACCCATTGGGGGCTGTACTTGGAGGAGGGGTGATCCTTTGCTCCTCTGAAGGCGTTTTAAAATTATAACATTGTGCACTTATCTCAAGCTTGGAGAAAGGGCGTGCTCCGGAATTATGAGATGCTTTGATTATTATCTGTGACAAAAATAATGAAGTAAGATTTGTTTGTAATGGATTGATGCTATTTGAAACAATGGAGGAAGAGAAATCAGAGGATCTAATGAGTAGGTCACAACCGGCATCTGCCATTCTTGTTACTCTTTGGGAGCCAAATAAGGTTTCACCAAGTTTAGCACCTGATTTAGACATAGAAAGTATCAATTCTTGTACTGGACCAAGTTCTACTTTTTGTGTTTTGAAATATTCCTAGATTCTTCCCATCAAGACTGGTATGTTACTAATGTCTACAGTGAGTTCCGCTGTGCATATTAGATCACAAACTATTTTTCCTGCATCTGTGATACTCTTTTGTAGGTTTTTCCTTTTGTGTCTACTAAGTGGAGCTATAGCAGTTCTTAAATGTCCAGATCCCATCATAGGTCTGCTTAAGAAGGTGATACTATCCGTTCTCAGTTTCTGAATCAAATTTAATCAATGAAAACAGAGGAAGGTAGCGGAGAAACAAGCTCTGTCTTCAGTGGAAGGAAGCTGCTATTCCTTGGTATAACAGAGGGGACTAGGTTTGTTGGCAGTCAAATCTGATAAACTTATTTCCGAATACAACTGTTAAAGCCAGTCTGATGATATTACAAAACAAATGGATTCGTTTTGTGAGTTTTTCGTCGATTTGCATTTCCTCAGGAACAGGCTCAGAAATTGCCTGTTGATGAAATATATTGAAAAATTCCAAACAGATTCACTTCTTTACTTTTTTCTCTTTGAGTGAGAATTGGAGTAGGGCAAACTGCTTGGATGCACCTCTTGGATCATGGGAGGGAGAAACTTATGTGTTTTAGTCTTTATAAAGCAAATGAAACCCAAACAGGTATGAAAGCTCTAGGTGCAGAAAAGAAGGAACCGTAAGGAAGCCTTATACAGAAAAATCCCACAGGAAAAGCAGACCGAGAGCACACTGCACTTACATTTTCCTGCCATGACTGCTTGCACTGGATGCAGCCAACAAAACGCAACGGAGCAGTGCAAACTCCCAGCAGCGGCTGGGCCACATGGAAGGGTTGAGACCACAGTCTGTGCAACTTTGAGTTGCAAGCCACTGTGGATATGTTTTCCCTGGGAATCACCCGCCTGCTGCTCACCCAAGCCCAGAGACCACAATGCAACCACCGCCTATACCCCGTTTGAGCAGACTTCCAGGAGGAAACAAGGTAGCGAGGGGCACAGAGCCGAGACCACAGGAAATCTGCCACCTCCCAGAGGGGCACAAGTGCACCCGTCGCTTCCACTGCAGCCCCAACAGCCAGTCAACTAGCCCCCAACGAAGTGAGATGGACCCTCACAGCCTGGGGGCCCAATTATTGTTATCCTGGCTGTATGATGAATGAAGCTAGCCCAGTACTCAATTAGGGCTGCTGCTACAGTGGGTAAAGGCCGGAGCTGCTGCCCGGGCTGTTCCTGTAAACCAGTGGTCTGCGTGTGGCATACCATGTAGTGCAGCAGATTTCCAGGATTAGAGAACGCATTAGGCACTCCAAAATGTCACTCTGGTACTTCCGTTCAGTGTAGATACATTTGGTGTACCTACCAGACTCACAGGCCCAAAAAGTTGCAGAATCAGACAAATGTATTCAGGTTGTCTCAGGGCAGCATCATTCCTCGTACTTACTCCAGCCAGGAGGCCGTTTAGGTGCAAGGATGGTGGAGAAAGAAGACTGCGCTATTGGCAGTCGCTGGGTGCAATAAGGTACAGGTGGGCCAAGACCGCTACAAGGACCGGCAGGAGGGTGGCTTGAGGACTGCACAGTAGACCCCATGATCTTCGTGTTACACACAGATCTCAGCAGCAAACCCACTGACCCACTAAACCATACTGGCGCACTTCGGAATGAGCTTTTCCTAAGCATGGATTTTCATAACTACATGATGGACACAGAGCATATGCGCAAATTCACTGCTCTAAAGTCTTTCTGATATATTGATACTGAAGTCCGTACACTGCCTTAGATACCATGCACGATACATTAAATTCAGTCCTCGGAAATAATAGTTATATCCGTAATTCAGCAACATACCATATTTCCATTAAAATGCAGCCATTCTCTATACATACAGAAGAGGAGTAGGAATAGACCAGCACAGTTTCATTGGCGTAGGTGGAGTCTTCCTCCCCACTGCAAAAGGCATGGGCAAAATGCCTAAAAAATATACGGTAATTGCTGCCTGTGCCAACATACAGACATAATTTTGGCCAAACTTGCTGGAATCGCACTTACACAGACACCTCTGGACAACGCAGCCTAATTTTCCAAATTTTGCAGCACAAAATAAGAAAACTGCAGCCCAAAAACAAAATTTGCAGTATTTTAGTGACAGGCACATAAAGTGCCCTTCAAAAAAAAATACTGTGGCCTTGCTACCAAACCAGTATCTAATAGCAAGTGTAAGCTGACGAATGGGATGGCTAATGCCAAAGTGTGCAGAGTACATTTTAAAATGTGTACTCTCTCTGGCACCATCCTGACATCGCTTCCCAGCGTGACATGCATTTTGTGGAGGGAGCTGTTAATGTGCCCTGCACCCTCCTCCCATTTTAATTTAAGGTAAGAGGAGGGTGAGGGAGCTACTGTAACCGCACACTCCAGCAGCACGTATTTCACGCTGCTCTGTGATGCGGGGAATGAGGAGGAGTAGAAAAGTGACAGGGGTGGGGCGTGTAGATGGAGGAATGGGAAGGTAAGCAAGCATTTGCAATGCAATAGGTCTCGCATTTACTTCAGTTGGAGCTACTGGCATTGTAAACGCATAACTAGGCTTTTCTTGCCACATAAATTGGTCAACCCTACCTTATAACTTGGTCTTTTCCTGCCACATAATTCCAGTGGCTATACATGTAACTAAAGCACTTCCATTTAACTTCTTCCTCTAACCACAGAAAAACAATAAAATGTTGCCATTTAGCATCCTAATGTAAACCTGTTATGCTAATTCCAACAGAATACCACTTTCACCACCCCACAGTCAGAGTTGCTGGCTGGCTAACCAAGTACCCGAAAGAACAAGCGACCACCAGGCGCCCCTCCTCACTTGAGACCTGGAGTGCATGACTGTTTACGTATTGCTTTGCTCTCCGTATAGTTTATAAATCCGTTTCTTTATCGCACTACTGTTGAGGGTTGACATTCACCTTCTAACGTTCTATAAATTGCATGGTACAATAATAAGGCAATATGAAACGGTAGGTCAGAAATATACATTTCATTCTTGCTTTGCACGAAACACAGACCTGAATGTCGTTTTTCCCAAGCTTTTAAAACAAGTGTCTTAATTTGTTTCCCTTAACATTTACATTAAAAGCATACTGCCACCTCCCTTCTTGTATGGGAGGAGAAAAAGGTGGACATTTTAAAGGCAACTATTACATTTAAGCACGTTTAACCAACCACAATTCATCTCCAATTGTAGTGGTTATAACAGACTTAGAAGCCTTCCTCCTAGGAGCCTTAGAAAATGGCTTTGGTGCAGTCACAGTCTGAGGGAAACAGGATCATAGAAGTTCTGGCAACAGGCAGAAAGTTATCCATCAACAGTGAAATAAGGGACTCTGTATACCGAAAGAAGCACTTTTCAGAACTATGTTGCCCCTTCACGCCCCTGGGCATTAACCCGTTTGTCAGAAGCACAGGGCTGGACTACTCCAGATATGAAGCAGTGTCAGTGATCTACCTTCCCAGCTGCTCTACCCTATTATGAGTCGTCTCAGGAGCCAAAGGCTGTGAACAGAAAAAGTGAGGGTACACAAGTGTGTGCAGTCAGTCCTTCTCGTGAAGAGTCAAGGAAGCAGTGTGTTATAACAATGAGACAAGACAACGTTAAGGCAAGTTGGAGGAGATGTGTCAAATAGATCAGAACACGAGAGGACAGTAAGCCTTAGTTGGGAATAACTCACAGTATACAGTAACAGTAATGCTCAGTGGGAGTTCGGGCTTCAGCATGAGTGGGAAGGAAAACCAAACATAAGATGAGATGACAAAGGCAGATGGGACAGCAACTAGAACCATGGGGTAGCAGGTCTCAATAATGTAGTTGTTTCAAATCAATGGGCACGCAGCATAAATTAGTGGCTTTGAACTATTACTCTCAGTATGGGTATATTCTTTTGAATGAGGTAGTTATGTTCATGAGAACTGAACAACACGCCCTAAACATGTGTTGTGGAATGGTAAGGGAGCAGAAAGGCCTGTTCCCCGGTCTGTGGTAAGGTGGTCCATCTGCCCCTCTTCCAGGGGCGACCCTTTGTGTCCAAGAGGATTAAACCAGGTGGGGGTGGTATGCCCCTGTAAAGGCAATACGGAAGGGGGAGTCTCTCAAACCTTCGAGACAGATGCAACTGCTTGCATGCGAGAGAAGAGTTGCTTTTCAGGAGGGGCAAGCGCAGGGAGTACCGCTATGCTAGGTACGTGGGCCTTTCCCTTTATGTGAAAGAAAGGTCTAGAGAGGAACTAAGTGACGCAGACAGACTGCTGCCCCCGCTCTCCTCGGGCACTACTTGGGCATGGTGCGCATTGCAAGGGAGCACACTGCTGACAGAAAATACTCCAAGGCTCTGTCTGGTTCTGTGTGAATGTGTGAGGATTACAGAGCAACTGCTCCAAAGCCCAGCGCAGCCCATCTCCTAACATCCTGATCAGCCACCGCCTGCAAAATTAATTGTCCTGCACGCGTCACCCAATGAGAAGGCTCGATGGAAGCTTACATGTGAAAGATACGTGAGGCCGCTGTGGCTCATCCGACGGCATGGAGTGGGGTAGAGCGAAAGATCTAGTATAAAAGGTGAACATAGCAAGAAGGTAGACATATTCAAACTCGACAATGGCTCGCGTTATGACAAGAAAGAGACCAGTGTTAGGGCATGGTTTGATAGAAACTGAAAGCTCAGAATAGTTTACATTTCAAATTTGGAGAGGAAACGCTGCACTAACATTTGACTTCCTCACTTCGATGTTAATTATTGAACAGACTCAAATATGTAAGTGGTAAAAACCCAGGGAGCATATTTGTTTAAATTATATTTAAAACTTCTGTTGTGTCCTTTTCTGTATTTTTCTGTTGGGCTATTCATATAATGAACTGCTCCAAGATGGCAGCCTCTAGGTACGATATTTTCAGAAGACACATTTTAGCTCTGCCTTTCTTACATTGTGTGACATGGTGCAGCACTCCACTTGCCCCAGTGCTCTACTGAAAAGTGACGTTCTGCTGAAACAAAATCTCGCACCACACAAGTATTTGCACTGGTATGAGGACATTTTATAACAACAATAATAAAATACTGCAAGATGAGGTGTAAGTAATGCGCTGGTCATAGTAGCTAGAATACATTCAAAGTTCATTCTGTCAGTGCCTCAATTGTTAAACTGTTCAGCATTTCTCAACACATTTTGGGATTTTGAGTCTCCACCACAACCTCACTGCTCCTCCAAAGAGTTGTGGTCATGATTGTCTTTGTGTGGCGGCAGGGGTCTGAAACAGGCACCCTCATAAAACAGCTTCTAACATTTGACCTTGGTCTTTGAATGCACAGCATATGTGACCAGAGTGGAACATGGTTTATAGCCCTGTTTACAGAAACGGACTGGAGCCACTAAAAACACCCAGCGCTCTGGTTAAATGCTATTAGCCTAAAAAAAAGAGCAGTCTCCAAGCACATGCTACTGTGGCACAAGTAGAAGGGTACAAGTACTGGGGCCATGCTCCAGGGGAGTGTACAACTGAGGCAAAGATGGGACAAAGAGGAAGGACTGACCACTAGCAAGCAAGGATTTTTTAAGGACACTGAAACAAACCAATAAAAAAAGCAGAGAGCTTACAAATAAGTACATACGAACGTATGTACAAGAGGTCTCGATTGCTCGACCTAAAAAAGGTGATGGGTTGGGGCCGAAAAGGAAAAGATAAATATTGCAAATGGAGGCCTGGACACTCGCATACCTGCAGAGTCCCGGTATCCAGCAGTCTTTTTCTCCTTTTTGTGCATGCCTAGTACAGCTTGTTTTGAGGATCTTGGAGGCTGTCTCTTCATCTCTAGAAAGCTCAGGCGTTGTAGAGCAGGAGATAGAGAATGAAAACACCTTCCTGCTGCCTTCCTTCCATTTATTGAAAAGTAGGGTCAAAAAAGCTTCCAAGTTTTTTAAAAAAAATATTTTTGTTTTTTTGTAACAATAGTAGAATTTTTACATAAGTTCACATTTTCAGATTTTTTTTTTTGCAAATCACAAAATCCTGAAGAGTCTGCTTAAAAAACAAAGCACCGTCTTCACCATTACAGTAGCCTTCCCACACTGTTAATATAGAAAAACACCCTAGTGTCGGAATCACAGCTAAAAGCCTCTATTGCAACCACCAGGAGTTATTCACTCATATTTAGGCTTGGAGTCACAATGCCTGCTGTCAAAGAGACCTACTGCTAACAATATGTATGAGTAAAGTATACTATGACCTCACGGTTTGCCTTTTTTATTCACTGGTCCGAGACACTGCCAATCAAGTCTTGATTCAGCCCAGTGCAGTATCCATCTCTCATCTATGCTAACTGCTGTTAAGAGTGTACCCTTCCAACTCGAATTTGTACCACAATATCTAGAAAACATGCTTTGAGTGCTTGAACTGCATTAAGGACTAGTTCACAACTGTAGCCCTCTTTGCTTCTGATGGCTCCCTTCCGTATGCTTCGCTCTAATGTGCTAATGCTACAGTGGTTACAGCAAACCCTGACCAGAGGCTTAGCAAATGACTGGTAATGTAAATTCTCCCGCTCTTTTGCTCCTGCCATGTTATTGCCACATGCCCTTGCTCTGCTAGTTTATAAAATGTACCACTTACGGTTACCCACCCTATCTCATATACATTGTAGGACATAAGGAGGTTTAGCTAAATGTTATAAGCACAGTGGGACAATGCGTTTATTTCACTCCTCAAAGTGTCCCAGTTCTCCTTATTTTGGCTAACATTTCAAAAGCCTGGCACCGCTCTCGGGCCAGGTGATACAAGCATGAGGTAAACCCTGGCACAGACATGTTGCGGTTCTCTATTGTGAAACCGTTTCACTGCCAACTTGACATGTGAATCCTGGCTAATCGTTTGTCAGCTTAGGTTTAGCTGAAAGTTCAATTAAAACGAGGGAAAAAAAGCCCTAGTGCAAAAAGGGACATAATGATCCCCAAGCCAAAATCTGGCAGCGAAACAAAAATGTCTGCTGAAATAAAGATGCAAACAATATTTCTCATTCGGGAAAGCGTTCTGACATAGGTGAACAAAAGTTCGTCTTAACGCAAGAGACAGGCAGCTTAGCCTAAGTTCCATCAATCCGCCTAAACTGCACTGGATGTTGTCAGGAAAAACAAAGGCCTAGTACGTTGTCATTCTCGTAGGCCTTGATGCCAACCCTGGCACGTCCAGATTTCGCCAACTTTCCTTCATTTAACAAAATATCAATTTAACATTGGGATAGAAATGAATGTTTAAACCACATCAATGAATCCTACCAGCTGCAGGAAGACTACAAGAGATCGCACAAACATACATTTGCTATTTGTAAGTTACTTAAAGTGAATGTGTGCAGCGTATCCCAACCGCTTAAATGGTCCGGAAGTCCTGAATGTGGGCACAATTTATGGCTCTGGGACATTCACATGAGTCAATGTTTTTTTGATTGTGTACATAACTCTGATTTACTACTGCATACATGTGATTATATTGGATGGTAAGGGTGGAGTAAAAAATTTGTATTGCTTAGTGAAGGATTATATTGAAAGGTGGCCAGCTACATCCTGGTTTGTATCTGTGCGAAGGATACTCTGGATGGATGGATATGGAGGATACTGTAGCTTGTTTTATTCAGCTGTGTTGTACGGTGGTCTACTACTAGGCTTCAGTGAGCTTTTTAACTGCATCATTTATGTGACGTTTCATGCCATTTTATGTGGATGTTGTACATTAAAGCTGGTTAATATTTTCAGTTTGGGTAATGGGTAGACTGAGGATACCGATGTGTCAGTATAACCTGAATGGTTGTACCGTTCAGGTGAAGCAGTCACTGTTCATCTCGTTCATGCAACACCCTCCAGGTGACGGCCTGTTGTAGCCTATCCTATGGCAACCTTACAGGTTAGCTTGTAGTTGGGTAGTTTCCCTCCGGGACTGCCTTCAGCTGTCTCCCTGCTCTAATTAGCAGAAAGAACAGCAGTGATACTCAGGCTTGCAAACTACTATAGGTAGTTTTGGCTTATTGTCACTTGCCATTCGGATTAAACTATGATGATGCTATCACAAGAGCAGTACAACAGGCAAGATTTACCTGACATCGCCTTTTCTGCCTGTGATGAGTGCACTCATTACTTTGGCTCTTGTGCCAAGGAAGGAATGGCATATTGATCCTATTTTATGCAAATAATCTACAAATTAACATTTTTAAATGAAATTAGCTAGCAAACCAATTTGTATGTAGTGTACCAAGTGAAGAGACTTCTCCCACTCCAAAATAGAATTAGCTTCTTGAGAATGGCTCCCCTATAGCCTGATGGCACCCAACTAAGACCTCTTCTACTGGATAGTGTATCTATAGAAAAGATATGGAATACCAAGTGCGGACATATTTCTCTGCAGTTTTGAAAAAAACTACCTCGGTTAGGCTAGGGCTCAAAGAGCCAGCAAAGAAGTGTGTTCTGGACACTGAGGAAGAAACTGATAAATGGCTGTGGCGCTGGCTATGTGTGCATGGCTAAGGGCTTTTATGGGATCTGGTGGGCTTGTGCTTACCCCTCTGCCAGGTTGTCTATCCCATATGCCCTCAAACTCTCATGACTGCTGTCACTGGACTCTTCCATTATGGTTAGAACTCAAGAAGCAGTCACACTGGAGGCAGAGATAGCTCCCTGTACCAGGAGCTGCTTTTTTACCATCCTCAGGGTTCCCCTACACCACCTGTACGCCTCTATGTAGTACACAATGCTCTTGAAACAACTTAATTTCTTCCATTTGACCTGAGCTTCTGCTTCCCTACTGGTCCCAAAGGTTTCTGCACAATTTCTGGCATGATCAGTGCAGGGTATGAGAAACTATAGTCTTGCACCCCCACCTTCCAGCAAGTGTGCAAGGTATGTGAAATCTAAAGCACATTATTCTCATCTCTACAAAAGGTGGGAATGAGAAACACATTGACCTGTACTCTCCACCTGAAGGTGTGGATGAATAGCCCAAAGGCCTGAAACCTGCCAGTATAGGAGCTCCACAAACCTCTCAAGTAGGATGTGCATACGAAACCTAGGTACGTGCTCCTTTGTGTAGAGGGTGTTTATTGAGAAACACGGGGAGCTGCTACCGCCATTCTAGGAGAATGTGGCATTTATAGTTCAGCATCCTCGCATTCAGGAAGACTGCTCAGCATGAGAAATTGGGTTCCTGCAGTCTCTCTTCTTGCAGACAGAGTACAGAAGAGCCAGGAGGCTAGAAGAACTGCCCTACATGATATATACATCTTGCACTCTATCTCCGTAGGACATATGTAAACTTCTCTTACAGTGTTTGTTCCTGACAAACCTGAGCAGGAGGTAATACTATCCCTTCCCCCACCCAAAAAGAAGCACGCTGGAAGGATTATCTGTATAGTGTGCTTGATTCTACAGACCTAATTCCAATTACCACAGCAGTTTGAGAAGGATTCATGCACAATCATGGCTTTCACATCCTGGCGGCAAGAATAGTTTTCACTAATGCTCACTAAAAGGAACTACCTCCCCACTATGTGGTATGAACTCCGACTAAGTCACTCCAAGACATTTCAAGGACACTATA
Source organism: Pleurodeles waltl (assembly GCF_031143425.1). Classification (NCBI taxonomy): domain Eukaryota; kingdom Metazoa; phylum Chordata; class Amphibia; order Caudata; family Salamandridae; genus Pleurodeles; species Pleurodeles waltl. The sequence continues at coordinate 440,425,847 of NC_090444.1, read as the reverse complement.
TTTCTGTTTGGTAAGGTGGATAACTTAGAAAAAGAATTTAAGCGGTCTGGAAGATTTTTGTGAGGGGGCGGAGTTGATGCGGTTAACTCTAACATGGTACGCTGATTCACAATGTCTGATAGAAACCCTAAAAGAGAAACTGCCATATCATGGAAGGTATGCAGGAAATGATTAACTGCCAAGGTGTTGCAATTTCTCACTCAATAGACGGTACAGTAAGGCCTACCGCTCTGAAATTTAGATTATCAATAAATAAAATATGCAAAGAATTACGGTTTAAGCAAGACAGGGGCTGATAAACTAATGCCAAGAGTTGCCAACATCCACAGCCTGCAAAACTTTAATTTTCTTTTTTTTTTTTTTTGTTTACAGTTTATACCGTTTATTCACTAGTATTATTATGAATTTCTAAACAGTTTAATTTTTAACTTCATGTTCTACATTTTTTATTGTTTCAATATTGGATGCTGGGAACAAAAAGATCCCTTAGAAGAGGAACCAGTTCCCATTGCTGGTAATATTAAAATACTTGGGTGAAAGGATTCCAGACCTCTCACCATTTCGGTTAATTTATTTAAGCCCCAAGAAGAGTTGTATTTCTGTAATAATAGGGAAGCATTTCGGTTAATTTATTTAAGCCCCAAGAAGAGTTGTATTTCTGTAATAATAGGGAAGCGAGACAGGGTGTTGGTCTTTCTTACTGCCCATTGTAGTTTTAGTGCCCAGTGTTCCTCTTTTCACCTTTGGTGGTTAGAGGGCTACTCCGCAGGCAGCACCAGAAAATGTGACAAAACTATGCTTACCAAGGGCGAAGATGTGTGTGGCATGTATGGGAACCCTAGCCTCTAGCCCCAAGATCAACACCAGAGACGCATCACACCCCCAATTCCTTTACATCTGCTGTTCAGTATATAAATGTAACTGGTTGGCGCCATGAGGATGTAGCTTTGGTCACTGCCAAGTACAACAATCAATGAAAGTGAGCTCGCTACCAATGCTGAAAACATCATCAGATGCCCCTCACCCACTCGGTCACTGCAACTGCAAGATGTACACAATAGAGTATACTAGTTATTGTATAGTGGTACAATTACTGTCGGATGCCTCCATGTTTATATCTGTATTAGGCTTCATTTATACAGGTCTTAAGTCATGGGCCACAAAGTCGAGAAAATCCACAGGCACAGCAGCTCAGTGCAACATTTTTCCCATATGGCCACGGACTAACAACGCACTGTCAGTTCAGTGACTGTGTTGCATCTGAGTCAAACCTCCGAAATTCACTTTAGTTGCTTTTACGGCTTTTGGCACGCCAACTATCTGTGGGCTTTTAACCACACCCACCACACGCCCATCACTATCACTCGTTCATGGGCTTGCCTTTCAAACATCCTTTGTTATAATTGGTAAATGCTTTGTTTGCCCCTCTTTGGGGCAGTTTTGTTACCACCTTGGCCATCAACCCTGTTACATGGATAATTGCACTTTTGCCGATACGTCTTACTGCGAGCGAACTTCTTTTTCCCTTTGTATCTCTCCTTCGTGCTCATGTTCAAGGTGGCCCTGGCGCTTTGAATCGGCTCGCTTATGGCAACTGTTTTACTGTTCATTTTCAATTTATGTGGCAAGAAAAGTCCAGTTAGGAATTTACAACGCCAATAGTATAGTTCTAGCTCGAGCAAAGGCGAGACCCATTGCATTGAAAATGCTTGTTAGGATTGCCTTTGCGTTTATTCATGGCAACTATTTGAATGGAGCTCGGCAAGAAAATGACAAACTTAATTACATGTTTTCCCATCCAATTACGCTATTACTAGAGCACAGCAGTGGGAGAAACAGTTGCCCGCATAACACACTTGATTGTTTTTGGCATTAAAGGACGGCTGATTCACCCCTGGGGCAAAAAAGAGTTTTGCAGCATGGAAGACGGTGGCAGGTGGAGAGCAACAAGGTGGTGGTGCACTTGATAGGCAGGAAGCAGGTGGGAGTAGAAAAAGTGAATAAAAAAAAATAATCCGCAGTAAAAAAGGGCACAAGTCTGGGGTTGGAAGCGGGTGTATGAAGTCTCCCCGATATTTGTAGAAAGGGGACTCCTTCCTCTTAGCCCAGGCTGAGAGGTGTCTCCTTGTGTCCCAGCAATGAAGCTGCTTGCACATGCAAACACTGCATGCCTTTCTGGTTTCGAGGTGTTTACAAACCTACACCCCAGGGGCAGCATCCCCATTTATTTGTGAAGATGGGCTAGAAAGGGTTATGTTACTATCTCTTTTCTGAGGAACAGAAAACTTCGCACCATTAACCCGTTTATTGCCAACTGCAAATGTGAAGTACTGTTCTTTGAAGATGGATAAAAAAAAAAAACACCATTAGGAAACAAACGTATATTAACAGCACATTTAATATTAAAACACACATATAACTAGCCAGCTTATTTTGTTTTCTTTCTTAAAGCAGTTTACACATATAATTAGCAAGTTTCACGTGCCTGTTTAAAAATAATGTCAACTTCATCTACTTCTGAGCTCAGTTACACTTTAATATGTGTAAAATATGTAAGTAATTTATTAAAAGTAAGTGTTAAGAATGTTACTTTCACATTTCTCTGTGATTAAGTATATTTTTTGTAAAATAGGCCCTTAGTGGGGATTCTAATAAGAAATGAAGTCACTTCTTATATCATTGTGAATTGCATACAATAACTAGTCCCGCTTGCTATGGGCCAGATGTACAAACATTCAGGTCTGATTTCCCAATTGCAAATCTTTGCGATTCACAATTAGAGAATTGCAAACTGCGATCTACTAATGTGTCTCAGACATATTTAGTGATTCACGGTGGGTCGCAAATGGACCTGCTTCATCAATATATTAATGAGGCAGTTCACAATTTGCGACCCATTGTGAATTCCTACAATCACAGGGATGGTGGCATGTTGGAATCAGCAGACCACCATGTCTGTGACTCCTTTTTCAATTAAACATATTTTTTTGTAATGCAGCCCGTTTTCCTTAACCCCTTCGCTGCCAGGCCTTTCCCCCGGTCAGGTGCCAAGCCTTTTTCTTTTTGCTGTTTGGGGCAGTATGCACTTAGGCCCTCATTACTTTTCATCCACATAAGCTACCCACGCAAAATTTGCATCCTTTTTTTCCCAACATCCTAGGGATTCTAGAGTTACCCAGACTTTGTGGCTTCCCCTGAAGATGACCAAGAAATTAGCCAAAATACAGCAAAAATGTTGTTAAAAAAAAAAATTATTATACACACATATATATATATATATATATATAGGAAAATGGGGCTGCAGAAGAAGGCTTGTGGTTTTTTCCCTGAAAACAAGGGTTTGCGGTGCTAAAATCACCATCTTCCCAGCTTTCAGGAACAGGCAGACTTGAATCAGAAAACCCATTTTTTCAGCACAATTTCGTTATTTTACTGGGACATTCTCCATTTTTAATATTTTTTGTGCTTTTAGCCTCCTTCCAGTTAGTGACGGAAATGGGTTTGAAACGAATGCTGGATCCCATAAAGCTAAACATTTCTGAAAAGTAGACAAACTTCTGAATTCAGCAAGGGGTAATTTGTGTAGATCCTACAAGGCTGACCAACAGAAAATAACACCTGAAATTAAAAAAAAATGTAAATTGAGGTGAAAAAAACCCAGCCATTTTTCGCCACATTTTACTCTAACTTTTTCCTGCGATGTCAGATTTTTGAAAGCAATATACCGTTACGTCTGCTGGACTCTTCTGGGTGCGGGCACATATAGGGCTTGTAGGTTCATTAAGATCCCTAGGTACCAGGACAAATAAATGAGCTGCACCTTGCAATGGGTTTTCATTCTATACCGGGTATACAGTAATTCATTTGCCGAAATATAAAGAGTGAAAAATAGGTATCAAGAAAACATTTGTATTTCCAAAATGGGCACAAGATAATGTGTTGAGAAGCAGTGGTTATTTGCACATCTCTGAATTCCGGGGTGCCCATACTAGCATGTGAATTACAGGGCATTTCTCAACTAGTCGTCTTTTTTACACACTCTCTTACATTTGGAAGGAAAAAACGTAGAGAAAGACAAGGGGCAATAACACTTGTTCTGCTATTCTGTATACCCCCAAGTCTCCCGATTAAAATGGTACCTCACTTGTATGGGTAAGCCTAACTAGGGGAGAGATGTGGCCACGGGCGTCAAGATGGCGGTTGAACTTTAAGAGTGCTCCGGACCCCTCCGTCATCCGCCTGGCATCGGCCCGCCGTTCCTGCGCCCCGCCAACCCTTCTTGCCGGTGCCCCACACGAACGAAGACCCGCTGCAGTGGTGCGGGGAGTTGTGCCCTCGATTGGGGTGTGGCAGAGCCGGAGACGGAGATCGGCCGGGCGCGGCCGGCACTGCCGGCGCACTCTGGGCCGGCCGGTGGAGGCGGGGTCCCCGTGGAGACGCAGCAACTGTGGGGGCGATGCGTAGCGAGAGCAGTGGTGTCCTGCGGTGAAGGGGGCGCCGCTGGCCCCATAAACAAACTAGGCCGCATCCTGCGGCAGCGACAGAGAGGAGTGCCCCGCCCCTGGCGTCCATGGCTTTAGGCCTGCGCTGCAACCTGGGGGCGTGTGAAGGCGAGTGAGGCCTGTGGCGCGTGGTGCATACTGACCCGGACGTCCCCACGCGCCAAGACGAGCGGACCACCCTGCCGACTGGAGGAGAGGCAGTGAAAGTCCTGGTGCCGGTGGCTGGTGGGCAACACGTGGGAGAGCGCCGACCCCGGCAAAAGAGGGGACAGGCCGCACAGCATCAAGAGAGAGGCACTGAGAGGCCATGTGAGGCCCAGAGGTTGGTGGCTGCCCCCCTGGGGATACTGGGAACTCGCTGCGACAGGGACGGCCCACAGGAGCTTCCAGAGGCCTAAAACTGATGTATGTGGGCCACCCGGGGCAGCGTGGCCTGGTACTATCTGCCCTACCTCTGGTGGAGGAGTGGCGGATTGCAGGTGGTCAAGAAGAGAGCGAACCCCCCCGGCGTGAGAAGTGTGGATCGGCTGGTAGAGTGACAAGGAGCAGGAAGCCCCGGCTGGGGTGAAGGTGGACCCCTGGGGGTGAACTGTGGTGACGGAGAGGTCCACTGAGGTGGGGGCAACAGGATTCAGTGCCCGAGAAGGTGGGCAGACGGCCCAGGGGTGATCCGACTTCACATCAAGATACAGATTGGCGGCGAACATGGGGAAACATAGGGCAAGCAAGCAGCCACCCGCGTCGCAGCAACGCATTGACCAGTTCGCCAGGCAGTCTGCGTCATGAGCGGTAGGTGAACCGGTGTCAGAGACCACCGCAGCGGAGGGGGTCAACACAATCCTACAAGCCATTCAGTCTTCACAGCTGGCAGTTGAGACCAAGGTTGGTGACGTATGAGAAGATGTGGGCCTGCTGCGACAGGACTTGCGAGTGGCAGTGAGACGCATCACAGAAGTGGAAGGCCGGGTCTCCCAGGCAGAAGATGAAATCGCGGACCTCAAGGCCAAAGTCGCCCAGCTCCAGATCCGCACGGGGGAGCTCCACCATAGAGCAGAAGATGCGGAAAACCGCTCCAGACGTAATAACCTACGCTTCGTGGGCTTCCCGGAGCGCGCAGAAGAGAATGGCGCAATAGATTTTCTATAGAACTGCATCAAATCATGGGTCCCTGCTCAGAAACTCTCCCCCTGGTTTGCGGTCGAACAAGCACACAGGGCCCTGATGCCCCGGCCCCCGCCGGGTGGACCTCGGCGGCCGATAATTGCATGACTCCATAACTTCAAGGACCAGGATGTAATTCTTAGGGAGGCCATAGCGCAGACGGACTTCCGCTGGGACAATCACAGGATCCTTATTTTTCCGGACTACACTTGCGAGGTGCAAGCCAGGTGCCGTTCCTACGAAGGAGTGAAACAGAAACTCAGAGCGCTGCAATTGACTTATATGCTCCTCTTTCTGGCATGCCCTAAGGTCCACATGGATGGGAAAGCTTTCTTTTTTGACTCTCCAGAGACCGCATGGGACTGGCTAATGGAAGAGCATCGAGTGATGCGACGAGGCCCCCTCTGACCGGCAGATGGCTGCCCGGTGTTGGAACCCGGCGGCTCCCCGGGCGCACGGGGAGGATGCAGGCGTATCCGTTCCCACCGGAGAAGACGGAGCGGCCTTGGCAGTGCTCCCGAGGCTGAGAGACAACCAAGTTCAAGCCCCTCTGGGGGCGGAAACATGTCAGGAAACCCCAGTCGAGAGGGCCTGGCCGAAGCTTCGGAGGGGGAGCGCCTTAGCCAGTCCCCCTGCTCCCTTGAACCTGACCCACGGACGCAAAGTATTACGGGGAGGCCGGGAGGGGGATATGTTCCCTGGTATAGGGCGCAGAGCGGCTGGGAGCCAGATTTCAGAACTCCGACTTAAAGGAGGGGTCCACCACTCCAAGCTTGCAGTTGGCACGTTGTTGGCACAGTTTGGGGCGACAGATGCTTCTGGGTTGGAAGTATGTGGTGGGGGCAGTTGGGGGGGGGGTGGGGGGTCACACGGGTACAGTTGACTACAGTTGTTTATTAATGGGTTTGCATTACATTTTTATGCCCTTGCTAGACTGCTCGTGGAGGAACATCCAAACAGGCACACCTCTCACAATACTATTATCACTTTACACAAGCTAGAGGAGACTAACCGGGTCCTCTCCTGGAATGTAAACGGCCTCCTTGTCAAAATCAAGCGATCAGCAGTGTTCTCCTTTATTCGTCGTTTGGCCCATCCATAGTCTTGCTACAGGAGACCCACCTCCTGGGTACGAAGTGCCCTATGCTCATGAGAGGGGGTTACGACAGAGTTTATCACGCAGGGATCTCTAGGGGCTCGAGAGGCACAGCTGTTTTGCTGCACCGCTCTCTGCCCATGGTAGTGACGGCCACCCGGTCTGATCCCCAGGGCCGATACATGGTAGTCAATGGACTTCTCGGGGGCAACCAATCGATATACTCAGTATCTATGCCCCCTCGGGGGCTGCTGAGAGACGTGGTGGCAGGACTCCCCCCGGGTCTAACCATATTGGGGAGGGGGGCGGGGGGAGATTTTTAACTCTGTCAGGGAGACGTGTACGAAGGTGGCTTGGGGATGTCCAAACTTTGTCTTTATTACCTTGCAATGCAGCTGCTGGTGATTAATGACTGGCTGGGGGGAGGCTGGTCAGACCCTGCCCACCAACTAGAACTATTGACACTCTGCTTTCCTAGTTTGATGAGGATGCTATATGGCGATCCCCTGCCACAAACTCCTGGAGGTGACAAGGGTGGTACTGATGGGGTGGAGGGTGGCACAGAAAGAGAAGGAGTGGTGGCGTCTTCTCACGCAGCAGACCCCGCTGTGGCAGGGAGCATTGCTTAAGGATATTTCAGCACTTGAGGGGTTTCATAAGTGGGACCTTATTGGCATATCACTGCTTGGAGATGTCTGGGCAGGAACCCATATGCGGTCATTCCAAGAGCGTCAACAGCAGTTCCCCCTTACTCACTCCCAATTCCACAAATACCTGCAACTCCGTCACGCACTGCACATGCGCGTTCAGACTGGGATGGTCCTCCTTGAGTTCAACCCCGTGGAGGCAAAGACGCTGATGGGACACTTGGGTAAAGGGGGAGTATCGCGCATATATCGCACATTGTCAACACACACAACACAGACCCTAGACAAGCTTCGTGGGCGATGGGAGCGATGAGTCGGTCCAGTGGATGACGACTGAAGGGACGCCCTAATGGCTCTGAGGACATTAACCATGACCTCCCGACTCCGGGTTGTGCACACTTATTATCTACATGCGGCCTATCTGTCTCCTGTGAGGCTCCATAGAATGGGCTCCGGTCCCAAGCTGACTATCCGCAATGCGCAGGCCCAGATGCAGACTTCTTCCATATGGTGTGGACCTGCCCACATATTGCATCCTATTGGCAAGCAGTGACGACTGCGGCCAGGGTCTTGCAGGTGGAGCTGGAAGTTGCCCCGGAGAGCATCCTCTTAGGGGTCCTTGATGGGGTGCGTGCAAACAGAGCAGATCAGGCCTTTGTCGGAACGGCCTGCTTGGTGGCCAAGAGGGATATCGCAGCAAACTGGAAGTCAGAGACAGCTCCAGCAGTAGGAAAGTGGCGTAGGGGAGTTGACTGGTGCGCTCAGCAAGAAAAGCTTGTGTACGAAGCAAGGGGCTGTCCCAATAAACATGATAAGGTGTGGGGGGGAAATGGATGGAGACCTGGGGAAGGGGCGGAGCAGATATGGGGTAATATAGATTGGTCAAGCGCACTGTTGATTCCTCAAAGTTGCTTCCCGACCATGAGACTTTGTTCTGTTCTGTGCTATTGACTGATGTGGTGCTTGGTTTGTGCGGCTCCTCTACGACCTGTTGGGCTTTATGTTGTTGCTATATAAACTCAATGAAAATGTTTATAAAAAAAAAAAAGCCTATCTAGGGGAATCCAGGATGGGGTGATATGTTGGGCTCTTACCAGGTTCTGTTGCCCAGAATCCTTTGCAAACCTCAAAATTTGGACAAAAAAAACACCTTTTCCTCACATTTCGGTGACAGAAAGTTCTGGAATCTGAGAGGAGCCACAAATTTCCTTCCACCCAGCGTTCCCCCAAGACTCCTGATAAAAGGGGGGTGGAAATGGCCTAAAATTAATTTGAAGTATTTAAAGTTGCTGTTCACAGGAGTTTCTTGGTCCTTGGGTGCTGGGCAGTCCTCTGAGGCTTCAGAGGTCGCTGGTCCCTGCTGGATGCGTCGCTGTTGCAGTTTTCTTCGAAGTTGGGAGACAGGCCGGTAGGGCTGGGGCCAAAGCAGTTGTTGTCTCCGTCTTCTCTGCAGGGCTTCAGGTCAGCAGTCCTTCTTCTGTTTAAGGTTGCAGGAACCTGATTTCCTAGGTTATGGGGTGCCCCTAAATACTGAATTTAGGGGTGTGTTTAGGTCTGGGAGGGCAGTAGCCAATGGCTACTGTCCTTGAGGGTGGCTACACCCTCTTTGTGCTTCCTCCCTGTGGGGAGGGGGGCTCATCCCTAATCCTATTGGGGGAATCCTCCAAACTCATGATGGAGGATTTCTCAAGGCAGGGGTCACCTCAGCTCAGGACACCTTAGGGGCTGTCCTGACTGGTGGGTGTCTCCTTCTTGTTTTTCTCATTATCTCCCCTGGACTTGCCGCCAAAAGTGGGGGCTGTGTCCAGGGGGCGGGCATCTCCACTAGCTGGAGTGCCCTGGGGCATTGTAACACGAAACCTGAGCCTTTGAGGCTCACTGCTAGGTGTTACAGTTCCTGCAGGGGGGAGGTGTTAAGCACCTCCACCCAGAGCAGGCTTTGTTTCTGGCCTCAGAGGGCACAAAGGCCCTCACCCCAGGGGGTCATAAACTCATCTCTCAGCAGCAGGCTGGCACAGACCAGTCAATCCTGCACTGGAGGATTGGGTGAAATACAGGGGGCATCTCTAAGATGCCCTCCATGTGCATTTTTTTATAAATCCAACACTGGCATCAGTGTGGGTTTATTATTCTGAGAAGTTTGATACCAAACTTCCTAGTATTCACTGTAGCCATTATGGAGCTGTGGATTTCGTTTTTGACAAACTCCCAGACCATATACTTAATATGGCCACAACTGTACTTACAATGTCTAAGAATAGACTTAGACACTATAGGGGCTTGTTGCTCATGCAGCTATGCCCTCACCTGTGGTTTAGTGCACCCTGCCTTAGGGCTGTAAGGCCTGCCAGAGGGGTGACTTACCTATGCCACAGGCAGCATTTTTTGTCCATGGCATCCTCAGGGGGAATGCCATGTCGACTTTGCCTTTTTCTCCCCACCAACACACACAATCTGCAATGGCAGTGTGCTTGTGTTAGGTGAGGGGTCCCTTAGGGTGGCACAACATATGCTGCAGCCCTTAGGGACCTTCCCTGGTCACAGGGCCCTTGGTACCACTGGTACCTTTTACAAGGGACTTATCTGTGTACCAGGGGTGTGCAATGGTACATTTTAGGTGAAAGAACACTGGTGCTGGGGCCTGGTTAGCAGGTTCCCAGCATACTTCTCAGCATCAGTATCAGGCAAAAAGTGAGGGGTAACTGCAACAGGGAGCCATTTCCGTTCAGACAGCATCTAACAAAAGCCCATTGTCTGGCTAATGATTGTTTTACTAGAGAGAACTTGAATCTTACTTGGGCAGGGGAGGGAAACTGTTAGCTGAACACCTGTTTGAATGTTTGTAATATGAGCTTCTCCAGTATGGCGGCGTCCTCCCCTAACATTATCTCCCCTCCACAAGTTAAGGTGGGGGTCAAATTTGATTTTATCACAGTGATCAATGCCTTTAAGATATGTCACCACAGTTTTTTCCTTAGAGTAAAGAAAGCAAAAAATTAGCATATCTGCTTTGGCTGTAATGGCCTTTTTGCAAAGCAAAGGGCCCCCTTGAATCCAATTTGAACCCTAGATATGTGTATGCTGCTGTTTCATTGATTGTGAACCCATTGAGCTTACATTTTCCATGTTTGAAAAATTGGTGGTTTAAGGGTATAACTTTGGTCTTTTTGAGATTGATTTCCAGCTGTTTTGTTAGCCGAATACTCTGCTAGCCTATTCATCAGTCTTTGCAGACCTACTCGGGTGTTACTTACCAATAGCAGATCATCAGCGTATAAAGTTTTATGCAGCTGTGGCCTCGGAGACTCAGAGCATGTGACGCCATTTTGGCAAGGAATGGCATTAAATCCGAGATAAAACAAACAGCAGTGGAGCTAGAACACAACCCTGCTTTAAGCCTACGGATGTGCTAACTTCTCTTGACAGACGCTGGCTATCCCCTATCTTGATCTTTGTCCAGGTTCTTGAATATAACAGCTGGAATGCCCTCAGAAGCTTTGCTGTGATACCCAAATGTTGTAGCTTTTCCCAGAGCTGCTCCTGAGGTACACTGTTGAAGGCTGTCTTGAAGTCCATGAAGCACCTAAACAGTAGGGTACGGGTATCACTTGCTCTTTTCATGATGAGACCCACGGCCATCAAGTTGAAAAGTGTCCCTTGCTTCTTGGTGAATCCCGTTTAGTTCAACGGCAACCGTCTAGCTCCCGTCACCCACTCCAAAAGATCCTGCAGGATTAAAGCGGATCAATGAATAGTTGTTTGGCGACACAGCCCTCCCACCTTAAAAAATGGTATGCATGACTGGCCCTTTCCAGCTTTTTGGGATACTTCCATTAAGAAATATGTGATTAAATGTCAAGGTCAGAAAGCCTGTCCAGATCGTAATATTTTAATTCAAGAGGGCTGGAGGTTTTCCACTAGAGCTAGGGGCACAGTTGGTGAGTGAGTTCTCAATATTTTTAGCAGCATTGCAGCTGGGTATTCTAGGATATTTGAGGCACTGTTGTTGGTATTTCCAGAATATGCTGTGTCATGTAGGCCTAAATGAGGTCCTGGGACAGAGACAATGTCCATGCTGCCTTTAAAGTGCTCTCTTTGAAGTTCACCCAGTCTTCTTCACTTACATTAGCATTATTGGCCGCCCTGGGGCCTTGTCAAGCTTATTTATTAGCTTCCAGAATTTCCTGTGATAATTTTGTTTTGAGGAGTAGAGAAGCTTGGCCCATACCACTTCTGATTTTACCCTTCTTGTACAGCCAAACCTCTCTTTTCAGTCCTCTAAGCTCATGTCAAAGGCAGGCAGGTTTCTGTGGTCCATGCCGCAGCTGATGGAGGGTTTTATTAATTCATGATCTAATGAGGCGGATTGCTGTCGGCCAAATGATATTCCTTTCATACCTAGTACTTGTGCCGTTATGCAAGGTAGTGCCCGGGTAACATTTCAGCTAAACATTCTGAGATGTATTCCCAGGCCTTTATTGAGTTCTGCTCACTGGCTGCAGCTACTTTCAGGACTTCCACTGTCTCACTTACCAGATCTTGAATATCATCCAGGCTCCATTTGAGGTGTTTTAGATTCTCGGTATATGCTTCTGCCTACACATTCCGGGCACGGCCCAGTACCGGTGTATCGGCACTAAGCTAGATGCTATGTGGATGATGGTCACTCTCGGACCTCTGATCAATTTTAAAATCGATTACCCTACTGAACAAGCTGGCGCTAACTATGGTGTAGTCGAGGTGGGAAGTTGTCATGTCAGAGCATCTTGTCCAGGATGGTGAAACGTCCCCCAGGAGGTGGCCATTTAATATTATCATCCCGGCTGAGTTACAGGCCCTCATTAACTTTTTCCCCATTTGTTTTGACTTCTACATGGGGGATGGCTTAGAGCAGGCTGGGAAGTAACACCACTTCATTATCTCCGTTTGCATATTGAAAAAAGGTGCAGGTTGAAATCGCCAGTGAGTACCAGATTGGCCGTCTGCAGGTCAGCCTTCCACTCTAGGAGCGGATTGACTAGTTTGTCAAATGTTGCTCTTTTGCCCTTGGGTTAATGTAGATGTTGACCAGAACCAGTGGGCTTGTCTGCTGCTTATTCCATTCTTCCAGGCAAAGCATGCCTCGTTAATATCTAGCACCATGACCTTTACATGAAGTTTAGAATTCACGTAGACAGTCAAGCCCAACTTTTGCTCTCCAACAGATGCTGATTTTACTTGGTAACCTGTTGAATTCAATGAACCCAATTCATGGAATGCTGGATTGAGCCCATGTCCCTTGTATGGCTATGATGTTGAATTTGTTGAAATATTCTGACAGTGAAGGTTCTTCAGTCTTCTAAGCAAGGCACCCCAGATTTCAAGCATAAATTATCTGGGTGACATGCTTTGTCACACTGTGCCCCAGTGATTTCTTGCTTCGATCCACATGGCGGTCAGCTTGACATGCCGCCGATAGGGCAGATGGGAGCCAGCGCCAATATTCTGATTAATCTGTTTTAATTACTACTCTTGTTTCTGAGCCTTCAGTCGCAAGAGCTTTTGTTGTTTGGATCATTCGCCCAGAAGTTCCACTTATGCTGGATGACAGGCCCACTGCACTTTCAGAAATGAAAATACATGTTGCCCCACTTTTCATTTGAGGAAAAAATGGGGAGTGGGTGCCCCGTGCAGGGCCTGCAGTGTTGTTAGTTGATTGTGCTTATGCACGATTCCTTGGCATTTTAGTATCCCCAAGCTAAAACCTGGAATTTGACAGAGGCCAATTCCTTTATGTAAAGTGACATGATGGATATAACATGGTGCTATGCAGATTTTTTTTTCATGTCTTCAATACTAAACAAATACACACCTCTTTTCATGGCATTAATTCATATTTGGAGTTCTGGGTTTGTAATGTACACATTATGTGCTTGTACTAGAATGTACGAGTGTGTTTCAGTATTGTATACACAGTGCCTCTGAATATTTGTCAAACCTTTTAGAGGCCTTTCAATATATCTGTCAAACACTGCTTTTAAATAAATATGTCTACCGTTTTAATTTAATATTATCTGTGTTTCTCCTCAAAAATGTAAATTTCATTAGTGCATATGCCTAATACATAAGCTTTCAGTGAATCACTGCAATAAAGGAGTGACACCACTTCTACCCTGACCCAGCAATCCTTGCCATGCGGGTGTCCTCAGTGAGAGGAGGCAATCTACTCCAAGTGAAAGACATAACACTGAACTCAGGGCTGGCTGGAGAGCACCATGAATCTATAAAACAATGCCAGATGAGGAGGTGGATAATTCTTCACGTACTCCTAGTGTGTAAATTGATCGGCTACCTCAAATGTATAGAAAAGTTTGTCTTCTGTATTTTCATGATGACCGCCACATTGCATTACGGAGAGTGGTCTTTTGCCATCACGATGATTGACGCTATTGGCTCTGCCAAAGCTGGGTGGTTTTCAAATATGCTGGCATGGGTAAAGCCAAGACTGACGACCGGCCATCTTGAAAGCATAGAAAACAACGTTGTTGATGCTTTTTAGATGGCTGCCATGTTGTATAAGTGAAGCTGTGTGACACAACATGGCAGCCATCTTGAAAAAATAAAAAAATTATGTTTTCTATACGTTTAGAAAGTCCAGTCACCACTTTTGTCTTTGTACATGCCACCACATTTTGCAGCAACCCAGCACTGGTGAAGTCAACAGCAGCAACCAAATGGAGCATGGGAGAGATAGCTGGAGGGGTTGGGACGGTAACCGGGGAAAAAACAAAGTGAACAGGGTGTCAAGTGGGGAAGGGTGGAGAAGCAGCAGAAAAGCTGTAGAAAGGTGAGCAAGTGGGGTAGGGGAAACAACCCACAAACTGGGCAGGTGGTGGGAAACAACATGAGACCGCAACTAGGGGAGGGAGTCCAAGAGGGAAGCAGTACACAGAAAGGACAAGAAAGGGTATGGGCTGTTGAAATAAATGAAAAACATTTTTCATTCAATGGAAGCAATCTCACCAGTGAAAGTATACAAGTGAACCAATCAGAACACTGAGATCGAAATGCTCCTTGGCAAGATAAACACCAGAATTAAAGAATCAGGACCAGACAACTGAGTGACAACATAGCCATCTAGTCACAAGCAAGAGGTGGAACCAAGAAATAAATAAAAAACAAAATTCATTCAATGGAAGCAATCTCACCAGTGAAAGTATACAAGTGAACCAATCAGAACACTGAGATCGAAATGCTCCTTGGCAAGATAAACACCAGAATTAAAGAATCAGGATTAGACAACTGAGTGACAACATAGCCATCTAGTCACAAGCAAGAGGTGGAACCAAGACCCACTCTCAGTATATGTTACGCACTGCAAATAATAGGACTGCCTGTAGACAGTTAAAGCTGTCTGCAGTCAAGACTGAAAAAGAAAACAATATATACTATACTACTAGACTAACATCAATTCAATTATGCTTTTTTCATAGTAATATTTTTATTTATAACAACGTTTTAATATAAAGAATAGAGGAAACATATAACACTATTTTTTGAAAATATAATTGTATCATAAAAACTAAAGTGGGATTCAAAAGAAAATTCACTACAAAATTAGAGCCAAACTCACCTGTCTAAACGCCAGTATAAGAAAACACCTAAACCTATTCTTACTTCCATAAAGTCAATTCTTTCCAACAGGGCTATGGTCTAACTTCAACCACAAATCCTATGCTTTAAAAACAAAGACCTCCGATAATGCATTCAAAGGGAGATAAATAAAAGACAGTACACCTTCAAATAAAATGCTTCAATGTATTGCTTCATATTACACAAGGGCACCAGTCCTCCTTTACTATCATAGCATTCATAGAAACTTTATGAGCTGTATCTGGCTTGATATCAATCCAATAGCCTAAGATACCATTCCCCAAGGAAAGATCTGGAAAATGTTCTAGATTATTAATCTAAACCCAAAATATTCTCTTGTAACCCTCACCAAACTCTTATCGGCATTACATACTACTTCATTAGCCTGGCTAATGAAGAGGTAGAGGCGCCACCTTTTGCTTACCGCTGGCTGGCCTTATTATCACTTACATTTGCTTGCTTCTCATTCATTTGCATGTCTGAGCTTTCCTTCCTCTTCTTTGGTCTGTCTCACCTCTGGAGCATGAATGCATTACTGTGTCTTTAAACTGCTTGCTTTTTCAGGTGCTACTTCTTTCTTTTTGTTTAGTCACTCCATGAGATTCTTGGGTTTTCTAGTTGTCTCCAAAGTGTGCTCCTCATCCCCTCTCCCTTTCCTCTCTTACGTGTGTGGTCCTCTCACAGCCCTCCTTTGTGATGTGCTTGACCTGGTGTGGTTGCCCCCCTCGCTCTGGTTTCTCACCAACTGCTGTTCTGAATCACCCTCCATATTGCTCTCCTTATTACCCTTTTGCTTCCCCCTGTGCCCTTTGTGTTGCTTCCCCCCTGCCAGCACCCTCCGTGTTGCGACCAGTCTCAAGTGTTGCTTCAGCCCCCACCTGCCCCAGTGCCGCTTCCACCCCCCTGCCCTGTTGCTTGCCACCAATCGCTTTGCTCTAGTGTAGCTTACACACACCTGCATGTGCTGCTTCCCCACCTGCATTCTAAAACATTTTTTTTTTTTAAACACTTTTGCGTTTTTTTATTTGTATTTGTTGATCCGAGTCAGAACACCAAATTAGAAAAGAAAAAAAAAGGATGCATTATTTTGTAGGCATGCGCATGGTGGTGCACACATCTACAAAACAACACAATAAGGTGTTTGCTCCCCTATTTAGCCATTCTGCACAGTTTTAAGGATGCTGCACAGATAATTCCCAAAGGCGAACCTACTGGCATTGTTTGCCAATGCTTGTTTAAACAGCGGTTTCACAACAGCTCAGACCTATGATTATGGATGACTTCGGTAATCACATCCAAACTATGCAATTTACACAAACGTGCACATCTTCCTCTCAAGGCGCACCCTGAGGTTATCCAGGCTCCAACTGCCCTATGAAGGTACGCAGAGAGAATGGCCTTTTGAACAGAAACCATGTTTATAGTCTCTAGAAAAACATCAACTACCACTTATTGGCAGAGCTGGGTTAACTTAGTCCACAGTAGACTTTCAATAGCTAATAATCTATCTTGACTCAGATCATACAATCGGGTGCAGAGGACAACCAACTTATTCCTTTACTTACAAGCAGTCAAAATGCAGAAAAATCAAAAGCATTTGTGACCTCAATTAAAGATTGCAGGTTCCTAATACATGATCACATTTTTTTTAAGGTCTTTCTTAATTTTGCGTTTTTTTGGAAATGGCCCTTTCTGCAGGGTAATCCCCAAACTTTTTGCCTTTCTCCTTCTATTTTTCTCACCCTCCTTTTGTTGGCTCTAGGGCTCTGGGCACTTTACCACTGCTAAACAGTGCTAAAATGAATGCGCTCTATCCCCAAAAACGTGGTATGAATGGCTTAGACCCGTTTGGCTTATTTAATTTTTCTTTAAGTCCCTTGTAAATTGGTAGATCATATACACAGGGCCTGTAAATTAAATGCTACTAGTGGGCCTGCAGTGCAGGTTGCGCCACCCACAGAAGTAGCCTGTCAAACTTGTCTCAGGCCTGCCACTGCAGCACCTGCGAGCGCATTTTACAGTCACGTTGACTTGGCAAGTCAAACTACTTGCCAAGGCCTAATCTCCCTTTTTACTACACCTAAGTCAACCCTAAGGTAGGCTCTAGATAGACCTATGGGCAGGATGCTGTGTATGTAAAAGGTAGAACATGTAAATATATGTTGTACATGTCCTAGCAGTGACAAATAGCCTATTTCATTTTTTACGACTGTGAGTGCTGCTTCTCTCATAGGTTTGGATTGGGAATCCCCATATACGAGTCTAAGAGGTAATTACTGATCTGTAATGAATAGCATTGGCATGTTTGAAATGTTTGGAATGGTAGCAAGAAATCCTGCTTACTAGTGTAGGTGGATTTTACATTAATATTTTAGAAATGCCACTTTTAGAAAGTGGGCATTTCTCTGTGATTATAACTCTAGTGTTTTGCAGCCTGACTCCAATCCACGTCTGGGTCAGAGTGACAGCTCCACTTGGTGTATACTTTTCAGACAGCCATCAGACAGGAGGGGCTGGGTGTGACAGAAGAGGCATCTGCATACAAGACAGTCATCCTAGGCTGGGGAGCGGGAGGGTCGTTCACACCTTACATGTAAATAGGCTGTGTCCTGCCCTCACACAATGGGCTGATTACTCCCTACTGATGTTTTGTGGTTGAAAGGGTATTGTGCTTCACTTGAAAGGGCTCTTTTGAAGTCACCCTCTGAACAAAGGCGTTTTTGAGTATAAGTAGAGGGGCTCTGACCCCAGGATTTAAAGCACTTTTGGAAATAGAACTGAAACCTTGTCAGGATTGCTGTGCTGCACCAAGGACTCATCTGGACTGCTATTTTGATGTTGCCCTGCAGCTTGCTACTGCTGGGTGACCAAAGGGCTCACTGGGTTGCTTTCCAGCTTATTGCCCTGCTGCCCCCCGACTTTGTTCTACATGAACACTGTGTTCTGCAGGAGTAACCGCCATTTGCTTTGCTGTGCTGGTCCGGTGCCTCCATTAGTGGGGTTTAGAAAGGACTGCCACGTTTGTAAAATCGCCTTCAATGTGCTGGCCTGCTACCTGCCCACCCCATTGTGTTCCACTGTTCTCCCAGGGCATGTGGGCTTGCTCTGGATTCAGCAACAACATTGCATGCTGAGCACTCTTCACCATCACAAGGCAGTCTTTTGAGCAGGGGTACTGTGTTGAGGCACCCGCTCTTGTGGCACCACATCGTAGGCCAGAGGTAAATCCCTCAGCAGCACGGCCACCCTTCCTTCCCAGCAATACCTGGTGGTCGAGTAACTCCTGTGCCATCAGTGGTCTTTCTGCAAAGGAAGGTAGTGCTGCAACATGTATTTCCCCTCCAAAGATTGGGCGCCTTCAGGGCTTCGCTGAGGCTGAGCGAGCCCAACTCTAGCAGGCAGGGCAAACCGTATCACCCACCTGGTGACACTGGGCTCCGCCTGCCCGCCTTCAGAGAGACCACTGTATCGCCACCAGATAAATGGCTCTGCGTAGCTCCACTTGTTCCCATTTCTGATCAGTGGGCCGAAAGACACCGAAGGGTCCTGGACATGCAACGATGGCGGCTCCTCATTTTTTAATAAAGCCGCTTTTCCTTGCAGTTGCTTTGCGTGTTCTCGCATAACTGTTTATTGCCCTACACCCGGGGGACCCACCTAGGTCTCCCTGCAGAATTAATTCGGCAGTGTGTGCCCATTCCCCATGTTGGCACATACCTAGGGGGCACTTGCTTGATTTAGAGGCAATTCATGGAAGAGTCCCCCACGGAGGACCTCCGTTTGAGTGGTCGAGATTCTGGTGACTATTATAGCTACCGGATTATTGGTACTAGGCACGCAGGTGCTCCTGTGCCCTCACAGTAGGCCTGAATTGCCATAATGTATGTATTAGACATGCAGGAGTTTCTGCGCACAATGTGTTTATAAAACACATGATGATCCATGCATATTCATTCATTGGGGTTACTGCTGCGTTTAATGCCCTGATATATTTATGCATATTTGCTATACATTGTCAGGATAGCAAGTAACAGTTCAGTAACTGATGATACGTTAATTGTCTATTTTAAAACCTGTTGCATTTCCTGCCCTGTTGTCTAATGTATGTCATTTTGATTTTTACCTTACCAAGATAATGCTTACTGATCAAGGATTTGGATAGAATGCACAGTACTTATGATTTATGTCCCTTTTGGTCTATGTTATGTACAGTCTATTTTATATGTTTATATAGCCCAGTGTGGAGTCTCGATTTTGTGGTGTGTTCATTATGTTGCTTGTTTGTGTGTGTGGCACAAACAACACTACTCATTGCCTCTCTCTGGGATAATCCTGACTGATCTTGCCAAGCTACCAAGGGGGATGAGAGTAGGGGTTATCCTGGGTGTGCAGCTCACTTACCCTGACCAGAGTGCTGTGTGCTGCCTGGCTTAGGTGCATACCCTAGACAACCTGAAACACCATTTCTAACACCTTTTGTAAGTCATATTCCTTCATATCACTTCCTTCGTTAGGGCTACTATACAGTGATAGTGCCTTAATTGTCAGTCCCTGATATTTCTCATCAAACCAAACACTCTAAATGCCATTTTCGTGATCAGGGTTTACAACACAATTATTTGACAAAAGCATTTGTAAACAAAGCAAAATCTCCTCTATAATTGCACAATACCATGTAATTATCTGATCTTCCTGGAACAATGGAAACCATTCCACAGAAGAATGAGCAACTAACAACTTAAAGCACTCTCTCAGTATCTTGGTAGTATTCTTTGAAAGTATTCAACTGCCACATGGGAACAAGTGCCAATTTAACCAACTCATATTTTCTGGATATACTAAGCAGAAAGTGATCATTGTCCGCTTTTCAGCCCAGAACTTCACAAGTTTACCAAAATACTCAAGAGAGACAAACTTGGTCAACTGGATTTGTACCTGTACCATACATAAATGTTTTAGCTGCAAATGAATCCCTCTGAAACACACATTAAGTGCTACTTCATGTTTTTCTCCTTAAAAAACCACACATCATCCAATGAACCTTAGTATTAATACAAGGCAAATAATTCCATGAGGATACAGAAAAACTGCAGCAGAGCTTGTCATAAATCATCTAGTTCATTAAAATCTAATTTCATAATATAATCCACAGCTATCAAAAGCAGTGTGATATGTACTCCTAAACGCTACATCGCTACCACATCTATCCAGAGTATCAATATTTTTGAGTTTGGTTACAAAGATTTAAATAGAGATTTCCTACAATTAGAAATTTCATAATGTTTAGTCTTCATTCAAAATTCGCATAAACCCACTGGCACATCACGTCCCACTCTAAAGATAAATTCATTTTAGATTAAATTAAAGCAGCCAACCCCCTTGAAGGTCTTTTGCCAAGCAGACAAGTGGTTTCCCTATCATGAACAACATATCCAGGCAAACCCAGACTAACAACTATGTTTCCTGCAGTAATATCAGCTCCATTCCTCCAAAATAATACAGGAAGTGTCAGTCTTCTCTTCATTATGGGGGCTGGGAAGTATCACTGAATGCACAAGGAGGTGACAAATTATAACCAGGTGTGTGGAGTTGAGAAGAGGGCATCCTTGGTGTCCACTAAGTCCCATCATTTATGATTATCAATAAGATCTTACTAAATTCTTTCACATTGGACCTCTGTCTTTCTTTGCCCTATTATACTGCGAAAGACAGACCAACAGTACAATAAACCCCCATTCCATCTCTTGGTTGACACACCAAACTGACTCAAAGGGGGAACACGTTTTTTTCCACAGAGAGAGTAATCTCTGCAACCCATTTCTCCTTTAAAAAACAAAACCACACACATACTGATGACTTGAGATTTTGCTATCTGAGAACAGATATTTTAGTCACTTCTCTTCCCTTTTTAGATCAAACAAACCCTACTTGCTTCAGGTTTTAAGAGCCTATTTCTTTTAAAGGTTCCATATGGCCACAAAAAGATCACATTTTCGCCTATTAAATCAGTTCTAATATTTGAGTTTTTTTTTGTTATATTGGGCTATTGTATCAGCGTAAATCCACCAATCCTGATTATGAAGTAAAATCACTCAAATAAAAGGTAGGATTCAACCAGGAATTATTTTGCCTTCTCAGAGATTTTTGTTTTCTTTATAACCAGACTACAGGCATCAAAAAACGTCTCACTAATCAAAGGGCAAAGATTATTCTGACTTAGTATCCGTCAATGGATTTAGTTTAATTTCACACGTTGCAACAACTCCTTTTACCTATGACCCCACTACCACGTATTAGGTAAAGCACTCTCGGGCCACCTTCATAGGGCATTTCATCAGCCTGAAGACCACCCACTGTAGAGCCTTCTACAAGGGATTGGGCACTTACAGAAACACTTACATCGCATCGGAGTAAACAGCAATATACTGCTTGGAGCACACAGAAATACCTTATCACTCAATTTTCTACCAAATAATACCAATTCATCTCGCACCAAGTGGAAAACCTGGACCTGAAGACAGTCCTGCTAATTACCTACAATAAGGCCTTCCAAAAGTCCGTCCAGTAGCAGCATAAACAGAATTAATCACAGATGTAAGAAAGCAATTCAACACCTCATTCTGATGGGGTGTCCTGGCACCCTTGAGTCGGTCCACCACAGCTGGTGAAGGAATCCACACTTAGGATCGTCTGGCTAGCTCCTAAGACAAAATGAAGACCATCAGTTGCTTCTATACAAGCAGAACTACACGAACTAATGCTAAACAACTACTACTCATTTCCAATACTAAGATGAAAAGCATTAGTGGTTTTTGCTTATGCATTATCACTGGCTTCTAAATGTAGATGAATCTGCTGATGGCCTCTCCCGCTTTGTGCGCCTTAACCCTCCTCCCCAGTTAGGCACTTCGGCCCACACCCCTGCTAGAGTACCACTCCTCCATACTCCTGTTGGGCCCCCAGACACTTTCACCCACTCTGTCCTAATGTGTGTCTCTGTTTGCGTTTATATGTGTGTCTGTGTAAGTCAGTGTGCGCATGTTTGTGTCAACATTTGTCTGTGTGTGCATGAGAGCATTTGTGTGAGAAAGAATGTCTGGTTGAGGAGGAAGTGTTTTTTCTCACTGCCCTCAGATGTGCAAAGCTGAGCATGTAATGAGTGTGGGTATTCCTGGCAATCTGCTTGTCCTGGTTCAATGGCAGTATTCACTGACTACATGCAGGTGCAATGGTGGGAATTTATACAAAAATACAGGCCTGGATAAAACACTTTAATTCCTGACAACATGCTGGTCCCAGCTCAACAGTAGAAATTGTTGGCAACATGCTGGCCTCAACACAATACTGGTAATTCCTGGTAAACTGCTGGCCCTAGCACCATAGTAATAATATCTGGCAGCATGGTGGCCCTGGTACAATAGTGGTAATTTCTGGTAAAATGCAGATTCTGGCACAACAGTGGTGATCCTTGACAACATGCTCACCCTGGCATAATGGTGTAAATTCCCAATGAAATGTTGGCCCTGGAACAACAGTGGTAAACCCTGGCAACACACTGACCCTAGCACAACGGTGGCAATTTCTAGTAAAATGCTGGCCCTGGATACATGCTGGCCCTAGCCAACTGGTGGTAATCCCCTATATACTTTGGTCATGCCAAGGAACAAATACAACTAGTTTAAACACAATGTTCAGACAGGAAAGAGAAAAACACTGAAAGTTAACATATCTAAGGTATGTTAGCGAATATGCTTAACTAACCTCCCCAAAACCCAGGGCAAATGCGTTTGCCATTGCCTGAGATGTGGGTAAAGGGCTGGATAGGAGAAAACTTGCTACTGCACGTATAAATGCTTGCTGTATACTTGAGACCCATTTGTTTATATTGGTGTGTAGCATATATACGTGAAGAGTGGTCCTGGGGTTTGTGAGAGAGATTATTTGACTCCTGTGTAGGATGGCTTTCATGTAGGCTGGATTCTATTAATTAGAAAAGCACAAAAAACCTCCTTTAAGACACTCCATCGCAGTGTTCAAGGCTTTGGGGTTTAGGAGGTCACGAGTATAAAGCTCAAGTGCTTCATCATGGTCTAGTGTAATTTGGAGTTGCTGCGTTTTTAACCCCTTCTGTGCCGCGGACGTAGTGGTTACGTCCCGCGGCACAGTGCTGCTGTGCCGAGGACGTAACCACTACGTCCTCGGCACACAGCCCAGAGGGAGCGCTCTCGCTCCCTCTGTGTGCTTCCCCCCACCCCCCCAAAGTCAGGGATGGAAGGGGAAGCCCTTCCCCTTCCACCCCCGACCCCCCCATAATGACGTCAGCGCGCGATCGCGCGCGGACTTAATTATGGGGATTTCGCCGCACAGGAAGCCATTTGCTTCCTGTGCGGCGAACGGAGAAGAGGTGAGTTCCTCTTCCCGGTGGGTGGGGGGTTTGGGCTAAAGAGGCACCGGGGGAAAGGAAAGGCTTTTCCTTTCCCCCGGTGTCTCTTTGAGCATTCCTGCTGCCCGATCGCATTGCGATCGGGCAGCAGGAATGCCCACTAGACACCAGGGATTTTTTTTATTTTTTTTGTTCTTTCCTGTTTCTTGTTGGCGGGGAGCGGCCCCTTGGGCAAGGGTCGCTCCCCTTGTGGGGGCAATTTGTTACGGCCATTTCTGCCCCCCTTGGGGGCAGATTGGCCTACTTTTTAGGCGGATCTGCCCCCAAGGGGGGCAGAAACCACTGGATCACCAGGAATTTTTATTTTCTGTGCATTTATGTTGGGGGGGGTGCCCCCTTGGGCAAGGGGCGCCCCCCCCAAGGGGGCAGAGAACTGTTGGCCTTTTCTGCCCCCCTTGGGGGCAGATCGGCCTATTTTTTTTAGGTCCATCTGCCCCCAAGGGGGGCAGAAGCCACTTAGGCACCAGGGATTGTGTGTGTAGTGAATGGGGGGGCGCCCCCTTGGGCAAGGGTCGCTCCCCTGTGGGGGGCATGTCCTTTAGGGCCATTTCTGCCCCCCTTGAGGGCAGATTGGCTACTTTTTAGCCAGATCTGCCCCCAAGGGGGGCAGAAAACACTAGATCACCAGGGTTTTTTATTTTTATGTGTATTTATGTGGGGGGGGTGCCCCCTTGGGCAAGGGGCGCCCCCCCCAAGGGGGCAGAGAACTGTTGGCCTTTTCTACCCCCCTTGGGGGCAAATCGGCCTATTTTTTTTAGGTCCATCTGCCCCCAAGGGGGGCAGAAGCCACTTAGGCACCAGGGATTGTGTGTGTAGTGGATGGGGGGGCGCCCCCTTGGGCAAGGGTCGCTCCCCTTTGGGGGGCATGTCTTTTAGGGCCATTTCTGCCCCCCTTGAGGGCAGATCAGCCTATTATTTTTAGGCTGATCTGCCCCCAAGGGGGGCAGAAACCACTAGAACGCCAGGGATGTTTTTTTATGTGTTTATTTTTGTGGGGGGGGCGTCCCCTTGGGCACGGGGCGCCCCCCCCAAGGGGGGCATTGACCTGTTGGCCATTTCTGCCCCCCCTGGGGGCAGATGGGCCTATTTTTCTAGACCCACCTGCCCCCAAGGGGGGCAGAAGCCACGTAGACACCAGGGATAGTGTGTGTGTGTGTGTGTGTTAGTGGATGGGGGGGGGGGGCTTGGGCAAGGGTCGCCCCCCACTTTGGGGGCACATGTACCCAGGCCATTTCTGCACCCCTTGGAGACAGATCAGCCTATTATTTTTAGGCTGATCTGCCCCACTAGAACGTCAGGGATGTTTTTTTATGTGTTTATTTTTGTGGGGGGGGCGTCCCCTTGGGCACGGGGCGCCCCCCCAAGGGGGGCATTGACCTGTTGGCCATTTCTGCCCCCCCTGGGGGCAGATGGGCCTATTTTTCTAGACCCACCTGCCCCCAAGGGGGGCAGAAGCCACGTAGACACCAGGGATAGTGTGTGTGTGTGTGTGTTAGTGGATGGGGGGGGGGGCTTGGGCAAGGGTCGCCCCCCACTTTGGGGGCACATGTACCCAGGCCATTTCTGCACCCCTTGGAGACAGATCAGCCTATTATGTTTAGGCTGATCTGCCCCCAAGGGGGGCAGAAACCACTAGAACGCCAGGGATTTTTTTTTATGTGTTTATTTTTGTGTGGGGGCGTCCCCTTGTGCACGGGCGCCCCCCCAAGGGGGGCATTGACCTGTTGGCCATTTCTGCCCCCCCTGGGGGCAGATGGGCCTATTTTTCTAGACCCACCTGCCCCCAAGGGGGGCAGAAGCCACGTAGACACCAGGGATAGTGTGTGTGTGTGTGTGTGTTAGTGGATGGGGGGGGGGCTTGGGCAAGGGTCGCCCCCCACTTTGGGGGCACATGTACCCAGGCCATTTCTGCACCCCTTGGAGACAGATCAGCCTATTATTTTTAGGCTGATCTGCCCCCAAGGGGGGCAGAAACCACTAGAACGCCAGGGATGTTTTTTTATGTGTTTATTTTTGTGGGGGGGCGTCCCCTTGGGCACGGGGCGCCCCCCAAGGGGGGCATTGACCTGTTGGCCATTTCTGCCCCCCCTGGGGGCAGATGGGCCTATTTTTCTAGACCCACCTGCCCCCAAGGGGGGCAGAAGCCACGTAGACACCAGGGATAGTGTGTGTGTGTGTGTGTGTTAGTGGATGGGGGGGGGGCTTGGGCAAGGGTCGCCCCCCACTTTGGGGGCACATGTACCCAGGCCATTTCTGCAACCCTTGGAGACAGATCAGCCTATTATTTTTAGGCTGATCTGCCCCCAAGGGGGGCAGAAACCACTAGAACGCCAGGGATTTTTTTTATGTGTTTATTTTTGTGTGGGGGCGTCCCCTTGTGCACGGGCGCCCCCCCAAGGGGGGCATTGACCTGTTGGCCATTTCTGCCCCCCCTGGGGGCAGATGGGCCTATTTTTCTAGACCCACCTGCCCCCAAGGGGGGCAGAAGCCACGTAGACACCAGGGATAGTGTGTGTGTGTGTGTGTGTTAGTGGATGGGGGGGGGCTTGGGCAAGGGTCGCCCCCCACTTTGGGGGCACATGTACCCAGGCCATTTCTGCACCCCTTGGAGTCAGATCAGCCTATTATTTTTAGGCTGATCTGCCCCCAAGGGGGGCAGAAACCACTAGAACGCCAGGGATTTTTTTTTATGTGTTTATTTTTGTGTGGGGGCGTCCCCTTGGGCACGGGCGCCCCCCCAAGGGGGGCATTGACCTGTTGGCCATTTCTGCCCCCCCTGGGGGCAGATGGGCCTATTTTTCTAGAACCACCTGCCCCCAAGGGGGCAGAAGCCACTTAGGCACCAGGGATAGTGTTGTGTGTGTTTTTTTTGTTTGAGGGCTGTCCCCTTTGGCAAGGGTCGCTCTCCATGGGGACACAGTACTAAAGGTATTTTTTGGCTTCCTTGGGGCAGACAGGCCTATTTTTTTAGTAGGCCCATCTGCCCCTATGGCAGAATCCACTTAGGCACCAATTTCTAAAATGTTTGATGGTGGGGTGTTTGTCAACTGAAGAAGTCTTTGCATTTGTGATAAAAATGTTTTCCTCCTTTTTGTTCTAGTTCAAAGCTTTTGCTTTATTTGCTGTGGCTCCTTGCGGTTTTGGCGGTGGTTGACCTGCAGTTTGCACAGTTGCATGTTTTAGGTAAGTAAAAACAATTTACTCCAAAGGAGTATTGTTGCCATGCATGAATGACATGTTTGTAGGGGGTGTACTAAATGCAGGATTGTGTGTGAAATTGTCCTTAGGTTTGTGCACAATGATATTTGTTTTGTCTTATTTCTAATTTGCCTTTCTTTCTTTCTTTTTAGTGGGATATCATTGGTGATTGCTGTGTAGTTGCTGGTGAATCAAGCTTTTTCAGGCAAGTGAGCGGTATAGTTTTTGAGTTTGTAACTCTTACTAACAAAGCTACACTTTGTTACTTGTCTTACACAGTGCTGGTTGTTGGTGGTGAATTTGTCCAGTTAATTTTAGCAGGAGAGATCATGGCTAGCCGCAGGATGACCGCTCAGCAGGTGGTTGGTATGCTTTTTGAGTCACAGTCTGATCATGACTATGAGACGGACTCTGCATCTGAGGCAGAGGAGGAAGTCAGAGATTCTGGCAGTGATGTTTCTGTTGGAGGGGAATCTTCTGATGATGAAGCCACACTCAGTGCAGATGAAGGTTCTGTTTTAGAGGAGGACATTGATGTGCCAATAGTGCAGCAACCTGGGGCTGAAAGGTTTCCCGTTAGACGACCTGATGTCTGGGTTGCCCCAAACATGGAGCAGCCAGAGTTGCCTGCCTTTACTGGTCTCCCGGGGTGTAACGCCAATACAGAGAACTTTATGCCTATCAATTTCTTTGAGTTATTCATGGATGATGTGTTTTTGGAAGAGATTGTTGAGCAGACTAATTTGTATGCGGAGCAGCATTTGAGGGACAACGCTGCTAGACTTAGGCCACACTCTAGAGCTGCCCAGTGGATTCCCACAAATTTGGAGGAGCTAAAAAAGTTTTTGGGTTTGACTTTTTTGATGGGGTTGATAAGGAAGCCGTCACTGGCTTCTTATTGGTCTACTAGTCCCTTGATGGCAACAGCTATATTTCCAGCTACCATGAGTCGTAATCGGTATTTGCTTCTTCTTAGGATGCTGCATTTTGTTGACAATGCATTAGCCTTGCCACGAGATCACCCAGATTCTGACCGTCTTTTTAAGATTAGGCCTGTCCTTGATCATTTTGTAGATCGGTTTTCGGAGGTCTATGTTCCAGGCAAAGAGATAAGTGTGGACGAGTCTTTGGTCCTCTTCAAGGGTCGTTTGGTTTTTAGGCAGTACATTCCTAGCAAAAGGGCACAATATGGAATTAAATTGTATATGCTGTCTGAAAGTAGGACAGGATATGTGTATAGTTTCCGTGTGTACACTGGTAGGGATTCCAATATTGACCCCCCTGGTTGTCCTCCCACTTTTGGAGTTGCTGAGAAAATAGTGTGGGATCTTGGTAGACGACTGTTCAACAAAGGTCACCATTTGTATGTAGATAACTTCTACACTGGTGTGCAGTTGTTCAAGGAATTGTTTAGAGTGGACACAGTTGCTTGTGGCACAATCCGTTCTAACCGGAAAGGCTATCCAAGGGAGCTTGTCTGTAAAAAACTTGAGAGGGGACAGTGCTGTGCCTTGCGGAACGAGGAGCTGCTAGCTTTGAAATTTTCAGACAAGAGGGATGTCTACATGCTAAGTACCATCCATGATGAGAGTACTTCCCCTGTGACTGTTTGGGGCCAGGTTGCTGAAGTGCGCAAACCTGTGTGCATTTTAGATTATAATAAGCACATGGGAGGTGTAGATAGAGTTGACCAGAGGTTGGAACCTTATACTGCTATTCGTAAGTCTTATGTTTGGTATAAGAAGTTAGCACTTCACCTCTTCCACTTAGCAACCTTCAATGCTTTTATTGTGTTTAGGGATAGGTCTCCAGACTCAAAGATGACATTTGTGAAATTTCAGGAGTCAGTGATAGAGAGCCTTATTGTGGTGGAACAGGCCAGAGTTCCTAGAGAAGTAGTGGTGGAGGATGTGGCTAGATTGAAAGATCGCCACTTTGCTGAGCACATTCCTCCCACACCCAAAAAAGACTTTCCAGCTAAGAAATGTAGAGTGTGTTTTCGAAGAGGTATCCGGAGGGAGTCTCGAATGTACTGCCCAGATTGTCCTTCAAAGCCTGGGCTGTGTGTCGGTGCTTGTTTTAAGAATTACCACACCCAGAAGAATTTCTGGGAACAACCATGAGTGTAAACTCATGTCTGTTTTGTATTTTCATGTGTTTAGTTTCATGGTTAGCATTTCTGTCATGTTGTTAGTTAGATCTTTTGTGTTTGTTGTTTTGTAATTCTTTCTACTTAGTTAGGGGTTCCTCTGTTTAAAAAAAAATAATAATATATGATGCCATTGTGTGTGGAGTGGGGCTTGGCTGAGACTGTACATATTGACTTGATGTTGGCTACTGCAACACACTGCCAGCCAAACACCAGTCCACACACTCCCATCAACTGGTGTGATTGTTGTATCAGGCATGTGGGCGTATGTAAGTGATGGGCCCTTGAGTGGCGCTGTCTGTCGATGTGAGTGTTGTAATGTGCTGGGCCCGTGGCTGGCGGTGTGAATGGCCTTGTGTGTGTCATGTATGAAAGTTGTGTGAATGGACTGTAAAGCGGTTGGTGCCTTGTCGCGGCTTTACAGCTCACGAGCTGTGAGTCATTGGTTCAGTTTTTTGCCTTTCAGTTACTAACAGTGCTTTTCATTTTTGTGAAAGCTCTTGTTAGTAAAATTTGATCCACTGAACCATCACTCACCCTCGTGCCAAATCCAACCAGTATGTGTGGTAAAAATGACCAAACCTGCTCCGCTGTAATCAGGCGTCGCAGCACACCTATGACACGCTAGGTGCCTCAGGTGGGACCCCGATGATGAAGCATGCCACCAACTTGGTTGGTGGGTGAGGGGTCTTTTTCACATAACCTAAGTGTGTTTCTTTTCAAAATTTTAGTGTTTGGCACATCACGGACGTATGTGGGCACATCAAAAC
Source organism: Pleurodeles waltl (assembly GCF_031143425.1). Taxonomy (NCBI): domain Eukaryota; kingdom Metazoa; phylum Chordata; class Amphibia; order Caudata; family Salamandridae; genus Pleurodeles; species Pleurodeles waltl. Next base: position 440,396,249 of record NC_090444.1, on the reverse strand, counting down.
GATATATTACAAAACTACCTGTGTTTGGGGGGGGAGAGGGCACCTATGTTTTTGGTCCTGTGTGCGGCCTTCATCTAGGGAAACCTACCGAACCCAGACATTTTTTAAAACTAGACACCCCAAGGAGTCTAGGGAGGAGTGGCTTGCGTGGATCCCCCAACATTTTCTTACCCAGACTCCTCTGTAAACCTCAAAATGTGCTTAAAAAAAGCATATTTTCCTGACTTTTCTTCGTACGATCACCACTCCAGCACAAAATTCCTACTCCCCAGTGTTCCCCTCAGTCTCCCAAATAAAATGACACCTCACGTATGTGGGTCCCCAAAGCAGAGTCAGTCTAAAGATGTATAAAAGAATATGTCCTTATAAACTCGCAGTACTATCCCCTGTATCTCTACAAGTTTTGGGCCTTATTCTGTTGGAGGCACCTGGCCCACCCACACAACTGAGGTATCATTTTTATCGGGAGACTTGGGGGAACGCTGGGTGGAAGGAAATTTGTGGCTCCACTCAGATTCCAGAACTTTCTGTCACCGAAATGTGTGAAAAATGCGTTTTTTTTAGCCAATATTTGAGGTTTGGAAAGGATTCTGGGTAACAGAACCTGGTCAGAGCCCCTCAAGTCACCCCATCTTGGATTCCCCTAGGTCTCTAGTTTTCAGAAATGCACAGGTTTGGTAGGTTTCCCTAGGTGCTGGCTGAGCTACAGGCCAAAAACTACAGGTAGGCACTGTTTTCAATGAAAAAATGTGATGTGTCCACGCTGCGCTTTGGGGCGTTTCCTGTCGCAGGCGCTAGGCCTACCCACACAAGTGAGGTATCATTTTTATCGGGAGACGTGGGGGAACGCTGGGTGGAAGGAAATTTGTGGCCCCTCTCAGATTCCAGAACTTTCTGCCACAGAAATGTGAGGAACATGTGTTTTTTTAGCCAAATTTTGAGGTTTGCAAAGGATTCTGGGTAACAGAACCTGGTCCGAGCAACACAATTCACCCCATCTTGGATTCCCCTAGGTCTCTAGTTTTCAGAAATGCACAGGTTTGGTAGGTTTCCCTAGGTGGCGGCTGAGCTAGAGGCCAAAATCTACAGGTAGGCACTTTGCTAAAAACAGGTCTGTTTTCTGTGATGTGTCCACGTTGCGCTTTGGGGCGTTTCCTGTCGCGGGCGCTAGGCCTACCCACACAAGTGAGGTATCATTTTTATCGGGAGACGTGGGGGAACGCTGGGTGGAAGGACATTTGTGGCTCCTCTCAGATTCCAGCACTTTCTGCCACAGAAATGTGAGGAACATGTGTTTTTTTAGCCAATTTTTGAGCTTTGCAAAGGATTCTGGGTAACAGAACCTGGTCCGAGCCCCGCCAGTCACCCCTCCTTGGATTCCCCTAGGTCTCTAGTTTTCAGAAATGCACAGGTTTGGTAGGTTTCCCTAGGTGGCGGCTGAGCTAGAGGCCAAAATCTACAGGTAGGCACTTTGCTAAAAACAGGTCTGTTTTCTGTGATGTGTCCACGTTGCGCTTTGGGGCGTTTCCTGTCGCGGGCGCTAGGCCTACCCACACAAGTGAGGTATCATTTTTATCGGGAGACGTGGGGGAACGCTGGGTGGAAGGAAATTTGTGGCTCCTCTCGGATTCCAGAACTTTCTGCCACAGAAATGTGAGGAACATGTGTTTTTTTAGCCAATTTTTGAGCTTTGCAAAGGATTCTGGGTAACAGAACCTGGTCCGAGCCCCGCCAGTCACCCCTCCTTGGATTCCCCTAGGTCTCTAGTTTTCAGAAATGTACAGGTTTGGTAGGTTTCCCTAGGTGCCGGCTGAGCTAGAGGCCAAAATCTACATGTAGTCACTTCGCAAAAAACACCTCTGTTTTCTTCCAAAATTTTGGTGGTGTCCACGTTGCGCTTTGGGGCGTTTCCTCTCGCGGGCGCTAGGCCTACCCACGCAAGTGAGGTATCATTTTTATCGGGAGACTTGGGGGAACGCTGGGTGGAAGGAAATTTGTGGCTCCTCCCAGATTCCAGAACTTTCTGCCACAGAAATGTGAGGAACATGTGTTTTTTTAGCCAATTTTTGAGCTTTGCAAAGGATTCTGGGTAACAGAACCTGGTCCGAGCCCCGCCAGTCACCCCTCCTTGGATTCCCCTAGGTCTCTAGTTTTCAGAAATGCACAGGTTTGGTAGGTTTCCCTAGGTGGCGGCTGAGCTAGAGGCCAAAATCTACAGGTAGGCACTTTGCTAAAAACAGGTCTGTTTTCTGTGATGTGTCCACGTTGCGCTTTGGGGCGTTTCCTGTCGCGGGCGCTAGGCCTACCCACACAAGTGAGGTATCATTTTTATCGGGAGACGTGGGGGAACGCTGGGTGGAAGGAAATTTGTGGCTCCTCTCGGATTCCAGAACTTTCTGCCACAGAAATGTGAGGAACATGTGTTTTTTTTAGCCAATTTTTGAGCTTTGCAAAGGATTCTGGGTAACAGAACCTGGTCCGAGCCCCGCCAGTCACCCCTCCTTGGATTCCCCTAGGTCTCTAGTTTTCAGAAATGTACAGTTTTGGTAGGTTTCCCTAGGTGCCGGCTGAGCTAGAGGCCAAAATCTACAGGTAGTCAATTCGCAAAAAACACCTCTGTTTTCTTCCAAAATTTTGGTGGTGTCCACGTTGCGCTTTGGGGCGTTTCCTGTCGCGGGCGCTAGGCCTACCCACGCAAGTGAGGTATCATTTTTATCGGGAGACTTGGGGGAACGCTGGGTGGAAGGAAATTTGTGGCTCCTCCCAGATTCCAGAACTTTCTGCCACAGAAATGTGAGGAACATGTGTTTTTTTAGCCAATTTTTGAGCTTTGCAAAGGATTCTGGGTAACAGAACCTGGTCCGAGCCCCGCCAGTCACCCCTCCTTGGATTCCCCTAGGTCTCTAGTTTTCAGAAATGCACAGGTTTGGTAGGTTTCCCTAGGTGGCGGCTGAGCTAGAGGCCAAAATCTACAGGTAGGCACTTTGCTAAAAACAGGTCTGTTTTCTGTGATGTGTCCACGTTGCGCTTTGGGGCGTTTCCTGTCGCGGGCGCTAGGCCTACCCACACAAGTGAGGTATCATTTTTATCGGGAGACGTGGGGGAACGCTGGGTGGAAGGACATTTGTGGCTCCTCTCAGATTCCAGCACTTTCTGCCACAGAAATGTGAGGAACATGTGTTTTTTTAGCCAATTTTTGAGCTTTGCAAAGGATTCTGGGTAACAGAACCTGGTCCGAGCCCCGCCAGTCACCCCTCCTTGGATTCCCCTAGGTCTCTAGTTTTCAGAAATGCACAGATTTGGTAGGTTTCCCTAGGTGGCGGCTGAGCTAGAGGCCAAAATCTACAGGTAGGCACTTTGCTAAAAACAGGTCTGTTTTCTGTGATGTGTCCACGTTGCGCTTTGGGGCGTTTCCTGTCGCGGGCGCTAGGCCTACCCACACAAGTGAGGTATCATTTTTATCGGGAGACGTGGGGGAACGCTGGGTGGAAGGAAATTTGTGGCTCCTCTCGGATTCCAGAACTTTCTGCCACAGAAATGTGAGGAACATGTGTTTTTTTTAGCCAATTTTTGAGCTTTGCAAAGGATTCTGGGTAACAGAACCTGGTCCGAGCCCCGCCAGTCACCCCTCCTTGGATTCCCCTAGGTCTCTAGTTTTCAGAAATGTACAGTTTTGGTAGGTTTCCCTAGGTGCCGGCTGAGCTAGAGGCCAAAATCTACAGGTAGTCAATTCGCAAAAAACACCTCTGTTTTCTTCCAAAATTTTGGTGGTGTCCACGTTGCGCTTTGGGGCGTTTCCTGTCGCGGGCGCTAGGCCTACCCACGCAAGTGAGGTATCATTTTTATCGGGAGACTTGGGGGAACGCTGGGTGGAAGGAAATTTGTGGCTCCTCCCAGATTCCAGAACTTTCTGCCACAGAAATGTGAGGAACGTGTTTTTTTAGCCAATTTTTGAGCTTTGCAAAGGATTCTGGGTAACAGAACCTGGTCCGAGCCCCGCCAGTCACCCCTCCTTGGATTCCCCTAGGTCTCTAGTTTTCAGAAATGCACAGGTTTGGTAGGTTTCCCTAGGTGGCGGCTGAGCTAGAGGCCAAAATCTACAGGTAGGCACTTTGCTAAAAACAGGTCTGTTTTCTGTGATGTGTCCACGTTGCGCTTTGGGGCGTTTCCTGTCGCGGGCGCTAGGCCTACCCACACAAGTGAGGTATCATTTTTATCGGGAGACGTGGGGGAACGCTGGGTGGAAGGACATTTGTGGCTCCTCTCAGATTCCAGCACTTTCTGCCACAGAAATGTGAGGAACATGTGTTTTTTTAGCCAATTTTTGAGCTTTGCAAAGGATTCTGGGTAACAGAACCTGGTCCGAGCCCCGCCAGTCACCCCTCCTTGGATTCCCCTAGGTCTCTAGTTTTCAGAAATGCACAGGTTTGGTAGGTTTCCCTAGGTGGCGGCTGAGCTAGAGGCCAAAATCTACAGGTAGGCACTTTGCTAAAAACAGGTCTGTTTTCTGTGATGTGTCCACGTTGCGCTTTGGGGCGTTTCCTGTCGCGGGCGCTAGGCCTACCCACACAAGTGAGGTATCATTTTTATCGGGAGACGTGGGGGAACGCTGGGTGGAAGGAAATTTGTGGCTCCTCTCGGATTCCAGAACTTTCTGCCACAGAAATGTGAGGAACATGTGTTTTTTTAGCCAATTTTTGAGCTTTGCAAAGGATTCTGGGTAACAGAACCTGGTCCGAGCCCCGCCAGTCACCCCTCCTTGGATTCCCCTAGGTCTCTAGTTTTCAGAAATGTACAGGTTTGGTAGGTTTCCCTAGGTGCCGGCTGAGCTAGAGGCCAAAATCTACAGGTAGTCACTTCGCAAAAAACACCTCTGTTTTCTTCCAAAATTTTGGTGGTGTCCACGTTGCGCTTTGGGGCGTTTCCTGTCGCGGGCGCTAGGCCTACCCACGCAAGTGAGGTATCATTTTTATCGGGAGACTTGGGGGAACGCTGGGTGGAAGGAAATTTGTGGCTCCTCCCAGATTCCAGAACTTTCTGCCACAGAAATGTGAGGAACATGTGTTTTTTTAGCCAATTTTTGAGCTTTGCAAAGGATTCTGGGTAACAGAACCTGGTCCGAGCCCCGCCAGTCACCCCTCCTTGGATTCCCCTAGGTCTCTAGTTTTCAGAAATGCACAGGTTTGGTAGGTTTCCCTAGGTGGCGGCTGAGCTAGAGGCCAAAATCTACAGGTAGGCACTTTGCTAAAAACAGGTCTGTTTTCTGTGATGTGTCCACGTTGCGCTTTGGGGCGTTTCCTGTCGCGGGCGCTAGGCCTACCCACACAAGTGAGGTATCATTTTTATCGGGAGACGTGGGGGAACGCTGGGTGGAAGGACATTTGTGGCTCCTCTCAGATTCCAGCACTTTCTGCCACAGAAATGTGAGGAACATGTGTTTTTTTAGCCAATTTTTGAGCTTTGCAAAGGATTCTGGGTAACAGAACCTGGTCCGAGCCCCGCCAGTCACCCCTCCTTGGATTCCCCTAGGTCTCTAGTTTTCAGAAATGTACAGGTTTGGTAGGTTTCCCTAGGTGCCGGCTGAGCTAGAGGCCAAAATCTACAGGTAGTCACTTCGCAAAAAACACCTCTGTTTTCTTCCAAAATTTTGGTGGTGTCCACGTTGCGCTTTGGGGCGTTTCCTGTCGCGGGCGCTAGGCCTACCCACACAAGTGAGGTATCATTTTTATCGGGAGACGTGGGGGAACGCTGGGTGGAAGGAAATTTGTGTCTCCTCTCAGATTCCAGAACTTTCTGCCACAGAAATGTGAGGAACATGTGTTTTTTTAGCCAATTTTTGAGCTTTGCAAAGGATTCTGGGTAACAGAACCTGGTCCGAGCCACACAAATCACCCCATCTTGGATTCCCCTAGGTCTCTAGTTTTCAGAAATGCACAGGTTTGGTAGGTTTCCCTAGGTGGCGGCTGAGCTAGAGGCCAAAATCTACAGGTAGGCACTTTGCTAAAAACAGGTCTGTTTTCTGTGATGTGTCCACGTTGCGCTTTGGGGCGTTTCCTGTCGCGGGCGCTAGGCCTACCCACACAAGTGAGGTATCATTTTTATCGGGAGACGTGGGGGAACGCTGGGTGGAAGGACATTTGTGGCTCCTCTCAGATTCCAGCACTTTCTGCCACAGAAATGTGAGGAACATGTGTTTTTTTAGCCAATTTTTGAGCTTTGCAAAGGATTCTGGGTAACAGAACCTGGTCCGAGCCACACAAATCACCCCATCTTGGATTCCCCTAGGTCTCTAGTTTTCAGAAATGCACAGGTTTGGTAGGTTTCCCTAGGTGGCGGCTGAGCTAGAGGCCAAAATCTACAGGTAGGCACTTTGCTAAAAACAGGTCTGTTTTCTGTGATGTGTCCACATTGCGCTTTGGGGTGTTTCCTGTCGCGGGCGCTAGGCCTACCCACACAAGTGAGGTATCATTTTTATCGGGAGACTTGGGGGAACATAGAATAGCAAAACAAGTGTTATTGCCCCTTGTCTTTCTCTACATTTTTCCCTTCCAAATGTAAGACAGTGTGTAAAAAAGACGTCTATTTGAGAAATGCCCTGTAATTCACATGCTAGTATGGGCACCCCGGAATTCAGAGATGTGCAAATAACCACTGCTTCTCAACACCTTATCTTGTGCCCATTTTGGAAATACAAAGGTTTTCTTGATAGCTATTTTTTACTCTTTATATTTCAGCAAATGAATTGCTGTATACCCGGCATAGAATGAAAACCCACTGCAGGGTGCAGGTCATTTATTGGCTCTGGGTACCTAGAGTTCTTGATGAACCTACAAGCCCTATATATCCCCGCAACCAGAAGAGTCCAGCAGACGTAACGGTATATTGCTTTCGAAAATCTGACATTGCAGGAAAAAGTTACAGAGTAAAACTTAGAGAAAAATTGATGTTTTTTTCACCTCAATTTCAATATTTTTCTTTTTCAGTTGCTATTTTCTGTAAGAAACCCTTGTAGGATCTACACAAATTACCCCTTGCTGAATTCAGAATTTTGTCTACTTTTCAGAAATGTTGCGGTTTATGGGATCCAGCGTTGGTTTCATGCCCATTTCTGTCACTGACTGGAAGGAGGCTGAAAGCACAAAAAATCGTAAAAATTGGGTATGTCCCAGTAAAATGCCAAAATTGGGTTGAAAAATTGGGTTTTCTGATTCAAGTCTGCCTGTTCCTGAAAGCTGGGAAGCTGGTGATTTTATCACCGCAAACCCTTTGTTGATGCCCTTTTCAGGGAAAAAACCACAAGCCTTCTTCTGCAGCCCATTTTTCCAAATTTTTTTAAAAAAATGAAATTTTCACTGTTTTTTGGCTAATTTCTTGGCCTCCTTCTGGGGAACCCACAAAGTCTGGGTACCTCTAGAATCCCTAGGATGTTGGAAAAAAAGGACGCAAATTTGGCATGGGTAGCTTGTGTGAACAAAAAGTTATGAGGGCCTAAGCGCGAACTGCTCCAAATAGCCAAAAAAAGGCTCGGCACAGGAGGGGGAAAAGGCCTGGCAGCGAAGGGGTTAATAGCCAAATTTCTTTGCTTTTCAGATAGTTATGTAACACAAAAACAGGATGCCTACTATTAAAATACATATGCAGCAAACCAATGTGAGTAAATAATGAGTAAGTGAGCAGAATTTGCACACATTTACCGATTGTGTCAGTGTAATTAAGCAGGTTGTGTGCCTTTCAGTGGGGTGCATTCAAGTGTGCCCACCATACTTTGTTAGATTTCTCATTTGTTAGATTTCTCCAAGCAACCCCTTGCCCTACATACCACCCCCTTATGGTGGGAACAGTGATCCATTCCTCGCACCCCCGCATGTACAGGCAATATCTCTGCTACTTGCCCTTGCCTTGCGATGCCATGCTTAGTGATGAGGAGAACCTGCCCAACCCAAATGCGGGAGGATCTGTGTACCAACCCAACCCCTGCACCGGTTCCAAGGCTAGTGACTTCAGATTGTGATCTAGAGCAGTGGTTCCCAACCTTTTGATTTCTGTGGACCCCCACTTTAACATTAATAGAACCCAGGGACCCCCACTGAATCATCATTGGAATCCGGGGATCCCCGCCTGAGTCATTACTGGAAGCTGGGGACCTAATTTGTCAAAATTTTTTACTATTTTTTTATTTTCTAGGCTCTCGCGGACCCCCTGAGAAGGCTTTGCGGACCCCCAGGGGTCCCCGGACCACAGGTTGGGAAACACTGATCTAGAGCCCAAAACCTGGGCTTCTAAGAGGATGCGGTGCACTTGTGACCAGAATTCTCGATCACGGATGACCACATATTTGGGGGGGGGTTTGGACATTTATTTAAATATCCTGCCTGGTCCACGTGCTCCCTTTGATTTTTGGTTTTTCAGTTCTTTGTGCAGCTTTGTCAGTGTCACGGCAGTGTCTAGGGGATCTTACAGATGACAGATACAGACATGCACTGCAAAGCGCTTGCATTTCTGGGTAGAAAAAGGATGTGGAAAACATCCGAGCTATTAACTGTTGATTCATTTACTGATAACCGCACCTTGCAAACACAAATGTGTTCATTTTATTTAAACAGCGATACTTATAGAAAAAAAACCACGAGCTAACAGCATAGGAAGCTAAATATACCTCTCATACAAGACGTCCACACCCCGTTCAATGGATAGCGCTCAAAATAGAAGTAGTTTATTGTGTGCATTTTCCTATTTAAAAAGCGCAGTGAGCTCCCTCTAGATCCTCGCATGAGTGTGAAGTGAGGTCTGTGTGGTGATGGAAGCTGAACACAGCCTGCATTGTTCGGTCATATACCCAATGAGTACAGGGTTTCTCCCAATAGCACAATGCGAGCTGTGACTTCACTTTTGTGTCCAGCCACAGCAGATTCCTTCAATTCACTATAAGTTACACTTTAGCATCAATGGTGTGTATACGTTGCTGCAGGCGTATAAAAAAGCACTGAGAAAAGCCAACAGTTTTGGATTAATATGCTAGTGTATGCAAACTTGACCCCTGCATGATTGATTTAAAAGGGGGAGGGGGGTTTCTGACTAAAACTTTTAAACAGCCTGCTATGATAAAAAAAACAAATAAAGAAGGGCTTGCTTTCTGTTTAACAATAATCTGCTGTGTGATGAAAATGTACTTTTGAGATATAAAATAGCCCCATGCATTTCAATGCAAGTACTCCCTTGAGGTGGAATGATGCATCCAATAGCAGGAGGTGAAAAATACTCTTCTGGGCAGAGGCAAAGCCCACTCCATGTATATTGTAAAGAATTGTTAATAGATCAGTGCACTGTCATTCTAGAAGTCTTGAGGAAGGTCCATTTAAAGCCAATCTTGTTAAACTAGTCTGAATACGGGATCTTTAAGCTCGGCTTCAGAATGACTGAAGGCATTAACACTAGTTTGTAGGTTCTGCTATTTTAAACATGTTTGCTAAATACAAAACATTTGCTCAAGGAGTCGCAGCCTGCGCAAATGAAAGGCAAAGAAACATTTTTGAGAAAACGTAGAAGAGTGTGTTTTATTTTAAAGGCATTATCCTTACTAATGAAAGTGGTCCCTAAGATAGATGGTTAAAAAGATATTGTTTAATTTGCTTTTTACACTTAATTTAAATGGACCTTCCTTTTTTTTTTTTTTAAGGATTGGAGAAACGCATTTAACAAAATATATACTTTAATAAAGACTCTCACCTCCTCCTTCGCATGGGGAACTACAGTATGAATTTAGCTTTGCCCAAAGGGAGAAACCCTTAACTACAAAACTGGTTACTGATTCTATTTTTAGGGCTAGCATGCAGGCAGCGCATGCGTTGTTGCTTGCAATGATCTATTGTTCTTTAAAAAAAAAAAATGAATCCATTACTTGGTTGGCTTCTTCACTCCCTCCTCTTTGTGTGTGTCACTTCTATGGAGCATGGGCCAAGTATTAATTAATGTTTTTATTGGGGTCCTTCTGCTGCTCACGTCCAAATTGAGGTACTTCTTTTTATTTATTTTTAAGTTCTTCTCCAGTTGTTGGTGCTCCCCGTGTGTCAGGCTTACTTTACTGTTGCTTGTTCCCTCTCTAACATCCGTGCCGGTTTTAAAACTTAAATAAACAGCAGCAATAGGCTCCCTTCTTCGCAATGTGTGTTCTACTGAGGAGATAGTGTTGGCACGACTCGTGTTGGCTGACATTCTCAATCCCCCAGAGTGCATCCTTTTTCCTTCTCATATACTTAAAGAAGGGTTTTGTATAAAGCATAACGTTCCGCCAGTATTGAAGACAGCACCCTGTTTACGGCACTAATTAGGGAAAGTCCTCACAGAGTGAGGTCGCCAGGCTCACGGACGAGTCAACGCTTTCAAATCCTGGCACTGATTTTTCAGTGACATGAAAAATATTGACTTTTGTTTGCTGGTGGGAGTAATACAGAATGACTGTAAGAGGACACTAAGGGTGCCAAAGGCAGCTGTATGTTAACACTCCATTGTGTTCAACATAATAATTACTTAGTGCCCTTCCCAACAAAATGGGCTTAATTTCGATTTTTCAAAATGCTGGGAAGATTTAACAGATCTTATGAGAAAAGTGCACATCGTCTGATGCTCAAAGGGGGATCACTGTTCTTGCTGTAAATAGCTTGGCAGAACTCACTTCTGTGGTGAAACAATTTTAATTATACAATAAAATCATGTCAATTTAGATGGCCTATTGTAAGGGTAGGAGCTACGTAACCATTCCATTTGTTTATTATTATCTCAGTAAGGATCAAGGGGAGCAATGTTATGCAACCAACAATGGTTGCTGAGGCACACGTTTGCACACTCTACTATGCATGTGAAAGAAAGGTAGACAAAATGATGTTCGCTCGAGGAGCCAGCAGACCTGTGGTAGCATCCACGTAGGGCTAAGGGGTTACATCTCACTGTGCACTCCTCTTCAGCCTCGGACTCTTTCCTTTTAGGCAGCTGTTGCAGAAGCCGCCCCAAAAGGGGGCATTGAGAGACGGCACCGTAACATCCGCCTGGAACCTGTAAGGACCGGTTTGGTGGCCAGATGGCGGCCACATCAAAGGACTCCCTCTCCCAATGATTTCCTCCATAGAGGAAAACAAAGTGCAAGGTTTGGCACGAAGGTGAGGGGGCCCAATGAGGGGTGAGTGTTTTTTCCTACCCCCCAATAAGGGGTCAGGAGTCACACCGCTGTGGGACACAAAAGGTGTTATAAGGCACGCTGTCCCCCCACAGGGACAATATTGGAAAGGCAGGGGACAGAGCACATCTGGTCAGAAAAAAGGAGGACAACGGCAAACGGTAGCAACGCAACCCCAGGCGACACTTGCTGATTTTTTTACCTCATCATCGGAACGTGGGTGCTAGTAGGCAGCCAAAGATGCAACTTTGTCCTCCGGAATCACTGCGACTTCTCTGTTATTGTTTATTGAAAACTTTACCCCTGACTTTGACTCTGTAGCACCACACGCACCACCGCAGCCTGGGTTTACCAAGGCGCAGACGACCACTGCCGAGGCAGTGACACGACTCCGTGGCAACCCGCTGCAGATTGCCTCCAAGATCACCCCTTTGGCCTGGGTTTACCAAGGCGCAGAGGACTGTTGCTTGGGCAGCGACATGACTCTGCAGCAACTCGCCCAAGATTGCCTCCACGAGCACAGCTGTGGCCCAGGTGAACTAGGTTCAGAGAACCGCTGCTTAGGTGGCGATGCAACTCTGCAGCACTCCAGAACAGTTTGAAGAGTCCGGGAGGCAAGGCTTCCCAAAAACACAAGGCGCAGTGGACCTCTGTTAATTTTTTTTCCAGCAACACGACTCTGCCTGTCCTTCCAACCTGTTCCCGGGGCATGGTGGCAGCATGCTTGTAAGGGATGAGTGCTGGACAACTTACAAATTGGTGTTTTGCATTTACATTATTTCCCCAGAGCGGTGCAGTGAGTGCTCCAGGGGCATGGCCAAACTCCTGCTCACACAGAGAATAACAGAGCACTTTACTGAGTTAACCGTTAGCTGAATGATTTAAGGTTATATACCCTCACAAAGACAGAAGAGGGTTCTTTACTCAAGATGTGTCCGTGGTCAGTCCCCTACCTTAAAGGACACAGGAAGTACAAAAGGGCTCCGGGGGCGTGGCAGGAATCGCACTCACACAAGCACTTGATAAAAGATAACGGCATTCCTTCTCCAGAGCATGCTGTCCCAAATAAGTGACCGAAAAGAAGCTACCTCCTCTCCCGATCTAGGGGTAGCAGTGGAAAGTGGCAGCACTACCCAGCATGGAGGACCAGGCCCACATGGCGCAGCGGGTGATGCTGAACAAGATAGGAATGGCAGCAAGGTGTGGAAAAGATTGGCTTCAATAAAAAATGGCAGAAGATACAGACGAAGGCTCCAGAGTATGGCAGGTGGACTGAGCACTCAAGGGGGAACAGGAGCAATAAGTGCAGAACAAGCCCCCTCGCAAAGACCAAAGCGGCAAAAAAAGGAGCAACCGGAAAAACTCCCAAGAAGGGCACCAGAAAGAGAGGGCTAGGACGAACAGGCCCGCTGCCTGCGGCCAACACAGCGTCAGCAGGACCCAGCAGCGAGGGGAAAAGAGAAGGCATCAGCTGGTGAGCATATCAGAGCAATAATTAAAGAATGCTTGAAATCTTTTGCACCCCTATTTAGCAATAATGGTGCTGCGCAAAGTCAGGCTCCCGAGGGGGGAGGGTACAAGACGCAATGCTCACTGGAGGGCGGGTGGCAGGAGATCGCCCACAGGAGCATGGGGTACTGCAGGGGTTAATAAACGGCCCATAACCAAAAGCCCAATAGCAACAGGTCAGGCACCGGAGGCATATGCAAGGTCCTCACTGGGACACCCTACAATGATCAAAAAGGTGACAGGTTGCACAAGCATGATCCTGCTGGCAGTGAAAGAGAATATGGAGTAGAGAGTTCATCCACATATTCACCCTATTAGGGATACACAAGGAGGAGCAAGACCTCACACTGTGTGATAAAAAGGAAGAGGACAGGCGCAAAAGGAAGAGTGCCAGAAAAGAGAGGAACTTTAACAACTGGTTGGATGCATTCAGGGTGATGGCGTGTGTTATAGTTGAGAAATTCCCACACTGCACAGCGGACCTCTGACTTGACAAGACCAAAATACATGAGGCCCATACAAAATTTCCAGGCGACGCTTGGGCTTGACTATGACAAAGATTTAAGGCTAAAAATGCAGGCTCACCCAGAGATGGAGTGGAACAAAGAGGGTGTGTCTAGTTACATCCACAAAATGATGGCGCCAAGGAAGTAAAAGCTTGGGCAGGGAAGAGAGAGCAGCCCTTTTGGAGCACCCGATTCAAAGGGAGACAGGAGAGGTTTAGGCCAACACAGAGGTACAAGAGGTACAAATCAGAGCAAAGCTGGAAAGCAATGACAGGTGACCGCCACCCATGTGCTGACATGGACAAATGCACGTGGGGGGCAGGATTACATTTAGACACTCCTGTTACTCGTGTGGGAAATCATCCAGCCTCAGGATGCAAGCGTAGCAAGCATTGAGTAGACAAAAAACAGAAAAGAAAGAAGCATTAGGTTGCGTGAGGCACCAAATGGGGGTCCTGGGAAATGGGCACGTTTCCGGCTAGCCAGATCCCCTATCAACACTCACGTGCTCAGGAAATTAGCCAATGATTACAACAACAAGAAGGATGCATGGCTGCTACTGAAGGATTTTAAGGAAGGATTCATGATACCATTGATGGGCACTACCATATGGAGTGGAGGTAGGAATTTAAAAATCTACAGATGAGCACCTGGAGGTGGTCCAGCATAGGATAAAGAAAGAAAACGAAATCGCCACCTTGAGGCCCGCCTGACCATATCTCTCCCCAAGGACTTGATAATTTCCCCTCTCAGGGTGGTCCCCAAAAAAGACCCGGGCCAATTCAGACTTATTTACCACCTCTCTTTCCCAGAAGGGGCCTCAGTCAATGATGGGATCGACCCAGAAGTTTGTTCAGTGGGGTACAACACAGTTGAGGTTGCCATTGACTTAGTAAAATAAGCATCAAGGGAGCACTAATGGCAAAAGCAGAGAGAGTCCACCTTTCGACTCCTCCCCGTCCACCCCGAAAGCTTCCACTTACTGAGTTTCCATCATGAAAGCCCAGTGTACTTCGACAATGCCATGCCAATGGGATGCCCCATTTCATGCTCGTATTTCAAGCATTTCAGTACGTTTTTAGAATGGGCACAACACAAAAAGGCACCCACAGGGCAGCAAACTTCACTACGTTAACAATTTCTTGTTTGTAGGGTAGGCAGGCTCGCGAGAATGTGCAAGCATATTAAGGGCATTTCAGGATTTAGCAAGGGAGCTAGAGTCCTCCTGGTGGCTGAGAAGACGATGGGGCCAACCACTACTCTAGTTTTCTGGATATCGTGTTGGACTCTGTGGCCGGGACATCCAGGTTACCAGAAGACAAAGTATTGGAGTTGAGAGAGGCGATCATGGCCCTCTGCAACAAAGAAAAGGCCACCCTTAGGAAACTACAAAGAATTATTGGTAAGCTCAACTTTGCAGCAAGAATCATAATTCCAAGGTGTTTAATCAGATTGATGGCAGGCCTAAGGGAAAAACACCACCACACCAGACTGGGGAGAGGTGTAAAAAGAGATCTGTAAATGTGGGATGTTTTCCTAACCCATTTCAACAGGCTCCTCATCTGCAGAGAGGGATAAGTGACAGAGAAACAGATAGCTCTATTAATGGATGAGGCAGGCGCCCACGGTTTCGGGGCTATACTGGGTAAAGAGTGGTGTGCAGGGCAATGGCCTACCAGGTGGGACCTGTTGAGTATCACAAGCAACATCACCTTTCTGGAACTATTCCTCATAGTGGTAGCCCTTACAGTGTGGAAAAAGAAACTGCATGACATGAAGATAACACTGTGGTCCGATAACCTGGGGGTGGTGCTGGCCATTAATAGAGGAACAGCGTAGTATCCAGATACATTGAGCTCATGCGGTGCTTGGTTAGGTTACAACTCAAGGGCAATCTTGATGTTAGGGCAAGACCTATATAAGGCATACAGAACTCAATGGCGGATGCACTCTCTCGTTCCCAGATGGACAGGTTCAGAAGGCTAGCACCCGACGCCCAGCACCCTTTCCAAAAGACCTATGGGAGCTGGCAGAGTGAACGTGTCCATACTAGTGGAGCACGCCCTCACACCTGGCACTGCCGGATGCTACAGCTCCGAAAGTGGTCTTTCAGCAGCTTGTTTCTGACTGGGTGTGTTGCTAGACTTCTTGACTCCTCTATGTAGAGGAGGCAGTAGGACAAATGGCTGATGTTCCATGCCCTTGGGTGGGGCCTTCCTAGACTCCAATGCAATCTCTCGAGTCTGGGGTGTACTATTAGAGAAGCTTGAATCGAAGGTTTATGCATTTCTTGGATCGACTCCATGCTGAATGCCAGACCCCCTTGAGAATGGTGCTCTACCTTGGCCGTTAGGTATTTCTGGGCCCCAGACTGACTGAAGGGCTTGAGAATGCAGCGCAGACTCCACCTTCAGGCCTGAAATTGGTTCATGCTTCACCACCTGTTCAATGAATTCGATCTCCTCCCTGACATCAGGGCCTTCAGAAAAATGTGTCTCCATCTCTTCTGGTTCATGGTGTACGTGGATGGTAGAAGGGCCAGCATCTTGTGTGCTCAACATCTCTTTGATGTCAAATATGTTGGATGTCTGGGACAAAACTGTCCCTGCATTTTGTAGCGTATCTACCTCTCTCTCTCTGATACCCAAATCATTTTAGAGCGGAAGGCTTGGCAGGCGTCACAGGATATTTTGATGTGCTCTGGAGAGAGGCAAAGCTTACAGACATCATGTCAATTAGACAGAGGATGTTTTGCGCTGCAACTCGGTCAGAAATTGAATAGAGTGTGTTCCATAACCTTGTCCTGTGCACAGTTGAGGATCCTTTCATGAATTCCTGTTGAATAAGTGGCTCAATGCCTTAATAGTTTGAACGGCTCTGAGCATTAACCTTCAGTTTTGAAGTCCTACTGCTGCAAATCCGAGCCTCTATTACTGCAAAAATGTGTTTTCCTTCGCAAGACCAAGAGAAACAGCTACTGGACCTAAAGAGTCACCAAATAAAAAGGAGACCTTGCATGATTTAACACATCTACTTCAGAGCACCGTCCTAGACTGCCTGATGGAGAAAGAAAACAATATGAAGTGGAGCCAGTGTGCTACTGCACTGTGGACAGACTGTGGAATCACGAAAGGTCTTGTGATTAACTTCTTCGAATACATACAAGTTGTAAACATCTAAGCCTAACGCTGGATGGCAGCAGTATGCTGAGCATGTTTATCTATCGCCTCACATGGTGGGTGGGTGTACGTTCTCCACAATGCCTGTGTAGGTCAATGCATATCCAGTGAGTATGTCACATGTGGTCTCATTGGTAGGATACTGATGCAACACTGATATCTAACTTAATACAATCAGAAAGATAACAGGGGCCAAGTAGTCCAATGTCATATATGACAACTTAGGCATAACCTTATTTTCCTACACAACAACATTTTGCATGCCATAATTTTTGAGCTTACATCGGTGAAAGTGCAGCTATACGTCCAAAAATGTCACATGCTTTTCTTTACACTGTCATGAATTGTTATATGTCATATAATCATGCGGCCCCTAGGAAACAAAAAACGAAGAAATATGGTAAACTGCAGTGTTGGATCCATCATCAAAATACTTTGGCATGCCCAAGTTTTGTTTCACTCACTGCAGAACAGATAGAAAGGAGGGAAACCTAATGGTGTCGAGGAGATTATTTTGTCTAAGCATCCCCAAGCTGAAAACAAGGGTCGTGGTTTCCTATCATGCTATGAAAGCAGCCACCCAGCCTGCAGTCCAATGAGAAAATGCCAAAGGTGCAGAATGTCCAATACAGTCCAGACACGCGCCTTCAAAATTGCCACAGCCACGTACAGGAAGGTCTAGGTTTGCTGACGGCACCTGCTGCGGACACTGAGCAAAAACGGCTGCGCAGAGCTCCGTGCGCACTGGCCCAAGTTACTTCAGCAGCTTCGGCACGAACTGTGACACGTTACATTCCATTCAGGAAAAAGCCCATCTTTCACCAACAACTTCGTGTTGTTTAACTTGTAGCAATAATTACAACTTTTAGTAACTTTTGATGGAGGAATCCATACTACAACTCTCCCTGATTCTTTTATATACGCTTTAAAATTACAGGCGTTACTAATATTCAGTTTAAAACTACTCCGTGCACCGACCTCGTAAGGATGGCAGCCTGAGTCTGCCTTGCTGATATTCGAAACATAAGCGGCAAACATTAACCTTATAAATCAGGGCTCTCCAACCTGCTCAGTAACAAGAGCAACTTATGCTCAATGGAAATAATCAATAACTATTATAATTGGACTTGTAATAGTGACTCATCGGCCAAGAATACACCAACGACCACAGCAGGCAACATTACCAACATTACCAATAATAACACCTCAGTGTATCAGGCAGGGTTGCCAGCAGTAATGTAAAAAAGCTTTATCAATTTGTAATACCGCAACATAGGCAATGCATAACGGCCGTAGCTGCAATGCCTCTGGCACCAACGTAATACAAGCATTTTCAATGCAACGTGTCTCGCATTTGTTCAAGTTAGAGCTAATAGCGTTGTAAAGCAAATTTAAAAAAAGCAGCGCAATCGCACTATGTAAAATGCAGCGCGATCGCGCTGCGTGGAAAATAAACAGCTAAAGTAGTCCGGACTCCAGGCTGAAAACATCGAGCCTCGTATGTTTTTGGTCCTTTACCGGTGCTGTGTAGGTGGGCTAAACACCGGAAAAGGCATGACGTATGCATGCCTTTCACAAATGAAAGCAAGGGGATTTTAAAAGGCAAGCCCACGAACCAATGTAAGTGACTGACGTGGCATGGGCGTGGTTTCAAGCCCAAAGAGAGATTACAGAATGGACGGAGCACTTTGTGCTCGCCCATGAAAATGAATAAAATGTATCCCCAGCGCAGCATGATTTATCACTCAAATATCGGCTTTAAATGTTCAAACTCGACCATTTTATTCCAATCTCAAACTCATGGTGAGTCTGTAGGTGTGTGTCTGAGCGTGTGTTTCTTTTCTCTAAATGAGCACCAACAACTCTTCGGAGAAGTAACATTGTTTCAGCATGCCTCAGGTACCATCAATGTTATGTACCAGCATTCGATACGTAATCATCCATTCCCCTTCAATAAAATGCACCCTTTTGTACCTCGCCCCATAGTCTGCACCAGCCAATCACTGACTGCACCGACATTATTGGTGGCGTTGTGGGGGTACTAAGAGGCTCCTGGAGATAAAAAATAAAGCACAGTTGGACACTAATAACTTGGTGAATAACTGTACTGACAAGAACGGCGAAATGCAAATTCCAGAGGACTTCGGTCGTTCACCACACTAACCTCCCAGTTTAATCCTTCGCAGATGTATGACAGCCTTGTTCCGAAAGACCACGCCCAGGATTTCAAATCCAAACAAGTGCTGCAAGAGTTCACCACGAATTCCGATTAGTATTCCAGAAAACGGCTCGCGCAGTCTTTAACGTATATAGTGCGTTGCCTCGTAAGCCACTACGCACGTAAAACACACGCGCATTTCATCGTGCTTTAGTATGAAGCCCTTTACTTACACAAACGTGAACCCTTGCTCGGCGCCGGGGCAGAGAACGTCAACAGCAGACCTTACAATCTAAGTGTTATTGGGCGGTCTCTGCGACTGGGCATTGCACAAAGAAGGCTTCATACTGGGAGTCAAGGCTGGTCTTTCACCGACCATTGCAAGGACACCGAGGAATAGTGCCGTGCTGTGCTAGAACAGGCGCGAGAGGTGTCCTTTATAGTTCAAGCGACGCTTTGCGTGAGGGTAATTCAAACTTCGGGAAACAAGGAGGACTTGTTACACTTAAAATGTGAAAAGTGACTTTTCCTCAGCCAAACGGAGTGAAGCTTCCTGCGCTTTCGGGAGGTACTACTTTCACAAACTGCGTTTTAAAAGCATTAATGCAGGTCTATTAATAACGCACAGCTATTTAATTATTTGGTCTGTTTGTCTCCTTTCGTCAGTATTGCAGCTACACAATGTATGGGGTAAAGTGCCTGTAAACGAACGGGGAGCCACGCTTGCGAAAGGGACTTCAAAGAAATCAAATCTGGAGACATAAAAACATGCCTTATTCAAAACCACGAGAACGTGTTGAGTCAGGGGCAGGAGGTGTTCTTCGGTGCACTGTATCAACAGGGAACCCAGCTCCAGTACTGTGCCTTCCTCTAACAAACCACTGTTTGCAGGCGTGTTAAGGTAATTGTTTTAGTTGAAATGAACCAAAACTATAAACACCAGAATGCTGCAGTTTTTTTAAAAGGAAAGGCCAGGGCAGGAAAATGTTGTCTTTGATGACATGTCACCTGGCAACTCAATTAAAGGGAACTGAATGTAGTTCTACAGCAGGGCTACGATGCAGAAAGTTCTCTGCTGTTGAATATTCAAAAACACCGCCCGAGCAGACATCAAGCTTTAGTAATTGGGATAGGAGCATAAAATAAATGTAACTCTTTATTCCGAAGGAAGGAGACAGGAACGGCTCCTTTGCAGTGGCAAAGGAGCGCCTGAGACCTCCCCACTCCCCCCCTAGAAGTTGAAAGATAAAACAATATTTAATTATCATTTTATCTTTCATTTGCTGGCTCAGCCAGCAGTGTTTTCTGGGTGGGGTGGGGCTGGGCATTGGGAGTTGGCTGGGGGGAGGAAGGGAGAGGGCACTAAGTGTGCATGTGTGTTTGTCCAGCCATCTCGGGCACAGATGCACACCTAGGTTTCTGAGCGACACTCCGAGCCTCTCAAACCAATCCTTACACTGCTTACATGCTATGTGTAGCATGTAAGCAGTGCTAGGGTTGCTGGGGAGCCTGTGCTGGCGTTCCAGCGAATGCTGAGACATCACAAGAAGACCAGAGGAGCAACGTGGCAGGTGGCAGGTGGCAGCGTCAGCAACGGGAAAAAGTTACGTTTTTTAAAATTATTATTATATATATATTTTTTTTAATTTAGCCCCCGCAACCTCCTATTCCTCCCCCACCCCTTCCTTTGAGATCTGCGGTGGCCGCAGCTGAAAGAGGAAAGGTTTAAATCGAACATTATAGAGAATACATAAGAAATTCCCCTTTCCTAGTTAGTCTTGTACTGAGGCTGTAGGTATCAGCCACTTGCCAAACACGGACCACCACCTGCTTTGGTGAGGGCTCAGGCAGCGCAAAGGACCTCAAAGGGTTGGAAGGGGTAACCAGGTCAGGAGCTCTGTGCACAGGTGACTGGGCCAAGAACACTTACAGCTAGAAATTTGTGCAAATTCAAACTACAAGCACAAATGCATCATACGCTGACTGGGCAGTGCCCCATGAATAGACCAATCAGGGCCAAGGCGCTGCCTTACAAGAAGTGGCAACCTGATCCCCCACTGGTACATTGCAATGGACTAGAAGAGACATGGGACCAGCTGCTGCAACAGGAGAGGATCAACATCTGCAGTGACTGCAGTCCATCACACCTTGAAGCTGGCAAGGATTATTAGTTTAGCTAGGGCTATCTGGAGCAAACCTGGTGAGGAAAGAAGGCAAGCAATGTTGGCACCACAGGGAGTAGAGGAGGCAAATGGTGTTGTGGGGGACGATATGACATCCCTTGGCAGGGAGAAGCTACTGATGGCAAGGAAGAAGGACTTAATGAACATAGCCAGGATGCTGGGCCCTACAAACATCGTTTGGTCAGAGCCAATACTTAGTGAAGTAGACTGTGGCGTAGTACAAAGGTCTAAGAAAAAGCGTAACATTACAATTGCAACAGGTTTTGCAACAGTGCGAGATGGAAGTTCATCCACGATGGGCTGATCAACCTCTAAAAGCCCAGTTACTGCTTGCAGGACAAGGTGCACTTATCAAGAGTAGGAGCAGGTATGTTCCTCCTTAACATCACAGGCGTACTGAAGTTGGCAGGTTGTGCTTTGGCTCCGGAAGACAGTATTGGGGCGCTACCAACAAAGATTTGGCAGAATGTGGGGAGTCAGACTGGCAGGAATAAAACAGTCTGAACAACAACAGGATGCTCTCTGGCTGAATGACATAGGTATGCCAGACAGAAGACTAAAGAACGACTAGGTGCGCAAGACATGGGCTGACATGGCACTTGAAGCCCAACCTAGGACAAAAAGGGCCCTTAGGTGAACAGCTGGAGCAAGACTAAGCCTTGAACCAGCCATAGAGGCTTATCAGTGACCTAAGAATGTACTGTCCATCACACGTCCACTTCCACAGTTCCTGAACAGAACCTGTAGGTCTCCTGCACCGCAAGACCCACCCAGATTCACTCTGTTCTTCATCCAAGTGGCAAAGGGCAGACTCATTTTCCTTCTGTCCTAGGAGGGTATAATGAATGAGATCCCCAGAAATCTTAAATGGGTTGCTCTCAACAGTTGTTCCAATAGAGACTCCAGATACATTTTGCTCTTTGTCTAAGAGGCAGAGGGCAGACTCCTTTTCCTCCTACTCTCTGTCCAATGGTATAGTGGATGAGACTCAGAAATCTTATCTAGTTTCTCCTCTGCCTTGCACTTTCAACTTCGCATCCAGTTTCTCTTGGTTTCAACTACAGATTGCCTTATGTCATTTGCTCCTTCCGGGGAAGATTCAGTGTCAAACATGAAGTATTCTTAAGCCGAAGCCATAACTCCATGTGACCATGGCCTTCTGCATACCAGCACAAAAAGGTTCTCCAATTACATCTTAAATGATTTTTGGTGGTTCTAAGATAAACACTGTCTTCAAAACCCTGCCTGTTTCCTCCACTTAAGTGAAAGAAGGTGTTCTGGGGAAACTAATAACTCTTCTTGTTCCTTGACTAAAGCCCTGAAATGATGAACAGAAAGAGAGCCCTTTTATCAGTGAAAAGATCCTGAACTTTCTGGGGCATGGTAGTGATCCCGAGAAACCCTGTTATGATTAGGAATGAATATGAGAGAAAAGTTATTTCATTAGATAGGAGGCAGAGTCCTGGTACTTTCTGTTAGGCTTGTAATATCTATTAAACTCTTGTTCCCCAAAGGTACAATGGTGCTAAACAGTGGGCGGTATTATTAGTGTATTGGGACTTACCTGGCTATGGAAGGCTTACTTAGTGCCTACCATTCAACAATCTTTTGATTTCAGAGAACACATGGAGCACCTACCCAAGAATTCCAGTCCTATCCACCACCAGCCTGCTACCAACAGACACTAGATCCACACCAGTCAGTCAAGCAGGAGGTTCTTCAAAGCTGTATCCACACATTAACAAACAACTTAAAAGTAAGTTAGGCTCAATACAGAAGTGGAGAAAAAGCTCATACTGCATTGCATTCTCTTCCTGGTGCAAACCCTTCAAGGTATTACAGGCCAGTACTGGATCTGAAGACAATCAAACCGTTTCTGCTCCACTGTCCGCACAGAGTGGTGAAATGTTTTAGAATCTCACATCAACTCAAAGGGTTTTTACTAAGGTTTTGCTTCCCTTTGTGGGTCAAGTATGAGAACAAGGAAGACAGGTGATCAAGATCCAGTCTCACCTATCCACTGTAGGCAAAAACAAGAGTGTTAACCTGTGTGAGGCTACTGGCACAAGAGAAGATGGCAGTCTTCCCTAAGGAGATGTAATGAACATGGGCATGCCTACACCTCAAACCAATGGTGTGCTTTATATAGTCTATGGGGCTCCTTGAGCAACTGCAGTGGAAGGGTTGCAAGATCTTGCCCCATAAATGGGGAATGACACAAAGTTAAATCACCGACTCTGTTGGATGTGTGCCTTCTGAGAAAGGAGAAAGGGTGTGCATCCAGCTGGGTCGACCCCCCGGCGTTTTCCATTCAATTCTGTCTCCACTTCGGTATTTTTTTCCAATTAAATCAAGTGGTCTAATCTGTCCTTTTTCAATCTATTTTCAACTTTTTGAGGCAACGAGCATTCTCTTGGTCATTGGCCCAGTGTCTTTCAATATACCCTTTCCCCAATGCTCATTTCAAAGGTTGTCTTGAAAAGTGGGACTGAGGAATGGTGATTATATCCTTCAAGTTGTACTATTCTGACTGTACAGACTTAGGCCCATGCTTGTTCCCTGCTTGGCACTTGGTGGGTTGTAAAGAGTCCACCCTCACTGAGCCATGCTCCCCGTAAAATGACCCAACATTTTGTGGACCATCCTTGGTTAATGTAATTAGGTTGAACAGATTTCTTCTTTATCATGATTAGACCGGAATGGATTACAGAAATCACTAGTGGCTCTCCTCAGCCAATTGATCTGCTTGCTTCCACTCACGAGCTTTAGAGAAGTAGGGGTTTGCTTCACATGATTTTGTTTGGCATGTGCCACACGATGCATGACTTCATTGTATTAACAATCAAGTCACCCTTGATGAGGTCCATTAATTAGCAATGGGTGATTCTCAATCAATGGACTTTGGTATCAGCATATAAACTTTGACATATTATTAGATCCTTTGCATTACAATCAATTAAATCCACTAGGAGCTGCTGTATATCAGGAGCATGCTTTTGTGATTTTTAATTTCTCTGGCTCTCTGAAGCCAGAAACTTGGGTACATCCTCATGTAGGAAGTCCTGTGTCAAGGAGATAATGGCCCAAATATGTACCCGCAGGTTCCATTGATTATACTCCAAATTTTCCCTGTCACAATCCTTGTGTTCATGTAAAGTTCCCTCTGGTGCAGATACTGGGCAAACACAAATAAGGCAAGACTGACTAGCACTTTATTTAGCCCAGAATTCTAATGGCACGTGATGTGGCTTAAAAGGCTCAAGTAAACCCTCATCTATTAATTCCTCACTATGCAAACAACATGGTGTAAACATGTTGTAAAGTTTGTATAAGCCAATCATGACTTATTGTAAGTGAGGTATGCACCAAACCCTTTAGGATGCCATAGAAAGCCTGGAAAAATGAAGGGATGTGTGCAACATCTCTGGAACGCTGCCCTTTGGCTTGACAACTGTAAAAAAAATTGATGACCAGTGCAATATCCACAGAAGCCCTATTTTGGGATCGTCCTGGCCAGAGCACTAGTGAGTGCAATAACACTCCCCCTGAGGTTTACCAGTAGCATACCCAGGATAATCCCAAAAGGTTATTATGCAATTGCAAGGAGGGTATTTTATATGGAGGAAAGGTGACCTCCCCCCCAACGCTGATTAGCTGATCTTGTAGTATATTTTTATGTGCAGAGGTGGAGGATGCAGGTATGTACTTTTAATGTATTTTTTGGTGTAATGGATTTTAACTAATCGAATAGCCAATAAAATGTATTTCAATTTGTACGTCCCATGCCCACAAGTCTTCAAGATAAGCAAATGATGGGAAGAGTAGAGAATGGCCCATGAGGCAGAGGAAGACAATATTATGGAAACAGATCAGTTCGGCAGACATAAAAAAAAAAAAGATCTTCCATTAAAAACTGCTACAAGTCAACATGTGTATATTCTCTGAAATGACTGAAATGGGGAGGAAAGCACAAGGTATCTTACTGCATAGTCCTGAAGAATACTTTGCACAGCGCTCCCTAAGTACATGCATTCAATAAGAACGCATACATGGAATGGTGACATTTGACATTTTGTTTGTCAGTGAAGTGCCTGCCATGTGGGAGTGATATTGCGCCAAAGAGTCAGTTTTATCTAGGGTTCAGTTACCAGTCGTGTGCACATCATACCGTCCACTGTCCTGCCCAACATCCATGCTCTTGGGCACTAACATGTGGTCAGCAAATCGGAAGAGGTGTAAAGGCAACGAGCAGATCAATGTGCTCATAGCTTTTAGGACAGGCGCCAATGGTGTAGCCTTGATCCACAATGGAATCCACAAGAAGCTGCTACTGGGGAGCATTGGAAAAAAACAACGCACTGAGAAATATTGTTAACCCAAATGCTGAAACTTTCACTAAAACCTCTTCATTAATTGGGCAATAGGAAAAGAAGGTATTAGTATTGGGTTCCTAGACAATAAATCGTCCTTTTGCATGTGTGGGGAAAAAAGAGAAGTCGTTGGGGGCCTCTAGACTCTGAAGAGGGCTAAGAACCAGATAATTATGCCCTTTGGGTTAGCTACATTGTTTGAGAAGTTGCAACACTTCTGAGGGTCCAGCTAAATTTGCAAACACAGGAATATAAACAAGCTACTGTCCAAGAATTAAAGGCAATTTTGGGGACCAGTCAACGCTATTATATAAAAGCCTTAACTCCGCGGCCATATATAGGTTCGAACATACGGGTGTGAATGCATTTACAAAAAAGAGACGGTAGGTGAAAAATGAATAGCCACATATGGGCTCTAAAAAGTCCTGAAAAGTTGATAATGCCAAAGCACTAGCGAAGCTAGACTGCTCCCTAGTACCAATGAAGTTGCTGGTAAATCTCACCTGTGGTAGACCAAAGATTGGCAAGTATTACAGCTTAGATCAGAAGTACTGGAGGCAATCCTCAAAAGACGATTTTTTACGAGCACAGGAAGAAAGGCAGTTTTGGTGGAACAGGATCAGCTTGGTAAATAAACAACCACTCTTCAGCCTTTCTTCACTGCCATCTGTAGCTGAAAACCTTAGAATTAAATGCTTCTCTGCAAGTCTTCCTACTCCGAGAAATGATGTTTAGATTCAACCAATGCCTTTAAAAAAGTAGTACTGTTTTGATATTCAGCAAAAAAGCATAGTATACATGTAGCCTGTGAAGAGTCGGAACGTCCGTAGGTGTTGCAAAGAAATCTGATTAGAACCTTTGTTGCTAGGCAGGAGTCTCAGGCCTGAATAAAACTTTTGTTGCATCCTTTATTTCAAGTAATTAGATCTGGGTTGACAGTGCAGCTGTCACACAGACCTTTTGCTTACAAAATTCTGAACGCAGGTTTTGGGTCCAACCCTTTCAACCATTGGCTTTTCTGACTAGCCTCTTTCAGCCACTGGCTTGAGGCTTTGTCAATCACATCTTGGCTCAGCCCAAGAAATACTTCTCTCTCGCCTTGTGACACAGGATGTTAGGGTCTATCTTTGTGACTCCAAAGAAGTGCATGCATTGGACTGGATAAGAGACTACTTTATACCTAAAGGTCTGTGTGTGTGTGAGGCCTGCTGGCTCCCTCTACGTTTCTTCCAACTGCCACCACATATTGTTTCTGCTTCTTGCCCCTCCATCTTTCCCCTATGGGCTCCTCATTCCCTGCCCACTCTCTTTCCTCCTTCCCACCGCCACCTGTGTGCTCTGTTCCTCCTACCTGCACCTCCTCAAATCTATTTTCTTCCCACATAAGCCATTCAATCCTGGCAGCTTCTCAATGTCAGGGTGATTTTTTTTTTAATTTACAAGAAACGAAAGCTGGTCGCTATTAAAAGCTCCTTTGTGTGCAATAAAGTCCTCTTTGCTTGATGGCCTGTAGTAAAGGGGATGTCATTAACAGTCCTTGCTTCCTTTCTAAATAATAGAAA
The DNA here is from genome assembly GCF_031143425.1 of Pleurodeles waltl. Classification (NCBI taxonomy): domain Eukaryota; kingdom Metazoa; phylum Chordata; class Amphibia; order Caudata; family Salamandridae; genus Pleurodeles; species Pleurodeles waltl. The sequence continues at coordinate 440,369,612 of NC_090444.1, read as the reverse complement.
TTAAGAATGACTATAAAGGGTCCGTTGCCATCCAGTCCTTGATAGGAAGATATGCTTGACGAAAGAGCTTTCGTTACAGACTGTTTTTCATTTATTTGTTGGTCTTTAATGTGCTTAGACTGCCTGCACTAGCACGTTAAACAGAGACGTTAATAGCTTTGCAACTGCTTTTTGTTTATTCTCACTGATGAAGTAGTAGATTTTTCCTGTGGCTTGGTTGCTGCATGGACCTAACCAAATATTAGCATCTCATCTCGCAGGAATACATTTCAAACTGCAGCTTCATTACTTTGGCATGGCACTACTCTACTGTCTTGGCCTACAGTCAGCTGAATTGTCCAGGCATTAGCCCACTTAACTGTTTTGGTTGGTGACTGAGTAGGGGAGGGGAGTGCTTTTCTCTCCAGATCACAACAAACACCACCACTTAAACGAGGTCTGACAGTGCATGTAACAGAGACAGACTCAGAGTGTCTCACTTATCAGGAAGTTGAACATATTTCTTGTGTTCTTGTCCACCATAGGGATTACCTACGATTACCAGCAGTGTAAACTGGATGAACCTGTATCCTAGCAGTCTCGGATTGTATTAAAAAGAGTCCCATGTTAGGAAACAAAGCCAGGAGTGCACTATTAAGGGACCCACCTCACTGTTTGGGGGCCAGGCCTAATTCATGTATTATTATCCCTTTTACTTGTTTTTCAATGAGCATGATGGGCCTCCAAACAGGACCTTATTAACCTCTTGTTCAATTTAGGATGGGAAAAACAGTTTTTTACTGCCAACACTAAGCCACATTAGAAGTCAAGTCAAACCTCAGAACAGAGCTCCAACTAAGGTTTGAAAGGCTCAGGCACCGAGATCCCCAAATGCTACAGTGGCGGGAAAAACATGAAACTAGTCAACAGGGTACGTGTAGCAATGACAGAATGAAATGAGCAGGAGTGAACCGTTGAGGAGTCTGGACCCTTTCTTTGCCTTAGGACAGTGAGAACAAGTCTTTCCTTTTCAATAAGGATCCAAAGGTCCTACACTGCAGAGCACTCCACTGTGTAAATCCATGGAGAAAACCTGACGTAGTTAGTTGACAAGGATTTAATTTGAAATTAAAAGGTGAAGTATTGGAAATGCCTCGGTTTCCAAACATGTGCAAACAGAACTACGCTTTGCAGACCAGAATTAACAAAAATGGGACAGAAACCTTAAAAAAATGTCTGCTTAACATTAATGTCAAATGTTGCATCGAAATGCTGATACTAGTTAAACATTAAACACGTCTATGGCGTTCACAAGCCAGGAATGCTCCACATTCTTGCAAGCAAAAGACCCCAAGAGAATGAAGCAAATCATTTCCATCTGGTATGCGTTCTCTCTCCGTTAAACAATATTATACACAAGAAATGAAGTAACAAAAGAAAAAAATATGTCAAAAGAGTGCAGGCCAAATGTTAGACTGTATGTTCTATTTGTTAGTGCCTTGAGCATCGTAAATAAATCATTCTAACGCTTCAAGCTACTCGTCATAGCAAAGGGGGTTAGAGAATAGAACTAATTATTCACCTAGCAATGAATGTGAAAATAATTACTACTCAGGTCCGTTAACTTGCCAGTGCAAACATTACAGTCATGAGCCGCAATTCAAGACATCTCTTGCCTTCAATACATTCTTCACTAGTGCTGAAGCCAGAAAATGCAAATCTAGTTCTTTTCCCCCAACAGTAGGAATTCACTAAAACCCCCGTCATTCAAGAAAATAATAAAAATACTTATTTTTCAACTATAGCTCATCTAACCAAGAGAAGCATAGGCTCCATCATTAGACTACTTTATCTTTTTGTTACAACTTACAATTTTCTGATTTGTTTTCTTTAACATATACATCGTCACTCATATCTAACCTTATTATATGTCAGATTAGAAGTACTCAGATGTAATTTAGCTTAATGACTAGTTCTATTTATTCTTGAACTTCTGCTGTTTCGTGTACGGTATAAGACTCTCTCAGTGCAGTTTTGCATCGAGCAGAATGGGACCACTAAAGCACAATGTATATGCGAACTGGATTAATATATGGTGATCTTGGAAAACACTGCCCATATGTAAATTCTTGTTACTGTGTCGGTCACTCAACTACTCCTGTGTGAAGTTCACTGCATACTCTTGTGTGGGTTGGCAAGCGCTAGCGTGTCAAACAAGAAGCAGCAAAGCCCAGTGCTTAATTTGTAAATAAAAAGGTGCCGGTGCCCACAGCCCTTCTCTTAAACACGCGGCTGCTGCAATTAAATGTGTGAACACGGAATGCTGAGGCGGCCTGATCCATCTCGGGCCTCTTCAATCCATATACAGCCACTCCCTGCAGTGCTTAATTTGTGCTTGTTGTTTCCGGTGCTGAGCACCGGCACTTATTTTTGAGGGCCAGGGCTTATTCTTCTGCCTCAAGCATTTACTGCGAGCAAAAGACACATATGGGAAGGACAGAGGAAGAGAAAAACAAAAAAGCGTCACAAAATGAGAAAGCAGAAATCAGCAAGAGTGAGCTGAAGGGATAGGGAGTGGCTTTATACGGATTGAAGAGGCCCAAGGTGGCTTCAGGATTACACTGCCTCAGTATTCCGTGTTCGCACATTTAATTACAGCAGCCATGAATTTAGGAGGAGGGCTTTGGGCACCGGCACCTTTTTGTTTACAAATTAAGCACTGACTCCCTGCCCCTTCAGCTCATTCGCGCAGCTTTCTAATTTCTCCCTTTGTGATGCTTTTTCGTTTTTCCCTTCCTCGGTCTTTCCCATATGTTTCTTTTGCTCGCAGCAAATGCTTGAGGCAGAAGAATACGCCCGGCCCTCAAAAATAACTGCCGGTGCTCAGCACCGGAAACAACAAGCACAAATAAAGCACTGGCTAGGCCAAATAATCCGAACATGCAAGCAGTTAATTAAACACTGCTCTGATTCAACCGACCTTTAGCCCAAGTCCTAGTTTCAGATATGAGTTGCAGCAAAACTAGGTTGGTGATCTGATGACCTCTACAAGAGGCAATTGCCTGAAATGTCACGCTGGTACTCGCATTTCACTTATGAGGCTTTTGGTGGTGTAGTGTTCGAGTTGATACATGGAGTTTTAGTGCTCACTATAGGTTTTAGTTTGCATGTTTCTTAGAGGAAACTAATAGGACCTGACCAACGAAGTTACAACTTAGTGTGTATGCTGCAAGAAGTACCTCACCTGGATTTACAGTATGAAGGAAAACATTTTCTTTATCATCATTGAGCCGCTTTTCAGTGCTGACAAAGTTTATATTTTTCACAGACCCCCGAAGAAGGGTCATTAGACCCGAAATGCACTGGGTATTGTAATGTACAGGGTTATACTGAGTTAAGTGGAAGATGTCATGGATGGATTGCATGCAAAATAAACTTGGAACAATCATCATGTTTTTTTAATACACATACAAATATATGAACATTGATAATACAATGGAGAAAACTGTTATTGACTATACATAAAAACACAAATTTTATGACAAGACCGGAGGCTCCTATTATGCGTTTATTTTCTCACTTTAATCTATAGCAGCAGTCGAGAAGAAAAACTACAAATCCCATGAGGCTAACAGAGACAGCCAATGGGATTAGAAACATAGTACAAACATATCCACCAATGGTAATACTCTCATGCCATTATGATGTCACTTGACTGCAAGCAGCCCTCTTTTCTTGCTGCTGCAGTCAAGATAAGTTTACTGCCTCATTTCTCTTATGTCATTTGCCTTTCTTTACTCTATATTAAGCGTTATTTGACAGTTTGCATTTTAATGTGGTGTTTGTAAATTATCATGGTGCCAGCAAATTGCGGCACTTCATTATTCAGCCTTCATTCGCTTTTGGTTTTATGTTTCGCCTCAGGCAGCAGCGGTCGCGCTGCTCCTGAGCCGAATATGCCTACATTCTAACACGCTTCGCGCGTGCAGTGTTCTTGGAATTCTTTCGCCTCAGGCAGCAACCCCATGTTTACCTGCCTTATTGCGGTATTGTTTGGCTCCTACCGGCAATTTCCTAATCGACTCGTCTGGCAATAATTATTTCTGTGCCAGCGAGTCGTTCAACTTTAAAAACCCCGCCCAGGGGAGGAGTTTTTCACCCTGTCACTTGTTTTTCTTCAGGGTTAACCCCTGGTTGCCTGGCAGGTTTTTCTTAGAAAGGCTATATAGCTTTATTTTTCTTTTGGTTTTCTTTAGTTCGTTCATTTATTTATTTTTCTAACATGGAGCCTGACGTTTCTACAATGGAACAGGGTGTTACTAGTGACTTGGAGGACATCAGTGTCGTCCTCTATACAAAAATTGTCAAAAAAATTTAGAAACCAATTTTTCTAATCTGTTGTCCAAATCTTCGGCCCAGACTGCGGGGGAATGCAGTCAGTGCCTATCAACCAAGTCATCTGTTTTGGCGCAAAAGGAAAGTGAGTCTATCTCACACATGTTGGAGGACGCGATTTCCCATAAGGCTCCTGCCAAGGAGTATAACAATATGGCTTTCAAACCTTCTTTGAAACGCAAATTTAAAGAACGTAATGTCGTTCTTCCTGTTCCTATTGTCTCCATCCCGGATACGGATGAGGACACGTCTGATGTGGACTCAGACTGTTATGTCTCTGACAAAGATGATAATGATTCATTATCCATACCTCCTCCAAAGAAACCAAAGAAGTTTCCTCAGCTGTTTCTCTTCTTTTTGATTCGGAAGGTTTTCCTATGTTGGATCCCACACATATTCATCACCCTAATTCAACGGAATGGTTTCCAGCAAACCACGTGGGTCGTTATGTGGCTCAAAAATTATTTTCACCTTTAGACAGACAAACAAACTAGAGCCAAGTTGAAGTCTGAATGTCCTCGTCCTGTTCTTCCGAATAAGGCTACCATTACCCCTGCTATTGATCAGCAAATGTTGACCTTTTTTACCAAACTGGGTAAGGACCCTCGTAAAGGAGTGGACAAAGCGTGGTCGTCCTGTCAGGACAAGCTTTTGGGACGTTATTGGTCCACTTACTAGGATCTTTGACCTGATCGAATCGGCCAGGTTGGAAGGTACTTTTTTAGACCCGGAAGAGCTATCTTTGTGGGTCTAGCGCTGCTTCTGTCTACTGGGGAACGCAAATTCCTCTCTTATTCATGAACGACACAAGGGCCTCCTTATCAAACTGGATCCCAAATTAATTAACTTGGCAACCGTACAACCTCATGTTCAAACGGAAGGACAACTTTTTTGGGAATTTTTCATAAAGGACCTCAGTAAATACGTGGCTACATTTACCTCATTGGACAAAGCTCAACAGTCCTGTGGAAAATGTTTAACCAATGTGTTTTTGCCAGGGCTGGTAGAGGCAGGGGCCGCTTTACCGGCCATGGATTTGCTAATCAAGGCTCCAGAGGATACTACAACACCCCTTATCAAGAATTTAGACCGCAGTTCTATCCCCAATGCGGCAGAGGTTTCCGTTCCAGGTCCTTCAGGAAGTCAAGAGCATCTAATCCAATAGGTAAGCCCTCATGTTGGTTTCTTTCCGACAGGGGGTCGTATTTACCATTTCCTTTCAAATTGTTAACAATTACCTCAGATGCGTGGGTTCTAGACACGGTTCAGGGTTACAAAATAGAACTTTATTCTACCCCTGTGCAAGTACATGTTCTTCCTCCTCCGCATTTTTCTTCAGAAATGGTCCATCTCATATCTCTCGAGGTAGACTCTCTGTTACAAAAACAAGCAGTCTCAGTCACCCGTCCACATCCGTTGGGTTTTACCAGCCCAATTTTCTTAGTTCCAAAGAGGAACAAAAAGATGCAACCAGTTATCAATTTAAAACATTTCAATCAGTTTGTGGTATATCGACACTTCAAAATGGAGACCATTCTTCACCTCAGAGATATCCTACTCAAACGACTGGATGGTCCAGCTGGATCTACAGGATGCTTATTTACTGGTTCCTGTGCATCCAGAGTTCAGAAAATTGCTTCAATTTCAATGGGTGGATCAAATTTATCTCTTTACCTCTCTGCCCTTCGGTCTATCGTCAGCCTCTTGGTGCTTCACCAAGCTCATGAAGCCCGTGGTTGCATTCTTGAGAGCTCAAGGGATAAGACTTCTAATTTACTTGGACGATATCCTCATCTTAAGTCAGTCTTCTCAAACTCTTCTCGGCCATTTACAAACTGCTTGCTCTCTCTTAGAAAATTTAGGCTTTATAATAAACAAAGAAAAATCTCTCTTAATTCCCACTCAAGTGATAGAATTCTTGGGATTCCAGATCAATTCTCTTACGGCAACTCTTCTTCTACCTGCGGTGAAGATAAAATCCATAAAGTCAGAGATTCTACAAATTCTTTGCAGCTCTCTCATTTCTCTCAGAGCGTTAGCTTGAGTTGTAGGTCTTCTTTCCTCCTCCATCCAGGCAATCTTTCCCGGTCCTCTTCATTACCGGTCACTTCAAAGACTGAAGATCCAACACTTGAGGAAAGGGCTATCGTATTCGGACCTCGTTCCCCTAGACCTCGAGTCACGTACAGAGCTTCAATGGTGGATAGACCATTTAGATGCTTGGAACGGGAAAAGTATTTTTCCATCAGCCCCAGATCTTGTGTTAGAATCAGATGCAAGTCATCTGGGTTGGGGGCCCGCTGTGGTCCCATCTCGACTGGAGGTATTTGGTCATCCGAGGAGTCCAAATTGCACATAAATTGTTTAGAGATGCTTGCCGGCTCCTTTGCAATCAGAAGCCTGACAAAACACAAAGTTCATTGTGCAATCCTTCTCAGGATGGACAATATCTCAGCGGTCAGATATATAAATCACCTCGGGGGCACAAAATCCAAACCTCTCGCGGATTTAGCCAAGAGTTTCTGGGAATTTTGCCTTTCAAACCATCTTTCGGTTCATGCAGAATACCTTCCAGGAATTCTCAATTTGGTAGCGGATTGGCATTCTCGTCATCTTCGAGACTCCAGCGATTGGAGACTACATCCATCAATCTTTCACAAGATTCAATCATTATGGGGTCCTCTTTCCATAGACCTGTTCGCTTCCCGCCTGAATACTCAGCTTCCTCAGTTTTACAGCTGGCGTCCAGATCCCTTAGCATCAGATGCTTTTTTACAGGATTGGTCACTTTCCCTCAACTACGCCTTTCCCCCTTTCATCGTCATCAACAGGGTCTTAGCACCTCTCAGACGTCAGCATGCCTCTTTAATTCTCATAGTCCCATTTTGGCAGTCCCAGGTATGGTTTCCCACTCTTCTAGAACTTTCGGTGAATTCTCCCTTACTACTCCCGTACTTACCAGACCTACTGTTGGACCCTCTTCAACGTCCTCACCCCCTCATAGTGGACAATACCCTCACCCTATCCGCTTGGAAAATTTCGGGAATTCCCAACCTTTCCCTCTCATTTCGACAGAGGCTTCTCAATACATCTCAAATTCCTGGGCCCCTGGCACCAAGAAGGCCTACAAATCGGCCTGGTCTTTATGGTATAGTTGGTGTTTGGGAAAACATATCGATCCCTTTTCAGCTGATGTAATTTTTGTAGTAAATTTTTTGGCGGCAGAGGCCAGTAAAGGTAAAGCTTTCCCTACTATCAATCTTTACAGATCAGCCATTTCCTCTAATCATGCCCATGTCAACGGGAAACCGGTAGGCGAACATCCGTTGGTATGCCGATTATTGAAGGGAGTAAAATTTTCCAAACCTCCTCTACCGAAGTACAACCAATTGTGGGACGTTAATGTTGTTCTGAAATATTTGATGTCTCTGCCAGACAATTCACTTTTATCATTAAAACTGTTATCTGCTAAATTAACAATGTTATTATGTCTGGTTTTCATTTAACGTTTGTCGGACGTTAAAGCTTTGGACGTCTCCAACCGTCAATTCACTCCTTCAGGGCTGTTGTTCCCGGTTGTACGACGGACTAAGACTAACTTATCGTCAGTTTTTTATCCTTATTTTCCGCAACATCCGAAATTATGTGTGGGTCAATGCTTAAAGGTTTATGAACAAAGGACTGCAGATTTAAGAACATCCTCTGCTTCCCAACTCCTGATCTCTTTCAGGAAACCCTCTAATCCGGTTTTGGCCGCTACTTTGGCACGTTGGGTTAGATGGACCATGTCCTTAGCGGGTATTGACATTTCCAGATTTGGAGCTCATTCTTCCAGAGCGGCTATGGCTTCCAAAGCCTTTTGGGCCGGCTCCCGTCTGGAGGATATTCTGAAATCTGCAGATTGGTCCAATGACAATATATTTAAAGTTTTCTATGGTAAACCTGTTGATAGTGTTTCATTTAATGTAATTAATATGATTTAAACTCGCATAATAGGAGCCTCCGGTCTTGTCATAAAATGCAGATTTTCCTAGTTTATGACAGAAAGTCTTAATTTTATTAAAGACACGGAGGCGAGTATTATCCCGCCTCTGGTATAAATACTGTTTTTCCCTCCCTTTCTTTCAGCGCCAGTTTCTTCCAATCAACCGGCGACTTAGATGTCCATCCTGCTTCAACACCTGGTTTCAGATGAACTCTCCGATTCCTTCAAGTTCGGGTTCTTCTCCTCCTGGTTTATCGGAGCATACCTTCCTCTGTGGAATTTTGGACTTTTGTTCTGACGTGTTTGGATTTCTTATGGCATTTTTTATTCGGTGTTCTTTATTCCCGTTATTTACTTATGATCGACTTTGTTCGCAAGAAAAGAGGGCTGCTTGCAGTCAAGTGACATCATAATGGCATGAAAGTATTACCATTGGTGGATATGTTTGTACTACGTTTCTAATCCCATTGGCTGTCTCTGTTAGCCTCATGGGATTTGTAGTTTTTCTTCTTGACTGCTGCTATAGATCAAAGTGAGAAAAGAAACGCATAATACTCGCCTTCGTGTATTTAATAAAATTAAGACTTTTCGTCATAAACTAGGAAAATCTACATTATCAACTATACAGCTGAAATAAGACCGGAAGGTCCGTGAGTTAAGTGCGACTAGATGGTGAAGTGGGGATCCACATCCGACATTAACAGTAGAGGCATTGCCACACAAGTCAATGGAGGCTTCACATGTTGCTCCTGATTGTCAGTCAAGTACTCTTTTTCAACTTTAGAAAGAGAAAAGCACTAGCCTGGTTGTCCATGAGGAAGGTACCTATGTCTGAATTCCAGAGCGTGCTTGTTAAAGGAGAGGTTTTTAGGCATCGCACTTGGTACTACTCTGAGGATCTCTTAGAATTATTTTTATCTGCATGAAGTGCTTTCTAGTAGCTTTCATAGAATCTCTCATCGCTGCTGTGATGTCCATAGGGTTACTCTACAGGAACCATACTACGACACGAAGGACGGAAATGGATGGGTGAGGTATAAAGCTTCCACGTTGGTTAATGAAAGCCCTCTACATAGGTACCAGGGCAAAAACCCCACCCCCTCTGTAGCAAGAAAGATTAGTCACCGAAGTAGATCTGAAAACATATCTGTATACAGATCTGTAGGTTCACAAAGGTCAAGGAGGGGCAGGACTTGCAGAGCTCTTCTTTATTCCTTATTCTGAGAGGAATTAGTTGGAATGAATGAAGGGCTTAACCAGAACTTGCTGTTTTACCCTGGGACTGGTCTGGAAAAGAGTTCAAAGAAACTGAGGATTTTAATCTCCTGTATATGGACAGTTATGCAGTTTGGTCACAAAGATAGCTGAGTTCTCAACTCTCAAAAGGAGCACTGTTGAAAATCAGCTTGTAAGTCCACTTCATGAACAATGAAATAGACCTTATTTGCCATGTTTCTCCGCCACTCTGCGAAAGAATTGTGGCCTGTCTTCTTTTGCAAGCATCTTACAAAGTCCTACTTGCCCTATAGAAAGGAACACAAAGAAAAAGGTCACTCAATTCAAGAGCTGTATACATTCTCCTTCAGATCTGTAGTTAAAGGTATTTAATAAAGAAGACCACAATGGACCCCAAAAAAAAGACAACAAGCAGAATGGTCAACCAGTGGTAATCGCAAATGGATCCATAAGCACCATATTTAGCCATTGTGCCTCCTGTACAGCTTTTGAACCTTCACATAAGAGTCTGAGTTCATTGTGTGGTAAAACGTCACACCCTACACCCAGTCTACCGGACATTCCTCAGTGCCCATTTCTGCTTTGGACCTTCCCATTTCTTTCGAAAATACTGGAGATCTGAAAAGAGCTCCCTGGTTCCAAAATGGTGGTCATCATGATTTCTTGGAAGAGCGAGGCTCACACATCCATTGGACTCCTTGGGTCCTCATTTGGATCAGTGGATCTTATAAGGAATTTAAATATTTTCTGGTTAAATGTTGAGGACAGGATCTGCCTTCTGTGATCACCTTCCCTGTACATGCCCTTTGGTCAAGGGTACTCTCTCCCAAAACCCTTTTATCTGCCACACACAATTTGTATTTCTACGAATACAGAAATAGTACACAGCATTGTGAACTGATGGCTGCAACAATTCTTGGTTCGTGTCTGATCCTGCTAAAGGGTAGCTTCTGACCACCTATAAACCATGTTTCCAACATTCATCTTAGGTGGGGGGGGGAGGGGGAGAAGAGGATGGGATGCTACCACAGATTCCTTATAATACCATTTTTAAATCTGCAAAAGAAGATCCAAGATTAACCACCACAGAAAACTTGCTTCAAGTAAGTGTGGTGAACCCAAACATTTCAGGTGAAATCCAGCAAAATCAGGTCGACCAGAGACATTCTAGACCAGGGATATTTTTTTTATGGCCAGGAGCAGCTTGTAGCCTGGCAGATCTTTATGTGCAGCCTCTCTGTGAACAGCAGCAGTGGGCTGCTGTTTACGTAAATGACCAGGTGACTTAATGATGTCAAAGTGGTAAGAATTTATTTAAAGCTTAACTTCAATTAAGGACATGAAGCACTGAAGGTGTCCTGCACCTCTTATCTTTAAGAATATCTTCCGGTTTAAAAGTAAAAAGAAGTATGCGTTCACCTACAGGGAATGAACCAAAACCACCAGGGCAGTTGCCTGAAAACTGCAAGGTGCTGCATTAAAACCCCAACTTAAAGTAGATGGAGTTAATGGAGACGAGGGTGGACTTGTGACCCAAATAATTTTGACAACTGCATTGTCTGTATAAAGGAAAAAATTAAAAGAAAAGAAAAAATAAAGCAAATCCTTTGTATAACCAGGGGTTTGGAATATAATAAAATATCTACTTGTCCATGGGACAGGTTACTTCTTAAATTTATTTGTCCTGTAAAAAACAAAATCTACTTTTCCCTTTGATGCCATGTAGTTCGGTGACAAACTATGGCGCATCAATCTCATTATGTGAGAGCTCTGATAATAGTCTCTCTGATTATGCCACTGCTACTACTGTAACAGGGCTTGAATACTTGGAACTTCAATCCCTACTATAGCAATTTCCTTATTTTGCTCCTTTTCCACAGATGTACATAGTGGGTCTGGAGGAAGCAGTAAGCATTAGTTCAGGGCTGGAGTGCCTTTGAGTCTGCAAACCCACTAACTTCCATGTTTAAAAGATTTTCACCAGCAATTCTCCAATCGTTTCCATAATGAGAAAGTTTGGAAATGTGCCCCTGACAATGGCAGAAGTAGAAGTTCTTCTAGGGTTGGGGAAAAGGTGGTTGGAGGGAAACTGAACTTCTAAACGCTCAATAGATTTTCACAAGCAAATCTACACATGCATATTTGCTCGTGCTAAAAAACAGTTCACAAATATTTTCTAGGAGTACGATTTCCTGGTCTACTTCTGTAAGTTCTTGTGAATTCATGAAAGCCACTAATTCAAAGACATATACCATGGGTGCACTTTTGTGATTTTCTTTAAGAATTGGGTCCCTAATGAGGTCTGACATTATCAAAGACTTTTTTTTAAATTAAACTTCTATTTCTCTCTCTATCTATCGGCTGGCTTTACTTTGAGTGATCGCATTCTGCTCTTTCACAAGGAGCATATTGGCGCACAAAAATGGTTTGTTCAGTGCCAGAACTACTGTGGCAGTCAGTGGTATAAAAAAAACTGAATGGGGAACCCCCTACAAAGAACATGGAGCCCCCTCTCCAGACTCACTCAGGGCAGTGCTGTGCTGAGGGTGCCTCCTGGGAGGGGGCTACGGGGCCTTTGTTAACCCACTTGTGACAATGTGTGCTTTTAGAGACCAAAAACTTTTTTTTTCTTTTTGCCAGTGAATATTACAATGGTGAGGGCCTGGCAGCTCCCACAATAATAAAGTGTTACAAAAAGCCACATCAAAACAAGGCACACATTGACAAAACCAAAAGGCTCACAAAAATGTCAGATCAGTTGGCTTTGCCAGTGCTTGTTTATTTTCATGCTTCCCATAATCTTGTTAAAAATGGTTACACTGATTTTCTATTTGGAATATTTTTTTTAAATAGTAGCATGCATCAACACATTTTACTTAATGACGCGCAAAGAAATAGCACCTAAAAATTCATAGTAGCGAAATGGTTTTTTTTCTACTTGCATTTTTTTCTGAACATTTTATTTTGAAAACAAAGAATCATCACACTTGTTTCCAAGCTTCTGCAAACATGTGCATCTAATCAAAGAGCATTCTGGGAGCATTATACTTCGTCTCATATTGTTAAACTTTTCAAACGTGAGTAAAATTTTTTGTTTTTACTGGAACCACTGCCAGTAGTGCAGTGTTACCTTAAAATTTTTATTTATAGCGCTCACCCTAATAATAAAGGCTTATCATTAATAAACCATAAGTACAAGTTTGAACAGCATTAACACATGGACACACATATTACCTCAACTGCAGACAGTTCCCTTCTCTTTAAATTGGCAGCCAAAGGGTTTGTGCTGCAGGGGGTTGGGGCCTACTTGTCCCAAGGAAAAAATAAACATGAAAACATATCGCCACATCCCTGCATAACTACGAAATGCTGGAAGTTTGCTAGTTTCACATATCTCCATGAAATGTATAAAGCAAGAGCATAGACAGAATTTAAAACTTAATTGGGTGCCATGGTATTTAAAATAATCAAGGACAATGGCATTTCAGGTGATTATCGTGTGACAACTAGCTCCTATTTGGCCCTTAAATAATTATCATATACAAATAAAAGTGCACTGGGTGCTTTGCCAAGGAATATTATTTACTTTAGTTATGATAACATGAGTGCAAATTTTCTGCATTGTGCCTATTTAAACTTTTTCACATACTGCTAATTAGGGAGGCAAAGGAAGAACAAGATTTGACCAAGATCAATAGTTTGAAGACGTAGGAGCACCAACATTGCAGTGTGGAACTTCTTCTTTCAAGGTACACAGCACTTTCACTACACCACATTTTAGTGAGTAGACTGTAAAGACTCTGTTCTCTTCCCCCATGGGTAAAATCAAAATATTTGTGGTTTACAGTCCTATTGTATGCAGTGTTTAATTTGATTTATATTCATCCTATTCCTGTAAAAAAATAAAAATAAAGAAGAGCAGAGGAACGTGTGCAAAAGGCGATTCCCCACACGTAAAATCTTCTCAAGAGGAAGCTGGAAAACAACAGGACTTCCGCTTCCATAGTTTCTATCTTGCTCATACACAACCGAGGTGTGAGTAGTTCTGACGCCAAGACTCAGAGACCACTCTCACCAAAAAATATCACTGCAGTGGGGAACCTGTCTAGACATTTAATACAGATTTCACAAGCAGTATATTTTGGAAAACTGGTAGAGCCAGGATTAAACTTCAAGTCTCCTTGTGCCATGACAAACTTTAAAACTAGCAGTGGTGCCTGGCTGTTTGTGTCTGCCCGCCTCAGTTAATTGTACACCTTGTTGGGGATCAGGGCAAAGGTTATTTTTTTTACAGCACTTGCTACTTTAAATGAGCCCGTTTCTAAGCACTATTAATGTGTACTCTGAAGAGAGTAGAGGCACGTGGAAACGGTGAAGCCCAAGATTCTATTTCATTCCAATTCAATAATTAGGTCACTTCCTTTGTACACTTGAGTCAACAAATCAGAGAAGCCTTACTTCAGGGTGTGCTAGCAGAATCGCAATTCAGATACATCAGAACACAGTATTGTCATATTGTAGGAAGGTGGGAGAGTCGTTTCCAAAATAATTCTTCAGAGAAATTGTAGTATAAATGTGACCTTTATTAAGGGTCCACGACAGACACAAAAAGATGACTGTACAGCAAGAAGATAGAATCTCAAATGCCCCCAGAGGGATCTAGAACCAGGGACTAAGTTCGATCTCCCCAACGGTACAGAACACAACAGCAGATAAAAATAAACCTTACATAACTAAATAATCATTGGTAAAAGTACTTACTCTTAAGATGATAAACAACATAAAAGTGAAAGTGAATACTACACATATTTTCTCTTCTAGAGACAAAGGCTTAATTTAGAGGAGTGCAGTATAGAAACCCTCAAAATAACTTCATGATTCACAGTTTTCACAATGTACATGCTTCACTCCTCCTTATGCTACACCCTCTCCTCATAATCACCTTGCTCACTCTACATACCATACTTTTTGCCTCTGGGAAATTGTAGGTCATGTTTTAGACTGAAAGATACCAAAATGACCAGGCAAAAATCCTAACGTATCTAGTCAGATTTAATTATGTTTTACATTTAGTTTTGGAACTGCATTTGCATATGCTTTGTGAATGAAAGGTAAAAAGGACCTATTCAGAGTAGCATTCTACTTTTTTGTTACATTAGCTGACATCTTGTTCAGCAATGTTTGCTCTAGGAGAATGCAAACATTCCTATGGAAATCAAAACGGGAAACATTACTTTTAGTTCATTCCAGATAACTATGTCCACCCCAGTCCAATCTGAATGGACTTTGAAAATAGAATTACCTGATCGGTATAGAACAAGCACCTGTCAAACTTTGATTAGATATGTCAAATTCATTTATTAACAGATACAAAAATGAAATGAGTTTCCTACTCAAGTGCTAGTTTAACTTTAACTGCAGTTGATATCGAAGACACTAAATAGAAATACATCTACATATAAATATTTGCAAACACACGCACGCACACACAGTAAAAACATTTAGACATTACGGTTGAAGATATAACAAAATGGCCTGCGATGATAATCTGAATCCCCTTCAACCCAAAAGAAAACAAAATACAAGTTCTGATAACCACAACCGCCCAAATGTCAGTGGTTTATAGTGTTTACTTTATATCTCAGCTATAATTGTCCATTAACACAAGTTTTTCAATAATATTTTGATATGATTTGTTTTCTAACTTTTACGAATCTACTGTGACCCTTGTCATTTTCGCAGTGAAAATGGAGTGATCTTCATGCAGTACCTTAAGTTAAATCACGGGTCATCATATGATAGTGGAAAAGGAACCAAGGACAACTGATTGATGAACCCCAGTGGATCTAAATTTTTGATTATTTGGGGTAATCAAGTATTTTCTGCCCCTTTAAGGTATACTCCCATTTTGCCAATCGCTCATGTGTGCAGTGTGGTTCCACTGAGGTACATGTCAATTATTTTCGCTGCATACCAAAAAATATAAGCTTAGTTGCTCCCTTCTACATGCAAAATTGTGACGGTTCCCAACACTAACGTGCATGCCACTTGATTTCTTATGAAGGCAACCATGAGATTTATCTCCTTCACATTTTGGGACTTGGGTCTAATCTGAGGACCATATAAAATGAATCCTCACACGAGTGAAGATTTTGTACACTATGTACACGTTTTTCTCTTCCAAAATTCCAAGCAGTACTTCAAACCACAAAAAGTAGCAAATTCTGAGTCAGCATGCATACATTGATGTAAACGTATCCAGTAGTTTGGGCTGTTGTGGAGAGCAGAACCTGAATTTTTCATGCATACCCCCAAAAGATTTTTCTCATTTGACCAATCTGAACAACATTTAGAAGGAATCATAGCAGAGGGACAACATAGTTGCCAACTTTGATGCTGAGTAGTCAGACTCACCCATAAATCACTGGCAAAAACATAACTTTCAATATAAACACACATTTAAGCACAACTACTACATAGATGACTGTGCATTTCTGATATACATACAAAGTAATATGCCTTAGTGTATCTCGTAGGCTGTGGTCATGATCCACAAGAAGCACAGCGTCGAGAGGTTCCTGATGCCCACTCTCATCAATGGTAAACAAAAGCAAATTCCACCCTGCACTACTGCATATATGGTTTATGACATAGCATTTTATCACATATACATGTTTTAAAAACAAGTATTCAACTAAAGCGAGGATTAAATCTGTGCAATGTGGTAAACTCTTATTGAAGAAGCCTGGTGATTATTAGCAGATTAATTTACTTATGCAATGTCACTGAATCATACAATCTGTGAAGCAGTGCATAGCGAGCTCCACACATCAAATTCAATATACTGTAGAACTATCATGGAGTACACCCCTTGCACTGTAGTAATACGTATCAATATTAATTTATCAGTACAGCAACTCTAAATGATGTGCTATTGGTCCACACTTATTTTCCAACACATGGCATAAAATAAATCAATAGCAACATCAACGTTAACATCAGTTACACTCGGGTGTACTTATATGTGACAAAACAGACACACACTTCACACTGCTGAAGGCGATTTGAAATATACAATCTTACTCATGACAAATATTTGATAAACGATCCACTTTATTAATCAGGAAGTTCATACATCAAATCAATTTTCATTCTTGTGATTAAATGCAAAAATCTACACATTTCCAGTGGTTACAGCCAACACATGTTTCATGGACAAGCCGCTTGTCCAAGGCTAGAAAATCACATCAAAGTACAAGAGTTTCATAGTTCTGCACTCGCTATCACAAGGTTTCTTAAATTCTATTGTGCTTTCACTTATATTCTACCATTCCCCACAAGGACCATACATTGGATATAAGATAATGATTCATCTTTTAAAATGATTATAGCATTTCCCTGGCTTACACAATCAGATGCAGCATTCAGATAGAACAAGCAAGACTAGAGTTAAATGCAAACATCTAGTCTAGCGATAAATCATGTTAGGACCAGGATATTCAGGCCTGGCACCAATAAAACACGGTAGGCTTGGCAAAAATTGCTAAGTTGTGCCGTTCTAAGGTTATCTAGTTGTCATACTTGTTAAAAATTTACTTGAGCACTGTTAACAGAAATAAAAGAAAAAAAAGAATTGAATGTCGTGGCCAGGTTGGCCGCTTTAACCAGGTGTAATGGCAAATTAGGAGCAATGCCCAGATCCCATTTATTAAACATGCTTTACCAATATTGTCCCACCTGCTTGCTATATGTCTGGCTCTCACAAGGTAACAATATCACTAGAACTGTTTGAACATGACTGAACGGTCCCTTTTTGGAAAAGAGCATTAAGTTATGGTCTTTCCTCCCTTCACTTTGCTTAACACTGAGCTATATTTGACACAGGGCAAAATACATAATAGTTCGCTGTCCAGTGAGATGATCTGAGATGTGGTCAAAACCCAAGGTGGAAGCATAATAGAGGCCATTCAGAAGGAAGTGGAATTAAAGAACCAGAATGGTTGTACTTTACCAGTTGCTCACCTTTGGTGACAATGAGCAACAAAATCCACATGGATGAGCTTCTGTGGTTTTAAAGAGACAGTTAATAACAAGAGAGCACGATGTACCTGAAAAAGGGGGCAACTGTGCAGGTATGGCTTTAATCTTGTAAAATTTGCAGGATAATATGCCTCAAACAGAGCTCTTTCAATTTGATTCGCACAACAGGTTTATACATTTTAGGCTGACTCAGACACATGTTGTATCTGTTACGGCACATTGAAGGAGCTGGAGAGAGACAATACATTTTTTGATGGTACTAGACGTAAACCTTCCAACAGTGTGTGTTGTAGAATTTAATGTTAATTCAGCGATATCATGGAAAATTATACATGGGTTCCCAAGATTTGATAGATTTAATAATGATTTTGGTAGATATGAGTATAAGCGCACAGGTGAATGAATATTTTGCTTTAAACAGCCCACTGGGCAGCGCACCAAGAACTGTTAGAGTATGTTATATGTTGCAAGTATAGATGAAAAGTAATACTGTTACAGGCGCTAAAGTTGTATTATAATGAACCATATCAAAGCCTCTCAGGATAGGGTATACTAATTGTGAAATATAGTTTATCATTTCTTTGTAAACTATAAAAAGTGACAAAAAAAAATAATAACTATGAGAGTAACTTATTATGATGGTCTGGACTAGTGAGAAAATGATCCAGTTGGAGTGGTATCCAGCCACTCTACACCCAGTCAAACTACATCCTTGATGGCTCAATTGTGGAATTACCCACATTACATCACCTCTTAAAGAACATATCAAATGAAAGAGGTTAAAATAGCGTGATGAGTTTTGCTTACCACAAACTATGCGTTAGAGGAACCCCATCACTATCAGTGAGTTATTTATGTATGCAAAGTATACATTTTTTCTGTGAGCTTTCATCTTAAGTCAGCGAATGTCATTTGTTTTACATTATTATTTATTTTGTAAGTTTCTCTAAATTCAGTCATTGTTTATTGCGTGGTTTAATTAGCCGGTGGAAAGCACACTGTATGATTTTATTCATTTCACATGTTCTAAGCAGATCTTCACTCATATTTACCACCTCACACCCATCTTGAAGGACTGCTGATGTTCGCTCACCGGTACAGAAATGAATTGAAGCAGGGATCCTTAAGCAAAACTTCTACTGAAGAACCAACATTCTGTGCACATCTACCATTGTTAAAGGATTGAGATCACTAAACTTCCTCTAGGTTAGTCTTCCGAAAGAGACAACAGCAAACCCCAAAGTTTCCAAGCAAGAATTGCTACCCACTGCACACAGTAATTTTTCTGTTCAGCAAGGTGAGACGCAGTGTAATTTTACATTTGCCAGTAGCATGGAAAAGTCCGTTTTAGATCCAAAAATGTATTAATTATGCTTCATTGTGGCGGCAGGAACAGGCAAAAGATGATGGGTTTCACAACAGCAAGATGAGATTAATGTATGGCACCAACCAACCATATTTCTGCCATTCGCCTACAGTCTAGAAACAGATCACACCATCTAAAAATTCGCCTACTAACTGATGAACAAGGATTCCAAGGTCACAACCCAAAAAAGACCAGTTATGTAACAGCTGACTTCCTGCCTGCATTCAAATAAAGTGTAACTCAGAATTATTGGTGTTCACTAAGGCTATTTATTGCAGTCTCTTTAAAATTGTGTATGGATTATGTTTTCTAAAACATTATATAGACAGACTTACTTAAATGCATGCAGTTACGCATCTATGTGTTTTTTTTCCAAGTGCTCATCAACTCTCCTCAATGATCAATGAGAATCAGTTCACAAATTCATCTATGGGTTTCTATGTACCAATTTGCCGTTGCCTCAATTTAATGAAACATCTATGTGATAAGATACTTCTAGTTGAAGATTCCTTACATTAGAGTTTCACCCAGGCATCAGTTTGGATCTTGGGATTTTTCACGAACAGTACCCCTGTGCGCAGTCAGGAGGTGTCGGTCGGTTCTGCATCCGTCGTTGGCGTCATGCGCACCAGATATGACGTGGCTGGACCTAAAGAGGCGCAACCCTGGCAGGCTGACATCGGTTCTTTTCTTGCCACGCCAGCCAACGCTGATCCGAATAACAGCTACTCCTCAGTCACTTTTGACTGGTCTTTTCAAAGTTTTGAGCATCTACACTCCTGGAGCATCAAGATGTCACCACATAAGACCGGATTCAAGCCCTGCGGATCGTGTCATTGGCCGATGTCCATGACAGATCAGCACCTCGTGTGCTTGTGGTGCCTGAAGCACGACCACGGCCTGAAGTCGTGCTCCGAGTCCCAGCCACGAATCCAAAAGCTTCGAAGGAGCAGTCCTTGAAGCTCACTGTGGCCTGGCGCTCCCCTCCATGTCGCTCTGGAGGCTTTGGCCTCAGCTCTGCAGAGCACCCAAGGATCCGTTTTTGGCTCCAAACCGGCATCAGTCGTACCACCTCAACCTTCCCAGACGTTGGTTCCAATCTCAATGCACCAGATGACACCGGGTGGCGCCAGCCCCAACCTCATTGCCGACACAGAAAGAGGCTGGCATCGCACAACGCTGATTCTGACTTTGACAGAGGCCTTGCTCCCTTTGTCAGATCCTGACCCTTATTCTCTTCGGTTGGGATACAGTGAAGATTAGGAGGAGTAGCTGGACCCTTTAGAATACCAGCTAGAAGATTCTATGGAATGGCAGATTGACACGGCTGAGGTCAATGTTTGGGGCATGCTTTCTCCCCCTACCATGGCTACCAAGGAGGGAGTGTCCTACTCAATGGTGGTATGAAGAGCAGCCAAGGTCCTGGGCCTCTAGCTGCCTTCAGTGGCAGTTAGGACTATCCTCCTGACAGAGGTCATTCAGCCTGGAGCTTCCTCTTCTGAACTTCTTTTGCCCTTTAATGAAGCCCTTACTGATGTCCTGCTGGGGACCTGGTCCAAACCCAGCACAGGGCCTCCTGTGAACAGGAAAATCACCAGTCGCCACAGACCCACTCCAAATGACCTGATGCAACACCCAACCCTTGAGAGTTTGGTTATCCAAGCCTCCAGGTCCCTGGGAGCATTACCTTTCACACCCCCAGATAGGGAATCAGAGAGGCTGGACTAACGTGGGAAGAGGTTTTCTTCCTCCTGCCTGACATTGCGGTCTGTGAACACTGCATGCCTTCTGGCCTGTTACACCCATACTTTATGGAACAAGATTGCACAGGTGCTGCCACAGGTCCCGGAGGAGGCCCGGGCCATTCTATCCGAAGCTGTTGCTGATGGGAGGGATGCAGCAAAGCTCACAATACAATGTCGACAGGCAGATCGGTTGCATCAACAGTGGCGTCACACTTGGTTGAGAACGTCTGGCTTTTTGGGAGATGTGCAATCCACCCTTAGACAGGCCCTTTGATGGAATCCATCTCTTTGGAAACAAAACAGACTCATCGCACAAGCGTTTTAAGGAGTCCCGGGCTACGGCCAGGTCCCTGCAGCTGCCCCTCGCCCCTCAGTCTGCTTTTTGCCCCTTTTGTGGCTACGGAGGGGGCACACAACCCCATCCATTCCCTTCCAGTCACAATGCTGTGCGTGCTGCCCAGCGTCTGCGTGGCTGGGGACATGGGATCCAACATCCTCGTAGATCAGGGAGCCAGTGGTATAGTCAGTCCACCCCTCCCACTCGCAGCAGCAGCAGCCTCCAAACTTTCCTAGTCTGACGCTTCCCCACCAGGGACAAGTCGGAAGCAGGATTCGCCATCACCTGCCCCACTGGTAGTCAATCACGTCAGACAGGTGGGTTTTGCAAATGGCTCAAAGGGGCTACTCCCTCCCCTTCAAGCTACCCATCCATCCATGCATGCCACCATCCTATGATCAGATGATGGAGGATCAACTGACACTTCTCCACGAGGAGGTTATGGCTCTCTTGGCCAAGGGAGCTATAGAGGGCGTCCCTGTGCCAGAAGTAGGTGGTGGTTGTTATTCCCGCTACTTTCTGGTGCCCAGAAAAGGACAAGGGTCTCGACCCTATCCTAGACCTTCAGTCCCTCAATCTCTTCCTCAAGGAGGAGAAGTTCAAAATGCTCAAACTGGCTCAGCTTCTTTCTGCCCGGGACCCAGGAGACTGGATGGTAGCGTTGGACTTGCAGGACACTTATTTCCATACTTCCGTCCTGTCTGCCCACAGATGTTACTTGCGGTTCGCAGTAGACCACAAGCATTTTCAGTTCACTGTGCTCCCCTTTGGCCTTACCAGCACCCCTTGGGTGATCAGCAAAGTGATGGAGGTGGTCGCAGCTCATCTGTGCAGGTCAGGGGTTTCAGTCTCTCCCTACCTAGATGACTGTCTGTGACGGTGGGCTCGGCCCAGGCTATCATCTCCCACCTCCAGACTACAGCGGACCTTCTGCATTCACTGGGGTTCACTATAAACATGCCAAAGTCACACCTGACGCCCTCTCAGATGCTCCCTTTCATCGGAGCTGTTCTGGACACGGTGCAGTTTTGGACTTATCCTCCCGAGCGGGGAGCCCAAGATATAAAGGCCATGATACCAATGTTTCAGCCTCTATCTTGGATTTCGGTGAGAATGACTGAGGCTGCTGGGCCTCATGGCCTCCTGCATCCTGCTGGTGACATGCCAGATGGCATATGTGGGATCTGTAGTGGGACCTGAAGTTCCAGTAGGCGCAGAATCAGGGGAATCTCTCTGACATGGTTCAGATCTCGAATGGAACTACGCAAGGTCTGCAGTGGTGGCTCTTGAACTGCGACTGGGTCAGAGGCAGATCCCTCTCCCTTTCCCAATCAGATCTGACAGTAGTGACAGATGCATCACTGGGGCGGCCACATGGGGGAGCCGGAGTTCAGTGGTATCTGTTTGCCGAGGGAGTTCGGGCCCCATTCAATCTTTTAGAGCTCAGAGCGTTCAGACTGGCATTGAAAGTATTCTTTCCCTCTCTCCAAGGGAAAGTAGTGCACAGGTGTTCACGGACAACACCACCACAATGTGGTACTGCAACAAACAGGGCGTGGTGGGGTTGTGGACCCTTTGTCAGGAGTCTCTGCGCCTCTAGACATGGCTGGAACATCAGGGTATTACCCTGGTGGTTTAACACCAGAGGGGATGAACTCAGCCAACAATGCCTGGTCTGTCACATATGGTGTCTCAATCTGCACGTGGCACAAGGTCTCTTTCAGTAGTGGGGAGAGCCTTGGTAAATCTGTTCACCTCTGCAGAGAATGTGCAATGTCAGCAGTTTTGCACAACACCTGCTTGGCGACAGGCAGCACTCGCTTGATGATGATTTTCATCCTGAAAGGAGCTCTGGCCTCCTGTATGCCTTTCTGCCCATACCACTTGTGCCCAGAATTCAATAAGATCAAGAACAACCAGGCCCAATAATCCTTTTGGTTCCAGACTGGGCTCGAAGAGTGTGGAATACCGAGCTACTGAGCCTGGCCATCGATCCTCCAATCAGACTGCCTCTTTAGGAGGACTTCTTTTGCAGCAGGATTAGAAGGTTGTCCATCCAAACCTGTCTAGTCCCCACCTTCTTGCAGACACACTTGTTGATCTCCACCCTTCTGCCTCTCTTTCAGAGGTCTTCTTGTTTATACTTTCTTTGGCCCAGCAGGGCTCTGCTTTGGGTACCATCAAAGGTTATTTGTCTGCTATCTCATTTCTGAGATTACCTGACCAACCGTCTAAGTCTCCTATTGTTAATAGGTTACTTACTGGTCTTCCCCACATTTCCTCCATCACCATTCATCATGCCTCAATGGGATTTGAATTTGGTTCTGATATTTCTCATGTGTGCTCTTTTTGAACCTCTTCACAATTGTCCTCTCAGGCTTCTAACATTAAAAACAGCCTTTCTTGTGGCCATTAAACCTGCCCAGAGGTTGACTGAGCTGCAGGCATTGCCATCTAAGCCACCTAACCTTTCCATCAATCCTGACAAAGTGATTCCCTTTTGCCAAAAGTGGTCACGCCCTTTCATGTAGGCCAATCCATTACCTTCTCTACTTTTTACGCACCCCCACATCCTTCTAAGAAAGAGGAGAGACTGCAATGCCTGCACCTAAAAAGAGCAATGGTGTTCTATCTAGATCGTATCAAAAAGTTCTGGGTGGATGATCAACACTTTGTTGGGTATGTGTGTGTGAAGAAAGGTCGGGCCGTGCAAAAGGGAATCATCTCTAGATGGGTAATTCTCTGCATTATAATGCGTTATGCATTGGCTAAAAAGCAACCCCCAAGGGTTTGCAAGCTCATTCTACCAGAACGACAGCTGCAACCACTG
Organism: Pleurodeles waltl; assembly: GCF_031143425.1. Classification (NCBI taxonomy): domain Eukaryota; kingdom Metazoa; phylum Chordata; class Amphibia; order Caudata; family Salamandridae; genus Pleurodeles; species Pleurodeles waltl. The sequence goes on along the minus strand of NC_090444.1, from coordinate 440,345,699 downwards.
CATTTGCACATGGAGTTTCAGTCCTGGATGTCTGTCAGGCTGCAACATGGACATCCTTGCACACCTTTACCATACACTACTGCTTGGATGGTCAGGTCTGAAGGGACAGGTACTTTGCCTATTCAGTCCTGCAGGGCTTCCTAGTATGATCTTGGTACGCAGACCCTTCTTCAGGAAGGTATTGCTTGGGTAGCTATTCTAAGGTAAGGAATCTGCAACTAGAAGTTTCAATCAAATGAACAAGTTACTTACTTTCAGTAACACCTTAACTGGTAGAGACATATTCTAGTTGCAGATTCCTTACCGACCAAACCATCCTCCCCGCTCTGCGAACTGACTTCTAGGGACAGGGACTTCCCTTTCAGGGCCCTCGGTTTGATGCACCAGTGGTCAGTGTTCTTCATGGCTCCGCGCTTCTGACTTGGAAAGTTGTGAAAAGAAACGGATGTCAGTATGCCAGAGTGGCATCTATATAGGTCCCACAACATCCTATCTGGTGCACATGCCGCAGACGACAGACGTGGAGCCAACCAACACCACCTGACAGTGTGCAGGGGTACTGCTCAATAAAACTCTCCAGGTCCATCGTGTGTCGCATGGTGGAAATTCTAAGGTAAGGAATCTGCAACTAGAATATGTCTCTATCACATAAGGTGTTACTGAAGGTAAGTAACTTGTTCATTAATATCTTGTGCCTGTCGAATGCCACCAAGCTATTCTAACCTCTTCTCAATCTTTGCTTCTAAACTTTATGAATGTGACAGAATGCAAGCTCTTATATACCACTGAACATTGAAAGCTACTTTCAGATTAGTTGCCAGGGTAAAAAGTTACAGGATCTTAGTTGTACAACTAAAAGTTGATCTTTTGTACGTTACCCAGAATACGAAAGCTACAAGACCAATAATATTTTGTACACTAGGCAATGCTGTTGCAAACCAACAGGATTATTACTCATAAGCTGATATATGCTTGAGGGCGATAAAAAAAACCAACAACAATCTGCTTGGTGCCTAAATCATTTTTTTTTGTTATGTCAACATATACAAAAGAAAAGCTGTTTCACAACATCAGGCCAAGAGCTAGCAATCTGGGACCCTGACTGCTTAGTCAAAAAATCTTACTCCATTCTCTTTGTACAGTGTACTTACACACAAACAACCAGCTAGAGCCTTAACACAGAGACTGTTTTAGTAATATAACCTTCACACCGTCTTAATACACACTGATGTAAATAAACCTTCAGTTGTTTGGTAAAATTGATAACTTATGAAACAATGACAAAGTTCCTCACTCTTTACGCTTTTCCAAACACTATGCAAAATGAACCCGAATTCTATGAGTAAACCAACCCATTTGTGACAAACGATAGGTTTCAGATGCAGTGGAAGGCTCAGCATAGGAGTTTGGTTTCTTTATACAGTTTGGTCACAACTTGCATTGACTGCTGTACAATAATCAAACAAATTAATGAGTCTGTAGCACTCGCTTGTAGACTAATGAAAAATATATTAAAAGAGGGTTAGAGTGTGTTTATCTTCATTTGACATAGCCAACTTCTGAAATATTATCACTGGATTGTGGTTGACTACATACAAAGCAATGACAGACCAACGTGTTTTGCTCAGGGACATATTAATAAGCACTTTTTCAAGGAAAGACATTTGTCGCGTTATTGCAGAAGCACCGCTCAAAGTGTAGTCAGGTTTGAAACAAGCACTGGCAAAGCTAATTGGTCTGGCACTGGAATCTAGCCTTTTGGCTTTGTCAATGTTGTTTTGTCCTGAATTTTGCAGTTGGGGAACTGCTGGGCCCTCGCCAACCTGAACAAAAACATTGGCTAAAAGCAAAAATACCTTTTGGTCTCAAAAAGCACACACTGCTATCTTAGCCTCTGGCACCAAGTGAACTACTTTCAGTTTGGATGTGGTCCTTGTGTCAGGGCAGAATGCTGTCATTCATGGCAAAGTGAGCAAATTGTCAATGTTGGCAGACCAACTGCCCCATGCTAGATGCTGTAGTCGGCAGAAGAAAAATATGAATGATACATTAGCAGACAAATGGAGAAGAGGGCTGGCTGAAAGTTATTAAAATCATGAGGTTTTGCTTAATGCCAGACCTAAAAACAGGAGTATGGCAAAAGCATATCCAAATATCACTACAGTCTTGTCTTGATCAGTCCATGTAGATGTTTTGAGTAAGACCCACACAAAACATGACTAGTTTTTCTCACTGCTTTGTGTGTATCCAACCACAATCAGATGGGAAATAAAGAAAACCACCACACTAAACTATTGGAATTTATCCAGCAGCATTCTGTGCAAGCGTACTAAAGGATTTCTTCTTCTGTGAACACCAACTCATTTTATAAGGGTAGTGGCTCTGTTACATCTGTAATCTACAGTAAATACCGAGATCCTCCAACTAATTTTCTCTTGGAAACACTAATAAAAGATTTATCTAAAAACTGACTTCTTCCTAGCTATCCAACCTCGAGTTGCAAGCATTATTTAAGATGACAATAAAAAACGGCAAATGTTTATAAAATCTACTGACTAGACAAAAACCATCATTCTAGTGAATTACACTCATATGTATTGGATCAAATTGGTGGCAACAGCAGGTAAAGTAATGTTACATCTTATGAGAATGCTAACCATCACCATCATAGAACACTAAGTGATGTACCACCAAGGTCCCAATTCAATGAGGTTCCGGCACCAGCCAGACAAAATAAAGTTTTTTGGTTCATTCCATCAAATGCGTGATTAACAAATGTGTTGCAGGAGCCAAAAAGATAACAACTCTATTTGAAGGGCATTAGATTGAGTCAATGGCATAGCAAGGGAATGATGGTCCCTAATACAAGCAATTAAATTGTACCCCTACCCTGCTTCGGTAGTAAAAAAACAAAAAAAAACAAAAAAGCATACACTAGTGGGAGGAAAAATGGGCCCCAAAATTGTTGGGTCCTGGTGCCACTGCTACGCCCCTTTATTGAGTTAATCCTAACTTAGCTGCATCTAGCTGCTTACTTTTCCTTGTTTTAAGTATGCAGTACTGCCTAGAGAAGGCTAAAGTTTACCTCTGTATTTCATTTCCTGATTTACTACTTGTGGATGTTCCTCTTGTTCCCATTACAGATTTCATAAATGTGTGAATTGTTTGGGACTGCATGTACCTACTGCTTTCTGAGCACAGCACCATAACCTAGAAACATTTCTGAATGGGTTCCACTGGTGTCTGAATTTATCCGTCCTTTGGATGCACCATGAAGGTGTGTACTCCGACTTTACACAAAAAGGGCCTTGTAAGAGGGTGCTGTGCTCCATTTCACTTTTTATATTTCTAATGCAAGACACTTCTACACTTGGGTTGCTTGAGAAAGAAATGTCACTGCCTGTGTCGCTCGAAGGGCGACAATGTGGCAGGCAGCAGGTTAGGACTGCATTCCTCTGCCACGCAGCATATCCCTCTATGGGATAATCTGGAGAGGTTATTCCTTATAGCAGGGTGGCGCTTAAGTAAACTGGGGTGGAGTGGTTGCACCTGGAGAGAAAGTCCAAGCCCCCTCAGGGAAATCACTTCTGGGGCAGGATTCTCCTCATATACTGCATCGCTCCAGTGGTTGCCCTCGTTTGACAAGCATTACTGTTTGGACTTTAACTACCCACAAAAAAAAAAAAAAATCCCACAGTTTGGGAAGCGGTGAAACACTAGGCTTTCTTTTGGCAGGCATGCACAGCGAAAATAAAACACCCTACCATTAATCCTTATTGGCTGGTTTGCAATAAATGAGGATACATAAGTGTTATGATGTTTTATTTTCTCTTGTTCTGTGTTATATGTGGAGTGACAGGGGAATCCAAAGGACTTTGGTGCGAAAAGCAACTTCAAGGACAGAGCCCATTATGCCAATACCCTAAGAGTCCTTATGGCAGCGGCCCGGGATGAAAGTGGTGGCGCCCTGTTATTCCTGAGGGAAGTTGTAAGCCTGAGCATTGCCTGGCAATGCTCTGCGTCTGTGCGAGAGTTATTTTCTTGGACTATGGGGTCCAGATGTGTAGTAAACATTCAGCACCAGATGTTGCGTAATGCTCGCCATCACTGGCTAATCGGGCGGGCAGCCAGTTTAGGCCATTTCATCACTAGCTGCCCTTGGATTGCTTGTAAGTTAACCCATTACTGTGCCTAATAAACCTGCAATATAGCTTTCTCCAAGCGAACTGGAGTGGTCTCAGTGATTTATTTGTGAATTTTTCCTTTGCATGCATTTGTTCAGAGTATAAGTGTGTGGGTTTCGCTATGGGATATCCGTGCTACGTCAACTCAGAACTCAATCTTTGAGGACCCCTATTTTTTATAGTTTCCTCATAACTGATGAAAATAAATTTTCCTCGACCAGCCCCCTTTGTGGAGAATACAGCACACAAACCAAAAAATCCATCATCTTAGCATAGTAATGCAAAGTGAAGTGGGTTGGATAAAAGACCAGCATACTCGTAAGCCCTCCCCACTGCTTCGGAGAGATATGTGTTTACGTTTTTGCATTCAGACCATCCACAATGAGGGTCAGTTCAAGGCCTCACATGATAAACCATCCCAGGAGTTCACAGGTAGAGGACTATCCCTGGGATGTGATTGGTAGGTTAGGAATGATGAGACCTTGTAATTAAGGTTTTGTTTACAAATAAGAGGGTTGGTGCACAAACATCAGGAAATGCTTCATGACCCATTTCATATGTACAAAAGCCCATTTTAAATAATTTGCAAAATTATTTTAATAGTCCGAACACCATTATCACTTACGGAATCCTCAGGTGGGCGCTGGATCTTTCCCCAATCGACTGAAGGGCCTTTTTCTTGCAAAAACCTGTGAAATAGCTTCTGAAACCCTTCGAGGTCTTTTTTAGAATGCTAAAATAAAATCAGAAATGAGAATTAGCAATGTTTGCAAACATTGCATACAATATCACACACAGTAATATCTCAGTGCTTCCATTAAGCATTTTGCCATATAATGCACTCAGAATGTTCACTGCGGAGGAAAGGGTGGCTGATGATCTGGGTATAGTCTTGGGTGAATCATTAGCGCCTTCCCTTACTCTCTTGGAACAAGCAAAATCTGGAAAGGCACCAAACAAGAGTACTTTTTATGTGCATGGCATGCCCTTCCAAGTTCCCCGACCATGTGACAAGTGTATTAAAGGGTAGAATAAAATCATTTTGTTCTGAAAGATGACAGCCAGCAGAAACAAATGAAAGACGGTTTTGCAAGTATACGCATCATTTGTGTGATTTCATCTCGCCCTGCTCCGCAGAACACATCACGAGAAACTTATAAACAGACTAAAGACTGTTCAGCTACAGCAAGGGTGCCAAGAATCAATTGTGAGTAATACGAGAAAGACATGAGTTCAATAAGGGTGCAAAAAGAAACAAGCATTAGCAATGCAATCGGTCTCGCATTTGTGAAAGTTAGAGCTCTCGGCTTTGAAAATGACAATGTTTTTTACTTTTTTGTGTATGCAGTGGAGTGATGATATTTGCTTGGCGCTACTGCCATTCGTATGACCTTGCGGCGCTGGAGAACCAGAAAATTGAAAACGATTATAAGGGAGGGGAGACGAGTAACACGCTGGATGAAAAAAAGTAACAACATCCTGGAAAACGCACTCACAGTGAATGCAAGAATAAGAAAAGCATGGTAAATGTAAGCAGGAACAACATGGCTACCTTTACGCTTTTACACTTATTATTAAGAAATCAATGTTTTTGCCTGAAAAGTTAAGGACATGACTATAGGGCCCGGAAGGGACCAGTTTGAATGTCCATTGCCTAATCATAACAAAATGTAAGCAGTATGGTTTAAAAGGACCACATCCCTGAACACAGAGCAGCGGTACACATTTTATACACTAAAATAAGAAAAACAGCTGATAAGGATCATGTTAATCGTTTTACACTCAACGCATCAACCAGGTATTGCAGTACCTCCAGGAATGGTGCACTTCCCCACCCAGGGAAAATAATGGGGGTTATTTACAAGACCTTTGCGCTGCTGGTGCGTCACCTTCAATATAGGAAAAAGTAAGCCCCAATGTTGTTAAAGAAAGAGGAGAAAACAAAAGTTGCGCTTCACTGGCAAACTCTGTAAAGTGGTGCTAATGTGTGTGGTTGTAAAACCAATCTGCCCACTTTGCAACCACTTTGTCTTGCTTTGTTTAGGTTTTATGTTCCATACTTTGAACCTTTTTTTCCCCTTCGTTTTGAGGCTGCACTTTGGGATACTTTTTGAGTCATTTCACAGGGGAACAAATAAAGGGAAGGAGAGGAAACAAAGGGTAAGAGCTGTTTGTTGAAGTCATGGTTTTCAACAAGTAAAGAGTGAGAGAAAGACAGAAAGAGTGGAAATAAGAGGAAAAGGAAGGAAGTGGGGGCAGCTGCCACCAGCAGAGCAGAAGTAAACACTGTAGGGAGGTGGGTGGTGTGGGAGGAGTGTGGTTGACGGGTGGGGTGGTGGGGTTCATCATATTCAGAAGGGTGCCCCTACACTGTGGTGAGGCAGATAAATCCCTTCGATTGGCTGGATTTATTGTGAGTGGACCAAAGACGAGCTGAGGAGCAAAGTTAAACGTTTTCCACTGTATGCATCAACCACGTATTGCAGTACTTCCAGGAATGGTGCACTTCCCCAGCCGGGGAAAATAATGTGGTCCAAAGAAAGGCGAGAAAACGAAAGTAGAGCTTTACTGGCAAACACTCTAAAGTGGCGCTAACGTGTGTGGTTTGAATGAAATCAATGTGCCCTCTCTGCGACCATTCTGTCTTGCTTTTTGTTGTATTTTGAACCTTTTTGTTTTCTCTCCGTCCCGAAGCTGCACTATGGAATAGAAACATGTCAGAAAAAGATGACATTTGCAGCCGAAGTGTTCTTTCATTTTTGGATAAATTTCACAGGGGAATAAATAAAGGTATGGAGAAAAAGACATAAGCAGCCAATGTGTTTCTTTCTTTTTAGGATCAATTTCACAGGGGAACAAATAAAGGAGAGGAAAGAAAGGGTAAGAGCCATTTGTTAAGTCATGGTTTTCAGCAAGTGAGGAGGAATGATGCTGTCAGCTAAGCAGGGAATTGCGTGCTGTGCTGATACACAAGTCGAGGAGCAAGCCTAAAAGTGTGCACAGGAAGGAACATACATAAAACAAGCAGTGTTGTGGGAGGAGGTTCTGGGGAGACGGCACAGGGAGATTAAATGACAGCACAGCAAATGAAGCAGCAATTTTATATTAAATTAAAAGAAAAAAGAAAAAAAAAGCAGAGACCTCGGAGGGGTGCTGGGGGTGGGTGATCAGTGTTGTGGGAGGGTTTAAGGGGCGGGAGAGACGGCACAGGGAGATTAAGTGATGGCACGGCAAATGGCTGCACTACTGATCAGGGAGAAGATGGCCAACATAACACAAAAATGGGTCCTAAAGTAAACAAGCTGCTGGGCATTGCACTGAGCGCCAAAGAGCAGAGTGTGAAGCCCGTCCCCTGCAGAACCCCCACCTGCAAGGCACTGCCTCCTCCTGCGGGACGATCCAAAGGAACTATTAGTGAAATCCCCATGGGAAGGAACCAGACACACAAATGTAATACACCAATAAAAAGAGAGGGCACAGGGAGAGCAGGCTGCCACGAGCAGGAAACAACCAGGGATGGTGAAAATAAAAACAGGTGTGTCATTAAAAGGGTCAAAACCTGCTATGCAAATGCCGACCAAAACATTTGACACAGCACAAGGAGAGCAGATTGCCACGAGCAGGAAACAACCCGTAATGGAGAAAATCAAAGCGAGCGCATAATAAAAAATGTGCACTGCCTCCAAAGTAAAACAATAATTAAACCCACGATATAAACAAACCAGTAAGACAGCATGGAGGAGGGAGAAAAGTCTTAGAATGCCCGGCAAATGTGACCAGATAAGATTTACAACCCTGCTTATAGCAGAGCTCGGAAAGATGACCACTCCTCTCCAGTGCTCTAGATGAAAGATCAAATTAGCCCTTGAACACATCTTAAAATGGTGAGCAGTGTATTTAGATAGTAGTTGGTCCGATCTCCTGGGAGGAGACAAAAAGAAAAAAGGTGGGACAAAGAGTAAGATTACCCAGTAGCAAGCAAGGATTTTTAAAGGACACTGACATACCCAAATCACAATGACTGGGTGGAGCTGAACCTCTCAAACCATCTACGACAGGTCGCTAATCGACAGTGCAAATGCTGCCTAAGCTCGAACTAAAAGTAGGCGGGCATACAATACAATTAACATCAATGATTTACGTGCTATCTAAAATTCTGTAGATGCACTTTAGTTGTGCTTCATGGGATCATGTATAAAAATAAAAAGTTTAGCTGTTAAGCATGTGCCCTAATCCACCTCCTGTCTGATATCAATTACCTCCAGGCATGTATGTGCTTTCCCCTCAGGAATCAGGACCCCTGAAGCCAGGTACTTAGGGATGTGGTGGTGGGTCACCTGGATCACCCATCTGCACTAGGGAAGAAGCTAGTGATCATACATAATCCCACACTTGTACAGAATGGTAGTTAGTGGTGGAAATAAAATGATGGAGCACAGGGCAAGCAATCAGACTAAGGGGATTCGCAACATGACTTGATCAAGGGGTTCAATCCTAGTATTAGTGCAAAAACACAGTGAAAAGTGAGCGCAAAGACCTCACTGTAGTAGTCAGTAAGAGACTTGGGTCCTGATTTAGAACTTGGCGGACTGGTTACTCTGTCACAACAGTGGTGGATGTCCTGTCTGCCGAAATCTAAATCCCATCGGATTTAATGGAATTTACATTTCGGCCGATGGAACATCTGTCACCGCTGTGACGGAGTAACTAGTCAGCCAAGTTCTAAATCAGGCCATAGGTCTTTAAGCAAACATTCAGAGATGGACTTAGCTTTCAAAGTATAACAAAATGATGTAAGCTACCAGACACTGTACAAAGGAGGATCAGATGGCACATGTAATTGGCACACCTGTTTTGCAAAGAGTTCCAATGCTGTGAGGTCTTCATAAGCCGCTCACACCAAACCTGTCCCGAGGCACAGAACTCATCGCCAGCCACTTCAGATGCTTGGGTAATGAGCTCTGTTGTTTAATATGTAGTGGCGTACTACAGAATATTCCTGGGTAAAGTATAATTCCTACAATAGCACCAATTTCCACTCTTCAGTAAGAAGAAATAATAATCACGTCTGCACAGGAAAAGCTGTGCCCAAGGAGAAGCAGAACGATTTACATTCTTGGATGTGATTTAAATTTTTTATACTTGATTCATAGTGGTTGGCCTGAAATTAGTATATATGTTCTCCAAGAATAGCCTTTTGAGTGAAGCAGTAATTCAGTGTAGTGCATAAATGAGGAGATATTTAAATGGTGTACGTGCATATGTGCCAGCGGGTTGAGCTAGCATAGCATTTCTTTCTCACATTATTATCACACATTTCTGCTAAAATATTTTTTTAAGGCTAGCATTAGTTTCACCCAAAAATAAAAATGGAGTCAGAGATTAGACAAAGAACGTGAATAAATGTTGAAACAATAAGCAGGGCTGTTTTGATGCTGGTGGTGCCCAGTACAACAGTTTTTGTTGGGGCTCTCCAATGCTAAAACACAAAAAGGAGTACGGGGTTCTTTTATTACAACGAGGGACGGATCTATGGTGCATCAGTTGTGCCACCAGACCCCTCGTGGTCCTCTAATGGAGGCGGGGTATCAGTAAGCTGTGGTACTGCAGAGGGTCTGGAGAACAGGGGGGAGAAGTTTCCTTTACGGACTAGGTGGTCTCACACACTATATAGTGTCATGCTTCATCATATGACCACCTAGCCCCACCCAGGTAGGACAGTGCCACCTGGGCGGACTCAACCTCACTGTTAAAGGAACAGGAGGGAGTGCGTAAATTAATTCTGGTTCTGGAAACAAAGGGATCCAGCTAATCTAAGGAATAAAAACACCAACATGCAGTCAGATGCTCAGGGCAAAAGAACACACCTTTAAAACATGCAGGGATATCACCATTCCAACCATAGCAGAAACACCCCAGCAGAAGTCGGGGTTTGCTTCTCGGGGGTGACTAAAAAAAAAAGAAAAAAGAAAAAGAAACACAGAACGTCAAGCAAAGCCCTATCAGACATTAGTAGTCTTCCCACTGTCCTTCCAGCCAGTGGCTCGTGAGGAGTTTGTGAGCAGTTTCTTCATTTCCAGATCTTCGATATAAGCAGGATGACCATAGCGCAGTGGTCTTCAAACTTTTTAATGCCGTGCCCCCCCCCAGTTGAAAAATAAAAATCTTTGGGCCCCCCCTCAGAATTTTTCACAATTATTTTAGAAAGATGGCAATGTTTAAATATGTCTAAACCTATTTAAACATTGCAGTTAGGTATGGTTATCTTTTTAAAACTGCAATAACATGCTTCTGCTTAAAACAAAGGCATGTTATCTTTATAATATTTCTTCTGGACAGAGTTTGGCGCCCCCCCTGTGATCACTTGAGGCCCTCCTAGGGGGGCCCGCCCCCCAGTTTGAAGACCTCTGCCATAGCGGGAAACGCAAGGACTAGAAAGAAAAAAAGTGAAATGCCAATACTCCTTTCTGTGGAGCACAGCTTCCGAGATTAGCCCCCAGAAGAGGATAACAGAAAATCGACAATATTAACATGCATCTAATGTCATCCGTGATGTCAAGAAGCACGGGCGGTGGACTGGCAAGACCACTGGCTCCCTGATCTGCAAGGTCAGTGGATCTCACACTTCTCAGCCACGCAGAGGCTGGGCAGCATACGCAGCAAGGTAACTGGCCGGGAATGGACGTGGTTGGATATGTCTTCCGTCGCAACAAAAGGGATGAAAGACAGACTGGAGATTTGGTTGGGAGGGGGGCAAGGAGCAGTCGTGAGGCCCAAGGACCTGGGGGTAGCATAAGAAACCTTTAAACGCCAAGTTTGCTTTTTCACTGAATAGATGGGATCCATCAAAAGGCATGTCCATCAAAGTAGACTGGACATCCCCTGAAAAGCCAGAAGTCCTCAACCAGGCACAGCACCTCAGGGCCACTTCAGAGGTAACCACTCTGCCTAGCGAGTCAGTGGTGTCCAGTCCACAACAGAGGGTGAACTTTGCTGGGTCTCTCCCACCGGCAACTGCCTGAGAGTGCAGCCCGAGCCTTCTCTGGGACTTGTGGGAGCACTTGTGCAACAGTATCCCACAGCGCAAGGGAATATTGTCCCAAAAGGTACGCAGTGTTCACAGACCGCAATGCTAAGCTGGAGGAAGGAAAAAAAATCTTCTTCCCAAGTGTATCCAACATTTTGGATTCCTTATACGGGCGTGCAGAAGGGAATGAGCCCTGGGAAGTGGAGGCTTGGATGACCAAACTCTATGGCGTGGGGTGGGATGGGGTGTTGCATCAGAAAGCTTGGGTCTCCCAGAGTGGGGCAAATGTGGTGGGCAATTGTCCTGTTCACCCTTTTGATGGGTTTGGGCCAGGTACCCAGCAATACATTTGAAAGGGATTCTTTAAAGGGGAACATGAGTTCTGAGGAGGAAACCCCAGGCTAAAGCACCTCTGTCAGGAGGTTAGTCCGGACTACCACTGAAGGCAACTCAAGGTCCAAGACCTCCGCTGCTCTTCTCACCACAATGGAATAAGAAGCCCCTCTCCTCTGTAGCCACAGTAGGAGGAGAAAGCATGCCACTATCTGGAGAAGTATCCAGTCTGCTGGCCTCACCCAAGTCTGTATGTCAGTCTATAGGGTCTTGAAGCTGGTATTCCAAAGGGTCCAGTGACCCCTCCCATTCCTCACAGTAACCTAGCCCGTAAGAAAGGGGTTGAAGATCCAACATAGGGGGCAAGACTCCTGCTAGCATCAGAGTCTGCGTCGTACGACGCCCATCTGCTTCCCAGTCAGCAATGAGAATGGCATGGTGCCGCCCGTGGGTGTGGGTGGCGCCTGGAACATTGGCACCACGTCGGAGAAGATTGGGGTGGTACGACCAACACTGGTCCAGATCCAGGACCAGAACCATGGGTTCCCCTCGGAGCCAAGACCAAAGCCACTGGCGTGGAACCCAAATAGGCCCCTTCTGATTCAGCAGGGCCCAAAGGCGCTCCAGCGCAGTCAAACTGCCCAAAAATGAGGCACAGTTTGGAAGGGGTCCCAGAAACTCAGGGAGGCGCAGAGTCTGCCCAGGCACAGGTTCCTCGGAACGAGGCCTAGAGTGCAGAAATTTCCTTGTCTTGTCAGCCGACGGATGAAAAAAAGATGAAGAACGCTTCGACTTCTTAGTCTTCTTGTGTCTCGACTTACCTGAACGCCCTGAGGAATTTTAGTGGGACAACGATAGAGGACTCTGTGTCCGCTCCCAGGACATTCCTCTCAACCGGGACCTCAACTTGGAGTTGAGTGTTGGGCTGTCATCATCTTCAGGGACTGCCTCCCTCAAAACCTTCGGATGCATGGTCTGACACTCTGAAAACGTCTTGTGGTCGTGCTCCAACACCAAAGATATACAGGTGCAGAACAGTCATGGACATCGTCCGATAACAGGAACCGCAGGGCTTAAACCTGGTCTTCCTTGATTAAATCTGTGACGCACCAGGAGTAGGAAACTCAAAAAAATCTTCAACAAAAGGTCAAAAAAAGGCAGTCAAAAAAGTGACTGAGGGGTAGCTCTCTTCAGATCGGCACTAGCTGGTGCAGAAAGAAAGGAACTGACTTCAGCGTGCTGGGGTGGTGGTTATTTGGGATCCACAACATTATATCCGGCCTTTGGAGTAAAACTGAGTATAGCGGTATAAGGGAAAAGCAGAAGTCAAGCTATGTTGGTCCTTACAACAAACTCAATTGTCTATATATACAGCCCTGTGCATTAGGGTTACGTGCAGCCACAGAAATTAGGCTTTGAGGATGAAATCCTGGCCAGGGTTCTAAAGGATATGGTAAGCGAGGCATGTGAGTCTTAAGGACTACGTTTTCAGAGCTTGCGGTATGACATTAGGATGCCTCAGAGGCTGTTCTGGGTGACACCAGATGCTTAGACAAGGGCTGCACCAGAATAGCCCCATATTGCTTATGAGAATGTTGCTGAAATGTTGGGGAACTCAGGTCTCTGCCTATTTCAATCCAGCATTTCTGTGGAGCTAATGGAGTTAGGTCGAGCGTATTGAAAATGGAAAGCATAGATCAGAGATCTAGACTGTATCCAACTTGTTAAAAGACCATGGCAAATAAGCAGGTTACGTGTCACAATACCAATACCAATAATATTATCAGATATAAAAATAGCGGCATAAATTTAAATTTTAAAAAAGTTGCTTCACTGGGGTTGGAGTTCTTGTTATATCCTTCCAATTTCTTATTATTTAAATTTTATAAAAAAATAAATACCCTTCTAATAATTCAGTGCCATTTACATGAGACATAGATATTTAAGCGGAAACTATGTATCTTTACAATACATAAAAGCTTAGCAGTATTTAAGTTTTCAACCATATTTCCAACTGACGAAGATTTTTGCATTGCTGGTGAAATAAGGTAGGAAAGAAATACGTAAAATAGAGGTGGATAAATAAAATAGAATAAAGAGAGGTACAATAAGGCACAACTGAGAAAGTAAAATTAGGAGAGGTGACTTCCTTAACATGAAATAAATGAAGAGTGACGGCGAAAGTATGGGCAGAAGAAAGTGGGATAATTATATAAATTGTGTAGCACAGGTTCAACGGATCTGTGTATGGGTATAAAGTGTGAGTTTTGCTAATATATATACATATACTTAACTTGTTCCATAGTTTTCGTGATGAAAATTGAGTTAAATTTATTTTTAAATAGAGAACTGTCTGCATTTCTGATGAAGCAAACCAATGCCCACCATTGGAGATGATGTTTGAGATCTTCCATTCACAAAGGATACATTTCATAACTACTGTTAGGAGGTCTAGCAAAAGATCATCCTTATCTGTAATATCTCTGGTCAGGGATCTATGCCAAATAGTCGGGGTTACATTTACATGATTTAAGGTAATATTAGTAAGGAACATCTTGTTTTCTCTATTTTCAAACAAATTTGTTTACTTTTTTACTTTGAAATAGCAAGTGTCTTAAATTGCCTGTTTTTTCTGGACACTTCCAGTATTTTTCAGTGTTTAACAGGCAGGTTCTAAATAGTCTGGTGTCCAATAAATTCTGTATAGGAAACACAATTTACATTGCATTAATGGGGCAAAATTTTCCCTCTGGTAGGTTGGATATCTGCGTTAGAGAAAGACCGAATTCATTGTTTGAATGATAAAGATACTTTGTAAGTTTTGATATGCAATTTTGCGCAGCATCATTTTGTATGGATGGTTTCATAAGAAGTTGTGGTCAGAGTTAAGTGTTTACTAGCGTTTCCTCAGGGATGCTTTAGGATTGAGACAGTCGTAAAATTATAGATGTTAGCTGTTATTTTTCTTGAAGTCTGCCAAACTATCAGAGAATCTCTGTAGTGTCTAGATCTTCAATGTGCTGTATGTCTTTCCTTGCCCACATGTCCCATACAAGTATTCTCCTGTTTAACTTAATTTGTGAGTTTCCCTATAGTGAAGAGTGAAGATTCATTTGAACCTTTAATCTTGAATGCGAGTTGGTAGTTAAGGAAATTGGACAAATTAATGCCACCATTGGTTTTATTTGGTTTGAGTTTTGTGAGGGATATTCTTACTTTTTTTTCTCTCTTCATAAAAAAGTACGATAAGCTTGTCAATAGGTTTGTAAAAATTTAACAATGGCATAGGGAACATGCTGGTTATAAACATTTATTTGGGCTGTTATCATTCGGTACACTCTGCTCTTCCCCACGATGTAATAAACTTGTGCGACTATGTGTCTAGTAGATTTTTAATTGTAATAAATAAGTTGTCATCAATATACTGCCTAGTATCATTTATATTCTTTTTGGCATTTTCAACTACTGATGACTGGTATAAGTAAATACGTCTTTTTTCTCGACTTGAGGAAAATCCTGAAAACTCTGCATTTTGGTTAATAATTCATATGATGGCCGGAATAGCTGTTTCTGCAAGTTCGGAAAATATCAGAACATCAAAAGCATAGGCAGCTACTTTGTACATTTCAGATGGGAATGCGATTCCGTTGGTGTCTTGGTTGGATTGGAATGCTTTGAGTAACAATGTTATTTTACCTGATAATTGTCCATTTACTCGTACACAGGCTAACGGATAGTGGTATAAACCAAAGAACATGCATTTGAATTTTTGTCACCAGTTGAAATTCTAGATAACTGAACGCAGGAAGGTCCAAGATATCTTGTCAAAGACTTGCTCCGTGTCCAGAGCCCTGACCATTGTGCGTGATCTTAACAGTTCAGCTTTCTCCTGCATATGACAAAATGTTCTATTCAAAGCCATGTATCTGCCCTTGATAAATCCTGTCTGGTAGCTATATATCAGTTACAGCAAAATTGTTTCTTGTCTTAATGCCAAGATTTTTGTGTAAATTTTGCAATCTACATTAAGTAAACAGATCAGTCTGTAATTTTTGTGTTTGAAGGGGATCCTTATGTTCTTCGAGTATGACCAATATTGTTGCTTCTACTGCTAAAGCTTCTATTCTGGGGGCGTGGCCAAGATGGCAGCGTGAGCGGACGCATTTGTCCGAGCTCCACCGCCCAGGCCCCAGAGAACGCCTTGCGACCCCGGACTTCGGCGGCCCGGGGCATCCTGGCTTTGCGGCCGGTGTCGGGGAGCAGCGGGTGCCCTGAGGGGAGTCGGGGACGCCCACAGAAGCAAGGGGCGGCGACTTTGGACCGTGCCGCCTAAGCCTGCACTCGCTGGTAGCAGGCGCGGCGCGTGGCGGCCCTGGCCGGGTGGTGAGACTCTGGGCGTGGCGGTCCGCTGGCCGCCCGTGGAGACGCGGCAGTAGCCCGGGAGGGCCCCGCGGCAGTGGAGCACAATACGGCCCACGCTGGAGGAGCTGGTGCGGAGCCGAGCGCGGGGAGGCCCCTGAAGGCCGGTTCGGCTGTTTTGCTCTTGGCCCCCTGGAGTGCGGGAGCTCTAAGCAAGAAAGAGAGCAGACCTGGGAATTCCTGGGTTGCTCCTGCTCAGCGGTGGTGGAGTCTAAGGCGGCGCAGAGAGGCTGGGCCGCTACTCAGTGGTGCGATCGGCCCGCAGTGGTTTTGTCTGGAGCTGGGGGAAACTGGTGAGCTGCGGTTGGCCTGAGAGAGTCTGGGAGCGGAGAGGGTCAGAGCTGTTGGCTGGAGCACGAGACCCAAGGCGGCAGGGCGCGGACGGCCGGCCCCACGGAGGACAACGTGAGGCGGCATTTGTGGGGTGACTATACGGCCACAGTAGGGGGCCTGGTGTGATGGCGTCCTCCAAGCCCAAACATGACCGGTCGGTGAGAGAAATGCTGGCCGGATCCTGCCCGGTGCAGGGTGGATCTGTCGAGGGGTCGGCGGCGACAAAGTCTCCAGATGTACGAGGGGAGATGGAGGAGGATGACGGGGCCCCAGTCACAAAGGGTTTCCTTACCTCCTTGTTTGATTCGCTTCAGAGTGATTTGCAAGAGCTCCGTAGGGACATTTTCCAAGAGGTGAAGGAGTTGCGAGTAAAAGTCACGTCCCTAGGTGAGCGGATGGCACAGGTTGAGGATGGTGAGATCTCCCGCGGCGAGGAGGTGGCAGGCATGCAACAGGAGATCATATGCCTGCGGGAGCAGCAGGATCTTCTTCAGATTGCAGTGGAGGACTTGGAAAACGGGTCGCGAAGGCATAATATCCGCATCAGAGGTGTGCCGATTGAGGCTGAGAAGGAGGACATTGGAGATTTTGTGGTGGCGCTGTTCCGCTCGGTCCTTGACCTGGAGGAGACCCGGGAGATTACGCTCGACAGAGTTCGAGTGGGCCGCGCTAGTGAGGCCAGGGACCGTCCGCCCGATATTCTAGCATGTGTCCAAAACTACGGGCTTAAAGAAGACATTTTGCAGCGGGCCCGTAACCTTCCGTAGATCCATTTTAGAGGGCACACGCTCCAATTATTTTAAGACCTCTCATTACGGACTTTGCAAAGGCGGCGAGAATTTAAGCCCATCACAGAGCATCTACGAGCGCATGCTGCGTCTTATTCTTGGGGTCATCCTTTCCACCTTATCTTCCGATGGGAGGATCAGCTCCGACAGGTGAAGTCAATATCGGATGCGAGACGGATACTGCGCCTAGAGGGCGATAGTCAGGACGCTGGCGCAGGTGTGCAGGTGGATGCTGGGGACCACCCGCGCTGGCAGCGAAAGGAGAAAAAGAGGAAACAGCAATGTCGGAGCAGGCGATAGAACGGCAATCTGAATTGAGTAGAGTAGACGCTGGGACCAACGCTTAAGGGAGGTGTGGCCGGGGATGGCTGTGCTGATATGGGTCGCACTAACTCAGGTCTAACGACCATTTGAGAGGGGTCTGGGCGGCGAAGTCGTTGGACTTTGCTCGACGAACTTGAATGGCTCCACTGCCCCTGCTGAGACTTTGCCTCTTTGGAGAGGAGTGTTAGATGACTTTTATGTTGTGAGCACCTGTTGTGCGTACTGGTTGTATGTTGGTGTGCTTCCCCTGGATTCTGTTCACTAGCTGTCTTAGTCGACTGGCCCTGTTGTTCGGAGCAGCCTTGGTGCTGTTCTGGGCTTCGGCTCCCCCGATGGGTCCCTCCCCCCTGAGCGAACTTCGTTTTGGGATGCATGGCTATTAAGTGTCTAAGCTTGAATGTCCGCGGGCTTAATAGTCCGGCTAAGAGGTTGGCAATCCGGTCAGGTCTTGAGAAGTCTGGTAGTCATATCTGCTTTTTACAGGAGACGCATTTACTGCCCAGGGACACATAATCGCATGCGCTCAAGGTGGTTCCCTAGGCAATTCTGGTCCTCGACCTCCACAAAACATGCTGGGGTGGCGATACTGCTTTCGAGGGCCTTTACTGGGGAAGTGGTAGCAAAAATACATGAGGTGCAGGGCAGGCTTCTGGCTCTTCGAATACGAGTGGGGACCTTCTCCTTTACCACTGCTTCCCTGTATGCTCCTAATGCGCAGCAAGAAACCTTCCTGAGACAGGCTGTTTCTCCGATGCTTAGCTCGCCGGATGGCGCCATTTTAGTGGCAGGTGACTAACTTGGTGATGGATAATGAGTTGGATCGGTCTGGGCACCGCTTTGGGCAGAATGGGGCGTTGACAGCGGCAGGGCGACAGTGGCTGGCTGAGTGTGGCTTGGAGGATGTTTGGAGGAAGGCGCATCCTACGCTTAGGGATTATTCCTTTTATTCGGCGGCGACCAAGACATACGCACGGATTGACTTTTTTATGGCCTCTCAGGAGTTTGTCTCCCGAGTTAGGGAGACCACAATTGAACCGCGGGCCCTAACAGATCATGCTCCTATTACTGTGGAGGTTGCCATGGACATGGCCAGGTGGGGAGTCCGAGCTGGCGCTTTAGGGACACGATACTGCAGATCAGGGCAGCGGAGGAGTCGCTCCAGCGCGTGATTACGGACTATCTTAGTTTCAATGACGATGGGAACACCTGTCTGGAGACTTTGTGGGAGACCTTGAAGGCAGTGGTGCGAGGCGAGGTAATGTTGCTATCAGCTAGAGATAATAGGGCAAGGAGAGAGCAGAGCGTGGTGCTAGAGCAGAGGGTGGCGGTACTAGAGCGCTCCCATAAGTCCACTGGTGCGCCTAGAATTTGGCGGGAGCTGGAGAAGGCGCGGCAACAGTTGAAACGGGACAGGGCGGAGTATGCGATAGTGCGTCTCAAGCACAAATATTACATTGGGAGCAATAGGTGTGGGAAGCTCTTAGCGCACCGGTTACGAGCACAACGCTTGGCGTCAGAGGCGTACTATCGGGGGTTATACGCAGCAGATGATCTGGGCATTCCTTGAGGGGATAGCGATTACCCCACTTGGCGAGAGGGAGGTGTCTTCCTTGGACCAGCCTAACAGGGTGGAAAAGGGCATCTCCGCGATCTCACGCCTAAAGGTCAGCCTAAAGGTTGGCAAGTCCCCTGGCCCCGATGGCTTTACGGCACTCTTTTATAAGACCTTTTGCGCGGAGCTCGCACCGCTTCTGGTGCGGCTCTTTAACTAATTTCGGACATCAGAAGTCCTCGTGCCCAGTATGTTAGAAGCCACTATTGCAGTTATACATAAGCCTGGGAAGGACCCAGAGGAGTGTGCTTCGTATAGACCGATTTCGCTTCTGAATATAGATGCCTAGCTATTTACTGAATACTCGCCCACTGCCTTAATCTCTACATTCCGGGTCTTTTTGATCCCGATCAGGCAGGTTTTATACCTCACCGACAGTGCAGCGATAACACGAAGCGGCTTCTTCATTTGATAGATAAAACCGGTCGATCCCGCAGGGAGGCGCTTTTCCTCTCTATTGACGCAGAGAAGGCGTTCGATAGGGTTCATTGGCCTTACCTGTTTCAGGTGTTGGAGCGCTATGGACTAGGACCGGGCTTTAGGATGTGGATCTGATGTATCTATCATTCACCTAGGGCTGCGGTCTGGGTTAATGGTACGTTGTCTCTACCGTTCCCTATCAGACGAGGGACTCGATAGGTGTGCCCGCTCTCACCTCTCTTGTTCGTGCTATATATGGAGCCTTTTGCGCAGCGTTTATGCGACAGCCCCTTGGTTTCTGGCGTTAAGTTCGGAGGTGATCACCATTTCATTACTTTGTACGCAGATGATGTGATCCTTACCCTGGCGGAGCCCGCAACTTCACTGCCTGCGCTAATGGCGATAGTCGCAGAGTTCGGCCAGGTCTCCGGGTTCCGGGTGAACATGCCGAAGTCCCAGGTCCTCAGTTTGTTTGTAAGCCCGGAGCATGAGGAGGATTTGAGAGCCCGATACCCCTTTCTCTGGTCGATATTGCGGCTTTGTTACCTGGGTGTTGACCTGGCGCCTTCCGTTGCAAAGACAGCGAGCTTGAATTATGAGACGTTAGTTTGTGAGGTGCAGCGGGACCTTGAGTCCTGGGGGAAACATAAACTTTCCTGCCTGGGTAGGGTGTCGGCGGTGAAGATGACCGTGTTGCCGTGTATACTTTATGTGTTCCAGACGCTTCCTTTGACTCCTCCATCTCGGGTGATAGCGACGCTTCAGTCTGCGGTTCTGAGATTTATTTGGGATGGGCGACCGGCGCGCCTCCCGCGACGGGTTTTGCACCGCTCTGAGGGGAAAGGGGGGTTGGCGGTTCCCTGCCTTCTGCGATATTTTCAGGTGGCACAGTTGCGTTTTCTTTTAGAGTGGAGTCGCCCACTTACTAAGAAACATTGGTGCTTCATGGATCAGGCGGTGGCGGGCTCTCACATTTGGAAGGAGCCTTGGCTCCTGCATCGCCACAGGGCGAAGGGCCTCTACTCCTCCCAGATTACGGGAGCAACGTTGCATGTATGGGACACAGTGGCTTGTCGGTCGGGGCTCACGTTGTTTCCGTCCCCTCTGACTCCGATAGACGCGAATCCTGATTTTGGGCCTGGTTTTCAAGTGGAAAGTCTGCGCCATTGGTACGATGGGGGTTGTAAGAGGGTGGGGAGCCTTTTTGATGAGCAAGGAGTGATTCCCTTCGACCAGATGCAGGAGACATATGGCCTGACAGAGGCAAATAGGCTGATGTACTATCAGGTGCGGCACTGGGCCCTTCTGCCTGCTAATAGAGCGTTGATGGCTAGACCGCTCACGCCGTTCAAGAAATGGCTGCTGACGAAGAAGGATTATAGACGAGTGATTTCAGAACTTTATAGGCTTCTGCAGGGGGTGGAGCGTCCGCCTAAGTCTAAAGGGCAGCTGAGATGGGAGAGAGCTGGAGAGGGAGCTTTCTGAGGAGGAATGGGACAATGTATTTTATAGAATACATCATACGGCCTATAATACAGCGGGGACGGAGACGACATATAAGGTGGCTTCTTATTGGTATTACACTCCAGCTAGGGTACATGCATGGGATTCCACCAAGTCTAGCCTTTGTTGGAGGGGGTGTGGTAATACAGGTACACTTGTGCATCTGCTCTGGCATTGCCCCAAGCTCAAGAGATATTGGGTGAGCATTATAGCCGTTATTGACAAGGTGTTCCAGACTGAGATTCCCAGATTTCTATTGTACGTTCTGCTAGGCCTACCCAACCCCCTCACCTTTCCCCTTCGATCGTTGAGGGGGGGCGGCAGATGGCCCTGGCCCTCAATGCGGCATTGCAGTTGATACTAGCTTTATGGGGCACGGACAGGGTACCGACGCATGTGTCTTGGCTCCAGAAGCTGTGGTTCATTTTTGCAATGGAGAAGCTTACCCTGGCTTCTCAGCAGAGAGTGGGTGACATAGGTACGCTATGGAAACCGTTCCTCCAGATTTTGTCCACAGAATTTACTGAGCTGACATGCCTGGCTTATCTGAGGGTCTTGGGGCTGACACGAACTTCTTAGAGAATGACCGACCTGGCGGGGTTTGGGGAGGGCTGAGACAATGCAGTGAGGGGGGGGGGGGGGGGAGAGGGAGAGCAGGGGGACGAGAGAGGGGCACAGCCTCATGGGGGGGAAGCACAATTTTTGTATTGTTCGACATTTATATGTTCTGTTATACTATCTACGGAGCTCTGAGCTCATCAGACTTTTGTGCTTTGGCCACCTCGTCCTTCTAGTTGACAGGAGGTGGCTGGCTGGGGGGGGGGGTCCTCCCTGGCGATAGAACAGGGATCCTGTGGATGGACTTCCTCATGCCGGTCTGGAACTTTTGTAATATGGTGGTTGAAATATTACCGATTATGCTGCGGTGCTCTGTACTTTTATATGTTTAAATAAATAAACAGATTTGATCCATAAAGCTTCTATTCTACTTGTTTCCTCAAAGTTGAGGAAAATGTTCTCATATGTTCCAGTAGACAATCCTGGAAGAAATTGGAATAACAACTTCCCGATAAAACAGGCGAGGCCTGGTACTTTCCTCTACTTCATCGGATTGATTGTTTTGGTGATTTCATCTTTATCTATTTCTTGAACTTGCTGATTAGAAATGTTATTTAGCTTTGGGAGATTCAGTTTCTCTCGACAGGCATGGCAATTATCCAGAGATGTTGGTTTATATAATTTGAGTCGAAACAAGCAGACATATTTATGGGATCTGTTTGCATGATTAGTGTCATATTTTTAATTGCAATATCTTTGTCTGTTCTCATTGTATATAAGAAGGTTCACCAAGGTCAACCCAGCCTTACGTTGTTCTATCATTTTTTTCTCTGATATTCTTCACTTAGTGTGAGCTATATTGATAGTTATTTTATTTCATTCGTATTTCATAGTTTTCAATTTGTATAAAATGTTCGTACCTTTGGAACATAGCTGACAGAGGGCACTCCTGGCAAGTACCTTGCAATAATGTTATTTTGCCTGATAATTGTCTGTTTACTCTAACACTTGCTAATATTGCTTTCGAAAGTATCTAGTTTCTGGGATTGCTCTCTTTTCTTATGTGACAATCTTAATCACCACTCCCCTTATTGTTGCTTTCATTGTGTCCCATGTAAATACTGCTGAGCTATTTATATTGATTTTCCTTAGAGAACATTTTTAAGCGCTATTTTTATTTGGTTATTTATAACATCTTTATTCATTCTCAATATTCTATCCTTGTTGATTTTCCGTATGAGTATCTATCTGCATGGAAATGCATGCATGGTCTGATACGAAGATCAGCTCAATTTTGGGGTTTGTTAATTTTGCAGAGAGAAATTATGATTAGAAGATACTCCATTCTGGTGAATGTGTTAGGAGGATGGGAGTAAAACATGTAATTACTATCTGTTGAGTTGTGCAGACACAAGTCATTTAGTTGGTTTAGTGTGCACAGATTCCTCAATTGTTTGTGGGCTTTGTATGGTCTGTGTTTACAAGTGGAATTTCAAAGTAAATTATGTACCAGGGCAGAACAGAGTTGCAGCCTGGGATTATTTTGGAGTTTGTCTGTATTGTGCTGAATTACTTATTCAAATTAATTCAGAATTATGTGTCATCCTCTGTTGGGACATATATATTTCATATGTAGACCTTGTTGTTACCTGTTATTTTAGTTATCAACCATCTTCCCAATTACTTTATTGCCTGCATTTTTTTAAATGAGCATTACTAACCCCCATTGTCGTTTTACACGCAGGTGAACATGACGACTCTTGAATCCAGTTTGTTACAGGTTCTTGTGGACCTATTTTGTTTTCTTGTAGAATGACAATACTGCTTTTGAGGTTTTTTCAATAGTCCAAAATCCTTTTCCTTTTATCTTAGTGGTTTCGCCCTTTGGTAGTATATTATTGGATGTCATTTTTGTCTATAACAAGTGGTTGGCTGACCCCACTCCGTAAATCTAACAATACATTGTTGTGTACTTGAAGAACTGAAAGTGTTGTTTGCATGTAAGGCAGAAAGCTGTACAGCCATGTCAGTGATGGAAGGTTTATTGTACAGAAGAAATGAAAGAAGTTAGAAATTAGGCTAACAGCATTAGGAATAGGAGTCACCAAGGAAAAAACAAAAATAAAGACAAACCCATAGAAGTTTCCTCTCTCAACCCTCTTCTCCCCTCCCTCCCAAAAGTATATTGTGTAAAAGTGGAGTTCCCAACAGGCAACTTCTCAGGCACCTAAATCTGGAGAACATCTATTACATTTAAATGAACAAAAACATGCTACAATTTTTAGAGGATAACTTCCTTCTACTAATGAAGCATACAAGTGTTTAAACAATTAAGCATGTAAGCATATTTAGTGAATAACGTCCTCCTACTAATGAAGCATTCAAGTGTTTAGGCATTGAAGCATGTACGCATATAACTCTAGAACACTGGTTCCCAAACCTTTAGAGCCATGACCCAATTTGTAGAACAACTTTCGTGACCCACCTAGCTTTAATGGACATAAGGTTGGTAATGTTTTTAATGTCACTAAAGCATTGTATGGCGGCACACTGTCATTTACAGACATCACATTTTCCATTGCAATGACCACTAAACTTGTACAGACATGACAGTTTTATTGAAAACTATACTGCACACAAATGATGTGTGGAAAATGTGAATATTTATCATGAATATTTATCATTTGTGCAACACTCAGTTAAATGTCTTGATTTGTTTTGATCATATTAAAATATTTGTTTCCATCACACTGCAAAATTACAAAAAAAAAAATCTGCTTCACTTTTGCGTTCCTATCTGCTGAATATGTAGAGTTCTTTTACAGGTACTTACTTTTTGTATTACATTACAAAACAATGACCTCCTACTACCTTTCCTTTCACAAACCTGCAACCCAGCAAGATTGTCACATAATTCACTCAGTCAGAAAAGGGAAGTAAAGTGAGAGGAATTTCTTCTTGTTAAAAAAGTAGCAATTTTCAAGAGAGACATCCTGAACTGTTACCCCGATCTTTGAAGCACAGCAAATGTGATAAGGTAAATACAGAATATATTGGCTTTTTCTACTTTCACTATAATGACGGCAGCGCATCTTGTGTGCGATCGTTATTGTAGTAAGCAAAAAAAACAGATCAAATTGCTCGGGAAGCTCTTCTCCGGTAGCCTGAACAAAAAGTAAAAAGGACTCCCTCTGCTACTGGTACCAGAGGGGCCTTTAAAGCCCTCTCCAGTGACAGCCAATGGCCATCTGACGCACCAAGGAGGGTTAGCCACAGGGCCCAGACCCAGGGATCCCATCCCCCAGGACCCAGCGCATGCATTTTTAGGGGGAAGGGGGCACAAGGCAACCCTCCCCGGGCCACTTTTGGCCCCAGGGACCTCATCACCCAGGGTCCAGCAACATATTTAAGAGGGAGGGGGCACATGCCCCCCCCCTCCTCGGTCAAATTTCAGCCCCTGGGACCCAGTTCCATGGGTGGGTACCCTGGTGCATCCACCACACTATTGTTTGGAACAGCGGGTGCAGCCCCAAGGCCCCACGACCCAAGCGAGCTCCCCGCATCCAGCAAGAGCCGGCATAGCTCCCACCCATAGGGAGAAGCTATAAGTGCTGCTCCCCGTGGGTGGGAGCAGTGTTAAGATCTGTAGCCCTGCGCACATCACTGCAGGCTGGGAAACAGATCAATCGTCCGCTCCCAGCGGGTGCAAGCATTTCTCAAGCTCCCATCTGCTGGGAGCAGAGTTGGTGTTTGCACCTGCTTGGCAGGAAATTTTAAATGGCTCCCACCAAGCAAGAGCAAATACAGGATGGGGTCCCTGGGGCCCAAATCAGTCCAGGGAGGGGGACCGCGTGCCCCCCTCCTCTCACCAATTCAGAAACTATAACTCTCTTTTCCACCCGGTTCCTGGTCCACCCGGGGATCTGCCAGGATCCATGGAGCCTCTTCATCCCTAGATATACAAAGTTTTGAGCATTAATTGCTGAAAAACTACTAAATTGATTTATACCAAAACACAAAAAGCACTCTTTCTGGCTCTACATCTAGCTTTCTGTCAAATTGTGTATTTCACGTTCAGTGGTTTAAGTTGTAGCTATATCTAAAGTTCCTATGGGAAAATGAATAGGGAAAACGTGTTTCGGGACCCTCCCTTTTACCTCAATTCCAGCTTGACAGATCACCCCGAACGTTTCCATGCGCAAAGTGGGCAAAAAAACAAAACACTTTTTTTGAAAGTTTGTGGAGATTTCTGAAATGGCGCCAAAGAAATTGGCAACACAGTAAATGCATTTCCTATGGAAACGCAATCCTAAATATAACACTATAGCTACATTATATATTCATATTTTTTTTTTTTGCCTGTTATTTAGTAGGACACAAGAGGTTCTTCCTTACCCCTGAAATCCTGTGCATGAGCTAACCTGCATCTCCGGGAACATTGTCCTTCATGGTGTGCAAAGAAATGCAGGAGTAAAAGGGTCGCTAGGATCGGGATTGCAATTGATGTTAATAAAGAATGATGCTGAAGTGTGTTTGTTCAGCTTACTCACAGCACACAGTTCAGAACCTGCATCTCGGGCAAACCAGTTTCTCTTTTAAATCTCTTTTATCTGCTCTGTTCACTGTCTCTGGCCTGGGGTTTGAAAGGCCTAATTTCGAGAAAGATCCCTCATGGCTATGAGTAAGCTGCAAGTGTCAAACAGGGAAGATGGCACTACAGGGGTAGCCAAATGGCAGACACCAATATTGATGCTTTGCTCAGTCAAATGCTATTGTGTACTGGGCACGGATATATTGAGGAGTGGCAGCAATAATCCATATCAGAGATGTACAGGTGATAAGATGGTGGCTTGATTGGCTTAGTCACCGGTCTGAAATGCAGTAAGATCCTGTCTGTTTCCTTCCTTCTTCACTTTTGCCTGACGTTTGGTCTCCATGTAGTTAAGCTCCTACAGCTGTTTAAAAATGTTGCTTTATGCAGACTTTCACAGTGTACATGTTGTATGGCAGAACCCCTTTCAGAGGGCCAAGAGTCAAGCAGGGTTTACTGGGCCCAAGCTTGGTGGATGAGGCCTTTCACTCCCGATGTCCCGGGCTCAACCTTATATGGAACCCGCTCAAATGGGCCAAGTACCCCTTCTGCACTTGACTGTTTGAACACAGCTACTACAGAGTCAAGGCTCCTTTGGGGGAATGTAGACAGAGATCAGTGAACACAACTTATAACTCAAAGTGCATACAGTACAAACAATAAATCAATGTCCAAGTACTTTTATAAGAAAAAAGTAGTATAATATTTCTAATCCTACACATGCAAACAAATACAGTATTCAAACACAACAACACAATCCCCATTAAGATAGGGGCTCTGTTCCCATGGGGAGCAGGGTCAAGACTGATTTGCATCAGCGCTCATGTTCACGGACGGGTAAAAGTTGATGCCACTGATCACTTTTACTTTGGGTGAAGGCAGGGTGGAGGGACGGGTGACGATGGAACTACTAGGAAGAACACCACTGATTGAGTGTGAGTTGATCTTGCTAATTCCGATGTTGTAATGATCTGTCCTTTTCCTTTTCTGCAATAAGTCAGCATTCTGAAAAAAACTGATTTGCATATGGTTGGGTCCAAAATGGGGTGGCGTGTGGGCAAAAAAACGATGGATTAAAGCCAGATTTTTGTGACTGGGGTGAATGTTTGCATTGCTTAGCGTTCCGTCCATCACCTGTTCTTTTTGTCTTTGTCGCCCTAAGTGGGAAGGGTATGCCCAGACGTGGGTCCCATGCTCACTATGCCACTGGATTTAAGCTAGCCTGGCTAATGGGGGATGGCACCCCAAAACCAGTCCCTGGATGTTTTTTTCCGGTCCCTGGATGCTTGTTTCCAGCCTAAGGAGGGGCTAGCAATTCGGACTGGACTGTTCCAATGGAGAGCAGGGTCAAGACTGAGTTGCATATGGCTGGGTCCAAACTTTGGTAGTGTGGTGGGCACAAAAACTAAAAAACAATGGGCTAAACCCAGATCTTTGTGGCGGGGTGGTGAATGTTTGCATTGTTCAGTATTCCATCCATCATCTGTTCTTTTTGGGGCTCTAGTAGTTGTCAGGCAAATCCCTGTTCCCACCCTTCTTTGTGTAACACGTTCCGGGTTATTCCCCATTCATTGGTGTCTGCATCCTGGGGGAAATGCACACTATTAGGCTGTACTATTCAGTTCTCCCAGGTCCCAAAGGCCCAGTTCAAGACTTACGTGGTCCTACAGCTCAGAAGCATTCTGCTTTATAGCAGGTGCCTTCAGGGCAAGCACTCGCGAGATCAGATCTTGATTGGTAAAGTCAGCCTGTTTGTGGTACAAGCAGCAGAATCAGGCTGGCCCAAACTCCCTCTCTGGAGTGGCACAGCCGGCTCTTTCCAGCAAACTAAGCAGCTTCCAGCTTTGCAGAGAGGTGACAAGTCAAGTTCTCCCCAGTGGAGGGAAATGCAATCCTTGGACCCTCAACTGGTGTCCATAAGGGTGCGGTGCCCTCCTCTGCGTTCTCCTGGTCCTTGCAGGTTAGTCAGGGCAGATCTCTAAGTGAGGCTAGACTTGCTGGTCGCAGTTTCACTCCAGCCCAGGGCAACAGCCAGAAGTCTTTGATGATTTGGTCACGGCAGCCTCTCTTAGCACATGGGGCTGCTGCGGTACCTTCCGAACGCAACGTAAATTTCTCGGGTGCAATCATCCACACCACAACAGCCCCTCCTGGCATGCAGGGTCATCCCTCAGGTGTTGAAAAGTCCTGGCACACTGGTCAAACAATTACTCCAACAGTGGTCCCCTCTCTGGCATACAGGGTCACTGCAACAAGACCACGTGGGCTCGGCACCCACCGCACAGTGCTCACAACCTGGCTGTCTACGGAGGCCATCTACTGGTATTCAGGGGAAGGTTCACCAAAAACAGTTCTGCACACAGGTTACAGCCCTATTAGCACCCATCAGAATCCTCAAACCTCATACAGGACGTCCTCGTGGTAGGGCTCCCCACAGGACCTCGCTCCCTCAAACAATCTCCTGTTCCTCACAGGGCAAAATGGTCCTGGCAAGCAGGCAGGAACTGGTGCTCTATGCTCCAGGGCAGGTGGTCTTGGTTTCCCTGGGTGATGTTCCCTCACCCAGCAGGGAGACTAGCAGGCTTTGCCCCCCACCCAGTCCTGGTCAAAGCCTTGCAGAGCTTCCCCTTCTCATACAGCCCATCTGGCTGCTTGACAGATGACAATATCTGGGTGGTTCAAACTCATTTCTTTTAGTCCTTTTCCAGAGACCAAATGTGATTTAGTGTCTGAGTCTTTGAGGTTTTATGTTGGGTTTCTGCTTCTTTTGTAGTGGACACTTCTGTCTTTATTTTATCCTGATGAAAGACGTCTATTACAACCAACTCCAAAGTTGATTGTCCCCAAACACCACTCATGGAAGTGGCCAGATTTCACACCTGGATGTCAACCACGGCAATATATGCATCCAAAGGCTAATCCTAGACCCCAGGCCTTCTCTTTATGATAACCTTATCAGCCCCATCTCTCCTTATGAGATGTGTCCAGGTCCCTTCCTTGTGATCTATTACTGAATCAAACAGGAGTCTTTTGAAGTGTTAAGGGAGTCTCTTCATTTTCCCTCCATCGTGTGTCCCATCCAGCTCACAGGAATGCAGCAATACACAAATCTGTCTGGGGGAATTCCTCTACTCTTCATGTCTTCATCAGGCAGACCTGGGCTTCTCAAAATAGAACCCAAGGTCCCGCATATAATGTACCATGAAAGGCCCATTTACTTATTGTACACATTCACAGTTCACTAACTGTCCAGCACTAGTACCTCCATACATGTACACATGCATTCAGTACACACACTCTGCATGCACTGTTCAGCACTAAAGATTTATTATACTTAACCAGGGTGTCTTATTTACAAACATACACTGCCAGCACACACACACCGTGTGAACACTGCACGACGCTTCACCCTTCATGTACTGTACTTCACGTAGGTAAACATACACCCGGCACATGCTCTCATTGTGCAGGCACTGCAGAGCTCTACATCTTTCATGTAATGCATTCCTCATGGGCAGACATACCCTCAACACATGCACTGATCTCACATATACTACATAGTACTGCTCTATCCCTGCACTGTACCCTTCCCAAGCACACGGAGCCAGCGCAGTCACTTCTTCGGCACTACGCAGCACTCCACATCTAACTGATGTAGGCCAAGGGTGAGTGAAGCACCAAGCAGAAGAACATTTAAGAAGGTGAGTGAGCCTGTAGGCCTCACTCCAGTGAGGCAGGGTAAAAAGGTCGTCTTCGCTACTCCTGGTAACTACAAGGTATGCTGACACCACTGTGCTTCTGCTCCGTAGCTCCTGGTGAAGGGGGTAGCCTTCCACCACTATGAGGGTAGCATGTTTGGCACCCCTTCCTGTCCAACAAGACGCACAATCTGTGAGACAGGCCTATGTCATGGAACTCGCGAATGATCCTTGTTCACCTATAACAAACAAAATCAGCACTAGAGATCCAGACAACAGTATAGCTGGGCACCTAAGGCAGGGATACAAGTCTTTACCATGCAGAAGACTTTTCCGTCCCAACTGTATAGTTGTGATGCAGGTGCAAGAAGGCTTGATTTTAGTTCAGCGAGTCTATCACCGCCACCATTTTGGTTCAGCTGGGCACAATTGTACGGTCCTTTTCTTCCTTGACAGCAGGAATTTTAAGCTCTGGATTTCATGCGTTATGTGATCGTGCAGCATTCAGGAGTCATGAGGTTTTTTTGGGTTTTTTTTTTTAAGCTGCGCTGATTCAATTAAGGTGGATGTTATCCAGTGCTCCCTAGGTTAAGCGGAGCATCGGGATTAAGCAACCATCTTCTCCAAGCCACCGGGAATTTCGCGGTATTAACTCACATGGGATGATATTTTAATAAACTTTATTTACAACACAATATTTTTGCAAGATGATATTTAGGCCATAATACCCTAATACGTTAATAAGGCAGCCACAGATTAAAAAATTTTTAAATTTTTTTTAAAAAAATGCATATTCTCTACTTGAGCGGAGACGTTCTGTTCCTAAAACTGAAAACAGCACTACACCTCAGACCAGGGACAACGTCTGTCAGAGAGGGCAAGTGAATAAGTAGAATAAGTGAAATCCAAGAAGTAAGAACAACCTTCCTCTCGTACAAACAGAATACCTTCCATGCAAACAACACCATACAAAGCAATGCAATTTGATGGAAAATCCAAATGTACTCTATTTTTGTGCTGAGTATGCAACGTTTTGCCTTCAACGCATAGTTCTATATCTTGCAAAATAATTTTATTGCTACAGGGTCTTATATGTTGGGGTATTGCCATATTCTTAACCTCCAACCCACAGATCAAGGCTGAGAATAAGTATACAAGTAAATAAGAAGTGACTTCAGAAAAAGGACTCTTCTGATCTGTTTTTCTCCCTTGGAAAATAGTTTTATTGCTTTAGGGCCTTAAGTGTTGGGGGTTTTCCATCTTCTTTCAAACCCAACAACCCACAGAACAAGGACTGAGAATAAGTATAGAAGTACATAAGAAGTGACTTCAGAAAAAGGACTCTTTTCATCTGTACGTCTCCCTGGCCGCTGCAACATCACTAATCGTATTTGGTGTCCAGCTCCAGCTTTTCTACACACAATGATAACATCTAGAACAGGGGTCCCCAACCTTTGTATTAACAAGAGCTACTTCTGCTCAATGAAAATCATCCTGAGCTACCAATAGTATTAGTGCGGTACACATTTGACAAGATTACATTAGTGGCCACCCTATTCAAGATTACCAACCGTGAGCATCTCAGTGCATGATTGCCAGCCATAATGTAAAAAAGGCTTAGGTCAAAGTGAAATCCCTTTACAAGGGTAATAAATAGCCACAGCTGCAATGCCCCCTGGCAGCAAAGTAATAATAGTAGTAATACCCCTCCTAATACTGCATGGTGTATCATTCAAATATCAGATTTAAATATATTTTGAAAATTATGGGTTTTGAAAATAGATTTTCATGTCGAATATACACTTTCCAATTTTGGTATACTTATATTAATTCAACTAAATAAAAGCTTCTAATTGAGTATGCTGGGCTGAACACAGGAGGTAGGTGGAGAGCTACCAGTGGCTCACGAGCTACTCGTTGGAGAAGCCTACTCTAGCATCGGATGCCGTTTTTATTGATTTGTTCCCTTTCTGCTCTTGAAGTCTTGTGCTTGTGTCTCTTTTGGCCAGCAATTACCTTTATAAAAATGCTTCAACTTCACATAACCCAGCTCATCGCCTCTACTACACTTAGCAACATTCAAAGGTCAGAGCTGTCCGACAACAAACAGCATGAGAAAGAGAATATTTGTAGTTAAGACACAAGAACATACCTCAAAGTCCGCTTTTAATGCTGTTTCAAGTATTTTTTCTAGTTCCATTTTCATGGACAGCTCCAGCTCCTGCCGGATAACCTCTTGAAATTGAGACATCCCACCCCCAGACATCGCTTTGCTAAAATCTGCAAGAGACAAAGAAGCCAACAATATTAGAAATACATTCCTCTCAAGCCTATACAACAGTTAATAAGTACAGATTCATCATTTATATAATCAGTCATGCAGTAAAATTATTCCTAACCATACCATTATTACATTTTAGTTAAGGGGAAAAGGGGTACACCAAAGGACGAGTGTCTGGCTCGTATTATTTTAAATTTTAAAGGATGCATAATAGTGGTAGGAATTATAAACTCATGCAGACTGCGACACATGAAAAGCCTATTACATCATAAGAAGAACAAGTTTTTGTCCATTACCTGTACTGCGAACATTGGCATAATGTAAAAAGTTGCCTTTATAAAAACAGCAAATAGTAAACCACGGTAAAAACACAACATAGCACTGCTGAGAGTAACCTTGCTTTGGAGCATAACCTTGCTTAAGGCCACCTACTCCAGGTCTACTGCTATATCAGTGATATATGCCAAGATTTGCAAGAGTTCAATTGGTTTTCCAAAGCAAGCAGATAGCTTACCACCTATTTGCGACATGGGATTTTCTTTATGGCTTTTGTTCCTTGTTAAATGTATAATACACTTCCACTAATGGTGTTGGCTTTCAGAGTGTTTTTCTTGACCGGTTGCTTAGAGGCAGGACCCTTATTCTAAAGGCTACTTGCAGCAGCCTGCATACTTCATGCAAATGGTAGCAGGTTGGAGTCTGCATGTCTTGTGCAAGTGGTTGCAAGCCAAAACATGCATGACTTGTCCGAAGGATTGCAGATCGAAGTCAGCATGCCTTGCCCTGATCAGGTATAAGTGAAGCAATGAATGGTTGGAAGAATGTGCTTGAAGAAAAGCCCAAATGTGAAGAATATGACATTGTGGCTGGGGCACTAAGGGGTGCTCTGAGAATTCTGGATGGATGCTGCACTTTTTTGCATGCCTGGTTCTGGAAGTCAGCGAGGAATGCAGCGTGCATTAACATGCAAATCCCCATTGACAAAAAGCATTAGCAAAGCCAAAAGAACTCACCTTTGAGATTTATCGGCTTTGCAAATGATTTTTGGCTAGCATGGCCAAAAAAAAAAAGGCCAACATCATTTGTTACGGGAGCAGACATGCTACCACAAAATGTTGCTTTTTTAAAATTTAAATCTTACATTGGAGGAGCAAGTCGGAGAAGGAGCACGGTTAAGCAATGCATAGGGTAAGAGGAGCAACATGTAGGGAGAAGGTAGACCCACACGAGGCACAATACAGGGCAAAAGGGGGAAGAGTCCACCACGAGTGCAGAGACAAAGAGGCACAAGGGTGAGAGAGAGCAACATGAGTGCTGGTCGGTGGGGTATGGGGCAACAAGCGAGATACAGCAACGTGAAGCATGTGCTCAGAGAAGCACAAGGACAAGAGAGCAATAAGGTATGCAGGGTGGGGAGAGGAACACAAGGTAGACTGCTGGAAAGCACATGCAGTCAACATGGAGTGCTTACGCTAACAGAAAAAATGGTTTGGTAAATGTCAGTAGTGAAAGGTATAAAAGCCAGCCAATCACAGAGATGATAAAGATGCTAGTCTCAAGGGCAGAGACAAATACAAGATTAACAAGCTGTAACAAGGAAAGCCAATGAAAAAGAAGCAAGCACATGACAGGGACAATAAAGTCAAACAATGGTAAGCAATGGGCAGACTATAAATCCAAGTAGGCCCTTGGTAAGTCCATAATAGGTCTTTTGCAGGAGCTGCTCACAAGAGGACGGATTGGTAACAAAGTGCTGCACAAGTATCTGTTAAGAATCAGGGACTGATCAGTGCAATTGTAGGAAAGTTATGTGAAGTGTAGAAAAAGACAAGTCCATTTGTACCACAAGATCGCCTACTTTTGCAAGTCATAATTGAGTGCCTGATACAAAATTAGCATATTTATAGTAGTTTCGGCGCCTGAGTAAATACTCTTTGGGTATTGAACCATGTACAAAATGCACGTTCAGTATTTTCGGTGTATTCAGTACCTACATTTTGGAAGAAGTTTGTGTATCTAGTCCAAAATTCCTGCTATACGTAGATCTAGTCATTCCTACTCTCACTTAGGAAAACCTTTAAAATAATATGAATCTCTCCTAGACTCATTGGAAAACATGGTACCAGGAGGCGGATGTAGAAAGGTAAAAAAAAACAAGCTCTTTCAAAATAAAAGGGGCAGAAAACAATTCAAGCAAATTCAATTTGTTCACTGAAGATACTATGTAAACGCACATACCTAACTACATAACACTCCCTCACAACAAATGCAACTAGGAGCTTTAAATTGAGTGAGGTACGATACAACAAGCACTGACAAAGCCAATAGGTTTTGCATTTGAAAAGCGTTCATGTTTTAGCTTTCACGCTGCTCGTCTTTGATGGTGAACAGCATTGCCAAAAAGAAAAAAAACAGGAAAAATGCTTATTCCTGATGAAGAAGAAGACTGTACACGAAGTAGTATCAAGTATGAAAGCAAAGTTTATTAGGACAATAGTCCATAAAACATTCTGAAAATAAAAACCTGTACGGTATAAGAGTGACTTGAGACCCACAAGCCCCCATGAACAGGTCACCTTATACAAACCCACCCCTAAAACTCTATTTGACAGCTAATATAAAATGGGCAATTCCTAAGCCCACATCAAAATAGAGCATTTCGGATGACAGCGCTATAGCCTCCAACCTTTGCAAAATTCAGTATTTTAAAACAAGGGTCTTAAAAACGTTATACAAATTGGGGTAAAAATAAAAACACAATCAATGAGTACAGTGGACAAAGGAGCATTTTACATTCAGGGGTCAAGAACAGGCACCATTACCATCCCAGAGCACATTACACCAGTTACCGGATGAAAAGTTTGGGTTACAACCCAATCTTACCTTTAAAATTTTGTTCTGTAATCTGGGGGTCCGGTAACTGAGCCTGATAAGGAAAAACCATGTTTAGGCCCAGAGTATTTAGTGAGTAGCTGATGTAGGGCTTCTCTCTCAGATAGGCCAAATCAACAGCCCCAGCAACATCATCCGCAGATTCTCTCAGGTTGAATTTACTAGGAAAAGGGGACCAAACTACAATAGTACTTGGCATGCATGTTTGAGATTTCTTAGCCTTTTCCTTGCTTCATTTGTCCACCTTTTTTCACTGCCTTACACCGCATCCCAACACAGTTTAGACAACTTTTGGCCGACACTATTCATCGAAAGCCTATTAGAAAGCCTGAACAAGCTAGTCTCAGGATACAAAGACCCCATGCCTACCTCGAGTCTCTTCACCTTACATCCCCCCACGATTACCCTTCCTCTTTCTTCCCCTTCTCTCCCCCTCCCCATTTCATATGACTATTTCGTCTCTCCCCTATACCAAGATCAACCCCCCTCCACACAACCCTATCCTCGCTCCCCCTCCCCTTAGCACCCCCCCCCACCTGTTTTCCATTTTTCTTCAAAATAAGGGTACAAAACTCAACTATGCAACTGGGAATTTTTACTTGCCTGTCAGTACATGCATATATGCTCACAATGGAAATAATTGTGGTGAAAGAACAAAACAATGTTTTGAAAGCTAAACAGTTTGTTTATATGCTGTATGTACCGCCTTATATATTCTTAATAAAACTTTTTAAACTTAAAAAGAAAGCCTATTAGAAAATCTTAGGGCCCGGGGAAATACCAACAAATCCAGGAAATAATATTCAGCTCCCTCCTTATACCCTGAACCATAGTACTGGGAGACGGCCCCCTCCAATGGGTCCCAATTACAAGAGGGGTCCAGGGCAAGTACTGCAGCTTCATACAGCCCCAAGGGAGGTATTTTCCCTTCTTGAGCTTTCAATAGAGGGTAAGGGCCAGGCATCCATACTTCAGTTGAATCGGACCAGGCAACTCGATTGCAGCATAGACTGCTGCTTAATACAACCCATGTGTGTCTCATTTTAAGTTATGGTTGAAAGATAGCCCTAGGTCTTTAAAGGAATTCACTACTTCAACCTCTCTTGAATACAGATGCTACTTAAATGAGTTAACTTTTTGCCCCAGAAAACAGCACCTTAGTTCTCTTCAGATTGATTTTGAGAGACTTCTGTTCACTATATGCTTCAAGTGTATATTGTTTCCTCTCAAAACCGACTGTAATCTAGCAGAATCAAACCATATAACAGGCAGGAAATGCTGATTCCCAACTTTGGGGGAAAATGACTTCGCTTGGGCTTTTGTTACTGGGAGGTCAGCTAAAAATAAGCTAAAAAGCAGGCGGGTGAGCACACACTCTTGCTGTGGGCAAGGCCTTTTCTAAGAAAGCCTAACAGATTTGTCTTACTCGACCTGTGCCGAATTGTCTGTGTGCAAAAGCTGTAAAACACGAAGGAGGTCAGTTGGGAGCTTCCAGCCGAAAACTTTCTCCCAAACGAGTTCTATGTCCACCGTGTCAAAGGCTGTCAGGAAGTCAATAAACAACATATCCTTTGGTTCACTTCCAGGGCCTTCACAATAATGGTCCAGAGAGGAAAGCAATGGTCTATAGTTGAGTGATCCTCCAGGAGTCCACCTCGCTCAATCGGAATAATTGTGAATTTATTATTAATTATTTATTCATTTATAAAGGCAGAATTTTAGAGAACACTTTGACTGAGATGTCCAAAAGGTTAATCAATCTATAACGTGAGGGATCCAAACCATTTCCCATTTTAATATGGGCTTCTCTATTGATTTACTCCATGACTGGGGGAGAGGCCAGTTGAGGCTATATAGCAGAACAGGAGGGAGAACACCCTTTTACCAATCGCTATGGGCCTTAATTATCGCAGCCAGGATTTTGTCAGGACCAGCTGCTCTTGATATTTTAGGCTAACGATTATCAGTTTTACCTCTTACTACGAATCAGATGGAATGGAAATTCATATCGACTATACAGTTACGACTGGCAGAGTTAGGAGGGCTACCATACAGATCAGCCAGATACGTTGCCCAAGTATCCATAGGAATCAGGCATGTAAGCGTCTCCACATCCACTCCCCCTAGCAAACCATTAGATACAATGGGCAAAATGTCAGTGTGATGACACATATGCATACATTTGTCATCATGCATGCACTCATATGCGTCCTGATGGTGGGGTGGGCATTTTTTGTTTCGTTTTCAGACGCCTATCATGGAGATGAAAATTAAATAACACAAAAAGTGAGCGTTCATTACAGCGGCAGGACTGGCCCAGTAGCACATTTCAGTTGCTGTGCATTCCAGAAAAGAAGAAAAACAAAACAAAGTGTGGGATAATTAATATGACTTTGCTCAAATTATACTGCTCTGCAGGACAGGAATGTATTGTGCAGTGTAGCATCTATTCCTGTGTAGTACACAAAGAAAACACAAACAGAATCGCATGTTCCAATGGACCAAACCAAGCGAAAAGTAAACCTTGTTAGACATGTATCATCAACCTGTCCTGGCTTTGTGCCCTGATTGATTGCAAAATGGCCGCCGCGACGGATGCTCCTCGAGGAGCTCCTGAGGGACGGGATCACTCTTTTGTGTAAATCCCGATTTTTCCCCTGACCGGCGTCCGTTTCTCAGCTTCATCGCTCCCGACGGAGATCCCGAGAGCAGCGCTCCAGTCGGTGAGCCTGGTCTCCCGCGACGAGGGAATCAGCGCTCCCGACGGTGAGCCCGGTCCCCGCGACGAGGCGAACAGCGCTCCCGACGGTGAGCCCGGTCCCCGCGGCGAAGGGAGCAGTGCTCCAGACAGAGAGCCCGGTCTCCCGCGACGAGGGGAACAGCGCTCCCGACGGTGAGCCCGGTCCCCGCGACGAGGCGAACAGCGCTCCCGACGGTGAGCCCGGTCCCCGCGGCGAAGGGAGCAGTGCTCCAGACAGTGAGCCCGGTCTCCCGCGACGAGGGGAACAGCGCTCCCGACGGTGAGCCCGGTCCCCGTGACGTGGGGAACAGCGCTCCCGACAGAGAGCCCGGTCTCCTGTGACAAGGGGAGCAGCGCTCCCGACGGAGAGCCCGGTCTCCTGCAGCGAAGAGAGCAGCACCCCTGACGTTGAGCCTGGTCCTCGTGCGCCGTTCCGAAGTTTCGGATCGCATCAGAGGAAACGTGAGGAAGCGTCCTCTCCTGGAGCAGTCGGTCATCCGGGATTGTGCCGGGACCCGACATTCGCACGCAGCCTCCATCCATCTGGCCGAGGTAGGCACCAGACACAGTTGATCATCGGGGAGTGATTCAGGTACAGTCCTTTGTCCCTGGTACGGCCAGAGGGAGGGCTGGGTTTTCTGGGAAAGCCTCTCCGGATCTCCAGTCCTTTCAGTCCTGGGGTGGCACCCCTTTGCTTGGGGCCGTAGGTCCCTGGATCCAGCAGGGCACTGAAGCTGTTGCTGGCCCTGAGTCCTGGTGGTGTGGAAGACCCGCCGTGGGTCTCCGTGAGCCGCCGTTCAGGGGAGGGCGGAGGACTGCTCTGCATCTTCTCCTGGCAGCCAGAGAGGAAGGCTGCTCCTTCGGGCTTGTAATCTCGATATCGCCCTGGCGCTGTTTCCCTTCAACTTCGAGCTGCCTCTCCTTCCGGCCCTCTGTCAGCCCCTTGCCCTTTGGGGTGCCCCCCCCTGGGTATATGATTTTCACTGCTGATCCTGGCAGCTTTAACAAGATGGCCGCCACGACGGACGCACCTCGAGAAGCTCTTGAGGGTTGGGATCATTCTTTTTTTATGTAAGTCTTGATTCTCCTCCTTCCCTCTGGTGACCATTTCTCACCATCTTTGCTCCCACTGGATGAGACTGATGCTGGACCTGATCTCCGCTCTCCCAGAGCCTTGCCTCCCTCCGCAGTTGATCTGTCTTTGCTCTTTGGCAGCTGAGGGCATCCTTTTCAGTGTCTTTGGTCCCGCCGGGTGAGTCAGACTGGTCTAAGTCTCCGCTCTCGCCCCGTCCTCTGAGGAGCTGTTTTCGCCAGCTCATGCTCGTGGGATCCTACCCGACCGCCTTATGTACTGAGACGGCAATTGGGCATTCTTCTGCGTCCCTGATCCCACTGCCGGGCTACGGGCGTTCTGCCCGCCCTGAACAGCCTGAGTCTAAGGCAGGACCGGACTCCCACCTCCCGGAGTCTCATCTCTGGCTCCAACGGTTAAGGAATCTCCTCCCCCGACTCTGACCCGCGAAGAGCCGCCTGACTACACCGCCCCTAAAGGCCCCCACCCTGGGCTGGTCTACTAAAGCCCCTTCCCTGGCCCAGCCTTGGAGGTGCCCCCATCTCCGGTCTTCACCCATGAGGAGCTGCCCATCAACCATCTGTGCCGACGCTGAAGACCCCTAACCTGGGGTAGCCCTCCTGTTGTCCTCATCCTCCTGATGTCGCCCCCCACAGGATACAACTCCTCTTCCATTTCCCCCTTCCTCAAACCCCATGGGCCCAACTCCTTCTCCATTTCCCCCCCTAATCACCTCTCCCCCTCTGCGCTGAAAAACTTCAAACGCAAACTTTCCAGGCAATATCCGGAGCTGCTTCTCGTGGACACCTATTTTACTGCTCATAAAGGCCCGAAAAAGACTGATCTCATCTTCTTCACTAGACGCCCGGCTAAATGGAACACCCTCCTCACTACTCACCTCCACCCCTTCAAGTCTACTAATATCCCTTACGGTTGCAAACTCTCTATCTCCAGCTCCCCGGCTTTCCAGGGAAATCTCATCATCTCCATCTTCAGAAATGGAACCATCATGATTCAAGCAAATGACTCCAACTTCCGTGCCTTTGAATCCTTATTCCCTGCCCTTAAGTCCACACTCCCTCCCCCCCAATCCACCCCCAGCCCTTTGACACCCCTCCCCACCCCCATTACTCCCCTTACCACCACCCCTTGCACCCCCCCGGCTCCCAGTGCCGTCAACCCCACCCTGTCTGTCCCATCCATCCCCACTTTCCCCTCTCACCTTAATCAAGCCTCTTACTCCCGCAACCTCAATACCCCCAGTTACTACGCCCTCCCTGTCTCCTCCTCCTCTACTCCCCTGATCCTCCCCCACATCACCTCTCCTCTCCCCGAACCCCCCTTCGACTCCCCCCCCTCTATCGCCCCTCATTCCCACCCTCTCCCCCGGATCTCCTCTAGACCCAACTTGTTGACTTGTAGTAACTTTCTTACCAAGCCTGCCTCCCCTTTCCCACCTTACCCTTACTCCGACTCTAACTCCTCCCACTCCTCAACAGCCTCCCTTAACCTTCTGCCCAATGATCCTATTTCCCATCGTAATCAATCCCCCAGCCCCTTCCTAAGAAGAATTTTTCCTCCCACTCCTTCACCCCTAATTTCTCTCCCTCCACCAACATTAATTCACGGCTCTCCAACCTTGAATCCCAACTAAAACTCATCACTCAAGGCATTAACAAACTAGCGAGAAGCCTTGACTCACTGTTCCCCCCTGTGCCGACCCAGTCACTCTTGCTTCTATCGGCCAACAACTCTTCCCAGTACATCCACTGGCCCTCTATTCCCCTTCCTCGTAACACCCCGAGACCTAGAAGAACCAGCCCTCCTCTATCCCATAAGGAAGCCACCATTCTCGCTCTCTCCTATAACCCCCCCCCTCCCCACACCGCCCCCCCCCCTCCAACATTCCAGTCATCACCGGTCTCAGGAGACAGCATATACAACCTCCCTCTCCCAGACTCCCTGCCCAACTCGTCATTATCCCCCCTCTCCCTTCCAATTCCGAGCCTAAGATCCATCCTCGCACCAACTGCATGCTCATCAACTGTAGATCAGCAGTCAAGCACGCTACGGATCTTGCTGACGCTATCCTCAGCCATAACATTGACATTGCCTTCATCACAGAGACCTGGCTAACCGAACTCTCTCAACCAATCCTGGACACCCTTGTCCCTCCCGGCTACTCTATCTACAACAAAGAGAGAAAGAACCGACGGGGGGGAGGTATTGCCATCATTCACAAAAATACCATAGAAATTGATTTCAAATAAACTCTCATTTTCAATTCCTGTGAACACTTGAACGCCTCCTTGAAGACCAACGCCAACTCTAAGGTGTCCTTCCACCTTCTCTACCACCCCCCGGGTAATACCCAACCTTTTGCGGATCACCTAGCTGACCTAATAACTCACTGCTCCCTCTCTGACCCCAACTTTATCATCTTGGGCGATCTCAACCTTCGCTGGAATGATGAGAACAATGCACTCATTCAATCCCTACATGACCTCCTTCACAGCAACAACCTTTCTCAACACTGCAAGGGCCAAACCCACAGCAAAGGTGCTATACTAGATGCGATCATAGCACATAAAGATTCCCTCAAGGTCGTTGACATCCTTCCTGTCGACTGGTCAGATCATCACATCATCCTTTTCCATCTCAACTTTATCCCCCAACCCACTCCCCATCCCCAAAAATCCTTTAGTTGGAAAAGAAATGTCAGCCAAATCCCCTTATCTACCCTTGAAGAAAAAATCACCTCTCTTCTTCCCCCCCCCTCGACCATCCTCTCCACGACGGACTTAACCACCCACTACAATTCAACTATAACTACCATATTGGATCAGCTTGCCCCTCTAAAACTGAAAAAACTGCGAAATATCCCATCTAGAGCTTGGTTCAACAATGATCTCAACTCTGAGAGAAGACAACTCAGAGCCACGGAAAGACTTTGGAGATCTGACCCCTCCTCCACCCACTTAGATCAGCTCAGATGTGCACGGAGAAGGTACAAAAAACACATATATAATGAAAAAAGATCCTTCTTCCAGAATACCCTTGACAGAGCCAAAAACCGTCCGAAAGAGCTCTTTAACATCATTAAACAACAAACGACCAAACCTACTCCCAACCCCTTACCCACCACTGAGACCACCTGCGTTAACTTTGCCAACTTCTTCAACGATAAAATCACTGAGATTGAACGTTCTTTAGCAAGGGACTCTCCCCCCCAACATTGTGCCCCTCCTCCCATCCACTGTCAATCTTACCCCCACTCTATACCCCTCTGACAACTCTTCCCCCCTAACCGAGATCACTCTCCCCATCCGGTCGCATCGGCCGGCCCCTGCCAACTGGAGTTCTTTCCAACCCCTCCTGGTATCGGACATCTCCAAACTCATGTCCTCCTCCAAAACCTCCTCCCACCTAGCTGACCCCCTCCCTTCCTCCTTGGCAAAAAAACTCCACCAGTCCCTCTCCCCTACTTGGACAATGATCATCAATAGCTCCCTTCAGACTGGCGTGTTCCCTGACTGCCTAAAACTAGGCCAAATCACGCCAATTTTGAAGAAACCAGGAGCAGACCCGAACAACCTCCACAACTACAGACCTGTCTCCAATCTTCCCTTCCTGGCCAAAATTCTCGAAAAATGTGCTCTCCAACAATTAACCCAACATATTGACTCCAACAGCCTCCTAAACCCTCTTCAATCTGGCTTCAGGAAAGGCTGCAGCACTGAATCCGCCATCCTCAACATTGTAGATGACCTCCTCATCTCTCTTGACTCTGACAGACCCTGCCTACTCATTCTCCTTGATCTTACAGCAGCTGACACTGTCGACCATAAACTCCTTCTCGACTCCCTCCAAAAGAGAGTAGGCATTGAAGGCACTGTCCTCCGCTGGTTTTCCTCCTTCCTACAAAACCGTACACAACTAGTAAAGCTTCTAAACTCGACCTCGCCCACCTCCCCCATTACCCGAGGGGTCCCCCAGGGTTCTGTCCTCTCTCCAACCCTCTTCAACATCTACATGGACCCTCTTACCACTATCCTCACCCGAGCTAATATCCCCTTCCACCTCTATGCGGATGACACGCAACTCTATATTGAACTATCTTCCTTAGATGACATCCACCACCTGAACAATACCCTTAAAGAAGCCCTTTGCTGGCTCTCTCATAACCACCTCAAACTCAATCATGAAAAGACGGAAATACTCCTCCTCTCGAAATCTAACCAGCTTCCTCAACTGCAAGAATGGCTAAAATCTATTGACGCCCTTAATTGCACTCTCTCCCCATCTACCACGGTCAAATCCCTGGGAATCTCTCTGGACTCTAACCTGACCTTGCAGGACCATATCAAGTCAAACGCTAATAATGCCTTCCGCAGCCTTAAACTTCTTCACAAAATCAAATCCTTCATACCCCACGATGACCTCAAACAGGCCACTCAAGCACTGGCACTCTCAAGACTAGACTATGGGATCTCTATCCTCACTGGCACGGCCAAATCCCGACTCGCCCCTATGAGGTCCACTCTTCATGCAGCAGCTAGACTAGTGACAGGAACTAACAAATTTGACCATATCTCCCCAGCCCTGAAGAACCTGAAATGGCTCTCGATTGAGGCCCGCTGCCTGTTCCGCACTGCCTGCCTGACACACAAAGCCCTTCACACTGGAAAACCTGAATACCTCGCTAACAAGCTAGTGAAAGCTGGTCAAACCAGATCTCTGAGAAGCACAAACTCTCTCCTCCTCCTCCTTCCGAAACCAAACAAGCAAAAAACTTGATCATGCTCATTCTCTAACAACGCTCCGAGAATATGGAACTCCTTACCCA
Source organism: Pleurodeles waltl (assembly GCF_031143425.1). Lineage (NCBI taxonomy): Eukaryota > Metazoa > Chordata > Amphibia > Caudata > Salamandridae > Pleurodeles > Pleurodeles waltl. The sequence continues at coordinate 440,302,078 of NC_090444.1, read as the reverse complement.
TCCACATCAGATCTAACACCTCCCACCTGTCCTTTAAGAAACTACTGAAAGAATTCCTCCTAAACAACCCCTCTCAGTAATAAGGGTCTCTCCCTCTCCACCCCCCCTTCCCCGAACTGCCACCCTTCTATCCGTGAGAACCCACTTGTACCCCCATTGTACAAAATGACTCTTGTCTTGTTGTGTTTCTTATGTTTATTCTTATGTTTATCATGTTTATTCTTATGTTTACTTCCTGTCATGCTGTAAAGCGCTCTGTTACCCTCTCGGTCTTGCTAGCGCTATAGAAAACTCTTAAAAATAAAAAAAAATAAAAAATAAATAAAGAAGGTTGCATTCTGAGACTTTTAGTCACTTCCTTATAATGAAGTATTAAACTAGAAGCCTCAGATTGCAGTGTGCTGCAAAGTAGCCTAAGGTGTCATTATCACGTGGGGTCACTTCGCAACTTTGTCATGATGCCACAGACTGGGCAGGTAAATAATTCCAGCTGGTAAAGTCATGTTGGCTAAAAAGCTAGGACTAGCTCAGGTTTTTGTGCGTGAGGCCCCATGCTAGTTATCTGTACACTAATACACGTGCTCAAGCTACGAAATGCCTGATGTCAATTCAAATTGTGGTTTGAAACACCCCTTCCTAAAAATAAGCATTCTTGTATAAAAAAAAAAGTGATTATTAACTGCTGTTTCACAACAGAAAGCATGTGACATAGTTGTGCTCTTTAGTATCGAGAACATGAGTTGCCTTTTTTTTGCCATTAGCAGTAGCCAACAGTCCAGTTGTAGTAAGCTGGTTCTGTATATACCATATCAAAATGAGATATAGATGGTCATTTTGAACATGGCGGGCCACACCGCCACATTAAGAACACCTTGAGGGCCGCCATCGGCAGCCCTCACTCACCACCAGGCTGCCTCCGTCAGGCAGCCTGGCGGTGGTCAGAATCATTATCCAACAGGGCAGCGGTGCTGCCCCTCGGATAATGATCCCTAATCCTCCAGCCTTTCCCTGGTGGGGAAACTCGCCAGGGAAAGGCTGGTGGAGGCGGTGCCCCACCAGCAACACAGGGCAGGCTGGGTGCAGAGGTCAAAATAGGGCAAACTTAACCTGGGCTTCTATGGAGACAGGGGGTACTCAGATTCAGGCCTACCTGCAGGTAAGTACCCACGGCTAGGAGGGCAGACCAGGGGGGATTTAAGGAGCACTGGCGGATCACAAGTGGGACCCACACATACAACCTCAGCGGCACAAGGGCGGTCAGGTGCAGGGTGCAAACAGGAAACCGGGGTCCCAATGCTGGTCTAAGAGGGAACCCGGGGGGTCACTTAGAGGCTGCAGGTGAGGTCAAGGAGATCGTCTTGGGTAGATCACAGACTGGACAGGGAGGAGGGCCGCCTGCTGAACGCTGCTGCACTGGAGGTCGGGTTCTCGAAGGCCTGGGTGCTGCGGGTGCAGTGTGTCTTTACGCCTTGAGCTTTGCAGTCGGGGGTCCTTGGGATTCCCTCTGCAGGCGTCACCCTGGAGGAGTGTAGAGGTCAACACACGATGGGCACTTGCTCAGCACTGCCTGGGGATCCTTTCTAGCTGGTTGGGCCACCTGGACCCGGACCGTAGGCGTCAGGTGCAGAGTGGTTAGGACTCACGCATTCCAAGTAAGGTGGGAGTCTTTGGTCATTGGTTTGTTCTGGGACAGGGCCGCTGTCCACAGGTGTTCTTGGCCCTTTTGGGTGCAGGGCAGTCCTCTGGAGCTTGGCAGAGGTTGCTTATCCTGTTGGATGCATTGCTGTTCTTTTGTAGGTTCTCTGATGCAGGAGACATGCCGGTAGGGCTGGGGCCAAATCAGTTGTCTTCTTCCTTCTTCTCTGCTGGGGGTTTCAGTTAATCAGTCTTTCTTTTTCTGGTCAGGTCTGGTGAGCTGGGTTCAGGGAGGCCTTTAAATACAAGATTTAGGGGTGTTACAGGGGTCCGAGGGCAGTAGCCAATGGCTACTGTCCCTGAGGGTGGCTACACTCTTCCTGTGCCCACTCCATTTGGGAAGGGGGATACATTCCTAACCACATTGGTCCCGATCCTCCAAATCAAGAGGGAGGATTCTGCAGGGAGGGGGTCACTTCAGCCCTGGGCACCTTAGGGGTGGTCCCAGGTGAAGTGGTCACTCCTCCTTGTTTTTCCTAAGTTTCCCACCGAACTGGCCTCCAAAAGTGGGGCTTTGTCCAGGGGTGGGCGTCTCCACTAGCTGGAGTGCCCTGGGGCACTGTAACACGAGGCCTGAGCCATTGAGGCTCACGGTCAGGTGTTACAGTTCCTGCAAGTGGGAGGTGTGAAGCACTTCTACCCAGAGCAGGCTTTGTTTCTGGCCTGTGAGCACAAAGGCCCTCACCGCATGGGGACAGAAACTTGTCTGTTAGTGGCAGGCTGGCACAGACCAGTCAGTCCTACACTAGAGGATTGGGTAAAATACAGGGGGCATCTGTAAGATGCCCTCCATGTGCATCTTTTAATAAATCCCACAGGATGGAATTATTGGTAATGGTTTGACCCTCCAGGGAAATCTGTTGTCCCTGCTTACAGTGCTCCTCGGGGAGGTACTGTAGTAACTCCTCAATCTCATTCTAAAAGGGCTTGAGAATTGGCTATACGCCAATGATTTGCCACCTGTGCCACCACCCTCTTCCCTTCGGCATCACTCCTCTTGCTCTCCTTTTCTGGTGGAAGAGAATCCCCAGTGGCCTGGCTGTTAGCCCGTTAATGGGCAGTTGTTGCCACTATGGAGTCAGGTGGTACTTGTGCCCCTATGTAAATCAGGTAAGAGGGTGCCGCGCTGTATTTGTTGTCCACCCGGGGAGTGATATCCCTGGAGCATACAGGTTCCTTAACTATATCCTCTGCATGCTTACACATAGCACGGGGAGGTACTGTGTATCCCTATGAGTAGTGGAGAGTGTGTTGAACAAGAAATATTGCTCAATGGGGTCTTTGAGTAGCTCTACATGGTGAAAAGCGGCTGCCCTAGTGATTACGTGTTGATAAGAGGTAGTGTATTCTAGTGAGTGACGTGCAGGGTAAAGATCAGTGTCATATGAGGGGATGTGATCAGGGGAATGGGCATCTCATGGGTCTGTGTCGTCAGAAGGACTCCCTTAAACCCCCAGTGTAAGACTGTGGTAACCCCTGAGGAGTGTTGTCCCCTTGTACAGGTGATTGTGGACACTGAGGAGGGGAAGAGGGTGGAGATGAGGAAGGGGTGGAGGAAGCAGCTGTGGAGGAAGAGGAGGAGCAGGTGGACGTAGGGGGAGAAGGCATGCAAGGTGGGCTAGCAGCTTTGTCCTTTGTCCTCTTTGAAAGGGACAGGAATGTCCTTGCCCTGTCTTGCATCCATTTTCTCCAGGATCGCCTCCACCAGAGAGGGGCTCGTGGGGACTGATTGAGTCTCTGGCTTCTGATATTTTCAGCTCCAAGGGTTTTGGTACTGAAGGCTTGTGCTTCAGATCTTCGTCTGCGCCGATGTCGATGCGGACGGCTGGCAGACTTCTAGGGCCACAGTACTCACACACTTGACAGAGGAAAGTTCTTGGCTTTCGCTGTTGGACTCAACATCCAATCGGAGCAGTCTTGGATCGAAAAGGCTTCTTCCATCTGCACTAGTTCCTCCTGAGAAAGTTCCTCTCAGAAGAAGCAGCACAAACCAGACTTCTTCACAGCCATTTCCAGCCAACGAGCTTGTCGACCCTGAAGGGTCTTTTTCAACCAGAAATACTTGCAGGCATCACAGTCGGCCTCGCGGTGGTCTGGAGAGAGACAGAGGTTACACACAAGGTGTTGGTCAGTGTGCCGGAACTTGGCGTGGCAAGGAGGACAGAAGCGGAATCGAGTCCGTTCGCAACCAACGCAAGCAGCAAAAGCTCTAAGATAGGAAAACTTACGCAAGCAACAAGAGCGCTAAGATAGGAGAAGCGTGAACGACAATACTGTTGGAACAGAAAGGAAAGATAGAGAGAACCAAATGGAGTCAATAGACAAAGTGGAAGCATACACATGTGAACCAGACAGCGGATAGAAAACAATCTAATAAAGGAGTTGATGCCCAAGTGCAATATCAAGGAAAGGAGGAGTCACTCGATCTCGTGACTCGAAACACTTCTACGAAGAAAAACAAGTTGCACCACTCCGGACCCAACACTAGATGGCAGGAGTATGCCACACATGCCACCAAACACGTGAGTTACAAACAACAAAGCCAATGGCAAGCAATAGGTGAAATCCATTCCTAGGTCAACTTTTTGAAATTCTCCAAGCTATCTTTAGCACATGCCGACAGCGCTGTCCGATAGGCTAAGCCCAAAACACGGCATGCATTCTCGACCATGAGAAAGCCACTAGACGAAAATCAACCCCTATTAATGTACCGGAACATTACTTGCCAGTATAATTCCTTTCAGTCGACATTTCACTGAGATTCTGTTCTGCTTTGCTTCAAACTAAGAGGAAAACAATGCCAAGGAATACAGCACTTCTAGTTCCAGTAATTAATTTATTAAGACCCTTCCCAGATAGCAAATAAAAGCACATGAAAATATAAACATGAGCATTTAACTTGAATGTAGTAAAACACGTGTAAATGCCAATGTACTCACAACAGTTAAACAATGAAAGGCATAAAAAGTGCAATACATCAACAATGAATGTATGCAGTGGATGTGTACACACACCCACACACACACACACACCCAAGCTAAATAATTAAGAATAGAAACGCATCACCATGGGGATCCAGCATCCTTGCCAACATCAAGATGAGGAACCCTGGACAGCCGAGACAGGAGAAACTTCCCTAATGTGCTATGATTTGGGCAGTGCTTCCACCCCCAAAAGGAGTTCCTTCTGCTTCAGTGCCAAGGCTCCCCACCTTATATACCTTTAACAAACTCAAGAGGAAGATTCTAGCAATCAACCCCTCCCTTCGGTTTTTTACTTTAAATGCTGACTGTACTTGGTCTGCGTCGAAAACACCCAAAAGAACGGGCCCCGCCCCAATGCGCATACCAGAGACAGAGGAACAATACTTTTCCGTAATGAAAACATTGAAAACTTTCCCAGGCTAAGACTATATTATCACATCTACTGTCCACATCCCTCATGTTATGTTCCTGCACAGTGGAGCTGGTGAGAAGAAGCGCAAACACGTTCTATGTGGAAAACAAGCTCAGTGTGGAAAAACCCTGTGCCACCGATGTGACTGCAGGCACCTGAAGCTAAGCACAAAATGGAGTCAGCTGTCAAGATGGGAGTTGTGGTTAAATACAGATAGCATTACCGTCTCATTGACCAACAATGACCCAACACACCTAGAAGGTAAAAACGAACAGCAGAAATCCTTTCCCTAGCCTGAAAGAGTGAGTGCAGGGTTTAACTAGGAAGTTCCCCCCCCCCCATGTTTAAACCTCTAATAGCAGATAGTTAGTTCTGACTACATCTAAGGAAGTGCACCATTGTGCAATTGATTATAAAGAGAAAACCCACAAAAACAGCCTGAAGTCCGAAACAGCAAAACTACCAGGTTACGAGACCAACCAGCCAGGTCTATCACATTACTACTACAGCACAGGAAGAGGATAGTCTGAGGGAATCACAGCAAACCAGAGAGCTCATAAATCTCCTTTGGGAAGGGCAAATATAGAGGAATAGCTACTGGGACAGTTATATATACCTGAACACAACTAGGGCCCAGCAACTAGAAACACACAATAAAATAAGAGTCTCACTGACTGCAAATCTGTGACCGGAGAGAGGCCAGGCTAAGCAGCCAGACTGACACTGCACTTAAGGAAACAAACATAAATGTTCTTCTCCAATGTCTAAGATGCAGAGACAACATTTCTGAAGCTAACCAAATAAGAAAATAACACGGTCTTAATCATTCCAGGGTACGCAAGACTGCAGAAATGGTTACCAGACTAAATAAGAAATGCAATCTTATGTCTACTCCCTCTATGTTTTTGTGCATGTATGTAATAAGGTACAGATTTGTTGCTGGTAATAAGCAGAGCATCAGATTTGGCAACATGGCTTTTGTCTTGCCAATAAAGTTCAGCTGAATGTAGCCTACCAGAAAAATAAAGTGACTGCTACTGCTAGGCATGAGAAAAGTGTTTTAAGTTATTTAAAATAAAGCATACATTTAGGACCAGAGTCTATAAATTGAAGGACATAATGTAGGGCCTGCAACGAAAAACTTCTCAGAACAAATTAATTTTCAGCAGTCTGTGTTTTGTAAAATATTCCCTACAATCTTTTAGAAAAATAGATTTGCGACAACGAAATACAAAAATAGTTTATTCAACAAAAATAGAATTTACATTCGACTACAATCATTGACTCTAGTGCTAAATGGCTAAAGGAATGATGCATGAAAATTCTGTGGCACGAAGGAATAAAATCCCTTCTGATTTTAAGAAAAGAAATGCTCCCTTTGCAGTCGCAATTCAATGGCTCATATAGTAGCTGTGATAGAACTACAGAATTATTAGTAGAGTTGGCCTATCCATGTGTCAAGTCAGGAGGACTGCAAAGGAAAACAAGAGTATCGGACAGTATGAAAAGCGTGTGATGAAACCATTCTGTAGGGAAACAAGTGAACTTTGCTAGGAGCAGTGCTTCAAAGTCCATAGCTGATGTCAGCAAGTGCTGAAGCTGGCACTGTTGCCTCAAAAAGAGAAAGTCAAGAATCCCACCCCAGAGGGTAGGCTTTGAGGAAGGTATAAAGTGGTGGGGAGTTTGCTTATGTCCATAAACTTACCATAGCCTCCCAAAGTTTCTGTTAAAGTAAAAGCATTTTATTTACCTAGTCGGTTAATTGTGACTTAAGAAGGCACAAGTGAACACTACATCAATGACTGAAATATTACATTTCTTACGAAGCTCGTAGGTAAAGATAAAAGGAACTGCTAAAGTTCTTTTTGTCTCATTTGCAACATTTTACACTTCACTTAGGTATGGGCAGAGAATTACATGAACCAATTAACATTTTTCATCAACATTTCTCAGAGGACAGTGGAAATGTGCAGCGGCAACGGCAGCAATTCTCAAAGGGGGGGGGAGCGGAATAAATAATAATAAACATTTTAAAAACCTTACCTGTTCCCTCCCGACGCCGCTGCCTCCCTTCCCTTGTCCCATGCTCCCCAGCAATCCTGGCACTGCTCTCATTTTAAGCCTAGCTTGAGAGCAGCGCTAGGACTGGTCTGAGCGGCTTGGTGTGCTGCTCAGACAGCGCACTGGAGCCTGTGCAGTTTCTCCAACTGAGCCGGGTTGGTGAAACCGAATTGCGCATGGGTGTCTGGCTGGACTGAGACAGCAGCTGTAAAATAAAATAATAATGAAATATTGTTTTATTTTACAGCTGCTGGCTCTTAGTCAGAGGGGGCAACACTCCTCTGCCATTGCGGAGGAGCTGACCCTGGAAATGGGAAACAAACATATGGCCCTATTACCCTTTGAGTGCAATGCTTAAGTTTTATATATAAAAATTACAAACTGCAGATCAGTTTGCTTTACATTTCTGCACACAATCACCCTACAGGCAAGAACTATATTATAACCTGCAGACTTGCATTGCTTTTGCTGTGGAGTGCCGGGTGCTGACATGACTCCTCTCTTCATCTAGTGTGACAAGATTAAAGAACTTTGCCAACAAATATTCACAGAGCTATATAATTTATTGAGTACCCTTCTGCTTGCCTAGCCTATACTCATTATCTTGGTTTACTCATCCGATGTTCGAGTTGCACACTGGGGGGTTAGAGTTTTTCTGTGGTTATGTGCAAACTCTCTTTTGCTGGAGTCTGGCTGGATGCAGATCCTTCAAATCTCAGGGGTTGGTAGATTCAAGCTGTTAACATGCGTGCTGAAGATTTCTCTTTTGTCTGCATGCTCTGAAAGAGGGCACTTGGAATGCATCTAGAGTCCTACTCTTGATTGGATTTGGAGAGCTGGCCCACTAAGGAAATGCAGTGGGCCGTGAGCTCAGTTTGCATCACTGACAGCGGTATACAAATGCAAAATGTAATAATTTTAGGTTATTAATACTGCTCCCCGAATGCTACATGGTTGTATGCAAATACATGTGCAAGTATAAAGGCAAGATAGGCAATTGGTTGTTTTGAGAACAACATTTAACAAAAATGTGCGATTAAAAAAATGTTTTGCTAAACTATGGAGCAACTCTACACATTTATCTGCTGCATCATTGGGTAAAATGTGTTTGACACATGCCAATATTAATTTATGCCCTTGCATTTGTGTAGATTTACGATTTTTCTCCATTCACAAGAGTCTACAGAAGTAGGCCTGGAAACCTGACTAGGAGCTAACTTTTGTGAATTCCATTTTCGCATGAGTAAATGCACACTTACATTTTCTCATGTACGCCTGTTGAGCTATTGGAAATTAATTTTCCCTACAACACCTTTTTTTCTCTTTTTACTCCTGTCCTGGTCAGGAGTAAATTTTAAGCGTGTTTTTGTATAGGAAGAAACTGAACAGGAGATGGAGAGAACAATTAAACAAGGCAGCTTGTAGATGTGCACTCACTCGCATGGCGTTCATCTGTGGAACTACCACTTTCACATATTTTCAGCCAGCGTATACACATTTGTAGAAAGGTGGCAAAATCAGAAACTTGCTAAAATTAAAGCCATTATATAATATAGGCCCTCTCCTTTCTTTCCATCCCCGGTATGCCTCCTCTCTCTCAGCACAATCTACTCTGACACATGCATGTTTGCCTCCTTGATTATTGTATTTCAACAAAATGGCCACAATTCATTTACAAGATCACAATCTCTCTGTCTTCCTCTAAAGTCATACCTCTGCAACCTAACAATATCTAATATCCTCTAACTCGTATTAATGCCACCAGCCGTGTGCCTTAGCTCACATACCATACCTAATGATCACAACTAATCCCTATTAATTCAGTCCACCATAAAGAAACTCGAATGACTGCATGCAATAGTTTACTTGATCACACAATACTAATTCCAACAACTGACCTTAACCAATAACACTGAATTAACCACGTACCCAGGGATCTGGAGCAGCGTGCTACCCAGCATGAAGCGCTTTAACACATCATCGGGGTATAGGGAGGGCTATCTACATAAATACAACTACAATTTTTATTTACAAATTAAGCACTGCTCAGAACTGTGAGTCTGTCTGTCTAGCTCTGAACTTCGGCATACCAGATTTTTTTTTTAAAAGGAAACAGACCGAGAAAGGAAAGGCAGTAGGCCATCTAAGAAACCAAACCATCTCAGAACAATACAAGCAATTCCTGAAGCCAGATAGACGTGCCCTGAAAAACATTCCATCCCAAGACGTTTCAGATAAACCTGGATGTAGTCCTTAGGAATTATTTTTTTTTTAAAAAGAGTTGATGAGCCATTTACAGGGCCTCAGCAAAGCTCTGAAAATTGTAAATGGAAAGTTGTGTATTGTTGTGAAAGTAAACACGCCAGCACAAGCTTCAAAGGAATCATGTAGTTTAATCAAGAGCTCTTCCAACGTGACGCTGTCTCTCTCCCGATCAGCAAGCCAACTGTCGGGAAAGGAACGTCGCACCACGTTCTACAAGTTTGGCTCGAGGCTTAATATGTAAACAGCCACAAGCCACATCACAACATATCCCTCTCCGTTAACAACATTGAGGAGAGTAGAAAACCCAAAGCAAATAAAACACAAAATATAACAATACATAAGAGAACCAACAAAATAACACAACAAAAACATTACAACCAGAAACTAAAGATTAAATATACTAACAGAACACATAAAGAAATGAAGGTACTAAGTTACATAATCATTCAAAAATGCGGGTGGCCTTCTAACCCTAGGAATCCTTTCCTTCAAATCACTAGAGGATGTACACATAGCGTTCATGGCAACACCACCCCCATCCTGAACACATTCACCCTCCTGATATCTACAAGGTCCTACAACATCTTCATCACTCATCAGCATATAGCCACTACAATCATCACTGCTCAACTCACTGTTCCCAGACCAATGAGAAGCAAATTTAGCGACCCGTCTAAAGCTCCAACGCTGCCCATTTTGAAGCAACATGTGCCACCTGTAAACATTTCGAACTTTGAAAGGACCTAAAAACTTGCAAACTCCTTTTTTTATTCTTCCAGACTTGATTTTCACCCAATCACCCGGCTTAATCTTTGCATCATTACACCTTAACTCACTTACATGCTCACCCTCATACTCACTACAACCTTTGATCAATTTCTCCATCCATGAAGTTTTGAGCTTACCCACCGGTTTCCTGCCTCTCATGATCTCAAATGGTACCCTCCCAGAAACAAGATTCTCAGTGGACTGATGCGCCCATACCATATCCGAAATTACCAATTCAACATCCAAACTGTTAACAACAGCCAATTGTAGCCCACCTTTAATCATGTGGTTAGCCCGTTCAACAATACCATTTGCACGAGGATTGTACAACGCTGTACATATATGCTTCACTCCACAAGCGTCCAGAAACACTTTCATCTCATAAGACGTCAACTGTGTACCATTGTCAGTGATCAGCACCACAGGAAACCCCTCTTCAGTAAAAAATCTCCCTCAAAACACTTATGGTCGCAGCAGTCGTAACTTCTGACATAAACTTGACAATAAGCCATTTGGAATGTATATCCACCATAACCAGTGCAAATCTCTTACCTCTGCCTACACCGGCCAAAGGTCCAATAAAATCCATGCACACACTATGCCACGGCCTACCTGGGTCAGCTATATTACCTCCATCAGACTGTCTTCCCACTTTTAACCTTTTCTCACTTTTTAGATACACCGAACACCTCTCAACCCATCTCACCACATCATCACCCATCCCAGGCCACCAAAACTCCATTCTCAACCGCCTTTTGGTAATTGTTTGTCCCAGATGACCCTCATGCGCAATATCAAACAATTATTTCCGTACACCTCCTGGTGGGACAATCTTCTCTCCACACAATATTATCCTCCCATCAACTTCTGAGAGTTCATCTAACACCTTGTTAAACGGTCGTACCAACGCGGGAAGAGTACTGTCTCTTCTGCCACCCTTTCTTACCAATTCAATGACCCTCTCTAAAATCACATCATCCATCATTGCCATATCCCATTCTGTTTCATTCACAACTCCTTTACTCCATTGCGTAACTTTACACACCGATGCTACCGCACCCTCACACTCTCTCTTGTACATTCACTTTATCCACCATTTGCCAATCAAGAGCCAAACGCGAAAGACAATCAGCCTGTACATTCTTCCACCCAGGAATGAACTCAACATTGTAGTTATATTCTTGTAGACGTGAAGCTAATATTGCTAGTCTCGCTGAGCCCTTGCCAGTCCCACCAGGTGACAAAATGTTAAGCAAAGGCTTATGATCTGTACGCAACGTGATGTTACTACCCCATACATATGTACGAAAGTATTCCACACCCCATGCTGCAGCCAATACCTCTCGTTCAATAACTGCATAACATCTCTCTGCAGCTGTTAACATGTGAGAAGCAAAGGCAACAGTTTTCTCAACAGATCCATGCCACTGTGACAAAACCGCACCAATGCCCAGTGCGCTTGCATCAACAGTGATAATGTATTTTTTTCTCGTGTCAAAAGATACCAAGACACCCGCACCACACGCCTCATCTTCGATCAATTGGAAACATTGACTCTGTGCCATTCCCCACTCAAAACTTGCTCCCTTGCGTAAGAGCACCTTTAAACATTCAGTTTTGTTAGCAAAGTCTTTGACAAACTTGGAGTAATATTCAATAAGCCCCAAAAATGACCGTAATTGATCTTTGTCTTTAGGAGCTGGCGCCGACCTGATGGCATTAAGTAAGTCTTTTTTTGGTTTAACACCTTCCTGCGATATCGAATGTCCAAGATACTCCACCTCCTTCATCAAAAACTGACACTTTTCTTGACGTAATGTCAACCCAGACTCCAAACGTCTGTCCAACACCCTCTTCAATGTGATATTGTGATTTTCAATTGTATTGCCAAAAACAAGAATGTCATCTTGAAAAAAGAGTACATTTTCCAAACCTTTAAAAATATGACCCATCATCCTCTGAAATACACTGGCAGCAGATGCCAATCCAAAAGGCATCCGGGTAAACTGGTACGTGCCCTCCATAGTGATAAAAGCAGTGAGAGCCTTGGACGACGGATGAAGTCTTATTTGATGATAAGCGTGCTTGAGGTCCAACTTGGAAAAGTACTTGGCATCTTTCATCAGTAAGATCATCTCATTGATGTTAGGCAAAGGAAAATTGTCAGTTATGATGCTTTGATTCAGACCTCTCAGGTCCACACAGAGTCTCAAACTTCCATCCTTTTTTTTTAAATAACAACGGGTGACAACCATTCTGAGGCTTCCACAGTTTCAATGACACCATTGTCAAGCATTTCGTTCAAAAGTTCCTTAACTCCACCCCTTACTGACACTGGTACTTTTCTGATTTTGTGCTGAACCGGAACAACACCCGGTTTCAATTTAATTTCATGCATATAATTTCTTAACTCCCCCATTTCATCTCTAAACACCTCCCTGGCACCTTCCAGGATATCACCTACTGACACCTCAACAATAACACTAACCTGGCTAGGAGCACATGGATTGATGACAATGCACAGATCATATTGATGTTGCCAACCCAAAATTGGTAGTCCAGATTCTGCCACATAGACTTTGCCTACCACCTTCCTTCCCTTAAACCTTATTTCTGTAAGCATGTATCCAATAATATCTATTTGTTCACCCTGATAGCCGCCAGGATTAATGTCTTTCGGCAACAATCTGGTTGACGGCCACTTCTGAAGAAACAAGTCCTTAGGAACAATGGTATAAAGTGAACCAGAATCTATCATCAAATTTACAATCAAATTCTTTACAATAAATTCAGCTTTAGGCCTCTGCATCCTCTTCACTCATACTGCAGCATTATCAAACTCAGACACACAAAGCACCCTCTCTAGCTTGTCGTTCATGGATGTACTACCACCAGCATCTGCGACAGTGGGCACTTTCCCTTTAACATGTTCCCTCTCTCTACACATTCTCGCAAAGTGCCCTTTACGTCCACACCTCCGACACTCTTTCCCTTGTGCAAAACAATTTTTGAATTCTGAAGTGTGAAATTTACTACCACACTTCCCACATACCTTGCTATTAATCTTGCTAGAATTGAAGGAAGTATTGACAACTTTGTCACGCAGCGATTTATTCAGAACCGCTACGTCACCCTCAACCAATGATACCTCCTCAATTTCTTTGACCCCTCTCCTGTCCATCTGCTTCATACATAGCTCTGACTCTTCTACAACCTTTGAGATTTCTATGGCATCTTTCAATTACGGGTCTTTCGCCGCCCACAGCCTTTCTTGCATCTTCTTGCTCCTACACTGTACTATAAGTTGATCTCTAATTAATTCCTCAGTCATTGCTCCAAACCTACATTTTACAGAACGTTCTCTTAAACGAGCAACAAATTCATCAATCGACTCGCCCTCTCTCTTAGGTTGCGTGTAAAATTTATACCTTTGCATGACTACATTTTCCACTTTAGCAAACCTTACTTCCAATCTCCGTCTAGCTTCCAAAAAAACATCATCTATGGACTGCCCATCCTGATCAACTGCTTTTGGAAGGTATTTGAAAACATGTTGTCCTTCATTACCCAAGGAACTAAGTAAAATGGCTTTCTTCCTGTTTGAGGAGAACCCCAAGCCATCTAAAGCTTCTAAGTAATTGTCAAAAATATCAATCCACTCTTCCCATGGTATAGGTGGATTCCCAGGTTGAGCTAAGAACAGAGGTGGCGAATGTATCGCAGAGGTTGTGATCTCCATGGTCTTGACCCAAACACAAACAAAGCATTAAATGTACTGAGTGTCCAATATGGTGATAAATACACAAAATGCCAAAGTAAATAATGTTACTAAGAAGCAGATGCATCCATCACCATTAAAATGAAGAAGAAACGGAATAATGTCATTAACGGCATCAAAAGACAGATCCAGGTGTGCCCATCACCGTAATAGGCACCTTCATTACAATCCTGATGATATATTAACCGTGCACACGGTAGATGTTCTCCAATTGTTACTCATGTGCCATTAAACGTAATGAGAATTATCCCAACAACTCAAGATGGCTGCCAGAACTGTTGCTAGGAGACTCGGACTCAGAGACAACTGCAGCGTTGCTAGGTAACTCCGACACGGAGACAACTGCGCAAGCGTCCGTAAATAAAACGCCGTTCATCTGACAATATACTTCAATAAAAAGTGTAGTGATCCGATTGTGATCAGCAATTAAGTTTTAACAAGCACCTTGCCGATGATATCCATAAACGTCTCTACCGACTGCTCCTACTGTGGGTCCCATGCATCTGCGTTGGAAGAGGTGAGTCAGTTGTTGACCCTCGTCGCCATAAAAATGTTGTGAAAGTAAACACGCCAGCACAAGCTTCAAAGGAATCATGTAGTTTAATCAAGAGCTCTTCCAACGCGACGCTGTCTCTTTCCCGATCAGCAAGCCAACTGTCGGGAAAGTAACGTCGCACCACGTTCTACAAGTTTGGCTCGAGGCTAAATATGTAAACAGCCACGAGCCACATCACAACATGTATATGAGCATATTAAATATAAATATCTCAAAAATAATGGGAAAATAATGGTGCTGAATTTGAAAATGTTATCTTCTGGATGTCTGAGTGAACAACCACGCTGTATTGTGTCTGATCATGCACTTACAGAGAACACACATACCTATGAAATTGACAGTGTTAAACTAATGTAGGCATCAAACATATGCCAGAACAATGCTGCGAGGTTTACACTTGTGCAGGTAAGTGTGAATTACACACACTTGCAGCAAGTGAAAATGCTGAGAAGCTGCAATTTCCTGTCAGTGGCAAATTATCACACACCAAAATTCAGAAATGCTGGTAAAAAAGCTGCCATTGGAATGATGACTATCCTATTTGTGCAAGTTGCACTTGTATGTTGTCAGGTGGGCCCTGGGAAGTTAAAGATGAACAGCAGCAGACTATCAACTCACCCCAAAAACACTACACAGTAAAATTAGACGTTTCTAGTACTAGATCAACCAGTTTTTTTGGTGGGGGGCAGGGGGTGTCGGTCATGAAGTACTATGCAAAACCCCCACCAATACAACTGCCGCTCCATTCATTTACTGTGCGCTAATGAGGACACATAGGGGAGGAAAATTATCCATCACAAAGACGCTCACTGTCCTATGCAGATCCAGACAGAAGTCTCTGTTATGTAGCCAATCACGTCTCCAATCACACTCACGTCAGTTTCCTCTTTACCAGCCGAATCAATCTAGCCCCTGAGAGGGTAACGATTTCCGATGAAGACACCAGCCTGCTGGGAACTAACACGCACACCCACGCCAGATGATTAGCTACAGGCTGCTCTTATGCTGAATGGCACACACTTCTGTGACAAGTGAAACAGGAGAACACCGAGACGGCTAAGTGGCCCACACCAAGGTCAATCTTTTGCCTTTTAATGGAGTCTTTTCTTCCGCTAAGATGACAGTACCTTAAGCACCTTCACTTGCGCATATCCTGATGAGCTTACTGCAATTTGGCAAATGCATGGAATTGCCTTTTCCAATCAGTGGAAGAGTTCTAAAGGTTTGCAAATATTCGTACATTTTACTGTTTTTGAAGAAAATAGACTCCCGGATTATCCACTTTAAACATTTCATACCCAAACTCTACAAAAAAAGAACACACTTGCTACTCTTGGCACCAGTTGACAAGTGTGTGATGAAGAAATGTTCAAACATGAACTCTGGAAGCACAAACAAGTGTAGCAATGTCAGTTTGCTTAACAATACAAGTTCACTGTGTAACTGCATTCCTTGCATATTCTTTTTATAGCGAAAGATACAAAAACGACACAGCAAATATAAAAAATTGATTTAACTAGTTACTGAGTGAAAATGGTAAATAGAAGGAAAAGACAGCTAGTCATCACACAAGCCAGCAAGTTCTAACGGACGTTATCAGTTTTAGGTTTACTTTTATTAGGATTAATTTACATAAAAATGAAAACACACCTAGAGAATATTTGACATTAATCAAAACGCATAAAGCAAATAAACAATACAGATGTAATGTTGTCCACGACCACTGCCCAGGAAGTGTGGAGAGAGGGGGAGGAAGAGCAGGTGCTGCTTGCCATATCCTTAAAAACCAGAACCAACCTAGATGGAGGCCGTCACAAGAGGACAGCTAACAATTTAAATGAAATGCTCTAGTAAGAGACATACTTTTAGGGCCACATGTACCCATATACTGGGGACGCCAAAATCAATTCAGGTAAATGACGCAGAAATATGCCCTTCATATCATTAAAACATCATGTCACAGAATCTGCAAAACTGATCGTCAGTAATCTAAAGGGCATGGCAGACACCCTAAATTCACACAAATGTGCACTAGGTTTTGTTTAGGGATTCTGTAATGTGATAACATCTCATCTTCTATCCACATGGCAGAGTTCAGGAGTCAGGCAGTGAGGATCAAGAATATGTCTTCTGTTAATGTGCACTGGATGAGGTTGTAGCCTCAAAGGCTGTAATGAACCTGGCAAGGATGACAGGGTTCTTTGGGCTCCGGATAGCACCTCATTAGAAAATAGACATTTTATAAAGAAGGCCTCTTAGAAAACATAACAATGATCCACCAATTTAAAGGGATTTTACTGATTAGTTCAAAGGAGAAAGGGGCAAAGGAAGTGAGCCTTGAAAGCAACAGTACCGTTTTTAACAAACGCTAGCATTGGTTTTTGGAGAGGAGGCTAAAAAACTGGAAAATTACCCCAATATTTTTCAAATGGGAACTGAATATAACCTGTTCCAGAAATATCCAAGTGCCAAGACACCCAACTTGTCTGACGAGTGTTAACCTGCAAAAAACAAGAGCCACTGTGGTCAATTTCACATACAAATCTTGGGACAGGCAGGGGTTACTAGGAAACATCTGTGATATATACTGTAATTTACCCCATGTGTCACAGAGACATAGGCATTACACTCCAACTGGATAACCAACTTTTTTTTGTACACCTGATCATCCACGAGTCGAGCAGTCAAGGCTTACACCAAATGTTTGGAATTGAGACAAAGAATGACACAAGTAAGTGAACGGTCAATTTCAAATGCGGAGTCATGGCTATAGTTTTAAAAATAATATATCTATTATTATATATATATATATATATATATATATATATATATATATATATATATATACATACATACATACACACACACACATATACACACGTTTGGCAATTAACATGACCTTACACTCATAATAATAAAAACAGATGGTTCTAGTACCTAGTGGGGCCAAGATATGATCCCAAACTCTATTATGTTGCTTAAGCTCTAAAAGGTTATGCTAACGTGGGGCTGCATGGTCATTGTTTGTGAATTGGGAAGATTTTAGGAGTTCTCTACAATATTTGCGAAATCTCAGCTTCTAATACATAGCTCATTATTTCAGCCACACAGAATGTTTATATTGGCTAGAATATGCCTGTACTTTGCTCAGTGTAACAGTCGCTCTGGACGAAAGTTAAACAGTTAACTGAAACATCCACTCTGTGGTAGAAAATTCCCAGTCCAATAGCTCTCTGCAACCCTGCTGTTCATTTAAAAATGTCTAACATGTTCCTCCACAGGAATCTCACGTCACGAATACGGTGGAAGGTGATCTACATATTTCTAGAGCACTTTGCCCCCGTCAGAGTAGTCAACTCCATCGGTCATGAGGTTTACCTAAAGTCGGTGACCATTTAACGTTAGTGACTAGAGTCTTCAAGTCTAGCACATGACTAACTGTTGGTGGCAGTTGATAGACATGAGCTACAGGCATCTGTACCTGCACCACAAGTTCTGGAGGCTTGATATCTGTCATTACTGGTATATCGATATAATTACTTTTGACCCGGATCCCCTCCCTTACCACCGAGTGAGAGACGTGGACAGGAGGTTTGTTGTGATATCCATGAGCAATTAGGGTATGCAAGATTAGGCTTCCTAAGTATAAACTATGTAGTTCTGAGGTTGCCATTTAAGAGTCATCTCGTTTGTCTTCCTGCTCATATAGACTTCCCCAGTCCATATGTGCCATATCGGACAAGCTGCAGTTAAGATTGTACCAGAGCATCTTATTTTGAGTTTACTTAGCAGTCTCCCACGTGATGACTAGTGGTAGCGTTGGCACAGTGGGAAGCACCAAACTGTTCTGGTGGTTGCATCTGCCCGGGTGCCATAAGAAAGACTCAGTCTGGAGGCTGCAACCCAAGCTCCTTAAGTGACAGTTTGATTTCAACCATGGAGGATCACTGCTGCAAAGAACTGGTCGCCCCAAAGCCTGCCTGATCCAAGTCCTATGCACAGCTGACACTCTGGTGAAAATGCCCCAGGTGTTTGCTCTGTGTAGGTGGGAGCACCACCCCTGCACAGCCAGGTCAGCTGCCAGGCATCATCAGATTACCATGAGGCTTAGCTTTGCCTAGGAACAAGAAAGGCAGAGTGTTGCGTACGTAAAACTGCCACACTCGCCTGAGACTGTTACAGAAAACATCGTAAGTCTTTGAACTGAGTTTCCTATCAGCATTCATAAAAAAAAACTAAGCAATCTGCACTTGAGCCCAGTCCCTGCTTATAACCTAGCGGGCAGCAATAATGAGAATCACACGACTAATTAGTCTCGCTACCTGAGAGTCAAGTGCACGAAGGGATGTACTTGGTCCAATGTGCAACCCCATACTAGAATGGACGCCACAGACAAACCTCAGCCACCACAGATGGGACCCAGCAGTCCAGGTCTGTCCTGTGGACTTCACCCTGCCCCCTCTGATTGGGGACCGACAGGAGTTGTATGCAGTGGCAGCTGGTGGACTTAAAAAGTAGTGGGGAGAAAGGACATGCCTTAGAGTCCCCCTCAATGACATGGAGCTTGTTCGCTTCATTCACCAACTTGGATCTAAGTTTTTTTCTCCTAGAAACATGGGCCCTGAAATATGTTTGAAGTGGTAAAACATTGTTTGCACTAGTAGAGCAGCCCTAGCTTAACATTTCAAGCTGGTAAACCAAACTTTGCACTATCAGTGCATCCCAGGGATGACTTTTCAAGTTGTTAAAACTCTCTGCACCAGTAATGTAGCCATCGGGTCCCTTTTAGGAAAGCTGAAGCTCCTTCAAGTTGTACAGCAGTCACAGTGAGCGTTACACACTGGAGTTCTGATGTTTTTATAACTTACTCGGGCACAGCCAACAAGCGTCTTGTTATCTTTACCTTTGGTGCATTTCTTAAACTCCACAGATACTACCTGTAGTAGGCATCTGGCAGGCTGAGCAGTGTGTACTATTCAGATGGAGATGGGTCTGCTGAACGACCGATCCAAGGTCAGGATAGGGCTGGGGCTGACCCTGCTTCACCCTGTTTTAACCTGTCTTTTGATAAGGTGTTTAGCAGTCACGGCTTGCTGCCCTCTGAAGGGGCGGAGTGGGTGTGGCGTTTGGGGGTGGATGGGAGGTTGGGATAACATTTAATAAAAAATAAATTAAATAATAAAAACGAACCTTCTCAGTCCTGCCGCGCCGCTCCTCTTTCACTCATTGCACCAAGCAGAGGCTCCCAGTCTGCCCTGCGACCAATCCTGACACTACAGAAGCAGCAGGATTGGCTGGGAGCACCCAGCAATGCGTTCCCAGGCAGACTGGGAACCTGTGCAGGCTCTCTCCAGCCCAGTAACTGTGTTGCCAGGCTGGAGAGAGCATACTGCGCATGCATGTTTGGCCAGCCCGAGACGTCCAGATAAACACAGATGCGCAGTGAGGGGAGTGTACAGTGCACTCCCCTCAGTTGTCGTCATCCCTAGTGCCCCACCTCTTTAACGAAACAATAATAAAACAGATTTATTATTGTTTCCTTTGTTAAAGGTGATTTGCAGTGGCTGCTGCTGGCAAGGGGGTGGGGGTTGGGGGACACGCTCCCCGGCCCTAATGGAGGAGCCACCCCTGGTGTTTAGATAGCTGGGTTGAAATGCATCACCACCCAGGCAGTCTTCATTCTTCAGACATGCTGCGCCAATTTGGGCATTCGCAGCATGTCTATGGCTTGCGAATGTTTGAGGGTAGCTGAGATGTAAAGCGCACCCCTTAAACATGGGCAACCCCTAGAACTCTGCTAAAGCGCTTTCTCTTTTACTGTGACGTGACATACACACTTAGTGGTGGCAGCACACAGACAGCAGAAATGAAAGCACTCAAAGTGATTGCTGGATCTGTTAGTCTGTTTTCATTTCTGCTGCCGTAGATGCAAAAAGCAACCTTCCCATGCATGTCTTATGTTAGTGGGTCTGCGCTCCAGTGCCCTCTATGGACCAGCCCCCCACCCCCCCGGTTGTATTCACTAACAATAAATGTAATGCTTTATTCTCAGTTGAACTCTGTTGCAATTCTCATTTGTAACTACCCCTCTCATCCTTCCCACCATCAAACATTCCTCCCAACTCTACAACCACTCCATAACAAAATAGAAAAAGTAACACGGATTTAGGAAAAAGATTAACTCAAATTTGTGCCTAAATTCTGTTTTCTATTAGGTACAACTGCGACAATCTTCACCTAAGGATCATCACCCAGTCAGTTCCTTATTCTCAGTAGTAGCGTGTTTGGGACAGTTGGAGAACATCAAGCTCTCCATCAATGCAATTTCTTATGTCATGTTCCATTCAAAAGAGAATACCTAGGGGCCTTGCCCTCCAAGGGCCCATTGTCCAGCCATCATTCTAATTTTGGAAACATCCAGTCAGTTCTAAGCCCTTGTGATGATCTGGTGATCTTCCCTCTCCTTGCTAACCTCTTACATCTGAGTCTGCCATCTATCCATTGTTATTTGCTGTTGTCTATTCTGCTTTCGGGGAGCCATACAAGCACATTCTTGCCCCATTGAAGCCCCAACAACGACAGTCACTTATTCCCCATTTCACCACTGTGATTAAAGGCTGGTTTCATAATTGGGTGAAGAGTTTTTTTTAGTTAAAATGGCTTGGGCCAAGTCCTGGAGCAGCAGTACCTTGACTTTCAGAAAAAGAATGGGACTTTCATCTGGTTTAGAAGGGTTAGCATTTCTTTCTTCTGGTCCAAAGCAGTTTTGACCACTAGGTCCTTTGGCTGGTCGAATTCACATTGACGCTCTGGCCGACTCTTTGCACTCACTTAATGTGAATTTCCTTTCCTTCTTCCAGATTTAAGATGCAAGCAAAAGAAAGCTTCATATTCTCTATAATGTGTTTTTTGTGTAAGTCGTTATTGGCATTTGTTGATCATGGTCTACAGCACAATGCTGACAGTGTATCATAGTGCAATTCAGTGTCACAATACAATGTCAACTTTAATCCCCTCCCCTATAAGCTCTACCTATTATTGAAGATAACTACACTTACGCAGCAAAGGAAAGTGCACCTCTCGGGATGCAGCAATCAGTGTATCCACATATCTGCAAACCAATGTGTGTACAAGTCGCTCTTCTGGCCCCATGTCATCTGTACAGATCGTATCTGTAGATCGTCAAGTTAGTTCCTTCCCACTATGGGTGCACCATCCGGCAGTGCTGAATAGACTGCTCTCAAGTGCAAGGCAAAGACCTCTGTTATGCCCTGTTGGGTATGTACCATCCGCCCCTTCTCATCCTGAATCCCCACTATGAGAGGATATCAGTCTTGCTCCGGAGCAGCATGGCCAGCATTCTGCTCGCCTTGTCACCTTCCAGTGTAGGCGCTATCTATAGTTAGTTCGAGTAAACTTATCCAGCCTGTTCCACGTTTCTAACAACTGTCTCCTGCACCCCTTCCGCTGAGCTGTAGTTGAACGGATCCTGTGTTTACATTTATCCAGAATACTAAATCACCGTTCTAGAATGTCTAAAGAGCAGGACAGCTTCTGCCTGACTCCATACGCCATCTGTAAGCATTCACCACGCAGCACAACTTTCATCGCATCCCGCTCTACAGCTCTTGCTGAAACACTACCCCTGTTCTCAGTGAAGAAATGATCAAGAACATCGGTCAATATGGCTGCAAATACCTGATCAGACAAAACATCAACAAGCTTCCTCCAAAGAGGCACTCTAGGGGCCTCTCCACTCACGCAAAAAGAGACCAGCAGTGGCGAATGATCAGAAAGATACTGTGATAAGAGACATCCACTGCATGTTGCAGCAGGTCATCCATCAGCAAACAGTAATCATCAGGGCTCTATGTCCCCACAGCAGGGACATGACTAGAGTAAACTCCAGCTAGGGGGAACCTCACTCCCCAAACATCTTGCAACCTCAACCCCAGCATAGCCTCTTAGAGAGCATTTGTTGATGCTGGCTTTGTGTCTAGTTTTGGAGAAGACTGATAAAGACCTCCATAAAATACACAATTCATATCTACAGCCATTAACACCTTGGGTCCCAAATGTGCTGTTGCTGAACTCAGGACTAACCCAAAGTATTCCTCGTCATCAACAGTGGAGGTAAACACATTGATCAAACAGATCTCCCAGGAATTAGGTGTTTCCGCAACCATCACACAGCTGCCCCCATGATCAAGTTTAACCCCCCACCCCCCTTGCCACAAAGGGAACTCCAGGCGCCATCCCTATCAATGTTCCCCTGTCATAGCTAGAGTAGGAGGTGGTGAAAAGATCCATCCACGTTGCAACTGCTTTATGCATGGCCCAAGTGTGGGTCTCCTGTAGGAATGCCACAGATATCCTGAGCGACTGAGATACACACTCTGCCTTTTAGCAGGGTGTCCCAGCCTCCTAACAGTCTAGGTAATTAGCTTCCAGGTAGTAACCATAGTGCTCCAAATACCCTGCACAGCCATTTCCCACGGTGCTGCATTCTCCCTCCTCCTCCCCCCTCAGCCACACAGTTCAGCAAAGATCCAGATTCGACATTACAGAGCCACCTCCCCTCAATTAACCTTTCAACCGCTAAGCTGAGAACAAGAATGAAGTAAGACGCCCCCACCCACAGAACGTGAGACCAAGCAACTACGGCCACAATTACTGAGGCCTAAACTAAGGTCTCACCGCTCCATCCCCCCTACTGAGGCCGCAACCTCCTCAACATTCAATGCACAGAGCTGTGGGCTCAGCATCTCTGCAGGAAGGCGGGCCAACGGCTCTCAGCCCTCCTAACAGAACCACAGCCAACCAAAGCCTCCCACCAGCAATTGGTGTGCTCACTCTCTATCAGATGTATAACACTACTATTAGTTCAAGGTAAGCTTTATAACCCCTCTACATCTCTCCAAATTTCTCACACGAAGGAGCGAACCTCCACCTCGCAACACCCATCTTATTCAATGACACTTTAATGGGAGGAAGGGTGTCAAAAAGTCATTCAATATAGACACTTCAAACACGACTTGTGACTCAGTTCAAACATGCGCATGGGGCCCTCCTACGCTTAGTCTATGCCTTCACTTTAATAACCTCTGTGTGCCCTATGTGACTGAAATGGCTCATGAGGGTCCAGTACAAAGTTGGAACCTTTCAGCGTCCCATCTGGGCACACCAGGATATTTCCAATTTGCCAAAGGTCCGGCCGCGGCAAAGGATCCGCCGAGCCCTGGAGCAACCTGGTCCCTCTATTGCTGGTAGTGCTCTGTACTACCCACGACAAAAGAGCTACCGGTTCTGGGATCCTCCCATTGTATCCAGGCAGTCATTAGCTTCACCTGGAGTAGAAAGAAATACATCTTTCCCTCATATTGCACTCCGGGTTTCGCTGGGTACATGAGGCTACAGCAAAGGTTCTTCTCTCACAAGCGTTTTTTAGCTGCCATATAGTCTCTGTGGAGGTCTTGCACTCTACAGGTGTAGTCTGGGAAGATCATTATGTTTCTGCCTTCAAACTGAGGGGCACCGTGGGCCTGAACATGTTGCAGGATCCCATCCCTGTCTCGAAAATTTTCCAACCTAACTAATATGGCGCGAGGTGTCGCCCCCCAGCTGAGGTTGTTGGGCCAGTGCCCAATGAGTCCTTCCTATAGTGAAAAATATGGAAAGTCGTTTCGGTTTAAGGGGCTTTGTAATCCAATCTTCCAAAAACAGTTCTGCAGACTGCCCCTCACCCTCTCAGAAAAGACCAGAGAGGGCAAGTTATTTCTCTTAGAATGCCCCTCCACATCCTCAATTCTGTCCTCTACTTGGGCGGAACATGCATGGAGCTCAGCCACAATCTTCTTCAGGGCTGCCACCTCCTGCTGGAGCGTGGTAACATTTCCCTCTGTCTCGGTGACCCTCTCCAAAATCTTTTGGACGTCCGTACTACAAATTTAAATGAATCCCTGTCTCCCTGTGGGAGGAAAAACACAAGTGTAACCCACTCTCTTCGGGAGGTTTTACACCCCAAGGCCCTGGTCCTCCAACCTACAACTGCAGCAGGCCCAAGGTAACAGCACTGTCCTCCTATGACTAGGGTGCCCCAGTACCCCCCAATCACCAGACTGAATTTTGGGACATGAGCCCCTTTCAGGTAATTTCAAACAGTACGTACAGTTTTTGAAGCCGTCCAGCAGTTTGCACTTCCACTTTCCTCAGCCGAGGCAAATTTGCAGTCCACCAGGACAAGATTGATGCTCTGATCCTCCATCAGCCTCTAATTCAAGCTGCACAGTCCTCTCGGGCCCCACCAGGCAGGGCAGCAGCCCGCTGCCCCTTTTTACACTTACCCGGGGTCGAAGCGCACTCTGCCAGTGCAGGATCACTAGTTTGTCTCCCAGTCTGCGTCTTAAGCCATCGCCGCTGTGTCTGCAGTCAGTCCCCGCAACTGCCGGGGACTTCGTATCTGTAAGAATATGGCGACAGTGGCTTCTTTCCCCAGGATATGCCGCCTGTGATAGCGCTCGGCTGCAGCACCTCAGGAGCAGCCATCACCGACCACCCACTGCGGGCTCCCCATCAGGCAGAGGCCTCGCTTCAGTGGTGCGCTTCCTCTAGGCCAGCAGCCGCGCAAACCACAATATTGGGTGGCCCCAGCACCGCTCAGGAGCTTGTCAGACAGGAGGGGGTATGACTATCGCCTCACCGAGGTTCTCATCATCCTAGATATGTCTTCTCCAGGCTTCCTCCTGCTGCAGGCTGCAAAATCAGCAAGCATGCCAGCATCGCCCCACCCCACAGCTCCTCTCAATCTGGGGCACATATACTCGCAAGATCATCCGATGGAGTGCAGGGTCATGCAGGGCCTCAACCCCAACGTATAGGGGGCATTAATAAGCAGATGCTACTGAGGAAGTTTCAGGATAGTGAAAGCACCAGTGGGAGCTCTGAGGACATGAGCTTTGGTGGCCATCTTGCTTGGCCACACCTCTACTTTATAATGTTAATCCCTTCTGTGTTTTCCAATACATTCTTAGCTTGTATATAGTTTATTGTCATTGGGGCACGAGTTTCTAAATGTTCACACTTTGTATGGTTTCCCTTGCTTCTTCATTAACTTTATCTTTCAATTTTTTTCTTCATCTGCCTCAAGTGTAGCTGTGCTTCTCCCTTCAATCTCCTTCACTAGTTGCTGTACTTTATCACAGCTTATAACAGGCTCTTGCATACTCCCTTCAGTTCATTTTTCAAGTCATAGTTTCATCCCCTCCTCCATGCTTTTAGTTGCGATAGGAACCTAACCCCATTTCTTGTTCCTCTGTCCTAACTGATGTGCCTGTGGGTCTAGTTGGTGCCCCGGCCAGACCAAAATTTTGACAGTCACTGGATGATTTTGAGACCCAGGCTTCTGAAATTTGACAATCACTGGCCAGTTTTGAGATGCATGTTTGTGAAATTTGAGCTCATTCATGTCATCCATTAGGTGCTAGAGTATTACACACAGTAACATCCCTGGATTGGCTTGGTATCACTTGACCTTTAACTGATTCCTTCCACATCTTCTCCTCTACCTGCCCACCCCAAAACCATACCTTTGTGAAAATACTATCTACTATGCTTTCACTGAGCCCTGTTAACTTGGCACTGAGACTTATGAGTAGAACAACACTCTAAATCTTCATCTTGGATTTGAGCATGGCATCTGTCACGTTTTTGTTGCTGACTATTAGGCTATTTTTCTAGGGCCTAGAGAACACTGGGACATCTGGGCAATCATTTAAACAACTATTGCCAAGTTTTCTGGAAACTCAGGATTCAAGTTCACTGAAATGCCAAGGACCTCTTCTTTAGAATGTTATCTCCAGGGGTAGCAAGCAGGTAAGTCACTCCTGATTGGTTATGCAGTTGAGACCTTAATACTGCTTTTTTGCGACTATTTTTATTAAGATGACATAGAAAGATCGGGCATACAATCGTAGTATATGTTACAATATCAATGTACTTGGTTAATAAAAATACATCATGGGAACATAACAGGATACGTCTAGTGCAGAAGTATGAGGTACATTTACTGTTTATAATAACGAACGAACAACTAGTGTTTTGTGGTGCTCTGTGTCACAATAAAATAGGTTATAGCTACTGCATGTCTGCTGGTAGGGCCTAGTCTCTGTGGATCCAGAGAGAGCTCTGGTAGTTGAGATACTGACTTCAGCAATTGAACATACTTAATCAGCTGCTTGCTCATCTAAATATGTTTGGAGCTTTACCAGCAATGTTTCCCACGGTGTTGCTATCAGATATTTATGCAGGCCACGTGCTTCTTCTCGCCGCAACGCTGCTGCACCTGCTCAACCTCACTTCAGAGTCACAGCACACAAGTGAGCTAGGCTTGGTTGAGACCTTAATACTGTTAACTCATCAAAGATGCACAATAATTTCATTGTTGAGACAATGTTGTTAAAGACTTCTGTTCACATCAAGGTTTTGTAGCAAGTATACTGAATTATAGCTGTGCATTAAGTTACCTTTGTACCAAATGCTCTAGTTTTGTTTAGCTTGACTTTTCTGGAGTTACAATAGGAGAAAATGATACACTCTAACAAAGTAAGAAAAAACTATTTGTTCAGGTTGTACTCCATTCAGCCTAGGGTGTGCTATCTGGTCTGCCCTACAAGTGCCTCCAGGCTTCTATTTCAGTTTCAACATTGCTATTATGATGCTGACCAGGCTGGAAAGTAAAGGATCAAGCTCTGTGACACCTTATAGGAAATGGGCACACAAAGCTGTTGTCTTAATCCCTAGGGGACTAGATAGATTGGATTTGAAAAGTCTGGGGTGCAGTCTCAATGGGCCATTACAATTCTCACAGTTGAGGGAGCAGAGATAGTTGCGCTTTATGGTGGGCACTGAAGGTACTGCATATGCAGCATTACTTACGACACAAAAGGGGACCATACACAAGGGAAGGAATAACCTGTGTGTCCACTGATGCTTCATAGGTGTTTCATCTTTTTGATTGCGATTCTTACCCTGTGGTATGGGGACCCCCGGGAGTCCGCAACACCTTTTCAGGGGTTCCATGGATCCTTAGAACATTAAATAATACTAACAGGTTTATAAAGTTTATATAAAGAAGGAAGTAAAGATGTAAAATTGGAAATGTTAGAGCATTCTGCAAAAGGAATTTGCAATTGGAGGCTAAAAATAAAGTTGGTATCCTCAGATTGATTTGTGGTAGCAGTGCAGCTGCATTAAACAGAATTTGGCATGGTCAATGGTGGGCCTCAGTTGAATTTAGAAAAGCTCCAAACTTGCCCATTAATCTTACTTTGCATGTGGGAGCTCAGGAACAACAGTGATCACTTCTCTCTTAGTTTTAAAGATAGGGCACAGTGAGAACCCTCTTTTTGGGCATTTTGTTCTCTGGGCCACTGCAGTGCTGCGATTGTGGTAAGACACCTCTCTGAGGCAACAGCCCTCAATGAAGATTTTCAGCAGCTGGGCCTAACCAATTATGCGATGACTAAGGAAGGTTCTCTGCAAGCTGTGCAGTTTACCTCCTTCTGCTTTAGGCGAAGGCAACAACAAGTCTTGTTCCAACTCTCTGGGTGGGCAGCCAAGTTTCCTGTCCATTGAACACATCCTTCCTCTTAACTGGTGCAAAATACCTAGCTCACAGGGCTATCTTATATTCACAGTCTGGAGTAGTCTGTGTCAAATCATTAAACTACTCAGAACCTGTGCAGCACTTGATATGTCTGTGGAGAGGCAATTGAGTTAGTGTGTTTTTCAGGCATAGTTCTGTTCCATGATACTGAAAGTTCCATTATTTTATCAGTGTCTATCATCCTGTCTTGGGGTGTTTATTTCTCTCAGGGAGTCCTTCAGTAAAATCTGACAATAGTGGGTATGGATGGTCCGGTAGAGGGCCACTGTCTTTGATAAGGTGTTGCTTCTTTACAGGCCACAGGCTGGCCATTCCAAACTGTTCCAGCACAAAGACTCTTTCCCTATGTGAACATTGGGCTTTATTGTTCCTAACTAGATCCACAGGCCAAGCCACAAAGGCCTGTTTAAGATGTGAAGATAAATGAGTACCATTCAGGAAGATGAACGAGATTACCTGAAATGGCAACCTTGTAACTACATAATTTATACTTGGGAAGCCCAATCTTGCATACCCCAATTGCTCATGGACATCACAATAAACCTTCTATCCACGTTTCACAGTTTGTGGTAAGGGAGGGGTACAGGTTAGCCTGGTGAAGATGCCACACAGAATGTTTATACCAGCTAGAGTATGCCTCTACTCTGCTCAGTGTCACATTGGCTCTGTACGAAAGTTGGATAACTCAGTAGGTGTGGTTCCCAGCGGCAAAACCATTAACAAAAACACAAAAACAGTTAACTCAAGAATCCACTCTGTGGTAGGAAATTCCAGAGGAACAGCTCTCTGCAACCCTGCTGTTCATTTAAAATATTCTAACATGTTCCTCCACAGGAATCTCATGTCTCAAGTACAGTGGAAGGACCTCCTTCTCAGCACTAGTCACACCTGGATCGCCTTTTCAAACTCACCTGGTTCCTTCAGGTGCCCCTTATGCTGGGAACACTCTGGGTCTTTCATTCCTGGGCATTATTCTCCTTTAATGTCAGGCACAGACCTTCACTTTCAGCAGGCAGGCACAACTCTAGGTATCATCCGGCAGATCCTAAGTTATTCCATCAGAAAGTGGTGACTTCAGATGATGTTCCCTCATTTCTGGGAGACTGGCTGTCAGGCAGACACCTTTCCTGGTCACACTTCAAGTACTGTGCAGAGATCAAGAACAATGTGGTACTGGAATGAAGGTGCATGTACTGAATCCCACTTTTAGATGCAATTTCAAGAGAGAGCACGTGGATCCACTGGTTTCGTATAGTGGCTTCAGTCTATGCTCGCAATCAGGGTCAGGGTAGATTTATTTTGAGTATCCTGAAGAAATTACAGGGATTTCCAAAAGAGGGCATTGTGCTCGACAGCAATTTTGACCAGAGTATGGACGCTGACCTAAATAGATCTGGTATGCAATGAACTCAATCAAGTGTTCTGTCCGTCTTCCAGGACTTAGGCCCGATTGTTATTTGGTATTTGATCTACCTGAGTCAAGATTATACCTACTATTCACCTGTCCATCACGTATTCTAGGTCAATCATGCCAGATTTTTTTTAAGGCTGACGGATCAGAGGAAACAGCCTTTACAATGCAGGCCTTACCACGCAACACCTTTACCACACATATACCTTTACAAAGCAAGGTAAGTGTTTTTAAGGTAAGTATAAGCGCAAGAGAGAGAGAGAATATGCATAAATTAGGGTTTGGGGTGGTAAGGTAATAGAGTGCTAAGGGTGTTTCAAGGGTTTTGTGGTGGGTTGGGCTATAAGGTGAAATGGGTACTCTTAAGGGTTTGAGGGGGGTAAGGGTAGGTAGAGGTATTGGATGGTAAAGGTATTTTAGGGTTTGAGGTGGGAAAGGGTATTGGTTGGTGAGGGCATATTTAGGGTTTGGGGATGAGAAGGGGAACAGGGTGGTAAGGTTAAAAATGGGGGAAAAAAATAATTATTAAAAAGGTGGATGAGGGGCCTACCCCAAAAAAATAATGTAAATTCAAAATAATTTTAAAAAAGAGTGGTTCAGTTACTAAATATATATATATATATATATATATATATATATATATATATATATATATATATATTTTTTTTCACAGAAAAAACATAAGGACATTATACTTAGGTTCTGAATTTACACGCACAAAACCATAGATAATCCGCCCTTATATAGTTATTTCAAGTAACTATGACTTGTGTCCTAAGGTAACTATGATATACCATAAAACTGTGGGCAAATCAAGTCCCTGCGCACTCACCCACCAACTCAGTTTACCCTACTGACACGAATTGCATAAGTTTCATCAAGGGTTGTGGGGAGTAGGAGTCAAAATATCCAACATATGAGAATAAACTCCATCACAAAAAGGTAAAGACATGAAATATTTTTTATATATTACCAATGGAATCAATACACACATAAGTTGTAGTCATCAATGCATCCATACACTGAACATGTATAATCATCATTGTGCTACTTTCTTATCTGTAATATCAATTTACATCAAATCAGAGCTGGTCCACATTCCTGTGTTGATGTAATCACATAAATATCCCAATGAAATTAGTTTTGTTATACTGTATTGGTGCCCGATCTTAACACTGAAGTAGCCAGCAGGTGTTTTGCGAGATCACCGCTTCCTAAGGGCTACAAAATATAAAAAACAAAGAAATGAAGACACCAATATATTAAATAATAATAATAATTGAATTAGACCTTAATAAATACAAACATAAAGATGTAATAGAAAGGCGAACTGAAATCAGTTATAACACACCAAATTAAAAAACAATGTATCAACTACACAATTAAGAGAACAAGAGAAACAGATGAAAGCCCAACCCCCAATATAAAATAACAAATAACGTAAATGCTCAAAAAAACAAACAGAAACTACTGCATTATCAGAAAAGAATTAAGAAAATACCCAAAGTAACAAAGCAAGGAGAGCGATTAGTAGTAAAGACTTAGTAAAGACTAGGAATAAGGACCCAAATAATCAACCCACACAACAGAACAGATGACTAAAGTGGGCAATTTAATCCTACAATACAAAAAAGGTGATCAACATAATCACTGCATTCATCTGTCACCCCAACACCCAGGTCCACTAACCCAAACAGGTAAAACCCACAGATAACCTCCATTTGCCACATTCATATTTCGGACTGTATTAGGAATGTAATAAGAACTTACCAAAACATAAGTAGTGTTAAAGCACAGGTAAATAACCACTATATGAAGACAGTAATGAGCATCATCAACTTCCACTTCATGATGGATCCACATCACCATAATCAAGTCCTTCTAATCACCTTCAATAAGAAAGGGCAAAATAAAAGGCACATTATCCTATCACTGAGATACCACACACTCCTAGTTTTACCCAAAGTGAAAGGAAAATAGAAAACTAAATTAACACCCCACTCAACACTAGGAAAGTATATCACTATTTATCTTTGAGAGAGCAAATCGTGGTAATCAATGTTATTATCAGAAAAAAAGATACCAAATTGCACTACTAAGTAAGAGGAGTATACCTCCAAGGTACCCTCTGATCTCCAAAACCATCGGCTAAATATAATGGAGTAAACAAATATGAAAACAAGACGCACTATAAAGTCATGTAATTAAACAAACATAAGTGTCTGTACAAATTGTGCTGTGATGAAAATCAGCACTCCAGATTAAACTCAAATCCTGCTCTGGATGAAGATTAACAGTCCACGGTTTCCTACTAAGGCACCACATCACACTCTCCACAACGGATAATAAACACTCACACTTTACAATGAATCAGCCCCTTACCTTCCTTATCTTTCTGAAAAATCAAGAATAGCAATCCCTGAACCCCTGCTAGGCATCACATCTTCAACAAATATTGTGCATTCACATGTTGCAACAAATTAACCTCTTGTCTCCCTTATCGCTCTATACTTACAAGACTGTATATAACATTGTCTGTCTTGACGATTACTGTTCAAACACAAAAAAGAGAGCACAAACCCCAATTTAGCACGATAAAAATCAACCCTCATTTAAAAGAGCGACATGCTACCAAAGTATATACTTACAAAAGTTACAGCGCATACCCGCATAAACCTCCCAGTTGACCATCAAAACTTGAGCGGAGGAAAAGACCTGTTTAAATATCCCAAGGGAACCGATAATTAACATCTAAGTACTGACACCTGGCATTTAGGCATCTCTATTAGCTGAACAAAACTTTAAAAACTTTAAAGCCAACCACCTATTATCCAAAGGGAAAACGAAAAGACAAAACAGACTCCAAAACTCGAAACAGAACTTGGACACAACAGTGTGCAGCACACGCCACGCTGATGAACCAAAAGACAAATGCCAACCACTCAGCATACCAAAATATCTGGTAACTCTTTCTGAAACACAAAGTAATGTTATTTATTCAAGATCCTTCCAAGGCAAAAAAACATTTTAATACTATGGCAAAGAAATAAAAAATAAGTCAAACCCCCTTTCAGAGAGGAGTCCCCAACACCTATATAAGTTCGAGTAACGCACTAGAGCTCATGGAAATCGTACCGTTGTGCTATAAAGGAACCTTGCATCTCCATAATCAAATGCATTTCAAAGGTCCTGTTTCCAAATTCGAGCACCCAAGACATGCATACCTACAGAGCAAGCTATTAGAGAACACATCGGTCATCCCTGCAAAGATTAAACATCTACCCAACACGACAAACAAATCAAAGTAATTTATTATTCCAAGGCAAATTCACACATATTAGGGTAGCTACAAGTTCAATACTGCCATGCTTGACAAGCCTCACACTGCTCATTGTGACCAAACAGACAAATGAAGTTCCACTCCAGCACAGAAACAGATAAAAATAAAAATCACAGGCAATCCCTAAACACAAGAGATGCACTGCAAGCGACCCAAATAAAAAGAAATTACAGAAAAAACCTCCATCTCGCAGGCAGACTCGAACACCCCAAGGTCTCCACAATTTTACTCTGCCACATCGGAACTCCTCAATCCAGACCATCAAACTCTCTCAAATCACATAGTCAACCATTACAGGATCCAATTCAGGGGGTAAATATACATACAGTATTTATAATTGGACATGACATTTCCACTCAATTTAGCAAATGTGAGAAGTCAACCGTTTTTGCCGATTACAAAAATAAATTAACAACACAAACTACCACCACCAGCATTCAATTACATATCAATGCAGGTCACAATGATCATGCTTGTCCTGGCAATCCCAAGGGGGAGTGATGTTATTAACAAGGAAAAAAATAATCAGATGGAAGTATGGTATCATGAATGAAAGGTTCATACATAATCCCCACACAAATCATAAGACTGATTGGATCTAGGAAATTTGATCAAACTATAAAACTAACTATTTAAAGTGGTGTACATTTCAGTATCCACATTAAGACCAAACTGTACAGTTTGTAGACAATTAATCAACCAGCTTTCCTTACAATGCAAATTCAAATCCCTATCCCTATGGTGGGTTGGAATATGATCAATACTCATGAAGAATATATATTATCCAATTGGTTCAATTGATGATGATGATTGGTAAACCGAACAGCCACAAGGGATCTCTGGTCTGCGTGTCTGATTTCTTCAAGGTGTTCGCTCCATCTCAATTTGGGAGCTCGTTTGGTAGAGCCACTCACGATTACACTGAAATTATGAAAATGTCACACATAAGCAATCTGAAACCTTGGCAACTATGCTATGGGTAAACCAGGACTTCCTTATCTCAAATTCAAGTAAACAGGCACAAAAGGAGCCAGTCACTACTAATGTACTTACAAGGACTTAATTATGTGCACTGCTCATCAAAGGGTGATTTTAGCTAGAATTGTAGGTCTACACCTACTAAATCTGCAAGACGTGTACACTGTTTTGTAGCAAAGAAAATTAAACAGCTTTTACAAGAGGTTAACCGCAAGGCCAAAACAAAACTAAGTCTCAGATAATCGTACCATGCAGAAGTACCCACAATTAACGAATATCGAAGCAATAATTTATATGGCTCATAAATCCTACTGGAACCAGGTCCTGGATACCCATTTAATATGCACAATGCCCAAATGAGCACTCGGATCTACAATGGTGAAGTCATACAAATCAAAGAGGTTCCATTAAGGATTTCAAAAGCCCACAACACCCTTAACCTAGATGTGAAAGTAGTAGTCACAAAATGTATAAGAATTCCAAATGTTACTCTGTAACTGTTAGAAATGGGGTCTCTAGTTGGCAGTGGTTTGCATCCTGTCCAAGTAGGGAACCTCCCTCTGGTCAGAGTACGTGATTCACACAGCTAAGATAGCCTCTGCTCACCCCCTGATTGCTTGGCACAAGCATTCAGGCTTATCTTAGAGGCACTGTGTAAAGTATTTGTGTGTGTCTGTGTGTGTTCGCTCTCTCTCTCACACTCTATCCCTCTCAAACCACCACAAAAGTACTCCACATCAGTTTAGAAAATAAAGATACAAATTTTCAAAGATTAAATCTTAGTATAGCACTTAGAAACACAAAAGCTCCAACTGGGGCTATCACGACGTCTTGATGGAGTCTTTCTCAACAGTCCGACACCACTCGTGTGGGAGTGCAGGACAGTCACAGAGTTGCAAGGACCCCAAGTACAGTACCTTGGTAAACGAGGAAACAAAGACATTGCACAGAGACGGGGAGGTGAGGTGTTGCCGGAGCCAGTGCGGCATTGGTTCCTTACTGCTACAGGCAGGGGAGGTGAAGTCTCAGTTCCTTATGGTTGCAGAGAAGTAATGCGGTGTTGGTGGAGAGACGCCAGTTCCTCATGACCCAGCAGGGTCGATGAATCCAGCAGGTCAAGATGCGAGGCGTTAACTTTGCGATATTGTGTACACACCACAGTGTCACAGGTGCTGTGCAGAGTCGGGTGCCAAGGATATCGGTGACACTACGCTCTGGACTCACACTGTGGCATGACTTCGAAGGCACTGCAGCAGGGTCTGGCATGCGGCTTCGGTCACAGTTGTTGCACTCAGTGGGGACCACGGCTCCAGTGCAGGCAGCAGTGGAGAGACGGATAATGGCACCGGTTTCGAAGCTGCTCTTGAGTCTATGTACTTGGTTTCTTCTTTGTTGCACCAGAACTCACTCCCAAGGGCCCAGGAACTGGATTTGGCACCACGTGGCAAGCTAGGACTCTCAGCAAGAGAGCCCAGGTGCTGGCAGATGAAGTCTTTAATTTCCCTGGGACTTCTTGACATGGGGCAAGCTCAGTCCAAGCCCTTGGAGAACCTCTGGAAGCAGTATGTGGAAAGCAAAGTCCAGTTCTTTCACTCCCAGGATAGAAGCAGTAAGCAGGAGGTATTCACAGGAAAGCAACAGGTAGAGTGGCAGTCCCACCTACAGCATCCAGTTCTGCGTAGTAAGGGACCAACGCAATGCGCTGCTTTCGATACATCACCTCTCCTGTGGCCTGTAGCGTCTTTGTTTTTTTTACACATCCCAGGTACTTTGTGCTAAAAAGATACAATCATTGATTTCTATCGATTAAGACTCATTTCAACCTTTAAAAAGTGATATCTTTACTTCTGTATGTTGGATTTTTGTCGTTTTTGTATTGTTTTATTCAAAACAAATATTGGCTATTTTTTCTAAACTGGTAAGGAGTGCATTTGTACCGTTTTCACTGTGTTACTGTGTGTGTGTCCAAATACTTTACACATTGCCTCGGAGATAATCCTGACTGCTCGTGCCATGCTACCAAGGGGGTGAGCAGGGCAGGCCTAAAAAAAAAAAATCATTAAAATGCTACTAGACCTGCAGGTCGAGTAGCTTGACTAATCTACTCGACCTAACTGTAATGTACTTGACCTGGAAACAGGTCTCTAATTGTGTGATCCTAGGCAAATATTGTCTTTTACAGTCGCCTTTTTCTTCATTCTCAAATAGGAGTGCTCTTTTAAATATGTGAGTTCAGCATTTCTGCTGCAAAACAAATCCTCTTTTGTTTGATTAAATACACTAAACTTTTGCTCCATGTATAATAAATGTATCCCACATACAGGGCACACATAATCCATGTATGACTTGCCTCTTCGTTTACTAATAGCTTTGCCATCAGGGCAGGAATGTTTCTCAGTTTATGTTGAAACACTCACTTTTAATAAAAATATTACTAAAGCATGATGTGGTAGCACATTGTCAATTAGAGACAGTACATTTCACAGAAATGTCGAAAAACCTTCCCACTAACTTGCAGCTTTACTGATAAAACTATTTACCATATTAACAATAATCTGTGAAAACTGGGTTTCAGAAAACATTTACCATTTGCACATCACCAAGTAAAGTGTCCTGACCTTTATTTCATCCTATTAAAATATTTTTTCCATCACACAGAAGTACAAACAAATGGTCTTTCACAGCTGCTGAAATATATTTTGAAATGTTTGTAAAATTTACTTTGTTATATAAAGGTTGTGTGTTAGGAAAAACCGGATTCCAAAAGCCTTTCATTTCACATAGGTCAGACAGTTCACCTTACAAAATCCTGGAACTCTGCAGTCACAAAGAAAAGTATTTGCTTTGCAAGAAGTCAAACAGACTTTTGACCTCTGTCTCTGAACACAGAGCAAATGTGACAAGAATAAGACTTGAAGGCATTTTATTGCTAATTCAGTTTTTGACTGAAAAGAACACCTCTTTGTTCACTGCCAGAAGGCGAGTAGATTTTTCGAGTCCTGAAGGGGTTATCTTAGCTGTGTGGCTCCCTTGCCCGGACTAGAGTAAAGGTCCCTCATTTACCTCCCTACTGGACAGGAGAGGGGAGAACGTAGTTCAGCAAGGAGCAATTATTGCTAGGGGTCCAAATTTAAATACAATCTGCTCCCAGGAGGCAAAAGAGTTTCAATGTGCATTGGAAGCTGGATTCCCAAGGGAGACGTATATACAGCAAATCTAGGCTTTGGCTTGGGCAGTAGAAGCTGTTCTAGGTTTCATTTCGTACACTTTGAACTGCCAGATTTAAACCACGAGTGCTAACCAGATGTGAAATGTATTCAGGTTCTGAAAGACAGCTCCATCCCAATTTCAGTCTTCTAAGGACAGTTAAAAACATACATTGTGGTTTAGGACACTTGTCATTTGGGGTGAAAACGGAGGAAAAGATCACACACTGACACCTCTCCTTCTCATGTGCTCCCCAGGACAACTGAATGGGAGGATAGAAAAGGCTAATATAATCCCACTGCCCAAGATTGTTTCCACCTCCAAAGGACAAATAAAGGTCTGCGTAGTTTAAAATGTCAAGGTATACACATTCATAATTGGCTTCCCAGCACAATGGCCTACATTTGCCATCTATTTTGACACCAAGTTACATTCTGAATTACCCTCAAGAAGAAGACTGGCACTTAATTTTTAAAAAATAAGTTACATGAAAAACCTAAGAACAACATTCTTGAAATTAATGTAAATATTAAGAGAGAATTTGTTTTGGGAATGGATCAACTAGGTACCAGTTTAGTTATCATGATCTGTTTATACTATATTTCTAAAGCCTGGACTGTTTCTGCCAAGGCAGAAACGTGTTTTTAAATTGGCATAAGTGTTAGACAGGCAGAGTTCCATATATTTACGACCAATCTACTAATCACTCACCCCTTACCTATCTATCACACCCAGTCTCCACATTAACTAAACACAGCCCCATACAAAACAGCAGACTTTTTTTTTGCTGGACATTTCGAAGGTAAGATCGTGACTGTGGACACTTTAATTTAGTAATGGACAGAGATCAAGACAAATCTAAGGAGTCGTCTACAGGCTCTGATTTAGATAGAAAACTATTAACAGTCACCAGATAAGATATGGGGAAATGAGGCAGAAGAGAGAGAGCCTAATACAGGGCTGAGGGATTTCTCATGTAATCCCATGAACGCAAGACGTAAGGAAGGAAGGTGCGCTGAGGTCAACACCTCACAGTTGCAATAGTGAAAGGGAGATTAATAAGGGTGACCCTCAGACCATACTCAACACATTAAGTTGTTTTAACACAAAGAGTAGCAGGTTTGGGTCTGGAGTTTGTTAGGATATATAACAAGAGATTAAAAGCATCTCCAGAAATATAAATACAAATAAAACACTTTGATCTTGATATATCAAGTGCAGAGGAAGCAACATTGTTGAAGACCTGTAAAACTGTGGCAAGGAAAAATTTTGCCATTGAATTACAGCCGAGAAAAACAGGATTTTAAAAGCACTAAAAGTGTAAACAAACAACTTTGGCTCTCGAGACAGAAAGGCAACAAGAGGATTCGTAGGATACCATTAGTTTGTGACCAGCTTAACACATTACAGTAGCATTCTTGCCCACTGCAATAGACTGCTGCCATAATGGGCTGTACTGACAATGCAACACCCATTACTGGGTTACTGACCAGAGTCGAATGAGATGGGCAAACAAGGGATTGGGTACCTAATGACTTGGGCAGCTTGCTGAACTGTATATAAAGCACATAAAACATTCTCTCTTATGAGGACTGAACTTGGGTTTGGTAGAAGAGCACACAGAAATTGTTTCCCCCACCACAGGGCCTGCCTTTCCTCCACCTGCAGCCTGTTCGGTCACTTAATGACAGTTGTTGCTACAGCCTCTCCTGATCCCATTCATGACCTCCTCTGCATTCAGTAACAGTGTAAGCCATGGAATGAGGATGCCTTATAAGCCCCTAGTTCTCCCTCGATTCTTTCAACTACGTTTAGCTCTCGGTGCCCGAAAACCAAAGTCTGAGGAATTTGGAAGGATAATTGAATTTGCGAGCCTTCCGGCTGTGCGCTCAGAGATCCCATGGCGGAGGGGATCTGGAATCCTTCCTGGAGGTGAGCTGATGATGTGCTGGAGCGTGGTCTGTGTCTGACTGGGACGCGCGGTTTCTGTCTTCCTCTGCTGGAGACACAGAGTGGAGGGTTTCTCCCTTTGTGGAGCACCTGTGGGCTCCGCCCGCTGGGCCACACCCCGTCCACCCTCGAGGTAGGTGGGGGAGTTCCCGCCTTTTTACCAGGATGATGGATGGACGACTAAGTATTTTTTACCCATGTTTCTAATTATGTATTGTATGTGCAGATGTGTGTGTATAGTCATGTGTGTGTGTGTGTATAAATATATATATATATGTGTATATGTTGTTTCTGTGCCTGGGATGTTTCTATGAATTTCTGCTCTCTTTTTATCACACTTATCTACTCATCGCTCTTATGTCATGTCTCTATCAAACTATCCTCCATTCTCACTCGGACTCATCCCAAATCCCTTCGACCACTTCCATCTCCTAAATATCTCTGCCTAAGCTCATCCCTCCACCCCCACATCTAACTCACCAAACCTCACTCTACCTCTGTGACCTCCCACACAACCCTACTAAATTCTCCTGCATTCATCTCACCCTGCTACTATGCTCTCCCTAACCCTTCCACATCCTCTTTCCCCTCCGCCCCCCTTTTATTCATCTCAAGCCTTTGGATTGAGCAAATGAAGGATAAACTCCCAATTAACACTTCTGGATTTCTTTCCTCCTCCACCCCTCCATTACTCCAGTCAATCTAACTAACAAACTCTCATATCCGCAACTCAAATTAACTCATAATAATACTAAAACTGTACTCCTTATTAAATTATACTAATCCATCACTAATTCTTGTTGGGTACCGGAGTAGCGTGCTACTCATCGAAAAGCGCTTCGACGCCTCGTCAGGGGTAGTAAGCGCTATATAAATACGATTACAATTACAATTACAATTACTTTCACTGACTGGCAGCATTGGTGGGAACCAATTAAAGACATAACCCACCTCTCCCTTCCCACAACCACAGCTTCTGCCACTATCACTCCATTGTA
Source organism: Pleurodeles waltl (assembly GCF_031143425.1). NCBI lineage: Eukaryota > Metazoa > Chordata > Amphibia > Caudata > Salamandridae > Pleurodeles > Pleurodeles waltl. The sequence goes on along the minus strand of NC_090444.1, from coordinate 440,262,012 downwards.
ACTTTCCCTAAATCACAAGGAGGGTGAAGGAGAACGAGAGAAATTGTAGATTAAGACAGAAGAATGTCCTTAGTACTCACTATAGCCTGACTTACTCCACTATTAAATAATGGCCTGCTAAACCCCTGCTCGTGCAAGCTAAATGTAAGGTCCAATAACAGGTGAGGAGGCTCATCACGGAGCAACTTTATCCAAGGTGGAGGGCATTTCCATGTAGTTATTGACTTAGGTGGAGTCAGAGGGTCCCAAGGTGAATCCCACCCTCTTGGATAATATTGCTATTGTAAATCAGACCCTTGGAATTTGGGGTGACATTCACAAAATTGTTTGTTAAATGATGTTTTTTCTACCTCTTAGGAGGAGTTTAGAAGAAGCATCCTTTTTTTTGGTTGTAAGTCTCTGCCATTTTTGTCCCACTGAAATGTAATGAATGTCTGGTTTTGAAGCTTGCAGAAAGGACTAAATACAACGTGTAGTAACAGATTTTAGTGGCAATATATATTGTTGGTGGTATCATACAAATATTAAGAACTACAGGAATTATTAAGGGGATTTCACCCTGTCAAAAATTCTGATTCTTTGTTGGACTCTGACTACTCATATTTGAGAGAAAAGCATACTGTGGAGCACTTTCCCTATCTTCAGTGAAGTAATAGTAACAGAGTTAAAATGAGAACATATTTTCTATAAATTCTGAAATATTTTCCTGAGTGAAACAGGTACAGCTGTCTGTCAGTGGATTCCGCAATTCTCAACTGCAATTTCAACATAAAGTTCTAATGATCAACTTCAGCGCTAACCTATGTTCACAGCAAAAGAAGCACACCGGACCACCATGTTACTGGTATCACAGCTGAAAGCATTTCCTAAAGAGAAGACTGCAGGAAAAGCACAACATGAGGATTTTCATTTTGTCATAGAATTTATGGTTAGTGCTCTAGAACAGTGGTTCCCAACCTGTGGTCCGGGGACTCCTGGGGGTCCGCGAAGCCTTCTCAGGGGGTCCACGACTGCTTCGAAAATTAAAAAATATTAACAAATAATGACAAAATTAGGTCCCATGCTTCCAGTAATGACTCAGTGGGGGTCCCCGGATTCCAATGCTGATTCAGTGGGGGTCCCAGGGTTCAATTAATGATAAAGTGGGGGTCCACAGAAGTCAAAAGGTTGGGAACCACTGCTCTAGAACACTAAAAAATAGGACACATTCTTTTTAAATTCTCAAATATCTTTGTTGTCCATGTCAGAAAAAGTCAGGGGTGCTGACTGAAACATACTTCGAACACCAACCAGTGTGTCAGTTGGGCTAGTGCAACATACCACAGTTTTCTAATGAACACCTGGAGTGCTAAGATTCTGTAAAGAAGGTTGTCTTAGTTTCATAGTAGATGTAATGGCTGACACAGAGTTTTACACTTTTTCTGCTGCTCAACACCCAGCCAGTGAAGAGATCTTCGTGAATCTGATGTTTTACAAAATTTGAAAAGAATAAACCTCTTGGACTGCTCAACTCTGTACTCTTTGCAGCTAAAGAATTGTGGTCCTGGGGAGACCCAATATTCCCGAGTTGATTAGAGCATTTGCCAACATTACTATGAACTCTCGGTAAAAATTTGACTTTCTCCATAACTTATAAACTGCTACGGTCAAACATATTCTAAAATGCTTAGCACTGTAAATCAGACAAAATAATGAGGATGATATTTTAAAACAAGGTGAAAACTGTGATACATGACACGATTTTCACTTATTGACTTTAAATATATAATATCAACACATGGAAAGTAATGTTTTCAGGGACTCATTTATTTCAGGAGCATGTAGCAGCAAATAAACATTTTCATGTACATGTTCAGTTTTCTCTTCATGAGAGTGAATGATTTTAAGGCGATCTTCAGCTGCATGCCTCCCACCTGCAGGCACATTCTGTGAGACAGGTGAAGATTCTGGTTCTTAATTAGAACTCTGATCTTCACCGGCAGCTATTCTAGGAGAAGGCGAAGTGATAGGTAGGTTGATACTTTACTATAATCAGATTTGTCTCGGGTACTAGCTATGAATCTACTGGCTAGAGATCAGCCAGCTAGTAGGCAATTAAAAGATAGTATTTTTGGTAGTGTACAGCTGTCCGATTTACAATGATCAGTACAGCGCTCTTTGAAAGGCTATTAACACTTAGCACTTTTGACTCAAAGTTAAATAATACAAATCCTTGAAGGCTGTAGCGGCCTCTGGGCAATTGTGCATTAAGAGCTAGTGACCGAGGAGACCGTCCACAGGGCACCTGAGCACCGCCTGCAGCCCCGATGTTCAAAATCTGGAGGCCCCTGGGGTCTCTCCTGAACTCCTCCTTTGATTTGAAATGCTCACGGAAGCAGAGTGGCAAATGTTCCACCAATGTTTCTTTAAAACGTTGGTGAACCTCTGCTGGGGTTGGAGAAATAGAGGCAGGGTTCTAATGAATATTACGTTTTTGGTAGAGATACATGTAAAGAAAAACAATTACTATGCTGAAACACGGTTTGGGTGCAGTGAGTCAGAGAATTCTTAACCACTTCCGTTGTTTATAGTTGAGTGCCGAAGTGAAGGAAGATTTGAATGAATCTGGCATGTCCATGTGCATTTTGGATGTGAAAAAGTTAGTTAAAAAAGAATGCATTGGGATCACAGCATAAATCTTTCACTGGACAGCAAATGCCAGGCCAGTTGGTTGAGTGTTTGGTAGTGACTAAGAGTATTAGCTGCACCCTGTGACTACATAAAAGTTCATTGTTCACAAAACTAATAAAAGCAAGGTTCAAGAGAAGTTATTTGGCACAAAAATAACACATCCGAAGCCGAGGAATTTGCAGAAAGAGCAGACAGTGACATCAATGACTTGAGCAGGTAGTTGGTGGGTGCATAAAACACTAGGATGATACAAACTGTAAGACCACATGAAAAAAAGGTGAATGCTCAGGCATAGAGGTGGAGGTAACAAGGAAATCAACTGCCCAGGTGTGTAATCTTCAGGCATTTCACCTCAGGCAAAATTCATCCAGCATATTCACAGGTGTCAGAAGAGCAATCAGATGCACAATGCTGGAGTATGCAATGTCAAGTGGGACAGACACACTGGCTAATGTACAGGAGGAAAAGGCAAATCACGATGAAGGAGAGTTCATTTTACAAGCTAGGCAGATCGATGAGGGTGGTTAGGATGCACCTGACTGTCAAGTGCTACCATGTAAGATTCTACAGTTGTACACAGTAGCATATAATGGCTTTCCAGACCCCATTAAGTGAGAACAGTAAATAATTCTAGCCTTATGTGACAAATGGCACATACATTTAAATTCTTTAAAAAAAAATAAAAAAAACAGCTACCATTCAGAAGCCTTGTGTGAAAAGCAAAGTGCATACATATTCCTTTTATATCAATTATGAATAAAAAACTTTGTCAGTTTTGTCTGGAGCATTCGGGTTGTGGTAATACATTAAATCGAATTCAAAATTATATTTATCAGTCTCAGATAAAGAATTGTTTCTGCCTGTCAGTGCAGCAAGGGTTCCACAGCCATTTCTAAACAATATGAAGTCTACCATTCAAAGGTGAGAAAGCTAATTTACAAACAGAGAAAGATCAAGACCGCTGCCATTCTGCCCAGGAAACACTTTCCAAGTTCAAACTAAATGATGCACCTAGGTTTTACTAAGAACTTCAGAGCTAGATTCATGGACCTTCAAGCCTCCGCCAAACAATAATTATCGTACCATCTTGGGAACGGTGAGCAAGTATAAGTTTTATGAAAGGGCAGCAAGGGGGAACCCGCATTCTTTCAAAAAAGACCGTGCTACATGGCTTAGGTGTGAAAAACTGCACTAAATAAAACAAAAGACTTCTGGATCAATGTCATCTGAAGAGAGGAGAAGCGGAATTGTTTGGCTGGAGTACAAAACAACATGTTTGGGGAAAACCAACACTGCGTATCACCAGAACCAAATACCAAAATTCAAGTGTAGTGGAGGGGGGTAATAATAGGACACTGCTCTGCAGTCAAATAATCGGAATGCCGCACAATCATTGAATCCACCATCAATTCCTCCCCATTCCAGTGCATTATAGAGACAATGGCAGACAATCTGTCCAACAACCTAAAGTAAATCATGCAACAGGGCAATGATCCATAACATAGCTGATCTACGACTAAATAGCAAAATCAGAAAATAATTCGGATTTTGGCATGGCAGAGGGCAAGATGCTGTGGCAGAGTCTAAAAGAGCTGTATATAGACAAAGACTCTCAAACATCACTGAGTTGAAGCAGTTTTGTTAGGAGTGGGTCTGAATTCCTCACAGGCAATATGAGGGCCTGACACACGTATAGAGCTGTTTACTTCAAGAAACTGCTACATAAGGGGCTTCAATCCATTACAGAATCACAGGTTGCACCTATTTTTTCCACAAAGGCTTCCGAATGTTTGCCAACGGTTTTTGAATATTATGAAATGACAAAGTGAACTTTGTGTGTATTATTTGTCATATATGTAGCTACCGTTAGTACTTGGTGTACAACAGATGAGGGTAATGTATGTCATTGTACATAAGGCCACAGAATCTTAAGACATCATACTTTTTTCACATCACTGTAGCGGACTCGGGTTCATCTTGTACACAGAATGGGAACTAACAGATGGAATATATTACAAACGTGTTACTACAAACCTTGGTTATTAGACCTTAATGGTATGAGGGAAATCAACTGTTGTGAAATTATGGTTCTTTTCAACTTTGGAGCTCTAAGGGAGAAAGGCAATTTTAATGGTTTATGTGGCAGTGTTATGTTATGAGGATTTGTATAGCGCATTAATCATCTATGAGATCTCCCAGGTGCTCAGAAAGGTGTTAGGCGAAGGATTCCCTAAAAGTAAGTAGAAAAGCCAGTTCTTCAGCTTCTTGCAGAACTCGAGAAGCGATAGGGAGGGTCTGATGTGCTGTGCGAGGTCGTTTGAGGCTTTGGAGAAGATGAAGGAAAAGGTGTGACCTTATGTACTGGGAGTACATCTACAAGTGAGTGCCCTGCCGAACTGAGGTGGCTGGAGGGTTTGATGGAAGCTTATGCGGTGGCTTAGGAATGCAGGGCTGTGTAGTGCTTTGTATGCATGCATGCTGAGTTAAAAATGAGTGTGCTTGTACATGGGGAGCCAGTGGAGTTATCTGATAAATGGCGAGGGCAACAATGAATAAGACTGGATGGCAAACTTGCACAACAAATGTCACGTTTTGGTGGATCAATGGATGAGAGTGACAAATTGAGTTTTTCGAACCAAGAAGTGTTTAAAACTGGGTGAAGAAAATTGAAGAGGTCTGTGTACAGAACTGTGCTAAAAAAGTGCTTAATCCAGGGTGCACGAAAATCAATGTTCCCACAATGTTAAAGGAATTAAATTAATTGTAAGAGCCATTATATTTGGATAAAAATACAGAAAATGAGTCATTACAATGGTCAGCTCCTGTTTTCATCAGATGTCTCTACATGAAGAGTACAGGGTTCTAACTTCTTTCGTTGAGCGACTGGAGCATATTGGTTGGAGCTAGATTCTGCTGCTCATGGAGGACCTTGCATGGGTTATACAAGGAGGCACTTAAAGTAACATTATTTTCAAGATAACATTTTGATTAGTCGAAGTACAGGAAAAGATTAGAGTGAGCATGATCTAGCAATCAACCAATCAGTAGATTTGTAGAATGCTACTTGTCACCTGTGAGGGTATACAGGCGCTGACAGGGTCCAGTTGATTAGCCGAATAGCCAGGTCTTCAGAGACGTTCAGAACTCTGGCAGAGATGAGGAGGTCTGTAGATGAAAGGGTAGTTTGTTCCATGTCTTCGCTGTTAGGTAGGAGAAGGAGCAACCTCAGCATCACCTACACTGGGTGTGTGTGTGGGGGGGGGGTGAGGGTGAGAGAAAGGGCTGCAGAGCTGAGGTGTCTGGTGGGCTGATGGAAGTTCAGGTGGTGGTTCAAGTAGGTGGGTCCGCAGTGGAGTAGGGCCTTGTATGCATGGGTCGAGAGTTTTAACTGGCATCTTTTCTGAACAAGGAGCCAGTGGAGTTCCCTGAGGTAGGGGGTGATGTGGGTTTGCCTAGGGATGTCCAGGATGGTCTAGCTGCAGCGTTCTGTATGGTCGGTAGTCGAAGGTGAACTGCGATCTCAGAGTAGAGCGCATGCAGTGGTCCAGTCAGCTGGAGATGAGGGCCTGGGTGATGGTGCATCTGGTGCTTTGGGTAGCCATTTGAATATCTTCCAAGGCTTGCAGAGGATGAAAAAGTAGGAGGAGGTGGAGGAGGAGACTGAGTTGACCCGAGTCATCATGGTAAGCTTGTTGTTCAGAATGATGTCTAGGTTCCTAGCGTGATCAGTGGAGGTAGGGGTTCAAGACAAAAAGGTCTAGAAAGTCCAAAGGATAGTGAGGAGAACATAAACTGTGAGAAATGTAATGCTGGGATGAATGGAGTGGGTTAAATTTAAACACCAGAGTAATGGCAAGAGGTTTGTTTAGACAGAAGGCTCTCATTCAAAGAGATAAACAATAGCTCTTTTTTTTTATTTTTTATTTTTTGACTGAAGTATGCCATTGTCCTCTTTTGTTGCTGTTTAAGTGCATCTTCTGCATGTGCTAAGGCAGAAGAGATAATTATGGAGCAGTGAATATCAAGGAGCATTTGGTGAAACTTAAGGGACCAGTCACAGAAGGACCAGTAATGAAGTAATCTAATATGAATCACAAGAGTTAAATTGTAATGGATGCAGATGGGGGCTGACTGCTCATGTAGGAGGATGGTTAGGAATAAATGGTAGATTTTGCTTACAAATCCTGCAAGGGTTGGAGGTCAGTTGTTCAGTAACTGAACTTTGTTTGTTGTTGGGGAAGGAATATACTTTAGATCAGGCTTCTCCAGTGAGTAGGTCATAAGATACTGGTAGCTCTACATTCTACCTGCAAGCAGCTCTCCTGTTTGCAGACCACCCTCCTAATTTAGAATATTTTGCTTAGTTTCATGGTGCTTTAGAAATAAATCATGCAATTTTGGGGAGATGTACTACTATTATTATTACGTAGGTGCCATGGGCATCATAGCTAGAGATGTTATGTATTACCAACATAGATCATTTCACAACGACCACACTTTTTACTTTACCTGATGAACTGAGGTGGTCCCTGCTAGTAATCTTGCATACAGTGGACACTAATGTAGTCCTGGCTGATGTGGTCACTATAACAAGCCCAATAACATTAGTAGCTCAGGATTATTTTCATTAAACATAAATAGCTCTTATCAAAGAAGAGGTTGGCGATCTCTCCTTTAGACAGTGCATGTATGGGTCACAGAGTTTGTGGTGCAAACAGACGACTAGACTTTAGTGAATTTGCTAAAAAAAAAAAAACAGCAGAACTGGTCACTTCGTGCACTGCTAAGTAGCAGTACTAGTTGCACATTAGTTGTGTGCAGAGTATGTTACATGGGTTTCAAATACTGCTACAGACTGTTTATCCAAACTTCTTGCAGACATGAACGGCATTAACCACTCAATGGAGTATGATTCTATAGCTATATTTATCATGCAGGTGATGGATGGATAGTTAAACAGAAAAGAAGAGTGTGGAGATTCTGAAGAACGACAAGGTTTTAAAGTGAGTAACTGTACTTAATCATGAAAGGGTAGCTCTTCAAGAATACATTATAAAAAGTATTATCAAAGTTTTGGTATGACCAGAAGTAAAGATGTGAAGAAGGGAATGTGCATTAACAAAATGTATTGCTGACACGAGAGTGTGTGAGGAGCAGAATCTGAGAGCAGACTCATGACACGCATTAAGAAGAGTGTCATGAAAGGAAGGTCATGAGTGTCGTTTTTGGAGGTCGTGAGTGTGGATAGGTGTGTGTTACAATGACATAGGGTTGTAATGGCACCTTTAAAAAAAAGTAATAGAAGAAGGTGGTATTGTCCATTTGTTGTCTGTATGCTACTTGAGGGTTAGGCCCAGAATATGATTTAACTATAGTGAATTGTTCACAGTGGGTGGAAATGAAATTTCCAAGTCGGGTGAGCCCCCGTTTGGTGATAGAGCTCACAGAAAGAGTGTTATGCAAGAGGGTAATCTAGGGTCTGTGGTAAAACAGTTAATGGAGTTCAACTGATTTGAAGCAAGACTAAATCAATGAGTCAATTAATGTATTTAAAACCTAGTACTGGAACTGTGGGGAGGTGACCTTGAGTAATAGAGGAAAGGCTGCAACTGATTTTGTGTAGAGGAGGATTGGAAAATACCTGTTCATGATTTTCCATGGGGTTGTAACACTACAACACACAGCTTTAGTGAAAAGATGTTCCTTGGGGTATGCCAGGAGTGCATGAAACAATACTGGAAAGGTATGTAGAATAAGATGGAGAACAGTTTCTAAGAAGGTTACTACAAGAGTTCCTTAGCAGTGCTGAAAAGAAAACCACAGCAGTTTAGGAAGGCTGAGTGGGTACAAGTTAAATTATTATGTTTGGTTAGGAGACGTGTCTCATCTCGTCCTCTCTTCTTAGTCAACCTCTCTGCCCAACTACTGTTTGGCACTCGCGTCCCTACGGTAACTCTTTGCATTGTATCCTTCTCTCTATACCACACTGCATTTCCGCACCGAGTTCCCGTAATCTACTTCACATAACTCAAACACAAAACTCCATCTATATTACATTATATTACATTGCGTTCACCTCTCCGCTCTCTATGTGCCTACTACAATATCTCTCTTGCCCTTTCTCTACCTCACCATTCCTCACTTCCCTCATTTCTCTCTCTACCTCAAATCTCTAAGTATCTCACCTTTCTCTACCCCACCGCTCTCTCTTTCTGTCTCTGGGACTACAGTATCTCTCTGGATGCACTACCTCAACTCTCCACATCCCCTTTCTCTTTTTATGTCTGTTCCCTTTGGTTCACCACACTAAATAGTGTACTACTTTCTGGCTACTTCTATTATTCTTTTATTTCTTTTTTTCTATTACCAACTTCTTGCTTTTTCCATAGTTAAACACAACTCACTCTCTCTGACCTCCTCCTCCGTTTCAACTCATTCCCCCACCTCAACTCTTTCTGTCTCCATTACAGTCTCTTCCTCTTTCATCGTCTCACAGCTCTCCCTACTACTGTACCAACCTGGACTCTTTTTATATTTCACATCTCGCACCTTGCTATTTTTAACTCTGTAGCACATTTCTCTTTCTACTGTCCATCCCCTCGCTACCTTTCACTCTTCTCAATTTAGTCTCTCTCTACTTAGCACTGCTTTGTTTTTCTTCTAGTTTTTTTTAAATCTGGCTACCTCTCTCTGCCGTTACTACTCTAGAAATCACTTCTTTTTCTACATTACCTCTCTGTCTACCTCATCCAATGGTGTACTCTTCTCCTTTGACTGCTCACACATTTCTTTCTCCTCACCTCTGTAGCCAACAAAGCTATTTTTCTACCTCACCATCTTTTCTTCGGCTACCTCACCTTTCTCTACAAATTTTCATTCTCTCCCTTCCTCACATTTATTTTAATATCATCATCTTTAGCCCCCTCTTCCGAAACTGTTCTTTCACTGTAACTTATTCCGTCCAATTTCTCGTACTCAACAGGGTCACAGGTAACTATCTAGCCAGAGAAGTGCTGTTTAGGTCTTTTCATGATTCTTGAATTTCACATTATGCAAAAGAAATTACTTAATTTAACATTATGAAATTTTGCGTAATTTTGTACCCAAGAAACTCCTCTGTGCAGAAAATATTTCACTACTAAGCATTTTTGCGTGAACCAGATCAGAGTGAATATAGGGTGATTTTGACTGCAAATTTAGGGACAGGAGCAAGCACTGGGAAGAAAAGTCAGTGTGGCTGCCTATAATGAGTCAGATTCTGGGTTACACAGCTCCCATAGCGTGCAGTCAAACTGTGGAGTTAATCAAGTGCATGGTGGGTTGAACTATGTGCTTGGTACTAAAAGGACAGTATGTGTGTGTTTATGTATATAATTTGTGCACTAAGATAGAACATGTGTCATTGTTATAGTCAGAGTTTGCAATTTTATGTTTGTTTCAGAGAGAGGAATGGATTGGCTTAACTTGTGGTTAGATTTTACTCTATATAAATTTCAATGATGCAGACGTTGAGGCTCCTAGCTTTGGCAACAAGAAGCTTAATTCCACCCTCTTTCTGAAATGTGCTCTTATTTGCAATGAACTTTGTGTCTTCCTACATGTTCAACCTACTTTCTGGTACAGAGCGTGCAGGCCTGGACATTATGTACAGAAATATTTGGAACACGCGAGTCAGAGAGAGAGAGAGAGAGAACACTGCTTGCAGTTTTGCCCTGGCTATGAGAATAACAGTGCATTTCTGTTTTGAACAAATGGATGAACTGGCAGTACATACCAAAGATAATCTTGATGCATGAAGAATCCTCCATGTTGTGGTCTCACTCCAAAAGGCTGAAAAACAGTTTGTGTGTATAAACCACACTAAGGGGCAGATTACGTGGCTGGCAGTCCCAGAACATGGATCCCAATGGGTCGACTGCAGCCGGAGTTGTAATCAGCCATGGCAGCACATAACTCAGTGCCGTCTGGCTGATTACAAGCACGGGGGTCCCGCCATGGAAAGGCTGGCAGAAAGCCAGTGTAGGGAGCCACATGTGGCCCCATACACTGCCCATGCCCATTTCATGGGCAGTGCAGAGGCCGCCCTGCCCAGCACTGTTGGAATGCTTTATAGACAGTGTGCATTCCATGGGTGCTGGAATACTTCGATATTGGCCTTGGCTCCCTTCAGGGAGCTGAAACCAATACCATAGCACTGTTCCTGCCAGTTAGTCAAGCGGGAACATTGTAATATGCTCAAAAGGGGCGCCACCGGCATGCAGTGTCGTCCTCCTCACGGCACTGGCTGTCCAAAGTCGTAATCAGCCCCTAAGTGTTGGAATAATTCAATGAATCCTGCTTGAACATGCTGTTTGAGCTCTCAAGGACACAAGGCCACGATGACTGCCTCATGAACGGAAGGAATCCCGGTGTACAGAAAGGAGGGGGGTATCACCGTAAGAATCTCCACTTATTGTTTAAAACTAAAAGAATCCCTCGACTTGAGCATGTGGTACATACCAAAACCTCCAAGTCTCGTTTCAAGAAAGCATCAAACTTCGTTTTGGAGATGCATATTCAAAATGAAGCTTATTCTCACTCCTGATCCAAAAGGATGCGTTTTTGGGCTAGGCTTTCATCAGGTATGTGGGTTCTCCACTGTGTTATTTTGTTTTTTTATTAATAACACTGAATCCTTTTATGAGGTTCTTAAGCGCATTACTCAAACCAAGTAAAACATCCATATTTCACTGATACGATTCAATGAAAAAAAATAATAATAATCTACTCCATGCTTAAACACTACACGATGGGTGCAATGTGCACAAAATCAAAACACTTCTGACATATGTCACACTGTGACCCCTCCCTCCCCCAACACTTCCATCCATACACAAGATACTATAGTCGTGTGCGGTTCTTTGTCACTCCTCTTTGTTCCACGCTCAATAGTATCTACATGCCGCATGATAAGGACACCCCTCGTCACATACCAAAATGACACACTTGCTACATATGCCACACGAAAAAAGCCACACATTCTTCCAATCAAGCACAACCTACAGACAAGGCACTATCTTCCAAAGAAAGCAATTTAGCGACTCAAGGGAATGGAGGGATATACAAAAGTGACTGTAATACCAAAATAAAAATCATCCTTAAAATAAAACTTCCTATTGTCTCTGTTGTAAATTCGGTGGTGAATATACATTTTCCTATTTAATATAATTGGCTGATTTTATTTACGAAATGACTACAAGCTAGAGGAAACTAAGATAAATTGTTGACATGGACAATTTGTTGCTCTCCCCTTTGTTTACTGTTTACCAACAAAAAGAGCTAACAGGTGCGTGCAAATACTTTCACCACATTTCAAGTCTCAAATGCAAATTCGTAGGAAGAGGTCAGATTTCACACCAATTCACCACTCTCCTGACTGCAATGGAGCAATATGACTATCCCCTTGTATACAGTGTCAATTTATGAAATCTGTATTTCTGGGAGGTACATCAGTATTTGTCTGCAATATTTGACATTGCGCCTGTGTATCTGCAGTTCTGTAAACAAAATGTTTTGCAGCCTACTAGTTCATTCCACTCTAATATTCACACATGTAGATACTTACCTGTTCCTCTACTATACAGCACTTTAGAGGTTTAACTGTTCCTCTACTATACAAATGTTTAGCAGAACACCTTAAACAATAAAGTCAGTGACATATTAAGTATTTGTAAGGCCCCAGGCAAGATATGTTTCGGCCACCCCCATTTGGTCACCTTTTACTTGGTTACTCCTTTTTGCTCATTCAAACCTTTGTGATGCTGCACAATATTGAATTATATGTTAAACCATCAGAAACATAGGCGATGCAAACACAGCTAAAAGTCCACGCTGCTTGGTGTGTCAGCCCAACAATGCCAAAGAAAAGCTTGAACAGTCACTGATAAATCAATTTATTTTTAAGCTAGGACCTATATTTTATGTGGAATTCAATGTCCAAACAGCTTGCTGCTACAACTATTGGACACACATAAGTGTGTGCACAATATTAAAACAAGACATATGCACGCACCACTTGTAATTGTACCTTTAATTGCTGGATGTTTGTAACAGCCAATGTAGCCAGCTTCACTACAGGCCTCTGCCGTGATCTCTTTGTGTGTGTGTGTGTGTAGCTCTCCGGCTGACCGGAGACCGTGCAGAGTAATTTAAATTTGATGGAGCAAGGTACAGGAGGAGAACACAAATTAAAGAGAACAGTTGGGGAAGAAGGGAGTAGAGCTAGTGAGGATATGAGAGCAGTTAATTAATCAGAGAAAGGTGAGAGAGCCTGAAGAAAATAGAGCGGTACAAAGAGGCGGTACAGAATAGCTATGATGAGGAAGGGAGAAAGGAAGAAAGAAGTGTGGAAGCAGTCGAGGGAAAACAGTACTCCCAGGGGTGAGGTGGAGAGATGGGTAATGTAGAAAAAGAGGTGAACAGGTTAGGGTTAAAGGCGGTGAGAGGCAGCCAGATAAAAAAAAAATACCTAAAGAAAAATAAAGCAACGCAAGGTAAAATTAAATGAGGTATAGAAAAATAGGTCAAGTAAAGACTAGTGGGAAGAGACAAAGGTAGAGAGGGGGTGAAGGGTAGAAAGAGTCGTGCTATAGGGAATATATAGCAAGTTGAGAGATACATGAAAAAAGAGAAAGAGATGAGGTTGAAACAGAGGTAGAGACAGTTGTGAGATAGAGAAATAAGAGAGACCGAGCAAGAGCTGAGGGGAAGGGAAGAAATATATAAGGAGGGAGAAAGAGCGAGAGAGAAAGAAAATAGTTTTTGTATAAGAGAGAGAAAGGTATTGATGATACAGAAAACAGATAGAGGGATGGAGATAGCCAGAAATGAGAGAGAGTTTTAAAGTCATGGGGAACAGAGGTAGAGGAAGAGAAAGGGGAAGGGGAGGGTTACATCAGTGAAAATGGGGAGAAGAGGAAATCCGAGAAAGAGTGTGGTGGGGTAGAGAAAGTGAGGTACTGGGGGAGATCTGAGGTTGCCAGAGAAATGAGAGAGAGGGGAGGTGGAGGTGTGAAGTAGAGAAAAGGCAGAGAGACATACTGTTGTGGACCCATTGAAAGAGAGAAGTGAGGTCAACAGGATGTAACGATAGAGATGGAGTTGTGTGTTAGAGTTTTATGAGAAGTGAAGTAGATGGAGGAGTGATAAAGAGAAGACAGAGGGTAAAAAGAGCAGTGAGGTATAAAGAGAAGGGCAAGGAGTGGAGAGAGGGGATTTAGAGTGCTAGATATAGCGGCAGTGACTGAGTGGAAAGGTCATGAGAGGTAGAGAGAGATGAAGTCGAGTGAGGTATGTATGTATACTTGGTATTTCTATGGTGCAAACCTAGCCAAAAGGCTGTTAAGCACTGTACAAGATCCAAGACAAGCATCTAAGTCAACAAGCAGGAGAAGAAGTTAGCATGTCATGTTCTTCAAAGAGGAGAGAAGTCACCCTTTCCAAAATTTAAGTCGCGTGGGACCAGCCCTGATGGATAAGAGGATGTTGCACCAGATCATGGTTGCAGAGATGGAAAAGGCCTGTTGTCTTGATTTTCTTTTTTAGATGCCTTTGTCTTCAATGCTGGATGCGGGTGGGATGAGAACCACCAGAGATGGTGAGCCTGTCTGCAATGGCCAGCTGGGGGGCCGGTCATGACAGCTTTGTAAATTCAACAGCTGGTTTTGAAGATGGTGCTGGCCGGCAAGCAGTGTATTGGAAGATGTGAGGGATATAAAGGTGCATTAGAGAGAGCTGTGAAAGAGACGGTATGTAGGTATGTACAAGTACATAGTTCGTGGGAGTGGTTAAGCTAAAGGGGTAAAGAGGTGAGTTGAGGTGAAGTAAAAAAAAAGTGGATTGGCAGAAATATTATTTTTCAAACTGACGCTAACTGCCTGACAGTGTTAAGGGTGGACATTCCAGAAATACACACCTAGTTTCCGTTATGCACGTTCAGCTATCAAATTAGACAATTAAGCTGTTTTTATGAGCACAGTTATGTCATTGGAAGGGTGCCCTGAGCTACTGCCCAATTTGCAGCTGAACCACTTTCTCCCTTCATTACTTGCACACCCGAATCGTTATATGCTTTTTGGCGTTCAATGTTCTAGGAAAACATTTTACATAGACATTTTTCATTGATTTGAAAATCAGAGTGGTTCTATATAAATGGGTATAGTTTGTTCTCATACTTTTTTTATTACTAAATCCTGCAATAAAGGTTAAATGAAGGAGATGGAGGAATTCCTGTAGCAACTCATTCATTGAAATGTGGGGCTGTAATGCAAATACATATAATTAATAGGACTTAAGCATTGGCAAAGCCAATAGGCCTCGCCTATGCAAGAGCTGTTGGCTTTGAAAAGTGTTTTAGCCATGTTGTACACCATTGTGACTGTTTTGCTGCATGGCTAAAAGCTAGAGGCATAGGAGAGTGGCGTGGAGTTTTGTAGGGTGTAACGGCGAAGAGTAGAGTGTTGTGCTTTGGAGTGGCATAGCATGGTGCTACATAGAGTGGCATACATTGGAGTGGCATAGGGTATAGTGGACTGGTGTTGACTGCATAGGCGTAAAGTGTTGCAGAGTACAGTGGAGTAGAGTCCAGTGTCATTGAATCAGTGGCTTACAATGCAGCAGTCTAGATGTGAGTGGTGCATAGCAGAGTGCAGTGGCAAAGAGTGGTGCAGAGTAGAGAACAGTGCAGTGGCAGAGTGCGGCGGCAAATACTGGAGTGGAGTAAAGTGGAGTAGTGCAGAGTAGAGTGCAGTGGTGGAGAGTGCAGCGTTGCAGAGTAGAATGCAGTGGTGTAGATTGCAGTTGAGTAGAGTGCATCAGAGTAGATTGCAGCGATTAAGAGTAAAGTGGTGCACAGTGGTGTGGAGTGGCATAGATTACAGTGACACAGTAGAATGCAGTAGCAGAGTGCAGTGACAGCAGTTGTTTAGACTGCAGTGGTGTAGAGAAGATTATTTTTGAATGAAAAGGCGCAGAGTGGAGTGGTGCAGGGTGGACTGCATTTGCGTAGAGTGGCAGACAGTTTAACAGCGTAGAGTAAAGTGGTGTAGAGTGCAGTGGCATACAGTGCAACAGTCCAGGGTAGATTAGAGTGGCATAAAGTTTGTTGGCATAGAGTGCAGGGCCATAGAGTTGAGTCTAAGAGTAAAGTGCATTTCTATAGATGTATTGACAGAGTGCAGTGTTGCAGAGAGACGTAGAGTACAGTGGCCTAGAGTATGGGTATGCAGAGTAGATTGGTGTGGGCTAGATTGAAGTGGTGTAGAGTGCGGTGACAAAGAGTGCAGTGGTGTAGAGTAGAGTGGCGAAGAGTGCACTGGCATAGAGTAGAGTGGTACATGGTACCGTAGAGAGGCTTAGAGTAAAATGGAGTAGAATGCAGTAGTGTGGAGTGGCGTTGAATTGTCTAAAGTGGAGTGGTGTAGACTACAGTGGTGTGGAATGGAGTATTCATGGAGTGGAAGCACACTGCCATTACAGAAAAAACATTTTCTACTCAAATAACAATTATGTTTGCACGGACATACCATTTTACTAATAAAACTATACAGTAGACAGACGAAAATGTGTAGAAATTGCATCACCTACTGTAATGATTTGTTTTCATCATATTATGTTTCCAAAATACTTCATTAATAACTAAAATTGTACTTCATTTGTGTTCCTAATACGGATATATTCTGAAATACTTACACAGTTCATTCAAATGGTGTTGTATGCTAGAAAAAACTATTTCCTTCCCAGAGGAACCAGCAAGATTGTCATAAATCCTCTCACTTTTGAGCCAGAGAAAGAAAAGTAAACAAGCACCCTCGGAAGACAGTGCCTGACATTTGACCTCGGTCTTTAAATGCAAGGCAAATGTGACGTGATATGTTTACATAAAGGAAACACTAAGAAGGATACTGTAAATAAGGTTTGGGCAAAGGAAGGTACAAACTCAAGCTGGGCAGCCTAAAATAAATAAGGCCAGCAAATGGAAAGCAAGAAATGTGAGTAACAAACCACAAAGCCAATGGCAAGCAACAGGCAGAATGCATACCTAGGTCAGCTGTCTGAATGTTCCCAAAATGTCTTTAGAAAACCAGACAGCTGAGCTGTCTGGTACAATGAGTCCTAAAAATGGCCCTAGTTTTCCAAGACTTTGTCAATTTTATGTTCAAGAAGGAGGACTCTACTGAAAAAACTGGGAGATATGGAAGATCGAAATTATTCAAAGGGTAAAACAGTCCTACCAAGCCACACTGTGCACTGGAGTTCCTTGGTTTAATCAAAAAAGTGACACGTTTGCTCAGTATTCAGTCCGCTTACAACCTTATCGAAACAAATCAAAATTACCTACCCTCAGTGCTTAGTTTGGGGGGGGAAAAAAAAAGGTGGAATGGCCCAAATGTGTTGTTAGGAGTCCTCCACCGGCTTCGCAGAAAACCACGGTTGTCAGGTCTTGATAGCACCCTCCTCCAATACCTTACACTTTAAGTCTCTGTCTCACACTTGCAGATTATTTTCATATCTCCTGTGGGCTCTTTTCCAACTCTGCTTTTCCCCTTTGCTTTTCATCTTCCTCTTCTGCCTTCTTTCTCCCTTTTCTGTCTTTTGCTGTGGGCAAAGGTTTGATGCCGAATAAAAAGTCTCCTGGTGCTACAAAATGAATGCCAGTACCACTATCAGTACAAGTTAAGCACATTGTAGCCATCCAAAATCAACCGACCCAGGACTTTGCCCCAATTACTAGCCATTTGCTAGATGCATGAATGTCAAAAGCTAATAAGTAAAGGGCGTTAGCTCAATCATCTTCAATGGCTGATTTAATCTGAGCTATTCTAGCATGTGAGGGAATCGCAAGCATCGGACTAGCGAGCAAGGTATATGATTGTAGGGTAATTTCACAATGGATAATTTACATGCAATTTTAGCTAAATGTATGCAAGACTTTTGTTATAAATTTTAAAGCACTACGTACTTCGAGGACACAATTACCAAAAGGTTCTTGTAACAAAACCTCTGCCTACTCCTTCAATATTACATGGACTATGAAGCTCCAAAAAGTTCAGTATTTTATGCAGCATTATAATTATAACTTCAACATAACATTCATATGTATCACTCCTCCTCCTCCCATGCCCCCCTTTGCCACAGAATGGGATATAAGAGGGGCAAAAAACTGCAGTAGTTATCTTGTTCGTTTACCATCGCTCTACATTTAATTAAATATCTCATACAACACTTATTGCCTATCATCTTGGAAGCATACATAATACACATTATCAAATTATTCTTAATGGAAGAGAAACAACTAAACGCTGTTTGGCGCTGAGGCCCAAATAAGAAGTCAAAACACCAAAAGAAAATGAGGAGTGGTGTATACCAAGCCACAAGGTTAGCTCCACTGTGGGGCCTGCTACTACCATTTTTGCCATCCTCTCTTACTCATAGGAAGCCTGCCTGCAAGGCATGTAGGTTGATTTTGTCCACAGTACCGCCCCCCTCCTCAATGAAAAGATCTCCAAGGATTATATTTTCACAAGACAAAGATAGAAAAGCTGGTCCATAACGCTATTAAAATTGGAGTCATGACTGTTGAGCAGGAAAACAGGAGCCAAAAACACCCTTTTACGAAGGGTTTAAGGTAAGAATATTAATGAAATTTCCGAAATGGATAACTATTCAAGCTTATCAGTTAAGAAGAAATAAATAAAGGTCGGTATGCCATATATCCAAGTTAAGCTACCATATGTCTCGGTCAGATTCAGCCACCAGGCTTACACTCACACCCTGAATCCATCGGTCTTTCTCTAGACATCAGACTACCCTCCCTTGACCGTCCTGTTGTGCCAACCAGAAGAAGGGGGTAGACTAACCTTTATAAAATACCGCTCTTCCAACCAGTTTGATATGAGAGGATTGGGGTCGATTTTGATATCCACTGGCCCATCTCATAACTTCCACCTTAAGTGCTTCTTTCCTTGCCAGTGATTTCAGCTGGCCGCAAGGGTGCATTAGGTGCCTTACTAGCAACCACCATAACACAGGTAAGCTGCCTTCTTGACCTGCTCATACAAGCAGTACCTACTTCTCAAAAGACCCCTTTCCACAAGCAGACTTCAATCAGATTTCTATGGAAAAGGCCATTTGGCTTGTTAGAAATTGGGTCTTTAGTTGGCAGGGGTACACCTTGTCGAAGTAGGGACCACAATCCTGTCAGGGTAAGTCAAACACACAACCTCAATTAACCTGTGCTCACCCTCTGGAAGGTTGGCGTAGAGCAGGCACGCTAAACGTAGAAGGCCATCTGTAGAGTATTTGTGCAACACACTTACAGTAATCATTGTATTGTACTGTATTGTACTTTTTTATAGAGCGCATTCCAGCATAAGCATTGAAACGCTAAGCAGACCATCAAAGAAGAAAAATGAACACATGCTACCCCAAAGCTTTAATTTACGAAAAGCCAGGTTTTCAGACTTTTCCTAAAAAGGAAGTGATTCGATATTTGACGTATCGAGAGAGGCAAACCATTCCAAAGCCTGGCTGCTTCCACTGTAAAAGCCCGATCTCCCCATCTCACTGTTTTTACACCTTGATCATAAATTTAGAAGATGATCTAAGGTGTCTCGGTGGTTGATAAAACAGCAAAGTAGATTTCAAATAATCACATCCCACCGCCTGAAGTGCTTTGTATGTAAGGCACAATGCTTTAAACATGATTCTCTTCCTGATTGGAAGCCAGTGTTAAAGATATCACACATCTCTTCGCAGAGATAGAATTTGGGAGATTTAAAGTTAGACGGGCTGCTGCATTCTAAATAGACTGCAATTTAACTAAAGAGGATTTATTGGCATTGAGCAACAGCGAGTTGCAATAGTCCAGTCTCGACGTAACCAGTGCTAGTACAACCGGACGTCTAAGGTCATCCTCTAAAAGATGTAAAATTTTCTTAAGAGTTTTTAAAATCCAGAAGCAAACCTTGACCAAGTGGTTGATCTGTAACTTAAAAGACAATGAATCATCGAACATAATACCTAGATTTTTTGCAGCTGGCACAGGCGACGGGCAGCCCCCACAAGCAGGAGGCCACCAATCATAATAAAACACCACAAAAAGGACTCCACATAGGTGTATTAAAAAATTGAAATTATTTATTTGAACAGACCAAGACCAAAACGGCAAAAAAACAATGAGTATCCACTTTTAAAAGGCATCTTATGAAGCTCATTTTGATGAGGTTTGTTTTAGAGTCTTTATAGTATTTTGTGAGCGTGCGTGTGTCCTTCTGCACGAAGCGCAGCGCAGACTGATCTGGACCGTTCCGTAGCTGTCTGGGTAGAGAGCAGAAGGTGTTTTATCTTAGGAATGCAGAGAGCGCAGAGGAAGCACTAAGGTCACTCTGGCCTTCATGGTCCGGGAATACACCACCAAAGCCGTTGATTGAGGGTGAAGTGATCTGAGTAGGGCCAATGTGAGTGCAAGATGCAGGGTTGCACCTGAGCACAACTCACCAGTTGGGGAAGGCCAGCGTGTATTGCACATCTCGTCACTTGCCAACACAGGCGGTGGCCAGCAGTGAAGCTGCTCACAAGTCCTGACAAGACAGGGGGATGGGAGGCAAGCTGCTGCAATGCCGCAGCAAAGTCCCTATGAGGCAAGCAGCAGGCTGCAATGATGCAGCACTGGGGTCTTGTTGAGATGAGCGGCAGGCTGCAACAAAGCCGCGCTTGAGGTCTTTGATTTAGACCTGCTGTAGAACCGGGGGCAAGACGGCAAGCCCTTGGAGTCACTCTGGGGCGACTGTTGATTCTCGAGTTACAGGGCAGAGATCACCAGGCAGCAGCACAGCTCAGCAAGGCAGGGCAGCAGTTCCTTGAAACTGTCAAGCACAGCAAAGTGGCGATCCTCCAGCACAGCAGTCTTTACTCCAGCAGAGTTTCCATAAGTCGAGAAGTGAACTGATTTTTGTGGGTAAGAGACCCAGTACTTATACTAAAAAGTGTCCTTGTGAAGTGCATAGGCCACTCTTACGGCTCAGCTCTGGCTCTAGATTATCAGTGGGGGGGGGGATAATCAGCCTCTTTGTGAAGGCTCTGGCCGCTACCCTTTAAGGTGTAAGTGGGAGCCCATCTAAACCTCCTCCTAAGCAAGACCCATCAGTATGCAGATGAATGCAGATGCAGTTGAGTATCCGGTGTAGTGGGTGTCTGAAGGGAATTAACAACTGTAGCTGTCACCTGGCCCAGGCCAGACGTGCACTGGAGATAGGCTGTAGGCACACAGGACAGTGAGGGCAGAGAAATGCCCACTTTCTAGAAGTGGCATTTTTAAAATAGTACTAATAGATCCAGCTTAACTAGTAAATAGGATTTATTCTTACCATTCCAATGATAATAAACATGTTGCAGTTACTTCTTTCTGATCAGGAATTACAGCTTAATATTATAAGAATTCCCATTGCTGGCCTAGAGAGGAACAGGCCTCACAGTAATGAAAAACTCCCAAAGTACATGTCCTGCCTTTTACTTACATGTCACTCTGCCCTATGGGCTACCTAGGGCATAGCGTAGAGGTGACACATGCAAGAAAAGGAGGGATTAAGGCTTGGTGAGAGGTTTTGAATGCCAAGTCGGGGTGGCAGTGATACTGTGCACACAGGCTCTGCAGTGGCAGGCCTGCGGCATGTTTACAGGGCTACCTAAGTGGGTTGCACAATCAGTGCTGCAGGCCCACTAGTTGCATTTAATTGACAGGCCCTGGGTATATGGTATACCACTTTACAAGGGACCTGTATGTAAATTGAATATGCTAATTGTGGATACACCAATGTTACCATATTTTAGGGGAGAAGCACATGCACTTTAGCACTGGTTTGCAGTGGTAACGTGCTCAGAGTCCTAAGGCCAACAAACAGCTATAGCAACAAAACAGGAGGTAAAGGCAAAAAGTCTGTGGTAAGACCACCCTAAGGATGCCAGGTCTAACATGCTTCATCCTGCAAGGTGTCAAATGCTAAATAGAGTGATGGATGGAATGCTTAAGTTAATCTCAGGCACAGGCAATCGTTCAGGCCAGATACCAATCCATTGTTTTTCGCCCACCATGCCACCTCGGTTTGTACTCAGGCATATGCAAATCATTCCCGACACTGCTCCTCATGGGAACAGATCAGCCTGAACTGCCAGCCCAGGTCCTCCCTGAATTGGAACACAGGCAACCAAGAACATTTTTGTACTTTTCATGGACTCATAAGCCACGTATAGCTTGATTCTAGTGGCACAGTGAGCCTAACTGGGACGGGTATGCCCAGACGTGGGTCCTGTGCACGCCGTCACTGGAACCAAACTATACCCCGATGATGAGCCCGTAGCAATGGCGAAACCAGTCCTAAGTTGCCTGTGTTCTGGTTCTGGGGGAAACTGGCTAGGAGGTTCACGCTGGATTGATTACATTGGAGCATTGTTCCCACAGTCCATCTTTTTTCATCTCGCACTTCCAAAGATCCTTCATAATAGCACAGACCCATTATGTCTGCTTACTTTCAAATTAATTCAGGAGAGACAGTGGTAAAGTCACAAGTATACATAACATGTTCAGCAGTTTCTTCTCTACAAACAAACATGCGAGTAATAAGTCTATCCTCAAACCTTCCCTAACATTTAGCAGGTGCTGGAAAAAGGCTGAAGATGATGTCCCTTCCAAGAAACGTCCCACAAGTCTCCTGCCCTATTCATGATCTAGCATTTGATATCACTTCTCACAGATCTCTCTACAACAGCTCCCATGGACCTGCTAAGCTTTTATTCCTATGTATCACAGAACTGTATGCATCTCACGGGTGACTGTAAAGGATCCAATGTCTCACAGGAACACAAAAATAAAGGTCTCATTGTAGAAGGATGGGACCCATCTCCTTTTGGAATGGAAAGTAATCTAATGTTATTCCTCCAATCCCTTCTTTCTACTTAATCTTGGACCATGAAGCCTCCACTTTCACTATAGCACACATATGTGTTAAACACCTTTTCAACTCTGCTTTCCCATGGGTATATATCTAGATTCAGTGGACAAACTGCTTAGGTGAAAGGTAAAAAAATAAATAGAATTGGTAGACTACTTACATTTAGTGTAAACTCAGACGTTGCTCTGAAGCTCATTTAGTTCCATATTTTTGCTCTCAATTTCTTGCCAATACATAAAGGGAGAAACCATAAGTAAAATTAGTCTTTATCCCACAGTTTGTGGGTATGGGGGGGAGAGGGGGCAGCAAGAGTCCAGCCCAAATTGATAGAGCATGTCTTCACTCTCTCTGAATAGGAAAACAGGCAACCTCAGACCAGTAACAGCCTCGTGGAACTTCAACAATGAAGTTCAGCTTGAGTCTCTATGACAGAGCGAGCTTATAGACATGATTCCCGGTGTGCCATGTTCCTAAGGTGATGCCTAGAAAAGAAACACAGGGTAGATGCAGACTGGAAGTTCTAAGGAATCAGTAGATCTATTTGGTATAGGTAATATTCACTGCATGGTGAATTGTGGTTAATCCCTGTATTAAGTGCCTCAACACATACAAAAGTGGTCCAATTACTTTTATTTTGGCCCTGGAATCATGCTCATCTAGCATGTGCTCAGAGGCCTTGGCCTGCCCTTCACAATCCAAGATGAAAAATCTGTCCTGTGACTTGGTGGGGTGCATTAAGTATTTCCTCAATGTAGACAGTGGTCTTCTCCCGGCTTGTGAATTCTTGGATAAAAAGGCATGGTTACACGGTGTCAGTAAGAATTCAGCCTATTCGCCTCTCTTTTGTAAACTTCCACTGTTATGTGAAACCCAGAACCTTGTGCAGACATCCCATGTGTATGTCAACTGTGTGGTTTGCATGTAGTATGTGCGAAAGTAGGACTCTGTGCGTAGGTCTGAGTGCTGAAGTCAGTGGGGTATATTCTGAATACCGCTTGTTGTAGCATGGTCTGTGCAGAACGACGAGGATGATTTTCCCCAGACACTGAAGTGTACTGCTTGCAATACTGTGACTGGAGCGTGGACACCCAGACACTGAGATGAGGAGGATGGAGGGAGGACAATTAGAAATTCCTTCTGAGCACTGCCATATGAATGAATGCAGGGATGAAAGGTGGGTCAGGAGCTACGTTCAGGATGAGGATGTTTCTAGTAATGGCCTGCTCTTCAGTCTGTCCCAGACTATTGCTTCAAAAAGGATGACAGCCAGGTGCAAAACATTCATGTCATTGTGTGTCCAAGTTGTGGGTGCTGCTGTTCTTAGACAACCCCAGGGGAGCAGGCTATATGCTGTGAGAAGCATCAATTTACCTACAATCTGTGTCTGGAGAGCAGCCCGAGAAGGACACTTGAAAAATAATCATCCCAAACTGGTTCTGTAGTTTGACACAGTGGATCCACATCTCCTGTCTAGACTATGGTGGTCATTCTGACCCTGGCGGTCTTTGACCGCCAGGGCGGAGGACCGCGGGAGCACCGCCGACAGGCCGGCGGTGCTCCAATGGGGATTCCGACCGCGGCGGTAAAGCCGCGGTCGGACCGGCACCACTGGCGGGGTCCCGCCAGTGTACCGCGGCCCCATTGAATCCTCCGCGGCGGCGCAGCTTGCTGCACCGCCGCGGGGATTCCGACCCCCCCTACCGCCATCCAGATCCCGGCGGTCGGACCGCCGAGATCCGGATGGCGGTAGGGGGGGTCGCGGGGCCCCTGGGGGCCCCTGCAGTGCCCATGCCACTGGCATGGGCATTGCAGGGGCCCCCGTAAGAGGGCCCCTAAATGTATTTCACTGTCTGCTGCGCAGACAGTGAAATACGCGACGGGTGCAACTGCACCCGTCGCACAGCTTCCACTCCGCCGGCTCGATTCCGAGCCGGCTTCATCGTGGAAGCCTCTTTCCCGCTGGGCTGGCTGGCGGTCTGAAGGCGACCGCCCGCCAGCCCAGCGGGAAAGTCAGAATTACCGCCGCGGTCTTTCGACCGCGGAACGGTAACCTGACGGCGGGACTTTGGCGGTCGGCCTCCGCCGCCCGCCAAGGTCAGAATGAGGGCCTATGTGTATAAAAACTATATCCAAGCCATCCACTTTGCAGAGTACTCCTTTCCCCGATACAGAAAAATGTGGGACTGGTTCGGGGTTCTCTAAGAGCTACTGTGTAGTACGGGTTGGTGACTGCCTGACAGCAAGGCTCCTCGAGGTGAAGGAACATCATCTAAAGTCAACACTTTTTGCTGCAGGCAGTGAGGGGTCTGTTTGTAGTACCTAAAAGCCTGCATGTCTGCTGAGAAAGAAAGAATACACCAGGCCCATTTTCTACCTTGCAGGCCAAATCAGCTACCCAATAGAAGGGAGCATGCCTCCAACCAATCCAGGAAATCAGTCCTTGGCTGTACCGAAATAAATGGCAACGGGAACCAACCTGCATCGAAGGCTAATCTAACCCCAATTCCTATAAACCGATTGTGGTAGCATTCAGACAAAGCAGCGCAGAAATTATTGCAGGTGTGGCTTGGGGACTGCTTCCTTGCTGGAAAAGGCATGTTGATATTTTACTATGTGAACTGTTCTACAGTACCCCAGATCAGCACCTAGTAACTAGTTAAGCTCTTCTGAAGATATTTAATAAAAGTGAAACATGATGTCAGAGGTCTCCTGTAATGAAAACAAAAACGTTAAGTTTCAAGGTGTTTTAAATAAAACCTTGAAATCTTGACAAAGAAACTGTATGAACTGTTTATTTGAGAAGAGACTGCCCCACTAATCATTACATTATTTACAAAAAATGTTAACTGAAAAAGGAAATGTAAAAATTCAAGGCCTACCCCTAAAAAGTACATACCTGTGATATGTTCTGATAAGGTGCTTTGTCTGTGTGGTACCACAATCAAGTGTATATGCAAATAAGAAAACCCCAATACCCCACAGAACCCCCCCTCAACCAGTTCTAGAACATAATCCATCAACATCACCACTGCTAGAAGGTTTTTGTTCTCAAGGTACCCACACAACCTGACTCCCATAAATACTTCTAGATTAAAATCCATCATCATCACCACTGCTAATATGTTCTTATTCCCAAAGAGCCCCCACTCCCTGACTTCCCATGGTAGTTCAACCTGGCTCTCAGTGCCTCCAACCCTTTCATGACCAGTCACTATTACCCAAATCTCTTGAAAAGTATTTGGGTATTACTACAGAGCCTTCCTCCACCAATTGTGTGCATCTCATTATCCATTTTCCCCAGACTTCACCATTCTAGGCAAGACCTCAGAACAGGCACACCAGCATTCCTAATTCAAACACACATCTCCAATCTAAGCTCTCCTACTGCAAAACAGCACTTCCCCTTTGATACACGTTGTTCAACTACCACAGATTAACAGTGACCAACCTTGCATTCAACCATGAAAGCATTTCACCAAGCATTCCAGATTTCAAAGTTACATAATCTTTCCAGTTTCCCCTCCTTGCAGTGTAGGACTGCAAATAGGTCAGTCTCCCAGCTAAGCCCATCAGGATCGGCTTTATTTTTCCACCCCCAGTGACACTATTATATGAAAAGATTAACAAACACAATTATCTAACTGCTCCTTCATGCTGAGTATACCTTCTTGGACAATGGGAACCTAAATTGTGATGCCATATCTGATACCGCCAGGGCTAATCTTGCTTCTTCTCTCATTAACAGTGTAATCCTGTACACAATGGACCCAATCCTTTGCTTAATCATTTCAAAACAATACTTTGGGTGGAGCTCTTCTGTTATGGTTGACTGGTATGCCCCTCTACAAATTATATTAATTGTTAACATACATCTCTTAATGCCCCACAAAAAAGGAAGTGCCCTGGGAGTGATGCACCAAAAACATCCACATAGTCTCTCTGAAGACTTCTCACTTCACCCAACAAGGCCTAACCATAAAAAAATAAATAAAATAAAAAAAAACTTTACTGACCAATTAGAAAGCCACACTCGCAAGAACATATAATCATGTGGCACCTCGATATCCTCAAGCGGAGGGGAAAAAAACAGCAGCCTGGTTTTCTGGACATCTTAATGCAAAGAGAAAGGCCTATGCCCATCGGTCTGCAGAAGAGAAAGTCTCATAACCAATTAAAACAGTTTTCTCTAAAATCAAATGAAGACTTTTCAAACAAAACCAAGCTAGTCGAAGGGCCTAATTTTAAGTTAGGCGGTTCATTCCGTCTTATGCATAAACCCTTGTTCACGCATGGGATAGAATTTTGAGTTTGGCTTTAACGGATCCGATAATTATTGGATGCAGACAATACCCCAACCTTCGTTAAATTAAGGCACAGCAAACCAACCAAAATTGAATTGGGGAAAAACATACAGTATTTACTGTAGCATGCGGATTTTGGTGCGTTAAAAGCCACAAACCACGTTATTACTCATAAACTTGTAATAGGTGTTATTTAGCGCACCTGGTTAATAACGTATCACATGGTATCGTCATTTATCAGGGATTGTAATCGGGCTGTAACTTCACTTTAATTCGAGCCCAAATCAACACTGCAAGAAACAGACTCAGAAAGCTCTCCGATTCCTCAGAACAATCCTATGCCTCTCTTTCATGCTGTTCTGCTCTGTTGGCCAGCTGTTACAACTTTGCTAATTCTGTGCTGAGAAACCCAAAGCATTTTTTCACCACCAGTCTCTACAGTAGGTACAATGAGAAAATCAGGAACAGATTTGTACACTTTTTTTTTTTAAAGAATAACTCCTATTTCTCTCAGGTTTAGAATGGGTACCACGGAACCCTCTTCTCACTCTCTAACCCCATACCAGCTCATCAGCCCAGAAATTAGCTACAAACTGCTGCAAATCTGGCTCACATTCCTTAACTCTCAGTCAACTGATAGAGTGGCCCTGACATACTGAAGTTAAGTGAAGTAAAACCTCTTCTGAATACGCTCAACGCTGATCTCATAACTACCCTCCCTTTTCATGCCAAGATACTGAAAAATAAGCATTCACCGACCCAATAGGTCTCTCCTATGCAAGAGCTATTGGCTCTGCCAATGTGTTTTGTCCATGTTGTACACCAGTGTGGCTGCTGTTCAGCATAGCTAAAAGTTTGTGGCGTACAGGAGAGTTGTGTGGAGGGTCGTAGAGTGGAGTGGAGTGTTGGGGATTAGAATGGGGAGGAGTAGAAAGGAGTGATCTAGAGTGAAGTATCGTAGAGTGGAATAGAGTGTTGTGGATTACAACGGGGTGGAGAGGTGTAGAGAGAAGTGGTGTAGAGTGAAGTGATGTAGAGTAGAGTTAATGGCCCAGAGTGGAGGGGCTTAGAAAGGAGGTGCTAAGTGGTGTGACATAGTGTGGCCCAAAGTGGAGGGCAGTACAGAGTGAGGTAAAGTGATGCTGAGTGGCCCACAGTGGAGGGTTGTAGAAAGGCGTGTTGCAGCATGGCACTGAGTGGCCTAGAGTGGAGGGTCATAGGAAGGAGAGATGCAGGGTGGTGCTGAGTGGAGGGGCGTAGAGAAAAGTGATGGAAAGTGGTGTGACCGAGTGGCAGGGCGCAGACTGGCATAAAGTGTAGGAGAGTGGCGTAGCGTGAAGTGACGTAGAATGGAGTAAATTGTTGCAGAGAGCGGAATGGCCTGTAGTACAGTAGACTGGCATTGAATGGAGTCTCGTAGAGTGGAATGGCTTGGAGTGACAGAGTGATGTGGCACTGTGTGGAGTGGCGTAGAGTGGAGTGGCATAGAGTAACGTGGAGTGGCATACAGTAGAATGGTGTGGTGCAGAGTGGAGAGGAGTAGAGTAGCATGGCAGCCATCCAGTAGAATAGTATAGAGTGGACTGGCGTAGAGTGCATTGGCATAAAGTGCAGTGGTTTAGAGTAGAGTGCAGTGGCTTACAGTACTGCAGAGTACACTGCAGTGGAGCAGTACAGAATGTAGTGGCATAGAGTGGTGTGACGTAGAGCACAGGGGTTCAGAGTAGAGTGAAGTGGTTTAGAATAAAGTGGTGCAGGGTAGACTGCAGTGATGTAGAGTAGAGTGGCACAGAATGCAGTGGTGCAGAATAGATTAGAGTGCAGTAGAGTGGAATGACGAAGAGTGCAGTGGTGTAGAGTGGTGTGTTGTAAAGTGAAGAGCAGAGTGGCATAGCATGCATTGGCAACGAGTACACGGGACTGGCACAGAGTGGCAGTGTCATGTAGTGGCATAGAGTGCTGGTGAATGGAGTGGTGTAGAGCAGAGAGAGTAGAGGGCTCTGGTTAAAGCAATGTAGAGTGCAGCGGCACAGAGTACGGTGGTGCAGAGTAGAGTGACAGAGTGCAGTGGCATAGACTGCAGCTGCGTGGAGAAGGGAGGCATGAAGTGCAGTGTCAGAGTAGATTGGTGCAGAGTAAAATGCAAAGGCTACCTGCGAAGCTAACCGGTTTCTACAAATGTAGCAAATGCAATATGTGCAATATAGCTCTGCACAAAACTCTTGCCTGTAGTTTTAATGGCAGTAAGATATACAAGATTCAGACTTTGATTAATTGTAATACCAAATATGTTGTTTATATATTGTTGTGTGATTGTTGCAAAATCTATGTAGGGAGTACTATTAAGTCCCTAAAAGAGAGGATTCAAAAACATATGCGTTCCTTGAGAAACAATGATCCTTCATCACCTATACTCCGTCATATTAATAAGGAACATTTAACATCAGTGGTTCCACAGATTAAATACATGGGTATTAGCCATACCCCCCCGTACATCCTAGGGGTGGCAATCGAGAGATCCAACTCAGAAAAAATTAGGCTAGGTGGATAATTAGACTCCGAAGTCCAGAACTGGGTAAAAATTCGGATCATGAGATGCACCACTTTTTATAATGACATGAATTAAAACACGTATTTCTGTATGGATCTTGTATTGACTCGGATGAGTCTGTTTATGTTAATGAATATTTATGCCTGTCAACATCATTGAAAATAATCTTCTTTATAAATTGCAAATGATGATTATATTCTTCCATGTTTCATTACACATTGGTATATTTTAAATTCTATATGGTCTCTATCCTCTCCTTTATCTCACTTCATTCCAATTCTTCATATCCCAAAGATTGTGATACTAACAAGCATGCTTTGGTTTAGCTATATGCTTCTGTTTGATCATCAGAGTAATTAATGGTTGATGATTGAACCTATGACATTTGTTTTATATGGAGAAACAAAATTGATTATATAAAGGTGCTTATATTGCACGTAATTGTGTTGTGAGCGACTATTAATAATGTTGATTCATTTTTTAATGTTGTCCTACGTTGCTTGTAACAACAGACTGATTCATTTCATAATGGACTACTATGTATGAGTCCGTACTACTTCGTTTTTCAACTGTATATAGCCCATTCCAAAATGGTCGCTATTTTAGAGTAGATTACTTGAGTGAAATACGATCGATATGGGAAGTACTTGCGTTCGCTTTTAATGACGATATTAGTGTATGACAAATATTTTTTTTAATGATTTGTGTGGATTAAATGTTATAAGAGTATAATTTCTGCCGATTGAAATTTCAAGTTCTTAACTATTTTGTATTGGAATGGCTTACTGGGGGGGCCTACACTTGCGGTATACCCCGTTCCAATATGGCGACCGCTAGCGTCAGGACGTTTTCGGAGGTCTTTTGATGATGCTTTAGAATGCGTCTGGTTTGAGCCTGACGCTCTTCATGAGGAAATGGCTTTTCTCATGTCAGGTCAATTGACAGTTAAGATAAATGCCAGTCGGACTTGTGGTCGGACATAGACCACTAAGGTAAACAATATTCTCTCATAATGAAAAGTATAGATTGCCATTTTAATAATTGAAGTATTATTGACAGGGACCACACAGGAATTATAGAACACATAATGTCATTAACATGAATAAAGTTATCCATATTATACAAAATTATAAAAGTGACGATTTTAAATTAATGATATTGTCTCATGGAGTTCGTATCACTCACACTTGATTGGGTTGCTTTCTCGACTAACAAGTTATATTATTTAAATTGGATTGCAGTTTTAAGGATGACATATTAGTGTATGGTTGTTGGAGTCATCACATATTACAAACAGGGGCGATGTCATTCTTCAGTGAATTTTAAGTTGTAAATCAATATTACCAAGGCTTACAAGTAGTGAATTTGTGGAGTCATTTAATGTATTTGGTGTTAATTATTTCTGAGTTTTCAGTTTACTTTGGATAGATGTATCCAAGGCTCTATAACATTGTGGTAGGATATTAATTCGGTCTATTTTGTCTTCTTTTTGTCATTTTAGAATTGCAAATGTGGGGTGCTTGAGAAACAAATTGGTGCTGTCAAATACGAATCCCATATTGTGGGGGGGTGGGGCACTTTGTGAATACTGATGTACTTCGTAGGAAATATACCTTCACATGAAATAATAAATACAAGGTTGGTTCACAAATTGTGTTGGATATGGTTGGATATGTTTGGATATTAGAACACAGTGTAGTCTGTAACTTTATAACAACAGACCCTCCTTCTATATCCTCAGTGGTCATTTGGGTTAAAATACATTTCCTCAATTGAGATAAGGTACCATTAGTGATGCAATCTTTACTCTATGGGATATCACCTATGTATAAACCATCAATTTTGCTATCTTTCTGAGCTATGAGATCAGGAGGTTTCTCCTTTATATTGTTTTCCTCATTCTTTGTGTTAGGACACTTAAATAATGTTGTTTGTCTTTAATAGACACTGGTTGTCACATGGTGTTTTTAGGGTATGTGGTATCTTTTTGATTATGTTTTTAATAAAATATTGATAAAATGCGTTTAAAGATATGGTGGTTTGATATTTGGAGTTAGTTACTTTAAGTAATATTTTGTATTGTGTTTGGTTGATGCTACTATGGTGTATATATAATATTGAGTTAATATGTTGCTATTTAATCAGCCTTGAAAAAGTCCTACAATAGGACGAAACACGTGTCGAATGAATTTTGTCAACATCTGCAAGAACACCTGCAGATGGAATATTTTTTCAGAGCTTTCAGAAAATAGGCTGGACTAGATATCAATATTTAACAATTGTTTAATGTGTTTAAATTATGATTACCAAGAATTGAATTCTGTAATGGAAATAATTGTGTTTAATAAATATATATATAGATATATATAACAAGTTGCCACATAACTGTATATTTGTATTAATTACTGGTTTTTGATGATATTTTGTTTCACTATATTTCATTGTATCTTTGCAAATTCTTATTGATATATAGTGATTATTGAATTTGTCATTCTTGATAATTAGGGTCCATGGAATTATGTTTGTGTGTGCTCCATTAATAGTTTTTTTGATAAAATGCAAAGGTGTTGAGTACTGCAGAATACAGTGCCGTAGAGTTCAGTGACAGAGGGTTTTAGAGGAGGGTGTTGCAAAGTGCTGTGGAGTAGAGTGGCATAGAGAGCAGTGGTGTATAGTACATTGGAGCAGAGTAGAATAGAATGGCATACAGTGCAGTGAGAGTGCATGTCGTAGAGTAGAGTGGTATACAGTTCAGTGATGTAGAGTTTTGAAGAGTAGAACATAATTGCGTAGAGTGCAGTGGTGCACAGTAGACTGGCACAAAATGCAGTGGCGTAGAGCATAATGTTTTTGGGTAGAGTGGTGTAGACTGCATTGGCGTAGAGTGCAGTGGTTTAGAGCAGAATGGTATAGAGTGATGTAAAG
Organism: Pleurodeles waltl; assembly: GCF_031143425.1. Lineage (NCBI taxonomy): Eukaryota > Metazoa > Chordata > Amphibia > Caudata > Salamandridae > Pleurodeles > Pleurodeles waltl. Next base: position 440,229,580 of record NC_090444.1, on the reverse strand, counting down.
TGCAGTGGCATAGAGTGCAGTGGTGCAGAGGAGAGTGGCACAGAGTAGATTGCAGTGGTGCAAAGTGGAGTGGCACAGAGTAGATTGCAGTGGCAGAGTGAAGTGGTGCAAGGAAGAGTGGAGTGGCAGAGTAGCGTGGCGCAGAGTGCAACGGCATACAATGCAGTGGCGTAGATTAGAGTGGTGCAGAGTAGAGTGGAGTGATGTAGAGTGGACTGACAGAGTGGAATTTTACAGAGCAGAGTGCAGTGGTACAGAGTACAGTGGCGCAGAGTAAAGTATCACAGAGTAGAGTGGTCTAGACTGGAGTGGTGTAGTGTGCACTGGCTAAGAGTGCAGTGATCGAGAAGAACAGAGTGACGTAGCGTGCACTGGCACAGAATATAGTGGTGCAGAGTAGAGTGCAGTGGTGTGCAGTGAAGTATGTATGGTGTGGCAGGGCACTGCCATTACAGACAACACGTTTTCAATTGAAATTACCATTACATTTGCAAAAACACAATTTTACTGATAAAACTATACAGTGCACAAACGATAATCTGTGGAAACGTCATCACCTCGGTTACTGATTTGCGTTCATCACATTAAAATATTTATTTCCACCACACTTCAGAATTACCAAAAAAATGTGCTTCAATTCTGCTTTCCGTGTTATAATCTGAAATGTCTGCACAGATCATTTACAGGCATTTAAATTTTGTTGCATGTTAGGGAAAAAAGTTATTCTTTTTCAGAGCAAAATTGTCACATAAAACCTCTCACTCTGAGGTGAGAGAAAGAAAAGTAAACACCAAGCTCCGTGAGAAGACAGAGCCTGACATTTGACAGGTCTTTCAATGCACAGCAAATGTAACAAGATAAGAACAAGACTTAAAGGCCTGTTTACAGAAGCAAGCTCTGTGGAAGAATACAGTAAACCGAATATGCTCCACCGGAGGGATAAACCCAAGCTGGACAGCCTAAAACAAATAAAGCCAACAAATAGAAAGCAAGCAAATTTAAGTTATAACCACAATTGAATGTTAAGCAATGGGTGTGTTTCATTCCCAGAGAAGCTTTACAAATGTCCCCAAGATATCTTTAGCAAACCAGACAGCAGCACTATCTGGTATGCTTAGACTTAAAAACATCCCAGGTTAAAAAAAAAAATCAGTTCTGGCAAGGCTCTGCCGGAACCATCTGAATAAAGGTTTGGAAAGGGAGACAGCGTTTTAACTGTCACATTAATGTTGGTTAAAGGGGGACTGAATTTAATACAGAATGACATGCCTAATAATTTTCTTTCCTCTTATAGCTGCCTTTTTACTTTAGATCATGCCACTTTCCTCAAGATTATACTATTATGGATGCTCCTAGGTCCTCATGTTCCAAAATGGATCAGCTCCTATGTCTCGAACCATAGTCAACGTGAGAGTGTGATGATTTGATGATTCTCTGGAGACCCGATACACTAAAGTGTCCTAGAGGCCTCCATCTTTACTCTTCAAAATATACATGGAGCCAATGGTAGTTCTCTGTGATGATCTGACCATCTCTTAACAATAACATTGTTATTAACATGCTGATCACACGCAGCTGTACTGGTGTCTGAACTCCGGAACACATTCCACACACTTAAGTGCAACTTCCGCCACACAACATTAGATAACACAAATACTATATTTATTAGGCCACGTTTTAGCTTCTTACATTTAACCTATCTTTGACCTAGACAGCTCTACCTCAGGTGCCTTGTCATAAATCCCGATGCCCTGGGGAGGTTGAAAAAATTGGTCACAACTGTGTTGCCCTATGCCCTACCCACAGCACCGAACATCAGCTTAAACTTTATATAACAGCAAGCATTACATCAACGAGAAATATTTCAAACACATAGTACAGATACTTCTGATTTCTCAACCATCCAGACAAGCATGTCAGTTACTCCCAACAATGGCAGCATCTCTCATTTCATATCGCTGAAAATTCTGTGTCACATAAGTCCAGAAAGATATTAGGTGACTCCATATCACGTGTACTCCAGCTACAAATGCCCCATCATACAAGGAAGTCCACCAGATCAGATCTGTTCCAGATACTTTTCACAAACAAACTGCCATCTTAGGCAGCCAACGCCTTATCAAAAACAAAGAAGACTTCCAGCTCGATAGTTCCTCACTTTAGAAAGAATGCTGCCCTGCCAAGCTAATTTTCATGTAATGCATCTACAATCTCATCTCAGCAGGTCGGATAACCAAAAGGCAGCATCCTGCAGAAACATGAGAAATGGTGATCCTTATCGGTCACCAATATCTAAGCAAATGTAGGGCTGGAACGAGCTTTATTAGTGGCCTGCTGGGCCACACAGCCCCTCTTCCCACGTAGCTTTAGATCAACAAAATATATCGCAAGAGTTCACTTCAACATTATTTTAGAAGAGTTTGAGCATTTTTTTTTGTTTCTTCGCCCTCACCAGAGGGTTCTTCGCCATGCATAGGGCTGCACTCACCTCCACATACAGTGTGCATAAATCAACTTGTTCCACAGTTAACCCAAACCATGTGTGCAGAGCTATTATGCCCACATTCCTGCAAAAAAAAAAACTCATATAAAGCATTTTTCCCTCTCATATGATTGTTTATGATACTATTCACCATCCCAGCAGAAAGACAAACTCCGACGTTTAGTAGCTTGTACTTTGCATTTCCCTCAATATCTCTGGGGTGTACTTGGAGTAGAGCAGAAGACCGAACCTGTGTGGCCACAATGAACTGCAGTGCCTAGGACCAGCGAGTAAAACAACTAACGTGAAGTTAACAGAGAACAAAATTCATATCCATGACCTGAATTAATGTTTAGTAGACGGGCTTGGGGGGTTTCTACTGTGGTGATACTGAATAATCTGTCAAGGGCACAGGAGATAAATGTCAAAGTTTAGTTTCTATATTGTGCAAGATTATATACTGTGGGTGGTGATCTCTCATGGGATGGGTAACACAAATGTGAACATGTAAGGCCTAAATCTTAAATTGTGCTCTGATTATACCCACTGAGCTGCCCAAATCGCCAGTGCCAATAATGTGTATGGATAGGTTTCTTAGACTGGCTCCTGCAAAAATATTGCACTATGCTTACTACTCTCTGAAATCCTACCTTGGGCCTGCAGCCCAAAATCAGAGGTCCGTTATACACTCGCTAGGTTCACGGTGGCACATTTCCACACCTACAAACACACACTTTAACCGTAAAATAACAAAGTAACACCACACAAGTAGTTGTTTCAGAGAGACAAAATACAAAAAAAACTTTCGGTACTTCATCAATAATTATTGGTGCACGATCGCCTTTCTATCAGATTGCACACAGTCATGAAAAATCAGTAAAATAACCAGCGATCAAAGCAAGCAAGGAAAAAAAAAAAAAAAATGAACTGCGATCTGCAATTATCATTTGACATTTGTTTGGGAATCATCAATCCAACGAGGTTTACAGCATGCATGTGATTTGCATGGGTCAAGCAATATTGCCCTTTAAAAGTCATGAGTCAAACCGGGAGCCACGTCATGCCAATAGTAACCAGACCAGGCTACTATATAAAACACATCCCATAGCAGTGAAACACATCCAAAGCAACTCCATAGATATTTAAGCGTGCTCAATCACTCCTGCCCAATAAAGGGTATCATTCTGTAAAGAAGCTACCTTCCTTCAAGAGTGCTATCAGAATGAAGACTGATGAGCATGTTCCATATTATCAAGCTGTTAATGTTTCTAAAAAAAAGTTACACATTAAATGAGCTACGGGGCAAAAAGATTCTGCTACATTGCCAGGCCGCCGACCGATGGAAAAAGAACTTGATGTAATTTATGTTGTTGTATTTATATAAGAAATGCATGTGCTTTACTTGTCAACTACAAATGAACGATTTCTCTATTTCGATTTAAAACCGATTCCTCTGCCTTTGAGTGTCCACTTTTATAACATATGCTCCTGAATATACAAATGGCTACTTGTCTTTTGAAGATGATGCCTTTTAACTGCTGGCAGCTGTTAGTGCCAAAGTATGTGGATGACCTTGCAGAAGGGCAATGCCCCGTCAACCTTCACATCATGCCAGGTGTTGTTTGAATACCTGGGCAAAGTCACAGAAGCTATTTTGTTACGGGGGCAAGGACAGGGGTCAGGGATGATTGTGTCATTACCAGAGCTGAAAGGAGGAACCCCACACATAATGGAAGTTTAAAAGAGCCTAGGGTCTCACATCCTTGGCCAGTTGATTTTTGCAGTGGTCTCAACAAATGAAAAGCATCATGGTTGGGCCTTTGTCAAATGCCTCTTGCCACATACCAAATCAATCAGTCCTGCTGACAGGGCACTCCCTGCACATAATACATATTTGCTACTCTATCATAACAACAAGGTAGGACCACTCATCTAGTGGTTTGACTACAACAGATGTGGAAGTGAGATTAAATGAAAATAAAACACCTTCAAGTAAACTGGTTTATAGAGATTTAAAAACTGTAGATAATGCCTGATCTTGAATAACGATTCTTCTCTGCTCAATCGCCCCTTGATATATACACTGTGGTTGCTCGCTCTGGACAGGCCAACCCAACATTTACCCATTGAAAGGGATTAAGTGGAGATTGGACTCTAGTGCACAATGTCAGCGTCTGTAATGCCTAGACCTGGTAAATCCATAGAAATTGTTAAATGCACACACTGGGCGAGCTGGACGACTAACAGAGCAAGAAGAACGCTGGAAATGCCATTGCAGATAACCCTGCTTTACCTCCTACACTGGTTAAATCAGCAACATCCATACTACATTGGCAGCAGTTACACAGGGCAGGGCATCTTATTTCCTTAAAAGTAACTTTATGACAACCGTGCGTGTTTACAAAACTGTAACATTTAATGTGTTAGACGTATTCGCATATTGTCACATACAGCAGGGAGCCATGGCCTCCTGGGAAACCATCCCGCGCGAGCTTGTGGAGTTCCACTCAGTGACGCACACGTATCTGTCAGGCACTAAGGGAATGGATTGCTAAACTTAAATGCTACACGGAACAACCCCTCCCTCGACCGCACTGCCAGATCCTTGTAGGAGGACGTAATCCCATTTAACCATAGGTCTTTTGTTGCAAGTAAGCTAAACTAGTGTCACTTAATTATGGACACAAACATATTCATTTTAGGTTTGTTTTTACGTTTGTACCATACCCCTGGGCAGATTAAACCCTTTCGAGAATCTTACTGCCCCAGATGTTCTGCAGGATTCAGCCGACTTCCTGGATTTGGCTTGGATACGCCCTCGAGTTCAAAGATTCTGGATCGAGGTAAAAAAACAAATGCTCAGTGTTCAACATCTTCAACACTTCGCTGCAGGCCATGCTGTGATCCGTTAAAGATATGCAGAAGGCTGTTGGTTTTGGCCAAACAAAGATAGCAAAGTTGTGACTGGCTTCAAGATTCTGCTCTATATAATTATGTGTCTGAAACCTTTGTCAAACTGCAGCCTATAACCAGGGCCACTGGGAGTATGAGATTCTGCTGCAGCTGCGTTTTCCACATAATTATGAATTTGCCACATAACGGGCAGATTTTAACAAAAAAACACTTGGTTCTAGCTCTGAGATTTCAAAGGTTACTAAAATTGTGGCAACCCGTTCGCTGCAGAGAAAAGGACCCTATGCAAAGGTTGACTGGTCATCTTTCAGTTGCTTATTACTCTATTTGGATGTTACACTGGTGGTAATAAAGTCAAACCTTTGCCCAGAAAGTGTTAACGAGCAAAAATAAAAAAATTATGAAGTAATACTATCACAAAAAGTGCCACATTAGGTCGCTTACTTTCTCTTCTCTTGCTGCATAATTTAGTCCACACGGCCGCATAATTTGGTCCCGCCCCCTCCCCCACAACATAATTCCAGTAGGCCTGCCACATAGCATCCAGACCGAAAGTTATACGGGGGGTGTTCATGGAACACTTACGTCGTGCTGACACTGCGCCTGTTGAGATTACGACCTGAGGAACTCATGCCACCGCCCCCTATCTCCGCTACCGATGTTCACTGTACGATCTTTAAATTATGCGGGGAGGGACTAGTGAATCGACGGTTTAAGCACACTGCTGTGGTTCACACCAAGTTGTGGATGTTATTAATTGAACTCTAATTAAGCTCTTTGTCGTTCTGCAATAGGATCATACAGCGAATTCTCACTTTTCATTTCAGTTAAATGTTTGTCAATACACTTACCAGGCCGGTTGTTATGCTATGAACTAACACGGATTGTTATATGTACTAGCGACACTATGATAAGGCCTTGCTGTTTATATGCCGAGTGTATGCTGACTGCACAAGGGATTGGCATACGACTGGTGTTTATTTTTGGAACTGCTCTGTTATGAATACGGTTGTAAAACAAAATCTAATAAACCTATTTAAACAAGAGAAATGGAGGTAGACGGCCATTGGAAAAAGCGTAGACATCGGATCCGTACCAGACAAAATGTGGGGAGTGGAGTGTGTGTGTGTGTGTGGGAGGGGGGGGAAGAGGGAGGGGTTATGTTTTTTGGGGAAAAGTTTGTTAACTAGGCAATTGGAGTGATTCCCACGTATCTGGCTATTTACTCTTTTTATTGCACGTATTGCTATGGTCTTTGGTGATAGGCGATCCCCAAAACTCGCTGTAATCCCTCTAAACAGATAAGTATATCCCGCAGATCAATAATTTGAAAGTGAGACCAAACACGCACCCTCAATTAAATAACAAATCAGAACAGCATGCGAAAATTATAATAGAATCGCAGGGTCACCTACAAAAAGAAGCCTGTCCACTCAAGCGCCCGTAGCCTTTGCGCACGCTCAGTACCCCGGACTTGGACAGAAAGTGCATTGCATTACTTTGTAGGTACGATAGCAGCCAGGCTTCTGTCTGCATAAGACAACCGCACAAACAGACCTCGAGACAACATGGGAGTCACTTTCACCACTGTTTATTTATGAAAACCATAAGTCAGGGTGGAATTTTTCACAAGCTTTGCGCTGCGAAAATGCCTCGAGGTAGCGTCCCTGGGGAAGAATTCGAGTATATACTACGATGCAGCAGAGTTAGGGCGCCTCCTGCACGACCTCCAGCTTTCACGGGCTGAGCCTGCCGCTTGGGGGGCGGGGGGGCTGCATCCAGGAGGCAGAGCACGTACACACTGACAGCGGCAGCTGCGGGGTGTGCCAAGCCTGGCAAAGCTCCCCACCTGGACCGAGCAGCGATGCATCAGCCCCCTGTGCCCTCCTTACGGGGGGAACCTAGACAGCGGCTCCGCGGTTTTTTAGAGCTCTCCTGTCCAGAGGGCTGCACGAAGCTGGCATCCTGGAGGACCGTGGAAATACCGGGCAACGCTTGAAATGAAAACCGATTTACAAGCAGTCATCACATATCTGGAACCGTTTCTGTTAACGGTAACAGCTTGTGTGTGCTTGTGCGCGCGGGTGTTTTTAGCTGGCATTCACACAAATAAAACGAAGCAAAAATACAGAAACGAGCTTACCTTTCGTATATTTCGCCATTGCCCCACAGTGAAGAAGGGATAGAGGAGAATGAAGATTTTATTGGCCACAGCCGAGCGGGGACGGCTCCGAGGGCAGCCCGTGAGCACCGAGGAGGGTTAGCGACTGACGTGCAGGTGTCACTCGTGTAGGTGAGCAGCTGCACGGGTTAACCATCCCCAGGTATCAGCCTGTCAGCCTCGCGCATGCCATGACAGAGGACAAGTGCCCGCACGGGAGAGAAGGCAGTCTGGAGGCAGGACTCCGCCGACCCGGGCTTCACCACTCCCCCCTGCTCTACTCTAAGGACTGGACGGCAGGGGGAAGCACAGTCCAGAGCCCACATTTCATCAATGGAGGAGGCGGGTCTGAGGGCTACGGAGAGAAATGCTGCCTCGCACGTCCCATTCCCCTCCCCTGCAGAGCAATGTCGTTTCCTGAAAAGCCCGCAGGGAGGGAGGGGGGCGCCAGGACACTGAAAGCTGGAGAAGAGACGGCTGTAGTGCTGCGCAATCCAGGAAGGGGGAGTGCACTGAAGAGGCGAACTGCGCACTCCCCTCACGGCGGAGAAGCAGCGCCGCAGCTCCAGAAGAACGCCTTCACACTCGAAGATCCACTCCTTTTTATTGAAGGGGCGAGGACAGCATCACATCTTCTCAAAACAGAATTTCGGATGGCAATCCGATTTAAAAAAAATCCCTCAAAAGCAGGCCTGGCTCCAGGATTCTGGATGTGGTAGGGCTAGGACACCGGCACCTCTCAACATTTTGAACAGGTGCAGCATTGAGCCTGGGATTGATTACACAGCACCTATTGCACATGCATTCAAAACCTTTGAGAAGGGGATAACACTTGTCTGTGTCTGTCTACATGATCGTTCTGTTGTGGTTAGGCCGTTCTAAATAACGATGTCCTACTAGGTGATGGCTGCTTCTAATTACATGAAAAACCAAGAATAAATACAAAGCACATCTCCAACTGTCTACAGCAGGACAATCAGGTGCAAAGTTGCAAAATAACCTAAATAAGTATGGTGTAAAAAATTGCCTAAACGTTGACTTAAGTACTCACTCCAGAAATCTGTCTGTATCCTACATGTCACTCATGCCTTAACTGTATATGTTCTGTGAGAGATGAAAGCTTGTAATGGTCTGCCCAACCAGATCTGTTCTGCAGGAGGCAGATTTTCATGTATTGTCCTCTGTGAGAGACCGAAGCAGACTTTGCTACTTTCATACGTCCTGATTTTGAGAGGAGGCAACGCTTGCACTGGTGCGGCCTGATTTGTAGCTGTCTTGTGATGTTGTGCTAATGCTACGTTAGCTGTACCTATCCTCTGAGGTTGGGGAGTTTGCATTGTTTCTGCCCTAGGTACACCTGTTCTACAAAGAGGGGTGTTTCCAATGCTGTTGCCCTAGCTCATAGAAATACAAAGGATATTTTGAATGCACTTGCATAACATGCCTAGGCCATACAGAAGCTTTTTTTGGATGTTGCGAGGAAACGTAACATAAAAAAGCCAAGACTCCTCCCCGGCAAGGCAAACAGTGATTTTTACTGTTGTGACAGGGAGAGTAGCTATCTCCATACAAGTAAAGACTGGTCTCCATTTGCTGCTTCACAGGCAAACACTTATATAGCAACATGAACAATGCTTGTTACAAAAGGTCAAATAATAAGTTACTTAGCAGTTACATGTTGCAAAATGTCACATAACCTATTTCTTACACATTCCTTATTGCAGTTGTAACAATGCTTAACAAAGCAACTATTAACTGCTCCAGAATGCATGTGTTTTTTATCACTCTGCTCCCAAGACCTTTTATTTTGTTTTCCCTTGGCTAATTCAATCTCCTGCTCCCATTTTCAACCATGTTTCGAATCTTCTGGGACAACAGAATACATGCCTGTGTAGTTAAGACTATAATTACTTCAAGCTTGCAAACACACGTTTTCCTTTAACTAAGACCTTGCTGGTCATGCATTCTATTTTCTAGTGAACTCTTCACCTCTCTGGCATCAGCACAAATCTTAGGCTGACAATGCTCTTTCTCCAAATATAACTTTGTATAATTTTCTACCGATGTCTGATGTAGCGTACTTTCTTCACATTTAATTTCCTCTACAATATCCCCACCTTTAGTTGATATTTCAACTACTGAGTTTAAACTTTGATCTACCAGGTGATATGTATTGCCCTGGCATCTACTACTCATGTTGGTGTCCAAATTGGAAACATCCCTCCTGCCTTTGATCCTTTTACACCATGCTAAAATTAATTGAATACCAAATCATATCAATAACAGGGCCACAAGAGCTGACAACATGGCTTCCAACAGTCCCGACATCCAGGATGGTATTAAAGAATACCACCCACTAAGCCAATTATTTGGGCCACTTCCTTCATCCATTTTCTTCTATAGATTATGGAAAGTTTGTATGGCCTCTGACAAAGTTCCAATATCAGCATCATTTGCTGGGACACAAGTAAAGAAAGTAGTCCAAATCTCTGCACATACCCCTCCTTCTATGGATGTCATAAGGTCAAGTACATAACAGTGCCGCATTCTCATCATTCTCATAGCACAGTTCTTCCTCTATAGTATTAACTCCTTCTATCATAGTATTTATAGACTTTATAAGTTCCCATTAAGTGGTCTGTAGCCATCAAACGGTTGCTTTTGCCTGAACAAATGGCAGAATACTTCCAAAGAACAACAGTGCATCATTAAACAACCTATACATTTGGGGAACATCATTCCAAGTGGTAGTGCCATAATTCTCAGCAGTTCGTCTGCTTCAGTGATGATGTAACAAAGTCTTTGGATGGCTCATGTGGTGTTCACGAAGCCCTGATAAACTGACTCCATGGATTACCAAAACAGGGGCATGCACGGTGACCATGGTGCATAGGCCATTCCAGTTCAGAGGTAGCTGAGCATACGGTAGTTTTCAACACTGCAATAATAGTCCATGAGGTTGGAGTTGTGGAGGTGCCCCTCCATGTCAGCGTTATCTATTGTGGCACTGCAGTTGATATGCCTGCCTACATTAACAATGCTGTTTCGTATGAAACATAAAGAAACAAATGTTAACCTAATGACTGCCTGAGGACTTACTGTACTATCTATTCTTTCTTCCTGCATCCTGACTATTATCAGTTTTGTTCCTTAAAGACATGGCTCTGTAGGAAAATTCAATACCAAGATACCATTGATCATAGGCATAAACCGATCCAGTAACTCTAAATTATGGCCTACAAACACAATCTAGGTGTAAAGGATTTACTAAGTAACTACTACACTCATTGGGCAGGCAAGTGACTCCTAAAACCCTAAACCTAAGACAATTTGTACCCATTCTGCAGTGTTAAGATGACCTGTTTTCTTAATTAATGCTATTTCATCCTTAATGTCCTGTCGGTCTGTAAGGATGTATAAAACGCATGCTAAAGAGTCATACTTTGTGGCATTAACTAGAAACTGTACTACCCTAACATGTTTTGGCTGCATTAGGGCCTTAATCCTACACTGGTAAACATGTAAAAGACATATATCTAGGGGTACTTCCCTAGTTGAATGTAACCTATCTGATCCATAAGCATGAGGAATTAAAGAATAAACAAAACCTGATTCATTAGTACTTTGAGACTATATCTGACATGTGCTGACATCACAAGTTATCTAATAATCTAGCATGGATACTATGGGACACATTATCCTATGCAGAGAGTTCTCTTTGTCGGTGTATGATGTAACTAAGAGCTAGAACATACATTACTATGAAAAATCAATAGTAGATGTGATAGTAAAAAGAGACCAAAAAGGAAAAAGAAAGCAAATATATATAACTTTTGTTTTGCTGGTTCAAAAAATTGTCCAAGAGCAGAAAACCGTCCAGAGGTGGAGAGGGGTATTTTTATTGTCACAGTCTTCTTCCCCCCTCTTGTTCCATTTAAATCGCTGGTGGTTTTTGCCGTGATGGAGGATTCAACTGAATGTGAATAAACAAATCCAAAGCTTCCTGCCATCTACCTTGAGGGCAGAGGGAGCAGTCATGATCATGGTGAAAGGTCCATCGAACCTTGGCTCTCTCGATTTCCAGACAAAATTTCTGACAAAAACCTAATAGCCTATATGTGCACGACTGGTAGGTCGACCTCAGCAGTGTGGCGCTTCTCCTTTGCCTAGGTTACCTGTTTGGAAATTGACTTTGCCACTTGGGTTAATTCAGAGAGATAAACATACATTTCATCATTCAATAATTCAGCTGTATTTTCTCCCTGTACCTTACTTCTGGTGGCAGGTGTCTGCATAGTCATAGGCCTCCCTGCCACTATCTGATGAGGTGTCATGGGATGATCAGAACTAGGTGTGTTCTTAAGGGAGAATAGTGCCAATGGTAAGCAATACAACACGTCCTATTTAACGTTGCGCATAGCTTGCTGATCTTAATTTTTAGCAGGACTTTAAGGCGCTAAATGATGCCATTGCTCTAGGGATGATAAACAGAAAATAGTTTATGTTCTATCCCTAGCATTGTTGTGAGATGTGCAAAGATTGCATTAACAAAGTGTGTGCCGTTGTCAGATCTTATCCCTTCTGGAATTCCCCAGGGGGGAATCACCTCAAGAATCGAAAAAAGTGGCAGTTGACTTAGCATTACAATGGACGCACGGTCCTGCTTCCAACCACTAAGAAAAAGGAAAAACTACAAGTATGAGTTACCAATAGTTGTTGCACCTTTCTAACACGCTCACAAAGTCAATATAGAGAGCTTTAAAAGGACCCTGTGTTCATGGAATGGCAGAATTTATCACCTTCAATGTGGGATTTGGAGAAAATTGCTGACAAACGGTACAATTATGAAGGTACATGTAAGTTGGGAACAAACCAATCTTGTATTTGCATAGACAAATGATCTCTTGAGATGTGAGCTGGTAAATGCAATTGATCAAGAGCTAACGTAAGTAAAGCCTGAGGCATCACTGGTTTACCTGCAGATATTTGCTATATAAACCAAGTCATCCCCGGACTGGGAGCATCCTCTGGTCTTCTATAACTGTTTGTTGTGCGGTGGGAAGGCTTTCTGCAACTCTCAAAGATTTAACCTTGCTGTTTCAGCATAACCAGAAGTGACATTATCAGTGGTGGTGTCAGACTCAATGGTGAGGCGGTCTTGGCCACCAAAACAGGGACATGTTGTGAACCTGATTGTACAGGCAAGGGTGTGCGCCTGGATGCATCTTTAGCTGCCCAATCTGCTAGTACATTTCCTCGTGACACAAAATCATGCCCATTTGTATGTGCTGCACACTTTACAACTGCCACTGCCTGTGGTAACGCAAGCCCCTCTACTAAAGCTTCTAAAAGATTTCTATGCACTTCCGTCTGACTTGAAGAACCTCTCCTGCCCCATCTCAAAATGCTAGAATGTACAGTGGTAGTTACATAAGCCAAATCTGAATATTTCATGATGCCTTTTTCTGTACCTTTTTTAAGACCCTTTATCAACTCTGCTGCTGGTGCAGAATAATGTGCTGATAGCGTTAACTGCTCTACTATGTGGCGTGTGTATGAAGAATTATGCTGTTGTGCTCTGACAACTGCTGCATCTGTGTGTCTCACTACTGTATCCTGATCAATAGTAGAGAAACCCTAAACAAAATAGACAATATTACATGGAACAGGATCCTCTGTTGCTTGGCTAGGTTCATTAGGGATATATGTTGCACAGCAATGAGCATCATCCTCAGAGTCTAATTCAGGATGACCAAAGAATGTCACAGGATTCACTCTCTGACACTTCACAACCTTTAGAGATGGTAGTGACAGTATCACCTCATATCCTGACACACTCTAGCTAAGAGTAGTCTTAGTCTTCTAAATGATAGCAAACACTGCGTGTTCTGCATAGAGCATCAAAGGTGCCCCCGTAACAAAGGGGGGGATGCTTTTCTGCACTGCAAAGGCAGCAGGGGCGAGAGCTTTCTCACAAGGATAATGACCTCTCATTATGGAATCCAACTGTCTACTAAAATATACAACAGGTTTGTGTTCTAAGGGATATTTCTGCATAAGGACAGCTGTCATCACATGACCATTGCAATGACAAAAGAGATAAAACTGCTTGGTGTAATCAGGAGTCCCCAAAACTGGGACATTTGTTCTCAGTCTTCAATTTCTGGAAAGTCACCTTCTCTAATACAAGATTGGGCTGCTCCCTTATCTATGAGGAATGCATGCCTCTTGTCATTGATAGGTATTTTCACAGTGAGTTCCTCACCTGGCCTGTGTGATACTGGCAATACTAGAAGCATGTCAGGCAATTTGTCTGGAAAGGATTTCCTCTTTTCACAATCACACCTCCCTGTCCACTTTGAGGTGGAGTTGCCATTGGGGGTGCTTGCTAACTTTTCTGTGGTGGCATCTGTTGCACCTGAGGCTAGTTGCTGCACAATTTGTGGTGGCGTCTGAGGTACAAATATTTGGGGGTTTGACTGTAGCTGCACTACTGTATTTCCTGGCGGATTGTAAACACCTGTCCTTCCATTTTGTTTATCCCATCTCTTAGCCCTGCAATCTTGAATGAAAAAATGTCCATATCTGTTACAGTAATGGCATGTTTGACCCATACTTTGGAGAGCTATCCTGTCTCTTCCTATTCCTCATTGTCCTCCTCTGTTACGTCATTGTGCCCTTACATTATTCTGCTGTTGTGGGTAATATTGATGGATGGGCCCTGCAACTGATCCCACAACACTGCAGTCATCCAAGTGGTGGCTGCTACTACAGCTCCTTCCACTGCTCCTTTGTCAACTTTTTACTGCACTAACTTGACTGTTGCTTTCTCTGTCACCTCCTGCTTGGTTCTCTTCTCTCGTTCTCCTGCTTCTTTTTACAGAAATGGATAATATTTGCCTATATCTCTGTACAGGGCCTGACTTCCAATGCAACTATATTATCAACTCATCATTTCCCCAGTTACTTCCTAACCCTGACCTACATCTTCAGTCCCCTTTTCTTTCACCCAGCTCAGAAATTGGGAGGGATCGTCATTTGGCTGCATTGATTGAGCCACAAGCGACCCAATGTATGGCCTGTCAGAATACATTTTCCTCAACTGATTCCACACTAATTAATATTATTCTGAGTTAGGTTTTGTAATGTGCAGAGCTACCCTAAATGGTTTCCCGGCGCAGGAGAGTGCAAGGAAGGTGAACAGGTCAGTTGGTTTAAAATAACCAGGTCTTCATACTTTCACACAAGGTCAGTAATGAACAGCAGTTCTTTAGGGCTTCTGGAAGAGAATTCCAGAGTTTGGGGCGAAGGTTAAAAAGGAGTGTCCTTTCATCTGAGTAAGACAAAATCTTGGTACTGTGAACAGGGTTGGAGATGAAGATCTGAAAGAGCATGTGGGCCGATAGGGTCTCACTCATTTCTAAATGTAGCATAGTCCAATGCCCAGTTTGGCCTAAACCGTGTAACAGAGTGCCCTAAACTCAACGCGTTTGAAGATCCTGAGCCAATTAACTTTAGTAGTAAATGAGAGACAGAGGCCGATTTGAGTAAGCGAAAGAGCAACCTGGCAGCAGCATTATAGACCACTTGTAAACAATAAATCGTTGACTTATCAGCACCTAAATAGAACACGTTCCTGTAATCCAGTTTAGATATAATAAGAGCTTGGATAACAGTCTTTTGGGCTGTGTGGGGAATTATCCAGAATACTTTTTTAGCCATCCAAGTACTGTAAAACAAGTAGCAGTTACTTTAGTCACTTAGAGTTTCGTAGAAAAGTTGCTGTCAATAACAAATCCCGGGTTTTTCACCTTTGAGGATGGATTAGACAGGGTCCCTAGAAAGTCCAGCCAGTGTTTAGAGCCCCATAGAGAGGCATTCTTGCCCAGAACCATGACCTCTGTATTATCGCCACTGAGCTTGAGAGAATCATTGTTCATCCATCTATGGATTCTCCTCAAGCCTAAGGTCAGGATCGAGGGGGCATGCCCACAACTCTCTATTAAGTCAGTTTGCACATAGATGTTGAAAAGCAAAGGGCTCAGGGCAGAGCCTTGAGGAACTCCAGAGGTCAGGGCATGTGGCTTCGATTTCACATCATCTGAAAAAACTCAAAACACACTGTCTGAAAGGAAGGAAACAAGCCATCTCAGAGCGGTGCCTTCCAGGCCTAGAGCCTCCGGTCTCAACACCAGGATTGAGTGTGATATCATATCAAAAGCAGCAATCAGATCTAACAGGATGAGTGCAGTCGTACCTGCATCATCCAGGTGTTGTGTGAGATGTTCTGTTATGCCCAGCAATGCAGATTCAGTGCTGTAACCAGCCCTAAAACTGGACTGTGAGGAATTAAACACATTTCGGGCCTCAACAAAGTTAGTTAGGTGAGCATTAACATGCTTTTTAAGGACTTTGGAGAAGAAAGATAAGAAAGAAAGAAACAGGACAGGTCTGATTGCTGCTTTTGACATATCACCACCTTAAATTTGACAGGTTGGAGGGATCCATGTTAGTTTTTTAGTAACAGAAGAACCATAGCATGTTTCCACCTCAGAGGTAAAAGCACATCCCTCAAAGAGTAAGTCAGCCACTGCAATATTGGAGTTAAACAGGTTGTGTCAAATAATCTAATCTACTGGGGGGTAAGGGATCCAATGAAAATCCTGATTTAATAGATTGCAGGATAGCTGGAAAGATGAGATAGAGAAGAGGCCAGTCACTCAATTTGGTGTCATAGCCCAATTGAGCTGACAAGGCCTACATAGGCATATTAAACACATTCATGGCAAGGTTTGGATCTACTGTGAAAGAGTCTCTGGCCAACTGTAAGAGTTTTTTTTTTATTTTTTATGAAAAAGTGGAAAAAATTCAAACTCATCACACTGATTCAGAGAAGATAAAAGCAGGGGAAATATTACTAACGTCTGCCAGTTCTTTTGTAGTGAATCCTATCTTGTTTTAATGGGAAGCAGGAGTTAGCTTAGCCTTCTGGCTTGCAGACCTGTGCCCCCGTCACCCAGTGACTTTTTCCCTACTAAGTTTCCTCTGTTTTAGCGCAATTATTTAATTATATCTTTCCAAAATGGCTGTATTGTTTTTAGTTAGGCCAATGTTTTAGTTCCATGCTACCAGTGCCACTCTGCTAAGGCGTCACTATCAGCGCCAGAGATAGATAAGATGTAGGTACTCACATTAGGTACTTTCCCACTTTGTGCTTTCAAAGGAATTGTTTATGTAATTTCCAACCCCAAGCATGTCTTGTTATCGATTGTTTGGGAACAGTCCTATGTCAAGAGTCCAATCAGATCTGTATAAATTCCTCATACAGACAGATACATACAGACCTCATACAGACAGATAGTTAGAGGGATTCCTACCAGATGCCATCAACCCTATCCATGCTACACTTTGCCTTGACGCTGACCCAGTCTTCGTGTCCCTATGGAGTATGATCTAGAGACCTCATTCCAAGGTAACGAGGGTTGGGGGGTGGGGGGTGCTCTTCTCATGGACATGGTACTGGCAGATTAGGTTCAACACACCTAGCTCTCTTTAGGTTAGGTTCATCATGCTAGGGTAAAAGGACATATTTGATATCTCATGTCATTTTATGTTATTGCAAGATTGTGGGGGGGTCTTTGTATTCATGACTCTTGTCTTTACCACTCTTGTTCCTTGCATTATTCGTTATTCCAATCATTACAGTCCATGCAACTTATCAAAGATTGCAGTCTTGTTAATACAACCTATTGACAACTTTACTGCATCTCCTTCATTCCCTGTGTTTGATTGAGACATGCTGTTCATACTCCGTTTAACTATAACACTCCCTGAGATGTCGCACTCTTGAGTCCATTCGTAAAGGCTTCCACAAATCACATTTTACTGTTTGGGTTTTTGGTGAGGTACTGCTTGTGAGCAAGAAGGGTTGGGAGAACAGTTGCGACTTGTTATAGGACTGCCATAGTCACCGACAAACAGAATTACTGTCATCCTTAAACCAGCAATCTTGAGTACAGCAAGAGTCAAACTACGACACTTTCACCATATTAAAAAGTGCCTGCAGCAATTTTGGGAATGAGTAATTTTGTCTGTGTAAAATGTAGCCCGAGCCAACTTACAGAGGGCATGGGGAGACTTTCAGAGCTTCCTTTTAGTTGAGTTTGGCTTCGACCGTGTATGATTTACTCCAAAGTCTTTTTAGAGCTTTGCAGCGCTTCTATCTAATTTAAGTGTATCAATAAACCATGGGATGGGAGGACGCCTTTGGCCTGTACATTTAGCAGTATTTGGCAAAGTAACATCAACAGCCTCAGCGAGTCATTGGTGAATCATAGTCTTGTCAAGATCAGCCTCAAGTTGTAGAGCAGGCTGGGTGCTAAGCAGCTGCTCATTAAGTGCCACAATATTAAGTTCTGGCCAGATCCTAGAGTTAATTTTGTGTTTCGGCCATGTTTTACGATGCTGATAATAGACCTTCAACTTAAAGGGCACAGCAAAGTGATCAGACCAGCCAAGTGAGAGAGGAGAATCGGTTATCAAATCCTTGATGTTAGAGAAAATGGGGTCCAAGAGATGCCCTGCGACATGAGTAGGTACCAAGTTAAGGAGTGCCAGAGTGAGTACACTCAAATCCTCAATAAAGGTTGAACTAAAATTATTATGCACATCATCAAGGTGGAGATGAATATCCCATAATAAAATAAAATTAGGGGGTCTCAAAATGTGGGGAACCAATAGGTCGGATAGGGAGGAGCACCACTTTCCAGCGTACCCAGGGGGACGATAAATCAATGCTCCATAGAGTGTAAAGTTGTGAGTGAGGGGAAAAGTGAAAAGGTCAAAGCTTCACAACCAGCAATGGGAACTTCTTCAATTTTACAAAAGTAATCTCTTAAAAAATAATAATAATAATACTAGCAATAACACCTCCAAGCCTATCTAGTCTGTCTATTCTAACTAGGGAAAAGCTAGTAGGAAATATTGAAATTTTATCTGCTATTTAGATATGATATATCTGGTCGGAAGTGTTGCGCTGATAACTATTGCCCAAACTAAATTGAATGGGAAACCATCGTACCTAGTATCGGTGAGGGTACCATTTCTCACTCTGGCTTTCTGAAAAAAAAACAATATCTGTCTCATCTCCTACAAGTGAGCTAAGTAAACTCTTTAGGTCACTTACTACTAAGGTGATACATGCACATTTCTTTTCAAAGGACCTAATCCAGTTCCCTTCTCCCTCTGTAAGCCACTATAACAACTAAGATTCTCCTTGTCCATTTGAGGCCAAGGAACATAATGAGGTGCCCCAGGTCCCTTATGTACAAGGGGTATCAGATATATGGGAGTGACAGATTATTGGGGGTTGTACTCTCTGGCATATTTTGTCACACGTGCAAACACTTCTGCATGTATGGATAATCCCAGTCTAGATCTCCCTCACAATAAAGAATGCAATCTTCAGCATTTGCCATGTCACATGGATCAAAGGACCCTTCTCGTGGACATGGACTCATCTGTGGGGCTAAACTTTCAGTACATCATGCTAAAGTATCCACATAAGGTACAGCCAACTATTTTCTCCATCAGCAACTGTCTCACTAGGGGTGAGATCAGTGCTGCACAAAACTGATTGAACACTCACTTGCTGCATTGTTTAATCATGTGCTGTCAATCCTCCGCAGCTTCACAAGATCCCATCCTGGAGTCTGGCTGGCCATGCATTCTCTGAAACCGCTCAAGCTCATTTGCTTGGGGTTTCCTAGCTCTAGAGAACATGTCCTGCTCTCTTTCTCTAGTGTCAGTGCGATTAGGCAATCTTATTGTTTCCTTTGTATGGTCAAGATCAATAAGGGACCTTTCTTGATTACTAATATCATAAGTAGAGTGCCAAGCCTCTGGAAATCAAAGTATGTTACCCATGTTATCTCTATGCCTGTGTACTCTCTCTACTCTATTTGCCATTCTGCCAAAGGTTCTCTGAATCTGCCCTGAAAGATTACCAAATCTTTCTCTCCTTATTTCTCTCGCATCTCTTCTGCCCTCACTTTGTGATAACTGTTCCTGAATGTTTTCTGGTGAAACTATTATATTCCCCTTCTCCTTCTGCCAGGGAGCTAAATTATCTTCAGTCCTCCAAAAACCCTCATCTCTTTCTTGGGATACTGGCCATTGCGCCATGCTAACAGCCAATGCTACATAGTAATTCCATCTATCATTAGCTACATCTCTCAGTTGTAGAGCAGACATATGTTCCCTAACTATTATTCCTGTTACACCGCCTTCAGTAATAGTATGATGTTGTTGATGAAACATGTGACTGATTGTCACGGTCTCCTGGACTCTGCTCTTTATCTCTACCCTCCTCGGGAGAAGCTGGATTCAAATACAATGTAAACTGCGCTTTTAATTCTCCTGAAGACTGAGAACACCCACCCCTACTTGCTGTCTGGAAGTACTTGTATGTCTTGACTTTGACATCTGTGGGGCAACATTAGGGGATCCCTTTGGAGATTGTAAAAGGGGTCGCAACTTCAGGATTCTCAAATCCCACTGCGGCTTCCTGTAGCCGTGGCAGTGGATAAATACCAGGTACTTTAGGGGGGGAAGTACTCATTGAAGCATGGGGAGGGGGAGGAGTTGGAGTACTAGAGGTATCAACATTTGAGGAGTCAGACTTCTCACAAACAAACTCAGCATAAGGCTAGGGTGGCTTCTAGCTTCTGCAATTTAGCTCTTGCATATTTACTCTTACGGTATGTAACAACATGCTCTAATATTTTGTCATTAAATGTCCCTTCCTTAGAGCAGGGATACATATGCTTCTGAGTAGCCTTAAAAAACTCCTGACAAAATTTCTGTAATTTGTTTTCTGATCACCTGGAAAGGTCTTCTGCATGAGCGCTAAGGGAGTCTCTATAATCTCCACATATTTTTAACAACTTTTGCAATATAACTTTTATCTGTCTACTCAATATTTCTCTTTTTTAAATCTTTTACTCTAGTCCATACAAACATAAAATCCATCTATGTGTATTTTCAGTCATATATTAAACATCATGCATCATAACACAACACAATGTCATGCAATAACCTCCCTCTGTGGCAACATTTCTATTTACACACACGCATGCATACACACACACACACACACTCATCATCAACATTTTAAAAACATGAACACTTCGATTACCTTTAAATGGTAATTACAATTATTTTGACTCTAAACCGTAAACACTTTCGGTAGCAACTGGTTACTTTCCTCCGTGCTCAAGAGAGGATAACCCTAAAATCATGCGCTCCATAGACGTGGAATTGCTTCAGGACATTAGGCCCAGGGTGGTAATTTGAGTGTTCAGATTGTATTTGGAGGTAAAGTTTAACATGGACCTTTCAGCCAACCCTCAATGTCAAAATACTGAAACACATATTGTAAATCCAACTTCAAATCACCTACATTAACCACTTCCAATTTTTAAATTGGATTAAACACTTTACTAATTATGTGGTGCCTTAACTTAATGTTGTGAAACACATGTATACAATCTTGCATGCAATAACCTTGTATCCTTATATTTACATTAAATCTGTGTTTACCATTGCCAGAACATGTCAGCCAATATACACAAAACATGGAACAAAGGCCTCATTGGCCTCACCTTAAAAGATGGCAATTACTGGGTCCTACCCACCCCTGTGAAGAGGCAAAACGTTAGAGAACACTGTGTCTGCTAGCCTCATCAAAGATGCATAATGATCTATACAGCGATATTCTGGTGACAGCAGTTGGTTGAGGGCAAAAACTGACTCCTGCGTGGCTCGCCAAATGTTGCAGGGAAAGTTAGCATAAAAAAAATACAAAGCTCCTGTTGGCAAGGCAAATACAGCGTTTTACTGTTGCGGTAGGAAGAGTAACTATCTCCATAAAGGTAAACATGTGGTCTCAATTTGCTGTTTCACAGGCAGGCACTTATATAGCAACATGAGCAATGCTTGTTACAAAAGGTAAATTATTAGTTACTTAGCAGTTACATGTTTGTTGCAAAATGTCACATCACGGGTGTCCTTAAACCTTTAACCTATTTCTTACACATTCTTTATTGCAGTTCTAACAATGCTTAACAAACCAACTATTAACTGCTCTTGAATGCATGTGTATTTGCATGTGTTTTTATCACTCTGCTCCCAATACCTTTTTTTTTTTGTTTTCCCTTGGCTAATTCAATCTCCTGCTCCCATTTTTCAATCAATTTTTAAATTTACTGGTACAAAGGAATTTGTGCCTGTGTGCTTAATACTATAAAATCCTGCAAGCTCGGAAACAGAGGTTTTCTTTTAACTAAGCCCTTGCCAGTCATCATTCTATTTTCACACACTTCACCTCTGACATTAGCACAAATTTTAGGCCTACACTGCTCTTTCATCAAATACAATTTTGTATCATTTTCTACCCATGTCTGTTGTAGCGTTATTTCTTCACATTTCATCTCCTCACCAACATGGACCTAGTGAAAACATTAGCTGTGGAGCACTGACCTAGAGACCCTAGTTTTAACCATAGCTTCCCAGCTTCTGCAAACTGTGTGACCTTGAGCAATTACTTTTCTTCCCTCCATCTCCATTTTGTGATCATCACATTTGAGAGCACACTTAATAATTCAGTTCAGGATGTGCACTGTACAAAAACCTAAACCTCTTTCATACATATTATACTATACTATACTATGATGCTGCTTCATCAACAACGTTAAAAAGCATGTATATGTGGCACTAGACAATTGACCTGCCTCTTTGGTCACTTATAAAATTGTCATCAGGGTAGAAGGTGGAAAATAATGTGATAGCCACAGAGGATCATAATTTCAAAATGTCCAATAAGCCAACCTAGTTTCAACTCTGGCTTCCAAGCCTGACTAAACAGTGTGGCCCTAAGAAATTAGCGTTCTTCCTTGTGCCTCATTTTCCATGATCATCACAACCTAGAACACCTTCAAATAATTAACTTCAGGATACACACTGTACACCAATCTCTACTGTGTACAGTTTAATAGATCATAACGTTGCTCCAGCTACAAAAATAAAGACTTCTATAAGGGAAACAAGATCAATAACTTTGCCGCTTGAGTTATTATAATGCTGTCAAGGCAGAAAAGGTGTGGGTCACTAGTCTGACTAAAAGTCATTCAATGCAGTGATATGATATAAGGTGCTAAAGTTAAACAATCCAAAATACACTTAAGAGAAAAAGATCATACCTTAGCTATATATAAAGTGGTAGTCAGTGACACTTGCACCAGGGAAGGAGGTCCAGGCTCAGCCTCCACTGCACTGTTTTTCCAGACTGGGTGCAAAACAGATAGGGCTCCTCAGAATTATGGCACTCAGCAGTCACTGCCTCACTACCATTCCTCTACTGGCACTGGTAGTGGGGCAGAAGATGCTTTAGTGCTGGACCTGTGGCTCATGGTCTTAAGGCCAATGGGCTTCTGCTTCACTCATCCAGTGAGCTGCAAGTGAGGCATGGGCCGTTCCATAGCACAGGCTACAATTACAGTGAACACCCCTGTGAAACATGCTGCATGGCTAATAGGTTCCTCAATAGCATATTGTGAGACTTCTTCCAGGAGTTGCTGTATGGAAATTTGCCCCACCACCCTTCTGAGGCTGGTGAACATGTTGTATAAAGCAGGAACTGTTATTTGATGTGAGATACCTATAATCCTGGGAAAGACACATGACCCTACTGGGGCAATATTCAAGCCTCGAAACATCAATGCAACAGAGAAGTAAGATCTGTTGCTTTGCTCTCCTGTTTTTAATCTTGTGGTCGGAAGACCCCAGTAAACAACATTTTAGCTCACCCACATACAATTTTAATACAAGCCTGACAGTTTAACAAAGGGAGAACATACATGTAGACGTAAGTGACAAAACCACACCCAAACTAGTTAATCCCTACCTAAGAGACTGTACAACCAGTGAACAGTAATATACTTGTCATAGTGCACAATACTGAACCCACTGATGAAGCATACAACTCTAGGTAGGTGAGTGTCCATCACATTTTATGAGTAAGTGAATGTATGATAACTCAATAAGAGATTTGGCTGTTTCTTCCAGGAGTTTTGTATTTCCTGTATGTTTATTAAGACTGAACAACATTGATGTAATGCCTCTCACTCTCTTTAGTATGTTAGCTACCTGTGTTGTACCTGCCCCGTATGTGTGAGAGAACAGTGTTATGTTCCTTCAGCTATTGCACTCTGTCTTTAACATATTATTTGTGTTACTGAAGGATGAGCTGCTATTATCCATTTTGTACCTTAGTTGTAGTGGGATGTTTTATAATGTGCGTCACAACACTAAGAAGAAATGATGTCCTTTTGCCAAAGCTTTTTTTTAATGAATGATGGGAGTGAAAGAATGAACCCTCACAAAAGATGTGAACGGAATATGCTTTTGAATTTATACTTGAAGTAAACATTATTTAAAATAAAGTCGTCAATTAAAATGTTTTAAAAAAATAGCTCACAAGACTAAAATTTTAAACATAGCTGAGAAAGTTCCCAATTCTCGCATTTTAGCTAACAGCACTTTGTATTCTGTGGTTTTGAGCCCATTATGACATTTTTGAAAGCAAACCTACAAGCCCCATAATGCAACATGCTGGTGGTTGGGGGGGGGGGAAAGAAGCAAAAATAGATGATGGTATCCTATATTGCAGTGCCAAATAATCAAGTGGCGAAATGCAAAATAAAATGTTGTTCCTGGCTTTCTGCCTTTTTTCTTGGAGGCAATTACAGGTTCAACAGCCTAGTGCAGTGGTTCCCAACCTGTGGTCCGTGAAGCCTCCTCAGGGGGTCTGCAACTGCTTCGAAAATTAAATAATATTAACAAATTAGGTCCCCAGCTTTCAGTAATGACTTAGTGGGGGGGTCCCTGGATTCCAATAATGATTCAGTGGGGGTCCTGGGGCTCCAGTAAAGATAAAATGGGGGTCCGCAGAAGTCAAAAGGTTGGGAACCACTGGCCTAGTGGACTAGACAGCAGAGGTGGCCTGTCAAGAATGTCACTGATAACGGACTAACATTAACAATGCAATTTATTTCATTTACTAGAATAAAGTGAGCAGCAGCAGTTACAGAGTCTGGAGACATACACAACAAGGAAAACTAATGCCCTATCACTGCTTTTTCAGATCACATCCTCGGTCTACAATTTGTTGCTATTTAGGTGGTGCACTTACAACACTGCTATTAAGAGCCCTGCTTTTAACAAGTACTGCTCATGCTATAGGTGCTGCCTGGCGAGGAGCTCCAGTGGGCTATGAAGGAGCCTGGGTGGGCCACAAAGATATACAAGGGAAGCAGGCAAAAATCAGTGGTGTTTGGAAATCTGGTGTTTAGACTGATGACATCTGTCCAACATGGACACGTCTAATTAGCAAAAGTAACTCTAACAATATTGGATAAAGTGGATATCACCTAGCACTATGTCCAGCACCAATTTTCTGTCTTTCACCTTTTCTGACTGAAGTGTGCATTATCTGCTTTTAGTTTTGGTGGAATGCCGTGTCATATTGCGCTCTTCATTGATGGATGGGTAATGATGTGATAACATCAGATTTCTTCCTCACTGAACTTACACTGCTGTCACCCTTGATGGCTGCAGTCAAGTCATTAAGAGGGGAGGGTCATGTATAAACAAAGTATGGTTTTATCGTTAGGCGCTGCCAATATTTCACAGGTGGGAATAACCCCTTTACACACCTTCACACAAAACGGCAATTACAGCTGGCATCTATCTGACTATCGCTGTGTACAATCTCCAGAAAGACCAAGGATTGCATGGAGCCGGGACGGGAATACATGCTACATGGTAACATAAATGTATTCCTGCCCTGAAAGCCCAACTTCATGTAAAACAGGCATCCTGACTTTGTTTGGCACTCGCACCACATTAATCTAACATGGGCTGAGAGACGTAAGCTAGTCCCATGAAATGTGTGGCTCAAACCTACTTTGTGACCTATAGGGGCGCACAGGGTTCTATAGTAGCTATAGGACTACTGCCTGTGCCCTGGGTGAGTTACCTAAAGTGATGATGGCAACATATCATGTTTTTGTGAACCGCACTCCTGTACCGAGACTGTAGGTTCTACTGACCTCTTTCATGTAATGTTCCACTTTTAGATGAGCACCAGATCCTTGTGGAGACAGAGCAAGAGAGAGACCCAGAGAGAACAAGAGGTGAAAAGAAGGGGAAGAGAGAGGGAAGAGAGAGGGGGGAAGAGAACGGGGAAAGAAGGGGAGGAGGGGGAAGAAAACGGGGAAAGAAGGGGGAGGAGGGAAGAAGAAAGTGGGGAAGAGTTAGGAAGTGGTGGGGGAAAGAGGGGGAAAGAAAGGGAAAGGATGGAAGAGGAGGGGGAAGATGGGTGAAGAGGCGGGAAAGGGGAGAAAGGGATAAAAGAGGGAGGGGGAAGAGTGGGATAGAGGGGGAAAAGGAGGGATGAGGGGGAAAGAAGGGGGAAAGAAGGGCGAAAGGAGAAGTGTGTGTGTGTATGTATACATACACACACACACACACACACACACACACACACACACACACACACACACACGGACCAGTGGGATCAATCTTGGATGACCCCTGGTTTAGAATGACACAAGATGCAGGTTGGACAGAGCTTACCTCAACCTTAATGATTGTGTTGAAGTGGCTGGAGGAGTAGAGAGATACGGGCATACTGTAAATAGAGGAAAACTGGGATCGAAATTCAGTAGGGGCCTTGTGATCAAAGGGCTGCTGATGCTGAAGACAGCCAGGTGCAGACATCAGATACTTCATTCTGTCCATATTTGGATACTCCTGCTTGCAGCCAACATCCTTGCTACCTGTTGTGAGTCATTGCCCTGCACAAAGGTTGCAACTCGGGAACAGCCAGAAAATGGCATTTGAAAGAGACAATTCAGACCACTTCTGAAACCTTAGACAATGGATCAACATCACCTATCTGGAAATGTGTACAGAAGTGGGATCCAAACTATCGAACTTCGTTCGAATTCCAAGTTCTTCATGGTCAAGGAAGGGAGTGCTTTGCAGAGTAGTCAAAACACTGCAGCGTTATGAGGGGTGTGGTCTACATGACAGTTTTGCCCAAATTTGAGTAAACGTCACCTGAATTCTCCACGTTCTTCAGGAGGAGCTGAGGCTCTGCTTAGAGTCCGCTTAGAGATGCCTATGTG
Source organism: Pleurodeles waltl (assembly GCF_031143425.1). Classification (NCBI taxonomy): domain Eukaryota; kingdom Metazoa; phylum Chordata; class Amphibia; order Caudata; family Salamandridae; genus Pleurodeles; species Pleurodeles waltl. The sequence goes on along the minus strand of NC_090444.1, from coordinate 440,202,777 downwards.
CCTGCCTGCTATGAAAAGACACAAGTATGCCTGGCCGTGCAGGAGGAGAGACTGTTCAGGAGGAGAAGCCCAGCACTTTCCCGGTGTAGGAACGACCAGAGAAACAAGTGACTATGTGGGAACAAAGCCAGGAGAGACTTGTGTCGATAGGGCCACCAGTCTTCCTGAATAGCTCGTCAGAAATTGCACCAAGCTGTCTAAGAAGTACCAAGCATTTTGCTTAACTGGCAGCCTGCTCGGGGATTGAAAACCTGGTGTTGCCACTGCATACATCAAAATACTTTGTCACTGCTGAAGTGGGAGCTCAGATCATCCTGAAGGCCACCATTTGTCTAAGACACTTGTTCATTGAAGGCCACTCCTGCCATCCCTGTGCCCATTCTGCAACCGCCTGAGGGTGGCTGCTACTGCTGAAGATGAGTCTAGCATGTGAATTGCCAAGCTGACCTCTCCCAGCAGTCAAGTTCCGAGCATGGTTGCCTCCATTCCTGCCGTTCGAGAGGCTCTCCAGCAGGAGCAAGACCACTGCTCACATCTGCCTTGCACCGCTCACAGCACAACAATAAGAATGTTGGTAACTCCAGAGCTGAAAACTGAGAGACCGAGGAAGCACTCAGAGGCTTGAGATAAATTCGAGACTTTTACAGAGTAAGCTTAAACAGGTGAAAGCAAACTGAAATGTTGCATGCATCTAAGCTTTAAGGATGTTCTAAGTGAACTGCACCTGCCCCTTAACAGTGCCTTGGACTATGTTACAAAACAGTGATTATAAGGACCTCAATGAGTGGAGGGTACCGAAGGAAGTGCCATTTCATGAAAGGCACCAGACAGGAGTCCAACCGTGTGCCTGAATCCCCCCAAATGCTCTGGATAGTATTACATTACGCTGTGTGACTAAAGTACTTCATTTTGACACAAAAGATTTACACTGGGGAGAGGGAAGAGAGAGAGAGAGAGTTGACTATTGAAATATGATGCCCAACCCCCCAACACTCTCTCTATCTCTCCCTCTCCTCTCTCTCCCACCCTCCCTCTCCCCCTCTCCTCTCTCTCCCTCGCTAGGAAACCTTTGACTGCTCGCTGACTTCAGAGGCAAGGGCAGACAGGGCATACTTGACTCAGTTTGCAGAGCCATAGAAGAATAGTACCCAGGAGATCAGATCAAAAGACCTCAAGCACCATGACTGGGGTCCAGTAGCTCCCCCTCTACCTGCCTTGTGGATTACTGAGTGGAGTTTGGCAAATGGGAACAAACGTTGAACAACTTTATGACCCTGTAATAGACACTGTGAGGACCCCCACACTGCCTTCAGCCTCAACTCCAGAACTCTGAATATTTCCTTGTAAGGAACACCCATTCTAACCCTCAACACACCCAGACACATAGAAGTGACTCAGTTCACTGCATGCACTACGGAAAACTCATAGGTTGCATGAAAAACTACGTCATCTGAAAAAAAGAAAATATGCTTAGGCAAGATGAAGTAAAACGGGAAATGTAAAGGATTGCATTGCTATAAGGCCAGAACACAGATCAATCTGAATTCCTAACAAATATAACAGCACGACCATCACCCTATCTGATACAGCAGGCCTTTGTGGATGGCGTCTTTAACTACATTAGTGACCCTTCACTTGACCGCTCCCACCCCCTGCTTAAAGGCCATCCCATAGATCACTCTGCCTGTGCCTTCACACTCTGAAAACAGAACTGGAACCTCAGACTCTTGCCGCGCTAGGAACTCCAGAAGAAGGGATTACTCTTTTTCGCCTCTCTACATAAATTACATGTGCGTCTTGATAAGTTCCTATGCAAAAACAACAGATGATGGACGGAATGGAGAACAAATCAAACATTCACCCCCAGTCACAGATCTGGGTTTAATCCATCAGTTTTTCGGCTCGCCATCCCATTCCAGTTTGGACCCACCCATATGCAAATCAGTCTTGACCCTATTCCTCATCTTTGTGACTGGGGATAAATGTTTGCATTGTTCAGCATTTTGTCCATCATCCGTTCATTTTGCATTTGATAAATTCCTATGCACATTGGATGTGCATCACCTGGTTCACAACCTAGAATATTTGACCCATACGATATACGATCATAATCGATCCTTTTACGTCTTAGCTGGGATATACTGTCCCCCAAGATTCCCCTCCCACCTGGTGACTTAAACCTGAAGCTCTTGAAGACCCACAATTCCTATAGGTCATTCGTGCTTGAATACAGGATTATTTTGCCACAAATACTGAAATACCTTCCCCCCACTGGCAGAGTGAGATGCGTTCAAGACAGTGATCCGAGGCTTTTGTATGGCGAAGTCGATCGGGATCCGTGGAACTCTGATCCGTGAACTTACAGACACTGAGCGGACACTTAGGGAGGCAGAACTAGCCCGACCTAAGCGCCCAGAATCCCACTTAACACGACTCAAAGCCAGAGAGAGGGTGGTAGCGCACGCCGACAGACTCCGCACATGCGACCATTGAGCAAACATCGAGAGGTCGCAAGCGGAGCACGACCGATCTTGCCGCCTACTAGCTTGGCTCAAAAACCCTGCCAAGAGAGGCTCGCCCGTCATCTCTAATGAGGGAGCTGATTGCTTGCTCACTACTACAGAGACCTATAAACCAGCAAAAGCTCACATGACATCAGGCCTCCACGACTATATTTCAGGAATAGATCTCCTCCGGCTATCCAAAGAAGAAGCTGAGGAACTGGGAACAGGCATCACATTACAGGAAGTGCTAGGGGCGATTAAAGGCCTGGCGAGGGGCAAGGTACTGGGTTCTGACAGTCTGCCGACAATAATCTACGCCGCTTATGCAACTGAACTAGCACCCAAGCTGGTTGATCTATACAGGACAGCCAACGAGATAGGGAGATTGCCACAAACCATCAAAGAGGCACTGGTCATGCCCCTCTTAAAATCAGGGAAGTCAGTGACGGATTTTAACGTTACCGCCTGCTGTCAATGTTAAATATTGCTTATGAACTCCTAAGTAAAATACTACACAATAGATTACTCCCACTTATGACCAAGCTAATTCACTCGGATCAAGCGGGTTTTGTACCAGGGCGGAACATGGCAATTAATTTACAGTGGTTGCTGATGACTCTTGAGACCACCACCTTTGATACGGAGCGTGCAGCAATCTTGACCATTGGCATTGAGAAGGCCTTTGAATGGGATCATCTATACACCGTCATGCTCCACATGGGGTTAGGTAGATCCTTCGTTCACTGGACCCAAATCCAGTGGCTAGGGTCCGTACCCAGAGACTAATCTTGCACAGCTACTCAGTCGAGAGGGGCACCCGACAAGGGTGTCCGCTCTCACCTTCACTCTTTTTTGATTGCTATGGAGCCCCTTGCACAGATGGCACGATCTAGTGCTTCTTATGGAGGCCTCAGGATTGGCCCGACCACCCAGAGGATTTCTCTGTATACCGATGACCTCCTGCTCTTCCTTAGCAACTCAGGGGGAGACTTGGCCAGGGTCACAGCGATGCTAGAAAGCTTTGGTGAGTATTCAGGATTAAAAGTGAACTGGCAAAAAACCTGTCTTTTTCCAGTGGAGGATGAAACCCCTCCCCCTGAGACTTTGGGTCACCTCATATGGGAACCACATTGCCTCTCTTACCTGGGAGTCAAGGTTTATCATAATGACCGTCATAAGTTTGAAGGTAACCTGGGTGTTGCTGCTAGGAGGTTGAAAACGCACACAGAATTTTGGAAAACACTTTCCCTCTCAGTGGCGGGTCTCATAGCCATCCTAAAAATCATAGTCCTACCCAGATTCCTGTACTTCTTTGTAATGCTCCCCCTCTGGATACCCTGATCATTCTTCACAGAACTTAACTCCATTGTAACATCTTTCCTCTGGGGTACTGGATGGCGCCATGTAGCCCTGGCCACACTGCAATGCCCTACTATGCAGGGAGGGCTGGCAGTCCATGACTTTGAATCCTACTACTTGGAGGCCCAATTACAGCGGTTCACAAAGTGGATGGTGGGTGGACAGGCCCCTGCCAGATGTATGCCGCCCTCACCTACCCTAACCCCCGCCCCCTTCCCACCATTGGAAGATCTCGCACAAACCCTGCTGCTAGTCAGGCATGCCTCAAAAGCTAGCTGAAGAGAGTTTGTTTATTTGGAGGTGATGGACCTGCTGTCTATGGAAAACAACCACACAGGTCCCATATTCTCGAAACCTGCCCCTCAGGCTCCTACATTTTCTCCCACACGGCAGTGACTGGAGGGGGCTTCAGGAATGGGTGTATGTGTGAATCACCACGGTGTGCACCCCCTATAGGAACTCTGTATATCTCCCCTTTGAAAATCTAAGAACAGACTTTGGCTTAGCCCAGGGTTATTTCCTACTATAAGGGTCAGTGGCAGCGGCTATACCCAGACACTGGCGCTCGGGAGGTACTGAAACCAAGGCCCTTCTACGCTGTTGTTATATAGCTTTATCGGCTGGTACATTCAAAGCTATTACCAGCCTCTACTGCTCACTGCAGACAGAATCTCTACGCTCACTAGAAATATTAAAGACACAATGGGAATGCGACTGGCAATCCCAATCCTTAATGCAGCCTGGGAGATCATTCTAGAGCGCACCCTGAAAGTTTCTAGAAATGCACACTTCAAACTAATCAATTTCTAAATTCTCCATAGAGCTCATCTCACCCCGGATAGATTCAGACATTTTGGAGCAGTAGATGCTTTATGCCACAGATGCAGCAAAGTGGGTGCCAACCATATTTACATGATATGGGAATTCCCCGGACTGACAGACTACTGGGGAGTGGTTCCATGCACACTATCTGATATAATGGGCAAAGAGGTCCCCTTCGCCCCTGGCCACTGTTTACTACATTGGTTTCCCCATACGTCAAAGACGAAGATGACCAGCAAATTTCAACACCTTGGTCTCATAATGGCCAAATGAGGGATAACCCAACACTGGAAGGACCGGGCAGGATCCCCACCGACAACCTGGCACACAGATTTAGTAAAATGGGCTGACTGCGAAGGAACACTAATGAGGGAGGCACGCCACGGAACTGGCACATTGGATACCCCCTCGAGACTAGGGGGCACTGCTGGATATACTGAAAAATCCTGCTCTCTCCTTCTGAGAAACCTCCCCAGATTCCTCACCCACAGAGAACCAACCTCTTGGGGCCTATGACTTACTCACCAGCATTAGCAGGACTCCCCGATACAGCTTACGCCTTTTATTCCCACTAGACAGCATTAACACCACAATGACAAATTGCCCCATGCATAGGGACACGCAGAAGCGGACACACTGTAACATATCAAGCAGCTTTTTTCCCCCCAGACTCGGGATAGGTTGGGACCGGGGGATACTGATCACCAAACTGAATTACCATTTGCCACGCTAATATGGCAATTCTGCATACCCTAACAGAAAATTCTGGTCTAGTGGTAATTTTGCTGTGTTGTGATAAAACTCAATAAAATCTGTTTACAAAAAAAACCACAAAAAAACGACTGCATTGCGGACATGGAATTCTTTATGGTGGTGGTTAAGAAGAAGACTGTGTCGCAGATAATGGTGCTGGTGACCTGAAGGGTGAGTACTTCAATGTTGGCGTTCATACATAGACTCGAGCACGCACCCACTGTAGTAGGCCTAATATACAGGACAGTATTACATAATCTCATAGGGGCCGTATCATAATGATCTTTTCTGGTGCAGAGCCAAGTGCCTGCTTTATGCACCTGCTCGGCGTAAAGTGAATTCCTTTAACCCAATATTTCTCTGAGTTAGTGCTTTATTTTTAGACGGAGCCACTCAGAAACAGCAAACCTTACTCACTGGTTCCAAATTGTACTATATGACCTTTGGGTGACAGCACTACGAATTCACTAAGTGCAGCATCTTAGTATTACAAACGGTGCTGTGCTGGGCACTTGAACATCTGAAATCACTCCCTCAGCTTAACGCAATAACTTGTGAAAATGTGGAAAAGAGAAGGTCCGGACTTGCTACTGATACCACACAATCACCAGCAATACAAAGAAAAGCCAAATAGGTCTGGCTTGCATTTTTAGTACTCACTAAAAATATTTAATAAAGCCTGCTACAGTTGAAAAAAATATATACTTCTATGTATATACAATGTAGCTACGTGATAATTCAGTGAATTTTTGAGATGTAAAAAGTCAGCCATACTTTGCACAGGAAGCAATCCACAGAAGGTGGAGTCATACACAAAAGGGCCAGAATCATGAGGTGGGAGGATATATACCATTTCGGTGGAGCAAAGGCTCATTCTATATACCTTTGAAAGATTTGGGAAAAATAGGTACTAGTCAGCTGCACTGTCCTAAGCAAGAAAAACCTAAAGATCAAATGTTTCAACCCACCCTTTCAAGAAGCTGCATGTCAGCCATGAAAAGGCAGGGATCATTGACACCATTCCGTGATATACACCATGAGCAGCAATCATGACAGTTACATGAAAGGCAAAACAATCGGGAAAAGTTTGCATCTGCACGGACAAGAGGACGTTTAAAGGTCATAGGCCACGAGAGACCAAGGAGTCTGTTAGAGATCACTTCGAAGTGCAAAACATTAAAATAGCCCCACATCCTAAACCAATTGGTATGGCTAAGACTGAGGCCACTCTTTCCACAAAGGCCACTCTCACCATGCTGCGGACGGAGCTCAGAAAAAAGCCAACTGATAGCATATAGAGGTATGCAGGAAAAAGGCCTTATAAAAGATGAAAAAATATGCCATGCACTGAGAAACAATTATTTGATCCATAGAAATCCTTCTTATCGGACCCAAAAGGAGGCCATAATGATTCATTTTGGATCCTTCCATTTACACATCTACATTTATTGCCATCCGTTTCAGGTAATAATGGACCATAAGCGACTGGCACCAGTGTTTAAATGGTGAGCAATGGATCAAATTGATGAAGATCTGTGCCTGGTCACTGCCCCACTTCCAGATACAACTCACCACTCAACCCACAGGTAAGCTACCATATGAACCATATCAGTTCCACCTTCTGCGTCTCCTCAGATTGATGATCATGTATGAACACTCAAGATGCCCAGAAATCTACTTGCTGGCCATCATTCGGAAAGAGGTGGTCATATCCGAGCTAGATAAAAATCTTGACTCCACTTGGCCCATCCTCTGAACTAGAAAACAGGCCACCTCTCCAAGCACATAAAGCTGCTGGATATCCTCCCGGTTGCTGCAAACCAATGGAGAGGGCTGAATGCATGCCCTCAAGATGGTGCAACCCTGAACCATGAAGCTACACCAGAACGCTGATTTTACAGTCTACCAGTTGTGACTGGAAAACTGAAATACCCTAAAACCACAACCCAAGTGGCTGCAGCCCAGGGAGGAATATTGTGAATACCATTTCAACAGCTCCACCCTGGGTGCACGTCTACATCACTTCTGAATCAGAAACAGCGGAACAGCATGGGTGAAAGGTGACTAACTGGTTGACCACCAAAAAGTACAACCCCATACCAGTTTTACCGGTGGTGATCTGCATGCTTGCAAAAGTCTACCACCAGGTTGGGAAATTTCAGAAGCCATTTGAGACCAATTAATTGACAGTGACAGCAATCAAGGGAACCCAGATTACAGCCACAAAGGCTAATCAAACAGTTAACTGCAATTTGCATTAGGTCTCTTGCCTGAAATGGCCATCCCGAACTTGAAAGATAAGTTAGAACTCGATCAAGGTGACCAAAAAACTGAGAATGACTAGGTGTCATGGAGGCCACCAAGTCAACGGACCAGTCTGTAGTACTTGATCTCCAACCTACCAGGGTAGGAGTGAATATTTCAGCCAGGCCCCGAATTAGTCAGGTCTACCAGAGGATCCCACCAGCAAGTCTGCCCTGCACTGTCAAGGAAACAACTCCTAAAAAACATGGGCTACAACTGGTAGTACTTAATTTGAGCCATTGTTGCAGCTGGGGCCTCTGTCACTCATTTGGGGACAGGCACTTATTTTTCCTGATTTTCGGAAAGCAAGAGAGTGAAAAACTAACAAAGGGAGAAAGGAGAAACCTGCAAGGTTAGGGGTTGGGATAGAGACTGGCTGGTAGTGAATTAAAGAGATTTGAAGTGGATTCAAGACTTCACAGCCTCGGTATTGGCTTCTGAGCAGAGCTTTGGGTATAGGTACCGGCATTCATTCTTTTACCAGCTAAACAACCAATCGTTTGCTGTTATTAGACTTCACACATGTCTCACTGAACCGTGTTTCAACTGGGAAAGGGATACTGTGTCGCAGACCACAGTGCCAGCAGCAATCTAGGTAAGAGCTGTAAAGTTGACATTCATCGGAGCCATGACACTTTGAGCATAACAGAAAGGCATTCTTGAGCATGGATGGGTATAATTTGAGTGACTGCAGGGGTGTATCTAACGGTGGTGCAGTGACACGGAGAACCAGACAAGCAAAGGCAGTAAGTACTGCTGATGTTTCTTCAGAAGAAGGGTAGAAGATGTAGCCTGTCGGGATTCAACCGATCACTCTTCTGTACAGGTGAGCGAGGGAGTAGGATATGTATGTGTCTCTCACTCACTATACTGAAACCTGGCAGTGTACAAATTGGGACACTTTCACACCATGCACGCTCGGAGATGTCTCACCTAATGGTGCAGCGCCTGTGCATACACTCACTGTCATGATTTGCTTTGCATTTGGGAGACTTTCAGTTTGCGATCGGAGGTTCACCAATCAACTAAGCGTTGACAACGAAAGAGTCACATGAGCTGTACATTGACCACTCCAGAGCCAAGATCATGGCAGAGCCATACATCCTGCGCTGCTGCACCCAATCATGAGCAGTGAGGAGCAGTAGCATAGGGTGCATAGGGCACTCTCTGTATGCTGTTCTACTTTCTCAATGTTCAGATAGACAAGCGACAGAAAAGTGCATGTGATGGATGGTAACATTCAAATCATAGGAGTATAACATCAACAGAGAATGATTACAAAGAGGTGAGCCTACTTGGAAACACACAGGTCCTTATTACAACCCTGGCGGTCGGTGTTAAAGTGGCGGTAATACTGCCAAAAGGCCGGCAGAAAAAAGAAATGGAATCACGACCATGGCGGAAACCGCCAACATAGACACCCACTTTAACACTCCGACGGCCACGGCGGTAGAAACAAACACCACGGCGGTAACCGCCAACAAACAGGCGGAGGACAAAGTACCGCCCACTGTATTTCAAGACACCTATCAGCCACCTTTTCCGGGGCGGAACCAATGCGATCAAAAGCACAGCGGAAACAGTACATAGAAGGGTAAACACTTACCTCTCGACACCCAACGAGGAACCAGGACGCCATGGAGCCCGAGTTACAGGTCCTGCTCATGTTGGTGTATCTTCTCATCTACCAGGAGTACGAACGGCGGCGGCGACCACAGTGAGTACTGCACCTACAACACAGGGGAGGGGGAGAAAAAGAGAGTGACACAAACATGCAACATGCAATACCCCCACCCTCACCCACAACAACATACACACAAATACATGCAGCAACATTACACATACACGCCCCCACCCCCTGGAAGAACGCAAGGACAAAAGGAAATGATTGTAACAATTGTAATCATGAAAAATCAGATAGTCAAAAATCAAATTTCAGTATATACAAATATGTACACCAACTACACAAGTCCGGATAGTGTACCAATAATTGTCCGTGGACCACTGGGCCCAAAATGCATGGGCGAAGCCCACACTAGATACCTGACTGGAAATGGAGAGAACACTGCTGGGGCATTAGATCGAAAATAAACAGGCACCTCAGGAGGAGGGGGAGGGAGAGGGGAGGTGGGTCACCTCAGCCAGATGAACGCACAACGCCACTGCTGCACGAGGGGACTCCATGCCCATTGCTGTATCCTGGGGAGTGCAAAGCTTCAGTCTCTCAAGTCTCTCCAGTGGGTGGTTTGCCCACTGCATTATCCTGGGGAGTGCAAAGCCACAGTCTCTCAAGTCTCTCCAGTGGGTGGTTAGCCCACTGCATTATCCTGGGGAGTGCAAAGCCACAGTCTCTCAAGTGGATGTCATTCTCCACTGGTTCTGGAGGGGGCCTTGTGCCCAGAGGGCTTTATCCTGCCAAGGACTGAGGTAGTGGATGTCAATCTCCACTGGTTCTGGAGGGGCCTTGTGCCCAGAGTGCTTCATCCTGCCAAGGACTGAGGAAGTAGATGTATCTCTCCACTGGTTATGGGGGGGGAGAGTGGGGGCATTGTGCCCAGAGTGCTCCATGTGTAGTGTGTGGCCGGCACAATTCCCTCACCTGGGTGTGCGTGCCAGGAGATTGGCAAGGTACAGGTAGCATGATACGCCATGGAGGTAGCGACATACCCCACACTGCTGCAGCTTCGCCTTCCACCTGCAGGTGCAAACAGTGATGGAAGTCATGCATCAGGGAAGCTGCCCAGGGTCCAGGAACTCTCCTCCAGCCTCGGACGACTGACCACTGGGGATGGTAGCCAAGTCAGCGGTGGTGCCACTGTCCGAGCACGTCGCGGGCTGGTGGCGGTGCTTGCGGCGGCGGAGTCTGTGGCGGCGGAGTCTGTGGCGGCAGTGCTGCCGGCGGTGCATGGGTCAACACCTGCTGAGGGACACAGCAGGACGTCTCCTGCAGTCTCGGACGGCTGCCCACTGGGGAAGAGGCTGGGGACTGTCGCTGAGGCTTTAGACCTGCCGGTGGCAGGGCAGGTGGCAGTGTTCGCCGCCGTACAGGTTGGTGTGGTCGTGGACAGAAGGTGTGACACTGGTCCTACAGTCGGTGCCACCATGCCCTCTCCTGACCTGCTCTTCTGCTTTTGGCCCTTCCCCACCTTTGATGGTGCCGCAGTTGTCTTGCCACTGTCCCCTTTTGTTTCTTCGGAGCCCTTGGTGGCTGGTAGTTTCGGCTTCTCCCTCCGGGATGTGGGCACCTTTTTCACCTTGGCAAGTGGCAGAATGTCCTTGCCCTCGCTCCGTGGCAGACTGGCAGCCCTGATGGGTGGCGCACTCCATGACCCCACAGTTGCTGGCACCACTGTGCCTGGGGATTTGGTGGCTGAGGTGCTGGGCTGGGACTTGGAAAGCCTGACCCTAGGGGAAGGACGGGGGGGGAAGTGAAGGGAAGAGGTCAAGGGTTGCCAGGAAAAGTTTTTTTAGACACACTGGGACGGGAAGATGGGGGGAGTTTGGGAGTGGAGGAAGAGGTAGTGGTTGTAGGAGGTGTACGTCTGCTGAATTTGGGTGAAGGTGCATGGGCCGGAGGCTGTTGTGAGGTGGATGGCTCTTGGGTGGGTGTGTGCCTGAGTTTGTGTACTTTGGGAGGAGGGCTCACAGACACACTGGGAGAGGACACTTGGGATGTGTGAATGGTAGTGGGGGTGGTGATTGCACGTAAGCGGTGTGTGGTGATGGGCGTGCTGGTGATGGAGGTAGTGGCTGAAGATGTAGTGCATGCATGTGTGAGTGGAGATGAGACAAGGAGGGAGGAGGTGGAGGAGGGGGACACAGTGGAGGCAGTGGATGTTGCTGTGTCTGCATGGGGATGGTGTTTGTGTGAGTGCCTGTGGGTTGTGTGGTACTTATGCTTGCCTGAGCTACTCTTGTGTGTTGATGAGTGTGCATGCTGGTCTGATGGTGTGCTTGGGATAGGCTGAGGTACAGGGGACTGGGTCTGGGTGGAGGAAGTTGGAGGGGGGAGGCTGGACACAGGGACAATGGCTGCCATCAGTGCTGAGGCCAGAGCCTGAAATGCTCTGTTGGGCCGCCTGCCCAGAATGAATGCCCTCCAGGTATGCATTTATTTGTTGCAAATGCCTCTCAACACCCTGGATGGCATTCAAAATGGTAGATTGCCCAACAGTGAGAGATCTCAGGAGGTCAATAGCGTCCTCACTGAGGGCAGCAGGACTGACTGGGGCAGGGCCTGAGGTGCCCGGGTCGAAGGAGATTTCCACCCTCCTGGGTGAGCGGGCACGGGACACATGCCGAGGGGCTGCTGGGAGGGCGGTGCTGGTAGGGGGGGTGGCAGCTGTACCTGTTGATGCGGTGGGCACATAGGTGCCCGCCACCACAAGGGAGCTCCCATCAGAGGAGAAGTCGCAGTCGCTGGTGTCTGCTTCTGTCCCCGCTGTGGCGCTCCCCTGGCCCTCCGTCCCACTGGTGGCTTCGGACTCCGTTGCTTCACCCTCCAGGGCCAAGTGGGTTGCAGCTCCCTCCTGCTCAGGTGCCAATGCTCCTCTGCCTGATGATGCTATTGCACACAAGAACAGGGAGAACACAAAAAGGGGGGGGGGGGGGAGGAGACAGAAGAAAAACATGTTCAGTGCATGGCACACCACTACAGTTGGTGCACATAATACTCATGGAGTAGCCCTATGCGCTACGCCATGCACTAACAGTTCCTAGAAATTTAACCTGACCATGGGGTACGAGGCCTAAGCCCAATTGCTGCACACCTGGAAGTCACTGGAGCCTGACTAGGTGTAGATGGCTCTTACCACTAGTGGGGTTGGGGTGCCACATGGCCTGTCTCACAAGGGACCTTGCCTACCAAGTTCGCCCTGGCCTAGGGGAACCCACTGCCCACCTCCCCCACCCAGACACCTAGTCCGGATACGCCACCACCAGGATCTGGGACATCAGGGGGAGTCATGGTGCGACGGGCACCCCTTCCACGTTGGGAGGCCATCCCCAGCTGGGCCTCCGCCGTCTTCTTGCTCCAGCGGCACAGGTCCTCCCATCTTTTACGGCAGTGGGTGTTCCGTCTGTGGTAGACCCCCCAGGGTCCGGACGCCCTTGGCGATAGCATGCCAAATACCCTTCTTCTGGTGGGAGCTGACCTAGAGGAATGGTACGGGGGGAAAGGAAATTACTCACCCGCCCGGACCGTCATACTCATTGCCCACCAGTTCCCACCCATGCCCTGATGCACACACACTCAGCATCTGCACATGCAGGCCTCAGCCCCTCCCCCCCCATGTATCTTCCAAGCACACCACTCAAAGCAGGCATTGCCCATGCAGCATGATCACAGTGTACTCACCTGTTTGTATGGAGGACCGTACAGTTGCGTGTATAGGGGGAGGACTCCATCCACTAGTTTCTCCAACTCCTCCGAAGTGAAGGCAGGGGCCCTTACCCCAGACACTGTAGCCATCGTCGCTTCCAGACACAGGTCACAGCAGCACTTGCAGTGTAGGTCCTCTCCTGTTGAAGGTCAGGTATCAAGTGAGTGAACAGACAGAAAATGGCAGTCACGACCGCAGTGGTGCGTACCGTCACCGCCGGTGTACATCGTCATTGGCTCCTGGGACCCATAGGGCCCAATGTTAACCAATGCAGAATTGCGCTGCGGTCTTAGACCGCCCACCACGACGGTGTACAATGCCAGCGCAGTTACCTCATATCCCCTTGTCCCACCTTACAGGTCAGGCAGCCGTCATTTCTGGGGGCCACATGGGATGGATAATAACTGCGTCACTCCTATCTAGGCCGGGAATACAGACAGATACCGGGATATTGCGGATTAATAACGTTTCTGCAAAATACACATTATGATACCTCAGTGTTGGATGACTCTCTGCTCGCTGTTCACCTCAATAGGGCACGTCTGCTGGGGCAGGTGGAGATGGCGGCACCCTCCGGTGTACAGACCCCTGGTGGACCTGTCGACAATGAAAGAGAGGCACATCATAATCACATACAGACTTGATCGTGCAACAATCCAGGAACTGTGTGCCCAGATGGAGCCAGACCTGATGTAAGCTATCCGCCATCCCACAGGGATACCCCACTCTAGTGCAGGTGCTGTCAGTACTCCATTTCCTGGCCAGTGTGTCTTTTCAAACAACAACGTGTTGTCCAGAGTGTTGTCTGCCCTGCTGAAACACATGCACAGCTACATCGTTTTCCCTCAGGTGGAGGATTTGCCTACAGTGAAAGGTGACTTCTATGCCCTGGGACATATCCCCAACATCATTGGTGCCATTGATGGGACACATGTGGCATTTGTCCCCCCCTGCCCCTGCAGGAATGAACAGGTGTACAGAAACCGGAAGAGCTACCATTCGATGAATGTGCAGATGGTATGTTTGGCAGACCAGTACATCTCCCATGTCAATGGCAAGTATCCTGGCTCTGTGCATGACGCTTACATTTAGAGAAATAGCAGCATCCCTTATGTGATGGGGCAACTCCTGAGGCACCGTGTGTGGCTAATAGGTGAGGCCAAGGTCCCAATACAGTTGACATAGGTGTCTGGGTATGGGGTTGTCCCTAAGGGTTAGTGTGTGTCTAACAGTTGTCCCTCGACATTTGCAGGTGACTCTGGTTACCCCAACCTGTCAAGGCTACTGACCCCAGTGAGGAATCCCAGGACAAGGGCAGAGGAACGCTACAATGAGGCACATGGGCGAACTAGGAGGATAATCTAACGCACCTTCAGCCTCCTGAGGGCCAGATTCCGGTGCCTCCATCTGACAGGTGGTTCCCTATACTACTCATCGAAGAAGGTGTGCCAGATAATCGTGGCCTGCTGTATGCTGCAAACCTGGCTTTGCAACACCAGGTGCCTTTTCTGCAGGAGGATGGGCCAGATGGTGGTCTTGTGGCAGCTTTGGAGCCTGTGGACAGTGAAGAAGAGGAGGCAGAAGAAGAGGATATTGACAACCGAAACATCATCATGTAATACTTCCAGTGAGACACAGGTAAGAAGATGTCACTGCTTCCCACATATCATACTATTGTTGCAGCTAGCATAAGTCTGTCATTTTCACTCAGTGTATGGACACTGACTTGTCACTTTGACCTTCCATTTCACAGATCTGGGTCCCACTTTGTGCCCTCTGCTATGTTTACTCCTGGCCTACAGCTGTGTAACATTGGTATGTGCACAAGTACATGGACATTGCTATATTCCATAGATATTGCAATTACACATTTGTGAAAGCACAGACTGACTCCAGATTGTTTTGTGATTGAAGTGTGTTTATTTCTGTGCACATAAGTGGAGGGGGTTCTTAAATGGGCTGGGGAGATGGTGGAGGTATGTCCATGGCAGAGTCCAGTCTATTTGTTTCACAGGTGCATTGTCCAAAAGGGGCATAGGAAGTGGAGCAATGGCAGTTTAAGGATGGACAGGGTGACATAGTGGGACAGAAGGGTGATATTCAGGGGGGTCGTATTTCCTTTCGGGGGTCTTGGCAATGTTCTCTGTCTTGTCCCTGGATCTCAGGGACCGTTTGCAGGGTGGTTCTCCATCTGCAGGGGGTGGGGTGCTGGTGTCCTGTTCCTGTGGCGGTGCCTCCTGTCCACTAGCACCGGTGGAGGTGGAGGGCTGTTCATCGTCCAGGCTAGTGTCAGGGGCCCGTTGGTGTGCCACTGTGTCCCTCCTAGTGTTGAGCAGGTCTGCCAGCACCCCTGCAATGGTGACCAGGGTGGTGTTGATTGACTTCAAGTCCTCCCTGATCCCCAAGTAGTCTTCCTCCTGCAGCCGCTGGGTCTCCTGAAACTTGGCCAGTACTGTGCCCATGGTCTCCTGGGAATGGTGGTAAGCTCCCATGATGTTGGAAAGTGCCTCGTGCAGAATGGGTTCCCTGGGCCTGTCCTCCCCCTGTCGCACAGCAGTCCTCCCAGCTTCCCTGTTGTCCTGTGCCTCTGTCCCCTGACCCCTGACCCCTGACCCGTGTGCCCACTGCCAGGTCCCTGATCGTCCTGTGTTAGTGGGGTTGCCTGGGTTCCCTGTAGTGGTGGACACACTGCTGATTGACGTGTCCTGGGGACAGAGGAATGGGCCCGCTGGGTGGGTGCTGTGCTGGTTTTTCCTGAGGGGGAGACTCTGTGGTGGTTTGTGACTGTGTCCGGGGAACCGACTGTCCTGAGGTCCCTGATGGGCCGGGCTGGTCATCTCGATCCAGGCGTGCAGAGCTGCTGTCATCACTGTGGGTCTCTCCTGTGGGGGGACTGGATATGTCTGGCACCTCCTGTCCGGGGACGTTGGGTAGGGGTCCTGTCGGGGTGTAAATGCATAGTTATTGTATCTGTGTGTGCCATCTTGTGCAATGGGTGAGTGACCCTCTACTCCCGTGCTTGCTTTATTGGCTGGGTCCTTGTGTGATTGGTGATTTTGGGGCATGAGTGAGTCTCTGTACTGGACATGCTTTGGTGATGGGTGTCTGTGCATTGGTGTTACATGCAGGGCTTGGTTTTGGGATGTGTGGGTTGTGTTAGTGGGGTATCTGTGGGTTGTTGGGGTGATGGGCGTGAGGGTAATGGTGGGGGTATGTGATGGCATGCAGGGGGGGTATGGGGGATAAAGTAGTAAAGATGTGTCTTACCAGAGTCCAGTCCTCCTGCTACTCCTGCGCGGCCCTCGGGATGCATGATCGCCAAGACTTGCTCCTCCCATGTTGTTAGTTGTGAGGGAGGACCTGGGGGTCAACTGGCAGTCCTCTGTACAGCAATCTGGTGTCTGGATACCACAGAACGTACCTTCCCCCGTAGGTTGTTCCACCTCTTCCTAATGTCATCCCGTGTTCTTGGATGCTGTCCCACTGCGTTAACCCGGTCGACAATTCTGCGCCATAGCTCCATCTTCCTTGCAATGGATGTCTGCTGCACCTGTGATCCGAATAGCTGTGGCTCTACCCGGATGATTTCCTCCACCATGACCCTGAGCTCCTCCTCAGAGAACCTGGGGTGTCTTTGAGGTGCCATGATGTGGTGTGGTGTCGGTTGTGATGCGTGAGGGGATGTGTTGTTGTGTGTTGTTTGAGGTGCGTGGACGTTGTGTAAGAGACGGTGTTGTGTGTCTGTGGATGCTGGTGTTTTCGGTAGTGTCTCTCTCTGGCCTTCTTTCAACATTTTGGTAGTAAGGGTTTGTGGGTGATGTGGGTGTGTGCTTTATATTGGATTGGGTGTGTGGGTGTATCAGGTGTGTGTATTTTGAATTGTCCAATGTGATTGTGTTTTGTAAACGTGTGTGTATTTTGAGCGCAGCGGTGTGTACCGCCAATGGAATACGCAGTTGAAAGACCGCCACGTGGATTCGTGGGTTGTGATACTGTGGGCGTATTTTTGTTGGCATGACAGTGTCGGTTTTGGTATCGCCAGTTTATCACTGACCTTTGGTGTGGCGGACTTGTGTGGGTGTCTGTATTGTGGCAGATTCCGAGCTGTGGGTCGTAATAACTGTAGCGGAATTCTGCGGCCGCAGCGGTATGTTGGCGGACTTCTGCACGGCAGAAAGCGGGATTTACCGCCAGGGTTGTAATGAGGGCCACAGTATTGTACTTTTCTGCTTTTAATAATAAACATTGTAAGCAGTGTTACCCAATGGAATGCTGCTCCGTTTATTGATATCAGAAGGATGAAAGGCTGAACTTGTGACATATCGACAGGGCCACTTGAATTATACGATTCTGTCGCTGTGGATGTTTTCTGCATAATTATAGATTTTTCATTTGCCACATGATACATTACCTGCACCAATGCTGAATGACAGCCAAATGCAGCAGCTCACACTTGACGGTGCATATGTTGTTGATGCTCCAAATTACACACAGCCAAGTAAAAACGGCCCTGAGAAGCACCACTTTACACAAATCCATTAAACAGACTGTGTTCTCCTACATCCACCCTAATTATCAGAGGGAAGGGGAGGCACATTTCTAGCACAAATATTTAACGTACAATTCTATTTTGGGCTTTTCATCCATCTGATCTAATGAAAACACGAAATCACACTCATTTTAATACTAATTGCACATTGGTGATGGCGGTGTGTGTGTGCACAGTGGGGCTCACATGGCCAACAACTATATTGCAACACCTGCAAATAATGTTATTTCTTTCTATAATTTGCATGCTGTCTCAAAAGGCGCAACAATATTCCTACATTCCCATCATCTGCATGCCTCCACTCTGAGTACACCCTACTTTAAATCACTTGTACGTTTGTCTTAATGCTTACTATTGTATCTCTGCAATCTCTATAAAGGGTCGTAGAGTGGCTCCGAGTGGAGGGTCGTACAGTAGAGTGCTGTAAAGTACAGTGGTGTGGAGTGGCACAGAATGGAGTCGCGCACAGCGTGGTGTCGAGGCACAACGTGGAGTGGCATAGACTGGCACACAGTGGAGTTGAATGGACTGGCACAAAGTGGATTCACGCAGAATGGCGCAGAGTAAATGTCACAGAGAGTGGTAGTAAGTACAGCCTACTCTAAATCACTTGCACGTTTGTCTTAGCCCTTACTATTGTGAAGTTGCACAGCGTGGAGTCGCACAGCCTGGCACACCGTGGAGTTGCGCGGACTGGCTCAGCGTGGAGTCATGTAGAGTAGCACAGAGTACAGCCTATTCTAAATCACTTGCACATTGGTCCTAATCCTTACTATTGTATCTCTGCAATCTCTGTGGAGGGTCATGGAGTGGCCCACAGTACTGTGGCCCGGAGTAGAGCAGCCCAGAGTAGAGTGGAGGGCCGTACAGTAGAGTGCTGTAAAGTACAGTAGAGTGAAGTGGCACAGAGTGGAGTCGCGCAGAGCGGCACAGCGTGGAGTCAAGTTGCACTGAGTGGAGTCAAGTAGACAGGCACAGAGTAGAGTCACGTAGAGTGGCACAGAGTACAGCCTATTCTAAATTACTTGCACGTTGGTCTTAATCCTTACTATTGTATCTCTGCAATCTCTGTAGAGCAGTGGTTCCAAACCTGTGGTCCAGGACCCCTGGAGGTCTGTGAAGCCTCCTCAGGGGGTCCACGAATGCTTAGAAAATTAAATAATACTAACATATATGGTTCCCATCTTTCAGTAATGACTCAGTGTGGGGGGGTATTCCAATAATGATTCAGTGGGGGTCCCTGGGTTCCAGTAATGAAAAAGTGGGGGTCCACAGAAGTCAAAAGGTTGGGAACCACTGCTGTAGAGGGTCATGGAGCAGCCCAGAGTAGAGCAGCCCAGAGTAGAGTGGAGGGGCATACAGTAGAGTGCTGTAACGTACGGTGGTGTGAAGTACAGTGCTGTGAAGTGGCACAGAGTGGAGTCGAGTAGAGTAGACTGGCACAGAGTGGAGCCGAGTAGACTGGCACAGAGTGCATCCTGCTCTAAATCACTTGCACGTTTGTCTTGGTCCTTACTATTGTATCTCTGCACTCTCTGTAGTGGATCATGGAGTGGCCCAGAACAGAGTGCTGTAAAGTACAGTGGTGTGGAGTGGAGTGGCACAGAGTGGAGTGGCACAGCATGGAGTCACTTAGAGTGGTACAGAGTGGAGTGACGCAGAGAGGCACAGAGTGGAGTGGCGCAGAGTGGAGTGACGCAGAGTGGAGTGACGCAGAGTGGCACAGAGTACAGCCTACTCTAGATCACCTGCATGTTTGTCTTAATCCTTACTATTGCACCTCTGCAATCTCTATAGAGGGTCAGAGTGGCCCAGAGTAGAGTGGAGCGGCGCACATTAGAGTGCTGTAAAGTGGGGAGGCACAGAGTGGCGTCGCGTGGGGAGGCACAGAGTGGCGTCGCGTGGGGAGGCACAGAGTGGCGTCGCGTGGGGAGGCACAGAGTGGCGTCGCGTGGGGAGGCACAGAGTGGCGTCGCGTGGGGAGGCACAGAGTGGCGTCGCGTGGGGAGGCACAGAGTGGCGTCGCGTGGGGAGGCACAGAGCTCCAGGCACTAAAAACAGAGCTTTGAACAGGACGCTCTTCCTAAAGGGAAGCCAATGTAAGGCATGCAGATAAGGTGAAATCCACATTCTAAATGGCACATTCTACAGAAGGCAGACTGCAGCAATTTGGACCACTTTAAGCCTGTCCTTAAAATGTTTCAGTAGTCCAAAGTACAAGGAACTAATGTAGTCTATCCTGGAAGTTATCAGCCTGAATAAAGTTTTTTTGCCGAAAAGGACAGGAAGTGTAAAAACTTTCTTAGGGATTGCATGACATCAAAACAAATTCCTATCAGTGCTTTAACTTGCGGCTTAAAGGACAGGTTGTCATCAAATTTAATCCCAAGATTTCTGACTATGCCACCCTGAGGTCATGGAGGGGGCGTACCATCAGGCTTGAAAGTCTGCCAAATTCTGATAGAATATTGCCAAAAAAAAGAATTTCTGTTTTCTCCTCATTGCACTTGAGTTGATATGTTGCCAACCAATGGAAGACTGCAATTAAACAAGTTTTGATCTGTGTTCCAGAAATCTTTTACATTGCCCCAAAAAACAGCAGCTGGATATCACCCCTATCGGAAATAACTTTTGCTCCAAGGCCTTTCCGCTGTCAAGGCCAGGGGAGTAAGACAGATGTTGAAAATGGTTGGAGTTAGGGCAGAGCCCTGAGGAACTCCCAAAGACAATTCACACAGTTTTGCGGAAAAAGGAGGAATCCATCATTGTTAGCTTCCATCTACTACAAAACAAGAAGCAAGTCCAGGGCTTGCCCGTTAGCCAAATACCTTGGAGACACTCCAGAAGTCTAGTATGGGGACAGTATCAAATGCTGCTGATCGGTCTAACATTATCAGCACAGCATCCCTCAAGTATGAAGGATACCTTTGATGTATTCAGAGACCTCCACCAGTGCTGTCTCTGTACTAAAATGTAGACTAAAACCAGACTGGCTAGGCTGTAGCAAGTTGTTGGTTTCCAGGTAATGGAAGAGCTGTTTATTCACATGTAGAGAGGTGCAGGGTACAGTAGAGAGTTGTAGAGTGGAGAGGTGTGGAGAAGAGTGGCTTAGAAAGCAGTGTTGTGATGCAGTGGGGTAGAGTAGAGTGGTGCAAAATAAAATAGAGTGACAGAGTGCAATGACAGAGGGCAATATTGTAGAGTATGGTCAAATGGCATGGAGTGCAGTGTTGTAGATTAGAGTATTGCAGAGTAGAGTGGCGAAGATTGCAGTGGTACAGAGTACAGTAGCGAGACCTAGAGTGCAGTGTTGCAGAATTGAGTGGAGTGGCTTAGAAAGAATTGTGCATAGTAGAGTACTGTGGCATAGTAGGGTACTGTGGCATGCAGTACGCATGGTATGGCAGCACACTGAAATTACAGACAACACATTTTCAATTGAAATGACAGTTACATTTGAACAGTCATACAGATTTACTAATAAAACTATACAGAGCACAAACAATAATGAGTGGCAATGACATCACCTATTGTCATGTTATTAAAATATTTGTTTCCACTACACATCAGAATTAACAAAAAGGTGCTTAATTTTGTGCTTTCCTAATTCTGATATATTCTGAAATATCTGCACAGTTAATTTACGAGCATTTAAATTTTGTTCTGTGCTTGAAAAAACTGTTTTGCTTCACAGCAAGATTGTCACATAAAGCATCTCACTTGGAAGTCAGAGAAAAAAATTAACACCAAACTCCAGCGGAAGACAGAGACTGACATTTGACCTCAGTCTTTGAATGCACAGCAAATGTGACAAGATAAGAACGTGATTTACAGGCCATTTACAGAAATGAGCACTTGTGTAAGAATACAAGGAGAGGTTGTGAAAAAGCTTTGGTCCATGGGACCAAAGCCAAACTCAACAGCCTAAGACAAATAAAACCAACAAATACAAGGCCTTAAAATTTGAGTTACAAACCACAAGGCCAATGGTAATCAATGGACGAAATGTATTACTGGAAGCTTTCAGAATGTCCCCAAGATGTCTTTAGCATATCAGATAGCTGTGATGTGCAGTAGGCTTCGACCTAAAAGAGGACCTGCAGAGCTGCTCAAGGCTGTCATCTTACTGAAAAACAAACTGAATAACTATCTAAGAAACGTGTTCATCCATCACACTGCTAAGCGTTGAGTCCCATAACACAATATCCACCCTTGGTGGTCTTCACGCACGACATGGAAGCTCTTCCCACATAGGGTCAAAAGGAAGACAACATACTTCCAACCAAATACCTTACATGGTGCAGCATACTACACGTGTAGGCAAGCGCTTCAGCACGCCACATAGGGATAGTAAGTGCTACTTAAAGGTTGCAATAGAATACAATAAACTTGCCGTATAACCTGCAGATGTTATCAAAAACTTGAATCTAGTTCAAATGGATAAAAAGTTACCAAAAACATAGTAACACATGTTGGGTAGTGGAAGGTACTTTGCAAGGTTGGCGAGTCACCTTCCTGTTATTTACTGATGCTTTTGGATGTTAAACTGATACTAATGATGTGAAACCTTTGCCCAGACATTGATAACATACATTAAAAATTACAAAATAATCAAGTAATACTATTTGAAAATTTGTCAAATTATGCAGCATAAATTGCATTTTTTTGCTACATAACTTAGTGAACCCCGTCACATAACTTGGCCATCCTCTGCTGCATAATACAAATGGCCTTTCTCGTGGATGACAGCTTATGCTGTTTTCCTTTACACCTTGTGTTTGGAAAATCTGCTTTTCTTCTGCTCTCATGACTAGCAGCAGGTGAAACTGGGATTCTTGCCTAGTGTAAAAGAATAATCACAACTGCTGAGCGGCCCAGTGCTACATACAGCAAGTCTTTGCTTTTTAGTCAACTACTCTGCGTTATGTGACATTTGAGACTTACAATTTAAAGGTGAAACTGCAAGTCTTTGAAAGCAAGGCACTGTTTTATATACAAAGTAAGGGTGCCTGAAGTGCCCTGGTAACGGCGCTCATCGCCATCAGTTTTCCACTGTTAATCATTCCAATCTTATTTTAATTCGGGGCATTGTACATAATCAGGAGGTGATATATATATATATATATATATATATGTAATTGATAAGACACACCTGATGTTTGCATGGTTTTAACTGTTACTACTCTGCTATCAATCTGTTACTAGTTGTCAGTTACTGTTCACATTATAAAGACATTTAGATGGTAATCAAGTATGCCATTGTTCAAGTAGAGTGATTCATATTCATACACTGCCATAACTACCAACTGCTGCCATGTCACATGTGATGCAAACTGCAGTGGGCAGAAAAGCCACTGCTGACTTAAGTTGTCGCACACAACAAAGCCACAACAAAGCCACCTGGCAGCTATGTGCAAGTGCTTTTTATATGAGTCCTTCATCAAAACTTAGGACTGTTTATCATTTAAAAGTTGGGGATTTCTGCCCTTATTCACAAATATTGTTTTATTAGATATTGATTATGACTTAGATATGAATTAGTCATGAACTCCCAGGCCTATTCACAAAGTTTGTTCCTGTGTTGAAGATTTTCTTACTCCAAGAAAGTCAGGACAAACTCTGGAGTAAAACGAAGACACCTAAAAAATAAATTGTCAATAAGGCCTGTAGAGTCTGCGAAGACAGTCAAGGGCGTATTCAGTTTGAAACTCAGGGACAGTCAGAGAAGCAACAGAGCTGGTGTGGCATTTGTTTCAAAGTCAAAGTGGTGGAAGACCAAATGTCCCTTTTAAACGGAAAAGCTGCAAATGCGTTTTTATTATGAGGGGAGAATAAAACCCACTTTCTGACTCCCAGACGTGCACAATCACTGTTCAGTGTTGGGGTTTATGGTTTGCTGGTTACAGGTACATTGGAAAACTGCATGGTGTAGTCTACTCCTTAACAGTGCTCAGCACTCACTGCAAACATAATAAGACCATGTGTATTGTAATAGATGTTAAGATCCCACTCACAACTTGCCACACAAAGAGGTAGGCCCAGTTACTTTGTCGTTGCAGGGCAGCGCCGGCGGGCCCAGATTATTCCAGAGGGAATTGAAGGAGGGTTGCCCGTGAGGGGTAGGGTGATTGTGGGACTGGATACTTCCAGTTGGAAGAGCAGGGGCCCATTTAATTCAAGCATTAAGGCCAAATACAAGCTTGGTAGTCACCAATTAACTGGTTGGTGTTATATCCTGCCCTGGTCAATCAATCAATCAAATCAATCAATCAAAAAGCATTTATAAAGCACGCTACTCACCTGTGAGGGTCTCAAGGCGCTAGGGGGAGGGGGTTACTGCTGCTCGAAGAGCCAGGTTTTGAGCTGCCTCCGGAATGCAGGGTGGTCCTGGGTGGTCCTGAGGTTGGCGGGGAGGGAGTTCCATGTCTTGGCTGCCAGGTAGGAGAAGGATTTCCCACCTGCTGTGGTGCGGCGGATGCGAGGGACGGCGGCGAGTGCGAGGTTGGCGGAGCGAAGTTGGCGGGTGGGCGTGTAGAAACTGAGGCCACGGTTGAGGTATTCGGGTCCTTTGTTGTGGAGGGCTTTGTGTGCGTGGGTGAGGAGCCGGAAGGTGATCCTTTTGTTGACGGGAAGCCAGTGCAGGTGTCTTAGGTGGGCGGAGATGTGGCTGTTGCGGGGTATGTCGAGGACGAGGCGGGCGTAGGCGTTTTGTATTCGCTGCAGACGTTTCTGGAGTTTAGCGGTGGTTCCTGCGTATAGGGTGTTTCCGTAGTCCAGGCGGCTTGTGACGAGGGCGTGGGTCACAGTTTTTCTGGTGTCGGCGGGGATCCAGCGGAAGATCTTACGGAGCATGCGGAGAGTGAGGAAGCAGGAAGATGATACGGCGTTGACTTGTTTGGTCATGGTGAGAAGCGGGTCCAGGATGAATTCGAGGTTGCGTGCATGGTCTGAGGGGGTAGGTGCGGTGCCTAGGGCCATGGGCCACCAAGAGTCGTCCCAGGCGGACCGGGTGTTTCCGAGGATGAGGACTTCCGTTTTTTCTGAGTTCAGTTTCAGACGGCTGAGTTTCATCCATTCTGCGACGTCTTTCATTCCATCTTGCAGGTTGGTCTTGGCGCCAGAGGGGTCCTTGGTGAGGGAAAGTATCAGCTGAGTGTCGTCGGCGTAGGAGGTGATGGTGATATTGTGTTTGCGTACGATGTCGGCGAGGGGGCTCATGTAGACATTGAAGAGAGTCGGGCTGAGCGAGGAGCCTTGTGGGACGCCGCAGATGATCTTGTGGGGTCTGAGCGGAATGGAGGGAGGTAGACTCTTTGGGAGCGGTTGGAGAGGAAAGAGGTGATCCAGTCCAGGGCCAGTCCTTGGATACTGGTGGAGCGCAGGCGGGATGTTAGGGTTCGGTGGCAGACGGTGTCAAAGGCAGCCGAGAGGTCAAGGAGGAGGATGAGGGCGACTGTTTCTCCGTTGTCCATCAGAGTTCTGATGTCGTCTGTGACTGAGATGAGGGCTGTTTCTGTGCTGTGGTTGGCTCGGAATCCGGACTGAGAGGGGTCGAGTAGGTTGTTGTCTTCAAGGAAGTTGGTCAGTTGCTTGTTGATGGTCTTCTCGATGACTTTGGCAGGGAAGGGGAGGAGCGAGATGGGGCGGAAGTTCTTCAGGTTGCTGGGGTCCGCCGTAGGTTTCTTCAGTAGGGTATTGACTTTTGCGTGTTTCCAGCTCTCGGGGAAGGTGGCAGAAGCAAACGAGCTGTTGATGATGGTCTGGAGATGCGGTGCGATGATGTTGTCGGCTTTGTTGAAGATGAAGTGTGGGCAGGGGTCCGAGGGTGCACCGGAGTGGATGGAGTTCATGGTAGCTTTGGTCTCCTCCGCCAAAAGCTACCATGTCACTGGTCACTTATGGTCTCAGATTGCTCCACCGCCTTCAAGAGCAGAATCCAATTAGTTTACAGCAGGATACATTTGTTTGCATCAACGTCCAACGACGAGAGTGTATCAACAGTCTCTCTCCTTGGATGGGGTTTATAGCAGGGTCGCTTACAGCAGCCCATGCTCGTTTATATTTGACTAAACTAAAAAAATAAAATTAAAATAAAAACTACCCTTCCGAATCATATTGATCGATAACTCTTCCTGTGGGATATCTTTACAGCAGAATGCCCCCGTTCAGCGTTACCCCGATTTAAAAAACACATTAGGAGTATTACCGATGGTGATTTAGAAACTCCTCAACTAGCAGTTTCCGGTGCTGCAGTCTTTCGCAACAGGGTCGGTTCCCGTGATGTCCAAGGTTATTGCGCTATCTTTCAAGGGGTGGCCTTAGGCAGGGCACGGGCAAAATGGCAGGGGGGCGGAGTTAAGGGCGGGGCACGCAAGGCATTCCCCGTCTCCCTTTTCATACACTATTTTTAGTCTGTGACATTCAGAGAGAGATGCAGCCCGTTCTGTCTGCTAGCTGCGAAACCCGGCGCCGACAGGGGCTCAGGGCAACAATGGGGGCCAGGAGATAGCGCCTAATAACCCGGGAATGCGTGGCCGCTCAAGATATGAAGGTCTGCAGCGGCAATCTCCGCCTGAGCGTAGGGGGTTGTTGATTTCCGGTATAGGAACCAATGAAACTGGGCAGCAGCGCCGCCGGACACATAGTTGAAGACACCGGGTCTTTATAATGAGATAAGCATTGAGATTAAAAACAAAGGATGGAGGTGCTCACCTGGTGGGTGACCTCTTCGTGCAATCCACCGACACACTCCTTGCCGCACTTCTGCGCGCCAGGTGGCACCCTGCCTCCCCGCGGATCTGCGCCCTCCCTGGCCCTGCCCTCACGTCCCTCCCTCGTCGCCAAGGCTCGGCTTCTTTTTTCGGGGAGCAGGACACTTTACAGCTGTTTTGCTTCACTGAACCCTGTGCGTCATGCAGTGATATTTAAAAATATTTTTCCCCTCAACGGGTGCAATGCGTTTCAACGGTCTGTTAAACGCAGTTCCTCATTTTAAGTGGATCCAGAACGCGTTTTTACACATTTGCTCGAAAATCCGAACCTGCCACTGTGTTTGTTTGCTTAGGGTGACAGCTCCAGTCAGTACGGGATAAAGGGAATCGAGCTCGCGAGAAAACCGGTTTTGAAGGAGACAACGGTACTGCAGCAACGGAGCTCTATAGGGTCAAGTACAATTCCAGTTTACGCTTGTGTGACACTTCCACGTTTACAGCTTGCTTATGTGCGTCATAAAAACAACACAATTTTAAGTGATTTTATTGTGAGTTAAGCAATCAGGTACATGCTTAAAATGCGGTTCATTGTAGTCTATTCCACTCTTGCAACGCAATGGTCTAAAAAGGAACACAAACGCAATTTGTAAACCTAAACCACCTCAAAAGCCTGGAAGCAATGAACTCGAGTGCTTGCAATCGCTAACTCCAGTATCTGGGAACACTGCCTTCTCTAATGCTTAGCAGGAGTTCAGCCATATGTAATCCCTGGAAGAACTACCATCTCTATAGAGCCAGGATTAGTGTCAGTATCTTAAGCAGCGGTGCTGAAATTGGAAAACAAATACAGGGTAACCCATAAATTGGAGGCGAAGAGGTGGCAGAGGAAAAGTGATAGAATCACGAGAGACAGGGATTGAAAAGGAGAGTCTGACACTCAACTTCTACATTTATTTAACAACAAAAAAAACACAGCAAAGAAATTGGCAAGAAGGGCAAATGTGACAGTGCATCCCTTCTAGCTTACTTAAAATAGTCACAAAGAAGCTGCATTTTAAAAATATCTTACAGGGTTAAGTCACCTGCTGCAGATATCTCCAGGTGCCAAGCAATTTTGAGGGGATTATAATAACAGTAAGTTAACTCTGGGGGTTAATGTAGTTCTGGAAGAGCTCTGTGTTTTGCCCAGTCAGATTTGACTCAAAGTGGCAGAGGGTTAATGTGCCTGCTGCAAAACGCATTATGTAACATGCAGATCACAAATCTGTATTACATGTAGCTAGGCAACTGTTCTACTGCTTTTGACACAGAAGTTATTTTGTTACTTCCAGTTTATAAATTGCAATCCTAATAAAGCACATTGAATTATTTATCAGCATCAATGAGCTGCATGCATACTTTAAAACATGGGTTTAGATCCTTATTGTTTTTTTTCTCAATCTGTTGTTATTCTAAGATTGCAAACAATGGTTCCTTTGTGAAGTAATAATGTCTTATTAGTACAAGGAACCCCAATCTCTGCATTACGTTTTATATTCTGTTTCTTCTGACCATTCACTCTTAACATATAGTGTCTACAAGTATGGACGATATGAGGTTTCTACACGTTATAACCCTCATCGTCTCATGTAACATGTCCTGTACATTGATTTACACACTTGTATGATAATATTGTGTCTGTGTGTGATGTAAAGAGCTCTGACACCCTACACTAGGATAAGTAGCGCTATTAAATAAAAAAAAATTAGTAGGTGTCATTTAAACCATATTTTGAGTAGTTACTCATATACACAGACAAAACTTGCATTCTTACAGTGCGTGCACATCTCCTATAGGAGGAGTGAACAAAGTCAGAAACCTGCATCAAAGTCATGGTTTCTCTAAAGTACTTGTGAAGTGATAAGCGGAGGGTCTTCCTTTTTTTCATTGCACTGGTATCTAGATGGTAGGCACCAGATGGCTCCCAGCCAGAATGATGCTTGAACAAAACAAGAGCTGATGGCCCTTTAACTCGGCCTTTGTTTTGGGTCTGTCTGGAAGAATAAATATTAAAGACCCCTCACTACCTGCAGGTTTGCTGCTCCAAATGGAATTAAGATAACATGAGGACACTGTTGAATAGAGTCTCGGTGTCTGAAAATGACACCAGGACAAATTCAGTATATGTCCCTGGGTTGGCCACATCTCAGAGCCGGCCCAGATGTAGCAGCTGGAGCCGGCCTCTGACAGGATCCCCTTACTTTCCAGCGCTGTTAAGTAGTATGGTTTATAGATGTCATGCCCTGGTGAATGTGAACCCATTGGTTTTACACGCACCTCATGCACCAGTCAGTTGACAAACTCTAATGCAGTAAGTACCCCTTAGGCAAGACAAAGTACCCTAATCAATTAGAAGCAGTATACCATCACATGACATCCTAAGAAAAAGAAAAAATAGCGACTATCTTCCTATGGAGATGGAAATGCTATGCTCAGGACCACTGGAATTAAGCAGTTGTGTGACCAAAGCAGCACAATTATGATTTTTCCACATTTGCCACTTAATTGATCGTCTGCTGCATAATCTGCAGATCTTAACCAAACAAATTGTTTCTATCTCAAATGGTTCAAAAGTTACTAAAAATGCAGTGACACTTGTTGTAGCGGGGTGGAAGGCAAAGTTGACTGATTCCTTTTCTTTTGCTTATCGCTATATTCAGGTATTAAACTGGTACTAACAAAGTGCTATCTAAGTCCAGACAGTGTTATTAAGTGTTAATATGAGAAAAGAATGAAGCAATACTATTGTAGAATGCGCTGCATTATGCAGCGTATCCTGCCTTTTCTTGATGCATAACTGCAGCTTTAGCTATGCTATATGTCCAGCATGTGGTCAAAGGTGATAAAAAAAATTGGCCACGGTTGTAGCATGTTGAATTAATTCAAGTTCACAAACACTATCAGATGCTGTCACAATGACTGGATGATGTCATCAGTGATGTCATGCATGATGTCATTTAATAGGTCATGAGTTATGCGATAAGTGGGGTCATAAGTAGTGCATGGCGGGGTGCAAGTTATAGTTAGCTCAGTAAACCATAATTTGTGAATTTCAGAAGTCTGTAGGTTTTTAAACTTTAGTTTTTATCTCATCACTCAACTACTATGTCACTTTAAACTTTCTTTCTTTCACTGAATTATATATTAACATAATACGCTTTCAGGCTGAGAGTGCCGATCAAATTATGAAAAATGGGAAGCAAGGAACTCTGTGTAGTTTCTAAGTTTAGGCGAAGAGCAGCTCCTTTATATGGAACACCCTAAAAACACCATCTACACTCTGAACTGAATCAGCTCACCTAAGGTGTCTGTTTACTTACAAGATTAGCACAGTGCCATCCACGCCAGTCTGGAAAATGACAAAAGCCTTTTAACACTCCAGGAACGGTATTACAGCATTGGATTAGCAAAATACTGTCCAAGCCAACCTGGAATGAATAAAGCAACCCCTGATGTGTTTTGCCCTAATTAAAGCTCTTTAGAGAGGTACATGTTTTGTCCAGAGATAAGGAAGCACCCAGTACAAGTCAAAACAAAACCCTTTCAGGCTTAGAGTGCCAAACAAATTATGCAAAACAGTAAGCAAGGAGCTCTGGGTAGTTCCCAGGCCTAGGTGGAGAGCGGCTCCTATTTAGGGCGCCCTACAACACCAACAGTCTGAATATGCTCACCTCAAGTGTCTGTTTTTCTTGCACAGTTTTAAGCATAGGACAAAACAATTTCTAGCATTCGCGTCTATAATTTTCAATTCTAGTAAGGACACAGAGACGAGGTGGGTACAGCAGAATTTCGTGCCAATATGGGTGGACAATTGTTGCTTCCTTTACAAAAGACTTTTCACCTGATTACATTCGCTACTTTGGTCAGATGGATGCGATGGCTTGGGTGAGGCAGGCATCGATACCTCCAGGTTAAGCAGCCACTCCACTAGAGGGGCTATGGCTTCGAAATCTTTTTCTTGGGGTTCTCATTTAGATGATATTTTAAAGGCAGCTGATTGGTCATCAGAGTCTAAGTTTAAATCATTGCATTGTAAACAAATTGGAAGTGCTGCTTCTGTGGTGGTAGCTCAGTTAAAAAATAAATTAAAAAAAAGCATAACCGGAACCTCTGATCCTGACATAGAATAAATATTTTTCTAGCATTCGCAATAAGAATTTGCAATTCTATTAAGGACACGGAGGCGAAGATTATCCCACCAGTTTACTTGCATACAGTTCTGTACGTTCAAATGTGTTGATTGTTTCATTGAAGTTGTATTTCTTTCCCTCCCTGAAACCTTTATGTAATTATTTTACTTATGTCCTTTTCTGGACCAGTGTTTATGGCTTTGGCGCTTTAGTTCCTTCTTAGGGAATGAGGACAAGTGAGTCATTTTCCAACAATGTTCTGGACATCTGGGAGTATGCATTGCAGCCTCTCGAGTTTATCAGGGATTGACCCTGCCTGCTGTTGGAGTCGGAAGTTGTCAGGTTCCTGGGATCTGAAGTGAGAGTTGAACTCCTGTAGGAGCTTTGGGTGATTTATTCCAGTTGGTTTGAGAGCCATTGCAGGGACTGAGAGTGTTTTCACTGTTCTTGTTGGGCATGAGCAAAGAATGAGGAAGCTGAATTACTGCAAACGGATTATATAGGGCTGGGTCTCAAGAGCTGGTCATGTGATTATGTTATGTCATGGGAAATGTAGTGTTACTGAACTTTTATTTTATTGGCTGCTGAAAAATAGAGTAAAAAAAAAAAAAAAAAAAAAAAAAAATAGAAAGAAGAAGAAGAATCAAAAGCCTCCAGTCCGGGCATAGAATTAGCACTCTGCCATCCACATCGAGCTAGAATGGGACAAAGCCTTTTTGCCATTTTTACAGCAAGTATTTAAGCATAAGCATAGCACAGTGCTTTGTGTCAGGGGCTACTTTTATTCCTTTCTAGCTTAGCATGGATCACACTGTGCTAAGCATATGCTTGAAGACTTGCTGCGAAAAAGGTAATAGGCTTTGTCCTCTTCTAGCTCAGCATGGATGGCACTGTGCTGATCCTATGCTTAAAACTCTGCTAGAAAAACTGACACTTGAGGTGAGTAGATTCAGAGTGTCACTGGTGTTGTAGGGTGCACCATATAAAGGAGCTGCTCATTGCCTAAACTTCGAAACTACTCAGAGTTCTTTGCATCCTGTGTCGCACATATATCAGCCCAGCACATTGCTGCCATAATATCTAATCAAAAAGGGCACAAATTACCCTTAATTATTTCTGAAATATACACCTCTATTTCGAAAAGCTGAAAGCTTAGGTATAGGGAACACCAAAAGATTAAAGCTGCAGAAATAAAAAAATAAGCAAAAGGACAACTAAAGCACACCCAGACTGGAACCCCTTAATAACAATTGTCTAGTGGAGGTTATCAACTCAAGGACCATAAAACAATAAAGAAGCACTGTTGATATCAGTATAACTATGACTATGTTCTATGCTATTTACAGGACTCTGGGGTAAACAGACATTCAGAGTTAACTTGAGTAATGAACGAGAGGCAGAACAGTTTATCAGAGAAAGGGCCAGTAGGCAGTCAGAACGCGGAAGAGACATTCTCTGCAAGATACGGAGTACAGTGTGTTGAAGGAAGAGAACAATTTGGATTTAGTTCTCATTTCAAAAAGGAAAATGTTAGGTCTGACCACTAGAAAACATCAGGCCCCAGAAAAGGAGTTTGTCTGCAGAACTGCAGGTGTGCATTGGTGCTTCTAGCAAGTACTGTTGAAATCATGACGGTTTACCAAACTCATCAGTAGTATATGACTGTAACTCCGACTGATGAATATACTCAGACATACCAGATGGGCATTCAAATGCTCCTGACAGAATAAATAAAAAATAAATTTAAACAGAGTGTGATATATTGTGCACAATAAATGTGGTTCACAGATTAAACTTATCAAAAGTCTACAATATCATCCTAGCGGAGGATGATTGCCCATCACCTTTTGTCTGGGAATACCCAGTGAGAAGAACTTAACATACTTAAAACATACTTACTGCATTCCCGTTAGTACCCACAGAATTCTGGAAAAAATATGCACACCATTTGACCTTAAAACAGACCCCTAGTGCTGTTAAGAGTCAAGCAAGATGGGATAAGACCCCCAAAACACTTATAATTTCTCTTTGGAGTGAACCACAGGTTCAAGTCCAATATAAATTAAGGCCAAGAGTGATATAAAAGCAATCGTGACATAATTACAATATCAGCAAGAGATAGCATCTTGTCAATCAAAAATAAACACTCCCATTTCTGGTGGTTAAATAAGACAATTCATAACGTGTAGTACTTGACTACAGAAGTTTGAACTCACACACATGCGTTACAAAATGCACATAGCACAGGGTTTTTCCCCACCTTAGTAAATAAGAAATACAAAATAACTTTATACACAGTGAACAATTATTTAATCAAAATACAGTGCTGAATCACAATATTTGATATCGTTTACATTTGGGGGAAACCAGTGCTTGTATATGTAATCACCCCAGGGATATAAGAACAGTCCTTGAATATTTTCTGCGACAATAATGAAACTGTTATAAGACAATGCCAACACCCTGTCATTCATAGACAACATTTCTTTTACTGGCAATGACAAATGAACATTTAGAAATGGGGGACAGGACGTAACTACTTTAACCTAAATGGAGTATAAAATAATCTTATGACTCAAAGATTGCCTTCCTTTTTAAGGAAATACTTTGCTACATTATCTGAGCAGCTAAAACCATATGATTTGGTTACACCCATCTTTTTTGGAAAAAATAGACTATACATTCTTTTTTTTGTAGATTACAAGCAGACGTTAGAAATTAAGACCCTGCAAGCAAGGACCCACCAATAAAAACATAGTCATTCAGGTTGTTCCTAGACCTTCAGATCACACATATGTGCTGTACAACAAGGGGCAGATGAACCCCATAGCTTACAAATCACTTTAATATTAAGCTGTTGCGGATCACTTGAGGGAGGCACAGAACATTTTCACTGTGACAGACTGCCACCTTGAATAAGAGATGTCTCTAGCATAGAAAGAAAATTATAGTGGTCTCACCCATAACTATGCTTAAGTAATCATCATATCATGCACAGGATCACAATTTTTCTGTATTAAAAAGCAGGGGAAAAGCTTCATTAGATTCCTTTGCAATCATAACTGAGTTACAAACGTTGCAATGCAGTGCTTAGTTTGTAAAAAACAGAAAGCACCAAGGCCCTTCTCGGAAGGCTGCTGCAGCTTGCACCACCCACTGCCCCTGCCAGCGCTGCCGATGACGGAATCAACACAACTACTAACCAGCACACCCTACCAGTATGACAAATGAGACTATTCTAGGCCATCTAAAGCTATAATAATGGCGTGAGGAGTGGATAATGCTTTTGTTTAATGTATACTGACTTATTAAACCCTTTCCTCAAAATTAGTCAGACAGCACCACCAGGTGGTAGACTGTCACTGGAGCTGGTGTTGACAAGTTCCATTACTGAGCACTGGAAACCACCAGCTCAAATTAAGCGCTATTAAATATGCATACATTATTTGTAATGTAAACCATATACACCCTCGCCCATCTACCTAGTCCATGTAAACGAATGAATACATGAGGCAATGCGTGTGTTTGCACATTAAGATAAATTACATGTTTTAATAAACATTAAATCGTACCTGCCATGTAATTAAACAAAGAGAGGTAAATACTACTTTAATATTCTATGTATGTCTATTATTATTATCTTATATATTTGGCACTCATCCTCTTAATTTCCATAATAACACACCATTTCACATGCACTTATTTGCGACATATTATCGAAAGTGTGCTATGTGCATTTGTGCATGTTTACATCAGCGGTCGAAGTAGGCAGGATCTACCTGGAATGATATGTGCAGGCTTTTTAAATTTTATTAAAAGAGTTCTCATACTTTTGTAAAAGAATAATTGTTCCTGTACAGTCAATGACGCCCTTGAGTTGCCCAAGTCTGAAAAGAAAGGTGGGGGGATCCACCCACTGTGGATTAGTTTAATTTACATATGTCTTTCATTTAAAGTGTGTGCATTATATTTTACATGCAGTTACCGACTTCTGAAAGTACAATAACATAGTTACGGAATACTTTTTTGTTATGCGTCTGACCCGTCCACTATTGTGCTAAATAACATTCCCCATGCTTTTTATGCACTTCCAACGCCGGTTACACGCAGGGTCATCAGAAGTCTGTGACCATGTTTTGTTTATATTCGTGCTCTGAAGTAGCCCTCAGACTGTGCAAGTGCTATGCACAACAAACAGTAGACATTATAACAAATGGAAATGTGAACGTGTAAAAGTTATTGGTCCTGGCGTAAATTACACGCATCCTGTCCATATATGAAGTGATAGCTAAGCCTATAAATGGTTCAAAATGACATTAAAAAAAAAAAAAATGGAGTAAGTGAGTTTGGAAGCTGCATTTATAAAGGCCATTTTTTTTCAAGGATTAAACACAAGTGATTAAGTTAAATGTGATAATAGTTTAATCCCAGTGCTCTGATAAATAAGACTGCTTGCACCATTCCCTTTAAATATGAAAATCAATAACACCTGTTCTTTTCACAAAGCAGGCACCTGTCAATAGGATAAACGATCTGAAAGGACTGGCCAGCCCCTAGAGTCCTAAAATATTTTGGTGGGGCTCAAGGCTCACAATCAGTGAGAAGCCCTTCATGTAAATGATCAAGAAATACACAAAATTAATAGACAAAAGCAGCTAGCAGAAGCACTTAATCTACAGCCAGTTTCTATTCTTTTGCCAGCTTCAGTCTAAGTCCCAAAATCTCATTGTCACCTCATTTTTCTGGGCAACTTTAATATATAACTTGGAGAGCCAGAATGTCCCAAAAGGACTACTACTGTCAGAACTCAGAGCTTGGAAATGACACAGGTCATTTCTGCGCCAATGTGTCCCACAGGACACACTCTTGATGGACTTTGACAAACATTTGAAACAAATATCAGCACCTACAAGCCACTACCTCCTTTGATATGATCACCCTACGGAAATAAAACGCCACAATTGAATTACACAAGGTTGGTGAATGCTTTATCAGGGAGTTCAAAATACTCAACGACTCTAACAGAGCACTCAACCATAAATGGAGGGGAAATCTAAACCAGGAATGTAAGAAACCAATACAAACTTGAAGTACACATTTAGAGAGAAACATTAGAAAATAATAAAATAAATATTATTTCCCCTTGCCTCTTCTTTGTACCATGCCAAGTCAAGTGGTCTTCGAAATTAAATGAATTTAAAGGTAAAGAGGCTGTAGCTTAATCTAATGAGCCAGTTCCTGCCAAACTCTGGCTGCTCAATGAATAGGAAAAATAGCAACACACCCTCTTCGGCACAAAGGTACAATGAAACACCCCCTCCCAACCAGAAGCATATACTCTATAGTATGGGATCAACCAATTAAGGAACTGGTACCACAGCAAAAAGTATGCATCACCAACCAACCCATCCCCCACCTGGTGTCAAAGAAGTCTTATTAAACCTATTGCAGAAACTGCACAAATGACCATCAACACATTTATTACATTATGCCAAAAGAGCACAAATGCTCAGCTGTCAAGCCACCTATAAAGACATCTGGTCTGGACACAAATAACCCTGCAAATTATAGACCAACAGCAAGCAGATACTATTTGGCTAATCTAGCTGAATAAGAAGCATGTATCAAAAAGAAGGAATTCACAGGAAAAAAAACTAACATCCTTTCAGACGCACAGGTTGGCTTCCACGGGAAGATGTGAACGAAGTGGAAGCTCTGATCCTACTACACCTCTCAGACGCTTTCAATGCAGTCTACTGCCGTCTTGCCCTAAGGACTGAAACAAATGCATTGCACATCGTTACTATGAAAGCTTTTGTGTTCCTGTATGAGGATTGTAAAATAATCTTTGTGAAAAACACAGGAACAAGCCCCATCCTAAAATACATAATATTTTACTAATTGTTGTTACATCCCAGGTGGGCTCAAGACTTTTTTTTATTCGTTTTGGGCAACTTACTCAAGTTACATCCCTTTGGTAGCAAAGGAAACGTCTGATCCATCACTTTTAATCGTTCCTGGGTCTGCCTTTCAAAAATCCCTTGATGTCGTTGGTAAACGCTTTTGTTTGTCCCGCCTTGAGACAGTTTTGTTACCGCCTTGGAGACTGACCCTGTTGCATGGATTATTGCTCAATCGATGAGATACCTTCGTGTGGTACACTTTTTTTTTTTTTTGCCTCGCCGCTTGGCGCTCATTGCGGAATATTGGTTCTTCCTCCTCCTTGGTTTCAGGAGTCTTAATTGTTTTTTTTTTGCAGTTTTATGAATCGCTAACTCGACACTAAGGTATTGGAGTGCTTTATTTTATTGGAAGTTTTATATAGCGCAAACTCCATACAAAGGTATAATGCGCTTTACATGAGCACACATTCATTTTTGGCAGCAAGGGAAGATTAAGTGATTTCCCCAGAATCACAAGCTGTTGAGCCGGTGCCGAGACTGGACCTGTGTTCCCCAGCTCCAAAGTCGAAAGCTCTGGCCCTTATGACACACCCTCTCCCCTAGGGTTCTTTGTCTGGTGCTTGTTGGGGCAGTCTGGGAATAACTCGTTTTGTTTATTTTATATAGTGCTTAGTAATATAGGTTCTGCCATTTCATAGCGCAGCAAAGCAGGTGCCATTCTTAACAAAAATCGCTATAATTCATTTGCATCGACTTTGCAGAGATGAAGAGGTGAAAAACCTATGTCAGGAATGTAATCTGTGACATTCTCGTTCTGTCAAGACCTCTGCAGTGGGAGCATTAATCAACTGACTTGAGCAATGCTTAACGTTAGGCGATAGCACGTGCTCTTGATAACCTCTTCACTGCCTCAACCTTGATAGCAAAAAACATAGCCATTGGATGTAAATTGGGCCTCTTCAAATAGAGTTCAGTTGGCGCGAACTCTATACAAAGGTATTACACGCTTTATATGTGCACCGGTTACATTACACAAGAACGCATTCATTTTTCGTAACAAGGGGGGGATGAAGTGATTTGCCCAGAATCACAGGACGTTGAGTTGGCACCAAGACTCAGAATGTGTTTCCCCAGCTCCAAAGTCGGCAGTTCTGGCCCTTGCGCCAAATTCTTTCCCCTAGGGCTCTTTATCTGGTGCATGTTGGGGCAGTCTGGGAATATATATATATATTTTTTTAATATAGCGCTTGGTAATACAGGTTCTGCCATTTCATTGTGCTGCAAAGCAGGTGCCATTCTTAACAAAATCACTATAATTAATTTGCAGTTAAACTGCCTATTCTGTTATTCTTTTTGTATTGAGTCAATGTTTTTAAAAGTTAGGCTGGTATTGCCAATGTAGAGGAAGAATTCCTTTAAAGGTTTAACACACAGAAGTATATGGATGCCCCCTTTTCTTTGCCCATAATTCTTTTGACCCCCCTCATTCTCCGGGTTCAATGCCACAAAGGTACAACTTTGTGGTGTGTTTGGTGCTATAAAAGTTTAGGAAAACA
The DNA here is from genome assembly GCF_031143425.1 of Pleurodeles waltl. NCBI lineage: Eukaryota > Metazoa > Chordata > Amphibia > Caudata > Salamandridae > Pleurodeles > Pleurodeles waltl. Next base: position 440,164,766 of record NC_090444.1, on the reverse strand, counting down.
CTCTCGAAAGGGTTGCATCTCTAGGGTATCACAGCCAGTCTGTAAGAATGAGGCAAAAACACTCCCAATATGTCGGCCTTGTTGTGTCCTCTTTCCTGCAGCGATAGGCCTGGGAGAGTTGCTATGGCACGTGGCATACATCTACTACACTCCAAACCTAAACACATAAGTAAAAGAAATTGTCATTTACAACGCCAATAGCTCTAACTCTCACAAATGCAAGACCTATTGCATTGCAAACGCTTGTTTGTAGAGAGGTGGGTTAATCATTTTTACTTGTGCTTAGTGTTTATGGACATTGTGAGGTTTAAAAGGAGTGAAGCCACATATTACTGAAGGGATTTATGTAGGTTAGTTGCCAGATTAGTGTGACTGGAGATGAAAAAAATAGTGTTTTGGTGCCAAAGACTGTACACAAGATAAAAATCTTCTGGGTGCCAATGAATAAAAAGCGTCTCATTCAGTGAGTACGAAGTACAGTAGTTCTAAAAGGATACACTGAGGCGTGGGTTAGTTCATATGTATCACGCTGCCGTTCATTTTAATGTTTGTGTGCTGAAGTGATGCGTTTGTATGTTTGTGTTTTTCTACTGGTTCTGTTTCCCTTAGTGAGGGGGAGGGGGAGAGGGTGATGCATTTTGTGTTTGTGATTCCACTGTTAGGATGTGTTTCAAGTTCTTTATATTGTATTTTTAAGTAATGGAATCTAGGGTCCTGTGAGTGGGGGTCTGAAGTTGGCACTTGATGGTAAAGGTGAGCGGGAAGGAGCAATCATGTGAAACCAGAAACCAATCTTACGTTTTTACTGGACCTGGAGCCGACTTTCTGCAGTAACTGGACACGATCCCCTTCAAGGTATAGATGGGGGCCCAGGATAAAATAGTGAGAAGTAACCGGGTGGGAGTCGGTTTAAACACACATCAGTTGGTAATCCAGAATATTTAATATACGATTCTTTCTGGCATTTGTAAAAGGTTGAATATCTGAACAATTATGCAGAATTCTATTTTTTTTTTTCTAAACTACACATTTCCAAATATGAAATAAGTAAATAAATCCAATTCACCAAATCAGTAATGATAAAGTGTGCGTGACTGAAAACTCTACCGCAGCACTGTGTTTTAAAAAGAAAGAGAAACCGACCATACATGCCCTGAAGGGATTCCATCATTGTTTTTTTAAAAACATTTTTTTAATTATTGCAATATCCGACTATATCACTAAAAGAGATCCTATTGGGCAGGTGCGAGAGCCCTACGCCTCATTTACATTCATGGAGTAAATGGAAAAGTTATGGAGGGAATGATGTGGCGCCAAAGATCACTGACCCTCTTGGCTTGAAAAGCCCTTGTATCCAAGCGACCCATCAATGTGGCAAGCTTAAGAGGTCCTTCATATTCTCACTTCAGCAGACACAAGAAGCATGTTCCCTTTTTTTAAGGGCATTCCAGGCACTCTGAAAGCAGCGCAAATACGATCAGGAAAGCCTGCATTTAATCTCCTCTGCCCGGACAGCCACATACTCCACCTCAGAGGGAAGAAAGGCTATTTCACAAGAAGCCCTCTCACAAAAACTACTGACTGATAGTCCTTCAGTGCATCAACACAAAAATACAACAGACAAGCTTTCCATAAGAAGATTGTCCTAGAAAAGGATACTCAAGAGAAAGATTGTCGGAGTTTTTGACACCTAGAGACACACATTCATCTGAAGACCGTCCTAGAGAAGGTACACCTGGAGGAAACTGTCCTATAGAAGAGCTGCAGAGACATCCAAGGTACATCACTCAAGCCACATCATCCAGGGTCCGTTGGAGGACCTCAGACACTGATTCAATCTCCAGTTTGAGTGGCCCGCCTTCTCAATCTCCAAACTTCATACCATTACGGATCTCACCAGTGGGTGGCTTAGTAGGCTTTCACAAGTTAATGAAAGTTATTACACTTTTTATACATTCATAAAATAACAAGCAGTGATACATCCAAATCGTCCTATAAGGGTTATAGAGTCGACAAGAAAACATCCTATGAAGGAAAACAGCAGGTATATGTAAAAAAAGGCACAACCTCTGTAAATCCTTTCATTAGATGTTAAGCAGAGTAATTCCACAAGGGGCCACCTTATCAGTTGGTGTCCAGACTGGCATTCTCATGCCCGGCAGATCACCGCCTTAATCTGAAAGCAGTGATCCATACCTCTCAACCAAGGTCAAGGGTGATGCCTTGTCAGAAAGGTGATAGTATGTAATAGTTCATTTGGCAAAAAGAAAACAGAGCTATCAGAGACAGCCACCCACAGGAACCCTTGATCCTGGTCCTACTTTAGGAGGAACGTTTATTAAGGCACCTTTGTATTCTTAACTTCTGGCAAGTATCTCTGATTTATTGAGCAGGACCAACCATGTGGAAGCACTATCACGTTTCCAACTGGCCTTTCTGAAAGATAGAAGATAGGACCTACCACTATCTCTTATGGGTATAGTAGGTTCTGTGAAATATATTTATATTGGGTAAGACCCGAGATAAAATTGTGAACTGGCTCAAATTCTGGGCCTCTCTCCATTCATCCTCCACTTGTACCAGGTCACTTTCCAGTGGGATCACATGTTGGTCTGGAGCATACTGGAGATCACAAATTTAGCCTGTAGCAAAGTTGGCAACTTATTCTACACTGTACTGTTCCAGGGCACGTCACAGCTGCAAGTACTTTAGGAGTTGGGATTAATAAAGCTTAAACTCTTCTGCAAGGGCATAAATGACTTAAGGTGGTCAAACCCCGCCCCATGCTCCGAAGCCTTGTAAAGCAGTCTATTCTGCTGACCAGGTGCCTTGCCACAAGGGTGTTACTTGTGTCAATTTGTCCTGCCATCCAATCCATCTCAAGGTCCTCCAGCAACAATTTAACACTTGTGGCTGGGCTGGGGGCAGGTGATGTGGGATCAAGGGGTCATACAGAAATCCTAATAGGGTGGGCCCTCAAGTCATCTATAAAAGGCGAGATCATCATCCTCTGAACCAAAAAAACAATCATTCACATCTGGTAACTGAACAGCCCAGAAATAAACATGCATAATCGCCATGCACAGTGCACTGTGATAAAGAAACAGTATGCATTTCTCACTTGAGGCCCTTAGATGTCTTCTCACCCACAAGAATGAGAGGTTAAAGTCCATCATACTTTGTTTTAAAAACCGCCCCCAAGACTCAATTAAGTAATTTTTGAGCACATAGAGAAGCCTCAGAAGAGCCACTGTTTGGTACCCACTCTCCCTATTATAGAGAGGAGGAAAATTATGCCAATCCTTGATATTAATATGTGGGGCAGCTAGCAGAAGAGGAACCCTGAGATTCTAACACAACTTTGGGTCTATAGTAACATCCATTCCCAGATACCTGAAGCTACAAGTGACTGTCATCAAGGTTAGCACTCTCAGGCCACACAATATAGGTCCAATATTTCAGTAAGTCTCTGGCCTGTCCATCTCTCATATCAGAGGAAGAGATACATGTCTGCACAGAGTCAGAACCAGTCCTCATTTCTGCCAAACCACTTGACACATCTGGCGCAGGCCTGAGGTTGCTTGCAAAGCAGGGACTGGGTGAAATACAGAGTAGGAGCCCACACCTGTGGAGAGGGTGGGAGAGACACTCAGTCCAACTTCTGTAGGGTGGGGCCCGTAGGCTACAGAAGCCTGTGGCCTGTCTCCTTCCTTTCTTTCAGTCAGAGTGTGTGTCGTCTGGGGTGGCAAAAGATATGGGTGGTGTGAGGAGAAAAGGTGAGCCCTTCCCCTCCCAACCAGGACACAAAGATGGGCCCTGTAATTGCCAGTTACCAGATGACTGCCCACGACCGGTGAGTGAGAAGTGACTTGTGGTCCCCAGGTTGCACCAGACACATGTACAGACAGAGGCTCAGCAGAAGGTTAGAACCCTAATGTGGGTGACTCTTCAGCAAGAGACATTTGATGCTGCTTAGGCCCCAGAGAAGAAGACCTTCTAGAGAGGGGGCCCTGGAGGAAAACTATGCAGTTGGGCCTTTAAAGTGACACAGAGAAATGCCCATTCCCAAAATGACACTGGTGGAGGTGGAGTCCAACACATGATCTGAAGACTGACAATGACTATGAGGAATGATTGAGTGAATGTGGTGTGGAGAGGGAGAGTAGGCTCTCCACCAACCTGTATTTTTTTTTTTATTGTCAACCCACCCTGGAACAGATTCTCAATGGTTGAGTGGAGCAGGGGACCAGCAGAGGGCAACTCTTGATGATAGGCCCAGGCCAAAGCAAAGTGGCCAATAGAAGAAACAAGCATTTGCTCGAGTTAGAGCTGTTAGCGTTGGAAATTCCTACCTGGACTTTCCTTGCCACATAAAATTGAAAATAGTAAAGTAAAACAGTTGACATAAGCAATTCAATTCACAGCGCCACGGCTGCCATGAGCATGAGCACAGAGAGATACAAAAGGAAAAAGAACTTTGCTCACAGTCAAACGTATCAGCAAACGTGCAATTATCCATGTAACAGGGTCGATGGACAAGGCGGTAACAAAACTGCCCCATGGAGGGACAAACCTAAAGCATTTACCAATGATAACAAAGGATTTTTTAAAGTCAGGCCCACAAACGTGTAATAGTGATGGGCATGAGGTGGGCGTGGTAAAAAGCCCACATAGATACCAAAATGTTAGAAAAGCAGCAATTGCGCGCTGCCATGCTCAACTTAAAAAGGAGTCCAAGGAAAATGAGGCAAAGTAAATCGGCTACACCTGTGAAACAGGGACATATTAAGGCGGGGAGGGTCAAGACAAGTAGAATCCACAAGTGAGGGATGTCCCTTATCAATGACCACTATTCTACAACCAATTCGAGACTCATCAAATTGTACAAACCAAAATAAAGGAAGCAGGTGTAAATGTGGGCCTGATCACTAAGGTCCTAAGGCATGTAGTGTATAAATTCAAGGAGGCGGAGACAAGAACTTCAGACCTGGAAAACATGGAGGGAGGACTGAAAAACAAAATGACAAAACTGGTGACCTCCAACAAAAGACTTTAGCAAAGAACAGACGACATAGATGGCAGAGCCAGGAAATTCAACCTGCACATCATGGATCTCCTGGTGAGGCTAGAGGGTGCGCACCCAGAATTATTTCTGAACAATGAAGAAAGACTGATACCGCCAGAGAAAGCACTCACCGACTTAATAAAATGCCCTTCATGCAGAGCCTTACCATGATCAGTGGTAACAAAAATGCTCACAATAGAGAGCAAGAGAACGTACTAAAGGTGGCCAGAGAAAACAGAAACATGACTTGTATAGTTTCAAATGTGTTATGTCCTTCCTGGACTACAAAAGAACAGTCTTCAAACAGCAGAAATCATTTGATAAAGTGAAAAAGAACCTACAAGTGATTAGTCTACACTACATGCTTCTCTACAGGTCAAAACTCAAAGTGATTGGGTGGCTGTTATGAATAAGAAGGGTTTCACCTTCACGGCACTGGAAAATTGGGTAGACCCAAATGAGAGCAACACTGGAGTGATAGGGATTTGGGAATAAAAAACACTCTTACCTTTGTTAGTGTATGTGCTCCTGCAACACTGCCAAGTCAAGGTGCTCACTGAAGTGGGGAAAAATAAAAGTCCTGGACATATCAGACTTTTTACACATTACAGCAAGGAACCTTAATGATGTTTTGGACAGCTCATGTAACAGATCATTTAAAAGACAACATGGAATGGGAGGGAGACAAGATTAAAGAAATTTACAAACTGTGTAGCCAGGCTGACTTGTGGAGAAAGGCCCACCCACACAACACAGTACTCCCACTACTCGGGGGTACACCATACATACTCCAGGACTAACTACAATCTGAATCCAGGGGCAGAACTGCTGAGGGTAGTGTACATGGCATTTAAGGCCACAGGGATCTCGAATCATCCTGCATTGATTATCACTTTTGCCCCCCCCAAAAAAAGACATATTGGGGAAGGAAATTTGGAGACTAATGCCCCACTGAGCCGGCCATACTCCAGGCAGTCCGACCGCCACATTATGGCCCTGGGGTTAGATTGCTGGCAACAAGGTTCTGGACAGGCTGACAGCGGGTGGACTCATGGTCATCCATGGCAACGATGAACTCAGTGCCGCCATGCTGATCACGTATCCTGTTTCCATCAGCCTTTCCATGGCGGGCATCCCACCATAGAAAAGCTGTTGGAAACACAGTGCAGAGTGTCACAGGGAGGTCCCTGCACTGCCCATAATCCCCCTGCCCAGCACCTTCGGAATGTGCACTGTCTGCTTTGCAGACAGACGGTGCACATTCCCAGGTTGCTGGTGTACTACCGTATTGGCCGCAGGTCCCTTAAGGGAGCCGAGACCAATACCGTAGCACTGTTCCCACCGGTCTGACCAGCGGGAACATCGCAATACGGAGTTCCCGCGAGTCACCTGGGTGGGAACATCGTAGTATGACTAGGGGGAGGCTCCTTCCAACAGCTTTAGTGGTCAGAGTATTCTGCCCGCCAAGGTCATAATAAGGCCCTAAGTGCCTGAGATGTTTAACGTGGGATAATTGTGAAACCACTTAGCAAAGAAACAAAACAATACCACAAACAAAGCACAGAAACAGTAAAAAAGGGAGGTACACAAATTAATGATTAGAGAGGATGGATAGTGTTAGAAATGGGGTCTCTAGTTGGCAGTCAATTTACACCCTGCTCAGCTAACCCCTGCTCACCCCCTTGGTAGTTTGGCACAGTCAGGCTTATCCCAGAAGCAATGCGTAAAGCTTTTGCACATAACACACAGTAATACAGTGAAAACACTACAAAAGGACACCATACCAGTTTTAGAAAAATAGCCAATATTTATCTGTGCAACACAAGACCAAAGCGAGAGAAATCCAACACAGTAATAAAGAAATACATTTTTCAAGAATTAACTTAAAAATACAGTTCCTGGAACTCGATAGCTCCCGTCTGGGGCTATCACGGCATTGTGAACAACAAATCCAACAGATCAGGCCAACCATGGGGTCGTGGGCCAGCCACAGTGTCGGGAAGACCCGCAAACAATACCTTGGAAATGTAGGGCACCTGGATCCTCACAATGAGATCCAGAGTGTGGCGGCGCTGACATCAGTTCCAGAGGTCGGTGCAGGTGTCGTTGGGCCCTTGAAGTCACACATGTTGCAGATCGAACTCCGGACTGTTCACTCAGTCAGGAGAGCTGGAGTTAATGGCGTAGGGGCTGCAGTGTGAAGTCAGATGATGCAACATGCAGTGCCCAAAGGTCACAGTGAAGGTAGTGGCTTGGTGACTGTGTTCTGCTGCGTCGGTGAGACCAGGGCAGCGGTGTGAAATGGAGCAGTGCAACATACAGTGTCTCCATGTCACGGTGCAGGCAGCGTCGTTGTCATTGCTGAATCGCTATCGTCTGTAGGCCCGAGGCGGCAGTATGACGCGGGGCGGGCTCCGTGCGGCACCCACGGGTCACGGTGCAGACAGCGGCATCTGTTGATGATGCTGGAGTCGATGGCACTGGTGTTGGTGGACTGGGGCTGTGATGTGGGATAGTGCTTTGTGTACCTCACAAGCGGTGTCCTTCGGCCTTGTGCAGGCAGCGGGGTCGGTGTCAGCGTAGAGCGGCAGCATTGGGGATACTAAGGCTGTGGTGTGAGCGATGAGGAGTGCAGGGTTCACAGGTCATGGTGCAAGCAGCAGCTTGGTGGCGGCATTGGTGAGACCAGGGTTGCGGTGCGAAGCAGGGCACGGCTCTGTATGGCATAGTCAGGTCACATGCAGGCAGCTGCATCGTTGATGGCATGGTGGTGGTTTTTCTTCTGTTGCAGTGCAAAACACACAGTTCCCAGTTCTGTAAGCAGATGAACCTGAAGTCTTTGATATCCCTGAGGCTTCAGGTGTCAGCTCCTCCCTCCCACTCCAGCCCAGGAAGACTCATCAGAATATGCAGGACATACCTCAGCTCCCTTTGTGTCACTGTCTAGAGGGAATTCACAAACAGCCTAACTGTCAGTCTGACCCAGACATAGATTCCACAGGCAGGCAGAGGCACAAAATGGTTAAGCAAGAAAATGCCCACAAACAATCAATCTAAAAACCAACTCTACCAAAAGATGTATTGTTAAATTGTGAGTTCAGAGACCCCAAACTCCATATACCCATCTGCTCCCAAAGGGAAACTGACCTTTAAAGATATTTAAAGGCAGTCCCCATATTAAATTATCTAGAGACAAGGAATTTGCAGCCTTGGAACCCAACAGGGTTTTTGTTGCATAGAGGCTTTTGTAATATTCTACAAAGGAAGATGCAATTTAGTAGGTGGCAGACACTAGAGCCCCAGAAGTATCCCAGATTATAACCATAGTCCGGGAGGCCACATCTATGATAGCCAGGCAGAAAAGGAGTTGCCCATCGTGTAATCCAGCTCATAAATACACCTCTGAAATGCTGTTCATCCCAGGTGAGCTGCATCAAGAACCAAATGCTTAAGCTTCAGTCTGGCCTAACTCCATGTAATGGAGCAGATGCAGCTTTTACGGAAAGGAGCTCTAGAGTGAGGATGTGAGTCTCCAGAGCAATCAAGTTCCCTTTCTTGTTTCCAGTTCTTAAGATAAACCGCAACCTTCCCTCAAAACAATGTTTTGAAGGCTTCACATAAAGTGTTCAGTGAAATAACCATACCTATGTTTAGCTATAAGTGTAAGCTCACCATCTTCTTAAGAAATGCAGAGATTTCTTAGCCACCCCAAATTCAAGTGCCAAGTTCCATGTGCACCAGTAGGTATTTGGTTGCTGGACAGTTCCACTGCAGAGTGAGCAGATAAGCCACAACAGTTCAATGGTTAGAAGCAACGCACAGTGGGGGAAAACGAGTGATGAGCAGGTGAATACTAACCCTGAAGCTTTCCTCTGGCGCAAGGTCCACAATGTGTTGCACAGGTCAAGAGATGTCGAGGGATTGCAGAGCACATTGGGCCTGATTACAACTTTGGAGGACGGTGTTAATCCATCCCAAATGTGACGGACATACCACCTACCGTATTACGAGTCCATTATATCCTATGAAACTCTTAATACGGTGGGCAGGATATCTGTCACATTTGGGACAGATTAACACCGTCCTCCAAAGTTGTAATCAGGCCCATTATCCCTTGGAGATCTAGTGGCACGAGAGCAACAAACATCAAAGTTTCCTTCCGCAATCCACTGAAATCTCCTTCTACAACTGCGAGCCATGGGGGATATCTGTTAATATATTGCCCAATATATGTACAGGATTTACTTAGTAAGGGGAAGAGGGGCATAACAATTGAAAAAAACAAGGTTGAACTGCCAACCTGTCCATAACTTGTAAGTATCATCCTATGCTATCTATGTGCACCCGAGACATCATCAATGAAAAAGCAGTAGGTTTGTCACCCACCTCCCTCCGCTCAAGAACATAGAGTATAAAACCACAATGTAACTTTATCTTTCCAGAAATTGCAGCTGGTGCCCATTATATCTGTTTTCTGGAAGAAGACAACAGCTGAGGAATACTGCTTGGCAAAGTGACATAATTCCCCAAACTTGATAATATCATTGAGGCCATTAACATTTGAGGATAATGTGGTAGATAAAATTCTGAGTAGCATACAGCATGAGCTTCATTGATTCTGAAGTAGTGGTGAAAGATGTCAGGTCCTCCACTATTTCCTCCAGTTACCTTTTAGTTGTGGTGAGATGGAAGGCCATGTTTTAATGAACCTGAAGCATGCCCTCTGTCACAGAACCGAGACCCTCTACTTCAATGACACCAGCAATCATGCTGCAGCAGTCCTGGTGCAACAAGAACCCATCTAAGAGGACCTGGACAATTTTTCCTTTAATGCAAATGCCTCATCTCAAGCAGATTATAGCAAATAGGCCCATTTTGTCCACCATGATTTTTCGCAGTTGATTACCTGTTTTTTCAACTTTTACAGTGAGTGAGACACAATACCAGAGTCCCACTCACAGTATATACAAAGCAATTGACCTGAGCCTGCTAACTGACAGTATCCCCCTTTTAAAATAAGACTGCTGCTCTGCAGCCCGGGTAGCAGAGTTGGTTACACGCGAGCACATGCATGTGCAGGCTGTGCATGTGTGACTACTACCGTCAAGTTCAGCCTCGTATCTGTACACACATAGCCCGGCACATAATGAGCTCTTCAGGGATTGGTACTGACCTAGCGTAGGCCTTATAATGTGATAGGGCATGCATAGTGTAGGTCTGTGGTGCTCAATGAGGATCTGTAATTCTTGCACTGTGTAAGTATTGCAGGTGAAACCTGTCCTGAAATATAGTTTTGCGTTACAGGGTCCAGCAAGGTAATAATCTGGAGACAAAATGCAACCAGATTTGTAATTTACAGTCTCCAATACCACACATCTACATCTTCTGCCACTTCAAGATTTCTCATACTTCCCTAGCTCAGCTCATCAGATTACAGGGCTTTGTCACCCCTTGCTGGATCAAGTTAATTATTCTGCTCACTAGTGGAGGGTCAAAGCCCTACCCTCACGACAAGGTAATTAGAAGTGCTTGGCGCAGTTCCTGCAGAATGAAGCACCGGGGGGAAAATATGTATCCGATGATTAGCTTGTTACACTGCACCTGAACTGTAAGTGCCTAGGCCCAACTGAAACAAAGGAGGAAGCCCAGACCTCCGGAGCCTCCAACACAGGAGAGGCTCGCCTTTGTATGTAGTGGGAAGAGGACAGGCAGCTGTGTTAGTTAGGGGTGGATCTAAGGCTCTCAGATGAGCTTTTACAAGAGAAAAATGTAAGTTGCTATTTTAGATTGTTCCAGCATGCTGTGCAGGATGGTTGGGAAAGGGAACGAGGGATGTTGTGGCATCCTAGGATTGGCCAGGGTGCCTGGCCTCTAGAACTTCCATCCCCATGTAAAAGCATCTGCATAAGAGACAGTTGGGAAGACCCTGGAGCAGGGCGTGACAATGGCAAAAGGATGCCCAGCACGAAGGAGAAGCCACTTGATGCCCTTTAAAGTTGGACTTGGGACTGTGACTCCAGATGAACCACCAGGACAAGGATAGGTCTCTCCTAGGCCAGTGGCACTGGCAACCTTAGGCCTTCTGAGGAACAGCTGGAGAAATGGACCTATTAGGGGAGACTGGGTGTTTTCCCCTAGGAATTCTGTGGACTAGCCTGGACACTGCTGACACGCAACTGTGCCCTTCAAGAAGCCAAAAGTCTTGGGGACTGCGTTGATGCAGGTACGGGGGTGACAAGGGGAGTAGGATGTTTTGCTGACTGGCTGCAGAGGGACTATGCAAGATACCCTCACCTGTGGATAAGAGCCCCAGTATCAATGCAGAGAACAGGTCTGATGCAGAGACCTGGAGGATGCAATGAGCCCCCTCATGCTCCCTCCTCTCATCTGCATCTCCTCCTTCACCCCGTGCCCATGACTGCAGGGAATGGGGAGTCTCAGAACAGCAGCAATATCCCGCCAGCAAGGACATGGGCAGAACAGTCACACTGAACAATTTCTGCCAGGTGTGGAGATGGCAAGGCAGCGCAGAAGTGGGCACCACACGCTACTCATGCCATAATGTAAAATGTCACATCTGGCTACCCCGGAAAGCACTGAGGCACAATAAACAAAAACAAAAGAAAATAGTGGCACAAAGCTATCTTCCATGGAGAAAAGATGCTTATGAAATGTGCATGAAAACTAGTGTGGGAAGTTCCATAATGTCCCATGTGGGGGCTAGTTTGCATATTTCTTTTGCTTGTGGTGCCCCAAGGAAGGAAAGAGCCACCACCAGTGGATTTCACAGGTTTTGTGAGGGTGCTGTATGGAGTGCAGTAGCCACTCCCGCCCCACCAGACGTTATCTAAAAACGTAACAATACCTCTTCCAAGGGGTTGAATCCCTGACCTCAGGAGGTTTTTCTTTGTTCAAGGTCCCTGGGATTGCGACCCCTTGTGGTGGACCCTATGGGTGTGTTTTGCAGCCTGTTGAGCTGAAGGTAAAAGAAAGACTCTGATATACATGTGTCTGAACCTAAATGCTTATTGAGGATGTTGGCAAATAATAATGCAGTGTTTACCAATATTATGGATGCATTTGAGTATTGCTCCTTTGATTTTAATGAGGGGGTAAAGATACTAAATCATGATGCGATTGTAATTATAGCTGTAGCGACACCCAGACAAGTTCAGTAGGCCAACCTTATACCCCCTTATGATGTTGCATCAGATACGGGGGTGTTGTGATTATAGAGAACAGGACCCACTAGGGAGGTGTATCATATAGATTTCCATGTATCAGAATTTATGCATAGTGCATACTATTCACCAGAGAGTGTGTAGTAAACATACTTTTCATTTTTAAAAGAAAAAGCATGGCCTCGCCAATAACGTACTGAGGGTTATTGTTGCATGCCAGTGAATTTTATTGCTAACCCACACCACCTCCCTTGAGTAGGCCAGTCAGCTACATCAATGGAGTACTTGTTTCCCGGTAAAAAGACAATGTGGACTTACTGAAGGGCAATCCTTATCCTTTGTCATCTTCTGAAATTCAGACCATGTGCGCACAGAATGCCACTCATGCACTAGAAGGGTGGATAGGTCACCCGCAAGGTGCAGGAACAAGTGCGGCTGGGCGTCATCTGCTACCTCACCGTTGTTCTGGGTTTCAGTTGTACCACCAATGCTGGAAGCTGCCCTCAACACCTCCCCCCCTCAAGTGAGTGGCATAAAAAATAAGCATTTGCTATGCAATGAGTCTCGCGTTTGCTCGAGTGAGAGCTATTAGCATTGTAAATTCCTAACTGCATGTTTCTTGCCACAAATTGAAAATAAGTAAAAATAAAACAGTTGACATAAGCAAGCCGATTCAAAGCGTCATGGCCCCCATCAGCACAAATGCGAGGCACTAAAGGAAAAAGAAATTAGCTCGCAATCAAACATATCAGCAAAAGTGCAATTATCCATGTAACAGGGTCAATGGCCAAGACGGTAACAGAACTGCCCCAAGGAGGGACAAATTTAAAGCATTTACCAATGATAACAAAGGATTTTTGAAAGGCAATTCCATGAATGAGTGATAGTGATGGGCTTGCGGTGGGTGTGGTTAAAAGCCCACATATAGTTTGCAACCAGCCAGAGCGCTTGACCTAAAAACTCTTAAGCGGAGACTCACGGCCAGCAAACCTCAACAAGCCCAGCTGCAAAAATCTGTGGCCCACTTTCAAGACTAGCAGCTTAGTCACTACAAAGAAAAAGCACTGACAATGCCAAGAGGTCTTCCCTATGTGAGATATACTGGACTTGTCAATGCTTTTAGCAATGTTGCCCATCAGCACATGGTTTGAATTTAAGAAAAGAAGCGCTATGACATACCCAATTTTAAACATGTCATAGCACTTTTTTTAAGCCATGTTGCACAGCTGCCATGCTTCTGTACAATATTTTTAAAACGCACAAGCTGGGTGGAGCAATACGAGGAAGGCGCAGAAGAGGAAGGTGGGATCAGCATCAACAGGAGGGGGAAAGAAACATAGATGGGAGGAGGAGCAGCAATAATGGAAAGAAGGGGGGGGAGGGACTATGGGTAAGTGAGGGGGAGAAGAAATACGACCTGAATCACACCAAGAGCAACAGACGGGTACTAATTAAGTTGACTCAATTTATGCTTGGTGTATGCTCCACCTAAATGAAAGGAAGTGACACCTGGTGTGCACAAACCAATTAGAAGTCAGCAAAGAAGAGTGACAACAAAGTCAACAAATGGTAATCAGTCACAGGCTCCAAGTATTTTACTGTACACAATATGTCAATATACACTGCAGGGAACCACTCTGTTTCAGCCTGAGTTTGGCCACCTCACAAAAGTCTTCATGTGCCCCAAGGATAGGCTAGGCCACTGCACTGCTGTCTCAGGTCCTGCATTTTTATGATGCTTTCCATTCATGAATGGGGGCCTTACACTTACATCTTCATACCATTCAAAGGGCTCATCCAGCTTTTCCCTCTCTTACCGATTGGTAGTGACCATCAAAAAAGAGGAACATACTTCAATGCCCCCGCATGAAGTCTGATCCTCTGTTGCTCTAATATTAAGCCTCTGACTGGTTCTCTTACTTGAAAGGGCAAGGAGACCACTTAAGCAGCAGTTTAATTGGGTCAGCCAGTCTTCTCAAGCGTGACTAGCTCATGTGCACTGGAAATGCTCCCAAGATGTTGAGCTTGGGGGCAAGCAGGAGAGGGCCCAATGTCAGCCACTGCAGCCAGGAGACTTAGACCAAATGGCAACTCTCTGCCACCACAGCACGTGCCCCATGTTGGGAGCTCGCAGCCACACCCAACAATCCAACCCACTAGTTCCACCAAATACTGTCAAACCAGCCCTCACTGCTCGGCTGCCGACAGGACCAGCCCTCCACAGTTACATCAGAGAGAAGATTAGAATTCCTGCTAGCCTTCGGAAAAGACCAGGAGTGGGAGGAGTTGGAATCAATCATCTATTCCTCGAGGCATAGCTAGTCTTACTAGCAGAGGCCTGTGGGGTGTTCACTTCACCTGCACCTCCTCCATTGGGTGCAGTGTGGACACGAGTACTCCCATTTGCATGCACTCAATTATGCTGGATCAGGACAGGGGGAGCACTGAAGTTTATCTGCTAAGTTAGCCTGCTAACCTACCATCAACAGCCTTCTTGAAAAACCTATTTGATACCTTTCTCAAGCCCTCCTCTGTGCATGAGGTTAAAGACAGGAAAACACATACAAGACTTGCATGGTCCGATCCAAACTGTCTCAGGGAGCATCTGCCACATAATTCACTAATGGGGCAAGAAAAACTGTAATGCTCTTGGGTCAATGTTTACACCCTCCCAAAACAAAATAAATGACGTTTGTGGATTTTTGGGTAAGAACATATGCCCAACCTCTTTCATTTTGAGAACAGATACTTTTTCAGCCCTTTAGAGTTGTAAGGTCATGCATTGTGGAACTTCCTGCACTAAATGGTTGAGCATCTTCAAAGGAACACAAGAGGATTTCCTAGTAGATCACCATCTCAGATAATGTCATCAGTTCAAACCTAGTTTATTATCCTTTTCTTTGAAAGGATTTGCATCTGCCGCTGCTGGCGGAGGGGGGGGGGGGCGACACTCCTATGCCCAAATGGAGGAGCCGCCCCGTGTTCGACTTTGTCTAAAAGGCAACATTGGGGCAACCTTTTTCACCCAACTATATTGTTTATATGATTACGTATGGTGCAAAAAAATCTGCTATATTGAATTTATTCACAAAACTAAAAGATGGACCAGTTCCTACAAGGCTCGACGACGTGCTTAAAGGGTGGCTGTTTTTTCCACATGCATCCAACCTTTCCTGAAACATGCTCCTGAAATTACAAACAGTTACATGCAAACGATTGCGTGAAGACGCCGCTTTACACTGCTGGCACCTGTTAGTGCCACAGTAAGTGGGTGACCTTGCAAAACAACAATACCCTTCGACCTTCACCAAACTGGTGCACAACAGACTCAAACTTTGGAGGGGGCTAACACGTCAAGCAGTAGAGGTGAAAACATCAATACATCCATGTCAACATTTCCTGTGGAAGGCTCCCTTTGCTATTGTGGGCCAACGTATAACATGGGAAGTCATTATTCTGAACTACATGTGGCTAGTAAGCATTTTAAAGTACACTGGGTACAAAACATTACTTTTAGCATAATAAGGTTTAATATAATTTGTAGGGGGTTTAGGGGTTTCAATTAATTGTAGCACAGTGAAAGGCAGATGTTCCAGTTTGTACAATAGACACAGTACGAATCTATGACAAATTATACATCCTAAACACACTGGGCCAGTTGCATCAACATAATGGGACTTAAAACGAAACACACATTCAACAAGATACTTGATTATTCTTTCCCAAAGGAAGCTTTAAAAAAGTGGTAGAAAACAGTGCAGTTTAGGCACATTTGAGTTACTGTCCTGTTAATGCTACATTTACCTGCACACAATGCTTTTAGATTATTGCCACAATAGTATTTTAATATAATAAACCCCTCTCTTGCTGTCTTGTGGGAATGCCTTTTGACCAAGCTCTGTAACAAATAGAATTTTGATAATGTATTCATTGGTACGGATATAACCCCGATCAGATGTTCCTGGTTTGGTAAGAATATGGACTGAGACGCAACCGATGTTTGGAAACATTTGCAGTTATAGCATGCCAGGAGGATTAGCCATACAGCCCCATATCATTCTTGCAATTATATTAGGGGTTAGCTGCTGTAGCAATTGCTGCACTAGCTTACTATTTGGTACCTATGGTCCTGCTCCTCCTACAAACTGCCTCAGGGATCATGACAACAGTGGCACAATCAAAAAGAAAACAGCCCTCTAAAAGCCCTGTTTCTTTATGTTAATTAGTGTACATGCTTTTCCCTCCACCTAGAGACTGGGCAACAAATTCTTAGATGTTGACATGTGTGTCAAACAGTCACCCTGTGCTGCCTATGGTGATGAAAGTGGGGGAACTCCCTTCAACTAATGGCATTTTAGTGAATGAATGCCCATCGAATTATAGAACTAGCAGTGATATCAACCTAGAATACACCCTCAAATAGTATTAGGATCAAATTCGTAGGTAGCAATACCTTCCATGGAAATGTCAAACAATAGTTTAATCCCATCCTCGTTTTATTTTCAAAGTTATAGTAATGGCTTCTCTCAGAAGGAAACAATTGCTCCAAGACAGAAAATACCTACACTCTAATCTCCATTTCAAGCATTTCCTCTCCTGCAAGCCCAGCCTTCCTACTCCCACTCTCTTAAACCATAGTTACAGTCAATAAATTTTTAATCCTACTGACCTATGTTCCAGCCTCTCCCTCTCACTTTTCCTCCTGGTACCTCTCCAGCTAATCATAACTATTATGAGGTGTCTGCCTTTAGATTCTATGGGGTGAGTGGTCATTTCAGACTTCAAGGGGCGCTCTCTATGGCCTACTCTAGTATTTCTTCCCTTATTTCTAAATCTCTCACTTTTCCTTCCTGCCATCCCCAACTGTCTCATTGTCGCCCTTCATCATGAAATCTATCTCCTTCCTTCTCCCACTCTGTCGTGCCGTCTTCATTTATGATTTTTCTATTGGGTTCTACTTTTTGGTAAGATGCCTAAGTTCAGCTACTTGTTGTGCCTAGGATGATAAAAATGTCTTGGGGAAGACTCACTATCTCAGGGGCGTGGAATTTAATAAAATATCTACATGTCCATGGGACAGGCTGCTTCCTAAAGCTTCTTGTCCTGTAAAAAAAAATCCACTTGTCCCTTTGGTGCCATGCAGTGTGGCGACAAATTATTGCAGCAATCTCATTATGTATGAGCTCTGATAATAGCCTCTCTGATTATGCAAGGGGTACTACTATAGTAGGGCTTGAATACTTGCAATATCAATCCCTACTATAGCAATTTTCTGATTTTGCCACCTTTCCGCAGATCTACATCCTGGTGTGGAGGAAGCAGTAAGCAATAGTTCCAGGGCTGGAATGCGTTTGAGTCTGCAAACCTACTAATTTGCATGTTTTAGGGATTTTCACCAGCTCTTCTCTAATCTTTTCTCATAATGAGAAAGGTTGGAAATTTACTCGTGACAGTGCCAGAAGTAGAAGTTCCTCCAGGTTTGGGGAAAAAAGTGGTTGGAGGGAAAGTGAACTTGTAAACACTCAATAGATTTTCACATGAGCAAATCTACACATGCATATTTACTTGTGCTAAAATAAAGTTCACAAATAGTTTCTATGAGTTTGATTTCCTGGTCTACTTCTGTAAGTTCTTGTGAATTCGTGAAAGCCACTAATTCAAAGACCTATACCATCAGTGAACCTTTGTGACTTTCTTTAAGAATTGGGTCCCTAATTAGGTCTGGGGTTATCAAAGACATTTTGTTTTTCTTAAACTTCTATTTCTACTACTTTTATGTTGGTTACCTTTACTGCAAGTGATTGCATTCTGCTCTTCCACAAAGAGTACAAAAGTAGTTTTGTTCAGTGCCAAGAACTACTGCAGCAATCAGTGGTGTAACAAAACTGGAGGGGGTGACCCTGCAAACAACATGGAGGGCCCCCCCCCCTCCAGGCTCACTCAGGGCAAGTGCTGTGCTGAGGAGGCCTCCTGGAGGGGGCTGTGGGGCCGTTGTTAATCTACTGATGGCAGTGTGAGCTTTCTGAGACAAAAAAACTAAACAAACCATTTTTTTGTTTTTGCCTGTGTTTGTTACAATGGTGAGGGCCTGGCAGCTCCCACAACAATAAGGTGTTACAAAAGCCATGTCGAAACAAGACACACATTGACGAAACCATAAGACTCACAAAAATTGCCAGATTGGTTGGCTTTGTCAGTGCTTGTTTATTTTCATGCTTCCCATAATCTCGTTGAAAATGGTTACACTGATTTTCCATTACGAATATTTTTGGGAAATACTAGCATGAATCACCACATTTTACGAAATGACGCTTCAAAGAAACAGCACCTAAAATTTAATAGTAGCGAAACATTTTTTTCAGAACATTTCTTTTGAAAAGCAAAGAATCATCACTCTGGCTTACAAGCTTCTGAAAACATTTGCATGTAATCAGAAAGCATTCTGGGAGAATTATACTTAGACTCATATTGTTAAACTTTTCAAACCTGTGTACACTTTTTTTTTTTTTTTTTTTTTTTAACTGGAACCGGTCAGTAGTGCAGTGTGACCTTAAAAGGTTTATTTACAGTGCTTACCCTAATAAAGAAGGCTTTTCATTAATGAACAATAAATACAAGTTCCAACAGCATTAACTTATGGACACACATTACCTCAACTGCACACAGTTCCCTTCTCTGTAAACAGGCAGCCAAAGGGTTTGTGCTGCAGGGGGTTAGGCCTACTTGTCCCAAGGACAAAAAAAACCATGAAAACTTATTGCCCTTGACCCCAAACAATATGTCCCGGGGTTCGGGCGACAGGAATTCCACATCCCTGCATAACTACAAAATGCTGGAAGTTTGCTAGTTTCACATATCTCCATGAAATGTATAAAGCAAGAGCATAGACAGAATTTAAAACTTAATTGGGTGCCATGGTATTTAAAATAATCAAGGTCAATGGCATTTCAGGTGATTACCGTGTGACAACTAGCTCCTATTTGGCCCTTAAATAATTATCATATACAAATAAAAGTGCACTGGGTGCTTTGCCAAGGAATATTATTTACTTTAGTTATGATAACATGAGTGCTAATTTTCTGCATTGTGCCTATTTAAACTTTTTCACATACTGCTAATTAGGGAGGCAAAGGAAGAACAAGATTTGACCAAGATCAATAGTTTGAAGACGTAGGAGCACCAACATTGCAGTGTGGAACTTCTTCTTTCAAGGTACACAGCACTTTCACTACACCACATTTTAGTGAGTGGACTGTAAAGACTCTGTTCTCTTCCCCCATGTGTAAAATCAAAATATTTGTGGTTTACAGTCCTATTGTCTAGCAGTGTTTAGTTTGATTTATATTCATCCTATTCCTGTAAAAAGAAAGAAAAAAAAAAAAGAGCAGAGGAACGTGTGCAAAAGGCAATTCCCCATACGTAAAATCTTCTCAAGAGGAAGCTGGAAAACAACATGTCTTCTGCTTCCATAGTTTCTATCTTGCTCATACACAACCGAGGTGTGAGTAGTTCTGACGCCAAGACTCAGAGACCACTCTCACCAAAAAAATATCACTGCACTGGGGAACCTGTCTAGACATTTAATACAGATTTCACACCCAGTATATTTTGGAAAACTGGTAGAGCCAGGATTAAACTTCAAGTCTCCTTGTGCCATGACAAACTTTAAAACTAGCAGTGGAGCCTGGATGTTTGTGTCTGCCCACCTCAGTTAATTGTACACCTTGTTGAGGGTCACAGCAAAGGTTATTTTTTTACAGCACTTGCTACTTTAAATGAGCCCGTTTCTAAGCACTACTAATGTGTACTCTGAAGAGAGTAGAGGCACGTGGAAACGGTGAAGCCCAAGATTCTATTTCGTTCCAATTCAATAATTAGGTCACTTCCTTTGTACACTTGAGTCAACAAATCAGAGAAGCCTTACTTCAGGGTGTGCTAGCAGAATCGCAATTCAGATACATCAAAGCACAGTATTGTCATATTTTCTCTTCTAGAGACAAAGGCTTAATTTAGAGGAGTGCAGTATAGAAACCCTCAAAATAACTTCATGATTCACAGTTTTCACAATGTACATGCTCCACTCCTCCTTAAACTACCCCCTCCCCTCATAATCACCTTGCTCACTCTACATACCATACTTTTTGCCTCTGGGAAATTGTAGGTCATGTTTTAGACAGAAAGATACCAAACTTGTTGCCCTTGACCCCAAACAATATGTCCTGGACGTCGGGGGGATAGGAATTCCACACCCCTGCTATCTACAAGACTACTTCTTCCTCCCCTCAGGCCTCCTCAACGTGAGCAAACCCCACAACAACCTCTGCATCCTAGAAAATGTGAGCATCTGGTTTGACCAATCAAAACTCATCCAAACACGAACTACCCTGTCAAATCGAAGAATCTCAACTTCTTCCAAATTGTCTCTTCAACATAGCTCTCAGCTGGTGCACACTCTGGATGTAATCACTTCCCCGCCAGGACTCTGCACAGTGACTTGAAATGAATTGTCATATGGAGAGCCCACCACTTCAGGTCTTTCAATATTAACCTTCCCACCAGTACCAGTTTTACAATATTAAGGACCAACAATTCAAACACATTCAGCTTCATCACATTTAAATATCACCCACCTTTTTCCTTGATATCTCCTAGTTGCATAAGAGAAGACATCACTGGAAGAATTGAAATTACTGCAGTGACAAGCTGTGCTTTCAGTGTTACACAAGAATCAACAAATTAGCCATTAAAAAAGCAAAAGGGCCCCCCTGCATTCGGAGCTCCAAATAGAATGCTCCTAGAAATAACTTTGCAGGTGTCAAGAATGTGAATTAGAGTCAGGTTAACATCACAGGAAGGGATACGAAGGGATAAAAGAACCATATGCAGAAAAAGCAGACAGTGCAGGTAAGAGACATGGTAGACTACAGTTGAAGTACCAAAGGTAGAGGCTTTAAGGCAAGCTGGAAGTGGTGAAGAACAGGGAAATGGAAGCTGGGAGTAAGAACATGACCACAAACTTGATTATTTACAAATTTCAAGGTTGGGCCCAACACTTCTGGGGCAGTCTAGGCAGCAGCAGTATTTAAGTTCAGATACTGCCTGGAAACTCCCCATTTGGCTGTATGGCTTCTCAATCCAATCAGCCATCACCATTACTGCTCCCTTCACTTTTCTTGTTTTTCCTCTTTTCAGAAATGTGAGTATTATTTGGGGGAGGAAGGGTAACTACACACCACAATTATTAAATCACAATAGTGGTCAGGGTGGATCATTAAAGTTACTACATAAACTGCAGCTTAAGTCCCTGGTAGCTATGGCACACAGCAGAGCAGACAGGCTTAGCTTAGATGCAATCTGTAAAGTATCAGTGTAGCACCAAAACAGTAATAAAGTCAAACTTAAAGAAAAATCCCAAATGAATTTAGAAAAATAGAGTACATTAAACAATATAAGGACACCAAAAGGACAAAAATCCATTAGGGGAATAAGGGATATATGTTTTAAAGTCTTAAATAAAAATAGCTGCAAAAAGTGTCAAGTGCCAACTTTGGTCAACTGGTCGGAGTACAGTGGGACCTAGGTGTGATTTAAGGCCAACGGCGATGAGCCTGGGTCGGCTACATAATCCAAGTATGACACGGTCAGAAGTTTTACCTTCAGTTCTCTGAAATGGAAGTCCAAAATATTCAGCAGGTCAAGGCATGAAGGAGGGAGCCATGAAGTTGACTAGTTGTTGGACAAGGTCCAGGTGAAGCAATTGACTTTTGGTGGATAAGCTTTGAGTGGGAGGAATTTGAATTTCATGCCCAAATAATGTTCCTCACCAGATGGATAGTTTTGGCAGCTTGGCCCAGTGAAGGTTTCTAAATTTACTTTCAGTCTCCTTTTTGAAGTTCGGACTTCTCCATTGGGGCAGGGCAGCAGACTGTAGCCGAAAAGGGTTCCAAAAGGCAGGAAAGGTCCCAGCGAGGTCTCTCTGAATTGTATTTGATACTATGAAAGAGGTCTGAGCAGGGGACACATGAATTCCTTAGCTCAGCTGTAACACACTTGGGACGGAGCAGCTCAGCAGGTTTGTCACAGTCCTCCTGAGAACTTTGGAGTCAAAAAGTTTCCAAGTCACAGGTTTCAAAGGATGTTAAGAGGAGTCACTTTGACACAGCCCAAATGTTCCATGATCTCAGGAACAGCACTTGAGGGTGAAGACTCACTCCAGAAGGAGCAACCAGCAGGATCCAGGACAGGTCCAGTTGAAACTGGTCAGTTAGAAAGCTGCAGGAAAAACCTCTTGTTTCATGTAGTTTGTTGTGTCCCTGTAGTTTGAACAGGAGATTGTCTACATCACAAGGACTACCCAATATTCCCATAGGACTGGGGTAACTATTTACACAACTATACAATTGTCACGGCTAAACATCATACAGGCTGAAGTTTACCTCTATTGGTTGAGGATTTATAAAGACTGAACATCTGAGCTTCATTGCCAAACGGAACTTCATACGAAAGGACATTAACTTTTTCGCATCTTCAAAAGAAAGATTTGTTGTTGGTTTTTATATGATCTTACAAATCATGGATAGGAGTCATATATTGTATTTTTTAGAAATGTAATATTATTAAAGATGTTAATGATTTAAAGAATATTGACACCCATTTGGTTTTATATTTAAATGTTCATGTTTCCTTTTCTCTTTCTTCATACTTTGATCTAATTCACTCTCCCAGACGGTTCCATTGACCTCTTTATTAAAGATTTAAAAGAGAGTTTGAGTGCTCCACTATTATTTTTTGCTTTTGGTATTAACTGGTTTCTTGATTCCAGTTCACACATGGCGGCAACAGATGTGTTATTGAGCACCATTAATTGATACATTAGGTTTTGAAATATTGTTAGGGATGTGCAGCTATTTTGAAGTCATTGTTGCCATGTTTTTCTTTGTTACCTGTCACGAGGGACTGATTCAAGAATAAGCTGTAGTCCCAAAGCTAGTAAATTAATTAACACTATTTGCAAAGCGTCAATTGATGGCAGGTGGTTTCATCCTTCTATGGTGGATACACAATATCTACCAAATAAAATAAAAACTATAAAGAATTCAAATAAGACAATGCTGGTTCCCAAAAATATTCAAAAATTATATTCCAAAATACAGTTATTTAAGGTGTCTAAAAAGAGCCGGCGACGCAGTGTAGTGCTTTCCTCTTATCTAGTTTCTAAGCACTAACATAACACACTAGAAATGCACTTGTGAGGTCAAAGAAGACTTTTATTGTTGTTAATTCTTCCCCAACCCCAATTTTTATGTATGACGAATTAGTAGCTTTCAAGTCCGCGTTAATCAAACAAAATATATCAGTTTGCAATATACACAGCAGGTTATATTTATAAGATATTGAATGCAAAGCAAAACAAATACTTCACCGTGTGGGAACTATTTACAGCTTCATCTTTCTAAGGTCTGCAAGCTGATGACCCCTGTCAGCCGCGAGGAAGAGATTCATCTACCCACACGGGATTGCTGGCAGCTGGCGCCAAGCTCCAGCACGAGGTCCGGCAGATTCGAATCTGACCCTCTGCAGCCTGTTACATTCGTTACAAAGGTGTGCCCCCTCCTCTCAGACCTGGGAAACTGAGCAAGCCTTTTGGAGACTGGCCAGGTCTCCAAGACTACTCCTGTTCCCAAGCTCAAGCAGAGAGAACAACACCATGTACCCTCTCTTATCAGGTCTAGTCTACTGTGAGAAAAACATCTTGGTTCTCTTGTGCAAAAACACAGCTTGGAAAAATACAGCTTGGATTCTCAACTGCAATGTCTAACTCCACGTTAAAGGCAATGGTCAGCTAACCTAAATATCAAATGCAATGTCTAGTGTCATGTCAAAGCCAATAAGCATCTAAGCTGAATACAAAATGCAATGTATAATATCATGTCAAAGCCCATAGGCAGCTGAGCTGAATATAAAATGCAATGTATAATATCATGTCAAAGCCAATAGGCAGCTGAGCTGAATATCATGTCAAAGCCAATAGGCAGTTAAGCTGAGTACAAAATGCAATATATAATATCATGTCAAAGCCAATAGGCAGAATATCTAATAGCATATCAAAGTCAATAGGCAGCTAAACTGAATACATCATGTCAAAGCCAATAGGAATGCAATGTCAAAGCCAATAGGCGGCTCAACTGAATACAGAAAGTAATGGCTAATGCCATGTCAAAGCCAATAGGCGGCTCAACTGAATACAGAAAGTAATGGCTAATGCCATGTCAAAGCCAATAGGCAGAATACAGAATGTAATGACTAATGCAATGTCAAAGCCCATAGGCGGCTAAACTGAACAAAACATACCATGTGCTACTGGTGAACATTGAGCAACTAATATGCGCAGTGGTGAAACACAAAGTCATTGGTCAAAACAAAACTTATCAAATGGCAGTACACGCAGCGCTCAGATATAAAATAAAATATACATGATCCAAATCAAGATGTTCCTATAATACATTGTGTGTTTCCCAGTAGTTTTTGTTAAAATGATGTGTGCCAATAGTTCAAAGCATAACTCTTTGTGTAAATTCAAATCTTAAACCATATGGGAAAGTAAGTTGACATTTGGATTTATGTCATATATATTTGATTTTATATATAAGCACTGTGCCTCCTGCACTTGTTGATCATTTTTTTAGACACCTTGAATAACTGTATATTGGAATATAATTTTCAGATATTTTGGGAAACCACCATTGTCTCATTTGAATTCTTTATTTTTTCTGCCACACACAGCTGTGTATGCACCATAGAATGATGAAACCACCTGCCATCAACTAGCACTTTGCAAATAGTGGTAATTCATTTACAAGCTCTGAGACCTTTGGGCTTCAGCTTATTCTTGAATCAGTCCAATGTGACAGTTGTACAGTTGTGTGAACAGAAGATCAGCCTTATAACCTTTGGAGTCCACTTCTTTGTCCTGGGTACAAAACGGAGAGGAGGACAAGTCTTTCAGAACTCTTTTCAGCTCTCAGACAACAGGCCCAGTCCTCTTCTGATTCTCCACAGGTCCAGAAGTATTTTGAGGAGAGTAGGTGCTATATGTATGTCTGGCACTAGCCAGTGGGTAGGGGTGATGTCTTGCCCCTCATTAAATATAGGCTGAAAATTCAGAGGGTAACCCTACCCACTTTCGGAGCATTTCCTCTGTTCCCATCAACAAACAAACCAACAGTGCTCCTCCCTGCCTAAATCGAAGACGTTGAAGCCCTTCTTCTCTTGTGTTATGAGCCTGTGTTCCCTATCCCAGAGGAAGGGCCAGGGTTATATGCAATTGCTCCTCTGTGATCACTTCAAACAAATGAATTAGTTTTTTAAAAAATAAATATTACAAAGAGTCCAAGAATTAAATTTCTATCAGTTTCCTAGAAGAAAACTTTGTTACATTTAATATTGTATTGCAGTATTTTTATATGGAAAAGCCAGCCTTGACACAGTGAAAATAGCTTTGAGGGCCTTTTTTCTGTAAGTATATGTTTAACATTGTATTTCTACATGTCCTGCTTTTAATTACATTGTACCTTGCCCTATGGGCAATAAGGCCAACTTAGGAATGAGTTAGAATTTAAAAGGAAAGTGTAGACCTATCCAAAGGGTTTAGTTTGACAAGTCGAATTACAACTTAATTGCTGCTTTAGTCATGCAAAATTAGTGGCCCTGTAGTCACGTTTTTTATTCTCACTGTTGTGGACGGCACAACAGGTGCTGCAGTCCACTATTGACATTTAACCTACAGGCCCTGGGTAGACTCTGTACCATATACTAGGGACTTATTTGCATGTTAGAAATGCCAGTTAGGAGTGTATCAATTTCACCATGCTGTAAAGAGGAGAACAGCCACTTTACCTCTGGTTATCCAGGTAAAGGGCATAGAGTTCTACTGTAAGCAAAAACAGACAGGGAAAAAATCTGGGGTACACCATGCACAAGATTGCCATTCCTTCCAGATCATTTTTTTGTTACCCCGTGCTAGGAGAGTTAGGCAGGGGCCCTGCAATTCCACTTGTTCTGTGCTACCTTACCTTTACAATGCCATTGACTTTCCTGGCACCACAGGGTTCCACATCTGTGTCCTGGTTGGTGTGGTACTCATTACAGCCTAACCTCAATGGAGTTAGGAAAGAAAGACTCAATATTTACTACTTAGTGTGGTTGTTCATCTGTCTTTGCTGCACATCAGATTAATATATACTTTTTTGTGACTAAATCACATCCACTACTTGACTTGGCAACCTCCTTGTAAAAGCCAAGAAACAGAAAATTGATGCAGGTGTCTCTCCTCCTTCTCCCCTTTTTCCCCCATCATGTTACTTGGTTGATGTGTGTGTGTGCTCTACCCATCGACAGAGAGGTGTGGGATTCTCGTCAGCACCATAGTACTTTTCTCAAAGCTTGACAACAGGTTCCTCTCAGACGTCCATAACACAGTGTACACCACTACAGAGAACAACCTACCACCCTGTGTGAGGCCCTTGCAGACCATCTTGTCATCAAAACTGATAGCCTGGAATACTATCTCAGATGTACGTCTCACAGACCATCTCTTCTGGCAAACACCGTGGCAGCCTTCAAGTAACAGGTGACATGCATACTGCAAAGCAGTACCACACCCTAACAGACCGAAACAGCTAAGTCAGTCACCTAGATACAGATGGCAGGTTTTAGCATAGCTCATTCATCTTGGCTTCATATCAAGTTTGAGTGAATCTGCAATATTGCTGCAAGATAAGAGCACCCCTCTCCTCATCATGCCCCACTATCCCCCTAGGTCACACGTTAAACCTACCAACATGCACAACAGTGGTATATATAATGTTAGTGAATACATTTCTCAATCGTGTTCGGTTCACTTCAAGCAAACACAGCTGTGTATATGCTGCATCATGACACCATCAGCCTATGGGTCCACAGGGCTGACAGCAATTCGTTTTCCATCCAGGTTATCCTATAAACTCTCACTCTTCCAGGAAAACAACCATTGGAGCTGCTTCTTACCCACTAAGAAGCGCTCCAGAACCCCATCAAGACTACAACACTTTAAAATAAAGCAACCACAACACAATGAAAATTGTTAAAGGTTAAACTCAGTCTAATCAAACGTGCATTTGCTCAAATGAATGTACATTGAGAAAATAGAATGTAGATTCATTAAAAGCAATGAACATTCTAACAACCAAAGTATAATTGAGCGTATCAATGTACATTTGCACAAAAGATATCAGTGAATATCTACACATAGAATAAAATGTGCATTTTTACAATACTGCCACTGCATCACATTTACATCAGGCAACTAAACATGTATGAAGTAAATACCATTAAAAAACCATGGCCATTCAAGACAAGCAATATTGTAGGCTTATTTCCTCTGCTAAAAAAAATATGGAAAAGGAGACATATTTAGACTCATTCTATGTTCGAATTACGAACAGCCTGGATGAGAATGTATCTGCCTACTTGATATAATCCGATACCTAAGGAATCTTTCTTTATCACATGTGATAAATAGCACCAATTAAGAGTCTTGCCTGAAACAATGTGGCATAACATGCACATTTTAGTGTTCTCCACACCAAATCAGCATTTCCCCTAGTAATTTCAACAGGATTTCCTGCCAAAGTTTACCTATTGAAAATTGTGAGATTCTGATGCTTGTCGCAAAACGTATAATTCAAATATATGCCATAACAGCAGTTAATGCATGTATTCAAATTAACTGGTCCAATTGTAATCTGGGCCTTAGACACTGAAAGTAAAATACTGTAAAGCTTTAAACCAGAGTTAAGGTTACAATAGTGTAGGCTGCAGCACTTAATACATATATTTTGTAGACATTTCCACCAATTAAGGTATTTGTGAATAAAAACATTGAACCCTTTATCTAATTCCAAATGTCCACCATTACTCCAAACATATGACATAATTATATCCATTATTCAGGAAGTTAAGATAACTGGAAAGGACTTCGATTTTTAAAAGCAATGTAACTGATTCCTTTTGGTACTTTTGAGAGCTTTTATTTATAGGTGTTGCGGTACGCAGCCTTAAATTTTCTTGATACCTGTCTTTTCATTTTATAATTATATCATTTGTGTTCTGCGTAGCATTTGCTACAGAATATTTTACTCTTTTGCAGGACCATAAAGGGTCCAGAAACTTAACCATAGTATCAGTCCTTGTAAGATGAAAAGCAGAGATGCCACAGCTGGAATTAGAGCTGGAGCTTTAGTTCCCTGTCAAAGGCAGGTATACTTAGCTATACACAGATGCATATTTGTGCATGTTCTGATATTTCATTTATAAAGTGCTTAAAACTTGTTATGTCAGGATTCTGTATTTTTTGCCGCACCCACTGCGCTTAGGAGTGGTTAGCTAGCAAATAAAACATAAAATAAGTGGTTCAAAAAAGCATATAATTGTCTCTGTATTTTATTAGCCCTGTGTTGGGGATTACTGCCTCCCTCTTCAGGCCTTGAAAAATTATAAAAATGTTACTAGACCCGCAGGTTGTGTAACTTGAATAATCTACTCAAACTAACTAATGTACCTGACCCGTACCTGATCCTAGGCAATTAGTTTACAGTTTCCTTTTTCTTCATTCTCACATACGAGTGCACCTTCAAATATGTGAGTTCAGCATTTTTGCTGCACATGAAAAACTCTTTTGTTTGATTAAATAGACAATATGTTTGCTCCCTGTATAATAAGAATCTAGCCCACATGTAGGGGACAAACAATCCAGGACATCTCTTAGCTTACTAATAGCATTGCCACCAAGGCAGGAATGTTTCTCTGGTTATGTTCAAACACTCACTTTTAATAAATATTACAAAAGCACGATGTGATAGCATACTGTCATTTACAGACAGTAAATTTCCAAGAAATGTCCCAAAACCTTCCCAGTAACTTGAAGCTTTACTGATAAAACTATACAGAGTATTAACAATAATCTGTGAAAATTGGGTTTCAGAAAACATATTTATTTTTTGCACATCACTAAGAGTTCTGATTTGAATTCATCCTTTATTTTTTTTTCATCACACGTAAGTACAAAAAATGGGCTTTCACAACAACTGAAATATATTTTTAAATGTTTGTACAGTTGACTTACTGTGAAGTTAAAGACTGTATGGTGTCAGGTTTTTCCTAACAAACAACATTTAAATAACTCTTTTTACAGCAGGACAGAGAAGTTCACCTTACACAATCCTGGAACCCTGCAGTGAGAAGGGAAATTAATTGCAAGACAAACTGACTTTTGACCTCTGTCTCTCAACATAAAGCAAATGTGACAACATAACAAGATTCAAAGGGTTTTTTATTGCTCCTTTACTTTCTGACTGAACAGAACAACTGTTCATTGTCAACTCGGTAGAAGGGGCGAGGAGGACCTAAAAAAAGCTCAGCCTGCTAAAAAAATGACTCGCCATATCATGTGGTAGGGTACATTGTTCAAAGCCTGCTCTTGTTGCAGAGGAACCCTGCTATTTATTTGGAGATGGGGCGAGATCTAATGAGAACAGGTTTCATCCCATGCTGCTGCAATCACATCTGTGCCACAAATACGTTTTCCTTGAAAAGGAAACAATTAGGCAGGGTGGAGCAGACAGAAGGGGCACCTTAAGTGATGACAACAAAAAAGAACTATCCCTCACTGTAAACTTGTTTATGAGGTGTGAAGAATGCT
This sequence comes from Pleurodeles waltl, assembly GCF_031143425.1. Classification (NCBI taxonomy): domain Eukaryota; kingdom Metazoa; phylum Chordata; class Amphibia; order Caudata; family Salamandridae; genus Pleurodeles; species Pleurodeles waltl. Next base: position 440,134,783 of record NC_090444.1, on the reverse strand, counting down.
TTACCTTGATTTACCTGGCCAGGCCAAGCTGGTGGTTCCCAGCCTAGCCCACCGCAAGTGACGGGGTGAGTAGGAAATTGGGCCTAATGCTCTTTCAGCCCAATGATCAAACGAGGAGAATGATAGTTTGAATATCAGGGAAGCATCGGGCAATTATTTTGCTTCCAGTGGGTCACAGACGATGAGATAGTCACTCATCAGTGCTGTCTTACTACCAAGAATGAAAGTGAGAATCCTATACATGACAGTCATATAAAAGAAACTAAGTTCTCATTTCGATGTCCAGGCAATTCTTGTGGTGTGCCCTATGCAAGCAAAGAAAATCCTGGGCATAGATACACTAACTGCTACACAGCAAACGAATCAGCCCTGCTGACAGTACTCCACGTACTTAACACATACTTGCAACCAGTGGTTGAAGTGGGCGGAATCAGAGGGGCACGACGTGCCCTTACTTTTATGAAACACTGCTCTCCTAATTTTGTAAAAAGACAACCATCCTGGGACGCTTAATTCCGACGGTTTAAATGCCTCAGCTGAAGTGTCATTCAGTGAGTCTCCTGTGTGGTGAAAGCAAAGCCGGGCAGACATCTAAAAGTGCCTTCATGCCAGGGTGCCTGCTTGCCAATGTGCGCTACATGTTAATCTGCAAATGTATAGGATACTATGCAGCTGGTACTCGCTTTAATTGACATAACCACTCCAAGAATTGTGATGATAAAGATGTATTCTTTTTGAGTGGTAGTGCAAAGAGTTAGCTGGACTGTGAAGTGCGTGCTTTTAACTGTAAATGTATTTATATCATGCTTACTAGACCGGGAAGTGTAGCAAGGACAGTAATGTAAAAAAATGGCACTACGTACACTCTGGTTATTACTAAAATCCATATTTTGGAAGAACCATTTTATCTTAAACATTTTGGAAAATTTGTAGCAGTCCATCTTATACTGTGTGTAGTGCAAGTTTAAAATAATTAATTACATATTTACAGTGCTTTATGTCTGTGACTTCGTAGCACTAAAAATACATCTCACTTTTCTCGACTGCAGCAACCAAGATTTAAACCTGTGGCTCTCCGGTTACACACAGACCTCTGCAGTGCATTAACTAATGGGATTTTATAATTTACTATAATGCATTTCCCAATCGGTATCAACTTGTATTATTTATTTTTCAATTAAGCTGCACGCTATTTTATATGTAGCTACCTGAGGCTGAAAGACCCAAAAATAATCCTTACAGAATATTTTCTTTTTTTAGCCATACTTTTTTTTAATGCACTTCGACCACTGCTTACAACTCAACAATGACTGCAATATGGAGCACTCCTCTTGTAGATGACTACGGCAGACGTGTAAGGAAGTCAGGGAAACGAAATAAAAACACGACCACTTATGATTTGAACCCGTTGACCGATTTAAGAACGTCTGTTGGCAAAGGTTATATCATAAATATCATAAACAACATTCCTATCGGACAAAACACTCGAGAAAAATTATTCGTTTTCCGCTGAAAAATACATTAACAGTGCTATGCAGTAAAGTCCCGTTTGTACGGCTGTTTATTGTTGTATGTACTGCTAGTAACTACGCTTCATCTTGGTGACTGCTGCAGAGATGTACCAAACCAATAAGCAGGTTCAGCAGACCAATAACGTGAAAACATAACAAGTACTACTTGAGCAATGAAAAAAGAGGTTACTGCTGTAGCAAAATCAGCACCACTTACTAAACTGATCACTCTCTGAACCATCATCTGACGTGTGGGCAGTTATACCTTCTACAGCGCGTTCCTGTTTGTTATCATTCGCCCAAAGTAACGAATATACTTTTTTTTTTAACTGTCAGTTGCATATCATTGATATAGCTACTGCATCTCACTGTATAGCACTGATCTCGCAGACTTTTATATGGAACTATTGCAAAATCTCATTAAATAAGACGGAGAGGACTTTCTCCATTCATAGCCATAAAGCATACCAAAAGGAGAATGTTTACAAAGCTGCTTGCAAAGGTGATCTTGCCGGTCGGCGTGGCATAAGCAAGAGCTAATGTGACAGAAGGAACCAAAGAAAGAACAAAGTGACCACTTGTCCGCTACTTACACGGACCGTCAGTAAATTCCTTGCAATGCTCGGGGCCTGTTGCAGATCTTTTAACGCATGCCATTTCTCCTTACTTTTAGCATTTCCGCGTCCCATAACAACCAATCCCACGGCTGAATATATTCTTGAAGCCGTCTGTGAAGTGACAGACAAATGCTAATATCTAAAGTGATTTAGGATTGGAGCATTGGTGGCGTTTTAGCCAATGGTAGTGCGCGGTAGAATTCCGAAGTGCTAATTGGCTGTGGAGTCGGAATGTTACTCTCTTGGAGCAGTTTTTAGGTCGAGGCTTTGGCGAAAACTTCAAACAATCCATTGTGGCTGCTCGGTCTTAGGTGCGTGCGTCTCACGCTGTCCTGCTGTCCCAAGTTTGGTACACTCTACACAGCCAACTACCAAGGGTACTTCACCTAAGAAGATAAATACATATCAATGATAGGGCTGTACCCAAAGGAAAAAAAATACAGCATATCATTCCAATTGTGCTATTAAAGCTTCTTTACATAGTTCCAAAAATAACTTCATTTTTCCATAAAATCAAAATCGTCTCAACCAATGTGTTCTGTACAATAGTGAACAACAGAATTAGGAAAGAAAGGCCCAATCACCAACACTACACAATATCAACGTCATGCGCAGGATATGAACAGGAACATCCTGCACTACGGCCGGGAGACAGACTTAACCTGAAGCAATAGATGGCGGAGGGCACGGTAGGCAGAACCTGCGCTTGGTCTCTTGCACTTCACCCCCACTTGTAATGTTGACAAAGTTACTGAAAGTTTGGACGGCGATAGTTGTGATGCCGGTCCTGGGGAAAAGGAGTTGGGGTATTGGGGAAATTGTTTTGTTCACTATTGTTTTGACCTCCAGGGAAGTATCTACTCAACCACATCCACTGATGCACAAGGGCACCCCTTTGCTGGTTCACAGAGGCGTGTGGCGGGGGAGGGAGGACAGGTATTACTCGCTTAAGAACAACTTATGGAGCGCCCCCTAACGTATAGGTTCCTAACTTGGATTGTCAGGGGTTGAATAGCATACATAAGAGATATAAAGGTCCACTCCCAACTTAAAAGATAGCTGTTATCCAGGAAACACATCTTACAGGCCCGGAGGTTAAGGCTATACCCAAAAGATGGCTCGGACAGATATACGCCACAACCTACTCAGCGTATGCCAGAAGGGTCCTCGTGTGAATTCGACCGGGAGTCCCTTTCCGAAAAACAAATTAAATAATAGACAAAGAGGGCCGCTATGTTCTGGTATCTGGGAAATTAGAGGGCAGAGATATTACACTAGGGGGGGATCTACGTACCTGATCAGGAGCAGGGCGCCTTCCTGACATCGCTATCAAATGCACTGGGGCCACATCTCACACAGGCAACCATCATCGGCGGCGATTTTAATTGTGTTGCTGATACAGAGCTTGATAGATCACACCCCGCTACAACGTTCCCCCACATATAGGTCGGCTAAGGCACTCACAATCTGGCAACAGCACTGGGGTTTCACAGATTGTTGGAGACACCTCTACCCCGAAGAGCGGGACTACTCCTTTTACTTCCACCGCCTGCATGTCTGACTTGATGTTTTTTTGGCATCACCTGAAGTCAATAGTACAGCATTGGCAGCATGGTACCTATGCCGCACGGTTTTGAACCATAGCTCTTTATTACTTATGCTAGCCTGGCAAAGGGAACGCCCCCGAATACTGGACTGGCGACTTGAGGATGGCGCCTTCCGGAAATCGATTGGTGTAAGGAAATGCCTTCCTTGGCATGGTTACTCCCTGACTTTTTGCCTTTTGTTGATGCCAGTTATGATTGAAAGTGTACTGGGACCTTGCTAACCAGGCCCCAGCAACAGGGTTCTTTCCCTAAACTGTACCTTTGTTCCCACAATTGGCACAGCCCTGGCACACAGAGAAGTCCCTTGTAAATTGTACCTCTGGTACCAAGGGCCCTGTGGCCAGAGAAGGTCGCTAAGGGCTGCAGCATGTCTTATGCCACCCTGAGGATCCCTCACTCAGCACATCCACACTGCCTCACAGCTTGTGTGTGCTGGTGGGGAGAAAATGACTACGTTGACATGGCACTCGCCTCAGAGTGCCATGCCCTCAACCCACTGTCTGTGGCATAGGTAAGTCACCCCTCTAGCAGGCCTTACAGCCCTAAGGCAGGGTGCACTATACCACAGGTGAGGGCATAAGTTCATGAGCAGTACGCCCCTACAGTGTCTAAGCAAAACCTTAGACATTGCAAGTGCAGGGTAGCCATAAAGAGTATATGGTCTGGGAGTCTGTCAATTACGAACTACACAGATCCATAATGTCTACACTGAAATCTGGGAAGTTTGGTATCAAACTTCTCAGCACAATAAATGCACACTGATGCCAGTGTGGGATTTATTGTAAAATACCTCCAGAGGGCATCTTAGAGATGCCCCCTGAATACCAGTCCAACTCCTAGTGCTAGGCTGACCAGTTTCTGTCAGCCTGCCACAACCAGGCAAGTTTCTGGCCACATGGGGTGAGTGCCTATGTCACTCTGTGGCCAGGAACAAAGCTTGTACTGGGTGGAGGTGCTTCTCACCTCCCCTTGCAGGAACTGTAACACCTGGTGGTGAGCCTCAAAGGCTCATGCCTTTTGTTAAAGCACCCCAGGGCATCCCAGCTAGTGGAGATGCCCGCCCCCTCCGGCTACTGCCCCCACTTTTGGCAGCAAGGCTGGAGTTGATAATGAGAAAAACAAGGAGGAGTCACCCACCAGTCAGGACAGTCCCTAAGGTGTCCTGAGCTGAGGTGACCCCTGCCTTTAGAAATCCTCCATCTTGAGTTTGGAGGATTCCCCCAATAGGAATATGGATGTGCCCCTCTCCCCTCAGGGAGGAGGCACAAAGAGGGTGTAGCCACCTAAAGGACAGTAGCCATTGGCTACTGCCCCTCAGACCTAAACACCCCCCTAAATTTAGTATTTAGGGGCGACCCTGAACCCAGGAAATCAGATTCCTGCAACCTACAACAAGAATAAGGACTGCTGACCTGAAATCCCGCAGAGACAACAGAGACGACAACTGACTTGGCCCCAGCCCTACCGGCCTGTTTCCAGACTCAAAGAACCTGCACAGCATCTCATCCGACAGGGACCAACGACCTCTGAGGACTCAGGGGACTGCCCTGAACCTGAGGGACCTAGAAACTTCTGAGAACAGCAGCACTGTTCAAAAACTGCAACAACTTTGCAACTTTAAAGCAACTTTTAAAGAACTCTCTCTTCCCGCCGGAAGTATGAGACATTTCTTACTCTGCACCAATGCCCCCGGCTCGAGTTCAGGAGAATCAACACCACAGAGAGGACTCCCAGGCGACTACGACGACATGAGTACCCTGAGTCGACCCCCCCTGCGGCCCCACAGCGACGCCTGCAGAGAGGATCCAGAGGCTCCCCCTGACTGCCTGGTAACAAGGAACCCGACGCCTGAACCAAGCACTGCACCCGCAGCCCTCAGGACCGAGAGGAACCACCCACCAGTGCAGGAGTGACCAGCAGGCGGTCCTCATCCTAGCCCAGTCGGTGGCTGGCCGAGAAGCCCCCCTGTGCCCTGCCTGCATCGCCTAAGTGACCCCAGGGTCCCTCCATTGCCTTCAATAGCAAACCCGACACCTACTTTGCCTACTGCACCCGGTCGCCCTTGTGCCACTGATGGTGTGTTTTGTGGGCTTGTGTGTGTATGTGTGTCCCCACTGCTCTACAAAAAAACCCTGGTCTGCTCCCCAAGAACGAAGGTACTTACCTGTAAGCAGACTAGGACCGGAGCACCCCTGTTCTTCATAGGCACTTATGTGTTTTGGGCCCACCTTTGACCTCTGCACCTGACCAGCTCTGTGTTGCTGGTGCTATGTTTTGGGGTTGCCTTGAACCCCCAGCGGTGGGCTGCCTTTGCTTTACTTACCTGCGAAACCTAACCAAACTTACCTACACCAGGAACTGTTGATTTTTGCAGTGTCCACTTTTAAAATAGCTTATTGCCATTTTACCAAAACCGTGCTACTGCTTTGAATCAAAGTTCTATACTTACCTGTGTGAATTACCTTGCATTTTATGTACTTACTTCAAATCTTGAATCTTGTGGTTCTAAAATAAATTAAGAAAATATATTTTTCTATATAAAAACTATTGGCCTGGAGTTATGTCTTTGAGTGTGTGTTCCTCATTTATTGCCTGTGTGTGTACAACAAATGCTTAACACTACCCTCTGATAAGCCTACTGCTCAAACAATAGATGGAGGGACACATTAATAAAATGGGCCGAAGCAGAAGGACGGGCCCTACACCAAGAGGCAGCAAGGGGCTTCAAGGAAATGGGACTATTTGCTAGGTTGTTTAAAAGAACCAGACACCGAAACAGGGGACATGCCCTCCCCTCCCAGTGAGCCCGACAATGATGAAGAGCACAACCAGAATAGAAATGAAGAACCTTGCCTCTGAACTCAAACAGTCAGTACAGGGGATCCCGAAAAAGCCAGCGTGGAAAACACAGGAAGGGGAGCAGATATGGGGAGGGGGAGCAGGGGGAGGTAGTTCTAACAAGATGTTGCTTGTGCCTGTTCTTGTTTTCAAACAAATGTTTTTTTTTTTTTTTAAATATATATATTTTTAGAATAGCCTTTCTTGCTGGCAGCCTTCGGAAAAATTAATATTGGCCTGAGATTTTGTGCCTTTGTCCAACCCCTGTATGAACTTCCATGGGCCGCTATGTGGATGAATGGGGCAATTTCTCGCCATTTTTCAATATGGCGAGGTACAAGTCAGGGACGTCCCCCTTCCTCCCCTCCTATTTGCGCTGGCTGTCAAGCCACTGGCAGAATGGATAAGCATTGACGTCCAGATATGGGGAATTCCAAGACATCTGGATCACACAAACCACATAGCGCTCTATGTAGATGATGCTCTCTTATACGTTCAACACCGAGAGCATACCATTCCCCGCCTAATGTGGATCCTTACTGAAAAACACTGAAGAGTCTGTCCTCAACATGAACTGGAATAAATTGGTGGCCCTTCCCAAGAACTGCTCACTAGACAAGGCAGGGAAGGCCTTGTATGGCCCCCTGCTGTCAGACTCCACCTTTGACTACCAGGGGATTCATGTTATTCTGGACCCGGTACACTTCTGGGACCTTAAGGTTTAGCCAATGCTCTGCCAGCTTGCTTCCAGCTTTATGCCTGGGGTAAGCTCTCGCTCTTCATAATGGGCCGTGGGGCCCTCTTTAAAATGATCACCCTGCTCGATTGATTGTACCTTCACCAAATTACCCACATGCCCTCGAGTGGGAGGGGGCATCTTCACCTCACTTCAAGCTACTATCACTAATTATGAAAGTGACATTCAATAAATGTGTGCAAAACCCATATGTTAGTGGGCTTGGATTGGCAGACATTGGCGTTATTATCAGGCCTCACAATTATTGCCTATAAACGACTAAATGGACGCAGACAGGGAGAACTCTTCCATCCAGTTGGCGGTGACCTGGGCAAGAGTGCCAGCGCTCCTTACACAATTATATGGCCACCGGGTATCCAAAGATTTACTCAAGGTCACAAGAGTCAGGATTGCTTGCTGGCACTGTGCATTGAAGAACATGTAATAGCATGGGACGTGAATATGAAATTGTTCACAAAGCAAATGCCTCTCTGGCATGGGATGTGGTTGCTGGAGATTCCTCAGCTATGCAGATTTGTTGGGTGGGAAATTATGGGGATCTTCACATTAGGAGACGTTTGGGAGCCTTCACACATTAAATCCTTCAGACAACTGCAAAAGAATTTGCATTTAATTAGTTGCATTTTCTTTTTGAGATCTCTAGATCAGACATGCTCTGTAGAAATCCTCTGGGAATCTTAAAGACGTCCCAGGCTTTAACCCGCTAGAATCTAAACTGTTATTAGGTAAGGACCACAGCACCCAAGCACAAGTATATAAAGCAAGTTAAGTAATTCACTGATATATGGTAATAGAAGAACAGTCTTTGGTGCAAAATGAGATTGAAGCAAGGTCTTTTTCTCTTTCATTGTAACCTCTTATGTTTACTTGTATCAAGGGAAGTTCCTTCCAACTTAGTTCATTTTTGTAGAACTATTGGAAACACATTCCTTTTTCCATGGTACAGTCCATGTAGTCCATGTACTTACAGTACATACAATAACAGCCCTTAGTAGGTCCAATATAAAAACAGCCAAAACGTGTTTCGTCACAAAGTGACTTTTTCAATGCTGCGAAAAGATGGATACATATACTTACAGGAGAACACAGTTAAAATGTACGGACATTACAAAGTACCATGCAAGGCAAAACGAAATAATTTGAGATGATGTTGTGCGCCAATCATAAGTGTGTATTGTGCCAATAATTCCTTAATTACAAGGAAGATACTAGTGCCAAAATAGGTAAGTCCTAAAACTAAGTAGTGAAGTGAATTTTCATAAGAGGCATGCCATGGTTGTGTTTACAACCACAACCAAAGTAAAAGAAAAATAATCTTATACCCGATGTGAGGATGCAATAAAGTAAATTAGGGCTCACTATTGGTTAACGTCAACCTTCCCGAAAGTGCGAAGCGATAAGTCCCTATGTACTAGGATCCCTCATGTGTGAATGTGCTGGAATAAACGATGTAACAGTGGGTTAATAACCTCAAATAGAGTAATAAACTGTAAGGGGTCTATGATCATTATCCAAGTTGAGATAAAGAAGTAAAATAAAATCTGCAAGAATAAGAAATAAAATACTTGTATAAGTACCTGTGTTATAGAAGTGTGTATGGGAAACCAGAAAAAATGTGGTCCAATGGTAGTCCGTTCTGTACTGTTGCCTAAGTGGTCAAGTTCCAAAGTTCCAAACATTTACAGTACGTGTAGTTATTCATAAGACAATGATAAGTCCCTACCATTTTTTGTCTAGAATCTAAACTATTGCTGGAGCGGCAAGAGGGTGGAGTAATTTCCCCTATCTACAGGGCACTCATAGTCAATGTGTCAGAATTGATGCAGACACTTAGGGAATGATGAAAGAGTGACCTAGGTCCTTTGGAAGAGGAGGACTGGATTAAGGCAAAAATGGCTGGAAGGGAGCTAGTGATACTAGCAAGGCTTCATCTTATCCAGTTTAAATATTTTCATTAAATATATTTCACACCAACATGCTTTCACAAAATGGGAGGAGCCTCACATTGGCTTGCACCAAATGAGGGGGTGCTGAAGGTACATTTCTGCATATGCTATGGGAGTGCCCAGCTATATCTAGATACTGGCCAAGGATACATGCACGATTGGTTGAAGTTGAAGGCATACCTACTGAGGCTAATTCCTGCATGGCTTTATTAGGGGTTATGTCAGAGTAGGATGGGAACTAGGCTGGGAAGAAACTGATCCCAATGGGACTGATGATCGCCAAAAGGGAGATAACATGGAAACAGAGATCGGTGTCTATCCCAACTATGGCAGAATGGACTCAGTTGATGAACTTTGGCACAGCTGTGTAAGAAACGGCCTATCTGGTGGCGGGGATGCCTGAGGAAACATTAAGAATGTGGTCTCCATGGCTAAGCACAATGGAATAGCTGATGAATGGGATCACTGCCACGGGTGGAGGTGGGGTCAAGAAAGACAGCTATCCTATATACTCGGGAGGATGGTTGAGGCTGAATGATGTCTGGAGGAGGGAGGGAGGGTAAGCTGCAATGTTGTTTTCTGTATGCTGTTTTCATGCAATGAAAACTAATAAAAAGAGTTGTTAAAAACAATCTCTCATCAGCATTCAAAGCAACAGCTGTAGATGTATAACACAATATGAAACATTCTCAAACAAAGACTAATTTTTACAAATGGGATCTCTAGTTGACAGTCAGTTTACACCCTGTCCAAGTAGGGACCCTCACACTAGTCAGGGTAAGGGAGATACCCAGCTCAGATAACCCCTGCTCACCCCCTTGGTAGCTTGGCATGAGCAGTCAGGCTTATCTCAGAAGAAATGTGTAAAGCATTTGCACATAACACACAGTAATACAGTGAAAACACTACAAAAGGACACCACATCAGTTTTTAGGAAAATACCCAATATTTATCTGTGTAATACAAAACCAAAACTAGAGAAATCCAACATATGGTATTAAAGATATGAATTTTGCAAGAATTACTTAAAAATACAGTTCCTTGACGTCGATAGCTACGCTAGGGCTATCAAAGCGTCGTCAACAACAAATCCAACAGTTAAGGTCGGCCGTGGCATCGCGGGCCAGCTATGGTGACGGTGAGACTCGCAAACAGTACCTTGGAAATGTAGGGCCTCGTGATCGTTGTGATGAGGTCCAGAATGAAGTATTGGTTCTGGAGGTCTGTGCAGGGGTCGTTGGGCCCTTGAAGTCACACACGTTGCAGATCGAAGTCCAGGCTGATGAAGTCATGAGTGCTGGCGGCGACGGGGCTGCAGTGCAAAGCGGGACAATGCGACGTGCAGTGCCCATAGTTCACTGTGCAGGCAGCAGCTAGGTGATGGCATCCTATGGTGTCAGAGAGACCAGGGCTGCGGTGGAAAGCAGGGTGGTGCCTTGTGAGATGTCTCTAGGTGGCGGTGCAGGCAGCTGTGGTGCTGTTAGGTCCAAGGCAGTGGTACGACGGGGCGGGCTCTGTGCTGCACCCATGGGTCGCTGTGCAGATAGGGGTATCTGTTGACGTTGCCGGAGTTAATGGTGCTGGCATTGGTGGGCCATGGCTGCAGTGCAGGACAGGACGGTTCTTCATGTACCTCAGGAGCGGTGTCCTCATGCCCATGTGCAAGCAGCGGCATCGGTGTCAGCGTAGAGCATCATTGTTGGGAATACCAAGGCTGCGGTGTGAGCAAGGTGATGCGGAGTGCGGGGCCCACAAGTCAATGTGCAAGCAGAGGCTTAGTGGTGGCATCAGGTGTTGCGAAGCAGGTCACGGTGAAGGAAGCAATGTCGTTGGTGGTATTTACTTCTGTTGCAGCACAAAACACACAGTTACCAGTGCTGTAGGCACATTAACCTGAAGTCTATCCCTGAGACTTCCAACAGGAGGCAAGCTCTACTTCAAGCCCTTGGAGAAACTTCACAAACAGGATACACAGCAAAGTCGAGTCTTTGTCCTCCTTAAGGCAAAGGCAGCAACTGCAGGCCAAACCAGCAAAGCAGACACAGCAAAGGGGCAGTACACCTCCTCCAGCTGTTCAGCTCTTCTCCTTGGCAGAGGTTACTCTTAATCTAGAAGTGTTCTAAAAGTCTGGGGTTTTGGGTCCACTACTTATTCCCATTTCTGCCTTTGATGTAGGTAAACTTTAAAGGAAAGTCTCTGTTGTTCATAAGGCCCTACCTTGCCCAGGCCTAGCCCCAGACACACTCCAGGGGGTCAGAGACTGCATTGTGTGAGGTCATCCACAGCCCTTTCAGGCGCAGGTGTCAGCTCCTCCCTCCCCACTCTAGCCCAGGAAGACTCATCAGGATATGCAGGGCACACCTCAGCTCCCTTTGTGTCACTGTCTAGAGGGAATTCACAAACAGCCCAACTGTTAGTCTGCCCCAGATGTGGATTCCAAAGGCAGGCAGAGGCACAGAATGATTAAGCAAGAAAACACCCACTTTCTAAAAGTGGCATTTTCAAACAGCCGATCTTAAAACCTACTCTACCAAAAGATGTATTTTTAAATTGTAAGTTCAGAGACCCCAAACTCGACATTTCTACCTGCTCCCAATTGGAAACTGCACTTAAAAGATATTAAAAGGCAGTCCCCATGTTAACCTATGGGAAAGATAGACCTTGCAATAGTGAAAACTGAATTTGGCAGTATTTCACTATCAGGACATGTAAAACAACAGTACATGTTCTACCTTTTTAATACATTGCACCCTGACCATGGGGCTACCTATGGCCTACCTTAGGGGTGACTTGCATGTAGTAAAAGGGAAGGTTTGGGCCTGGCAAGTGGGTACACTTGGCAGATAGAATTGGCAGTGAAAGACTGCACACACAGACAATGCAGTGGCAGGTCTGGGGCATGTTTACATGGCTACACATGTAAGTGGCACAATCAGTGCTGCAGGCCTACTAATAGCATTTGATTTACAGGACCTGGGCATACATAGTGCACTTTACTAGGGACTTACGAATAAACCAAATATGCCAATCATGGATAAACCAATCCTCAATACAATTTACACTGGGAGTACTTGCACTTTAGCACTGATCTGCAGTAGTAAAGTGCGCAGAGACAATAGATCAGCAAAAACAGACCTGAAAAAATAGGAGAAAGAAGGCAAAAAGTTTGGGGATAAACCCGCAAAAAGGCCATTTCCAACACTAATACACTACTGTGTTAGCAAGCCTACATCGGAACTTTCAGCGGAAGTGTCCTTCAGAAAAATACATCAAGAACATGATGGAAAGTTTCATTCACAATACATGTTCTCTAAGGAAAATAATCAGTAGCATCACATTGTGTTGTGCTCTGCGAAAACTGTGGGGAAGAGAAGACTCACAGGGGGACATTGATTTGGAGGGGGGATGAGCAGGAGTAGGATGAATGAAACACTAGAAAGTGCATTCATTTTATTAAAAATTGTGTCTTCAGAAAACTTTGCCTTAGCTAAACTACCTTAATAATCCCACTTTCAAACATTTCTAATAATTTGTTTTAAGTGCAACATCATTCATTCATCGGCTATGACTATTTATCCTAAAAATCATTAATATGCACTAATAAGTTATCACCCAAACTGGCATTTGAAAAATCTTTAACAGGGATGCGACTTTACCACCAGACAATACGTTCCAGACAATACTTTTGTCACACATTGTAGGTTGAATAATTTGTCAGAAAACAAATCAAATTTTGGTGTGGGGGTTCTGAAATCAGTTTTGCATTCAATTGTTAATTTTCACATTTACTAATGAGTTTATATTGTTTTCTTTTTCGCATTAAAGATGCATTAAATGTATGGGTGTGCATTATAGGGTTATTAGGGATCTGTAGTCTTTTCTGTATAGAGTAAAAGGTTTTTTTTCTTTGGTATATCTCAAAATGCAATGACTGGGATGAGGGATGTGGAGGTAATGCCACGATTACTTACCGCAATTTTCATTACTCTTAGGCCTACTCATCACAGTCATTACAATCCCTCCCAACCTCCCTCCTTGGCCTCAGAGATAGTCTTGGAAATACAGGGAGTGCAGAATTATTAGGCAAATGAGTATTTTGACCACATCATCCTCTTTATGCATGTTGTCTTACTCCAAGCTGTATAGGCTCGAAAGCATACTACCAATTAAGCATATTAGGTGATGTGCATCTCTGTAATGAGAAGGGGTGTGGTCTAATGACATCAACACCCTATATCAGGTGTGCATAATTATTAGGCAACTTCCTTTCCTTTGGCAAAATGGGTCAAAAGAAGGACTTGACAGGCTCAGAAAAGTCAAAAATAGTGAGATATCTTGCAGAGGGATGCAGCACTCTTAAAATTGCAAAGCTTCTGAAGCGTGATCATCGAACAATCAAGCGTTTCATTCAAAATAGTCAACAGGGTCGCAAGAAGCGTGTGGAAAAACCAAGGCGCAAAATAACTGCCCATGAACTGAGAAAAGTCAAGCGTGCAGCTGCCACGATGCCACTTGCCACCAGTTTGGCCATATTTCAGAGCTGCAACATCACTGGAGTGCCCAAAAGCACAAGGTGTGCAATACTCAGAGACATGGCCAAGGTAAGAAAGGCTGAAAGACGACCACCACTGAACAAGACACACAAGCTGAAACGTCAAGACTGGGCCAAGAAATATCTCAAGACTGATTTTTCTAAGGTTTTATGGACTGATGAAATGAGAGTGAGTCTTGATGGGCCAGATGGATGGGCCCGTGGCTGGATTGGTAAAGGGCAGAGAGCTCCAGTCCGACTCAGACGCCAGCAAGGTGGAGGTGGAGTACTGGTTTGGGCTGGTATCATCAAAGATGAGCTTGTGGGGCCTTTTCGGGTTGAGGATGGAGTCAAGCTCAACTCCCAGTCCTACTGCCAGTTCCTGGAAGACACCTTCTTCAAGCAGTGGTACAGGAAGAAGTCTGCATCCTTCAAGAAAAACATGATTTTCATGCAGGACAATGCTCCATCACACGCGTCCAAGTACTCCACAGCGTGGCTGGCAAGAAAGGGTATAAAAGAAGGAAATCTAATGACATGGCCTCCTTGTTCACCTGATCTGAACCCCATTGAGAACCTGTGGTCCATCATCAAATGTGAGATTTACAAGGAGGGAAAACAGTACACCTCTCTGAACAGTGTCTGGGAGGCTGTGGTTGCTGCTGCACGCAATGTTGATGGTGAACAGATCAAAACACTGACAGAATCCATGGATGGCAGGCTTTTGAGTGTCCTTGCAAAGAAAGGTGGCTATATTGGTCACTGATTTGTTTTTGTTTTGTTTTTGAATGTCAGAAATGTATATTTGTGAATGTTGAGATGTTATATTGGTTTCACTGGTAATAATAAATAATTGAAATGGGTATATATTTTTTTTTGTTAAGTTGCCTAATAATTATGCACAGTAATAGTCACCTGCACACACAGATATCCCCCTAACATAGCTAAAACTAAAAACAAACTAAAAACTACTTCCAAAAATATTCAGCTTTGATATTAATGAGTTTTTTGGGTTCATTGAGAACATGGTTGTTGTTCAATAATAAAATTAATCCTGAAAAATACAACTTGCCTAATAATTCTGCACTCCCTGTAGAAGGACTTGGAGAATGCTAGTTTTTATATAGCACTCAGGAGGGTGGGTTGAGCTTCTTTTCAGAATTTTCCTGCATTCTTTTTTTCTGTCTCAGAGGTGGATTCACTTCACAATGTAATGACTGTGACGACAACGAGTAGGACTAAGAGTAATGAAGATTACTGTAAGTATTGGGAGCAGCTACGTATGACCAGTATTTTCTTTCCAAGGAAGGTGGTAATCCTAACTGTAGGGGGAGAGTACACAAGGAAGAAAACTTGAAAACTCGTGCACTCTCATGGAGTGCTTAGTCCAAAGGAAAAAAAAGGAGTGCTTGAAAAGCAAGCAGAAAAAGAACAGAAACCAGCCAATCAAAAGAGGTATTAAAGAGAAAATGCTCCATGGGAGGCAGCGCTGGAAAGCAGGGGGATTCCGTTGGATCCCTGTTGCGGCAGCTATTTCTGGCCCAAGGAAACAACTATTTCTGATCAAGAAAAGTATGTTGAATTTGTCCTAGAGTCATTTTTCGACACTGGGACATAATTCACATGTTGTCTGCTTTAACCTGCAGGTATTGAGGGAGCTTTATTTTAATATCCAGCAGGGTACAAACAAAGAACTGATTTAAAGAGCCATCAGGCTCTCCTTTGTTCCCACGCACCACCCTGGCTGGGAGCCATCTGAAGCCTAACACCCAGAGGCCAATGAGACCAATGCAATGGAAGGAAGCAAAGGTGCACAACCTGTTACCACTTTACAAGTACTTAAGAGCAACTACTTGTGGCAAGTTGTTAACTTTGTTGGACCCCCTAGGAAAGAAATGCGCTTGCACTGTAAGAATGCAAGATTTACATGTCTGTATGAGTAGTTACATAAATATTGATTTAAATGCCACATATTTTTATAATGAATTCTTTTATCGCACTCATTGTCCAAGCTTAGGGTTTCAGGGCTCTTTACATCACACACCGAGGACCAATGAATCACACATGTGTGCAAATCAATGTACATGAAATGTTATATAAGACAATGACGGGCATAAGGTGTAGGAATCACATATCATCCATACTTGCAGACATTAAATGCTAAGAGTGAATGATCAGGAGAAGTCAGAATATACAACGTAACACAATGATTTGGTAGTCAGTACTAACAAGACTTTATTACTTCTCAAAGGAATCCTTCTTAGCATTTATAGCATAACAGATTGAGAAAAAAAGCTTCTTAATGCCGATAAATAGATTGCTGTGCTATATTAGAAGGGAATCAACTTATGAACTGGAAGTAACGAAATGACCTCAGTGTCAAAAGCAGTATCTCACTTACCTCCCAAAATAAAATACAAATCTTTGATGTTATGAGTCTAAACTCTGACAAAACAAAGAACTTCCCTACAGCTGTATTAACCACTCGAGTTTAAATACCTCTATTATAATTGCTTTAAAACTGCTGGGCACACAATGATCTCTGCAGCAGATATCTTAAGCCTGTAATATATTTTAAAATGTAGCCTCTTTGTGACTAATTACAACAATTAGTACAGATTTACTGCCACATATGGCAACTTCTTTGCAGCAGTTTTTTTAAAATGTGTAAATCACTCGCCTCTTGTGACTTGAACCCCCTTTCCTCTGCCACAACTTGACCCCAAATGTACGGGTTCCCAGAGTAAATGTTTTCCATTTCCAGGACTGATACGCGGTACAAACACGAGATTGAGTCACTGAGAAACAAGAAGCAGGCAAATGAGGGTGAGTGAAACGACAAGCCTGTGATGGGCAAGCTCCAATATTTTATACGCCCAATGCAAATTGTGCGGATTGAAGAGAGGAGCACTACTTGACCCTGTTCATATCCTCTTGTTTATGGAAAAACAAATTTAACAGTCCTAGCCATACGAGGTCTGTCTCTCTTTTTTTCCTGAATATAAACAAGATAGATACTAATCCTGAAATTGACTCGCTGTGAAGGCAAAAGTCTGTATGATTTCCATCGGTTCAGGAGCGTTAGGTCAAGGCTCTTTCAGTGCCATCCTTAGTGATCGGTTATGCTTACCCACTTTCCTGGTGTAGGAAGACTTCTCCGGATGATACTGGTCTGGCACCTATTACATTATTTCATCCCAGGTCCCCCGGAGTGTCTTTCGGTAGAATGGCCGAGGCGTCCTGGGACAAAAAAGATGCACTACCAGATGTAAATTCATGGTCGGAAAGGACTTCCGAGGGGTGTGATGATCCCGGGCCGTGTCCATGCAGGGATGCTGCGATGTCCACTGCTTGCCGCATTTCCTGCAGTGCTTGCGTACGTGGCAGTGCCACATTTGTCATCGGTCTCCTGGTTCTCCATTGCGTTCTGGTGCATGAGCAACTTGGATTTCTTGTGGTCTTTGCTGTGGCTGGGTCCATCGATTCTAACCATTCCCACACTTGCTGCAGTGAGGTGAAAATAAGAACTTCATTGTTCAGGTCCACCCTTAGTTTGGCTGGAAATAGCATAGTATATTCGATTCATCGATACCGGAGCTGTTTTTTGCCGTCTGCAAAGGAAGCCCTTTGTCTCTGAGTGTCCCTGGTGAAGTCCGGGAAGATGGTGGTCCCCTATCTTAATCTCTCCCCTAAGTCTTGCCTGGGTAAGGATGTGATCACTGTCCTGAATTGGAGCAGCTTGTCGACCTCTGGTCGTGGTCTTGCCCCTGGCGGCGGGGGCCTCGCCGGTACTCTGTGGGCACGCTCAGTCATGAAATATGGAGACAATCCTTCAGGAGCCACTTCCTTGTGTATCCAGTGTTCTAAAAATGTTGTCATATTTGTTGCACACTGTTCAACTTTTTCTGGAAGACCCACTACTTTGTGCCCTGTTTTCCGCATCTCTAGGGTTTTAACACAAGACATTATTTGGGATATATTCTTTGTTAGCTGTTCCAAAGACCTTTCGTTTGTGGCGACTCTGTCCGTTAGACGGCGATGGTCATCTCTGAGAAGGGTCAGGTCCACTGCCAGCATATCTATCTTCAACTCCAGGGCTTCTCGGGACGCCATTATAGACTTAAGTATAGTGTTGAGAGTGGTCTCCTGTGTCAGGTCCCGATTCAACGTCGCCTGGCCAATCTCACCCTCCTCTGTGGGAGGCGGGGGTCCAGGCGGGGCAACCGAGGCCCCCCTGTCCGGGCCAACCCATTTTTTAACTAGCCCATTATGTTGATCACCACACCTTCGCAGTTTGCAAGTGTACCTTACGGAGGTTAGTTTGTGTTTTCTAAGGGTCGTCTTTGTATTTGTGCTTATGAGGGGAGGGTAGCTGAGGGCCCCCCGGGAGTAGGTGAGGTGTTCTGATCGTTTGTGCGCTTGTTTGCCCCAGAGCGCTGTAGCGCCAGGCCTTGGCGCTGAAGTCCACTGTTTCCCCCCCCAACTCTTTTTCTGCCCTCGTGGTCCATGTGGGTCCCCAGGGGTGATCAGGGTGGTCCCCTCAGTTCAATCTGCCTGTAGCGTTCAGAGTTCTTCTTTGCTTAGTTCTTTCCTTTCCCCTTACCTCTCGCTGATTTCACCTGTTTCAGGGGTGTAGAGGGGTTGGGGGGACAGCCTCTGTGATTTCCCCTCTGGATCGGAGCCCCTTTTGTGCTAGTATCAATTGCAGGCCTTCATCGCAGCAGCCATTGAGTCACTCTCCCATTGTTCCTTCGTGTTTCGGCCTCCCAGCTCCTCCACACAGTCGCCCGCAGCTGCTCACTCCGGTCGCCGGCCGTCTCCGGTACCGCCGATGGGAGGGAAAACCAAATGCCATAGCTGCGTTGTCAAGTCTCGGGGGGTGGGCGCTCTGCACTCAGCCCCCCGCGGCGCGCTGGGTGACTCCGCACCCAGGCCTTGGCTCCGTATTAGGAGTTCCGCACTTCTTCCCGTCTTAGGAGCCATTTTGTGCTGTGGATGTCCGCCACACATCGCCCATTCAAGTTTGCCAGAGCCCCACCAGCCCTCAAACTACTGCTTCGTGGTTCCCACTGAACGCGCCTTGCGATCCGGTGCCCCGGTCCGGGTTGCAGTCGGCCGGGGGTACAGGATAATCGTAAATGTCCGGAGGCTGCCAGGAGCTCCACTCTAAGCGAGCTAATCCATCGGCCTCAAGCCACCCCCCCACCTCCAAGAAAGGCCATTTGATCGTATTGAATGCCCCTTCAAAGTCGATTGAAATTACAGCATGTGGCTCTGTCTTCCTTTGTGCTAGATGCAACACAACATTCAGGTGGCATATACAGTGCTTTGTGTCCTCTTAGGCATGAAGCCGTTTTGATTCCAATGCACCAGATGCTCACCACCAGATGGTTAGCCAGTACTTGGTGAGGATTTTTGGATTCCTTATTGATCAAAGAGATCCGCTGGTAGGAGGCAGAGTTTCACTTGGTGGCAAGGCCCCCAGTCACAGGACCTCCCAAAATAGCAGGGATGGTTGTGGGATCGAATGGGATGCATATATTTTAAAGAATTCCACTGAAAAAACACTCGTACCTTGGGTCTTCCCCTGCGGCAGGCTATGTATTGCACACAGCATTTCCCTTATTGAGATCATCTGACCTAATGCCTCTCTGTTTCAAAGCAATAGTCTGGGCAGGAGCAGGTCTTTGATGATGGGTTTATCACCACGATCAATTGGTCTCTTCCCTCATTATTTCTGATAATATTTGGCAAAAGGTGAGGCTATTCCCTTGGGATCAGTGACTGTACAGTGCCCCTCTACACTGACACATGGGATGAAGCTCGTTTCCACTTCTCTATTCGCCTGCCAATATATCAATTTGCCTACCTAGTCCCCAGCCTTATATATTCTAGTCAGTATTTAACCTTTCCCTTGGCATGTCCAGTTTACAGAGCAACAATTGGTCCGGTGTCCATTCTCTAAGTCCTCTATCTCCTGCTTTACGACTTGGATTTCTGCACACATTTGGGATTTACGCTTTGTGGTGTTGGATATGATGTCTCCCCTGATTACCACCTTAAGTGTTTCCCACAAAATAATACCTGAGGGAAATGAGCCTTTGTTCAGGTCTAGAAAGCACTCTAGTGCCTCCCAAAGCTGCTCTTATAGCTCAGGCTCAGCCATGAGCCAGATCGGCATGCTCCAGGCCACCTGTGCACCTTCCTTGTGGGAGCTGACAGCTCAATGGGGGAATGAAAGGATAAGTATTTTGGAAGGATTCTGGAGTCTGCTACCTCATGAAGTATACCTGCTGGGGCCAAAATAGTATAATGTGGACTGAGTGTGGTGTCTATGTGAGTGGTACATGTATTTTCGGGCCTGTGGGTGCATGAGTTGGTATACATCGTAAAGACTGGCCACCTACAGCCAGGTAGTCATGGTTGATCTCCTAGTGTGAGGAGCGGAGTTCACAGATATGTGTCCAGGGTTGTCAACCAAGTTGAAGTCCTGCACCCAGTAGTATTGTGGGTAAATTGTTTAGTATATCTAATACGTTGTGAAAAGTGAATTCAGTCATTGCAAGTGGGATATATGCACTAGTTATGGACCACAGTCTGTCCCCCACCTCTCCTGTAATAAATACCTAGTGGCACAGAGGGTCATGAAATATTGGTACCACCTCGAAGAGAAAGGTATAGTATATTCATGTCTTCCTAGAACAAGACAGAGCGTGCCAAGGAGGTGTTTTTCCTGAATGACTAACACTGCAGGAACCCATTCCTTGGTCCAGAGCAGCATCACCCTGCTGTTCATTTTATTATTTAATCCATTTACGTACCAGGAGACCACCTTGTACAGAATGTGACTCCCCTTCTTATCCACAGTTGTGGGGTAATGCGGGATGGGGATGGTGCATTTTTAGGTCCCCAAGAGTAAGCTGCAATTCAGCAAACAAAACCTGAAAACTTTTCCAACATTCCTGCACCCCATACTTCGAGAAATGAAGCCCCATGTCAAAAAACTATGAATGACTTAACTAAGCAGAGCGTTTTGCTGTTCATGATCCTGTGGTCCCGCCAGACAGCAGTCCGTCTGGCGGGCCTTCATATTGTCATTCTTGCTAGGCTATTCCTGGGTTGACTTCCGATAAGGAAGAGACGCCTCTTGTCCCTGCCAGCACGCTGTGCACCCTCCTCTAGTGTAAATTTCTCTTTTGCTCGGGGGTCAGGACAGTTAGTCGGGCTTGTTCGTCCTGGTCCCCCCTCGCTGGCTGGGGTCCCCTTTCCTTGACTCTCTCCCAAGCTGCTTCCAGGGTATCAAAAATAGTAATTTCTCAGGAAACAGCACCTTTAGCTTGGCAGGGAATAACATGTAGGGGATTTGAATGGCTCACAGTTTCTGTTTGACCCCCAAAAAGACCTGTGTTGCTGCTGAACACTGGGAGTGTAATCAGGGAATATTAAGACTGGCAGTATTGCACACCAGGGAATTTTGCTGTCTAGCAGTGCAAAGAATGAAGTCCCTGTCGGCATAGTTGATGATCCGCATGATGATAGGGTGCAGGAATGCCCTGGCGGAGAACCAAGGATCTGTGGGTCCTCTCCATAAAACCACGATGATAGGCCTCCCTCAGGTAACTAGGATCACAGCGAAGCAGTAAAGAATCATTCAGGCCTGGCTCCCTGAACTCCTTCCGGGACACTCTCTAGCCAAAGGTTGTTCCTCCTAGATCTGTCATCTGCATCTTCCGCCATCCTTTCCAGTCCTGCTGTCAGGTGCTGCAGCTTCCCAACCTCATAGCAGAGAGAAGTCACTTTATCTTCTACCTTGGAGACACGAGTGTCAACATCTGTTGTGCGTTCTGCAAGATTTTGCATGTCCTGGTGGAGCAAAGAGACTCAATCATGTCCTCCAGTGCCAGTTTAGATTCTTTAATCATTTGTAGGATGATGGCGGGCGTGGCGGCCTCTCCTGGGTCTCTCATGGGGTCTGTTCGGGTAGTGTCCTCCCTCACCTCTAGGGCTTTGGTGGGCTAAGTGTACCAGCCTATCTTTCTCTGGGCCGGTGTTTGGGACATGTCCTTGCCCATTGTCGTTCGTTTAGTGGCATAGACGTCTGTACAAGCACAAACAGGAGAGGCGGCAAAGTGGGTCTTATTGTGTCAGCTCAGGTATGGTCAACCGGTCCCCCCCGTGAGGAGGGCGGTTCAGAGGCCCCGTGGCTAGCAGCGGTGCCAGGTCGCACTGTGTAGCAGGGTTCCTTTCAATGAAAGGTGTGTCTCATCAGGGAAAGGGAGAGAGAAGAAAGAAAAGGCAGCTTTCCCAGCCACTCCACACCTGAGTGTCCTCTCATCCGCTGCATGCAGCCCTCTCTGTGCCTCTCCCTCCTTCAGGCACCTGTGGTAAAAGGCTTCATTATGTCCTGTCTGTACTCAGCGATCGCTGATCTTCTCAGCAACGTGCCCCTTCCACCCAGTCCCCACCAGGGCATTGGGCTTGCCCCTCTCGTGTCCATCTTGGGGAGCTCACTCCGTCCATAGGCCATCAACAACGGCCCCCATATTGGGAAAGGGCCACGAGGTAGCAACAGGCACAGCAGCACACCACTTAGAGCCTCCCTAGATGCTGACAGGCAGGCGGGCAACCAGTCCCCAATGGGGGCAGGCCCCGGTCTGCATGTCACCTGCCGGTGAGGGTCCCCCACGCACCACACTCCTAGCATACTGAGCAGCCTGTTAACCTCAGCTTCCATATCAGCAGTGAGGCCCAGCATGTGTGTTGTTCTCAACCAGGCCCAGCCACTAGCAGTGCTGCGAACGTCGACTGTGAGCTACTTGTTGATGTGGCTCATTCCACCCTACGTGATTATAGAGAGATCTGTTGCCAGATGGGGGCCAGAATGACACCCCAGCCACTGGATTGCAATGCTTTCACGAGATGGGGCTCTGTGCCTTGCATCCTCCACCATCTTGAGCATGCAAGCCCCACCCACCATGGGAGATTCGTGACTACCTTAGAAAAGGGATAGTGCTATAATCTTTTAAATGATGATCATGCTTCATATTTGTGGTATCACTAGCTATGCTTCACTGAATCTGCAGATTTTCTCATTGTTTATGCTTAAAATGTGTATAAAACCACTAGTTTTGGTGGTGAGTGTGGAGACTTCTCATTGTTCTCATGGAGCTCAGTCAGATTGAGCTCAGACGTTTAATTTTCCTAATGAAACTCTGTCCGATAATTGAGAGATTTCCTTTCCCTACTAGAGATGCTGTTGGTATTCTTTATGAACCTGACAATTAGGACTAGAGATCACTAGAATTATTTTTGATTGTGTATTCAGTATCTGAGCCTTCATGTCAGTTACTGCTTTAATCTGTGTTGTCTTTTCTTATATTTTTGCAATAGTACCCTTTAACGTTTTATCGGCCTAGAAGACGTTATTGAGAGGTCCTGTCACTATTTGATTTACAATGCTAATTTTGTTGGGCTTGATGATGTGGGATGGTGGTGACTCTTATACCCAGAACAAGGGTACTGCCTGAGGTAAAATATGTGGTGATTAAAACATTGGGGTTCATTGAATTATTGGAATTTGGGCTCCCACAACCCTAGATACTCCCCTGCAACTCTACCCAGGAGGCCGCCACACCCCTTGTAGATCTGCCCTACACCACACTGGGATCAGAAGTAGTGTGACTTGCCTGGATGAATGTGGATTTAATCCACCTTCTTAGTAATTTTTGTTCCTTTCCTTCCTCTTCCTGCTTGATTGAAAGTGACAAAAAAATTATCCAACTTTCTTAACTCTTGATCTAATATGATACATAGATAGTGCTCTCTTACCATCTAAAGTACGCAAAACCTTTTTTTCCTCTGTAGGAGTAGGGAAAAAAATCCGGAAGAAACACCTCTTGTACAGTGTGAAAGGAAGAGTTGACCTTTGGAATAAAAGAAGGATCCAACCTTAGAATTAACCCATCCCCAAAAAAACCTTAGAAAAGGAGGACAACAGAGCAAAGCTGAAAGTATCCCAATTCTGCATACTGATGTAATAGACACCAGAAAGCAGACTTTAAATGAAAGGCATTTCAGATCCACAGCTTCTAGAGTTTCAGACTGAGAAACCTAAAAGCTTTAAGCACATAAGGAAGATCCCATGGAGGTGAACGGGACTGTAGAACAGGTTTGGAAATAGAGAAACTCTAAAGATTCTGTGTACGTATACCAAGGCATCTATTTCTCTTTGGGGCTTCTGAAACTCTATAAGTGCCTTGATTGCAAACCACTGTGATTTCAGACTTGAAATAGAGAAAATAAGGTGAAAATCCTCCACCAGAAATTGCAAAACAGAAGAAATAGAACATGATGCTCCTAAAGGGCTGTGTAGTGAACACTATTGTCAAACGTAGCCCAGCACTTACAGTAAACAATAATGATAGAGGGTGTCCTGGAGCCGTTAATATTGTTTACAAGATTCTCCGAAATACACTTATTAATAGAGTCATACTTTGAACCTCCAAACCAATAGACTTAGGGGGTTATTACAATTTTGGAGGAGGTGTTAATCCATCCCAAAAGTGACGGTAAAGTGACGGATATACCACCAGCCGTATTACGAGTTCCATAGGATATAATGGACTCGTAATACGGCTTGTGGTATATCCGTCACTTTACCGTCACTTTTGGGACGGATTAACACCTCCTCCAAAGTTGTAATAACCCCCTTAGTTTTAGAGGAAGAAGGGAGGTCTTGAGGGGAGAGGAAAATAGATGAAAAATGCATGGAGCAGTCCTGGATATGGACTACAACATCAGGAACCATGACCTGTGAGGCCTGAAAGGCACCAGTAGGATCACATCTGCTTTCTTCTGTGCATCTGTGTCAAAACCCTTGTGATAAGAGGAAACAGAGAAACACATACAGTAACCTTCTGGGCTACTATGTCAGCAAAGTGTCCTTTCTCCAACCCCCTTCTTCTGGAACTGAGAGCAATATCTTGAGACAACAGCATTGTGCTTTGGTGCAAAAAGATCAAGAAAGTGGGTTCTTAGCCTCCTGCATATCCTCCTAAATGTAGTCCTGGATAGTGACAGGTTCCTGGATGAAGAAAAGTTTCTGCTCGAGCAATCCACCTGCTTGCTGTCTACTCCTATGATGTGAACCACTGATTGACTCATATGATTCCTCTCCTACCATGATCTTACAGCACTTGCCACTTGATTTAGAGACTTTGAGTGGGTGCTCCCTTGATGATTGACATAAGCCACTGATACTGTATTTTCTGTCCTTATTAGAACATTCTGTTGATAAATTACGTCTCTGAACTGAATGAGGGTTCTGTGGATTGCCCTCAGTTCTCTCCAGTTGGACAATCTTGTTCTCTCTGATAGTGCCTTCTTTAACTAACAAGACTTGTTATTAATGGTTGCACCCCATCCTATTTGGCTCACATCTGTGGTGAGGATTACTGATTGCAGAGGATGCATCACCACCCTTCTGCATAGATTTTGAGAATCCATCCACAAAGCCATTTCCCTCTTAATATCTAGAGAAAGAGGCATTCTGGTATCCAAGGAATGTGTTTTCAGAGAATAAAATCTGTGCATATGCCAAAGAAGAGGACATATGTGTAAATCGGCCACTGAACTGTAAAAACAGGCTGGCATATGACCCTATGTTTCTATGCAGAGCCTGGCAATGATCTCTATTGAATAGTGTCCTAAAGGTGAGATTTTCTTTTCTGGATGAAAGACCTTCCGTAAATTGGTGCAAAATCTTGCTCCAATAAAAATTTGGTCTTTCAGTTGGAGAAGTTGACACAGAACCTGAATCATGATCTATCCTGAGGAAGAAAGTAGTAATCAGTCATCCAGATAAGGGAAGAACAGAATTCCTAAAAGATGTAGATGAGCAACAATTGATGCCATCATCTTTGAGAAGACTTGTGGAGCTGACTTCAGTCCGAAAGGAAGAAGTGCAAATTGCCACTGCAAATCTCAGTTATTTCCACCGATTCTTGGCAATTGGAATATGTAGGTAGGCGTCCATCGGATCCAGCATAATCATGAAATGATTGGATGGAATCAAAGTAATATTAGTTTGTAAGGTTTCCATTTTGATTTTGATGTCCTGTACATTGAGATTTAAGTTCTTCAAGTTCATCGCAAGATGGAATCCTCTGTCAGAAGGGGCCTACTGAGACAGAAGAAGACTTAGCAGTGCACACGCGCTGGGAAACCGACCCGATGCCACCTGTAAAAACAAACAACGGGATTAACAGAGAGAAATTACAAAAACATGAAATGAGACTGTTGTAATCAGAGTCAGTAGCCCAGATGATTAACGTAGGTTTATTGGTAAACTCCTTGCATTACACCTTCACAGTTCACTGCTTATCACCCTCTCTCAAGCTTCCACCAACTCTCTTCATCCAACATTCTAAGGTGCACTCCAGATTGTACCATTCGTCAACATTCTATTGGAATGGTTGGAATGCACCAATTCACTAGTATAATTACACTGTAGATCACACAGATTTAGTAAATAGGAAATAAGATTATTAGAATAATAATAATAGTGTACCTAACTTAGGAAAAGAACTATGTTACATATATTGGGTTAATTGAACAACACATTACAACACTTCCCCTTCCCCACAAAGAAGGATTAGAGTTGTGGCTAAGATACAATTGTTAAAAGTAGAATATCATTCCTTATGAAATATCAATAAAATTTCTACAGGGGAAAAGTGAACTTGAACACTTCCAAGATCACTGCTGCTCCTCACCAAACCCTTCTCCAGACTTCCTTGGATCGATCTGGATGGCAGACAAGCGGTCCATACTCCACACACGGCCATCCTCCATAGTTACAACATTCTTATGTACCTTAGATATTCTCAAAGGTCTGGAGAACCGACTACCTTCTCTTCAAGTGGAACCCGGAAGCTTTATCCTGACCCATTGTCCTACCACCCATTGTTTGCTCTTAGTACCAAATTTGTTATTGTACCATTCCTGGTACTTCCTCTGATTCTCTTCCACTTTTGTCATTACTTCCTTGCGATGGACTATGACAGGCTCCCCTCCTTTCAACCAATTCGGGTTTAACTTAGTTCCTGGTTGCCTACCCTTGAGAGACGTGAAAGGGGATACTCCTGTGACCAAATTGGGTGTGGTATGGTAAGACCATAGCATACGTTCAATTGCACCCTCTCCTGACTCACGAGATACGCTGGCTAACTGCAAACATTCTTTGACCATTCTGTTTACCCTTTCAACGAGACCATTTGCCCTTGGGTTATATAATGCTGTTCGGTGATGTTTTATTCCACTGACTGTCAAAAATTCCAACATGGTGCTTGAAGTAAACTGCACCCCATTATCCGTTACTAATGTGCTAGGAATCCCTTCACGGGAAAAGGACTCCCTAAGGAATTGTATTACATCCAGTGTGGTTACATTATGCACAGCTTTGGTCATGACCCAGTGTGTGTGATAATCAACTAATACTAAGATAAACCTAGCTCTTGATCCAGGGCACGTTAGGGGTCCTACTATGTCCAACCCTAGCTTGTCCCAAGGTTTAGTGGGGACCTCAACTGGGGATAGGGGCGCCTTACGTGTACTTCTGGTCTTGTCACTTAGTGAACAATGGGTGCAATCACGTACGATATCCTCTACTAACCTATCCATAGTGGGGAACCAGTAGGAGGCTCGTAGTCTGCTCTTGGTCAAAGTTCTTCCCAAGTGTCCCTCATGTGCTAAATCTATAAGTTTCCTCCAGAGTGCCTCAGGGGGAACTATTCTCTCTCCTCTCATTACAAGTTCCTTAGTTAGATGAAGTTCTGAGCGTACCTCCCAATATCCCCTTACGTCTTCTTTGACCTGTTGGCATTTATCAGGCCAACCCTTCACAATCATGGTTTTCAAGGTTTGCAAGGTCGGGTCCCCTGAAGTAGCTATGACCCATTCTTCTTTAGTGATACCCGACAATTCTACATGGAGCACAGGATCAAAACTCTCAATGGTCTCCTCCTCTCCTCCCTTCCTAGGTAATCTTGAGAGACAGTCGGCTACAATATTTCTTTTTCCTGGAACATATTGCATGTCAAAGTTAAAGCCTTCCAACCCCATAATCCATTTTGCGATCCGGGGGGTAGCTTGGTCCTTACCCTTAACAGTAAATAATGAAATAAGGGGTTTGTGGTCCGTTCTAACTACAAATGGTAACACCCACAGGAAAAATGTTAAATGATTGATTGCCCAAAAACAGGCTAAAGCCTCCCTCTCTATTGTGGAATAGTTTAGTTCTGCCTCCTTTAGTGACCTGGATGCGAATGCCACTATTCTCTCCTGTCCATTTACCCACTGAGATAGAGTGGACCCTAAACCTTTTCCACTCGCATCTGTAGTAAGCCAAGTTTTCCTGGTGGTATCAAAATTTCCTAACATAGGGCAATGGATAATGGCTTCTTTAACTTCATCAAATGCAATTTGACAGTCTTTGTTCCAATCGAATGGTATATATTTTTTTAATAATGCCCTCATGGGAGCTGTAACTGTAGCAAAATTATACCCAAATTTTGACATAAATTCAGCTAAACCCAGAAACGATCTCAACTCTTCTTTAGTGGTTGGGGCTGGAGCTTCTTTCACCGCCACTACTAGATCACATTTGGGTTCCACGCCCTCCTTGCTTATTTTGTGCCCCCGGTATTCTACTGAATCGACACCCAATTGGCACTTCTCTTTCCGGATGGTCATGCCAGCTTCATCTAGGGCTTGGAATACTTCTTTTAGTGTTAAATTATGTTCACTTTCTGTACTTCCATACACTAGTATGTCGTCCTGGAAGCACATTACTTGTTTGATTCCCTGCAAAACCTTCTGCATGATTCTTTGGAATACCGCTGCCGCTGATGCGAGACCAAATGGCATCCTGCGATATCTAAACGCCCCAAATGGAGTGATAAAAGAAGTGAGAGAATATGAAGATGGGTGCAACTCCACTTGGTGATATGCAGAAGATAAGTCAATTACACTAAAGTGTTTGGCGGAACCCAACATAGTTATCATTTCATTTATTTTAGGTAGGGGGAATCTATCTACCCATATATTTGTGTTTAAGTCCCTCAAGTCCACACACAGACGAATGCCTCTGCCGTTGGATTTCTTGGTGACAACTATGGGTGCCAACCATAATGAACTTTCAATCGGTTCTATAACACCCAATTCAACTAATTTGTCCAATTCTTCTTTCAGGGGTTCCCTCATTAGATATGGTACCGTTCTAACTTTATGTACTACCGGTGTAGCCCCCTCCTTAAGTTTAATTTTGTGTTGGAAGTTTTTCAACAATCCCAACCTATTCTCGAACAACTTGGGATATTCCTCACATATGTTTTCACAGAGATTATGCAAATCCACTAGTAACACCTGTTCCTCGCCATTGGGATCCAGTTTGATTCCCAGTTCCCTCTGGTGCCTCCAACCCAGCAAGTTGGATCCCCTCTCCGTGATGTACACCATACCTGTGGTATGTCTGCCCTTGAACATGATATCTAGTTCTAGCATTCCCTTAAGAGGTATGGGATCGTTGTTGTACCCTCCTGGTCTAATATTGGCCGCATGCAGTTCATAACCTTTCTCCTGGAACTTGTCAACAAACGTTTGATAATTCAAGAATGTATACGGTGAACAAGAATCGGCGTAGACCTGTACCTCAATGTCATCCAGACTAACGTCACACACAGGATAGGTGTTATTGAAAGGTTCTTTTACCTGATTACTCTTAACCTGCAGAATGAACTTCGTGCCTGAATCAGTGACCTCTTCTACTCTATTTGTTTTTTTCTTGAAGTTTCTATTGTTTTTGCAGACCCGCGCATAGTGTCCTTTAGTCCCGCACTTCCTACACAAGCACCCACGCGCAGGGCACTCAGGACTATTTGCTAGATGTTTGGGATTCCCACATCTGAAGCATCTGCCTTTTGTTATGTCTTCATCACTATTTCTCCTTGCTGTGGTAGCTAATACTTCTGAAACTTCATCTTTAACCATTACCCCTTCATCCCTTGCCTTGCCGCCTTTTATTTCCTTCACTCCTTCCACTTCAGGTGTATTCTTAATCTCTCTCATGCATTCTACTGTATGTTCAATGCCCCTTGCCATATCCACAGCCTCTTTAAGAGTAGGATTGTAAGTAAGGAGCTTCTCTTGTACCCTTAGGTTGTTTGTGCATCTAACTAACTGATCACAGATCAATGAGTCTTCTAACTCACCAAAATCACATGTTTGAGCCAGCCCTCGCAGGGAAGCTATGTAGGTGCCAACCTTTTCATCTTTGGCTTGTACTCTACTGAAGAATCTATGCCGCTCTAGGACAATATTAACTTTGTGCCCAAAATGACTCTCCAACTTGTACAATGTTTGTTGAAACACATCTGAGTTCTCACCATCCTCCTCTCCCTCTCCTTCATTAGCTGAAATGTTCTCATACACTTTTCTTCCTTGTATTCCTAAGTTATGTAGTAGAATATGTTGCTTCCTTAATGATGTGAACTTTTCTCCCACAATAGCAATTAAATAAGATTCAAATAATTTAGACCATTCCCTCCAGGGTAGCAATGGTTCACCAATTTCGTTTAAGAATGGAGGAGGCTGTGACATCCCTGCTGCAGCCATTATGTATTTGACTACAGTAGAGTATATTATGTTATTGCTTTCAGTTCCTTACAAAAAATACACTCTATATATAAAAGAAAATTATTGCATAAAGATGTGCAGACTTCGCATTAATAACACAAACCTAATACTGCATCACAGAATAATATGCCCATATTAAAACAGTAAATTTCAGGATAATCACCAGCCTATTCAATCTGTACCCAATGCTATACTTCTAAATAATATTTACAGTACACCATTGCGCTCATATTCTGATACAACTTAGCACCAAACAAACTTTTATTTTGAAATCGTCCTTTTTCTGCCCAAGCTATCTTCCTGTTCGAGGATTCAATCTCCTTCCTCGAGCATATGATGAAGTCTTCCGAGTCAAGAGTGTCTCCACATGAAGCAGTGAGCCGTTCGCACCCCGTGTGAAACCACAGGTGAGAATACTAGCTGCAACAATGCTGGCAAAAGCCTCCGCTCACTACATTATCCGTGTCGCCCCTGACACAGAAGTTCCACTCAGGTTTCTTAGTCGGCTTCCCGGAGTCCAGCGCACCGCTGAGACGCACTCACTGCGCTCAGCGCCGCGCTCAATGCGAACTTTCCCAAAGCGATCCTTACGTCCGTGTTGTGTCGTCGTGCTCTATTTAGCGCCTCACGGACTGCGCTGACGCAGAAATTCCTCTCAGGTTCCTCAGTCGTTGTCCCGGAATCTAGCGCACCGCTGAGACACAGTCACTGTGCTCAGCGCCGCGCTCAATGCGGACTTCCCAGGCGATCCTTCCGACCGTGTTATGCCGCCGTACTTAGCGCCTCACAGAGCGCGCTGGGACACTACAGCAACCAAACCATTTTCCGTCCATCCACGAACGCCAGAATAACGGGGCTATATTACTAGAGTTGCCTTACAAATTTCATTGTTAGCGCTATGTCACCGAAATCTTCACGATTGAACTGGCTAATCCTTACAACCGGTTCTTTTTGGTACTTTAACCTTATGACACTGTGTTTGTCGCACATCCAACCGTGTTGAATAAGGACGCTACACTCACCGTATTGCCAGTATCCTCCTCACAGCACACTCCCTTATGACGTGCTGAAGCGCTATACAGTCATACGCAGCAGAGTAAATATGAAATAGTAGCGTAAACAACCGCTACTTTGCCTGCTTACACACACAGGCGCCAATTACCTCAATGTCATAAAACTCAAGCAGGAAGCAGGTAATCCACTGTGGTGCTGAATCAATCAGGGGCAAGGAGTCTTCACTGCCCCTGCGCAGTATCCCATCCTCGTCGCCAAAAGTTCATCTGTTGTAATCAGAGTCAGTAGCCCAGATGATTAACGTAGGTTTATTGGTAAACTCCTTGCATTACACCTTCACAGTTCACTGCTTATCACCCTCTCTCAAGCTTCCACCAACTCTCTTCATCCAACATTCTAAGGTGCACTCCAGATTGTACCATTCGTCAACATTCTATAGGAATGGTTGGAATGCACCAATTCACTAGTATAATTACACTGTAGATTACACAGATTTAGTAAATAGGAAATAAGATTATTAGAATAATAATAATAGTGTACCTAACTTAGGAAAAGAACTATGTTACATATATTGGGTTAATTGAACAACACATTACAACAGAGACAAAATATAGAAGTCCAGCTTGTTTGCCACCAGGAAGAAACAACATATAAACACAGAAGACAGACAGGAGGAGGTGGAATCAGAGAGAGAGAGAGAGGAGACAAGAGGTATTTCCCCATACCGACGTGCCTCCAGAAGAGGAACTCTTCCAGAGAGGCCCTTAGTCCCACTGCACTTCTGGAGGAGGGCGGCTTGCCCAGATCATTTTACAGGTACGCAAGTGGAGGGCAAGGAGGGGAGATGTGGGTTTTCAGAGGGAGGACCTATAAAGTGAATGAAAAGTCCTATTGAGAAATGGATTGTTTTCTTTTTGCTTAATCTGATTTAAAATATGTGATAAAGATAGAGGTTTAGCAAAACAGAAAAGCACAAAATATATTTTTGGGTGCTGTCATTTGTTTAGCTCTATAAGAAGGCATTCAGATAGGAAAAGAGACGATTAAGGAACAGAAAGAAAGTACAGGAAAGGCACTTAAGAGTAAGACAGACTAGGAAAGTGAAAGTAGACAGAAGAGCATATCATCCAATTAGTACACTTACCTGTTGTTACCATTTCTTTCTAAAGGAACTCCAGAAGGATACACTTGTAAAAGCAAAGAAGGGAAGAAAAGGGTTACTGGAGAAAAAATAAACATCGAGAGGTCCACAGATAAAGCCCACGTTACTCCACAGAGTAAACACTGCAGACAATAATTCCTTTAGTTTGTTTTGAATATGATTCATATATGAAAACCGAATTATACCCATACTGTCTGAATTCAGTATTTCATTAAGAAGGAAGAAAACCCCTCTTAAACCCCCCTTAATGTTTCTCCACCAGAAAGATCATTAATTGCTGTGACCTCTTTCCTGAACAAGAGCTAGGCAAATAGCTCTCTTTTTGACCAGAGCTGGTATTTGTTTTAGAAGTGCCATCCTTTTAGTGGGGGTCTTGGACATGGGAGTAAGTATAATCTACAAGGGCTCTGGTAAGGATTGGAACTCAATCTGATAACTTTTGTTTACATGCTGAAAACCCAACTGTCTGTTATCTGACTCCTGGCATAGAACATTTTTGTTATTCAACTGCCAATCTTTGGTTGTTGGCCAACTCCACCCATCTTGGCATTATCAGGATTGCTGATTCTTAGCAACCAATTCCTGCTTCTGCTTTCTGAAGGATCAAAAGGAAAGACTTTTGGTGGCTCCTCATAAAACGACAATATTTCTGTTTTCTTGTAGGTCACCGGAAAGATTTCTATCTAGAGGAGCTAGAGGACCTGGAAGAATCCTTCCTGAAATAAGAGGAATGCTTACCCTCCTTAGACCAACGAGCTAATCTTCCAAATCTGTGTCAAATAATGTGGCTTCCTCAGAGGGCATCTTGAGGACTGTTGCTCTTTGGGATGCATCTGTGTTCTAGTCCTTTAAATAGATTGCATCTAGTGGCCACAGAAGCACCACTTGCCAATGCCGTAGCTCCCCACCACATAGGAAGAGATATCTGAGAGAAACTCCACTTGGCATTCCGTGACCTCTAATAACTCAGAACATTCAGTTCCATCTAAACACCTTCAAATAAAGTAATACTCTTGAAGTCGGAGACCAAGGGTTGTGCTGTGTATGCTCCATAAACACCAGCTCTCATTGCCACAAGTGATTCTTCAAAACCTTCTAAAGAGAAGGATTCCACTTTCTTATTGGCAGGGTCCCTCAAAAAATTTCCTTCTGCCATTGACGACCTGCCCACCAAACTTGCTTCCACAGAATCACCACAAATGGTATCCAGTAGCAGAGAGTTAGTCAATGTTCTCTAAAGAATAAAGTTCAGACATAAATCTTGGCAGCGCAACCCTTTCTGGATCCTTCCAGTCTTGTTTTTTAACTTCCATGACAAATTAATAAATAGGAAGGCCAGCATTAACTGGTGAAGAACCGACTTCTGAGATCTAGAAGGTCTCTTGACTGGATAGAAACCTATAATCCCTCTGAATTGGGCCAAAACGTCAGGCAACACCTCCTTAGAAATATACTTCTCATTTTGTTCTGGAACAGGAAAAGCATCCTCCAAGTCAGATGAAACATCAGATACCAGCAAAACATCAGATAACAGCTTTCTGGTAATCTTAGAATTACCCTTCTGGAATTCCCTCAGTGTATCTAGAAGAATTCTACTGATCACATTCTCCTCCATCCAATTTTTCCTTCCCCTTCTCCTGGGTAAAGGAGGGGAGCTTGTGGAGTTGGGAAGATACTGGAGAACCAGATTGTAGGGGAATTTGCCTCCTAGGTGTCGAATTGTTCTTTATCATGGTGCCTTTAGAAGCAATCTAGGAATAATAGTGACCGATCAAAATTCAACTAATTATCATCACACAGACTTACCTGCACCCTCTCCTTTTAATATTTTGCCTATAACTGAGACACTAACCAGGCACTTCGAAAATGAATGTCGTCGCAGACAAATGATTCACCTCAAAAGCGGGAGAACAGGTTGCCTCCTTTCGCCTCCTGAAGAGAAAAGAAGAATCCTTGCACACTGAACTGCCACCAGCGACATGTGCAGTAAGTTTAGAAGTCCTACGAAATAAGGAGAATCCCCCGCAAGCCCAGCAGGCAAGGGATTCCCTCCCAGAAGCAGCACAGAAACATACCCACGCCTCCAAAGTCCTACCTTCTCGTCCCAGTCAGCAAACAGGAAAAAAACAAAAGGATTCTGGGATTCTGTGAATGCAAGCCTTATGAAGCTCCCAGGAGGGTAGGGCTTCAATTCGTAACTCTTGTTTTCTTTTTCCTGTCTCAGCAGTGGATTCACCTAAAAATATAATGACTGGTACGTGGGATGTAAGGTAGTGCCAAGTTTCCCAGGTCCATGCGGCCAATCCTGGTCTAGGACTTGTAGTCTTATTAAACCTAGTAAACATCCAGGGCTCAAATCCCGGATCCTAAGAAAAAATCGACTAGGTTAACTAGTCTTGCATGGACTAGAGAAACATGGCAACTGTGGTCATTTATTCACATTTTGCTATTTTAAACCATCCAAGAGCTGGTTGGAGAGCGGGAATTCCTGCAAAGTTGTCAGGATTGTTTTGTAATATAACAATTAGCCCTCTATTTGCTTTAATAATAATCATTCACAAGAACAACTTTCAAATATTTTTAACATATTTCTTTATGTTCTTGCTATTATTTTAGGTTACAGAAGAGGGAAATAACTGAATTTCCCTGCTTTACTCAATTTTCTTTTTTTCAGTGTTGCCAATGTGTGCTTTTCCTCACCACCCACGTTGCACCCTTCCTTGTGTACTTCTGCCCCAACTGCTCAACTTTGCTCTCACCTGTTGCTTTTCCTCCCTACCCTCTGTGTTACTTCCCCCATCCGATCCCTCCTTCTGTCTTGCCTGTTGCTTCTCCTCCCCAACCCCTTCCCTTTGTTGCATCCCTCACCCGTGCCTCCAGTGTTGCTTCCCCCAATGCTTCAAAACTCAGGAAAGAAAAAATTGCCTGCACCATTTTGTAGGCACGCGCATGCATGGTACTCGCGCCTATAAAAATTACACAACTGTCTCATCAGTGCATTTATTTTTTGGTTTGTTTTCTTTAGCCACGCTGCACAGCAGCGAGGATGGTGTGGAGGATGGCTTCAAAGCATTGGCAAAACCAAGAGGTCTCAAAGGCAAGACCTATTAGCTTTGCTTAATGCTTGTTTTTAGGTTTTTTGAGAGAGGGTTGGGATTGTCATGTGGTTTTTGCATGTGCTCATCACAGTAGGAAAGGTTGGGTGGCCGGGTAACTCCAAGGGCTCAGGCCAGGCTGTTAGTGCCTTGTGAGACATGGCCTCAGCCCAGCAGGATATGGTATCTCTGTTCTTTTTTATACATGCATGGCATTTCAATAATATACTTAGACTAAATACTCAGTTTGTTGTAGAGACTGGTTGGTTCAATTCACCCTCTGCTTCTACATTGACTTCCCCTGGCATGTCAGACAGCATAGCAGATTTTTGTGACATGACTCAATGCATAGGTCACTTTTCCCATGGCACCCATACAGAGGTTGTATTATGCATGCTACCCATAAGGGGCTTCAGTGTTTGACCTTCAGAAGGAGTACGATTGCACAGGTAAAAAGTGAATATCATCCATCCCTCTATAGTACAGGACATGAAGGTTAAGTAGATTGCCTACGTTTGTGTGTTCCATGACTTCCCATATTAGGGGAGAAGGTGATTTACTTTTACCTTTATGTCAGTTAAATATACTGCTTGGGCTGATTTTTACAGAATTATATCAGGGACCCCTAAGGTTGTATCTGCTTGCATTTTGTCTGGTTGTAGCCTGCCTAAGCAAAGTCCTTAATCCATTTGTATATGCCAAAAATCATTGTCTGTGGAACTGGAAAAGATAGCCTTCCCAGGATGTAGTTAAATTGTGGTCCGACAACCATTTTCACTACCTGTACCTTGGCTGAAAGTGATAGTTGCAGAGACGACCAACTGACTAAGTTGCTTGTCTTAGATGTCAGCGGTTACAAATAGTCCTCAATTATGCTGTCAAGCCCTCTATCCATGAATACTCATAGATACTTCAGCTGAGAAGTCTTCCATCTGAAGATATTATGGTCTAGTACCATTCTCGGTGTGCCTCTAGGCAGTATATAATCTAACTTTTACCCCAATTAATGTAATAGCCAAAAAACGCAGCAAAGGTATTAATTGTGGAAGCAGTAAGGTGTTTGTTTAGATCTTGCATTCCAGGTAACTTTTAGCTGTCTGTAAACGGAAGCCCCCTGTGCATCATATAAAAACATTCAAGTGGGCTCAGAGCCCTACCATTGCTTACCATTTGTTTGCTTCTTATTCAGTGGCTTGCCTTCCTCTTCTTGTGTTTGCCCCTTTACTGGAGCATAGACTCTTGATTGGATGACCTATGTTTTTTCAATGCTCACATTCATGGAACAACTTTCTTATTTTTCTTTCAGCCCTCCATGGGAGTGCATGTTTTCTAGCTCTCTCCCTCATATGCTGGTTCACCCACATACAAGTGCCCCAATGCTCTGTGTTGCTTTCTCATCACCCCCCCCCACAGCTCATTCATTGCTTCCCTCTTCCCCCTTTTTATTTTAATATTTTTTTATTCACTTTTCTCTTGCCCAGCCTCAAATTCCTCAATTCTATCATCGCACTCAGTCCACTCCCCTTTGTTTCCCACCCTCGCTCTACCAGTTCTTCCATTTTTCCCCGGATCTCTCAAAGACATTTAACAATTTTTGTATTTTATTATATATATATATATATATATATATATATATATATATATATATATATATATATATATATATATATATATATATTTTTTTTTTTTTTTTTTGGGGGGGGGAAGACTCAGCAGTTGCCAAACTGCTCCCCTGTGCAAGAAGAGATTTTGCTCCATTTTGCTCTGCTGTCTTGGATTTGGTAAATATGAAAATGCTATCCCCATCTTAGGTGCTCGTATATATGGGGATACAGACACAGTGGCTGCATCATCACTTCTTTTTTGGGGCTTTTTTTTGCTGATAATGCACCACATCAGCAAAAAACATTGGCAAAGGCAAGGGGTCAACAAGGCAACACCTATTGGCTTTGCCCATGCTTTTTCA
Organism: Pleurodeles waltl; assembly: GCF_031143425.1. NCBI lineage: Eukaryota > Metazoa > Chordata > Amphibia > Caudata > Salamandridae > Pleurodeles > Pleurodeles waltl. The sequence continues at coordinate 440,097,047 of NC_090444.1, read as the reverse complement.
TATTCTTGCTGCTCTAATGCCCGTTACCAGTGCTACTTTAAATTTAGCCTATCAGGACAATACAAATGAGACTTTCAAATCATACTGCCGTTTAAGAAAAATTGAGAGGAAGCCACAAATAAGCTTGATTTATATATCCGACCTGACGCTTGACCTACTCCTATCCAACTAATAAAGAATGTTGAAAAATTATACTAGACAATGAACTGAGTTAATGGCTATTAGAAAGAAAGCACCTAAATGCAATATCTTTTGGTCACTCTGTGTCACAAAAACTACACTGATAGTGTGCATCCATGTGTGTGGCACCCAGAACCTATTATACAATTCTTCGTACTGCGTGTTATGAAGGGTCACACATAACCTCTCTTGTGCTTTTGCCTTCCAACCATAACTTTGAAGAGGTGAAACAACTGTGCCCTAGAACTGCTCTAGTCGTAAGTCGCACTACCACCTAAGCTTCTTGGCACTAAAGAAACAGTTACACAATATTTTGACCACACAGCTACACTGCAGTGTGTACATCAGTGTCTAACAGGGAGCAGCACTGGCTTGGAGCATATGTTAAATGAAAGGGAATTCCAGGATCTGGCTGCTACTACAGAAAAAATCTTGTCTTCTGGCTTCACTTTACATATTTGAGGATTATGTGACTGTCAGGCCCCGTTTGAGGGACATCAGGGCAGACAAAGACTACTGGGCCTCAACCATAGTGATTGAGGTTGTTTGCCACTGTGGGCCTGGGGCCTGTCCTACTGCATCACTGTAAAATGTGCCAAGTGCACAACTTTCTGCACTTGTCTGTCAGAGCAATGAGGGTGAGCAGTCACAGGCTTCTCAGGGAGGTAGTTAAGGGGGCCCAAGCGTAGAGCATGTCCAGTCCAGTGCTTGTTTAATCTTACAGAAATACTCATTACTAAATAGTTTACTCCAGTAACAGGGTACTGATCATAGTCACAACTGTCTTGTTGTGCACCTCCCCTTACATCCCTCTGTTCTGTCTCCCTCCCAGATGAGCATAGTAGTTTATGGTAGAAGCAGAAATCCAGCTCAAGCACAGATTTTAGTGCCCCACAAGTCCGAGCCTCTTCTTGCAGGAGGCTGAATGTCCACAAGATAGACTACAAGGATTAGGAGTAGGCTTCAAGATAGCATTTTATTTTGCTGCAGCGGGTCACCCCCAAAGAGTGTCCATGACTCTCTTTGGCCAAGTGCAACTGACCTCTTCCCCCCATCCCAAATCTTTTTTGTAGTACCCACTTTACCACACTATACATGCATCATAAATTCCAAACACGTTCAAGCAAGCGTTTCCTGTAGCACTGTTGAACCACAAGAACAGGATGTTCAAGCACAGAAATAACATTTCTGAGAACATGAGAAGCGGTTAGGCCGTCTGCAAAGTTTCGAAAACATTTAAGAGAAACCAGCACATTTTAAAGAAATGAAACAAGTACAGATGCCGAAGGCATACAATTTTGCTCGTAACATATACAGAATGGAGTTAAAGGTTAGACAAAATGGAGCCCTCACCGCAAGTTAAGAAATCAATTTTCCACAAATCGCCCTTTTTGTCATGAGGTGAACATTTTGAACCATTCAAGCAATAGAAACGTCACCAATATGAGTATACAAATAAATAATAGTGCAGCAGATATTACGATACCCTGTCTTTTTTTGTTCATTACCTTTTTCTTCTCCGCGATATTGTCATACCTACCTGTTTTCCCTATCTACTGTGACAGATCAAAGATATAATAATCCCCAGTGTCCTTTACTTCCAAGCCTCACTGGGAAGCTTATGTACTGGTCCGGACGATGGTGGTCTTGACCACCGGCATGGGGTGCAGTCCCTCCTATAAAGAGACTTAAAGGAATGTTTCTTCCTTTAAGTCTCTTTATAGTTCAACTGTACCCTGTTCCTCAAATCATATCCAGGTCAATATATCTTAGAATCAAAGAGTTCAGGGAAAGAAGTGGATTTGTCAACATGTTCCTCTGGTGTCCTTATTTGACCATTTAAAATCCCTTCTCCATTCCCAAAAGGCACTTGGTACGGAATGTGCTCAGTCTCGGTATCCGAGCAATTGTCTAATACCCACTGGTCATAACGTAAAGGCAAAGGGCACTTTTTTTTACATGTGATGCATTAATCCAGTTCTTCTTCCCATCACATTTCACAGCAGTCTGGATGGCCAGGAGAAGTTGCAGGGCCCCTTCCACCTGTGTTCAAGGCTCTTTTTCTTTTGGAAATTCTCTACAAAGATCCAATCTCCTGGCTTGATGGAGTGCCCAGAGCCCTCATGTCTACTGGGCAGTGCCTCTTTGACCTGTTCATGGATAAAACCCATTTGTTCAGTTAACTGCACAAGGTGCATATTACCACCAGCATATACATTTTCTTGTTCACTGGCTCCATTTCTACAAAATCCATTTGCAGGACTTTGAATGCCAATTACGGTGGTGCAAAATTTCCTTTAGGGACAAGAGTGCCTTTTCCTACATTGTATGTCTGGCATATGATGTACCTTTGTACATAAGAACGTGCATATTTTGGTATGTTCTTGTTATGCCATACATGATCCAATGTATCCACTATTCCTTGAGCACTAATGTGCGCAGGTACATGTGCTGAGGAAACTATGGCATTCACATAAGCATTAGGTAACATCCATCTCCTTTTCTTTGTCTTGTCTACCCAACATCCTTCACTATCTAAGGTGGCACAAATGTAACACTCAGCAAATTCCTCAAGAGTAGCTGCATCCTGAATATCCTTTACACAGTCTATTGTCTGGTTCATCATGCCAACTTCTGGTAACCATCTAACTGTCCCTGTCACATACATGGTACTGTACTCATCTTGTGCAGTATTTTTCGCTGTCCTGTCTGCAAATGCATTTCCTTTTCCTACATCATTCTCAATTTCCTTGTGAGCTGAACATTTTACCACAGCCAATGTCCCAGGTAACATTAAAGCATTTAACAACCTTACAATGAGTTCACCATGACGTATTTGTGTTCCATGAGATGTCATAAACCCCCTCTCCTTTCACAATCTGCCAAAAGAATGTACTACGCCAAAAGCATACTAGCTGTCAGTGTACACTTTAACTTTTAAACCATCACTCAATTCACATGCTTGCGTCAAGGCTATCGATTCCACAGCTTACGCAGAGTTGTAAAGTATCTTATTGTTCTCAACTTTAGTCTGTAACTTAGTAACAGCATAGGCTGCAACTGTGGTCCCATCAGATAATTTTGAGCAGGAACCATCAGCATACAATTTGCCATCCCACTCCTCCAATGGCCTGTCAGTGAGGTCCGCTCTACCTTTGGTCTCTTGTTCTGTTCTGATAATACATCATGTATTTCTTCTGGTAACACTTCTTCATTAGGTAAAGGTGACATAGTTGCCGGGTTCGAAACATTACATCTCTGTATTGTGATATGCAGAGAAAACAAAGTGAGTTCGTAGCCTGTCAACCTAGCATTTGTCAAATGTTATGTCTGTGTTTTGTTCAGTAGGACACATACAACATGGGGTACCATCACTGTTAATGGATGTCCAAGCACATATCCTTCACTTTGTTTTACCTCTGCCGCCGCTGCTGTTAGTCCTGAGACAACATGACAATGCTTGTGCTACTGGGACTAGGCTGGATGAAAAATAAGCACATGGTCTGTTTTTGTCTCCGTGGTATTGTGTCAATAATGCAAGACTGCAACCTTCTTTTTCATGTACAAATAGGGTAAATGGTTTCTGATAATCTGGGGTGCCTAACACAGGTGCATTACACAAAGCCTTTTTCAATTCAAATAAGGCTCTTTCACATTCATCATTCCAAGTAGTTAGTACATGTACATCTTTGAGAGTGAGGGCAACCAAAAGTTTTGCTATGAGGGAATAATTGTGTATCCATTGTCTGGAATATGAGGTAATACCTATAAAACCTCAAACATCTTTCTGTATTTGTGGGCGTTGTAAATTGCAAATTATTGATATTCTTTATGAGTCTAGTCTTTTACCCCCCTTTGACAGGAGGTGCCCTAAATAGGACACCTCCTGTTGACAATATCGCAACCTAGATAGGAAGCCCTTGTTTCCATGTGTGGCTTAATGTGACAGCAATTCTGATGTGGCCTGTTCACATTGTTCAAGTGTGTCAGGTGCAATGAGGAGTTCATCAATGTATTGTGAAAGAACATTGCCATCTGGTAATTTTAAAGTATACAATTGGCTTTTGACTGACACTAAAGAAAACATTCTTTAAATCTATTACAGGGAAAAACTTGGCAATGGGTTGAGTCATGTGAACAGTGTGGTCACATTTGGTGTACAACTGGATATTGTGGTACTACTATTGTGTTAATAAATCGCAGGTCAATAACCAATCTATATTCTGTCTGTTGTCCAGTAGGACTTTTCTTGATGACAGGAAGTATGGGAAAATTACAGAGATTACCATAACTCTCCTTCACAATACCTTTATCAAGGAAGTCCTGTACTATGGAAACAACTCCTTCCTCAGTTTCGGGGGATAAATTCTATTGTGGTATGCGGGGTAAGGATGCGCCTACCTTAATGCATATCCTGACTTGTTTAATGTTTATGAAACCCATATAGTTTTTTCCTGTAGCCCAAAGAGACGGATCTATATGTGACAACTGCTGGGGTAAATTAGATGTGAAAAGAACAAGGTAACTCCTTGAAATGGAAGGATTAACCATCGTCACATATACTCTATTAGTGGAACAGTAAATATGAGCATACACATTTTTTTAACAAACCCAACCCTAACAAATTTTCGTCACAGGCTTCTGTGAGACTCAATGAATGGGGAAAACTGTAAGGTCCAATAGTAACATCCAAAGGCTTTGATATGGGACTTCGTATGGGCATCCAGCAAATCCAAGTGAAGTGTTAATAGACCCAGAGAGGGGAGACCCAGAAACATGACTGTTGTTGGCAGAGGTGCGAATAGCTCCAGTGTCTAACAAAGAAAACTGTTCTTTACCACACATTTGCATCTCTACATACGGTCCCTGCTTATTTTGCTGGAATTGACGATCTCCATTCGCCCTCTCGTGGGCATCCCTAGTCCATATTGTCGACTTGGATGTCTACTACATATGCTCTGTCCATGTGTTCTGTGCCAAAGTAATTAGTGCACATCTGTTGTTGAAAATGTGCAGCAAAATCTTGTCTAGATGGTCCACCACTTGCACTTAGAGTCAGACCTTTAAGAGAATCTTGCATTGACAATTGGTATACATAGAGCCCTACCCTGTAGCCCTTGAGTCTGTGTTTTCTATTTCTCAGTCTTCAAGTGTAATCATTAAATAACCCCAGCCACTGGACGTATGGACCTTTGTTCGCCAACAAAGAGAAATGGGGGGCAAACATCTACATAATAATAAATCATTAAATACTTTAAATTAAGTCAATAAAGGGAGTTAGTGTGAGTTTAAGAGTTTTCAGATCTTTTAGTCTTTCATCCATGTATTCAACAGGCATTAATCTTTAGATTTCAGCACTAAAGGTTAATATAATCAAACAATCAGTATTTGATCGTAAACTAGAACAAAATGTTCGCTAAGATCACAGTCAAAATAGTAATAGTACCGCAAGCTGGTTTAATAAAGGAAACTCCCTATTCTAATTAAATGTTATTAAGAGAGAAAAAGGTGTTTGTTCAGAAAATCAATAAAGAGTTATGATAAGCGAGAGAGAGCTCTATGTGCAAGCATAAATCCTTTGCAAATCTGACTGGAAATTCTTCACAGTTATAAATCAGCAAACACATAGATTTAGGCTAAATAACCTCTCATGCAGAGACGTCTAGAAGATTAGAGACGAGTTTCTAGCCAGATTGCCAGGAAAATTAATCTGCCCTACTCTAGGCACACACAGTAATATAAATAAACAAATGTTGTATTGCAACATTATTTTCTTTTGTATTTTTTATCCACCAATAGAATATCAGCAACTCCTGGGAATAATCAAGCTCCCCATTCTCTCATCATGCAAAGGACATGGAGGACGGTCTCCCCTCCAGACTCACTCAGGGCATGTGCTGTGCAGAGGGGGGCCCTGGAGGGGCTTCTCGAACTGCAGGGGCTGTGGAACCTTTGTTATGCTTCTGGTGACAATGTGTGCTTTTGAGACCAAAAAACTTTTTTTCCGTTTTGCTAGTGTTCGTTACAATGGTGAGGGCCTGGCAGCTCCCATAACAATAAAGTGTAACAAAAGTCTTGTCAAAACAAGACACGCAGTGACAAAACCTAAAGACTCACAACAAATGTCAGATTGATTGGCTTTACTAGTTCTTGTTTAATTTCATGCTTTTCATAATCTTGTTGAAAATTATCACACTGATTTTCCATTAGGAATAGTTTTTAGAAATACTAGCATGCAGCAACACTTTTTACTAAATGGCACTTCAAAGAAATGGCACCTAAAATGTCATTGTAGGTAGATGTTTCTTTCCATTTGCGTGTTTTTGTGAACATTTTATTTTGAAAGCAAAGAATCATCGCTCTTGCTTCCAAGCTTCTGCAAACATTTGCATCTTATCAGAGAGCATTCTAGGAGCACTACTTAGTCTCATTATTAAACTTTTCAAACAAGTGTGTACACTTTTTTTCTTACCTGGAAGTACGTCAGTAGTGCAGTGTGACCTTAAAACGTTTATTTACAGCGCTCGCCCTAATAATAAAGGCTTTTTCATTAATGAACCATAAACAAAAGGTCGAAGGGCATCAACATATAAACACATATATTACCTCAACTGCAGACAGTTCCCTTCTCTATAACCTGGCAGCCAAAGGGTTTGTGCTGCAGGGAGTTGGGCCTACTTGTCCCATGGACAAAATAAACATTAAAACGTGTTGCCCTTGACCCCAAGCAAAATGTTCAGGGTGTCGGGCTTTAGGAATTCCACATCCCTGCATTGCCATTATTGATTCAATTAGTAGAGGTTTTAAATATTAAGTTCAACTGTTGTTTCTTGCTATAATTGCCAGTGTTTGTTTGAGTATGCTATTTCAGAATAAACATATTACACACTTGCCTCGAAAATCTACTTCTCAGGATTTTATTATTTCAGGAATTTAGTATTTCCTAGCACCCTCCAGCCCCCAGAATTAAAAAAAAACTTTTGAATTTGATACTGTCTTTAGTGGAGAAACATTTAGGAGGATCTGATCACATTTTGCCACTATTGAGAACAATATCACAGAAACTAAGGAAACAACTAATGCTACAACACAAACACAAACTTCTGTTTCCACCCTAGTCCATCTTATTCCACAGTTACAGAAGCTGTTAGTATTGGACTGTAATTCTTCATTACAAATCATCAATAGTACAGCAAACAATACAGCTCCTAACAAATCTACTGCTGATCAAAAGGGAGTGAAATGAAGAAGTATCATGGCCAATAATTGCATAACAAGGGCCCACTGTCACAGAGGACAAAGATATTTATAAATTAAAATCTTCAGAACCAGTCTTGATGTCCAAGTAGGGTACTCTCCGAGAGTCCATAAGTAGTTTTTGCGGTCCTACTCAGGGATGTGGAACTGATACGGGGAGCACCACATCCCCGACTAGGACCTCAATAACTTTGGACCTCTTTCTAAACTCATGGAGATAACCACACTTGGACAAACTGATTTAACTCTCTAATCAAGACCGATTCTGAAGATTTTAATTTTTAAGTACATTTACCCTTTCGCCTTGAAGAAGTCCGAGGCCTGCACGCTGCATGGAGCGAAACATGTGTCAGCTCGTCACTGTCTCCAAAATCTCTCTAAGTACTATAACAATGTTGAAGATCATCAAGGATCACAGCATTAATAAAATATTTCATCTTAATATAATAATCTATGGACTTTTGTATTCAGAATAACTAAATCGGAATTTATCATTTGAGCTACGTACTACTTATGACTAACCAATACCATAGGTTACAACGCTACATAGTGCAGGTTTCTTCACACCAGTGTAAAGGTAAATAGTGCAGGCTACTCTATACCAGGTAGAGTTTGCAGAGTGCAGGTCACTCTACAGCAGCAGGTGTAGTCCACATAGTGTAGATTCCTTTACAGCAGACAGAGGTTACATAGTTCAGCGCCCTCTACAGTAGGCATACGTCTCATAGTGCAAGTCCTCTATAACAGACAGAGGACACATACTGCAGGCCCTCTATATCAGGCTGGGGCTTCATTCTGCATATCAGGCAGAAGTCACATAGGGCTGGCACTGCTATAGTAGGTCAACGCCATATAGTGCAGGTTCTTGTATACCCTGCTGAGGCCACATACTGCATGTTCTGTAGTCGGCCGAGGCAGAGCCCACATAGTGCAGGTCTCTCTACAGCAGCCATAGTCACATAAGACAGGAATGACTCACTACGGCATTGTGAGGCCCCGCAGTACAGGCCTTAGTTGCAGCAGGGTTCACACTCTCTTTGGAGTGCCAGGTAATAGAACACATGTCAGTAATTTTCTGCTTCACTTTTCCTCAGTGTCCCACTTCTTTTCTCTGTGATTATATGGCATTTGAGACCCCAACCATCTAGCTAATGCTGATGCTTTTTCCCAGGGTTCTGTTTCATCCTCATCCAAACCCCTTTCATTTCCCAGAACCTATTTTCTATCCCACAAGCACATGCACACACATGAAATATGAGGCGTGTACACATTGTATGTGGAGACACCCCACGCTTCCCACTTCGGAAGTCCAGTTCTTTAGCTTTCACAAGAGATTTTATTTCATTTTGCGAGTGGTCTTGTTTTGGGTGAAAAATTGACATTAACCTAAACTTTAAATGTTCCTTCCGTTATTTCTTTTGAATCACCCTCTCTTCCATGTCCACCTTCAGCACACCTCTTGAGCATATAGCGCGCCCTAAGTCCCATGCCTGTCTGCATTGATTTTTCTTTCTTTGAAATCATATCCCCACAAATGCTCCCATATATCCACTTGTACTTTCGGTCAGCGATTTGCTCCTTAGTCCGCCTCCTAATGGCCACACCTTACTAATGATTGTACCACAAAAAACTGTGGAGTAAACCTTTGAACGGTTTACTAGAGAGCACAAGACTAATCCTTAGAGCCAACAATAACCACTTGACTAACTTTGAGTTCAGGAGTAGTATACTTCTCACCATAAAGCGCTTCAGCACCTAGTTAGTTTTTAATAAGCGCTGCTTACATTCAGTACTATAATGTGAATGTCTCTTTGCAACACACTAGAGGCCCAGCTGAAAGCGAGGGAGGGATGTTGGCCCCACTGCTGTGTTTTCAGGTAGTGGCGCGCAGAAAAAGTATGTTACCGAAGGCCTAATGTGTTCCTTCAGTTGCAGAATTTGCGCCATGTAGAGATTCTAATGGTCTTAGAGGCTTTATCATCTGCTACATTGTTGTCCTGAGTAGCAGCTTCAAAAAAGACTCTTTCAAGATAGATGCCAGCAGAACCTCTCTGTCTTCCTCTTTGGCATCCTCGAGTACTCTTAACTTGTCTTCCAGCAAGGTAACTGTTGGTTGAGTGCTTGGCGCAGAGATCTTTGTGTACCCTGCACAACACAGATTCCACTGAGTTGGGTCATATTAATACCTTTGAAATCGGTGTATGAAATGTTGCCAAAGCAAATCAGGTAACCCTGTAATGAATTCCACCATTGGCTCAGCCAGTTACAACTAGTAGTATTCTGGATCTGCTGTCTGTGGTGGCATGCTTCCTGGGGTCAATGGCCGGGATATGAAATAGACAAGAGACAGAAGATTATTTTTTCTGTGAAGGGTGGAATTAGGGCGTCGGTGTTAATAACCTATTGCCTGCATGCTGTTGGGAGTTAGTAGCCGTTAATTCCCCTTCCCTTTATTTTGCATCCTCACGTTTGGCTTGCACATAATTATGTACTAGAGATTGCCAGCGGTTAACAACCTATGTGTAGGGCAATAAGCACTGTTAATGCCATGACTAGATAGCAACAGCGCTTACTTATTTGGTTTGCTTAGAGCTTTGTCGAGTACTAACTTGTTTCCTTACACCCTCCCCAGGGTGCTTCAAGACACTAAACAAGCCCTGTGGTGTGTGATGCATGTAGGATAGATTCCATGGTCTCAATAATGGCTGGGGGGTATGTTGTGTGCAACAGCTGTGTAATCTGTGTTGTACTAAGACCTGCCTCTAAAGCATAAAGTATGTATTTGTGGGTTTTAGTCTAATATCTATCCAACGAACAAATTTTATTGAAGGTTTTATCCTTCAGAAAAGGGAAAACATTATAGTCAATTACATTTGCAGCTGATTGAAAATCACATTAATACAGTCTCGGAGGTACAAATCAAAGTGACATCACATTACAAACATTCCATAACTTCCCTATCACCCCACCCTCCTCGCGTGAGTCATGTCCTTGCAAGTTCATGAAGATAATTATGATATTGGGTGACTGATTCATGATCAGTGTTCTAGTGCGGGGTGCTTCAGTGGGTAGGATAGCCCTCTGTTGTTTCACAGTATACCTTTGGGTAGTGTGCGTAGGTTTATCCTGTTAGCAACATTTAAATATTTCAGTTTTGCAAAGGGGGCGATGCTGGTGAACCCGCTGATGATGAGGTGTGGGAATGCCGCTCTGGTTCTTTTAACATGTCTGTTAATGTTTCCCAGGCTCAAGCCACTTCTATTAGGTGTAAGCCCCTCTGGGCCTCCCCGAGCAAGACCTCCCCCTCATAGCCTGCCCAACGCTCAAGTTCCCTATGCCGCATAGAGATTTGGGGGCCCCCTGGGATTTTCCAATTCCTCATGAGTTCTCTCTTAGCTAGAACGAAAGCGAGGTCCTGGAACCTGATTGTTACTTTTGTTTTGGAAGTGGGAAGAAACCAATGTAGCATGCATGGCCAATTGAGCAGGGCACCTGTTTAACTATGGGGTCTGCAATCACTGTCATGACTCCCCCCCAATAGTCGATCAAGGTGGCCAATCCCATAGCAGGCTGCATCAGTGGTATGGAAATATTTTGTTAATTTGTCTAGAGGTGAGCTAAGCCCCGTGGATGATGTAATAGTGGATCAACCTGACTCAAGCATTTCTGGATACCTTATGTTCAAGTATTACATTCCATTTTTTTTCATGACCTCCAAATCTTCGTCCCATCGCGTTTTAGAGGCTCAAGGGGTTGAATTAAGCTCCTCTGATTGCTCTTTAGAGACACTTTAATCTTACCTTCTGATGGTACTGTATATTGACTGGGGCTGTGGAGGGGGAGGTTCTGTTGCTTCCGTTCTCCAGTGATCACAAAAGCTGTTGTCACAGCTCTGTGCGATAGAAAATGTCCCTGAGTTAAACTCTGCCCCTAATTTCTCAAATGGAAGAAGTACACTGGTTTGGAATAAATCTCCCACTCATGTTGCTCCCACATCTACCCACTCGCTTAATCGTTTTCAGTTCCCGCCGTTTGGCAGGACCCTCAACAATTGAATAAGTATGTCAGGGGAGTATGGGACGTGTGTGTGTGTTTTTTTATTTTTTATAAAAGCAACACATCCAGCAATGCATAGGACCTTAAACTCCTGTGTATCTGGTTCCACAGGTGGCTCGTGTGCACGAGCACCCCCGCCAGACTAGTAAGCTCTGGTACAGACGATCCGAATGCTTGGTCTGGCATCTGCTGGCCTGCTATCTATTGGGTATACCATTGGAGTTGCACAGCTAGATAATAGGATTCAAACTCTGACTGCCAATCCGCCATCTCCCAACAGGCCCTGCAGCTTGGCGAGGGCCATCTTCTCTCACCAGACCCCCACAGGAACCTCGTGGTCAAGAACTCCAGGTCTCGAAACATAGTTTGAGGTCCCCATTGTGGCAGCACCAAGAAGGAATAGAACAACCAGGGGAGGGCAATCATTTTCAGTAATACTACCCTTCCCGCTACAGACAGTGGGAGCATCTGCCAGAATTCTATGCTAGATCACAGTGATTTAATGGCTGAACCAACATTCCCATCTGAAAAACCTTGGGGGTCATTCTGACCCTGGCGGTAATTACCGCCATGGCGGAGGTTGGCGGTAGCACCGCCAACAGGCTGGCAGTGCTCCGCTGGGCATTCTGACCGCGGCGGTACAGCCGCGGCCAGAAGCGGAAAGCCGGCGGTGTACCGCCGACTTTCCGCTGCCCATGGGAATCTGCCATGGCGGCGCAGCTTGCTGCGCCGCCATGGGGATTCTGACAGCCCATACCGCCATCCTGTTCCTGGCGGTTCACCCGCCAGGAACAGGATGGCGGTATGGGGTGTCGTGGGGCCCCTGGGGGCCCCTGCAGTGCCCATGCCAATGGCATGGGCACTGCAGGGGCCCCCGTAAGAGGGCCCCACAAAGAATTTCAGTGTCTGCTTTGCAGACACTGAAATTCGCGACGGGTGCAACTGCACCCGTCGCACCTTCCCACTCCGCCGGCTCCATTCTGAGCCGGCTTCCTCGTGGGAAGGGTGTTTCCCGCTGGGCTGGCGGGCGGACTTTCGGCGGTCGCCCGCCAGCCCAGTGGGAAAGCCAGAATGACCGCCGCGGTCTTTTGACCGCAGAGCGGTCTTTCGGCGGGAACCGCTTGGCGGGCGGCGACCGCCGTCCGCCGCGGTCAGAATCACCCCCCTTGTCTGTTGTGATAAATTTTTACCCCATAGTACGTGAGACAGCGAGGCTCCCAAACGGGCTCTCTCTATCCTTCCGGAGGTTGGTCAATTTCCTGCAGGGGGAAGAGGCAAGATTTTTGCCAATTGACTCGCAGATCTGAATATGAGTCAAAGGTTTCTAACATGGCCCTCCAAGTCCACAGTCAGGTCTTTAAGGAACAGTACAAGCGCAACAGCATATAGGGCTATGCAGTGGAGATGGGTGCGTACGTGAATGCTCCAGTAGTTGTTCCCTCCTTGAGCCTGGCAAGCCAGTGGCTCCATCACCAGGGCAAAAAATACTGGTGACAAAGGGCAGCCCTGCTGGGTTCCTCTGCCCACATCATAACTTGGAGATAGTGTATCCTGTGCGGACTCTGGCGGTGGGGTCAGTATAAAGTAGGCGAGTCCACATCAAGAACCCAAGTCCCAGTACCATTGGTTCATAACCTCATAGAGAAACTTCCATTCAAGGCTATTGAAGGCCTTTTCAATGCAAATACGGCTGCATGATTAGTACCAACTGACTCTGCGTCTGTTACTACTAGGAGACAGTGGATGTTGAGTGCTTTGCTCAGACTGGCATTGGACCCCATTTGGTCAGGGTGAATTAGTCTGGGCATCAGTGGGAGAAGCCTGAAGACCAATATCGGAATGAGGACCCTATATAATCAAGATTCAACATTGATAGCGGTCTGCATGATTTGCAGTTCTCATTCGGTTTATCAGGCTTTAGTAAAGGCACCACCAGCGCCTCTCGGGTGGTGGTCGGCAAACGTCCTGTGGATTTAGCTGCATCATAGAGCTCTACAAGTTTGGGGGCCAGTATATTGGTTGGGGAACAGGGACGGATGGAATTCAACTGGAAGAGTTGAGAAGAGGCTGTCCCTTGGTTAGTCTCAAAATAATGTCTGATATTCTCCCTGATTGCTTCACAGAATGGTGGGTCCTCTAATAATTCAGGTTTCAGTTTCCATGTGGTAATACACTGCCTGGAGCATTTCCCCCAGTTGTAAAAGTACTGGGTTATGATCATAGATTTGTGCAAGCTAAATATTCTACTCCGTGAGTTAGGTTATGAATGCCAGGGGATTAGAGGAATGTGTTAAGGCATGCATGTAGCTCGTGAAGGTGGGAGAAGGAGTAGTCCCTCGTGTGCGGGTACGTTTGCCACCACGTGTCCAGAAGTCCCCATTGAATTCGCCAATCTGCAAAAATCTTGGCTGTTGTAGTCACTGGGGAGTCCCACAATGGTGGGATCTGCAACAGTTAATATGATAATCAATTGGGTTAAGTATGGGGCCAAGACCCTTGACAAGGTGGCCAAGAAGGCTCCCTGGTCACATTCAGAGCATACACACTAACCAGTGCATCCCTCTGTGCGCCCCAGTACTACCACATATTGACCCTCTGGGTCACCTGTGTGTTGAAATGGGACTGGCATATGCCGAGTACGTGGTATAATATGTTTGGCCACTCCACCTGCGGCGAGATGTGTCTCCTGTAGTAAGGCCCCAAAGGTTTCCCCGTTTCTTCAAGTAGAAGAACACCTTATAAAGTTTTGTCATGGTGTGCATCCTTTTGATGTTCATATTAATCATTTATAGGACGTAAATGATGCCATAGATTGCGTTGCATACACTCCTGGCGGTGGGTCCCTGTGGCTTAGTGATCGATAATAGTACTGTCATCCCAGTGTGGTTTGCAAATATATAAGTAAGTAGCAACTCAAGGGTTCCCCGCTTGACAAAAGACATCAGTCTTCCCAATTCCCTATCCCCAGGACAAGCAAGCAACGATCCCCATCCAAACAGTCAATCAACCAATAGTCATTCGCTGGGAAGCCCACGTACAACTCTAGTGTGGGGATATAGTGGTATCTGTCTCCACACTAAGGTCCCTCTCCCCCCACCTAGCGGTTAGTGATGGTATATGTGTGATGAGTTTTAGGGGCAGCTCATTAAACCAAGGCTTTGTATCCCAAGAACCTCTCCTATTACAAACAAGTAAACAAGCATTGATAACCGTTACTTATTACAGACAAGACATTCCTCTTAGATTATTTCTTTGGATGTTCATGGAGTGACTGCAGGCATGTCAATCCTTGAGTCTCCGGAGGAGCTAGATCCCCAGTCCAAGTCCAAAGCCTGTTCCCTCTTTTCTTCTGGCAGCGACCTGGGACTGGCTACGTTCTCACTCATCGAAGCAACCGCAGCCATAACTCTCTGGCGCTCCTTTTGTACTCCAGTCTCTGAGAAGACAGTTCCACCATGGTGGCTAGTCCGCCTTTGTGTTCCGGTGTGACATGGACAGCTCTCCCAGAAATGTTGGCTAGGGTCTGGTTGGGAGTGAAGGTCAATCCAGTCCCAGGTTCTTCTGGCATCTGAAAGAAGTGTGTGCCCCCCTTGAGTGACCACCCTCAGTCTGGCCAGGAATAACATAGCATAGGGTATGTTATCTGACAGTTTTTTCTTACCATCCTGGAAGATCGAGCACTGCCTCTGTACTTCGCAGGAGAAGTCTAAAACAATTCTGACAGTATTGTTAACCTTGAGATCCTCCTTCTTCCTCACTTCGCTAAGTATGTGGTCATGGTCTTTATAAGAAAGCAGTCTGGCAACTACCGGGCACGGTTGGCCTTCCAGGGCTGGAGGCGCGCCAGGACCCTATGTGCCCTCTCCAGGGTGAAAAAAGAGGAGAGCCCCTCTATTGCCACTGTTTCATGGAGCCAGCGCTCCAGGTATTCCACCATGCTGAATCCCTCCACGCACTCAGGTCGGATGTTTGCCTCAGGAGTGCACAGGCACTCCTTAGTTGCTGTCAATGTTGGGGATATTTCATGCTGATTTTTTTTTCAGCTGTGTTGACTCGTTCCATCAGGTGGTGGTGGTCATCGTGCAGTATCCCCATGTCATATACTAGAGTATAAATTTTAACTGCTAGCGTCTCCTTAGAGGTTGTTCTCGCCTGTAGGATGTCTTGGAGGGTGTGGCCCCCAGGTGTTGCAGGTCTCGAAATTCTGCCTCCATCCTCCCATTGGGAGTCATCAACCCTCTCCGCGGCTTTTCCACCAGTTTCTGGTTCTTTTTTCTGAGCTGTTTTTCCCATAGTGTAACAAGGAAGGAGGGCCCTCACGTAGAAGGAGCGGGCACTCCTTACTCAGCTATCTCTGAGGAGAGTAAAGCCAGTTTCTGTCTCAGATGATTAAAGTCTCTATGGAACACACAGCCCATGCTTAGCAGCTGTAGAGGCAGGAAAGCATCTGATCAAGGTATGTGCCACCATTTAGCGGGCTTGACCCTCCCCGTGGTTGTTATTGCACTAACAATGTTCTTTATATCAGGCTATTGTTATAGTGAGCACTCCGGGAAGAATTCATCAGGCGATCACCTCTCATCGGGGATAGCCGGTTAGCTCAACAGTCTATATGTTTGAGGGCATCCAGCAACAGAGGCAGAGCATGATAGTAGAACTGTACTTTTATCAGCGGCTTGAGGCAGTCTCTCTCCCCCTCACCGTCACCACCTCCAAGAAGTCCCTCGTCAGTCACTCTTTGGTGCAAGTGGCCTTGTTGTGTACTTTAAGGCTGGGGGCCTAGGAGAGCGTCAAGATTTAGTGATAAGATCAGATTCAAGTGGTGAGGCCCAGAGCAGAGTGGTCAGTTCAGCTGCAGTATAGTCTCAAGGGGCGCTGGGCAAGGGCATGGCACTGGCGTTGTATCAGTGTTATTTCTTCAAGATAGTTCCTCTCTGCTTGCCGCCATTCACTATATGTTCCTTGTTAGGCCCCATTTTATCGGTGAGGCCCACCTATCAGCTTTTTCTGAGTTTTGTGGCATGGACGAATGTGCAGAAGCAGTAGTGTGACCCCGTGAGTGATGGTGCAACCAGGGGCATATTTATCATCTGTTCCAGGACGCAGCTATGGTTTGCTGAGCACGGCCTGAAGGCGCAGTCCTCACCTCACCCTGACCACAGATCATGGCCTGATAACCCCACAGGTGGCGGTGAGATGGGTAAGTGGGGCTAGCCACACAGCGCCCCGTAGCCGCACTCACCTCTCTGTTTTGCAAGCCGATAGGGCCAGCCAGGCAAGGAGAACTGTCATTCCCTTACCCCTCTTCGCTGAGTGTCTCTGAGGCAGGCTGCGGATTTTGCAGAGCAAGGCTGCAATGTCTCCTGGGCTGTGCAGTCCCGCTCCTCATCTCCCAAGGGACCGCTTGTTCCATGGCAGCCCCGACGGGCCACCTCTCGTCCCCTAGGCAGCTATTGGTAGCCTTCCAGGCCAGCTCCAATGTCAGTGCCTAGATCTAGCTGGTGTGGCCAGTGGTCGCCATCTTGGGGCCGCGCCACTCTAGCACGCACCATTCATGGCTGTTATCTTCAATGCCGTTCCGCAGCGCTCCGCTGGAGGTAAAAAGAATGTCAGGGGGTATGATCACAGTCAGTCTGTGCCCCTGGACTCAAAGATGGGTGGCAGGATGGCGCCGGATGGGGGTTCTCCAGCGGTAGCTCCGCACAATGCGACGCAAGCCATGCCCTCTACATCTATCCTACTTTAGTAATATTGACACTTTAGCTACTAGTTTGTCAAAGATTGCATGCAAAAGCTTGTTAGTATTCAGCCAGTGGACTGACAAATCTGCGTCAAGCAATGGTAGGATCAATTCATATCCGCAACAGTCTTTCACTCACACTAAGCACATGGCTGTATCCATTTCACAAAGAACATGTGTTTTTTTTTCAAACCAATTATGAACCATTCTTCTCATCATAAATTCTTCAATAACAGTTGAGTTACATTCAGTGTGTGGTGTATTTTTCTCGGATAGGACGGAAGTGCCCTACAGACTCACATAATCTTTTGTACATAAAAAACAGGTTTTGTCTTCCCTTTCAGCAAATAAATGGAATGTGTATGGGATTTTCCAAGTTTTCTTTTCTAAACAACTCTCAAAATGTAAAACATTTATCAGTATTTTAATCAACTCATTAATTACCTATAAAAAACTTGTTTTTTATACGTTTTGCACTGACAATGACATTTAGGTTGAGTCCTGTTCATTGATGAGGTTCCATGGCACTCTGTGAGATTTCAGCATCTGTACTCTTGTTCTTGTGTATAGTATTCCAATATATCTTTAACAGTTATAAGAGAGAGCAGATGATGTCAACTGCAAAACGAAATTAATTATTTCTATTTTTAATCATATTGATTAAAAAAAAAAAAGAACTATCCCTAACTAATGGTAGTACCAGGTAGGAGATAATACACAGTGATAACAGTCTTTCACTCACACTAAGCACATGGCTGTATCCATTTCACAAAGAACATGTGTTTTTTTTTCAAACCAATTATGAACCATTCTTCTCATCATAAATTCTTCAATAACAGTTGAGTTACATTCAGTGTGTGGTGTATTTTTCTCGGATAGGAAGGAAGTGCCCTACAGACTCACATAATCTTTTGTACATAAAAAACAGGTTTTGTCTTCCCTTTCAGCAAATAAATGGAATGTGTATGGGATTGTCCAAGTTTTCTTTTCTAAACAACTCTCAAAATGTAAAACATTTATCAGTATTTTAATCAACTCATTAATTACCTGTAAACAACTTGTTTTTTTATACGTTTTGCACTGACAATGACATTTAGGTTGAGTCCTGTTCATTGATGAGGTTCCATGGCACTCTGTGAGATTTCAGCATCTGTACTCTAGTTCATGTGTATAGTATTCCAATATATCTTTAACAGTTATAAGAGAGAGCAGATGATGTCAACTTCAAAACGAAATTCATTATTTCTATTTTTAATCATATTGATTAAAAAAAATATATATATATATCCCTAACTAAAGGCAGTACCAGGTAGGAGATAATACACAGTGATAACAGTCAGCAGAAATACAATAGTAGTAGCCTGAATCCTGCTTTTTAATTTTTTTTATATATATATATATTTATTGTTATTTCAACAGTGAGATACATAGATCAAACGACAGTTGAGATACACATTTATACTATTATTTACGTGTTCTAATGCTAATTCTTCCATTGTACATGCATAATTAGCGGTATGAATACGATTATGCAATTTGAAGAGGATTCTTGGAAACATTATGTTCACACTGAGTGCAAAACGAGGTAAAAGAGAAAAATAAAGAAAAATAAAGAGAAAACAGGAGAGAGAGAATTGTGTAAGAAACAGAAAGAGTGAGGTCGTATTTGGAGCTGGAGCGCGCAGCGGATGGTGGGAGGGAGAAGGGAGGGGGAGAAGGGCGCCTCCAGGCCCCCCATACACACAAGGCCCCTTGAGGTAGCTGGAGCTACGCAGCATGTGTTCTTATTATAATCAAGTGTTGGGGCAGGCCATAGGGACTCAGTAGTCACCCACATCCCGGGGCGGGGCAGGGAGGAACGACCGCCCAGACGGGGAGGGGCACGGCAGGAGGGCCATCCAGGGCAATCCACGGCTCCAGGTGCGTACTCGCCCAGGGTCTGATCCATTACCAGCAAGCGCCCGTTTCTCATTGTAGTTGTAGTATACATTTCCCCAGACTACACAGATTCAATTATTTCTTGTTGGTACGCCATTTAATTATGTCTACTGGTTTAACCTATAGTGTCCATATTTCAAGACTGAGCTGTCAGCTGTTAGGTATTGCCTGTCATTGACATTTGGTTGTATATTTATTTAGGGGGGTCGGTTATCATCCTTGCCTTCCATGATTATCACAAAGGAATTTCATGTGTCCACTCCTTTGATCTGGATCCCTTTATCCTGGAGTGATTGTAATGTATGGGCTTCCGCCTTGGCCCAGCGCAGCAGCTCAGATTGCCACTGGTTGATACTTGGAGCGCAAGGCGCCTTCCAATGCATGGCTATTAAGCGTCTATACATTACTAGTGCTAGTGCTAGTGCTATGCATCTGTGAGTCTGTTTCTGCCTTTTGGATCTAATCACTATTCCAAGTAAACATAATTCGGGTTTGAGGGACAGCGGAATGTCAGTCCATTCGGTTAGCATGGTTAATATGTCGTTCCATGCACGCAGAGTTGGAGGACAGTCCCATGTCATATGGAAGAAGGTGGCCTCTGTATTGCCACATCTGGGGCACTTCTGTGGTGTCTGGGGGAACATGCGCTCTAGCTGGTGGGGTGATAAATATGTTTGATGTACATAGTTGAACTGGGTATAGCGGAAACAAGGGTTACGTGATACTTCATGAATCATTTTCATGGCCTTGTTCCATGCGTTCTGTGAGAGTGGTTCTGGCAGAACCTGATCCCATCTGTTTTTTGCTTGCTCCTGTCCATGTTCGATATGCGTGGTCAGAATTTTGTAGGTACTCGATACATTCATTGGGGTAGCTATGTTATCAAGCAGATCATGTAATATAGGGGCCGTATTTGGTTCCCCATTTCCGCGATTCCAGACTGAACGTACCAGGTGACGTATTGCACCATAGGCGAGAAAACTACCCTGACCCCGGGTGTATGTATCCGCCAGTGCCTCATATGTTAAAAGATGCCCGTCACTGTAAATATCACCTACGGTGAGTATGCCCTTCTCGGGCTATGTACTCAAGCATACCATGGTTGCAATCTTAGTAATTTTTGGGATAGCCAACAATGGGATCCTGGGGGAGTACTGCGGTTTTTTGTCTCCTGTGAGAGCGTAGCGTCCCCATGCCCAGTGTGCATTATTCAGTAAGATATTTTGTGAGTGTTTTACTCCATCTCGGTTCATCAGGTGTTGCAAAATGTTAGTGTGTCCTAGGTCTGAGTGTATCATCTGTGCTTCTACACTCGTAGGGTTTCCGATCCATTTAAATATCCATTGCAATTGGGCGGATGAGTGATATAATTCAAATCTTGGTGCCCCCAGCCCTCCTAATGTAAGTGGTTGATATATTTTGGATAATGCCACACGCAGCCAGCCATTGCCCCAAATTAAGGGGGTCATTCCGACCCTGGTGGTCCAAGGTGTTTACCGCCAGGAACAGGATGGCGGGAACGGGTGTCGTGGGGCCCCTGGGGGCCCCTGCACTGCCCATGCCACTGGCATGGGCAGTGCAGGGGCCCCCTAACAGGGCCCCATAAAGATTTTCACTGTCTGCTTAGCAGACAGTGAAAATCGCGACAGGTGCAACTGCACCCGTCGCACCCCTGCAACTCCGCTGGCTCCATTCGGAGCCGGCTTCCTTGTTGCAGGGCCTTTCCCGCTGGGCCGGCGGGCGCTCTTTTGGCGGTCGCCCGCCGGCCCAGCGGGAAAGCCAGAATGGCATCCGCGGTCTTCTGACCGCGGAGCGGCCATTTGGCGGTGACCGCATGGCGGGCGGCTACCGCCGCCCTCCGCGGTCAGAATGACCGCCTAAGTCTATTAATATGCTATTCAGTGATCTGGAAAAGGAGGAGGGCAATGCCAGTGGGAGAGCCATGAAAAAGTACAGTAGACGTGGTAGTATTAACATCTTTGCTATGGCCACTCTACCCATGGGCGAAACCAGAAGCGAGCACCAGAAAGGCAGAGAGCCCCTGGCGGATCGGATCACTTTTCCCAGGTTGCCGTCTTTGAGGTCCTGGGAATCATGATACACATTTATCCCTAAATATTTAAAGGTGGTGTAACACCATTTCAAGCCACCCGGATTAGAGGTTAATTGATATATTTCCGGAACCGGTTGCATAGGGAATAAACATGATTTAGACCAGTTCACTTTTAACCCGGATACCAAGCCAAATTGGTGCAGTAATTTCAATAACTCGGGTAGGGATTCTGTGTGGTTTCGTAGGAATATTAGTGCGTCATCCGCATATAATGACACTATACGGTGTGCGTGCCCGTCCGGGATGCCCCAAGCTGGGGGTAGTGTGCGAAGCCGGGCGGCCAAAGGCTGTATAGCTAGGGCGAATAACAGTGGTGACAGTGGGCAGCCCTGTCTTGTGCCCCTCCCAATGCTGAACTTTTCGAATATCATGTCTCCGGTTTTAACTCTCGCTGTTGGGTTAGAATATAGTACCCTCACCCAGTTAACGTATGTCCTGCCAAAGCCCATGTGGTTGAGAGTTTCAATCAGAAAGCGCCATCCCAAGCGTGTCGAATGCTTTTTCGATATCTAGTGATACAGCTACTCGGTTGTGTTCGCCCACAGGGGAGTTTGCCATAAGGCGTAGTAGATTACGTATGTTTATGAAATATTATGCCCGGTATGAAACCAGATTGGTCATGGTGAACCAGGGCCGGCATTCATGGGAGCAGGCGATTTGCTAGAATTTTACCGAGCAGTTTGCAGTCTGTGTTTAGCAACAATAGCGGCCTGTATGAGCGAACATCTAGTGGGTCCCGGCTTGTTTTAGGCAGTACCGCTATCAACACCTTGCGTAAGGTGTCTGGTAGTTGACCATATTCAAGAGCCTCCTTTAGCATTGCTAGGTGAGGTATTAACATTTGTTTTGGGAACGTGCTATAATACTCCATGGGGATGCCGTCATTGCCTGGTGCTTTTCCATGAGTAATTGTTAGCTGTTAATTAATTGTTGTAGAGCTTGTTGTGTCTCTGCTATATCAATTGGTTTCTCCATGTCCACCAACTGAGTGGCAGTTAGTTGGTTTAATTTGATGCCGCAGAAGAACTCTTTTAATTGTTCTGCTGAGGGAGGCCTTGTATAATGCACTATAATACTCTCTAAAGGCGCTGTTTATTTCCACTTGAGTATTCACAATTATCCCTGTATCCAGGCGAATGGCACCGATAGGGGGTTTCCTATGTTCATTTCTCAATAGCCATGCCATTAGTTTACCTGATCTGTCACCTTCCGCATGTGTGTGAGCCACGTAGTGGCAGTAATCATAGTGCCTTAGGCGCCTATCCGCTTCGCTCTATTGTGTGCGTAGTCTGTTGAGCTCCGCGGCTGTGACAATGCCCTCTATTTGTTTACATTCTGCAATACGTATGTCCCGTTCTAATTTGTGGAGCTCTTGCGACAATGTATGCCGTGCCCCCACCGTCATAGATATGCATGTGCCCCTCAAAACTACTTTGTGTATCCCATTCATTTGCCCTGGAACTCGAAGTCCCGGTATTTAGTGTAAAATACGAGGAAATGTGTGTGGCTATTTCTTTTCTGAACGGGGGGTCTTGTAGTAATCGGGGTTGAAGACGCCAGGTTGGAATGCAAGCGCGTGTCCTACTCCACCTAATGTGGACAATAAGAGGGCAGTGATCCGAGATTACCCTACCGGTGAACTCTGCCGCCGTAAATCTGTGTATTAAGTCCTGCGAGGCGAGGATGAGATCTATGCAGGTATGTAGTAAATGTACAGGGGAGTGATAGGAATATTCCCTTTTTTGGGGGTGAAGATGTCTCCACACATCCACCAGGCCGCGGTCTGTTATCCATGTTCGTAGCATCTGTGAGTTTTTCGCTACTGGGGCGGCCACCAGTGGGTGGTATGATCTATCCATATCTATTTGCGGAACACAATTCATGTCCCTGCCCCAAATACTTGGTATTGTTAAGTCGTGTGATAAGTGAGAGATCGTTTTTTGCAGGAATTCACCCTGTTTAATGTTTGGGTCATACACCCCGTGTATTGCTAACGTTTCACCGTCTAGTGAACCTACTAATTGTATGTACCTGCCCTCTTTATCCGTGGTGCTGCGTTTTACTATGTAGGGGACCCTTGGCGCTATCCAAATCAGCACTCCTCTTGCAAATGTCGATGTTCCAGAGCCATATATTTGCCCCACCCATCTTTTCTCAACCTGCATAATATCTTCTGGTGTGACATGTGTTTCCTGTAGAATAGCTATGTGTATGTGTTGGTGTTTTAAATGTGAATATATTCGATTGCGTTTAGTTGTTCCCGCCATGCCTTTCACATTCCATGTTAGTATGTTGTAAATAGGCTCCTTGTGCATTGTATCGTGTGGTATTGCTTAAATCCACAATGAACCACACAGCGGGTCAAGTTTCGCTCTCCGACCCGCCACCCCCGCGCACCCCCCCCCGCAATCCGCTCCCCCACACCCCGAGCCCCCACGCCATGCAACATCGACCCTGGAGATGGGGGATAGTCCCTGAAGTAAAGAGAAAGGAAAGGAGAACCAACAAAAAAGGATATTTTGGGCAAGGCCCTATTTGAAACAAAGTGGCACAACCGGTGCCTAAACTAGAGTCTGAACAGTTCAGTTCCATTCGGGTACCGTTCAGGTGGAGGGGGACGTGAGCTGGTTGAGCTAGGCACCTTCACGGCCTGCCTCCAATATGCTTCTTTCCCTGCGTAGTTCAGAATGCAGACATGTTGTCCAGTGTTAGTTACATCGCGGCTTATAGGATCCTTGTCGGTTCAGCCGTTGTCCCAGGGTGACCATGTTTATCAGTGTTAATGCTCGGGGGGAGGTGGGGGGGAACCGCTCCCGGTCGACTCAGGACCGGACGGCCCGCTTGGAGCACATTCCGTGGATTCTTAAATCTTGTCTGCCAGCCGCTGGGTGAGGTCAGGCCCGACCAACAATTGAGATAAGGATGAACTGGACCTGCTGTCTGGAGAGCCACTATCGTTGATATTCGCTTCACTCGTGGTGGTTGAGAACGATCGTGCAAATGTGCTGGCTTCTTTTAAAGTTTGCGCTTGACCGGCAGCCATCTGCGACTTCATTGGGCGCACCGTTGTGTTTTTCTTTTCTTTCCCCTAGCACTGGGGGTGATCCATGCCTCCTCCGTTGTGTCGCTCACCGATGGAATGGCCAGGCCCTTAGCGTGTATCCATGTCCAAGCGTCCTCCTGCGTGGAGAACATAAGAGTCTTTTCGTCGATTATGATTCGGAGGCGAGCTGGGAACATGATTGAATAAGTAATTTTGTGTTCACGCAGTATTTGTTTAATTTTGAAATATGATGTTCTTTTACGTTGTACTTCCATTGTGTAATCTGGGTAGGCTGATACGTTGCTGTTTTCCAAGCTAATAATGACTGTGGATCTGAAACGTTGGAGAACTAGATCTCTGTCTCTGTAATTTAGGAACCGCACTATCAGAGGTCGAGGTGGGGCGCCAGGCCGGGGGGTCTTCCTGGAATTCTGTGTGCTCTTTCTATTACCGGAGCCTTGGTGTTGTCCTGTATTTTCATTATATTTTTCAGCCAGTTTTCTACAAATTCCTCTGCTTTGGGAGTCTCCAAGCATTCCGGGACACCCAGGAATCTGATGTTATTTAGGGGGTCACAAGCGGTAACCGCCGTGCGGCTGCCAATGCGGCCGCACTCCCGCAGACCCCATTACGACATCCCGGCTGGGCCGGCGGGCGCAAACCAAGTTTACGCCCGCCGGCCCAGCGGGGATGAGGCCGCAACATAGGAGCCGGCTCCTAATGGAGCCGGCGGTGTTGTGGCCGTGTGACGGGTGCAGTAGCACCCATCGCGCTTTTCACTGTCTGCTATGCAGACAGTGAAAACCTGCCCGGGGGCCTGTTAGCAGTGGCATGGGTAGTGCAGGGGCCCCCAGGGGCCCCAGGACACCCCTTACCGCCAGCCTCTTCCTGGCGGTGCAAACCGCCAGAAACAAGCTGGCGGTAGGGGGGTCATAATCCCCAGGGCAGCGCTGCTTGAAGCGCTGCCCTGGCGGATTATCACCGCTGGGGCTAAAACGGCGGGAAACCGCCGGCCCCGGCGGTGCGACCGCGGTGCTACCGCCGCGGTCGTAATACGGGTCTCCGTACCGCCAGCCTGATGGCGATACGGATGCCGCATTACCCCCTAAGTCTGGAACGGCCCTCCGCGTCCTCAGCCCTGCGCTGCAGTTGCGTCAGTTCTAGTTCCATTTGTTGAATTTTGGCTTTCATGTTTGCAACCTCTGGTTAGACAGTTTTTAGTGCAGATTCTGTGTCGGTAACCCTGTCGGTAAGCTTATGATGATCTGCACGGAGCAATGAGACTTCTAACACCGCACTATCAATTTTGCCTTCAAGTGATGTCTTAGTGTCCATTATTACTTGCAAGAGTTTATCGAATTGCAGGGAGTGCGTTTCGCTCACCTGAAGAAGTGTTGTGATTTGCGTATCAGAATGACCTGCGGGAGGGGGGATGCCACCATCTATGTGGCTCCCCAGTTTAGGGTGTTTTGGCTTGACCATTGCGACACAAGACGATAGTCACCGCTGGGCTGCTCACTGAGGCTGGTTTTGGATAAAGTTGCCAAGGGGTGCAGGATTGTCGTTTAAGGTTGCTCACGGTGGGGCGTACAGGCTAGCACCCTCCCGGGTTGATATTTTTTAAAGAAAAACACCGTCATGAGGGCCAGGAGCAAAGAGAAGCGGCGGCAGGCCGTCGTCACCAACTTTACACCCTGGGGCCCGGTGCCAGCCCACCCGGCCCAGTCCCAATGGCACAGGTCCAGGTGTCCGTGGCAAAGGAGCCAAGCGCGACTCACCGCGGTAGTTGGGGCCGACCAGGCCGAGGCCCGAAAGATGGCTGCTCCGATTTGGCAGGGGCGCTTCTGCGTGTTGATGCACACGGCTTGAGTCTTACAGTTCCTGTTCACTCATCTACGTTTCAGCCTCTGCAGCATCAAAGCACTATTGCTGAACCTTGTGTGAATTCCCCGGCCCCCATGGCGTGGCTTAGACTCCTCAATCAAGAGATTCTACAGCCTCTGGAAATCAGCAATCCTTTGTAAGGCTGCTATCTTCGAGATTATTTAGGCTCCCCCGAGAGATCATCGTTTCAGTACTGATGGCCCTGGGTGACTTACTGAGGCCTCTCACGGGCCCGTGTTGGTTCAGCCGTAGTCTCCATGGACCCCCATGCCTCAGGGGGGCCCAGTCCGGGTGATCGCAGCAGGGGGGGGGGGCCCGCCCCAGCAACGCGGTAAGGGAAGGTCCGATCCGGGACCCAGGGAGACCGCGTCCGGCAGCAAGCGGCTCCCGCCTCCCCCGTGCCGAGCGCAGAGAGGCCCCGCAGGCCCAGTCGTCGGCCGCAGCGCCTTCTCAGCACAATAGTTGGGGCCTCCCAGGTACAGGCCCAAAGGATGGTTGCGCCGTCTTGTATCTGGGCGCACACGGCCCTGCACCCTCCTCACAGGCGCGTTTGGGATTCCCGCCTCAGGGGGCTCGGCCTGGGCACCCGCGACAGGTAGGGCCCGATTCACCCAGGCATCACGGCAGGGGAAGGTCCAGTCCCGGACCGCAGAAGGCCGAACCCGGCAACGCACGGCTCCCGCCTCCCCCGCGTCAAGCGCAGGGAGGCCCAACAGGCCTGATCACCGGCCGCCGCACCTCCCCGAGATCGGGGAAACCGCGACCCATCCAGGCAGTGCGCGAGCCCCTCCAGTCACCGGAGCACCCCCGTCACCATTGGGGTCCCCGTGGGTCACTGGCGCGGTGGAGAAATGCCGCAGGGAACAGGATATATGCCGTATTTGGTGGGCCGCGAGCGAAGCCTCTGAATCAGGCGTCCGCTCCGGCCGCCATCTTGGCCACGCCCGACCCTGAATCCTGCTTAACACGTCTCCCAACCCACCCCTCGCTACATCCTCTGAGTCTGGCTTTTTCTGCTATGAAGAGTCCCCCTGAAGTACTTGTGCAGAGCCCATCTGTTGTTCACGGAGTATAATGGCCACTTCTGATTTAGTAATGAATGTATATGTACTGGAATGTGGGGTCAGGGCATAAGCGATAGAAGGTAGTGATTACCAATACAAAGTCTACCAGGAGGTTGCAGTAGTGATAATAATAGTGATCCCTCACAGCACACCCATTTCTCCAGTTCTCGGTGCCATGTTAGTAATTGCGGGCCCCTTGGGTCTTTCCAGTGGTGAGTGAGCTCCTATTTGGCAAGAATTGAGCATAAGTCTTGAAATTTACTAGTGGTCCCATTTTTATATGTGTGCGGAAACCAGTGGAGAAGGCAGTGGCCAGGAGAAGTGGGAACAGCCCTCTCGATCAGCCTCGCTAGCGCTGTGGTGATATCTTCCCATTATGCGGTAAGAAGTGGTCAGGCTGAAATCATGTGGAGAAAATTGGCATTCACCTCCCCGCACCTAGGGCAGGAGGCGTAATTAGTTCCAAATAAATTAGTAATTTTCTCTGGGGTGAGGTAGGCCCTATGTAGTATGTAGAACCCTATAATTTTGAAACAAGCATTTCTAGAGATCTTGGGTATTCGCTATAAAAAATCTTCCCAGGCCCTCTCCGTAATGGTGGTCCCCAGGTCTTCTCCCCATTAAACCTGCAAAGAGTCCAGTGAGCCCAGTGTATCGGTTTGTAATGATCTGAAAAGCATGTGATTTCCTTGAAGGTGCCAGCTGACAGTGCAATGTAGCAGCAAGAGAGCTGCGCTGGGGGCTCATGTCCGCCTGCTTTCCAGTGACGAAGGATGGCTGATGTTACTGACCTATGTACCAGAAAGAGCCTTGGGCAGTTCAAAGTCCGCTCGGAGTTCATCAAAGATAAGGAGGATCAAGTCATGAGATAATTGTCCTGCTGTGGACCACTCTTGAAGAGCCCACCAGCCCCCCACCTCCCATGTGGTAACGATATCAGCATGTGGAGTGTTAGGTCTGGGGAATAGAGGTTTCCGTGTGCAGGATTTAGGGCCCTAGTCCAGCATCTCTGAATGACAAGGAATTCCCTCAAACCTGGTGTGGGCATGGGACCAAGTCTCAGTAACGTTTTAGTGAGCATGTGCAAAGTGGGAACCAAAGGACCTACTTCTCTGTCTGGGGATTGTCTGCCCGTGAGCCAATGGGTATACCGTTGAAGTTGGGCCACCAGATAATAAGATTCAGAGTCTGGTAGCGCCAGCCCACCCCTAATGGTCGGTCGTTGTAGGGAAGTGAGTGCCACCCGCCAACCGTTGTTTCCCCATATGAAGAATCATATTATTATTGTATTGAGTGCCGTGAAAAAGGATCATGGGATCTACACGGGGAGTGTTCCAAACAGGTATAGGAAGCGGTGGAGCACCACCATTTTCATCAGTGCTATGCACCCAGCCACTGCCAGCGGTAGGGTCCTCCAGAAGTCAATATGGGTCTTTAATTTCCTAACCGCCAATCCCAGGTTTCCCCTCAAAGACATCTGATGAAGTGGGATAGATCTTCACCCCTAAGTAGGATAGTTATCTAGCTTCCAAGACTACTTTGTTTAGCTGTGCAGGGGGCTGTGCTTCTTTCCCAAGAAGGAATATGCAGGACTTTGGCCAATTGACTCTCAGTCAGGAAACAGCACCAAAGTCCCTTAGCATCACTGAGGCCCCAACCATGTCATTTCGAGTGTCACCTAGAAATAACAAGAGGTCGTCCGCATAAAGGGCCATCCTCTGAATCGCCCAGCCAACCCGGATACCCTCATAATGATTGTCTGCCCGGACCATGCACATCGGTGGTTCCATCTCTATAGCAAAAAGGAGGGGTGAGAGGGGACAACCCTGATGAGTGCCCCTCTCCACAGCATAGCTATTTGAGATGGTGTGCCCTGTGCAGACGTGGGCTGTTGGGTTCGTGTATAGTAGTTTTATCCAGTCGACAAAGCCAGACCCCAACCCCATGTGTAGCATAACCCCATACATGTAGTCTCACTCTAGGCTGTCGGAGGCCTTCTCTATGTCCACCACTAAAACAGCTGTTGCCTCAGATTCTAGAGTGGTAGTCTCCAATAGGGTAAGCAATCTCTATACATTTTGTACAGTGTTGCAGCCTGGTTTGAAGCCCTCTTGGTCAGGGTGTATGATTCGTGATATAAGAGGGAGAATTCTGCTGGCGAGAAATTTGCTTAAAATGTTATAGTAAACGTTAAGCATGGCTAGTGGTCTGTAGGCCGTTAAGTCTATCGCTTGCTTTTCAGGTTTCAAAGGTGGCACTAAAAATGCTTCTTCGGTGGTCCGTGGGAGGTCACCTGAGGGTTTGGCGGCCTTAAAAAGATTTGCCAGTTGGGGGGCGGGGCAGTTCTGCAGAGCAGGCCGCATAAACTTCTGCTAGAAATCCATCTGAACCTGGGGTCTTACCGGTTTCAAGTTCTTTAATTGCTACAAGGATCTCCTGTGTGTTAATATCTGACCCCAGCTTGTGGGTCTCATCAGCTGTTACTTGAGGGAGGACGACAGGCACAAGAAATTCTTGCACGGCAGCGTTACCTTGGTGGGATTTGTTCACATATAGTGTTCTATAGTATTGCAGAAAGCAGTCATTAATGGCCACTTGCAAATTGAGAGACACCTGCAGAGGATTGTATTTCCACTATAGGCATTCCCCTTTTAGTAGGGTTAGCTAACCAAGCCAATAAGCGACTGGGCCAGTTGCTTTCTGCATGAGTGTTTTTTTTCCGTATAGGCCCTGTAATCAGATGAGCGTAGACGCTCAGTATATGTTGCTATGTTCGCTCTGGCCTCTTAACAGCATGGCCTGCAATTCTGGTGATCAGGGCGGCGTTGTTCTACATCTCTTAGGTTGTTTTCAGCTTTGCTGATTTCTTGAAGAAATTTTCTCTGGATCCCCTTCACCTCCGATAGGCAGTATCCCCGGAGCACTAGGGCATTCCACTCCAGTTTAGGGGTTGAGGCAGATCCCGCATTGTCAGCTAAGTGAGTGCGGATCTTCTCCCTAATGGTGGCCTGGAATGGTGGATCCTCTAATGTCTCAGGTGCTACTCTCCAAGTGGGTATTTGGGTTAATAATCTGTGCCAGATCAAGTGGAGGAGGACTGGATTGTGATCTGACATAGTACGGGCGAGATATTCAACATCTTGTACTAGCGTCAGCATGGTAGAACATAGGAAAGTGTCAAGACGTACATGAAGTTCATCCCTAGTCTTGAGATTGGAGGTATCTGTTAGGCCAGGAGTCTACGAGGGAACAGTGTGTCTTCCAGTCTGCAAACCCTCGGGCTGTTCAGTACGTGGGAGAGTCATGCAGCGGGGGTGCGAGCAATCCAGTATGGGATCAGCAATATAATTAAAATCCCCACCAACAACTGTGTCATATGTTAGGTAAGAAAACAGTTAGGTTGATAGTGTTGCCAAGGAGTGTTGGTCAGTGTTTGGTCCGTATATATTTATGATGTTGATGTCTCTCCCAATAAGTTGGCCAGAAATGGCCAGATACTTGCCCTCTGAATCCACGACGGAGTTGTAATGTTGATATGGTACCCCTGCCTTAATCCAGATCAGTACTCCCCTAGCAAAGGCGGAAAAGGAAGTGTAGTAAACCTGCACCCTCCGCCCTTGCAGGAGGCCTGCTACCTCTTTGGCCATTAGCTGTGTCTCCAGCTCTTATGGATAGGATACATGGAAATATTGCCTGAGTCTGAGGTGTTGTAAGAATGAGTATACCAACATTCGTATGAAACGTTAACACCCAACTCCCATTCCCACAGATAAGAAGTGAGACACCTCTCATCCAAACTTAAAAGAACAGTTTAAAGTATGCAAAGTACTCTTCTAGGGGAACTTGACGTAGCAGTACACAAGGGCAGGCGCACAAGCACCCATCCGACCTATATAAGTAGTGGAGAAAGATGACAGGAGGTGTGGAAGGGCAGGTTATGGACTGCCTCAGATGTTATCCTTTGTGGAACTCCACCAAATATCGGAGGACCCTCCCTCCCGCATGCAGGCCCCCAATAACAGTGGATTGGCCTTGGAGTAAGTCTTCTTCAGTCCTGGGAGTTACCAACAGCAGATTGATACTTGAGTTCGCCAAGACAGAGGAGCCTTGATCAGAGTCGGATTCTTCGCCTTTGAGTTTCTGTGTTGGGGTAGGTGGGGCAGTGCTGGAGACGCTCAAAAAGGCCACAACCTCAACCACTTTCTGCCTTTCTTTTTGTGTTTCTGTAATCATTGGTGCTGGTAATGTCTTCAGAGGACTCCTCTGGCGGGAAGGGGGGCATTGCTGCGACAGGCTTACCCGGCCCTTCACACTGGGTTCAGCACTCTGTTGCAGTACGATCCATGACCAGACCTCTTGTGGGGTCTGGAAAAATCGAGTGCCCTCAGGGGTATTCACCCTCAGCCGTGCCGGTAACTGCATGTAGTTTGATATTTCCAGTTCCCATAACCGCTTCTTTTACTCCACAAAGGCCGATCGTTGTTGCTAAACCTCGTGGGAAAAATTGCGTTGGTGGTGGTCAGCGCCTGGGAGACATCAGACAGTTCTCTCTCAGGAGAGGTAACCTGTTCAGCTAATTGTCTATGGTTATCGCGTTCCTTATGCTTTACTATCTCTTTTCAGCTGCCTGTGGTGCCGCCAGAGCCTTTCAACAGTATAGACCTCTCATCCATCCTGGCTCCCCACACTCAGCCCTCACAAGGGGAAGCAGCTGGTCCATCGCATGCAGGGGGAGGTGGGAGCAGCAAGCACATCCACTGTCACCAGCTTTCTTTAGCTGCTGTCAAGGCAGTAGGGGTCCCGCCTCCTTTGCCGCAGTTCCTACAGCTGCTCAAGTAAGGGGATAAACAGGCCCAACACTCTGCAGATAGCAATCAGGCCTCCAGCTACTCCTGCGACCATCAGGGCCGCCAAGACGCAACAAGGCACTAGAGGAGTCTGTTCTCTTCCTGCGGCAGTTCTGCACAGGCCCTGGTGTCAGTCCCTGGCCGGGCCGGGGCCAACCCCTTTCCGAGCGCTTCCCCTGATCATGCCACAGCCTCTGTTCACTCCTTTCAGCCCCCAGTCAACCGGGGCCACTCTCAGTGTTCCCACAGTGATCGCTCCTACGCTCTGGGGTCCCCAGGACATGCCAGTGCTGTCCGCAGTTGGCTGTTTCTAGGGAGGCCGGGGGTGAACCACCTGCAACCCACACCAGTTACCGCCTCTAGCTCACCAATGGTGCAAGTCCAATCGGTGAGCCTCCTGGTACAGGGGGCCCCCTCTGTCCACTCTTCAGGCCCTTCTCTCCCATGCAGCTTCCAAGCCTTTTTCCCCTCTCGCACCTCACTTGGCCCAAGGGACTTCGGCTGCCGTGTACCTCTTCCTTCTCTCCTGGGCTGCCGCCATCGCTGCAGCCCACCCTCTGGAGCGATCCAGGCCCTTTCTTGTCTCGCTGATGATCAATTTTGGAGGCTCCGCACAACCGCCATTTTAGGAGGGCTGCGGGGGCCCATGCTTCAAGGACCCAACTCGCTCTCAGTTCCTACCAGGTGGCTGGTTGTCATGTTTATGCGGGCATAGTGGGTCCCTGTCTCTCCAATTTTGAGGTCGGGCTGGTGATATTGGGCAGGATGGGGTCGGATGGGGCCTGGCTCGCCGGAGCACTCAGGCTCACATCTTACTCCATTTGTGGCAAGCCATACCCCAAAGAAATTAATTCTTTCTTTAAGCATTCTAAGGTTTCATTAAATACCATTGTAATCCACAAAATTTCATCTCTTTTAGACCTGGACCTACTTTTCTGTTCTAGACAATGAAAAACAACTCATTAGCATTCTTCGACAAATGATCCAATGTGTTCTGTTATTGCAAGCAGGGGATATTGCACACCTGTCTCTTTTTCTTCTTTCTTGGCCGTGGTGGTAGTACTACAATTCTCATTCTTTTGTTGTTGTGACTGGCATAGACTCTCTGTAGATGGTACCAGATTCTCCTCTTTCTTAGAGCTTCTTAGCCACCAGCTTTTCTATCTTGGGTGACCAACCAGTTATAGCAGTGAATGACGATGGAGCTGAAGGTGTGGTAAATCACAATGATTTGTGCCTCCTAAAAGATCCAGAACTTACTTCCTGAAGCCTTAAAGCATCTCATAAGGCGTAGGGTTCATCAGAAAGTTCAACTAATATACTTCACAGCTCTTTATATACTGCATAGTTTGTTTAGCTAGAGTTCACCTTTGTTTTTAAGACCCTCACAGTCAAGTTTTGTTTAAGCATACTGTTGGCACTCTTGATTACCCAAGTTGAATTAGGCCTTAATGGGCATGAGACTTGGAAGTGTTCTTCTAACTCAGTGGGCACTTCTGCTTGTTGCCGCAGAGGTTAAAGCTGGCCCTTCACCTGAGTAAATGGTAGGAACGCCGCCCATTGCTACTTATCAAACAGTAATCTGGCAGTGTGGCAACACCTACATAAAACTACTACAGGAATCTACTGCTACCATTATGTATATATGATGAGGTAAAATGTTTGGAACGATTGCATGGCTTTCACGAGGATAGTGGTTTGTGGAGGCTTTACTACGGTAGAAGGTTTTTATCTGTGCCCAGATTTCGCACATAGTAGCTTTAGACCTTAATGGCCACCAACAGCTCTGTTTCCATATACACAGGGTAGCTGCAACTCCTGCATTGTGCTGAACCAATTCCCTCATGGACTGCTTTAATTAAACCTAATCTAGCCAATTAATTTGCAACATCTAGATCAGCCACACCTGGTATTGTTCCCAAGAAGTAGTACTATTTTGTTGGAAAGCCTGGAGGTGGGGCTGCTATTTGTATGATGCAGATTTTGTAGCTTGATCAATGGCTGAATTCCCTATCAAGTGGATTTCCTCATTGTGGTAGGCCAGTGAGTGCTATGCTGTACAGTGTTGCAGTTCTTGATCCTCGTGGCCTGTGCGTTGCTCAAAAGGTTCACCTAAATGCACCAGCAAGTCTGAATATTGGTACAGCACAGATTATTGGCACGGCTAGATGAGGAAAAAGGGGTTGAGGTAGGGAACAGAGGGGAAGGAGACCTGTTGAAGAAAATGAGACAATTACAAGATGTGTTCATATCTGTACACCCTAACACCCAACCGTTCAATTACAAGACGTGTTCATATCTGTACACCCAAACCTCCAACCGTTATCTCTGAATAAGTGATTCACCTGTGGAATGGGTTTGGGTCACCCTTTCAACTCAACCTTCTCTGCTGTAGGATTGTTAACACTGATCAGGGCTAGAATACAAAGAACTACCCTACTTTTCATTCAAGTACAATTCTATTATAATCAGAAATTAATAATACTTTTGTGCACACAATAACATACGACGATTAGGAATCTCAGTTCAAGATTGGAGTCATATATGTCTTTGGTTAGTTTCACTAGAAATTTCCCATTGATTTGCAAAACATAGATTTAGTCTTAGAAGAAGGTTTTTAGCCCAAAACTCAGTTACTCTTTGTTCAGAGATGCTGTTTTCTTTAAACTTAAATTGTTTTATCTGTGTTCCTTTATTCCTAAAAAAAGTAGTATTCCTTCTCACTTATACCTCGTTACTTGTCTTTGGTATCTTTTGCTTATGGGTTTATTTATTTCACATAGGAAATTCAAGTTTGCAGGTAATAGTACCTCATCTAAGTTTCTTTGGCAAACCACTCTTTTATTAAATTCTCTTAACAATTCTGATGCTTAATGGTCCCTTTTTGAATGCCTTTCTAGAACTTTCCCTAATACTGGAAACACTAGGATATGAAATGTTTCCTTTAAGTCAAACTTTTAAAGTGAAAATGTTCCTCTGAACGATTGTAAAAAAAAATGTAATTGTGCAGATGCGCTCCTACCTTGAGACCAGTCTGGTTTCTTGATTCACTAGAAATCTCCACTGAAAATGGCAGATTAGGCAGACCCAAATGCTTGCCTGGACTCTCACACGTGTGAGACTAGGGCAAGACCTCGTCCAAGATGGCCACCATGCTAGGCTCACTGGAATATGCAGTCCCCACATTAAATGTATTACATTTAGCGCGTGAAGTGGACTACCCAC
The DNA here is from genome assembly GCF_031143425.1 of Pleurodeles waltl. Lineage (NCBI taxonomy): Eukaryota > Metazoa > Chordata > Amphibia > Caudata > Salamandridae > Pleurodeles > Pleurodeles waltl. Next base: position 440,061,700 of record NC_090444.1, on the reverse strand, counting down.
TGCCTTAGTTTCAAGGTGGTCCCTTGTTCATTAAAAGTCCCCCACATAACTGAATGTATTACTGTTAGCTCGCGAAGTATATTACTCAATGTCTTGACCCCAAGATGGTCCTCTGGGCTTTACAAGACCTTGCATAATGGACAGGGCCCTCATAACAGATGATGGGTGCTCTGAGAGATCTATAAGGCACGCCAAGTCATGGTGCTGTTCTGACAGGTGACATACATTCACCACGGAAACTGCCTTCTTGAGTCAGCTATTCACATTTATCGTCTTCTCCCATGAGTCTGCATAACCATTGAATTCCCATTATTTGAAATCTATATTGTACACCCATGCAAAGAATGCAGTGTCAGAAACAATCAAGGTTGGGACTGAGCTAATCTTGATAAGTTGGCCACTTGGGATAGGCAACATAAAATTACTGAGCTGTGGGATCAGCTTGAAAAGCACTTGAGACATTCGAACTGTGGCTGATGGTACATAGATGGTGGCACAGTGGGGTGACAGTTGGCTCGTCTGATCCGATTCAAATCTACACCACAACCTATCTTGGCACTTAGGAAACGAAATGGAGTGGTAGTGCACATGCAATAGGCGATTAATAATGCTTCCACATCACATCTGCAACATGTCTCTACTGAGGCCACAAATTACATAACAGACACCCCCTATCCTCTTATCTGTCAAACCTGCTGCCACAGCACTTATCCTCGCAGGATGGTGGTGTCTGGGGGAACATGCGCTCAAGCTGGTGGGGTGATAAATATGTTTGATGTACATAGTTGAACTGGGTATAGCGGAAACAAGGGTTACGTGATACTTCATGAATCATTTTCATGGCCTTGTTCCATGCGTTCTGTGAGAGTGGTTCTGGCAGAACCTGATCCCATCTGTTTTTTGCTTGCTCCTGTCCATGTTCGATATGTGTGGTCAGAATTTTGTAGGTCCTCGATACATTCATTGGGGTAGCTATGTTATCAAGCAGATCATGTAATATAGGGGCCGTATTTGGTTCCCCATTTCCGCGATTCCAGACTGAACGTACCAGGTGACGTATTGCACCATAGGCGAGAAAACTACCCTGACCCCGGGTGTATGTATCCGCCAGTGCCTCATATGTTAAAAGATGCCTGTCACTGTAAATATCACCTACGGTGAGTATGCCCTTCTCGGGCTATGTACTCAAGCATACCGTGGTTGCAATCTTAGTAATTTTTGGGATAGCCAACAATGGGATCCTGGGGGAGTACTGCGGTTTTTTGTCTCCTGTGAGAGCGTAGCGTCCCCATGCCCAGTGTGCATTATTCAGTAAGATATTTTGTGAGTGTTTTACTCCATCTCGGTTCATCAGGTGTTGCAAAATGTTAGTGTGTCCTAGGTCTGAGTGTATCATCTGTGCTTCTACACTCGTAGGGTTTCCGATCCATTTAAATATCCATTGCAATTGGGCGGATGAGTGATATAATTCAAATCTTGGTGCCCCCAGCCCTCCTAATGTAAGTGGTTGATATATTTTGGATAATGCCACACGCAGCCAGCCATTGCCCCAAATTAAGGGGGTCATTCCGACCCTGGTGGTCCAAGGTGTTTACCGCCAGGAACAGGATGGCGGGAACGGGTGTCGTGGGGCCCCTGGGGGCCCCTGCACTGCCCATGCCACTGGCATGGGCAGTGCAGGGGCCCCCTAACAGGGCCCCATAAAGATTTTCACTGTCTGCTTAGCAGACAGTGAAAATCGCGACAGGTGCAACTGCACCCGTCGCACCCCTGCAACTCCGCTGGCTCCATTCGGAGCCGGCTTCCTTGTTGCAGGGCCTTTCCCGCTGGGCCGGCGGGCGCTCTTTTGGCGGTCGCCCGCCGGCCCAGCGGGAAAGCCAGAATGGCATCCGCGGTCTTCTGACCGCGGAGCGGCCATTTGGCGGTGACCGCATGGCGGGCGGCTACCGCCGCCCGCCGCGGTGAGAATGACCGCCTAAGTCTATTAATATGCTATTCAGTGATCTGAAAAAGGAGGAGGGCAATGCCAGTGGGAGAGCCATGAAAAAGTACAGTAGACGTGGTAGTATTAACATCTTTGCTATGGCCACTCTACCCATGGGCGAAACCAGAAGCGAGCACCAGAAAGGCAGAGAGCCCCTGGCGGATCGGATCACTTTTCCCAGGTTGCCGTCTTTGAGGTCCTGGGAATCATGATACACATTTATCCCTAAATATTTAAAGGTGGTGTAACACCATTTCAAGCCACCCGGATTAGAGGTTAATTGATATATTTCCAGAACCGGTTGCATAGGGAATAAACATGATTTAGACCAGTTCACTTTTAACCCGGATACCAAGCCAAATTGGTGCAGTAATTTCAATAACTCGGGTAGGGATTCTGTGTGGTTTCGTAGGAATATTAGTGCGTCATCCGCGTATAATGACACTATACGGTTTGCGTGCCCGTCCGGGATGCCCCAAGCTGGGGGTAGTGTGCGAAGCCGGGCGGCCAAAGGCTGTATAGCTAGGGCGAATAACAGTGGTGACAGTGGGCAGCCCTGTCTTGTGCCCCTCCCAATGCTGAACTTTTCGAATATCATGTCTCCGGTTTTAACTCTCGCTGTTGGGTTAGAATATAGTACCCTCACCCAGTTAACGTATGTCCTGCCAAAGCCCAAGTGGTTGAGAGTTTCAATCAGAAAGCGCCATCCCAAGCGTGTCGAATGCTTTTTCGATATCTAGTGATACAGCTACTCGGTTGTGTTCGCCCACAGGGGAGTTTGCCATAAGGCGTAGTAGATTACGTATGTTTATGAAATATTATGCCCGGTATGAAACCAGATTGGTCATGGTGAACCAGGGCCGGCATCCATGGGAGCAGGCGATTTGCTAGAATTTTACCGAGCAGTTTGCAGTCTGTGTTTAGCAACAATAGCGGCCTGTATGAGCGAACATCTAGTGGGTCCCGGCTTGTTTTAGGCAGTACCGCTATCAACACCTTGCGTAAGGTGTCTGGTAGTTGACCATATTCAAGAGCCTCCTTTAGCATTGCTAGGTGAGGTATTAACATTTGTTTTGGGAACGTGCTATAATACTCCATGGGGATGCCGTCATTGCCTGGTGCTTTTCCATGAGTTAATTGTTGTAGAGCTTGTTGTATCTCTGCTATATCAATTGGTTTCTCCATGTCCACCAACTGAGTGGCAGTTAGTTGGTTTAATTTGATGCCGCAGAAGAACTCTTTTAATTGTTCTGCTGAGGGAGGCCTTGTATAATGCACTATAATACTCTCTAAAGGCGCTGTTTATTTCCACTTGAGTATTCACAATTATCCCTGTATCCAGGCGAATGGCACCGATAGGGGGTTTCCTATGTTCATTTCTCAATAGCCATGCCAGTAGTTTACCTGATCTGTCACCTTCCGCATGTGTGTGAGCCACGTAGTGGCAGTAATCATAGTGCCTTAGGCGCCTATCCGCTTCGCTCTATTGTGTGCGTAGTCTGTTGAGCTCCGCGGCTGTGACAATGCCCTCTATTTGTTTACATTCTGCAATACGTATGTCCCGTTCTAATTTGTGGAGCTCTTGCGACAATGTATGCCGTGCCCCCACCGTCATAGATATGCATGTGCCCCTCAAAACTACTTTGTGTATCCCATTCATTTGCCCTGGAACTCGAAGTCCCGGTATTTAGTGTAAAATACGAGGAAATGTGTGTGGCTATTTCTTTTCTGAACGGGGGGTCTTGTAGTAATCGGGGTTGAAGACGCCAGGTTGGAATGCAAGCGCGTGTCCTACTCCACCTAATGTGGACAATAAGAGGGCAGTGATCCGAGATTACCCTACCGGTGAACTCTGCCGCCGTAAATCTGTGTATTAAGTCCTGCGAGGCGAGGATGAGATCTATGCAGGTATGTAGTAAATGTACAGGGGAGTGATAGGAATATTCCCTTTTTTGGGGGTGAAGATGTCTCCACACATCCACCAGGCCGCGGTCTGTTATCCATGTTCGTAGCATCTGTGAGTTTTTCGCTACTGGGGCGGCCACCAGTGGGTGGTATGATCTATCCATATCTATTTGCGGAACACAATTCATGTCCCTGCCCCAAATACTTGGTATTGTTAATTCGTGTGATAAGTGAGAGATCGTTTTTTGCAGGAATTCACCCTGTTTAATGTTTGGGTCATACACCCCGTGTATTGCTAACGTTTCACCGTCTAGTGAACCTACTAATTGTATGTACCTGCCCTCTTTATCCGTGGTGCTGCGTTTTACTATGTAGGGGACCCTTGGCGCTATCCAAATCAGCACTCCTCTTGCAAATGTCGATGTTCCAGAGCCATATATTTGCCCCACCCATCTTTTCTCAACCTGCATAATATCTTCTGGTGTGACATGTGTTTCCTGTAGAATAGCTATGTGTATGTGTTGGTGTTTTAAATGTGAATATATTCGATTGTGTTTAGTTGTTCCCGCCATGCCTTTCACATTCCATGTTAGTATGTTGTAAATAGGCTCCTTGTGCATTGTATCGTGTGGTATTGCTTAAATCCACAATGAACCACACAGCGGGTCAAGTTTCGCTCTCCGACCCGCCACCCCCGCGCACCCCCCCCCGCAATCCGCTCCCCCACACCCCGAGCCCCCACGCCATGCAACATCGACCCTGGAGATGGGGGATAGTCCCTGAAGTAAAGAGAAAGGAAAGGAGAACCAACAAAAAAGGATATTTTGGGCAAGGCCCTATTTGAAACAAAGTGGCACAACCGGTGCCTAAACTAGAGTCTGAACAGTTCAGTTCCATTCGGGTACCGTTCAGGTGGAGGGGGACGTGAGCTGGTTGAGCTAGGCACCTTCTCGGCCTGCCTCCAATATGCTTCTTTCCCTGCGTAGTTCAGAATGCAGACATGTTGTCCAGTGTTAGTTACATCGCGGCTTATAGGATCCTTGTCGGTTCAGCCGTTGTCCCAGGGTGACCATGTTTATCAGTGTTAATGCTCGGGGGGAGGTGGGGGGGAACCGCTCCCGGTCGACTCAGGACCGGACGGCCCGCTTGGAGCACATTCCGTGGATTCTTAAATCTTGTCTGCCAGCCGCTGGGTGAGGTCAGGCCCGACCAACAATTGAGATAAGGATGAACTGGACCTGCTGTCTGGAGAGCCACTATCGTTGATATTCGCTTCACTCGTGGTGGTTGAGAACGATCGTGCAAATGTGCTGGCTTCTTTTAAAGTTTGCGCTTGACCGGCAGCCATCTGCGACTTCATTGGGCGCACCGTTGTGTTTTTCTTTTCTTTCCCCTAGCACTGGGGGTGATCCATGCCTCCTCCGTTGTGTCGCTCACCGATGGAATGGCCAGGCCCTTAGCGTGTATCCATGTCCAAGCGTCCTCCTGCGTGGAGAACATAAGAGTCTTTTCGTCGATTATGATTCGGAGGCGAGCTGGGAACATGAGTGAATAAGTAATTTTGTGTTCACGCAGTATTTGTTTAATTTTGAAATATGATGTTCTTTTACGTTGTACTTCCATTGTGTAATCTGGGTAGGCTGATACGTTGCTGTTTTCCAAGCTAATAATGCCTGTGGATCTGAAACGTTGGAGAACTAGATCTCTGTCTCTGTAATTTAGGAACCGCACTATCAGAGGTCGAGGTGGGGCGCCAGGCCGGGGGGTCTTCCTGGAATTCTGTGTGCTCTTTCTATTACCGGAGCCTTGGTGTTGTCCTGTATTTTCATTATATTTTTCAGCCAGTTTTCTACAAATTCCTCTGCTTTGGGAGTCTCCAAGCATTCCGGGACACCCAGGAATCTGATGTTATTTAGGGGGTCACAAGCGGTAACCGCCGTGCGGCTGCCAATGCGGCCGCACTCCCGCAGACCCCATTACGACATCCCGGCTGGGCCGGCGGGCGCAAACCAAGTTTACGCCCGGCGGCCCAGCGGGGATGAGGCCGCAACATAGGAGCCGGCTCCTAATGGAGCCGGCGGTGTTGTGGCCGTGTGACGGGTGCAGTAGCACCCGTCGCGCTTTTCACTGTCTGCTATGCAGACAGTGAAAACCTGCCCGGGGCCCTGTTAGCAGTGGCATGGGTAGTGCAGGGGCCCCCAGGGGCCCCAGGACACCCCTTACCGCCAGCCTCTTCCTAGCGGTGCAAACCGCCAGAAACAAGCTGGCGGTAGGGGGGTCATAATCCCCAGGGCAGCGCTGCTTGAAGCGCTGCCCTGGCGGATTATCACCGCTGGGGCTAAAACGGCGGGAAACCGCCGGCCCCGGCGGTGCGACCGCGGTGCTACCGCCGCGGTCGTAATACGGGTCTCCGTACCGACAGCCTGATGGCGATACGGATGCCGCATTACCCCCTAAGTCTGGAACGGCCCTCCGCGTCCTCAGCCCTGCGCTGCAGTTGCGTCAGTTCTAGTTCCATTTGTTGAATTTTGGCTTTCATGTTTGCAACCTCTGGTTAGACAGTTTTTAGTGCAGATTCTGTGTCGGTAACCCTGTCGGTAAGCTTATGATGATCTGCACGGAGCAATGAGACTTCTAACACCGCACTATCAATTTTGCCTTCAAGTGATGTCTTAGTGTCCATTATTACTTGCAAGAGTTTATCGAATTGCAGGGAGTGCGTTTCGCTCACCTGAAGAAGTGTTGTGATTTGCGTATCAGAATGACCTGCGGGAGGGGGGATGCCACCATCTATGTGGCTCCCCGGTTTAGGGTGTTTTGGCTTGACCATTGCGACACAAGACGATAGTCACCGCTGGGCTGCTCACTGAGGCTGGTTTTGGATAAAGTTGCCAAGGGGTGCAGGATTGTCGTTTAAGGTTGCTCACGGTGGGGCGTACAGGCTAGCACCCTCCCGGGTTGATATTTTTTAAAGAAAAACACCGTCATGAGGGCCAGGAGCAAAGAGAAGCGGCGGCAGGCCGTCGTCACCAACTTTACACCCTGGGGCCCGGTGCCAGCCCACCCGGCCCAGTCCCAATGGCACAGGTCCAGGTGTCCGTGGCAAAGGAGCCAAGCGCGACTCACCGCGGTAGTTGGGGCCGACCAGGCCGAGGCCCGAAAGATGGCTGCTCCGATTTGGCAGGGGCGCTTCTGCGTGTTGATGCACACGGCTTGAGTCTTACAGTTCCTGTTCACTCATCTACGTTTCAGCCTCTGCAGCATCAAAGCACTATTGCTGAACCTTGTGTGAATTCCCCGGCCCCCATGGCGTGGCTTAGACTCCTCAATCAAGAGATTCTACAGCCTCTGGAAATCAGCAATCCTTTGTAAGGCTGCTATCTTCGAGATTATTTAGGCTCCCCCGAGAGATCATCGTTTCAGTACTGATGGCCCTGGGTGACTTACTGAGGCCTCTCACGGGCCCGTGTTGGTTCAGCCGTAGTCTCCATGGACCCCCATGCCTCAGGGGGGCCCAGTCCGGGTGATCGCAGCAGGGGGGGGGCCCGCCCCAGCAACGCGGTAAGGGAAGGTCCGATCCGGGACCCAGGGAGACCGCGTCCGGCAGCAAGCGGCTCCCGCCTCCCCCGTGCCGAGCGCAGAGAGGCCCCGCAGGCCCAGTCGTCGGCCGCAGCGCCTTCTCAGCACAATAGTTGGGGCCTCCCAGGTACAGGCCCAAAGGATGGTTGCGCCGTCTTGTATCTGGGCGCACACGGCCCTGCACCCTCCTCACAGGCGCGTTTGGGATTCCCGCCTCAGGGGGCTCGGCCTGGGCGCCCGCGACAGGTAGGGCTCGATTCACCCAGGCATCACGGCAGGGGAAGGTCCAGTCCCGGACCGCAGAAGGCCGAACCCGGCAACGCACGGCTCCCGCCTCCCCCGCGTCGAGCGCAGGGAGGCCCAACAGGCCTGATCACCGGCCGCCGCACCTCCCCGAGATCGGGGAAACCGCGACCCGTCCAGGCAGTGCGCGAGCCCCTCCAGTCACCGGAGCACCCCCGTCACCATTGGGGTCCCCGTGGGTCACTGGCGCGGTGGAGAAATGCCGCAGGGAACAGGATATATGCCGTATTTGGTGGGCCGCGAGCGAAGCCTCTGAATCAGGCGTCCGCTCCGGCCGCCATCTTGGCCACGCCTGACCCTGAATCCTGCTTAACACGTCTCCCAACCCACCCCTCGCTACATCCTCTGAGTCTGGCTTTTTCTGCTATGAAGAGTCCCCCTGAAGTACTTGTGCAGAGCCCATCTGTTGTTCACGGAGTATAATGGCCACTTCTGATTTAGTAATGAATGTATATGTACTGGAATGTGGGGTCAGGGCATAAGCGATAGAAGGTAGTGATTACCAATACAAAGTCTACCAGGAGGTTGCAGTAGTGATAATAATAGTGATCCCTCACAGCACACCCATTTCTCCAGTTCTCGGTGCCATGTTAGTAATTGCGGGCCCCTTGGGTCTTTCCAGTGGTGAGTGAGCTCCTATTTGGCAAGAATCGAGCATAAGTCTTGAAATTTACTAGTGGTCCCATTTTTATATGTGTGCGGAAACCAGTGGAGAAGGCAGTGGCCAGGAGAAGTGGGAACAGCCCTCTCGATCAGCCTCGCTAGCGCTGTGGTAATATCTTCCCATTATGCGGTAAGAAGTGGGCAGGCTGAAATCATGTGGAGAAAATTGGCATTCACCTCCCCGCACCTAGGGCAGGAGGCGTAATTAGTTCCAAATAAATTAGTAATTTTCTCTGGGGTGAGGTAGGCCCTATGTAGTATGTAGAACCCTATAATTTTGAAACAAGCATTTCTAGAGATCTTGGGTATTCGCTATAAAAAATCTTCCCAGGCCCTCTCCGTAATGGTGGTCCCCAGGTCTTCTCCCCATTAAACCTGCAAAGAGTCCAGTGAGCCCAGTGTATCGGTTTGTAATGATCTGAAAAGCATGTGATTTCCTTGAAGGTGCCAGCTGACAGTGCAATGTAGCAGCAAGAGAGCTGCGCTGGGGGCTCATGTCCGCCTGCTTTCCAGTGACGAAGGATGGCTGATGTTACTGACCTATGTACCAGAAAGAGCCTTGGGCAGTTCAAAGTCCGCTCGGAGTTCATCAAAGATAAGGAGGATCAAGTCATGAGATAATTGTCCTGCTGTGGACCACTCTTGAAGACCCCACCAGCCCCCCACCTCCCATGTGGTAACGATATCAGCATGTGGAGTGTCAGGTCTGGGGAATAGAGGTTTCCGTGTGCAGGATTTAGGGCCCTAGTCCAGCATCTCTGAATGACAAGGAATTCCCTCAAACCTGGTGTGGGCATGGGACCAAGTCTCAGTAACGTTTTAGTGAGCATGTGCAAAGTGGGAACCAAAGGACCTACTTCTCTGTCAGGGGATTGTCTGCCCGTGAGCCAATGGGTATACCGTTGAAGTTGGGCCACCAGATAATAAGATTCAGAGTCTGGTAGCGCCAGCCCACCCCTAATGGTCGGTCGTTGTAGGGAAGTGAGTGCCACCCGCCAACCGTTGTTTCCCCATATGAAGAATCATATTATTATTGTATTGAGTGCCGTGAAAAAGGATCATGGGATCTACACGGGGAGTGTTCCAAACAGGTATAGGAAGCGGTGGAGCACCACCATTTTCATCAGTGCTATGCACCCAGCCACTGCCAGCGGTAGGGTCCTCCAGAAGTCAATATGGGTCTTTAATTTCCTAACCGCCAATCCCAGGTTTCCCCTCAAAGACATCTGATGAAGTGGGATAGATCTTCACCCCTAAGTAGGATAGTTATCTAGCTTCCAAGACTACTTTGTTTAGCTGTGCAGGGGGCTGTGCTTCTTTCCCAAGAAGGAATATGCAGGACTTTGGCCAATTGACTCTCAGTCAGGAAACAGCACCAAAGTCCCTTAGCATCACTGAGGCCCCAACCATGTCATTTCGAGTGTCACCTAGAAATAACAAGAGGTCGTCCGCATAAAGGGCCATCCTCTGAATCGCCCAGCCAACCCGGATACCCTCATAATGATTGTCTGCCCGGACCATGCACATCGGTGGTTCCATCTCTATAGCAAAAAGGAGGGGTGAGAGGGGACAACCCTGATGAGTGCCCCTCTCCACAGCATAGCTATTTGAGATGGTGTGCCCTGTGCAGACGTGGGCTGTTGGGTTCGTGTATAGTAGTTTTATCCAGTCGACAAAGCCAGACCCCAACCCCATGTGTAGCATAACCCCATACATGTAGTCTCACTCTAGGCTGTCGGAGGCCTTCTCTATGTCCACCACTAAAACAGCTGTTGCCTCAGATTCTAGAGTGGTAGTCTCCAATAGGGTAAGCAATCTCTATACATTTTGTACAGTGTTGCAGCCTGGTTTGAAGCCCTCTTGGTCAGGGTGTATGATTCGTGATATAAGAGGGAGAATTCTGCTGGCGAGAAATTTGCTTAAAATGTTATAGTAAACGTTAAGCATGGCTAGTGGTCTGTAGGCCGTTAAGTCTATCGCTTGCTTTTCAGGTTTCAAAGGTGGCACTAAAAATGCTTCTTGGGTGGTCCGTGGGAGGTCACCTGAGGGTTTGGCGGCCTTAAAAAGATTTGCCAGTTGGGGGGCGGGGCAGTTCTGCAGAGCAGGCCGCATAAACTTCTGCTAGAAATCCATCTGAACCTGGGGTCTTACCGGTTTCAAGTTCTTTAATTGCTACAAGGATCTCCTGTGTGTTAATATCTGACCCCAACTTGTGGGTCTCATCAGCTGTTACTTGAGGGAGGACGACAGGCACAAGAAATTCTTGCACGGCAGCGTTACCTTGGTGGGATTTGTTCACATATAGTGTTCTATAGTATTGCAGAAAGCAGTCATTAATGGCCACTTGCAAATTGAGAGACACCTGCAGAGGATTGTATTTCCACTATAGGCATTCCCCTTTTAGTAGGGTTAGCTAACCAAGCCAATAAGCGACTGGGCCAGTTGCTTTCTGCATGAGTGTTTTTTTTCCGTATAGGCCCTGTAATCAGATGAGCGTAGACGCTCAGTATATGTTGCTATGTTCGCTCTGGCCTCTTAACAGCATGGCCTGCAATTCTGGTGATCAGGGCGGCGTTGTTCTACATCTCTTAGGTTGTTTTCAGCTTTGCTGATTTCTTGAAGAAATGTTCTCTGGATCCCCTTCACCTCCGATAGGCAGTATCCCCGGAGCACTAGGGCATTCCACTCCAGTTTAGGGGTTGAGGCAGATCCCGCATTGTCAGCTAAGTGAGTGCGGATCTTCTCCCTAATGGTGGCCTGGAATGGTGGATCCTCTAATGTCTCAGGTGCTACTCTCCAAGTGGGTATTTGGGTTAATAATCTGTGCCAGATCAAGTGGAGGAGGACTGGATTGTGATCTGACATAGTACGGGCGAGATATTCAACATCTTGTACTAGCGTCAGCATGGTAGAACATAGGAAAGTGTCAAGATGTACATGAAGTTCATCCCTAGTCTTGAGATTGGAGGTATCTGTTAGGCCAGGAGTCTACAAGGGAACAGTGTGTCTTCCAGTCTGCAAACCCTCGGGCTGTTCAGTACGTGGGAGAGTCATGCAGCGGGGGTGCGAGCAATCCAGTATGGGATCAGCAATATAATTAAAATCCCCACCAACAACTGTGTCATATGTTAGGTAAGAAAACAGTTAGGTTGATAGTGTTGCCAAGGAGTGTTGGTCAGTGTTTGGTCCGTATATATTTATGATGTTGATGTCTCTCCCAATAAGTTGGCCAGAAATGGCCAGATACTTGCCCTCTGAATCCACGACGGAGTTGTAATGTTGATATGGTACCCCTGCCTTAATCCAGATCAGTACTCCCCTAGCAAAGGCGGAAAAGGAAGTGTAGTAAACCTGCACCCTCTGCCCTTGCAGGAGGCCTGCTACCTCTTTGGCCATTAGCTGTGTCTCCAGCTCTTATGGATAGGATACATGGAAATATTGCCTGAGTCTGAGGTGTTGTAAGAATGAGTATACCAACATTCGTATGAAACGTTAACACCCAACTCCCATTCCCACAGATAAGAAGTGAGACACCTCTCATCCAAACTTAAAAGAACAGTTTAAAGTATGCAAAGTACTCTTCTAGGGGAACTTGACGTAGCAGTACACAAGGGCAGGCGCACAAGCACCCATCCGACCTATATAAGTAGTGGAGAAAGATGACAGGAGGTGTGGAAGGGCAGGTTATGGACTGCCTCAGATGTTATCCTTTGTGGAACTCCACCAAATATCGGAGGACCCTCCCTCCCGCATGCAGGCCCCCAATAACAGTGGATTGGCCTTGGAGTAAGTCTTCTTCAGTCCTGGGAGTTACCAACAGCAGATTGATACTTGAGTTCGCCAAGACAGAGGAGCCTTGATCAGAGTCGGATTCTTCGCCTTTGAGTTTCTGTGTTGGGGTAGGTGGGGCAGTGCTGGAGACGCTCAAAAAGGCCACCACCTCAACCACTTTCTGCCTTTCTTTTTGTGTTTCTGTAATCATTGGTGCTGGTAATGTCTTCGGAGGACTCCTCTGGCGGGAAGGGGGGCATTGCTGCGACAGGCTTACCCGGCCCTTCACACTGGGTTCAGCACTCTGTTGCAGTACGATCCATGACCAGACCTCTTGTGGGGTCTGGAAAAATCGAGTGCCCTCAGGGGTATTCACCCTCAGCCGTGCCGGTAACTGCATGTAGTTTGATATTTCCAGTTCCCATAACCGCTTCTTTTACTCCACAAAGGCCGATCGTTGTTGCTAAACCTCGTGGGAAAAATTGCGTTGGTGGTGGTCAGCGCCTGGGAGACATCAGACAGTTCTCTCTCAGGAGAGGTAACCTGTTCAGCTAATTGTCTATGGTTATCGCGTTCCTTATGCTTTACTATCTCTTTTCAGCTGCCTGTGGTGCCGCCAGAGCCTTTCAACAGTATAGACCTCTCATCCATCCTGGCTCCCCACACTCAGCCCTCACAAGGGGAAGCAGCTGGTCCATCGCATGCAGGGGGAGGTGGGAGCAGCAAGCACATCCACTGTCACCAGCTTTCTTTAGCTGCTGTCAAGGCAGTAGGGGTCCCGCCTCCTTTGCCGCAGTTCCTACAGCTGCTCAAGTAAGGGGATAAACAGGCCCAACACTCTGCAGATAGCAATCAGGCCTCCAGCTACTCCTGCGACCATCAGGGCCGCCAAGACGCAACAAGGCACTAGAGGAGTCTGTTCTCTTCCTGCGGCAGTTCTGCACAGGCCCTGGTGTCAGTCCCTGGCCGGGCCGGGGCCAACACCTTTCCGAGCGCTTCCCCTGATCATGCCACAGCCTCTGTTCACTCCTTTCAGCCCCCAGTCAACCGGGGCCACTCTCAGTGTTCCCACAGTGATCGCTCCTACGCTCTGGGGTCCCCAGGACATGCCAGTGCTGTCCGCAGTTGGCTGTTTCTAGGGAGGCCGGGGGTGAACCACCTGCAACCCACACCAGTTACCGCCTCTAGCTCACCAATGGTGCAAGTCCAATCGGTGAGCCTCCTGGTACAGGGGGCCCCCTCTGTCCACTCTTCAGGCCCTTCTCTCCCATGCAGCTTCCAAGCCTTTTTCCCCTCTCGCACCTCACTTGGCCCAAGGGACTTCGGCTGCCGTGTACCTCTTCCTTCTCTCCTGGGCTGCCGCCATCGCTGCAGCCCACCCTCTGGAGCGATCCAGGCCCTTTCTTGTCTCGCTGATGATCAATTTTGGAGGCTCCGCACAACCGCCATTTTAGGAGGGCTGCGGGGGCCCATGCTTCAAGGACCCAACTCGCTCTCAGTTCCTACCAGGTGGCTGGTTGTCATGTTTATGCGGGCATAGTGGGTCCCTGTCTCTCCAATTTTGAGGTCGGGCTGGTGATATTGGGCAGGATGGGGTCGGATGGGGCCTGGCTCGCCGGAGCACTCAGGCTCACATCTTACTCCATTTGTGGCAAGCCATACCCCAAAGAAATTAATTCTTTCTTTAAGCATTCTAAGGTTTCATTAAATACCATTGTAATCCACAAAATGTCATCTCTTTTAGACCTGGACCTACTTTTCTGTTCTAGACAATGAAAAACAACTCATTAGCATTCTTCGACAAATGATCCAATGTGTTCTGTTATTGCAAGCAGGGGATATTGCACAGCTGTCTCTTTTTCTTCTTTCTTGGCCGTGGTGGTAGTACTACAATTCTCATTCTTTTGTTGTTGTGACTGGCATAGACTCTCTGTAGATGGTACCAGATTCTCCTCTTTCTTAGAGCTTCTTAGCCACCAGCTTTTCTATCTTGGGTGACCAACCAGTTATAGCAGTGAATGACGATGGAGCTGAAGGTGTGGTAAATCACAATGATTTGTGCCTCCTAAAAGATCCAGAACTTACTTCCTGAAGCCTTAAAGCATCTCATAAGGCGTAGGGTTCATCAGAAAGTTCAACTAATATACTTCACAGCTCTTTATATACTGCATAGTTTGTTTAGCTAGAGTTCACCTTTGTTTTTAAGACCCTCACAGTCAAGTTTTGTTTAAGCATACTGTTGGCACTCTTGATTACCCAAGTTGAATTAGGCCTTAATGGGCATGAGACTTGGAAGTGTTCTTCTAACTCAGTGGGCACTTCTGCTTGTTGCCGCAGAGGTTAAAGCTGGCCCTTCACCTGAGTAAATGGTAGGAACGCCGCCCATTGCTACTTATCAAACAGTAATCTGGCAGTGTGGCAACACCTACATAAAACTACTACAGGACTCTACTGCTACCATTATGTATATATGATGAGGTAAAATGTTTGGAACGATTGCATGGCTTTCACGAGGATAGTGGTTTGTGGAGGCTTTACTACGGTAGAAGGTTTTTATCTGTGCCCAGATTTCGCACATAGTAGCTTTAGACCTTAATGGCCACCAACAGCTCTGTTTCCATATACACAGGGTAGCTGCAACTCCTGCATTGTGCTGAACCAATTCCCTCATGGACTGCTTTAATTAAACCTAATCTAGCCAATTAATTTGCAACATCTAGATCAGCCACACCTGGTATTGTTCCCAAGAAGTAGTACTATTTTGTTGGAAAGCCTGGAGGTGGGGCTGCTCTTTGTATGATGCAGATTTTGTAGCTTGATCAATGGCTGAATTCCCTATCAAGTGGATTTCCTCATTGTGGTAGGCCAGTGAGTGCTATGCTGTACAGTGTTGCAGTTCTTGATCCTCGTGGCCTGTGCGTTGCTCAAAAGGTTCACCTAAATGCACCAGCAAGTCTGAATATTGGTACAGCACAGATTATTGGCACGGCTAGATGAGGAAAAAGGGGTTGAGGTAGGGAACAGAGGGGAAGGAGACCTGTTGAAGAAAATGAGACAATTACAAGATGTGTTCATATCTGTACACCCTAACACCCAACCGTTCAATTACAAGACGTGTTCATATCTGTACACCCAAACCTCCAACCGTTATCTCTGAATAAGTGATTCACCTGTGGAATGAGTTTGGGTCACCCTTTCAACTCAACCTTCTCTGCTGTAGGATTGTTAACACTGATCAGGGCTAGAATACAAAGAACTACCCTACTTTTCATTCAAGTACAATTCTATTATAATCAGAAATTAATAATACTTTTGTGCACACAATAACATACGACGATTAGGAATCTCAGTTCAAGATTGGAGTCATATATGTCTTTGGTTAGTTTCACTAGAAATTTCCCATTGATTTGCAAAACATAGATTTAGTCTTAGAAGAAGGTTTTTAGCCCAAAACTCAGTTACTCTTTGTTCAGAGATGCTGTTTTCTTTAAACTTAAATTGTTTTATCTGTGTTCCTTTATTCCTAAAAAAAGTAGTATTCCTTCTCACTTATACCTCGTTACTTGTCTTTGGTATCTTTTGCTTATGGGTTTATTTATTTCACATAGGAAATTCAAGTTTGCAGGTAATAGTACCTCATCTAAGTTTCTTTGGCAAACCACTCTTTTATTAAATTCTCTTAACAATTCTGATGCTTAATGGTCCCTTTTTGAATGCCTTTCTAGAACTTTCCCTAATACTGGAAACACTAGGATATGAAATGTTTCCTTTAAGTCAAACTTTTAAAGTGAAAATGTTCCTCTGAACGATTGTAAAAAAAAATGTAATTGTGCAGATGCGCTCCTACCTTGAGACCAGTCTGGTTTCTTGATTCACTAGAAATCTCCACTGAAAATGGCAGATTAGGCAGACCCAAATGCTTGCCTGGACTCTCACACGTGTGAGACTAGGGCAAGACCTCGTCCAAGATGGCCACCATGCTAGGCTCACTGGAATATGCAGTCCCCACATTAAATGTATTACATTTAGCGCGTGAAGTGCACTACCCACTGCCTTAGTCTCAAGGTGGTCCCTTGTTCATTAAAAGTCCCCCACATAACTGAATGTATTACTGTTAGCTCGCGAAGTATATTACTCAATGTCTTGACCCCAAGATGGTCCTCTGGGCTTTACAAGACCTTGCATAATGGACAGGGCCCTCATAACAGATGATGGGTGCTCTGAGAGATCTATAAGGCACGCCAAGTCATGGTGCTGTTCTGACAGGTGACATACATTCACCACGGAAACTGCCTTCTTGAGTCAGCTATTCACATTTATCGTCTTCTCCCATGAGTCTGCATAACCATTGAATTCCCATTATTTGAAATCTATATTGTACACCCATGCAAAGAATGCAGTTTCAGAAACAATCAAGGTTGGGGCTGAGCTAATCTTGATAAGTTGGCCACTTGGGGTAGGCAACATAAAATTACTGAGCTGTGGGATCAGCTTGAAAAGCACTTGAGACATTCGAACTGTGGCTGATGGTACATAGATGGTGGCACAGTGGGGTGACAGTTGGCTCGTCTGATCCGATTCAAATCTACACCACAACCTATCTTGGCACTTAGGAAACGAAATGGAGTGGTAGTGCACATGCAATAGGCGATTAATAATGCTTCCACATCACATCTGCAACATGTCTCTACTGAGGCCACAAATTACATAACAGACACCCCCTATCCTCTTATCTGTCAAACCTGCTGCCACAGCACTTATCCTCGCAGGATGGTGGGATCCTGGGTGGTCCCCTGCCTAAACGCTAACTCCTTGACACTGTGTCTGCCCTGAAAAACGCTAAGGCTCCAGGCACTGATTTACTACCCACTGAATTTTATAAACCTTTTACAGAATGCCTGGTTGACAAACTACAACCGATTTATGATGATGCCCTGTGGACTAGCTACCTCCCTGATTCTATGAGGGAGGCCCTCATAGTTTTGATTCTTAAGCCGGGTAGGGATCCCATAGAGATGTCCCCCTATAGACTATTTTCCATGTTGAATGTACACCAGAAGATCCTAAACCACGTTCTGGTGAAAAGACTGCTCCCATATCTCCCACGTCTCATACAAACTGACCAATCCAGATTTAACTTTTTTTTTAAATATATCTATTTTATTATTTCCAACCCATATTGTCAGTCACAAATTCAAGTATCAAAAACTGGGTCAATGCGTACCATATTCCATAGGCTAACAGAGCATCTGTTTGCTGATTCATAATGCAGATCTATCAAAGGACAGCAATCAATATAATCACAAGATAGCTGCATGGTACATTGCAATATTGCTTTGGATGCGTCTAATCTGTTCACCTCTCTCCCAGTGGCTTAGTTTTCACAACACATTACAAGCGTGGAGTCTTGTATATCTGGTCCAATTCTCTACTGGTTACAAACGGAGATTCTAACAATTAGGTAACATCTATTTTGTTGACATTCTCGCGTGCTCATCACCAACACATTTCTGTGAATAGCAGTCCCTCCCAGCCTCCCATTGCCCCCCTTCTCACAGGAAAACTCAAAAATGTAATATTTTATGGATATGACTCCCATAACCCCTTGATTCACAGCGGGCGCTCATCATTAATTTCCAGCTGTGTAACAAGTTTCTCCCTAGTGTCATAACCTGTGTGTGTCTGTCCCTTATCACGCAAGGCTCGTAACACTCGCGATTCTGTCCGTGCCCATCGCAATGTCATAGCACGCCACTTGTGCTGCTCCGGCACCCTGGACCCCTTCCAGTTCATAGCAATCAATCGCTTCTACATAATCAATGCCAAGTCGGCGAACCTGTGAATATATGTATGCTGTTTGATGTTGGTTCGTATCCCCAAGAGACAAGATTTCGGTTCCAATGGGAACGCATGTTCCGTAATGTCAGTGATATCTGTCACTATATCGTGCCAAACTTTCTGAAGGAGCCTACAATCCCATACCATATGATAAAAGTGTGCTGCTTGAGACCAACATTGGGGGCATGACAGTTTAGATGTAGGGTACATGCTTTGAATACGGGATGGGGATAGGTATGTCTGGTGCACAAAATTAAACTGGGTATATCGGAACCTAGGATTTCGTGATACTCGCTGTACCTGTTGAAGGACCACCAACCATTTCTCAGGGGTCAGAGATACAGGAAGAACTGCATTCCATCTCTGCCGCGTAATCTCAAGTCTATTGCCATCCACTTCAGTTAGGGCTTTCTTCAAATTTGTAAACACTTTTGATAGGCCACTATCTGAGAGCAAAAAGTGTAGTGTTTGAGAAGTTACAGGCTCCTGGTCTCCCTCGCCCATGCTTTTTTAATCAAATGACATATGGTATAGTATGACATAAATTGTCCCGATCCCACCGAATTAAGGTCCCTAATAGCCTCAAATGACACCATTGTCAAAACAATCCCCCACTGTCTCTACCCCTGCTTCCATCCATGGTGTTAGGGAGTGAGCTTTGAGCAATTGTGTCCCTCCCGGTATCTGGCCCAGGGGAATGAGGGGTGAGTATGGGGAACCAGTTCCTCCCCTCTGTACGTATCATCTTCAACAGGCATGTGCTGCTATCAGTAAAGAATTACTGGTGTTATGTTTCACTGTGCGATCTGTTAGCCACGTATAAATAGGAACACCCTGCAACTGTGTATGTACCCACATTGCCTCCGATGACTCAGGCCTATGTATCCAATATAATGCCCATTGTAGCTGTGCTGCAGCATAGTAGTGCTCGAAGTTCGGGGCGCCCAGCCCCACCCCCCTTGCGCAATGGCCGCTGCAGAGTGTCAAGTGCCACCCAGGGTCTGTTGTTCCCTCATATAAGTCCCAACAATAATCTGTTCAGCTCACGGAAGAAGCTCCTGGGTACAACTATGGGCAATGCAGCAAAGTAATAAAGGAGCCGCAGTAGCACCAGCATGTTTGCCACTGCCACCCTGCCCAGGGGAGAAAGAGGAAACGAACACCAAAACCGAAGCAAGCCCTTCATAGAACAAAGCGCGCGTCCCAGATTACCATCCCTCAGGTCCTCAGTTTTGTGGTATATATGTACTCCCAAGTATTTAAATGTGTCAAAACACCACTTCAGCCTTCCCGAAGGAAGTGTCTCCCTCATCCTCGCAGGCAGGTCAGCCAAAGGGAACAGACAAGATTTAGACCAGTTAACCCTCAACCCCGAAATCTCTCCATACACATCCAACAGGGACATCACTGCAGGCAGTGTGGTCCAACCATTCTCCAAGTAAATTAATGCATCATCAGCATATAATTATATAATATGGTGCCTCCCCATCCAACATATCCCCCACTGCTCGGCCATTGCAATGGCAAACAGCAAAGGTGATAGAGGGCATCCCTGTCTGGTCCCCCTACCAATGGGAAGACTGTCTGATATTACTCCTCCCATTTTAACCCTAGCCGTGGGCTCAGCGTACAAGGTCTGCACCCATCGCACAAAACCCTGACCAAATCTCATGCGGTGCAGAGTGGCAAACAAAAAATCCCAGCCTAATGTGTCATGCCTTCTCTATATCTAATGACATTGCCACTTTACCATATGCCTCCGTTGGAGTATCGCCGATAATTCTTAATAGTCTACAGATATTAAAAAACGTGTTATGCCGTGGGATAAAGCCATTTTGATCTTCATGAATCAAAGTGTGTATTACAGGGGCGAGTCTATTTGCTAACACCTTGCCTAAAATTTTGCAATCTAGGTTAAGAAGAGATAACGGCCTATAGGACTTCACATCCATGGGATCACAGCCAGGTTTGGGGAGCACCACAATTAGCATCGCTCTGAGATAGTGGGAGCGTCCCGTGGGTCCACGCTTCTTCAAACAATGACAACAAGCGCTGCGACAAATGCTGCGCATAGGTGGCATAGTACTCTATCGGCAAGCCATGCACACCTGGGGTCTTATTGCGGGCTATTTGTGCTATGGCTACACCAATTTCCTCTAGTTTGAGGGGTTCATCCAGAGCTGTCATATTCATTGCTGATAACTGCGGAAAAGGCACTCCGCCAAGGATGGACTCTAATCACCAAATGTTGCAGATCGCCTTCCCATGGTACAGTCCCATATAGTATTCCTTGAAAGCATTATTAATTGCTTCCTGCGAGGTGACCAGAGTTCCGTCAATCAGCCCCAATTGGGGTGTGTTGCTGGTCCTCTCGCAGCAGCCATGCCAACAGCCTTCCCAACGGTCACCCTCCACCTCTAACCGCATGAGGTGGTAATTGTAATCATGAGGATGAAGTCTATTCTAGTGTGTATTTTTTGTAGTGAGGAGTAGAAGGAATACTCCCTGTGTGTCGGGTGAGCCATGCGCCACATGTTGTACACCCCGATGTCACCGGCCCAAGCTGTCAACAAATTAGAATTACGTCTACTTGTTGCACCCTCCAAGGGCAATGCTGAACGATCCATCAGTACATCTGGGATACAATTAAAGTCCCCACCCCAAATGGTAGGCACAGCCGGGTCAGTTAACAACGCGGGGGTCAACACTTAAAGGAATTTACTTAACACGCTATTGGGGGCATAGACCGACTATAGTTAATGGTCTACCATCGAGCTGCCCTTCTAACACTATGGGGGTCATTCTGAATCCCGCCGGCCGCGGTAACCGCAGGGCCGGCGGGAGCCGCCAGAACACCGCTGCGCGGTCAGAAGACCGCAGCGGTTATTCTGGGTTTCCCGCTGGGCGGGCGACCGCCAGAAGGCCGCCCGCCCGCCCAGCGGGAAACCCCCTTCCACGAGGATGCCGGCTCCGAATGGAGCCGGCGGAGTGGAAAGGGTGCGGCGGGTGCAGTTGCACCCGTCGCGATTTTCAGTGTCTGCATGGCAGACACTGAAAATCTTGGTGGGGCCCTGTTATGGGGGCCCCTGCAGTGCCCATGCCGTGGGCATGGGCACTGCAGGGGCCCCCAGGGGCCCCACGACACCCCTTACCGCCATCCTGTTCCTGGCGGCCAAAACTGCCAGGAACAGGATGGCGGTAAGGGGGTCGGAATCACCATGGCGGCGCAGCAAGCTTCGCCGCCGTGGAGGATTCCCCAGGGCAGCAGGAAACCGGCAGTACACCGCCGGTTTCCCGTTTCTGACTGCGGCTGTACCGCCGCGGTCAGAATGCCCAGGGATGCACCGCCAGCCTGTTGGCGGTGCATCCGCGGTCCCCGGCCCTGGCGGATTTTACCGCCAGGGTCGGAATGACCGGCTATGTATCTGCCCCACTCATCTATCCTGTGTGTATGCTGAATGTATGGTATTCCAGGCACTATCCACACAAGTACTCCCCTTGCATATGCCGAGAAATCTGTACCATAAATCTGTCCTCGCCAGCGTTTCCTCAGAGCCTGCAAATCGCCACTCAACAAGTGTGTTTCCTGCAGTATGGCAAAATGTACCCTCTGTCATTTGAGATAAGTGTATATACGATGCCTCTTACCCAGTGCAGCCATCCCGCGCACATTCCATGTTATGATTTTATATTCCTGCATTTTGTATGGTTTGTGTGAACCTGTAACACGGTAAGCAATACATTTGTGCCTGTTTTGCCCTGTGACTAACCCCCAATGAGGAAATGCAACTGCAGCCTTGGAAAAAGTATCTGTCTGGCAAGTGTGAGAACATGCAGTGTGACCAGTTAAACATGTTGAACGAAACCCACCACCCCCCAACAACACCCACAACCGCCCAAAATGGTGACGCGCATACACCTCTCTAGTCACCATCAATAATAACAACAAAAAAAAAACATACATCGATTGCAGAAAAACGTTGTCCATTTAGATACCATCTGGGGGAGCATGGAAACTGTCTGTGGAAGCCCGTTTTTAGGGCCCCCTATCGCAGGATAAAAGATGTTCATAGTAACGCCTCCATCAGCCACAGCCACATTACCATGAGGACTCTCTGACTCCGTGGAACAAAAAGAAACCTCAACCAGTACCTGTAGCCAAAACCAACACGGTGCCAGGGACTCCATCCAAAGCCCAACTAAGTGACATTCCTATCCTCAAGTCTCTTGTCCACATGACCCAGAGCACATATCATGACACCGCAAAGACAGTCAGAATCCTGTAGTAAATCCCCACTGGGTAAGGAAGTGACTGTTCAGGTATTATAGCTCATCTGCAGCCCTGCGTGTAATCATCGGTCCCTTCATCACGTCCGTGATGGTCGAGTCGGATCCACCAGAGTCTGAGTCTGTTTGCTCCCGTGAAGTGGACCGGAGCACAGTGAAATAATTTTGAGTGTGCAACTTTCTGCAGCTGCTTGTGTTTTTGTGGGCTGTGCTTTTGATCTCCTCTTCTGTCTCCTGCAAGCCCACAAGGCCAGCCATTCTCCATATTCCCCATCTTCCTCCGATGGTCGGGCAATACCATTGGCATGCGTCCATGTCCAGATATCAGCTGGCGTGGCGAAGACATGAGTGCGGCCCTCCGCAATCACCCGGAGCTTAGCAGGGAACATCAGGGCGTACTTGAAATTGTGTTCACGGAGACGCTGTTGTGTCTTCATGTAGGAGTAGCGCTGGCGCTGCACCTTTGCTGTGAAGTCTGGATAGGCCGTAATGGAAACTCCCTCATGTCGTATTGGCTGTTGTTTCAAAAGTATTGCAGTATCGCATCACGATCTCTGTAGTTGAGAAAACATGCAATCAGCAGGCGGGCGGCAGTCCCAGAACCGGCTGTTTACCCAGAATTGTGTGTGCCCTTTCCACAGAGAAGAATTTTGGTGCTGTGCCATTCAGCACCTCTTTAATGAGCCATTGCTCCAGGAACAATTCCGTGCTGTGCCCCCCACTCTTTCTGGAAACCCCAAAAAACATACATTATTTCGACGAGATCTACCTTCAGTATCTTCTGCACGTCTCTCTTTCACGTTCAAATCCAATCGTTGTATTTGCCTCGGGTTTTCGGATACAATAGGATCCATGACGCCTAGGGTGGTTTCCGTCACTCTAATCCTCTCCGTCAGGCTGTGGTGATCCACTCTGAGTAGGTTAAGGTCTTGGGAGACCGTGTCTATTCTGTTTTCGAGAGACAGTTTAGTGTCCATGATAGCCTGCAAAATCTTCTCAAATTGACCCGAGTGTGACTGCAAAGTACTTTCTAGAGAATGCAAACTCAGCACCTCAAGTGGTGCCTCAGGAAGAGCTATATGACCAGATCGCTCCTGGGGCTTGGGTGTCCTAGATTTCACCATCATTCTATCCGCACAGAATGTCACTCCTGCAGGGTGGACTGCTTACACCCAGTATACTCTCCACTTCACTACTGTGTCAAAAGGACCACTCGACTCACTGCTGCCAGATGGCTCAATATCCTCTTGTCAGTAATGTACGTAGCTTCAGGTTCACATGAATACCCTAGAAAACCAGTACCATCACCGGCTCCAGGGACTATCACCAATCAAGCAGGCAACAATCAGGCGCAGGTCTGTTCAGTGTGTCTGTATTGTTGTGTAGTACGCTTTAATTCACCCTTTTTTTTGTGCTCAAATTTCCCTTTCAGATAACCAGTGGGGTTTGCCACACTTAGCACAATATCCCTGGGATTTCCAGCAACTGTACCTCCTCTGTAGTTGTCTCTGCCACCTCCTATCAGCGTCGACCACATGCAGGCTTGAAGCACAGTCCCCTGATCCTTGGTGTACTACCACCCTTTACTTCCTGGGCGCAAGATGACTTGGAGATGGACCTCTGCGTCCAGACACACAACAGTATTGTAGAGCAGGTCCTTGGGGGACAAATAGGAGAGGGGGAAACGGGCCCCTCAATCAGGGCATCCACACGAAGCGCCCATCGATCCCTGGTCCCACAGGACGTACTCCTCACCGCATGCGGCCTCCCTCTCAAGCCGTGCGCAAAAAGCAGCGCCCAGCAGGTGAAAGAGCGTCCAAACAGCCGCAACCGCACTCCGTTTTGTCTCAGCGGTGCCGATCCTCCTTCAGCATGCTCCACCTCGCACCCATTTCTAGCGCAGCGCGCCTCTCTGGTAGGCCACACCCACGCCTCCCGGACCTCAGGTCCCAGCACCGGGGAAGGCCTTGCTCACCTCGGCAGTCCCAAACACCGCCCGATCACCGTGCGCGGCACCAACCGCTCCAGGTCGCTTCTGCCACTGTTTATATTGTGTGGCTGGTGCCCTGGAAGCGACGAAGGGGATATTTGCAAGGGCCCGAAGTGGAGCTCGATTTCAAGCGTCCGCCACAGCCGCCATCTTAACCACGCCTCACACCAGTCCGGATTTATCTTGAGGAGAAATACGCTGCGCAACTTACACTGTCTCGCCTGCATCCTACATGCACCGGAATGACAAGAAGACCCTTACGCGCTGGTGTTTTAGGATATAGAACAGGCCTTCGTCTCAGTGCGATGGGAATGTATCTGTCAGGTTTTGGACAGGATGGGACTGGGCCACAAATATATTCAGGCCTCCAAAAATTATAAAAATGTTACTAGACCTGCAGGTCGAGTAACTTGAATAATCTAGACCGAACTGTAATGAACTTGACACGTAAATGGGTCTCAAATTGTGTGAACCTAGGCAAATATTTTTGTTGACATACTCACCTTTTTCTTCATTCTCACATACGAGTGTACCTTCAAATATGTGAACTTAGCATTTCTGCCGTACAAAGAAACCTCTTTTGCTTGATTAAAGACTAAGGGGGTCATTTTGACCTCGGCGGTCTTTTGTCAAGACCGCCGAGGGACTGCCGTGCTGAAGACCGCCAGTGGTGGTGGTTTTCCGCTCAGCGTATTATGACTGTTGGCAGCCCTCCATACTTTTTCGGACGGAAAGCCGCCAACAGCCATACTGGCGGTCGGCGGGGAAATGGAGTTGCTCCACCTCCACCGCCACGGCAACAGAACACCGCCTCCCATATCACGTCCTGTGATTCGGCGTGGCCATGTTCTGTTGATGGTGTGGTGTCGGCGGAGCAGCCCCCATGGATCCCGTCCCCTCCTGGAGGATCAATGGACCAGGTAAGTTGATCGTCCGTTGGGGGAGGGGGATGGAGGGGTGTTGTGTGTTGTGTGCATGCATGGGGGTTTGCGTGTGTGTATGTAGAGGGGGGGTGTGAGTGCGTGTATGCTTGCGGGGGTGTTGTGTGTTTGGGAATGAGTGCGTGTATGTCTGTAGGTATGTCTGAATGGATGTGTGCGTGTATGTTTGAATGTGGATGTGCGAGTCTGACTGTGTGTGTGGCTGTTGGCATGTATGTCGGTGTGTGTGCGTGTATGTGTGTTGGTGGTGCCTACGCGTGTGTCGGGTGTGTATGAGTGATGTGATGTTGGGGTATGGGTGGGGAGGGGGGTCCTGATAGTGCTTACCGCCATGGATTTCATGGCGGTTCCAAACCACATGAAATCCATGGCGGTCAGCTGGGTCCAAATACCGCCGGCGGTATAGTGACGACCGCCAGGCTGGAGACCCAGGTCTCCAGCTCAGCGGTCGTCTCCGCCCTGGCGGGCGGAACGAAGAAGAGGCGGATGACCATGGCGGTAACCGCCATGGTCATAATTGCAAAAATTTGACCGCCAGCTGGTCTTACCACCGCTTCTCCGCCGTCCGCCAGGGTCGTAATGACCCCCTAAATGTTTGCTCCATGTATAATAAGAATCTAGCCCAAATATAGGGGACATATGATCCATGACTTTCCTGTTAGTTTACTAATAGCATTGCCATCAGGGCAGGAGTGTGTCTCAGTTTGTTGAAACACTCACTTTTAATAAATATATTGCTAAAGCATAATGTTGCAGCACACTGTCATTTATAAACAGTGCATTTCCAAGAAATGTCCTAAAACCTTTCTACTAACTTGCAGCTTTACCGATAATATTATATAGCCTATTAACAATAATATGTGAAAATTCGGTTTCAGAAAACATATTTATCATTTGCAAATCACCAAGCAAAGAGTTGTGATTTGTTTTCATCCTTTTAAAATATTTCTTTCATCCACATTGTTAGAAATGGGGTCTCTAGTTGGCAGAGGTACACACCCTTGTCCAAGTAGGAACCACAGTCCTATTCAGGGTACGTCACACACAATCCAAATTATCCTATGCTCACACTCTGGTAGCTTGGCACTGAGCAGTCAGGCTTAACTTAGAAGGCAATGTGTAAAGTATCTGTGCAATAAACCATAATCCTTCATTATAAGCGACTTAGCATTTTTAATCTCCTTGATGTAGAATTATGTGGGAAATGCTTTGGTCTGACCTCTGCTATTTCAAGGATTTCCATCACAGAAAATGTATGATAGATATGCATAGATATATGTATGCATCTACTGTATAGCAATATGTTGCACCTGACAAATGTTTATAAAAACATTGAAGAAAAAAAAAGTTTGGACTGAAGAATTTGCTTTTTACAATGTTAATAGGAGTGCATCTAATTCAGCTATTTATGTTGTTGAGTCACCTAGAGACTTCACATTCACATTCATATTCTTTACTTTAAATCCAGTGTCCTGAAACACTCTCTTTACTGATACGTAGGCAGTTGAATATCGCTTTTTTGTGCCTATTGCAGGTTCTGCTGATGCATTTGTATAAAAGGCAGTGTGTTCGACATTCACAATTGATTGCTGATATTTAAAGAATTCCTGCAACTTTAATGACAGATCATTCTCAAATTGGACATCCAGATTCACCTGGCACGTGGCTCATTGTACCAAGCACACATGTAGGCTCTTGAGGTTGGTATGCTTGCTTTAGTAGCTGCCTTCATGATAGTATAGTAATCACTTTCTTGCCATGCGTTGTCATGAGGTTATTTTAGTGAGCTTTTTATGGGCACGTTATTTTAACCATAGGCCTGTCGATTGTGCCCTTTAGCCTAATAATTTATTTTATTCATTTTAATTTCTGAGCAGAAGCTTCATTCTGCAGTGAAGTTTTATTTCTTTTATCTCATACACTTTTAGCCTAGGAACTACTTTCGTTCTTCTTAGTTGGACATTCTTGTTGTGTGCTCTGCTCAAGGCTGTACCAGATATTGTTGTCAGTACAAAGTTTAACACCACAATCTTTGCCACTTCACGAGAAAGACATATTCATACGTTAGGGCAGTGTTCTCAGAACACCAGCTGTTTTATTAAAAAATATCTCTCTGCCCCCTATACATTAGGTAGAAAGTTACAGCCAAAAGAATTGCCACTGCATCCTGTCACTTCATGGCAGCTGTCTGCTAAGAGTTGACATCTTTCCTGCCTACATGGGAAAGGACTTTCAGTAGGCCAACAACCCTCTTCACTGCTACCATATTCAGGTATGGGGGTGATGTCTTCCTAGGGGTCCTGTAGGGAGGATTAGGGCTAACACTGCTGTGCTCTAGTAGTACTTTAGTAGCCTAGGTAGGAATTCCAATCCTTGGCGTTCTAACACTAGGGAGGGTCTTATCTTTTGTTTCACTTTCCTTGTCACCGCATTGCTAATATTATGTTTTATAATCCTAATCATTGAGGTTCATGCCATTTTATCTAGAACACAGTTGATTCAATAAAATGTACTGAACCAATTTTTGATTCTGATTGTCTTTGCATGTGTGAGATGAATGTAACTGAGAGAAAAGGATGAGATCTGTTAGACCACAAATTCCCTGAGAAATCAGAATGTCAGGCGCAAGGCTGCCACAATCACTGCCACTTTCTGGTGCTGGTAAGGTACTAATAGCTGGCCGGAAGAATTAGACTCCGTTCCCCATAACCTGGTGGTGCTGCCGTCCGAATCCAGCAGTCTCTTTGGTACAATGAGGGTCAACACAACAGTATGGTGGGTTTTTTCTTAATCGGTGGCCAGCTGTACTGACATGAGGACTTTATCTATTGTATGAAAACACTCTCTAGAAAATGTGATTTATGTGCAGTTGATGTAGTATGTCCTTCATTGTGTACGGAATTTTTGCCTGACTGGGAATTATCTGTATTAAATTAAATGCATTATTTAGTATTTGTCAATATGCACTCGAGATCATGACTTTCTTTAAATCCCTGAAGGTTTCAGTGTGCTCTTCCTTACAGTCCTTCACAGTAAATGTAGAGATTATCAGCTGATATGACAGTATCAATCTGTTTGCATGATGTGGAAGATATGTATAGCCAAAGCCAGAAATTTCATTAATGCTGCAGCTTGATGAAAGTATTCAGGGGGTCCTCTGTTCCAAATATCTCGAAGACATCTGATACAAGTTTTTTTCCTCCACTTACAAACTTATATCCCAGGAAGACTCTATTGGCATATTGTGTATTTTCAGAAATTCAGTTTATAACCTGCCTTACATATTGAGACTATTCTGTCTTCATGAAGAGGTTTATTTAATTCATCACCAGTAATGTAAATATCATTGTTGTGTTTTAAAATGTGCAATTGTAATTTGTCGTTGGGGGTGGGCAGTGTACCTTTATGGAATGCTGGGTGCGTGGAGTTCTGATGACTTCATCGGCTCCTGAGTCAGTTGCTGTACTTGGAGCTGTGAGGACGTTGGTGTTGATGTGGAAATAAACTTCGTGTTCAGGAATATTCCTTCTCTGTTTTTCCCTTCTTTTGGATACAACATAAATTGGCGACGAGCTTCTATCAACACCATCCGGACCCACGTAACTGTTATGATATTTATTTCTTGTCCTCACACTCGTTTACTTCATGGTTATATTAAGCGGAAATCTTTCAGCTGACAGAGTATGCTGGTGTTTTTAAATCTATTTTAAAGCAGATTACAATCTCGTTCAGGTATTTTGTTAAGGGCCTTTGCCTGCTTGCGCCCGGCGAAGTCCTCTGGTTTCAGTTCCTGTTGCCTAGTTACGCCTGATCAACAAGCATTTTACTCAGAGGAACCGGTTTAACTCTTCTTTGTTGCTGTAGTTAATGCGACATTGGGTTAAGACATCAAGAATATTTTCTTTACAGAGATTGAAATCTACATATTTTTAAACAACGTGGAGCAAATTCTGGTTACTGTAGTGTATGTTTTGGTTTACAAATAGTGATATATAAATCCGCAAATCGTCAGAGGAATTCTGTGTGCCTCTACTGTGTTTATTCACATAAACAAAGAAAACCTGTGCTGGACTTTCTGCACCAGAAAATAAGAATCCACTATCATGCGGACAGGTGCACAGTAATTCGCGCACTCTTCATTTTAAGTGCACCTTGTGGATTCGTACATATTCTGGTATTTATTTCACTGTTGCTATTGGATGGAGGATATTTCTACGCAATTGCGGATCTTTTCAGTGATTCGCACACTTCTATTCTGACTGCGAGAAAATAAGAATCCACTATCACGCGGACAGGTGCACAGTAATTGGCGCACTCTTCATTTTAATTGCACCTTGCGGATTTGTACATATTCTGGTATTTATTTCACTGTTGCTATTGAATGGAAGATATTTCTACGCAATTGCGGATCTTTTCAGTGATTCGCACACTTCTATTCTGACTGTGAATTTACAGTGAAAGTACAAATTGTATGGACATGTGGACTTAAAATGTTATGCGCACAGTGATTCGCACATTCATCTGCTTTTCTGGATCTGCAGACCTGTGAATCTGTTTGCAATATTTCACGCACGTATCACGACTACTCTACATTGAAGGCGGTTGCAGATTTGTACATTGATTCGCACACTTATTCAATTTTTATCTTTAGTGGTGTCTTATAAGTCATATACACGTTCATACAGTGTCTATTCCTCGGTATGCAAACAGCAAATTTGCCACTGGCATTTTTGCCTGAACCCGGTATTCCCATGATAAAATGGCAACACTGGTTCAAGTCTTTTGAAAGTTACTTAGTGGCGATAGATGGGGTACATTTTTCTGCGGTTCGAAAGAGGGCGATTTTGTATAATTGCCTTGGTACAGAAGGTCAGAGAATTTTTGATCATCAACCCCAAGTGCAACCTTCATCCAGTGATGGTTGGGATGTTTTTACTGAAGCTGTAAAGAGGTTAGAAAATCATTTTAAGGATGATCTTAGTATAATAGTTGAAAGACACACATTTTTTACTCGAAAACAATTCCAACACGAATCGATTGATAATTTTGTAGCTGAGCTTAGGGTATTAGCAGCCACTCGTGAATTTTTAGGACCCCTCGATCAGTACCTAAGAGATCAGTTAGTGGTGAATTGTTATGATTCTAGAATCCAAGAAAAAAATTTATGTTGTAGAAATCCATCTTTGTGTGAAACACTAGAAATTGCTAGAGGCATCGAGCGTTCAGTAACAGCTTCCAGAGAGTTAAGCAAAATGAAAGTAAGTCAGGCAGAAAATGTGAACATAGTTTTACAGAAGTCTAAGACAGTTATGTCGGGCACTCCAGATTTAAAAAATAATAATGTTAAAAGTTCACTATGCTTCAGATGTGGTTCTAAGTCACATGTTGCCAATTCCTCAAATTGTCCTGCACTGGGGAAAGTGTGCATAAAATGCAGGAAGTCTGGTCATTTTGCTCGTGTATGCAAGCAATCGCAAAAAGTAATGTTAGTTGAGCATCAGCAAGCCATTGACAAGCTGACAGATGGAGGGGAGGTGGACTTTTCAAAAAGATGTGTTTTGATTGTCGATGATATTAATTCTGATTGCAAATTTTCTAAGGATCCAGTATGTGAGGTTAAAATTGGGGAAGTCAAGCTAAGAGTCACTGTGGATTCAGGCTCACCTATATCAATTGTATCTGATACAAATTATCATTCACATTGGAGTAACCTTCCCTTGTCAGCTCCTGACATAAAAACAGTAGCTTTTGATGGTCAAGAAATTGATATGATGGGGTATTTCTTAGAAAGGATTTGTTATCAGCAGAAGACTATTAGTACAAAAATATATGTAGCCAAGAGAGGGTACAATATTCTGGGGTGGAAAGATCAAGGACAATTTGGGATGGTTCTGAGACCGGGTACTGAACGACCTATCACCCTGATTGAGAAAGTGGACATAAAACTTGATACTCTTAAAGATGTCCTAGACAAGCATACTGTGATTTTCAGGGATAAACTAGGCTCTGTAAAAGGTTATGAGCATAAAATAATTCTCAAACCTGATGCGATACCTGTGGTACACAAGGTGCGTAATGTGCCCTTGAGCATCAGAGGGAAGTTAAAGGAGCACCTATGTGAGATATGTGCTGATGGAATCATTGAATCGACTAATTCGTCTCAATGGGTTTCTCCGATTGTGGTTGCAGTTAAGAAAACGGGGGATTTGCGATTATGTGTGGACTTGAGGTCTTTGAACAAAAATATTCTAGTTGATTGTTTCCCACTGCCCAAAATACAGGAGTTATTGGCACGATTGGGGGGTATGAAAGTGTTCTCCACGATTGACCTCAAGTCCGCCTATCATCAAGTTGAGTTGAGTAGGGAGTCTCGTTCTCTTACAACATTTGTCACTCCATTTGGGGCTTACAGATTTTTGCGGATGCCTTTCGGTTTAGCTTCCGCAGCATCTGTGTTTCAGAAGCTAATGTATCAATTGTTTGGGGAAGTACACGGAGTGTTGGCATATCAGGACGATATTCTGATAGGCTCAGAGTCTATTCAGGAACACATACACAAACTTGATAAAGTCCTTGAAATTCTGGAAGAGCACAGGATTACGGTGAGAAAAGAGAAATGTAAATTCATGGTTGAGACGGTTGAATATTTAGGTCACACAATTTGTGCACAGGGAATCCTACCCAAGAAGGACTTATTAGGGGCTATTGGAAATGCTCCATCTCCTAATGATAAAGACCAGTTGAGATCCTTTTTGGGTCTTTGTGAGTACTACTCGCGAGTTGTTCACAATTTTGCGTATCTGACAGAGCCATTAAGGAAGTTGTTGAGGAAGGGTGAGAAATTTCTGTGGCAGGATGAGCAGGCTCAAGCCTTCTTAACTCTTAAGACTCTCATAATTGAGGCTCCTGCTCTTCATCCTTTCAATGAAGACGTACCTTCTGTCATTACTGTGGATGCGAGTGGGATTGGCCTAGGAGCTGTTTTAAGTCAAATGATAGGAGGCAAGGAATTTACCATTGCTTTTGCGTCCAGACGACTTTCTGAGGCCGAAGTGAATTATAGCACAATCGAGAGGGAGGCACTAGCTTGTGTTTGGGGTGTCAACCATTTTTCAATGTATGTTTGGGGGAGAGAATTTACTTTGGTAACAGATCACAAGCCATTGGTTTATCTATGGAATGACAACATTTTCAATAAGACTAGTCCTAGATTGACCAGGTTGTTGGCTAAACTTTATGAGTTTAATATGAAAATGAAACATATTCCTGGGGAGAACAATGGTAGAGCAGATTTTCTTTCCAGGTGTCCGGTTCACAATCCAATTGAGGGGAAGCAAATGGAGGATGAGGATGTCATGGTGGGAATGATAGACGGAGTGTTTGTTTCTGGGGAAGTCATTTCCAGGCAGGTTTGGGCGGAAGCTATGAACAAGGACAATTCTCTATTGCTTCTTAAAAAATATATTTGTGAGGGTTGGCCGGCAGGGAATGGTGTTTTAGAAGTAATAAAACCTTTTTGTAAGGTTAGAGAGGAATTGAATGTGGAGGACGATCTTGTCATGAGGGGGGAACGTTTGGTACCTCCTAATGAATTAAGGCACAAGTTGATACAGCTGGCTCATGATGGGCATGTTGGAATCACTGGCACAAGGAAGAGGTTGCGTTTATATTATTGGTGGCCGGGTATGGACACAGAGGTGGAATTTGCAGTTAAGAATTGTAGCATTTGCAAGGGGGCGGATAAAGGTTTGCATACTAGAGAAGTGCCTTTGTGTCCTGTACCGTTTCCTGATAAACCTTGGCAGAAATTGGGATTGGATTTCATTGGTCCAGTTGGGGGTTATAATGACGGGAAGAAATATGTGTTGGTTGCAGTAGATTATCATTCCAAATGGGTTTCGTACAAGTTTTTAAGAGAACCTAACACCACCAATGTGATTGGATTTTTAAAAGAGATCTTTCATTGGGAAGGTATTCCCAGGTTTTTGGTCACAGATAACGGGGTGCAATTTGTATCGCACCAGATGGTTGAATTTCTGAGAAGACTTAATATTAAGCATCTTACAACTGCATTGTATAGTCCGCAGGGTAATGGGCTTGTTGAGAGAGTAAATAGATTACTCAAGGAAACTATTCAATTGGCCATCAGGTCAGGGAAGAGTATACAGGAGATGGTGTCAGAAAGGATATGGTGTTATCACAACACGCCACATTCTTCTACTGGTGTTGCTCCTTTTGTACTTTTGAAGGGTAGACATTCTTGCAATGAACTGTCTCCAGAGTGGGTTGTACAGGAAACTTTAGGAGGTGTTGTTGCTTCTGATATCAATCAGGTGAAAGACAAGGTGATTAAGCAACAGGTCAAGAGCAAATTGAGATATGACGATCTGAAAAGAGTTAAGGAGGTTCAATTTGGTATAGGTGATGTAGTTAGAGTAAAAAAACCTCAGGGGAAGGGAAAGGGATTGTCAAGTTTTTTTCCCACTGCCAAGGTGGTCAGAGTATCCAAACATTCTGTTATGGTTGAGGGTGGCAAATGGTGGAATAAGAGGAATGTGGCGAAAGTGACAGATGTAGCCCCTGGGGTAAAACATTCAGGTGTTTGGGCTGATGTTGAGTTGAAAGATAGTGGTTATGATGGCGGTGCTTTAGGTAGAGGATCAGGTGAGAATGTGGGGTGTGGTAGTTCTCCACATGAAAGAGGATGTGTGTTTTCTGGGCAATTTAGTGATCTAGGAAGAGGGTCAGGAGAAGACATACGAGAAAATAACATGCATGACGGTCGTGGAAATTTTGGCATAGGAAATACTGTGGGGGTGATGGGTGAGGGTGAAGTTGAAAGGTTGGAGGAAGGTGCTAATCTGGAGGGTGTGATGGGTAGGCCCAAAAGAAATGCTGTTAGACCCAAATATTTAAATCAGTTTGTGACGTACTAGGTATTTCGGGAGGCAGTGGGATATTGCCTTTATTGCTTATGTACAACTTGCCGTTATTGCCTAAGTATAACTTGTTTTTCATTTCTTAGTCTATGTATGGAAGGTTTAGAATGTTTATTGGGATTTTTCATTTCCAATGTATCTTTTGTATATTTTATTGTAGCATAGAAGGGAATGTGTAGCATATGTGTTAGTATTTGTTCTGTTTGTTAAGGGGGAAGATGTGTTGTGTTTTAAAATGTGCAATTGTAATTTGTCGTTGGGGGTGGGCAGTGTACCTTTATGGAATGCTGGGTGCGTGGAGTTCTGATGACTTCATCGGCTCCTGAGTCAGTTGCTGTACTTGGAGCTGTGAGGACGTTGGTGTTGATGTGGAAATAAACTTCGTGTTCAGGAATATTCCTTCTCTGTTTTTCCCTTCTTTTGGATACAACAGTCATCTATATAAGATATCACGTCTAGATCCTCCTGCTACAGTTCACTGATTTACCTCTTTAACAGAGGGAATGTTTATTATAACTTGTAGTGGTCAGTCTGCCTCAGGCAATATAATATTAAAGGAATCTATTAGTTGAGTCCAAAAAACTGTAAAGATTGTCCGCTCAATATCCTTCAATTTTAATCCAGGTTTTGTAAATTAAATCTAGTTTAAATCCCCGTTGTGAGTTTCTAGTTGAACATAGTCATTAGTCTCTCCCATGATCTACAGTGGCTTGTGCTTCAGGTAGCTATTATGATTTCCACTGCATTGTTTAGGTTGACGCCCACTTGTTGCTTCACTGTTCAGCACTCTGCCTTCAAGCCACAGCTACCTTCTTCTTTTACTGTCTCTCAAATATATCCTGTTTGTTCTCCATCTTTATAAAAATATTGGAATTACTTTTTCCTGAATCCACTGTGGGTTTTGGCACTCTCATCTGTGATTGCTGTTTATACTGTTTCTTTCCGTTCATGTTCGTTTCATTTTCAGATTTCCATTTTAACCGATTTTTGAGGCATTGGACACGCAGTATTTCTTCCATGTAAATATACACCTAAGAGATCATTTTCAGTAACTGCGGTGTTCTCACAAAAGACATCATCCAAGATGAAGGTAAACGGAGAATTTATGATGAGCACCTTAGCCACCATCACGTGATTCTCCTTCCCACTGTCTGGTCCCCCAACATTTCACATGTTACATCATTGCATTCCTCGCATGGAACGTGGGTGCATCACAGCATTCCATGTTCTTACTACTATGACAAAAACCACACATATCCCTCCCATAATACAATAGCAAATATCAAACATGTTACGAACTAAGCATATATATATATATATATACATATCTATACATACACTAGTGTCTCAATGTAGGCACACATTACACGTTATTAGAATTTAGTAAGAATAGATGTATACTGCTCATAAAACAAATAAACAAAAGAGAACTAAAAGATACTTTCAAATCATTGCAAACTATAACCATGCAAATGTGATGTGTTTTTAATGATTCTTCTGCTCCTTCTTGTACAAGGTGGAAGCACTGACTGGGTGCTGGAATTAGCAGTTTTGGTTTGTCTGAAATCCTCCTCCACCACCTCATCTCGATCTACAGCAACACACCCTTCCTTATTAACCCCACTCTGATGAAGAACAGCTAACCTGTTTTTATTCCAAATCCTAACGTCATGTGTTTTAACAGCATTGTTAACTGTTTTGACAACTTCTATTTTGTTTTGTAAACTTGGACCACTTAGCACATCCATTCAATGCTCTCACTCTTTTTTTTTTTATAAACACATTTTTATTGTTTTCTGAGAAAAGGAAACAGTAAACAAAATAATAAAGTATATAGGTACATCGAGCAGTCTAGATAGAGCGATCATGAAACATTGTGACATTACAATGAGATTTAGGGTCTATAGTAACAATATTGATCACAATTGTCTTTATGGTTGTAGTTGTGTTCCCCAGGTAAAAACGGTGTTGAGACGAAAGTTCGAGCCAAAGGGTGGACCCTAGTATACGTTTCAGTACTACATTGCTACAGTGTGAGGCCCGTCCCCATAACCACCTACTACATCATATCCATCCATTTCCCCCATATCTTTTCAAATTTTCGGGGGCAACCTCTAGATTCATATACCACTTTTTCTTGACTCGCACACTAGTCAACTCCCCTTCTCCATTTTTGAAGTGATGGGCCTTCGGGAGAGCACCAGGCTGCGGCTATGTCTCTTTTGGCAATCAACAGGGCCGTGGCTACTAAAGCCTGATGTGCCCGTGGTCCACCCATTTCATCCATTACTCCCATCAAGACCATTTTTGCAGAGCTCTGTATCGTCTTCCCCAGGACTCCACCTAATTCCCAGAGCACCGTGTCCCAGCAGGGTCGTATCACTCGGCAGGACCAGACCATGTGGAAGAAGTCTGCAGGCCCATCCGGGCATCGTGGGCATTGGGAGGAGGGGCGCAAGCCCGCTCGGTGCAGCCTGTTTGGTGTTAGGTAAGCACTATGTAAATAATAGAATTGCACTGTGCGGAGTTTGGCCGATATTGCCAGTGACCTTGGTGCCATCATGGCTTCCCTCCATTCCGTCTCATCCAGGGTGCCGACCCAGGATTCCCATTTAGTTCTAGTGGCACCCAGGTCACCGGGCGTGTTATTTATCAGCGTTTTAGAGATTTGGGAAATGCCTTTCCCCCCCAAACTCCCCATAATTAATTTGGCCTCTATTGGGTTGAATTCCGGGAGGGAGCCCGTTGTTGGTAGGTGAACCTTTAGGGCGTGTCTAAGTTGAAGGTATTTAAAAAATTGTGTTGGAACTCCCTTTGCAAGTCTTGGAATGATTTCATGGATTCTCCGGACCATACATCTCCTACCAGAGAGATACCCACAAGGCCCCAATCTGTGAAACCCTTTAGTGCTGCTGTAGCACTTAGCCATTTCCCTCGCCACAGGGGTGAGGGGTGGGGGGGGGTCTGTCGAGTGATAACAGCATTCCAACGGGTCGTTCTCAAGGCAGCGCGCCATGCTAGGAAGACCGCTTTTGTTATTTCTCCGGTCCCCACGGGAGGGGTGTCCCATACATTACATTTAGGATGTGTGGGAATCCCAGGAGTTCCAGTTCCACCCGGTAGGCTGGGTCCCCCATACCCGTTAAACCAGTTGTGAATTACTATTAATTGAGTAGCCAGGTAATATAGGTAGGGGTCTGAGGCGCCCAAACCTCCATCATATGTCCCTCTTTTACAGTGGTGAGCCGCTACTCAGTGTCTGGCTCCTTTCGAGAGGAATAGCCCTGTAGCGCTGTCCAATGCCCTGAACCAGGATAGGTTGTGGAAAGTTCTGGAAGATATATAGAAGCCTTGGCAGGATCATCATTTTGTATAGGGCTATGCGGCCCATTACGTTTAGCGGTAGGGTGTGCCATCTCTGCAGGTCCGTCTTGATATGTGTCAACAACGGTGATAGGTTTTTGGCCCATGTCATCTCAGGCAGTAGGAACACCCATATACCCAGGTATTTGAAGCTGACTCTGCGCAGAGGAATCCTATCTTGCCAGTCAAAGCAGTCTCTAGAGCTTGCCATTGGGATCAGTATTGACTTGGCGGGGTTCATTTTTAGTCCCGAGACCTGCTCATAACACCGCAATATTTCAAGGCAGCGTGGACCCGTTGTGCTGGGTTCCTCCATGTATAGTACGACGTTGTCAGCATAGAGCGCTATTCTGTCCTCCTGTATATGGCCCCACTTCAACCCTCGGTATATCGAGTCGGACCTGATCATCTGGGCTAGGGGTTCGATGGTTAGGGTAAATAAAAGGGGAGACAAGGCACATCCATGTCGCGTGCCTTGGTGAATCTCTAACGTTGAGGACTGAGTCCCGTTAACTTGCACCCGGGCAGTGAGGCTAACGTACAAGGCTTGTACCAGACGACAGAACCTCGGGCCCAGGCCCGCGCGGCGGAGCACCAGCAGGAGAAATCCCCAATCTACCGAGTCAAATGCTTTTTCAAAGTCGATAAGCAAAAGGGTGAGGTCTCGAGGCAATTGATGACGCTCGTCCAGGGCCACATGCAACCGACGGATACAATGTCTGGTGCTGCGAGAGGCCATGAATCCACATTGGTCTGGGTGTATTAGGTGGGGCAGAACCCTCTTAAGACGGGCAGCGAGGATGGCGGCAAAGATCTTAACTTCAGTATTAATCAGTGAGATTGGCCTGTAGTCGGCACAGTGCAATGAGGGGGGTTGGGTCTTGGGTATTACCACAATGGTGGCGGCATCCAATTCCCGTGGGAAGGTCCCGTTGTTTTCTATTCCTGTAAAGAGATTTAATAAATGTGGTGTTAACTCTTCCTTGAAGGCTTTGTAATATTCTGAGGGGAATCCGTCTGGGCCTGGGGTTTTCCCAGTGCCTAGTGTTGAGATAGCTGTTTGTATTTCTTCTGCGCTGATGGGGTCTTCTAGGACTCACACCTCTACCACTGGTAATCGAGGGAGGGGGGTGCCATCTAATAGATGGCGGGCCAGATCTAGGTCCACCTTGTCCGATACCTGATACAATGTTCGATAATATGTGGCGAAGGCGTTTGCTATTTCTGCATGCCCCGTTACAAGATTGCCCTCCCTGTCTTGGATTTCGGGGACGATCCTGGAGGCCTGGTGATGTGACACCAGCCAGTATAACATTTTCCCAGTTTTGTCTCCCCATCCATAGATTTTCGCCGAGTTCGCCCTCCACATGTGCTTTGCCGCCTCCAGGGATTGGTCCCTAATCTCTTCTCGGGTTAGAAATAGTTGCTGTGTTACCCTTCCACTTGGGTGGATTTCTTCCTCCCTTTCGAGGTCTCTGGCCCGAAGCTCTAACCGTTCGATATGTTGGGCCTGTGTGTGTTCTCGGTTGCGTATCAGGCTTTTTGCCGAGCCTCTCAGCACTGCCTTACTCGCCGCCCATAGGGTGCCCGTGGAAGTAACCGACCCTACGTTTAGGTCAAAGTAATCCTGTATTGCCCTATGCAGCTGATCGGTGTAGTTTATGTCTTGGAGATACCAAGCATTCAGCCGCCACACTGGGCGGGTCCGGGACTGCGTTGGACCTATTATAAATCTAAGCGTGGTCAGAGATTCCCCGTGTCGAGATTTCAATGTGGGAGAGGGCTATACAGTCTGAGCTTGGGAGCAGTTCTAGGTCTATCCTGGATTGAGAGCCAGGGGCTGCTGAGGTGTGGGTAAACTGACGCCGTCTTGGGTGTCACACCCGCCATGCATCGCAGAGCCCCGTCGCAGAGAGCCACCCCTGGAGCCCTGCCGCTGCTGCATGTCTGTGTGTGGAGAGTGGACCGGCTACATCCAGAGCCGGGTTTGGGGTAGCATTGAAATCACCGCCCACCATTGTGAGTCCCGGTGGTAGATCGAGAAGCAGCTGAGAGAGATCCTTGAGGGTTTTTTTGGCTAGTGGCGGGGGGCGTAAACACTGACCACATTAATCATGTTCCCTTCAATCTTACCCGTGATAGCTATGTAGCGCCCCTGCTGGT
Organism: Pleurodeles waltl; assembly: GCF_031143425.1. Classification (NCBI taxonomy): domain Eukaryota; kingdom Metazoa; phylum Chordata; class Amphibia; order Caudata; family Salamandridae; genus Pleurodeles; species Pleurodeles waltl. The sequence goes on along the minus strand of NC_090444.1, from coordinate 440,021,974 downwards.
CTCTTCGCACCTGGATGTGTGTCATGGGGAACGACCGATGTAATAGTATAGCCACCCCTCTCGAGCCACGAGTAAATCCAGCATGGTATACCCTATCAAAGCCTCTACGTGTCAGGAAGGGGCAGTTGTCTCCCAAGAGATGAGTCTCTTGCAACAAGAGTATTTCCGGTTTATATCGGTGTATATATGTAAACATAGCTGTGCGTTTAATTTTGTCCAAGAGACCGTTAACATTCCAGGAGATTACTTGTGTCTGATTCATGGGGATATGTGTGTGGAGAGGTTGTTTCGTGGCTCTTAGGGCCTCCCTTAGTCGGCCCTTGGGTTGCAGAGGGTCTTCTCTTATGTGTCTGACCCTGGGGGGCATACGGTTTTCTAATGTCGGTGGAATCTCTATTTTTCTTACTCTGAGTGCTTGACATAAAACTAAAATTATATTTCACTTTAAACATCGTAACTTCGGCCTTTGGAACTAGGCCAGGACGCCCAATCCCCCCAACTCCCTTCCCTCCCCATACTTCCCCCCAGAAGCATCTGTCGCCCTTATACACCATCCCACTCTGCAACTAGTGGGATGAAACTTTAACTGATAGGGTGGTGGTGGCGGAGATGGTGGACCCCTCCATATTTTCGTATCTGATCTAAGTAACACAAACTGAGCATTCGTAAGTTAGTTTTGGTGTAACCCAGGCCTTCCCTGCCTTGCAATGTCTGTCTGCCTGGAAGATGTTGTGCTGGTGAAGTCACAGCACTGGACTGCGAGATAGGTCTGTGTCTTCAGGAGGTCCCGAATGCCCCCCCCCTCGGTGTGTCCGGGTCTCCTTCAGCATGTCCAGCCCCTCGGTCAGAACCCGGGCTTCGCGAGTCTATCCGGTGGGCCCCGGGCCGTGGCCCCACGGGGAGGGACCCCCTGGTGTTCTGCGCCTTCTCGAGCGCGTGCAACAGCTTCGGTCGGACTGCTGGCCCCCCTGTCGTTCCGGCCGTGACCCCTGCTGGGACCTGGCCCCTTCTGCACCACGGCCCAGGGGGATTTCCTCTGTCAGCCAGGTCTAGGCCGGAGTTGGGTGGTCAAAAAAGTGAGTCTTGTTTTTATAAATTACACGGAGTCTTGCTGGAAACAAAAGGCGATAGTGAACATCCATAGCTCTTAGTTTTTGTTTCACTTCGATGAATGAGTGCCTTTGTTGTTGAACCTTCCTCGTGTAATCTGGGAAGAGTAGGACTTTCGTTCCATTGCATGTGAGATCGCCCTTCACACGTGCCTCTTGTAGCACCGCATCACGGTCTTTAAAATTAAAAAGACGGAGTATCACCGATCTGGGCGGAGAGCCCGGAGGAGGGCTCGACTGCAGTGCCCTATGAGCCCGTCCAATCGCGAACCACGGCATGAGGCGATCAGTCGGCATCCAGGAGCGGATCCAGTCTGCCAGGTACTGGGCCAGCGAGGACTCCGCCGCATCCTCAGGAAGGCCCACCACGCGGAGGTTATTGCGTCTAGATCTGTTCTCAGCATCTTCAGCTCTCCAGTGTAGATCGGAGGTGCGAGCCGTCAGAGCAGTGACTTGGGTTTTGAGAGCGTCACCTCGTCTTCCACCATGGAGATCCTGGATTCAGCCTCTGTGAGTCGGGCTGTGGCATTCCGGAGATCTTGTCGGACCAATGCCACGTCTACCCTGACCTCCCCTATTTTAGATTCAACAGCCGCCTGGATGTCTGGATCGCCTGGAGTATTGCCGCTAGGTCGTCAGATGTTGTCCGTGGTTCGCCGTTTCGTCCTGGAGCGCGGTCGTCAGCCCGGGCCCCGGTGGCTCCCGTGGTAAATTGGTCCATACACGTCGGTGCCGTTGTCTGCCATGTTGGTTTATCTTTGCCCATGGTGGTGTCAAAGGGATTCTGGTCCCATAAGACCGTCAGGTGTTGATGGCGTATTGCAGCTCGGGGGGTCAGTGTTCGCAATTACGAGGTCAGGAGTGCTTTAGTTTCTCTGCGTCCATCCGTGCCCAGCAGACCCACGGGAGGCCCAGGAGGCAGCAGCAGCTTCCAGACCCCAGTTTGCACCAGTCAGACACTCTATGGTCCCAGGTAGAAGGAGCCCCAGTCGTCACCTTTCCGTCCAGGGACACAGCCCCGGCTCGGATGTCTTCTCCAAGAAAAGTGCAGGTGTGGGGAGGGCACACCGGAGAGCTGTCTTCCATCCCACAGCGCCGTGGATTTTGGTTCAGTGTTTGGGTGGTTATCCCAATCTATAGGTCGTTCTTGATTGGGGCCCTATAGAGTTTCCATTAATGAGGTGTTGTGCTCTTCATATGTTGGGGGTGTTCTCATTGTGCGTTAGTCTCTATCCCTCCTCACCTTATGTTGCGCCGATTGACTTCTGGCTTCGACCCGGGGTCCATCTCCAAGCCTCTCTCCCAAAAAGAGGGCCCGGGCGGCAGGGGAAGGGGACGGGGGGCCCACGCAGGAGCTTCCCTTGGCCCACGTCGGTATGGGTCACAGCTCAATGGTGAACAGATGTCCCGGTTCCTTATGCCCTCTCCTTGTGGTGCCCCTGGGAGCTCCACGGAATCGCCGCTAGAACCTGGTGTCTCCTGGTTCATCAGGGTCGTCGTGAAGGTGTCCCCGGCCCGTTCCGGGTCTTCACGCTGCCTCGGGCCGTTCAGGGCGCCGGGGCTGGCCAGGGAATGCCTGCAGCCCGCCGCCGCGCCACGAAGCTGTGGAATCTTCTTCCGGGGGGGGTGGTGGAGAAATAAAGGGCACTGCGGGCCCCGGGTCTGTCGGCCTTCCTCAGCGTGACGCTCCTTTCACCTTAGTTCAGTCGAAGCCGGGCCCCCACCACATGGTGTTCCGCTCCCCTTCTTCGGGGTCGCACGCCGTCCCAGGCTGTTCAGGATACTGCGGCCAGACAGCGATTGTCTGCAGGCCCTCTCCACGCCACGAAGCATGGGATCTTTATGCGTCCTTACCCGCGATCGGCCATGTTGGATGCGGGCGGCTCCCACGTCCCGGCAAGGGCCTTCATCGTTGCAAGTTGGGAGTGATAGTTGTTTATTTTCCCCTTGTCCCGGGAGGCAGTAAGGTGTCTGGAGTCACTCCATGGCTGTGATGGGATCAGATGGAGTGTTTGATGGAGGCGGATGACGGAGGGGTCCGGAGCACTATGAAAGTGCGACCGCCATCTTGACGCCTCGGCCACGCCCCCTCAATGCTCTCACTCTTACATAATCTCCCACATTGACCACCACATTCTGTACCCTCTTTTGTTCAGCATATCTCTCCTTTCTTGTCATTTGCAGATATTTCTCTTTTCCTCTCCTTCCAGTTGGGACGTCACGTACATAATTTTTGCCCCAAAACATCAACACTGGACACACTTTAGTAGATAGAGTTATTTTTTCAAACAGTTCAAAAGGGGATATTCCAGTGGTGACATGCAGACACCTGCGATATCCAGCAATCCTTTTTCAAAATTCCAATTTCCAATCCAAGCCATTCAATCTAAGCCATTCACTCCGGCTAATCGTATCCCTTCTTTTAATGTCTTAATCACCTGTTCAACTGCACCATTGGTTTTAGGGTGGTACAAAGCTGATGTTTTATGCTCTAGTCCATACTCTTCTAAATACTTCTCCATTTAGCTTGAAAAAAACTGCACACCATTATAAGTGAGTAGAGATCCGTGATAACTCTCCCGTTTCAAAATATTTTCAATAAATCTTATCACTGCTACAGTCGAAATATCATGTACACATGGTACTTCTACCCATCTTGAATAAAGATCCATGAGCACCAAGACGTATGGAATAGCATGTTCTTCTCTCATTGATCCAAAGATCTATTGAGACCTCTTCCCAGGGATATGATTGTAGCATCCTGCACACCCTGAGAGTATTATGAGTGCTCAACCCTTTGTCACATGCTACACATTCCACATACTCTTACCATATTTTCAACATGATCAAGCGCTGGCTACTAGAAATCTCAACAAAGTCTCCCTTTTGTTTTTACAATCCCTAGGTATCCCTTAAGTGCCATTTGCAGTATCTTCTGTTGCAAACTCTGAGGTGATATTGGACCTGTTCCTGTCAATGGATAACTCTTGTGTTAGCATCCAACAACTTCCCCCACACTCCTTCAACTCTGTTTCATAAGGTTTCTCTTCAGACAGTAGGCAAATCACTCTTTTCAACCCTTCATTTCTCTCTAATTCCTGTAACCATTCATTTTCTTTAATACTCCCTTGAGTTAACCCACACACACTAATAACTTTTCCCACTGTATCTTCACCTTTCACCATACAGGAAACACTCACAGCAACTAGTCTTGATAGAAATCAGAAGAGAAATTACCAGCTCCACGAATATATTGTACAGTGAAACAGAATTCCTGTAGACCCACAGTCTATCTTTTCGAATAGGAGACAAAATGCAATCCAAGCCTTTACGCATAAATACTTCCACCATTGGTTTGTGGTCTATTTGAACTACACATTTCATGCCTCACAAAAATTGTTTAAATCTGCTGAGAGCCCAAAAAAAAACCAACACCTCTGTTTCGATACCTGAACAATTACATTCATCGTCTCTTAGGGCCATATGTATGAACACATTTTCCCATTGACACAGAATGGGAAAAACCCTTTGGTACATCTGGCGCTTAATGCCCTAGACACACATGCAATCAGCTTCCCCTTTCCTTGGCACTTGCATCGCAGACTACCTTTGTTTATGATTTGGGATCACATGCCTGTAATGATGGACCTTTTCTCAATTTTTCTTTGACCCACTCAAATTCTTTTGAACATACATTTCCCCATAGAAAATCAACTTCTTCTTCAACGATTTTCTCATCTTGTGTGAGTTACCTACGGGATTCTTCACCAACTTGCTATAGTATTCAGTCATACCAAGAAATGATGACAATTCTTCTTTAGATTTAGATTCTTTCAATGACAGAATAGTGTGTACTATCTCTTTGCGTAGAGGAATACCATCATCTGAGATATTATATCCGAGATAGTTCACCTCATTCATCCCAAAACCACACTTTTCAGCTTTTAGAGTCACATCTGCATCTTGTAATCTCCTGAGAACCTCAGAAACTCTCATCTTGTTCTTTTGTTGATGACCCAAACATCTATATGTCACCTTGCTAGCATTTGATCTTGGGAATATCCTTTAGAATGAACAACATTACTATCTAAAACACAACTGCAGCTGAACCCAGTCCAAAAGGCATTCTCTTAAAACGATATACCCCCATCGGCGTCACAAAGGCTGTAAGATCTTGTGATGTTTCATGGAGTTTAATTTGATGGTACGCCGATACTAAGTCTAGTTTTATAAAAACATTTGCCTTTAAGTGCACGCATGTCAACACAGAGGCGAATGTTACAATTACTCTTATGTGCAATCGCAATGGAACCCAATCAGTCAGTGGCTTCCACTAGTTCTCTTACTTCTGTTTCACACAATTTCTTTAGTTCCTTCGTTACAGCCTTCTGTAACATTTTTGGTATCCGTTTTACCTTCTCTACAACAGATATTGCATTCTCCCTCAGTTTTATTCTGTGTTTGTACCCAACTAATCTCCCACATGTATCCTGAAATAAACTTTTGAATTCTTTAATCAATGGGAAATAGCCTTTACAATGAAACTCGAAACCTGCATACCTTTACAACAAAGGCTTAACCATGCATGCGACATTACCACGCATACCATTACCACTCATGCCTTAACAATGAATATGCCTTAACCACGCTTGCCATCACAATTAATTCTGTTGTATTGGCATGAGTGGTAAAGGCATATTCCATAGTAATGGCATGAATGGTAAAGACATATTCCTTGTAAAGGTTTTCCAGGTAAGTATTAGGTATGTGTATATATTTATACATTCATATTCCTTAACAGAAATCCATGGAATCTAACATTTACACATACCCTGAGTAAAACTCAGATTGAGTATCTTGATGTTATGATTGAGGCTATCAATGGTGAGGTGCACAATCGTCTTTTCAGGAAGCCTACAGCAGGAAATAGCATTCTTCATGCTGAAAGTGGACATCCAGATAATCTAAAGTGGAGCATTCCCTATGATGAACTTCTCAGGGAAAAAAGAAATTGCAGTACTGAAGCCACATTTAAGGAGGAACAAAAGATCGTGATAGCTGGGTTCATGGAATGGGGTTATCCCATGTGGGTTCTGGAGAGAGCTGTGAAATGTGCCTCCCAAATTGGAAGGGACAGTATACTCTGACAATATGAAATTACCCACATTATCAAAAGAGTCATCTTTGAATATAATGGTAACTCTATGGAAATTAGCCAGATACTGAACAGACACTGAGGGAGACTCAAAAGTGACCCCACTATTGGAAGGGAGATAGGAGAGAGACCATCCATCAAGTACAAGAGGACTAGATCCTTTAGAGATTCTCTAATACGGAATGACATTACCAAGACTAAAGGAATGGGTGATTTTGATCTGAATGGATTTTTTCCTTGTGGACACTGCAAAGCCTGTAAAAATAGCTCCATTATGAGGGAATACACTGTAGTAGGAAGGAAAAAGATATAAGCTCAGGCAATTTCTCACCTGCAGTTCCCAATTTGTGATTATATATAATCATAGGTCCTTGCTCTCTAAGATATGTGGGGAGCATCATATGTGCAGTTAGAAAGAGAGTGCAGGAACATCCGAGAGCCATCCATCATGGGGATGCAAAATACCCAGTGGCTAGACATTTTAAAGAAAAACATGGTGGTGATCACGGTAAACTCTTTCTTTGCTGTTGAACAAATCACTTTTAATCCGAAAGCAGGTAATCAGACTCTACGTTTGAGGCAAAGGGAATCTGAACTATTATTATTGATCTTGAGGCCTTGAGTCGGATGTTTATACTTGGACGAAGAACTAAATATTTATTTACATCATTGATGACTCTGTTTTTAAATTTCATTGTTAATACTTTGAGTCATCAGTGTGGGGGGGCATTGAGCTGTACGGTAGACCTATCTGGAGAAGGGGGTATACCTGTTGCCCCCTTTTTCACTTTTTCTTCTTTCATTCATAATTTTCTGTTTAATTATTTTTTACTATTTCTTTTCCTACACACATGATCCCTCTTTTTGTCCTTTGGTTCTGTTTGTTGTTTCTTGTCTAGATATATTTTTACATTTTGGGCTTGTGCAGGGAATGTTTGGTAAATCCAGTGTAGGGTATAACTTGAAGACACTGGTTTATCTCCTTTTTTCTGTTGATTTATGGGATGTCTTTCACTCTGCTTTCTTCTTCCCATGTGTTCTTCCTTTGTCTCCCTTTTCGATTCAGGGACTATGGGGATCATTACGACCCTGGCGGCTGGCGGTATGTTGGCGGTAACACCGCCAACAGGCTGGCGGTGTTCCGCCAGCAATTATGACCATGGCGGAATTGCCACGGTCATACCGCCGGCCCCTCCACTTTCCCTCCAGGATTCCGCCTGGCGGTCATAATCCCCAGGGCAGCGGTGCCAGCACCGCTGCCCTGGGGATTATGAGTCCCCGACCGCCGGCCTGTCCATGGCGGTACACACCGCCATGGAAAGGCTGGTGGTAAGGGGGCTAGGGGTGCCCCTGGGGGCCCCTGCACTGCCCATGCAATTGGCATGGGCAGTGCAGGGGCCCCCAGGCATAGCCCCGTCGCGCATTGAAATGCGCGACGGGTGCTACTGCACCCGCTGCACATCAGCATTGCCGCCGGCTCTATTACGAGCCGGCTGCAATGTTGATGTGACATTTCCGCTGGGCCAGCAGACGGTAACACTGTTACCGTCCGCTGGCCCAGCGGAAATGTCATAATAGGGAGACAGAAATACTGCCGGCAATGGCGGTATTCTGTCTCCCGCGGCCTCGGCGGTCTTTTGAAAAGACCGCTGAGGTCGTAATGACCCCCTATATATTTTTAACAACATTTATTTTTGGATGAAAAGACAAACAGAATTCAAAGATCTGTGAGAATATAGATAATGTGACTCAATGTAGAAGGTGCTTATTTGGATAAAATTTGCCCATTTTGGGCTTATATGAAAGCTATTACCACGTGATTCAGAACCTTTATTAGGTATGGAACTGTTTATGGCACTGTTTGGGGTCTTTGCATTGAGTTTCTTTTTGGAACACATGTTTAATTTAATTTATATATGCTATCAGTATGCTACGACATCGGTAATCACATTGGGTGGTTCATGAGAGTCATTGCTTAGACGTCACATTCTGTAATTTTGTTTACATACAGGATTTATGGTAGTATTAGTACAAGATTTGAAATAGATATAATTTGCCCACTTTGGGCCTGAATGATAGACATAATTTTACGTTTAGATCTGGTAATGATTTATTACAAAAGGAGATCACACGATGATGTTTGGGGTGCTGATAACGAATAAGAGATGAAATTCGCCCTTTTTTGGGCTTAATTCTGAGATGAAATTTCAGACAACTATAATCATTACATTATCTTATATTATGCCGTTTGATCGATTCTTATTAGTTATTAGGGACATTATGAATATATGGCCTGAAACAAAGTATTAACTATACTATGTTGGTTTTTGTACTATCTAAATCCTGTCAGAGTGAACCATTCAAAGAAGGCGACTATGCTCACATGCAACTGTTGTCTGTTCTTTGTGTTTACTACTGTTTTGCTTTCACTAATGACCGAGCTGACAAAAATCTCTGGAATCCACTTCTCAGTTCAAAGAAGACATTTATTATTATTTCACCAGGAGGTTCCTAAAAAAGATTAGTAGATTGAAAGCACACGTTTAAGAAATAGTCACAGCAATGAAAGGAAAATATACCAAAATGATTCTCAACTGCAATGTAAACAGCAAATATAGGTAGCTATGATTATGCAAAGCAAAGAATAAAGTAAAAATTCATCACCATAGGGCCTGCCAAGCTCTTCATCTTTCTCATGCCAGCAAGAAGATGACCCCGTTCAACTGCGAGAAAGAGATCTCCACCCTCATGGGACAGATATGTCAGGCATTCAATGTCTAATCCTTACCGAGGTCTTGGAAATTCCACCGCTAGTGAGCAGAGCCACCTTTTTATAATAATATCCCGAGAAGGGCTTTCTGGAAAAAACCCTCCCATAAAAAAAGAAATATTCAAACATGCTGGCTAAAGTTGGTCAGAGTTGAAATAGACCGGTTAGAACCATCCAGTTTCCCAGTTTGTGACTGTGAGCAAGACCGTGTGGTCGAATCGCGTAGGTGGTGGTGTTTGGTGAAGTACATGATTGGATAAAAGCATATAGACTCTCCCGGAGTGCGACGTTACAATTGTTTTCAATTGTTTGTTTGGAAAATATAAATATATTTATATTTTTATATATATATATATACTTATAAATATCTTATATATATATATTTGGGTAAGGTCTTTTTTATGGTTTATGGTGGGTATGTTTTTTTTTTTTTGGTTTAGGGTGGGTATGGGGTTTTGGGCGGTTAGGGTTTTTTAGGGTTTAGGGTGGGTATGTTTTTTTTTTAGAGTTTAGGGCGGCTATGGGTTTTAGGGTTGTGAGGGGTTTTCAGGATTTAGGGTGAGTATGGGATTTTGGGCACAAGCGTATTTTTAAGGTTTAGGGTGGATATGGGATTTTGGATGGTAAGGTATTTTTAGGATTTAATGTGGGTATGTTTTTTTTGGGGTGGCAAGGTAATTTTTATGGTTTAAGGTGTGTATGGCTTTTGGGGTGACAAGGATAATTTTAGGGTTAACGGTGAGTATAGATTTTTGGGTGGTATGAGGGATAGGGTTGGTATGGGTTTTTGGGTGGTAAGCGTAAGTATAGGGTTAAGAGTGGGTATAGGTTTATGGGTGGCCAGGGTAATTTAAGGGTTTAGAGTGGGTATGTTTTTTTTTTTGTTGTTGTTGGGTGGTAAGGGTTGTTTTAGGGTTTAGGGTGATTGTGTATGTATGTATATATATATGTATATATATATATACAAATATATATATATATATATATATATATATATATATATATATATATATGTGTGTGTGTGTGTGTATATTTATGTTACTTAGTTTTACCATGCCTCTGCCCTTACCAATCAGTCCTTTACAATGAAATTTTCGTTGTAAAGGCGTGCGTGGTAAAAAAATTCGTTGTTAATGAATGCGTTGTAAAGACACATTCTTGGTAATGACCGCGGGGTAAATGCATGTGTAGTAATGGCATGTGCGGTTCCGTCATACTGCCTTTAAAAAACTTTTTGTCCCCAGTCATGACTTCCTCAACTTGGAACTGAGGAACTTTATTGACCTGAGAGATAAGTTTCGGTAACACCACTTATTTCTGATTATTTGCCCTATCTTTGACGTATAGCCACTAAAACTGCATCACTTTTAATGTTATCTAACATTATTTTAACTATGCTGTCTGTTTCCTACCCCTTCTTTCTGTATTTGCTTATGAACTCTGGTCCATGTTCACAATTCTGTGTTTCTCCAGATTTGTTAAATGATGATAAATCGCCAACTGACAGGTCTTTCTGGCTATCCAAAGTGGAATTTGCCACCACACACACACAAGAAATTACACCTACTATTCCCCATCTCACAAAACCTACACCTGCATCAACTATTTCCGGGGTAACCCAAAATACAGGCCGACGTCGTGAGATTGAGATTGAACACAAGGCATTATTGGACCAAGCTACTTTAGCCTTGACCTTTAGGGTTGGTGAATCCCTGTGACGCTTAGGGCCCTGATGGCTCTGCAATACCATTCTCCACTAGCCAGACATGGTCCACAAACTCACACGTGCTATCACGACCTAGCAATCAACCACCGTGCAGACAACTCAGTAGCCACCCTGAAGAGGAGATGAAGGCTGTCTAGAGGGAGGAGAGTTCATTGCGACATCTGCTGCTGAAAATAGGAACCACAAAGATAAACAAAGGCGGAGGGTTGGAGAGGAAAGTAAAGGAGCTGGAGGCTATCCACGCTCGGACAGGGCCCACTGAGCTTGGGGAAGCTGGAGAATGCGCAGTCCCAGCTGCATAGCTTGGATACAGATAGGGCCGAATACGTGCAACCATGCTTCCAACATACTTTTTACATGGGAGATAACAACTGCAGCAGTCTACTTTCCCACAAACTGTGAGCTAAGTGTCAGCTGGACAGAACCGAGGCCTTTCACACACCTGACAGCATGGAGGCCACAGCCGCCGTTGCCATAGTTTCAGCCTTCCAGGCCTTCTATGTTTCCCTATACGACGCCCAGAATCTCCAGGTACCGAATATACACAAATACCTTCATGGCGCTGACTCCCCTTATTTGACCTCCCCAACAAATGAGCCCCTAGACAAATCCAGAGGCATTGAGAAGGTGCTCTCTGTTATCTCACACCTGGAACTGCTCAAATACCCAGGCTCAGATGGATTTTCTGCCCTGTTTTACAAAACCTTTTGCCATACTCTTGTCCTGGTCTTCACCAGACTTTGAAAACTCTTTCAAAGACACAGGAAATCTTCCCTTTTATGATAGAGGCCGTGATACCCATCATCCCCAATCCTGGGAAGGACGAACACATCTGTGGCTCACCTATGGATCCTACTGTTTCTACAGTTCCTACTGTTCTACCTCGCTGACAAACATTGATGCCAAAATCTTCGCTAGTGTCCTGGCAAGCAGACTTAACCTCCTTCTACCTGGATTTAAATGATCCAGATCTGTCCTGATAATCCACATTGAATTAAAAAACACATTTTACTCACATTTCTGTGATGAAAACTTCTGGAATCTGCAGGGAACTACAAACTTCCTTCCACCGAGCACTCTCCCAAGTCTCCGGATAGAAATGGTACCTCACTTTGTGTGGGTAGGCCTAATGCCCGTGACAGAAAATGGTCAAACACAACATGTACACATCACATCACATTTTCCCACTGAAAACTCACTCTTTTTTTTTCAATGAGGGTAACTGTAGATTTTGGGCCTAGGCTCAGCTGGAAACTAGGGTAACCTAAAAGCTAGACACCTAGAAGTTTCCAGGATGGGCTGACTTGCAGGGCTGTCATCCGTTTTTTTGACCCAGAATCCATTACAAACCTCGAACTTTGACAAAAAGAACTAATTTTCCTCACATTTCTGTGACGAAATGTTCTGCAATCTGTGGGGAGCCACAAACTTCTGTCCACCTGGAATTCTCCCAAATCTCTCAATAAAAATGATGCCATACTTGTGTGGTTAGGACTAGGGGCCATATGTACGAACACTTTTTCCCATAGACACAGAATGGGTAAAAACCTTTGCTACATCTGGCCCTAGGGCCCTCAACAGGAAACTGCCCAAAACACAACATGGACGCATCACATTTTCCAATGTGGGTAGCTGTATTTTGGACCTTAGCTCAGCTGGCACCTAGGGAAACATAGCCAACCTGAACCTTTTTGAAAAGTAGACACCTAGGGGTATCCAGAGTGAGCTAACTTGCATGGCTTTCACCAGCTTGTTTGACCCAGAATCCTTTGAAAACCTCAAACATTGGCTTAAAAAAACACATTTTCCTCACATTTCTGTGATTGAAACTTTGGAATCTGCGGGAAGCCACAACCTTCCATCCACCCGGCAGTCTGCCAGGTCTTCCAATAAAAATGGTACCTCACTTGTGTGGCTAGGCATAGTGCTTGTGTCAGGAATGGATCAAACCAAGGTCAATGGGAGTCCCCTGATGAGGGGTTCTATTGACCTTGGTTTGAACCATTCCTGTAGCAGGCATTAGGCTCAGCCACCCACGTGGGGCAGCATTTTTATCAGCACAAATGAGGTAAAGCCGAGTGGTAGGAATTTTGTGAATTCCTTCACATTCCATGAGTTTCCATCACAGAAGTGGAAGGAAAATATATGATTACAGTCAGTTTGAGGTTTGCGGAGCATTGTGGGGAAAACCTCTGGGGATCCATGCAAGGCACACCACTCAGGACACCCTTGGTTGTGAAGTGTGAGTATTTAGGGTGTACTCTATGGTTTGGCTAGGTAGGCCTACTGTGCAATACACTCATACATACCATGTTGGGTCAGCTCTACTACCATGCCGGGGAAGAATGCGTTGAGCCACTCTGAGGTTGTGGAGTGCTCTCGCCACAGAAAACCAGCATAATTCTGACTGCTGTCTACACATTTGCTCCTAAAGTAGGCCTCCAAACCACACTACCCGGAGTGAGAACAACGGCATTGGGTGAGAGCAGGTAATATCACCATTCCTCACTGCTTTGTGCTCCTGCAGGTAGAGCTCCCTACCTGCTACCCTAGCTGGCCGTCATCTTACCCCAGCACTATCAACCCTGGGTAGCTGTAGCTGCGAGCAATAAGGCTTAGCAAAGGAACAATGTGTAAAGCATTTAACAACACCAACAACATAATAAAGTCACACAACACGAAAGAAACAAGACACCAGGATACAAAAATAGATGGAATTTTTATTAATCGTTAGAGACCCTCATCATCAAAATCCACTGCATGGTTTTGCATTAGTCAACAAAAACTTTTGAAAAGTATGAAAAAACTTAGTTTGGCAACTCGGGCCCGAGTTGGGCGACCAAGTCCGGCAGGACTGTTTGGTAGAGTGTAATGATAGAATGCAGCATTAGAATGTGAGGGATCTCATCTCTCTCTGGCACTGATGTGGCACTGATGTCATATCTGACATCAGAGTAGAGTGTGAGAGAGAAGGGATTCAGAGGAAGCTGTTGGAGCTGACTGTTGGCTTGACCAGATCTGTATGTGGCTAAGATACTCCTATTAAAGAACCTACATTTTGTACCATCAAGATTCATCTTTATTACACTTGGCGACAAGGAGGTGCAGGAGTATCTTAACACTATATTTTTAGGACTTTACTTTATCCAGCACTTCTAATCCAGCCTTCATTTCCAGACAATTAGACCGTTAGGATTTCTACATCGAGGGAGCTGGATATTTAATTCAAGACAGTGAGAAACATCTTTCCCTTTTTGGATTGAAACGCTTTCATTTTGAAATTTGAAAGCTTTATACCTTGTGTATGTTGGATTTACAAGCGTTTCCTTTTTATGAGTGTGCGCTAAGAAACGCTCTAGCGCGTCTTTAATAGCTGCCTTTGTGTGTTTTTATAATCACCCGTAATTAAATACAGAGCTGCGATCGAAGGACACTAACTGTTTCCAGCGCTACACGCTCATTACTTCAGCGCTACTATGCTCATCGTGCATCGTTCAGTTATTCCTTTAACACGCTCCGTGTTATTTCGATTCATTTTTCAGCGCGCGCATAACAACACTATCCTCACGCGGATCCCTGGCCGCGCTCTTCACGTTTTCTTTCAAGAACATCTTTGCGCGCTATTTTTAGCAACTATTAAATGAAGATTTAAGATTTCCTACCTTACAGTGAAGCGTGCAGAATCTGATTTTCAGTCAAATCTTCTTCGTCTCTAACTTGTTTTGTTGTGGAAGGTGTTTAACTCCAACCTCCTCTAGAAAACAATCTGTTGGTTTATAAATTCATACAACGAAGTGAATAGGAAGGTGCTTAACTCCAACCTCCTCTAGAAAACAATCTGTTGGTTTATAAATTCATACAACGAAGTGAATAGGAATATAATCCCATTTTTGGTCGTTTTCAAGCTTTATATTAAAAGCATATTTAACACATATTTTTCAACTTTAAAATCGTTTTGGAAATAAATCACAAGGAAGTATGCAAAACATCTCGCCCCCACCATTTTTCCTCACTACACCAGGGGAACCTCCTATAAAATGGCCTAAATGGAAAAAAACTTTCCTACACTATTCCAGGGTGTGTGGAACTAATCTTTCTAATGAAAGAAAAGCAGCTCTCCTGATGCATTATCTAGGATGCGAAGGACAAGAAATTTTTGAGAACTTACCTGACACTGGTGATGAGGGAACAGATCTGAACGAATTTGAAATTTGTTTAAAAAAATTAGATTTGCACTATTTACCAAAAGTCAGTACCATTTTGGAAAGATATCACTTTGGCATGAGAGAGCAACAACCAGGAGAAAGTGTTGAAGATTATATTACAGCTTTGCGGAAACTTGCATCTACTTGTAAGTTTGGAGGAACCATAGAGGAACGTGTAAGGGATCAATTTATGCTGAGATACTTGAGTGATAAAGTTCGTCAGGAATTGTGGAGCAAGGACGATCCTTCTTTGCAAGAGGTCATTGTATTAGCAAAGGGTGTCGAGCACACTTTGGCATGTGTAGAAGAATTAGAGAAAGGAAAGAATAATTCAGTAAATAAGATATATGAAAAAAAAGAAGATCATAGTAAAGAAGCATCTGGTGACAAAGGGGAAGATAAAGTGACTCATGCTCAATGGTTAAAATCTAAGGATTTGAAATGTTTCCGTTGTGGGAATGCAGGTCACTTTGCTTCATATAAGAAATGTCCAGCGATCAACAGCATATGTAAGTTGTGTAATAAAAAGGGACATTTTGCTAAATGCTGTAAGTCAAGCAAAAGTGCAACATCGGTGAAAGTGGTGGAAGATTGCATTTTGTCGATTTCAGCAAATGCTCAAAGGAAAAATCATCCGAGGGACACAATTTCGATCTTAAATGAAGATGTGGAAATATTGTTTGATTCTGGAGCGTGGTTGACTCTAATTTCAAATACGTTTTTTGATGAAAGTTTTACTCACAAGATCCATTTAAAAGATCCGGATGTTATCCCAGGACGATATGGTGGCCAAACCATTCAACTGAGGGGCTATTTTGAATCAGAAATTTCATTCAGAGGAAATACTATTTTTGGGAAGATTTATGTTCCAGTTAAAGGGGACAGTGTGTTAAGTTGGCCGCACCAACGAGACTTGAACGTCATTTTAGATCCTAACTCAACTTCTCCGATAACGTTGAGGGATGAATTCATCAAAAAAGTGCAGGATGGTGGTGAATTTCCTGTGCAGGAAATCAAAGGAAATGTCTGGCCAAAGTTTGTTAAGGACTATGAGGATGTATTCAGTGACAAATTGGGATGTGTTAAGAAATATGTCCACCGCATTAGAATAAAGGAAGGATCAGTTCCTGTAGTTTCCAAAGTGCGTCCTGTACCAATTGCCATGAAAGATGATGTAGAAAGAGAAATACAAAGATTGTGCAAAGATGGAATCATTGAGCCTGTGGAGTCATCAGAATGGGTATCACCAATTGTAGTCGCAAGGAAACAATCAGGTGATATTAGACTGTGTGTCGATTTGAGGAATCTTAATAAATGTGTAGTGAGTGACCAATTTCCTTTGCCTAATATAACAGAAATGGTGACTTTGCTACATGGGTCCAAGTATTTCAGTAAGCTGGATCTCACGTCGGCCTACTATCAGGTCATGTTACATGAAGACTCAAGGGACTATACCACTTTTGTCACACCTTTTGGGACCTCTAGGTTCAAAAGGATGCCTTTTGGTCTGGTTTCAGCTGCTGCTGTTTTCCAGCGTTTGATGTATAATATGTTTGGCTCAGAACCAGGCGTTAAATGTTTTCAGGATGATATCTTGATACATGCTCAGACTGAAGAGGAACATGAAAGAATAATCAGGAAAGTTTTGGGAATTTTAAGAGAACATGGTTTGACTCTTAAAATTAGGAAGTGTTCATTTGTTAGACCGGAGGTAGAATATTTAGGTCATAGAATAACTCCCAATGGGGTGTATCCTAAGGAAGAACTCATTAAGAACATTTTGGGCCTACGGGAACCTGAGAAAAAGGAGGAACTGTTAACATTTTTGGGAGTGGTTGAATTTCAGGCAAAGTTCTTGCCAAATCTAGCATCCAAAACCACAAACATGAGGAAATTGTTGAAGAAAGGAAAGGAGTTTGTGTGGGATGATGAGTGCAGAGTGGAGTTTGAGAGTATAAAGAAAGAATTGACATCAGTTGGAAGTTTAAGCTCATTTGATCCTAAGAAAATGTGTGTGATCATGACCGATGCGAGTATGAAAGGGTTAGGAGCGGTACTTTTACAAGACCTGGGGGAGCAAGATTTAAGACCTGTGGTGTACTGCTCTAGAACTCTGCGAGGAGCAGAAGTGAATTATTCGACAATAGAGAAGGAAGCTTTGAGTGTGTTCTGGGAAATTAATAAATGTAAACATTTCCTGTGGGGAAAAGAGTTTCAGATTTTTACTGATCACAAACCCCTGGTAGAAGTGTTCATGAAGAGAGGTCTGGATATGATCTCTGGAAGAATCAGTAAGTGGATTGTTGGCCTACAAGACTTTGCTTTTAAGGTGTTTTATGTACCAGGTCCAAGCAATAGGATTGCTGATTGCTTACCAAGATTGAGTACTGAAGTTGAGAGCAGTTCAGAAGAAAGTCAAGATGATGTCATTAGTGTGTGTAATGTGACAAGAGTTATTGTTGAACAAAATGAGTGGTTGAGAGCGGTTATGGAAGATGCTGTGCTACAACGCGTGTGTAAGGAACATAGTGAGGGATGGAGTTCATCTGTCAAGGGGGATAAAGAGTTAGGCGGATTTTGGAAGGTGAGAGAGGAATTATCTATGGAGAATGGAATTTTGCTGCGGGGAACAAAATTGGTTGTCCCGGTATTGTTGAGAGAAAAAATGATCAAACTAGCACATGAGGGTCATCAAGGGATGAGTAAAACTAAAGCAAGAATTCGCCTTAATTATTGGTGGTCAGGAATGGATCTTATGATCGAAAGGAGAGTAAGGGAATGTTATGATTGCTGTAACAGCGATAAGGTTTATAAAACCAGAGTTCCGCCGATGTGTACTCGTGAATGTTCCTCTGAGCCGTGGGATGTTGTGGTAGTGGATGTAGTAGGACCTATATTTGGTAAAGGTGGTTGCAACTATATTCTAGTCTTAGTGGACCAATTTTCAAGGTGGGCAGAAATAGCGATTGGTAGTAGCATGGAGACTACTAAAGTGATTAATTTCTTTAATGAAATTTTCAGCCGTGAAGGTTTGCCGAACACCATTCTCACGGACAATGGGCCCCAATTTGTTTCAAATGAGATGGAAGAGTACTGTAAATCTAGGGGTATTGTGCATAAAAGGTGTTCCTTGTATCATCCTGATGGTAATGGGACAGTAGAAAGATTCAATAAGTGCATAAAGGAATGTATACAGTTGAAAGTTGCAGCTGGCAGGAATTGGAAAGATGGTCTTAAGAATTTTCTCCATGCATATAGATTTTCTCCTCACGTCACTACAGGGAAGGTACCGTTTGAAATTTTCAGGGGACGGAAAGCTAACACACGTTTGGCACCAGGTTGGGTGCGTTGGGGTAAGAATGAGTGTGTTACATGGTGTGACGGAAATAGGGAGGAAAGGGCGAAAGAGGAAAAGTGCTTAGTGAAAAG
Source organism: Pleurodeles waltl (assembly GCF_031143425.1). Taxonomy (NCBI): domain Eukaryota; kingdom Metazoa; phylum Chordata; class Amphibia; order Caudata; family Salamandridae; genus Pleurodeles; species Pleurodeles waltl. The sequence continues at coordinate 440,003,580 of NC_090444.1, read as the reverse complement.
AAAGGAAAACTATGGTAGGAGGAAAAGCACATGCAATGTTGAGGTGAAAGTGGGTGATAAGATTTTGATTAGAAACCCTAGATTTAGCTAGTCTGGAAGTAAGCTTATGGGTCCTTTTGAAGTGGTCAAACTCTTCAGAAATGCAGTGAGAATTAAAGATGGTAGAGTCTGGAATCTCAACCGTGTGGTTGTTTCAAAGAAAATGTAACCCAATTTTATTCCAGTTTACAGTTTGTTGTTTTGGTATTATATTTTCTTCCTGTATATAGTTTCTTTTGTTCTCATGGGTTTTGTAATTGTTCTAAAAAAAAAAGGGGAAGGTGTGTGGTAGATTGTAATGATAGAATGCAGCATTAGAATGTGAGGGATCTCATCTCTCTCTGGCACTGATGTGGCACTGATGTCATATCTGACATCAGAGTAGAGTGTGAGAGAGAAGGGATTCCGAGGAAGCTGTTGGAGCTGACTGTTGGCTTGACCAGATCTGTATGTGGCTAAGATACTCCTATTAAAGAACCTACATTTTGTACCATCAAGATTCATCTTTATTACATACAGCAGTCCAAGGGCCCAGAGAGGATAGGGGCCCAGAGAGCATACTTTGGACAGTTACCTGACCACTAGAGTGTTTTTACAGCAAGATCCAAACTTTACAGGATGACCACCAAAGATGATAATGGAGTGGTGCTCATGATGAGAGATGCTCCAGATGCTGTGCGGCCACGGGGGTGAAGTCCAGTCGAGTCGTTAGACACTGGTGAGTGGAGGCAACTCTGTCCACGGATTTTGGGGTCCCACAAAGTCCTCTTTTCAAGGTTGAATGGGCTGCCAGTGCAGACTTTGTGCTTTTGCAACATAGCAGTCACAGTGCAAATCTTTGGTGGAGGCTGGTGTCCCTCTCAGGTGCCAAATCTGGTCACCAGGGACACTTACGGGTCCAGCAGACACAGGTGCACCTTTTGGCTATCTCTGAATTGTTCTTGGGGGTGGCGGGCACCCAGTAGCCGCAAGACTTCTGAGGTGGCTACCAGAGACACAACTTGGTCTCCTTCAGCTTTAAAGTCACCAGTGCTGTTCTGGGGAGCCAGCCAACTGACCTTAGGAGTCTATGCTTGAGACTGGGGCCGGGGATCAGCGTTTACCTGAGCTAGGTCCGCAGAACAGGGGCCAAACTCCACCAGCCCGAAGTGCAGACGGTGCATTCGCTCTGGCGTCGCAGCCTCTCTTTGTGCGCTTCCAACGGTTGCAGAGTGGTCTCATTCTCATCCTTTTTCCAGGTCCAGTTAGTACTAAGGTCTTGGATGCCAGGCGTGCCCATTATATCCCAGCAAACTGCCCTAAGGGATCAACATGGTCATTAGCCAATGGGCTAGTTGGTCCACTCCACTCTCCTGACACAGTTTTGGTGATGTGTGGCATCTGCTATTCCAGAGTGCAACATTCCTGCCACAGCCATCATGGAAGAACCCTTCCTTGGCTATAAGGACCTTGGTAGCCCACCCCCAGCGGTATGACAACCATGGGACTACACGCCAGCAGAAAAACTGTTTGTGAACTGGTTTACCCTTCTCTGTTCCTGGCTCTACTCTGTCTGCAGGAAACAAAAGGCATCCTGCTGTAGAGTGTTGTCACAGTGGCCCTTCAAAGGTGGCCTCACCTTTGAAGCTCGCCTTTTGGGTTAACACCCCAGGCTGCCATCCCGTGGGAGGAGGTCACAGCTTCCGGTTTGGCAACAGCCTTTGTTCTTGGCCTGGGAGTCGTTTACATGCCTCCCTAGGTGAGCAGAAAGCTATCTGTGTGTCAGTGCCTTTGTGAGGCCCCTTGACTACCTGGGGCACAGAGTGGTAACTTTATGAAAGTTGCTTACCTATAAAAGTGACATTAATTTCGACTTGGCCATCAAGTCGCATTTAATGCAACAATTAATTTGATACCTTACATGGCCCACTTTGGTGGTCCCAGTCAAAAGTTAGGCGGGTTGAGATGCTATCCGGTAACTCTGTATTAGCCAATGGGGCTACCAACTTTACCCTCAGAAAAACAATCATTTGGAAGTGTTGCTGCTAGAGATTCTAAAACGCATGTCTCACGTAACCAAATACTGCTCCCTGCCATAGGACACCATAGGCCTTCCTTAGGGGAGACGTACATAGCGTTAAGGCATAGGGCGGCTTTGCCATAAGTTTAAAGTTTAAATGGCAAAGTCGAAATGGACACTGAAAATACTGTCCTTCCTGTCTGCAGTGGCAGAATGGGGGCTATTTTGTATCTTGTCACATGAAGGGTGGCACAAACAGTGCCGCAGCCCTGAGTGGGGACACTGTATTACATGCCTTGCTTAACTTGGGTACAATATTCTAGGGACTTGTAAGTAAGTCAGGCTTTGCCAATTGGGTGTGTCCAACTCGACATGCAATTTGCATAGAGTTAAAACACTGGCACTGAGGATTTGTTTGCAGGTCTCAGTGCTCTTTAGAGATGAAAACCAGACGCTAATAGTCCAAATGGGGGCAAAAAGTGGAGCGGGTGATAACCTGCAAAAAAAATCCTGTTTCCTTTCATCTAGTTTTCAAAAATGTCTGTGGTTTGTAGGTTTACATGGGCGGTGCCACAGAACTGCCCCAAATACAGCACCTACACCTATTGCCTATCTCTCAGCATAGCGGTTTAGGGCCTTTTGTGACGTTTTGTCTTGGGTCACCCACACAAGTGGGGTACCATTCTTATCAGGAGACACATGGGGGTTTGGGGTGATAGGAAACCTGTGGCTCCACACAGAGTCTGTCTTTCTGTCACTGAAATGTGATAAAAATGTGTTTCTTATGAAAGTTTGGCCTTTGCAAGGGCTTCTGGGTTAAAGTACCTATTGAGAACCATGCAGGTCATGCATCCCCGGACTTCCCTGGTTGTCTAGTTTTCAGAAATGTGAAGGTTTGTCTAGGTGCCGGCTGAGGTATGGTCCAAATTCCACTGCTACCCACATTGGAAAAAAAATAGTTCTTAGTAAGGGCCATCCTTACATTTTGACCGACAAAGAACACTCCATCACCCCGGTAGAGGACTTAACATCTGTTGTAGGAGGCTGACCGTCTATGCAGTGTGCAAAACTAAGCACATTGTGCAGGAGGTACAGACATCCACATGTTGGTTTCCAGAGGCAAAAATCAGATCACCTAATGCTCCAAGTTTTGAGGTATCTGGTCGAGCAGTAAGGCCAATCTAGGTGGAGTGCTAAGCATTTGTTGTACTCACAGTATCAATCATGCACCACACACATTCCAGGAATAACTCAAGACCATTTTTATTAAGATTTTTATATAGGAATCAATACGCAGTCACTTTTAAAAATGCATAAATAAATCGTACTGTTGGGTTACCCCTGTCTTTAGCAGAAAGGTTGAAGTAGTCGGTGGGCACCTTTTGCCAGCTGGAGAGCATCGATTGGCTCCCGGTTCCAGCGGGAGCAGAGCTGGAAAGTCTCTTGGCACAGGTATAGGGCCACTTGGAGGGGCCACCTGGAAAAGGCGATGGTTTGCAAATTTAAAGTTGGTGTTCTGGGATCCCCTTGGTGGGTCTAGGTGGTAAGGGGGTAGGGACCCGTGGCGCACAGCTGGTTCCTCGTTGCAGGGCACAGGGTGGCTGAATGCAGGGCAAGCCCTTTGGAACTTGTAGGTACGTCTTTTTGAAGGTGGCTTGCAGGACAATGGTGACACTATGCCAGGAGGTCCAGGGTGTTCCTGAAGTCCCTTGACTGGGGCTTCTTCCTGGTCCAGATGAAGCTCTGGGGGAGATTTTTTTTTTTTTAATCTGATGTGCACTGGCCAGTACCTGTGGTATTGGCATGACTTGGCCACTGGAGGGGGCAGTGCCACCAAAGTTGGCACACTTGTAGGTCTCATCCGAACTGTGGTCGGTGTGTCATAGGGTCCGGCTGCAATTTCTGGTTGCGGAGATATCGGCCAGTCAGTGAAGTCACCCTCACTGGCTTGTTGGTTCTTGCTGCTTTCTTGAGTTGTGCCTCTACTCAGGAGGGAGATATTGGGCTATTTGCAAAGTCAGGAGGTCCTCAGAGTCTGTTGAGGTCAGTCCAGTGGTCAGCTCCTCCGAAGCAGCGATTGTCGGGGCACAGGTGCAGCAGGCAATGTTTGGTGCCTTTTCTTGAGCAGCAGGTCCTTAGCCTGTGGTTCTTTTTGCGCTGTCTTCTCTTTGTTCTTTTCGAATCTGATTTATTGGTCTAGGGTTGCCCACTAAATACTGATTTTAGTGGGTCTTTTAGGGGGAACCTGGTAGTGTCCAATGGGACACTTACCTTTGAGAGGCTACACCCACTATAGTGACCAATTCCTGTGGGAAGGGTCACTTCCCTAAACCTAATTGGCTATTTTCCTCCATTCCAAGATGGAGGAAACTGAATTTGAGGGTTCGCTTTGCATGCAACACCTTAGGGGTCACTGCTGCTACCCTTTGTTAAGCTTCCCGCCTTTGCTCCCGCGAAAAGTGGGAGTTTGCAAAGGGGAATGCCAGCTGCTGCTAGCAGCAGGCTTGGGGGTTGAGTTTCAAGCGCAGAAAGCCCTTTGAAGCTCACCGCCAGGACAGTGCACATTCCTGAGGGAGGGGGTGTTAGATCCTCCACCCAGGAAGGGCATTGTCTTATAAACCTGAGAGGCAGGCCTCTCTCACAAGGTTTGTATATTGGCTGTCTCTAGGTGGCATCTAGATAAGACCAATCAGCAACCATGCCAGGATAGTTAGCCTTTGCAGGGGGCACCTCTAAGGTGGCCCCTGAGTACATTTTAGGGGTAAATCCAATACTGGCACCAGTTTGGATTTATCATTCTGAGTTGTTTGATACCAAACAACCCAGGGTTCAGACTGGCCATCATGTAGCTGGAAAACTTGTGTTGACCAGAGTCCAGCACATGTATTAAAATGGCTGCTCTCTTCACTCACTATGTCCCAGGTTTGGCAGGGACATAGTAGGGGCATATTGCTCATGCAGCTATGCCTCACATATACTGTGGAGCACCCTGCCTTGGGGGCTGTAAGGCCTGCCAGAGGGTTGACTTACTCATAGTACATGCAGTGTATGGTGGACAGGGCACACAGACAGTATGCCATGTCAAGTCTGTATTTTAGATTTGGACCAGGACACTCTGCCTGCAATGGCAGTGCTGGGTGCATCTGGATGCATGGCCCCAGAAGGTGGCACAATCAGTGCTGCTGCCCTCAGAGGGGCCTACTCATAGTACCCCAAGGGGGGCATTATTCAGCTATCACTGCTACTTAACACCATTGTTTTCCAGGTGGTGACTGACCGCTATGTCTGCACATCTAAATTAGGTGGATGGACAAAGAGGTCATCCTTAGATGGCCCTTACTCAGTTGGGGCATGGGAGGAGTGCAGACATGCCTCAGATGGAGTATTCTTCTCCACAGTTATACCAAGACTTCTTCCACATATATATATCCACATATTTATCGGGCGGCCAGAGCATTATCTTCACAGTAGTGATACTTTGTTTCCATTTCGACTGAGTATTCTTACTGCCACAGATATAAATCTGATACTGATTTTTTAAAGTCATCCCACCACTCACACTATTTGATTTTAGTACCTCTCGAAATGCTGGCTTCAAATCAGAAATACTTATCAAAGTATCTGAATATTGAAACGTCTTCTGATCTTGAACCATAACGCCCCATCAAGGGACCAACTGCTTCACACACCACTCATGCACCACACACAAGACTTTCATACCGATGGCTACGGGCCCAATCCAACAGATCGAGGCACAACATACCGCCGCCATGCAAGAGCCCATCACATTGCTACGCCACAGGATGGAATCTCCATTTATGTCCAGACATGTAACAGTTGATGCACCCACAACCTTCACCAAGGAAAAAACTATCTGACTATACTTCTACCACCTGTCGAGTAACTGCCTCAATTCTGATTAAAGAACATGTCTAGTGAACCTTTATTAATGTCTCCCATGAGAGCCACATGAGGCTCAGGAAGACATGTCTTCCATGCGTCTTTAGCACACTCACTATAGTAAATCCAACTCCTTCCATATTGTGGATGCAAGTTGGGGGTGTGCAAAAATGCCTTCCAAGGCCTACATTGCTCGAACTGAGTGAGCATATGTACCTTTGAAACAAAGGTGAACATGCTTGGGAATACTACCTACATTCCTTCAAGATAACTTCATAAACTACAAAGAAGGGTAGTTTGTGACACAAGGGGAAGTCAGTGAGAATGTAGCATGTCACATACACTGTTATGCGCAGTGATGTTACTGTAATTCACTTGTCATACAGTAAACAGAACATATACTAAGTTCTGACAGAGGATGAACTTGGCACGCAGGACAAACATTTTACCAAAACGTGCAGTGTTTGGGTGCAGAGTTCTCTTTAATGTTATCATCTTTTTGTAAAGCACACTGTCACCAGACAGGGTATCCTGTCACCGACGCAATAGCAGTCAGGGCTGTGCCATGAAATAATCTAGTCGAAGAGACAAGTGTTCTGCTTTGAGCGGAATGCACTAATTTTAGAGACAACACATATGTGTAGAGGTAGGTTATTCTGTCCTTTTGGAACCAAGTAGGAGAAGAATGTTCTCCTTGTTCTGATGCAGCCTATGTTGAGCAATGGTGTCTGCAAGGTTTCTGAAATCTAAGGCGTTATTGAGGTATAATGGACCAGTGCTGTGTAAGACCTTGAGTGTGTGTTTCAGGAGTTTGAAAAGAGCTGTGGATGGGGAGTCATTGAAGCTGTTTGAGGTGAAGGGTGTGTTCGTGTGTTCGTGTTGTAATGTTGAGGGAGAATGCTGCCTGCTTCATTCTGCATGGTTTGGTGTCAACTGCTTAGTTGAGTGAGGGAGTAATTCAGTATCGGATTGAGTGCAGCGCCAATGGGTTTGAATCCATAGGTGCAGATAAAGTGTTGGATTGTGGTGTACTACAGTGACTATCTGGCTTCTACCTATTCAATATCCATGTGAAAGCACAGCTAGCCTACTCCTTTCCTACCCGTTCACACGTCTGTATTCATCAATGTCCTGACATCCTGAATACTTGTCAAATAAACCTATACCTACACCTTTCGTCGCTAGCTACTTGAAGCTCAAGAAACACAACTTTCCTGTGCCTTCAGTGCATTCACTGTATGAAATCCATCTTCTTCCAGTTTTTGGATGCAACTTGGGGGTGTCTGATAATGCCTTCTGAGGCCTAAATTCCTCAAACTGAGTGAGCATATCTACCTTTGAAACTAAGGCAAACATGCCAGGTATACTGCCTGACTTCCCTAAAGTATTGAGCCAAACAAATGTCCTGTGGGACTCATTCACAACACTTCTACTTTTGCTTTGAAGGTGTGCAAACTCAGTAACTTGTATCATAACCAATGTTATTGAAAAAGGGTACAGGACGCAATATCTTGTATGATTATTGTTTTCACATCTCTAGTATAAGGACAATATACATTTCCTTATGTATCCAAATTAGTGCAAACAACATAGTGCTCAGACAGTGAACAAGTACATATCCATCTATATAAAACAAGACACTGAACAGATCCCAAGGTTGCATAGGATGTTATAGCAAACAAGCATAAGTGGAGATCCTGTCGCATCAGTTTCTCCGGTGAACCATAACATGTTTTATAAGCAACTTGGGGAGGGGATGTCGACGTTTTGACCAGTAGTTAGTCTTTGGGTCTCATCAGGAAAAATGTGTCTGACTAAGCTTTCCTAGAAACCGTAGAATCTTGGGACCTTCAGTAAGGTATCCTGTAAGCAATACGTGCAAGAATAGTTCAAGACAGTGCTTGCAGTGTATACCGGGACACTTGGTTTGTTGGACAGTTCTGGTGGGGGTAAACAAATTATTTATGAACTTGTCAATGGGCTAACAGGCGACCTACCACGTTGTGACAGTGGATAAAAAGTGCCTACTTTACCTAACAGCAGTGCCACCTCAGTCCATTTTCCAATACTTTACTTTTGTATGGTACACCATAAAGCAAGTAGGAAAACACCGGGCTGGCTCAGATGGGTATAAAGGAACAGTAAACACAACCCTCTTGCCTCTTTCCCTGCTTAGAGCAGACTCTACACCAACAACATGGTTGAGTCTTCTTAGCTGTTTCTGGAAGTGCAATCAGCAAAGTGTTGATCCTGCAGCCTTGCTACTTCCTGCAGAGCATATGAAGTGAAGGCTGCTGCTTCTGTAGTAGTAAGACTTTCAATGACAGATAACTGAAAGTCAAGGAAAGACATGAGTCTTCCTGTGGTTGTCTAACAATAAACAACATACGCATTGTGTGTTGCCATCAGGTCTCAGGTAGGTAACCAGTTTTTTGTACCAAGTGTGAGTTTTACGACTCTCATTGTATGGCTGAAGAACCTGGTTGTTCTTATTCACTCCGCCCATGTACTTGTAATTATGTATGCAGGTGGGCTTGTGAACTTCGTCCATCTAACCCCAAAACGTGAAAAGGGAAGTGCTCTTATGTATTGTAGTGAACATGTAAACATCATGCCTATCAGAGAACTTAACTGCGAGCAGTTTGTTGGAGCGGAACACAGTGCTCTGGGATTTGTGAAGTTTCTTACACACAAGTTGCTGCTGGAATCCTTTGTGGCGATGATGAACTGTACCACATGCCACAGTGCTAGCTTTATACAGCCTACTGAATAGCTCTACTCCCATATTGAAATTGTCCACATAAAGGTTATAAGCTTTGTGGAGTGGCTGGACAAGCTCCCATACAATCTTTCATATAGGGTTTAGAGTGAAGTCCTTCACTGTATACACTCTCAAGCTGCACACATGGCCAGTAGAGTTCTCACACAGCACGTACATCTTGATACCATAGTGAGCTTTTGCTCGCAGTGCACTGCCTGAACAGCAGCTGCCCCTTGTAAATGATCAAGGACTCATCAATGGCTATATTCTTTCCATGAGTATACATCTCTGAAAACGTGACAGACAAATTTCCCATAACAGGCCGAATTTGAACAACCTGTCATGCTCTGAATGTTCCAAGGGCAATGCAGCAGAATTGTCATTGAAAGGCAGCATACACTGCAATAGCAAAAAATGATCGCTGCCAATGTACAGCGTGAAGATGGGGGTTACCAAAACCATGTGATAAGACGAGTAGGAATGCAAGGTTGGTTTCTGAACTACCCCCATTTTGAGTGTAGGGCCAAAAAATAATTTCAACTCCTCATGCAAAGTTTGAGTCCACTGTTGTGCTCTAGAATGAGGCTGAAGAGTGCCTCCATGCTTTCTCAGAAGTAGTTATGCACCCAAATCTGTTCACTTCACAGTCTGCTCAAGGAAGTCAACATCCAAAAAGAGATGGATGTAGTCATTTGGCAAAAAATTGGCCTTATCAACTTTACATCCAGCGTTGGCAGTGAAAGGCAGAATTTGTGGCTGAACTAAATTGGAGGGCAGCCAAGAGAGCACTACCTGTGTGCTTGCCACTACACATGCCTGCTCTCTGGGGTGGTCTAACCTGCTACAGTTTCCCTACTGCAAAGACTGTGCTTGCTAAGGGACAGCACAAGTGCCATTAGTATGTCCTTCAGAATTGCTGGACGATGAGTCGTCAGATGGGATTGCGCTGACTGAAAAATGACTTCCAGATTCTCCGCCATTTTCCTTTCCCTCCGATGCTGTCTCGGTATATGCTGTCTCATTCTCTAATCCTTCCTCAGAGTGGTCCAGGGCAGCAGTCATCTTCCGAAATGCCATTTCCACTGACTGGCTAAAACGTTTCTTCTAAAACTCTGTCTTAAGTAGAAGGCAGAAGTCCTGTTCTAGATCAATAAATCAGTTGATGGGTGTGTACATCTGTGAAATGTGTGCAACAGTAAATAAACAAAAACTTACTTTTTTTGGTGAAGCCACAGGTTCTCCAAAGGCACACAAAAGACACAATATTACTCCCTCTTTCCTCATATCCAATATCACAGCATAATGTTTTCATAGGTTATGCAAAACTTTATTATTGTGGGAGCTGCTGCTGGGCAATTGGCAGTATCAAATTAATTTCCAGAAGCCACAAAGCAACCTTTGGTCTCAAGCAGCACCAGTGACCACTGTTAGGGAGGGTCGGCCCTTGTGGTGAACGAGCCGCTTTCCCCCCTCACCCCCAGAGGGCATTTATTTTAATAAATGTGATTATAATAAAGTAAGTGAAATTATCAGGGGGCCCTCCTGACAAACGATTTAGTTAGGTCCATGTTTCCATACAAAGTGTTTTTTGACTTGCATATATCTTTGGCATCGTTTGGGGAATCTTCTCATACTTTTTCAACAAAAGTGTGCTGTTGATTCTTGTTTCGCACTGACATTTTTGGGGTGATCCATCAAGTGGGAGCCTAGAAAAAGGGGGAGGGGGTGTAAAAAAAAGTTGATTCCTGTGTTAATTCTCATAGGACATTTAGACATGACTACAGCCCGAACCATTGAATGGAATTACACCAAATTTGGCAGAAAGCTAGCTTTTGGTACATAGATTATACTTTTTTGCTTATTTGGTGTAAATCCGTCCAGTAGTTTTCAGATATTAAAGGCAAAAAATTGTATATCTAGGAACGCAGATCCTTTGTGATCTATTCATTCACGAATAATGACGAGCTCGTGTACGGGAATATACAGCTCTGATTGGTTGCCAACTCTTCAAACAGGAAGTTTTGGCAGCCATCCTGGGACTCGGCTGTGGCCAAGTCCCACAAAAAAAAAGTTTAAAAAAAAAAAGAAAAGGGGCCAGAGTAGAGACACCCTGACCGCTTAGCTCTGCTGCTGGGGTCCCAGACCACCAGGGCTAAAAAGTATTTTTTTTATTTTTCGCTGTGATTCGTGGTTGACAAGCGGATCTGGCAAACATTTTTTTTTTAAATGAAGCACGGTCTCTAGCAAGTAATAATTAGGCCCTCAGATGGGCCAAGTCCTGGGGCATTTTTTATTGTAATGCAGGGGGGCACCTGGCCCTCCCGCAGCCCTGGGGATCGCCACCTCACCTAGGCTTTCATTATATGTAACGGGAGCCGCCATCTCCCCGGGGCTGTAGTGAAATGAAATATGTGTGGCCAACGGGCCCCCCTCTGTCCCGGGGACCACCACCTCCCTGGGGAAAATAGTAAAAAATGTAAAGCCTGGGGGCTCCAAGCACACCCAGGACCGGCTCCTGCTATGTCACTGGGCGCCTACCTCCGGGGCATAGCTGTTTGCTTTTGCTTGGTGGGAGCTTACAGCGAAAGCAAACATAATTCCGCTTTCTGACAGCGGGATATGTCAAACGGGTACCTCTGTCAGAAAGCAGAGTTTTCATCTCTCTTCCCTGCACGCAAATATGCGGACAAGGAAGAAAGATGAAAACATTGCTCCAGCAAGCAGGGAGCTGCTGTCAAAAGCAGCTCCTTGCTTGCTGGAGGAGTGGCGACTCCCTCAGGAGGCGGGAGCTGGCCTGGACCACGGGGGAGGCCTTGAGGCTACCGCTGCGATCCCAGATAGCCCATAAAGGGCAAAATGGGGAAGGAGGGACTCACCTAGACTGGAACCTTAACCCCTTCCCTGCCATGGACGTAACAGTTACGTCCTTGGCTGAGGCGGCATGGGCGTAACCTTTACGGCCATGGACTGGCTCATGAGCCTCCCACCCCCCTCCCATGGGCAGGGACCCCCTCCCCCCAGTGACGTCTGATGACGTCAATGCGCGATAACCTCGTCAGAGCCTGCCCTATCGCGCTGGAAGCTCAGCTTCCAACATGACGAAAGAAAAATGATTTGCATTTCTCTTCCGATCCTGGGGATTTTGTTTTTTTTACGTTATGAATGAAGGGGAGAGATCCCTTGAGCAAGGGTCGCTCCCCTGGGAGGCAATTTATGAAGCCTTTTCTGTGGGCAGATCGGCCTATTTTGATTAGGTTGATCTGCCCCGGGGGGGGAGGGGGCAGAAGCCACTAGACGCCAGGGATTTTTTTTTTATGTTGATAATGAAGTGGAGCGACCCCTTGAGCAAGGGTCGCTCCCCTGGGGGGCAAATTTATGTTAGGCCACTTCTGCCCCTCTTGGGGGCAGATTGGCCTATTTCTATTAGGCCAATCTGCTGCAAGGGTGGGCGGAAACCACTTAGGCACCAGGGATTGGTGTGTGTATTTGTGTGTGTTTTGTTTGGGGGGAAGCCCCTTGGCCTATTTTTGTAAGGCCCATCTGCCCCCAAGGGGGGCATAGAGCCCACCAGAGACTAAAAAAGAGGGTGGGTGTATGGCCATACTCCCACTCCAAATAAATGGGGACAAAGTTGTTCTGCCCACTGGTGGGCAGATGGGGCAATTATCCCCGATCTACTCCCCGGGGGGCAGAAAGCCTACTAAATGGCAGGGAATTGAAGAAAAGAAAATAGTGGGGTGGTGGCTACCAAGCAATATGAGCATGGTTATGCCCCCACCCCAACTGAAGGGGGTCACAGTCTATTAGCTCTCCCCCCACACACTGAAACATCTTAACCCACGGCAAGCTAGAGGACATTTGATTATTTGGGGTTTTGGTTTTACATTTGGGCCATGAGAGCTTGTCTAACTCTCAAAATCGTCCCACTTGAAATGGTGAAGGCTGCACTTTTTGGACTTTGGGACGCTGCCATGTAGAAAAATCTACGAGACCTAGACACATCTGAAAACTAAATATCTGGGTGAGTCCAGAGTGGTGTGCTTCACATTCACCCCCACACCATTTTCTTACCCACAATGCCCAGCAAACCTCCAGCTTTGCTTCAAATCACACATTTTTACTACATTTTTGTGATGGAACCTTCCGGAATCTGCAGAATTCCACAAAGTTCCTACCACCCAGCATTGTCGCATCTATACTGATAAAAATTATGCCCCACGTGTTAGCCTAAAAACGATTTTTTCCAAACTGCCATTTTGGTCCCGCTTTGGTTCCCCCTCATTTCGACCTGTTTTTGGCTCTCCCCTGTCACAGACACTTGGCCCACCTACACAACTGAGGTATCATTTTTATCAGGAAACTGAGGGGAATGTTGGGTGGTAGGAATTTGTGCCGGTGCTAAGATCCCACAAAGAAATATGGGAAAAATATGATTTTTTTTTAGCTAAATTTGAGGTTTGCTGAGGATCGGAGTAAGAAAACACTGGGGGATCCACACAAGTCACACCTCCCAGGACTCCCTCGGGTGTCTAGTTTTCAGAAATGTCTGGGTCTGGTAGGTTTCCCCATATGGGTGCTGACCCCAGGACCAACAACGCAGGTGCCCCCGCAAAAAAACAGGTAGTTTTGGATTTGATCATTTTGATGTATCCACGTAGGGTTTTGGGGCATTTCCGGGCACTAGGCCTACCCACATAAGTGAGGTACCATTTTTATTGTGACATATGGGGGAATGCTGGGAGGAAGGAAATGTGTGGCTCCTCTCAGATTCCAGAACTTTCTATCAACGAAATGTGAGGAAAAAGTGTTTTTTTTGCCAAATGTTGAGGTTTGCAAAGGATTCTGGGTAACAGAACCTGGTGGGAGCCCCACAAGTCATCCCATCCTGGATTCCCCTAGGTGTCTAGTTTTCAGAAATGTCCAGGTTTGCTAGGTTTTCCTAGGTGCCAGATGAGTTAGAGGCCAACATCCACAGCTAGGCACTTTGCAAAAAACATGTCCATTTTGTTTGGGGAAAATGTGATGTGTCCACATTGTGTTTTGGGGCATTTCCGGGCACAAGGCCTACTCACACAAGTGAGGCACCATTTTTATCAGGAGACTTAGGGGAATACTGGGTGGAAGGAAATGTGTGGCTCCTCTCATATTCCAGAACTTTCCATTACCGAAATGTGTGGAAAAATCTTTTTTTTTGCCAAAAATTGAGTTTTGCAAAGGATTCTGGGTAACAGAACCTGGTGAGAGACCCACAATTCACCCCATCCTGGATTCCCACAGGTGTCTAGTTTTCAAAAATGTACAGGTTTGGTAGGTTTCTCTAGGTGTCGGCTGAGCTAGAGGCCAAAATCCACAGCTAAGAAACACATCAGATGACAATGTAAAAATGTGATGTATCCATGTTGCGTTTCCTGTCGAGGGCACTAGGCCTACCCACACAAGTGAGGTACCATTTTTATTGGGAGGCTTGGGGGAACACAGAATAGCTAAACAAGTGTTATTGCTCCTTTTCTTTCTCTACGTTTTTTCCTTCCAAGTGTAAAACAGTGTGTGATAAAGATGTCTATTTGAGAAATGCCCTGTAATTCACATGCTAGTATGTGGACCCCAGAATTCAGAGATGTGCAAATAACCACTGCTTCTCTTGGGCCCATTTTGGAAATGCAAAGCTTTCCTTGATACCTATTTTTCACTCTTTATATTTCACCAAATGAATTGCTGCATACCCAGTATACAATGAAACCCCATTGCAACGTACAGCTCATTTATTGGCTCTGGGTACCTAGGGTTCTTGATGAACCTACAAGCCCTATAAATCCCCGCAACCAGAAGAGTTCAGCTGACGTAATAGTATATTGCTTTTGAAAATCTGACATCACAGGAAAAAAGTTACAGAGTAAAACGTGTAGAGAAATGGCTGTTTTTGTTTTTCACCTCAGTTTCAATATTGTTTTTTTATTTCAGCCTTTATTTTCTATAGGAAAACCTTGTAGGGTCTATACAAATGACCACTTTCTGAATTCAGAATTTTGTCTACTTTTTCTTCCTATCAGAAATGTTTAGCTGTCCGGGATCCAGCATTGGTTTCACACCCGTTTCTGCCACTAACTGGAAGGAGACTAACAGCACAAAAAATAGTAAAAATAGGGTATGTCCTAGTAAAATGCAAAAATTGTGCTGAAAAATGTGGTTTTCTGATTGAAGTCTGTCTGTTCCTAAAAGCTGGGAAGATGGTGATTTTAGCACTGTAAAAACCACAAGATTTCTTCTGCAGCCCTTTTTTCCCTTTTCTGTTTAAAGAAATGTTTGCTGTATTTTGGCTAATTTCTTGGTCCCCTTTAGGTGAACCCACAAACACTGGGTACCTCTGGAATCCCTGGGATGTTGGAAAAAAGGACGCAAATTTGGCTTGGGTAGCTTATGTGGACAAAAAGTTATGAGGGCCTAAGTGCAAACTGCCCCAAATAGCCCAAAAAAGGCCTGGCACCTGAGGGATCCTCTTGGATCCCAGCACCAGAGCTAAGGGGTCAGGGTATCCCTACCCTGGCCCCTTTTTTTTGTTTAGCTTTTTATATGGGACTCAGCTGAAGCTGATTCCCAAGATGGCTGCCAACACTTCCTGGTTGAAGTGTTGGCAGCCAATCAGAGCTCTGCATTTCCCTCCAAGGGCATGTTATCCGCAAATCCTTCCTGTCTCTAGATATCTATTTATTTTTCTTTTAATATCTCAAAACTACTAAATGGATTAACACCAAATAACAAAAAGCACTTCTTTCTGTACCAAGAACTACCTTTCTGCAAATTTGGTGTAATTCCATCCAGTTCAGGCTGTAGGCGTGTCTAAAATCCCTATGGGAATTATAAAGGGAAATGCACTTTTTCTTTACCCCTCCTTTTTCTCAGCCCCGCTTGACAGATCACCCTGAAACTTCCCATATACCACAAAATTAACAGGAACACTTTTTTGGAAAATTTTGTGAATATTTGTCAAAGGGCGCCAAAGATATAGGTAACTCATAAAATGCTTTCTCTATATAAACATGGTTCTAACTATAACTACCTACTGGCAACTTTCTTTTTTTTAATGTGTGTGTGTGTGTTTATGTACTTGTAGTTAGGTCTGCTTTTCCATAGATAATTACATATAAGGCCCAACAGTAGGTCAGCCCATTTGTCAGGAGGACCACCCCCCTGACAATTTCAAGTTTGTTTTTTATTTGTTTTACCTCCTCTGGGGGGGCGCGATCGCTCCCCCAGGGGAAAATATATTGTAAAAAAAAACAGTCTGGGCCTCAACAGTGGTCATCCCTTTTGTCAGGAGGGCCAACCCCCTGACAGTTTCATGACTCTTTGTTATTTATTTTTCAGTATATTTAATATCCCCTGGGGACGCGATCAGTCCACCTAGGGGAAAAACATATTTAAAAAAAAAATAATGCCCCAGGAGGCTGGCCTGTACACCACAAGGGCTGACACCTCAAACCGTGGTCCCTGGTGGCCTAGTGGGATTTTTTGACTGTGGATTGCATGCGATCACGATCTACAGCCAGGAAACAGTTGCAGAGAGGCGTCATTGGAAAGGGGAGAATCTCCCCTTTCCAAGGAGGTCTCCTTGAAACGTGGGGAGGCTTTTTTCCTTGGCTGCTCCTGAGGGGAAACTGTGATGTCACAGATGGTTGTGAAGGGTCTTGGGGGCAGATGAGAAGCGACTCCACATCGCCCTCACCTTTTTGAGTAAAAAAAAAAAAAAGTAATTGTTTAGTGTTTGCACCGGCGGATCCTTTTCAGCTCTCCCCAGTACTGGCCAGTGGTCGACAGATGCACCAATGAGGGTGTGCTGGTGTTGGCCATTGGCTGACGCCTGCACACAGTGGGTTGAGTGTGCAACAATCTTCTGTTGGGCCAGAGCGCACCTTCCTTAGTTTAGACGTCAGTATGGGTTGGGATCTTGCTGCCATCACCTTCACATATTCCTTCATCTCACGTGCCTCTGCTGCCTCTTCTCCTGTGGCTGGGTGGGAGTGCTAGAATATATAGTCTGAGGGGTTTTGAGTCCCTCTCTGGTATTTCACAGAGAACAAGTATTTCTGCAGTTGCATGACCCACTTTTTGATCTCTGGTGGAGGCTTAGATGGATATCTTTGGAACAAAGGGATGAGTGGCTCTCGGTCTGTGTGAACAACAAACAGGTGGCATACAAGTAAAAGTGTATTGTAATTACTTCCCACTCTGTTCAACAGTACCGTCTGGTTGTGGGTGAGAGCTCCACTGGCAGATGCTACTGGGGCCAATTCCTCAGAGATCTGCTTTTGCAAGAGCATTGCCCCTAGCCTAGTGGGACTGGCATCTACTGACAGCTTGTAGTCTCAAATAGTATCAAAGTAGACCGGTATATTCTCAGCTGACAGTGCATTGTTGCTATCCTGAAAAGCTGTCTCATGCTCCTCCCACAGCCAGCTTGTTGTTTTTGTAAGTTCTCTAAGAGAGGCAATAAGATCTGTCAAGTTCTATTGAAACTGCTACCATAGTGCACCATACCCAAGAAGCTCCTTACAGCGGTTGCAAAAGAAGGGGTGGGGCTGATTGGATGTCCTACACCTTAGCCAGTTCAGGGGTGACTCCACTGCAGAGAAGTGGTATCTGAAAAAAAAAGATCTAGGGTTTCAGGATTTCAAATTTTTCTTGTTTAGGGTGAGGTCGCAGTCTTTGAGTCTGGAGGAATTTGTTGAGGCAAACATGGTGTTCTTCTAGCATGCAGACAGAGACTTCAACAGGTCTTATGGTGCTTTAGAAGACCTCTGCCACACTTGATATTCTGAAGTTTAGTCTTTAGTATCAAGAGAGGTGAGTAGAGAACACAGTGATGTATCTGGACCCTGTGGCTAGCATGATCTGGTGATACCATGCCCTTAGGTCCATCTTGGGAAACCTGCATGGCCCGTTATTTCACTTACCAGGTCATCCACCGTCTGGGTAATGTCTCTCTCGCTCTCTCTCTCGCTTGGTTAGAAAGCCGCATGTCTATGCAGAGCCTCACCTCTCCGGGTTGTTTTGGTTTGCAAGTCACCACGATCGGGGACGCTCAGAGCCTGGGTCCTTCTACTCCCTTTTTAATATGTTTAATATCAGCCTCCTCCAGCTTTGAGTTCTTCTTCCACCTTGAGTCATAGTTGAAAAGTCATGCTGCAATGCCTCAGGGCTACAGGTTGCACTGACTAGTCAATGTACAACTTCAGTATTTCCTCCTTCAGGCATCCAATCCCTTGGAATATCTCCTTGAACTCTCCCAGCAGGCTGTCTAACTCTGTAGCATACATACTGAGTGCGCATTGGGCCAGGCAGAGTCTTACAGATATGTTCAAAGTGAGCAATATTCCTACTCCTCCTTTTGTCACATTCTTTGGCTGAAATGGTTGTGCCTTTTTGGGAATTATCAGCAATGAAAATTCCAGTGAGAGGGGACTTAGGTGTCCAAATACATTCACTTGTTTGTTGCTTGGTTTTAGGGTGATACAACTCATCACAGCCTTGTAGGCTTCCTGCACTGTGATGGTGATAGAGGCCATAATGTCAATGATGGTGGTCACTGGCTGACCCGCAATCAATATGCAGGGTCTGATTCACAAAGGTAAACTTACACATTTGTGTACGTTTGTTTGTTTGCTATTCACAAAGGTATTTTATTAGTAGTATATTTACAACTGCGGAGTCACTGCACATAAAAAATAGGACTGTCAGATCTTCTCTTTAGATCTGTCAGCTCCACAGATCTTTACCCTTAACTTAACAAAAAACTACTGAACCGATTTACACCAAATCACAAAAAGCATGCTTTCTGGACTGATGTGCAGCTTTCTGACAAATTTGGTGTCAGTTTTTGCTGTATCTCTGTTCAATTCCTATGGAAAAGTGACTGGGTAAAATGTGTTTGGGACCCCCCCCCCCCATTGTTTTTGGCCACTGCTTGACGGATCACCCCGAAACCTTCAAGGAAGGAACTGAGGTGAATGAAAATTTTTTGGAAAAACGTATAAAGATGCCAAAGTTATTAGCAAACCAAAAATGCTTATCCCTTGGAAAAATGCCTCTAACCATAACTACAACAGCAGTAGGTAATATATATTTTGGGGAGTTAAAGCCCAATCAACACACACACTCGAAGCAATAAAAATGGTCGGGGTTAACACCCAATACATAAATATAAAACAAAATATGCATTTACATAGACAAACAAGGAGAGAGTTACAATTTGAAAATTAGGTGTAGAGTTAATACCATAAATGTAATGAACTTAAACAAATAAACATTTAAAAAAATGCTATTTAAATTTAAACAACATAAATGCATTTGAAATAATTCTATAGGCGCATACCAGGTTGAAATAACAGTAAGCCAGAAAAGAAATTCTGAAATAACCAAGTCTGAAATTATGCAGGTCAAAAAAGTACCATTCAGCCTAGATTTGGTTATTAGACCAAGAAGGAGGAGCTCAGAGTTAGCTGTGGCTGTGCACTCAGGGAAATAAATGTTCATCAAATGCTTTTTGACTGCTACAATGGCCACCAGCTTTCACTGCCCATCATCTGCAGCATATAAAGCTCTGTAAGCTGATGTGCTTTAAAAGATTTCTTGTTAAGACTCAATGACTGTTAGTGAGTGGCCTGGATCCCTGATGCTCAGCATAGAAGCAATAACATTTTATTGGCAAAATGTCAAAAAGTGTCTTAAGATTACTCAATTCCTTTCATAGTAGCACTGATGCTCTGACTAAAAACATGTCTGAGGCTTTCCTTACTAGTAGTCCTGGCCCCTTCATATACCTCTGTAAAAAACAATTGTTGTCCATAGATTTTCATTTTAGTGTTTTTGTATCATTAGAGAAGTAATTTAGCTTTGGGAGACAGGGCTAATCAGGGCCCTTTTTGTTTCTGGACAACATTTTTCAAAATGGCGGATGTTGTGCAGTGATGTAATATTTCAGGAAGCATGAGACCTATATACTTAATAATTTTGGTGTCAAAACGTAAGTTTTGGGGGTCAATAGTTTTATATAGACAGCAAATAACTCCTCAGAGCAACACTTACGCCATTTTCCAAACTGCCGGCTATATAATAATGTGTTTTAACCATCATATTGGTAATTTATTTTAATATTGTTTTTGTTTCAGGTTTTCCATTGATTGAAATTTGTAAACATGAGCGAAGCAGGTGGTAGCAGAGGATCTTTACCCCCTGACAGAGTGCTGCTAACTACAAAATTTGAGGACTCCAACAATTTAAAATGTGTCATATACCAAACTAATCGGAAAGAAAAGCCAACATCAGCTGCGGCTGGACAGAGGAAAGTTTGGATGCTGCAGAAATACAGCAAGACGAAGTTTACTAAAGAGTGAAACTGATAGGTGAAGAGGATCAAATATTTTATCATTGTAACAAGTGCTACAAGTCGTATACATTGGAAAAAAGCATGGAAAATTTGTCAACAAATAGCGGAAACCAGTGAATCACAACAAGAAACGGAGTCTTCAGAGAAAGCGACAACAACCAAACCCAATGTCCATCCACTTAGATCGATGGCTACCCCTCATCCAACTCCAACAACTAATCGGAAAGCAGAGGATCTTCAATGTGTTATCTGTGGTTTAGCCAGAACAAGGGCCAAAGGGATTGGATAAAGAACAATGTACTGAGAATGCAAGTCTCAAAGGGCAAACTTGTTTTTATCTGCAGCTAGTTTCTTCCTAGATTAAGTTTTTAAACGAGTAGCTGATCTAAACCACGAGATGAATGTATTTGCAGGGGATTTGTATGCCCGCCTGAACTACATACATGCATACATTCGAAAATATGAATATACAATGAGATTCCAGCAGCAACGTAACCACCACTCTTTGAAAGTGCAAATGAAGTTTCTCTCACTCTTGAGTGCTGGCTACGAGTTCACACTCAGCGAGATCAGAGAAATAATGGTCAACATTGATGAAACTTTATTGATCCATAATACTAAAATTAATATTTTTCTGGTGAGAATGTACAATGACAGAATTCATTTTTGTCAGTCTAATTAAAAGAATGAGCCACTTATGGTGTTCTCAGCTGATTTGACTCCTGAGGTTCTTGCTGCCAAAATAAGTTCATAAGATACAGTAAAATCACCAGGAACCATTTTAAGAAACATCCTGAAAGATTTAGATTTTGGACTTGTTGACAAATTTTGTGATTTCCCAGAGCCCCGTAAATCATGGGAGTCAACAAGAATGCCTGATGTTGTCTCAACATTTTTGTACATCATTGTTTAATATGAGCAATGCAAAACTGTTATAAACTTAAGTTCTTGAGTTTGGAATAGAAGCCAACAACATTGATGATGGCTTTGAAGATATAACTGAAGAAGTGGAAGGCAAATCCATGAACTGACAGGCTTATGCTCTGCAAATGTACTGTATTTTCCAAATCATGTTTTATGAATTGCATCTCGGCAAAAAGCAAACTCCGTTACACATGATGATTTCCATTAATTTTGAATTTGTCATCTCTCTGAAAACATTGCAAATAGAAAGGACTTCATGGTAAACAAGCGGCCATTGAGCAACATATTTACTTTTAAGTGTCTGACCAACATTTCCCTTGGAGCTCTTCTGTTATCTCTGGATCGTCTGTTCCAGTTTCATATTTGGAGTCTAACATTGAACCTTCCCTCTCTGCCTTTCACCACAAAATGTCTTTGGATGAATTTTCTATTTAGGTATGGTTTTTCCACCTCTCGCTTCTTCACTCTTTCCAAATACAAGGAGCCATATCTCGGGTAGTTGAGGTCTTTGGGCCCCTCCACACCTTCAAGTTTGCACTCGCTGGGATGTTTAAGCTAGTGGGCTAATTTATCTCTACTTGTTTACCTGCTTGACACCCATCTTCATCATCAAAGCAGAAGTTTTGTTCTTGTCCTTCAGATGAGATCTCATCATATCCTTCTGTTCCCACAAATACTACCTAATGTTACCTCAGACCCTTGGTGTCCTCTGGTTGTGCACTATTCACATTCTACTGTGTAGCTTTCTGTAGACAGTCACCTCCAAAGGTGCAAAATGCAGAACCACCTGCGTACGCTGTAAACTTTACATCACTATCAACTTCGCACTTAAATGCACCATCTTAGTCCATGTCCATCACACATCACTTCTGTCATCAGTGCCACTGCTTCTGGCAGCCAATGTGTCAAACAGTGTGCCTGAGATAACAATACCTATCTTTACATTAGCCTCCTACACTTGTCCTGTTCAGTTCATGCTCTCTGGCAAGTTGAACAGCAGGTAATTTTGTTCAACACAATACATTTAACACATTGTGGCAAACCACCCGCACAGGGTGTTCATTTCATTTATTATTATCCATCCTGAAAGTTCTTTTCCTATGGTATAGACAATTGCCTTTCCAAGGGCCATTCATTAGCACCACCAAAATCCGTACTTTCAATCCCTTCTCTATGTTTGCGGTTTCATATAACAGAAGAACACATAACAGTCAATTTTTACCCTTTTTGAGTCACTCTTTGTTCTTAATCCTTTTCTTTGACTGAAATATTTGTCTTTTAATCTTTGTCCTTTTTCTTGTCAGTGTTTTTAAATCGTCTGACTTCAGGGTGGGGGGTGGGTATTGCTTGAGAATGGTCATGCATTTCTTGCTGACCAAATATTATCTACAAGAAAAAGTAAAATAGTGATGCGGATTAACCCCCCATATTATTGATTTGTTTTCAACTAAAACGCACATTCCTGTTGACATAGAAAGGATACACTCAGCCATTTTATTTAATTCTGTCCCTGCTTCCGGCTCATTCGTAAGAATGACATAATCTCACACTTTTTTTGCCCATCTGTTGTGGGGAAGGGGCCAATGGGAAGACACTCCTTTATTATCCAATGTTTAAAAAGTCAGATAATAGGACTTCATCCCAAAGATCTTTCACAAGTACTGTGTCCTAACACAAACTATCCCTAATATCACTATTCAGTCTCTCAACCAAGCCTGCAGTTTAGGGACTATTCTACATATGGTGCAGACTAATCTGTTCCTTATGACAAATGTTATGGACCATCTCATTTGTATTACCTCCTGCAGTTGAAAGTATTACTACATTTTTTTATTGGCACTGTCTGTATATGCCAAGAATTGGGTATAGCTCATCTTATGTCAGAGGCCCCAACTTCATTGAATACAGTTTTGTGTTAAAAACATTTTCAGGTCGCAGCCTACCAGACTGCACCGCTGTCTGTAAAGACATCTTGGAGACTTTCAGAAAATTGACCTAGGAATTCATTCCCCTTGTTGATTACCACTGATTTTGTGGTTTGCATCCCACACTTTCTGGCTTTCCGTTTGCAGGCTTTATTTGCTTTAGGCTCTTCAGAGTCAGTCGTCCCTCCCATTGTGTAAACCATTTTTATGGTATTCTTCCACAAACTTGCTTTCTGTTAACAGGCCATAAAATGTTGTTCTTATCTCAACACATTTGCTGTGCATTCAAAGACTGAGGTCAAATATCAGGTGTTTGTTTACTTTTCTTTCTCTGACTTCAAAGTGAGAGGATTTATGTGACAGTCTTGCTGGATGCTGGGCGTAGGAAATAGTTTTGTCTCTACCACACGGCATTTAAATGAACTGTGCAAGTATCTCAGAATATATCAGCATTATTAATGAACAAAGAAGCACATTTTTTGTTGTTTCTGAAGGGTGTTGGAAACAAATACGTTAATATGATCAAAACGAATCATTAAACTAGGTGATGCTATTTCCACACATTTTCATCTGTGCACTGTATAGTTTTGTTAGTAAAAGTGTCTGTGTGAATGTAATCGTTATTTCAATTGAACGTGTGGTCTGTAATGACAGGGTGCTACCACACCATGAATACTCCACTCTACACCACACCACTGCACTCTGCATCACTCCACGCCACTGCACTCTATGCCACTTCACACTACACTAATGCATTCTTCTGCACTGTAGTCTACACCACTGAACTTCATCACTCCAGGCTACAGTAACCTACTCTGCACAACTCCACTCTGCAGCACTTCACTCTATGCCAATACACACTACGCCAATGCACTTTACTCTGTAACACTCAACTCTGTGCCCTTGCACTCTATGCCAGTCACCTGTATGACGCTCTAATCTACTCTGCACAACTGCAGTCTACGCCACTGCACGCTACACTTTATTTCTTTGCACCCTATACCACTGTAGGCAACTGCAATATACCTTGCACTTCACTCTACACGACTTCACTCTACTCTGAAATATTCTAGTCTGCTACTGCACTCTATGGCACTCTACTCCACTCTGCACCATTCCACTCTATGCCACTTGTAAGAAGTTGGCTCTGTATACACTATCTCAAAGTGAGAGATAGTGTGCACAGAGTCTAAGGGTTCCCCTTAGAGGTTGATAGTGGCAAAATTAGATAAGACTAATGCTCTATTTTGTGGTAGTTTGGTCGAGCAGTAGGCTTAGCAGAGGGTATCTGTTGTACACACACAGGCAATAAATGAGGAACACACACTCAAAGACTTAACTCCAGGCCAATAGGTTTTTATATAGAAAAATATATTTTTTTAATTTATTTTAGAACCACAAGATTCAAGATTTGAGGTAAGTATATAAAATTCAAGGTACTTCACACAGGTAAGCATAGAACTTTGATTTAAAACAGTAGTACACACAGTTTTGGTTAAAATGGCAAATAGCTATTTTAAAAGTGGACACTGCAAAAATCAACAGTTCCTGGGGAGGTAAGTATTGGTTAGTTTTTCAGGTAAGGAAAGCACTTACACAGTCAGTCTTCTGGGCATAGGCAGCCCACTGTTGGGGGATCAAGGTAACCCTAAAGCCACCCCACCAGCAACACAGGGCCAGTCAGGTGCAGAGGTCAAAGGAGGGCCAAAAACACATAGGTGCCTATGAAGAACAGAGGTGCTCCGGTTCCAGTCTGCTAGCAGGTAAGTACCTGCGTCCTCGGGGAGCAGACCAGGGTTTTTTTGTAGAGCACTGGGGGAGACGCACACAAAACACAACCTCAGCGGCACAGGGGCAGCCGGGTGCAGTGCTTGGTCCAGGCGTTGGGTTCCTTTGTTACCAGGCAGTCGTGGTCAGGGGGAGCCTCTGGATCCTCTATGCAGGCGTCGCCGTGGGGGTGCAGGGAGGTCGACTCAGGGTGTCCACGTTGTTGGAGTCGACTGGGAGTCCTCTCTGCGGTGTTGGTTATCCTGAACTCGAGCCGGGGCGTCGGGTGCAGAGTGTGAAGACTCATTCTTCTGGTGGGAAGTGAGAGTCTCTTTAAAGTTGTTTCAAAGTAAAACGTTTGTTGCTGTTTCTGAACAGTGCCGCTGTTCTCGGGTTGTTCTTGGTCCTTTGGGTGCAAGGCAGTCCTCAGAGGTCGCTGGTCCCACTGGATGTGTCGCTGTGCAGGTTCTTTGAGTCTGGAGACAGGCCGATAGGGCTGCGGCCATGTCAGTTGTCTCCGTCGTCTCTGCCGGGCTTTCAGGTCAGCAGTCCTTCTTTCTTCAGGTTGCATGAATCTGATTTCCTGGCTTCAGGGACACCCCTAAATACTAAATTTAGGGGTGTGTTTAGGTCAGGGGGGCAGTAGCCAATTGCTACTGTCCTTGAGGGTGGCTACACCCTCCTTGTGCCCCCTCCCTGAGGGGAGGGGGGCACATCCCTATTCCTATTGGGGGGAATCCTCCGAAACCAAGATGGAGGATTTCTAAAGGCAGGGGTCTTGCGTGTACTTGCATGTACTTGCGGATTAGGTTATCTGTCTGGTACATCAGTAGCCATATTGTGTATTAGGTTTACACTGGTATTCAGTGTCCCTCTAACAAATAAGAGTGCTATATACATTGTGGTGATTCGCACAAGATCACACATTGGTTAAGCTAACGCCAGTAAGAGTGGGATATATATATATATATATATATATATATATATATATATATATATATATATATATATATATAAATATATATATATATACATACAGACATACATATGCTATGTGAAACCAGTACCCAAATCCAATAGCAAGCTGGTGGGCTTGTTCCTAATGTTGGGTAAAAGACGGGTGGCAATGTTTTGAGCCATGGAGGTAACTCCCAAAGCGACAGACTGGCTCCCTTTGTTCCAAAGGTGTGAGGGTTCTGCTGGCATAAGCAACAGGCACCCATTCGCCACAATCCTGTCTTTGGGCCAGCACCTCTCAGAGATCAGTTGAACTGGCATGCACTGCAAGCTGAAATTCCCATTTGGGGTCGCAAAAGACAAACATTTTGTGGCTGAAAGGGCTTTTCGAACGCTTGCATTTGTTCTTTGCCCCATGCCCAGGGACTGGTGTTCTCGGTTAGTTCCCAGATGGGCCCGGTGAAGTCTGACAAGTTCTTCATGAAGCACCTGCTGGGTATCACTCTACCTAGTAAGCTGCAGACACCAGACACAGACGAGAGAGAGAGAGAATCCTGGATGTCTTTGACTTCTGACCGGTCTGGGCCAATTCCTTGGTCTGAGAATCAATAGCCAAAAAAACAGAAGTGTCTTCTCAGTAATTGATACTTCTGGCTATGAAGTCTCAGGCTGTGTCAAAGACGAAAATGATGGCTTTCTAGTGTTAGGGCATGTACCAGGATATCGTCACTTACATTTAGAACACCTGGAAGGCCACTCAGGACTTCCTTGACGATGTGCTGCAACACTTTGGCAGCACTGGAGATGCCAAAGTTCAGCCAAGTGTATCCCCAGAGGCCGGTGTGGGCTGGGAGTCTGGATGCAGCGAGATTTGATGGTAAGCAGATCAAAGATCCATCTTGGAAAAGCACTTTGAGCCTGAAAGTTTGCCAATGATGTCATCTGTTGTACGAGGTAAGTGCTGTTCTCTCTTGATGGCAAGATTTGGTAGCCGCATGTTGACACAGAGGAAAATGGCGTCTGGCTGCTTTGGCTTCTTGGTGACTACAATTGGAGAGTCCCAGGGTTTGGGACCAGTCACTCTTTTGAAAATGCCGGCTTGTTCCAGGAGTTGTAGCTCGTGCACCACCTTTGGGCGCAAGTGGAAGGCTATGCACCTGTACCGGAGCGCTACGGGAACGACAGACTCATCGACATGCAGGCGTATGGATTGATCAGCCAGGCACCATATGCCATTGAAGAGCGGTGGGAACCCTTGGATTAGCTCGTTGAGGTCAGTGGCATACAATCTGAAAGTAAATTGCACTAGGTTGAGGTCTCTGGATGTGTGTCAGCCAAGGATGAACCCGGACCCTTCTTGGGAGACATACACTTAGGAGTTTAGCCTTGTAGAGTCATGGGTGATGCTTGTGGTGAACACACCTGCTAGTTGGAGCGGCAACTTGCTGCAAAAAGCGTAGACTTGGACTGTTGTGGGTCTTAGAGCCGATGGGTTTGACAGGTTGTTCTGTACTTCGGCAGCCAAGAGGTTTATTGCACGGCCACAAGACACGTGGGGAGGCGGCAGTTGGTGTTTTCTCTGGGGTCCAGCGCTCGAACCACGTGGACTACTTCCTGGTCGTCATCCATGTGACTGTCTGTCAGCACTGTTGGTGGCTTTGACTGATTCCTTCTTTGTCAATGCAAAGGGCTTTGACATGGAACAGCACACTTTAGAAAAGTGGTTGAGTTTGCTGCAAGCACTGCAAGTTTTTCCACATGCTGGGCATTCACCTGCATGGAAAAGGGAGCCCCCACACCATCTGCACACCCGTTTTTAGTCTGGGGAGGTCCTGTCTGGACTGGCTGCTGCCGTCTTTGTGAATTGCGTAGATGGGCTCCATTTTGAAAGAGGTGGCTGCCCCATGTCTATGTGGGCTGCACGTGCTTTGGGCAATTCTTTAGATCGTCTGAGGATTAGAATGTCACTTATGGCCATGTTAGGCTCCTGGAGGATGCATTTGCAGAGTTTGGTTGAAGCGCACCCTCGTATGAATTGTGCTCTTATTTCATCTTCCTCTTCTGGAAGTGTACAGGTGCTCGACAGTTCCTTCAGGCGACTGTGAAAACCCCACCCCCTTGCACAGTAAAGCATGCCTCAGGTTGTCCTGCTTCATTCAGTTAGTTTCATGACCTCTGATTTTATCGTCCAAGTTGTGGGCATTTCGGATGCCTGGTAATGTTTAGCCCCTGTAGTCTGCCCACAGCTGCCATATTTTATGATGCTTATGAGGGCAGCCCCTCACCTTGTATACATGAATCTCAAGTCCCATGTAATGATCTAAGCCTCTCTTGCTCACTTTGAGAGAAGGCGGCTGTGCCAGACTTCCCGGCCTGTGCAATGTCTCTTTTAGCTGTAGCAAGGCTCAGAAAGAGGAGAGGCCTTTTATATCTATTGCCTCCCAAACCGTCTGTAATGTGAGGTAATATCAGCCTGGGGTCCAGTGGGATGGGCCAGGAGAGCACCTCTCCTAGACAGCCGGTGAGTCCCCACCAAAAATGAGCTGATGTAGTGCAATTCCACACTTTATGTAGAAAGGTGCCCTCTATTATCTGACATCAGAGGCATATCGGGGACTCCACCACTCACATGCGCCATAAACAGTGTCTTGTGTTGTTGGCCCTATGTAAATATTTAAGTTGAATAAGGCAGAGGCGTGCTGAAATGGCCGCCTCACGTGGCAACTGTAGAACCTCTGACCAGTCATCATTGTTGAGGTCACCGATTTCAGCTACCAAGTTTCCTCGAAGCTTTGTAAAGCTATGGGGGATATGAATGACCAGAGAAGAATATATCTGAGAATTTTTATGGTCTCCCAAATCCCTGATTAGGAGTTTGCCCTCTAAGGGATTGTAGTTTGGAAACATGTCTAGGTCTCAGATGAAAGGAGGGAGGGTGTGTCTGAGTTGTAGATAACGGTGGAACTGACTGCAGTGAAGTTTAAATTCCTGCTGGAGGTCTTGAAGGGATTTCATGATAATGCCAGTCATTACGTCCCCGAGTGTTGAAATACCTATCATATTCCCATCTTCCAAACCCCTTCAGATGGGACACCCGTAGTAGAGCGGAGACATGCCATAGTGGTGTCATTTCTGTGAGTTTGTCCCACCAACCCATATGGTGCAGTGTATTTCGCCAGACGCTAATGGCCACCTGTGTTGTGGAGGGGAGGCAGTCAGTTCTCCTATTACTGTATAGGAAATTCAGTAGTGGGGTGGCACCCAGTACCCACTTCTCCAGTGCGTCTGCCCGGTATCTTCAGAGGCCACACCAACAGTCGTTGATTATGAGCAGCTGTGACACTGCATGGTAAGAATACAGACCTGGTGCTGCAATGCCCCCATTATAGGTAGACTGAAAGCAGGTGACCAAAGCAATACGTCGAGCACCACCATTCCAGAAGAATCCAGAGAGAATTGAGTTGAGCGGTCGTAACCAACTGCGGAGAACTGCATAGGGGTAGTTTGGTAATTCGTATAAAAGCCGGGGTAATGAGTCCATCTTAAAGATGGCCGATCTACCCGTCGGGGATAAGGGAAGGACTGACCATACCTGGACCTCATACCGCACCCTAGCTGCAATAGGTTCAATGTTCTTGGCCCATGACCACCCTGCATCAGGGGATACATATCCCCTGGGTTGTCACCTGTATCCCCGATGCCCACTTGTAAGGCCTTGTATATCCATTCAATGGGAGAAGAGCAAATTTTGAAGCATTCATGAAGAGGCCAGATGTCTCACTGAATATTTGCATGATTTGCTGAATACATGGGCCTGTGGATCCAGGGTCAGTCATGAAAAACAGAATGTCGTCAGTGTAGAATGCAGTGCTCACCGAACATTCTAGTCCCCACTCTAATACCCGTGCGGGGGCATCCATTCTGACCCATACTGGTAGGGGATTGACTACTAAAGCAAATAACAACGTGTAGAAGAGCCAGCCCTGTTGTGTTCCCCGTTGAACCAAGAATGGTCTAGATGTGTGTCCACCGAAGGGTACTGAAGCTGCCAGGTCTGTATAAAGCAGTCAAACATAAGAGACCTAGCTGAGCCCAAAGTTCAGTCTCTTCAACAATGCAAACAGGTAGTCCCAGCTCACTGAGTCAAACGCCCTGTCTAAGTCCACTGACAGAATAGCTGCCGGCTGGCCTAGTCGGCCTGCAAGGGACAGGGCACTTGTCGGATATTATGCTGTGAGTTATGGCATTTTTTAGCGTGGTGTGAGTATGTGGTGGTTCTGCTTCAATGACCATCTTGGATATTTTGTGGATGTCTGCCCCTCCCAAATGTAACAGCAGTGGGTGGTTCCTCTCTGCATCAACATCAATGGTATTAAAGTAGGTCTCAATGCGTTCAACCCATGCTTTTTGTCTGACAGCTTGCATGGTTGGGGCTCCTGTAACAACAAAAGTTTTGAGGGCTTGGATGGTCGACATCGTGGTGGTTTTCACTGGAGCAGGAGATGCATTTACCTGTGGTGCCACACTGGCTGTGGGAAGAGTGTGAGGCCTACCTCGGAATGCACAGTGGGAGTCTTCACAACACTTCAGGTTTCAGGCATGTGTCCCAGATCTTGGGCGGAGCACGTGGGCCAAGGCGGTGAGGTTGGCGAGCACAACCACAGTGTGTCACTGGCTGGAAGGTGTACTGGGGCACTGCAAACTCCCACACTGGAGTAGCTGTGTAGTCGTTGCTGGCGTGGCATACAGCTTGCTTGTGAATAGAGAGCAACATCTAGCAGCCAACAGGTGGAGCCTGACCTTTTCTTGGCCTGTTTCACAGGAGTGCTGAGGCACCCGATGGGGTTGCTGAGGCAGCTCGTACAGGTGCTTGCAGGCCCCTGAAGCTGGGCTGCTCCCACTGTGCCAACACCTGATTGCCTCGAAGCACACTGATGAAGGGTGGCAGTATTCCCACTGCTGCAGCAGGCCGTATGTACAAGGCAGACATACGATGTTCGGTCGCTGAGGTCTTAGATTGGGTGGTGCTGCTCTCTGCAGGTAAAAGGGGGAAGCCAAGGCGCACTCAGCCGCTGATGAGAGGGAATGGAGGGACGCATGAGAAGTAGTGTGACCTCCCCATCACCAATGTAGGGTTGCACTGGCAGGGCCTAGCAGAAAACATATGAGGCTGACACAGTGCATACTGATTACTTCTTTATAGCACAAAGACCCCGTCCGTTTTCCGGGTATAACTTTTATATCCCTGGCGGAAGTAAACACAGGGTTGAACCAACTATCCCATGTCCATAGGGACACCCTCCATTTCCCCTTTCCTGGGTCATGGCATGGTACAGTCCTTTAGGAGGACAACACTACACAGAGGAGTAGACTTGCCCCTCTGTAGGTGGTCATTTAGGTATATCAATTAGCCGTTTGTGTAAAGGTCCCCCAAAGGGTTAAGTTGCCTATCACATCATGCTTGTATGATTTCTGTTTCAATGATGATGCTCACTTTTGGATTGTTTCTCAGTCTAATGTGTGGTGAGTACATTGTGTAAATGTCTCGGAACTGTGCCAGGCGAGACCATGCCCATACTATAGTCCATGGTGTGGATCTCTTGTGCTCAGTGGGTGTTTTCATTACCACTGTATTTAGGTTCCACAGAGCTACTAACCCTCACTCTAGGTGGCTGTGTGGGACCTGTCTATATTTATGGAACCAATGAGCTGCAAACTTGGCTTGTGCGACAGCATAATATATTTCAAAATGGGGTGGTGTAAGGCCATCTTGGCCATATGGTTGCTGTAAAGTTTTCCAGCTAATGGGGGGCCTGCCCATGATAATTTTACCTGTAGTGTTCGTAGTTGGGTGAAGAAGCTATGGGTTAAGGGAAACTGAATGTTGTGGAACAGATAAAGCAATTGTGGTAGTATTACCATTTTAATCAAAGCAATCAGGCTCACCATTAATAGGGGCAGACGGATCCATGTATTATTATTTGATTCTATTTTAGGCATTCTTTTCCCATAATTTTCTCTCATAAGGATACCCACATCTATGTTGATTTGTATGCCCAGGTACCTGAACAGTTCTTCTTGCCACTGTATGGGATAGTCGG
Organism: Pleurodeles waltl; assembly: GCF_031143425.1. Classification (NCBI taxonomy): domain Eukaryota; kingdom Metazoa; phylum Chordata; class Amphibia; order Caudata; family Salamandridae; genus Pleurodeles; species Pleurodeles waltl. Next base: position 439,971,824 of record NC_090444.1, on the reverse strand, counting down.
CGGTAGTGATCAAGGTGATCTGCATTAGTTGTGACTTGGACCAATTAATTCTCAATCTGGACCACTTGCCAAAAATAATTATTTCCGTTATCGGGGGCCCGATTTGTCTCAGGGGGGGTGTGTTTGTGTGTGTGTTTACACATTTACAAAACTTGCATGACATCAGCTATGTATGGCAGGCTCTCTACCTTGAGCAACCCCCTCCCCACCCTCCTTCTGAAATCACTCTGTCTCTCCTCTGCTGCAGCCAACCTCCTCCTGTACTGCCTCAAAGAAACCAATAAATTACTTAACCAGGGTATGACTTTCAGTTCTCCTTTTTGTTTAAATACATGTCCTGGTTTTTGGGACAAAGGTAAGATCAGCCTGCAAGATGACCTGACCTTTATCCCAAAAACCAAGACGTATATAAAATTAAGGAAAGCGTTGGGACACCGGGCCAGTACTCTGAAAATCTGGACTGTCTGGGGAGATCCGGTACATCTGGTTGACCTAACGTACTGGGAAGCCAGACGGTGCAGGATGTGAATTGAATACCCCTTTCACAGTGTCTCCTTAACCCCACGGGGAAAGCGCTGGTGCTCCCACTGTGGGCCACCCACCCAAAGGCCCCCACCGGGGATTGCAACGGAATACCTTCTGCCGCCGCCCCAACACCCCCCCCCCCCCCGCTCCCCCTGGCGATCTGATGATTTCGACGCGCTCACGGTACGCCCACATCATCAGAGCAGGGAATGATATGTGATGTGTTTTATGTGGCTCCCACAAGGATTACTTACCTAAAGCCACCCAGCCAGGCCCAGTCATAGCTTCCAGACCCAGCCAGAGGCACTGAAGAGTCAGAAATGACACTGGGAAGTAGTTTGTGTACCTTTTGGACTACTTGAAGTGTGTGTTTTTTGAGTTGTTGTTTATTTTTCTTTGTGTTTTTTTTTGTTCATCCCCATCCAAGGGAAAAAAACTGAAATCTTACCATACTCTGAGCTCCATAACCCTGGGTAAAAGGAGTGAATTTGCCCCCTTGAACCTGAAACATTCAACATGTTGAAAATATCACTACAACTGGTGCTGGGAGGCTGGAGAGGCACTGAAGGCTCAGAACCGGCATTGGGAAGGAGTTTGTATACCTTTTGGACCATGTTGCGTGTTTTTTTTTTTTGTTCGCCTCCATCTAGGGGAAAAACCTGAAATCTTACCTGACTTGGAGCTCCGTAGCCTCGGTAGAAGGAGTGACTTTGCCCCCTAGAACCAGAAAAACTCAAAATGTCGGAATTATCACTAAAACTGGTGCTGGGAGGCTAGGAAGGGGCCAGAGGCACTGAACTGACACTGGGAAGGAGTTTGTATACCTTTTGGACCATGTGACATGTATTTTTTGTTCATTTCCATCTAAGGGAAAAACCTTAAATCGTACCCGACTTGGAGCCCTTTGGTCGCCCAGCCAGCGGGCCTGGGATGACCCAGCGGCCAGAGCGACCCAGGCACCATGGCAGTCACCACAGCAAAGACAAGCGCGGCCGTGCACTCTGAAAGGCTCCTTTCCAGGGCAGCTTGCCTCCTGGTGACTTGTGCATACCAGGGATTCCCACCCTGACAATCTTGTCGCCCTGCTGACTTGCAAGGGATTGTGGCTCCCATCCCTGCACCCAGCGGTGCAGGGCGGGAGGGAGAGGCCCCCTGGCTGGGTGGCACGTGGTGGAGGCAACCTCCCACGGGCCCACAGCCCCCTCCCTCCCCACCGGCCTGGAGACAGAGGGACCACCACCCTCCCCCATGTGTGGTGGTGGAGGACACGGGCACCCACAGACTGAGACAAAAGCTTGTGTCACGATGACTTTCAATAGATCACAGCAAGGTAGCTGCTCTGCTACTTAAGAAACCCTGAACCACGATCAGGTCACTTGCAAATGATTTAGCAAGGGGTGCCCAACGAACATGCAGTGCAGTAAGGGCGATGGAGGCGGCCCCCTTCTGTCCGCATCCGCTTACATTCAGCAGGTTGCCACGCCTGATCTGAGATGATAGTCAGATGCCAAATCAGTGGGGGAAGCCAGGACCACCATCCCCTGGGCTGCAGGGGACAGGGGGACATGGCAGCACACCCTTTTCCCTGGATTGAAGCCCAAGGCCAGCAGTTGGTCCAACCCCCGCCTCGGGGAACCGGCCACAGAGGTGCGCAACAAAGGCTGTGTGCACAGGCAGCCATGGAACACCACAGACAAAAACATGCAGCATGTAGCCAGGTGCCCCAGGACGTGCCCAGGGCAGACCAGTCCCTTGCCCACACTTTGCCAAGGCGGGGTGGCAAGGCTAGGCACACCGGCAACATACCTCCATGACAGGGCCAAGGGTGGGATCCTGCTGCAGGCAATCGGGGGAGTCTGACCTTGGAGGGGGGACAAGGGGAGCAGAGCTACCCTGCGACAGCCCCAGCCGCGCCCTGGGAAAGCTCCAGCGTGATTGACAATCAAGCAACCCTCAGACAGACGTAGCCCCGGGCATAACCCGGGGCAGCAAGGTGCGTTCAAAGTGTCAATGATCAGTGTCCTGCTGTGCAGCAGAGGCGGGAGGAAGGCAGCACCACCCATTCGCCAACCACACAGCAAGTCGGCTGGGCACTCCATCAGGGTTCCCCTCTGTGAGTCAATCTCCATGATTCAAAGAACATCACCAGGCGCTCGGCTCAGGAGCCTCCCCACAGGAAGGCAGCACCACCACCAGAGGTCCTTTCCAGAGAACCAGGAGGGACCACACGAGTCTTCAAACCCTTACCCCAGCCACACAGGACCAGGGCAAGCCAGGTACCTGGCAACAAGTGAGGGTCGCCCCATCTGCACACCAGCTATCCACCACCAGATCTCAACCCCTGCATGTCGAGAGTCACTGGGTTAAGACAGCAGCCCCGAGCCGTGCCAGCGGGCTGGGGGATAGCCCACCCCCACTGCCCTGGTTAGAGGCGCCAGAAGGGAAGAGGCCCCCCCTCCTCCAGCACACCCCCACTGAGGGGAGACAGGGTTCCCTCACAGCCCCATCTCCTTCGCATCCAGGCCGCCCTGCCACCCAAGAAGGGCCCCTCTTCAGTCACCCGAAGCCCGGGGAATCAGGCACGGGAGAGCCAAGGCAGCAGGGCTTTCAGGGGGATGGTCCCAGCCTGGAAGGCACTTCAACTTGGTTTCCTGCCCAGGGTCATGCTGGGTGAGCATGGGTTCCATCTCAGGAGGGGCTTTCCATCTAGCCACTGCTGGCATAAGAGGGTCAAGTCCTCCCAGGTGGAGGAGATGTCCCCACACGCAGTCTTCTCCCAAGCCCCCCAGTGGCTGCTTACCGCTCCGTTAGCCAGAAAGGGCAAGGGGAGAGCCAGGCCCTGTGCCTATTGGAGGCGGCCAAGGGCTTCAGGCTGGCACCATCGGTCTCTCGGGTCACTCCGCCGTTAATGATCCTTCCGCAGGTTCACCTACAGAAATCTTTTTACGACTTTTACTTCCTCTAGATAGTTAAGTTTGATCATCTTCTCGGTGCTCCACCAGGGCTGTTGCTGACACCAGCAGGGCCGATCCAAGGACCTCACTAAACAATCCAATTGGTAGTAGTGATGGGCGGTGTGTACAAAGGGCAGGGACTTGATCAAAGCAAGCTTATGACCCACACTTACTGGGAATTCCTCGTTCAAGGCAAATAATTGCAATCGCTATCATGAACGGGGTTCAGTGGGTTACCTACACCTGTCCATTCAGTGTAGCACACGTGCAGCCCCGGACATCTAAGGGCATCACAGACCTGTTATTGCTCAATCTCGTATGGCTGAAGGCCACTTGTTCCTCTAAGAAGTTGGACACAGACCACTGGGGGTCGCATAACTAGTTCGCATGGAGGAGTCTCACCCGTTATCAGAATTATCCAGGCAAATTGCTCCACTAACTAAGAACGTCATGCACCACCACACACAGATTCAAGAAAGAGCTATCAATCTGTAAATCCTTTCCGTGCTCAGGCCAGGTGAGGTTTCCCGTATAGAATTACGGCAGGCTCCATTCCTGGTGGTGCCCTTCCTCAGTTCCTTTAAGTTTCAGTTTTGCAACCATACTATCCCCGGAACCAAAAGACTTTGGTTTGCCAGAAGCTGCTCGGCGGGTCATGGGAATAACACCACCAGATCACTAGTCGGCATCCTTTACGGTTGGAACTACGATGGTACCGGATCATCTTCGAACCTCTGACTTTCGTTTTTGATTAATGAAAACATTCCTGGCAAATGCTTTCGCTTTGGTTCGTCTTGCGCCGGTCCAAGAATTTCATCTGTAGCGGCACAATACGAATGTCCCTCTTAATGATGGCCCCAGTTCCAAAAACCAATAAAATAGAACCGGAGTCCTATTCCGTTATTCCTAGCTGAAGTATTCAGGCCACCGGCCTGCTTTGAACACTCTAATTTTTTCAAAGTGAACCCCTCGGACCCCCAGGACACTCAGTCAAGAGCATCAAGGGGGCACCGAGAGGCAGGGGCTGGGACAGGTGGTAGCTCACCTCACAGCAGACCGCCAGCTCGATCCCAAGATCCAACTACGAGCTTTTTAACTGCAGCAACTTTAATGTACGCTATTGGAGCTGGAATTACTGCAGCTGCTGGCACCAGCTTGCCCTTTAATGGATCCTTGTTTGAGGATTTAGAGTGTACTCATTCCAATTACAGGGCCTCCTGTATAGTTATTTTTCGTCACTACCTCCCCGAGTCGGGAGTGGTTAATTTGCGCGCCTGCTGCCTTCCTTGAATGTGGTAGCCGTTCTCAGGTTTCCTCTCTGGAATCGAACCCTGATTCCCCATTACCCGTGGTCACCATGGTAGGCACAGAAAGTACCATTAAAAGTTGATAGGGCAGACTTCCAAATGTATCATCGCTGTCATGGGGACATGCGATCGTCCCAAGGTTATCTAGTGTCACCAAGGGGGCCGTGCAAGCCCGGATTGATCTTGGTCTGATAAATGCACGCATCATGGGAGGTCAGCGTTCATCGGCATGTATTAGCTCTAGGATTACCGCAGTTATCCAAGTAACAGGTGGAGCGATTAAAGGAACTATAACTGATTTAATGGGCCATTCGCAGTTTCACTGTACCGGCGGTGTGTGCTTACACATGCATGGCTTAATTTTTGAGACAAGCATATGCTATTGGCAGGATCAACCAGGTAGCCACACCTGCTGGATGGCGGGGAGCCGCATGCCTGTCTTGGACCAACCTTCACGCCGCCTGGGGCTTGCAAGGGAGGACAGGGCGGTCACACAGGCACCAGTGGGTACCAGCCGTCTCCACAGGAGAGAGACAGCCAGGCCAAGGTGCAGCCTGAGCAAGAGACAAGGTGCCAGCCAGGGGGCTGGAAGACAAAGAATGGGACGGGGGCTCCCACCCCAGGGCAGCCCAGCCATCTGGACGGGCCATAGGAATGCATGAAGCATGACCAAATGGCCAGGCTCTGAACGGCCATTTAGTCGCACTGTGCCTTAAAATAAGGAGTCTGTGCTCTCCCCTACAGGGGATGGAGACTCTGTGGCCTGGGTTCTCAGAGCCCACGCTGGCCCTCAGGCATAGGGCTCTGAGCTGGGCCTCGACAGACTTCCGACCCGGGCCCCCGAGGACTCTTTGCCTGCTTGCAAAGCCCTCCTGAGGCTTGTGGGACTCCGTCCCAGTCACTTTCCCACCCAGCGGGCTAGAGGACGAAGCGCCTGATGCGGGCTCCCACCGTGGGGCTCCTGAACTGGCAGGGGAAACCTCCCTCCCAGCCCAGTGAACTCCCAGTCCCTTCATGGTGCGGCATGCTGGAGGAAGGGAGTGCCCACCCCAGGGCTGGCGAGGCCTGGTCAAGGCTCATGAACGTGTCCATGCAGGTGAGGCCTACCTGGGCCCTCTGGGACCCTGTCCCGGGTGCCTTGCCACACTGTGGGCTGGAGGACGAAGCCCAGGATAGGGGTTCCCACTCCAACCCCTGGTCCAGGTGCTGGATGGGGCCCTTGAGAATGACCTGGCAGGGGAAGCCTCCCCTGGTCAGCCCGGCGATCTGGACGCGCCATAGGCATGCACAGAGGACAACCAGATGCCATGGGGTCTCAGAGCGACCAGATGACTGGGCTCAGAGGACAGTCATCTGGATGCATTGTGCCTTAACATAAGGATACTGCACTCTCCTCTACAGGGGACTCTGCAGCCTGGGTTCTCTAAACCCCAGCTGGGCCTCAGGCATGGGGGCCCAAACCAACCTCTGACCCGGGGCCCTGAGGCATCTTTACACACCAGGAAACCCCTACCAAGGCCTGTGCGACCCCATCCCAGGATATTTGCCACCCAGCAGGGCAGAGGACAAAGCCCAGGCAAGGGGTTCCCACCCTGGGTCCTGCCATAGCCCTGGCCTGGGGCCAAGGTCCCGGCTGGGGCCCCTGAACCCAAACCAGAAGGGGAAGCCTCCCTTAGCCCAGTGTATGCCAAGGCCCTCCAGGGTACGGCAGCCTGGAGGAAGGGAGCACCTACCCCAGGCCCTGCAGAGGTCTCTGAAGCCAGCGTTCTCTAAGCAGCTGCTGGGCCTCAGGCATGGGGGCACAAACCAACCTCCGACACGTGGACCTGAGGCCTCTTTACACACCAGGAAACCCCTACCAAGGCCTGTGGGACCCTGTCCCAGGCTATTTGCCACCAAGCAGGGCAGAGGACAAAGCCCAGGCAAGGGGTTCCCACCCTGGGTCCTGCCACAGCCCTGGGGCCCAGGGCCCAGCCGCAGCCCCTGAACACAAACCAACAGGGGAAGCCTGCGCCTTGGCCCAGTGTATGCCAAGGCCCTCCAGGGTGCAGCAGGCTGGAGGAAGGAAGCACCCACTCCAGGCTCTGGGACGCTAGTTTGCTCTGTGGGAAGCCAGGTTTGGAGGAGAGACCCATCGGACAGAGCTGCAAGGCTGCCCCACACCTGGGCCCCAAGGGCGGGGCGGCCTAGGCCTTTGCGGTGCCCAGTCCCGGAACCACTGGACTCAAAGGGGGTCCAGAGTAGCCTGCCCCTAGTAATCCGGGGTACTCTTTCTGGTACTCCGTGCACACTGAGAGACGGAGAGGACCGTTAGCAAGAATGCACCCGACCTCGTGGAGCCCTTGCTGGGTTTGAGGAAGCAAATGAGCCACCATCGGGTCATCCAGGGCAGTCTGGCCATCTAGACATGCCATAAGAACTCATGGGGCGCAACCAGATGACCCGAGTTGTTGGAGTGACCAGATGGCCGGGACGCGAGGGCATAAAGGCTCCCCAGGAGCCCTGGTTTCGGGGGGGGGGCTGAGGACAAAGACTGGTACGGGGCTCCCGCCCCAGGGCCTACCAGAGCCCTTGCCCGGGGCCCCCGAACTTAAACCTGAAGGGGAAGCCACCACGTGCCCAGCGGACTCCCAGGCTCGGGCCCCTTGGGGTACGGCATGCTAGAGCAAGGGAGCACCCGCCACAGGGCCCCTGAATCCGAACTGGCAGGGGAAGCCTCCCCAGGCCCCTGTGGACTCCCAGGCCTGGGCCCCTCATGGTGTGGCAGGCTGGAGGAAGGGAGTGCCCGTCCCAGGGCCAGGGGCCCAGTCAGAGCTCTCTGAACTCAGCCATGCAGGGGTGTTCTCCCCAGACCCTGGCCCGGGGCCCTTGCCACTTGGTGGGCTAGAGAGCAAAGCCCAGGACAGGGGCTCTCAACCTGGGGCCTGCCGGGCCCCTGAACCCAAACTGACAGGGGAAGCCTTGCTTGGCCCGTGGACTTCCAGGTCTGGGCCCCTTAGGGTACGACAGGCTGGAGGAAGGGAGCGCCCGGCTGGGGCCCCAGAACCAAAACTGGCTGGGGAAGCATCCCTGGGCCCGGTGGACTCCCAGGTCTGGGCCCCTCAGGGTATGCAGGATGGAGGAAGGGAGTGACCGTCCTAGGGCCCAGCAGGGGCCAGGGCTAAGTCAAAGCTCTCTGAACACAGCCATGCATGAGAGTCCTCCTCAGACCCTGTCCCGGGTGATTTGCCACCTGGTGGGTCGGAGGGCAAAGCCTAAACTGACAGGGGAATTCTCGCTTGTCCAGGTGGACTCCCAGGCCTAGGCCCCCTTAGGCTACGGCAGGCTGGAGGAAGGGCGTGCCCGCCCCAGGGCCCGACCAGGGCCCCTGAAGCCAAACTGGCAGGGGAAGCCTCCCTGGGCCTGGTGGGGAGTGCCAGCCCCAGGGCCCAGTGGGTGCCCGGGGCCCAGCTGTGGCTCTCTGAATACTGCCAAGCAGGGGAGGCCTCCCGGGACCCCGTCTCAGGTGCCTTGCGACATGTAGGGCTGGAGGACAAAGCCTAGGATGGGGGTTCCCAAACCATGTCCTGCCAGAGAACTGGCCCCTTGGCACGGCCTTGGGCCCCTGAACTCGAACCAGAAGGGGAAGCCTCCCTGGGGCCGGTGGACTCCAAGGCCTCGTCCGCTCGGGGTACGGCAGGCTGGAGGAAGGGAGTGCCTGCCCCAGGGCCCGCCAGGGGCCCGGGATCTGGTCGGGGCTCTCTAAACACAGCAAACCTCAAATTTAGCTAAAAACTTCACGCTTTTCTCACATTTCTGGCTGGGATCACCTTGCCAGCACAAATTTCCTAACACCCAGCATTCCCCTCGGTCTCCCGAGTAAAATGATACCTCACTTGTGTGGCTGGGCCAAGTGCCTGCAACAGGGAATGGCCAACAAACGTGTAGAGATTGAGGTGATATCACAGCGAGTTGTTAAGCACAATTTTTCAAATGCTTTTAGGCTGACACTGCTTTGGGCACCCACTCAGGAGAGATAGTTTTCCGGGATCCACCATTGTTTTCAGACCCATATCTATCTCTAACTGGACGAAGGTTGAAAGCACCAAAAATAGGAAAAATTGGGTATGTCCCAGTAAAATGCCAAAACTGTGTTGAAAAATGTTGTTTTCTGATTCTAGTCGGCCTGTTCCTAAAAGCTGGGAAGATGGTGGTTTTAGCACGGCAAACCTTTGTTGATGCCATTTGGAGGGAAATAATCAGATGCTTTCTTCCGCAGCACTTTTTCCAAACCTCCAAATTTTAGCTGTATTTTGGCTAGTTTCTCGGTCCCCCTCAGGGGAATCCACAAACTCTGGGTACCTTTAGAATCTCCAGGATGTTGGAAAAAAGGAGGCAAATTTGGTGTTGATAGCTTATGTGGACAAAAGGTTATGGGGGCCTAATTGCGAACTATCCCAAAATAGCCTAAAAAAAAGCTTGGCACAGGAGGGGGAAAAGGCCTGGCAGCGAAGGGGTTAAAGGCCTTAAATTGTAAATAAGCATTTGTGTCCACAGGACCCCATGAAGCACAATAAAAAACAAAAACTCTGAACACAACTGTTCAACACACATATCCAGTAGCAGTAAACCATAAAATGACACCAGAGCATATGTCATGTTTATGTAGCAATGTGTGAACATTTCCTTAAATCATTCCTAACACATCTTATCAGTAAACCCCACGTAGATAAACAGTACAAAGACAGTAATTCTCTGGTTTGGCATTTCCTCAGAAAGAAATAGGATGTAGACGCAGTTAACAATCGCTGATGTTAGAATACTGGCCGGTGAACATGTTGTATCTAGAGAGGAAAAACATTATCATCCCTTCTCTGTATATCACTACACATCATATTCTTACTGTGCACCATCACTTTCGGGCCTTCTGTTTATTTTAAACACCTAAGTATTAATTGCCATTAGGCTGTAACATCCCATCAACCAACATGATGTCACTGTCTCAACTCAAATCAACTTTTTTTAGAGTCAAAGCTGCAATAGCATGCGCTAGTGCATGCGTATTGCTTGCGCGATGCTGTTGTATTTAGAAAAGGCTCGGAGCCAACCCTTTGCTTATCATTTATTTGATTGCATGGCACTCTTTTTCACATCCTCGTAATTAGTCAAGGCTAGGATATTATCATTTCCGTTCCTGTTCATGGAGTAGATAACAACCACTGATTGATTCTACTTAATCAGTGCCCGTCCGATGCCGCTGATGTGATTTAGGTACTATTTTCTTCTTTTTAACTTCTAGTGCTCTGCAAACAGAAGGCACGTGACTGACAAAATATGTGCTCAGCAGGACAAACAAAATTGCTTCGTTGTATTTTGCATAGTTAACATTTTGTTTTATTTTGCTAAGTCTTCTTTTTCATTTTGCACCCGTTTTGTTTTGTTTTTTGCTGGTGAGCACTATTCTCAAAAGATGACTATTATCTTATTCTAAATATTGCAAAGCAACATTGGGTCAGATGTATCAAGCAGTTTTGCCTATTCTGTGTCTATGGGAAAATGTGTTTGTACATATGGCCCATTGTTTCTTATGTGTAATTTTGAAATTATGCATCAACACATAATCATACCGTATTCCTGAATCTGCCCTACCCCACCCCACTCCAATCCAATCTGCCCCACTCCAATCCAAACCACTCACCCCACTACACTCCAATTCATCATAATCATAATCCAGTCCTCCCAACCCACCCACTTCAATCTGCCCCTCTCCAATCCAAAACAATATGTTCCACTCCAATCCAAAACTCTGCCCCACTTCAGGTCCTGAGCTCGCCCCCCACGACCACAGCACCAACCTGCTGCCTCCTGCCTCTGTCCCCCGACCACGCTGCTGTTTGCGTGTTCGAGGCCCTCCTCCACCCGCAGGCATCCTCCTGCGCCTCATCCCTGGTGTCTAGTGGGCTCTGACAAGCTTCACTTGACCCGTGTGCCGCTTTCCGCCGTCGTGTAAGTTGTTTTCTCATTTTTCTGCGCCTTGCCTCCTTGCGCTTCTGCCCCCGTTGTGCCCCTCTGATTGCTGTTTCCCCGATTGTTTACTGTGCCATTAGTGTATTTCATATTGTGTGTTTTTCATATTGTGACTGCCTTTAATTTTGCTCGATTTTTTGTGCCTTCGTGTTTTTCGCCCCTTGTGCGCTCCCCCTTGCTCTCCGCTCCCTGCCGCTGCCTCCCTGTGGCCCCGCCCCCCTCGCGCCCCCATTCGCCGCTCCCTCCCGCCTCCCGCCTCCCAGCTGCTCCTCCTCCCTCCCCCCTCCCTTCTTAATGGCTGGCGCTGCGCGTCGCGAGTGAGCGACCTCTGACCTGTTTCAGGTCCTGAGCTCGCCCCCCACGACCGCAGCACCAACCTGCTGCCTCCTGCCTCTGTCCCCCGACCACGCTGCTGTTTGCGTGTTCGAGGCCCTCCTCCACCCGCAGGCATCCTCCTGCGCCTCATCCCTGGTGTCTAGTGGGCTTTGACAAGCTTCACTTGACCCGTGTGCCGCTTTCCGCCGTCGTGTAAGTTGTTTTCTCATTTTTCTGCGCCTTGCCTCCTTGCGCTTCTGCCCCCGCCGTGCCCCTTCTGATTGTGCCACTTTTTCGCCGCCCTATAGTGCGTGTTACTGTTTTCAAGCGCCTCGCCTCCGGCGCTTCTGCCCCCGTTGTGCCCCTCTGATTGCTGTTTCCCCGATTGTTTACTGTGCCATTAGTGTATTTCATATTGTGTGTTTTTCATATTGTGACTGCCTTTAATTTTGCTTGATTTTTTGTGCCTTTGTGTTTTTCGCCCCTTGTGCGCTCCCCCTTGCTCTCCGCTCCCTGCCGCTGCCTCCCTGCGGCCCCGCCCCCCTCGCGCCCCCATTCCCCGCTCCCTCCCGCCTCCCGCCTCCCAGCTGCTCCTCCCTCCCCCCTCCCTTCTTAATGGCTGGCGCTGCGCGTCGCGAGTGAGCGACCTCTGACCTGTTTCAGGTCCTGAGCTCGCCCCCCACGACCGCAGCACCAACCTGCTGCCTCCTGCCTCTGTCCCCCGACCACGCTGCTGTTTGCGTGTTCGAGGCCCTCCTCCACCCGCAGGCATCCTCCTGCGCCTCATCCCTGGTGTCTAGTGGGCTCTGACAAGCTTCACTTGACCCGTGTGCCGCTTTCCGCCGTCGTGTAAGTTGTTTTCTCATTTTTCTGCGCCTTGCCTCCTTGCGCTTCTGCCCCCGCCGTGCCCCTTCTGATTGTGCCACTTTTTCGCCGCCCTATAGTGCGTGTTACTGTTTTCAAGCGCCTCGCCTCCGGCGCTTCTGCCCCCGTTGTGCCCCTCTGATTGCTGTTTCCCCGATTGTTTACTGTGCCATTAGTGTATTTCATATTGTGTGTTTTTCATATTGTGACTGCCTTTAATTTTGCTCGATTTTTTGTGCCTTCGTGTTTTTCGCCCCTTGTGCGCTCCCCCTTGCTCTCCGCTCCCTGCCGCTGCCTCCCTGCGGCCCGCCCCCCTCGCGCCCCCATTCGCCGCTCCCTCCCGCCTCCCAGCTGCTCCTCCCTCCCCCCTCCCTTCTTAATGGCTGGCGCTGCGCGTCCGCGCCGCTGGCGCGCCAGAGGCAAGCCCGCCTGCGCCCGTCCGCGCCTGAACCGCGCCCAGCGCCACCCCCCCTGGTCCTCGCACCCCCGCATCCCCTGCGTCCGTTACTCAACCAACGAACTCCGCGCACTCAACCCCGGCCCCTCCGCAGAGTGCTTCCTTGCAACCCCGAAGCACACAAAAGGACCTTTTTCCTGCCGCACCTGCAACTTCTCCTGCGACAGAACGGCGAAGCCAACAACAAGAACTTCCAACACCAACCACCTGAACTGCATCCTCATCAACACACGCTCCGCACGAAAACACGCCATCGAACTCTGGGACTCACTCGACACCACCGCCCCTGATGTGGCCTTCCTGACCGAAACCTGGTGGAACGACTCCTCGGCCCCGGACATCGCAATCGCCATACCGGAGGGATACAAAATCACCAGAAGAGATCGAACCAACGGAATCGGCGGCGGAATAGCCATCGCCCACAAATCTACCCTCAAAATCCACACCCACACGGACGACACCCTCAAGACAGCCGAACACCTCCACTTCCAGATCCACACGGACCCCAACACGACCCTCAGAGGAACCCTCATATACCGCCCTCCAGGACCAAGAGCCCTCTTCAGCGACACCGTCGCCGACCTCGCGAGCACCCACGCCCTCGCTTCCCCAGACTACATCCTCCTGGGAGATCTAAACTACCATCTGGAAAATAACAACGACGTCAACACCGCATCACTGACCTCCAACCTCCTCAACCTCGGACTCCGTCAACTGGTCAACACTCCCACCCACATCGACGGACACACTCTTGACCCCCTCTTCACCTCAAGCAACCACAAGAAAATCACCGAACACCACCGCATCCCTCTACCTCCTCACCGCCGCTGGGGAAAAATCACCCAAGACCAACTAAACAGCACCCTCGTCAAAAACCCACCACCCGACTCAACCGACCCGAGCGCTGCCGCCATCAACCTCCATCAATGGATCCTCGACTGCGCCAACACCTTAGCCCCACTCAAGAAACCCACCGCCAACCAAGGAAAGAAAAAAACAGCCTGGTTCACAGACGAACTGACCGCCTCCAAAAGCCTCTGCCAGAAGCTCAAGAAGAAGTGGATCTTAGAGCGCACACCCGACAACCTCGCCTCCCTCAAAGACGCCAACCGTGAACACCACCAACGGATCCGAGTCGCCAAGCGCGCCCACTTCACTGAACGCATCAACAACAACGCCCACGACTGCAAAGAACTCTTCGGCATCGTGAAGGAACTCTCAAACCCCAACGCCAACTCCAACGACATCCCGCCCTCCTAGAAACTCTGCGACGACCTCTCCACCTTCTTCCACCAGAAAATCACAACCATCCACGACAGCTTCAACGCCACTCCGCCGCCAGACCCCACCCCTGACATCTCCACAGACGCCTGCCGCCTCACCGCCTGGACCCACGTGGACGACACCGAAACAATAACAACCATGAACACCATCCACTCAGGCTCCCCCACGGACCCATGCCCACATCACGTGTTCAACAAAGCCAACGCCACCATCGCCCCCAAACTCCGCAAGATCATCAACCTCTCCTTCGACTCCGCCACCTTCCCAGACAGCTGGAAACACGCAGAAATCCAACCCCTCCTCAAGAAACCCAAGGCTGACCCCAACGATCTCAAAAACTTCCGACCGATCTCTCTCCTCCCTTTTCCAGCAAAAGTCATCGAGAAGATCGTCAACACACAGCTCGCCCACTTCCTCGAAGACAACTCCATCCTAGACCCCTCTCAATCCGGATTCAGACGAAACCACAGCACCGAGACTGCACTCCTCGCCGCCACAGATGACATCAGAACTCAAATGGACAACAGCGAAACCTCGGCCCTCATCCTCCTCGACCTATCAGCCGCTTTTGACACAGTCTGCCACCGCACCCTACTGACCCGCCTCCATGAAGCCGGCATCCAAGATAAAGCCCTCAACTGGATCTCATCCTTCCTCTCCGACAGAACCCAGAGAGTCCGACTCTCCCCTTTCCGCTCCAAAGCCACCAACCTCATCTGCGGCGTCCCCCAAGGCTCCTCCCTCAGCCCTACGTTGTTCAACGTCTACATGGCCCCCCTCGCTAAACTGGCCCGCCAACATCACCTCAGCATCATCTCCTACGCCGACGACACCCAGCTCGTCCTCTCCCTGACCAAAGACCCACTCACCGCCAAAACCAACCTCCACGAGGGACTAAAAGCCATCGCCGAGTGGATGAACGACAGCCGCCTGAAGCTCAACTCCGACAAGACGGAAGTCCTCATCCTCGGGCGCACCCCTTCGGCCTGGAACGACTCCTGGTGGCCCACTGACTTCGGACCCCCACCCACTCCAGCCAGCCATGCAAGAAACCTCTGCTTCATCCTGGACTCCGCCCTCACCATGTCCAAACAGGTCAGCGCCGTCTCCTCTTCCTGCTTCAACACCCTTCGAATGCTCCGTAGAATTTTCAAGTGGATCCCAACAGGAACCAGAAAGACGGTGACCCAAGCCCTCGTCAGTAGCAGACTTGACTACGGCAACGCACTCTACACAGGCATCCCAACAAAAGACATCAAACGACTCCAGCGTATCCAAAATGCATCCGCCCGCCTGATCCTCGACATACCCCGCCGATGTCACATCTCCCCTCACCTGAAGGACCTCCACTGGCTCCCCGTGGACAAGAGGATCACCTTTAAACTCCTCACCCACGCTCACAAGGCTCTACACAACACCAGACCTACCTACCTCAACTCCAGACTCAACTTTTATGCCCCCACTCGTCAACTCCGCTCTGCCAATCTCGCCCTCGCCATCGTCCCCAGGATCCAGCGCAAGACCTCCGGCGGCAGATCCTTCTCCTTCCTCGCCGCCAAAACCTGGAACTCTCTCCCCACCTCACTACGCCAGACCCAGGACCTCCTCACCTTCAGGAGACTCCTCAAGACCTGGCTTTTCGACCGCTAACAGCTCACCCCCCCCCCCCCAGCGCCTCGAAACCCTGACGGGTACATAGTGCGCTATATAAATGAAATGATTGATTGATTGATTGACTCCCAGTACAGCTATCCAAACAAATATGCCCCACTCCATTCCACAACAGTCTGCCCCACTCCAATCCAAAACAATCTGCCCCACTTCAGTCTGCCACACTACAATCTAAAACAATCTGCCTCACTCCAATCCAAAACAGTCTGCTCCACCTCAATCCAGAACAATCGATTCCACTCCAATCCAAAACAATCAGCCCCACTCCAATCCAAAACAATTTGCCATACTCCAATCTGCTCCACTCCAGTCTAAAACAATGTGCCCCATTCCAATTTTCTCCAGTCCAAAACAATCACGCCCACTCCAATCCAAAACAATCTACCCCAGCCTAATTCAAAACCATCTGCCCCACTCCAATCCAAAACAACCTGCCCCATTCTAATCCATAACAATCTGTCCCACTCCAATCTATAATAATCTACCTTACTCCAGTCTGCCCTACTAAAATCCAAAACAATCCGCCCAAACCAATCTGCCTCACTCCAATTAAAAAACAATCTGCCCCACTCCAATCCAAAACAAATATCACTCTCCAATCTGCCCCACTGCTAACCAATCTGCCCCACTCCAATCCAAAGCAATCTGCCCCACTCCAATCCGCCCCTTTCTAATCCAAAACAATCTGCCCCACTCCAGTCCAAAACAATCTGCACGACTCCAATCAAACATCTGCGCCACTCTAAACCAAAACAATCTGCCCCACTTCAGTCTGCCCCACTGCAAACCAAAACAATCTGTCTCAGTCCACTTTTCCCCACTCCAGTCCTCCCCACACTAGACCGCCTGCTCCAATCCAGTCCACCGCACCCCGATCCAATCCACCCCACTCCATCCCAATTCACCCTACTCCATCCTAACTCTCCCACTCCAATCCACGGCAGTCCACCCCAGACCAATCTAATCCACCCTAATCCAGTCTACCCCACTTTAATCCAATCTACCCCACTCCAATCCACCACAATCCAACCCACTTCAATCTACCACAATCCAAATCAATCCAGTCCAATTTACCCCATTCCAATCCAACCCACCCCACTCTAGTCCAACCCGTTCCAATCCAATCCAAGCACCCCCACTCCAATCCAACACACCCCAATTCACCCACCTCACGCCAGTCCTTCCCACTCCAATCCAATCAACATTAATCCACCCTAGTGCAACCCAATTAACATTCATCCATTCCACTCCAAACTAATCCACCCCACTCCACTCCAATCCATCGGGCTCAACACAATCTAATCACCCCCACTCCAATCATCCTACTGCAGTCCAATCCACGTCACCCTACTCCAAGCCACCCCACCCCAATCCATTCCACCCCATACAGTCCAGTCCACCTACATTCCTGTCCACCCACTCCAGTCTGCTCCCTCCAATCCAACTCACCCCACTGCAATCCAGTCCACCCCACCTCAGTTCATTCCACCCACTTCAATCCACCCTACCACACTCCAGTCCAACACACCCCACCACACCCCTCTCCATTTCAGTCCACCCCCTCCAATCCACGTCACTGTACTCCAATCCACCTCACCCCATTCTAATCCAATCCTACCCACTCTACTTCAGTCCAACTCACTCTACTCCAATCCACCCCACCCCACTCTACTCCACTCCACTCTATCCCAATTCACCCCAATATATTCCACACCACCCAAGTTCAGTTCACCCCACTCCAATCCATCCCACTCCAATCCAGTTCACCTTAACCCATGCAACTCCAGGCTAATACAATCCACTTTGATTCACCCACTTCTGTCCAATCCATCCCACGCCAAACCACCTTAATCCAAACCATGCCAATCGTTTCTACCCCACCCTAATCCAATCCACCCCACTTCATTTCAATCCACTCCACTCCAATCCTCTTCACTCCTGGCCACTCCACCCCAGTCCAATTCACCACAATCCACCCTACTGAAATCCTGTCCACTCCAATCCACCCTCTCCACACCACTACAAACAATCTGTTCCACTCAATCCACCCCATCCCACCTCAATCCAATCCACCTCAATCAAATCCACCACACCCCAAACCAAACCACCCCAATCCAGACTACCCCTACCCAGTCCACCCACTCAATTCCACTTCAATCCACCCCACTCTAGTCCAGTCCACCCACTCCAGTCATATCCACTCTACCTAAAACCTCACTCCAATCTAATCCATCCCACTCCAATCCACGCCATCCCAGCCCAATCCAGTCCAATTCACCCCACTCCAATATAATCCATCCCACTCTAGTACACCCCACCTCAGTGCAACCCACTCCACCCCAACCCAGCCCACCCCACTCCAATGCAATCTACCCCACTCCAGTCCACCTCACCCCAATTCAATCCAGTCAACCCCACTCCATTCAACTCCACTCCATCCACTTTGCTGTAGTCCAATCCACACCACACCAATCCTCTTCACTCCAGGCCACCCCACCCCAGTTCAGTTCACCACAATCCACCCTACTGAAATCATGTCCACTCCAATCCATCCTCTCCACACCATTACAAAAATACATTCCACTCCAATCCAATCCACCCCATCCCACCTCATTCCAATCCACCTCAGTCAAATCCACCTCTATCAAATCCACCACACCAAACCAATCCACTCCAATCCAGCCTACCCAGTCCACCCCACTCAATTCCACTCCAGTCCACCCCACTCCAGTCCAATCCACCCACTCCAGTCAAATCCAACCTACCTAACACCTCACTCCAATCTAATCCATCCCACTCCAATCCATCCCAGCCCAATCCAACCCACTCCAGTCCAATTCACCCCACTCCAGTACAATCCATTCCACTCTAGTCCTCCACACCTCAGTGCAGCCCACCCCTTCCAATCCACCCCACTCCAATGCAATCCATCCCATCCCAGTCCACCTCACCCCAATTCAATCCATTCAACCCCACTCCATTCCACTCCATCTACTTTTCTGTTGTCCAATCTACCCCACTCTACCCCAATCCAATCCACCCCAGTTCAAACCACCTCACTCCAATCCTTCTAGTCCACTCCACTCCAGTCCATCCACTCCACGCCTGTCCAATCCACCCCACTCCAGTTCGCTCCAATCCAGTCCAGTCCACCCAATTCACCCCACTTAAAACCATCACAATCCAATCCACCCTACCCCAATCCAATCCACCCCACCCTAGTCCTATCACTTTAGTTCAATCCACCAATCCCACCCCACCCCACTACAATCCACTCCATTCAATACACCCAGTCTACTCCAAGCCACCACACTCCATTCACTCCACCTCACTCTACTCCAATACAGTCCACCGCACTCCTCTCCAGTCTACCCCACTACCTCAATCCACTCCAACCCACTCCACCTTATTCCACCCCATCTCAGTCCATACCATAACACTCTCTGCCACTAAACCATTGAACTCTACTCTCCTCCACTAAATTCTATGGCATTCTTCTCCCCCTACTCCACTGAACCCCCCCACACCACTAACTTTTAGCCACCCTGAACAGCAGCCACACTGAGAACACATTGCCAAAGCCAATAGCTCTTGTGTAAGCGAGACCTATTGGCTTTGCCAATGCTTGTCTTTCCTTGCAGTAATCAATATCCATGGTAAATTCCAAAATACACTCTAAAATCATTGAAACATCATCAAAGTTTAAACAAAATCATGAAAAAAAATGCAAATCAATGAACAGGCTACTACAACAGTTAGTCACCTTGTCTCGTATGTATCTTTGAGAAATATAGGGGTGTATTTAAAAGCCCCTTGTGCTGCCTTAGAGTAATTTATTTTTTTACTCTAAGGCGGTGCTAAGGAGACCTTTCCCCGTGCCATATTTACAAAGTGGCGCAATGCATGCATTGCAGCACTTTGCAACCCCTTGCGCCATATTATGCCTGCACCATGTATAATGTATGCAAGGGGGGCATTCCAGCGCTAGGCAGCCCGCAATAACGGCACAGTGAAATTTAACTGCACAATTTTTGGCATAATTTTTAACGCCTGCTCATAGCTAGCGTTAAAATGACACACCCATTGAAACCTATGTGCCTCCTTGCACTGTGCTATGCTAGTGTCAACATTTTTGATGCTAGTGTAGCAAAGCCCTAAAAATTTTGACTCTATTATGCTAATGACCGCCATGATGCGCTGTATAAATACAGAGAACCATGGTGATCGGTAGGTTCCGGTAGGGGGTCGTCGCAGAAAAAGTGGCGCATTAGATCTGATGTGCCACTCTTTTATAAATATGCATACTTGAAATGCACAGAGCCAGGGCCTTCAGAAAAAAAAATAAAGCAGTAACAAAATGATGTGCAGAATCAAATTAAATTCCGACATGTTTTCGGCAGGTGACAAGGTGTACCTTGTGCACAGAAACCCAAAAACTCAAATGCAAAAGTAATTGAAAAAACAAGAATGCAATACAATTCTTATGTTTAAATACTCATTGCCATAAATGAATGTGATAATAAATCAGTAATGTCTAATCGTGTTTGATCTTTTTGAAAACTCATAGAATCACACAGTCTCTACTAGCCGGAGGATATAAAACCTGTGAGCAAAACTTGATTAACCCGTATCTTGAGGTACGTGGGGCACCTGGGTTGGAGGAAAAGGAGTAGAGTTAACACAGTTCAAGGCCTGCAGGTAGAGGACGATTTATGAGTGAGGAGTGGAACTAGCCTCTGGCACATCCGTAGGCTCTTCTTCAGGGGCATCAGCAGGCACACATTGCAGAGCTGATGGGAGGAGGGAGATTTTAGCTGTGACTTGTTCTGCAACGAGACAAAGGATAAGGCTAGAGACTATTTTAACCTCAATCTGTACATTATAGACATCTAAACATGATACACGATTATACACATTTATGGTATACAATTATATAAAAATATAATATGACATCAATATAATAGCTACTTGTGGAGTTCTCGTGAACATGTGTGCGACATGTCACATGATGAATCCGAAGCCGTGAGATTCTAAAACGCGGAGGAGGTAAAAAGGAGAGGTTGTCAAACTGCAGTTGTTGTACAAGAGAGGCGGACTGGCTGGGGTGTGTGAAGAGTAGACTTGACTACTTGATCAAATAGCACTTGTTCGTGTGTTACATCTATTTTACATTTGGCGACAAGCGAAATAACCTACAACTTCACGCCCCAGCAGCTGCCAGTAAATTAATATCTGAACTAACTTCTAAGGTGAATCTCATCCTGTCACGACTAGAAGACCAATGGTAGATTCTGCCGTTTAATAAACAGGAATGGATGAAAAGAGTTTACGGCCGGAGAAGAAGCTAAGAAGTGAGAGAGACACACACGGACAATAAGGCATGCGCAAGCATAGGAGGCAGAATCGGGAGACTGGCGCAAGGTACTCATAGAGCAGCGGCCATTTTTAGACGAGTGTGGAACAGCACAGAGCAGTTAGAGCGCTGACATTAATAATAACAGAAGGCGGAGGCCACTTTAGAAGATGCACAAATAAACTAAGGGCCTGATTACAACTTTGGAGGAGGTGTTAATCCATCCCAAAAGGGACAGTAAAGTGACGGATTTACCACCAGACGTATTACGAGTCCATTATATCCTATGGAACTCGTAATACTGCTGGTGGTATATCCGTCACATTTGGGACGGATTAACACCTCCTCCAAAGTTGTATTCAGGCCCTAAGTGTCTAGTTTGAAACATTTTGACGTGTGTATATATATGTGTGTGTATATGTATATATATATATATATATATATATATATATATACAAATATTGGAGTGTGTCAATTATCAAAAAGTCAGCATAAATATCTCTGTTGAAGATAACTTTGAAACTTGCTATTTGAATGAGGAAGTAGCACAGTGCCTGATCAGTGAGGGGCACACGAAAATTGTGGTGCTAGACACCTCACTGTTGTAGTTGGAGTCTAAGCTGTGTGTGCTTTGCAGTGACAGGCACACTAACACCAAGAGGAAGCCTGAGCCTCTAAGTCACACAAGTGAAAAGTGAAGATTTTAGTGGGGCCCTACTCTCAGAAAGGAGGAAGCCTACAATGCAACGTCTAATATTGAAGTGACAGGCTCACCTTATAGAAAACGTGAGAAAGCCTACATTGCAACTTGTAATATTGCGATGGTAGGCACACCTTGGTGGAAGTTTCATTCAAGTTGTTATGGGGTTCCAGGTGGGGGGGAAGCGTGGGGGGAGGGGAGAGGAACGAGGAGTGTTCCCCACGGGGTTTATTAGGAAGGGTGTTACGGCCCACAATGCGGTTGGGCGTCCGGGATGTCAGTTAGCCCGTGTGTTGGGTCCGAAAATATAGCCGGACATTTTGCGCTCCTGGTCACCATTTAGTGGAAGGTGACCTGGTGGCCGGAGCGCCCAGCGCGCAGGGCCTCAGCGGGGGTTGCAGTGGCGGTATTGGCGTGTTCGCCTCCGCGCGCCAGCAAGCCGTGTTCCCAGGTGAGGAGGGGTAGGCGGGCTCCAGGAGGGACGGGGAAGAGGGGCGCGGCCTTGGCGGGTCGAGGGGCGGCTGGGAGGGGGCCGGCATTGGGGAGTTCCGAGGGGAATCCCCAGAGGGTGGGGCGAGCTTGCTGTTGGTTTCTGGAGGAGGGCGCTGTGCGCCGTAATGTGAAAGGCGTGGCCTCCTCAGCGCGCGCTGACAGGAGTGGGAGAGGCCGGTGCGTCTCAAATAAAAAGGATGCAATTTGCGGCAATCGCTCCGCGATGCCGCTTCAGAGGCTGTTGGTGGGGAGGGATTAAGGGGGGTTTACAAGGGGAGGGGAGTGCAGAGGAGAGGCCCATTACGGTTGGGTTAGACGTGGAAGAGGTGGCTGTGCCTGGACAGTCAAGAGAGGTGGGAGGGAGGGGGAAAGGAAGATGGCAGCCAAAGTCGTCGGACTCGAGGGTGCCTATTTCTAAAAAATGGCCCACCATGCTTCAATGGAGTGGCAGTGAGAATGAGGTTGATAATGAGCCAGGGGTGGGTGGGCGGTTGGGGGATGAGTACCCCGTGGGCAGTTGGGCCCCTAAGGTCCATACCCGCGTTTATGGAGCCCAGTCAGGGATGGAATGGTAGGGGAAATTGGTGGAGGAGAGGAGCTAGGGGGGGCGGGGGTCATCTGAAGGGGTTTTGGAAGAGGGAGGCTCAATCTCCGGCACACCGGACCTTCATTGGCAGGACACCCTGGACTTCGACGGGGATGAGCCAGGCGAGCAGGTTGTGGCTCAGCCACCCTGGCTGGCAGTGAAAGTGGGGCCCGATGACATCAGCAGGAAGGTGAGGAGGATGCCGGGAGGCTGCGGACGCTCCCGCTGGGTGGTGTGGCAGTAAGGGTTTTGCGCCCCCCGGCGCCGCCGCCCGGGGGAGCAGCATCCGGCCCATCAGGTATACAGGGGGCGAGTGGGGCTTTGTCTGCCTGGTGTGAGGTATGTGGTGGTCGTGGACCGGACCGTGAGCGGGATGAGGTTGTGTGGCGAGTGGAGGGGTCGGACACGAGCAGCATTGACGAAGGGGAACTGGTAGAGGGTAGGAGTGAAACGGAATGGTGGGAGCGCGGGCAGGGAAGGGGGGTCGCTAATGCTGCCATTAAATCGTTACAGAGTGATAAGAGGTTGATGGGGCGGCCTGGGGGCCAAAGGAGAGATGGATCTGGTTTTGAGGAGCTGGCGGCTCAGAAGCGGCCCCCGTTACTATCTCCAGGTAAGGAGTCGACGAGCTCAATGGTCTCGGTGGCGACTGAGGCGAGAGAGGATTTGGTGCGCCTGGTCAAGGGAGTGTATGTGCAACACACGGGGGTAGCCACTGAGGCCGGGAAAGTAAAAAGCACGGACGGTCCTAAGGTGGTCGGAGCTGCGGGCGGGAAAGCGACTGGCGACAGGCAACAAGGGGCTCAGATGGCGGGTGGTGCAAAGGAGGAGAAGGAGGGGGAACCGGCCTCCAAGTGGGTTAAGTTGCCGTATATGGGCACTGCAAAGCCGTTGGGGGCCCATTTGATGCAGGTGTCGAAGGACAACATTTGGAAGGGGGAGTACGTTGATGTTTTGAAGTTGCTGCATCGGGAGGTTTGGGCGAACGAGGGTTCCAATGAGGAAGAATGGGAGCTTTCTAAGAGGCCAAAGGTGCCGGTTGACATTGAGAACTGGACAGCGGCCTTCTTGTTTTTCGTGAGCGTACATCGTGAGCGATTTCCGGAGCGGGCAGTGGCGTTGTTTAAGTACATGGACATAATTCGTAAGGCTCACCTTAACTACGGGGGGATGCATGGAGGCAATATGATGAGGAATTTAGGGCCCGCATGGCCGCGGACCCCGAGGTAAAATGGGGTGAGATAGATTCTGACCTATGGCAGCACACTATGGGCCCGGCGAAATTCGGGAAGACAGTTTTCACTGCCAGTGGGTTGCCCATCACATATCGGCCCTTTCGAGAGCGATCCACCCAAGGAGTGGGGTCCGGGGCCTCCAGCCCAGCTAACTCCAGCCCTGCTGGGTCTGGACGCTCCGGCGCCTGCTGGGATTACAACAAGGACATGTGCACCAGGGAATAATGTAAATTCCGGCATGAATGCTCCAAGTGCGCGGGCCGTCACCGAATCACGCATTGTACAGGGACACAGGGTGCCACCAATACTGGAAGTGCTCAGGGTCAAGGTGGGGGCGTGGGGCAGTCAGCTAGCTACGTGGGTAGGGATGGCCAGCGACAGGGACAAGGCGTTTCAGGAAAAGGCTCGTACTCCGGTTGAGGTGGACAGATTAGCGGCGTGCTTAGCGGACTATGACAAACAGACAGACGCTGACTTGCTCATACGGGGATTCTGATGCGGTTTTCGTTTGGGGTACGAGGGTCCACGGGTGCGGCAGTGGGCGGAGAATCTTTGGTCCGTGTACGGTAAAGAGGAGGTGGTGCGTCAGAAGTTGGAGAAGGAGGTGCGCGAAGGTCGCATGGCTGGCCCTTTTTCAGAGTGGCCGATGCAGAACCTCATAGTGTCTCCTATTGGTGTCGTGCCTAAGAAGGAATGCGGGCAGTTCAGATTGATACATCACTTTTCGTAGCCAGCGGGGTCGTCGGTCAATGACTTCATTCCAGAAGCCTTAGCAAAAGTGTCATATGCGTCTGTGGATGTGGCCATCGAAATGGTGGAGCAGCTGATTCATGGAGCACTGATGTCTAAGACTGACATCAAGTCAGCTTTTCGGCTGCTGCCGGTACATCCGGACGATTTTGAGTTGCTGGGGATCCAATTTCAAGGGTCCTGGTATGTAGACAAGGCACTCCCAATGGGTTGCTCCAGCTCCTGTGCGTTATTTGATTGCTTCAGTACTGCTTTGCAATGGATATTCTTGCGGTTAACAGGTCACCAGCAGGTGACGCATTATTTGGATGACCTTTTGTTTGCGGCTCCGGCGGGCAGCCCGCGTTGAGCGGCGGTGCTGGGACAGTATGTGGAAATCGTGGGAGACCTTGGTGTGCCCTTGGCTCCCAACAAGACAGTGGGGCCATGCACAGCACTGTCCTTTTTGGGTATTGAGCTGGATACGGTAACAGGTACTGCCCGATTTCCGGCGGACAAAAAACTTGACATGCTGCAAAGAATTTACGACATGTTGCACAGATGTAAGGTCACTGTGCGTGACATTCAGGTACTGTTGGGGCACTTGAATTTCGCCTGTCGGGTGGTTAGAGCGGGTAGGACTTTTTGTAGGAGATTGGCTTTGACGTTAACAGGACAGGCGCTTCCACATCATGTGCGTTTGAAAGTAGGTGTACGTGAGGACTTGCGGATGTGGGGCACGTTTTTGGATGCTTTCAACGGGATTCCTTTGAAAGCATGGCAGGACTGTGATTGGGATGTACAGTTCTTTTCGGATGCTGCGGGGGCGACGGGGTTTGGTGTCTATTGAGAGGGGCGATGGTGCGCGGAGGAATGTCCGAGTGACTGGAAGAATGGGGGACGCAGTATAGCGTTTTTGGAGGTTTTACCACTGGTGGTAGCAGTGTGCCTGTGGGGTCAGGAACTCCAGCACACGCGGGTACTCTTTCGGTGGATAGCATGGCTATGGTACACTTGGTGAATCGGCAGTCGGCGTGGGATGGCCAGGTTTTACAGCTTCTGCGGGTGTTTGTGCTGCAATGCTTAAAGAATTATATCTTTTTTTAGAGCGAGGCATGTGCCGGGAGTTAACAATCATATCGCTGATGCTTTGTCTCGTTCTCAGTGGGATCGATTCCATGGATTAGTCATGGGTGTGGACCTGCGCAGGACAAGCATGCCTGGGGAGCTATGGAGAATAGGCACAACAGGATGCTACGGCTGGTATTAAATTCTTTGGCGCCGTCTACCAGGTGGGCGTATGCAAAGGCTTGGGAGGAGTTTGTGGGCTCCGGGGCGCGGAGACGGGTAAGGCAGGAGGACATGGTTGAAGATGTAGTACAAGTCATTATGGTTTTGATCGCAAAAGGACAGTCCAGGGTTACAATGGGGAAGAAGTTAGCGGCACTGGGGTTTATGGGTGAGTTTCTGTGGGGTTATCCGCCATCTGCGGGGGAGTTGGGGCACAGGATTCTAGAAGGGTGGGCAAAAGAAATGGGAAACAAAGGGCGTGTTAGGCGTCCATTGTCTTTGAGTTTGCTGAAAAGGCTGTTACCGGTTTTGGGAATGATTTGATTCGATGCTCGGGAAGCGCTACTTTTTGGGAAGTTAATGTCGTGTCTGTTTTTTGGGGCCCGACGGGTTTCCGAATTGCTGGGTTTGGCAGGGCGATCGGGCATTCAGTGGTACGAGGTGCGCCCCAGCGCTGAAGGAGTTGCCCTGCTAATTAGGAGTTCTAAGATGGATCAAAAGGGTGTTGGTGCTACGTTTTTTCTTCAACGCTACCCTGATAGATCCATTTGTCCAAGGATCTTGGAGGGTCAGTTGCGGAAGGAGGCAGGGACTAGTGAGGGCGCGGTCTTTCGGCACGCTGATGGGAGGGGAGTGACAGCTTCGCAGTTGTTAGCAGTTCTGCGCAAAGGGTTGGCTTACTTGGGGGTGGATGCCGCGCAATTTGGTACTCATTCCTTTTGGATCGGGGTTGCGACGGAAGCAGGAAACAGAGGGTGGGGTAGAGAGGAGTTGATGGCCTTGGGGAGGTGGAGGTCAGATTGCTTTCAGCGATACATGAGAGGGCAGGGGTTTTGGGCATAGTGGTTTGCAGACTGGTTGGTATGTGTTCTCATTTTCTTTTTTCTTTTCTAGGTGTGGTGCTGGGTCCGGAGGCGGCGTACCTTTCCATTTTGTTGATTAGACACTCCTTTGTAAAATGGGCCCAGAGCCAAGCTCTGAGGACTGTTATTGGAGAGAATTTAGGTTTTGACCCGGCTCGGTACCAGGTCCGATGGTTTGTGAAAGGGGGGATGCGCTGGGGTGAACTTCTGCCTCGCCTGCAAAGTGTGGCTGGGAGGGGGCAGTGCCCTGATTTGTTTTGTATCCATTTAGGGGAGAACGATTTAGTGGCTACAACCAGGCTTAACCTCATGAAAGCCATGAAGAGGGATTTGCAGGTCCTGGTGACTCCGTGGAAGGGATGTCATGTAGTCTTTACAGCCTTTGTCCCGCGTCATGTTTGGAGGGGGGCCAGGAAGCCGGGGGCAGTAGAGAGGGCTAGGCGCAAGCTGAACAAAGAAATGAAGAGTTTTTGTAGTGATCGGGGTATGACATTTTTAGAACACGTGGATTTATGCTTTGAGGATGCAGAATTTTTTAGGGACGACGGCGTGCATCTTTCATTTATGGGGATGTAGCTTTATCTCTTACAGTTGAAGGAACAACTGAAAGCTTTGTTGAAGGAGGCCTAATGGGGGGCAGAAAAAGACAAGGTCTTTTTCTGGTGGTGGTGAGAGCTGCAGGGCAGGTAATAAAAGCTCATGTGGAGGACGGAGATGGCAGGGCAATTCAGGTATTATAGGGGGAAGGAGCATTAGTTGGAGATGGACAGGCAGGAAACTGCTCACTAGCGTACAGGTTCAAAAGAAGTGGGTAGGACGGGAAATAATTAGGTATGCGCGAGGGGTTATTGGAAGGCAGGATGAGATTAGGGAGGGGGAAGGAGGTTGGATAGGTTTGTTCCATGTCTAGTGAGGCTTTAGTTTTGTGAGGCAAAGGCCAAGGTTGGTTAATTGCGGAAGGAGGCAGGGACTAGTGAGGGCGCGGTCTTTCGGCGCGCTGATGGGAGGGGAGTGACAGCTTCGCAGTTGTTAGCAGTTCTGAGCAAAGGGCTGGCTTACTTGGGGGTGGATGCCGCGCAATGTGGTACTCATTCCTTTTGGATCGGGGTTGCGACGGAAGCAGGAAACAGAGGGTGGGGTAGAGAGGAGTTGATGGCCTTGGGGAGGTGGAGGTCAGATTGCTTTTAGCGATACATGAGAGGGCAGGAGTTTTGGGCATAGTGATTTGCAGACTGGTTGGTATGTGTTCTCATTTTCTTTTTTCTTTTCTAGGTGTGGTGCTGGGTCCGGAGGCGGCGTACCTTTCCATTTGGTTGATTGGACACTCCTTTGTAGAATGGGCCCAGTGCCAGGCCCGGAGGACTGTTATTGGAGAGAATTTAGGTTTTGACCAGGCTCGGTACCAGGTCCGATGGTTTGGGAAAGGGGGGGATGTGCTGGGGTGAACTTCTGCCTCGCCTGCAAAGTGCGGCTGGGAGGGGGCAGTGCCCTGATTTGTTTTGTATCCATTTAGGGGAGAACGATTTAGTGGCTACAACCAGGCTTAACCTCATGAAAGCCATGAAGAGGGATTTGCAGGTCCTGGTGACTCAGTGGAAGGTATGTCATGTAGTCTTTACAGCCTTTGTCCCGCGTCGGGTTTGGAGGGGGGCCAGGAAACCGGGGGGCAGTAGAGAGGGCTAGGCGCAAGCTGACCAAAGAAATGAAGAGTTTTTGTAGTGATCGGGGTTTGACATTTTTAGAACACGTGGATTTACGCTTTGAGGATGCAGAATCTTTTAGGGACGACGGCGTGCATCTTTCATTTATGGGGATGTAGCTTTATCTCTTACAGTTGAAGGAACAACTGAAAGCTTTGTTGAAGGAGGCCTAATGGGGGGGGGTTAGAAAAAGACAGGGTCCTTTTCTGGTGGCGGTGAGAGCTGCAGGGCAGGTAATAAAAGCTCATGTGGAGGACGGAGATGGCAGGGCAATTCAGGTATTATAGGGGGAAGGAGCATTAGTTGGAGATGGATAGGCAGGAAACTGCTCACTAGCGGACAGGTTCAAAAGAAGTGGGTAGGATGGGAAAAAATAAGGTAGACGCGAGGGGTTAATGGAAGGCAAGATGAGAGTAGGGAGGGGGAGGGCAAGGTAGGGGTAGGGGAGGGGGAAGGAGGTTGGATAGGTTTGTTCCATATCTAGTGAGGCTTTAGTTTTGTGAGGCAAAGGCCAAGGTTGGTTAATTGTTAGGTGCACCTGTTCCAATAAAGCCTTTTACACACAGAAACAAGTTGTGGTGTTGTTCACTCCTTCCCAATGGGGTCGCGTGGGGAGGAAGAAGAGGAATGAGGAGTTCCCCCCCGGGGTTTATTGGGAAGGGTGGTACGGGCCGCAACGCGGTTGGGCGTCCGGGATGTCCGTTAGCCGTGGGGTGGGGTCCGAATATAGCCGGACATTTTGCGCTCCTGGTCACCATTTTGTGGAAGGTGACCTGGTGTCTGGAGCGCTAGTTAGCAGGGTGCCATTTTTTCCCCTCCCCCCCCCCTTTCTTACAATTTGATAGTTTTGGGCGGTTTTGGATACAGGTCAGCTTGTTGGAGCAGGTGCGTGCTGTAGGGGAAAGGTTGTTGCTTTGGACAGGTGCAGGCAGCGGCAGTGAGAGCTGCAGGGCAGGTAATAAAAGCTCATGTGGAGGACGGAGTTGGCAGGGCAATTCAGGTATATAGGGGGAAGGAGCATTAGTTGGAGATGGACAGGCAGGAAACTGCTCACTAGCCGACAGGTTGAAAAGAAGCGGGTAGGATAGGAAAATACTAAGTAGACGAGAGGGGTTAAGGGAAGGCAGGACGAGAGTAGGGAGGGGGAGGGTGGCGTAGGGGAGGGGGAAGGAGGTTGGATAGGTTTGTTCTATGTCTAGTGAGGCTTTAGTTTTGTGAGGCAAAGGTTGGTTAATTGTTAGGTGCACCTGTTCCAATAAAGCAGCCTTTTACACACTGAAACAAGTCGTGGTGTTGTTCACTCCTTCCCAATTAAATGTTTTGATTGGTAAACTATAAAATAGCCGGGCACACATAGAACTTAAGATAAGAAGATGCAGAATGTAACTCCTCCACCATTCTTCTTGAGTAGTACAGACAATCCTCCTATCAGATGGTTGGATGAAAATCTTTGTGAACTATGCACGAGTATGTGGTACTAAACTGAGTGCAGAATGGAAGTACTCTCTATTGTTACACTGCTGGGTGGTGAGGGTCAAGATGTTTTAGAGATTCTCCCTAATTTGAGTATGGAAGAAGAAATAAAACTGAATGAGTATGAAATATGTATAGAAAAGTTGGACATTATCTTCCCCGTGTCCGTACTATAATGCAGAGATACCATTTTGGTATGAGGGAGCAAGTAGATGCAAAGACTACTGAGGAGTATGTAACTGGTTTAAGGAAACTGTCAGCAACATGCACATTTGGGGTGCAACAGATAAAGACGATTAGGGACCAGCTGGTCCTGAAGTGTAGCAGTAATACAATTAGAGAAGAATTGTGGCTTAAAGACAAACCCCCATTAGAAGAAGTTATACTCCTAGGAAAATGTGTTGAACACCTGTTGAAATGTGTAAAAGAGTTAAACAATGTGAAACATGAAAGTGTGGTAAAAACAAAAGCTGCCTGCAAGATTATGTCCCCCGCCTACCGCCATGGTTTTCGTGGCATGCTTACCACCACGAAAACCATGGCGGTAGGCACTGTCAATGACAGGGAATCCCTTCCCTGTCACTGATAGGGGTCTTCCCTGCGCCCCTCCCCAAGTTGACCCCCCCACACCCCTTTCCTCTCCAGACCCCCCCTTTCATATACGCCCCTCCCTTCACACACGCATACACCACCCATTCCAACATTCATCCACGCATGTATACATCCATTAACACACACATCCACACACACTTACATACATACACGCAGACACGCATTCACACTACTCAACATACACGCACTCACACATCCATACATGCACTCACACATCCATACATGCACACACACACACAAAACACGCTACACACACCCCCATACATGCACGCACACATACACGCACACAACACCCTCCACCCCTCTTCCCTGTCGGAGCACCCGACTTACCTGTAGTCAGGGGGTCCTCCGGCAGGAGATGGGACGGGGCGCTGCTGCCAGCAGCAGCGTCCGCCAGCAGAACACTGCCAGGCTGTATTATTCTCATAATACGGCCGGCGGCAGTCTACTGACGTGGCACTGCTGCTGGCAGCAGCGCCACCTTACCACCGTCTGCCGGCATGGCCACAGCCAGATTTCTGCCATCCTTCTGGCAGAAATCCGGCAGTGGTCATAATCTGGCAGACAGCTGGTAGCCGAGACGGCTGTCTTTTGGCGGCGGTCGCTGCGGCGGGAGGCAGTTTTTACCGCTGGGGTCAAAATGACCCCCATAGTCTTTGGGAAGTGATGTGTCAATTTCTCATTGTTTCTCTGTGAATCTTACCTGTTAATTTATTTCTTTACATTTTTTTATAAGATAGGGTAGTTTGAAAGTATGTTTGTGTACTCATGAATTCAATTAATTTATGCATAAGAATGTTAGGTTTGGACTAAAATACGACACATTTAAATTTCAACTAATTTGTAAAGAACGGAGAAGTGTGGTGTTTTTGTGAGCATGCGTGCGACTTGTCACGAGATGAATATGAAGCTGTGAGATTCTGGAACGTGAAGGAGAGAAAAAGGACAGCTTCTAAAACGACAGCTGTATGAGCGAGGCAGGCTGGCTGTGGTGTGTGAAGAATAAACTCGACTACTTGATCAAAGTGCACACTCATGCCTTATACATCTATTCTACTGAACAAGAGAGGGCCCCTGAAAAGGATCAAATAACGAAGAGGCAGAAACAGGGGAGCAATACCACAAAAATAATCAAAACGGCCAACTAAACATTATAATCTTTGTGTAACTCATTCATAGTAATACAATCTTGAGCCACAATATATACAGTAGCTCATATTGTTTGCATAAATTTTTTTCTACATGTAAATCATTCATTTTTCTGTACAAATATGTGTCGAAAGCTTCACAAATAATAGCTATATTGGCCATAAACAACAACTACACAAAACAAACAGATAATTCTGCACAGACCACCCGACAATCTACTCACACTACAATGTTATTTCCATCACAGTCATACATATACCAGTCATCTTCCATTCGTTCAGCACTGGCAAACTAAAAACACATTGAAAACCATATGACATAAAAAACCAGAAAACATAATGAAATAAAAATTATATTCACACTCAGACTTCTCAATAAAAAAACAATAAACCTGATTATATTAGGCCACAGTTTGCCAATACATTATGCAACTCAATAAATGGCTGTACAGTTACAGAACAAAAAGCTAAAAAAAAAGCCTAGAAGAGAGCAAATGCCAGTAGGTAAGAAATATGAATATGTATGTCTGTATATATATGTATATATATATATATATATATATATATATATATATATATATATTTTTTTTTCTCCAAACGGCCCCTATGTAAATGGCCAGCCCTGTAAATACTTTCTCCACCAAATGACACAGGGTTAAACACGGCACACACAGGAACCTTGTGTTTGAAGAATTTATTCTTCCAATAGAGATGAAAAACCCAAACCACCAACGCGTTTCAACCACCAAAGGTCTTGACCACGGTGAATGAGTGATCCATACACCACTCCATTTATGCTTTCTCCTATTATCTGCCATTATGGGGCATTTTGGGAAATGTAGTTATAAACACTTTTTATCATTATATACATATCACACTGTGACAATCCCAATAAAAAACTTCTTTCCATCCCACAAACCACAATAATAAATCAAAACAAATGTGAATTTTGCAAATGTTAAAACCAAAAGAATATTAACGTTAACTTATGACCTTTTCTTTTTTGCATACAAAAAATCCAACCTTTTCTTTGGATTATAGATGTTTTCTCTGAAGTTTTTTTACGTGTCTCAGGATTTGGAAAAAAAAGGGGGGGGCAGCATCCCATCAACAACAAATTTTGCGTCTAGAGAAAAAAGAGCAAGTAGGAAAAGATATTTACATACATGCATCCTATTCTCAATACAGTGTATTGTCCCCTTTTGGGGTTTAATTTTCTGATTTATACAAATTTGTGCGTAAATTAAAATTAGCCAAATACTTTATGAAAATGAATAATATTAACTCAACAGGACAAATGGAAGAGAATGGTGAACGGAATGTGACAATGGAATCAATGGAAGAGAGATGGAAATCAAATATGATAATTGAGCAAAAATCTGATTTGAAAACGGCCTATGAACTATTGTACAATCTGGAGGATGATATGATGTCAGAAATACAAGTACTTTCGACATTAGGTATCGATTATGAACAACGGGAGAATACAAATTTCAAACCCAGATCCAAATTTTGTCCAGTTTTAGCACCGGGAAATAAGATTGATATGTTTCATGATTTGGTTGTGATGGATTTGGAAAAAATACAATATGATGGAAATAAAAAAGCACAAGAGAATTTAACAAAAGAACAACGAGATGCTTTAAAGGATTTGATGGCAAATCAAGACAGAGGTTGTCATTACGACCCTGGCGGTCAGAGACCGCCAGGGGTAATGTGGCGTTCGTACCGCCAACAGGCTGGCGGTACGGAGGCCCTTATTATGACCGCGGCGGTAGCGCCGCGGTCGCACCACCGGGGCCGGTGGTTTACCGCCGTTTTAGCCCCGGCAGTGATAATCTGCCAGGGCAACGCTGCAAGCAGCGCTGCCCTGGGGATTATGACCCCCCTACCGCCAGCCTGTTTCTGGCGGTTTGCACCGCCAGGAAGAGGCTGGCGGTAAGGGGGGTCCTGGGGCCCCTGGGGGCCCCTGCACAGCCCATGCCACTGGCATGGGCAGTGCAGGGGCCCCCTAACAGGGCCCTGGTCAGCTTTTCACTGTCTGCATAGCAGACAGTGAAAAGCGCGACGGGTGCAAATGCACCCGTCGCACGGCCGCAACACCGCCGGCTCCATTAGGAGCCGGCTCCTATTTTGCAGCCTCATTTCCGCCGGCCCAGCTGGAATGTCATAATGGGGGCCGCGTGAGTGGGGGCCCCCATAGTGATAAAACCGGCAGACAAAGGAGGAAATATTGTGATTTGGGACAAAAGTGATTATTTAGAGGAGGCTTATAAACAACTTGGAGAAGAAACTAATTATCGAAGATTGACAAATAATCCTATGAACATTTTAGTCTTGGAACTAAACAAAAGGTTGGAGAAGTGGTGTGCAGAGGGTTTGGTCAGTAGAGATGAACTAAACTTTATGAGGAATGATAATCCAACGTTGCCTACTTTGTATATTTTACCAAAAATCCATAAGACCTTGGACAAACCTCCAGGAAGACCGATTATCTCTAGTTGTGGTTCATTATATGAGAAAGTATCTGAATGTGTGGATCATTTTGTGGCCCCAATGGTAACATACCTCAACTCATATATTAAACTCAGGTGACTTCATAAGATGTTTGGAAGGTATAACATGGCAGGATAACTATATATTAATCACCATTGATGTTGTGTCTTTATACACCTCAATATCACATGATGCAGGTATGAAAGCAGTGAAACATTTTTTACAACAGAGAAATATTCACTTTTTGAAACATTCGGAAATGTTAGCAGAAATTATAGAAATATGTCTGCATAACAATGTTTTCATTTTGAACCATGACATTTATCAACAAACTTGTGGGACAGCTATGGGAGTGTCATTTTCTCCAAGTTATGCAAACTTAACCATGGGATGGTGGGGAAAATCCATAGCTTGGGGAGAAGAAAACAAATGTTACATGGAACATATCCCAGTTTGGTTGAGGTATATAGATGACCTATTCATAATTTGGAGTGGTACTGAGGACTTGTTTGTAGAGTTCTTTGATAAACTAAATAGTAACGACATAGGACTCCAATTTACATACAAAATGAGTAAGTTCTCTATAGAATTTCTGGATGTTAAGGTGTATATTGAAGACAACTCATTGCAAACAACTTTGTATCGAAAACCAACAGCCACAAATAGTATCCTACATGGCTCAAGTTTCCATCCTAGGTCACTCCTTAAGAGTATTCCGTATGGAGAGTTTATTAGGACAAAAATAATTTGTTCCAATGTAGAGGATATGGAGTTGAAGTATCAGGAAATGGAATTTAGGTTCTTATCCAGAGGATATAAGATCAGAGATATAAAACAAGGAAAACAAAAAGCAAGACAGAAATCTAGAAAGGAAATCTTGGTACAAGCAGGTAATCAGAAGAGAAAAGAACAAGATAATAAGATACGCTTGTTCCTGGATTATTGCAAGGAAAATACACAAATTTTGAACGTTCTGAATAGGCATTGGCACCTGATCAAAAAAGACATAGACATTGGTCACAAAGTAGATGAATGTCCTAATATAACGTACAGGAAAGCACCATCATTAGTGAAAAGTCATTTTGAAATATCATTGACATCTAACTGGCTGTCAGCCTCACAAAAGGGTTTTTTCTGTTGCAATAAATGTAAAGCATGTAGAATTGGTAGCAACAGAAAGAAAATAGAAGATCCTCATGGCAGAGTTTTCACAATTGATGAAAGAATCACATGTGACACTACGTTTGTAGTATGTGATAGAATGTCTCTGTGGCATGAGGAATGTGGGCAGTACTGTTTGTCCCTTGAAAAAATGAATTTTAGAACACATAAGAACAGTTCAAAATGGTGACAGCAATTACGCAATTACCAAACATTTGAGAAATCTTGTGGGAGCAGATTGGCTACACATGCGTTTCTTTGGTATAGCGGTGGTAAAAAAACATGAGAGAGGAGGTGACAGAGTTCTAAAGCTGAGACGCCTAGAATCAAGGCTTATAATCAGACTACGAACTAAGACCCCATATGGGATCAATGGGGATGAAGAGCTTTACTGTCATCTTTAAGTTGTGTTAGAATTACAAATTCATGAAGACATATAATGGTCCGTGTATATTACTTTGTGTGTAACCAGGATTAGCCAATACATGAGTATATAGGTATTGATACACAGTGAGATGAATATGCTTTACATCATATGGAATGCTAAGAGCTGCCCAGAGGAAAAAACTAGATAGGGATAGCGTGTAAAAGAGAAATCCTCCCAGTACTAGTTGAGCAACGAATTATGGGACTTGCCGCTATGAGATTGAACTGAAGAATTACAAACAATAGAAAATTAAACCCCAAAAGGGGACAATACACTGTATTGAGAATAGGATGCATATATGTAAATATCTTTTCCTACTTGCTCTTTTTTCTCTCTTGACGCAAAATTTGTTGTTGATGGGATGCTGCTCCCTCCCCCTTTTTTTCCAAATCCTGAGACACATAAAAAAACTTCAGAGAAAACATCTATAATCCAAAGAAAAGGTTGGATTTTTCGCATGCAAAAAAGAAAAGGTCATTAGTTGACGTTAACATTCTTTTGGTTTTAACATTTGCAAAATTCACATTTGTTTTGATTTATTATTGTGGTATGTGGGATGGAAAGAAGTTTTTTATTGGGATTGTCACAGTGTGATATGTATATAATGATAAAAAGTGTTTATAACTACATTTCCCAAAATGCCCCATAATGGCAGATAATAGGAGAAAGTATAAATGGAGTGGTAAATGGATCACTCATTCACCGTGATCAAGACCTTTGGTGGTTGAAACGCATTGGTGGAGTTGGGTTTTTCATCTCTATTGGAAGAATAAATTCTTTAAACACAAGGTTCCTGTGTGTGCCGTGTTTGACCCTGTGTCATTTGGTGGAGAAAATATATATATATATATATATATATATATAAATATGTGTGTATATATATGTATATATATATATATCTATATGTATATATATATATGTATGTATATATATATATGTATGTATATGCGTGTATGTATATATGTGTGTATGTATATATGTGTGTATGTATATGTGTGTATATACATATATGTGTGTGTATATATATATGTGTGTGTGTATATATATGTGTGTGTGTGTATGTATATATATATGTGTATATATATGTATATACGTATGTATATATATGTATCTATGTATGTATATATGTATGTATATATATATGTATGTATATATGTATATATATATATGTATGTATATATTTATATATATGAATGTATATATGTATGTATATGTATGTATGTATGTATGTATGTATATATGTGTGTATGTATATGTGTGTATATACATATATGTGTGTGTATATATATATGTGTGTGTGTGTGTGTATATATATGTGTGTGTGTGTATGTATATATATATGTGTATATATATGTATATACATATGTATGTATATATATATGTATCTATGTATGTATATATGTATGTATATATATGTATGTATATATGTATATATATATATGTATGTATATATATGTATATATATGAATGTATATATGTATGTATATGTATGTATGTATATATATATGTATGTATATATATGTATGTACATATATGTGTGTATATATATGTATATGTATGTATGTATATATGTGTATGTATGTATATATGTATATGTATGTATATGTATATGTATGTATATGTATATATATATATATATGTATATATATGTATATATATGTGTATATATGTATGTATATATGTATATAGGTATATATATATATATACATATATATATATATATATATATATATATATATATATATATATATATATATATATGGAAATATGTATATATATATATGTATATATATGTATATGTATATATGTATATATATATATATATATATATATATATATATATATGTATATATATGTAGATGTATGTATTATTATTATTTCCGGACTCTCAAATACTTGATAAGTCCTTTTGAGGTCATCAAACGTAACGGTAGTGCAAATTTAAAAGTCGACCCAGGACCTGCACAGGACGCTATATCTTACTATTCATCTCAGTGATACGGCAAGGAGAATTGGGTATTTACCCAGGGGTCTACAAGGAGTTTTTGATATTTAACTGTGCTTAATATTTTCCGTGTTTTTTTTATTGGACTGGTGTATACAAAATAATATATTTTTTGAAGCTATTTTGATATATAATTTTTCTGTGTGGTGGAGTTTGTTCTAAACACCAACAGCACCTTAGGGAACATGGAGGACAACATTGATAGTGAGAGGAAGGCGGCAGCCCAGATACTATTTGTCAAAATTTCCATGACAGGAAAAAGTTTTGGAAGTGATGCAGATCACAATAGTGATTTAAATGCATCATTACACAAATTGGAGAAACTTTGTAAACAAGAAATATCGAAGTGGTGGGAAGCCACTTCTCTGCAGAACTATATTGATCAAAAAATGATTCCGAGATGGCTAAGGATTTTTATAACACCAACATATGAATCTCCGAACCCTGAGATGTTAAAAGAATGGGCAGAGAATTCGGCAAGTAGTTCAAGACACATGTTGGAAATTCTAATTAAATATGCATGGCGTGACAGCGAGTCCTTATTATTAGAAATTAAAAAAATAAAAGATGGACTTGAATCCAGACCAGAAAGGGAAAAAGAGACTATTTCAAAATTCTTGGAAACAATGAAAATATGATAAAAAAAAGTATGAGGATGACATAAAGATCAAAAAACAGCAAAAGTTGCATAGAGATATAGGGGATTATGAAAGTGGAAGGATCTTGACATTTAGTAGAAAGTATGACCATTTGTACAAACCAGGAACAAGTTACTCTACGTCTGTGAGCCAGCCTTCCATCTCAGAGAGTGATTCAGGTAGTGCGAGAGAGACTAATTCTGCAAGTTCAATGGATAGTGATATATCAAATATCAAAACCATCAGCAAGCCGGCTACTTTTTTAGACGAGTATCGCCTGTTACGACTTGGCAGGCAAATTCCTTACAATAAGAAATGAGAATCACACAATCACAGGGGCCGGCCAACGGACAGAAGAGGAAGAAGAGTCGGAGTAAGAAGAGGAGAGAAAGACTTAGAAATCGCAACAAGAATAGATCAAAATCTGGAGCAAGTGGGAAAACTTGTAAGAAGCTCCACTGCACAGATATAATGGATATTGAAATGGTGAATAAGACTATTATTAACTTATCAGATTGTAGACTAACAGACAATGACAAAATGACTCTATCTTTGGGGCTTTCTTTTTGTCCGATTGAACGTTTTAACCATGCAGAAACTCGTATTGATTTATTTAAATTTATCAGAAAATTGAAACTAAAAAAGTGGTTTAAATTGAAAACTTTTAACAATAATTGTTTGGAGTGTCCCAGTACTCATGATGGTGAACAGGTGCTGTCCATTAGTGACGTTGATACTTTGATAACCCTTCATGAGTTAGAGAGTGAACAATCTATGCCAGCAGAAATTGAACAAACTATATCAGATATTGGATAACATGGGCATTACTTATTTATTTATTTATTTATTTATTGGATTTATATAGCGCACAGCTACCCGGAGGTTTCCCGGCGCCGAGACAATGCAAGACAAAAGGCAGGGTCAGGAGATCAACTTGGGCGATTACTGGTTAAAAAGCCATGTCTTAAGCTCCTTACGAAATCTAATGAACACCCTTTCGTGCCGTAAGTGAAGAGGAAGAGAGTTCCAAAGAGAGGGAGCTAGGAAGGCAAAAGAACGTCCCCCCATTTTGACACATCTGAATCTGGGCACCTGGAATTTGTGTTGATTACTTATGACCTTACAGTTACGTCAGGTTTTAAACCAAAATCCACCTTTTTTCCTAATATGAACCATGACAATATTGACACTTTTTATGATATGGTTGTCTGTGATTTGACACGATTTTGTCATCGAACATGGTTCAAACCTAGAAATAGTCAGAACCTCTCATATGAGCAAAACATTACTATTTAATCATTGGCAGAAGACAATAACATCATTATCTGTCCATTAGACAAGGGAGGTAATATAGTCCTTATGGAAAAACAGAGATACATTGATGAGGTTATGCGACAATTGGGTGATACACAGTTTTATATGCCTGTATCCAAAGATACATATATGAGTAGTATCACAGGAATTTGGCAACTTTTGGCGGAATGGAAAGATAGAGGTCTGTTAATATGGGAAGAATTTTGTTTTTTGAAAAAAGATTTTCCTAAGTTACCTGTATTGTATATTCTTCCCAAGATCCACAAAAACAGGGACAACCCTCCGGGAAGACCAATAGTTTCCTCCTGCGCCAGTGCATTGGAAAATGTTTCTAAATATGTTGACTTTTTCTAGAGAGATTTCGTTATGAATTTACCATCTTATGTCCATGACACCAAAGACTTTGGGCAAATTAGAAGGTATTATTTGGGAAGATGATTTCTTATTGATAACGTTAGATGTCAACGCCCTTTGCACCATTATTGATCATGAGAAAGGTATACTTGCATGTAGACATTTTTTGCACACCAGATCACTGTCATATCTGGCACACACTGATATGATTGTGGAAATGATAAGGTATTGCCTCACTAATAACATTTTTCTTTTCTATGGTGTGCTCTACAAACAGATTCTCAGGACTGCCATGGGAACTTGCTTTGCTCCTAGTTTTGCTTGTTTGTTCCTGGGTTGGTGGGAAGAAGACATTTTTAAAAACGAGGAGAGATACCCGGAAACACAGCAAGCCATTTTGTGGCTTAGATATATTGATGACTTGTTCATAATATGGAAGGGAACGGAGGAAGAAGCTATACGGTTCATTGCTAAACTTAATGATAATGATCTTAATGTTAGGTTAACCTATAGCATAAGTCACTCTTCTATTGATTTTCTGGATATAAAAATCATTATTCAAGATAATATGATTAGAACAGAACTTTGTTGCAAAACTACAGCAGGAAACAGTTTATTGCATGCTAATAGTGGGCATCCTGAGAACCTTAAGTGGAGTATCCCGTATGGTGACCTCTTAAGAGCTAAAAGAATTAGCAATACTGATGAGGCTTTTGAGAGAGAACAAGGAGAGATGATTGAAAGATTCAGGGAGAGAGGTTACCCGGATTGGGTGATTAGGAAAGCTTCAGAAAAAATTAAGAGAATAGAAAGAACACAGACTCTTTTTGACAATACTATTAAGACAGAGAAAGAAAGCAATGATGACATCAGATTGATTCTAACTTACA
This sequence comes from Pleurodeles waltl, assembly GCF_031143425.1. NCBI lineage: Eukaryota > Metazoa > Chordata > Amphibia > Caudata > Salamandridae > Pleurodeles > Pleurodeles waltl. Next base: position 439,930,975 of record NC_090444.1, on the reverse strand, counting down.
ATGAGGATACAGCACAAATCAGGAAAATAATAAAAAAAAATTGGAAGATTTTAAAATGTGATTCCTCGATTGGTAATATTATTAAACGGCCTCAGATCACTTACAGAAGGGGACGTAATTTCTATGATATTTTGAGATCTAATGATGTTACTTAAATTTCTCATATAAAAGAACACAACTTGCAGGGATTCTTTCCGTGTGGACTGCCGTAACAGTGTGATACGCAAAGAGTACCCTACTTGTAAACCTGGGGAAATGAGACAGATCAAACAATTTTTGACTTGTAGTACTTCATTCACTATTTATATTTTGGAATGTCCATGCCATCAATTGTATATTGGCAGTACTAAGCATATTGTTAAGAAGTGTATTCTTGAACATATGCGTGCTATAACATTGAAGGATCCTCATTATCCTGTAGCTAGACACTTTGAGGACAAACACAATTCTGATAACTCTTTATTGACTTACTTTGGGATTGAACATGTGTCACCACATCATAGGGGTGGCAATAGAGAATTGATCCTACGTAAGAAAGAATCCAAATACATTCTGGACTTGGAAACCAAGATACCGAAGCGTCTAAATACTGGGGAGGAACTTAACACGCATCTATTTGAGAATTAAATGCTGAGACAGGATGTTGTGCTATGCAGAGAATGTATATAGAGTTTTTATAAATGAAATCTTGTGTCTGTATTTTGAAAATAGGAATAATTTTTGTAATATATTTATTTTAATTTGATTATGTCTTTACAGAGGAAATGAGGCTGGATGGACCATAGTTGGATTCTTAAAAATCTGCCTATCCTTCCTCACACGTGATTTACAGGGTGGTGGACATTGAGATAAGAATCTTTTTCTATATCTTTTGTATATATTGTGTTTCCTTATAGTGTGTAGATATAATTGTGGTGTTCTTAAAAAACGTAAAAACATTTTAACTAAAAATTTAACTAAAAATGTTTTTGTTATTTTAATTTTTTGGTTAATTTTGGGATAATTGAATGAACTTTTGATAAGAATTGTATAGTTATATTTATATTAATATCTATTTATACAATTCCTGCACTGTTTTTTATTTGGTAATAAGGAGAAGGAAGAGAGGGTTAGATAAGTTTGGATAATGGAGACAGTGGCTTAGGAAAAATGGCAAAAGTGAATTATAGTATTATATAATTTTATTCATCATTTAAAGAAGCCATTTTTGTATCCTAGTCCTAATTCTATTTCTATTATTTATGTTCCCTTCTTCGAATTACATTTTGTTATCCAGAATGATAAATTGGTTCATTGCATTAGTATTAATAAGGTGTGGTGTAGGAATAAGAATATGTATTATGAATTAATGTTCTCTGAGATTTAGTTTCTTTAATTGTAGATTTGGTTTTGTTACAGCAGTCCTATTTTTATGTTTTTGTTGTTATACTACTTAAACAGTGTGGATTGGTTGTATTTTGCACGTGATCAAGGCTGTTAGACAGCTGAAACGTGTTGTGTTTAATAAATATTGGTGATTCCTTGGATTCCTGAGAGCGCGTTATCTATTGAACTTTGTTTGGATTTGGATATATGTATATATATGTATATATATATATATATATATATGTATGTGAATATATATATATGTATGGATATATGTGTATATATATGTATGTATATATGTGTGTATATATATATATGTGTATGTATATATATATGTGTATATATATATATATATATATATATATATATATGTGTATATGTATGTATGTATATATGTATATCAAGGCTGATTATAAAATGTAATACAATGGAACCCACAGGAATGAATAAGGATGAAGAATTATCTGTACATCTGTATTAACTGGTCGTGAAACTAACATTAGTTTTTTGGCACAGTATTTGTAATTTGTTTTGAAATTATCACATGATTCATGTATGGTTATGATATTATTAATGTTTCCCCATTTCTATTTTCCTTGGCAGGAGATCAGATTGATCAAATAAAAAAGCAAAAGAGCTATTATATTGATACAATTAAAGGATTATTTGAACTGTATAATTAGGAGGAAGACCAATTATACTACAAGAGGTATGATCATTTAAGTAATACATTAAGGAGTTGATGTAATTTAGAATAATTTGTTCATTTGAAAATGTATAAAAAGTAAATTGATTATAATTATTATAGAAAGTGAAGGTATATATAAAATAATGTGTTTAAAAGAAAATGGTGGATTAGGTGTGGAAAATGAGGTTGTATCCTTAGTAGTTAAAATATATTTTAAGATGCATGTACGAAATGTAGTCCGTTTTTTATGTTGATGTTCATGGTATTATTTAAAATGGAAAGGGAAATGGGGCTGAGAATATCTCTGTGAGCAAGGGAGCTTTGTCTCCTGAAACACGTTAGAGATCTGTTTTTGCCGTTTTTGTCTGTTCTGCCTGATTAAACTTATTTTGGATTGTGACACAAGTGGCTGTGGCACTGTCTTCTTGAAGAAGTATTTTTGTTGAATATGTATACATGTATGTATATATGTGTATATATGTATGTATATATATGTATGTATATATGTATGTATATATGTATATATATGTATGTATATATATATGTATGTATATATGTATGTGTATATATACATATGTATGTGTATATATATGGCAGAAGAGTATTCATTTCCTAAGACATTCTGAAATGCTATTGGAAATTATAGAATTATGTCTCAACAACAATATTTTTCTGTTTAACCATCAGATCTACAAACAGATTTGCGGGACAGCGATGGGAGTGTCCTTTTCTCCAAGCTATGCGGATCTCACAATGGGGTGGTGGGAGAGATGCATAGCTTGGAGCCAAGAGAATGATAGATACATGGACAAAGTGATCATGTGGCTACGATATATAGATGATTTGTTCCTAATCTGGCAGGGAACCATGGAAGAATTTGAGGAATTCTTTAATATATTGAGCAAAAATGATGTTGGATTACATTTTACACATAAGATTAGTGATAGCTCTGTTGAATTCCTAGATGTATTAGTGTACATTGTAGATGGAGAATTACAGACCACATTACATAGGAAGCCCACAGCAACTAACAGTATCCTACATGGAACTTATTTTCACCCAAGGTCATTAATCAAAAGCATTCCTTATGGAGAGTTTATTTGTATCAAAAGAAACTGCTCAAATGAACCAGATATGAATGTTAAATTTGATGAGACCAAACAGAATTTTTTGAATAGGGGATATACACTGAAATGTATCAAACAGGGAGAGATGAAGGCAAGGAATAAGACTCGAGCACAGGTAATGATGAAGAACAGAAATGGACCAGATGAATCAATGTTGGAAAAGAATGAGATTAGACTAATTTTAGATTATAGTAAAGAGAACCAACAAATTGTGAAAATATTGAATAAATACTGGCATTTGATCCAAAAAGATAATGATATTGGACAAAGAGTGGGCATCCACCCCTCAATCACGTATCAGAAAGCACCATCTTTGAAAGACATGTTAGTTAAAAGTCATCTAGAGATACCAAAATCTCCAAATTGGCTATCAGAAGGCAGTAAGGGTTTCTTTTGCTGCAGGAAATGTAAAGCATGCAAAATCGTATGCAACAAAAAGTTTGTAACAGATTTTAGAGGAAGAGAAATAGAGATTAGAGACAGAATTACATGCGGAACATCTTTTGTGGTATATGTGTTGGAAGGTCGATGTGGTCTTAGGTACTTTGGCAGCACAACATGCCCTTTGAAAAAGCGCATTTTGGAACACATAAGGGCGGTGCGAAATGAGGACATTACGTATGCAATGACTAAACACTTAAAAACTCACCCAGCATTTGATTGGCTGTCCATGACGTATTATGGTGTTGCAACAATGCAAAAGCATGAATGGGGTGGCGACAGGGTTCAGAGATTACGCCGTTTGGAGTTGAGATATATCATTAGGTTGAAGACTAAGATGCCATATGGGATTTATAATGACGAGGAACTATATTGCCATCTCTAAGCTTGGTTGAAAAGTATGGACTAGCTCTCATTACCAACAAAAAATCAATGAAGCATATTAAGTGAAATAAGTTAAATTGCTGTAATCATAAATAATAGGGAGGTTGATCCCCACAGTCAACTGAGGGAACATAAGTTGTAAATTTGAATAATGGTAACGGATATTGCGGAGTTGGAAATATAAACATTGTAAATAGTGCAATATATCAACAAATTCTAATGATAAGTAGAGTAGCTGTGGTTATGTTTGTTGTTTAGTGTTTTATTATCCTGTATGTGCACTAGGCTGGTCAATTGTCACTATTTTTCAGTCCTTTTTTTTTTTTTTGGTATTAGTAGTACACAGTGTGGTGTCAAAAAGGGCATGGTGGTGCAGTTGGAATCAGTATACACTATAAAGACTACATATCCCAGAATGCCACATAAGGGCATGGCTTAGAGGAATAGTATAAATAGTGCTGGTAATGGACTGGCTAATCACCGTCATCAAGACAGAGAAGGTCGAAACGCGTTGGTTTCAGTTTGTTTGAGGTCCTGTTATGGAATAAAAGAATTCTGATTTAATCCTGTGAGTGCCGCATTCCTGACTTAATTGTCAACTTGGTGTGAAGAATATTGATGGGAGTTGGTCCCCCCCGTTGCAGGCACCGACTTGAGGTGAGCGCGTCTGTTTGAACCTGTTGGAGCTAATATATATATATATATATATATATATATATATATATATATATATATATATATATATATATGTATATATATGTGTATGTATATATGTGTATACATATATATGTATATATATGTATATGTATCTATATATGTATATATGTATATATATGTATGTATATGTATGTATATATATATGTAAGCAATGAAGACACTTGTAAAGGCCATTTACAGGAGCTTGTTAGATTATTTAAAAAGCGAGGTTATCCTCTGAATATCATTCTGCAACAAATTGACAAGTCTTTGCAGTTACCCAGGGAAGCACTTATTTGGAATAACAACAGAAGAAACAAAAGTGACAGAATCCCTTTTGTGGTTGACTATCATCCATCAGCTCCCAACTACAGAAATATAATACAAACAACTTTTCCCTTACTATCTACTTGTGAAAAATTGCAAAAACTTTTTCCAAAACCGCCAGTCATTGCTTACAGCAGAGCTCCCAATTTACGATCACTTATTGTGAGAGCTGAACTTAAGCAAGCTGTAACAAATGCAGGAGTTCATTGCTGTGATTCCAAAAGGTGCATCACATGTGAATACCTTTTACAAACATCATCAGTAACTAGCTCTGTTACAAAAAGGACCTATGGAATAAGACAGCATCTTACATGTCGCTCTACATGCATTATTTATGTGATTCAGTGCCAACGTCAAAGCTGTAAAAAACAATATGTAGGTCAAACTGTGAATGACCTCCGTACATGATTCAGGAACCACAAATCGGCAATAATTAACAAGAAACTTGACCAGCCTGTAGACAACCATTTTAACCTTGTGGACCATTTACTATCAGATTTGAAGATTTTCCCTGTGGAACAGGTTTTAAAGGAAGAACTACTGGACATCAGAGAAAATTTCTGGATGTACCGTTTAAAATCACTGCATCCAGATGGACTGAACATCACTGACAATACCACTTGATTTCTGCATATCTGAAGAGTTCTCAGGACTGCATCGATTCCACATTCCAATTGGAATCTTCACTCATGATGCTTTTTGAAAATCCACCAGTGCCAGCTGTGCAGCCACTGAGCAAACAATCTTGTACTACCTGAGGAAGGCGGAAGCTGAAACGTTGTAGTAGAAATATATTTTTGTTCTTTAGTGAGATCATCTGTTTGAGTCACTTCTTTCTTGGATATTACATTTTCTTGTGGCTCATTGTATCCTTTGGGATCCAGATTTTTGCCCTGGCTGGCTGTAGTTTTCTTGTGATCCTGCATCTTCCTATGTATGTATATATATGTATATATATATATATATATATATATACATATATATATATATATATATATATATATATATATATATATATATATATATATATATGTATATATGCATGTATATATCAAAACCAAGGCCCTTTCAGGGTTAGAGTGACGCATAAATTATGCAAAAAACAAAGGAGATCTCTGGGAAGTTCCCAATTTAAGTGGAGAGCTGCTCTAGTAAGGAGCACCCTGCAACACCAGTGACACTCTAGATTTGCTCACCTCAAATGTCTGCTTATCTAGCAAAGTCTTTAAGCATAGGATTAACATAGTGCTATCCTCGCCGAGCTAGATAGTGACAAAGTCTTTTGCCATTTGTACAGCAAAATCTTTAAGCATAGGATTGACACAGTGTCATCCTCGCCGAGCTGTAAAATGACAAAAGCCATTTACCACTCCAGGCACAGTATTACAGCTTTGGACTGGTCAAATACCATCCAAGCCAGCCTGGAATGAGTAAAGCAACCCCTGACACGTGTTTCGCTCTCATTAGAGCTCTTCAGAGGGGTACAGCTTTGTCCAGACACAAGGGAGCACCCAGTATAAGTCAAACCAAGGCCCTTTCAGGGTTAGAGTGACACATAAATTATGCAAAAAACAAAGGAGATCTCTGGGAAGTTCCCAATTTTAGGTGGAGAGCTGCTCTAGTAAGGAGCACTCTGCAACACCAGCGACACTCTAGATTTGCTCACCTCATATATCTGCTTATCTAGCAAAGTTTTTAAGCATAGGATCAGCACAGTGCTATCCTCGCCGAGCTAGATAGTGACAAAGTATTTTGCCATTTGTACAGCAAAATCTTTAAGCATAGGATTGACACAGTGTCATCCTCGCCGAGCTGTAAAATGACAAAAGCCATTTACCATGGGTTGAAATTATAGAAATAATAGAATGTTATTATAAGATTATTAGGTAATATTGGAGATTTAATATTATATTTATGTTGAACGGTTATTATTTTTGGCCAAATCACATTACATTCTGACTATATATGTTTAGTTTCTTTTAGTTCCCCTTTTTTCTCTCTTTTCTCTCTTTTTTTCTGTCTTCTTTTTTTGGTATTAAGTGGTATGAACGAATTGAAGGATGTTTAAAAGTAATTTCCTATGTTTATTAGTGTGTGGACTATGGGGGTCATTCTGACCCTGGCGGTCATCGACCGCCAGGGTCGACGACCACGGAAGCACCGCCAACAGGCTGGCGGTGCTTCCTTTGCTATTCCGACCGCGGCTGTAAAGCCGCGGTCGCCCAGCCGGGTCCGGCGGTTTCCCGCCGGATTTCCCCCGGCTGGGCGCCGCCATGGGGATTCCGACCCCCTTCCCGCCAGCCTGTTTCTGGCGGTTTTCACCGCCAGAAACAGGATGGCGGGAACGGGTGTCGTGGGGCCCCTGGGGGCCCCTGCACTGCCCATGCCACTGGCATGGGCAGTGCAGGGGCCCCCTAACAGGGCCCCAGCAGGATTTTCACTGTCTGCTTTGCAGACAGTGAAAATCGCGACGGGTGCAACTGCACCCGTCGCACCCCTGCAACACCGCCGGCTCCATTCGGAGCCGGCTTCAATGTTGCAGGGCATTTCCCGCTGGGCCGGCGGGCGCTCTTTTGGCGGTCGCCCGCCGGCCCAGCGGGAAAGTCGAAATGGCCCCCACGGTCTTTCGACGGGGGAAGTTTGGCGGGCGGCAACTGCCGCCCACCAAACTCAGAATGACCCCCTATGTCTGTTTAAAGAGAGTGGAGCACTGTAGTGTTTATGGGCTGTGAAGATCGTTTGATTGAAAAGCATCGCCATTAAATCTATTTTTGCATCTAAGAACTTTGGAGTGCAGTCTTTTTTTATGCCGAGGAGGAATGACATACTTTCAGAGTTACAAATATATATATATCTACATATATATCTATATATATATATATATATATATATATATATATATATATATATATATATATATATATATATATATATACACACACACACACACACACACCCCACACACTCACGCACACTTAACGGCTTATGCTTACATTCTTGTTGTAAAGTGTAAATGCAAGCGTGGTAAAGCTATATGGGTAGTAAAATATTTTTTTTAAAGTTAGCGTGTGGTAGTGCGTTGTAATAACTGTGTTGTAATTGCTGTTTCTCATTTAGGCTGTGTGTAATGGTCCATAAAACTTCTCTGTAGCCATGTTATGTCAGAGCAGACCTGGTTATTGGCATACAGATTTTCTAGTGGGGTCTTGTCCCTGCCAGCTGAAAAGCTACCTTCCTGACAAATTTGGTGTAATTCCATCAAGCAGTCCAGGCAGTTGTTGTGTCTAACATCTCTATAGGAATTAAAATGGGAAACACACTGTTTTTGCCCCCTCTTTTTCTCGGCCCCCATTTGACGGATCACCCTGAAACTTCCCATGTACAACTACATTCTCAGGAACACTTTTTTGGGAAAACTTCATGAAGATTCATCATACAGCAGCAAAGATATAGGCAAGTCAAAAAAACTTTTTCTATGGAAACATGGTCCTAACTATAACTACCTACTAGCGCCCGCCAGTAGGTTTTGTGTGTGTGTGTGTATATACTGGGTGCTCCCTTGTGTCTGGACAAAGCTGTACCCCTCTGAAGAGCTCTAATGAGAGCGAAACACGTGTCAGGGGTTGCTTTACTCATTCCAGGTTGGCTTGGATGGTATTTGACCAGTCCAAAGCTGTAATACTGTGCCTGGAGTGGTAAATGGCTTTTGTCATTTTACAGCTCGGCAAGGATGACACTATGTCAATTCTATGCTTAAAGATTTTGCTGTACAAATGGCAAAAGACTTTGTCACTATCTAGCTCGGCGAGGATAGCACTGTGCTAATCCTATGCTTAAAGACTTTGCTAGATAAGCAGACATTTGAGGTGAGCAAATCTAGAGTGTCGCTGGTGTTGCAGGGTGCTCCTTACTAGAGCAGCTCTCCACCTAAAATTGGGAACTTCCCAGAGTTCTCCTTTGTTTTTTGCACACCCACATATATATACATACACACACACAAATACGTAAAGGTAGTGCATGGTGATAACCGTGTTGTAATCGCTATTTCCCGTTTAGGTTGCATGTAACGGTCCAAATAAGCTCTCTGTAGCCATGTTATGTCCGAGCAGACCTGGTTATTGGCATACAGATTTTCTAGTAGGGTTTTGGCCCTGCCACTGATCAGATTGCCCTTTGGGAGCATACCCAGTGCAGAAGATGCGTTATACCGAGGTAAACCACCCTGATCAGGCCTTGCTCAGCTGTGAGCTCCTCATTGTGAAATGTTGTACCTCCTGCAAACAAGTCACCCAGGAGTGGAGGATTATGATCATTCCAAGACCCATTTCTAGGGTCTGTAAGTCCCAGAGGGACTCTGGATTTTGTATGATTTATTTCCTGAGCATGGTGAATGATATTGAGCCCATTTCTGTGTTACTTGTTGCCAATATTGTAGTAGGATTACCGAAAAAGGGAATAAAGTGGGTGTTGAGCCTAGTACTACTAGGGGCAGCCAGAGCAGCATCATAAGACCATCAGAGGAGAATCTTTGTTCTATGTGAACCCGTCCCTTGTTTTCACTGTTGTAGTTCCAGTCCAGTGAGGGACGGATCTTGGCTTCCTGGACATAGGTCTGAATGTTGCGAAATCCCATGCCCATTCATGGTGGGTTTCAATAATTTGGCCCGTGGCATATGTGGTGCTCAATTTCTCCATACAAAATAGAACAGGTTTTTTTTTCCGGACATAATCTATGACAGAGTTATGTATTCTGAAAGGAAGGGTTTGGAGGACATAGAGGAGGTGAAGCAAGAAGTTCATTTTAGTGCTCGTAAATCAACACAGCCAGGCTGTTTCTAGTTTTCCCCATCTGTATGAGGATTGAAAAGTGCTTGTAATGCGTGTGGTATGTTGACCCTGTGAAGATGGGATGATTATGTGGGGGGGGGGTAACTGTCTAAGTATTTGATTGGTCCTAGTGCCCATGTGAAACCATTGTATTGTAGGGCCACTTGAACCTCCCCCTGTTCACCCACGAGCCCATCCCGCTCGATTTGTTCAATTTTATTTTAAAATCAGAGGGGGCTGCAGTGAGTTGCAACTCTCTCTTGAGTGCCGGAAGAGATGTGGCGGGATTGGACAGGAAGCAATGTAGATCATCCCCGTATAATGCTGTTTTAAATTCCTGATTTTCCACTTTTGTCACTCTGATTGAGAATTTGTTTTGAATTCCTTGGATCGGGCTGCATCAGTAAGGTAAACATCAATGATGAGCGGGGGCATCCTTGGCGTGTGTCCCAGGAGAGGGGGATAGTGGGTTAAGGTTCACCATTCACCTTGATTCTTTTTGTGGGGCATTTATAATTAGCTAAAAAACAACCTTTCATCTTGGGACTGATCTGTGTTCTCCTCTAGTATTTTGATTATGAATGACCAGTTCACCCTGTTGAAGGCCTTCTCTGTGTTTAGCAAGAGAAGCAGCATTGTAGATTTGTGCATTCTGACAACTCTATTAGAGTGACCACCAGTCTTGTCTTGTCTCAAGCTTTTTATGAAACTACATTGCTGGGGGGAGATCAGTTTGGGCCAAATAATATGTAGCCTATTTACTGTGATAGATGCAAAGATTTTTACATCTGTGTTCAGTAAGGCAATGTGCCTGTATGATGAGCAGGCCAACGATTCCCTCTTGTGTTTCAATAACAGCATGAGCTGTGACTGTAGCATAGAATCCGTTACCTTTCCCGTAGTGAGAATGTGGTTAAAGACCTTTGTTGGAGGCACTTTATAGAATGAGGCTGGGAAGCCATCTGGCCTTGGTGCTCTTCATCCAGGAAACTTTGTCATGGCCTCTCATAGCTCCTCATTCATTCTGTCCTCTTCTAGGTGCGAGCATTCTGTCCTAGATAGTAGGAAGTGAAGTGTTTCAGATAAGTGTCTTGTGCCTCTGACTGAAGGCCCAATTCAGTGAAAAGGGCTATATAGGTGCTAATGAAGGTGGTCAGGTTATCTTGCATGTCTGTTTATGGCCCTGTCACTACCCCTGATTCCCGGGATAACATTTCTTGTTCGTAGCTGTTTTAGTTTATATGCTAGTAGTCTGTCAGCCTTGTCACTTTCCTCATAATAGGCCTGCTTGATGTAGAGTAGTTTTTTGCCACTTCTCGCATAACCATTTGTGCTAATTCGCCCCCTGCTTTACGTAGTGCTCTATGTGTCCTTGGTGAGATATCCTCCTTGTGCAGTGCCTGCAAGCATTATAGTTCTGACTCTAGATCCTGTTTCTTCTGTTTCCCTAATCATCCAAATAAGGATCTGTGGGATATAGGCTTTCCCCATTAGACAGCAATTCCTGCCTATCATTTTCCTGGAAGTAATATGATAGGGCTTCTCAGATTCTTTCCCTTAGCACAGGGTGTCATAAGGCCACTTCATTTACTATCCATTGTGCGTTTGCACTGGTAACGGGTTGAAAGCTTTCTTGACTACTGCATGGTTCTGTAATATCTTAAGGTCTGTATTAGACGAGGTGAGTAATGGTATAATGCCTCTTGACACTAGATAAATATCTAGACAGGAAATGATCTATGCACATGGGAATAAAAGGTAAAGTCTGTATCCTCCTGGTATTGATGACACCATATGTCCACCAGGTCTAGAACATAATTCCAAATCACAGAGCTTGTATGGTTATCTACAGGTAACCTGGTCTTGTTAAAGCGCCAAGGAAAGTTGAAACCAACACAAAGTGGGCCTTTTCAAATATGCAAAACAATCTATCCGGTGGATGTAAAACTAAATTTACCATCTTTTTGAAGATATAGGGGGTTATTCCAACTTTGGAGGAGGTGGTAATCCGTCCCAAATGTGACGGATTTACCACCAGCCGTATTACGAGTTCCATAGGATATAATGGACTCGTAATACGGCTGGTGGTCTATCCGTCACTTTACCGTCACTTTTGGGACGGATTACCACTTCCTCCAAAGTTGGAATAACCCCCACAATCTGTGTTTCATGTTTTCTGTTTAAAAGCCATACAACCAAATACCAGAAATCTACCACCACCTACACTTAATCAAGGTCAAGAAATCATATGAAGTCCAATGTATTTGTGATTCATGAAGTTATAGACCAAAACTCCACTACTGGAACGGTTATGCCCCTAAGGATCACACTTAGGAAAATAAGTCAAAGATTCCTCCACCACGTCTATTACGATCCTTTCATAAACGCTTCCACTAAAACCAGGACCAATAAAGTCGTACCTGGAAGGGGTGGAGGTGGGGGAGGTTATCTCAGGAGTAATTAGATCTTGACTTGAAATAGTAGGCACATGACTTGTCTTAACATTTCAGTCAGGGATGGCTTCTTCATACATTCCTCGGGTTCACACAGGTAATGGCACCTGGAAGATAATGCTGTTTTCCTCCTGCAGATGCAGTTTGGATCTGCAGATGCACCAAGCAGCACTATTTCACTCTTTGCACGTGGAGAGTTCTATACTTGCTTTTGAGCATGTTCCCCAGCAGTGATTAATTAAACCTAATACAAATCCTATAAAATTAACTCTGCTTTGTCCCTGACACTTCAACTGCGTTCTCAGCATTCCTGAAGCTAGAGAAGATTGTTTTTTAGATTTTCCCTGCTCCAGTTCTGCTTCTATATATTTCTAGTTGTTCATCATTAGTTTTCTTTTAAGTTTCCCTGACCACTGAGTCTTCCTTCCGGTTCCTTTCTGCTACATACCTCTCAGTATTTCCAGTCTCCTGTAATGTTTAAGCTCTTACCTCATTCTACAAAGTCTGGAGGGGCTTGTTGACTTTGTTAGCTATGCTGTTTCATATGAAGACCTCATTTACGCCATTGTGGTTAGCAGAAAATATCAGAGTAAGCCATTCACGTTGGAAGTCCCTTTGTAAAACGTTGATTCCAATATTTTCTACTGTTATGAAACAAAGAGAAGGACAAAGTGGCCGTTGCATTTGTCAGTTGTTTAATGTGCGTTGTTTCTAAGCCTGGTTGCTTTTCCTGCTGTTTCTCAGAATAGATTGCTGCAAGCTCTTTTAAATGTTCACACAAGCATGCATAAGGAAGGTATAGTTTTGAGAAGTGGCCACCCCCTTCTTGAAAATATCCATTCCTGCTTGGTGGAAGACTCTCACCCCCTTGGGCCCAACCCATCTCTAATGTATGTCCCACTTGATGATTGCAACAAGTTTGGGGTGCATGTTACATCTTGGATTTGTCCTATAGCATGAAGTATGAACCACACACACTGGGTGCAGTGTATTGTTAGGAATCATATTTTGCTAACTGCTTTATCCATGATCCAAGGAGTCATTGCCCCTCTCACTCAGAGTTGTCACACTTACCTGAGTCCACTATGTTCTTGGTAGTCTACGTTCCTTAAAAATGTTAATATTTACAGAAGTACAAGCCCTGGTCCACCATTGCACTCTCCTCTGAGTAGCATGCACTTTTGTAAGACTATTGTTAATGGAACATCTGTGTAACCCACAGGAGGCCACCAGCACCCCACCCCCTGCAGAAGGAGAACCACCCCGAAAACGGTCCCTGCGATCCAGGCAGAAGACAGAGAACATTGCCAAGACCCCCGCCAGGAAATAAGACTCTCCTGATTGTCACCCATCTGTCCCACTCTGTCACCCTGTCCACCTTGAACTGCCATTATTCCCCTTCCCATGCCCCATTGGACAATGCACCTGTGATACTAAGAGACTGGACTCTAACTGGAAAATCCTCCACCATCACCCCTGCCCCTTGCACATACCCCCATACTTATTGGCACAAAAATAAACACCCTTGAAACAAATACCATACTGGAGTCAGTGTAATGATTTTAAAAATGTATTAGTACAACATTATCAAAGCATTGCAACGTATATGTTCAGTGAAAAATACTACAGGATGACCTTTGGTGGGCAGCAGTACATTTAGCAGGAGCCAGAATGGGGCACACAGATCTGAAAAATAGGGAATCCAAAGGTTACAGTCAGTCTCCATAGACAGAGGGTAAGAGGCTGCCATGTACAATGTCCAAAAGATTACTGAAAAGTAAAGTTGAGTTACAGTCTCTTACCTGTGTGTCACTGGAAGTACTCCTGGATAATGTTTGTTCTGTTGTCCACATCTTCATCTGCCTCCTTTTCCTCACTGTCCACAGGCTCCACTGCAGCCACAAGACCATCTCCAGGCTCATCCTCCTGCAGAAAAGACACCTGACCTCTCAAGTCCAGGTTGTGCAACGTACAGCATGCCACGATGATCTGGCACACCTTCTTCAGTGAGTAGTACAGGGAACCACCTGTCAGATGGGGGCACCAGAACCTGGCCTTCAGGAGGCCGAAGGTCCTATCAATAATCCTCCTTATACGCCCATGTGGCTCATTGTAACATTCCCCTGCCCTTGTCCTGGCATTCCTAAGTGGGGTCAGTAGCCATGTGAGGTTGGGGTAACCAGAGTCACCTGTAAATTTTGAGGGGCAACTGTTAGACACACTAACCCTTAGGGACAACCCCATGCCCAGACACCTACTTATACTGGGTGGGGACCTTGGGCTCACCCATTAACTCCGGTGCCTCTGGAGTTGGCCCATCACATAAGGGATGCTGCTATTCCTCAAGATATAGGCGTCATGCACAGAGCCAGGGTATTTGGCATTCACATGGGAGATGTACTGGTCCGCCAAACACACCATCTGCACATTCGAGTGATAGCTTTTTCTATTCCTGTAAACCTGTTCATTTCTCCGGGGGGGGGGGACACAAATGCCACATGTGTACCATCAATGGCACCAATGATGTTGGGGATTTGTCCCAGGGCATAGAAGTCAGCTTTCACTGTGGCCAAATCATCCACCTGGGGAAACACAATGTAGCTGCGCATGTGTTTCAGCAGGGCAGACAACACTCTGGAGAACATTTGCTGGGACATTCCTGGTGCCATGGCCACTGTAGTTTGAAAGGAACAACTTGCCAGGAAATGCAGCATTGACAGAACCTGCACTAGAGGGGGTATTCCTGTGGGCTGGCGGATAGCTGAAATCAGGTCTGGCTCCAATTGGGCACACAGTTCTTGAATTGTGGCACAATCAAGTCTGTATGTGATGATAATGTGTCTGTCCTCCACTGTCGACAGGTCCACCAGGGGTCTATTCACCGGAGGGTGCCGCCATCTCATCATCTGCCTCAGTGGTTGTACCCTATGGAGGTGAACGGTGAGCAGAAGGTCATATTTCCACATAGAGTACACAACTGTTGCTAAATTTAGGTCACACAAGTAGTATGTGAAGTCTAGAGTCAGTTGATGGGCCAATATCTGCTGTGACGCAGTTAGGTGCCATTGCCATGTGCCCCCCTGAAATGGTGGCTGCCTGACCTGTGAGGAGGGACAAGTGGAAATAAGGTAAGTGCCCTGGTGTTTGGCGCTGTCGCGGTAGGTGGTCGATGACCAGATTTGCATTGGTTATTATTGGGCCCTGTGGGTTCCAGGAGCCAATGGCGATGTACGCCGGTGATGACGGTATGCACCGCCGCGGAAGTCACCACCATTTTCTAACTATTCACTCACTTGCTACCTGACCGTCAACAGGAGAGGACCTACACTGCAAGTGCTGCTGTGACCTGAGTCTGGAAGTGACAATGGCTAGAGTGTCTGTGGAAAGGGCCCCTGCCTTCCCTGTGGAGGAGTTGGAGAAACTTGTGGATGGGGTCCTACCACAGTACACGTTACTCTATGGTCCTCCAGACAAACAGTTGAGTACACTGTGAGCATGATGTGTGGGCAATGCATGTTTGGAGTGGTGTGGATGTAAGCCACATGTTGGAGGTGCTGATGCGTCCTGGCCTGAGTGCTGCATGAGAGGTGGTGAGTGTATATGCTTCAGGTCATGAGTGAGAACTGGGGGGCAATGAGTATGCCGGTACGGATGGATGAGTAATTTCCTTTTCTGCTGTATTTTCCCTGTAGGTCAGCGCCCACCAGAAAAAGGGTATTTGGTGTGCCATCACCAAGGAGGTGCGGACCCTGAGGGTCTACCACAGGCAGAGCACCCACTGCCTCAAGAGATGGGAGGACCTGCTCTGCTGGACCAAGAAAACGTCGGAGGCCCAGCTGGAGCTGGCCTCCCAAAGTGGAAGGGGTGCCCGTCGCACCAGGATCCCCCTGATGTACTGCATCCTGGTGGTGGCCTATCCGGAGTTGGATGGGCGCTTGAAGGCATCACAGCAGCCACAAGGGGGTGAGTACAGATCCTGAATCATGACTTTGCACACTTTGGGAGCTAGCTGGGTGGGGGATGTGGGCTGTGGGTGCCCCTAGGCCAGGGTGATCATGGCAGGGTAGGTCCCTTGTGTGCAGCCTCTGAAGCACTTCAAACCCAATGGTGTTAGTGGGCATCTACTACTGGGCAGGGTCCTGTGGGTGTCAGGTGTGCAGATGTTGGCGTTAGGCATTGTACCCCATGGGCTTGTGACTACCTTAGGGACTGGTGGGGCATGGCCTATTGCATAGAGCAGCTCCCTGTGAGTTGTGTACGCCAACGGTGGTGTTGTTGCTGGCATTGACCAAGTGTCTCTCTCCCCTCTTTTTGTTTTGTCACCCTGTCCTTGTGGGCATTAGCATCATCTGGCGGAGGAGCAGAGGCACCGGCGACAGAGAGGTGCATCCCACATGGCCCATGTGGCTGAATCCACTGAGGGTGAAGGCACCAGTGGGACGGAGTGCGAGGGGAGCGCCATGACGGGGACAGGAGGGGAGACGAGTGACAGCGACTCCTCCTCCAATGGAAGCTCACCTACAAGCACTGCCCTCCCAGCAGCCCCTAAGCTTGTTTCCAGTTCCCGCTCACCCAGGAGGGTGGGTATCTCCTTCACCCCAGGCACCTCAGGCCCTGCCCCAGTCAGCCCCTGCTGCCCTCAGTGAGGAGGCTACTGACCTCCTGAGATCCCTCACTGTTGGGCAGTCAACCATTCCGAATGCCATCCAGGGTGTCGAGAGGCATTTGCAACAAACAAATGCATACCTGGAGGGCATTCATTCTGGCGTGGCGGCCCAACAGAGAGCATTTCAGGCTCTGGCCTCAGCACTGATGGCAGCTATTGTCCCTGTGTCTAGCCTCCCCCCTCCAATTTCCTCTACCCAGTCCCAATCCCCTCAACCCCAGCCTATCCCAAGCACACCTTCAGACCAGCATGCACCCAAATCAACACACAGAAGTGGCTCAGGCAAACACAAGCACCACACTTCATCCCACAGGCACTCACACAAGCACCATCCCCATGCAGACACACCAACATCCACTACCTCCACTGTGTTCCCATCCTCCTTCTCGTCCACCCCTCTCCCAGTATCGTCTCCACTCACACCTGCATGCACTACATCCTCATCCACTACGTCCATCACCAGCACGCCCATCACAATACAGCCCTCGCGAGCAGTCACCACCCCCACAACCATGCATGCGTCCCCTGTGTCCTCTCCCAGTGTGTCTGTGACCCCTCCTCCCAAAGTACACAAACGCAAGCACCCACCCACCCAACAGCCATCCACCTCACAACAGCATCCAGCCCATGCATCTTCACCCAAACTCAGCAGACGTGCACCTCCTACAACCACTCCCACCACCTCCACTCCCAAACCCTCTCCATCTTCCTGTCCCAGTGTGTCAAAAATACTTTTCCTGGCAAACATTCACATCTTTCCCCCACCCAAACCCCTGTCTCTCCCCCCCCACCCCGGTGCTTCCCCTTGGGACAGGGTGTCAAGATCCCAGGCCAGCACCTCAGCCACCAAGTCGGCGTCCGCTGTGGTACCAGCAAGTCCCAGGGGATCAAAGGGGGCACCCGTCAGAGCTGCCAGTGTGCCACCGACCCCTGCAAAGGACCAACGTATTCTGCCACATGCCAAAGTGAAGAAGGTGCCAGCATGCAGCACGGCCAAGAAGTGCGACCCACCCAGCAAGGCCTCCTCCAAAACTGCATCTGCCAGTGCCAAGGTCCCAGCAGCGTCTGCAAAGGTGGGGAAGGGGAAGAAAACCCAAGGCAAGGCACTTTAGTCCTCGGAGCCTCCAGGTGAGGGACTGGTGCCCACTATCAGTACAGACAGCCCAGCAACCTGTACCGCGGAAAGCACCGCCCCCTGCACCGCCGCTGCCACAACAGTCAGCAGCATCATCCCCAGTGGGCAGCCGTCAAAGGCTGCAGGAGACGGCCTGGTGTCTCCCTCTACTACTACCAGCGCCTGCACCATGGCGAGCACCAGCAGCATCTCCGCCGCAGACACCGCCGCAGACACCGCTGCAAGCACTGCCACATGCACAGCCGGTGCCACTACATCTGTCATCAGCAGCATCCCCAGTGGGCAGCCCTTCGGGGATGCAGGAGGCGGCCTGGACCCTCCACCCACCACTTGAAGCACCACCATCAGCACCGGAAATACCAGCAGTTTGCAGCCTAAGCCGCCACAGGATAGAGTCTGCCTCTGCCTCCATAGAGTATCATGCTACCTGTTCCCTGCACATCTCCTGCTTCAGACACCCTGGTGAGGGAATGTGAACTGCCAAACCCCAGGTGCAGCATCACTGGGTACAAGGCCCCCTCCAGAACCAGTGGAGATAGGCATCCACTATCACTTTCCTTGGCAGGATGACGCAGACTGGACACAAGGCCCCCTCCAGAACCAGTGGAAGAAGGCATCCATTTGAGAGGTACTGTGGCTTTGCACTCCCCAGGACCAAGCAGTCGGCAAACCACCCACCTAAGAGACTTGTGAGACTGTGGCTTTGCACTCCCCAGGAGCAAGCAGTAGGCAAACCACCCACTTGAGAGATTGTGGCTTTGCACTCCCCAGGACCAGGCAGTGGGC
Source organism: Pleurodeles waltl (assembly GCF_031143425.1). NCBI lineage: Eukaryota > Metazoa > Chordata > Amphibia > Caudata > Salamandridae > Pleurodeles > Pleurodeles waltl. Next base: position 439,912,080 of record NC_090444.1, on the reverse strand, counting down.
AAACCACCCACTTGAGAAACTTGTGAGACTGTGGCTTTGCACTCGCCAGGACCAGGCAGTGGGCAAACCACCCACTTGAGAGACTAGAGAGACTGTGGCTTTGCACTCCCCAGGACCAGGCAGTGGGCAAACTACCCACTTGAGAGATTGTGGCTTTGCACTCCCCAGGACCAAGCAGTGGGCATGTTGCCCCCTCCAGGAGCCTTGACGTAGTACCATCTTCTGGCTGAGGTGCCCCTCCCTCCCCTTCCCCCTGAGGTGCCTGTGTGTTTTTGACCTGATGCAGTGTTCTCTCCGTTTTGAGGCAGGAGTCAAGTGTGGGCTTCCCCCATGTTTTTTTGCCCACTGGGCCATGAACTTTTGCAAAGGACAGTGTACGGCCTTCTGTACATATTGTAAATATTTCTATATAATGTTGTTTACAATTGTTAACTTGCACTCAATTTCTTTTGTCCTAGTGTTCTTCCAAGGGGTTACGGGGTGTAAATGTACTGTTGCTGCAGGTGTTTGTGTGTATGATGTTGGGGGTGGGGGTGTTGCGTGTGTGTCACTCTTTTTCCTCCCCCTCCCTCCCCTGTGTGCTAGGTGCAGTACTCACCGTGGTCATCGCCGCCGCCTCCTTTGGTGTTCCTGGTGTATTAGCAGATACACCAGCATAGACAGGACCTGTAGTTCGGGCTCCATGGCGTCCTGGTTCTTCATTTAGTGTTGAAAGGTGAGTGGTTCCCCTTCTGGGTACTGTTTCCACTGTGCTTTTGATGGCGTTCGTACCACCCCGGAAAAGCTGGTGGATTGGTTGGTTGTGATAGGATGGGCGGTACATTGTCTTCCGCTTGTCTGTTGGTGGTTACCGCTGCAGTGTTTGTTGCTACCGCCGTGGTGGTCAGAGTGTTAAAGTGACTGTCTGTGTTGGCGGTTTCTGCCGTGGTCGTGATCCCATGTTTTTTACTGCCGGCCTGTTGGCAGTATTACCGCCGCTTTATCACAGACCGCCAGGGTTGTAATGAGGGCCTTAGTCTGACAATATAACTGTACAGAGTGTGCACCCACTAGATGTTCTGTCTTACCACATCATCCACCTTTAATTGAGGAGAGCAACCATAGGTCTTTCTTCCTACAAATAGTATATGAGAGTACTGACGGTACCTGTGATTTAGAAGAAACAAATGGTGTTTCTGTGGTGGTAAAAGCACACTATTTCTCTAAGATGCTGTGAGTCATGTGTTTCTTCCAAAATGCAAAGTGTTTTAGACTACAGACGTCACAAACATTGATTAAGGTACACATCCCTCCTTACATAGAGCTTTGTGAAGTTTTGACTGAGGTCGCCTGATTATAATTCACTGGGAATACAAAACCCTGAACCTTAGCTGAGTGAGTTTTTAAGTTTAACTGATTTATATTGAGTATAAGGAGGGAACAATTGTTAAGAATGCTTCTGAAACTCCGTTCCATTTCGTAATATTCCTTCTCTGTAGAACAGTTCAAGAGAACAAATCAATAAAAATGTTAGAAATTGTGTTTCTGTATGGCTAGGGTATGCACCTAAGCCAGGCAGAACCCACCCACTCTAGTCAAGGCAAGGGAGTTATACGTCTAGGATAAAGCCTGCTCACCCCCTTGGTAGCTTGGCACGAGCAGTCAGGCCTATCCTAGAGGCAATGTGTAAAGCGTTTGTACAACACACACAACACATGTGAAGCACTATCTCCACCACAAAGGAAATACAACACCAAGTTATATAAAAATAAATTGTATTGTACACAACATTATTAGACCAAACACAACATGTCAGTAATACCCTGCTACTCAAGCAGTTGTCAGAACATTAAATAGTACTGTTACTCTGCAGAAACCAGCAGTAGTTACATATAACACATAAGTTACTTATTATTCTGCAACATAAGCAGTAGTCTGGATAAATATTACTAGAGAAATGCACTTATCATAAATGCCCATACCAGGAACATTGGGACACATATAGCAAGTCATAAAACATGTTATTTTGAATTGTCGTTAAAAGGAACATCAGAAAATAGATGGCACAGTGTACGAAAAACAGGTTAATATAACAGTCCAAGAAAACCTGTTACCTACAACGGTCTAGACATTCCTATACATGTAGTAGAGAGGCATGTCCTTAAAAATGCACATGGCATGAGTAATACCTCAGCATGGGTAGCTCAACCCCCTCACAGAACATGTGGGGGAAAACATCCACCAATGATGGGCATTGCATCAGGATAGCAAAAATATGATATAGGATCCTGTTGGCACCTGCGCTTCTGTTCTACGTGGGCCAGTAACCCCAGACTCAGGCAAAGTACACTGGAAACAGTGCAGGGATAGGTGACCCCACTCCACACTCAGGGCCACCTCGTCTTCCTTGTATCCCCACCGGCGTGGGCGTTGTATCCCTCGCTGGTGCTCCGCTCGTCAACACGATCCCGGGAGGGGAGACCTGACAGCGAGGGAATCCTGCACCCTCTAGTCCCCTGGGCAGACCCCTTGGGTCCTACCCCCATGGTGAGTGTGGCCCAAGCAGCCGCCCGCATCCTCGCAGTGTGGCTGCCACTTCGAGGCTCCTTCCCCGACTTCTTGATCTACTGCGGCTCCGCCGCACTGAAACTCAGGCTCCCGGAGAGGATGCCTACGGGTGCCCCAGGGGACAATTCTTGATGGCCTCCCGCGCCCGAGGGGCACCACTAGGAGTGCTCCTGCTGCCACCTTCTTCTTCCTCGTGCCCCGGGGGGCACATTGGACAGCGCACTCTCGACGCGCTCGTCTTTTCTTCAACGGCCGGGTCACGGCAGTGAGTTCCTGCAGCGGCAATCACTGCAAGCACTTACGAATCGCAACGCAATTAAAAAGAAAGTGCTCTCAAAGTGCTTGGGGCATAAAGAGAAGTGCTCTCCAGGCACTATACTCCTAAAAAGAAAAGCTCTCCTCAGGCGCATAACCAGTGGAGTTCCAGAGGTTGCAGAGGTCAGGGGCCACAGCACCTAGTAAAAGGGGAGTTCTGGGCCTGGCAAGTAAATTTAGATGCCAGGTCTCTGTGGCAGTAAACTGCGCACACAGCCCCTGTGCTGGCAGGGCTGAGACGGGTTCGAGAGGCTACTTCAGTGGGTGGCGCAAGCAGCACTGCAGGCCCACTAGTAGCATTTAATTTACAGGCCCTGGGCATAGAGATACCACAGTACAGGGGACTTACAGGTAAATTAAATATGCCAATTAGGTATAAGCCAATCATACCAACTTTAGAAGGGAGAGCACCTGCACTTCAGCACTGATCAGCAGTGGTAAAGTGTGCAGAGTCCTGGAGCCAACAGCAAGACGTCAGAAAATATAGGAGGAAGGAGGCAAAAAGTCAAGGGATGAACCCGTAAAAAAGGGCAAGGTCCAACAAAATACAATAAAAGTCTGTCGTTCAGACGAACCAAAGAAAGAGACCGGAAGAGAGACCAGATAAAGGATCAAATGACAGCACCATCCATACCCTGTCAAAGCCCTTCCTTATGGTCCCTTCACTCCTTCCGCTGCTAGGGGCGATAATTCATGCTGCCCACCACCAAAAAGAAAAAGGGAGAACACTGTATATTTAAGGGATCCCTTCTCTAGGACCTTGGAGATCCTGCTCTCCTCAGTTAACATTAAAGTACTACTTGCAGCTTGGACCTTTGTAAACACATGAACTATCTCACCATCTTCTATCTGCAGCTTGGCCAGATACCACAGGTAGCAAATATTCATGAGGAGAAGTTTCTTCTTTATGGCCGACAATTTCTGATGCCTCCTCTGAAATCTTCCACCTAAAACCAGGAGAATTAGAATCTGACCCTCTCATAACAAGACTGATCCTTCCTCCACTACAGGGGTAACCATTGTTCTCTCTGTTCGCACTACTACCAAGCTCAACTTTGATGGTCCTGCCCCTGATGACTCTTGCTTCATATTCTTCGTGGCAAGTCTAGTAGGGTGTGGACTGCCAGCTCGGTATTTGGCGAGTCCCAAAACACTTAGGGGGTTATTACAACTTTGGAGGAGGTGTTAATCCGTCCCAAAAGTGACGGTAAAGTGACGGATATACCACCAGCCGTATTACGAGTCCATTATATCCTATGGAACTCGTAATACGGCTGGTGGTATATCCGTCACTTTACCGTCACTTTTGGGACGGATTAACACCTCCTCCAAAGTTGTAATAATCCCCTTATTCTTTGAGAAAGTAATGCATCAGAGACATACCCTTTCCTTCGTTCGAGGGTGGGATGCTCAGTACTCTGATCCCTTTGGCTCTCATTTTGTTCAGCAGACCCTCAACTTTGAATTCCATTTGCCTCATGACCTCCAAAACAACACATCTCTCTCATAACTCCCAGGCTTCAATTGCACCCATTTATTCCGTCACAGTGGTCTTCGGCTGGCCCGCGCCATACCACCTTCGGGTTATTGAAGTCATTCTTCACAAGCTTTGTAACTCCTGATAGACCACCCCATCGCCAAAATATCTCGGCCCGCATATCACAAGTTGGTAAGTAGTTTATTCATTTTCACCGATTTGAGAGTACATCTCAAAAGGAGGACCGCGTGTAAATGCCAGGAACTTGTCTTAAATATCCTGCCATTCGGGTAAGTAGTTTAGAATGTTTCACTGTTTTGTGTACAGCGTTTCACAAGTAGACTATAGGGGTCATTCCGACTCCCGCCGGCGGCGGTAACCGCACGGCTGGCGGGAGCCGCCGAATGACCGCACCGGTCATTCTGAGTTTCCCGCTGGGCTGGCGGGCGACCGCCAGAAGGCCGCCTGCCTGCCCGCCCGCCCAGCGGGAAACCCCCTTCCACGAGGATGCCGGCTCCGAATGGAGCCGGCGGAGTGGAAGGGGTGCGACGGGTGCAGTTGCACCCGTCGCGATTCTCAGTGTCTGCCACGCAGACACTGAAAATCTGTGTGGGGCCCTGTTAGGGGGCCCCATGACACCCGTTCCCGTCAGCCAGGTTCTGGCGGTGAAAACCTCCAGAACCAGGCTGGCGGGAAGGGGGTCGGAATCCCCATGGCGGCGCTGCTTGCAGCGCTGCCGTGGAGGATTCCCTGGGGCAGCGGGAAACCAGCGGGATCCCGCCGGTTTCCCGTTTCTGACCGCGGCTGTACCGCCGTGGTCAGAATGCCCATGGAAGCACCGCCAGCCTGTTGGCGGTGCTTCCGCGGTCGTTGGCCCTGGTGGTCGTTGGCCGCCAGGGTCAGAATGACCCCCTATATGTACATAGAAGTTAAATCCTACATATGAGTCAACAGTAAGGAGGGTCAAATTTCAAAGAGCAAGCATATCAACTTGAAAGTCATGCTTTTGCTGTGTTCATGCTAGCTTGAAACTTCATATTCACAAAAGCATTTTTTCCAAAAAGGCAAAACTAGTGTAAATCCAAGATTGCAGTCAGTGTTTGGTTCTTAAAATTTTACGCTTACGTCAAGGGAAGCATTTTATTGAAATCATTTTTATCTACACAAAGCTTATGAAACCATTTAAAAACAGCATATAAAATATAAAGAGGCATGTTATGATACATATAACTGTATATCAGATAAGAATACAATAACAAAGACATAATGACACTGCACATGTAAACAATCATGTCTTGCTTTTGGCGGACAGACAGTTTTTCAGTTTAATCGCAAAGTGGAGTCGTGAGGCAAGTGGCATGAGTTATGGTATGTGTTGTACTTTGTATAGCATAACTGGTGAGCCTTTTCAGTTACTGTTCTACAATTCATAACTTTTTCCCAGAATTTCTTTATTGATTATCGGAACAAATTATATGTTGACTGTTTATGCTTACATGACAGCCATCATACATGAAGGAATTATCTCAATTATGCTACAGCCCCACTGGTCATCTTCTACCGTAGTTCGAATAAGACACTGGTTAAGACTGAAGGAAAAAAACTGAAAATAGAACCAAAACTAGAGAGAATACTAAGCTATCAGCATGTGTTGAATTGTCATGATGCGGGCAGAGGGTTTGGGGCAGCGAAAGTACACCCACTGGGACCAGCAATACCATAACTTATTTGGAATGCAGCAACTTGAACGAGAGGAAGGGGAGACAGGTCCTGATTAGAGGCCCGCGTGTAATGTATGTGGATGGTGGTATAAAAACCTAGAATGTGGAAGAGAGTGGTGTGAAGGGACTAGTATTCTTTTCAGGGTGGCCTTTCCTCAGGATTGGCTTCTACCGCCCTTAATGACTCCTTGCAATGCTGAGGTGTTGTAGGGTTTCTTCTGGGAGCTGGTCACTTTGCTGAGGAGTTGAGTTCCACGTACATCACCCTTTTTTATTATTATGTCTTCTAGCCACCTGTCAATTGAGGCAGGTGAAGGGAACTTCCAAACTATAGCTCTACCTCTCCTTGCCAGCCTCCCCAAGGAGATGCCAGGCCAGCATGACACCCTTAGACGTCAAATGAAGTGAAAGCACCTCTCATGTGTATACTATATGGCCACTATGAGAGGGGAAAGTGGCAGCCGCTCCTTGTCGCTGTTCAGTGTGATCCTAAGCGAATCAGGAGATGTTGCCTTTACTAACTCGACCTTCCTGGTTTGTGTGCTGCACAGATCGTTTGAGCCTCTAGAGAGCTGATTGGTGAAGGAAAGTAGTGAAGAAAGGGGAATAACACATCAGAGAGAGCTTCCCTCTTGTCACAAGGGCACCAGGCAGTTCGGGGGAGGTCTGGATGATCACCCGCCAATGCAGACGTCTCGCTCCCAACCTCAAGTGCAGGGGTGTCATGGGTGTATAAAAGATTTATCGGTGTTGTGAAGTGTGTATGCTGGGCCTCTCTTTTGTGCACCCACTGGCACTAGCTGCATGGCACGAGTATCAATCCCGAGTCTTGAGGGAGAGGTGTCTGCCGTTGGGAGGAAAAGGTGAATGCCTCAATTCTGCCCTGTGCTTCCTCTCTGTTCAGGGTCCAGATTTATATTCAGTCAGTCGTAACGCTGGGCCTACTGTAAAGATAAACGATACGTGAAACAAAGGTAAGTGCACTCCTTTATTCCAAAAGATATTGTTTGTAACAGGAGCAGATGCCGGCCAGCATGAACAGGCCAACTGTCTGCGGCTCCTCCGCTCCAACCGCCACCCCGAACATAGAATCCCTAACCCATTGTGACATCGATCTAAATCTACAAATCACACATCTTCCCCCTGGCCCCTTAACAAAACAAACCAAAACATTTCTCTTAATATTTTTGTTTCCTATACAAAACTACACATAACCAATATATACAACCTTTTTTTTTAAAGAAAAAAATATTGCTTCCGTGACCCAACAATTGAGGTGTCATAACAACTACTTATTTTCTACTTCTACCCATCACGAATTTCTTGAAGTACATTTGTAACTTCCTCTCTCTGTGACTTTTCCGAATAGGTATAATTCTGTTTCCATGGTACCGAGACTCATCCTCAACAACACCAGACACGCTCTCATCGACACCATCAGAACACACCTCATCTAAATGCAAGATAGAATCGTCTCCCCACAAGTACCCACTAACTTCATCTGAACCCTTGCATTCCTTCTCCTCGGAAATACCTCACCTTTTAAACAAACTCACATGCTGCAAATTACGTATTCTCCCATCTTCAAGTTTAACAGCACCATCCAAAACCTTCACAATCTTCACAGGATGCGACCATCGAGCATCCCCTTTACCTATCAAGCCATGATTATTCACACGTACATTCTCTCCAACCATCAACTTTGGCATGGACCTTCCATTGTTAACTCTCTACAACACTTTACCCTGATACTCTTGCACACATTCTCTCACAGAACTGAACATTTTTCAACCAACTCTTTTTGTTTTCTGTTTCTGAACCACCAAGGAATCAATCTAGAAGACGGTTTCCGATGCCTCAGTAGTTCAAAAGGTGTTTTACATGTAACAGAATGTGGTGTAATCCTGTAAGATAACAACATACCTTGGATGGCCTCCAGGATGAATTTGATCCTAAAGCTAATTGTTTAGCTTCCTTAACTACTCTGTCTGACCATTTCCTTCAGGATGACACAATGGTACCCTCACATAACTCACACCACAATTCTGATAGGATTACATTTTGTCAGACGTAAGGTGCACCCCATTGTCCGAAATGATAGTTTCTGGAATGCCTTCCCTTGCAAACACATCCTTCAAAAATTCAATAACTGTATCAGTATTTATATTGCCTACCATACGAACCTCCGGCCATTTGGAAAAATAATCAGTCAGCACAATAGCAATGCTTCCTTAGCAGGTAGGATAATGAAGGGTCCCATGAAATCTATTGCTACTTTACACCACGGCCCATCAGGCAACTCCACCATTTGCAATGGCACCACTAATGGTTTAACAGATTTATCACTCAACATGCACCTACTACATTCTCTTACCCAACGGCCCACCATACCATCTAGACCGGCAACCAAAAAATGTCCTTAATCTTCTTCCTGGACCCCCATAACCCCCCATACCCCCAAGACCTTCATGCCCCAACCTAACAATGGTGCCATGCATACCATAGGAAGGCACAATTTTATGACCTCTCAAAATAATGTCATTCGATACTGACAATTCTTCCTTAACCTTCCAGTATGTACTACATTTACTTTGTAAACTCCGTTCCGACGGCCACCCCTTCAAGATGAATTCCATCACTTTCAACAAAATCTCATCCTTCTGCAGTTCCTCCATCCATACCATTCAGATATCCCTCAATGTATTTTCCCATTTTGCAGGAACATCACATTGTCATGAATGAACGCAACATCACACTCACCATCATCAACCTCCTCAACACTTCCAGGGGTCAGTAGTAACCGAGACAATCCATCTGCCACACAATTGCTGCTCCCGGAAGATGACAAATGTCAAAATGATACATTTGTAATTTCTAAGCCAGTCTTGCTAATCTTGGAGTAAGATTTCTTCCCCCTCCTGCGCTCAAATTGTTAACCAGAGGCTTGTGATCCGTACACATTTTGAATTTGCGTACCCATATCGACATTCCAATTGGTTGCATGGCCCAAGTAGCAGCCAACAACTCTTTTTCAATCACGGAATAGTTCCCCTCTGCATGAAATAGAGTAGGAGATGCATGTGCAACAACCCATGAATTCCCCTTCCTCTAGATAATACCGCTCCAATACCATATCCACAAGCATCCACTGAAATGACGCATTCAGCAGTTTCAGCAAACGATCTTAGACAAGATGCATTTACAATTTCTCCCTTTATAGTTGCAAATTCCTTGGCATGCACTTCTTCCCAGCGAAATGTCACATTTTTCCTCAGTAAAGCTCAAAAGTTCTCAACCTTGGATGCAACGTTTTCCACAAAACTAGAGTAAAATTCAGCTAGCCCCAAAAACAATAACAATTGTTCCTTGCATTTTGGTTCTGGAGCTTCACGAATAGCCTTCACATGACTAATCTTAGGTCGAATACCTTCCTTAGAGATAATATGACCTAAATACTCCACCTGATTCTCTCTAAATTTACACTTTTGATCTTTAACAATTAATCCACAGTCTCTTAGTGCTTGCAACACTGCCTTTAAATTAGTCATGCTCGATTTTATCCTTTCCATAAATTAATATATTGTCTTGGAACACCTTTGCACCATTTACGTTTGAAAATATTTTGGATAATTCCCTTTGAAAAACTGCAGATGCATTAGCCAATCTAAATAGCATCCTTTTATACTGGAACATCCCTTCTGGTGCAATAAACGCCGTGCAATGCTTAGAATTAGGATTCAAATGAATCTGATGATAGGCATTAGCAAAATCAGTGGTTGAAAATACTGTGGCATCACAAATGGACGACCTCAATTCCCTTAAATTTGGCAGTGGGAAAGCATCTGCCCATATAGCATTGTTGAGTGCTCGCAGGTCTACACACAGCCTGAGATCCCTATTGGACTTCACAGAAATTACAATCGGAGAAACACAATCAGAGCTCTCAATGGGTTCAATAATATCCTTGTTGCATAAATCCTGCAACATTTCCTTCAATTTCCCTCTATAATTAAATGGAACATTCCTTCATTTTTGTCTTACGGGAATGGCATTCTCCTTTAACACAATAGTATGTTGAAAAGTTTTCATACTGCCCAGTTGACTACCAAAAACTGTTGGGAATAAAAAAAAAAACAAATCAGAGTAGAGATCATTCTGCAGTTTACTCACACTCACAGCATACTCCGGCGAACTGGCACTTGGATCTACTTTCAACCCTAATTCACATATGTGTGGCCAACCTGAAATCGTCGTCCCACTTTCAGCTATGAGAACGTCTCCTGTAAATTTCTTCCTAGCAAATTCAATTTCTGCCTGCATTCTGCCTGCATTTTACCCATTATCGCAATTTTGTGACCCGAATAACTACAAGGACTAGTTTTAGTGTTTTGTAGTTCTCTGCCAGGCCACAACTGAATAATGTTTTTTCCCATTATGGTATACCATGCACACGAATCCACCATAACTTCCACCTGGACGCCATCAATTCTTAAGCAACATTTAGGGAATTGAAGATTTTTCCCCTTAACATTGCTACTTTGTATACTTAACACCATATTCTGTATACCTTTCTCAATTTCATCATCGTCCCCATCCTCCACAACACAACTCATCTTCCTCCCAAAACCTTTACATACTTGTGCAAAATGTCATTTTTTCTTACAAGTACTACAAATTTTTCCAACGGCCGGACACCCACAAAAAATTGCAAGATGCATGGTAGCACCACACCTAAAACACAATTTAAAATTGTTAGTTATATCACTTTTGCTAACCCCCACCAGCAGAGTGAGTTACAACCCTTTTTTTCTCCTTACAATCCCGGTCACTACTCACCGCACAAACGGTACCACTATCCTTAATCTCTTTTTTCTAAACTTGTATACAACTCTGTTACCTCAATACTTCTTGCCACTTCTATAGCTGTTTTCAAAGAAATTTCTCCTGACGACCATAGTTTCTCCTGTATTTCTTTTGATTTGGTCTTCATTAGTAATTGATCTCTTAAAACCTGCTCATACGTCATGTGATCAAAAGCACAAGTAACTGCAAGACCTCTTAACACCGCCATATACTGGTCAATAGATTCATCATGCTTCTGTTCCCTGAAGTAAAAATTATATCTTTCCATAACCACATTAATCTTCCTGCCATACCTCTCCTGTAATTTTTTTAATGCACAGTTGTACACATCTTCTCCATTAACATTATCTATAGGTGGCACATTTTTAAATTCCCTCAATCCAATAGCCCCCAACCAATGTTTAAGTAATTACAAATGTCTTTCTGGCGAACAGTCCCCCTTTTCCAATACATATACATATGCCTCAAATAAATACAACCATAATTCCCATTGAACATAAGGATCCCCTGGTTCATTTAAGAAAAAGGGTGGAGGTTGAATACTAGACATTTTGCACACTATACAATCTTTGAAGATAATTAACATATAAATATATAGGAAGAAAACTGAAGAAGTACACAGGAACATCGAGGAAATAAAAATAAAAAACATGATACAAAAGTCAAAATTTCCCTCAATCCAGTAGTTATTAGCATAAGGTGTGCTAATCGCCGTGAATAAATTATAAGTGCCTTGCTACATATGCACAAATATGCGATTCCTTGTAGCCAATTCACAACAATGTTCAGGCCAGTTCAAAATTGTTGGAAACATCCTACAGGCATAAAGGTTTGCCTGTCACTGTATAGTCAGTTGTGAAATTGGTGTTTTTATACCATCCAAGGAAGATTGTAATTATGCGACAGACACAAGGTGTGCCTATCACCGTGTAACTAGTAACGAAGCAAAGGAAGCTTCCCAACTTGTTAAAATGGCCGCCCACACAGTGTAACGTGCTGTCTGTAGGAATTTGGGCACACTCCTACCCAGAATTCAATACCCTGTCACCAAGTCAGCAACTCCCATTAATCCTGTAAACGGAGATCACATGTGAATAAATGAGCTACCCGAGCAATGTCCGTTCCCATCACAACTACACAGCAACGCCAGCAGCACTTGACAATATGAAATAGGTGACTTACAACGCTCCCCAAAACGGAATGAGCGGCTGCCAACATGGATTATACCGACACTGCTCCTGCCCACCTCGTCACCATTGTAAAGATAAACGATACATGAAACAAAGGTAAGTGCACTCCTTTATTCCAAAAGATATTGTTCGTAACAGGAGCAGATGCTGGCAAGCACGAACAGGCCAACTGTCCGCGGCTCCTCCGCTCCAACCGCCGCCCGAACATAGAATCCCTAACCCTTTGTGACATCGATCTATATCTACACATCACACCCACCTCATAGGCTGTGGTTGCGAGGGGCAGGCCCTGCTTGTTGTGTCAGCCAGTCACTGGAAGGGGTACAGGTTGTGACCGGTAGGAGTTGGGGGTTCCAAGGCCTTCCTTTAAACCTGCTGGCCATCTGTTGGGCCTCCACTGCCCCGGGGCAAAGTACTTTAACTCAGGAGGCTGGGTGTGGCCCTGAGGCCATGCCCTGCTGGCTACATGCTGCCTGCCTCTGGCTCACCCCAGCACTTCAGTGTGGTACTCTGCCCAGCGCATCCGCCAGTATTTAGCAAGGAGGTATTCTGGTGGCTTTATGTGTTGTCAGATGAGATCTCAGAAACCTTGCAGGATATCTTTCTCTGGGGTGGTTCGCTAGAGCTCAGAAAAGAGCAACCACCCCGGCCGACATCTTGGTCATGCCCGCCTCTGACCTATCCATTGAATTCTGTTTTTTTCACTGAATGTCTGGGAATGTTTTCTGATGTGCTGCATTGTTTGTGATCTGTAAGCAACGCTAGGTTTCCAAAGCCTTTCTATCTGTCTTTAACCAATAAATCTGCATACTAAAGCTAAACCAATAAATCTGCATACTAATATATTCTTCTCAGTTCTTGCTGTCAGGTTCAACAGATTCTTGGGTTATCAGCAATAGTGCTGCTCATTTGATTGACTATTTTGGTACACAAAATACTTGATAGAGAAGCCCTACCACAGCATGTGTATTAAATTTGCATTTTCCGAGTGACATCATGGGTATGAATTCAGTAATGTTGGGACTGTGCAATTGACTAGGGGTTAGATAAGGGCACTGCTGCACATTGTACTGAAATATTTTAAACTTGCTGTTTCTAAGCACTGTGCGCAGATACCCCAACACATTCAGCCAGTCCACTTCAGATAATTCCTCACCTATATCTGCTCGACAGGCCAGTTTTACCACCTCTGAGTTTATATTGGTTATGGTTATCAAAGTTTAATATATCCGCTATGGGACCCTTCTGTCACAGCCAAACCCAGCAGTACAGCCGGAACTGCTTGTGTTTGCAAAGGCGCTTCAATTGTCCTAGTCTCTTTAAAGATTTGGATAGAGAGCCACATTCTAGAAGGCCCTGACAGGATGTGATTTGTTTGTTGTGGTCTTTGAAATGTGTATACTGTATTACTGTTCAGTATGTCCCCCACTGTTATGAAACCCACGGTCGTCCATATTGAATTCAGCTATTTCCCAGAACCCAGGCAGACACAGCAGCAGTAGGTCAGAAGCATATGCTGTGCTTCCACACTAGCAGCCAACACTGTCTGGTTGTGGCCACTAACCTGGAGTTAAAGTGTGTTGTGGCTCTTTGAACCAATAACTGTGTCAGAATCCATGTGTTCTTCACTGTATCCAGTATATAAGTTATTTCTGGGCTTTTGGGTCTACAGATCCAGATACAAGATCAATGAAGTTGCACTACAAGTAATGCAGCTCAAACTGGAGCCTTTATTCCACCATCTGACATTGGTCTTTGGAGTTTGAGTAGAGCTATTGTAGGGCTATGATTGCTTCATATCAAATTCACAAACATAGAACAAATGACTCTGAACAGATGCTTGGTTTGTTGTATTTGTATAGTGGCAAAAAATAAAGGACTCATAAAAGGATTATAATTGTGGCTATTCGCCAAATTGAGAAATAAATCGAGAAGTAAAATTTTCCAGAAAATTAATGACTTCTATATATTTGCCAATGTCTTGTGCAGATTTCTGTTTAATAATCCAGTGCCTGCATGGTGCTCCTGAATGCCCAAGTGCCAAAATGTTCTATGCTCCCAAGTGAGTGGTGATTCAGGTAGGTCTTGTTGAATTGCAAGTTTCTCTATGAGCTAAAAAAAAAGGTAGAGGCAAGACTTACTCATATTAATTGTTTGGTCTCACAATCTCTGAAAATGATGCCAAAGAAGGACCTAGACTTCTTTCTGTCACTCTCAATACAACAAAATGTCATCAACATGTAAAGGTGTGCTACTTTTCACTATTATTCTTTTATATTCACCTTCACCCCAGATCATTGATGCCAATGACTCCCTTGCTGTTGCAAACAGAAGTGTGGAGATGGGCAACCCTGCCTGGTTCCTCTCTGCATTGGCCATGAGTCAGGGACAATTTTCTCTCTCTTACCTCTAACAGTTAGTCCTGAGCATAGTAATCAAATACACCTCATTAGCTTGGTCCTGAATCCTATTTTCTCAAATACAGAAAATAGCTATTCTTGTCACAAAGTGTCAAATGTCTTCTCCATATCAATGGATAAATTACTGGTAAACTTACATCTGACACTCTCTCACTCATGATTTAAAACAGGCATTTGCTGTTTGCCACCATACTTTAATGAGGGACAAAGCCTAATTGGTCTGAATGTACCAGATTAAGCAAAATCAGTGAGATCCTGTTTTCTAGGCTACTGCCCAGTAATTTGCAATCTACATTGAACATAAAGACTGGGCTATATGGGGATAATACTGTAAGGCTGTGATAGGGTTTGGATAGTATCGGTATTCCCAGCTAGTGGCTGTCAGTATACCACCATATTGTGCCATAATAGACACTGACCCAGAAAAGTAAAACTGGGCAACCTGGTATTCCAGGTAATAATCCAAAACAACAGTGGTTCCTTGTGGAGAAGCTATAAGCCTATGCTTCTTTCGAATTATAGATATATCTTTACACACATGTCAAAAAATTGTTGTTTTATTTACTGTATATTATTTGATCATATAGAAAAGACCAGTTGATAGGTGCTTCAAAGAACAGCATAGTGAATAGTGACAGAAGCAAACAACAGTATGCTGGTGGAATTTGTATGAGCAGAAAACAGTACTGTTTATTGGTTAGTATTTCAGTTTTTGGATAAACAACTCAAGTTTGAAGTAGTTTAGACACTACAATGTATGTCAGTCAGCAGGCAGGTGAGTACGTCGATAATTGGACCCCTACAAATATTTCCACAGAGTCTTCATCAGGACAAATTTGGTAGCAACCTTATACCTAAACTGAATTATTTTAATGAGAATAACCTCTCAAGGCGGATCAGTCAAGGTCAGCAAACAATTCAAATCCACTTCAAGGATTAAAAATGATCAAACATTTTGTTTCTCTCAACTGCAAACAGTCTTGGATCAGTGTAATACGCCTTCACACATTTGCACTTTGGCTGAAGAGGCCATCAATGTTAAGAGCCAGAACCAATTTGTAGGGGTTGAAATGTCGATACACACACCTTTTAACTGACCTCACACCCCGGGTCCCAGTGCCACGACTCCTACAGTGACAATGATAGCTTCAGGCCTGCAAAGCAGTTGTCCACTCTACTGAGCAATCTCTCCTAGGCCTAAGGCCCAAAGCAGGGTGTCTGCCCTTTTGTGTTAAAAGAAAGACCCAATTCACCCCAACCCCGACCCACCCTTTGCTTGGGCTCTGCTCTTTGTACAGCAAGGGTGCAATGAGCAGTATTGTTATCAAGGAAATTGGCCTTATCTCCCTTTTTGCTAGTAAGGCAGTAATAATTTGAGTGCAGTGGCCCCTCTCACCCTTGGCCATTGCACCTGCTGCAATGGTAGTGATGGCCTAGCCCACCCTAATAACTCCCCACCTTACTCTGTGCATCTCTCTGACAAAGTTGTCTTTGTTTAGTTGTA
Source organism: Pleurodeles waltl (assembly GCF_031143425.1). Classification (NCBI taxonomy): domain Eukaryota; kingdom Metazoa; phylum Chordata; class Amphibia; order Caudata; family Salamandridae; genus Pleurodeles; species Pleurodeles waltl. The sequence goes on along the minus strand of NC_090444.1, from coordinate 439,896,043 downwards.
AATGTAAATGAAAAAATGTGTGCCACCCCCATCCTCTGGGCCATCTCTGACACTATCCATGGACCTCCAACCTTTCCTCCTCCTGGGCCATCACTCTGAAGCTCCAGTGGTCTGGACGATCAGGGATATCTGCTTCCGAATGCGACCCTGATAGCCTTTTTTCCTACTACCTCCTCGACTCACTTGAAAGCACATCTGCATGTAAACAGAGGTCAAAATGGGCAGAATTTATGGGGACCGACACACCAATGCTTAATTTTATGAAAACAGTTTCCATACTTTCTGTTAAAAAACATCTGTCCCTGAATGCTGTGAAGACGAGGGAGGGACAGAGAACTAAAGAAAAACAGGTCTTATCATCAAGATGGCTGCTACCTGAAAGAAATGTTAATGTGTGCAATTATTTAATCACCAAATGTAAAGGCTACTTGGGAGCCAGTATAGGCTTAAATTGATGGTTAATAGTGGCAACGATTTATTCATTTTGAGAGGCACTGTATGGGAGTTTTGGAAAGCATACTTTTACTGGACAATAAATATGTTTGTACTAGCTACAGCCTGACTACCTATTGCTAAAATATATACTTTGAAGGCACTTGTTTTATCTTAAACACTAAGGGGGTCATTACGACCTTGGCGGGCGGTTTTCGCTGCCCGCCAGGCGGTAACCGCCGTGCGGCCGTCAATGCGGCCGCACTCACGTGGCCCCCATTATGACATTCCCGCCGGCCCAGCGGGAATGAGGCCGCAACATAGGAGCCGGCTCCTAATGGAGCCGGCGGTGTTGCGGCCGTGCGACGGGTGCAGTTGCACCCGTCGCGCTTTTCACTGTCTGCTATGCAGACAGTGAAAAGCTGTCCGGGGCCCTGTTAGGGGGCTCCTGCACTGCCCATGCCAGGGGCCCCAGGACACCCCTTACTGCCAGCCTCTTCCTGGCGGTGCAAACCGCCAGAAACAGGCTGGCGGTAGGGGAGTCATAATCCCCAGGGCAGCGCTGCTTGCAGCGCTGCCCTGGCAGATTATCACCGCCGGGGCTAAAACAGCGGTAAACCGCCTGCCCATGCCAGTGGCATGGGCAGTGCAGGGGCCCCCAGGGGCCCCAGGACACCCCTTACCGCCAGCCTCTTCCTGGCGGTGCAAACCGCCAGAAACAGGCTGGCGGTAGGGGAGTCATAATCCCCAGGGCAGCGCTGCCTGGCGGATTATCACCGCCGGGGCTAAAACGGCGGTAAACCGCCGGCCCCGGCGGTGCGCCGCGGTCGTAATAAGGGCCTCCGTACCGCCAGCCTGTTGGCGGTACGGACGCCACATTACCCCTGGCGGTCTCTGACCGCCAGGGTCGTAATGACCACCTAAGGGCCTAATTTAGATTTTGGTGGAAGGATTAGGCCGTCACAAACTTGATGGATATCCCATCCACTATATTACAAGTGCTATTGATTACATTGCACTTGTAATATGGTGGACATGGTATTCGGTTCATTTGAGTCAGAGCAACCTTCGGGCAAACTCTAAATCAGGCCCTAAATCAGGTTGCAGTAGCATATCTCAGACAGTGTATTTTTACATCCCACCGTGCTTTCTGTTACAGGCTGGGACCTCCCAGCACTATAAATACACAAGTCACTATTCCTAGCTGTGCCAACCCGGGTTTAATTCTGTGACTCTGATCACACACACACAGACATCTGTAGTGATCGCATAAACCAATTGAGTTTTCATAAGAGTGCATTTACCACAGATTAGTTTAACTTGTGTTTATTTTTCATTTACGGTTTGTGTGGTCTGTCATATGCAGTTCCTTGAAGGTGAAATAACAAAAAGATACTTTCAGAATAATTTGTTCTTTTTAGCTTTGTCTTTTACCGTGCTTCAACATCGCACTCAGGATCACATTTCCCTTACTTGTTTTAAGCACTTCAAATGCTGCATGTACATGAAGACAACCTGGAAACTCACCAAGTAAACAAAGTCACACTTCCAGGGTGTCTTCATTTATAAGTACTTGTTGAGACCTTTTATTCTGCCCCCTCGCCACCTCCCCCCCTACCCAGGAATACAGCCTCAGAGCCCCTGGGGAGGCATCTCAAAGTTTAAAGTCCTCTGGCCTAAAGTAACAACCTCACCTTCATGCTGTGCAAAAGCCCAGAACAGAGGCTTCCAAAATCCAAAATTGATCCCACGTGCTAATGCTTCCCTGACTGTTTCACTCATGCATTATATATGTACCGTGCACGCTACTCACACAAACTTGGACAACATGCACTTGGGATGTTAGCACTATGATCTGTATTATTAGCATATAGAAGTAGAAATTTGCACGAATAGGCTTCACTCCAGTGAAACAGAAAAAATAATTCTTGCCACAACTATTGATTTACAAAACATGGTATGCTACTAGCACTGATGTATGTACTAAACCTGGGACAGGAACAGTAGCCCACCGCCTGTACACTGGGGGCACTTCTGGTGAGCCCCTCCTGGTCGAAGGACAGATTCAGCATATCACTTTTGTCAAGGGACAAACCTAGTTTTTCACACACAGACATAATAGATTAGTATGAAGCAAAGGCAAAAACAGATACCAGACATGGAGCATAATCACCAGTGTGGCACATCTGGTATCCATCTTTATGTACTCAAAGCTGTAAAACTGATACATTTCTTTGAAAAATTAACAAAATTAGGGGGTTCATTTTGTCATAGAAACTAAGGTTAATGCTCCAGAAAGTAAAATATGAGGACACATTTTCCAGGAGTTCTCAAATATCTTCCTCATTCATGTTAGTAAAACATTCTGAGAAGCAGAATGAAATGTACATTCAACACCAGCAACAGTCGGTCAGTCCATTCTATAGTGATCAACTGCAGCTTCATCACAGAGTTTTAGTTAATTTGAATTAACAACTAGAGTGCTAACATTGCGTGTTTATGACAAAAGTGTGGCACAATTCAATGACACGTAGGTGGAACTAAAGCTGTAAAACCTGAAGTAAGTTCCTACAGAGGACAAAGCAATAAATAAATAAATAAATGAACTGCAATACTTATTCTTTTAGACTTAAGCGCAGCCTTCGATACGGTGGCCCATCCAACTTTATGCAAGAGGCTGGAAGTGGTTGGCTTCACTGGTAAGGCTCTTAGCTGGCTAACCTAATTTCTAGAAACCAGGAGTTTCCAGGTGAATGAAGGGCTTTTTACATCTAAGGCACATCAGTTAGAGTATGGAGTGCCTCAGGGTTCTACCCTGAGCCCCATGCTCTTTAATATCTATGTCCGCTCGCTAGCCGATGTCATCTGCCCTGGGTGGCTATGCGCTCTATTAAACCAGAGACATAGACATAGGCATACTTGAACAGATATGTATACATATGTTTTTATCATATGTTTGTGTGTGTGTGTGTATATGTAGATATATACACACAAACATATATGTACACACGTGTGTGTATATATATATATATACATATATATATATATGTGTGTGTATCTATATATGTAAATATATCTATATATACTAAAAAAACAAAGGTTGATGTTTTGTTACAGTTAGATGAACATTTTAGTGAATTTATCAATGATGTCATTTGAGATCAGTGATGTCATAAATAATCTCATAGAAAATGTCATGAGTGATCTAATATGTGAGTCCATAAGCATTGCATGGCGGGAGCTCTGCCCTGCTAACTATAACAGGTTAATTTTTTTTTTTTTTTAAGTTCAAAACGTTAATGTTGTTCACATTACTTTAACCTTTGTTTTGCTTTTTTAGTCAATTTATTGTTTTTTTTTAACATAAAGTAATAATTAATTACCATACGTAAATCCGACCTCCCAACTGCGCATGGCCAGCCATGCCCTGCAGCCAATAAAACATATAAAGTCAACCCCACACTGTGCACTGCCTTCAGATGTGAGCAGTGGGGGGGCTGGCCACAAGGCCTGGCCTGTGGCCAACCCCCAGCAAAAGCATCCAACTCCACACTGCGCAGGGCCTTCAGTCATGCATGGCGGGGCGTTAGCCACAGGTCCTGGCCGACCCACCCCCTGGCATGCAGCCAACCCCATGTTGCGCACATCCTTTTGGCCATGCGCTGCGGGGGGTTGGCCACACGGCCAAGGGAAATAAATCTTCTCGGACCAGTCAGAATGCTCTGTTTTTAAATTGGGGCTCACGCAAGAGACTCAACCAACTGTCCAGTTATACAATTATTTTTGCACCTTAATTTCTCAAAAACTATTGAACAGATTTAATCCAAATAATAAAAGCACAATCTGCAGACCAAGATCTAGCTTCCTGACGAATTTGATGTAAGTCTGTGCAGCAGTTTTTGCTGAAGACCTGCCTAAAGAAGTCTATGAAAAAATGAATGGGGATTTCGCATTCCGGGACCCCTTTTTTCTCTGCCCCCACTTGACAAATCATCCCAAATCTTTCCATGCACAAATTAGTCAGATAGTAGTAATTTCTTGGAATGTTTTGTGGAGATTTGTCAAACAGTGCCAAAGTTATTAGCAACTCAAAAAACACTTTTTCTATGGAACAGCAGCAGACCTAACTATAACTACCTAGTGACCACTGCCACTAGGTAATGTGTGTGTGTGTGTGTGTGTGTGTGTGTATGTGTATATATATATACGTATATATATATATAAATAGTTTTTGGGTTAGCTAATGACTTTGGCTCCGCTTGAAGAATCTTCATCCACCTGAGCTCCTGCCTAGAACGTTTCAGCATGATCTGCCCAGTGGCGGTCAAGAAAAAGGCGGGATGCTAAAATGCAATTTTCCATATGATTTATGTAGAGATTTGTGAACGGAGGTACAGCGAAAACAGTTGAACATAATTAAAAGCGTGCTTTTTGTGATTTGGTGTAAATCTGTTGAGTTGTTTTGGAGAAATTAAGAATAAACAAAATATACGTATCTGGATGGTTGGCTACGCCGGACTCCTGAGGGAGTGGAGAAGGACCGCAAATCAAAAAAATTGTGTTTTAATTGGCCTCAAGAGTTTTTTTTTTCCTGTTGTTCATTTTGTTCCCAGAGTATCCAGCAGTCCTTTGGGCTCAAGTGATCTCATTCGCTGGGTGCAACATGAACAACAACGTTGCAGCCACCATTACAGGACACAGGGACTCAGCCTCTATGTCCTGAACTTAAAATAATTGTAGAATTACTATTGTGGGAGATTTTGACAGCTCCTGTTGGAGTCCCACAGGACTCATTGCGGCCTCCGTGTAGCCCTCTGGGACTCCAATGGGTGCCAATGGGACCCATATACCTCAGCGGGACAAAAAAACTGTGAGGTGGTGGTCCCTTGGCAACTGGCCACAAATGGGGGCTTGAACTCCTGTGGGGGTGGGTGCAGTGCCTAGCCCGCCATTTGCAGCTGGGGATTGGCCGCGCACATGGGTTTGGTCACAGGTCCTGGTTGAAGGCCTTACCCATCAAGGTTGAGTATGGTAATAAGATCTTATTTCACGTTAAAAAAAACAGATTCAGTGAAAACACAAAGGTTAAAGTAATGCTATAGTTGGGTATGATAATAATATCTAACTTTATGTTAAAAAAACAAAAGTTACACACCTCATAGTTAGGTGAAACTGTCAGTTGAATAACACTGACATTTTCCAGTTATAGTTTACTGAGCTAACTATAACTTTCACCCCCCTATGCCCTGCTTTGTACTCTAGGCAAAAAGCTGAAATCAGAAAAAACATTCATAAAAAAAATGTAACTGATGAAGTGGAGTTGTGATGATTTAAAAAATCATGGTGCAAATAATACTCTCTGTTAAATTCGGATAGGGCTGAACACATCTGATGTGAGTTCCAAAGGCTTATTTCAAAGTAGACAGTGGCTTAAAGCCAAAGCCTGTTGCAAAACATTTGTGAGGAAAGCCAAAGCTTTTGTTGACAATAGATTATCCACCAGTGGATTTCTGGGCACACATCCATAGTAAATAGTTGTAATACAGTGCTGTAGACAAATTCTATACAAGAATGTTTACAAGGTGTTATTGTTTATTTCCCGAAGTTCTCTGAAGATTTTGAGGCATGGCATACTGATGAATAATGTAACATGTAGGGGTGACCCACTTAGAGGTGTAAAGAGGGCTGCCCATAGGGCTTAGCAGAAGGTGTCTTATCTGTGATTAATACATACATGTCCAGCTTTTGACTTAAAACTGTGGGTCAAGAGAAGTCTTTAACAGGGTGATCCTGTTCAGGTGAATAATGTACAAACTCTTTTTGGAGGGTGTTCAAGGTTGAAAAAGGGGGCGACCCCATCAAAGTCTACGGAGGCTCTTTGTTAGGTTTGTGATTACCAGTAAAAGGAGAGTAACATCCACCAAAAGGTGGATGATTTGACAGATATGCTGTATTTCCAGTATTTGGTCAAAGGTTATTTCCATTATCACTTGAATGGTGATAGAAAATTGGTACAGATGTAGTGTGTTGAACTTCAAGTCTGCAAAACCTACGGGATGTTGTTGTAATGACAAGATAATGTCATCAGTGGCATTATCAATTATGTAATTTGAAATGTCATTAGAGTTGTCATCAATGATGTAATTTAAAATGTCATGAGTGATATGTGAGCTCATGTGCAGTGTATAACGGGGGACACAAGTTATAGTTAGTTTAATAAACTATAACTGGCAAATTTATGTTCATTATTTTTAATCTCATTTCAACACCTAAATATTTTGTCACTTTAACCTTTGACTTTTTCATTTAATTTCTGGAGGTTTTTATTGCAAGCTAAGATCTTATTACTATACTTAACCATAACATCAGTTTAACCTGTGTTTTTATTAGTAGATTTGCTTGTTTTTTTTATCGTATTCTAAGTTGAGCATACACTCCCCGCTCAATATTTTCTTTGTGTTGCTCCAAGAACAAGGAACAGTTCTATTACTTGTGAGCCTTGAACAATTTATTTGAAGTAAAAACTGACACAGATTAGATACCCCAAAACAACTCCAGCACATTTCGGGCACCACTGGCCTTGTTCAAAGAATATTTTCCCAGAGTCCATTTTTAAGTTTTAAGGCAACTACATTCAAAATGTCATATCCTTTCATAACACCTCACATTCATGGGAAATCTAGTCCAAAATCACCCAATGTGAAAAATGCTCTGTGCATAATGCAATCTTTATCTGTCATCTTATAATCTGTCAACCAGTTATCAGTATTTGTTTTTACTATAGATGCTAGAACAAACTAGATATGTTAGTAATAACATGTTATATGAATGAATGAATGAATACATGAATGAATAAGGCACAGTGACCTTGATGATGTAATGGATATGTGACTGAGCTGGAGAAAGTTCATTGAGAGCAAAACAACTATAACAGTGGAAGTAAAGCTGTACATCTCAGCCTGACTATGTGCTGCAGAAATGTGTGAGGTGAGAAATGGGAAGCATGAGTGACAGAGATGACATCCATTTTATTAAAGATGAAAGTTGTTTGCACCTAAATTGAGGCATAGTTAACACATATAGAATTGCACTTCTACATATCATAGAGAATTTGTTTCAACAGCAATAGTACAATATCGATATGTACATGTGTAATCAACAGTGAAAATACATCCTGCATGATATTAATGATGCATAAAAATATAAACTCACAAAAACCTCCCACAAATTCCCCCTCTGATTGTTTTGAAATTAAACTAGTCAGAAATTATAACACAGTCCTCATCACTTTCTGATTTATTCGGGTCCATTCTTTCATTCATTTTATCTGGTTGTAAATATGATCTTTGACATTCTCCATCTCAAGCTCTTCTTCTCTTTTTCAATTTACCAACTTTCTTTTACCCTTGCAACCACAATTTAGAAATAGACACCCAGAGACTTTACACATAAGAAATAGGATAATTACACAAATCATTACTATTATTGCAGAGGTTAAGACTAGTGTTATGCCCCCCAGACTATCAAACCATTCACAAACTTTGCTAAAACCCTTCCCTATCTCATTATCCGAGGAACCTACTGTTTCCAACAAGTCACGCTCTTCTAAAGTTTGAATTTCACAAAAAATGTTAGTGGTATACCTTACATATGCTTGAATAAACTACTGTTATTAGGTATGAAGGTGCAACATTTGTTTACCTTCAATACCTTGCAAACACTGCTTTGTGAGTAGGATGTCTAGTGCTAAGTAATTTTGCATAAACATTTCCCACATTGTGATTAACTCAGTGTTAGACTTGGCATCCTTGGCGTGGTCTCTCCTAACTTTTTGCCTCTGTTTCCCAGGTTGTTGATGTATGCTGGACTCTGTTTTTGCTGTTTTTGGCACTTTACCACTGCTATCCAGTGCTAAAGTGCAAGTGCTCCTATGTAAAATGTATGTGTAATCGGCATATCTGATTTACTAGTAAGTTCCTAGTACAGTGCACTAGAGGTGCCCAGGACCTATACATCAAATGCTACTAGTTAGCCTGCAGCACTGGTTGTACCACCGACATTAGTAGCCCTGCAAACATGGCTCTGACGTGCCACTGCAGTGTCTGTGAGTGCGGTTTTAAACTGCCAATTCAACTTGGCAAGTATACCCACTTGCCAGGCCTAAATCTTCCCTTTTTTTTTTTTTTTTTACATGTAAGGCACCCCTAAGGTGGGCCCTAGGTAGCCCCATGGGCAGCATGCAGTGTATGTAAAAGGTGGGACATCTTATGTGTTTTACATGCCCTAACAGTGAAATCAAATTCAGTTTTCACTGTTGCAAGGCCTATCTCTCTCATAGGTTAACAGGGGGGCTGCCTTTAAGCATTATTGTAGTACAGATTCCCTTAGGGAACAGATAGAAATGTTGAGTTTAGGATCTCTGACCTCACAATTGAAAAATACATCTTTTAGTGAAGTTGGTTTTTAGATTGTGTGCTTGAAAATGCCGCTTTTAGAAAGTAGGCTTTTTCTTGCTTAAACCATTCTGTGACTCTGCCTGTTTGTGGATTCCCTGTCTGGGTCAGTTTTACAGTTGGGCTGTTTGCACCTCTCTCTAGACAGTGACAGAAAGGGAGCTGGGGTGTAGCCTGCATGCCCTGATGAGCCATCTGTGCTAGGATGGAGGGGAGGAGTGATCACTTATACCTGAAAGGGCTGTACCTGCCCTCAAACAATGCAGTCTCTGACCCCCTGGTGTGTGTCTGGGGCCTGGCCTAGGCAAGGCAGAATTTTACAAACAAGAAAGACTTTCCTTTGAAGTAGACCTACTTCAAAGACAGAAAGGGGTATAAGAAGAGCCCCCAAACTCCTGAAAATTACATCACTTCTGGAATCAAGAGGAACCTATGCCAAGGAGAAGAGCTGAAGAGCTGAGGAGAAGTGCTACCCTGCCCGTGACTGTGCTTTGTGGGGCTAACCTGCAATTTCTGTTTCTGCCTGTGAAAAGGGACAAAGACTGGACTTTTTGGTATATTCCTGCTTGAGAAGAATCTCCAAGGGCTTGGACTGAGTTTACCCCCTGTTCTGAAGTCTCAGGGCCATCAAAGACTTCCCCTACCAGCACCTGGACTTTCCGCTGAGACTCCTGCCCTGACAAGTGGTGCCCTATCCAGTCCCTGGGCCCTTGAAAGGAGAAGCTGGTGAAAATCCAAGAAAGCTGACTCCGGAGTGATGCCGCTGCTGAATCCTGTGATGCTGCCTGCAACCGACTCCGTGGTCCTCGCTGGAGTGTGATGACCTTTGCAGGCCGACACCGATGCAGCCCTGCCGACGTCGACAACTCCGTGGAAGTCGCTGCACCACGTTGTGACCGCCGGATATCGACTCCACCCAAAGTGCGCAAATTCAATGCTTCTCACTGATGCTGCCTCACCTCTACCTCTACCTCTACCGCTCCGCAGCAAGGACCCGATGCCTCTTCGTGACGCCACTGCTCCTTCGTCCCGCAGCATCGGAACCAATGCCGTCCCCGACTTTGCGCACCAGCTTGTTCTCACATTTTACTAAGGTACTGTATCTGGGGTTCTGCGTGACTCCGTACCTGGTGCCATTGGCGTCATATTGGTGGGAATGACTGCGTCACAATGCCGTGTTATCACCTCATCAAAGCATTTTGTGTTTCTGAGTGCTATCTTTGAGTTTAATCTTTAAAAACTCATGACTTGTGTATGCCAGATTTTTGTCGTTTTGGTCTTGTTTTGTTTAGATAAATATTGGCTATTTTTCTAAACCTATGTTGAGTCATTTTGTTGTGTTTTTACTATATTACTGTGTGTGTTAATACTTTACACCTGGTCTCTGAAGTTAAGCCTGCCTTGTTGTGCCATGCTACCAAGGTAGTTAGCGGGAGTTAACCAAGAGTGATTCCCCTTTACCCTGACTAGAGTGAGGGTCCGTGCTTGGACAGGGGGTAACCTGACTGCCAACCAAAGACCCCATTTCTAACATTGGTGATCAGTGGTGAGGATTGGACTTGTAATAGTATTTGATGTATAGTGATTAAGTATACACTACTGTTTTCAGTGCAGACCACTACGTGACCACATACTACTTGTCTTTGTGATTTTAGCTTTTTTCTCTTGATTTTTCCCTACTGCCATTTGGTGGTAATCCTTTATTGACTTTTGTACTCCATTTGGAAACTTGTCATGTCTCAATCTGGAGATGCATCAGCTGGAGCTGCTTTTGATTTAGGAAACTGAAAAGTTACACAGTTGCCCAACTTAAAACAGTTCTGTAAGGATCTTGCCTGTCCCATTAAGAGTACCGCCAGGAAGGAGGAGCTGCAAAAGGCACTGAGGACCTGTGTGACAGCCAAGGAAGCTGAGGGGCACACAGAGGATGAGGGTGAAGAGGGGGAGGCGCATAGCATTCACAATGGTATAGTGAGTGGGCCTGTTATGTCCAGGGGGAGGGTCTCCAAGGCATATAGCAGTGTGTCATCCAAGGGTCTGACTCCTGAAAAGTTGCAGGACATACAGGCAGAAAGGGCTCACCAGTTGGAGTTAGAGAAAATGAGGATGGCCATAGAGGAAAGTTATTGTTGGCTCATGAGCTCAGCTTGAGGGAGCTGGATCAGAGGTCCAGTAGGGATGGTGGCAGCAATAACACAGTGCAGCCTGGGAGGAGGGTGCACATTCCTAAGGACCTTGTGAAGCATTACAAGTTGTGGTGACATACTGTTGTGGTTCAAGGGGTATGAGTCTGCTCTCCCTATGAATCTGGTCCCTGAAGCTCATTGGGGGGCAGGCCTGTGGAAGCACTTCGAGGTAGAGGGAAGGGACACCCTGGCATCCTTAGGGGATCCCCAGGGGCTCACCTACCCTATTGTGAAGGACGCCCTGATCACAAGGTATGGTCTCACCCCTGAGCAGTACAAGGGCAAGTTTAGGTCCTATAAGAAGAAGGAATCCCAAACATGGTTGGAATGTGTTGATTCTTTTTGCAGGTCACTGGATGGTTGGGTGAAGGGCAGTACGGTAACAGCGTATGGGGAGCTTTACAATTTATTTGCTTGGAAGCACTTGTACAGTTTGTTTTCCAGTGATGCGCCAGCACCTAATTGACAGCAAGCTGACTGACCCCAGGAAGCTTGCACAGGAAGCGGACCCCTGGGAGAGTAACAGGGTCCAGAAGAGGAATGGGGGAGACCATGCCAAGGATGGGCAGGGTCCCTCTCAGAAGAAAGGAGGGTAAGGGTAAACAGGGGGAGTTCTCTAAAGGGCACCAATCTAGTTCCCAGGGTTAGGATTCCCAGACCCCCACTGAAAAGAAGCCATGGTTCTCCAAAGGGAGACCTGTGCAAGGAGGTCCCCCGTGTAAGTTTTATGAATGTGACCAGCTGGGTCATGTGAGGGGGGACCCCAAATGCCCCAAGAGTACACCGGTACCCATAGTGCACAGTCCCAGGGTTTGGCTAGTGCAGCGGTTGGGGAGAAGTTGGTTCCAGGTCGGTGGGAGCCAGCTGAGATGACCCTTGTCTCGCTAGGGGACAGTGAGATGTTCTGGAGAACCTTGTGCCTGAGAACACTAAAGTACAGGCAGTGGGTGACCATTAATGGACAGATGGTGGAGGCTCTGAGAGACACTGGAGCCGGTGTGACTACATTGAGGAGTCACCTGGTATCTGAAGAGCAGATAGATCCCCATGGACTTCACCAAGTAGTTGCAATGGACAACTCAGAGCGCCTGTGCAGAGTGGCACAGGTTCCCTTTGAATGGGGGGTTCCTCAGGTTCCTTAAAAGTAGCTGTGAGTCCAACCATGCCTATGGATTGTTTGCTTGGCAATGACCTGGAAGATTCCCCTTGGAAGGATGTGGAACACAGGTTACACTTGGAGATGCTGGGTCTGCTTGGGTGGGTATGCGTATTCACCAGGTCACTGGCACGCGTCTCCGGGTAGGTTGAACGGCTGGACAAGAGGAAGATATCAATGCATTCTCCGTTTGTCTGAGGGCTACGCGTCCCTAGGATGCCTGGTTTCCACCTGGGATGGGCGACCTATTGGGTGTCTGACCTTGACGACTAATGACGTACAGTAAGTGACTTTTTAGCACACACTGCACCCTCTTTTGTAGGAGAAGTGACGAACTTTGGTCCTGATGAAGCGCATGAGCGCGAAACATGTCGACCCCTTAGTGGAAGGTTAGAGCAATTCTCTTCTTTCCCCCTATGTAGGAGTGACGGCGGTCATTATTTCCTCCGAACACTCCGCCACCGATTTTAATCTTGGCCTGACAGCCATCTTTGAGTTATTAAATTTAGTCTTTGGATGTGCAGAGCCAATTTTAACCCCACATTGCACTCTCCTTCTCTTTTTGTCAGCACGAACTGCAGATACCTACGGATCTGCACAACTACTTTTTCGGTATAGAGCCACCACCATCTGTGTGGTGACCCGTCAGATATTGCAGTGCCGGTCTGGCGAGGAGTTAGCCCAATGATGATGCTTAGCGTCTTCATTGACGCATGAGGGTACTCCTAATATCATACCGATATCCGGCGTCCTATCTGGATCTTTCTTCTCTTTTTGGAACAGTGTACTCTTTTCGTTTTGATTAGCATATAAGGGTGGTCAGAAGCCCCTGGAGCCTGAAACAGTGGCCCAGGGGACCGCCAAAAAGAGGAAGGTCGATGGGTGCGGGAAACCGGCCCAGAAGTTCCCACGGTCCAGGAGGAGGTGGAGCCTGAGGGCGACACCCCGGAGCCTACAGGGGAACAGGTGGCTGAACTGAGGGAGGTCCCTGAGCCATCGCAGTGGTAACAGGAAGGGGGACGCACCAGGGAAGCATTCTGTGAGGCACAAAAAACATGCCCTACTCTAGTGGGTTTGTGGCAGCAGGCAGCAGACCAGGTGGTTGGCAAGGAGCCAGGATCTCACCTGATCTATAGGGAGGATGGCCTCCTGTATAGTGAGCCTGGCACCGCCTGTGTGCTGGTGGTACCCCAGTGCTTCAGAGCCTTCCTACTGGGTCTGGCTCATGATGTGCCTTTAGCTGGACATTTGGGGCAGGACAAGACCTTTGAACGGCTTGTCACCCACTTTTACTGGCCCCTAATGTGCAGGCACTCGGATGCTCATTGCAGATCTTGCCAGACTTGTCAGGCAAGTAGCAAGTGTGGGTGGAAGCACAAGGCTCCCCGTCAACCTTTTCCTGTAGTTAGTACCCCCTTTGAAAGAGTCGGTATTGACATTGTGGGGCCTCTGGATCCCAAGACAACCATGGCCAACAGGTTCATCCTGGTCTTGGTGGACCATGCCACCCACTACCCAGAAGCCATTCCGCTGAGATCAATCACTTCCCTTGTGGTGGGTCATGCATTGATAGGGTTTTTTATCCGCATGGGGTTCCCCAAGGAAGTGGTATCTGGTAGGGGTACCAATTTCATATCCACATATGTGAAATTCCTGTGGCAGGAATGTGGGGTAACTTATAAGTTCACCACTCCTTACCACCCCCAAAGCAATGGTCTGGGAGAGAGATTTAACCACACCTTGAAAGGCATGATCATGGACCTGTCAGAACCCTTGAGGCGGAAGTAGGATGTCCTCTTGCCATGCCTTCTGTTCACCTACAGGGAGGTGCCTCAAAAAGGTCTTGGTGTTAGTTCATTTGAGTTACTGTATGGCCACCCTGTTAGGGGACCCTTGAGTCTGGTGAAGGATGGCTTAGAGAAAGCCCTCAGTAAACCTCCCCATTATATATTTAGCTACATGCTGGCTTTCTGAAACCAGTCTGCCTGCTTCAGGGCTGTTGCCCAAGAAACCTAGAAGCAAGCCAGGCAGATATGAAACTGTGTTATGACCAGAATGCCACTCTGGTTGCGTTTCAGCCTGTACAAAAAATGTGGGTGATGGCGCCAGTGGAGCCTTGAGCACTCCGGGACAAGTGGACTGGGCCATTTGAGGTGGTGGAGCGCAAGAGTGAAGTCACCTACCTGTGGACTTGCGGACTCCCAGAAATCCCTTAAGGGTCCTGCATGTGAACCGTCTCAAACCCCACTTGAGTGGACTGAATCGTCCATGCTCCTAGCAACAGATGGTGGGGTGGAGGAAGAGAGTGAGCCTCTTTCTGACCTCCTGTCTGCAGGAGAGAAAGACCGCAGAGCAGCAGAGGGACTGTCACCAGGTGTTAGGGCAGTTCGCCTCCCTGTTCTCCCTGATCCCAGGGATCACACACTTGTGTACACATGATGTGGACACTGGGGACAGTCCACCCATTAAACAGAACGTTTACAGGGTGACTGATAAGGTCAGGGCCAGGTGTCTAAGATGTTAGCCCTAGGGGTGATTGAGTTCTCTAGCAGTCCTTGGGCCAGCTCTGTGGTCTTGGTCCCAAAGGCTGCTGCTCCTGGTGCCACCCCAGACCTCCAGTTATGTGTGGACTACCAGGGTCTCAATGCAGTCACTAAAACTGATGCACACCCCATCCCCCGAGCTGATGAGCTCATAGATCAGTTATGAGCTACCAAATACCTCAGCATGTTTGATTTAATGTCTGGGTATTGGCAGATTGCCTTAACTGAGGGGGTCAAGGAGAGGTCAACATTTTCTACCCCAGATGGACACTTCCAGTTTAACGTGATGCCATTTGGGATGAAAAATGCCCTTGCCACATTCCAGAGATTGGCCAACCAGGTGTTGACTGGGCTGGATGAATGCAGCGCAGCATACCTGGATGACATTAGAGTGTTCAGTACCACTTGGGAGGAACACTTGCAGCACCTCTGCAGAGTGTTGGAGGCCCTGCAAAAGGCAGGCCTCACTATTAAGACAAGCAAGTGCCAAATTGGGCAGGGTTCAGTGGTGTATTTAGGACACAAGGTAGGGAGTGGCCAGGTGGCACCCCTACATTCAAAGATTGACACCATTCTGGCTTGGGAGCCTCCCAAGACCCAGACTGAGGTGAGAGCCTTGTTAGGCCTCACCGGCTATTACAGGAGGTTTGTCAAGGGATATGGCACCATTGTTGCCCCCTTGAATGAGTTGACTTCCAAGAAGCAACCAAAGAAGGTGATCTGGACAGAGGCTTGCCAGACCGGTTTTGATGCCCTGAAGGCTGCCGTGTGCACAGCACCTGTGCTGAAGTCACCTGACTATTCCAAGGAATTTGTTGTGCAAACAGACGCCTCAGAGCATGGTATAGGAGCAGTACTCTCACAGCCTAATGAAGAGGGCCTTGATCAACCTGTAGCCTTCATAAGCAGGAGGTTACTCCCCATGGAACATAGATGGAGTGCAATTGAGAGTGAAGCTTTTGCTGTGGTTTGGGCGCTGAAGAAGCTAAGACACTACTTGTTTGGGACTCACTTCCGGGTCAAGACCGACCACAGGCTCCTCAGATGGTTAATGCAGATGAGGGGTGAGAATCCAAAACTGTTGAGGTCATAAATAATTTGGGTTAAGGCTCCAGCCATGTCAGACACAAGCTGGGCCACAAGTGTAAATAAATGTCTAATTTTCACATTGTCCATAGCCACACCTATAGAGCAAAATGAACCTTTAATATGTCTAATACTAACTGTCCAGACCACGTTTCACTCTCTTCACACCAACATAATTGTTAATTACACTTGTGATAGTGAAACACTAAGGCAAGATAACATGATCCAACTCAATATTGCGGCAGATTGAATAAAGTAGTCTTCCCACACACATAATAAATTCTTCTCAGAATCGGTTCTTCACCAATTTTATAACGTAACTCTTCTCATATTAACCTTCACCCACATATTGAATTGACCCAATCCTTGTAGGTTCAGGATGCACTATACGCAATTCACCCTTGCAATTGTGTTCCACTCCCAATCTTGGGATGTAAATTTGACAATCAAAATAATTCCTCATCCTTAGTCTGCTCTCTTATCTTCTTCTCATTTATCAAATCTCTTATAACTTTAACATTTCTCTCATTGTATTATTTAACAGGTTTAAGTTCCACATTATTTAACCTGCATGCACATTCCCAGCTAGTCCTTTTTATTTTCAGTTTTATTTGTGTAATTGTATTTAGAAAGTTACTATATTTAAGACCCTTATTAACATATGCATCTCCAGAGATAGGTAGATCTTGAAGTGAGACGTTGAAATCTGGGAGATAAGGGGAAAAATTAATGTTAATTAAAAATACTATCAAATGCACTACATGAAAAGCCATTGGTCATAGGAAGTAAGTAGCAACTTCATCCGTAGAAGGGGGAAGAAAAATACACACAGAACAATATTTAACTGCCATAATTCTGACATACTCATTCAATATTTTAGTATAGGTATTATCATGTAATTCACTAGGTAAGCATACTTGTCAATGTATCGTGTTTAATTCCATGATGTACTGTAGTTAAAACTACCTTTGTGGAGTTATATCCCACTGGAGAAAGGAGGCACAACTACAGGCCAACTAAGACCATTAATGTCATTAACAAAGTGATCAAACCAATAATATTGTTGCAATTGCTGTTACCCATTTACTACTGAGACCAGACCACAACAAAAACACACTTATTTATTGTAGAACTCCAAAGGTTAACACACACCATTTAAAAACAATAATAAACTTTTCTTCTTATTTCTTTGAAAGCAATAACCAAAAAATCAATCAAAATAGACTTCAATGGTTTCAAAAAGGTTTTTTTCTTTTTTTTCTAGATCTTACTTGAAATGTCACAGTTCAGGTTTGATCTTAAACAGTCTCCAAATATTTTCAAGGTGGTTTTTCTTCTTTAGGTTCACTTTCTGGTTCACTTTCAAAGACGTATTGGCAACATTTTATTGGAATGTAAGTCAGTGATTCTGACTCTTCTTTTTCTTCTGCTATAGATGCTAGATACTCCCATTCAGGTTAAGCATACCTTTTATTTGGAGTTCTTTTCCTTGCTTGTCTTTTAGCAGCTGGTGATTCATTTTCACTGTTCTCGGAGTCGACGTCAATTGCTTCAGATTCTTCATTGATTAACTTTAGTCTTTTATTCTGTCAGTGATTTCTTTGCAAGTTCTTTTCAGTGTCTCAGTTGTCTCAGCCCTTGTATCTTCACTTATGACTACTACTGAATCTTCCACACTCACTGATGGACTTGAGCTTTGATCATCCACACGATTCACTGTGGAATGTTTTCCACTGGGGGCTCTTGTAGCTCAACTTTTCAACTGAAGAGTTTCATTTTTTGCATCAGAGACTACTACTTCTTGGTGCCACTCATGCCTTTGACTTTGACATTGTAACAGCTCTTCAGTCTGATCCTTGGCATGAAAGCAAACACTACTGCTGGTACACTCACCACAATCATCAGTCTCATCAGCAGAAACCTCTATAACTTCATTTTTGTCACCAACTTTACTAGTTCCACTTTCAAATTTGCCATCCACCTCACTGCGAACTTGAGCTTGACTGGAGGAATCAGTGGTTGTTTTCACTATTTCTTCATCTGTTGCCTTCAATCTTATTATGTGAGTAGTGTGGATTCAGTGCGGGACTCTGGCACACTTCACAGCAGTGTTCGTCATACGTATAATTTGATAAGGGCCACGCCATCTTCTTCTAAACAAATTCTGTGGTCATGTCTTTTGATAACCACCTAGTTATCTGGATTCCATGGGTGACACTGAATTTCTTTGTTCAGTTCAGTTGAAATGTTCACCTCATGAGAAAGAGATTTCACCATATGAGATAGGCCCTTCCAGTAATGTGGTATGATGTCATCAGTAATTAAAACAAGTGCAGCTGAAGGAGTTTAAGCTAATCTGAATCCTTCAGCTGTGCTAACGGGTCATTGGCCTGTAGCCAGGCTCTTCCTCCAAACCCCCGGTCGACAGCAAAAACTCTGCCGCACATGGCCTTTGGCCATTTTGAGTATATTGTTGGCTGCAGGGCCTTGCCTGTGTGCAGGCACTCTGGAAAACTCCCTCCCAGGTATCCACCCTCTGCCACACACGGCCCAAGGCTCAACCCCCCATGGACAGCTAACTCTCTGACCGCACATGGACTTCGGCGGTGTGCGGCGTGGATTAGCCACAGAGCCAACTGCCCTTATGTGGCCAACCAACCACAGACATTCATGCCCTTCCCACTTTTGAAGAAAAAAAAAAAGGGGTTTTTGATCCCTCAGGACTCTCGTGGGAGTTAGCGTGGCCCCTGTGCTCCCATGGGACTTCTGCGGGAGAAAGAGGGTTCTGCTGGCTCCTTGGAGAGTCCAGAGGAATGAAAACAATCCTACATTTTTTTTTTTTTTTTTTTTTTTAACAATTTGGCCCGTCAGCAATGTTAAGGTAGTAAGGGGACCTCTACCATGACCCCTTATGCCTAATTTATATTTTAAATTTGAGGACATGGGGACTGTGTTCCAATGTCCTGAAATGGCAGCCGCAACATTTATCTTCATGTTTCAGCCAGCCAATCACACCATGAGCTCCTTCAGGATGTGCGTGAGACTCTCCGAGTGGAACAGCAGATGGGGGGGGGGGGAAAAGCCCTCTTGGCCAATCAGATTGCTCTATTATTTGAAGTTACACGTCTGCTGTACTCTTGCAAGCGTCCAGCAAATCCAACCATTCAGATACACATAACTTTTGAACGTTAAGTTCTCAAAAACTACTGAAAGGATTTACACAAATCACAAAAAGTACACATTCTGGGTAAAGCCAAGTTTGATCTAATTCCGTTCTCTCCTTTGGTCTGAAGCTCTGTTAAAAAATTCCTATGGAAATTACAAGGGAAAATCACGTTTTTGGACCATTCTTTTTTCCTCTGCCCCTACTTGACAGATCACCCCAACATTTTTAAGAAAGGAATTGAAGTGGGCGAACACTTTTTTTGGTTGGAAATTTTTATGAAGATTTACAAAGGACCCCAAAGGTAGTAGCAACGTTATTAGCACACCAAAAAACAGTCTTCCTCTGGAAAGTAGGTCCTAACTAGAACTATAAAGTGGCGACCACCACTGTGTCATAAATGTATATTTATTTATACACACTCATACAGATATTAAAGAGCATCAACATTGCCTCTGTAGTGCTGATTAGGTGAGAGTTTCCTTTCAAATAGCATTTTTTGCTTTCTTAATAATTTTGGCAGCGTGCAATAGAAAAGTTAATCAACTTAGTTTTGGCTAGTTTCATGCAGATCTGTCAAACAGAGGCTGCAAAAAAAGAGAAGTCCCAAAAGGATCCTTGATATATAAAAAAACGGGCTGAATCGAATTACAACAAACTTAGCATTTAGGTAGAACTTTACATAAGAAAGTGCATTTGCTTGGTTTGATGTAAATCCAATCTGGAGCTTTTCAGAAACTAGTATTTATAAAGTGCTGTGGTCTGGGCATGAAGGGGTTGCAATTTTGCGATATCTGAAGATTTAATTTGCAGGTCCCACACAGATATTTAAATATACAAGGGATTTGTGAATCTTCAAAAAACAGAGGTACACCATTGGGTGAAGTAGTTTTTTGTTTCCATCATCCACTATGTATTGGCGAATCCACACTGGGCAATTATTGGTAGGCTGTCACAGAAAATTTCTGTGCTGGCTGCTACTACCCAACACGAAGCGCTGAGCGCATTGGGGAAAATAAAAAAGCCCATAGTAGGGCATGGTTAACCTACAGTGACTCCCAGGCCCATGTGGAGGGGCAATCAAAGTTACCATCCTTGGCATTAAAATTACTATTAAAATTATTCTTATTTCAGAATTGACAAATCCTGTACTGGGTTTACAAAACCTACACCTTCCCAGTGTCCTTCACCCCTTCCTAGGTCTTCAGGATTCATAATTACACCATAGAATTAGTGAATCCTGCAAATAAAATAAAACAACATTTTTTTGGGGGGCACAACAATTACTTTTTGCCAACCCCTGCTGTGATAGGCCTTTAGCTATGTGCGGCAGGGGTTGGCCACCGGTAGCGTGTTGGGTGCAGCATATGGCAGTAGGCCAGGCCCTGCTTCACACAGCCTTTTGCCGTGCACAACAGATTGTTTACCCATGGCAAGTTGCCCATCGGTGGTGAGTTGGGCACAAGGACTGGGCTATGCCCAGGCCCAGTGACCATCCGTTGCAGTGCACGGCTAAAGACAATGCAATGGTATGGTTTGGCACCAATGGCAAGGCCCTGCGGCCAACCCCCCACTGTGCCCGGCCGTTGGCCTTGTGCAGTGGTAGTTGGCCATCTACAACGAGTTGGACGCAATGTTGTTGTAAGTCAGTTATTACCTCATTTGAGGCTGCTGTCTATCAATGGTTTGTGACTGGAATTGCGGGTGCACATCACTGATTCACACCATACCATTTCTCAGTTAAAAGGGTTTCCCTTTTTTGGCCCCTTCTAATTGAGATTCAGTGTGGGTTGCAATATCCAAATACATTTTGCCCATTAAAAAAGTTTTTCTGGTTCATAAACTGGGTTTTGTGCATTGGAATAGGACATTTTGCCATTGCGAACACTGTGATTTTGTGAATCAACGGCCTAACGAATGCAGAATACTTTTGTATGTCAGGCTCTAAGGGCCATATGTACGAACACATTTTCCCATTGACACAGAATTGGAAAAACCCTTTGCTACATCTGGCCCTAAGTTCCTTCAGTAGCAAAGTGACAGTACAGTTCTCCTGTGATATTTGAGGAGGAACACTGACCTAGCATTCAACTTTTGGAGAACATCAGTAATTGGAGGGCGTGTAAAATACATCTACAGCTTTGGCTTGGACCCAGATTGAAACAACGGGCATATAAGTAGCTATTTGTTGATTTCTGCCACCATCTTACCTCAAAGGAGACTTGAATGGATACAAAGAATAAAACTTGCTACCACCTCTTGGCATGTGTGGATAAAATCGTCTCAGATATAAATACCTTAGCAAAGACAACATGACATTTTACTTCAGGAACTGGAGGAGAGTGGGAATGGGCAACACAACTGAGCCTGAATAGGTTTGCGTTGGAAATGTGAGCAAAGAAGACAGGTAAGTAAAAAAGGCTTCTTCAGCTGCTTGAGAGAGGTGGTTGGTGTGTGGGGTGGATGTGTAGGTAAATTTGTGAATGCTTGAGCGTTGTCCCTTCAACATGGCAATGATACTCCCTGACATCACCCTGACACCTATTCTCTCAGGGCTACCAATGGAATCCATCATACTTAAGATAATCATGTATTTGGTGTCCCTTTCTAGGGTGCCTTGGGGTTTCCCCTACAACATATTTTAAAATAGAGTAACCTGTTCAATTAAAAAATAGCGTTTTCCAACTATCTCCTTAAGTAAATAAAAATGTTTTTACCTGCATAGGAATACAGTAGAAGTATACGTGCTCACGAGGCTCATTTGTATGAGCGTGTCAGGGCTATTCATCTGACAAATACTTAAAAGAATAAATTAAACATAAACATTATGGTAGCAAGGGCAGTGCAAGTGAGACTGCTCTGGTCAAAAGAATAATGCGAACATATCACCAAATGCACTCTATGATATACACTCCAGACAGTTTGTTCATTCGTTTGATGATTCTAGGTAAAATGCCGTGAGGAAAGTGGCACAAGGTGGTTTTAGTTGGTAAGATGCAATATCTGACGTCAGGAGACAGGATTTGAATCCTGGCTCCTACATGTGACCAAACTGTGATGGGTAGTTTTTAATTTTTTTATTGCAAGCATTGAAAAAACACAACATTAAAAAAAGAGAAGAACACAGACACTTGTTGCCACCTAAATATTATGTGGCTATATGCTCGCAATAAAAATAAAATTAAAGAAAAAAAGTAATAATTTCATATCAATTAATTAGAACACTACGGGCCTGTTTTAGCAGGCAGCTGTACTTAAAATAGGCGTGTAATTCCTTTTTTGCACGACACGGGAAAACCGAAAAATTTAGTATAGGCTCTGAATTACTGTAGCCTCAAGGCATCTCACACACAAAGATGACTAAAAATGGAAAAGGATGAAGAATAGAAGGAAAAAGGCTTTGGCAAAGTAGAGTGTTGGTACACCAGCCATGGCACTGAACTGCACTTATTTTGTAGGCCTGTGCACATGTGATTTGGGATTATACGACTCACAGTGCAAGAGTGCCAGTGGCTGAAGCCGTTTTGACCCATTGCTTCATGCGATATGATATGGTGGGTGGAAGAAAAATGTGAATGACAATTAAACAGACCAATGAATACAGAGGGCTGACTCAGTCCAGCTATATATTCACACATCTATGTCTTTGTAATTTATGATTTAGTTATTACATGACACTGGCAAAACAAAAGCATGTTTCTCCTGGCCAAAACTAAAAATGAATGCACTTACTAACCAACTTATAGAATTATATTGATCAGGAAATAGTCAACACAACTACCAATGTCAATCCCAGATTGTTTTCTCCAAAATGCGTCAATCTTCTTTAAATTATGCACAGAATGTGGGTGTACTCCTATCTTACATCCTTAGATTGTTTGTAGCAAAGGAGACGTCTACAGTTGAATGTCTACTTAGTTTCTATATGAAGGTGATGGCTGTTCAGAAGCTTGGGGTATAGATGCTTTGACTGTACCATTGCCAGAGAAAATAATGGTTGCCTTCCCTCTGTTTCTCCCCCTCCAGAAGGTGCTTCAGCGAATTCAGTGGAAGAGCGTGATAGTAGTTCTCATAGTCCAGTACTGGCCACAATGCCAGTGATTTCCCCTGTTAACGCAACTTACAATAGAGCCATGTCTCCCTCTCCTTTTTTTATGCAAGCCCCTGTCAGTATCCTGCTCTGACACTGACTTAAATCTATCTATTACATTTGACGGCCTGGAAGTTGAAAGGTCTGAGTTGCAACGTCTAAGCTGCTCGAGAGGAGAAGCATGTGATATAGTCATCAAAAAAAGATTGCACCTTAAAGCCTATGCAAAACATTGGAAGCACTTCTGTTCCTGGTGTGTGGTTACTGGAATTCACCCAGTTTTGAGTGACCCATATCAAATGTTGGATTTTCTCAGAGATTATTTTGCTAAAGGGTTATCCCCTTCAACATTAGATTCTCAGTGGGCAGTCATGCAATCATCCAGAAAGTCTAGAGGAAACCCTTCCTCCATCTTCCTTATGGTTGCAAAACTTTTAAAACGTTTCAGATTAAAGAAACCCATTTTGTCCACATCTGTCCTCGGTTTTGAAAAGAGTTGCAAAAGGAAACCCTTGTACCATTAGAACAAGCCTACATAGCAATGACTTGCCAAAGTGCCATTTTTACCTGCCATCAGCTCTGCCCAAAGGTTGGGCAAATTAACCTGCTTGCTTGAATTGTTTTCCAGACAGCGTTGTTGAGGGCAGATCCAAGTTCAATCCGAAAATACAATCTTCTTGTCACACAAACCAAGAAATCATTCTTCCAGTCCTACACTCAGCTCAGGGCATTCAGTCTTCCTTAGATGTAAGAAGAACATTATTTATATACTCGGAAAAAACAAAATAATTCAGATTTTACCAGTCTTTATTTGTTTCATATAGTTTGCCATCAAAAAGGGAAAAGCCTTTACTAACACTATCAGTATATGAGTAAGACAAGCCATCTCCAGATCTTAGGATTCAGTGGGTTTGGACTTCACAGAAAAGGACTTAGGAAGATCAACTAGGGCAGTAGCAGCTTCAAGTGGGAGGAGTTTTTCTGCAAGTAATTTGTAGAGCGGCCACATTGGCTACACCCAATATATTTCTGTTTCTTTATAATTTGGACATCTTTCTTTTTTTCTGATACTGACAATTTTCGTTTGTCTGATTTGAAAACAGTAGTGAGCTATTTGTTGAAATATATCTCTCTGCATCATATAATTGTGTCAGTTGTCCATTGCTTTGGTACATCCTGATGGGTAATGGTTATGACAGGAGGAGCAATCTTCAATATCCTTAGAATAGTCCTCCTCGTCATAGTAGTAAACCAACCACCTCCCTTCCCGAGACACATTTATATGTGGCTTGGATTCACACAGGAAGAACGATGGTCAGAGGAACCGTTTAACTCATTGGTGTTTGACTGTTTTATAAAAGCTTGGGTAGCATTCCCCTGTCAGGAGGCGGGGCATCCTCATTAATAATAGCTGCGATGAGGAGGACTATCAAAAAGGTAATGAAGATTACTAGAAAGTAATTTGTTCATTCTTCACACACTAGAAATACTGCAGGTAGGGAAACCATCTCACTGGGTGTTTACCTAATAACCAGCTATCACACTAGAGTGCTTATGATTGCTACATTGCTTGACTACCCAAGAGTAATTCTCTTTAGTACACAGAATTTGATCTGACTGGTCAGAAGCTAAACTGAGCATGTTAATGTGACAGTCAGGCAGTGGCATGTTGGAAACTCATTGCCTGCCTGAAGTTGGTTATTCAGTAAGATAAAGGTGTCTTTACACTATTCCATATTCAGAAACAACACCCATTTTTCGGTGCCAAGAGATACTTTACTTTTGATAAGAATGGAAGCTTTACAAGTGATGATGCTCAATATTACACAATTACATCTTTGCAATGTTGTCGAATCATATGTGGACTCCAGCGCCATTCTCAATGAGGTAAAATAGGTTGCTTGATATGTGCTGCTCACAGTATGCCTGATTATCACGAGGTGACTGATAATTTATTGTTACAAAAAGCAATTGCATGGACAGCACCTGATTTGCGATACAACAATCACTACACAATTTTGTCCCAGAATGTTTAAGGTTTCTTTTCAAAAGTCAGGGACATCTTAAAGGATTTTGGGAGGCCTGGGCCAATTTTATTTTTGGGGTCCTATATGCAATAGCTTTGAATTTATGATACAATTACAGCTCTTTAATGCCCTCTTTTTCTCCAAGTCACTGACAGTACATAGGCACACTCTTTCAAAATCCAAATATGTTTACATCTAATATCACAGCTCACTATAATTACTGCAAATAATCTCGGTGACACTGTCCGACTAAAAATAATTTTTATGGATGTTGCATGAAACATAAATACACATTTTCTCTCAAAATGTCTTTAACATACTCTTAAACATCGCCAACATTAAAAATATATTAAAGGAAAACGTATTTAAAACAATCTGTTTAAGAATTTGCCAAGGTCATCAGAGCAGGACTCAGCAGAACAGAGCTAGCTCTACCAGAGGCGCCCTGAAAGGCTGGGGCTGTAGCCCAAAGCCCACTTTGGCCATTTCAAAAAGTCAACCTCTCAACATTGTGCCTGGACTTATTCTTTCGAATACTGAAAAAACCTGGAGGAAACGGTTGATAATTTTAAAAAAAACTATGAAACGTAGCAGTGTGGAGCAGTGCTTATCAGTGTGTATTTTAGTGTGAGATACAGTGAATCAGTTATGTTCTTGCTCAGTGAGAGAAGCAATCATTTGTTGGGTAGAAGAATGATGCTGTCAGGTTATCTTCTCATTTCAGCCCAAGCACAAGCACACTACTTTCTTTAGGGTGTACATTGTCACCTGTACATAGAAGTTCAACTACCTGAATTTGTTCATGAGCAAGGAGCTTGCAACCACTTCCCCCTCACTGTTCCTGATTGAAGCAGGGGTTTAACGCAGGCCCATGAAGCTCCAGCAACAGTGGACTTCCAGGGGGTCCCCATCTCTTTAAGGGATCCCCATTCAGCCTAAGGTCAATGAATGTCTGTGAGATATGGGAGAATCATCATCACGTTCTGAAGGGGACCGCATCCTTTTGCGTTATGGAACTGGATTGAAGAACCGTCCAATTTGTTGAAACTCAAAAAGTTCTCTGAAGCTCTATATAACAGTACTCAGCTTTGTCTTCTGTAAAAGAGGCTTTTGTATGAATAAGCCAGAGGTTCTTATCAGTTTATCTTCTTGCCCGATATATAATGACACTACAATTCGTCAGTCAACTGAATTCTTTTTTAAACTTGCCTAATCATCTTGCTACAAGTAAGCCTCCTGGTGGCAGAGCTTGTCTCTAGCCAGGTCTCTTTGGTCTGTCAGCTGGGAACTAACATTTATTTCTAGAGCTGCTCCTCTTCCTTCTTTCACCTTACTCTATCCATCCCCTTCTGTCACTTCACTGTCCTCAAACTTGTGGTTCTTTGTCACCCGCATCTGGTGACTTTACGCATATCCTGCCTCTGTTTCACTCTAAACCCCACCTGTTGGCTTAAAGCTATTGTTTGACATATTGATTATCTCTGATGGCTTTCACACAAAGCTTCTTTCAGAGACTGTTGTTGAATCTTTATCCATTGTTATTTGTGATTAATCTGGCTCTGATTTCAGGCCTACTTTCTCCTGGTGAAAGAAAATTTTCTCTAGGAACATACTCCAAAAGAGTGGTCCTTGTTTCAGAGGCGCCCAGGGCGGAACCAAATTTAGCACATTCACAGCTGAAGCTGTTTTAAATGAAGCAACAGAGAGCCCTCTATTTGTTTACAGGTTAAGTCTCTGACTGATTGTTTCAAAGCAGTGACTATCAGCTAAACATAGTCATCTCTTCTTCTCCCTTCCACACCTGAATCTCCCACAACTAAGCTTTTTCATGTTGGTGGTGTCAGATTTTTGGTGAGTGGCGAAAAGCATGTAGGGTTGGGATGAGAGGGAGATGGGTAGGAGAAGGAAGGGGATTCAGGGAGTGTTAAACGCAGGCGCTTACATATGTGACCTTAATAAAGTCAGTGCGCCCCTCTGAAGACAGAGTGGAAATGTGCTTATTTATAGGAGGGTCGACTCGGTACTGCATGACGGGCAGGTCCTCCTGAGGTGTCTTACCGTGCAGGCTGCTGGCACTAGCAGCAGTGAGAGATGTAGCCTGCCATGATGGGTGTTCAGCGGGCGATGGATGCACGGTGGAAGCTTCTTCTGGAATAATGAGGAGAAGGCATGTAATGTGTATAGTAAAGTGAGTATTTCCTTGAATGAACAAATCCACTGAGACTTCAAAGGAGCGGAGTTAAATCCTCAACAAACTTCATACAAGTCAGATACATCAAATTACCCTTAATGATCTTATCCACCTTCTATATACCTTCCCCGCATTCTCTCCCCACGCTCCCGCTCAGCCAAAAACAACATAGTAACAGAACGCAGTAGTACGTATAACCAAGAGTGTTATTTAATAGTTGCATGTTATAATGACTTCACAAAGTACCAACACTGCTGAACACGCATTTACCTCCAAAAGATGCATGTTATCACACATGCACAAAAACACTTGCGCATTCGCATTTCATGTGAACATGTGAATATGTAACACATATTCCGCCTTTATTTTTTTTTTCTTTTACTCCAGTCCTACAGTGAAAATGTTTTATGACAACACATAATCTTGCAACATCTTGGAAATTTTGCATGTCCTAGTACAGCTATGCGTGTCATTCGCCTCAGTCATCCTACCCATTGCCGAACCTCTAGTTCCCACCAAGGCTTTTCCCCAGGACCCTTCTCCCACATCTAAAAACAAACTTCCACTGTCACTGCCCCAACTAGATTTGGCACGGCCACCCTTCAACAGAGATACTCTGTCCAAATTCCACACACATCCTCCAAGCACACAAACCGCATTCTTGAAAACTTCAATATGCAAGTGGGTTTAGACCATGTTGCTAACCCCTTCTTCACATTTCCCCCTTTTTTTTACATGAACCATGTCACCCACCAGCACACTCTGTTTGCTGGGAGTCCCTCTTCTTTTCTGCAAAGTGTCTTTCATTTTTGGTTTGCATTCTCGCACCACTCATCTGATTTATTTGAAATCTGCATCTGATACTTCCGTACCCTCTTTCTTCCTGCCTTTCAACCACCAAGGAACCAATTTTGTGCTCAGCTTCCTTCCTCTTAATAATTTGAATGGGCTCACAGCTGTCACAGAGTTGTGAGAAGGTCTATATGTAAGTAACATAGATTGCAGCAATTTCCTCCAGTCCAGACCCCCTTTAACAGATAATTGGATTGCTTCCTTGACAACTCCATATAACCTTTCTACTTGATCATTAGATTCGGGATGAACACAGCGATTCTCTTTTGCAAAATACCACACCTTTCAAAATAACTCTGGGCCTAATCATTAATGAATTGAGGCCCATTGCCAGTCACCACTTCTAAGGGAATAGCCTCTGCAAAAAACCTCACCAAGAAATCCCACAACACTTTTAGATGTAACTTCCCTTGCCATTTTGATTTCTGGCCGTTTAGAAAATTAGTCCACCAAAACTATGCCAAATGCTTCCTGCCTTGGTAGAACCGCAAACGGTCCAATAATGTCCAGCCCAAGTTTCCTTCACAGTCCCAGTGTCAACTCCACTGGTTGGGATTCTGAAATTGATGCTCAAGCAGACGTATCACTTGAAGAACACACACCACACTTCCTTAGCAGGTGTTCCGTAACACAGTCTATGCCTTGACCTGCCTTCTAGTACTGGATATACCCATATGTCCAGCGTGGGCAATGTCCACTACAGTTCTCCTCAGGCCACAAGGAGGCACAAATTTGTCACCGCTCCTCACAACACCATTCTCAAAGGTCAATTCCTAATGCACCTTGAAAAATCCCCTCAAATCCACAGGAATTTTCTTTTCCTCAGGCCAACCCTGCTTAAGAAATTTTATAACCAGGGTGAACCTAATATATTTTTCCATCTCGTTTTCCCAACTACTCTCCAACATCACTGGATGCTCAGAAGTCACTAAGCTGATATCCCACAAAGTAAAAGCTACCTCTCACTTGTCCATGTTGGTGTCTTCAGACCTACTTCCAGACAGGGATAACGTAGACATACAGTCAGCATGTACATTAGTCTTCCATGGTACATTTTCCATACAATATTGAAAAGCTTGCAGCTTCGATGCAAGTGTGGTCAACCTTGGAGTCACAGTTCGACCACCCCCCTGGTTCTCACACATGTACTAAATATTTGTAGTCACTTTTGATAACAAATCTAGTACCCCACCAAAGGTTCCTGCAATGTTGCGCCCCCCAGACACATGCCAACAGTTCCCTTTCAATCACAGAGTATTTTTTCTCCGCATCCCTTAATGCCCTAGATGCATATGACACAATCCACTCTTTCCCATGCTCTCTCTGCATCAGTACACCTCTAAATCCACGGTTACTTGCATCAACTACCACAATGCATGCCTTCCCTTCTTCAAAATGTTTGAGAAAAGGGACATTGACAATAATTTTTTTCCATCCATTGAATGGCATTGTCGTACCTCCAGTTCACTCAAACTTAGCATTTCTTTAAGAAGACACCTGAAAGGATCCACTCTGGAGGCATAATTCAGAATAAATTTAGCATAAAACTCTGTCAGCCCAAGGAATGCAACCAGCTGCTCCTTGCACGCATGCAAAGGAGCGTTTATGATGCTTTCCACATGGCAACATTTTGGTTTGATTCCTGCACCACTTATGAGATGCCCCAGGTATTCCACTTGAGTTTTCCTGAACTCACATTTCCATAACTTTAATGGGAGGCATTTGGCTGATAATGCTGCCAAAACACATTTTAAATTGTCACCATGTTCCTTGGTATCTTGCTTAAACACCAAGATATCATCCTGGAAAGCAATTGCTCCTTTCGCCCCTTCCAATGTTTTTTCTCTTTTTTTTTTTTTAAATCTTTTTATTAAATGACAAAACAGCCATTGCATCATGTATCATATGACCATTAAGGACCCATCATTTATCGACAACTCGGAGTAGGAGTACATAACAATCCAATATCGAATAAACATCACAGTCAAACATCCCCCATAAAGTATACAGCAATGCACCCAACCCATCCACATGCTTCCCGCCAGGGCACAGCTAGCAGAAGGATCAATCCCTGCCCCTGTAAGCCCCCCACCCGTCCCAAATTTTCTTCCATTTCCCCGGGCACCCCCTGCTATTATAGATTACTTTTTCCGCACTGAGGCACCAGTCCAGGTCCGACTGCCACTCCTGAAGGCTAGGCGGGGACTCAGTGCCCCACAACTTCGCTATATTATGCTTAGCGACTATGGCTGCTATTGCCAACCATGTTGCCTGCTACTTCAGCTAGTGTTCCTCTCCCACTATATTCAAGAGCAGCAGCCCGGGATCTAGCAGGACTGCCGGTCCAAGGACCCGAGCCGCCTCCCCGGCCACCCCCTGCCAGTAAGTTTGCAGCCTGGGGCATGCCCATAAAATATGATAGAAGATGCCCTCTGACCCACATCGCTACAAGCACTGCGCATTCTGAGTCCGACCCATCTTATGCATCACAACCCTGGAATAGGATGCCCTGTGAAGAATCCGGAGCTGGATCAGTCTGAACTGTGCCTTAATCGCCACAACCCTGGGACCCTGTCTCGCCGCTCCCCAGTCCTCATCAGAGAGTACACCCAAATCCGACTCCCATTTGGCCCGTAGGGCAGTCATCTGATCTGGCGAGTTATTCAGTAGCTTCTTGTAGAGCAAGGATATGGCCTTCGACTCCAAGGGCTTCGTCAGGAGTCGTTCCTCTAGAGGAGCCGCCTCTGTCAACTGCTTGTGCTCTGGAACATATTGACTCAAAGCATGCCGCAGCTGCAGGTACCTAAACTGTTCCGTTCCCGCCATCGCGTATTCTTGTTGTAGGACCTCAAACGTCACAAGTGTCTGACCCCTCCAGACATCCCCCAGGTGTTCGGTCCCCACAAGCGACCATCTGTGGAATCCACCCAGGGTCCTCAAATCTTTCAGCAAATCACTGCACCACAGGAGAGTACGCGTTGTCAGGGTGGAGCCCCAGCCCAGATAATGGGTAGCATCATGGCAGGCCTTCACCACCATCTCGGTGTGTGCCGGGAGTGACCGCGAACCCCCACGGGAATAGAGGGCGGGCTCATGCCCATCCCCCACCTCCCAGCATTTGTCCAAAAGTCCGGGTCCTTCTGTTCCGCAAATGCCCAATCATTATTATTAACTAACTGAGTCGCCCAGTAATAGTGAAGGGGATCCGAAATTGCCAACCCACCCTCATACACACCAAGCTTCAGTTTCGACAGTGCCATGCGGGAGCTGCCGCCTTCCCATAACAATAGCCTAATATCTCAGTCCAGACTCCGGAATACCTTCGCCGATATCTCATAGGGAGTTTTCTGAAAAACATACAGATGACGGGGCAGTGTTATCATTTTGTAGAACGCGGCTCTACCCATCAGTGAAAGAGGCAACGTCCTCCAGTGGGCCACATCCCTGTGACATCTATCAAGCTGGGGTTGAAGGTTTGTTCCCAAAAAGCACTCCCGATTCCTAGTGACATAGATCCCCAAGTACTTGAAGCCCCCCACGCAGATTGGCATGCTACAACCCGAAGGTAGGATGGGCGGGGCCTCCACCAGCGGGAAGACCAGCGACTTCTCCCAGTTAATCTGGTAACCAGAGTGGTCCCCAAAGATACCAATGACTTGCATTATTCTGTCGATGGACCGCCGTGGCTGCGTGACATATAGCAGGACATCGTCCACATATAGGGAGATACGTTCTTCCCACGTTGCACCCGAGTCTATGCCCCAAATCAGCGGATCCTGCCAGATCCATGCTGCCAGTGGCTCGAGTGCCAGGGAAAACAGGATGGGAGAAAGTGGCCCCCCCTTCTGGGTGCTCCCATGGAGGAGAAAGGGCAGCGACAACGCAGCATTAACCCTCACCCAGGCCACCGGATCCTGGTATGGCAGTCTGATCCACGACAAAAACCATGGACCAACCCCAAATCTTCTGACCAAAGCGAAAATATATGGCCATTCCACAGTGTCGAAGGCCATCTGGGCGTCTAGGGACAGAAGCTGCGCCTCTTCCCTATGCTGACCGTCCGTCATATGTAAGACTCCGTACAATCTCTGCAAGTTCAGATGCGTAGACCTGGACGGCATGAAGCCTGATTGGGCTGGATGAACCAGTTTAGTAATAATTGCGCTCAGTCTAGCTGCCAAGACCCTTGCCAGGACCTTAACCTCCGTATTTAGTAGGGAGATGGGCCTGTATGAGGCGCAACTCTCTGGGGGTCTACCTTTCTTTGGGACCACCACCGCCGTTGCCGTCTTCTGATCCAACGGCAGCTGTCCCATGTCCCCTGCCTCCCAGAACATAGCCAACATATGCTTAGTCACTTTACTACCCAGGCACTTAAACAACTTTGCCAGGAGTCCGTTGGGCCCTTCCGCCTTGCCCGATTGGAGCCCCCGAAGCGCCGCCGTGAACTCCTCCTCCATCACCTACCAATGTTTCTTTTCTGAGCCTATGAAACACAGATGGTGCGCTAGCTAACCTAGAATGCATGCAGCAGTATCCTAATCATCCTTCAGGAGTAATAAACACCGTTAAATTCTTTGAGCCAGTATCCAATTTAACTTGGTGATATGCACATGCCAAATCTAACGTTTAAAAGACTTGTGCCTCTGCTAAAGTTGTAACCGTCTCATGTAAGTTGGGCTGAGGATGGGAGCCCACCCAGATTTTGCTGTTAAGACTCTGCAAACCAATACACAATCTTAACTCCCCTGAGGCTTTCACTGAAATCACAACCAGAGAAACCCAGAGGGATGATTCTGTAGGTTCAATGATACCTTCCTCATATAAATCCTCCAGCATTTCTTTTAGTTTTTCCCTGTATAATAAAGGTACATTCCTAACTCCATAGGCCTCATTATGACCTTGGCGGAGGGGATAACTCCGTCCTAAACATGACAGATATCCCGCCTGCCGTATTACAAGTTCCATTGTATTTCTATGGAACTTGTAAAACAGCGGACAGGTTGTCCATCACTTTTGGGACGGAGTAATCCCCTCCGCCAAAGTCGTAATCAGGCCCTATGACTTGTTGGCATAGCATTGTCACATAACCTAATAGAATGCTTAAAACCAATAAATACTCCAGTTTGTCACTGAATTCGTCCTTGACTTTTTCCTTTAATTGTTCCACAAAATAGCCCATATGTGTACCTTCAACTCCCTTGAAAACCCCATTGGCATTACTACCAACGTACACAGGGGGATTAGTCCTTGGGTTCAACCTGACTCCCATTTCCTCCTGGTGGGGCCACCCTAAAAGGGACTGCCCTTTCCTTGCCACATATACCTTACCATGATTGCAACTACCAGAAAAAACACAAATCCGCCCATAAATACCCCAATAAATCAATTTTATGCCCGGTGTAACCACCAGGTGTCACATTTGGGGGTAAGAAAATCTTGCTTGCCACTTCTTCATGACAATGGCCTGAGAAATAATCGTGTACTATACACACGAGTCCACCAGAACTGTTACTTTCTTTCCATCAATTATGATATCACAGGATGGAAACCCTCTCTTCCAATCAGGTATGCTTAAAACAGTGTGAGAAACTTATTCAAAAGCATCATAAACTGATACCTCATCATCCTCTTGTTGTACAAGATTTACTTTCCTGATGTTGGATTTACACACCCTATTGAAATGCCTCTTCTTGTTGCATTTAGAACACGCTTTATCAATAGCTGGGCAAAAGTTTGAATATGACCCACTGCCACATCTATAACATAAAAGCGCACTTTTTTCCATCATTCTTCTTCCATGTGGCCTCCACCTCATGCTTCCGCCTAAGAGATTTATTTAGTTTATCCCCACTATGTTTCGCAACCACATGCACATTATCTTTACCACCTCCAACTTTCTGCACAAACATTTTCCGAGTGTTGAAATTCCTTGGCTATGTCAATAGCAGCATTTATAGAAATATCAGAAGTGGTCCATAACCTTTCCTTTATTTTTTGGTTATTGGTCCTCATAAGAATCTGATCTCTTAGATCCTGCTCATAGGTGATATGTTCAAAATTGCAAGTAACGGCTAATGATCTTAATGCTGATACATAATTTTTTATAGCCTCATTCACACTCTGTAACCTGAAGTAAAATATAAACCTTTCCATAACTGTATTGATTTTTTTCCATAGCGGATATATAACACTTTGGATGCATATTGATACACATTAATTTACCCTGGATTAATCACAGCTGGCAGATTATTGAACTCCTTCAAGCCTACACCTCGCAAACAATTTTTTAATAATGCTACATTTCTCACAGTTTCACAGTCATTCCCTCCTAATACTTCTACATAAGCTAAAAATACTACCTCCCACGTTTCCCAGTCCATTGGAGGCTCACCAGTTGCTGCTAGAAATGAGGGAGAAGGCACAATACCTGTCATTTTCTGCACATAAACTAAAACAACCAGAATAATCAATCAATAAATCAGTATTTGTAAAGCGCTGCTACTCACCCTTGAGAGTCTCAAGGCACTGCAAGGGAGTGGAGGGGCCTCATCCGAACAGCCATGTCTTGTTCTTCCTGAAGATGGTGAGCGACAGGCTTTATTTGAGGTATGGGGGGAGGTTGTTCTAGCTCTTTGCTGCAGTGTAGGTGTAGAATCGTCCTCCGGCTGTGGTTTTGCGGATGTGAGGGATGGTGGCCAGGGCCATTTGGGCGGAGCGGAAGGATCTTGCAGGGTTGTGGAAGGAGATGCAGTGGTTCAGGCAGGCTGG
Organism: Pleurodeles waltl; assembly: GCF_031143425.1. Lineage (NCBI taxonomy): Eukaryota > Metazoa > Chordata > Amphibia > Caudata > Salamandridae > Pleurodeles > Pleurodeles waltl. The sequence goes on along the minus strand of NC_090444.1, from coordinate 439,861,093 downwards.
TCCTGTGTTGTGTATGGCCTTGTACGTGTGGGTGAGAAGCTTGAAGGTGATTCGCTTCTCGACCGGTAGCCAGTGGAGGGTCCTCAGGTGTTGGGAGATGTGTTCTCGGCAAGGGCAGTCCAGATGAGGCTGTCCGTGGTGTTCTGGATGAATTGTAGTTTTTTGATGTTCCTGGTTGAGGTGCTGGCATAAAAGGTGTTGCCATAGTCGAGCTTGCCAGTGACTAAGGCGTGGGTGACTGTCCTGCAACAGTCTGCTGGGATCCATCTGAAGATCTTCCAAAGTTTGCAGAGTGTGTGCCAGCAGGAGGAGGCAGCAGAGTTTACCTGGCAGGTCATAGAAAGGGAGGAGTTGATGATGATTCCTAAGTTGCGGGAGTGCTCAGTTGGTGTAGGTGGGGCGCTGAGGGATGTGGGCCACCAGGAGTTGTCCCAAGCTGAGGTGGCGTTAACTAAGATGATGAGCTCAGTCTTGTCGGAGTTGAGCTTGAGGCAGCTTTCTTTCATCGAGGTGATGACGGATTCCATTCCTGAATGGAAGTTCCTTTTGGCCGTGTTCAGATCTTCAGTGGGGGAAATGAGTTGTGTGTCATCGGCGTATGACACAATGTTCCCACCGTGGCTTCTGACAATGGCAGCGAGAGGCGCCATGTATACGTTGAACAGTTGACTCCTGTGGGTCTGGAAGTGTAGGGCGGGAGTCTGACCCTCTGCATCCTCCCGGAGAGGAAGGAGTGCATCCATTCCAGGGCTCTTCTGTGGTTTCCAGGGCTCTTCCCTGGATTAGCACAATACTCAAGTAAGATATTTAAAATAATAAAAGAGGTCACCGTTGTCTCGTTAATATGTGCGTCGCACACTATGGTAACAAGTAAACAATAACAGAAAATAATAAAGGTAGTCACCATCGTCATATGAGATGATTATTCATCATATCGCTACATCCACTGTTTTAGGTGTGCACATCACCGTTTGTACAGCGGCTGAGCACTACAATCATTGTTACAATGCCACACGCTGAGATGAGGAGAAACGCTGCTGAAGACCATTCCGTACAGCCAATGTAGTTCCTCAGTGAACACTACCCAGCACACCCAATCAGATGCTCCTTCTTCTGACTATAATCCATGATGGCATGCTCTGAATAATTAATACATGCACAAGTAAATCCGTATCCCATTCTCGTCGCCAGTCTAAAGTAAAGTGAGTATTTCCTTGAATTAACAAATCCTCGGAGATGGAGACTTCAAGGGTGCGAAGTTTAATCCTCAACAAATTACATACAAGTCAGTTCAATGAATGACCCTTAACGATCTTTCCCACCTTCTTTATACCTCCCCCGCATTCTCTCCTTGCGGTCCCGCTCAGACAATACACAACATAGGCTTTCATTACATCCCTGGCAGACGGCGGTATTTTGGAGAAAGGTACTGCCAACAGGCTGGCGGTACCTTTCCCCAAAATATAACATTGGTGGTTTGGCTAAAGCCAAACCGCCATTGTACCACTCCGTCAGCCAGGGTGGTAACAACCGCCGGGCTGGAGACTTCAGTCTCCAGTCTGGCGGCCATCACTGTCCCACCTGCGGGATTATGACCCCGCCTACCGCCATGGTTTTTGTGGCAATCTTACTGCCGCGAAAACCATGGCGGTAGGCACTATCAGTGATCATGATACGGTCGATGGCGGTCTAATGACGTGGCGCTGCTGCTGGCAGCAGCGCCACCTTACCTCCATCCGCCGCCATGACCGGAGCCGGAATTCCGACAGCCTTCTGGCTGAATTCCGGCTACGGTCATAATATGGTGGACGGTAGGTAGCCACGGTGACGGTCTTTTGGTGACTGTCGCCGTGGCAGCATTTACCGCCTATGTCATAATGAAGGCCAAAGTAACAGAACGCAATAGTCAGTATAACCAAGAGCATTATTTAATAGGTGCATTTTATGACAGCACAAGCACAATGTAACAATGCTGCTGAACATATGCTGACCTCCAAAAGATGCATGTCATTACACAAGCTCAAAAACACAACGTTCGCAGAGACTGTTGTAAGGGTTGGGAAATGGTGCACATCTAATGAGGAATCCCCCATGACTATTATATAAGCATCCATGGAAAAGTTGGTATTTTACTTTTTCTCTTGAGAACAGTTTTGACAACTTATGATTGGTGAGACTTTTGAGAGTTGGGCTTGGCCTGGGAGGCCTGGCACTTCTGCATATGTCAACATTTTAGAAGTAGAAAGTGGGAGATTTAAAAAAAAAATGGGAAAATGTATTTCTCCCATTGAAGGAGAGGTAATTTCTGTCTGGAGCCAGCCAAAATAAAGCAATTTTTGCCGTCAAAAATCAGGAGTCGCCCACCTAAATCGGGTCTATTGGCATGTATGCTGGTCAATTTCTAGACTGCTTTGTGTTTCTTTATGAGCCTCAAAATGCCTAGTATTTGTTTGATGTTGCAAGACAGCACTATGGAGGGCAATTGACGTTACAAGAGGAATCAGCAATTGACAAGACAAGAGGAAGCATCTTTTTTCTTCTTTCTCAGATGATTAGGTTGACCAGTCTGAAAAGAGCAGATTCAGGGGTCCTGGTTCTGTGGTTCTGTATCTCCTGGCAGTCTAGTATTGTTCTCAGGTGCAGCAGATAATTAAGGTGGCAGCACCTAAAGCAATGGCAGCAAAGGCTGTTGAGAAGGGTAAGAAGCCCCGAACTGGGAAACCTGCGGTCAAGTCATTGATAGGCCCTTCTTTCTGACTCATATGCTTCAAATATCTCTTCTTCTGGCAAATATATATGTGGGGAAGACATCTATTGGAATACCTAAGAAAGATCTTGGGATTTGCGCCCTTGCCTGCTCCAGATGGTGTTGAGTTGTTTTTTCTTCAAGATAGCCCTTTTTCTGTTTCTTTGCCTCTACATAAGACGATTGAGGACTTACGTTTTGAGCACTGGAGGGAGCTAGAGCAACCCACCAATCCAGATTTCTCCAGAAGTACTTATGCTGCTCATGCTTCTCAATCTGTGGTATGAGATTTTGAGTTTTTGGCAATAGTGATGCAGGAGGGTAAAGATTGCTCCTAGTTCGAATGGAAGAGAAAGCAAAATACTCGGCTGACTTTGTTGTGAACACTGTGACACGTTCCATTTAGACCTCTTCTATTTTCATTATGAGCCACTTGCAGATTCTTTAGTCTCTTTCAGTAGAAAGTGTGACTTTTTAGACATGTGCCGAAGTGTTAGTATCATGTCTGCATTTTGTCTAGGCTGATATATTTTATTGTTTTTGTTATGGATGCTGCCATAACACATGGACAAACTGTAGAAGCTGGCATGTTTTTATTGTTTAAGAAACAGGAGCATATAACCTACATATAAATCGAAATGACACATTTATCACCATATTTATTTGGTCTTGTTGATGCTATAGTGTCTGCAAACACTGTTTTGACAGTAAAATACTATGAAAACACAGTTATCTGCCAATAAGTTAGAGGGACTTTGCGCTAGGACTTTCACATCGGTTTGCAGCAATAACGAGCCATAGTCAGAGGAGGCTCTGGGAGCGATGCAGAGATTTGGCCTTCAGTCTTGCAGTACTTATCATTCCTGGCCAAAAGCTGTAATCTGGAATCGAGGATCTTTGTCAACTCAGCAGTCCAACTGGGGTGGTTACAGTTTGAGGAACCATGAACAAAATTACAGCCAGATTAGTATGAGTATTTCCATTCTTCTCAGAACTCTGTCAGTGAAAGAGCAGGCAGTAGTGGACTAACTGACTATTGTAGAAAAGGCGTGTATGCCAAGCAAAAATGTAGATCAGGGTGTGAAGCTAATGTTAGTGTAAAGAAGGAAGAAAAAGGTTTGGTCTCCAAGACTCACTTTAAAAAGTAAAAAGTAGGCAGAATAACTAAAAACAACGCCCTGCAAACTATGGATACTTCTGCAGTGCGAGGCTTTTGCGACATCACTCCTGGGCAGCGCAAACAGAAGTGACAATAGTGAACCAAACTCTCTGAGACCTTCTGGTGGTGAATCCAACTGAAAAATTTATGGAGGTTGAAACTCCAGAAGGATATATAAACTCCGAAAACAGGGTTTGTAATGTAAAAAATATACAAGTTGAGGAGGATATACAATGCACAATGAAAGCAATACTCTGGCCACACTTATCATTTTTATAATGTAAAAATACAAGTTGAGGGGGATATGTAGCGCACAATAAAAGCAAAATTCTAGCCGCACTTATCATATGCCAACTACATTATTGTTGCAGAGCATGATTGACCTCCAGTCTTTATAAGAGATGTGCCCTTAGGACAGGAGGTAATAATGTTAGCATTTTCCTCTTTAGTACCGGAAGACCTCAGGAAAAAGTCCGCAAGTGAGTGGTCTTTACACCAAGCTCCAGTGTTTTATAGAAACCAAGACGGTGGGATAAAAATGATATTCCACAGATCATTCCTTTATGGAGTGAGCACCAAATACAGGCTCAATACCCCTGAACCAAAAAACATGACATAAAAGCTATCCTAGATCTGCTGCAATAGTAATGTATCATAGCATCTTGTAGTTCTACAATGAACAACCCTCGTTTCCCCATTTTAAAATCTTACAGCTCATATAAAATAGTATTAGAATACAGCAACTTAAATTCACGCACACTCATTTATGCTGAACAAAATGCTCACAAAATGTGACTCATGATGAATCTGGTTCAAATATAAAACACCCTAGGACATTTCCAGTGGGATTTTAAGTCATAACATAATGCCTGAAAATTATTAGTTAAATGCTTTATCAATGAGCGGATTTCATGTCTGTTTTAGACAATTGCTAATAAGAGCAGTATTGGTTTATTTGCAGCAAATATTATGCATACCTTACAGAAAGATCCTTAGGTGCTATCTTACATTGGTGACAGTTATGTTATGGATGATGACTTAGAAACACACCAGACTAGAGTGGGCCATATAATGATGATACTGACCACACAGTTACAAAATGGCCTTTAAACAATCTAAAAACACTTACTTGAATGTGATTGTCCTCAGATATGAATTATCCAATGATGGCAGGGGTCTGGCACTGGACCTCTTGCAGAAGTGTGCAACCTTGCAGCCTCCTAATAGGTTAAGAAAATTATAAACCCTGATGTGATTTCTTAACTTCAGGAGGGCGTACGTGCCACATTATGCTGGGAAAGTGAAACCCTTGTACGCCTTTGTATCTCTCACCTTTATAAAAAACAATGTAAGGAAAAACACATGGCTATTTTAATTGTACACTGAGCAGACTTTAAATATTTACAGCCTAGGGATCACAAAACAAACCCATTTAATAGAATTGTTTCCAGTTCCTTAAGCTACACATGCATAGTATATAATGAGGAACAGACAGTTCATACTACTTACAAATCCCACTTCTATTCCACAGCCAAAGCCTGCTTTGCTCTCATAGAAATAAATTCTTAGTGGGATGAAGAAGGCCATTTAGAAAGAGCGCCGATTAGCACAGGGGAAACTAATAATTAGAGTCTCACCTATTCTTAAACCAGAAGCGTCTAAAAAAAGCAAGTATTCCCAATGCTCCTGCTCTACACCTTTGTTGGGTACTGTGGGTGGGTCCTTAAGTGCAGTTGATGTACAATTTGAGTGTGATCTGACTTTCTGCATGCAAGAATTTCTAAATACACACAAAACATACCACAAACTCCTAATCTTGTTCTCAACAAGGACTACAAGAGCATGTTTGTGAAGACGGCTTTGCACAGCCTGCAGTTGGTACTAAATAAAAATACTCCTTGGCTTGCACTGCAGGAAGATTTGAAAATGGCAAATTTAAACCACTGTTTACATATACCAAAACATTAGGTGATTGCACTGCAAAGCTCACAGAAATCCATACCTTGTTGCTTGCACTGCAAAAGGCTGATTCGTCAGTTACCACACCAATAGTGTTAAATTCATCCATTTGTGTGCAAAGGTGCAATGTCAACTTAACACATTGGCAACTGAACAGATTCAGAGTTTCAAAAGGGAAATCAATAAAAAAACAGTTGTGAGAAAAGGTGGTGGTCTTACAAGACCAGATTCCTTTTGTACATGTTCAGCTAGCATGTCCATAAAAATGAAGGAATTCACACAAAAGGTAACCATGCTGAATTAGCCGCAAAAGCAGTGGTTCATATTAGCTAAGGGAGAAAAGTATTTTGTTGGCCTTCCCTGCAAATACTCCTACACCCTTAATCAAGGTAACACTCAGACGGTTTCCTTACCTGTAGTGGAAGATAGTTATATTCCTAATGAGCAGGTTAGATTAGACCTATTTAAAGCTGCTCATTAGAAGTTATTGTCTGCCCGCACTGGCATGAGTGCCACAGTAGCATGGCTTCAGCAAAAATACTGGTGGCCTTGTTGTAACAAACTAAAAATATGTATGGCAATGTAACATCTGACAACAAATAATACATTCCAGTGTTTCAAGGCCAGTGCAGACCCCTCCTCTCCCCTTACTATCTCCAATCACCCGTTCAGGGTAGTTTTCCTTGAACATATCAGGCCAGTCAATCCAGCACACAGATATAAATATATATTAGTTGCTGTTGTGATACTATTAATTGTGTTTGACCAATGACTTTGGTGGTCATTCTAACCCTGGCGGTAAAAACCGCCAGGGCGAATGACCGCGGTAGCACCGCCAACAGGCTGGCGGTGCACCGCTGGGCATTCTGACCGCGGCGGTTCAGCCGCGGACAGAAACGGAAAGTCGGCGGTGTACCGCCGACTTTCCGCTGCCCTTGAGAATCCCGCCGCCATGGGGATTCTGACACCCCCTACCGCCATCCTGTTCCTGGCGGGTCTCCCGCCAGGAACAGGATGCGGTAGGGGGTGCCGTGGGGCCCCTGGGGGCCCCTGCAGTGCCCATGCCAATGGCATGGGCACTGCAGGGGCCCCCGTAAGAGGGCCCCAAAAAGAATTTCAGTGTCTGCCTAGCAGACACTGAAATTCGCGACGGGTGCTACTGCACCCGTCGCACTCCAGCAACTCCGCCGGCTCCATTCGGAGCCGGCTTCATCGTTGCTGGGTCTTTCCCGCTGTGCTGGCGGGCGGCCTTTTGGCGGTCGCCCGCCAGCACAGCGGGAAAGCCAGAATGGCCGCCGCGGTCTTGTGACCGCGGTGCGGTCATTTGGCGGTAACCGCATGGTGGGCGGCGACCGCCGCCCGCCGCGGTTAGAATCACCGCCTATATGTTTTGTTCAGTTTAGCCGCCTATTGGCTTTGACATTGCATTAGCCATTACATTCTGTATTCTGCCTATTGGCTTTGACATGCTGTATTCAGTCTAGCTGCCTATTGGCTTTGACATGATATTATACATTACATTCTGTATTCAGCTTAGCTGCCTATTGGCTTTGACATGATATTAGACATTGCATTTTGTATTCAGCTCAGCTGCCTATTGGCTTTGACATGATATTAGACATCACATTTGGTATTCAGCTCAGCTGCCTATTGGCTTTGACATGACACTAGACATTATATTTGATATTTAGGTTAGCTGCCTATTGCCTTTAACGTGGAGTTAGACATTGCAGTTGAGAATCCAAGCTGTATTTTTCCAAGCTATGTTTTTCCACAAGATGAACCAAGATGTTTTCTTCACATCAGACTAGACATGATAAGAGAGAGTACATTTGGTGTTTTCCTTTCTGCTCAGGCTTGGGAAGAGGAGAAGTCTAGGAGATCTGGCCAGTCTCCAAAGGCTTGCGTAGTTTTCCCGAGTCTGAGAGGAGGGGGCACGCTTTTGTAAGGATGACTCGGGGCTTCAGAGATTTAGATTCGAATCTGCTTGACTTCGGGCTGGAACTTGGCACCAGTTGCCAGTCTCCCGTGTGGGTAGATAATCTCTTTCTCGCAGTTGACCGGAGTCATCAACTTCCAGACCCCAGAAAGATGAAGCTGTATATAGGCCTTACACGGTGAAGAATTTAATTTGTTTTGCTTTGCATTGAATATCTTATATATATAACCTGCTGTGTACATTGCAACTGAGAAGTACTGTGATATATATATATTTTTTTTGCTGCAACTACTTTTGTGCTTGAAATCTAATAATTCGTCTCCCAAGAACTTGTGGGTGGGGAAGTATTAACAACAATAAAGGTCTTCTTTGAACTCAGAAGTGCATTCCAGATATGTTCTGTAAGCTCTGATACGAGATAAGTAGGAAGGCAGAACTGCTGTTGATTCATGCTCCAGGTTCCAGTGGGTTTGGCCACAAAGAAATGCTGTTGCTCAAGCAGTCAGAAAAGACTGGCAGTGCATAGTAGCAATGGGTGCAGTTTATACCTTTCATTCAGACAATGGTCCTGTATTCACCGTAAAGGCATTCAGGGATGGTGTCAGCTCTCAGGGTATGTCTGCACTTGTCACAAATGTTTGGGTAAGAAAGCAATGGGTTAATAGAGAACTCAACAGTATTCTTAAGCAAGCCCTGACTACCAGGTTAATACTGAGAGGACTGAATTGGTTACATAACCTGTATGGAGTTCAGAAAGCATTAAATAACTTGCCTAGAGGAGTATTAGTTGGTCAGACTCTCTATGAGATGCTCTTTGGAGAATCTGAGTATGTGGCTAATCTTGATAATCCTGGAAAGGTGGCTGAAGAAAACAGTATTTACCTGGACCATTGTTTCAGTGTCTTGCAGAGTGTCCCATAGGTCAGCAATAAGCTATCTAATTTGAAGCATTCCAACTCAGCCACCTGCCAAGACAAGGTTTCTAAAGCTGCTGGCGTGGTTGAGCTGATTCAAGAAAAGATTCCCAATAAACAAGTGTTTGGGCTGTCGTAAAGTGTATCTGTTCGGGTTCTTGGGGTAAAAGACACACAAACTGTACTCCTGCCTAAACTGCCTAATTCGAAGGAAAACAGGAAGGTGTTCAATGATGACAAAACAGTGGGGTGGTGGCTACCAATCAGTATGGGCATGGTTATGACCCTACCCCAACTGAAGGGGGTAACAGTCTTTCATCTCTACCCCTGCACATAAAAGATCTTATCCCAACGGCAAGCTAGAGGACAGTTGATTATTTTGGATTTTGGTTTTACATTTGGGCCATGAGAGCTTGTCTAACTCTCAAAAACTTCCCACTTGGAATGTTGAGGGCTGCACTTTTTCGGCTTTGGGACGCTGCCATGTAGAATAACCTATGAGACCTAGACACATCTGAAAACTAAACATCTGGGTGAGTCCAGGGTGATGTGCTTCACATGCACCCGCACCATTTTCCTACCTACAATGCCCTGCAAACCTCCAGCTTTGCTTGAAATCACACATTTTTCCTACATTTTTGTGATAGAACCTTCCGGAGCCTGCAGGGACCCACAAAATTCCTACCACCCAGCATTGTCGCATCTATACTGATAAAAATTCTACCCCACATGTCAGCCCGAATTTTTTTTTTCCAAACTGCCCTTTTGGACCCGCTTTGGTTCCACCTCAATTTCGACATGTTTTTGGCTCTTCCCTGTCACAAGCACTTGGCCCACCTTGGTCCACCTTTTTGGGCCAAGTGAGATATCATTTTTATCGTGAGACAGAGGGGGACGTTGGGTGGTAGGACATTTGTGCCATTGTGGTGATCCCACACAGAAATGTGGGAAAAATTTGATTTTTTAGCTAACTTTGAGGTTTGCTGAGGATTCTGGTTAAGAAAACACTGGGGGATCCATGCAAGTCACACCTCCCTGGACTCGCTCTGGTGTCTAGTTTTCAGAAATGTCTGGGTTTGGTAGGTTTCCCTAGATGACCCCTGAGCCCAGGATCAAAAATGCAGGTGCCCCCTAACCCCCACCGCAAAAACAGGTTGTTTTGTATTTTATCATTTTTATGTGTCCACGTAGTGTTTTGGGGCATTTCCTGTTAGGGTGCAGGGGCACCCACACAAGTGAGGTTCTATTTTTATCAGGAGACTTAGGGGAATGCTGGGCAGAGGTAAGTTTGTGTCTCCCTTCAGATTCCAGACCTTTGCAGCACCGAAATGTGGGGAAAAAGTGTTTGTTTGCCAAATTTTGAGGTTTGGTAAGGATTCTGGGTAACAGAACCTGGTTAGAGCGTCACAAGTTACCCCATCCTGGGCTCCCCTAGGTGTCTAGTTTTCAGAAATGTCCAGGTTTGCTAGGTTTTCCTAGGTGCTGGATGAGCTTGAGGCCAAAATCCGCAGCTAGGAACTTTGCAAAAAACAGGTCAGTTTTCTTTGGGAAAATGTGATGTGTCCATGTTGTGTTTTGGGGCATTTCCTGGCGCGGGCACTAGGCCTACCCACACAAGTGAGGTACCATTTCTATTGGGAGACTTTGGGGAATGCTGGGTGGAAGGAAATCTGTGGCTCCTCTCAGATTCCAGAACTTTCTATCACCCAAAATGTGAGGAAAAAGTGTTTTTTTCCCAAATCTTTAGGTTTGCAAAGGATTCTGGGTAACAGAACCTGGTGACAGCCACACAAGTCACCCCATCCTGGATTCCCCTAGGAGCCGGCTGAGTTAGAGGCCAAAATCTGCAGTTAGGCACTCTCCAAAAAACACGTCAGATTTGAATGTAAAAATGTGATGTGTCCATGTTGCATTTCCTGTCGCGGGCACAAGGCCTACCCACACAAGTGAGGTACCATTTTTATCAGGAGACTTGGGGGAACACAGAATAGCAGAACAAGTGTTATTGCCCCTTGTCTTTCTTTACATTTCTTCCTACCAAATGAAAGACAGTGTGTAAAAAAAGATGTCTATTTGAGAAATGCCCTATAATTCACATGCTAGGATGAGGACCCTGGAATTCAGAGATGTGCAAATAACCACTGTTTCTTAACACCTTATCTTGTGCTCATTTTGGAAATACAAAGCTTTCTGTGGTACCTATTTTTCATTCTTTATATTTCACCAAATGAATTGCTGTATACCCGTTTTACAATGAAAGTCCATTGCACGGTGCAGCTCCTTTATTGGCTCTGGGTACCTAGGGTTCTTGATGTACCTAAAAGCCCTATATATCCCTGGAACCAGAAGAGTCCAGCAGACATAATGGTATATTGCTTTAAAAAATCTGCCATAGCTGGAAAAAGTTATAGAAGAAAACTTGGACAGAAATGGTTCTTTTTTCACCTCAATTTCAGTATTTTTTTTATTTTAGCTGTTACTTTCTGTAGGAAAAGCTTGAAGGATCTACACAAATGACCCCTTTCTGAATTCAGAGTTTTGTCTACTTTTCAGAAATGTTTAGCTGTCCAGGCTCCAGTATTGGTTTTACACCCACTTCTGGCACTAACTGGAAGGAGGCTGAAAGCACAAAAAATAGTAAAAATGGGGTATGTCTCAGTAAAATGCCAAAATTGTGTTGAAAAATTGGGTTTTCTGATTCAAGTCTGCCTGTTCCTGAAAGCTGGGAAGATGGTGATTTTAGCACAACGAACCCTTTGATAATGCCATTTTCAGGGGGAAAAAAAACACAAGCTTGCTTCTGCAGCCCTTTTCCCCCATTATTTTTAAAAACGAAATTTGTGCTGTATTTTGGCTAATTTCTTGGTCTCCTCCAGGGGAACCCACAAACTCTGGATACCTCTAGACTCCTTAGGATGTTGGAAAAAAGGACGCAAATTTGGCTTGGGTAGCTTATGTGGACAAAAAGTTATGAGGTCCTGATGGGAACATGGCGGCCGGCTGAAGAGCGCGGCCGGGAGCTCTGCAGCATTGTACGGAGAAAGTGATGCCTGTTGTCTGAGAAGGCTCTCACCTGGAGCTGACGGGAGTGGCGTGGTGCATGGGGAGGAGACACTGACGGAGACGGCTTGGGGAGGAGGTCGGGACAGAGGGACACGGCAGGGCTGGTGCAGCTCAGGAGGCGGCGTGCGGGCTGACGACACCTGGAGTGTACGCCGCTTCTTGGCCCGTTCCAACCTGTGTGGAGAAGGTGGCACGAGAGGCACTCTCTCGCTGGGAGAGGAGGCGAGTGGAGGCTGAGTGGAGACGCGGGCCCAGAGCTCTGTAGGCTTGGAGCCCATGACACCGGCCCATGGTCGGAGGAGAGTACACAGTGAGGAGGTTGATTCTGTCCCCCATTTGGCTGCACAGTGCCTACAAGAAGGTGAGGGGGCCTCTTTTAAGAAGGCAGGGTTGGGAGGCCACCCACAAGTTCTTAAAAAGGGGTAAAGGGGGGGGAGGCGGATCAAGGAGTAGAATGTTAAAAGGTCCTGGTTCCTTGGAAGAAAGTCAGCAAGTGACTGTCAACCTTGGGAAAATGCAGCCCAGTAAAGGGTAGGGTGCTTAGCTGCAGAAGAGACTGATGGGATAATAAAACAATGCCATTAATGTCCTCTTTTAATAGTCTCCCTAAGCCAAGTAGTGATATAGAGAAGTTTGAGGTCTCTGAAAATAATCAAGGGAAAATTAAAGGCGTGTGTGATGTAGTGGAAAGTAAGATAAACCTGTTGACAGAGAGGATGTCTAGTTTGGAAAAAGCTGTGGGGGGACAAGAAAAACAGGTATGTGGTAACAGTCAGGAAATCTCCCAGCTCAAAGCAGGAGAGAAAGCTATCGAAGATAAGATAGAAGTGCTGGAAAATTGTTTAAGAAGAAATAACATTAGATTGTTGAATATCCCGGAAGATCTGGAAGGGGATGATATCAAGGGATTTATTATTTCATTACTGAAAGATCATGGGGGTCATTTTGACCTCGGCGGTCTTTTTTAAAGACCGCCGAGGGACCGCCGTGTGGAAGACCGCCAGTGCAGGCGGTTTGTCGCTCGACCTATTATGATCGTTGGCAGCTCTCCATCCCTTTACCGATGGAGAGCCGCCAACAGCCATACTGGCGGGAGGCGGGGAAGTGGAGGCTGCTCCACCTCCACCGCCACGCCAACAGAACACCGCCCAGCGAATCACGTCCTGTGATTCGCCGTGGCGGTGTTCTGTTGGCGGTGTGGTGTCGACGGAGCTGCCCCCATGGCTCCTGTCCCCTCCCGGAGGATCGTCGGACCAGGTAAGTCGATCGTCCGTGAGGGGAGGGGGGGTAGGGGGGGTGTTGGGTGTTGTGTGGGTGCATGGGGGTGTGCATGTGTGTATGTGAAGGGGGGTGTGAGTGCGTGTATGCTTGCGGGGGTGTTGTGTGTATGGGAATGAGTGCGTGTATGTCTGTGGGTTTGTCTGTATGGATGTGTGCGTGTATGTTGGAATGTGGGTGTGCGTGTCTGACTGTGTGTGTGGATGTTGGCATGTATGTCGGTGTGTGTGCGTGTAAGTATGTAGGTGGTGCCTGCGTGCGTGTCGTGTGGGTATGGGTGAAGTGATGTTGGGGGTCGGGGTGGGGAGGGGGGGCCCTGCCACCTTTGGGGGGTGGCAGGGGTGGTGGGGGGGCAGGGGAGGGAGTCAGGGCGGGGGTGGGGGAGACCCCTATCAGTGCCAGGGAAGGGATTCCCTGGCACTGATAGTGCTTACCGCCATGGATTTCATGGCGGTTCAGACTGCTGGAAATCCACAGCGGTAAGCCGGGTCCAAATACCGCTGGCGGTACAGTGATGGCCGCCATGCTGGAGACCCAGGTCTCCAGCCCAGCGGTCGTCTCCGCTCTGGCGGGCGGAACGGAGAACCGGCGGATGACCATGGCGGTAACCGCCATGGTCATAATTCCATGAAGGGAGACCGCCAGCCTGTTGGCGGTCTTACCGCCGCTTCTCTGCCTTCCGCCAGGGTCATAATGACCCCCTATATTCCTAAAATTGGGCATCTCAACCTGGAGGAGGACATTCAAAGAGTGCATCAAGATGCTTTTAAGATAAACGCTGCCAGGAAAGCCCCAAGGAGAATTATAGTTAATTTTGCAACATATACTATCAAAGAAATTATTCTTTCTGAAGCACTGCAAGATAGTAGTTTCTCAAAAGGGGACTTGTCTTTCCGCATACGGTCTGATGTTTCTAGGGCTACTCTGGATAGACCGTGGGAGCTGGGGAAGTTCATTCAGGAGCTTTGGTCTTTGAGGGCAATGGTTCAGATGAGGTTCCCTGCCGCTCTAAGAATAATGTGGAAGAATAAGATGTATAATATTAGGGAGCCAAGTGAAGTTTGTGTTTTGGTAGAACGGATTAAGGCATCACCATAGCGAGTGTAGATTGTAATGCAGGCTGCCTTGTGGAGCGCTCAAACGGGGGGCTATATGTCTTTCCCTTAAAAAGTAATGGAAGGTTCCCCGGGGTGAGTAGGTAAGGGGGATATGTTTTTTTAGGTTTTTTTTAATCTTTTTTGGTTTTTTTACATATCGGGTGTGGGAGCAAATTGGGGGGAAAAAAGTAGAAAAAAAATATGTCCTCACAGGAGCTCATTTTTGATGTTCCTAACACACTCAAGAAGTTTATGGGTTCCATTATATGCTCATTTTCTGTTGACTTCTAATCAATGCTAAGTGGTAAATATAATCAGCTGGAGGTTCTCTCATGGAATATAAATGGGCTTGGGGTTAAGACCAGAAGGAGGAGGATTTTGGAGTTTTTGCATAAGATAGAGGAAGAAGTGATCATTTTTACGAGAAGAGTGGGAAGAAATTTTTAAGCATGTGAAGTGGGTTGGCCATAGTGTAACTACCAATCAATCCTGTGTGGTGAAGGGGGTGGCAATTCTTTTTTTAAAAACCTTAAAGGTTAGGTTAGACAAAGTGATCGTCGATCCTAAAGGGAGATGGTTGAGTGTTGAGGTTGAAATGTTTGGGTCAAAGCTTACAATAGCGGGATATTGTGGCCCCAACAGAGACGACCCGGTTCCCTTTCAGAAATTATATAACCATTTGTTAATGTCTGAATACCCAATCATACTACGGGGTGATTTTAATGTACTTCTATATCCTAAATTAGATCAATCTACTGCCAGGAGTAATTTAAAAACTAGATTTTAGGTGAAGCAGGCTATCGAGGACCTGGGGTTGGTCGGTGTTTGGAGATCGAAAGGTGGCGAAGGTCCTAGATTCACCTTTTATAACAAGAAGTATGGCCATCCCTCCCCAATTTGATTTCTTCTTAGTGCATAGGAGTCTATGTAGAAGGGTACAATTTGTGTGTCATGCCCCAGAACATCTTTCCGACCATTCAGCTGTAAAATTACATTTTGCTATTGAAGCCCAGATTGTCAGCCCTAGATGGACCGTGAATTGGGTGTTATTTTTAGATGAATTTGTAGTTGGGAATCTAAAGCTGGACACTGGCGATTTATTTTTCTATAAACTATGGATCCACCTCCTTACAGGTGGTCTGGGATGCATATAAAGCATATATAGGGGCAGATTAATTAGCTTGGCAGCATACAGGCATAAAGCAGAGAAGAACCACTTGAGTAGGCTTGAGTCTGCTATAGGCCTGTTACAAAAATCCATATATTCCACCTTGACGTTGGAAGATAATCAGCTACAGATGATGGTGGATTCCCAACTGAAGAGTGCTAGAGTGAATTGAGAGTTGGTTTTGGAAATTAAAACAGGAGAAGATGGGAACATAGTTAGTTTTCACACTATGAGTATAGAGAAGGGTAGAGTAAACTGTTAGCATGGAAAATAAAAACAGATCAGTCAAAGAACTATGTAGCCTCTATCAGAAACACAAATACTGGTTTGAATTGTATGCAGGAATCTGATATAGGGGACACCTTCATGTCTTTCTTCCAAAAACTTTACACAGAAGACCTGGAAGCTTCGGAGGATCAGATCGAACATTTTATGAAGGGTATTCATCTTCCAAATCTAGATGGGATGCAACAACAGAAGCTGGAGGCAAGGATAGAGATGGAAGAGATGAATAAGGCAATTAAGAGTCTGGAGAGGGGGAAAGCCCTGGGTCCCAATAGCCTGCCAAATAATCTATACATCCATCTTCAGGATGAGCTTGCTCCATATATGTTAGAGTTATCCAACCCATTTTTCTTGCGGCTATGGAGGCGCCGAAGTCATGGGAAGAAGCTATAGTCAGCTTAATCCTGAAGCCCAGGAAAGATCCGGCAGAATGCGAATCATACAGACCCATTTCACTTCTGAACTCAGATTACAAACTGTATACGCATATTCTGTCCAAAAGGCTGGAGAGGGTGGTTAGTTCTCTGGTGCATGAAGATCCGAAAGGCTTTGTTAAGGGAAGACAACTCTGTGAGCTTACACATGATATACTAGGTGCAATATATTTAGCACTTTTCCAGAACACCCCTTTAGAGGTTCTTAATTTCGATGCGGCTAAGGCCTTCAATAGTGTTAGTTGGCTCTTTCTGCAGAAGGCGATGGAGGTCTACGAGCTAGGGAATGTCTTTACTAGAGCAATTCAAGATATATATAAGAAACCTACCGCCAGAATTCTGATCAATGATAAACTATCCAACAAATTTAAGATTAGGCGAGGGACTAGTAGGGTTGCCCACTCTCCCCCCTTCTTTTTGATCTATATATTGGACCTTTGGCTGTGTTGATTAGAAAGAATAGAAACATCTTGCCCTTTCAAAGTAACGGTTGGGTGAACAAAGTGGCACTTTATACGGATGATTTAAAGGTATATACTAGGGATATAGTAGGTTCCCTTCCTAGTATATTATTCTCTTTAGAGAAACCTGACAGACTGGCAGGCTATCTAGTAAATCGAGAGAAAACCTAAATCTTGTGTTGGAACACTGCCTACAACAGCCCATTAGTTAAGAAAGAAAATAGGTACCTGGGGGTGCAAATAATGGCCAACTTGGAGGAGGTTGCCAAGGTCAATTTTAATAAAGTATGGGCAGAAACAAGGAGATTGTTAAAGTTCTGGTCCAGCCTCCCTTTATCTTTTAAGGGGAGGTCAAATATCATAAAGATGTCCATCTTACCGAAATTTACGTTTTGTTTAACACTATCCCTCTTGAATTTAAGTTGAGCTGGTTTAAAAAACTGCAGGGGGATTTGACCTCATTTGTGTGGGCCTCAAAGGGTGCACATATTGCATGGAAAACACTGTGCAGGAAGAAGGAGTATGGGGGTATTCAAACTCCTGATTTCTTTAAATATTGTCTGGCCTTCCAACTAAAAAATGTAAGGGCTCTCTTAAACGATAGTTCAAATTACACCCCTCTTTTTAGGGCAATGACTCATTTCTTAGCAAGAGCAGGAGATAATTTTTTGTATACTTGTGGTCACCCAAAATACTTCAAAAAGATTTGTTTAAAAATATTGACTGCAGCCTCTAGAGTATGATTTCAGGTCAGGAGGCTTCTAGGGATTGCATACTACAGTAACGCAGCCCCCATTTGGGACTCACCGGGTACACCTAAATGCCTTTTAGATAAACTGTCTGTCCCTCTCCGGGAGAGTGGGTTGGTAAAATGGGGTCAAATTATAGAACAAAGGTCATTGGTATCTTGGTCTAGGTTTAAGAAGCTAGCAGGGAACAGGATTTCTAAATTTAAGTATTACCAACTGGCAAGCTGGGTAAACTCCCTGAAGAAAATAGGGACAGGGAAGAATATCTGGGAGGGAAGATTGTTGCAGAGGTCGGTTTTTCAGAAGGAGGTGGCCCTGTGGTATTGGATGATGATCGAGGCAGAGGAAGAGTTCCCCCCCCTTCCGTGAGGAGGTGGGGGAAAGAACTGCCCACCCTTGATATCGTTCATCTTTGGCAAGATTCTATGGCTACACTTTGGGGTACAGTTAAACCAGTTTCTCTCAAGAAGAACCATTTGTTTACCCTGCATCGGGCATACTGGTCGCCGGAATGGATAACAGTAATGGGAAGGGGTAAAAAATGCTGCCCTCGATGTGCTGAGGAGAAGGCGGATTATATCCACATGTTCTGGCAGTGCCAGAAATTGGGCTCTTTTTGGAACCTGGTAGAAAGGGTGTTAAAGAAGATATTCTGTATTGAGCTGGAATTAAGCCTACCGATGATAATCTTTGGGGGGCTGGACAGGGAAAGCCAAAACAAGTTGCTAACTAGGCATCAAGGTGATTTGCTCTTCCTTCTGATATTACTAGCTAGATGATAAATCTGTTTAAAATGGGTCGCCCCATCAGCCCCTACCGTACAGGAATGGGTGAGGTCAATTAATAAACTGAGCTGTCTAGAACATGGTGGTCCATTAAATAAGAGATGAGTTTTGGCTCCTCTGGAAGAATAGTTGTCAAGAGATAGGTGTTTAGGAACATCAGGGAAAAAATTGAGTCCTATGATTATGAGATCCACAAAAGACGATACCAGTCTTTGGACGGTGTGGCGATGTCTTAGGCTGGTGACGTTCTGAGGGGGAATCGTAAATAACGTCACTTTGGCTGAATACAGCAGGTGGTTGGGGGGCGTGCCGGGCGGGGGAGACCAATAGAGATACGGGGTGGTCTCCCCCTCTGGGGGCTAACCTATGGCCCCCTTAGCCGGAGTGGAAATCTAGGAGGACTAGAAATAAAAAAAAAAGTTATGAGGGCCTAAGCGCAAACTGCCCCAAATAGCCAAAAAAAGGCCTGCCACCTGAGGGGGAAAAGGCCTGGCAGCGAAGGGGTTACATTTCCTAACTATAACATCCCTGTAAGCTTTGTTTTTTGAATGAATTTCAAAGTTTTTTTACATTTTATTTCCTAACTGTAAACCGTAATGTTTTGCTTTTTTATGGATGTTTTAGTGTTTTTTTAGGGTGGTTGCAAGGTGTCTATATTAACATTATGATGTTTAAATATATATATTACATTAGTGCATGATGCATGTATAGGTGAGTGAGTGACTGCATGAGTGGTGTATAGGTGAATGACTGAATACATTAGTGTGTTTATGTGTGATTAAATGAGTGACAGCATGAGTGGTGTATGTATGAGTGAATGAGTGCATGAGTGTGTGCATGGGTGACTGAACAAGTACAACAGTGCGTCTGTAGGAGAGAGAGTGAGTTTTGAGTGGTGTATGTATGAGTGAATGGGTGCATAAGTGGTGTATGGGTGATTTACTGAGTGTATGAGTGTGGATATTTGTGAGTGAGTGCATGAGTCATTTATGAATGATTGAGTATATGAGTGTGTCTATAGGTGAGTGAGTGTATGGTGGTGCATGTGTGATTGAGTGAGTATATGGATGACTGAGTGAGTGCATAAATGGTGTATAGGTGACTAAGTGAGTGCATGAGTGGAGTGTGGGTGATTAAGTGAATGCATGAGCAAACATCTAGGTGAGTGAATGACTGCATGAGTGGTGTTTGAGTGAGTTTCTGCATGACTGGTGCACGAGTGAGTGAATGAGTGCAAAAGTGTTGTATGGATGAATTAGTTAGTGCAAGAATGATGTATGGGTGATTGAGCACATCCGTGTGTGTATATTTGTGATAAGGTGAGAGGCTGTATCAGAGGTGTATGTATCAGTGAATGAGTGAATAAGTAGTGTAAGGTTGATTGACTAAGTGTATGGGTGAATCACTGAGTGCATCAGTGTGTGTATGTGTAAGTGAGTGAGTGCATGAGTACTGTATAGGTGATTGAGTGCATCAGTGCATCTATAGGAGAGTGAGTGTATGAGTGGTGTATAGGTGACTGAGTGCATAAGTGGTGCATGATGGAGTGATTGAGTGCATGCCTGTATGGGTGAGTGAGTGAGTGCATGAGTGGTGTATCAGTTGTTGACCGAGTGTATGAGTGGCATATAGGTGACTGAGTCTACGAATGGTGTATGGGGGATTGAGTGAATGTATGAGTGTTTGTATAGATGAGTAAGTGAGTGTACGAGTGGTGTATCGGTGATTGAGTGAGTGTATGAGTGTGTGTATGGATTTGCAGTAGATGTAGGTGCTGTCTGCATGTAAGCATGAATCTGTAAATGCGTCTGTCGGTGTCATACTAAATCAGTGAGTGGTTTATCTTTTTTTTAATAGGTATATGAGTAGCAGTATAAATAGCAGAGTGCATTTGTATTTGCCCTATATTTTAGATCACATGTATATGTAAGTTAGTTAAAATTAAAAGGACGAATATCAACTTAAAATCAAAAAGCACCTCCTGTTGGCTTAAGGAGTAAGTTTTGTGTATTATACTGGTCTGTAACACTTGTGAAGCAGATTTGTTTAATGCCAACTTCAGGTTTAAGTAAAGTAGCACCCACACCTTCACCTGTAGTAAGTTCAAACCATGTCTGAACAATTTATTTTCTCAATAATCGAATAGATTATTGAACTACTTCAGTATATATTAGAGTGATTGTTATAATTTACTGATTTGGTATCATACTACAATATACATAGCTGTTGTGTGGAAGTATGTATGAATGTATAAATTGATAATTTTGTGTCTTATGTAATCTATGAGTGGTCTCTTATTTGTTTATGTAGGTTGCAGTAGATAGCAGAGTTCATATATACCTAGGCATACTAGTCTAGAAGTGGAAATCTGTCACTTAAACACAGTAGGACAATTTTTACCTTTTAATCACTGGGTATCCTGCTATCTATAGTATTCCTCATGGGTACGTTTTGTGTATTAAAAAAGAAGTATAACTCTTGTCAAAAAAGGTAACTAATGCAAAGCACAGCTGACTGTAAAGTTGCACATTGATACTCACCACTACTAGGCTCAAAGCATGTTTAAATGCCTATTTGTCTGAATCACTAAAGTAGGTTACAACAGGTCTTGACTACAAATGAGAGTGACTGTCTGAGTTGCTAATTATGTGTGATACTACAGCATACATAGTTGCTGTCTGTATCTATTAAGTGTTAATAAATTAAATGTAAGTATATTTTCATTATTATTATTATTATTTTTTTTTATTGATCTGGATCTGCAGATCCGTATCTGCGGTGCCAGAAAATATAGTGAGCTGCATTCTATATGGTTTTTGTTCCGATCATGTGCTCGAATGGGATTCGTGGCTCCGGATCCATGGATCCCGCTATTTTTTTGATAAGATTAGTTTTAGTATATACAGGCATCTGATTTTTTTAATTGGATCTGCCGATCTCAGAAACATTAAAATGATAGTATTTATGCATTTACTGGTAACTATTTACAACTTTACCACATTCATATCATCCCCCCTGGGTCAGGGAACCTGTACCCTGACCCTTTTAACTCCATTCCCCCCACATTTCAGCCCTGAGGACCATTCCCAAGAAAACAAAATGGCAGGTGCACCACTCCCCGTATCTAAAATGGAGGGAGGTTGCAATGAACCTAAAAGGGTCAGGGTAGAGGTTCCCTGATGCCAAGGGCTTCATATGAATGTAGTGATCTTATATATGATTAGTAGAAAATGCATTAAAACTTTTTTTTCCTCAGTTTCCAAGATCTTCAGATCCATTTGCGGGGTTAAGCGCGGCCCCCTGTGTGAATCCACAAGTGGATCTGTGGATCTCTGAAACCGTTAAAAAAAATATATCTGTACATATACTCTTTCTGCATTATTTTACAAATTATTTATTCATCAGCACATTTACATGATTCCCCTGCGGTCAGGGAACTCCTACGATTTGCAACCCACATTTCAGCCCCGGGGACCGTTCCCCGATAAAACAAAATAGTGGCCACAACTTCCCTGTCTGGTTGCGGCCAGCCAGTCAGAAGCTTCCTATGGCTCATGGATCTGTGGAGGATGTACGTCCCTATATATCTATATTTGTTGTCCTTAAATACCTTTAAAACCACTAAATGGATTTACACCAAATCACAAAAAGCACGCTTTCTAGACCAACAGCTAGCTTTCTGCCAAATGTGGTGTAATTCTAGCCAGCTGTTCAGGCTGTAGTTGTGTTCAAAAATGTGAAAAATTCTGATGATTTAAATTGGGGAAAAAGTGTTTTGGGACCCCCTTTTTCTCAGCCCCCACCTGACGGATCAACCCAATACTGTCAAGACAGCAACTGAACTAACCAAAGTATAGGTTTTGAAAACTTCATGAAGATTCATCAAGCGGCGCCAAAGTTATTGGAAAACCAAAAAAAACTCCCACTATGGAAAAAAACAGTCCTAACTATAACTAACCAGTGGCAACTGCCACTGAGACATTATAGTGAGCCTCACATTTACCTCATACAAAACCATTGAAATTCAGCACCTGAGCGAACTATGTTATGCCCCCACAATGCACTGCGTATGAACTCACATATTACATCACTCATGACATCGTCAGTGACATCACTGATGACATCTCAAATGACATCACTGATTGATGACATCACTGATGACATCCTTGTGTAAGTATTTCCTTAGACCTTATAATTGGTAAACAAATATGTAGTAACTTACTAGAAAGTTAAGTAAGTATAGTAGTGTGGGAGACTGGGTCAGAAATAAAAGTTCTCAGACTTTATGTGTTGAGAAATTGTGGCTGTTTTTTTATTGCTTTCTGTGCTTCAAATAAAATATGGCCAGGGTTGTACAGAGGGATTGTCTCCACAGGAGGGGCACTTTGGATAGGGTCTAATGTCTGGGAGGGTTTTAATTGAATGATGTTGCAATCTTCTCTTTTTTCTTCTGTTTCTCACAGGTGTGGAGTTTTCAGAGCGAATACTGCCACCGGAGGCTCTCAGGAAAAAAGAGAGAATATCCATGGCAAGTATAATAGCCAAAACAGGAGTTTACCGTCTACCAGATACTAGCTCTGCAGCACCATGTGGGTAGTCCCTAGTATACCCCACACAGGTCAAAACAAAATAACATCTAGAGAGAAAAAAACTAACTCAGGGATCCAAAACAAAAAGAATAGGTAAGAGAAAAACAAAGTTATCCACCGGTAGACCCGCCTTACTCTTGTTTTCCTCCCTTAAGGCGCAGCGTCTCGTGGTTATACTGTTGTCTAGCGTTAGTGGCAAAAACTTCAAAGTGCCCGGTGATTTATTGTAGTGGCCTCTCACTTATCTAAATCAGTGAAAACCTTCATAGAGTGCCCGCACACAGTATTTCTTTTTTTCCTCCACCCCTTCTATTATGTCCCTTTCCACTAACCGCAGATGCCACGACTCTCTGGAGTCATGGCGGGTGTCTCTGCTTCAAACCACTCGCCCCCCTCCTCATCTTCTTCCCCTCCTCTCCTTCCATCTGCTTCTCATCCTTGTTCCACGTTTTCTTCTCCTCTTCTCCATCTATCTGCTTCTCATCCTCTTCCCCACCTTCTTTTCCTCCTCTCCGTCCATCTGCTTCTTGTGCTCGTTCCTCGCCTTTTTCTCCTCTTCTCCATCCATCTGCTTCTCACCCTCCTCGCCTCCTTCTCCTCTTCATCTCTGTCCGTCTTCTTCTCGTCCTTGTTCCTTCTCTCCTGCATCTCCTGTCCATTTTCCACATTATGGGGGTCATCACAACCTTGGCGGACGGTGTTAAAGCGGCGGTAAGACGGCCAACAGGCTGGTGGTCTTTTTTTGCGTATTATGACCATGGCGGTCCGCCATGGTCAACCGCCGCTTCTCCGTTCCGCCCGCCAGGCCGGAGACGACAGCTGGGCTGGAGACCTGGGTCTCCAGCCTGTCGGCCATCACAATACCGCCGCCGGTATTTTTACCCGGCTTACCGCCGTGGATTTCCAGCGGTAGGAACCGCCATGAAATCCATGGCGGTAAGCACTATCAGTGCCAGGGAATTCCTTCCCTGGCACTGATAGGGGTCTCCCCCATCCCCCACCCCACCTGACTCCCTCCCGTAAACCCCCCACCACCCCTGCCACCCCCCAAAGGTGGCAGGGCCCCCCTCCCCACCCTGACCCCCGACATTTCCTTACACATACACACCCGACACGCACGCAGGCACCACCAACACACATACACGCACACACACCGACATACATGCCAACATCCACACACACAGTCAGACACGTACACCCACATTCAAACATACACACACACATCCATACAGACATACCTACAGACATACACGCACTCATTCCCAAAACACGCAACACCCCCGCAAGCATACACGCACTCACACACCCCCCTACATACACAGACACAAACCCCATGCACCCACACAACACACAACACCCCCCCCTCCCCTAACGGACGCCGACACCACACCGCCAACAGAACACCGCCGCGCAGAATCACAGGACGTGATTAGCTGGGCGGTGTTCTGCTGGCGTGGCGGTGGAGGTGGAGCAACCTCCACTTCCCCGTGGCCAGCAAGTATGGCTGTTGGCGGCTCTCCGTCGGAAAAACGACGGAGGGCAGCCAACGGTCATAATACGCCAAGCGGCAAACTGCCACTACTGGTGGTCTTTCGCACCGCGGTCCCTCAGCGGTCTTGTTAAAAGACCGCTGAGGTTGTAATGACCCCCATAGTCTCTTCCTCCAGGCTATTAACACTCTCTTCCAAGTTATCTTCTTGCTGTTTTCCTGTTTGGAAAACAACATCCCGTGTTAGGAAGGCCTTTCCCTCATTGTCCGGCTTCTCTTTTTTTCTTCCACATGTTGTGACGGAGATCCCACTGACGGATTCCTCACTGGAGCTTCAGGTAAGATCACAGGTGGGAGGGGGTCACGCCACAAGTAGGTATACTACTAATTAGTAATACCACTTGTAAGTAACACATGTGACTGTGTTAATGTGTGTATATCTGTTTATATATTGGTTAGGTGTATATATTGTGTAGGTGAGTGAGTGTGTATATAAATGGATGTATGAGTGATTGAGTGCATGAAAACTCGTATTGCTGATTGTTGATTGGTTGAATGAGTAGTTGTATCGCTGATTGAGTGGGTGCATGAGTAGCTGCATATGTAAGTGAGTGAATGTATGAGTGGTTGGATAGGTGAGTAAGAGGGTGTTTGAGTTGTTGTATTGGTGTGTGACTGAGTAGGTATATGGGATACTGATAGGGCGCATGAGTGGCTGTATGAATGTGTGAGATGGTAAATGAGTAGCTGTACAGGTGAGTGAGTGGGTGTTTGAGAAGGTGTATAGATGAGTGATTGTGTGAGTTGCTGTATGGATAAGTGAGTATTTTCATATGTGTATAGGAGAGTGAGAGGATTAGTGAGTAAATGTATTAGGGTGGGTGAGTGAGACCATGCATGTATGGTTATATTTGTAAGCGAATGGGTGCATGAGTGTGTGTATGAGTGAGTGAGAGTGTTCACAACTGATTGAATGGGTGAGTGAGTGGGTGCACGAGTGCTTGTATAGGTGAGTGAGTGCGTGTATGAGTGGTTGTATAGTGACTGTATGAGTAACTAAAAGGGTCTGTGAGAGCCTGTATGGATGTGCAAGTAGTTCTGTAGGTACTTCAGTAGCTTTGTTTGTTGTTTTGTGTGTTTTGTGAGTACTTGTATGAGATGTATATGTGTGTCAGAGGGTGTATGAGAGCTTTATGTGGACGATGTAATCTGTGAAGTCATCAGTGATGTCACTTGTGATGTCATCAGCTATCATGCGGTCTAGAGAGGGGAACGGAGTAGGTGCTGAGCAAGCACCTTCTTTGGAGTTTGTGTGACTATAAGGGGACACTCCCCCTCCTTTTGACCTGGGGCCAGTACCCTTTCAGGTTTAGGGCCTCCATAGGGTATCCCCCCACAGGTAGGCCCTTTATCTTCATATTATTTGCACTCCTTTTAGCAGAGTATTCTATCACTTGCAATGCATGATTATGAGGGATCCTAGACCCTGAAGAATGCCCCCAGACCTCCTTTGGCTCTTAGTAGCGGGCCGAAACATGTTGGCCAGTATTTTTAGATAGGTGACCTAGTGAGTCTTTGTCCTCACATAGGTGTCCCATCCTTTGTTTTTATTCACACCAGCAGACACCACCAATAAAGGTGTACTATCACACAGGTGACTGACTAGGTGTTTTTACTTCTTCCCTAGTATAGCTGGATCCCATACTTTTCCATAAAAATCGAATTTATGCACTCCCCCCCTGTTCTTTTAACAGTGAGGTTGAGTCCGCCCAGGTGGCACTGTCCTACCTGGGTGGGGCTAGGTGGTCATATGATGAAGCATGACACTATATAGTGTGTGAGACCACCTAGTCCGTAAAGGAAACTCCCCTCATCCATATAATCTTCCACAGCATCCGACTCGTAAACTCATAACGTGAGATTTGAGGAGCCCTAGGTGAAAATCCATCGCCAGCAGCTCCATCAAATGAGTGAACCCCATACTCCTTGTGTTTTTGGTTCTAGTTATAGGGAGATGGCATGGATTGGTTCTTTTTCTCTCCCTGACTCTCTTTGTGTGTTTAGAGATGCCATCAGCTGTGTCATCATTGAGGTCGCTGACGATGTCATGAGTGATGGAATATTTGAGATCATAAGCTTTGCATTGCTGGGGCGTAAGTTATAGTTAGGTCACGTAACGTATGAGGTAAATGTGAGCTTAACTATATCGTCTCTCTAACCTTTGTTTTTTCATTGAATTTCTATAGTTTTGTAAATTGTATTTGCTAATTATGTTGTCTGTAATGATAATTTGTGTCAGTGACTTTCCATTTTTTGTTTAATTGTATTTCCTAAGTATAATAACCCTATTGCCTATGATTTTTTAAGTTACATTTTATGTTTTTTTAATTTATATTTTATAACTGTTACCTGTAACCTTTTGTAATTTAATGTGTGATGTTTTTGTTTTTTAATTATGGTGGCTCTAAAGTGTGGACATGAAAATAATCAGGAAATATAGTTGCATTACTTTTTTTTAATTTTTGTTGCGTCCCAAATTGTCACATTTCAGCCACGATCACACCATATTTTTTCATACTTTTAAAATATATAGAGACACATTTCATAAGTTTAGATTCCATAAAGGGATTCATTTATAAAGTATTAGAAGTCAGTATTCTGTATAAAAATGAATTCTACTGGTGCTTGATTGGAGTTGCGAAGGATACGCTACCCTTGAAGCGACGTATTTCCAGGTCCGTGGTGGAGACGTGTCTCCAACTTATTTTTAACGGGATGAAATAGTATATAAATATAGATTTAAAATAGAATTTGAAGTCAGAGGAAAAATATCAAAAGTGAGATAAATATACATACAGAAGCTTTAATCCATTTTTTAATTAGAATTCACAATGCCGCAACTGAGTTGCAGCGTGTACCCCATGTCACTATATAAAAAAATATTTGATTGGTTGAACAGATTTCCATTATTTGTACAGGATAGCCCCACCCATTTTTAGTCATCCTTTTGGTCTATGTGACTAGGAATAGACCTGTGTTTTGCCCAGCAATTTGTTTGGTGTTTCTCCATTTATGTGACAAAGAGAAGATAGCAGCTGCTTCACCAGCTAATAAAGATGTACCAACTAACCTTCATGAAGAAGAAGAACCACTGAAATACCAGAAGGTGAAAAAAAGTAAATGCAAGGAAGGTGACATGTACATTATGTTGCAAAGTGCAGTGTCGGGGATCCGAACGGAAATATTCTTGTGGGACTTCATCAAAGAGTGGGTCTCTGTGACTAAGTGAGTGCATGACTGGTATATGAGTAAGTGGTTATACCAGTGATGTAGGAATGACTATAAGACTGTGTGAGTGGTATTTGAATGGTTGATGTGTGAGTGATAGCACATCTGTATCAATGAGAGAGTAAATAAGAGTGAATGTATAAGTGATGTATGTACAGTTCTATCACTACTTACATGGCACACTCACTAAGTGGGCATGTCAAATACTGTATAGGTCAACACCCGGAAAACACACTGAATGCAGCATATAAAACACACTGCTTAAAGATGAAGATTGTTCCGTAAGTGTCTGAAAGATATATATTTCTGCTACTACTATCTTCAAAGTTTTGATGACATACATCTCCAAACACTGTTGAAAAAATAAGAATATAAATATGTTAGTATCATGCTTAGATGAGATGTGAAAGAAACCACTATACATTAGTTTTGCTATAGCAGTATATAACAATTTAATAAAACATTTTATTTTCCCTCTTTCCTGTTCTAAGTTTTTATACTAGTACCTATAAACAGAGTACTGTATAATCATCATTGAACAGTGGGGAAAAACAATCGTTTAGAATGTAGAAAAAAACCATATGTTCACAGTATCTCACTACAAGTAAGTGATACTGTGAATTGCACTCACTACAATGTTTACATTATATTATTAAGCCACACTTACTACACTATCCAAAAGATTGTATGTTAAGAACAATTTGCTTAATATTATAGCAGGTACAAACCTATGAACAAATATAATCCACACTTGAATTTTCTACATTGTTTTGTACATATCATCTCTGATAGGATGAATGATGTCTTAAACAATGATCATTTACATAATCTGACTACCATATATTTATTTTCTTCAAGAAATTCTTTGAAAATATTCATGAACAGTTCATTTTTGGATATGATTTTGTTGACATCACCCCTGATAGGCCAAATTATGTCTTAAGCAGTGATGAGCCTCGTAGACTGAAGAACATAAAATTGTTTTCTTCCATTCATCCTATCAATATATTTTATCCATATCCCATGTTTGGATATCTTTTGTTGACATCACCCTTGATAGGCTGAATGATGTCTTAAACATTGATGATCTTCGTAGAGAGAAGATTAAATAGTTATTCTCTTCCATAAATCCATTGAACATATTGTATCCACACTTTATTTTCAGATATTGTTTTATTGACATCACCCTTAATAGGCCTTATATTGTCTTAAAGAGTGATGCTCTATCTAGAGAGAAAACAGTTTGAACACTTTTCATCAACAGTAAATTTCTTAACATGTTTTTAAAGACGTGACCCCTGATAGACCGAATGATATATTAAGCAATAATGATCAGTATAGGCAAAAGACTGCATCTTATATTTTTTTCCAAAAATGCTTCTTAGAACTTTGGGTGAAGAATAATAGGCAAGAATTAGGAAGTTTGAAAGGTAGTTTTTGTTTGAACTGCAGACTACTGTCATTGCCCTCCGTCAATCCATTTTGAGTCTTTAAATATACAGTATAATGTCCAGATACAATATTAAGGCCTTTAAGGAAGATAGCCAAAATACAGTATGTTCTCCCAGAAATAAATATTTGTCCGGCTTTAAAGTTTGTAATCTCACTGCCCAATTTTGATTCATCTGCTCTGCATCATTGAAACATCTCTGTAATCTATTTACCACTTCTCTGTATAAGCAATGTAGACAATGCATTTAATTTACAAGTTGGACAAGTCATGTTTTGGTCACTCTTTTTTTTTTTAAATCAAAATATACACTTTGCAGTCTGGCAGAGTTATGTAGAGAAATTGTGCACATTGGAGTTCAGTGGTTGATAAGAAAAAGCAATCTTCATATTCATGGTTCTATATATAACTGAGTTTGAATATTTCATCAATATTTACGTCATCTTTTTCTAAAACTCCAAGGATCACCATAATAAATTCCTGTGCATCTTGTTGAGTGTTTAGAGTAAATACTAAGAATCCACTATACTTGTCTACTAGTTCTCGAATCCCTGAAACAGAATCTATTACAGTTCTGTTACAAGATAAGCGTTGAAGACAATGAAATAGTGCTGTGCATAATGCATTCAGTGGCTTTTTTTGAATTGCATTTACAAAATGTGGTAGGTGGAAGAGAACATTGAGAACATCATTAGCATCGCAGTTTACACCATTAATGTTATTAAACTGGTAACCTGTAATAGCCCCATCATTCTCCAATTTTCTTTTCTTGATACCTTCTTCTTTAGCCTTGCTTTCTGTCTTTTCTGTAATTTTCCTTGTTTCTTTTGCCAGTTTCTGCTTAGGACATAATACCCATTTGTCCTAAACAGGATACTGTCCTAAATGAGGAGCATATTTACTTCTTAATCTGTTGTACTCTCCCACACAATATGCATCTGCACTAATCTTCTTCTCATTAAAATCAACCAGAAACAAACCAGATAATGTTTGAACTTGTGACAATGCTACATATGACATTCCTTCTTTACAAAATGTACTTCCAATATTAATAAATGCAGCATCAATACTTAAACCTTGAAACTTGTGGATAGTTACAGCATACCCAAGACAGACTGGAAACTGTTTTCTCTGGACGTACAAATCTTTCACAACCAAAAAGCGTACAACACCAATGTCTATCCATTTTGCTTAATGTCATCAACCTGATCAAACTTTATAGCTAAGAATTCAACCTCTTGGCAGTTAGAAAACTTAATAAAATCAACAACTTTACCCATGGCACCATTTACCAATCCGTCTTCAGCACTTAAATTATGTCTTAAAATTACTCTACAGGTTTTGCACACACGTAAACATTTCTCTAGTCCAGCAGTCCTGGAAACAGATTTCTCCAAAGAGTTCAGCTGATCTTGTGATTTTTCACTGAGTAGTAGAGTTACTCCTTGGTGTTCCATTTTGTCAATAGCAGCAATGTCCAAAATGACTTCATTCTCCAGTTTTAGTAATTGTTCATTAAATTTAGGACACACTTGAAGTGTAGGCATTAATGAAACTATGGGCCTCATTTACAAGAATCTGATGCGCTGGCTCAGATGCGTCAGATTTCTTGCGTTGCACTGCACCCCCTAACAATGCCATGGATGCGATGTATTTATAATAGAGAGCTCCATGGCGCACATTTTCACAGATGCGTCAGAAATTCTGACACATCTGTGGCACTAAAGTCACGCATTGCAGTACTAGTGTCAAAAAAATAGCACTTCTCCAGGAATGCAAGGAAGGCTCCCATTTTAAAAAGCCCTGCGTCAGTATAATGCCTGCTCTGAGCAGCATTTAAAAAATTCTGACGCAGTGAAGTTGCAGAACAATGCAGTGAAATCTCATAGATTTCACTGCACCAGTTCTGCATGGCTTTTAAAGGGAGAACACCTACCTTGCATACATTATACCTGGCGGAGGTATAAAGTGGCACAAGGCTTTACAAACTGGCGCAATGGTACCATTGAGACCGTTTGTAAATGTGGCACACTGTAGGGGACTGCTTATCACCATTGCAGTGCAAAGAAAAAATGAAGCAAAGGTGTGGTGCGAGGGGCTTGTAAGTAAGCCCCTACGGGTTTCCCTTCCTTACAGAAGTTATACATTAGTTCTGCAGATGTTTTCTTAGAGGAAAACAGTTTCTTAATAAGTCGACATTCCAACATCAATGTTCCCTTCTCTGTCAGAAATCCTACACTAATGTCCTTATAAAAGGTTTCAGTATTCCGTGTCAGAGGATTGACGCATATTTTTCACAAGTAAACATCTGGCAATACTTCCCAATGAGATTTGCATCTCTTTGTGTGAAAGAGTTTTGAAACAGGCTGTCCTTTTACAGGAGTCAGTTGTAGCAGATCTCCAAAAGCAATCAAATGCTTTCCTCCAAACTGAAAAAGATTTAATTCATTTTTTAATTTTTGCATTCTCGGGTGAACAAAGGCAAGCTTTGGATTTGAGACCATGCTTACCTCATCAATAATTAAAAGTTTCATTTTCTTAAAAACTCTTCCCACCTCATGACAAGCTTCACCACATAACTTCTGGTACTCCAGGTTATTGTAGTGTTCAACCAGTAGCATTATTAGTCTATGTAAAGTTATTCCTTTCATATTGTGTGCTGCTAATCTGGTAGGTGCTTTTATTACAAACAATAGGTTTGAATCTGTAGTTTTCGGTAGGTAAGTAGAGATAACTTTGATTTAAAATGCTTTTTCCGGTACCAGCCTGACCGATTATATATAATAGGTTTGGCTTAAATGATGAGCAATTGCATTCTTTCTTCTCATGAAGAGAACCATGTTTTAGTGTGTCTTTTACTTCAATATAAATGTATTTCTGTTCACTGTTGAGTTGTCCAACTAACTTTCTATATCTACAGATTCCTGTCTAGCTTGTTCAATTGCAGTTTCCACTTCATTCATAGCTGTGGCAGCTTCATGTTCAATAATAGGTTGTCCAAGATGATCCTGACTTAAAGCTACTGAACTTTGACTGCTTTAAGAACTGTCCTTTGCTACCTCAGCATCAATCGTTTTTTTCCCATTGTATCTCATCATTTAACATTTGTAAATAGTTTTTTAAGATGGAACCCTGAATACTATCTTTGACGGCATTAAAAGAACCTTCATAGCAGCCATAATCTCTAAGTAATTCTAATCTTATACGCCAAGGTTTGAATAGTTGACGAAGAGCTAAATGGAACAATCCTCCTTTCTCAGGAGTTTGGAAGCTAAGTTTTCGGTGGTTAATAATGTCCATGTTTCACAAAACAACCGTCACATCCACGTACTCCATATTTCCTTTCTTCTATGTTTTCACTTACATTACTTCTAGATCTGTAGTTTTGAAGAATTTCCTAAAGGCACTTGTCTTATAGATGTGCACTTCTTCTTGGATAGTATGTATACAACATATTTGATTTTAAAATGTCTGTTTTTTTCTGATTCAAACTCTGCTGCTAGGTTCTGAATTTCAGGGAAAGACTTTGACATTCTGTTTCTTGTAGTAGCTAGTTCAAGACTTACCAAGGCAATTCCTTTTGATTTTGAAAACAAACTTGCCAAACTCAACCTGTCACAGGTTTCATTGTATCCCATTTCCCAATGAGATAGCATTTTCAAGCTGAAGGTATACCATTTCCTAGTACCTGTCTTTTCTCCAGAAATCTCCTCCCACATCTCCTTCATCTCTGTTTTTTCAGATTCTGTAATGTACGACGTGACATATCGAGCCACGGCAATGGAGCTGTCTGCAACAAATTGTATGTCGATATTAGCATTCCACATTTTTTAAAACACAGGATTATAGTCATTAATGTATTTGGCAGCTTCAATTCTTTTTAGGTGATAGGTGTTCTTTGGTGATTTCCATGTCAGTGTATGTCTGACTGAAGACAAGAAGTTGTTTACTTTTCCTTTTGAAATGACAGGTCGTGGAAATCCAAATCGACATCTTGTGTTCACATCTCCTGTCAATCTGTATCTATGACTACAGTACATTTCACATTAATGTGATTGAAAACGTAAAACTTGTTCTCTGAGACCTTTTTCAGCAGTGTGTTTTGGAATGGTACATGACACATATTGTTCTGTAAAAGACAACACAAACTCATCACTATCTGCTCCAAATGTGGGTGCATCTTTTATCCAAAGTAGCATGTGAATAGGAGGAACACCACTTGCCTGATACTCTTTCTGATACTCTTTCTGCCAAAAGAAATCAGTTACTTCTCCAAGAGGAGGATTGATTTTGTTGCAGATAAAAGCAAGCATAGCTTGGAAAATGTGGTTGAAATTGAAATCTACAAACATTAGCAGGATCTAATGAACAAAGTTCTCCAGCTCTCTTTCCATTGTTGTCTTTTAGGTTAGCATTCGCTTCTCTCAAGAATTGAAAAAGGTCATACTCAGTAGCAATCTGTAGTATAAAAACAACTTTACTCATGACAACTGATGCTTGAACGCAGTGTTTCTAACTAGTACTATATACTTATTGGCTACTTTACTCAAATGTGCACGCTTTTGCCCTTTTTGTTTTCTTAAAGTTTTTTCTTCCTTTCTTTCATCTTCCACGTTTAGCTCTTAATGTGGACAATGTCACTAAAGAGTAAGGAGCTGCTGGAAAGAAAACCAACATTTAAAAAAAACTATATGTAGGAAACTGAAATGTTTGCAAAATGAAAAACATAACAAGGAGACTTTTAAATGAGCCAAAAAAGGGAAGAAATGTGAGATTACAAGCAAGCAATCGATTACGAAAGCAGGAAGCTTAACCAGAAGACAGCAACAGTTCAAAGAAATTAGAGTGAGAATGTTTCGAGCCAGGGTAATTCAGAATCTTATTAAAACTACGAAGAACTATAAAAGGAGAAGTATTGAAACAAAAAGAATGTGCTGAGGCTGTAGTTGATAAGGCATTTGCCTTTTTTATTGATTATCAGGAGCATATGAACATTAGATAAAATAGTGCTGGGTATGAAGAGATGCAGCCAAAGAAAAGGAATTGTTAATAAAAGTAATTTTTGTAAAATGTTTAGTGGTGAATGGAAGCATACCTCCAGTACAGAACCTTTCTTTAATGATGTGCAAGAGAACACATTAGTACATGCAGTTCTTTCAACTAGTTGATGTTATGAGATGCAGGATGGAAGATCTGTTGAAAAAGAGGAGATTGTTCCTAGAAATATGGAAGAGGTGATAGCAGAAGAGGTTATGGGAAGGCAGAGACAGGGCCCTATTTACTATGGGAATTGTAGCAGTATTTGTAGCATTCAGCAGCAATCTATTGATTTTTTACAAACTTTTTTTTGTGACTTACCATGTAGAAGTCTGAAGCAAAAAAATCATCAATTTTACAAGGATTAGATTCATGCAAAGTAAGAAAGTATAACAAATTATAAGGACATTCATTAGCATGTTTATCCAAGAAAGTGTGTCTAAGCAGCTTTCATCACTTTAGAATGTTGGCAGTAAAGCACTCAAAAATATGAAGTTTATTTAGGACACTTTACTATATGAAGACTTCAGCGTTATATTTAGGATAAATTAATAGATTACTTTTGCATGGTATTGTACGAGAAGTAGATAAAGTATTTGAGGATGTGCAATTTTGGTTCTTAGGTTCTGAAGAGGATTCTAGGGGAAATGAGGAATTTGTACCTGCGGGTATTGAGGAAGACAGCACAGGTATTGCTACTGAAAATTTTGAAAAAGAGATTATAAAGTTTAACAGAGCTTGTTCTGAAAAACCAAACTATGTAAGCATTTGCTGTCAACGCACCCACTACAAAAGTCAAACACGTAATGTAGATGTATTTTCTAAAACTGATGGGGAAAACAGAA
The DNA here is from genome assembly GCF_031143425.1 of Pleurodeles waltl. Taxonomy (NCBI): domain Eukaryota; kingdom Metazoa; phylum Chordata; class Amphibia; order Caudata; family Salamandridae; genus Pleurodeles; species Pleurodeles waltl. The sequence continues at coordinate 439,826,358 of NC_090444.1, read as the reverse complement.
AAGTGGCAAGAATTTGCTGCTTATTTATTTGTAGAGGAGAGCTTTGACTTGCTCATGCAGCAAGTTATATGTAAGTACTGCTATGATAAGTTACAGGATCAGAAAACACCAGCTAGACCAGTATATAACTGGTTAGAACTTGTCACTATTTCTGAAGATCTACGAGACTGGAATGTATATGAATCAATCATTTTACAATCTGTACATCCATTTCAAGCGATTATACGAATGGAACCAAAAACGGGTAAATTACACCCAACAGAGTTATTAAAAGGCCTTAAAGGAAGAGTAGTGTTTGCCATTAGAATCTAAGAAAATGTTGAAACTGTAGGAGTAGACAAAGACAGTGAAAAGCCACTTATTATTCTGGTAAATGGTGTGCCGACTATGAATCAAACAATTTGGCAAGAGTTAGTTGATGCTAATAAAGCTAAACAAGAAACGTTATATCTGGTACACAATATTATTTATTACAAAATGTTGATGTTGAACCTGATATACCAAATGTTGAAGATGTCAGTTTGCCAGCAAGTGGACAAATAGAAAAAGTGGATCGATCACGATCAGAACAAATTTATGAGCACTACAGCATCCATCCGTTACATTCCAAAGAGGTAATTGGTGATGCTATTGACCTTTTCTAAATGAAGCAAGCTAAAGGAGTTCCCATGAGAGTGTGGGAATAAGGTTTAGAGGCTCAATGTTTTCCCTACTTGTTTCCCACTGGAGTAGTTCGGTATGATGATCGGCCCATACAAATACCAGCAGCTTAATACTGATCAACAAAATTATATTCAGAGGACCCAAGATCGAGACAGTGTATCCCATACATATTTTACCTTCTATTTGAGAGTGACTTGTCTGGACTTTCATATGCAGTAAATCACATTCTAAAAATGTCAAAATATGTCTGCAAGAGATTTTGTGAACAAACTACATGAAAAGGATGAGAACTTATAATACAACTTGATTTATTTAATGGCGTGCCGACGTGGCACCAATGAATATTGTTTCCATCGTCACGGAGAACTGAAGTGTATGCCTAGAAACCTGGGTGCACCAATGAGGTACCAAGTTTTGGAAACTTATGGGATATAAGTAGTTACTGCCAGGTAACCTTTGAACAGAGGACTCTTTAACGGCTCTTAGAAGGTAATACCAGAATGCATTGAGTCCATATTATGCTGGACATGTTGCAAGGGAGGTGTGCCACTATGTAGTCAATATTCAGGGTGGGATTTGTTCTAGGTATGTTTGCAATTCCTGCATGCACATTTCCCATCTGCTCGCAAAAAGGACTCTACGCAGCCCTCTGACCGCTTCTTGCTTAAGTGTCACTTTCTCATCTCTGCCCCACTTCAACAGTGCCATGCACCAATGATGTATGGTCAGGAGCGTGTGCGATTTCCAGTTCCTGGTGATGACTTGTCTACCAATATTTAAAGCGAAGACAATAAAATGGTTGGTAACTTTTGCTCGTTTGGGGCGTTGAAAAAGGCCCAGGAGGACACTTTCAACAGTGTATATGTCAGTGCATTCTGTTAATTCTGCAAAGGTCTCCATAATTTCTATCCAGAAGCATTCTGACTCTGGACCAGAACATATGTATCATGTTAGCGGCTGGACTTCAGCAGCAGGAGCATTCCAAAGGGAACCCAAACATGTTGTGTAGAGTATCTGGTATGAGGTAGGCCCAATGCACTATATCATATTGAACGTATTGGAATTTTGTATTCTTCAATACCTTTTTGTGGTATATCAACACTCTATCCCATTTTTTATCCAGGAATTCTCTGCCCACATCTTGTTCCCAGCTTCTGCGAGTTAGCAACAATGGGTCCTGGATTGTGTGTGTTAATACCCGAGTGAACAAGTTGATCAGGCGCCTATTACTGCCTATGCTATGCAGTGTGTGCACTGATGGGTGAGGGTTGGGTTCCAAATCAGTGATCTGCCGTAGGTTGGCTAATATGGCGAGGAGTGTGGCGTGTGCTAGAAAGTGGCCAGCAGGTTTGCCCCATTCGGTTTGTAAGTGATCAAAGGGTTCCTGTACTTTATCTCGGAAAAGGGCTCCCACCGTACTGATTCCCTCTGCCTCGCATAGTTGGAGACCTTCTCTTTCCAGTATTGTCTGAAGCAGTTTGAAAGCAGTTAGTCTAACTTATGGGGAGTAGGGTGGAATTGGCGTTATAAGTTTAATGCTTTGTTTGTAGCTATCCTGGGCCACTTTCAGTAGTGCACTAGAGTGTTGGGGTTGTGTGGCTGACGGGAGAAATGTTTCCTGAACTATACGTGATGCGGTTCTGGCAGTGGGTTGTTCCAGTTCTTCCAGCAGTCAGCCCACTAGCCATGGGGCAGGCCTTTGGAGTTGAGAGGCCAAGTAGTAGTGTTCAAAGTTTAGGGCTCCTAAACTCCCTTTCTCGATTGGCAGTCGCAGTTTACGTATCACCACACGTCGCCTGCCTTTATTCCAGAGGAAGTCACCTAGTACAGTGTGGAGCATATGAAAGACTTTTCTGGGGATATGTATCTTGAGATTATGAAAATAGTACAGTAAATGCGGAAGCATAACCATTTTGGAAAATGCAATTCTACCTTGGACTATGGACGGGAATGTGCACCAAAAAGCCATCTGAGAGCGTAGAGATGTGACAACTCTTGTAAGGTTACCATCAATCAAGTCCTGGGTGTTGTGATTGATGTTTGTGCCTAGATAGCGAAAAGTCCTTGCCTCCCAGCACAACTCGCGCAAGTCTACTGAGAACCATTGTGGAGGGCAATGGGGGTGTAAGACAAACAAACAGGTTTTTGACCAGTAACCCCTAACCCCTATGCTGCTCGAAATTCAGAGAGGATCGCTGTTATGGCATCTATGCTGCACCTAATATCGCGGATATAGATAAGCATATCGTCTGCATCCAAGGAGGCTGCATGCAGCATTCCCTCCAGGGGTATCCCCCAATCCCGGGCCTGTTGACGTAGACTCTGAGACAATGGCTCCATGGCCAGGGGGAAATAAATGGGGGACAGGGGACAGCCCTGATGTGTATCCCTGTTTACCATAAATGGAGGGGAAATACATTGTCCTATCTTCACCCGGGCTATAGGGTCCACATACTGGAGATGTATGAGGCTTTGTAGTCGGGCTGTGATGCCAAATGCTCAGGGAGTTGAGAACATATAGTTCCAATCTAGTGTGTCAAATGCCTTTACGAGGTCCATTACGAGGCATGCAGCGTAAGGCTGATGGGCTGGGGCACACTTCATAACTCTGTGTAATCTCCTAATATTAAGCATCGTGGACCTGCCTGGAATAAAACCATTTTGGTCTATATGTACTAGCTTGGGCATGTGTTCTAGCAGTCTGGAGGCAATAATCTTCCCTAAGATTTTATAGTCAGACCCAAGCATTGAGGGAGGACGATAGGAAATTAGTTCCTGCGGTCCTTGCCTGGCTTGGGAAGAGATATCATTAGAGACTCTTTTAAGGATGGGGGAGCCTGCCGTCTTGTAGTGGAGTTTGAAAAACCTCCAGGAGGTTAGGGGCCAGTAACAACAAGTAGGTCTTATAAAACTCTATGGGCAACATATCTAACCCTGGTTTTACCTGTAGCTGATTCCTTAATTGCCTTGCTTATGTTTTGCATCATAATGGGTGCATTAAGGCCCTCTATGCTGGAGGGTTGCAGGGTTGGTAATGTGACCACCTGTAGGAAGGTACTTATATTCTGAGTTCTCACCACCGACGGGGGCTATATAAATTACTGTAGTATGTACCATGTAGTATGTATGTCTGCCTGGTTTATGAGAAGGCATGTGAGCAATTGCTTGATCACTGTGAGAGGTGGCATTGGAGTGGAGCTGTGCAGGAGCCATGCCAATAGGTGACCTGATTTGTTCCCTTCCACATGTATCTTAGCCTGATATGGTCTAAAATATAGGCATCTGAATTGTTCTACTAGGTGGGTATGTGTTTCTGTGGCAGTGGTTAATTGATGGCGTCTCTCAGGGGTGGTATGGGAGCGAAGTTCTAGTAGTCTGGGCTTGTTTTCTAGCTGCAGTAGTTCCCTATGTATAGTTGCCCTAACTCCCACCGCTGTATGAATACAGTGACCTGATTCCCCCAACTTCCATTACCTCCCAGTCTAAGGCATGAGTGGTTGCTGTGTCCCAGTTTTTGGCCAGGTAATGCACCAGGGCCTCCTGTGTAGTTTCCTTGAACTCCTGATCCTCCAGTGTCACGGGTTGTAATCGCCATGTGGGAATTGGCGGTCGAGTTGTCACCAGTCAAAAGCCACTAATGAGCGGTTGTGATCAGAGAATGTTTTCCCTAGGTATTCTGCAGAGGTAACCTGTAATTGTAGGGGGGGGGGGACTGACAGAGTACATAATCCAGTCTGACATGTAAGTCATGAGGAGATGAATAGTGTGAATACTCTAGTAGTTGGAGTGTACGCTAGCAGTCTTGTAACACTCAATGTGACAGCTATTGAGTGAAGTGAGCTGTCGTCAATATGACAAGGGAGGTTGGTATGGGGGGCGTTATGTTAGATGATCTAGATCTGTGTTGAGCATACTGTTAAAATCCCCTCCCAAAATCCATGGAATATGTGCCCACCTAGCCAAGATAGTTGATAGTTGTGTGAAAAAGGGTGATTCGGAAATATTGGGGCCGTAAATACTGTCTAAGAGTACACGCCTTCCATCTAGGGACCCTTCAACAAAAATCTATCGGCCACTCTGGGTCCATTTCCGCTACAGTGGGACGGAATGGGACTCTCGCTGGGATCCAGATCAGGGCTCCCTGCGTAAACTCAGACTACATGATGTCCTGATGAAACCCTAATACCTACGTCAAAGGGTAATAATGTCGTCGACAGCAAGCAAGACAGACCTTATCTTCCTTTATCTAAATAAGAGGATTTTCTTTATGTATTTGTTTTTCAAATATCTTAAGGCGGCTGTCTTTTTGTAAGATACACCATTGATTGAAGAAATAACAGTGATTTTGTGATTGTTCTGGTTTTTGTGGTGTTCTTTTCACTTGCGTTGCACTGCCTCCACTTTTGCGTCTCTTATGATGACTATATATAATATCTTATGCTTTGGTGATTATTCACAATAAATTAACGTGTTTGTTATGCATCTGAGTACTGGTTGCTGTTAGAAATTGGGTCTCTGGTTGGCAGTCAGTTTGCCTAGTCAGGGTAAAGGAGTTACACTCCTAAGTCAACCCGTGCTCACCCCCTTGGTAGCTTGGCACAAGCAGTCAGGCTTATCTCAAAGGCAATGTGTAAATTAATGTTACCAACAAACACACACAGTAATACAGTGAAAACACTACAAAATGGATACAACACCAGCTTGGACAAATAGCCAATATTTATCTAAATCAAACAAGACCAAAATGATACAAATCCAACATACACAAGCAAAGTTATGAATTTTTATGGATCAAATCTGTTTATTGGTATTTAACATACAAAACAGTACAAAGCTCTGTATCAAAACCTCTACTTATTTGACTATTGATATATCAAAAGTCCCATATCTTCACATTTAAGGGCTTGTTGCTGTTCTGCCGCTGGGAGGAACTCCTCTCCTTGTCCGGTCCCGCTTATATAAAAATCAAAATAGTCAAAGCACAACAGTCGAGTCTCTCAGAGCTAAACTCAAAATACAAAAGGAACAGAAAAAGAACTGCACTTCCCCTCCAAAATGCTGCCCCCTCTCCCATCTCCACACACTCTTAACCACTTCACACTATTGCCCCAGCCCCTCTCCAGGCTCCGCGTGGCTCCTTCTTCCCTCAAGCCTCTTGCGTCAGCCCCAGGACCCTTAGATATGCTGGACACGTCAGCTCAATCGACAAGATCTGGAGGAACGGCCTCCACAATGTACATTTGTCAGCTGCCCTCTGTTTAGAAGCTAGAGTAAGCTTCTCCATCGCCAGGGTGAACCACAGCTTCTGGAGCCAAGACTCGTACGTCGGCAGCCTATCTGAGTCCCATAAGGCGAGAATCACCTGCAATGCAGCATTGAGCGCTAAGGCCATTTGACGCCCCCTCAATGATCGAAGGGGGAAGGTGAGAGAATTGGGTAGTCCCAACAATATATACGATGGAAATCTGGGGATCTCTGTCTGAAACACCTTGTCAATGTCATCCGAAATACTCGTCCAATATCTCTGCAGCTTGGGGCAGTGCGAAAGAAGATGTACTAGTGTGCCCGTGTTACTGCACCCCCTCCAACAAAGGCCAGACTTAGCAGGGTCCCAGGCATGTATCCTTGTTGGGGCATAATACCAATAGGAAGCCACCTTATATGCCATCTCTGTCCCCGCAGCATTATAGGCTGTATGATGTGTTCTAAAATATATGTTGTCCCAGTCCTCCTCTGTAAGCGCACTCCCGAGCTCCCTCTCCCATCTCTGCTGTCCTTTAGACTTAGGCGGAAGCTCCACACTATGTAGGCATCAGTAAAGCTCCCATACCACATGTTTATTATCCATTTCTCAAACGGGGTAAGCGGCCAGTCTATCAAAGCCCTGTTCGCCGGCATGAGGGCCCAGTGCCGCACTTGATAATACAACAAGTTATGAATTTTTAAAGTAAAAAGAGTCTTAATCCATAGAAATCAATGGATGCGTTGTTTTTACACAAAGTACCTGGTTTGCATCAAAAGTAAAGCCGCACTGCGTCGAAAAAGTCAGTGATGCGTGTATTTCTTACTCGCAAGGGAGGCTGTGTGTCATTTTCTTCTCCGGTGAGGTAGGCGATGCATAGTTTTTCTCTCCCATAGAAGAGCGACCCATCGATTTCCGGATGGGCAACCTAGGGTCCACGCAGGTTCACGATGATTTTGATGCCCAGCGACAATGCGTGCGAAATTCCAGCACGCAGTGGTGAAGAGCCGCGCTGTGTGGGTAATGCGTTGATTTTGGCACCCACACACGGGTGTTGCATCGATTTCCCAGCCGCGATACAGGTGATGTGTCAATTCTTCAGCCACGAAGCAGGTGCTTTGTTGGTTTTTCTCCTGCATGGCTTCTGTGCATGAATTTCAGTCTTGGTTCCACCAGCTTCTCCGTTCAAGGGACCAGGAACTGGATTAGGCACCACTTGGCAGGGTAGGAGTCTCAGCAAGAGAGTCCAGGTGCTGGCAGAGGAAGTTTTTTAATGGCCCTTAGACTTCCGAACAGGGGGCAAGCTCAGTCCAAGCCTTTGGAGACACTTCACAAGCAGGAAAGCACAGTAAAGTCCAGCTTTTGTCCTCTCAAAGGCAGAAGCAGCAACTGCAGGCCAATCCAGCAAAGCACACTCACTGGCAAAGGGGCAGTAGTCCTCCTCCAGCTCTTTTCCTTGGCAGAGGTTCCTCTTGATCCAGAAGTAAATCTAAAAATCTGGAGTTTTGGGTCCCCTACCTATACCCCTTTCTTTCTTTGAAGTAGGCAAACTTCAAAGGAAAGTCTCTGTTGTTCACAAGATCTTGCCTTGCTCAGGCCTGGCCCCAGACACACACCAGGGGGTTGGAGACTGCATTGTGTGAGGACAGGTGCAGCCCTTTCAGGTGTACGTGTCAGCTCCTCCCTCCCCACTCTAGCCCAGGAGACTCATCAGGATATGCAGCCTATATCCCAGCTCCCTTTGTGTCACTGTCTAGAGGGAATTCACAACAGCCCAGCTGTCAGTCTGACCCAGATGTGGAATACACAAGCAGGCAGAGGCACAGAAAGGTTAAGCAGGAAAAATGCTTACTTTCTAAATGGGACATTTTCAAACTGACAATCTAAAAAACAACTTTACCAAAAGATGTATTTTTGAATTGTGGGGTTGGAGACCCGAAACTCCATATCTCTATCTTCTCCCAATGGGAAACTACACTTAAAAGATATTAAAAGGAAGTCCACATGTTAACCTATGAGAGAGATAGGCCTTGCAACATTGAAAACTGAATTTGGCAGTATTTCACTGTCGGAACAAATAAAACACTTCAGTACATATACTACCTTTAACATACACTGCACCCTGCCCATGGGGTTACCTAGGGGCTACCCAGGGCCTACCCTAGGGGTGCCTTACATGTACAAAAAGGAAAGATTTGGGCCTGGCAAGTGATCAAGCTGATCTCAAAAGCAATGTGTAAAGTATTTGTACCAATGCACACAGTAATACAGAGAAAACACTACAAAATGGGCACAACACCAGTTTAGAAACATAGCCAATATTTATCTAAATCAAACAAGACCAAAACAACAAAAATCCAACATACACAAGCAAAGGTATGCATTTTTAAAGTAAAAGGTCTTAATCCATAGAAATCAGTGGATGCGTTGTTTTTACACAAAGTACCTGGTTTTGGTCGAAAAGAGCCGTACATGTGGGCGTGCATCGAATATTCAGCGATCCATCGATTCCTTACTCGCAAGTGAGGCCGTGCATCGTTTTCTTCTCTGGTCGGGTAGGCAGTGCGTCATTTTTCTCTCCCACAGAAGTATAAATATTTCATAAGCATTTCAATGTAATGCAAACAATTGCATTACTATGTTTTCACATTCTGCATGTTATTTTTCATGTTGAAAGAAGAGTATGCCTCTCTCTGTTATCATAGTCATGAGTGTCTGTCTCATTGTTTCACTTTATTCATGAATATGTGTCCATCTATGTCTGGGTGTGTAATTGTATGTATGACTATGTGCCTCCCTCTGTTACTGTATGTTTTACAATATGACTGGGTGTATCAGTGCATGTACAAATGTGTCGTTATGTCTGCTAGTGCGTACATACATTTGTCCTTGGTGTGTCAGTTTATGTATCAGTACCTTATTTTGTGGAACCCGAAGGAATCTGATGCCTATCCAGATTTACAAGTCAAGGAAGGCGCAGCTTCCTACACCACCTTTACCTATTTATTTAGTTATCTTTATTTCTCCCCACTTTTACTTCTGTCTTCAGAAAAAGAGGAAAAGCAATAATCCGCACATCATAGGAAGCCTTCTACTATGGTGCAAGGGTGCATGCGTTGGTGCTAAGCAGCAACGTCTGCCCCAGCACGGAGGGATCTTGTAGATATGGTGCATTTCTGCTATTTCCCAGTGGCGCAGGGCAGTGCAGCAAGGCATTTGCTGCACCGCCATGCGCCATGGGCATTGTAACTGAGGCCCTACATGTCATATTATAAGAACATATCACCCTCCCTATAATATAATAAACCTCCTACTTTAGACGTAACCTGTATCTAGGAAAAAAGGTGCTAAAAGGCTTTCTACGTAGTTATACGTACCAAATGAACTTGCAACTTAAAGTGTGCACATAAAATGTATTCTACACAAAAGGCATGCTTTTAAATGTTGTACTTTTAATAATTTTCCAAAATGATAAATACATTTCTACATATACAAATAAAAGTAGCAGTACCTCTTTGGTTGTAGCTGAGTTAATATATTTTTATCTATAACATATACACTTTTATCACTCTTATTTACAAACAGAGCTTTCTTTTAAACCAATACTATGTCACATAGCTGTTAATAGCTTTCGTTGATCGATAAAATACTAACACAATATCACTCTTTTCTTTTCTTTGTATAGCAATGAAATCTCAGAATAAGAATGGTATACCACTCTTAGACTAAGGAACCAGTAATGGCAACCTGTTCACCTTTGCTCGCAGTGATACTGTCCTACTTAGCAAATCACAAACTGTTTCATGTTTTATTTATGTTATCCCACATCTGAATGGTTACTATCTGTTAACCCTTTCTTGTATTTTTGGTAAGAAGCCCAATTTGCTACTGTCTGCTGCCGGAGTTGCTCAGCACACCTCCCCCCCACCCTTGTGTACCAAAACCTCTCTTATTTTAAAATTGTATGTGTGCTTTAAAAGTGTCCCTTCCCCCACAGTCTTTCTCCTCAGCTGCCATAGCAGCCTCCTCCAGAACACACTACTGCACCAGTAGTTCAAAGCATTTTTTGTTAGCAGCAGACTAGCTTCAATATGTGCTGTAGCAGGTGTGGTTGACTTTTACAGAATGGAAGCATATCCAAAATGGGATAACTTGATTATGTAAAAACAAGAATCAATCAGTGATTGCCTGACTTCATAGTTTTAATCGCAACCTATTTTTATCTACCAATCTATGTACAATATCCAATCCAAATTGTGTTTTTTTTAATCCACTGGTTCCTCTATTTTAACCATCTCACATTTTAAAAACTGCCTCATTCAGCTGCAACCTTCTCCTGTGTGGTACTGCTCTTTCACTTCAAAATGGCTTGAGTGTAGATTGTAGGGCAAAGCTGTGTTTTTTGGGTTAGTGAGTATGCTAGAAAGAGTGACAGGGACCTGGGTTTGCCTAATGTGGATATTACTTGGGTTTACCAGAGTGGGTTAAAGTGGAAGCAATTGCTTCCCTTGGTTGATAGCATTATAGATTGCCAACCACCTCACCTCATGATTGTGCACTGTGTTGGTAATGACCTAGACACACTGACTGGGGTTGGAATGGAAATCCTAATGACATTTACCTTTGTCCCATTAATGAAACTTTTCCCTCACACTGCCTTTGTGTTCCCTAACATATGCCAGAGGCAGAAATGGAAGTGGTCAACCAAATTCTGTCCACAGAAAGACAAAGCCAGGAAACGTGTTATTAAAACTGCTTCAGCCTTCCTCAGAGACCATAACATTGGGTCTATCTACAATAATAACCTGCCCTTTGACATGGATAGGATATACAGAAACGACGGTGTTCACTTCACAGATGAAGGCAACAGAGTGTTTCTGAGCAACTTGAAACTTTGCATCCTCTCTTATGTGTACTAATCATATGCACATAATAAATACAAAGGCTCTTCTTACAGCCACCCTATATTCCAAACACTATTTAAATTTTTATGAACATCTGATTTACTTGTTTTTTAATTTCAGTCGCAACTCCATTGCGGATTCACAAACCAAAAACACAAATTCAATGCACAACTCCCAACATATTGTTCGTAAATCTTTCTTTCAGTGGGAGTATGACTGTCAGTGTTTCTATCAGTGGGTGCCTGAGTCTGTCACTAGGTCTGCGAGTGGGTGCATGAGTGTCTGAATGGGTCTGTGAGTGAGTGTACCCGTGTCTTTGCACGCTTGTGAGTAGATTAATCAGTGTCAGTGTGTCTGAGAGTGGGTTTAAGAGAGTCTGATTGGGTCTTTGAGTGGGTGTATGAGTGTCAGTGTATCTGTGAGTGGGTGCTTGATTGTGTGAGTGGGTGCATGAGTTTGTCAGTGGGTCTCTGTGTGGATGTGTAGATGTGCAAATGTCTGTGTCTTTCAGTGAATGCATGGGTGTCAGTCTGTTAATGGGTGCATGCGTGTCTCAGTGGGTCTGTAAGTGGGAGTATGAGTGACAGAGTTGGCCTCTCAGTGGGTGTATAAGTGTCTGAGTCTCTGAATTGGTCTTTGAGTGGGTGTATGGGTGTCTGTGTATCTATTAGTAGGTGCATGAGTGTCTGTGTGGCTCTGTGAGTGGGTGAATGAGATTGTGAGTGAATCTGTGATTAGGTGTCTGAGTGTCTCATGGGTCTTTGACTGACTGTATGACTGTTAGTGTGTCTCTGAGTGGGTGTATGAGTGTCAGTGTGTTTGTCAGTGGGTGCATGAGTGTCTGTGTGGGTCTTTGGGTATGTGAGAGTGTGAGCAAGTCTGTGAGGGGGTGTATGAGTGTGGCAATGGGCATTTGAATGGGTGTATGTGTCACTGTGTCTGTGAGTGGGTGTATGAGTGATACAGTGGGTCTCTGAGAGGGTGTCGAATTGTCTAAATGGGTCTGCCAGTGGGTGTTTGAGTGACAGAATGGGTCTTTCAGTGGGCATATGAGTGTCAGTGGACCTATTAGTGGATACATGAGGGTCTGTGAGTGGGTTTATGAGATTGTGAATGGATCTGTGATTGGGTGTCTAAGTGTCTCTTACTGAGTCTTTTACTGAGTATGTCACTGTTACTGCATCTCTGCGTGGCTGTATGAGTGCCATGGGTCTGTCCGTCGGTGCATGACTGTCTGTGTGGGACTGTGAGTGGATGTGTAAGTGAGTAGATCTGTGAGTGGGTGTCTGAATGGGCCTTTGAGTGGGTGTATGAGTGTGTCAATGGGTATTTGAGTGGGTGTATGAGTGTCACTGTGTCTGTGAGTGGGTGCATGAGTGTCAGTGGGTCTGTGAGTGGGTCTGAGAGTGTGTCTGTGAGTGGGTCTGAGAGTGCCAGTCTAGGTCTCTGAGTAGTTGTGAGAGTGTCTGAGTGGGTATGTGAGTGGGTGTCTGAGTGTCTGTGTGCGTCTGTGAGTGGGTCTGACAGTGTGTCTGTGGTCTGTGAGTGGGTGTGAGTGTGTCTGTCTTGGTCTGAGAGTAGGTGTGAGAGTGTCTGTGTGGGTCTATGAGTGGGTGTGTGAGATAATATATATATATACATATATATATATATTGTATTTAATATGCAGTGGGATTCAGAGATCTGTTGAGGTGCTCAGCGTGGCACCACGTGTAACTTTGTGACAGCTAGCGAATCCCAAACATGAGAAACAAACATGTTTGCAGGTAATATTTATGACATTGTAAATGCATTTGACACCAATATAGTGTGAGAAAGGGCCTCTTTTGACATGGTAGTCCCCCACTTTTTGCCTGGGAAATGATGGGGGTTTCAAGCTGTAAGTGCCCTGTGCCCCTGCTAAACAGTTTCTCAGGGCCAGATCTCTTTCCCAACAACTGTACTATGTTTGGCGTGTCAGCCACCTGTGTAAGTCCCTAGTAAATGGTACCCCAGGTACCTAGGGCATGGGTACTGGAGAGGACCCCCCCTCCAGAGTTGCGGCACCAATTGTGCTACTCTGAGAGGCCACACACCAGCTTCACGCAGACTGACATTGCAAGTGCATGACAAGGTGAACCTAAAAGTTGCAAATTTGACATGGCATTCACCCATAGTGCCATGTCCACTAACACTGCATGCAATTTAGGTAAGTCACACCTCTGGCAGGCCTTCCAGCCCTAAGGCAGGGTGCACTATAATGCATGTGAAGGTGTATGTGTGCATGAGCAAATATTCCCCTACTGTGTCTTTGCAAAACCTTAAGACACAGTAAGTGCACAGTGAAGCCATAGAAAAATACATGTGCTGGACACTGGTCATTATGAGTTCCCCATCTACATGATGGCCGCTCTAAATACTGGGTTGTTTCATATCAAACAACTAAGAATAATAAACCCACACTGATGCCAGTGTTGGATTTATTATAAAACGTACCCAGAGGCCCCTTAGAGGTGCCCCCTGAAAAACCTAACAGCTCTGGCATAGTTGCTCATTGGTCGTAGCGAGCCTGCCACCACCAGATAAATGTCTGGACTCCTGGGGTGAGAGCCTCTGCTCTCAGGAGCCAGAACACAAAGCCTTTCTTGGGTGGAGGTGTTACACCTCCTCCCCAGGAAGGCACCCTGCACCAGTGGTCAGCTTCAAAGGATTTAATGCCTTTGAAATCAAACCTCCGTCTCTGCTGCTAGCAGCAGATAGCCGCCCAACATTCCCCCCCTACACTTTGAGCGGGAAAAGAGGTGGGAAAACTTAGGCAGAGTACAAGGAGTGGCCCCCCTCAGCCTGCACCACCCCTAAGGTGTGGCAGGCGAGGTGACCACTCCATTTCATTTTTCTCCATTTGGGATGGCAGGAAAATAGCTAATAAGGGCTAGGGATATGACTCCTTTCTACAGAAAGTGGTCACTTAGTGAGTCTAGCCCACTTAAGGTAGGTGGCCTATTAGCCACTACAAGGTACTCCCCCTAACATCCACTAACTGCTGTATTTAGTGGGCATCCCTAGACCAGCAGATCAGATTTGATGCACACAAGAAGACCAGTGACAAAGAAGACCCGAGGCACGAGAACAGAAGCCCTGCTGCAAGAAGAAAAAGATGTCAAACCCTGCCTGCTGCTTCCAGGACTCGACAATAGCTGCTGAGGGGTTGCCTGGACACTGAAGGACTCCAAGAAACCCTAGAGGACTTCCAGTCTCCTGAAAATTGCCAAGAACATCCCTTTGAGTGAAGTCATCACTCCCTGCACCCCGCAGGCAAAGAACTGTGACGTCCAGTTCACTGACCGACCGCTGACCAATGAACCAGACACAGCAGCCTGACCAAAATCCACTCACAGACCCAAAGGACAAAACCTACCAGTGTGCCAAGTTTGGTGGCATTGCAACCTTCAGGGCCCGACATGTACCAATACCTGTGGTACTGGACCCCCAATGTCAGACATCCAGAAGCAAAGTCCACTCCGGACTCCAAAGTCACCAGAAACAAGCACTAGGTGAGGGACTTCAGGACACCCAAGAACCACCCCCACAGTGGCCCTTCTGACCTGCAAACCACTCTCCAAGTGATTTGCTCCTGGTTCCAAGGACCCTAAGATACTAGGATGCCTTATCAGCCCATCAAAGACATGAGTTCTATATGGAAGTTACCTGTCACTGACCCTACTCATATGGTTCGTACTTCTAATAAGATATTATGTAGGCATGTGAATAAGCTCTTCCAATATAGAGCAATTGTAATTTATTTTCAGTAATTTGTATGAAAATTCTTTTCAGTTGGAAAGTTATCATGTTGACATTTGTCTATTGTGTTTATTTACAATTTCTCATTTTGATTTACCTTTGAAAACTTGTCTTCTGTTGCTATATTTATCCAAATTTAACTCAGCTTTACATATTCATTGACTTATGGGCTACTTCTGTAGTTGCATTACATATAACAAAGTGTAGCACATGTATTGTGATTCTTTTGTGTCATTTATGTACATGATTACACGTTGTTTTTACAGTTTTATAGTATGTTCATGTCATTTGTTTTTGATTTAACAGCCCTGAAGACGCGCCTGTGACGTGTTGGCAGTGGCTATTTAACGTTTTTTCTTGCTTTGCTAAACATAAGAAAAATTCTTCCTGATTGGGAAGGAAACAAAGGAGTTTGGAAACGTTCTACTTGTCCAGTAGTGGTGTTCTCAGATCACACTGAATTGACTATCCATACGGACATATTTCTGGTTGAGGGCCCGGAGATCTGGGACTTCTAGTGCTGGGCAATTTCCTCCTGATACCCTTGAATTGTCCTTAAAGGTTATAAATCTATATAGATATATATATATATATACACACACACACACACGTGTGTGTGTATATATTTTTATCATGAATATGCCTTTACCATCCATGCCTTTATCGTAAAAATATAAGTATTTTACAGGTAAATAAAAACCGATTATCCATTTATAAAAAATGGGTTTATACTTACCTGTAAAATACTTACATTTTGTGGTAAAGGCATGTGGGGCAAAGGCATATTCATGGTAAAAAAAAGTCATTGTAAAGACTTTCGTTGTAAAGACGCATTCGTTGTTCCGAAGGAATTTGTTGTTAAGAAAAGTTCATTACTATGGCATTTAACTAGTTAATGTTTAAAAAATGATAACAGTGACTTAAGCCTGCAGGTAAACGTGATATGTGGGTTGTGGATTTGGTCTATGGCTTTATACAAATAGGATGTGGTAAGTGGGGGGGAGGAGGTTCGTTTGAAGCATTAACAATACAAACCTCTGGTGGTGTTGACGTCAGTGTGATTTAAAGCAGACTACAGTCTACGGCAAAAAAGATGATAGATCTGGAATGACCTAGTGGCCAATGGTGACAAAAACGTGGAGACCAGCCTATACAATTGCTAGAAAAAGAACACATTCATCGCTTTTAAAACAATTTTTGTTTTGGTAAGTTGGACTTTAGTTAGAGCCACGTCAATGTTTCGTTTGCAAGAAAGGGTGGCATGGTAGGAAAAAGACTCTAAGACACACCCTGCTACTTCCTGCTTCAGGATCCGCACACATTATGGTTTGGAACTCTACCAAAGCTGTGAAGTGTGAAACGCATGAATAGACTCGTTTTGGAACAGAAATGGTAAGGAAAGACACGTATTATAAAAGGTGGGCGCTCGGGAAACTGTTCAGACTTGCTCATTAAACAAGTATAAGCTCTATTAACTATAAGAATGATCCATTCTGCTACACAGTGGTACTTAATGAATCCCTTCCAGATGCTGGATGCTATGCAGATCGCAAGCTACCACTATAGCCCTCATTGTAAGGTGATTTTTAACCAGGGGTGATGATACCAGATTTAGTGCTTTGGCGATGCTGGCAGCACTTACCACCCATTTACGGGGCATATGTAGCTTTATACTTGGGATGGGGAATAACAAGGAAATCAAAAATAACTGGGCCGTTTACCACCTGCAATTCCCCCATTCCAGACCACTTTCCCCACACATTTTTCCCATATTCTCAGCAAGGGTAATGTGGGCGGAAAAACGTGTGCAGAAAGCATGGTTTTACTAGGTGTATTCCCATATGCAGTAACACGTGTAACGATGTGGAATGGAAGTTCAGGAACATAAGATGTGTGAACACCACTCTGAAGGATGCAGAATGAGGGCCCAAGGACATCATCGAGTAAAATGATTTACAGGGGACACCATGTCGCATTCTGCAAGGAATAAAGTACTGCCTACTAGAAGGTCTGAACACATTGCAAATCACAGAGAAGTTCTTGGATCTAAGAGAGAAATGGGACCAAAGGCCGAGTTCCTTTAGAAGTGATAACTTGTCTGGCCCAATGAGTATTTTTCTAGCTCCAACAAAACTTTTTAAGAGTTCCAAGAGGTAAGGAGAGAGTCATTAATAGATTTCAATCAATTTACAGTGTAGTGTAACCCATTTGGCCGCACATTGAATCTCGGAGGCACAATTAAAATTCAAAAGGTGGAGGTGTGTCTATAATGGTGTCTGTGCAGGAGCCAACCCTCGGAGCTCCACTGCACCCAAAAGTTCGCGAACGGCACGGAGGCCCTGCCATAGCCCATCGAGCCCAGCGCTGACCGGCACTGGCGCCAGGATCACAGCAGTACCTGAAAACCCGCGGAACATCGAGGGGGAACTGCCTCAACTTTGCAAGCTGTGGCCCAACGGCTCCTCGCACAAGATTGTGGCCACCACATGTAGACCAGTGATGACCCACTAGCAGAGGTCGGTGGTCCATGGAGGGTGTAGACTCTGGGAGGAGCTGGTACCGAAGACACTTGTGCAGCAGGAGCCACACCATAACCCGACTCCCGGCCAGCGATTGTGCTGTGGAGGTGGGTAAGAGGCCCGTGAGCCAAGATTAGGGCTCCCTGAGGTGGCGATGAAGCAGCGGGACCAGGGGCCACAAGTTTGCCCGGAGCCGGTGGCAGTGATTGAAGTGAGTGCCTGAGCTGTGGGTAAGGAAGGCACTGCTAGTCCAGAACCTGGGAACAAAGAGCGGGGGTGCAGACGACCCTGCCTCCTATTATGCCTGGCAGAAGGCTGGAGGCAGAATTTACGCTGGCTCTAGGCGACTTCCCCTGCTCCAGTGGGTCAGCTCTACTATTGGAGCATAAGATAGACATTGTGGACAGCAGGTGGTTCCTTTCTGGACCCCCACCACCCCTGGTCACACACACCTGCACTGGGTGGGGGCACCGCTTCCTCTCACCCATGCTTCCCTTTGACTAGCCCGCACCAGGAGCCTTCTTCAACTGGGGAAGTGGAGACCCTGGATGATAGACCTGCCTTTCCATATCTGCTGCATGGACTGTCTGGAATTGGTGGCTGGGGGGCTCAGGAGCATAGCGACTGGCAGCTCCCCTGGACTGGCTCTCCCAGGGACTGAATCAGACTGCAGACACCGCTTGGTTAGATATCTCAGATGGCAGCACCCCAGAGGAGCCTGGTAAGATTTTTCCGCACAACTTGGAGTTGCTCCCACATCTATAATTTGCGCAAGCACCACCAGGCCAATCTGGTGTCTGCATCCTCTGGTGGTGACCACACACAGACACCTGCACATGAGCAGACCATGAGGAAGCCCGACTAAGCATCTGACTGTGGAGACCGCCTCTCCTCCGTAGTATCGCCTGTGTCATTGATACTGTGTTGGAGGGCACACTGAGAGAATGCAACTAACAGCGCCGCCTATTGCTACCTACCTGTGGATGCAGAGCACATCACTACCTAAAACACATTACTGGGCCATACTGATTTTAACCCACCTAGGGGCCAGGAAGTGGTGTGTGTACTCCCCACCCAAATCTCCTGATGGCCTGCTGTCTCCTGAGGGGTGCCAAGGGAGGGGAGGGAGCTATAGAGACATCTCTTGTTTTCAGACCCCTAGGGAAGTGCTGTGGATGAGATGTCTCCTTGTGGCCATGGCGTCTCAGCGTGGCAAGACAGACAACACAATCAAAGACCTCTTATCTAAATCCACCTCCAAGCACACTGAATGCCCTAGAGATCGGAGCTCTCCCACCCGGCCCCAGCCCACGCCTTCCCAGGGAGACAAGGTGGAGGAGGAGGCCCCAGTTACCAGAAGCTTCATAGAGACACTCTTCCTCACCTTCCATGATGACATCACATCTTTGAAGCAGGAAGTAGCTTGCACTATTAAGGACATCCACCGCAAACTAAGCGATGTGAGCCAACGAGTCGACACCATTAAACAAGCTGGCAATGCCAAGGAAGAGGAATTGGAGGCCTGCCGATGTGAAAGACTCGAACTGCAGGACCAAAACGCGGACCTCAATTACCTTCTCAAAGACCTGGAGAACAGATCCCGTAGGGCCAATATATCTATCAAAGGGGTCCCACTACATGCAGACTTGGACAAGTTAGAAGACTCCATGCTCCGCCTCTTCCGCCACATAGTGCCGGCACTGGCAGACAAAGAGATCTTACTGGACCACACACACAGGGCGGGGGCCCACGGAAGTCATAAGACATTCTGACCTGCTTCCACAGCTATCAACAAAAGGAGTTGATAATGGCAACAATTCGAGATCAGGGATCAATCACATTTGAGAGCTTGAAGGTATGGCTCTATCAAGACTTGCCTTACATTACGCTTCAAAAACGAAGAGCCCTGAAACCTGCCACTGCCTTCCTTAGAGAGAAAGGAGCCAAGTATAAGTGGGGCCACCAATTCCGGGTGATGTTGGTGTGGCAGGGAGAGACACACGCCATCCGCACCCTGGGTGAGGCGAACTGTATTCTGGGCCACGAGCCGGAGGGCCCTGGCTCACTGACATCGCAGCAGCGAGGAGCTCCCTCTCCTTCGCCTAACCCAGGCAGGTGAACCAAGCACTCACCAAATAAGAAAACGAACAAGCCCTCCACCTCTGAAAGCCGTAAGAAACACTTGACTCTGCTTCAGCAACTACACCAGAGGGAGCAGTCTCCGGACCCGCCGCAGATTGAAGCTAACAGATAATGTGACTCACGCCAAGCTGAAGAGCCACTCCGACTACCAGCTCTGACATGAAGAGATGCCTTTTGGGGCCTTGAAGGGTCATCATTATGCTGCAAGATGGATGGGCCTCTGTGGTTGTTAAACTCACAAAGCACTGAATTTGGGGAGCAGCTCGATCCCCATCTACATGATGTGCGAGTCCTCTACAGTTGGAATGGTAGCCTTCCACAGTTTTACCCTACATTCCCCACAGTGCTCTCACCCTCCTTTGAGTTAGTGCCCCAGCCATGATGCTCTCTTGACCCCATTACACCCAGCGGGCCCTAACACGGACCCTGAGCAGGTAGATGGCGCTGACATCACCTCCCCCACCTCACGGCAATGGTAAAGATATTAAGTCTGAATGTCCGGGGTCTCAGTGCCCCAAAACGCCTTGCACTACTGGTGATACTGAGCGCTTCCCAGTGCAACATATGCCTCCTACAGGAGACCCATCTTCTTTGCAGAAACTGGGCCCAGTTAAAATCCAAGTGGTTTGATAGACAATACTTTTCTTCTGGACCCGAGAAGAAAGCAGGGGTCATGATCCTTTTGGTGACCCACTTCCAGGGGCAGGTCCTTCAAGTACATTTCGAGATAGCAGGCCACCTTCTCACTCTATGGTTTTTAATCTTCACCCACAGTCTTACAGTGGCCTGCATGTATGCCCCCAATGACCACCAGGAATCCTTCATACAACAAGCAATTGGACAGGTTCTCACCTCTCCAGACACAGCTCTTAATCGGAGAAGACTTTAATGTGGTCCATGATGCAATCTTGGACCGCTCAATTCAGAGATTAGGCCAAACAGAAGCATATACACCACAGGGACTTCAGTGGCTGACCGATGCAGACTTCCGTAACGCATGGAGACTCCGAAATCCCACCACAAAGGAGTACACCAAACGTAGGCTTGAACTGATTATTTCCTGATTACCGCTCCTCTCCTCCCGCTAGTCACTCATAGTGAGATCGAGATAGCCACCATGTCAGATCATGCCCCAATCTCTGTCAACATGAACCTACCTATCCAATGCCCACGCTCACGCATATGGCGCCTCAACCCTAAGTTACTGGCCTATGAACCCTCAGGCTAAGAAATCTGTCACATGATACCATCCTACTTAGCCACAAATGATAATCCCCACACCTCTAGTACACTGCTATGGGATCCCCCTAAGGCAGTAGTTAGAGGGGTCTTCATAGCGATTGATGCAAAACTCAATAAAGATAGGCAGACCAAGGGCTCAGCATTGGAGGATCAAATGAAGGTTTTAGAAACCTCTCATAGACAAACAGATTCACACAAGACAAGGCGACAACTCACACTGGCTAGGAAACAACTCAAAGCCGTACATATGGATGCAGGGGAATACGCGCTGCTCTGCACCAAGCAGAAATGCTATGGGGGCAACAAGACCGGGAGGCTCCTTGCCCACCGTCTTAGTGCACGTCACTGGGTCTCAGAGATCTACGACTTTTGGGTGAAAAGGACTCACCAGGATGTGGGGATTGTCACAGAATCTGAACACTTCTATGCTAACCTGTACACTGCTGAGTCATTTTTCTCACTGATGCCACAGATTACAGTGCACAGGCTCCCTTAGCTAGCCTACCCAAGAGAGATGCTCATCTTCTAGATAAGGACATCATGATAGATGAGGTTTTGAGGACGATTGGGAGACTTCAGTTAGAATAAGGGCCTGGACAGGGAAATCTTACCGCTGCCATTTATAAGATATTTGCAGTGCAGTTGGCCCCAATTCTGACTAGGCTTGACAAATCCTTTAGCACACAGAGAACCCTCACTGACACCATGAAATCGGCCATCATCACGGTCATACCCAAACCAGGGAAAGACCCCGACTTCTGTGCATCATATCACCCGATCACCCTACTCAGCGTGTATGCCAACATTTTTACCAGTAGATTAGCATCTACGTTGGGACTGTACATGCCAAGATTAATAGACACAGACCATGCCGGGTTTATCTGAGGTCACAATTGTAGTGACAATACTAAATGTCTTCTTCATCTTATTGACAAATCTAATTGCGCCCCCTTACCGGCCCTCCTGATATCAGTCGATGCTGAGAAAGCGTTGGACCGAGTTCACTGTCCATTCCTCTGCCTAGTTTTAGAGAAAGTAGGTCTGAGCCCCTGATTTCACAACTAGGTGTGGTCTAGTTATGATGGCCCCACGGCCTCCATCCAGGGCAATGGGCTGCTGTGCCCATCTCTCACAGAACGCATCAAGGGTGCCTGTCATCACCATTCCTATTCGCTCTGTCTATAGAGCCTCTAGCAGAGTGGATTTGGCAGCACCCTCTTATAGAGGGCATTAAATTGGGGGGCCAGAATTAACAAAATAGCACTTTACACAGCCGATGAATAGCTGGCCATTACCCAACCACACCAGTCTTTACCCACACTACTAATGGATATTGAATCATTCAGCAACGTGTCTGGGTTCAAGAGAAACACAGAAATCCCAGGCCCAAAACATCACTATCCCACAGAAAGAGAAGTCACATCTTGAGACTCACTTTCCATTTCCCTTGGTGCACCAAGGAGTCACGTACCTGGGCATTCAACTATTCTCCACCTTGGACAAGGTCACTTACTGCAACTACACGACTACTACTACACACTGCTCACTCCACAATCCAGTCCTGGCATGGGGGTCCTATATCGTGACTCAGGGGCATAGCAGCTATCAAAATGTCCATCCTCCCCAAGATTTGTAACTTATGCAAAAATTCCCCCTTCAGCCCCTACCCCTCCCGCCCAAATATTGTAGAACCTTCAGCAGATCTTTGAATCATACATCTGGGAGGGGAGGCGTCACCGCATGGCCAAGAAACGCTCATACTTGCCGTTGATGGCGGGAGGGTTGGGCACTATTAACAGACTTCCCAACTATGCTACCTGGTAGAATGGCAGAGGCCGAGCACAGAGAATCATTGGCGTTTTAGGCTATCTGGGTATACACATATGGAAAGTTCGTTGGCTCCTTAAAAACATCACCCACCAGGAATTTACATATCACCAGGGGTAAGGGCTCGACGGGAACATGGGATAAAATTTGCACCTGTAAACACCTCTCCACAGCCCGTCATAGGAAACCCGGCCTTCCCTCCGACTCTCCAGGAACCCACTTTACAACACTGACAGGAAGCTAACTGTAAACGCGCAGAGAACATGCTTGATGTACAGAGACTACTGGACTTCCCACAGCTCCATAAAGATTATTGTCTTTCTTTCAAACACGGAACTTTTGCATTACACTGCTGTAAAACATTGGGTCGCACACCCCATAGTGTGCCCACTCGTAAGTAGGCCTCTTACACCCTTTGAGAAGTGGCTCCTCACAAGGAGTGATGACAAAATCATCCTTCAGACATTTATGCCTTCCTTAAAACACATACCACTTCTCCCACTCGTACACAATAGGAACTGTAATGCAGCGACAATTCTCGGACAAGGAATCGTCAGACATTTTACAACGAGCCCGCACTTTGGCGGACAGCACATCTGGCAGAGAGACCATCCTCAAATTAGTCCATTATTGGTACTACACGCCCACGTGCATAGCGAAGGGGAAACAAGGCAATCACACAGGCACACTGACCCACCTACTCTGTCACTGTCCCAAGCTGCACCGCTGTTGGGCAGATGTCTTAGCAGAAATAGATCAGATGTTTGATACAAACTGCCATGCTTCCCTAGTAATATCATCCTTGGAATTCCCAACACCTTGACCTTCTACCTGCAGTCTTTGAAAGGGAGGGCAATTACCTTGGTGCTCTGTGCAGCTGAGCAAGTCTTTGTATTGAGATGGGGCACAGAGACCATACCCACATACCCAGATTGGCTGTATAAACCCTGGGACCTTCTAAGCATGAAGAAATTCACAGCCTTTGTCGATCACACTCTTCCCCGATTTGAAAAAACCTAGGGCCCTTGCATCCGGTTCCTAGCTCAGGGCTTTTGCGAATTGTTATATCCAGCATACCTTTGAGTGCTGCGGCTTACAATGGAGATCCCAGACTCAACCTAATTACCTGCGGATGGTGGTTCTTTCTCTTTCTACCACTATCGAATGACCTGAGAGACGTTATAAAGTCTTAGCACTCCCTCGCCACCACTCCCCCACCAGTCCTCACTTCCTCCCCTACCCAGTACTTGTTTGGGATGTTGGTCATTTCTCTCCACTTCCCCTTCATGTGTCCCTCCCCACTGTTTGTTCTTTTGTATTGTTACTTATTCCTTGTCAGTCATTGGATGTCAGAGAGTGGTTCCGGTATCCATGAAAATCAATAAAAATCGACTTAATCCTGAAGTTCAAAAGGTTTATTACAAATTCAAAGCCAGACATATGTAAATAAGTCTCAAAAACATACTTTACAAGTACAGAATCACCAAAGGTGAATCAAATTAAATCATACAAGTATAAGACATACCAAAATTTCAGTTGCTGCGATAAAAAAGATAAAAAAAGTACTTTATGATTGGAGTCCAGATTTCTATCCACCTGCCTAATCATTTAAATCTAAATAAATCTACCTACTCTATTAAAGCTAAAGGAAACCTAAGAATTCTCCAAATATAAAAAGGAAATAAATCAAAAAGTGTCCCTATCGCAGAGACCTCAGTAGATGTTCTGTAGAAGAGAGAAGTGTGTAGCCAAGGCAAAGGAAAGAGGTATGCACCTCTCTTGGGGCCAGATGTAGGTAGGGAAAAATTAGCGACTCGCAAATTGCGATTCTTTGGGACTCGCAATTATCGACTCGCTAACTGCAATGCAGGTAGAAAATGCGAGGACAGTTTGCGACTCGCACACGGAGTCGCACCGCGGATAGCGAGTCCGCAGTTTGCGAGGTCGCTTTTTGCGACCGTGCAAAAAATGGACACGCAATTTGCGAGTGGGTGTCGCAAATTGCGACTGTGCAGAAAATTGAATGCAGGTGCTGCAGAACACTCTGCAAAACACTTCCTGGCACATGATGATGACATCACAGCCAGGAAGTTTACAAATACACCTGGGAGGAGGGAGGACCACACCCATTTCAACTTCAGCACAGCAAAGAAACAGAGCTCCTGCAACCATGGCTGAAAGCCCAAGGAAGAGGAAACTTAAGTTTGCTGAAAAAGAGTTGGAGGTGCTGACTGAAGAGTGCTGTCAGCACCATGACCAGTTGTTTGGCAGGGCAGCCCTCACCGTGGCAGAGACAGAGAAGAGAAGACTCTGGCAGGAGATCCAGGACAAAGTCAACTCCCTGGGGGTCAGCCACCGGAGTGTGGAAGAATTGAAAAAAAGGTGGTACGACCTGCGCTCCCGGACCAAGGAGAGGGTGGCAGAGCGGCTCCGGGAGATGAGAGGCACAGGAGGGTGACCATCGACAGTACCACCACCCACACCCCTGGAGGAAAGGGTAGAAGAGACCCTAGAGCCTGAGGCTGTAAGTGGGATGGGAGATCTGGACACCTCTGAGGCAGGACCATCAACCGGTGAGTACCATGTGACATGCATGTACCCTCATTAATGCCATACCCCCACCCACCTTGTACACAGGAGCATGCACAACCAAAATAGCTCCATTTCAGAGTAGCAAACACCAGAATGAAGCATTGTGGGCAATGTAGTCAAGTAGGCAGTTCATAGGCAATAGTTTATTAGGAAGTTGATATCAGATAGTAGATAATGACAGTGTGTTCCCTATGTCCCACAGGTCTCCCACAAGACACCCCCACCAGCCCAAGCAGCCAGGGGCCACTGGTCAGCCAGCAGGCACATGAGGGAACAGGACCAGCCACCACTGCGACCTGCACCACCGACACCATGTCCCCTCAGGAAACACCTGTTGCAGTAGTGGTGTGTGAGCCTGCACCAGGTACGAGCCAGAGTGCCACGGGAGACATCACAGGGCCTCCACCGCGTCGCAGGCGACGTGGAACACCATCCTCAGAGCGGCAGGCAGAGTCAGGGGATGCCTCCACATCACAAACCGAGGCCGCACTCCTACCGGGTCAGCGCCTGCAAACACAGGAATTAAGCAGGATTAGTGGGGCATTGCGGCGCATGGAGCGCAATCATGGCAACAGTATGCAGCTGGTACATTCAGAGTTGCAGGTGATCAGTTCCAACATGGGTGACCTTGCACTCTCCATGCGCCAACTAGTGGCAGGACTGCTAACGCAGACTGAGAGTGCACGGCGCAGGGACCGCCAGCTGCTGAACCACCTGGACAGGATGTCCTCCTCAATAGTAAGGCTGGCTGTGAACACAACAGGTCTGTCTAGGCGCACAGTCAGCCTCCAGGTGGACATGGGCCACATTTTCTAGTGACGTGGCACGGGGACTGGGCCGTCTCAGCCATGCTATAGACCTCATGGAGGCACGGCAGGTGGCCAGGGGCACAGGCGACACGCCACAGGACAGTGAGGAGGGCTCCACTGTCAGCAGTGTCTCTGCCGGTGACACCAGGGTGCTTCGCAGTGGAAGCACAAGGCAGGGCACTGCTGACCCCCCTAGTACCAGCCATGCTGGCCGAGTCTGGCGTAGGGTCTGAGCTCCACACAGTCCTGGGGTTGGGGCACATGACGTCAATGTGTCCCATGCCAGGTGGACTATTGAAGCCCCTGAACTGTTCCTATTGTACATAGTTTTTTTGTTTGCACTTATTAAATCACTTGTTCTTTCCACTTAACACATGGACTCTTTGTGTGTTACAATGGTGAGTATGGTAAAAGTGAACACGTACCTTCCAAAGTATTGGTTTGCAGTGTGTTCCTGTCTCAGTCTGCCTTGATTTGCGATGCTCCTATCCCCATGATGGTGATGTGGTAGCTCTTGCTCTTCATCCTCAGAATCTGGGTCTTCAGGGGTGAGAGGTAGCCCACGTCTGGTCGCAATGTTGTGCAGTATAGCGCATGCAACAACTATTTTGAAAGCTGTTATTGGGGTATACTGGAGGGCTCCTCCACTTCGGTGGAGGCATCTGAACCTTGCTTTCAGCAGTCCAAAGGTACGTTCAATGATGTTCCTGGTCCTCTTATGTGCACTGTTGTATCGCCTCTCGCAATCATTGCTGGGTGTTAGGTACGGAGTTAGTATCCATGGTCGTAGTGCATATGCACTGTCACCTGTTTGGCACAAAAAGTACAGTGTTAGCAAGGCATGGGTGGTTTGCCCATTGACCTGTGTGTATGTCTGCAAGGTGTATTCAGCTCTACCTAGGAGGTATCCGTCTCCAAACTTCCCACGTTCCAGGCGTTGGTGTATCCCACTGTGCCTAAAAATGTAGGAGTCATGAGTACTGCCTGGAAATTTAGCAACCATGTCAGTGATGACATAATGGGCGTCACATACCACCTGAATATTGAGTGAGTGGGTACACTTCCTATTGCGGAACAGATATTCCAGGTTTGTAGGAGGGCATATTTGTATATGTGTCCCGTCTACACACCCTATGACATGGGGGAAGTTGGCAATCCTGTAAAATTCCAACTTGGTGCTGTTGATTTCTGCCTCATTCCTGGGTAGGTATATGTATCAGGACATGTGTGTGAGTAAGGCGTCTAGGAATGCCCTAAAGAACCTTGAGAGTGCACTTTGGGATACCCCACCTGCCACAGCAATGACCCCTGATAGCTACCCGAGGCCAAGAGGTGCAGTGAGCATAGCACTTGCACATGCGTAGGGATGGCGCAGCCGCGCACAGTCTGGCGTTCTAGCTGTGGTTTGAGTAATTCTATTAAATCTAGTATAGCTGCGCTGCTAAGTCTATATTTATCATATATTTCCTCCTCAGTTTGCTGGAAGAGTGTCTGCCTTGTTCTGTATATCTTCTCCTGTCTCTGGCTCCTCCTCCTCCTCTGCTGGGCGGCGTGGGCTCTCCTCCTCACTGCTATCAGGTATATTTCCGCCATCTTGAGTAACACAGATGCCTTCTGGGTCTCCTTTTATACTTTGATAATGGTTACCACTTGCTCTGAGTTAGTGGTAAATTGGAAGTGCAAAATGGGCTTTTTGCGACTAGTCGCAATTTGCGAGTTGCTATTGCATATGGTTTGTGACTCGCAAATTGCGACTTGCTATTTGCGAGTCGCAAATTTTGCTTGTCGGTAATGGCTCACGTCGCATTTTGCCAGTCGGAAATGGGATTTTTGCATCCCATTTCCGATTTTGCGGGGTCGCAAATTGCGATTCGGCCCATTTGCGACTCGCAAAAGTTTGCTACATCTGGCCCTAAATCTCTAAGGATCCGCTCTAGTCAAAGGCTAAAATAAATCTGCCTCTCTAACTAACTAAACATCACTTTAATCCTTGCAGAGCCTTCAACAGCTGACATCAACACCTGTAACTTTCCTCCTACCGTGCATAGTTTGGAATTGCATCTCTCATTAGCCCTTCATCTCTCGAACCAAACATCAGGATGACCTTGGAGGCCTCTCTTGTACAGGAATCTGGAGGGGAGTTCTTCATGGCTCCTTGATAACACCCCTCATTCTTGGCAACCAATTTTCCCATAATCTTTTATCCAAAACTAACAATAAGATCTTCTTTAACTGGAGACTTGTGCAGATGCACCTGCAAATAAAGAAATATGCAACAAGAGCAAAACCCTATAACTCCAGCCAATTTAACATATAACTCAGTGCACATTCAAATACATGGTTAGACGTACATTTCTCATACAATAAATGAGGAATAACTATGAAAATATAACTTTTGACTAAAATAATATAATCCGAATACATTGAATATGAATGCATACATGTGTATTTCTTCAATCAATAAATGTAATTACAGAACTTATATATAACTTTTCTACATTTCTACTTTTAAGTGCACTTCGATTATATGACTTTCCAGTGCACCTTCTTTACATGAGTATATTTAGTATACATTTTCTCAATATTTCTTAACTGCATAATGACACAGACAAATTATGCTCTTTCAGACATTGTTCCATTTTATGGGCTTTTGGAGTCAAAGAGAAACTAAGCTCCCGTAAAAGGCATGTCTCTTTAAGTAGCCCTTTCACTTTTATATAAATAGAGAAATCTGCTTTTGGTTGAACAAAAAAAGAGTCTACGCGAACCTGCTTTAGCAGCCTTAGTTGTGTTCGGGGCCAGCTGGAACAGCGAAAGTTAGCTGAAAGGAGGCAGAGCTCAGCCATCTCACCCACTCTCCGGTAGCAATAGCTTACTTTGCAGATCAGGGCATCCTGTTATGGCTCTGGGCTACTGTCCTGGTATGCATTTAAGAATACATGCCAACATTTTTAGGCTGGGCAGTGGGAGATTTTGAGAACAAAAGCAGAGGAACGTATTTTCCCAATTGACTTATATTGAGTCAGAGACCATTGTAGGTGGGAGACAGTTAACGTCATTTTTAGATTAAAAAATGTGTGAGTCTCCCACCTGAATCGGGTCTATTGGCATGTATGTATGATGGAGTAGGTGGGTCTAACCAGAGGTTCATTTATAGATGAAGTTCATGTGGCGGGTGGGGTTGTCTCAATACTTGTTGAGATATATAGTCCTGCTAATGCGGACAGATTTGGTCCTGAATGTTCCTTCAGTATGGAGGGCAGAATATGCTCAGGGACAAGAGCACATCTGAAGACTGGTCTAAGACTTTCAAGCTGGATGTGATACAGAACATTAGGGGTGGATTGGATTATCCCTATGATGGTCACAGCATAAGCAATGATTATTTTGTGGGATGATACATTTCTTAGGGTGTATGGTGCTCCTCCTTCTGATGCCTTACATTTCCACGAAGCACTAAGAGATTTAATGGCCCAGGAATGGACAAAAATTGATTTAAAAAAAATTCCCTAGGTTGCTTGAGATAGAATTCCATCAGTCTGTCAAAGTCAATTCTTTATCGCCCATTATTTTCTCATCTTTAGCTATTCAAGACTCCTTGCTAACTGACCCTGTAGACTGGAGAGTGGAAGGGTCACTCAAGAGAGTACATACCAGCATCTTGCATCCAGCATCTTGTTCCATATAACATCCAGCATCCAGCATCTTGTTCCATACAGCAACACATGCAGCATTGGGACGGGAATGTCTCCTATTAGGTAAATGGGCATTTACTGCTGCTATAAGTGCCGGCTTACATGTGAAACTAGTATCCTGAGTTTTGTTTGGCTCTGGCATCACAGTAAACTAGCATATGTGTAGGCAGAGGCCTTGGTCTGTACTTGGTAATGTGAGATCCAGAGCCTGTTCTGTGACCTTGAGGGTTGTCCAGAGTATGCTATCATAGTATTCACAGCACTACTCTCCAAGCCCTAGATGACTCATATAAAGCAGTGGTAACATCATGCTGAGTTTTAGTGAATTTGTAGTATAGCCAGACCTTTGTCTCTGTGTCAGGAGAGAGCACAGTCTACTGACCTCACTGACATTCCTTATGCATGTCAAGAACTTGTAAGTGTAGCAGGTGTGCAACACCGGTGGCAGTAGGACTCCATGTGTGTTGCAAGTCTGAGTACTAGAACCAGTAAGATCCTTCTTGGATGGCCCCTTGTTCAGCATAGTGCAAGATGGAGGCTGTATACATATGCTCAAGACAGTGGACGTGTGTTGCCTGCATTCCTATGGCTGGGAGGTGAAGATCCAGGTACTAATGAGAGAGAAGATGGACTCATGGCTGCCTTGAGAAATTCAGTGAGTGCTTTGATGGCAAAAGGACACTGACCAGTTCTTCCTGAACTCTGACATTTGGTAGATGGTAGGGATGAGACTGTGGTTTCTATTCTTCAAAGTGAGGATGTTTGGAGGTAGGATGTGCTCTTTTTCTGTGCCTCATTACTGCGTCAGAATGTTTTATCACTGCGAGGTGCTGAGATCTCACACTCCATTTTACCCTTGTTTTGGATACTCCTGCTTGGAGTATTGCCATTGCTACTTGCTGCAAGAGTCACCTTGCACAAAGACTGTGTCTGAGGAACAACAAGAAAATGATATTTGGAAGAGAACCAACTCAATCTAGCAGCCCTAAGCAGTTGATCCACAGCCACTGCCTGGAACGTGCGTATGGAAATTTGACCCAAGCCACCCTACTTTGTTCAAGTTTGTAATATTTCTGGATGGAGTGCTCCAAAGAGTACTTGAATGACTTCTATGTGATCAGAGCTGGTGTCTGCATGAAAGCCAGTCTCACAAGGATAAGGGGGCATCAAATTACATCTGCATCTTGCTGGAGAAGTTGATGGTTTGTGTAAGCACCTTTAAGCCTCCCTCCCTGCTGAGAGAGGGGAGGAGAGTGCATCAGCATGTAAGAGAAAAGTCTTCCCAGGAGGAGAAGTGCTACTTATTCCTGGCTTGTAAAACACTCAGAAGTAACTGATAATGGTTAGAGAGTGAAGTTTGTACTGATCTGAAGTGTGAGGTGTCTCCTGGTGCAGTTCATGCCATGAACTATGTAAGAGATTGTGCACCAAACCATTATTGTGCTGTCTGGCATTTCTGCTGCTGACCTGAAGGCCTTACTTTGCAGCTGCCACTAGAGGGGCCCATCTGTGAGAAGCCACTGCACTGGCCTGTAGGCCACAACTGCCTAAGATAAGTGCCTGACTGCACTGGTCTGGAGGCTACCACAGCCGAACATGAGCACTGCCCTGCATCTGCCCAAGGGTCAGAACCTATTAAGATAAGGGTCCACCTGCTTTGGCTCTAGAGACTGCATAGGCAAAGATAAATGCCATCTGCATCATCCCAGAGTTGGCAATTGCTGACCAGCCAGCTGAATGCTCTGTTTAAGCTAAGTGGTCCAGTTTGGCATGAGACCACCTTCTGCGGTCTGCTGTCAACAACTGCCTTGGGCGAAAAGTTACCCCGCCTCAGAGAAACAATGGGCCCAAAGGAGTAAGCACATTCCTGGTAGTAAGAACTTTCAAGATATTATCTTTGCAGACTGTCATTCCCCTCATAGCTAGCTCCTAGCAAATTTCTCACCACACTAGATCCACAGGATGCTTATTTTCTTATTCCCAAACACCCTTCTTTACAGAAGTTCGTAAGATTTTCATTGGGAGAAGCGCATTACCAATTCAGAGTCCTGCAGTTCAAATTGTCATGTGGCTCAAGGATGTTCACAATGGTATTGGCACCTGCACTGACCTTTCTTCAAGAACAGGGTGTTCATTTATTACCATATTTGTATGAGCAGCTGATTTTTGCTCCTTCACTTTTGAAGGCTAAAACACTGTTGTGAGGCTCTATAAGAATACAGCTTCACCCTCAATCTGATGAAGTCTCATTTAGTTCCATCCCAGGATATGTCTTTCAAAGGAGCCATTCCCAAACAAATTTGGAGAGTGCATTTGTACCAAATGATCAACCATCTTCCCTACAGTCACACTTACAAGCTCTTTTAAATGCAGTGTTGACTCCCAAGTTGAACATGTTAGCACTCTGGCCCCGACCAGCCACGATCTTGGGAGAAAAGTCACCTCAACTCTGAGAAGAAATGGTATGATGGTTACAAACTTCCATTTCTTGCCAGGTGTATGCCTTCCTCCACCAATTCAATTGGTATTAACAATGGATACTAGTACACTGGGTTGTCAAAGAACATTATTGATCCACAGAGTACAAGGAAATTGGCCACCAGTGTAAACAAGTCCGTCCTCGAATTGGTGGGAGTTGTTAGACACTTTCTTGGCTCTGAACCTTTCTTGTTCAAGGGCAAGCAAAGTTGATACATGCCAGCAATCAAACAGCAAAGTCATATATCAAATGCTGGGGGCACATTCACCCTGTCTATCTCGAGTGGCTCCACTCTTTAGGACTATGGATGGAAAAGCACTTGCTGTCCCTAATAGTGACATTTAATACAGGGTCTCAAAATTTAGTTGCGGACAGCTTGAGCCAAATATTCCCATCATCCATCAACCGACTCCTAATACCTAAGAAGTTTTAGTTTCATGGGAGAGGCTCAGTCATCTGTACCTGAATCAGTTTGCATCTGGATATGCTATTCTTCCAGATTTTTTGCTCAAGTAATCAATTTCAGGAAACACCAGCAGGGGGCACTCCATCATTTAAATGGTTGACAAGGCTCCTTTTTACTTTTTTGCCAATTCCCCTCCTTCTGAAAGTGCTCAAAAAGATTCAGAGGGAGATTGTTTATGTCCTGTTAGTAGCTCCTTTCTGGCCACAAAGGCCACAGTATCCCCTTCTTTGTTGCATGTCACAGTAGCCTCCATTTCTTCTTCAGAGCATTTCCACTTCATTAATTTGGTCAGAGTTGTCTCATCAAGGGCAATGCTAACAGCTAATAAAGATGCCCACCTGCTATTTGCATTAAAAGAGGCTTTAATCATCCTAATTCTCAAACCTGGAACAGACCTGCTATTCCCCACAAGTTACTGCCCCATCTCCATCTTGAATTCAAAAACACAAAATACAGAGTAAAATACTTGCAGAGCGGATCCTTCCTATCCTCCCACATTTGATTCATAATGATCAAAGTGGTTTTATCCCCAGTTGAAACACCTATCTCAATGTTAGGTGATTCTGTCATGTGATGAAAGGGGTTTCTCACCATTGGCTACTTGCAATATGGTTGGCTTTAGTTTTGAAACCCTTTGACACCCTAAATTGGTCAGACATGACCTCCTTATTAAGAAAATTTGGATTTGGCCCCTTAACTGACCATTGTTTTGTATGCCCGACTAACGACTAGGGACAAAAATCACCTCAACTCTGAGAAGAAATGGTATGGTGGTTACACACTTCCATTTCTTGCCAGGTGTACCTCTTCCCCCACTAATTCAATTGGGATTAACAATGGATGCTAGTACACTGGGTCATCAAAGAATTGGGAGCCACATTTTGGATTCTGAAGCAGTTGTCATGGGGACCCCACAGAGTTTACCCCTATGGTCCCTGCTCTTCACTTTAGCCATGGAAACGCTGCCAGCCAAGCTGCATGCTTGTGATGAGTCCTGGGGTTTCCCAGTAGGCAACAAGTTTTATGTGGTCTCTATGCGGATAGCATGTTAATTTAAATATGTGATTCCGACATAAATCTGGACCCCTTGTGGACATCCTTCATGACTCTGGGAAATTCTTAGGCCTTAAGCTCAATTATGCCAAATCTCTAGGATTCCCTGTTTGAAAATTACTTCAATGTACGGGAGCTCTATTTGGGTAGTCAGTCCTTCCCTGGGCCCCTACCACATTTTGCTATATGGGTATCCAGGTGTACCATACACAACCAGACCTGTGAGGACGGTAATCTTGGGAAAGTTATTTGGTCCCTGAAATCCCAAATATCTTTCATGGTCATTTGTCCGCTGTCAGTGATGGGTTGTGTGGCCAAAATGGTAATGCTCCCTCCTCCATTTGATTTCTTTGACAATATACTGGTCTTTCCCTCTTTCAGAATTTTTAGAGCACTAGATACACTCCTCAGTGACCTTACTTGGGGAATGGACGTAAATGAGTAGCCCTGGCTAAGCTTAAACTTCCATTAACTGGAGGTGGCCTTAGTGCCTCAGATTTGTACAGTTACTTCCTCTTGGCATAGCTACAAAGGTTGGCGTACTGTCTGGCAGGCCATCACTTACAAGAAAAAGGTATCATTCACATTCAAATCCAAGAGGGGGCCATACTACAGCTTTTAAACTCTGGTGTCTCAAAATCTACTTCTACTCCTACGGGAAGCCATAGGATACCTGAAACAAACCTTTGACATATTCTAAGGCACTTCAACCATGTACACAGGAAATACCACTCAGAGGCCTATCCACAAAAGAGGTTGCAATCTCAGCCAGTGATCTGACAATCTGTGAGGAGGTGGTTGCTGACCTGTTTGATAGTGGGTCATTATAAGGCCTCCCAAACCTCAGGGATCGAAGTAGCCTACAACGGGGAGCCTTCCTTCTTTATGGTAAAATCAGATATTTTCCAATTACTCCGGAAGATCCAAGACTTGGAACCTGACTATAATACAATACTCTAAATATTGTACACCATAGGACATGGCAGGAAACTGATAACATGGCTATACAAACCCATACTATGTATGCACAAAAATATTCCCGGGTTTAATTACTCATCTATGAAATAATCTAGGATCAATCACTAAAAAACATTTCTGACAAAAGAACGAGAACCCCAACCCACCCTGTGGTGGCTTCTTCATAGTGTTCCTTCTCACACCACAACAGCCTGTTGTTATGTGGGCTGCTACTGTTGAAACAGGAGGAGCCCTTGGATGTTCGATCTACCCTATGAGAGTCTAAAGTGTGAGTGAGCTGAGCAGAGCACAAGAAGTGAAATGTGGTGAAGATAAAACTCTCTCCTGGTCAGACCCTCCAACTTTCTTCTGTCTACAGTAAAGTGGAGCAGAGAGGAAAGTCATTCATCACTGAATAGATTGGTCAACATGTTTCTGCCCTAAATTTACCCGTACAGAGGTGTAGTGGGCATTCATCATGTTTAAAGTACAATGAAAGAATGTAAAGTAATAAATATAATGGTACAAACGGTTGCCACCAAAGAACAAAGGAGAACCACCTCTTAAGGTACCTGTAAAAGTAATAGCATATCTTCAGAGCATTGGATATTCATAAGTGTTCATATAGCAGTCCTGTGTGGTACCTTAACAGTATGTGCACGCTGAATGTTCACCCCAAAGTACAGTCAGAGTCATGCTTCTAGTCAGTGTCAATATTCCCATGAGTGGTGCAACACGTGCTCTTCAGACCATTAGTGACTGTCGGGTGTACTGTAATAGAGTCAAAGTCGCTGTTTGGGCGATTTTATGATAGTGCAGTTGGGTGCATTTATCCTTTGATTGTAGGAACGGTCCTTTTTGAACTCAGTGAGTGAGATGTTTCCTTACTGTGCTTGTTCAACTTCATAGCGTTTTTGACTGTCAATTACATATTCTGCCTACCAAGCAGGGGCTTAAAATATACATGTGCACACAATGTTTCCAATACTGAGATATGATATTACCAGACATGCTCAGATTTTTTGTTAGGAGTTCACCTTAAGACCCTTCTCTCCACCGGCAATGGCCAGTTCCACCATTGACACCACCCAATTTCACCACTGCTACCATCATTTCCACCAATGTTCTCACCCTGCCTGTGTTTCCAATATCGAAAGCTGGATTGTATCGAAAAAGTGAAGCAAGTTGGCCCTTCTTTATCTAAGACAGTCCAGTAAGTTTTTCCCTCGGAAAAGCTTTCTCAAAAATTTGGCTAAAATAATGCATTTTACCACCCAGTTTTTATTTAAAGTAGCTAAAAAACAATGGCTCTAAAAGGGGACTCATGAAATACTCCAGTACTTTGGTGATCCACTTTAAAGAGATGGCAAGAGCTGAGGTATATGGAAGTGGTGCGGTGTTCTCTGGTTCAGTGGTTCCCAACCCTTTGACTTCCATGGACCCCCACTTTATCAATAGAGGAACCCGAGAACCCCCACTGAATAATTTT
This sequence comes from Pleurodeles waltl, assembly GCF_031143425.1. Taxonomy (NCBI): domain Eukaryota; kingdom Metazoa; phylum Chordata; class Amphibia; order Caudata; family Salamandridae; genus Pleurodeles; species Pleurodeles waltl. The sequence goes on along the minus strand of NC_090444.1, from coordinate 439,790,499 downwards.
TGGCATCCAAGGACGCCCCCACTGAGTCATTACTGAAAACTAGCGACCTAACCTGTTAATGTTATTTATATTCATAAGCAGTCGCGAACCACGCCACCCCCCCCCCCCCCCCCCCCCCCCCCCCCCCCCCCGAGGAGGCTTCGCTAACTACCAGGGGTCCCTGGACCACAGGTTGGGAACCACTGCTCTAGTTCAAAAAAATGATTACATTTACATTTGCATCATGTGCTAAAATAAACCAAACGGTGAAAAAACTAATTGAACAATTAAATTGAGCAAAATCAGATAAAAAACATTGAAAGAAACACTTGGGCATAACAAAATGTCGGAATTCAGTGCTGCTACTACAAGCATTTATTACTATTGCACCAATGCAAAGTAAAAGATCTGTAAACAATTCAGCAGCATATGCTCTCGTTTCATTTTACTTCACAGTGCACTGTAATCAATTTGCATTTATGTGTTTTCATACTGTAAGCAAAATCGCCGATCAGGGGAAGCAGGCAGAAAAGGGTCATTGTTGGATCTCACACGAGGATGATACTTAGGGAAATCCTAGCCAGGAAATAGAAAGGTTAAGTATGTACTTGTTCCGGGTGATGGTCTAGTGTGCCAAAAACGTAACTTAACGTGGAATTTGTACCTTGGTATACTATTGAAGCCCGAGGCCCTGCTACATTGTTTCAGCCACACTCATTTCCAAGTTGCCAATAGAGGTGCTATCCTAACCAATATTTTTCCAGGATTGTCAGTATATTTATCTCAAAGGCTGTAAAAACACAGAATAAGTCATCACAGTATGGTATTTTTTCTCTTTTCAAACAGCAACTTCAAACACTAAAACAATTTTTTTAGAGCTTCCTACACTAACAATGTTAGAGCTGATAATGGCAGAATTTCCATGTTAAAAAAGAATAAATTATTTTACAGAAGCTCATTTTACCACAACAGTTCATGTCTTTTCCCGAATTTCAAAGCAGAACAAATGCTTAGGCCCTGATTTAAGCCACTTTAGCGCCACCTTGGCGTCATTTTTCTAATGCTAAGGCAGCGCCAAGGTGTCCTTTTCCCCACACCAGATTTACAAAGTGGCGCAATGAATGCATTGTGCCACTTTGTAACTCTTAGTGCTACATTACGCCTGTGCTGAAAAAATGGTGCAAAGAAATCTAAGAGATTCCTTTGCAACATTTCTTTTCGGCACTTTTAAAGCCTGTCAGAGAAGGCTTTAAAAGGGGGCGCTCCATTATTTATAATGGGCCCCTATGTACTGTTCAGGGTTAGTGCCAAATGGTTGAACTAACCCTAAACAGTACATCAATAGCATCAAAAATGTTGATGGTATTGGCTCCTACCCTGAGCCATGGTGCGCCATATCTTTGATACGGCGCACACATGGTGGCTGTAGGGGAACTCTAAGGGGCGCAAGGAACGTTGCTTTCCTTAAATCTGCACCTAAGTATTACTGAGCATTAGTATGTGCTTTAGTCATTGTCAGCACTTCTCTTGATGATCTACCACCACGAGCAGGCATTGTTCTACTGAGTAGGGGCAGATGGGGCTAGATTGATGTGGAGGTATCGGAGCACTAAACAAGTAAGGTGGGCAGGCGGTGCCGCAGTGACAAATGGTGAGACAATCCTTGAGCAGCTGCTGTTTCCAAGGTTCCAATTCCACAGGCTCACTCTGACCTTGAGCCAGGCTGGTGACCATGGAGCAGTCCAGAAATTCTTACCTGCTGCCCCATTCAGACCACAGAGAAAGACCAGCCCATTCACATGCTGATCCTACTGCACAGGGGTGGGCCAGGCAATGGCTTTGCACCAGCAACCATGATGTGATGTCACCATTGTCACCCACCTCACAAACAAAAAAAACGATGGGCTGAGTTGTGGCCCACAGTAATTACCAGTGACTGAGATTAACTCAAGGAAACCACTCATCCATTTTTGTTTTCCTCTGTCTGATACTTTAGTTATGATATGTATACCAACAACGGTCCCATGCTCACTGTGCCGTAGGATTCAAAATACACCCTAAAGACAATTCCCAAATAGACCGAAACTCGCCTGGGGTTCCTTGTGTTGTGCTTCTCTTGTTCATTGGGAACTTGTCCTGGCAGTTTGGCCTGGAACCCTTCTATTGGAGCAGGACCAAGAGTGTTTAGGATATGGTTGTTCCCCGTCTGAAGTGGCATTGTGGGCAAAAACAAAAATAGGCTGGAATGTGGCCCTGACAAATTACCTGTTGCTGAGATTAATTCATGCAATCCACCCATCACTTTTTTGTTCTCAGGGTGATGCCCTAATTGTAATAATAGGTATACCAAGATGTGGGTCTCATGCTCACTGTGCAATATTTCTTAGGGCCTGATTTAGATCTTGGTGGATGGGTTACTCTAAAAAAAAGTGACAGTTATTCTGTCCAATGTATTATAATTTCCATAGGATATAATGGAATCGTACTGCGGTGGATAGGATATCTATCACGTTTGTGACAGATTAACCAAGCCGCCAAGATTTAAATCAGGCCCTTAGACTACGCTCTAATGATGAGGCCCAAATAGGTCGAAACCCCTCCGGGGTTGCTTGTGATCCCGCGCATATTGACCTGGCCCGGCTGTTTGTTAGACTGCTCCTACTACAGCAAGACCAGGGTTAACTTGCTCATGGTTTGTTCCTATCTGAGGTGTCATTGTGGGCACAAATTTGATGGACTGGATTGCGCAACAGAGTAATTTTCACTGGCTGAGATTAATTCAAGCAATCCACTCATCGCTTTTTTGTTTTTCTCAGTGTGACACCTGAAGTGTGAAGGTATGCCTAGACATGGGTCACATTCTCATTGTAAGAATGGACTGAAGCTACACTCTATTAACCAGGCTCAAATAGATCAATGTCACTCTGGTGGTGATTGTGTTCCCATTGAGAGGGGACTTGGCTTGGCACTTCAGTCTGGGCTGTTCATCTAGGAGCCGGGCCAAGACTAATTTGCAAATGGCTTGCTCCTCTCCTAGGTGGCATGGTGGGCAAAAAAAAAGATGGACTGGAGTGCAACCTAGAGTCATTGCAGTTGCTGTGATTAATTCAAGAAATCCTCCCTTCACTTTTCTTCCTCCATGAAAAGAAATACCTTGGCAAAGAAAGTTGGGCCGCTGACCTGGTTTTAAAAATTGACATCAGGTCCAAGACATTTTTCGGCAGGCTCACTAACCTTAGTTGCAGTCCAGAAGGACATCTACTTACAGAAGGGACTGAAAGAGACTGAGGCCCCAAAAAAGTACCTGTGAAAGCCACTGACAGCCAACAGTACAAATTAAACACTGGAGATGGGCCAAGGGATCTTCTGCTTCTTGGTGGCAGAAGTGAGAAAAGAATGTTTAGAAGTACTTTTCAGAGCTGTTTGTTAACAAAAGGCCACAAAAATTAAAGAGGCTTGGACTTTGTCTACAGAATTTTGAGCTAGGGGTTGCCTTTCTTGCAGGCTGCCTTAGACCTCAGGTAGTAGGAACATTAATACAGTGTGTTTCACAAACACGATCGGAAGAGACTGCTCTATAGAAGTGGTCCCGCCCAACCTCTGGGTGCTTGTTATTGTTTCATCTTCGACGTTGAAAGGCAGCATCTTGGAGATCTGGTCTTATTTCTGGATGGCGCCACTCGGAGATGCAAGGACTCTGATATAAAGGTGCACATGCACCAATTTATAGACCGTTCTCATAACTGATGTTCCTTTGAAAGGTGTGCATTGAAAACATATTCATTTATCATGCGTAAGTAAATTTGGGTGGGCTTCGCTATGATTTATTTGATTATGTGAATGTAGAAAAGTCAGAGTAACTTCACACAATCTTAGGCTGATTGTTCAGCATACAGGTGAAGGTATTTTAGCACAGATATTGTTTCTAAGCTTCACTTTTCTTAGGTTTGCTTATATTAATGTTGAATATGGACTCTGCTCGATGATTTCATAATGCGCACTAGTGTACGTGTGCTTCCTATGTTTTCACACGCTTGAGTCTGGAATCAGATCTTAATTTTCAGTTTTGCTTTATGTGGTTTGAGACTCATAAAGGAGTGTTCATATTCTGTTATAGGTAACAGTATATGCATAAAAAAATACTTCTTAATTATTGTGAGCAAATGTGGGAAGGCTTGGGGTTTACTGATGTTGTAATCTGTGTTTTGCCGTAGATCTTGTTGCAGCTCAGACAAGAGTTAATAATACTAGGACTAGGACACCTTTAAGTAGTAATATTCTTAAGACTATAGGGGAGAAGTAATTATTGTATTTTCCTTTCAGGTCTCCCTCCCTACTGTTCCTTTCCCGTCCTCCCCTCTTCCCTCGCTTGATCACTACCGTTGTCTGTGCTGTAATCACAATCAGCAGTAGGAGATATCAAGAGGTGGACATCAGGAACCTCACATTGGCTTTGAGGAGTTCGTCTGGTTGACACTTTGTGATATTAAATGAAGCAACAGTAGCATGTTTTTAACCAGGATGGAGGATGTTTTGTATAAAGAGACTTATGCATTTTCCCGATCTAAGTTGGTGGCTGACTCCACACAAAATTCTACATCTGTAATGACAATAATCGTGGTCAGTGGTGGTGGCCATTTCAGAACCTCTAGTACATCAAGATGCTTACCATGGAGATGCTTGAAAGCAGTTTCTTCAATCATCATTGTTGGATCAGTTGTCTCTCATTTTCTTCACTCCGGATTTGAGGGTATTTTCTTCTTTTGCCCAGAACTTCATCACCAGTACTTGAAAGGATGTTTAAATAAGGGCCGAATTTTGTTTCTCAATGCTGACTATTTTGAACAATGCTTGTTGAACTGAACTGCATCATGTTCTGACATTAACAACTTCTACAGTAGGACATTGAACTAAGACAGTGGGATTGTCCACTCAGCCATGCTGCAAGCTGCATTTCATATCCTTTTCAATATCAGGTAATATGAGTGACATATTAATGTATTTAGATATTCCATGCATAATAAATTTACAGTATAGAAAGGTTTTGAATCTGTGGTAACCATAGAAATAAATGTTACTGGAGAAGTACTTAATCCGCATAAAACACACATAGCTGCAGAGAGTTGTTGAACACAATGTATATCACAATGCATTATCCTAAATGTAGTTAATCCCATAAACTTACTGAGATAATGCGTTTTTGACTTCTTGTTGGACAAGAGATTTTTAAACAGCGTGGTTGGAGCAGAATCCACACTAGGTCATGTGTGTCTTATCAGTTTGCTTTCCTCTGTTTCAATGGCTTATATTATATTAGTCTTCTTGGACAAGGTGGGTAAGAGATGGAGCAACATTCTTACACCCCTCCAGTTAAACCAGGAGTCTCATATTGGAATTTCAAAGGGATCCCTAAACCAGGCAAGCAAGGGTTTGGGGTGGTTTAAGATCCTGAGCTAACAGAGGGAAAAAGGTATATTGCTGCATGATCCCTGGCTTTGACTTACCTTTATACACTTGCACGCCGGTCAAGCACTATATCCTAGATGCACAAGTGCTATGCCCATCCCTGGGAGAAAAGACTGGCAGTGCATTTTGCATGTTGGTGCTGCTTAGCAAAAGGATTTACATCTTTCGAGGGTGCACCATGCAGACCTGCCAACTTCAACAAAATTCTCACTCTGTGAGGAGGGGGCAGGGCCTTGAAGGGGATGTGGACTTGTGCCAAGAAGTATCTATGAGGCACTTTTGCCCTCACCCTGGCCCCAAACCCCCTTTAAAAAAAAAAAAAAAAAAAAAAAAAAAGCTTGCTGAGGCTGCTGCCTGTGTCCTGGGGTGTTTTCACACCCATTAGTGGACAACGGCAGTGTTAACGCGTCCCTTTATGATATTTTATTGCACATTAGGACTCGTTTTAGGCCAATGAATCTTTTGACTCAGTTGAGAGACACCGTAGGACGAGATAGCTAATCAATATATCAATCAATACATCAATAATGTCATCAATATTTATCACAACAATGCATTTCACTTTAGTCAAAGTCATTAATCAATTCAAGAACGCTACCATGACCTTTCAGCCATGAATAACCACACCAGTTTAGTAGAATTTTATGAGTTTTATTCCCTATTAATTACAGTCTAATAGCAAATGCGTTAATCTCAACACCAAGAAACATAATAGCATAGTCACGATATGGCAACTTTGATAAGATTTCATCAAAGCAAGAATCACAAACATCAAAACATAACACGGCGTGAACATAGATCAAATTTTGCAGAGTGTCAGTAACGCGTCAGTTCAACATAGCATAATGTCAGTCGTTTGTCTATTCATGTCAGTTTGATGAACCCCTGTTCTACCCACTGATTAGCATTCGCATGTTGGGCTTCATGCAAACAATTTAGAACACCAATTTGGAAAACATCTAACTATGGTCTCTGTCAAAAGCAAGCAGTTGGTACCTAGAAAGGAAAAGCAAACAGACAAATTACAAATGCATTGTCATAATTACCCTCCAAGGATTAGGTCAGCGCACAGGTTCAGTCTTCGTCTTCAGGACATCAGTCAAATCACCATCAGTCCGAACTCAGCTTCTGGGACAAAAGGGGCACTTCCCTCATAATGAGGAAAAGTGTAAAATGGACAAACTAAGGGCAAGGATGGTTTAAATAAAATCTCAAGTCACCAAACAGAGTGACAGAGTTTCTGGATAAAATCAATAGCATTCCCTAACTCACCTAAATGACCTCTCTGTGACATGGGTTTTGATCCCTTTTTCGTAGTATATTCCCCCGAAATTCTATTGGACATTTACTATACCCCACTATCTTTAACCTATCAGAAAGTACATTAAGTAATCGTAATCTTCACCCTATATTGGTTTACAAATCTTTGATTGGTCTTCGTAATTGACATCTTCAGAGGTGGCACATCCGGTGACTTCATTCCCTTGTAATTCTTTGCACATCTTTTGGTCAGCAGTTCCATTGTCTTCCCCGGTTTGAATGACCTTGTACATTACATTAATCTACACTGTTTCAATTCATTTATAACATTTAGTTTTCAAGACGATGAGAAGCAGTGGGAAACGAATGTACATGGTTACATTCATCTTCCAAGTTTGAAGGAAAAAGAACAAGCGGGGTCATGGCCCCTTGTGAGTCAGCACACTGAAAAATAGAAAAAATGCATTTAATATGACAGCCAGGCAGCTAAACTCCGGCTCATGCTAACTTAAGGCCTATGAGGTTTTCAATACAGATGATTTAATAACGCAAATGTTAATATAAGCTCATTTGAACATAACATAAACATTTTGGTCATCATTATTAGCTCGCGTATACATTGGTGGCCACTCATTGTGGTCATGATTCAAGTGCACGTTTAAGCAAAATTGCTATTACAACAGTTTCTATGCGGCATCATCACACCTTAATTCATAAACATTTCATGTTAATATAGATTATATAAGCTACACTCTCTCAGCAGTTAAAAGCCTCAGAAAATTAGCTAAAAACCACTGTTTACCGAGGTTTTCAGTTTGTTTTCCCTGCCAGCATGTGATATTGGCTCCTCACCCGGTGACAGTGTGATGGGAGCCATTATAGTGTGTCACACGGTGGCACCATGTGAGTTGCCAGGCTTGAATATGCACAGGTGGTTTAATGCAAATTTAGAAACTACATTTCCCATGAAGGCAGAGAACTTTCATTATATTTGGAAATGTCAGCAGCCATTTTGAAGATACCAAAGGTATCAAGTATAAGTTTCCACAAGGTCCAGAGTGTTCTTGCTGGTTACTCAAGATGCATTGTTGTTGCTACCTGGACCTTGTTACCAAACCTTCAGAAAACCTTGAACATGGTTTGTTTTGCTTTTGGGAGTGTGTTTGAAGTTGAAGATGAATACAAAGGCTTGTTCTAAGAATTGTAATTATATTTTGGAAACAAACATAAATAGCTTAAAATGCTCTTTTAGAGCTACACCTCAAGAAGTATAAATATATATTATTATTCTTACACATGATAACACTAAGCTACTTGAGAAATGAAAAGATCCTCATCGCCTTTAAAGGCCGCTGATAATTTCATGTTACATATATTGTGTAGGAAGATGACTCTGTATATACTATCTCACAGTGAGAGATTGTGTGCACAGAGTCCAAGGGTTCCGCTTAGAGGTTGTTAGTGGCAAAATTAGATAATACTGATGCTCTATTTTGTGGTAGTGTGGTCGAGCAGTAGGCTTATCAGAGGGTAGTGTTAAGCATTTGTTGTACACACACAGGCAATAAATGAGAACACACATTCAAAGACAGGTCAAAGATAGTTTTTTTTTTTTAGAGAAAAATATTGTTTTCTCAATTTATTTTAGAACCACAAGATTCAGAATTTAGGTAAGTGCATAAATTGTAAGGTACTCGACACAGGTAAGTATGGAACTTTGAATTAAAACAGTGGTGTACCCAGTTTTGGCAAAAATGGCAAACAGCTATTTTAAAAGTGGACACTGCAAAAATCAACAGTTCCTGGGGGAGGTAAGTTTTGGTTAGTTTTTCAGGTAAGTAAAGTACTTACAAGTTCAGTCTCCGGGGTGTAGACAGCCCACCATTGGTGGTTCAAGTTAACCCCAAACACCCAGCACCAGCAACACAGGGCCAGTCAGGTGCAGAGGTCAGAGTAGGGCCCAAATAGCATAGGCGCCTCCTGCTCCGGTTCCAGTCTGCTAGCAGGTAAGTACCTGCGTCCTCGGGGAGCAGACCAGGGTTTTTTTGTAGAGGACTGGGAGGGGGGCTCTAAAACAGGCACACAAAATACACCATCAGCGGCACAGGGGCGGCCGGGTGCATTGTGTGAAGTAGGTGTCAGGATTTAGGTAGGAACCAATGGAGAGACCCAGGGGTCACTCTGGCGATGCAGGCAGGGCACGGGGGCTTCTCGGGCCTGCCACCGACTGGGCATAGATGAGGGCCACCTGCTGGTCACTCCTGCACCGGTAGTTGGTTCCTCTCGGGCCTGGGGGCAGTGGGTGCAGTGCTTCTTCCAGGCGTCGGGTCATTTGTTACCAGGCAGTCACGGTCAGGGGGAGCCTCTGGATCCTCTCTTCAGGCGTCGCTGTGGGGGTGCAGGGAAACCGACTCAGGGTGTCCACGTCGTTGGAGTAGCCTGGGGGTCCTCTCTGCGGTGTTGGTTCTTCTGGACACAAGCCGGTGGCGTTGGGTGCAGAGTGTAAAGACTCATGCTTCCGGAGTGAGGCTGGAGTCTCTTTAAAGATGGTTTCTTTGTTGCGGTTTTGGACAGAGCCACTGTCCTCAGGAGTGTCTTGATCCTTTAGGTGCAGGTCAGTCCTCTGAGTCCTCAGAGGTCGCTGGTCCTGCTGAATGCGTCACTGTATAGGTTCTCTGAGTCTGGGAACAGGCCGGTAGGGCTGGGGCCAAGTCAGTTGTCGTCTCCGTCATCTCTGCGGGGCTTTCAGGTCAGCAGTCCTTCTTCTTGTTTGTGGTTGCAGGAATCTGATTTCCTGGGTTCAGGGTTGCCCCTAAATGCTCAATTTAGGGGCGGTGTTTAGGTCTGGGGGCAGTAGCCAATGGCTACTGTCCTGGAGGGTGGCAACACCCTCTTTGTGCCTCCTCTCTGTGGGGAGAGGGGCACATCCCTAATCCTTTTGGGGGAATCCTCCAAAACAAGATGGAGGATTTCCTAAGGCAGGGGTCACCTCAGCTCAGGGCACCTTAGGGGCTGTCCTGACTGGTGGGTGACTCCACTCTGTTTTTCTCATTGTTTCCCTTGGACTTGCCGCCAAAAGCGTGGGCATCTCCACTAGCTGGAGTGCCCTTGGGTGCTGTAACACCAGGCTTGAGCCTTTGAGGCTCACTGCCAGGTGTTACAGTTCCTGCAGGGGGAGGTGTGAAGCACCTCTTCCCAGTACAGGCTTTGATCCTGGCCATGGAGTGACAAAGACACTCACCTCATGTGGCCAGAAACCCATCTGGATGTGGCAGACTGGCAGAAACTGGTCAGCCTAGCACTAGTAGTTGGGCTGGTATACAGGGGTCCTTTCTAAGATGCCCTCTGTGTGCATTTCTCAATAAATCCCATACTGGTATCAGTGTGGATTTATTGTGCTGAGAAGTTTGGTACCAAACTTCCCAGTATTCAGTGTAGCCATTATGGAACTGTGGAGCTTGTGTTTGACAAACTCCCAGACCATATACTCTTCATGGCTACCCTGCACTTACAATGTCTAAGGATTTGCTTAGACACTGTAGGGGAATAGTGCTCATGTAACTATGCCCTCACCTGTGATATAGTGCACCCTGCCTTAGGGCTGTAAGGCCTGCTAGAGGGGTGACTTACCTATGCCACAGGCAGTGGGTTGTGGGCATGGCACTCTGAGGGGAGTGCCATGTTGGCTTAGTCATTTTCTCCCCACCAGCACACACAAGCTGTGAGGCAGTGTGCATGTGCTGAGTGAGGGGTCCCCAGGGAGGCATAATACATGCTGCAGCTCTTAGAGACCTTCCCTGGCCACAGGGCTCTTGTTACCAGAGGCACCATTTACAAGGGACTTATCTGTGTGCCAGGGCTGTGCCAATTGTGGAGCCAAAGGTACAGTTTAGGGAAAGAACACTGGTGCTGGGGCCTGGTTAGCAGGGTCCCAGCACACTTTCAATCATAACTAGAATCAACAAAAGGCAAAAAGATAGGGGGTAATCATGCCATCAGAGGCATTTTCCTACAGATTGTATTTAAATTAGGGGTATGCACTCAGTCTGCTTGTGAAATTAGATACATAGAGTTTGTAATCTGTGGAGAAGTTGATTACAGTATTAATATGCAAATAAAAGTCCAAAACCTTGATTTGTAGTGTTATCCAAGGATCCTTCTCTGTGTCCAGTAAGTCTTTCATAATACCACGTGATAGTGCGATGAGTTTCATTCTTCTGGTAAGAGAGGTCCAGCTGCATCAACTAAGTATCTTGATTTGCTTGGAAGGAACACTCTGAAACATGAGGAATTTATACTCCATGAGTCCAAAATGGCTACCACTATTGCCTCCATTTGTGCATTCCACTTAGTGTAAGTGTTGCAACTATGAATCCTTACACTGCACAGTGCCCAGACTCTATGCGCACTGCTAAACTTCTCTTCTACAGAAGACTCGAGCACCTAAGAAGTTCAGACTAGCATGTGACATTCCTGCCCATCATGTCCAGTTGAGCATGAGATGTGGATCATGACAGATATACCTTTAAACGATCTCTGTTTTCAACTCTTCAAAAGCTGCTGAAACTCTATCAGCTTAATGTATATTCAATGTGATGGGTCAATAGACTGCACCATGAGTTCATAATTCATAATGGTGATTCAAAAACTAGTGCTCAGAAAACAATCTATATCTTTTATTCAAGTGTTTGTAGACTATTGCTCTAAATCCAGTTCAGTCTTTTATGAGTTAAGGAAGAAGAAACGGTCTGTAAGATCTTCATACCTGTGACAAAAAAAAATCCAGCAACAAATGTAACTTGATTGCTTGGCACAAATGCTATAGACCATAAGATACAAATACTCTGAAACTTCAAAAGACCAGCCACCATTTGTAAAGCTCATGAGCGTCCTGTGGTTTAGTCTGTCTTTATATGTTTCCTGTAGTGCATCTGATGAAGACACACATTTCAATTACATGGATATTAGTTATGTTTTGTTTTAATTCCAGGAATATCAGAGTCCCCCAATATACCAGAGAGTCTTAGGCATAGAGATATTCTGTTGGTGTATCATTTGTCATAGCAAGTGTTAGATGATCTTATTCAGAGTTAATGTAGTACAAATATCAGTCTCATCTTTGGATGTCCCATTCTCCTTCCCTTGGGGTCCACTTCTAAACAACATATTCCTATTGTATATGGTTGGCTGTGGATGCAGAGAGGTGTGGATGAGTGTATTGCTCCTTTTGGATTTGCAGTGAAGGTTAGTGCAATCTGACAATTGCGCTATTTGTATCAGTGGTAAACAAACAGCAGAGACGAACTATAGACCTCCATGCAAGTTTGTTGCTCTATTTAGTTACACTAATTCACCAAATATAATCATTATTTTAGATATTAAGTGAACTAATCATAAATGTAATGAACAGTTATATATGTAGAGATTAAGAACAGAATTCAATTGTACTTCTCGGTGCTCCAAATTTTGGCAGCTGAGATGAGGACATCTTGTCAGGATCACAAAAAGTGGCTTAAGTGCTGAAGTTGAGATTGAAACCTGGTCCCTAATAAAACTACATTTCTAAAATTGTGAAACTATGGGCAGATGTATCATTAATTCCACTAGCGATTACCAAATTGCAATTTTTTGCGAATCGCAATTAAGTAATCACTATTGGAATGTATGAAACTCTAGGAGTTTCATATAGCAATTCGCAAGGGCTCATAAATTGACCTACCTCATTTATATTCATGAGGTAAATCGCAATTTGCGAACCATTGCGAATGTCTACAATCACAGGGATGGTGGCCTGCTGGGCTCAGCAGACCATCATGTCTGTGATTGGATTGCTTTTAAATAAAGCAACCTTTTTATTTTTTCAATGCAGCCCGTTTTCCTTAAAGGAAAAATGGGATGCATTTAAGAAAGAAAAATGAAAAGTTTTCTTTTCATTTTTTAAGAGTAGGCAGTGGTGCATGGGACCACTGCCTGTTCTTAAAAATGTTTTTTGCATGCATTCACAACGGGGAAGGGGTCCCCAGGGACCCCTTCCCCTTTACGAATGGGTTACCACCAATTGGAAATTGGTGGTAACTGCGATTGTTTTGAGACCGCATTCATAGTCACAAAACAATCATACATACCTCTGCGATTCGGTATTAGGAATGGATGGCCTTGACGTAACAAGTTACCGAATTGCAAATTGGATTTGATACATACCAAAATGCATTTTTGCGATCGCAAACAGCCTGTTGGCCGTTTGCGATCGCAAAAATGTTTGATACATCTGGCCCTATGACCTTGAAGTATGAGGCTAAATCCCTGAGCAACCCCCTGTTTTCGCAGTGGTGGGAATTCTGAGGTCTCCTTATAGGATAATGAAAAGGTACAATAAATATTGCAGATCCCACTATTTTATCCACGTCGATTACGACAGGTCAATCAAGCCAACATTTACTGACAAAAATATTCAATAATTTACCAAGCCTTGTCAAATTTCATGCAACAGGGAGCAAATTCCATGTTATGCCCGAGATCCTAGTGAAAATGCAGAATAGGGGGCACTTATTGGACCTGGTAAATACCTCACCGCATGGAGTTGGCATTTCCCACATCCAATAAATACCTCACTCTCCATTGTTGGAATTTGTCAGGTCTGGTACATCATTCAACCGTATATGGGAGATTCGTGACCTGGAGACACATGTACAAATATTTGGATTTGCGATTTCCAAATAGCAATTCCATGTGAATCGCAATTAGGGAATCGCAATTCCAAATGTAAGAAACTCCACTGAGTTTCTTTTGCGATTCCCGGTGGGTCGCAAATAAACCTCCCTATTTAATATTAATGAGGAAGGTCTCAATTTGCGACCCACTGGGAATCGCAAATATCACACGGATGTGGCCTGCTGGTGTCAGCAGACCATCATGTCTGTGATTGCTTTTAAATAAAGCAATCTTTTTTTTTTAAAAGCAGCCCGTTATCCTTAAAGGAAAACAGGCTGTGTTTAAAAAGAAAGAAATTTAAACGTTTTAGTTTCATTTTTGAAGAGTAGGCAATGGTCCCCTGCCTGTCCTTCAAAAACGTTTTCACTACCATTTACAAAGGAGAAGGGGTCCCTTAGTGACCCCTTCCCCTTTGTGAATGAGTTAGCATCAATTTGAAATTGGTGCTAACTGCGATTGTTTTGCGACCTCTTTTACGGTCACAAAACAATCATACATACCATATATATTCGGTATTAGGAAGGGACGCCCTGAACACACCTTTCCTAACACCGAATCGCAAAACCCAAATTGCGATTTGGTAACAAGTTACTGAAGCGGAGTTTGGCCCTTGTACATCCCAAAAAGCATTTTTCGAGTCGCAAACGGGCCGATTTCTGCTCATCGGCCCGTTTGCGACTAGAAAAATGCTTTGTACATGTGGCCCCTGGTCCTTTACATAGACAAAACTAAAACCAGATTGCTGTTCATTATTGGGCATTTATATCGCTCATCGCTTTCAGTGTTCTCACAGAGCTACGGGCAGTTTCCCTGGTCAAACAGGATTACTTTAGAAGCCATCCCAGAATCATTAGATGATCATCCAACTACTGCAGAAGTCATTTTCACGTCATCAGACATCATCAAGCTCTTGAAGTCATCAGCAAAGTTTAGACACTTGAGCCTGATGATTTCAGGATGACTTGAAAATGACCATTTGATTACCTCACAAGATAAGAATATTCCTGATGACTGAGGATGACTTGAAAATTGGTTTAGGATTACTTCTTAAACTGAGATTGTTCCTGATGACTTGGGGATGATTTAAAATGACTATCTGATTACTTCAGAGGCATTAACAAGATTAAATTGTTTCTGTCCACTATTTTGGTTGCATTTTCATCAGGAATGCTGTACCGTTTGGCTGAGCACTGAACAGTGAAAACTATTAAGCTACTAGAGCTGCCGGTAACATACAAATAAGCAAACAGTGTGCTTTAGAAAAATGTGTCAAACGTAATTTGCAGGGTAATAATTTTACTGTTTTTATTACATTGAAGTACACCAGGGCAAAAAATAAATTGTGCAGGTGCATTTAACAGTAATAAAAGTTAGTAAATCTTGATTATTGGGATATGCAAATTTCTTGAAATGTTTATTTTTATTACATTTTTAAGTAATTTTCATCTGCTATGGACTAGTTCAAGCAGAAAATACCTAGCCACACCATCCTCCAACTGCTGCATAAATTATGATTCCAACAAAAACAATGTTTCCTACACCATGGGGCCTTAAAACAGACTGCAGTCTTGGTGCATGCAATACCATGGCAAGAAAATTGGAAAAGCTAGCTAGTCAACTTTCAAATGTTTATTGGTGTATGCAGACATTAAACAGGTAATAAATAAGTGAAATGTTTGTAGATAGGATTATGACCTCAACTTATGGTCTGGTGTGGTAGTCTCATATTTGGAATGCACAGAATAAAAGAGGAATCCTTTTTATTATGTATTACAAGAAGTGTATACAGGTAGGTAGTTTTGTTTTCTGATTGGTACAATATTGTCTGTTTTATGCCAACTATTTTACTTTGGAAGTTGTAAAATACATTGTTAGGAAAATGTTGCTCCTGTGCTTTTATGACTGGCAAAGGATTATGTGTTGGTAAAGAACATTTTATTTAGAACAGCTAAATGTGTTTTGTTCTTAAACGTTGTATTTTCGAAAGCATTAGGGTCCTGTCTGTTTCATTTGCCATTACAATGTCAAAATAGTTATACAAGAATTCCACAGAATGCATGCATGCCAACATTTTAAAAGACGGTGATTGTAGGAAAGTACCATCTTGCCTGGCGTGTTACCCCCATATTTCACTGTATATATATGTTGTTTTAGTCTATGTGTCACTGGGACCCTGCCAGGCAGGGCCCCAGTGCTCATAAGTATGTGCCCTGTATGTGTTCCCTGTGTGATGACTAACTGTCTCACTGAGGCTCTGCTAACCAGAACCTCAGTGGTTATGCTCTCTCTGCTTTCCAAATTGTCACTAACAGGCTAGTGACCAATTTCACCAATTCACATTGGCATACTGGAACACCCTTATAATTCCCTAGTATATGGTACTGAGGTACCCAGGGTATTGGGGTTCGAGGAGATCCCTATGGGCTGCAGCATTTCTTTTGCCACCCATAGGGAGATCTGACAATTCTTACACAGGCCTGCCAGTGCAGCCTGAGTGAAATAACGTCCATGTTATTTCACAGCCATTTACCACTGCACTTAAGTAACTTATAAGTCACCTATATGTCTAACCTTCATCTGGTGAAGGTTGGGTGCAAAGTTACTTAGTGTGTGGGCACCCTGGCACTAGCCAAGGTGCCCCCACATTGTTCAGGGCAAATTCCCCGGACTTTGTGAGTGCAGGGACACCATTACACGCGTGCACTATACACAGGTCACTACCTATGTATAGCGTCACAATGGTAACTCTGAACATGGCCATGTAACATGTCTAAGATCATGGAGTTGTCACCCCAATGCCATTCTGGCATTGGGGAGACAATTCCATGATCCCCCGGGTCTCTAGCTCAGAACCCGGGTACTGCCAAACTGCCTTTCCGGGGTCTCCACTGCAGCTGCTGCTGCTGCCAACCCCTCAGACAAGTTTCTGCCCCCCTGGGGTCCAGGCAGCCCTGGCCCAGGAAGGCAGAACAAAGGATTTCCTCTGAGAGAGGGTGTAACACCCTCTCCCTTTGGAAATAGGTGTGATGGCTGGGGAGGAGTAGCCTCCTCCAGCCTCTGGAAATGCTTTGATGGGCACAGATGCTGCCCATCTCTGCATAAACCAGTCTAAACCAGTTTAGGGATCCCCCAACCCTGCTCTGGCGCAAAACTGGACAAAGGAAAGGGGAGTGACCATTCCCCTGACCTGCACCTCCCAGGGGAGGTGCCCAGAGCTCCTCCAGTGTGCCCCAGACCTCTGCCATCTTGGAAACAGAGGTGTTGCTGGCACATTGGACTGCTCTGAGTGGCCAGTGCCAGCAGGTGATGTCAGAGACTCCTTCTGATAGGCTCTTACCTCTCTTAGTAGGCAATCCTCCTTCCTAGGTAGCCAAACCTCCTTTTCTGGCTATTTAGGGTCTCTGCTTTGGGGAATTCTTCAGATACCGAATGCAAGAGCTCACCAGAGTTCCTCTGCATCTCCCTCTTCACCTTCTGCCAAAGGATCGACCGCTGACTGCTCAGGACGCCTGCAAAACCGCAGCAAAGTAGAAAAGACGACTACTGCAACCTTGTATCGCTTCATCCTGCCGGCTTTCTCGACTGTTTCCTGGTGGTGCATGCTCTGGGGGTAGCCTGCCTCCTTTCTGCACCTGGAGCTTCGAAGAAATCTCCCGTGGGTCGACGGAATCTTCCCCCTCTCCTCATCCAAGTGGCGACATCATGGTCCCTCCTGGGCCACAGCAGCATCCAAAAACCCTAACCGCGACCCTTGCAGCTAGCAAGGCTTGTTTGCAGCCTTTCTGCTTGGGAACACCTCGGTAAGCTTCTTCACGACGTGGGACATCCATCCTCCAAAGGGGAAGTTCCTAGTCCTCTTCGTTCTTGCAAAACACCAAGCTTCTTCCATCCGGTAGCAGCTTCTTTGCACCCTCAGCTGGCATTTCTTGGGCTCCTGCCCACTCTCGACACTGTCGCGACTCTTGGACTTGGTCCCCTTGTTTTACAGGTACTCAGGTCCGGAAATCCACTGTTGGTGCATTGCTGGTGTTGGTTTTCCTTGCAGAATCCCCATATCACGACTTATGTGCTCTCTGGGGGTTGTATGTCCACTTTACACCTACCTTACAGGGTCTTGGGGTGGGCTATTTTACTAACCCTCACTGTTTTCTTACAGTCCCAGCGACCCTCTACAAGCTCACATAGGTATGGGGTCAATTCGTGGTTCGCATTCCACTTTTGGAGTATATGGTTTGTGTTGCCCCTATACCTATGTGCTCCTATTGCAATCTACTGTAACTTTACATTGCTTGCATTACTTCCTTTTGCTATTACTGC
Source organism: Pleurodeles waltl (assembly GCF_031143425.1). NCBI lineage: Eukaryota > Metazoa > Chordata > Amphibia > Caudata > Salamandridae > Pleurodeles > Pleurodeles waltl. The sequence continues at coordinate 439,772,766 of NC_090444.1, read as the reverse complement.
ATATTTTTGGTATTGTGTACATATATCTTGTGTATATTTCTATTCCTCATACTGAGGGTACTCACTGAGATACTTTTGGCATATTGTCATAAAAATAAAGTACCTTTATTTTTAATATATCTGTGTATTGTGTTTTCTTATGATATTGTGCATATGACACCAGTGGTATAGTAGGAGCTTTGCCTGTCTCCTAGTTCAGCCTAAGCTGCTCTGCTATAGCTACCTTCTATCAGCCTTAGCTGCTAGAAACACCTCTTCTACACTAATAAGGGATAACTGGACCTGGCACAAGGTGTAAGTACCTCTGGTACCCACTACAAGCCAGGCCAGCCTCCTACAGTGATTTAAAAAAAAATAATTGTGACAATGTAGTTCACCCATAGACTTCTGTTGAAGGAGAGGCAATTTCAGGCGGGAGACGTCCAAAATAAAGCAAGTTTTGGTTTAAAAAATCAGGAGTCTCCTGCCTCAACCAGGTTTATTGGCATGAATGAGAATGCCATAATGATTATTTCGTTGCAGCACCGTTTATTCAATCCTGTCACGCAATTAGAGTGCCTTCCTGCATAATGTAAATGTCTCTGACACTATTGAGTATATATAATACAAAATGTGTATAAAGTTGAGAGTTAAAAATATTTTTACAAGCAAAAAAGAGAACATTTAATTCTGAACACAAATTTAAATGGTATGTTTTTGGCATCGCCCACTTGTGCAACGAAAACGGCACTATTTGGCGGTACCACGTTAAGAAAAGCTGGAGCTACGGATTAACATGTGGCTTACGTTTGTCCTTTTTCTATCTCACGTTTTACCGGAAGTTTCCCCTCTAGTATCGTAAGCGGGCCTGTATAGCCAGACCAGCGAGGAGAAACAAAGAATACGAGCTACTGTGCAAGCGACATGCCTTCTGTTTGCAGGAGAGTGGAAGGGAGATGCATTGAACCTCGTCAATATTTTTTTTTAATGGAATCGGGTGTTATGGCTTCCCTCTTCACACTTCTGGGCTGCCTCATCTGCTCTTTGAAACGCGGGTAGCCTCTCCGGTGATGTCGGTCGATGAATGAGGAGCTTTATTTAAGAAAGGTGATGTAAGAGGCGGACTCTCATTCAACATCACTGCGCTTCAGTGAGACAGAGAGTGGGCAATTATACATTACAGCCAAAATCCATACATTAGGGTAGTACTGGCGAAATGTACTGCTTTCCTGACTTTATTTTGCACGCTCTCTGTGTCACTGCGGCGCTTGTGAGAGAAGCCAAGATCTCAGGTAAGGTAAAGTGTGCGCTGTGAATGGAGGGTACACGGGAGATCATAACTCCCGCACATGGCACACTGCAGTGATAACATCCTTATGTAATTAACTTATTGACCAAATTGTATTGCATGCAAACACAGAGATATTCAATGCCTTATGTAGTGGGTATTAATTGGCCGCTTTATTAACGTGGACAACGTGTGACTGCCCTGATAGCATATCTTGAGCAAGAGACGAAAATCACTGTTAATCACAACTTTGTAACCATGCCATTAAAATTCTGCTTATTCTTTTAACACATCTACATTAAAAACTTTTCACATTTGCAGTGAGTGACTGGTAGGCCCTCAAGTCCTGGCCTCCATTTGGCACGCCTCTTTTGCCCTTCGATTGTTTAGGCAATCCCACCTTTCCTTTTTTGGAGGGGCTCACTCAAATAGAGTTATTGTTTCACCATGTTGTTTAGGGGGTAGCTTCAAGTTCTTTGTATTAGGCCCAACTCGCTACCTGGCGTGTCCTATGCCCTGCCATTCGACTTGGCGGGTCTGGGCTGCGAGTGCCGTGTTCCGCTTACTCCCCACGCTTGGCCATCTTACACCCTGCCGTAAGGCATCCCCAGGTGTGTGGCTTTGTTGACACACCCCCTTACTGGGTGTGTCTTTTGCACGATTGTTTGGTAAAACTTTTTTCCTTTACGCCCTTGCTTCTGTCCGGTATAGCGACTGATTCTCTTCTTGTCGGGTGGGTGGGTGGTGTTCGCTCTGTTCGTGGTGCCAGCGCTTCGTCCAGGTCCCGATTTCAAATTCACCCGGGACAGCGCTTCCTTTAAAGCACCTTTCCGTGCACCCTTAGGTTGGCAACCCAGTTTGATTGGGGGGTTTGAATGATGGCAAACCCCCCCATTGGTTCCTTGGGTTATGCCTCCCCCACCCAGTTGGCACTTGGTGTGGGGGCGTGCTTTGCAGCGCTTGAAATCCACAAAACCGGTTAAACCGGTCCCTTCCGGGCCAAGGCGGCCGTTAAGGCGCCGGCCCTTTATGCCCCCTGCGGGGGCGGCCTTTGCACAACCTCTCCCACCATTGAAACTGTACAGGGCCCAGGGAAGGTGCCAGCTCGCACAGTGTGTTAGTGAAATGCTGCTAGTGCAATGTAACAATGGTGCCACTGCAGTGCTTGTGAGTCGTTCGTGAGTGATAACACAATGAAAGGACCTTCCCTATGGAGACATTTACCTTTCCTTTATCGCTGCTTTAATGCACAAGTTCACATCCGGAGCCAAAGAGAAAGCATCATACTTTAAACACCTGGCAGACTCTTACAGAAAATGCTGCCTTGCAAGATTATTCACGTGAAAGAAATAAAACATTTTGAAAATGGAAACTTTTTCCTGGGGTTCAGCAAATCACCGTAAATTTGAATAAAAGAAAGGCTGCATAATGCGGCAGGCAGAGAGTATCGTTGTAATCCGGGTAATGCCGTGTGCAGTGTATTTCACATTGGTCACCGAGATATGGGCCACTCTTAGTGTCTGAAACTTCGCTGTTTCCACATTTTTGCCTCATACAAGGTTTCCTTTTCCCAGTATCCCCCCCACACTCGCCTTTTGCTTATTCTAATACCACCCCACCTCCATTCGCTCCACAGCTTCTCGCTGAAGCAGTGCCCACATTTTCTCTTCCATTCTTGCCACTGAGGCAGATGAAAAGCACCACGTCGGTGTCAATTTTATAGGCTTAATCCTTTCAAGAAACTGGATATTCTCCACATTTTGTGCTCGTTCACATTAGCCTGTACTTTTTATTTGCTTTTATTTCTCGTCTTCTGTATCTACTCTAAAACCGCCCCCACAGTGCTCTAGTGGTGTATGCTAAAAAAGCAGATCCAGTGGAATGAAGCGGCACGGAAGGTTTAAATTATGTGGCACGCTTGAATAAATTATGTGGTCACAAAATGAGAATTATGTAGCATAATGCAGCTCATAGTATTACTTATTTATTTTGACATCAGTACATGCTAACACTGCCTATGCAAATGTTTTGCCTCATTACTTAACACCCAAATGCAGCAGTAAGCAATGTAAAAGTGACCTGTCAGTAATTGTAATAGGCTTTCCATTGTGCAGCAGTACGTGTTAACCCCTTTTTAGTAACTTTTGATTTGTTTGAGTTAGAATCAACATTTTTTGTTAAAATGTTAAAATATGTAGCTTATGCAGCATATGATGGATTATGTGGAAAACGATGCAGACATAGAATCATAATTAGAGTGGCTCTGTATATGTCACATACATATACAGGATCTGCCATCAGTGCCACGGCAATATGCTGTTTGAAGAGAGAGTTTCATAAATGCACCAACGCTTATGTTGGAAGCTCCTGCATCATGTTGTTAGTATACCATCGCTACCTCTTGATTTCATTTCTACCCTCCGCTTTTTTACAAGTGTGTTTAAATCCTATACTGCTTGAAACAGGATGGGCAGGAAACCTTCCTGTTTTTAATGGAGTAACCAGTCCACCAAGCTCCTACTCAGGCCCTAAATCAGCACCATTCAGCCACTTGCAGTACTACACAGCAGCATCAGCAAAAACTGATAACACTCGCAGAACTAATTATTTACGTCATTGACTCCCATCATCCAATGATATCTGTTGAGGCACTAAACACATGAGATGCAATATCCATGGCCTTCATCACCCATTCACTGACACTTCACAACACACATTCAGTTGCATGCAATACCAGTCATCCCTTCAGAACACCACCATGGGAGACACAGCACCATCTACTGCATGAGTCACCCACTCAACTCTCTAGCCTTCAGTCAGTTGCAACACTACTTTCAGCACGAACCATAAACATAATAACTTGTCCACACAACTACCTGTCATCTCAACCTCTAACTTCACCAGTCACTACCTTACTTTGGCATGTGTATCCCTTGACCATTCATAAAACCACTTTCACTCCACGCATGTTCAGTAGCCATTCACCTCTGCTGCTTTACTACTAAGTCATCACAACACTCCTCAAGAACTCTCATCACTTGCTTACTATCTCAAAACTTATAACTCCTTTTAATCTAACCACTCTTCTTCAGCTACATGCAGCATTCATTCTCCACTATTCACTTTACCAGGCATCCATACCACCCACCCACCTCAACCATAGGTACGATCACATCCTTTTACTCACACCAGCAATAAGCTGCAGGCACTCACTGTCCAGCTTACTCGCACCATTCACTTACCTCAGCCTTTTTAAACATCACTCCTCCATGCAATCAGTCCCATGAGCCATTCAGTCACGTCTCATTCACAGGTATGTGTAACCCTATTCTGCCTCACAGCTTGACCCAGCCGCTAAAACTTTTCTTTCACATCTCAGATCTAAACCTGTCATCACTCAAAAGTCAACCACTTGTAACACTCGTTCACCACTTCACATCATTTACAATCCATACAACTCATTACTTACCAAAGTACGTCACAACACGACTCATAATTTATCCCCAGCACAGAAACTCTGAGCCACACAAGACACTTATTTCTTCACTCACAAGATTCATGGCCACTCCTGTGATCAAACCACACTCCATCAGCTAATTAAACAGCTCACAACTACAAGACCAGTCACCACCCACCACTGCCATTCACCATAGTCTGTGATAGCACCCTCATTCACATCACCACTGAACTCCAGCATCCATTTTACCACTTAAAGGCTTACTTACAGACACTCAACCACAACATAGTTCTTGAGCAATCTCATACATGCACAATGACTCACTCAAGACCAGTTTGGCACCGATGATACGAACCTCTATATGTATAGTCATTGTTTTACATCTGCTGTCAACAAAATTACTTGATTTTAACAACAATCATCAAAATGAAAGACTATGGGTGAGGCATAATTAAAAGAACAACAATAATATGATTAGCAGCTCTCTGCTTAGTGCAGTAGTTTAATATGCCAGTATTAAGTTGCAATAGTAAGTGACAATCGTAGAAAAACTATAAAGAAGTAATAGTGGAATTATCTTGGATTAAGATGAACATTTCTGAAGCCCCTGCAGGTAGGGCTGGGTACATGTTCAGTGGCAAGCTGAAGTAAATTCCAAGACAGGTATTCCTTTTCTTGTTCCCTCTTCTGTTTTCTGTGCTCACGTAATATAGTGAGATGTTTACTTGTTGTCAAACAAGGAATTCGCTTTTTCTGATAAACCGCCCTTGAAACTATTATTTTTTGTTGTTGAAGTAACCTGCTGTGCCAGCAAACTAATAAAAGTGTGAATTTCTTAACTTCCTGTGTATGTCAAAGGTTTACACACTACTACTCAAGATCATCCTAGAATTATACATTTGCATATTGAAACTGCCATGCAGTGATACAGCTAGAAGCCATCCAAGGGTAATACATCCCCATCACTAAGTCATCATCGACTAGTACAGTCCCATTCTGAAGATATTTTGGGATCATACTGGAGTAATAAAGCTTCATTCTGAAGTCATCAGAAGATCATTCTGTAATAATACAGACCCATCATGAAATACTCATAGGATCATCCTGGAGTAATACAACTTAATCTTGAAATCATCCTGGGATCATTCCACAGTAGTAAATTATCATCACATGTTTTCCAGTAAAGTTATCAGGAACCCATCCTGGAGTAATCCAGCCTAATCCTGAAATCATCATGGGATCATCCTGTAGCAGTAAAAGATCATCACATGTTTTCCACTGAAGTAATCGGGAAGCAATCCTGGAGTAGTTTCCAGGATGACTCTAGAGTCATCTCATTTAAATATTTCGCCCTATACACATACTTCAGGATGGTTTCGGATGACTTCCCCAGACAATTGCAGGAATAGCTCAGCTGAAGTCATCAGATGACTTCAGAATGACACCAGGATGATCTTCCTTTTTGACTTGGGTTGTCTCACAGTTAATTGTTCCCTTTAAGTTTTCCATAATTATCTTCTACCCCTCCAATCACTTTGACAGAAGCAAGGAATCTCCTCTTTGACGCTTACACAGATGATGCACAAATTCCAGCAACAATTTAAAACATGCCTCAAAGATTTATCAAAGTTTAACAACCACTGTGCAAACAAGCCTACGATATCAAGGAACTGTTAGTTTTCACGTGTGAAATGCAACGTAAAATCATCTAACCTCTCCCTGTGCAAACCTAAAATCGTCAGTGACACTAGGCCGCAGGCGCTGCCACTGAAGGAATGGGAGCCCCGCCACAGCCCGTCCGTATTAATGCTTCCCCTCTAAATGTTACTGACAGGAGGCAGGGCTGGCAGGTCAAGAGACTGCTTTCAGGGCAAAAGCTCAGATCACCTCATATTGAAACAAACACCCAAGCTAATTTGAAAGAACCTGTACTGCATGGTGAAACACATATCAAACCATTTTCAAATGATACATGGATTGGCTGCTGCATAGTTATGTGGGTGACACTCATAATGTTGCACTTTAATATGTGCATTAATGATATGCATCTGTCTCTCTATGAAATGTTTTTTATTTGACATGTTTGTTCCAAGTTATTTTTCCAAAACAATCATCAGTCTTGATCTGTTTTTATATCAGCACAACATTCACCCCCTCCCAATACCCTTAGTGATTTGCAGTGAACACAGGGTAGGTTATGAGCAAACAATGACATCAAATGGGACACTAACCTACACAGGACTGCCAAGACCGTCACCAACAATGACACAGGGGCACTGAGAGGCACAGCATTGCTGCTGTCACACTGAAACAGGAGTTCCAACCGCACTGGGACATTAATATGGGTGGAGTGACAAAGGGGCACTAGCAAAAGGACACTATCAATAGGATATTTAAACAGTGACACTGTCACAGGAGTACTGGCAAATGGACACTGTTACTGAACTACTGGCACAGGGGCATCAACCCGGATACTCAGACAGGTGACACAGAGACCCCAAAACAGGGGGATCAACATAGGCACAATGTCACTGTGACAGGTACTGGGTCACTCAAACAGGAGCAGCAATTCCCACATGGGGACAGTAACACTGGAAGATTGACAGGAGTCACAAACATTAATGGTAGGACATTGAATGTCACTGAGGCTTTGACACAAGGATGCTCAAACACAAGGATGCCGACGCTAAGAGAGTGACGCCTGGACAGAATACCAGAACTATAATACAAAATATGGACACTTACACAGGGACACTGACTGGGGGACACAACACTATCCCACTGACATGTCAATACTTACAGGGGTCTCTGACACAAGGACACTGATATAAAGACACTGTCACTGAGTTCTACCAATAGGGCACTACCACTAGCAAACGGACACTGATAAAGTTCACCAACACTGACATTGGGATATTATTATGGGGCTAGTGACACTGGAGCATTGACGTGTCACAAATACTGACATCACTGAGCGTCTGACACAAGGGCATCAGCAGTGGGCCCTTACACTGAGATGCTAGGTCACATGAATACTTCCATTAAAACAAGGAGTTCACGTGACACATAGGCACCAGCACTGCGGCACAGACACTAGGGCCCATATTTATACTTTTTTAGCGCCGCATTTGCGTCGTTTTTTGACGCAAAAACGACGCAAACTTGCAAAATACCATTGTATTTTGTAGGTTTGCGCCGTTTTGCGTCAAAAAGCGGCGCAAATGCGGCGCTAAAAAAAGTATAAATACGGGCCTAGGTCTCTGGCACAGACACAGGAAAACTACTAGGAGGACACCAGGGCTGCAACACTTCCACATAGACACTGATAGCGGGGAGGGTCACTGATACAAGACTGTTGGCGTGAATGTTTTGACAAAGAAATACAGCAATATTGATACAGATCCTGGAACACTAGCATGGACATTGGGTAGTCGAGTGTGCCCTCTGGGACACAGCCAGAGATACAGTGAGACTCTGACACTGGGACACCTGAACTGACGTGCATATTCAAATTAAAATGGTGATACTGGGACAGTGGCACTGATCCTAAGATGATTATATTGACACTGAGATACTAACTGAGAGACACTGAAACGGGCAAAGAGACAACTGGACAAGTAGACACCAATACTGATACTGGGACAATAACATACGGACACTGACATACAGATACTAAAATGGACATTGAGACTGACACTAACATAGGGAGACACACACTGGGGCACAGAGATACCAGGTAATTGACACAGGGGCACCATAGCTTACACATGGTAAGTGATATTGGGAAAAGAGGACAAAGGGACACTAAAGCACAGACACAAACACGAAGCCAAGGAGACAGACTGAGAGATTCCAGACACCTGGGGACCATAGACATAATCAAGTTTATGTTCCCAACTAAACAATAATGTTCTGTTGAGGGTCCATTTTAATGCTCTGCCTGTGCAAAGTATTTGGCTTAGCTTAGGCTGGCGGCCTGTGCCCTTTTTTCCAAATAATATGCTCTGTTTTCATTTATTCAGTTTTACTCATTTTAGCATAGCTTGTTTTAGAAGCAATGTTTTTATTTTCTTAATCAGTCACTATTCTGCAGAGCGTCACTATCAGTGTTATGGGTGACATACTTTTCATCTTGTTCTTTTACCCCGGGTTAGGAGGAACAGAATGCAGGGCACACAGGATAATATTTTGTATTGCCGCCATAAGACTGCCTAGTGTTTAGGTACATACCTGCGTCAGGCTTCTGTGCAAAACATGTTCTCTATACAAACATCTTGGAGGACAGAGGGCATTAGAGGGGGATCTAGACAGGATTTTCCATCCATACTTCATACAGGTTTGTGGCAGACCTCTGCCTTTGTGTCTCTACGGAGCCTGATCTGGAGGCCTGACCTTGTGCCAAGGTAACAGAGTTGGGGTGTGTTTCTAATGGACATTGCATGGACAGATGTTGGCTTACACTGCCATGCTCTCGCTAGGAGCAAGAGATTTGTTTCTAGGTAGGAATTATATATTCATGTCACTACAATATGTTGGGGTTGTTTATATTCACATCTCTGATTTTCACAATCCTGATTTTGTTATTCCTCATTATCCTAATCTTGCACCTCATGCATTTTATTGTAGATTGCAGTCTTTTCAATAAATGTGTTGAAAACTATTCTGCATCTCTTTTCTTGCTTATTTGTGTGTAAGATACTTGTATGTGGAAAGAAAATGGTAATGCTTGTTCACCACGATTCCCCTGAGGGGTCTTCAGAGGCTGCCACAAATCACCTTTACTATTTGGGTTTTGGTGAAGTACTGCTAGAGAGCTGGGATGGTTTGTCCAACAGCTGGCACCTGGTGTGGGAGTGACTCAGTCGCCTACAAGCAGAAGTGCTGCCATCCCAAATCCAGAAGTCTAGTTATAATATGCGAGTCCTTAAGACAGTTCCTTAACAACTCTGCGTACTAAAATGCCATAATGGTGAAAAATGATGCTCATCAGCAGTACTTCCTAACATTTATACCTGAGATTATAAAAACTGAAGTGACTGTGCAAAGAATTGCTCATATACAAATATCACATTATGCAGTTCTGTTTGCATGGGTCAGCTCTCCTTTTCATTTACATTCAACCTGATCCCTTAAAAGCAAGTTAATACCCTTTAAGCGCATATAAGGTGACATTGCTGAATGTATTATATAAGTAAGTTCATCAGTCCTGTAGTAAGCACTGTGAACCTTTTGAGAGGTTTTGTGCTCTGACCAGAAAATACAAGCCCTGAACAGAAGAAAGACATGGATTGGGATTACAACGGGAAGTATTTCAGCCCCTTTGAAAAGTGTTGGTGATGTCCAACTAACATATGGCAGCTGTGCTAAAGAGTATCTTGACCACCCATGTGAAGTATGCTGATGATTATTGGTACAATCAATTAAAGATGCCATTCTTGCTGATAAATGCCGGCAAGGTCCAAAAGAAAGTATGCTAATACTGCTTGATAAACTTGCCTTTTGAAGTATAGATATTGGCCAACGAAGATGTGCAGCTCCGCTGCGAAGTTTTGCTACAATTCACGAAAATGATTGCCCCCCCCACACCTTCTGAGTGCTACTGGACCTCTTGGCAGTCAGCTCTCTTGGTAAATATGGTGAGGTGTGCTGTGGCCAGCGTGGGGGCTGATAGTGATGAGTTGTCTTTTTTGCATATCCGGCAGAAGTTTCTTTCTGGATGGTGGGTTTGCCAGCTATGTGTCCCTGGATTGGATCTGTATCCTCCCATGATTTCACTGTGTGTATAATTGGGGCCTCCTTTTGGGATCTGCTGAAGATTCAAAGAAGCAGTAATGATGGCCCTGTCTGGAATATTGCTGCTGTTGAAACACACTTCTTGTTATACTCATGCATACCATCATTGCTGGGAGGATGGCCCAGTCCACTATGACAATGGTAAAAGGCAACCAGAAGCAGGTGAACCTTACCTTTGACTCCAAGAGGTTGACTTGGATGGTTGATAAGGGGCATAGCCTCGATTCTGGTGCACAATTTGGTACACAATCAGTTGGATTTACAGGGTGAGTCTGAAGCACGATCCTAGTTTCCAACAGGCATAAAAGCCAGCACACAATAGATGTCAAGAGAAAGATGCTCATGATGCCAATGGATCACATGAAGAGAGAATGGAAAAGCAGGCAACCTGCGTAGCTATGACTAAACTGAGAATCGTTATATATATTAAAAGTGATGCCAGTGAAAGGACTGAGAAGCAGCTCGAAATGAAGAAAGATGACAATGCTTGATTCCTAGCTCTGTACTGATATTGACAGAGGAATGTTAGGTGGCCTGCATTGTACGTAATGAATTTATTCGACATTGTTGAAGTTGGTTCGGAGTGGGGAGTGTCTGTATAGTGAACCAAGTTTATTACTCACTGACTGGTAGGTTGTTGGCGATAGCGCATATACATTCAAAAGTAACAAGCATTGGCAAAGCCAATAGGGCTCATTCATTCTTTCAATGGCATTACCAATGAGTTAACTTTGCCAATGTCTTTTGCTAGTGCTGTTCCACATTGGCAACAAGAAGAAAAATGTTTGTTTCCCAGCGCGGAACAGCATTGGTAAAGACAAGTGTTCATGCATGTGTAGCTATGTACACGTATGTGTCATAATGTTACTAAGTCAACAGCTTGAGAGCGACTGCACATGCATTTGCCACGACACAATGGCCATCTTGTTGCTTGTTTTAATTTACTATTCCAAGATATTGGATGCCCAGCCGAGGAGTAGGCAATTAAAAAAATATAAAAAGCGTGCCAAGCCTTCTTTCTTTTTTCAAGAAAGGACGGTCCTGGCTGCAAATTGCAGCTACCAAAACCTTAAAAAATGAGACAGCAAGGTGGGAGCAACGGTGGAGCAGACAGGGGACAGTAATAATGAATGATCAGCAGGACCAGCAAGCAGGGGAGCAACAGATGAACTGAGTAGTGGTGTGTTAATTAAAAAAAGACAAAAATATGAGCAGGATGGAGGAGGTCAGAGGAAGCAATTGATCAGTAAACACAGATTCAAGCAGAAGGTAAGCAATTGAATTAAAAGCAAGCAAATATTGACAAGAAATCTAGGCAATGGTAAGCAATGAGCTGACCCAAAGGCCACTGTAACTACTGGTAATGTCAACAATAGACCTTTACAACAGACAGCTTGGTAAGACCTAAAAGGTCCTCACATTTGTTAAGCCTAACATGAAAAATGTCCTGGAGGTGATAAGCACTAGAAATGAGGAGCTTGAGGCCAGGCCATGATGTAGTACCATCAGGATGATGGGACCCTAAATCAACAAATAAGTATTAGATGAAAACTCAAAATAAATATGGTTGCAGTGTTGGCGTAGCAAACTCAATCTCAGTCACTCTGAGAGCTCACAGGTCGCTTGCCACAAGGCATGCTCTGTGAGGCCCTCTCAAGGTCAGTTACAGTGTGCTTACTTAGTTACATGGACTGAAACGCTGCCTTGTAATTAGCAAGAGCAAAAATAAGCTGAGCTACAATATTGTTGCTGTTTCAATTTCCCTGTTTTATAGCTGTGGTTCGTGAAGTGAGAAGAGCATTTACTAGAAAAAGTTGCAACCATGCACTATGAATATTCAATATTATATCAAGCCAGCCACAGGCTTCTGGGAAAGTCTTCTCTCGTTTACAGGCAGCATTGTATTTTTTTTAAACAAAATTCAGTGGTGAGGCAGAATGCTTGTTATACTTGGGTTCCCACAAAGAGATTGAGAAGCCCGAAGCATCCCCTCAATGGTGAGGGCTTCAGTGGCGATTCAATTGATTCATTTGCACCAAGAGAATTTTTATGATGTGCGACTCAGGTATTATTCAGTCGCAAAGGTAGGGACCCAAATTAGGATCAATGGCACATAAGGAGAAGAAAGGGGATGGTCCTCCATCTCACCACAAGACTGGTATCCAAAAAGATTATCTGGACAATGACAGTCACTCACCTCAGTCGGGGCCAGGAAACACCAATATCACAAATCATGTGGTAAGGACTGGAGAATTGTTTTAAACCTGACAGGCCCAAAAACGTTCCTAACCTAGATAGGTGGGAGAGGGTCATGGGACATATATCACCAGCTTTCAAGACACCATATGTAATGGTTGGACAGAAGGGTAGCAGCAACAGTAACAAGAGACACTTATACTGTTCTGACTGCTGCCTTCTCTTCTTTCCAGGTGAGTCCTCTATGTAAGGTGAGGGCCGAGACGTTTTAAGGCATGAGCAAAAAAAGCAATTGCCCTGTCCCCCCATCTTACAACGGCCCACCTTGGAAAATGATTTTTCTTTCTTTGTCACCTCTATTTCTCTACCTCAACCTGTTTCCATCTCTTAGCCCACCTCCACCTCAGAATCTATCTCTCTCTCTAACAAAATTCATCTTAAGCATTTTGGGGCGTCATCCAAGACATATTGTTACTGTTTTTATGTGGCATCTTTTGTGGAAATGTAATGTATGATTTAACATTGTTTGTGAAGTAGCAGAAAATGGTTAACAAACTTCAATGTACTAGCTAAAAGAGGGCCCCAAAAATGCCTTCCTCTGTGCCCCAAAAATCCCAAAGATAAGACTGGGATAGGGAGGGAGCCCTGATGAACAAAAGAAAAGAGGGGAAGAAAGAGGAACCATGAGAGAAATCAATATACTGTTTAGAGCGCTGCCTTCTCTTCTCACCAAAGGAGAAACCAAATGCAAAGCCTGATGTAAACTCCAGGACAGGGAACTGCAAGTGAACTTCCTATCTAAGTGTGAAAATAGACGGTTGTGGAGAAATATCATATGGGCATAACATGAATTGCATGAAATGATACCCCAATATGTCATTGGATACTTATTAATAAATGCACTTATTTGAATAATCCTCAATTATGAAGCATTGCTGCCTTGGCTTGCCTACATAAACTATCACCTATAGGAGAAACTGAGGGCTGTTATAGACCACGCCACAAAGTCTCTTCCCGATTCTGTGGCAGAAGGCAGAGCTATACATAATACCCATCAACAAGACACCATATACAAAACCATATATAAAAAAAGCAGTAGCAAAATGAACTAGGAGACCCCTATGCTGTTCTCTTCTCTACAGGTCTGCCACCAATATCAAGAAACTGAATAAACCATGAAAAAGGAAACTGAAGCCTAGAACATTCTTGTGAGAATAGACTGTAACTTAGGAAATTATAGGAACATATGATAGGTGCTATGAAGTTATACCCCAATAAACGTTTGGATAGATCTTAATACAGATACCTGTTTAAATGACCTTTAGATGTGAAGTGTCACCAGCATGGCGAAAATCAGCCTGTTTGGTAGGCTGAAGAGACTGAAGCTAATAAGAGCTACATGTCGAAACATACCCATGTTTTTAGTGTGCTTCTTTCTGTTCCTTTTGCATTATGGAGCTGTGTAATCTGTTGTTACCAGACATTATCAGCTCACTCACCACGTTGCCCGCGTTATGTGAGAGTTGTGAATTGATGATGTACAGCCAGGATTGTTGTAATATTGTTTCAACCCAGCTATCAAGCTAATGTTTAATTGCCCACTGGGCTCCTTTGGGCGTCCGTCAACTCTCCCTTCTCGCATTGCTTGACCTAAATTTACCTCAACAAAGTGCCACAAATCAATGAATCAGAGGCAATATGTCCCAATATAAAACACCTGCCAACACATCAAAATACAATTAATTACTAATACAGCCAAATCAGTAACTGAGTTCTAGATCAGCGGAATTGTTCATAGGATTTATTACAAAAATTCATAAGACATGCAGTACAGAATCAATGACATGCAGGCTCTTCGCAGAGTATTACAGAGAAGTGCAAAATCAAAAATACTTTAAGTACCAAAAGGGCAGTAAACTCAAAGAGAAAAGGACAACATCCCCACTAGCATCTATGTTTTCAGGCAAGTCTTCTTGCTCTCCCCCAAAATCGTTTTTTTACACATTATGTTTGCATATGAAATCACTAAAAATGTACATTAATCTGGGAGTGATTGAAAATGTTATATTTTAATCTAATCAGAGCACGTCATATTGCCTTAGCATCTAAGCAACATCCCATTACATGAATATTGATCTTGCACACTCTATGCTAATGCCATCAGGAATAGGTAAAACAAACTAGATACATGAACAGCAGCAAGCTAATATGAATGAGAAGAGTACATTGAGCTAGTGGAAGGACCTTGAAGTAAAGATAACAGTTTTGTGACTGAGCCAGGGAAGATCCCTTGAGAACAGCCTTAACAATGGCACAGTAAATAAACAAACATGACTCTGTTTGACTGTGCTCCACAGAAATAATAAACAGTGAAATGTGAAGGGGGGGAAATAAGGTACATCCTTCTTGTAAAACATGGCTGGAAACATACTTTGGGGTAGCAGAGAAAACTAGTTTTAAATTCAATAGTAGTATATCAATGTGCATATGGGTAATTGAGAGTAATTCTACACATTGTTAATAATACACAAAACCATAAATGCACAAAAAATCCTTAACAGTTGTGTTGTCACCCCATTATCCCGCATGAGACTTTTTATGGTGGTAGTGGGGTTATCACGTGGGTGGAGTGGTGGAGCTCGTCCTACCTTCTAGAGTCTTGGTATTGTGGCCGATAATCCCCTTATTTTTCACCCTTTAGATGCACCTGCTGTCTCTTTTGTGAGGGCTTTTCTGGTGGAGGGGAGGATTCTGAATGAGACAGGCTGGGAAAACATAAGCTTGCCCTTCACCCTAACAAGACGAGTGAGGCGGACAGCTGGTATGCGGTGTATCACACTAAATTGCACTTTTTGTGTTGTTTTGGAGTTGTGGTTGAAGAATATGCCACAAACGTTTGGGGTTTTCAGTGTAGGTGGAGGAGTTTGGGTTAATTATTCTATTCTACACAACTGCACATTGGCCACAGCAGACACACACATGTTGTGCCACATGTATGCAGGTCTGTGCATCTCTCTATATAGCTAGATCACACTGGCTGATAATAATGCAACGCAAATGCTGTAATGTGCAGGGGGTTAATAATGCTCGAAATATCAGGAATTAACAGCATATATAGCCGAAGTAAAGCAAGATTATAAAGCTAGAGGAGACTGCCCTTGCTCGTGCTGCGGAAACACAATTTGTAAACAAACTGAGGTCACATCTATACTTTGCCTCATATAACAGTCCTGGGTGGTGCACACATTGCCACACTAAGGACTTGACTTTAAACACACTGGCACTATGGCTGACCCTGTGTGTTGCTACTTGATAGTACAAGGAATACTTGGAGGTTTTATTGGTCTGTACGAAATGTACTCTGTGAAAAATACATGATCCCTGCAAACTCACGAAAATATTTTCGACAGAAAAAATCTGATAAAACTGAACTTGAAGATCATGGATATAGGATATCTTGGTGAGTTGTTGTTTCCTTAGGCTCCATATTACTTAAACATAGCACAGCTGAAGCAGAATTTCAAAATAATTAATATCAGCTACTGGACAAAAAAACACAGTCACCTCCCAATCCTTCACTGAGCAACATAGCCTTTCATAAATAAGCAGTGACTAAAAATAAAGATGGGTGACTCAGCAAATTAACAGATAGAGCGGAGCCAAGAGTTGGCTCTGGCTCTAACAACCTGTGCGCTAACCGAGCCTTGAAAATATATATTTGGAATGTAAATCATGCAACAAATAAAAATTCATTTCTTTATTACTTAGAAGCATGTCACCTTAGTATATCAGATTTGGGAAGCTTTTTTAAAAGTGAGTTTTAAACCATGAACTGAAACACACTCCTGCCTTTGCCTCAATAATAATAATATTAGTGAATTAAGAAGGATGTCAGGGGTCATGTGACCATACGTGTATCTTAGAATCGTATTTTAGATGTAGCAACATGGAGGCTATTAAACACAAGAGGTTTTTGTACACCATACTTCCAGAACTCACATATGTGAAGGTACTCTCCTATGGGATAATTAACAAAAAGGAAGTTTGATGAAGTAAAGTATTTGCCTAGGGTCGCACAACTTGTTCACACAGGGAAGCCGGGATTGATCCAAAATTTTAAAGTTTCACACTGTGCAATACAACTACCAGATGAGTATCACTTTCTGTCATCAGAGGTTAATGCTTTGTCCTTAATGTTTTGAGGTTGAGAGGAGAGCAGGTGAGAGGTAGAATCCAAATTAAATTGTTGACAGTTTTATCTAGTGTGGACTTTGCCAGGGACATAAGTGTACTTCACAACAAACACATACTACATTACTCATTTTTGTTGCTCTGGGAGATTTGCCATGATTCAGAAGATGCTGAGAGGGGAAGCCGGGATTAGAACTTGATACTCCCAGGTAACATGATTAGCAACAGTAGCAAGTAGGCTACACTTCTTCCTGTGAAATCTTGACTGGCCTTGGGCTCGCGGTGTCAAGAGCACCTTGGCTTGAGCCAGACTTCACATTCAAGCCTGGCTTGTGTTTTTAGGTGCTCTCCCACCTTTAAGTAAAATAGATTGTAGTGCCTGAAGTCTATGTATTCCACCCGTCTCCTTGCTAGAGCAAGTGCCTTACCATATATTTCCTCAAAGGAGAATCTAATCACCACACAGCCTGACTTTTTTGTTTCACGTACCTGGGCTTTGGTACTTTTCACAGGGTGCTTCTCTGCTCCTGAAAATATGGTGCACATGAGGTTACTGTAATTATTCCGGTAGTGGGCAGATTATTCTGGATCCTTTGGCTAGTTTAGTGGCCAGGAGATTGTACGTCTTCTTTCTTGATAGAGCGCTTTCTTTTTTTCCATTGTGGATCCGCTTTTTTTCCTGCCCATGATTCAAGTGCATTCTCTGTAATACAGCCTTCTAGATGTAACAGTGAGCTGCGGAATTGCAAACACACATGTGCTGCTTTCTCAGTCTCTGGCATGCCTTTCCTCTTCCTGATGCCTCTACAATAGTTGCAACTCCCTCATACATTGTTTACACCGGCTGGCCCTGCTTCTGCCCCTGACAATTTAAATGAATGTAGCTTCATTGACTCTGCCCTGGGCCATAGAAATAAACTCCCCAATTGAAACTCTTTGCCTGCCATTGCAATCTAACATGCATTCTGCTGTGATGTTACTAGTGTAGCTTGTGCCTCCTGGGAGAAGAAGAACTTAGCAAAAACAAGTGATGGACGGAATGCTGAACATTGTCAAACACTCACCCCCAGTCATAGATCTGGGTTTAATCCATCGTTCTTTTGCTCACCATGCCACCCCAGTTTGGACCCAGCCATATGCAAATCAGTCTTGACCCTGTTCCTCATGGGAACAGTCCAGACCGAACTGCCAAGCCAGGTCCTCACTGGACCGGAAACAAGCATCCTGGGACCGGTTTCGGGGTTTCACCCCTCATCAGCCAGGCTAGCTTGAATCCAGTGGCATGGGAAGCATGGGACCCACGTCTGGGCATACCCTTCCCACTTAGGGCGACAAAGCAAAAACGGTATCACTCGGAAAACTGTCTGGAACATGCTGACAAAGTATGACCCAACCGCCTTAAAAAAATGCCCTACACCCGGGGTGTTGGAAGCATTAAAGATGCAACTCACAAGTTCACCGAAATGTTGGGGAAAGTTGGTGTTTCACAGCGATTGTATTTCATGGGACAACCTTGCAACTTTCAATTCAAATGTTTCACTGGCAGATGCAAACGCCATGTTTTTCTAAAACAATAAGACCTTTCGTTGGTTGAGCTTGTAGAAATTAACATTAAAAGTTGGAATGGAAGGCCACAAGCTGACTACTCTATTCACATGTGCGGATGGGAAAAGCATGTTACTACAGCAGGTCTCTATTTGAGGTACAGAAACCACATAAGGGACAGCTGTTCTCATTCCACAACAGCCTTGATCATTCAGCATCAAGTAAATTCCATTTCAAAGTAACTGAAACACTAGGCAAATCAAGGTAACTGGTACTCCCTTCAAGTACCATGCCAAATTGGCCACAAGCGCAAAACATGCTCCGTGCAATGTCACCTGTTTACAAGTCATAGAGTGGCTAAGAGAATTTTCACATTTATTTCCACTAAGAAAAACCTCTCTGTCCTCACTCACATATCTGTAATCGAAGAGTAAATCTCACACCTCATGAATAAAACTCTCCTCTAAAGCGTCATATCTGCCTACTGGAAAATGTTCCAGGCAAGATGTAAACTAAAAGGTTGAAATTGGCAGTGAAATAACGCCATGAATTAGTCATACTGCTGATGGTGTTTCATTACTGTGAAAGGCAACTTTTCTAATCTCTCTTTACTAAGTATTGTATTGTATATGTAGCATCTTTCTTTGCCATTATTTGTTGTTTATTGGTTAAAATAAAGTTTAAATACAATTATGTTGTGTTCACGTGTTCCAGGTCACGTGGTTCAATTTAAAGACTTGTAGTGTCCAACTCAACTGCATAATTGATCTAAGCAGACTTTGATCATGTTGTAAAATAGACGTCATTTTGTATAATATAAATTGCAGATGATACAATGTCATTTAGCAAGTGAATACGAGTGGAGTGGACAATGTATTAATTCCATTATCAGTAACAGCCAATGCTTTCTCCAAATTAGCCTGATCTATTTGCCTTAAAAGCAGCAGCTTCCATTTGAGAAAGCTTCCATATTTAATTGTAGATGGCATAAAGAAACTTTTGGGAATGTGGTGACTTAGAACAAGAAATCCTGTAAATTCATATCATCGGAACAGAGAGAGAGGTGTTCTTTTACTGTGGATAAAGTGGAATGTTGCAACCATTGGTGGCATAACTTCCCCACGCTATAAGCAGTGACCACCCCTGAGTGCTGGGACTGAAGATAACAAGGGTTTGGTCTGCTTGTTTTAAAACCCTGTGAAGAGATTGAAAATGTGCATGGCAACCATTTGTGTCCACTGGTCACAATGACCACTGATTAGGACCTGAAAGTGTAGAGTTAAATGCACCATTCTGTACCATGCCATTGAACTGTTCTTCAGTGTAATGTAATAAGTGTTGCCAATTTTCAAATTGTGCAATTGATGGGTTACTGGGCATAAGAATTTCTTTAATTTTGGCTAGACCGAAGCAAGTGGTCTGTTCTACTGTGTCATTCAGAAAAAATCATCTGTATGGGAATTAGACACACTTTAAATAAGGCACCTGTGTACTGCACTTGCCAATGTTTTGTTCCCCAAACCAATTTTAAGTCAATTGTTTCTTTCCAATAATCATTTCCTTTAACTGCAAGTTCAATTTTGTCTGAGCCAGCATATTTTTTCTTTGCTTTGGAAAGTGTTAGTTTAAAATAATAAGAAATAGGATCCGAAGTATCATGCCCTGAAAAATATGTGAATTTGTCTGAATATGTTTTGGGACGTCCCACTGGTGGAGCCGGGCAATATTCCCATTGTGTATAGTTGAAAACTTTATAGGGAGTCCTAGCTCTACATAGGTAATGGTGTGCATAGTGATGATAACAAAACATTTCACCATAATTTGCTGAATTCATGTACTTAGCTTCTCTTTCAAATACAGTATAATATCAATGTCCCATTCATCAGAGACAACACCTCAGGTTATCACATGATCCATAGCAACTTTAAAAACATAAGGAAATAGTATAATCTCTGTAGGACCAGAAATATCATAGGGGACATTATCCCAAACAATTACATCAGGAAGTGAAACAGCAGTCACAAGGGACAGATCTCTTAGCACTTTTTGAGAAGACAAATGATGCTTCAAGACTTCAGCTACCAGATCTACGGCAGAGCATTCTGAGAAATAATGCCCATTTATAAGCAAGCAGAAAACAGTCCCAAATTCAATCCAGAAGAGTAGAGAAAGTAATGCAGGTGTAATCCACAAGTAGGACTATGGACGGATCTGATAAGTGCCTTTCAACCAATGAGGAAAACCACTTGCACCATGAAGAGAAGTGTGAGAAGAATCAGTAGGAAAGTTGTCAATGTTGACAAAATAGCCAGAAGCAATCTGTGTGAATACCGGAGCCTCAACAGGTGGAAGAGGACAAACGTGATTCATCATAAAGAACTCTGTAGCTTTGAGTAGTAGAAGAAAACTGTAGAGTTATGTCTGATGTATTTGTTACATTTTCAGCAGTAACTGGAATCAACAAAATGTCTTACTCTGCCCTCCCCTGCCTGGGGAACAATATTGGTGCTAATCAATACTTCAAGAGGTATTTCCTGTAGGGTATTGAGAGGGGTTAGGGAACTACCCAGGTGCCCTTGTGGCCTACTATGGAAGATCGGACACCTGATGCAATTTTACTTTATCAATGGAGACACAGTGTTTGTCTTTACAACTAGCAAGCTGTGGCAAAATCACAGTTCTGGTACCTTGAACGCCAACAACTAGCACTAGTGCACGGAATGATGGGCCAAACTCCTTCTTTACCGCAATGTTTTCTTGAACCAGATACTCACCTTTGGAATCCATCTGGAAATTGCTGGTTGCTCCTTCACTTCCTCAGTGGCATAGCGCATGTTTGACTGCTCATCCCGGAAGTCTTGGAGTTCCTGTATGACAGCATAATTTTCATTTATATCAAAAGGTGTATCTGCTGCCACTGCGCTGGGACCATCAAGATCTAGGACATGTATCTGAATGCCGAACAGGACTTTGTATGGGGTACAGCCACCCAAATATCATCTAGACAGATTATTTAATGCTCTCTGGACTCCATACAGGTGATGAATCCAAGTACGTCATAGACCTATTACGCTAGCTATTAAGGATTGCTTTAAGTCTCAGTTTTTCCTCTCCACAATCGAATTTCCCTCAGGATGATATGGGAGGAGTAATACACAGTAACACATAGTGGTCCCATAGTGTTCCTATAAGTCTTAGTAAGAAAAGCAGGACCCTGGTCCAAGTGGAATGCAACTACTTGCTATGTCCCAATAAAGACTTGCAAATCTTTAATAACAGTGTGAGCTTCAGCTGATCATTGTGGCCACACCTATGGGATTTTCGAGCAAGTAGAATATATTTGAAAGCACCGTCCTAATTTAGGAATCCACAATAGCCTAGATACACACATTGATGCGGTTTGTTTGAGACTAAGAGGGGTGTCTGCAGTGGATGTGCAATGGTGAAGCTTTTAATCTGTTTGTAAATGTCATAACTAAGGACATATTGTTTTGCCCGTTTGTATTGGCCATGCCACTAATAGTGTTTTTGCTACAGGGAGACTGTGGCCACCATACCAACATGGGCAGATGCTACATCCTCATGTGCTGCTTTAGTTAATTCTAGCCTACAGGCTTGTTTGAGTATCACACGATCACCCACCCCTGGATGGTAGCAAAAGGAATGTTTTGGGCACTTAAGTGGTAGGAATATTTGCTGGATATGCTTTTAGTAAAGGAGTGCTGTTGCCCAATGCTTTAACAACAGTCATTACTTCTTCATCTACCCTCGTATGAGAATGAGTAATCGTAGCTACTGTAGCAGTCTTAACTGTAGATTTGGCTGCTTCATTAGCCAGTGAATTTCCTCCAACGTGTATACCAACATGTTGGTGACTCAATGCATGAATTACATGAGCCCACTGCAGTCTATCTTTGAGTTCTGATACCTTTTCCCAAAGCATTTTATGCTTTATTGTATTCGGTTTGAGTCTCTAAATTCACTTAGGTGCCAGTTAAAGACTGGACACAGTAATACAAACCACACACTATCAGTGTGGGAAATTCTGAAACAGTATGTTCTAGTGCCAGAATCAAAGATTTAATTTCAGCCAGTTGTGCTATGCAATCCCCTAAGGACTGCATAAACGTTTGTTCAGGGTGGAACTGCCCATCCCTCATTACTTCATATACAGCTGCACAAACCGGGGAGTATTGGTGGTTAGTGCCTATAGCAGACTCAGCTGAATCGTCAGTATATATTAGAAATTTATACTGTTCAAGAGGCAACGTGTTAGTGAACATGGGGTACTCTTGTTCATACTGGAGAAATTCCTGAATTTATAGTGTAGGATCAAAGACATAGTCTACATCAGTGGCCGTCAGGGAAGTGGTCTGTTGTATCCATCTAGGATGTAAGTCTTTCATGTTTGGGATGCTGGCCTTCGTAACAGCCTCTAAGCCTGGCACGAGAGTAAGGACAATTATCTGTTTCCCTTGAGGCAGTGATCTTTCCTTTATGACAGCTGTCTGAATTGTAGATTTTTTCAGTGGATGCAAAACACAGCATTAGAATATAGGTGCAATTTAGATGCAATCGTCAATCAGCACTTTGTTACCCTCATTGAATGTGACATAGGTGAAACCAATGGCACCCGGTATTATACACATGACAAAATTTGGTTTGTTGACATGTGTATGTAAGTGTCATGCTGAAAGCATGTCAGTCTGTAATGATCTGATCATTTGTGTATGTTCTGATGTCCAATGTTTAATGCAGACGTCTGGACAGTTAAATTGTGCAAAGGTTTTATGTGTTTTGCATCATCTGGAATGTATGTTCTGCCTAAACTGAAAAAAACTAACAAGGATTATAGTTGTGAGCCAATCGCAGAAACAGCGGTTAGATCCCTGCTTTCAGGCGCTATGTTTTGGCAGAAGAATCTGTTGGAAATACCCAGGGTTGTTTTGTATTTTTACAGACAATATTGTTAATTAAAGCCATGTCATGATTTACTCCCTGCCCTCTCGTACCCACCATCAGGGGGCCGAATTGTGGAATTTTCTAACGCTATAATAAGCTTCTGGACCTTCCCCTGCATGCACATTGTGACTTCCAGTCATTTGGATGCTATTTGCAAATTACCATCCATTCCCAATCCATGCGGGTTTTGTGAAAGCCAGCCTGCTCATGCTTGTAACTCCATAACATATAACCCCCAGCCCACTGCTTCATCTTCACCCAGGCAGACCAAGGATGGGTGGAGGAATTCAGTACACCTGTTGCTGGCTGCTGCTAGCATGTTCCCACCTGATCAATGTGATTACTGTGAGCCCTTTTAAGCCTCAGCGCCCTTCAGCCCAGTGTTGGTCATTGTTGCTGTGTTCCCGTGAGACCGAACCTTGTTTCCTGCGTTCCTGAGCCATAGTTATTTCTTGGTCCTGTTCCTGAGCTGTACTTATTCCTTGTTCCTGGACTGTAGTTGTTTCTGTTCCTGAGCTCTAGCAACTCCTTTTTCTGAACTAGCACTCCCTATAGTACTATTTGACTCCTGAGCCTCAGCTATTCCTTGAACTAGCAATGCCTGCAGTGCTACCTTGTTTCTTGATTCCTGAACCAGCACGTCTTGTGCTCCCTTGTAGCCTCTCCTGTATTTTTCTTTTCCCAGTCCTTGCGTTTCTTTCCATTAACCTGTTCCAGTTCCTAGTTTGCTGTATTCTTATTGTCTTGCTTTTAGTTTCCTTGTATGTTTGTTACTTGCTTTCTGCTAAGTGTGCCCTTGTTTTCCCTTCTTTCCTGTTAAGCGCTCCTCCTGCTAGCTCCTTGTCTATGGTGGTCATGTATTTAGTTCTACATCCTTGATGTTACTGCCTTGCATGTTCCTGTTTGATCGCCAGGATCCGTGGGCTCAGTGGACAACCTAGGTGGTGTTTCTTGTCCTCTGTGAGTAATGTCTTCAATTACTTTTATAACATCATCATAGGTCCCAACTCTAGAGACCCTGCCTTTGCATGTATATCCAATATATGGGAATTAGCAGTCAGAATCTGTAACAGCAATTGTGGGTGAGGAACTTACGGAGCTTTGAACAGAATGTACTGGTTATATGCTGAGAAAGGCTAACTAAAACAAGTGACACGTACAATGTGTTCTTAGAATACTTTTGTGCAAGCCTAAGTGTGTAAAATGTCACTGCTAAAAGCAATATTAGCAAAAACGTGTAAAATGTAAAATATAAAACAAAGATAAAATGGAGAACCATCCTAGGTCCAAAAGGGCCTCACTAGAATTTAAGACCTTTGTGGTGTTTTTATCCTATCAGATTTGAAAGCTCAAGACCGTAAGGGACAGTTAGTCATACTGGAATCCAGGCTCTCGGATCTGGAAGCCCAATATGCCTAAGTGCATATCAAGGTTACACTGGAGGAGATAAATATGGTTTTGCTGTCCCTGTACAGCACAAGGACACACTGAGAGGGTCTCAAGGTGCTGGGCCGGGTGTGGAAAGCGGGAAGGGGGATGAACAGAGCCTCATCCAAAGAGCCACGACTGAGGCTCATTCCTGAAGATGGTGATCGATGGGCTATTTCTGAGGTGCATGGTTAGGTGGTATGAGCTCTTTGTTGTGAGGTGGGTGAAGGACCTTCCTCCGATGGCCGTTCCGTAAGTGTGGGACGTGGCCAGTGCCTGCTGGATGGGATTAGAGGGTGGCTGGGGACAGCTCATCGGAGATCTAGGATTTCTGGTGCTGGGCGCGGGCCAGACACGGACAGGCGCAGATGGCCTTGCACGCACCTGCCATTAAGAAGAGGGGGAGCCAGGGGTTTGGTCAGCTGCCAAGCGGAAGGACGGGAAAGTCGCTTCACGGGGGGCAGCGGGGAGGGAGAGGGCCGAGCGGGAGGGGAAAAGGTAGGAGAAAAGGAGTACAAAGGAGTAAAAGGAGAAACAGAGTAAAAGGAGTAAAAGGAGAAAAGCAGTAAAAAGGAGTAAAAAAAGGAGTAAAGAAGGAGTGAAAAGAGGAGAGAAAGAGTGAGAGAGCAGTGATACTTACTTGTAGATGGCCAATGGGCCATCAGGGATGAGATGCAGACAGGAACCTGCGGGTGGAGGAGGGCCTCAAACTGAGAGTCAGCAGGCTCTCAGTTCCATCCGTTGGCAGAGACAGCAGCAGCAGCAGGAGGAGCTGGGGAGCACAACAGCCTCTGAGTAATGGTGGCATTAAATGTCCTGGATCATGGAATATTTTTTTACAAGTTGTGGACTTGCTATATATTGATATAATAGCCCACATGAGAGTAAATGGGTTACTATCGACCCCTATCGAGGTGGCCAGGGGCGATTGATAAGGGTACCCACATTCGCTATTTCTCTTCACAGTGACATTGGAGCCTTTAGCTTGCATGTTTTGTGTTGCACTTAATATAGGGCTATTGCATTCCTAAACATAGGATACTGCTGTCACTATAATTTTTTTTGTGTCCTAGGCCGGCACCAATATTTGGCCATAATTGTTATCATGAAAATAATAGATCTAGAGGTATTTTGGGGGTTATAGCAACTGAAATAAATGGGCAATATTCATGCTAACCACAGGAAGGCCTGTATAGAGCCTGGGTTTCCTTTACAATGGTGAAATACATTTGCCCACTATCCATGGGAGACTGCATTGCATCAGTTAAATGGTTGTGCACCCCAGGTTCCCTAATCTATTCTTGAATAATATCACAGTCTCTTAACCAAAACATTCTTCACAAAATTAAAATCCATTCTGGTAAATTTGATGTGTGCTGGACTGCAACCACATGATAAATGGTTTCATAAGGATAATACAAGGACCCTGGAGAGGTTGAGAACAAATCAGCCAGATCTCACTAGTCCTTAGAATTGGGTTTCTCGGTGGATGGTCAGTGGGTATTTTGATGCACGCAAAAGAGGAAAATCTCTTTGAACAGTAGCATAGACAAGGGTTACTTCAATCTTGTTGGTGTCAATGGTTTTGACCTAGACGTGGACACTAGATGTGAACAGCATGGACATCCTGAGGCAAATTCTATTAATTCACTCAGTTTAATTGTTCGCTGATGTCAGAACTTACTGGGGGGACTGTGAAGTCAATACTTTACAACATGATTAGTTACAAGTTAGAATGAACACCCCTGATAGCCGTAATGGGCTAAATCCATGAGGTCCCAGGTGCCATTGGGAAATGTATAGCCCTGACAGTAATGTTGGCTAAAAGATAGTGACCAGGGGTTTATGAGAGGACCATCTCACTTAAAGACATGAAACAATATGGCGGAGACATGTACCAGCTTGATGACTGTGGCTACTAGGCCAAAGATATATGGACTCCTCTCAGAACCCTCTTATCACAATATCACAAAAAGAATATGATGTATAGTAAGACTTACTTAGAGATGCCAAAAATATTTGAAAAACTTGCTCACAGTTCATGTACACACTGCTGTGCGTCAGGATGAAAATGTCTAGTACAATGTGAAGTGGTCAAGGCTTGAATATATGTGACTTTTGGCTTATCAAACAACCAAGCAGCTACCTTTTGAATATTTTAAATAAAGGTTTTTAAAGTAAAATACGCTACAATAGTGACACTGAAGGATAGAAAAGAGCGATGGGTGGGTGGTTGAATTAATCTCAGCCTCTGGTAATTATTTGGGCTACTTCCCAGTCCTTGTTGTTTTGCTCAGAATGCCACCTCAGATTAGACCCAGTCATATGCAAATCATTTTCGATCCAGCTCCAATTTGAATAGTCCAACTCAAATTACCAAGACAGGTCCTCTCTGAATCGGAAAGCAAGCAACCCAAGACCAGTGTTGACCTAGCTGGGGCTCGTCAGTCGCATTCAGCTTGGTTCCAATGACAAAGAGAGCATGTGACCAATATCTGGGCATATCAGTCACACTTAGGGCATCACACTGAAGTATACCAAAAATGTGATGGATGAGATGATTGAATTAGTCTCAGCTACTGGTAAATAACTCAGGGTTTCATCCCAGTCTATTTATTTTTGTTTGCCTACAAAGCCACCTCAGATTAGACCCAACCATGCAAATCAGCATCTAATAGAAATAGTTCAGCCCAAACTACCAGGCCAGGTCCTCTCTGAGCCGGAACAGAAGCAAGGAAAGACCCGTTTTGCCCTAGCCCGAACACATCGGTCAGATGCTGACAAGCAAGACATTGAGTGGAATCTCCAATCTGAGAAGTAAAGTGCATGGAGAAGCTAGTGCGGAGAAAAAAATGGATTTGCATAGCGAAAATAAACAATGTATGAAACTGCAGTTAACAAACAGAGATTCGATAGCGACTGCAAAAGGCATTCTGTTCAAAATGGCATTTTACTGCAGGAGAACAGCTGCGGATTCTTGGCACAGGCACACATCCTTTGATCTTGTTTGATGACAGTTTTTTTGCCTTTCCCTCCACTAAGAAATGACCTTTTTCTGTCACTTCAGAGGGCAAATTACACCATGCCCGCTTGCTCCCACACCGAACAGCTGCGAGAGCTGCTTAAAATAGAAGCCACTGAGACGTGACAGGATCAGCGTGTCATATGGCCACGTGGCCAGGTTCTCCTTGTAGAAATGAACAGCAGGTACCCGCGACTATGACACAATTACCGCATTAGCCCCGGGCTGACCTTGAGAAGTGAGCTGTGAGAATGGTTGAAGTGCAGTTGACAGTTTGATGGAGGTGGGGCCTGTAAGCACCTTCGCCTCTTTCAAGAAGAGTGTGCGGCGCCAGCAGCGAGGGACGGCTGCGAGTGTCATCGTCACAGTTTTCTCGGTCTACCTAAAACGAACTCATTTCAAGTCATCTGCAACTTTTACCCGTAAAAAGGATGTTTGCTGTAGAAATTGCAGCACTTGTCCAAGAGACTTCTCCGATACGCCGCCCTGTGTGACATTGAGCAACTGGCATACTGCGCCTCATCCCTGCAACTACTAGTAATATTACATAACCAGGTTTCTTCCTGGAAACTTAGGCGCCAACAACTGAAAGGGACTTAGGTGTCTGATAAAATGAAGGAATTTAGACCCAGATTTACAAAACTGTCACACAACGCTGCTTCAGGCATCGCTGCTTCAGGGCTGGCCCTATCGGTCGTGCGACAGACTTTTTTGGCGCCCCGTATGACCTCCGTCTCCACCGATTCCCTCACTACCACCCTCCAGCAATACCGCACGTCTCTCTGTAACAGACTAGCCCCTCTTGACATACGTTTCATTTGTTTATAGCGGGACTCCTAGATCACTCACACTCAAAACCTGCCACTGGACAACATTCTGAGCTCTCACCAGCAGGAACAATTATCACCAGTCTTGACATTCTTATTGTAGCCTGAAAACTGCCTACACAGGGAAGTTCACTCGCTTTTAAACCCAAACCTTATTTTTAAACACAGCGCCCCCTAACAAAGTCAGCACCAGGTGCGGCTGCACCGATCGTACCAGTCTAAAGCTGGCCCTGGCTGCATTCCGTGATGAGGAAAGAGCAGAGAAGACATCTCTACTAAGACATGGCACTTTCCTGTTCTCTCCCGCACACTGCACACAATTAGGCTGCCAAGCGTCATGCAAACACCTTTGCGCCATAGTGCAAAGGCGTCTGTGTGGTCTAGCATACATTTTCTACTGGAAGGATACCGTTCCAGTACATAGTAGTATGCTTAGGTCAACTTATAAACTTTTCCGACGTTGAATGCGTGCTGTACAGTGCAGCACACATTCAAAGTGGGAAAAATTAGGTGATGTAAAAGCATTTCTGCTTTTTAGGGTCGAGCCTGCGCTAACATGCGCTTGCACATGCGTATCGCTTGCGAGACGCTTTAGTAGTTAGAAAAGGACTCGGAGGCCCTCCATGTCACGTCAGTGTCTTTCATTGGTTCGTGGGTGTTAAGTTGTAGTATAGTGGTAATAGGGCTTTAAGGAATAGAATGTTAAGAAAACAGAACCCGGCGGTATCCCGGTAACGGGGATTCGGGAGAAGGAAAACGTAGCGTAAAAAGGAAGGAGGCAGTTGGAAAGGACGGAGCCGGGTCAGGGGTTTTAATATCAATTGTACTTACCAGAATAAACTTACATTTATGAAGAACCGCATTGTGTATCATTCTGGACGGCTAACAAGAAAACAAGGTGAAACATCGCGTCTGAGCCTAAGTGTCTAAGTGCATCTGAGGAAAAAAAATAAAAATATTGTGTATGACGCTATGAATGCACCATAATGCACGCTGTATATATACAAAGGAAATAAAGTACATTTATAAGAAAAGAAAACAAGGAAGAACAAACTTAACCTGTGCATAATAAAATGGCATCACAGTTAATAAACCCACCACCAGTATTTCTACAACATCCAGGCGAACCATGCATGGTTTGGGAAGATTGGAGAGATGCGTTTGTTACTTACTTGGATGCCATTGGAGGGGAGATGTATGTAGAGAAGAGGAAATTGGCAATTTTGAAGCACTGTCTTGGTGTGGAGGGAAGAAAGGTTTTGAAGACTCTACCTTTGCAAGGAGTACAAGGAGAAGATTCGGGTCAAGAGGAAGAGGTGTATGAAAATGCTATGAAGGCGTTGGAAGAGAACTACGGAAAAAAAATGAATATTGTGGTGGAGCGGCATAAATTTTTCTCATGCACTCAGAAACAAGGAGAGACAATAGATCAATATGTAAGCAACTTAAGAAGATCAGCCATAAATTGTAAATTCATAGATCTGAATGATGAAATCATTCGTGATCAATTCATAAATAGACTAAGAGATAGGAAGATACAGGAAAAATTGCTTGGTTTAAAAAATCCTACGTTGGAAAAGACGGTTGAGGTAGCAAGACATGTGGAGAGTACACAGCGGTATGTTAAAGAATTAAATAGTACAGATTCCGGAAGTAAAGAACAGAATACTGTGAGTGAAGTAAAGTTCGTCAGGAAGTAAGTGAATGAAGGATTTGGAAAGAAAAAAGAATGTTATAGATGTGGCAGTAACAAGCATTTGGCGGAGGCAAAGAATTGTCCAGCTGTCAATATCAAGTGTTTTAAGTGTAAAAAGATTGGACATTTTGCAAGGGTGTGTAGGATGATTGGTGACAATAAATTCAAGAAATCTGTAAATGCAGTAAAAGAAGGCGGAATAGCCAGTAAAATGAGAGACGATAGTACGAGTGAGGAAGAGTTGGAAGTCATGACCGTCATGACCGTGGAAGGAGAAGATGCAATGGTGTGTATCCAACAGAATATGAAGAAGAAAGAGTACAATCCGCCTAAGTGCATCCTCGAAATAAATGGGAGACAGTCACATATGTGGGCAGATTCATGCTCACCATTCACATTAATAGATGAACGGGTTTGGGAAACCTTGGAAGAAAACAAACTTAATCCAACGGATGTGGTGCCGGAAGGATATTGTGGTGGTAAACTTCCAATTTTGGGCTATTTTGAAGCAGAACTTGCATTTAAGAACAGGAAAGCCAAAGGGAAGATATATGTGGTGCGTCAAGGGAGATTGTTGCTTGGATGGAAGGAACAACAAGCTTTGGGAATTATACTGGATCCCAATCATCCGGAACAAGTGTTGCTGACGGAAGAAAGTGGGTAAGAGAAATGGGTGCAGAGGTTTCCTAAGTTATTTGGCAAGAGATTGGGTTGTCTCAGGGGTTTTGAACATCAGATTATTTTAAAGAAGGAGGCAGTACCCAAGATACACAAGGCACGGATGGAAACTTTGGCATTAAGAAGTAAAGTGAAGGAAGAACTTCAAAGGTTATGCGGAGAGGGTGTGATCGAGCCAATAGAGGTATCTGAATAGTTGAGTCCAGTGGTCATAGCAAAGAAACCTGATGGAAGGATTAGAATGTGCATCGATTTAAGAGACTTAAATGACAACATATTGGTGGACCGTTATCCATTACCAAGGATAAACGAAATGTTAGCTAGTGTTCGGAAAGGAAGATGTTTCACGACTTTGGATCTATCAAATGCCTATCATCAAGTGCGTTTGTCAGAAGGGTCTCGACATTTAACTTCATTCATCACAACAGAAGGAGCATTTCGGTGTGTCAGAATGCCTTGTGGGCTGGCATCTGCCTCTGCGGTGTTTCAGAGAATAATGCAAAAGATTCTGGCCAATGTAAATAACACTTTGGTTTTTCAGGATGATGTCTTGATCTGGGGAGAAGATGAGCAAGCGCATGATAAGGTATTGCTAGAAGTTCTGGAAAAGTTGGAAAAAGCAGGACTTACCATAAGTAGGAAGAAATGTAAGTTCTGTGTTGAAGAAGTGGAGTACTTAGGGCACACGTTGAACCAGGATGGCATAAAACCAAAACTTAAATTGATAGATGCTATATTGGAAGCTCCATCCCCTCAAAACAAGGAACAATTGAGGTCATTCCTTGGATTAGCTGAATATTACACAAAATTTGTAGACCATTTTGCGGACAAAGTGCATGTGCTGAGAGGTCTAATGAAAAAGGGATGTCATTTTGTGTGGTCTGAAGAATGTCAGGAAGCATTTGAGTTGATTAAGAAGACGATAGTGAAAGCAATCACATTGAAACCATATGACCCCAATGATCAAACCATAATTGTGGCGGATGCAAGTAATTATGGGTTGGGGGCGGCATTGTTGCAGAGACATAAAGGCAAGGAAAGAGTGGTAGCTTTTGCCTCACGTACGTTGAAGGGTGCCGAACCAACGTATTCCACAATCGAAAAGGAGGCTTTTGCATGCTGGTGGAGTGTGCAACATTTTCGAACATATGTGTGGGGAACAGAATTTGAGTTACGGACCGATCATAAACCATTGATAGACATCTTTACAATGAAGGGAGCAAGCAGGGCAACACCAAGAATTGCAAAATGTATATATAGACTACAAGAATACACGTTTAAGATGGAATATGTTCCGGGTATAAGGAATATAAATGCAGACTGTATGTCTAGATTGCCAGTGGATGATGGAGAGAAGTTTGAAGAAGATGAGTGGGTGGTGGCAGATGTATCAGACATGGACGGAGCCATAGATAAGGAGGAGTGGGAAGCTGCCATACAAGAAGACATAGTGTTGAATAAGATAATAGAACAGTTACCAGAGATTAAAAAAAAGACAATTGAATATCGATTTGGCTGAATATAAGAATGTGTGGGAGGAATTGTCTGTGATTAATGGTATATTGAGAAGGGGGGACAAATTGGTCGTACCAGATAGCTTAAGAGAAAGAGTGTTGAGATTGATGCATGAAGGACACAGGGGCATATCCGCCATGAAGAGGAAAGTTCGGGCAGATTATTGGTGGCCAGGAATGGACAAACAAGTTGAGAGGTATGTAAGAGGTTGTGTGGAATGTGCATGCAGCGATAAGTCACATGTGTTGTCGGAATCAACCATTAAATCGAATGAATTACCGGAGAGAGCGTGGGAAAAGGTTGCCATTGACATATGTGGGCCCTTTGAAAGTTTGGGGTGGTCGGACAGATTTGCTATTGTTATGATTGATTATTATTTTAAATGGCCGGAAGTGGCGTTTATGAGGGAGGTGAAAGCGGGTAATGTGATAACGTTTTGCGAGGAAATCTTCAGGAGAGAAGGTTGTCCTGGAGAAATAGTCAGTGATAATGGGCCACAATTTATTTCTGGTGAGTTTGAGAATTTTCTCAAGAAATGGGGGATTAAACACTACAGGACTCCGGTGTACCATCCTAGGGGAAATGGTATGGTTGAACGATTTAATCGTATGTTGGGGGAAAACATCCATTTGGCTGTGGGCAGTAACTCTTCATGGAAAGCTCAAATTAGAGATATGCTGTGGAATTATAGGACAACACCACACAGTGTGACTGGTGAAACGCCATTTTTGTTGTTAAGAGGGAGAGTGCCTTGTACGGTGGCGGTACCAGCATGGGTGGTAAAGAATAGGAAAGCTGTAGTTGATTCTGAAGAGATCTGCCAAAGGGTGAAGAAGTATCAGCAACAGTATGTCTCAAGACACAACGATAAGATTAAGGGAAATCAGGAGGTGTATGAAAAGGGCATGTGGGTAAGAGCTAGCACGGGCAACATGGTAAGGAAGGGTGAATCTAAATTGTCAGAGCCTAGATGTGTGATTGAAGTCAAGTGAAACTGTGTTAAGTTGTCGGATGGTAACTGGTGGAATGTGAGGCGGATAGTGAAGTGTACGGAGGTGGAGAAAAGTGAATGGTTCAGGAGAAAGGAAATGAATTATGTACGGATTGAAGATGGTATTAGTAAAAGGTCTAGTGACAGAGTTAAGGAAAGACCAAGGACGTTGAAAGACTATGGGGGTCATTCTGACCCCGGCCGGCGGCGGAAGCCGCCGGCCTGGCTGGGACCGCCAGAATACCGCTGCGCGGTCAAAAGACCGCAGCGGGTATTCTGTGTTTCCCGCTGGGCTGGCGGGCGACCGCCAGAAGGCCGCCCGCCAGCCCAGCGGGAAACACCCTTCCATGAGGATGCCGGCTCCGAATGGAGCCGGCGGAGTGGAAGGGGTGCGACGGGTGCAGTTGCACCCGTCGCGATTTTCAGTGTCTGCATGGCAGACACTGAAAATCTTTGTGGGGCCCTGTTACGGGGGCCCCTGCAGTGCCCATGCCATTGGCATGGGCACTGCAGGGGCCCCCAGGGGCCCCACGGCACAGCATACCGCCATTCTGTTCCCGGCGGCCCAAACCGCCAGGAACAGGATGGCGGTATGGGGGTCGGAATCCCCATGGCGGCGCAGCAAGCTGCGCCGCCATGGAGGATTCCCCAGGGCAGCGGGAAACCGGCGGTACACCGCCGGTTTTCCGTTTCTGACCGCGGCTGTACCGCCGCGATCAGAATGCCCATGGGAGCACTGCCAGCCTGTTGCTGGTGCTCCCGCGGTCGTTGGCCCTGGCGGATTTTACCGCCAGGGTCAGAATGACCCCCTATGTGTGTTATTAGGGTTACAGGTGTTAGTATTAATATTAGTTTTAGAATTTTGTTATGTTATATTTATTATAGGCTCTGCTCAATTGTTATATAGAATAAGGGATGTGTTAAGTTGTAGTATAGTGGTAATAGGGCTTTAAGGAATAGAATGTAAAGAAAACAGAACCCGGCGGTATCCCGGTAACGGGGATTCGGGAGAAGGAAAACGTAGCGTAAAAAGGAAGGAGGCGGTTGGAAAGGACGGAGCCGGGTCAGGGGTTTTAATATCAATTGTACTTACCAGAATAAACTTACATTTATGAAGAACCGCATTGTGTATCATTCTGGACGGCGGCGAGTAGATGCAACAGTGGGCTTGCCTTTTAAAATCTGCTTGCTTTCATTAGAGGAAGGCATGAATACCTCATGCCTTTTCTAGTGGTTAGCCCTCCTCGAGCGCAGAAACCAAGTACTGAAAACATATGAGGCTCGCTATTTTCCATACGGTTTGTGGACTACATTTGAACTTTTTTTGCAGCGCGATCTCGCTTGGCAGAAGTTGAGCGCTTTTCATGACATCGACCCTGTTACATAGTTAATTGCACTTTTGACGGTTACGTAGATAATTGCACTTTTGCCAACAGGTTTCACTACGAGTGAACTTTAGCTGCGCGATTGTGCTCGTTTTTTCCATTTAATGAGTCAAGAAAAGTTCGGTTGGGAGTTTACAACTGCTAATATCTGCAACTCGGAGGAATGCGAGACCAGTTGCATTGCAAATGCTTGTTAAAGCATACTTCCATCTAGCATTATTTTTTGGTGCTAAATCCTGGCCCAGATTTACTATGATTTTCAGATGGAGTGGCATCATTTGACGCAGCCTAATGCAAAATAATTTTTGGGTATTTACTAAGCCATGCAAGACCACTTTGAAAGGTTTAGTAAATACAAAGTGAAGCAATACAGTGCATATTATTAGATTGCACCTTTTTTTTTTATTCTTTGGGGTCCCCACATGGCCTAGGGGTGTAGGGTATCCCTACCTTCCTCCCTTATAGTATTTTTAGAAATACACTCAGGTCAGGGGACTAACTTCCTGAGTCCTGAATAGCTGCCTGTAACATTTTTCCTCATGTTGCAGGCAGCCGATCAGAGCTTTGCCCCTGTGGGAGCAAAGTGGCCCAAGGGAAAAAAACGCTCCCTGGGCCAATCAGAAGGCTCTATATTTTCAAACTGGGTTTGAGGGACTCTTGCGAGACTTCTTCAAACCCAACCGTTCAGCTATACAAATAGTTTCCCTCTCAATATCTCAAAAACTACTGAACTTATTTACACCAAATTACAAAAAGCATGCTTTCGGGAGCAAGATCTAGCTTTTTGCCAAATTTGGTGTAATTCCGTTCAGCAGTGTTTGCAGTAGCACTGCCTAAAAAAGTCTAAGGAAAATGCATGGGGATTTTTATGTATATATTAATTGAAAAAAAAACAAAGGTTAAAGGGACATTATAGTTATGTTCAGATTTTACACACACAAAACCATAGAAATTTAAATTACAATTTTATTTCCTAACTATGACGTCCCTGTAACATTTGGTTTTTCAGTGAATATCAATGGTTTTTAATGCAATTTCCTAACTATAACGTCCCTGTACTTGGGTGTGTGAGTGGTTGAGTGGATGTGTAAGTGTGTGTGTGTGATGGGTGTGTGAGTGAGTGGTTCTGTGGGTCTGTGAGTAGGTGAGTGAGTTCCTTTATGGGTTTGTGAGTGATTGTTTGGGTGTGTAAGTGAGTGTGTGAGAAGGTGGAGAAGGTGTGTGAGTGGGTGTATGTTTTTTTAAAATTATGTATATATATATATATATATATATATATATATATATATATATTACTTACTAGCGGTCACCAGTACGTAGTTATAGTTAGGACTTAGTTTCCATGGAAAAAGCGTTTTTGACTTGCCTATATCTTTGGCTCCGTTAGATGAATCTTGATGAAATAAAAAATAAAAAAAGTGTTGAGTTGGGTCTTTTTGCGCATGGAAAGGTTTGGGATGATCTGTCAAGCGGAGGCCGAGAAAAAGGGGGGGAGGAGTCAAAAAAGTGAATTTCCCATATTAATTCCCATAGACTCCTTAGACAGGCCTGCAGCCCGAACCACGGGATGCAATTAAACCAAATTCAGCAAACAAGTAGGTTTTGGTTTGCAGATCACCCTTTTTTATTTGGTTTAAATCCATTCAGTAGTTTTTGACATATTAAAGGGAAAATACATTTGTATATCTACGGTCGCGGATCCAGGGAGATCTCCTGCTGAGATCTGATTGGCTGCCAACACTTCAAACAAGAAGTGTTGGCTGCTATTTTGGAACTCAGCTTCTGCTGAGTCCCAAAAAAAAGGAAAAAAAAGGAAAAAGGGACAGGGTATATATACCCTAACCACTTATCCTTGATCCAGGTGTCCCCCAGGTACCCTTTAAGGTTTAAAGGATATGATATATATATATTACTTACTAGCGGTCACCAGTAGGTAGTTATAGTTAGGACTTAGTTTCCATAGAAAAAGCGTTTTTTGACTTGCCTATATCTTTGGCTCCGTTAGATGAATTTTGATGAAATAAAAAACAAAAAAAGTGTTGAGTTGGGTCTTTTTGCGCATGGAAAGATTTGGGATGATCTGTCAAGCGGAGGCCGAGAAAAAGGGGGGGAGGAGTCAAAAATGTGAATTTCCCATATTAATTCCCATATACTCCTTAGACAGGCCTGCAGCCCGAACCACGGGATGCAATTAAACCAAATTCAACAAACAAGTAGGATTTGGTTTGCAGATCACCCTTTTTTATTTGGTTTAAATCCATTCAGTAGTTTTTGACATATTAAAGGGAAAATACATTTGTATATCTAGGGCCGCGGATCCAGGGAGATCTCCTGCTGAGATCTGATTGGCTGCCAACACTTCAAACAAGAAGTGTTGGCTGCTATTTTGGAACTCAGTTTCTGCTGAGTCCCCAAAAAAAAGGAAAAAAAGGAAAAAGGGACAGGGTATATATACCCTAACCACCTATCCTTGGTCCATGTGTCCCCCTGGTACCCTTTAAGGTTTAAAAGTATTTTTTTTATTCACTGAGAAACCTGCAAGTGGATCAGCGGATCTCACTGTGATTTAAAAAGAAAAACACAGTCTCCTGTATTTGTAACTGATATTGCCCCCGGGTGGGCCAGGTCCCAGGGGCATTTCTTGTTTAGGGGGTTGCACAGGGCCTCCGTTCTAGGGCTTACTAAACCCCGGGGATCATAAACTCCCCGGGGTGAAATGTTCAACACATGCAGGGGGGCCGCAGGGTCCTCCCGCACCCCGGGGACCATCATCTCTCCAAGGCTACTTGTAAAATAAAATAATGGGGGGGTTCGGTAGACCTCCAGGGCCCCTGGGACTGCCACTTCCCCTTGGTTATACATAAACAGTGTGAGAGGAGCTGTGTGGTCCTCACACCCCGGAAACCACCACCTCCCAGGGCAAACTTTAAAAATGAATGGGGGGCCTGTGGACTGTCCTGGGTCCCACGGACAGCCACCTCCCTGGGCCTACAGAATGATTTTAAGAACAAAAAGAGGAAGGGGTCACGCTGCCCCCCTCCTGAAGCCATTTATGGCTCTGTGGACTGCCACCCCCAGAGCCAGCTCCTACTATCAGCAAGTGGGGGCTTTAAAAATGCTCCTGCATGCTGAAAGCAGAGTTTTCATTTCTTTCCCTGCTCACTAAGATGCAAGCAGGAAAGAGATTAAAATGTTGCTCCCGCACGCAGGGAGCAATGCCGAGTCCCACAGGAGCCGGTAGGTCAGCGGGGGCCTTGAGGCTCCCACGTGGCCCACATAAGCTTTAATGGGTGCCCTAGGCACCCGTGAATATATGGCTTGGCCCAAGGAGATTGAGGTCCCCGGGGCCAAAATCAGCCTAGGGAGGTAGGCCACAAGGTCACCCTCCCTTTTGAAAAAAAAGTATTTGGCCCCAGGGAGGTGGTAGTCCCTGGGGTCCAGGCGGGGGGTTCACACAGCCCCCCCACATAATTTAAAAATGTAGCCCATGCGGGTGGTGTTCCCTGGGGCCTGTGGGGGTCCATGCAGCCTGCCATATATTTTTTCAATGTTGTCCTGAGGAGGTGGTTGTCCCGGGGACCCGGGGGGGGGGGGTCTATATTGCCCCCCTAAGTTTCTTTAGTATGAAGCTCCAGGGAGGTGGTGGTCCCCAGGACTGGGGGGGTTGGGTCTGTGCAGCCCCACTGAGTTTCTTTATTATGTAGCCCCAGGGAGGTGGGGCTCCCTGGGGCCTGGGGGTTCATGCAGCTACCCCATATATTTTTTTTATGTTGCCCCCATGGAGATGGTGGTCACCTGGACCCGGGGGGGCCTGCGTGGCCCCCTAAGTTTTTTTAAAATTATGTATCCCAGGGGAGGTGGCGGTCCCCAGGGCCCGGGGGTCTGCATGGCCCCTATGTTTCTTTGTATTATGTAGCCCTGGGGAAATGGTGGTCCCCGGGGCCAGGGGGCACCCGTGCAGTCCCCCTAAATATATATATATATATATTTAATGTTGCCCCCTTTGAGCTCCAAATCCCTTTGGCTGTGCATGGCGCGAGGGTTGGTGCTTAAAGGGGGTTGATTGCAGCGGTTGGCCACAGGCCAGGCCTTGTGGTCAACACCTGCCGCGCACAGCCAAAGGCCATGCATGGTGTGGGGTTAATGTGGTTATAGGAGGTTGAGTGCAGGGTCTGGCTGCAGGCTAGGCCCTGCGCAGAACCTCTGCCATGCATGGCCTATAGGGCCTGCGCCCAACCCCCTTCGTACACTGCTGAAGGCCGTAGGTGGCACAGGGTTGGGTGGTTATAATGGGTTGGCTGCCCTGCCCTGCACAGCGAAAGGCCATGTGTGGTTTGAGGTTGGGTGGTTATAGGGGACTGGTACCAGAGCCTGGATTAACTATAACTCTTGAGGTTGGGTGGTTATAGGGGACTGGTACCAGAGCCTGGATTAACTATAACTCTTGCCCTAAGGTAACTATAACTTGAGCCCTCGCCATGCACTGCTAATTACCCCAGACATTACAGCACTCATGACATCTTTTATAACATCTTTAATAATATCACTCTAACATTTGCTGTAAAAGTATTCATAAAGAAACTGTGCATGGCGGGGGCGCAAGTTATAGTTACCTGAAATAACTCTAACTATAACAGGTGAATTTCTATGACTTGTACGCTTAAAATGTGAGCCTAACTATAACGTCCCTGTGAGCTTTGGTTTTCTAAGTGAATTTCTCTGGTCATGGTTTCTATGTTTTTTTAAACTCTATTTCCTAACAATAGCATCCTTGTAACCTTTGGGTATTTCAGTGAATTTTTAGTCTCTTTTTGATTTTCACTGTGATGTTAACTGCCCAATTGGATACGCATATTTATTTAAATGTCTGTAAGTTACCGCTGTCCATGGCACTGAGAAAGGCTCGGAGCTGCAACGTGTTTGCCTTGTTTGTTTTCATGGCTATAAAGTAATAAAGCAATTTTGGGGACCCAGAACTCCTTAAGTGCGTAACACTTTTGTAGGGAGAAATGGATATGTTGTGCGTCTGCCCTCACAAGTCACTGCTCCCTCTGTGTTTGGAGTGTGGCTGCTTAGGCGGAATTTTGGAAATGCTAAATATATTTATAGATGGAGAGTGGAATACAGTGTTGCAGAGTGGCATAGAGTGTCATTGTGTGTCGTAGAGTGGAATGTAGTAGAGTGAAGTGTTATGGAGTGGTGCAGTGTCATGTAGTGGCGTATAGTGGAGTGTCTTGGAGTGGCGTAGCGTAGAGTGTCATGGAGTGTCATGGAGGGAGCAGAGTGGAGTGGAATGGAGTGGAGGGGCATAGAGTGGAATAGAGTGGGGTACAGTGGAGTGTGTACAGTGAAGTAGAGTGTTGTAGAAAGCAGTAGTGTCATAGATTGGAGTGGCATAGAGTGTCAAAGGGTGGAGTTTTGTAGAGCTGAGAATGATGTAGAGTAACGTAGAGTGGAGTAAAGTGGCATGGAGTGGCATAGCAGGAGTTGCATCCAGTTGAGTAGAGTGTTGTGCCTTAGAGTGGAGTAGATTGGCATGGAATGGCATAGAGTGGAGTAGCGTGTCATAGAGTGGAGTATTGTACCATGAAATATCGTAGAGTGGATTATTCTAGAGTGGAGTGGAACACAGTGTTGTAGAGGAGAGTGGAGTAGCGGTGAATGGAGTTTCATAGAATGGAGTGTAATGGAGTAGAGTGCAGTGTCTGTAGGAGGCTGGGTTGGCTTGTAGTGGGTACCAATGGTACTTACACCTTGTGCCAGGTCCAGTTGTCCCTTATTAGTAGAATAGAGGTGTTTCTAGCAGCTTAGGCTGATAGAAGGTAGCTATGGCAAAGCAACTTAAGCTGAACTAGGAGACATGCAAAGCTCCTACTATACCACTTATATCATATGCACAATATCATAAGAAAACACAATACTCAGAGTTTCTAAAAATAAAGGTACTTTATTCTTATGACAATATGCCACAAGTATCTCAGTGAGTACCCTCAGTAAGAAGGTAAGTAATATACACAAGTTATATGTACACAAACCACAAATAGGTACGTAAGAGTCAGAAAAGTAATGCAAACAGTGTAGAATTACAACAGGTTGCAATAGGCAAGCATAGGTCTAGGGGCAACACAAACCATATACTCCAAAAGTGGAATGCGAATCACGAGTGGATCCCAGACCTATGGGAGCTTGTAGAGGGTCACTGGGACTATAAGAAAACAGTCAGGATGTCCAAGATACCCCACCCCAAGACCCTGAAAAGTAGGAGTAAAGTACACCTACTACCCCAAGAGAGCACAATAGTCGTGATAGGGGGATTCTGCAAGAACAACAAACACCAGCAGTGCACTGTCAACGGATTCCTGGACCTGAGGACCTGCAAAGCAAGGGGACCAAGTCCAATAGTCGCGACAGTGTCCGGGGGGGGCAGGAGCCCAGGAAACCCCGGATGAAGGTGCAAGGAAGCTGCCTCCAGATGCAAGAAGCTTAGAATTCTGGAAGAACGAAGAGGACTAGGAACTTCTCCCTTGGAAGGAAGATGTCCCACGTCACGATGAAGGTTGCAGAAGTGTTCCCACGCAGAAATACTGCAAACAAGCCTTGCTAGCTGCAAGGGTTGCAGTAGAGGTTTTTGCATGCTGCTGAGGACCAAGAAGGACCAGAATGTTGCCCCTTGGAAGAGGAGACAGAGGGTGTGTTCAGCAACTCAGAGAGCCCTCACAGAAGCAGGCAGCACCCATAGAAGTACCTGAGCAGGCACTT
The DNA here is from genome assembly GCF_031143425.1 of Pleurodeles waltl. NCBI lineage: Eukaryota > Metazoa > Chordata > Amphibia > Caudata > Salamandridae > Pleurodeles > Pleurodeles waltl. The sequence continues at coordinate 439,731,054 of NC_090444.1, read as the reverse complement.
GGAAGATTTGTGAACTGGAGTCCACGCAGAGTTACAAAAGAGGGTCCCACGACGTCAGAGGCCAACTCAGCGGGTTGAGCACTGCAGGACGGAGTGCTGGGGACCCAGGCTAGGCTGTGCATGAAGGAAATCCTGGAAGAGTGTACAGAAGCCGGAGCAGCTGCAAATCACGCACTACACAGGTTTGCAGTCTAGCGTGGGGAGGCAAGGACTTACCTCCACCAAACTTGGACTGAAGGGCCACTGGACTGTGGGAGTCCCTTGGGTAGTGTTCCTGTGTTCCAGAGACCACGCTCATCAGGATGAGAGGGGACCCTGAGGACCAGTGATGAAGTCTTTCGGTGCCTGCGTTAGCAGGGGGAAAATTCCGTCGACTCACAGGAGATTTCTTCTGAGCTTCTGGTGCAAGGTGAAGGCAGGCGACCCCCAGAGCATGCACCACCAGGAAACAGTCAAGAAAGCCGGGAGGATGAGGTGCTACAATGTTGCTGGTAGTCGTCTTGCTACCTTGTTGCGGTTTTGCAGGCGTCCTGGGGCAGTCAGCGGTCGATCCTTGGTAGAAGTCGAAGAGGGAGATGCAGAGGAACTCTGGTGAACTCTTGCATTCATCATCTGAAGAATTCCTCAAAGCAGAGACCCTAAATAGCCAGAAAAGGAGGTTTGGCTACCAAGAAAGGAGGATTGGCTACCAAGAAAGGTAAGAGCCTATCAGAGGGGGTCTCTGACATCACCTGCTGGCACTGGCCACTCAGAGCAGTCCAGTGTGCCCCAAACACCTCTGTTTCCAAGATGGCAGAGGTCTGGGACACACTGGAGGAGCTCTGGGCACCTCCCTTGGGAGGTACTGGTCAGGGGAGTGGTCACTCCCCTTTCCTTTGTCCAGTTTCGCGCCAGAGCAGGGCTGGGGGATTCCTGAACCGGTGTAGACTGGCTTATGCAGAGATGGGCACCATCTGTGCCCATCAAAGCATTTCCAGAGGCTGGGGGATGCTACCCCTCCCCGGCCCTTCACACCTATTTCCAAAGGGAGAGGGTGTAACACCCTCTCTCAGAGGAAATCCTTTGTTCTGGCTTCCTGGGCCAGGGCTGCCTGGACCCCAGGTGGGCAGAAACCTGTCTCAGGTGTTGGCAGCAGCTGCAGTGGAAACCCCAGAAGTTTGGCAGTACCCGGGTTCTGTGCTAGAGACCCGGGGGATCATGGAATTGTCACCCCAATACCATTCTGGTATTGGGGTGACAATTCCATGATCTTAGACATGTTACATGGCCATGTTCGGAGTTACCATTGTGACGCTATACATAGGTAGTGACCTATGTATAGTGCATGCGTGTAATGGTGTCCCCGCACTCACAAAGTCCGGGGAATTTGCCCTGAACGATGTGGGGGCACCTTGGCTAGTGCCAGGGTGCCCACACACTAAGTAACTTGGCACCCAACCTGCACCAGGTGAAGGTTAGACATATAGGTGACTTATAAGTTACTTATGTGCATTGTAAAATGGCTGTGAAATAACATGGACGTTATTTCACGCAGGCTGCAGTGGCAGGCCTGTGTAAGAATTGTCTGAGCTCCCTATGTGTGGCAAAAGAAATGCTGCAGCCCATAGGGATCTCCTGGAACCCCAATACCCTGGGAACCTAAGTACCATATACAAGGGAATTATATGGGTGTACCAGTGTGCCAATCAGAATTGGTAAATTTAGCCACTAGCCTGCAGTGACAAATTTAGAAGCAGATAGAGCATAAACACTGAGGTTCTAGTTAGCAGAGCCTCAGTGATACAGTTAGGCACCACACAGGGAACACATACAGGGCACATACTATGAGCACTGGGGTCCTGCCTGGCAGGATCCCAGTGACACACGGGCTAAAACAACATACATACAGTGAAATATGGGGGTAACATGCCAGGCAAGATGGTACTTTCCTACAGTGTCACAGAGTGGAATAGAGTGTTGTAGGGTGGAGCGGTGTAGAGTGTCATAGGGTGAAGTGGCATAGAATGTTGTAGAGTGGCATAGAGTGTCATAGTGGAGTAGAGTGGAGTAGTGTGTCATAGAGTAGAGTACAGTACACTGGCATGGAGTGGCATAGAAGAAGTTGTCTGGAGTGTTGTAGCATGTTGTAGAGTGGCATAGAGTTGGGTAGAATGTTGTAGAGTAGAGTGGCATGGAGTGGAGTAGAGTGTTGTAGAGTGGAGGGGCCTAGAGTGTAATAGAGTAAGTGGCATGGAGGGGAGTGGCACAGAGTGGAGTGGGGTAGAGTGGAGTGTCATAGAGTGGTGTAGAGTGGAGTGGTGTAGCGTGGAGTGAAGTGTCAAAGAGTGGAATGCTGTAGAGTGGGGTAGGGTGTTGTGTTGTATAGTGGAGTGGCATAGAGTGGGGTGGTGTAGAGTGGAGTGGTGTAGACAGGAGGTATGTAGAGTGGAGGGGTGTAGAGTGGAGTGGCATGTCATAGAGTAGAGTGGTGTATTGTAGAGTAAAGCGGCATAGATTGGAGTGGCAAAGAGTTAATCGAAAGAATGGAGTGGGATGTCGAGGAGTCTTGTAGAGTGGCATAGAGGTGGAGAGAGTGGAGAAGAGTGGAGAGGCATAGAGTGGAGTGGAGTTAAGTGTTGTATAGTGGAGCGATGTAGAGTGGAGTGGCATAGTATGGAGTATGCAAGGTGTGGTAGCACACTGCCAGTACAGTCAAGACATTTTCAACTAAAATCAGCATTACATTTGCACAGACATACAGTTTTAATAATAAAAGTATACTGCACACAAATGATAATGTGTGGACATGTCAACACCTAGTGTATTGATTTGGTTTGATTGTATTAAAATATTTGTTTCCACCACACTTCATAATATTAAAAAGTGTGCTTTGTTTGTGCTTACCTAATTCTGCTATATTATAAAATATCTGCACAGTTCGTTTACAGACATTTAAATGTTGTGTGTTAGACAAAGCCTTTCTTTTCACAAAAGATTGTTACATAAATCACTTTGAAGTCTAAGAAAGAAAGGAAATCACCAATCTCCCTCGGAAGACGGAGCCTGACATTTGACCTATGTCTTTGAATGCACAGTAAGTGTGATAAAATAAGAACAAGATTTAAAGGCTTGTTCACAAAAAACAAGCACTTGTGGAAGAAAACAGTAAATAGACTATGCTCCATGATAGAAACAAACTCAAGCTGGACAGCCTAAAACAAATAAAGCTAGCATATAGAAAGCAAGCAAATGTGGGTTACAAAATGCAAAGTCAGTGGTAAGCAGTGGGTGGACTGCATTCTCAGGGAAGCCTTCAGAATGTCCCCAAGAAGTCATGAGCAAACTGTCTGGTAGGCTTTCTGGTAGGCTTTGACCTAAAAAGGACCGAAAAATTTATTAAATGTAGCCCAGCTCAGAGCTGGAGTAAATACACCTCCAAATATGGTCAAACACTGGTATTGCAACAAGTTCTCATCAAAAATATTGGCAACAAAGACAAAATAAAACATTATGGCCCTCATTACAACCCTGGCGGTCGGTGATAAAGCGGCGGTAACACCGCCAACAGGCCGGCAGTATAAAAAATTGAATCATGACCACGGCGGAAACCCCCAACACATACAGCCACTTTAATACACCGACCGCCACAGCGGTAGCAACAAACACCGCGCGGTAACCGCCAACAGCCAGGCAAAAGACAATGTACCGCCCACAGCATTACAACAGGCCTATCTGCCAACTTTTCCAGGGCAGTACCAACGCCATCAAAAGCACTGAGGAAACAGAACACTGAAGGGAAATTACTCACCTCTCGACACTCAAGGAAGAACCATGATGCGATGGAGCCTGAGCTGCACTTTTTTCCAATGCTGGTGTACCTTCTCATACACCAGGAACACGAACGCCGGCGAAGACGACCACGGTGAGTACTGCACCGAGCACCCAAGGGAGGGGCGGAGGAAAAAAGAGAGTGACACACACACGCAACATGCAACATCCCCACCCCCAACACCATACAGACAAACAGATTCAACAACATCACATATACACCCGTAACCCTCAGGAATAATGCAAGGACAAAAGGAATGGAGTAAAATGAGTGTAATGGTACAGTTTTAGATATATACGTCCTTAAACAATAAACAGTATGTACAATATATACAAAAGGAAGGACAATGCCCACTCTAAAATGTTTGTTGCCCACCTGGCCATAACATATAGGCCAAGGCCACGCTTGACTCCTGCCTCAATACAGAGAGAAAACTGCAGGGGCATCAGGTCGAAAAAACACAGGCACCTCAGGGGGACGGGTAATGGGGGCACCTCAGCCGGAAGATGGTACAACGCCACTGGCCTGGAGGGGGCTCCATGCCCACTGCTTGGTCCAGCGGAGTGCAAGGCCACAGTCTCTCAAGTGGGTGGTTTGCCCACTGCTTGTTCATGGGGAGTACAAGGCCACAGTCTCTCAAGTGGGTGGTTTGCCCACTGCTTGGTCCTGGGGAGTGCCAAGCCACAGTCTCTCAAGTGGGTGGTTTGCCCACTGCTTGGTCCTGGGGAATGCGAGACTGCAGTCTCTCAAGTGGGTGGTTTGCCCACTGCTTGGTCCTGGGGAGTGCAAAGCCACAGTCTCTCAAGTGGGTGGTTTGCCTACTGCTTGGTCCTGGGGAGTGCAAAGACACAGCCTCTCAAGTGGGTGGTTTGCCCACTGCTTGGTCCTGGGGAGTGCAAAGCCACAGTCTCTCAAGTGGGTGGTTTTCCCACTGCTTGGTCCTGGGGAGTGCCAAGCCACAGTATCTCAAGTGGATGCCTTCTTCCACAGGTTCTGGAGGGGGCCTTGTGCCCAGTGTGCTTCATCCTGGCAAGGAGGGGCTGAGTGGATGCCTTCTTCCACTGGTTCTGGAGGGGGCATTGTGCCCAGTGTGCGTCATCCTGGCAAGGAGGGGCTGAGTGGATGCCTTCTTCCACTGGTTCTGGAGGGGGCCTTGTGCCCAGTGTGCTTCATCCTGGCAAGGAGGGACTGAGTGGATGCCTTCTTCCACTGGTTCAGGAGGGGGTACTGTGCCCAGTGTGCATCATCCTGGATGGGGCAAGGTCACAGTCTCTCACCTATGTGTCACACTGACAGGTGTTGCAGAGGCCAGGACGCACTGCAGCCTATGTAGTCACCACTACACACTGCTCACCGGCGGTGACGGCTGCTCAGTGGATGCCATTTGCGCTGCAGGTGGCGGTGCTGTCAGTGATGGCGGTAGCCTCCAGACCTTCACCCGCAGCCTCGGATGGCTGCCCACTGGGGCTGCTGCTGCAGGCAGTGGTGCTTCTGGCGACGGTGCAGGTGGCAGTGCTGGCCGCAGTGCAGGTGGCAGTGCTGTCAGTGGTGGTGGTAGCCTCCATACCTTCACCTGCAGCCTCGGACAGCTGCCCACTGGGGCTGCTGCTGCTGGTGGCGGTGCAGGTGGCGGTGCTGGCCGTGGTGCAGGTGGCGGTGCTCTCAGTGGAGGTGGTAGCCTCCAGGCCTTAACCTGCAGCCTTGGACGGCTGAAGTGCCGTAGCTGGTGTTGTGTGCCCCTTCCTGCCCTTGGAAGATGGTGGTGCCTCCTTGCTTCTGCCAGCTGGTGTCTTTTTCTTGCCGTTGCTGGCTGGTGGTGCCTCCTCCCCCTTGCTGACTGGTGTCCCCTTCTTGCCCTTGCTAGGTGGCGGACCCTTCTTGGCCTTGGCAGGTGGTGCTGGCACACTGGCTGGGCTGACGGGAGCCTCCTTGGAGCATCTTACACCTGCCGTTGCTGCAGAAACCACAGTGGCCGTGGATTGGGTGGCTGAGGTGCTGGGCTGGGTTCTGGCCACCCTGGCCCGAGGTGAAGGATGGGGGGGCGGGAGAGGTAGGCAATAGGTCAATGTTGGCGAGGAAAAGCTTCTTAGGGACACTGGGGCGGGAAGAGGGTGATGGTTTGGGGGTGGAGAAGCGGGAGTGGTTGTAGGAGGTGTCAGTCTGCTGTGTTTGGGTGCAGGTGAATGGGCTTGATGCTGTTCTGAGGTGAATGGCTATTGGGTGTCTGAGTGCTTGTGTTTGTGTACTTTGGGAGGAGGGGTCACAGACACTGTGGGAGAGGACACAGGGGACATGTGCATGGATGTGGGATGGTGACTGCCAGTGAGGGGAGTGTAGTGATAGGCGTGCTGGTGATGGAGGTAGTGGATGAGGATGTAGTGCAAGCAGGTGTGAGTGGAGACGCTACTGGGAGGGAGGTGGACGAGGAGGAAGGGGACACAGTGGAGGCAGTGGATGTTGGTGTGTCTGCATGTGGATGGTGCTTGTGTGAGTGCCTGTGAGATGAAGTGTGGTGCTTGTGTTTACCTGAGCCACTTCTGTGTGTTTATGTGGGTGATTGCTGGTCTGAAGGAGTGTTTGGGATAGGCTGGGGTGCAGGGGACTGGTACTGAGTAGAGGAAGTTGGACGGGGGAAGCTGGAGACAGGGACAATGGCAGCCATCAGTGAGTTGGCCAGAGCCTGGAATACTCCCTGTTGGGATGCCACGCCAGAGTGAATGCCCTCCAGGTATGCATTTGTTTGTTGCAAATGCCCTGCTATACCCTGGATGGCATTCAGTATGGTTGACTGCCCAGCAGAGAGGGATCTCAGGAGGTCAATAGCCTCCTCACTGAGGGCAGCACAGCTGACTGGGGCAGGGCCTGATGTGCCTGGGGCAAAGGAGATGCCCACCCTCCTGGTTGAGAGGGCCCAGGAAACATGCTGAGGGGCTGCTGGGAGGGCAGTGCTGGTATTGGGTTGCGGCTGTACCTATAGTTGGGGTGGGCAACGAGATGTGTACATCACCGCCAGGGAGCTTGCTTCGGAGGAGTTGTCGCTGTCAATACTGTCCCTTACTGTCTCTGTTGCAGTGCTCCCCTAGCCCTCCGTCGCACTGGTGCCCTCACCGTCGGTGGATTCGGCCTCCAGGCCCATGTGGGATGCAGTACCCTCTGTCGCCGGTGCCTCTGCTCCTCCGCCAGATGATGCTAATGCACACAAGGACAGGGTGACCAAACAAAAAAGGGGGGGAGAGACAGAGGATACACTTGGTCAATGCCAGCAACAACACTACCGTTGGCGTACACAACTCACAGGGAACAGCCCTATGCACTAGGCCATGCACTACCAGTTACAATGCTAGTCACCAGCCCATGGGGTACAATGCCTAACGCCATTAGCTGCACACCTGAAACCCACAGGACTCTGCCCAGTAGTAGATGCCCACTAACATTATTGGGGTTGGAGTGCACCTGAGCTTGCCCATCATTGAACATACCCTCCCATGTTCACCCTGCCTAGGGGCACCCACATCCCTCACCCAGGTAATACCTTAACACGCGCAAACTCATGAGTCAGAATCTGTACTCACCCCTTTGAAGCTGCTGTGACGCCTTCAAGTGCCCATCCAACTCCGGATAGGCCATCGCCAGGATGTGGAACATCAGGGGGGTCAGGGTACGATGGGCACCCCTTCCTCGTTGGGAGGCCTACCCCAGCTGGGCCTCTGCCATCTTCATTGCCCAGCGGCGCAGGTCCTCCCACCGTTTGCGGCAGTGGGTGCTTCGCCTGTCAAAGACCCCAAGGGTCTGCATCTCCTTGGCGATGGCACGCCAAATACCCTTTTTCTGATGGGCGCTGACCTGCAGAATAAAAACAGCAGAAAAGGTATTAGTCATACCGTCCGGACTGTTATACTCATGGCCCACCATATCCTCCCGTCCCCTTACCCACATACATTGACCACCATACATGCAGCACTCTGCCCAGGACCCCTCAGACACCCCCTACATGAGGCTTACACACACAGAAATCCATACATTCATTCCCCACACATCATGCTCACAGTGTACTCACCTGGTTGTCTGGAGGACCATAGAGCAAAGGGTACTGGGGTAGGACCCCATCCACCAGTCGGGGTAGGTCCCCATCCACCAGTCTCTCCAACTCCTCCGAAGTGAAGGCAGGGGCCCTTTCCCCAGACACTTGAGCCATTGTCGCTTCCAGACACAGTTCACAGCAGCACTTGCAGTGTAGGTCCTCTCCTGTTGAAGGTCAGGTAGCAAGTGAGTGAACAGATAGAAAATGGCGGTCACGTCCGTGGCAGTGCATACTGTCATCACCGGCGTACATCGCCATTGGCTCCTGGAACCCATAGGCCCCAATGATAACCAATGCGGTGTTGCAAGGTGGTCATTGACCGCCGACCGCAACGGCGCACAACGCCAGCGGAATTACCTCATCTCCACTTGTCCCTCCTCACAGGTCAGGCAGCCGCCATTTCAGGTGGGCACAAGCCATGGCACCTAACTGTGTCACAGCAGACATTGGCACATCAACTCACTTACGAGTTCACATACTGTTTCTGTAAAGCAAAAATTGCATATTAATGTGGAAATATGTTTGAATATGACCTTCTGCTCACAGTTTTTCAACCTAGAATTCAACCACTGAGGATGAATAGGAGATGGAGATATCCCACGTGTACAGACCCCTGGTAGACCTGGGTACAATGGAGGACAGGCACATTATCCTGACCTACAGACTTGATAGGGCCACAATCCAAGAACTGTGTGCCCAATTGGAGCCAGACCTGGAATCAGCTATCCGCCACCCCACAGGAATACCCCCTCTAGTGCAGGTCCTGTCAGTGCTCCATTTCCTGGCAAGTGGTTCCTTCCAAGCGACAGTGGCCATGGCATCAGGAATGTCACAGCCTATGTTCTCAAACATGCTGACCAGAGTGTTGTCTGCCCTGCTGAAACACATGCGCAGCTACATCGCATTCCCCCAGGTGGAGGATTTGGCCACAGTGAAGGCTGACTTCTATGCACTGGGACATAGCCCCAACATCATTGGTGCCATAGATTGTACACATATTGCATTTGTCCCCCAACCTCCCCGGAGAAATGAACAAGTGTTCAGAAATAGAAAAAGCTTTAACTCTCTGATTGTGCAGATGGTGTGTTTGGAGGACCAGTACATCTGCCATGTCAATGCAAAGTATCCTGGCTCTGTGCCTTTATCTTGAGGAATAGCAGCATCCCATATGTGATGTCTCAACTCCAGAGGCACCGGGTGTGGCTGATAGGTGAGCCCATGGTCCCCACCCAGTTGATGTAGGCATATGGGTGTGGGTATGGCCCTAAGGGTGAGTGTGTGGCTAAGAGGTATCACTCGATATTTACAGGTGACTTTGGTTACCCCAACCTCTCATGGCTACTGACCCCAGTGAGGAATGCCAGGACAAGGGCAGAGGAATGTTACAATGAGGCACATGGGCGAACAAGGAGGATCATTGAGCGAACCTTTGGCCTCCTGAAGGCCAGATTCCGGTGCCTCCACCTGAGAGCACACTATTCACCTAAGAAGGTGTGCCAGATCATCAGGAGGATGAGCCTGGGATGGTCGTGTGGCAGCGGTGGAGCCTGTGGACAATGACGAAGAGGAGGAAGAGGATGTGGACAACAGAACTGCACTAATTCAACAGTACTTCCAGCTACACACAGGTAAGACACTGTAACTTCACCTTCCATTGCAGTTTTGTGTTTGACATTGGACATTGCAGCCTGATTTCTCTATTTCTATGGCCTCTTACTGTACCCTTTGGCATCTCTATTTTCAGATCCCTGTGCCCCACTCTGGTTCCTGGAGTGTTTACTGCTGTCCACTACAGGTCATACCTATGTAAATATTACAGTACATTTGAATTGCAATGTTTACAGTTTGTTAAACTAATACATATGTCAAAGAATTGACTGACTCCATACTTGAGGGTGTTTATTTAGGTACTAATAAGTGGAGGGAGTATTGCAATGGGCTGGGCTGCTGATAGAGGAAAGTCCAGGGTAGAGTCCAGTCTATTTGTATCACAGGTGCATTGTCCAAGGGGGCATAGGAAGGAGAGCAATGGCAGTTCAAGGTGGACAGGGTGACAGAGTAGGACACAAGGGTGACAATCAGGAGAGTCTTATTTCCTGGCGGGGTCTTGGCAATGTTCTCTGGCTTCTGCCTGGATCGCAGGGATCGTTTGCCGGGTGGTCCTCCTTCTGCAGGTGGTGGGGTGTTGGTGGCCTGTTGTTCCTTTGGCGGGGCCTCTTGTCCACTAGCATCGGCGGAGGTGGAGGGCTGTTCTTCAGTGTGGCTAGTGTCAGGGAACTGTTGGTGTGCCACTGCCTCCCTCATGGTGTTGGCCATGTCTGCCAGCACCCCTGCAATGGTGACCAGGATGGTGTGGATGTCCCTCAGGTCCTCCCTGATCCCCAGGTACTGACCCTCCTGCAGCCGCTGAGTCTCCTGCAACTTGGCGAGTATCTGGCCCATGGTCTCCTGGGAATGGTGGTATGCTCCCAGGATGTTGGTGAGTGCCTCATGGAGAGTCGGTTCCCTGGGCCTGTCCTCCCCCGTCACACAGCAGTCCTCCCAGCTTCCCTGTTGTCCTGTGCCTCTGTCTCCTGAACCGTGGGCACACTGCAACTGACCCCAGGTCCCTGATCTTCCTGTGTTTGTGGGGTTGCCTGGGTTCCCTGTGTTGGTGGACACACTGCTGATTGACGTGTCCTGGGGACAGAAGAATGGGCCCTCTGGGTGGGTGCTGTGGTGGTGTTTCCTGAAGGGGAGGCTCTGTGGTCGGTTAGGACTGGGTAACCGACTGTCCAAAGGTCCCTGATGGGCCAGGTTGCTCATCGTGATCCAGGCGTGCAGAGCTGCTGTCATCACCGTGGGCCTCTTCTGTGGGGGGGTACTGGATGTGGCTGGCACCTCCTCTCCGGTGACGTTGAGTGGGGGTCCTGTGGGGATGTAAATGCAGTGTTATTGTTTCTGCGTGTGCCATCTTGTGCATGGGTATGTTTCCTTCTATGGTTGTTATTAGCAAGGCAGCTTTCGCTTGTGTGGGTTGTGATTTGTTTGGCTAAGTGATTGTCACTAGTGTGCATGCTGTGGTGTGTGGTATTCTAGGTTAGAATGGGGTTTAGAATGTGAAGGTCTCCCAGGAGACAACGACAGTTGGTGGACTAGAGAAGGAGAAAGAGAACAGGGAGAGAAACTGTCTGTGGGCTGTGGTGTTTCTGTATTACGAATATCTTCTAAAATAAACGTACTTTACCTTAAGAAAGATCCGTGTACTGACGAATCTTTCACTGGCGACGACGTGGGATCAATTCGTTTTGAGACGTGCTCGAAGAAACACGAAGAAACACCTCAACCAGGACTACGTAATCGCTTGCGTCTTTGGCTTCATTGCTTTTGGGCACTTGGAGCGGCTCAGCGCACCTCCGGAGCTGCTGTATTTGAAGTCCCTGGGTACTTTTGTTGTTTTCTGTTGTGGGTGTGCCGCGAGCGTGTGGAGCAGACGAACAGACTCTCGTGCCATGCTCAGGTAACGAGCGCACGCGCTGTTTTTTTTCTCTCCCTTCTACTTCCTGTTTTAACGCACAAAGCGTGTCAAGCCTCGCTTTCACCCAGACATTGTGGCAGCCATCTGTTTAGAGTGGTTTCAAAGCTTACAATTGCATTTAAGTAATCATCCTGGCAGACATATTAGAACGATTTTTTTTAGGATCAGTTTCACAATTACTGTGACTGTTTCTTCTATTTTATAGAGTTTTTTACATCTAACTCTGTAAAGATTTTACAAAATGCAGAATGTTACCTGCCCACAGTTTTTTTTGTCTTCACCTGGTGAACCACTGATTCCATGGAGAAAATGGAAAAGTGTTTTTGCACACTATTCTCGAGTTTGTGGCACATCCTTAAGTGCAGAAAGAAAAATGTCTCTTCTGATGCATTGCTTAGGTCCTGAAGGACAGGAAGTTTTTGAAAATCTACCTGAACTTACAATTGACGATGCTGGTGACCTCAATGATTTCGAAATTTGCATAAAAAAGCTTGACTTACACTACCTACCCAACATTTCAACAGTCTTAGAGAGATATCATTTTGGGAAAAGACTGCAAAGATCTGGAGAATCTGTTGAAGAGTACATTACAGTACTCAGAAAACTAGCTTCCACATGTGGTTTTGGCAGTAGTAAGGATGAGCGTCTGAGAGATCAATTCATGTTGGGCTGTAACATCGACAAAGCAAAAGAATCCTTTTGGACTAAAGACAATCCGTCACTTCATGAAGTTGTATCTATTGCAAAAACACATGAACATAGTTTAGCTTGCCTTGATGAAATCAAGAAGACAAATTCTCAAACAAGGGATGATGAAGTCCATTATGTCAGTCAAGGATGTAGTCTACGAGATAAAATGGGCTCTCAAAAAGGAGTAAAAGATAATTTTAGTGACCCAAGAGTTAAGAAAAATGTACAGGGAAAATGTTATAGGTGTGGGGAGTTTGGTCACTATGCCAATTTCAAAGGTTGTTTAGGTTGGAAGGTTGTCTGTAAAATTTGTGGCAAAAAGGGTCATTTTGCTTCATGTTGTAAGAATATTAATTTAAAAAAGAAAAATGTTCAAGAAATAACTTTGGAAGATGAAGATTCTCCAAAAGAGTTTGTTTTACAAATAAAAAATGGAATTAGTGGGCCAATAGAAGTTGTGTATATTGAGGGAGTTTCTATACCTATGATGTTTGATTCTGGAGCTAAGATCACTCTAATTCCTTTGAGTATTTTTGAAAAACATTTGAGAACTGGTGTTAAGTTGTTCAGACCAGATATTTCTCCAAAAGGATATGGGGGTGAACCCATTAAGCTGTTGGGTTATTTCATAGGTTCCATTCAGTACATGGATAGATTCACAGCTGGTAAAATTTACATCTCAGTAAGAGGAGATTCTCTTATTAGTTGGTCTCATCAGAGAGATTTAAGGGTTTATCTTGATCCAAATGAGTCTCCTTCAGTTAGGTTGAAAGATTTAAACTGCATTAATACTGTGGATAAAGGTAGACCGTTTTATGAACAAGAATTCTCTGGTCTTTTTCATCCTGAACTACGCTGTTTGAAGGGATATGTTCATGAGATCAAGTTGAGGAAGGGTGTAATTCCAGTTGTTAGCAAAGTGAGAGGTGTTCCCTTGATGGTGAGAGAGAAGATGAAAAAAGAATTAGAAAAACTGGAACAAGAGGGAATAATTGAAAAAATGGAAGCCACTGAGTGGTTGGCTCCAGTGGTGATGGCAGTAAAGGCTAATGGTGAGCCAAGACTATGTATTGACTTGAGGGAGCTGAATAAATGTGTGATAACAGATCACTATCCCTTACCTAATATTAACGAAATGTTAGCTCTTCTTAGTAGGGCTAAATGTTTTTCATCCATTGACTTGACCTCCGCGTACCATCAGATTAAACTTCATCAGGATTCTCAAGACTTGACTGCTTTCATAACGCCTTTTGGTACTTACAAGTTTCTTCGGATGCCTTTTGGTTTAGTTTCTGCGGCTGCAGTTTTTCAACGAGCTATGGAGAAAGTTCTTGAAGGAATCCAAGGAGTCAAAATATATCAAGATGACATATTAGTGTATGGTGAGAACATTTCTGAACACAACATGCGAGTTCGCCAAGTTCTTCTGCGATTAAGGGAAAGTGGCCTAACGTTGAAAGCAGAGAAATGCAAGTTTAATCTGGAAGAAATTGATTATTTAGGTCACAAGATCTCTACTCTTGGTATTGAACCAAGAAAGGGCTTAGTGGATACAATTGAGAATCTTGCAAGTCCTACGTCAAAAGAGGAAGTAATGAAGTTCTTAGGGATGGCCAAATTCTACAGTAAATTTGTAGACAACTTTGCGGAAAAGACCAAAACCATTAGGGAATTAGTAAGGAAGGGTGTTACGTTTCAGTGGGATAAAACATGTGAAGATGAATTTAAGAATGTGAAACATCTCTTGAGGTGTGCTCCGTGCTTGCAAAGCTTTGATCCAAGTCATCAAACCATCATCATGGCTGATGCTAGTGCAAAAGGTCTTGGTGCTGTGTTACTTCAAACCCATAATGGTGTAGAAAAAAACATATTGTTCATCTCAAGGTGTTTAAGGGGAGCAGAATCAAATTATTCGGTAATTGAGAGGGAAGCGCTGGCTGTATTTTGGGCTGTGAACAAACTAAGGAAGTTTGTTTGGGGTAACAAATTTCTTGTGAAAACTGACCACAAACCACTGAAGGAAATTTCTGAGAAAAAAGGGCTAGATATCATTTCGGGTAGGATCAGGAAATGGGTAGTGGCTCTTCAGGAATTTTCTTTTGAGGTACAATATATACCAGGTGCGCAGAATCTTGTTGCTGATTGTTTTTCTAGACTTGTGAATGAAGTCTCAGAATCTGAGGATCAATATGTTGAGAATCTTGATGAATTTGATGTTTGTCTGATTAGGGAAGGAATAATTAGAGAGAGTAAATGGAGGAGTAATTTATGTAATGATGCAGTGGTACAAAAGGTTCTTAAAAAAATCAAATATGGTTGGGATGGCACTGAAAAACAAGATCAGCATTTATGTGGTTTTTGGAGGGTCAAAGACGAGTTGTCCTCTCAAAAAGGTTTATTACTGAGAGGTACTAAACTTATTCCTCCAGAGAAATTAAGGGATGAGCTAATATCCTTAGCACATGAGAGTCATCCAGGGATCTCGAAGACAAAGGAAAGATTGAGACTTGCATATTGGTGGCCGGGTATGGATGTTCAAATTGAGCGGTGTGTTAGGAAGTGTGTGGAATGTTCCAAGGATGACAAAACCTTGATGTGTAGAGTTCAACCCATGGTGGTGAGGGAGCTACCCAGTAAACCGTGGCAGGAGGTTTCTTTAGACATCCTGGGACCTATTAGATATTCCAGCGTTGACAAGTATGTTTTGGTGTTGATAGACATGTATTCTAGATGGCCTGAGATTGGGATCACCTCTTCAGTAGAAACTCAGGTTGTCATAGACTTTCTTAATCAGATCTTTGATAGGGAGGGGATTCCTTCTTCCATTCTCACTGACAATGGTGTGCAACTTGTTTCTCAAAACATGGAGAGATTCCTTAGTAACAAGGGAATTATACATAAGAAGGCTTCTCTCTATCATCCTGAGACTAATGGCATGGTGGAGAGATTTAACAGGGTGTTAAAGGAAACCATTCAATTGGCCCTGGCTAATAACAAATGTTGGAGAGAGGAGATTTTAAACAAAATCAAGAATTACAGACTAACTCCACATACAAGTACAGGTCTTACACCTTTTGAATTGTTTAGACACAGAAAACCTAATACGCAGATGTGTCCATCTTGGGTTAACGACAAGGTGGGGTTAGAGCAAAACCTGGGGTGTAGCTTAGAACATAAAATAGACAGGGAAATTAGGAAACCTCTTGAAAGAAAGGCGGACTTTGAAAGACGGAAGGCGGTAAAGAAAATTGTGATTTCAGTGGGTGATGTTGTTAAAGTGAGAAGTCCGCGATTTGGTTTATCTAACACTCATTCTAAATTCTCTTCTCCTCTCAAAGTGATAAAAGTCATGAAGAATGCTGTAAAGACAGAGGATCATAGGATTTGGAACATTGGGAGAATTGTAAAAATCTCTGGGGATGGTGATGGAAAATCTGGGAAAGTGAATGAAGAGAAATGTGAGCAAGGGGATAGCCATACTGCACTAAGAAGAAGCTCAAGGGTCTCTAGACATCCTAAAGCTCTAGATGATTTTGTTTTCTCAATGTAAAGAATATGTGCAACAGAGTTATTTCATTACTCTAGGGAGAGTTGCATTTATTCTTTTCTTACTTTATATGTGTTCTAATGAATGCACTGTATTTAGTATTATTTAATGTTTCTATTTTCAATTTAAATTTCTATAATTGTACTGTATGTTGCGGGTTTTTGTAGCATTGTGTTAAGAATACATATTTGATTTTTTAAAAATTTTGTTAATGAGGGGAAGATGTGTGGTATTCTAGGTTAGAATGGGGTTTAGAATGTGAAGGTCTCCCAGGAGACAACGACAGTTGGTGGACTAGAGAAGGAGAAAGAGAACAGGGAGAGAAACTGTCTGTGGGCTGTGGTGTTTCTGTATTACGAATATCTTCTAAAATAAACGTACTTTACCTTAAGAAAGATCCGTGTACTGACGAATCTGATTTGTTTGGCTAAGTGATTGTCACTAGTGTGCATGCTGTGGTGATGGGTGTCCATGCAGGTCTGTGATGGGGGTCCATGCATTGGTGTTGCATGCAGGGCTTGGTATTAAGATGGTTGGGTTGTGATGGTGGGGTATATGTGAGGTGGTGGGGTGATGGGGGTGAGGGTAGGCGTTGTTGTTTGTGATGGCATATAGGTAGGGTGGGCGATAAAGTAGTAAAGATTTGACTTACCAGAGTCCAGTCCTCCTGCTACTCCTGCCAGGCCCTCATGATGCATGATCTCCAAGACTTGCTCCACCCATGTTGTTAGTTGTGGGGGAAGAGGTGGGCGTCCACCGCCAGTCCTCTGTACAGCTATCTGGTGTCTTGCAACCATGGAACGTACCTTCCCCCGTAGGTCGTTTCACCTCTTCCTGATGACATCCCTTGTTCTTGGGTGCTGTCCCACGGCATTGACCAGCTAGTAAAAGCCCAGAGCACCTCATTGAGCTTTCAACAGTCCAATGTTCCAATATAGCCTTATAACCCGCCGTAGCGGGCTCTAACGGCTATTAAAGAACCGATCCAGCGTTAAATGCCCGAGCCGAAGGTGAGGGCCTTTAACAAGGGAGAGGGCCTTTAATAGCCGGTAGAGCCCGCTACGGCGGGTTCTAAGGCTATTAGAACATTCTGCCATTAGAGGGCTGACTGTTCTCCTAAATAAATCAAAGGCTTCATGGAACCAGAGGGGATTAAAATCCCCTCAGGCTTCGTGAGGCTTTGTTCACAGCTGCTGCTGTGAACAAAGAAGATTGGAATGTTGGCTCTGCGGGCTTTTACCGGCCAGTAAAAGCCTGGAGCACTCCATTGTTTTCAATGGAGCTGCCAACATTGCAATGTTCTAATAAATTTTCCAACCTTTCCCTCTCCTTTACTACAGAGTCATCTCCGCCCCAGTGGCAGAGACCACAGCTTACATGTGAAAAGTTGCAAATATTTGCTATAAACTCATCACTTAGGCTCCACCCACTGAACTCAAAGGGTGTGGGCATGAACATCTATACTTTTGAGCAAATTTACACGTGTTAATGGTGAATAGCGTAAAGTACTAAAGTAAATAAAAAATGTAAGAGTGAACTTATATGTGTATATTTGCTCATGTTTAAGTTTACCTTTGGGAACAGCCACTAGTGACTCCAGTTAGGTGATATTTGAAAGTAATGCACTAAATCGAAAACAAAACTTTCTGGCCCAAATTACACTCAGTTTTGATGAGGGTTTTACTCTGTATTTAGGAATTACTGTAAAAAGGACACAACAGATGCCAATGTTTTTTGCTGATAGTCACACACATTTCACTGGGTTTTGCCTAGTATCAAGTAAAGCCAACAAATCTACTTCTATTTGCAATGTACTCATAATCTGCACAAAATGTTATAAACAAGCGCAAAAAACGAGCTCACAAGTTTACAACTCTAAATGACGGCATTCGCCTCCGCCTATATCTGCCACTGTACTTCCAGGAAGAGGCCATGGATGACGAGTGTGATGATTTTGTGGTGCAGCCACATTAGTTTTTATTAGGAAGCAGATTAGCTTAGCCCTTTGGCCTGCAGGCCTGTGCCCCCATCACCTAGTGACTTTTAACTTACTTAGCTTGCTCTGTCTTAGACCATTTATTTGATTATTTCTTTTAAGATGGCTGCTATTGTTTACAGTAAGAGAAATGTTTTGATTTGCGTTATCAGTGCCACTTTGTGAAGGTGTCACTACCAGCTTCATAATCAAGTGATGTGCACAGGTATTCACATCATGGCCCTTTTCCACTTACGTGTGACAGGAACATAATGTACATTTGGTGGGAACTGTTTACATAATTGCCGCCACAAGCCTGCCCCCTTATCTATTGTTTGGGAACACACCTGCATCAGGGGTCCTACATGATCTGTCTAAATACATCTCACACAGACAAGGTTATCAGAGGGATTCCTACCTGATGCCATCTATGATGCACGTTACCTTGCAGCAGAAATCAGCTTTGTCTCACCACGGAGTCTGACCTAGACCCCATTCCAAGGTAACAAGGGTTGGGGGCGCTTCTCATAGACATGGTACTGGCTGAGCCTTGTTGCTAACGTGAGAAAAGGGTAACTTCTGTTAAGCCATGACCCCCTGAGATGTCACACTCTAGAGTCCATGCGTAAGGCTGCCAGAAATCACCTTTTACTGTCTGGATTTTTGGTGAGGTACTGCTTGTGAGCCAGGAGGGTTGGGCTAACAGTTGTCCCTTGTTGTAGGAGTGACAAACAAAACTGCTGTCATCCCTAAATCAGCAGTCTCGCCTAGGAGCGAGAGTCCAGATACGCCACCAACGATAGTGTTTTGGCACTAATTTACAGATATCCTGAGTATCTCTGTCTCACACAGAGCAGATACCCTAAGTACCATTATACATACGTCCGTGGTCTTTGGGATAATTCTCCTCAGCTGAACAGGGAGCACCTAACTAGGCTGTAGGTTGTTCAAACTTGAACTCATAAAAGGACTTTCTCCCCATTTGGTCCTCCATCTCTGCACCCATTATTCAACATGGCCAATGCCATAGACATTTCAGAAAATGTCAGACATGCATTAACACAACATCTAGCAGCCCATGGCTTAGCAGACAAGAGCGGGATGTCACATTTATAGTGCAAACTCATGAAGCTTACCAAACAGAAACGTTCTATTCCTGGGTCACCTTTCCAGAAGAGGACAGTACAACATATACATTTCA
Organism: Pleurodeles waltl; assembly: GCF_031143425.1. Classification (NCBI taxonomy): domain Eukaryota; kingdom Metazoa; phylum Chordata; class Amphibia; order Caudata; family Salamandridae; genus Pleurodeles; species Pleurodeles waltl. The sequence goes on along the minus strand of NC_090444.1, from coordinate 439,712,235 downwards.
CTGATGCCAAATTTCAAGCCTACCACAGTGGTACCAAGTATAGCAGTATCTAGAGTTACCCCTTTCCTATCAAGAACATCAAAATTAGTTCAGTGGAGCCCTACCACATGTAATACAGCCAGTGAGATTAGGTCCCTTAAGTAATGACAGACCAACGTGGCACATGTTTGCCACATACACACCACATCCTGGTGTACAGGCACTGCAAGTAGCTGACATATGCGTACTTTAAAGTGAGCTAGGACAACTATACAGACGATTAGTACAATTCGCTATGAGGACCTTGAACACCGCCGCAGCATGGGCTGCACCAGCTGGTAATCAATACAAACAATACATTCTATCATGGGTAAAGCACCCACAGAATGTGAGAAGATTCAGTTTTGGATAGCACAAAAAACTAACCACCTGGAAGCAGTGTTTCCCCATACAGGAGCCCAAGATAAACATTCTCACAATGTGCTTGACATTCGGAATGGTTCCCTCAGTGGATGACTGCACCATATGGTGTACAGTCTTCACTGCAATTTACACTACCACTCATGGTACCCCAACAATTGCCAATTTACCGGAAGTGTTAAAACAAATTTAAAATGAGCACAGGGCTGCTTCAGCCCTAGATTTGGGGATTAAACTGATGCATAACTTCGGCACAGTCTCCTCAATAATACATAGTAACATTAAAGGGGACGCGGTAGTGTTGGCCATACGTCAGTGGCTCTGGGAGATGCCATAGCTGGAACAGGAACGTCAACTACCGAATATTTTTTCTGACACCTGTACTAGTATAGGACGGGATAGTTTGGGAGTCAAGCCAAAAAAGTCTGAAATTCAGAGTACCACCTCTAAGGAAGGTACTAAACAAGCACAAGAGGGTTCTAAAAAATGCTGGGATAGACAAAAACAAAATAAAGACAGACAAAATCAGAGAGCAGACTCTCCACATCCGGAGAACTCTGAAAGGATATATATAATTTCAGCAATAGAGACACTTTAAAAGCGCCTGACAGGCATACTGATTCACGGCACTCTCATTCCTTTCAGGACACACCAGATAGACGTAATGAGAGAGTGGGCCAGTCAGAGCAATGTTCTGACTACATGAAACAGAAGAAAGACTTACAGCAGACTTTAGACAAGAAAGAAGACATGTCCCCACAGCAAAAGCCACAATTTAAAAAGAAAAAAGTGGCAGCAATTTCAATTAAACATGGCAGCAAACTTGAGGACACTGCTGAAGAACAAGACGTGGGCAGTGACCCTGCTGGACAGCGCTGAGGAAGTCACAATATGTCGCTGAAAGATCATCTGAATGCGACAGCAACTTACAACTTTCTTGCAGTCAAAACTGCGGACGAGTGCATTCTCCCACCCGACAGGGTTTATGATTTAAATGTCCAGATTGAGGGAGACATACAGTACACTATTAGTGTAATTTTCTGGGATGAATTTAATTGTGATTGTCATATTGCCTTCTTTCTCAGATCTTGTTCCGAAAGCGGTAAAACAAGCTTATGCTGTTGACTGGGCTTTGGCACAGGCATCGTGCTATACCACAACCATGTGTGGTGGGATAAGGATTCCCCCTACCATATAATACCTATTCGGTCTACACCCCTGCCTCAGCCCCAATATCCTGTTAAACATGAGGCTAAAGCTCCAGTGAGAGAGATCCTCATTCAGCTAGAGTACCAGGCAGTAATAGAGCCCTGTGCCTCTGCAATTAATAACCCATTATTCCTTGCAAAACAAGACCATTCATATTAGATAGTCTTAGATTACAGTCACTTAAACAATTATACACACACATATGTAATACAAAACGCACTGCACTAATTAACAACATAGTGCGTAAAAAATACAAAACAACCTTGGATATATCCAACACTTTTTTCTGCCAAAACTTAGCACAATAAATTCCGGACCTTAGTGCATTCTCATTTGGCTCACAAAAACACTTCTCGTTTGCCCAAGGGCTGAAAGCACATCCCAGGATTGTTTTCTGCCTGTGTAACATCAATATTGCATGATATTGATCCCAAGGCGTTTTCCTGTGTGGATGACATATATCTCAGAGATGACAACCTCAACATTCATCTTACCAGGGTCGATCGAATCGTTCTAGGGTTCGCAGCCCTTGGCTACAAATTCAATTTTAGGAAAACTAAAATAACCTTTCTCAATGTATTGTTCCTAGGATACGAGCTATCAAATGAGGGCAAGAGCCTTGCCCCACACTTTTTAGAAAAATATGCTCAATTGCAACCACCAAACACTGTTAAGAAACTGGAGTCCTTACTTGGTTTCTTTAACTTTGGCAGAACCTACATTCCAGACTATGCATAATGCATCAGCCACTCTATGATTTAATTTGCCTAGATTTTTTAAGCAGACACTGAACAGTTGAACACACATGCATCCGCAGAGGATTGCAGCGAGACTTGCTAGTAGCAAAACACTTACACACATGTGACAACAAAACAAATTTGGTCATCAGAATAATTGCTGGTGCCATTGGGTTCACCTATGTTCACCTATGTCACCTTTAATGAGGGCTACACGGTGCCCATAGCATATAAATCACTTTTATACTCAAATGTAGAACAGCGTTTTGTACCCACAGAAACAATTCTGACTGCTGTACGGGTGGCTGTCATCAAGGAGAGCCCACTTCCCCAAGGAAAACGCATTATTGTCATTACCCCGGTGCCAGCCTTAGTGGCTTTCACCAAAGCAAGCATTCCTAAGGCTAAAGCATTACATTTATGTTGGATTCAATGGGCAACCTCCCTGACTACCACTGATGTTGATTACATCTTTGACCCAAAACTTCAAACACAAGAATTTCTCCAATACCAACAGAAGTACCCTTCACCTCTTAACATCTTGCCTCTTGAAAGATATCATACTGTCATTTACACTGATGGTTCAGCACAACCAGGTAGGTACAAAACATCAGTACTCAACTGCTTGCGCAGCCATGAGGAGCAGAGTGATGAAGGATGGTGTATTCCACCCTCAGAACACCTACATGCAGACCCTGTGGGACTGCACAGCACAATTGGCTGAACTTAAAGCTCTCATCTTGGCATAGAACATACAGATCCAGAACAGCTTACCTTGATTGTGTGTGATTCGTACTACTGTGTCCATTCCTACAATTATTAGCTCAATCACTGGCGGTTGAACATGTTCAGAGAGTCAAAGGGATACACCATAAAAAACAGAACTCTGTGAGGGAGTGTGGCTGATCTTGAGGATAAGCTACCTCAGGCACATGTAGTCCATACATTGGGCCTTCAACGTGTAGGAGTACACATTATTGGAAACACCTTGGCTGATGAAGCAGTCAAATCCCCAGTTGCTACCGCTTCTGTTGCTGCAGTGACTTGTTCCCACACAAGATTGGATAATGAAATTCTGGCTGCGGTGAAAGCTTCGGCTGAAGGCAAGCCTTTTCCTAAAGCATACCCTACAAAATATTCCTATCATATCAGTGCACAGAATGTTGCCTTTGGGACAATTCCTAGGGCTGGAGATCGAGTGATCCCCAATCAGGACCTGAGAATAGATCTCATCAAAGCAGCGCATGACAGTGTTGCAACTGCTCATGCTGGTGTCACAGCCACAATATTATTCTTACAGAAACGCTTCTTGTAGCCAGGTCTATACAAACAGACCAAGCAATATGTCCTGCGCAGCAACATTTGCCAGCAACTAAAGGGCTCAAATATGAAACACTCACCACAGACATCCCTCTTAGTGTCCAATAGGCCACTACGATGTGTCTACCTGGACCATTGTGGTCCCCTACAACCTGATGGTGCATAAAAATACATCTTATTCACTGTAGATTCTTGTTCTAGATTCCTGTGGCTATGGCCACAATAGTCAACTGACACTCTAACTGTGATAAAAGACTTGCTGTTCTTTATCGGCACCTATGTGGTTGAAGCATTCCACTCGGACCAGGGTCTTGCTTTTGTCTCTAAGGCATTCAGGGACACCATGAGGGTGATGGGTGTTGAACTCCATTACTCTTCTCCGTATCATCCAAGGTGTAATTCTGTTGTGCAGAGGAGCAATCGTGACCAAAAGCAGTCCTTAACAGCTAGAGAATTAGGTTCAGGCTGCAGTTGGCTTCTCACCTATATGGGGTCCAGAGAGCACTGAATTATCAGCCAAGACGGTCCTTGGGAGGACGCAATCCTTATGAGGTTCTCTTCAGGATACATATGTATGTCCCAAATCTAGATGGCCCTGGTATGGTGGCAGCAGACACACCTTTGGACATAAATGAATATCTCATTGTCCTACAGGAGCTTCAGCAATTTAGTGATGATAATTCATCTGCCAGTGCAGCCACCTTAGGAATAAGGGATTTGCCAACAACATCGACAGGCTGGATTCCTAAAGCTGGGGATCTAGTTTGTGAGAAGATTGCTGTGAAGATGGAATTCGGCCCATCCTACAGAGCACCGGTTTCAGTCCTGGGAGTACAAGGCACCAGAACTGTAATCCTACCACTGCTGATAGATTGTAAGAAAACAGATTTATCTCCATCGACAAAATCAAATTGCATCATGTGGCTGATTCTGCACAGTAGAACCAGAGGTCCCTAGGGGAGTCCCCGGTTCCCTCTCACTACTCAACAGAACATACCTCTTCAAAGAAGAAACAACAGCTCTTCTCAATATGCCAGCATGTACAACAATGCTACAAATGCCTCCTCGAGCATAGGGAGGGTGGAAAATGAGCATCTGTTAATTTCTGTTACCACTTCACCAACAAGAACTGTCCAAGATGTGGCTAACTTCTACTCCAATTCAACACAAACTGATGACATGGTTTACTATGAACCTCCACACAAAGAGGATCCATCCACCAGTAATGCGCCAGCTCTTGTGTTTGCAGAGACTGCTTCTGGTTATTTCATTGATCTAGATTACTTTTCTTCACCTTTATCTGCACCTGCAACTGAAACTGGTTCAAAGACACGTAAGCTGTACAAATGGCTTAAAAATAGCTATTTGGTTTATCTGTGGATATTTCTGACATTGCTTGTCTTTCCGTTATGAATTGGTTTTGTGACTTTTTTCTTTCTCTTGATAAATGGTCACTATCTTCCTGAACTCTCCTCCGTCGATCCAGTGGATGAAGGTTTAACACCCTATCTTACTTCACATAAGGTTTGAAGAGACTTGTCCCTTCTGAACATTTCAGTAGTACCAATTCCAGATGGGATGGTTTGGTGTTAGAAATGGGGTTTTTGGTTGGCAGTCATGTTACCCCCTGTCCATGCAAGTACCCACACTCTAGTTAGGGCAAAGGACCCCCTGCTCACCCCATTGGTAGCTTGGCACGAGCAGAAAGGCTTAACCCAGGGGCAATATATAAAATATTTGTACCAACACACACAAATACAGTGAGACACTACAAAATGGACACCACACAGGTTTAGAGGTTTAAAAAAATGGTAAATATTTATCTAAATAAAGCAAGACCAAATGTGATAAAAATCCAACATACACAAGCAAAGTTATGAATTTGTAAAATATTAAACTTCAATATAACAATTAGAAACACAAGTGCTTCGAATTTGTGATATCACGGCATCATGACGGAGTCATTCCCAACAATCCAACACTAATCGCGCTAGTCACGGAGTCACACGGACCCCCTGATACAGTACCTTGTGAAAATGATCGCCCCGTCACTAGATCCGAGGCGGTGTCACTTCCGGTGCTGCAGAGCGAAGCAGCGGAGGTGTCACAAAGAGGTGTCAGGTCCTTGCTGCAGAGCAGTGGAGGTGAGGCAGCGTCGATGCAAAACATTGGATCCACGCACTTCCAGCAGAGTCTGTATCCGGCGGTCACGATGTGGTGCGGCAACTTCCACGGAGTCACGGACTTTAGTGAGGCTGCAGCGGGGCGTCTGGCCTGCGGGGCTGTTGCACTTCAGCGAGACCACGGCCTTAGTTGCATGTGGCATCACAGGATCCGGCAGTGGCGTCAGTCGGAATCGTCTGAAGTCTGTTTCCTGGGATCTTATTGGTTTTCCACCAGCTTCTCCTTTCAAGTGCCCAAGGACTGGATTAGGCACCACTTGGCAGGAATCTCAACAGAGAGTCCAGGTGCCGGCAGAGGAAGTCTTTGATGGCCCTGAGACTTAAGAACAGGAGGCAAGTTCAGTCCAAGCCCTTGGAGATTCTACTCAAGTAGAAATATACCACAAAGTGCAGTCTTTGTCCTTTTTCTCAGGCAGAAGCAGCAACTGCAGGATAGCTCAAAAAGCACAGCCACAGGCAGGGGCAGCACTTCTCCTTCAGCTCTTCTCCTGGCAGAATCCTTGAAGAAATCTAAAGTCTGGGTTGTCAGGTCCAATACTTATACCCCTTTCTGCCTTTGAAGTTGCCCAACTTCAAAGAAAAAGTCTCTGTTGTTTACAGGATCCTGCCTTGCCCAGACCTGGACCCAGACAGACACCAGGTGGTTGGAGATTGCATTGTGTGAGGGCAGGCACAGCCCATTCAGTTGTAAGTGACCACTCCTCCCTCCACTCTAGCCCAGAAGGCCCACCAGGATATGCAGGCTACACTCCAGCTCCCTTTGTGTCACTGTCTAGTGGAGATTCGCAAACAGCCCAACTGTCAGCCTGACCCAGACAGGGAATCCACAAGCAAGCAGAGGCACAGAATGGTGTAAGGAAGAAAATGCCTACTTTCTAAAAATGGCATTTTTCAAACAGACAATTTAAAAACCAACTTTACTAAAAGATGTATTTTTAAATTGTGAGATCAGATACCTCAAACTTCACATCTCTATAGGTGCTCAAAGGGAAACTGCACTTAAAAGTTATTAAAAGGCAGCCCCCATGTTAACCTATGAGAGAGATAGGCCTTTCAACAGTTAAAACCAAATTTGCCAGTTTTTCACTGTTAGGACATGTAAAACACATCAGTACATGTTCCAACTTTAACATACATTGCACCCAGCCCATGGGCCTACCTTAGAGGTGCCTTACTTGTATAAAAAGGGAAGGTTTGGTCCTGGCAAGTGGGTACACTTGCCAGGTCGAATTGGCAGTTTACAACTGAACACACAGACACTGCAGTGGCAGGTCTGAGCCATGTTTACAGGGCTACTAATGTGGGTGGCACAACCAGTGTTGCAGGCCCAATAGTAGCATTTGATTTACAGGCCCTGGGCACCTCTAGTGCACTTTACTATGGACTTACTAGTAAATCACATATGCCAATCATGGATAAACCAATCGCCAATACAATTTATACAGAGAGCATATGCACTTTAGCAGTGGTAAAGTGCCCAGAGTCCTAAAGCCAATAAAATCTGGTCTGAAAAATTAGGAGGAATGTGGCAAACAATGTGAGGATGACCCTGCAAAAAGGGTCAGGTCCAACGTTTGGGATAAAGTTACATTTGACATTTACAGGCCTACTGAGGTTATTCAAATTCCATATGTCTTCAAAATGTCAATGATTGATATAATTACACCTGGTGTTGTTTCTGATGAGTGAGATATTAACACAGTTGATTCAATGCCTGCTGAGCTGCAGGATTACACTGTATTTGAAAGTGATGATGTGTACTTGAACACAGCAAATTATGGGGAAATGTTCTGTTATAATTATTGGGGACATTACTATCTGCACCGAATGACTAGACATAGATTAGTATTTAATTGTACACAGTAGAAACATTGTTCAACTCCACCTGTCGGGAGCCCCAAAAGATATGTAGACACTTTTGAATACTTTTCTGTCCATGAAACTACAAATGCAGAGACATATTACTTCAAATTACCACCATCCAAAATGTGGAAAATGTTGCTAACTGACACCAAATTAATCTATTCAGATTCCTTTGTTCCTGGCTTGCTGTAGAAGGTTATGAATACTGGAAGAACACTATTGATGTGAAAAGCTCAATGAAAAGGAAATGAATGTGCCCAGTATGCCCACATCAGCCAAATTCACCAATTGGCAATAATTTCTAAATGTCACTGAGGAAAAACGAAATGCTAGTGTTCAGGATGGTACCTATAATTTCACACTTTCAAGTCCTGGCAGGTGGTTATTGTGGCCAACAGACACAAATGGCTGTTAAGCACGGTTTGTTAATTCCTCAGGGGGTTTCAAGATTAGTTGGCTGGACCCTCGCTATGTCTTGGGTCAGCACTCAGTTATAGTTCCCACATACAGTATGGGTAAACTGTGCCAACAATATTTACGCACTAACACCCTAGCAGCAGTTAAGGAGCATCTTAGTCTCCTATCAGAGGAAGTAGACTTGCAAGATTTCTTGCTAGGTCCAAGAAAGCCACGCTCTAAATGATTGCTGTATGCCATATACAATGAAATTTGGAAACTTTCCCAAATGGAAGCAGCTGCACATTTAAGGCAGATAGATAAAGAAAATATGGAAAAGGCTTTAGGAGTTGTGTCGATAATGGCATGAAATCTCTGTCCGACAGAATATACACACTTAATAACATTGTGTCATCTGCAATTGATATTAGTCAAAAAAGAAATGTCCCTCTTACAACATGGTCAAAGTCAGCTGCGTTCCATCATGCAGTAGGGTTGGACTTTGCAGATTCTGAAAAATGGCGAAGTTATATGGAAATACATTAACAGTAGTGACTTGTTTGCTGCTTTTAATTTGTTCAGTGAACAACAGATAAAGGCTAACAAGGAAGCAAGTTACACCATGCTCAACACAGAAAAGTTAAAAAAAGCTGCCTTTCACAGTAGCAGAAAGTCCTTCAACATCATGGCTCATACAAGGCGTCATAAATCTGCCAATTTCCACCTTCGTTTCACAAAATGTTTGAAACAGTTTGCTGTTGGCAGATAAGAGTAGCTAGGAGATAGCTATATTAAAGAAGAATGGGAGTTGCCTTTTGAGGTCAAATGTCTGAATGGTGAAACAGATGTCTTTCTGAGTGGAAGCAAACATGAGACTACTGTTAGTCATTCCGTGATCTGCAGGCAGGTGTCACTTCACTGCTTTTGCAATGAGAGGGTTACAAACTTGGCATGCTTTCTGAAGGGTACTCCAGTACCTTTGATTCATCCAGCATTTCATATACTTTTGAATGGAAGTTATGTGGTCCTGAAGGATGACAGCTGTTGCAGGATGAGGCCAGGAATTGCCTACGGAATTTCAGTCTCTCAAATTGCAACCTGTTGTGGACATGTTCTATTCCCCCCACACATGAGATAAGAGTAGCAGAAATGTGGTCTCAGAGAAGTATGCTCTCCAGATAGCAAAAACATCAGCTGAGATACAATCCCTATTAAATACCAACTTCCCCAAGCACTTTGGAGAACTGATTTCCAGAATATGCAAAGCTTCATGCACTGTGGGGATTGTACACTTCTTTGAGGCTGTTGGGTCTGGATTCATTTCCATCTTCCAGACTGTCTTCGGAGTCATTCCATCAGCTATCCATTCACTCTTTTCAAGTGTGTTTGGCAGCTTTCCTGAGACTTTGGCACTGATTGGCAGGATACTGCTGCTGCTATTCTTAATACGCTGTGGTTGTGCCTTCTCAGCTAAGTGGAGTGATGGAGCTACTACCACCAGCCCAGCTGTGCCTTGATTGCATGGTACAGTTCTTTGGTGCTCCGTTGCTGGAGGAATTGGAACATGATTGGTCATTGTCATTCCAACCAGTCCTATGGTATGTGAAACCTGTGTTTTGTTGCACCTGGTGCATCTTCGAGTGTCTACTATCAGTGTGTCTTGCTGTTCCGCCAGTGCCTCCTGTGGTCAAAGAACTGCTAATGTTCCTGATGAGGGTTCATTCACGATTGTGCCACATGAGACTGAAACTGATTCGCGAGGTCACCTATGAGCCACCTCTTGTGAACTATTTGGCACCAACAGTCACTGTGGATGATGCTGCCTATGCACGGGATCCTGTGATTGAGGCTTTTGCGCACTTCTGTTCCGTGGACCCGTCTGCCAATCCAGTCATCAAGCTGATAGCTGAATGTGTGGAATCATTCCTGGATTTGCTCCCAATTGATGACTTCAGAGACATTCTTCAAGATCACCACTATTGTTAAACGATTTGACCATTGGACTTATTCTAAAGTTGAAGGTTCATGCCAAATTGCCTTATTAATTTGATTTGCATTTTGCCTGCTGTGCTTGTCATGGTTGACATTTCATCTCTTCGTATGTTTCTAGCCTAGTTTTTAATAAGGTTTTAGTATGATTTTAGCCCAGAGCATTTTAGCTTCGACTCATGCACCCTCTTTAGTTATTGGCATACTTGTTACAAAAGTGCTGTCATCCCTAAACCAGCAGTCTCGCCTATGAGCGAGAGTCCAACTACGACAATTTCATGATAGAGCAAAACAACATATCTTGAAATGTGTTGTGGTCTTTCAAAGATGTTTACAAAGAGCTATAATAGCCCTTTCTTTATAATAAATGTGCAAAATGAACCCTTCTGTAGGGCCCCCAGTTCTAACAGTTCTGCTGGGGGACAGGGTCTGCTTGCTATGCCCCTACATCAGGCTTTTCCAACCAGTAGCTCATAAGCTACTGGTAGCTCTCCAGCTACCTGTGAGTAGTTCTCCTGTATGCAGCCAAGCATACTAAATTATAATCTTTTGTTTGGTTGAATTAGTATGTATGTACATCAAAAAAGAAAAGTGCATTTTCAAGGAGAAAATTTATATATTTTAAGAACTCATAATTTCCAAAATGTATTTAAATCTAATATTTGACTGAAAATACAACATTGGAGACTAAGGGGGTAATTTACAAGCCCCTTGTGCCGCTGGTGTGTCACTTTTTCCCCACATGAAAAGTAAAGCATCAGCAGTGCAAGGGACTTTTAAATAAGCACTTAAGTATTAATAATTGTGTCACTGGCATTGCAGCTATGGCAGTTCTGTATTACTCATGGAGAGGCATCTTACAAATCTTTTTGTGCATTACTGCTGGCATCCCTGCACTGATTTGATCACTGCTGCTAATCTTGTATATTGAAAAGGTTGGAGAGCCCTGCCCTACACAGACCCCCTGATTTCAGTTTTTTGACTGGGGATTTTAGATACTCTGCAGACACGGGCATCAAGGACACGGTAGCTGTAACACAATACTTAGTCCCGTATTTATACTTTTTTAGCGCCGCAATTGCGTAATTTTTTTATGCAAAATCGGCGCAAATTTACAAAATACAGTTGTATTTTGTAACTTTGCGCCGATTTTGCGGCAAAAAAGACGCAAATACGGCGCTAAAAAAGTATAAATACGGGCCTTAGTGCTCTTCACCTCATTCGCATCATGGATGCTTTCAATGAGTGTGAAAGGTTGCTGAGCTCGAAGGTCTCTTCTGTGGTGACCAGGCTGTTCTGGACACAGATTTTGGCTTCTTGTCACACCCTGTGCTCAACTACCCTCCCCCTGAAGGTGACTGGACATCACCTTTGACCATACTCATTGTACTCTTTCACGTGTGAGGTCCCAAGCAGTGCAAATGGATGGAGATATGGTTGCATTGCTTACCCTTACTAGTGAATTTGAGTGGCTTACAGTTGAAATTATTTAGTAAATTTCAATGTAATAAACTTTTTTCAGTGAATCATTTTGGTTTTGTAATGATATACAGGAATCTCTTACCAAACAAAGGACAGTGATATGCACAGTGAAATTTGGGTGCAGGGCATAGCATTCGGCCTACCCTAAACCTCACCTCTGTCCCCCCAGGATTACTCTGCATATAAAAACAATTAGTGACCAGCCTCTTGTCCCTTACATGTTTTTAATGTATTAAATTTTTTATCTGCATATCTTAAGGGAGAATGGTGACTACATTAGTTTCTATTCTCTGTGGAGTTAGCATAGTTCCTGTGGAGCACTGTGGATGGTATAGTTCTTGGGGTGGGTGCATGTCACTACATCGTGGCCACCACATCAGCAGCCTCTGCATTGGAAGTGCCATTACAATGCAATTTGCACAAGGGTTTAGTTTTTTTGTATCTATTTATTTTGTTATGAGGGGTAAATCCTTGCCTGATGGTATTGGTTATTAAATATACATTGCTTTCTTCACGGAGTGTCTGGTGTGATTGTCTGTGTATGTGTTTTTATATATATATATATATATATATATATATATATCTTCAAACAAGGATGGTCTAAAGGTTGCTGGGTGGTGCACTCCACTGCCGGTGCTAGTGACGGAGAGGACCAATCTCGAGAAATATAATTCACCAAAAGTATTCACTGCACTCCATGAAGTTCAATTAGTGCCTATTTATCGATGCCAAAATAACAACCACCAACGCGTTTCAACTCCCCAAGGAGTCTTGTTCACAGTGAATGAGTCCCTTTTCCCTTTTGCTACTTATACCCCATAGTGCCTCATTATTTACAATGCATTCTGGATAGTGTAGTTTTAAAATTAAAAAGCATTTATATAATTTTCCAATTCTTAAATACAAATACTAAGAACAACACAAAAAACAAATAATAATTACTTAAGATAGTGCTTATAAAAACCTAAACCAACATAATATAATACTTGTTACGTATGTTCTCCTCTATTGTGCTATTATATTCAATTACCAATTTATACCTTAATACTATTTGTATTAGCCACTGATCGATTTACTGTGTTCTATTGGACAAGAAAGCTACGCACAAGTGACACACATTTCCCAATAACATCTATTCCATTGTTTCATATACATTTTAAGAGAGGTATCACTCTAATGTTTCAGTATCTCTAGCTCATGCATTTCTATATGTCGTTAATGACCCTAAGAGATTCAGTAAATTCCTTAATAAATTCTACTGTCTCAATTTTAAACAGACATATATCAATTCTGTCCAGAGTGCTGCCTATCATTATACGGCTCAAGATGTTAGATACTTTATACATAGTACTTTATTAGTGGCCTCCCCACATGAGTGTCATTGTTATCATACATTTACATATTCATCAGAATCACAGATGTACATGTAATTCTTCGTCCATGTTCAATCCATAAGGCATCTTTGTGCGTAGCTGAATAATAAATTTGCTCTCCATTTGTCTGAGCTTTCGAATTCTGTCCCCTCCTCTCTCATTTCTTTTCATTTGTGCTATACCTATGAATCGTAATGATCTCCAATCATTGGTATGTGAGTTCGCAAAGTGTTTTGCCATTGTGTAACTCATGTCTTTATTCGTAATAGCTCTAGTATGTTCTAAAATCCTTTTCTTCAATGGACAGATTGTACTACCAATATATCTCAATCCACATTCACATTCAAGCATGTAGACCACATATTGGCTATCGCAAGTGATTCTTTGTAAAATACTTATAGCCTTTCCATTGTAGTCCATGTAAGTCTTTGTATTTACTGCAATTTGACACACTTTGCATTTATTACATTTGTAAAAGCCAGTTGTTTCATTGTTTAGCCAGTTCCTTGTAGTTGGTGCTTCATAATGGCTTTTTACCAATATGTCCTTTAGTGAACGTGATTTCCTATATGATATTTGTGGAATTCCACCTATTCTTTTACCAGATCTCGACCACTCCTCAATATCTTCCAGTGTTTTCTAAATATAGATTCAATTTCCTTACTTTCTTTGCTATAAGTGAGAATTAGGCGGGGACAAGTTTCCTCCTTGTCACGTCCTCTTTTTACACCCTTGTCTATCAGTGTTTCCTGTCGAGACATCCTCCTAGCCCTCTTCTCACTCAAATCAATATTAGTTCTTAAGTATCCTCAGCGCAAAAAACGTTTCCGTACCATACTGAATTGATTCACCATTTCTTTAACATTCGAACAGTTTCCTCTCATCCTTAGGAATTCACCAAATGGAATGCTCTTTATTAAAGATTTTGGATGAAAGCTACTCCCATGTAGAACGCTGTTAGTGGAGGTTGCTTTTCTGAATACAGTTGTATTGATCTGATCATTGTCTATATACACTCTTATGACCAAGAAATCAATTTGTCTTTCATTGATGTCATAAGTGAAACTTAAACCATATTCATTTTCATTCAAAATTTTGAAATATATTGCAAACTCCTCCTTGGTGCCATTCCAAATCAGAAATAGATCGTCTATATATCGTAGCCATAACACTACCTTATCCAAATGTTCGGAATATCCATCCTGCCATGCTATTTCTCTCTCCCACCACCCCAAGGTTAAATTAGCATAACTTGGAGAGAGGGAGATTCCCATGGCCGTGCCGCATACTTGTTTATAGATGTTTTTATTGAATAGAAAGATATTGTTAGTTAGACATAGTTCCACCATTTCCACTAGCATTTCCGAATGACTTTTTTATTCTATTTTTCTTTGTTGTAAGAAAAATGTTAGTGCATTCAGCCCAACCTCATGTCTGATTGATGTGTATAATGATATTGCATCCACTGTCACCAATTTGTATCCCGATTGCCCTTGAATGTAATCTATAGTTCGTAAGAAATCTCCTGTGTCTTTGACATACGAGCTGAGAGAAGAGACTAATGGAGCAATGTAGTGGTCAACATATTTAGAAATATTTTCAAACAATGATCCACAACCACAGATGATGGGCCTTGCTGGAGGATTGATTAATGTCTTGTGGATCTTCGGAAGGAAATAGATAGTAGACAATATTGGATATCTTGGATTTAGATATTTGAATTCTTCCTCATTGATTATACGCTCATTACGCGATTTTTCCAATTTCTTTGTGATCATCGTCTGTATATGATTAGTGGGATCATTTTTTTATTTTTCATAACTCTCTTTGTCATTTATTTGTCTCATTGCCTCTCTGACATAATCCTTTTGATTTAGAATCACAATATTGCCTCCCTTATCTGCGGGTTTGATAATAATAATTTGATTATCCGATAGTTGTTTTAAGGCTTCCCGTTCAGACATGGTTAGATTTTCTCCTCTGCTAGAGGGTTTAGCATATTCTAATCTTTCCAAGTCATTGATAACCAATTCATAAAACAGATCCACTTTGTTTCCTGGGCTTAAAATCGGACAGAATCTTGAGATTGGTTTGAACTGGCTATATTCATGAACATTTGTTGGTATTCCAATAGTTTCCAATATCTGAGTTGACGTCATTTCATCATCTTCTAAGTTGTGTATTAGATCATAACAAACTTTTACATCCTCTATTTGATCAATTCTTAGACCCACATCATTTTGTATACTTTGTTTATCCTTGGGTCTCAGTTGATGTTTGCTAAAATGTTTTGCTAACTTGATCTTTCTGATGAACTTATAAGTGTCTATTTTAGTTTCCACTCTGTCCATATGATGTTCTGGACAAAATGAAAAGCCTTTATTTAATACATTTTCTTCTTCCTTTGTTAATATGTGATTGGATAGATTTATCACTAATTTTTCTTCTTCAATCCCTTCCACATCCTTTATTGTTTCCTCTGTCTGTTTCGCAGAGGGTAGTTCCTTCTTTCTTTTACTTCTTCTGATTTTCCTGTGTCTGATTGTATATTTTTTGGGTGGCCTCTGCCCATACTGCGTCCTCGGCCCCTGCCTTTTGATGTTTGTTGATCCAGACATATAATCTGCATTTCTTCCAACAGCGTTGTTCTGGTATTTACACTGCCAGATTCTTCTCCTTCACTGATTTCAATATCCGATTCCCTTATTGTTTCCGACATCATTGGATTTTTTAATTTGACATCTTTTTGCGCCGAGGATACTTAAGAACTAATATTGATTTGAGTGAGAAGAGGGCTAGGAGGATGTTTCGACAGGAAACACTGATAGACAAGGGTGTAAAAAGAGGACGTGACAAGGAGGAAACTTGTCCCCTCCTAATTCTCACTTATAGGAAAGAAAGTAAGGAAATTGAATCAATATTTAGAAAACACTGGAAGATATTGAGGAGTGATCGAGATCTGGTAAAAAGAATAGGTGGAATTCCACAAATATCATATAGGAAATCACGTTCACTAAAGGACATATTGGTAAAAAGCCATTATGAAGCACCAACTACAAGGAACTGGCTGAACAATGAAACAACTGGCTTTTACAAATGTAATACATGCAAAGTGTGTCAAATTGCAGTAAATACAAAGACTTACATGGACTACAATGGAAAGGCTATAAGTATTTTACAAAGAATCACTTGCGATAGCCAATATGTGGTCTACATGCTTGAATGTGAATGTGGATTGAGATATATTGGTAGTACAATCTGTCCATTGAAGAAAAGGATTTTAGAACATACTAGAGCTATTACGAATAAAGACATGAGTTACACAATGGCAAAACACTTTGCGAACTCACATACCAATGATTGGAGATCATTACGATTCATAGGTATAGCACAAAAGAAAAGAAATGAGAGAGGTGGGGACAGAATTCGAAAGCTCAGACAAATGGAGAGCAAATTTATTATTCAGCTACGCACAAAGATGCCTTATGGATTGAACATTGACGAAGAATTACATGTACATCTGGAATTCTGATGAATATGTAAATGTATGATAACAATGACACTCATGTGGGGAGGCCACTAATAAAGTACTATGTATAAAGTATCTAACATCTTGAGCCGTATAATGATAGGCAGCGCTCTGGACAGAATTGATATATGTCTGTTTAAAATTGAGACAGTAGAATTTATTAAGGAATTTACTGAATCTCTTAGGGTCATTAACGACATATAGAAATGCATGAGCTAGAGATACTGAAACATTAGAGTGATACCTCTCTTAAAATGTATATGAAACAATGGAATAGATGTTATTGGGAAATGTGTGTCACTTGTGAGTAGCTTTCTTGTCCAATAGAACACAGTAAATCGATCAGTGGCTAATATAAATAGTATTAAGGTATAAATTGGTAATTGAATATAATAGCACAATAGAGGAGACCATACGTAACAAGTATTATATTATGTTGGTTTAGGTTTTTATAAGCACTATCTTAAGTAATTATTATTTGTTTTTTGTGTTGTTCTTAGTATTTGTATTTAAGAATTGGAAAATTATATAAATGCTTTTTAATTTTAAAACTACACTATCCAGAATGCATTGTAAATAATGAGGCACTATGGGGTATAAATAGCAAAAGGGAAAAGGGACTAATTCACTGTGAACAAGACACCTTGGGGAGTTGAAACGCATTGGTGGTTGTTATTTTGGCATCAATAAATAGGCACTAATTGAACTTCATGGAGTGCAGTGAATACTTTTGGTGAATTATATATATACGTATATATATATATATATATATATATATATATATATATATATATATATATATATATACACACCAGAACGAAGGATGTGCTGGCCTTTAGATGGAGACAGCAACCTCCGCACAACATTTACTCTTCCTCCCCTCAATTTCAGGAAAGGCGTCAACGTCACACAAAAGAACAGCAGGATTCTTGCAAATGCTTCTCACGGATAATTTATTGTGCCACGAAAAACCCATCCCAGGCGTTTTGACTGTCCTGCAGTGACATCATCACAGTCAGCGAAAACAGAAAATTGTAATGTTGTTCAACCAGACGTTCATATGTCCTTATAATGCACACATTGCTTATAGTATCATGGTAATAATGTGTGTCAAAATTACAAATTGTCAAAAAAATTTAAAAAAATAAAATGGAAAAGGGTTAAAATCAAAGGTTCACATTGTCTTGCCAAATGTCATAAGGCATTAACCCAAGTGGGTATAGTTTCAAGACTTCTCACTACATGGTTGTCACCCCATTTACATAATCAGACATGTTTCTCTGCGAAACATAATTATTGACCCGTTACACAATCAACCAAGTGCTTAAACATATTTCATTACGTCATTAGCTTAGCAAATATTGAACTGTCATCAAAGGAACAGGAAGTGCTCAAATTCAGGCTATCATACTGCCCTCTACAAGACATGGAATATACTTAAACAAGGACTGACTTTTGCAAATTTGTGAGATCTATGAAATTAAAAATATTTTTTCTGGTGCAACCAAAGAAAGAAAAAAACAGGGCCATCCATAGAAAGCAATCGAAGTGCCCTGTGAGTAGCAGCCATGGAACTGATGATAGCCCGGCAAGAGCTTGAAAATGAGAATTTAGGCATAAATAAGGCAGTTATCTTCGATACAGTCAGTGCAGATCAGAACATTGACATTTATGGTGAAGCAGCTATAGATTTCAGAGCAAAATCCAATTTTACACATCAATGCCCAGGGATGCATTTGACACACACAGGGGGCTTGTAATCGAAAAACTGAAGAATGTATATATTAGAGTAAATAAAAGAAACAATAAAAGCACTAAAGTGAAAGAATATTGTGCCTTAATGAATACGTTGAGAACAAATACGGACTGTATTATCAGGAATTCAGACAAAGGAGGCAATTTGGTGCTGTGGCCAAAAGACAAATATATGGAGGAAGCATATCAACAACTAAATAACATAGAATGTCACAGCGGAGTCTCACAGAAGGAATACAACTGTCAATTGATGGACTGTTGCGACTCAGGATTAATAATCCATGAGGAACACCAGTTTCTCAAGGCTGATCATCCCAGAACACCTGTATTGCACCTGATTTAAAAAATACATAAATACAAAGACAACACTCCAGTGTGCCCAATTATCTCAGCCATTGGCAGTGCCTTTTAGAACACTTTCAAATATGTTGATTTCGTTCTGAGTGACTTTGTTAGAAACTGGCCTTCATACAGCCAAAATACTGGAGATTTTCTTAGAAAAATCTACGATATACCCTGGGAAGATAAT
This sequence comes from Pleurodeles waltl, assembly GCF_031143425.1. Taxonomy (NCBI): domain Eukaryota; kingdom Metazoa; phylum Chordata; class Amphibia; order Caudata; family Salamandridae; genus Pleurodeles; species Pleurodeles waltl. The sequence goes on along the minus strand of NC_090444.1, from coordinate 439,693,471 downwards.
TATATAATGATCACCATTGATGTAAGTTACTGCATTGTATACTAATATATAGTATATAGATGGAATCAGGGCATTAAGGCATTTTCTTGGTGCTAGGCACATTACACTTCGGAAGCATACTGAGATGTTGGTAACAACGATCCAGAGGTGTTTGGAATGTAATTTTTTTCCCTTTAATAAGGAGCAGTTCCATCAAATCAATGGTACGGCAATGGGCACCTGCTTCGAACACAGCTATGCGAATTTGCATATGGGCTGGTGGGAGGAGCAGGCGGTCCAGACAGAGTACCATGTGGAATGGTCAGAACACATGGTGCATTGGAGCAGGTACATAGGGGGCCTGTCCCTAGTATGGAAAGGTACTATTGCTAAATAAAATCAGTGACAATAACCTCAACCTGCAGTTCAGAAGTACCATTAGTCACTCTGAGGTCAATTTCTTATATCTCACTGTTTATGCAAAAAATGATGGATTATAGTCTAAATTGTTCAGAAAACCAACCTCAGGCAATACTGTACTTCATGCATCAAGGTTTCATTCTCGAAATCTGATAAACAGTATACCCATGGGGAAAGCTTGAGCATGAAGCAGAACTGCAGTGAAAGTGTAGAAGAAGAAAAGGCCTTAGAAGATCTAACCAAGAGATTTTAAGATAAAGGGTATTCCACAACAAACAGTGAAGAAGTTAAAAAGAAATCAAAATTGAAATCTAGGGAGCAGGTTCTGCTTGATTAATCTAGGCACCCTAAAGGAAAACATGCGCAGATGAATTCACACTTCAGATTAATCATCACGTACAACAAGCAAGAGGGAGCAATAAGATCTATTTTACAGAAGGATTGGTATCTGATTAGAAATTACCCTGTGGTGGGGAAGTGAGCCCCTCGTAGACTAGTAATAACGTTAATGAAAGCAAAATCTGTGAGGCAGGAGTTAGTTAAGAGCAGTCCAGAGACTACCACTTCTTGCAGGACTACATGGGTAGGCAGCCAAAAAGGGTTCCGGAAATGCAGGAAGTGTAAAGCATGCAATCATGGGGTCCATACTAAAGCATACCAGACACCTTTTACCAAGAGGAGCAAACAAATCCTTGGCAATTATCATTGCAAAACTGACTTCGCTGTTTATGTCCTCCAATGCCCATGCAAGTTAACATATGTGGGAAGCCCTATGCACCCAGTGCATAAAAGAATATTACAACATTTGTGGGAAAAAAAGCAAGGAGATAAAACATACCCAGTGGTCAAGCACTTCCAAAAACAGCATCAGAGCAATACCAACATTTTGAGGTATTTTGTTATTGATGCTGTCCCACAAAACACCAGACGTAGTTACAGGGAGACAAAATTGAGGCAATTAGAACCCAGGTATCTACTGGGACTCAATTTGAAGACCTCTAACGGCCTAAACATTGAGGACGAGCTACATACACATTCCTGGTTCAAAACCCTCTCACTAAACAATAGGCCTTTTCAATATTAATATGGGATCATTTTAATATCATGGGTGTTACTCACAATAATTGGAGAACAAGGGAAGTATTGATCAGAGGATCCTTTTCCATCATGTAATTACAGCTTATCAGCCAAGTTAGAATATGTGAGGCCGAGCCACTGGTCAGAGGTAACACTTTAACATTATATATAACCACTTGGGTCATGTTGTAATGAAATATGTTTAAGCGCTTGGTTGATGGCATAACAGGTTGATAATTGCATTTCCCAGAGTATATCCATTTCGTTATGCTTTAATAAAATATGTCTGATTGTGTAATGGGGTGCCAACCATGTAATGAGAAGTCTTGAAAGTATATCCACTTGGGTTAATGACCTATGAAATATGGCTAGACAATATGAATTTTTGATTTTCACCCTTTTCCATTTTTTGACAATTTGTAATTTTGATACACATGATTACCATGATAACTATGAGCAATTATAATGAAATGTGACCCTCTGATTGAAGTTTTCACTGACTAAGATGATGTTACACTCTGTGAGAGTGGAAATATGTTTGGAAAATGGCACCTCACTATCTGTGAGCAAGACTGCAGGACAGCCGAGATGCATCAGAAGGATTTTTCAGTGGCACAATAAATTGTCTGTAAGAAGCATTTGCAAGAATCCTGCTGTTTTTTTGTGTGATGTTGGCGCCTTTCCTGGAATTGAGGGAGGACGAGTATATTCACTGAAAAAAGCCAAAGGTTACAGAGATGTTTTAGTTAGGTTAATGTTTCACTCATACAAAATAATAGAAACTCAGCAGTTATACTTATACTCATACTTTGTTAAGAAACTATGGCCCTCATTATGACACTGGCGGTAACAGTCCTGCCACGCCGGTGATGGAGGTCGGACCGCCACCAAGCCCGCAGTGCAGACCGCCATATTAAGACCATGGCGGTCAACCCACTGAAACCAAGCCAGTTTGCTGACAGTACCACCAGTGCGGCCAGACCGCCGCCGACGGCAGTTGCCATCCAGGCTGGCAGTAGTCATGGCACCACCCACCCTATTATGACACTGCAGACCGCTACGATTTCCAGGGCAGAATGCCTGCCACCCAAAGCCTGGCGGAAAGAGCAAGTAGAAAAGGACCCACTCACCTCCAGGGACACAGACGATTCAGCGGAAGTCATGGAATGCCATCTTGAGATTTTCCCAATGCTCTTCCTTGCCTTTCTCCTCTATGACCGCTGACACCATCGGTGAGTACACCTGCAGAGCACACAAGGGGTGCCATGCCAAACACACACATCACATATACACACCCCAGATCACAACTACACAACCACACCAATAGCACCAACAAGCAGAGACACACAAAGCAATACAAAGACACAACACTACATACAATGCCCAAATACAAGAAAGAGCTGTGATTCTGAATAATAAAATGCATAGAAATGCACATTATACAGCACATGATAGATGGATGGAAACTCGTCAGAAAAAAAAGACTCGACAACTGTATGTTAAGGAAACTAACATGAATCCTGTTTTGTAAATATATATAAATACCAAATGCAATGAAATGTGAACATAAAGCACCAAGGGCGTAGGCCCGTCCAATGTCCAATTAGCACAACTGTGCCTGTCAAAGGCCCCAAATTGACTCCTGACAGCCTAATGGCCTCTACAAGGTAGGGGCATCATTGGTGCAGACAGGCACCTCAAGGGTCTGGGGGTGGGAGTTTGGGTTTGGGAGGGGCGTCCTTGGGCTTTGGCTTGGAAGGAGACTCCTTTGGCTTTGGTCTGGGAGGGGGTGGTGCTTTCAGCTTTGCTCTGGATGGAAGGGCAGGGGATTTGGATCCATGTTTTAGGGCAGGTTTTTTTCTGGGGACAGGGGAAGGCTTCAGGGGTGGGGGGGCAGCAGAGGTAGAAGGGGGGTCATGGGAGGACTTGGAGGTGGAGGGACTTGGTTTGGGGAGGGAACAATGAGGGCGAGGGGCAACACGGGGTGGGACAAGTTCAGGGAACAGGTCAATGCAGGCAAGGAAAAGCTTCTTAGGAACAAGGGGTCTGGATTGGGAAACAGGTTTGGGAGTGGAGGTAGAGGGAGTGATTGTAGGATGTGTAGATGTACTGGATATGGGTGCAGATGTATGCAGAGTATGTATGTGTGAGGTGGAGGAATGTTGGGTGTATGAGTGCGGGTGTTTATGTGTCTTGGGAGGAGGGGGGAAGAGAGGCTGGGAGTGGACAGACAGGTTGTGTGGATGAATGTTATGGTGATGTCTGCATGTAAGGTGGGTGTGCTGCATGTGTGAGTGATGGTGGTTGTGGTGAGTGGGGATGTGGTGCATGGGGTGCATGTATGAGTGCCTGCTGTTGTGGTGACTGAGGGCAAAGTGGTGACAGGAACTAGGAGTGAGGATGTAGTGCTGGCAGGTGTGAGTGGTGATGTGACAGCAAGGGAGGGGGTGTTGGGGGAGACAGGGGAGGTAGTGGCTGATGTGTCTGCTTTTGTGTGTTGAGTGATGTGATTTGTGGTGCCTGTGTTTGTCTTTGGGTACCTTGTCTGTTGATTTGGGTGAGCGCTTGTCTGTATGTGTGGCTTGGTTGGGAGAGGGGAGAGGGCTTTGGGATGGGGCACAGGTAGCAGGAGGAAGGACAGAAGTACTAGGGACCCTGGCAGCCTTCAATGAAGAGGCCAGAGCCTGAAATGATCTCTGTAGGCCAGTCAAGGCACCATGAATGGCCCCCAGGTAGGCATTAGTCTGCTGCATTTGGGATGCCAGGCCCTGGATGGCAGTCATGATGGTTGACTGCCCTACAGAGAGGGACCTGTGGAGGTCAATTGCCTCAGCATTAAGGGCAGCAGGGCTGACTGGGGCAGGGGCAGAGGTACATGCAGGGAACGAGACAGCCACCTTCCTGGGTGAGCGGGCACGGGCAACTGGGTGGGGAGCTACTGGGAGGGCAGTGCTGGTAAGGGGGGTGGCGGACAAGGATGGTCTCAGAAGGTGCCGCCACTGCCAGGAAGCTTACATTGGAGGAGGAATCTGTATCAGTGGTATCTGCTCCATTCTCCCACATGGTGCTCCCCTCGCCCTCTAACCCACTGGTCCCCTCTGCTTTGGTGGCCTCTGCCTCCTGGGTCCCGTGGGTTGGAGCCTCCCCACTCGCGGGTGCCTCTACTCCTTCGCCTTCTGATGCTAATGCACACAAAGATAGGATGGTACAAATAGGAGTGGAGGGGTGAAAAAGATAGGAGCACAGGGTCAATACCAATCCCCATTGCACATTAGTACATTCCAACAACATGGCTCTATGAACATTCCTGAATGCACTCTCTACATTGTCAATAGACATTTCCTTACACCTACTGTGCATACACTCTGATATGCACACAGAATCATGGTACCACTACAATTACACTCAGGTACTTCTATACACTGCTAGGACTCTTGTATGCAGGATAATTACTGTGAGAAATCTGTCCATGAGTGACATTTGTACATTGTCATACCTACCCGTGTTATCCATAATGGACATGTATATATAGGTATGGGAACCAACTTAAGATGCTGTGTGTCAATGCCAAATCCTACAATTTGGCACTGTAAAAATGCCATGACAACCTGTTGCTCAGATGCTCACCTATCACAGCTACTTCTGTTCACAGCACAGCTGTCACCTACCTTCATTATCTGTCATACCTACAGTAGACATCCGTGATCCCATGGCTAACACACCCATCCAGTCTAAAGCAAACTCTACAGGAAATGTACTCTGCCAAGGGCGCATCCAACTCCGGGTAAGTCACCACCAGTATGCGGGCCATCAGGGGGATCAGGGTCCGACGGGCACCCCATCCTCATTGGGAGGCCGCCCCTAACTGGGCCTCTGTGGTCTTCCGGGCCCAGCGTCTCAGGTCCTCCCACCGCTTCCTGCAGTGGGTGCTCCACTGGATATGGATCCCCAGGGTCCGCACTTCCTTGGTGATGGCTTTCCACATCCCTTTCTTTTGATGGCGCTGACCTGCATGGGTGACACAGAAGGAAAGGCACATTAATGTAGACTCAACAATCTACGACATTCATAGGCCTACTAACAGTACACATATCAGCATCGTACACAACTTCACACTTCCACAACATTCCCAGCAGTCATATCCGTAGGTACACTCTCCACTGGAACATCCTGCATACATGTACTATACCACACTTACACACACATGTAGCAACAAAAATGACCATAATGCGACCTACCTTCTGTTCTGGAGCCCAATACAGCTTTGTGTACAGGGGTAGGACCCCATTCACAAGTTTCTCCAATTTTTCTGAAGTGAAGGCGGGGGCCCTATCTCCTGTCACACGCACCATCGAGTCTGCACCGCCGGCGGTAGTCGTCATTAGTCCCTGAATGTTATAGAAGTCAATGTTAACCAATATGGAGTTGCATGGTGGTTCCGACAGCCTACGGCCATGAGGGCATACAGCAACAGAATGAGCTCACTGACATCTGTTCCCCGCATGCAGGATAGGCAACAGCCATTTTGAAGTGCAACTGTTACAAATACATAACTTCATAGTGTCACTACTCATTTCCATCATGAACATGTGATGAGTTACGCACTGGGACAGTGTAAATTACAATCAGGCAGTATGAACTTGGAGTGTGCACAGATTCAGGAAATGACATCATGACAGTGTGGGAATAAACTTACATTTTGATGGTGACTGTACATTAGCAGTGACAGACAAGCATTTCACTGATGTCATCCATTGTAAATCCCAGATGTATGTGCAACTAACATGGGAATTACAACGGATCGGCACATTGAAGTCTGCTTTGCATGCAACAAGTGGCAGCATATGTCACATTGATTCTCCATTTGTGACCTTGCAGTAGGATGCATGAATAGTAATCATTGACTCACTTGTGTTGTATGCCATGTGTAGATGCCAACCACTGTAGAGGGTGAGGCATGCACCTGTGTACCAGCCCCTGGTTTACTTGGCAACGGTGAAAGAACACCGCATAATCTCCCACTATCAACTGAACTGTGCTACAGTCAGGGAGCTGTGTACCCATTTGGAGTCTGATCTGCTGCCAGCCATTGGACAACCTACAGCCATTCGTCCAACTGGGAAGGTGGTATCCGTCCTCCATTTCTTGTCCACTAGCTCATTCCAGGGTATAGTGGGAATGGCAACAGGCATGTCTCAACCTATGTTCAGCAATGTGTTGAGGAATGTCTTGTCTGCCGTAGTCAAACATATGGACAGCTACATACAATTTCCCAATCCTGTAGATTTGCCCACTGTGAAGGCTGATTTCTGTGCAATAGGAAATATCCCTCATGTGATTGTAGCCATAGATGGCGCCCACATTGCATTAATACCACCCAAGGCTGATGAGCAAGTGTACAGGAACCTTAAGGGTTTTCACTCCATTAATGTGCAGATAGTCTGCTTAGCTGACCAGTACGTCTCCCAGGTGACTGCAAGATTTTCAAGGTCTGTCCATGATTCGTACATGCTCAGGAATAGCAGTGTCCCACGGTTGATGGTGCCGCTACAGAGTCAGGTCCTACCTCATCGGTGAGTATGATGAGTGTATATGTAATTACTGTTACCCCAGCCTTACTACTCAATTTGTATGCAGCACAGTGAATGTAAATGTTAGTTTACCCTATCCACAGGTGATTCAGGCTATCCCAATCTCTCCTGACTACTGACACCGGTGAGGAATTCTAGGACCAGGGCTGAAGAGCAGTACAACGAGGCTCATGGGAGGACAAGAAGAGTGATCGAAAGGACATTCGGTCTCTTGAAGGCAAGGTTCAGATGTCTGCACATCTCTGGTGGTTACCTGCAGTACTCACCACAGATGGTGTGCCAGATTGTGTTGGCCTGCTGCATGCTCCACAATCTGACACCAAGGAGGAATATCCCATTGCTCGAGGAGGTAGGAGTAGGGGACAATCAGTGGCAGAGGAGGGAGGAAATGTCAGTGACGAAGATGGGGATGAGGAAGATGTAGGCACAAGGACAGATCTCATCCAGCAGTACGTCAGATAAGCTTCTGGTAGGTACTTCTTTATGTTTAACATGTCACATGTTGGTGTACAGATTGGGTGTACTTCATTATCCATTCCTGATATGAGTAGGTGTTAACCCCATTTGGGTATACAGGAGTGGTCTGACAAGTATGTCAACAGTGCCACTGTTATGTTAGCTAGTCCATCTGTCTGTGTTGCACATAGTTCAGACATCCTATCTTCTTCTCACATCTGTGACTTCTCCTTTCTGGTATCACATGTTCATTGGCATAGTTTTCTGTTTCTTGTGACTTCAAGTGCTGCTAATACTTGGCATCCAAGAGTGTGAGATGTGTAGTACAACTACAATTAGTGTCAATTACTCAGGTCATTACTGTTAGATGCAATGATTAGTTTGTCTCATAGTACCTGAACAGGGTTGTAGTCATGTGTGCAAGAGCATTGGATTCTCTATCAATGTGTACACCTAAAGTGTAAATCATTTAACCATCATGATGTGCAGGTACATACTGTTGGCAACAGTGAAAATAATATTTGATGTACATTCTGTGCTATCATTTGCAGATGTACTATGGATGATGTTTCACCACTCTTCCCAGTCTGCTACCAGAGGACCCAGGGATGTGTGGAGACTGACTTTGCTGCAGGAAACCGGATGACAGCATGATACATACAAATCCTCACTGTATTTAATGACTCAATTTCTGTGACATGTCACACATTTGTTGCGCTATTACAATGAGTAACTACATAACACCAAAACATGTGTGTGTGCGTGCATTTATTGCGTGTACCAAAGGGTGGCTAGGGTGCAAAGCAGAGGGACCATGTTGATCGATTCCATCAGGCCCAGCAGTTGGTAGCACAGGTCCAGTATCCATGTGGCATTTGGAAATGGGGCTATGGCAGTGGGAAGTCAAAAAGTTGTTTTAGTGTCGCACAAGGGAGAAAGTTCTTGAGAGGCTTATTTCCTTGCAGTGGGGTTGGTCTTGGCTTCTTTCCCTGTAGGAGGTCTGGGTCTGCAACCACGTTTATGTGAGGGTTCCTCAGCAACAGGGGGTGGCTCAATGGTGGCTTGTGAGTCCTCAGGCATGACCAATATCCCACTAGCTGCAGCAGATGTAGAGGGCTGGTCAGTCGGTTGGCTAGTGGAAGGGTCTTGGTGGTGGGTGGAGGACTCACGCAGGACTGTGACGAGCTCCTGCATCAAGACTTTCATGGAGGCTATTGTCGCACTGAGGGCATGCCACTCCTGCATGGCCTCCTGGTGGTACTCCGTCTCCTGGCTTAAGTTTTCCCCCAACAGGTCTAATATCTGGCCCATCTTGTCCTGGGATAGGTTGTAGGCTCCCCGGACTCGTGCATAGCCTCATGAGCAGGTGACTCTCTGGGTTGCCCCACCCTGTACGCCTACATGCACTTCCACTGGCCTTAGCCCCCTGTACCTGTGTCTCCGGCACGGTGTGCCCACTCCCACTCACACCAGGACCTTCATTGTCTTGTGTGATGAGCGCTGACTCAGCTCCCTGTACAGGTGGGCACACTATGGATTGACATGGCCTTGGTGTGGGGGAATTGAACGACATGTGTTGTGCTGGCAGAGATTGTTGGGGGCTCCATGGTGTCCTGGGTGAGGCTAGTGGAGGTGGACTGCCCAGAGAGGCCGGATGGGCCAGGTAGGTCTTCGAGTTCCAAACATCCTCTGTCATCACCAGGGTCTTCATCAGGTGGGGGACTGGCTGTAAGTGGCACTTGTTGTCTAACTACATTCTCAGAAGCACCTGTGGATGACAGGGATTGTTATTCACATCTGCCTGCTGTACTTTCCAGGGTCTCTGAGGTGAGTGCTATGTGTCATGCTTCAGGACTCCGGTGTAGCTATGCGAGGGGAATGTGCATTGTTAAGTGGCTAACCATTGTGGGATTCATAGTACTTCATGCTGTACATGCATTGGGTGCATTTGGGAGTATGGACTTTGTGATTAGTGTTAGTGCGGTAGGGTGGGCATGCAGGGGATGGGAATGCATGCATTACAGGTATACTTCATACAAGGGGACTATAGGTGACTTACCAGTTTCCAGTCCTCCGGGGATTCCACTGAGACCCTCAGGGCGCAGGATTGCCCAGACCTTCTCTTCCCATGATGTGAGCTCCAGGGGAGAAGTTGGCGGCCCACCGCCAGTCTTCATGAGGGCCATTTGGTGTCTGGACGCCAAGGGCCGGACCTTCCCCCTCAGGTCGTTCCACCTCTTGCGTATGTCTTCCTTTGTGCGTGGGTGGCTTCCCACTGAGTTGACCTTGTCGATGATCCTCCCCCATAGCTCCATCTTCTTTGCCATTGATGTTTGCTGGACTCGTGCCCCAAACAGATAGGGCTCGACCCTTCCACCATAGTTCTTAATTGATCACCAGTGAAACGTATGTGCCTTTGTTGGGACATGGTGCGTGTGATGTGTGTGTGAGTGTAGGATATTTTAAGTGAAGTGTGATGCATGAGAGATGTGCATGTCTGTGATGTCTGTGTGCAGTGTGATCATCAAGGTGGTTGTGCAATGTATGTCCGTTTTTTGTCGTGGCAAGTGGTTGTGGGTTGTGTGTGTGTTTTATGGGGGGGAGGTGTGGTGTGTGTATATATTTCAGGTGTGGGGTCTTCAGATTGGCCTATGTAGTGTTGTGTTGCAGTGGAGGTTCCATTTCAGCTGCTGCGGTCCCGACCGCCAATGGATTACTGCCGCGCTATGACCGCTGTGATGATTTGTGGGTCATTGTGGGGGGCGCAGTCTTTTTTGCCATGTGGGTGGTGGTACTGCATCTCTGCCGCCGTCGTTCAGCCTGACGGTGTCACTTTTGTGGCAGTGTTCTGGCGATTTTGTTTTTGTGTGTCATAACTGGGCGCGTGGATTACTACCGCCACTGTGGTCTTTTGGTGGCCGCCAGCACAGTGGTCTTTGGGAAAGACTGCCAATGTCATAATGAGGGCCTATATCTTGTGGCGTACAGCTACTTAATGGCATGAGTTATAGTTTCTTCAGATGACTATAACCATAACTGCTGAATTTTGGGGGTTTTTATGGGTAAAATGTCAACTTAACTGTAACGTCAATGTAACCTTTTTGTTTTGTCAGTGAATTTGTATGTTTTTTTAAACATAAAGTAATATATAGGGGGTCATTACGACCCTGGCGGCCGGCGGTACACTGGCGGTAACACTGCCAACAGGCTGGCGGTGTTCCGTCAGTGTATTATGCACCACGGCCATACCGCGGGCCCCTCCACTACACCGCCAGGCTTCCGCCAGACGGTCATAATCCCCAACCGTCAGCCTGTCCATGGCAATAAACACCGCCATGGAAAAGCTGGTGGTAAGGGGGACTCGGGCTGCCCTTGGGGGCCCCTTCACTGCCCATGCACTAGGCATGGGCAGTGCAGGGGACCCCAGGCACAGCCCCATCGTGCATTTCACTGCCCGAATTTCAGGCAGTGAAATGCGCGACGGGTACTGCTGCACCCGCTGCACATCAACATTGCTGCTGGCTCCATTATGATCCGGCTTCAATGTTGATGTGACTTTTCTGCTGGGCCAATAGGGAGCCGCCAATACTGCGAGCACTGGCGGTATTGTGGCGACTGCGCCTTTGGCAGACCTTTTGCAAGACCACCAAAGTCGTAATGAGGGCCATAATTACTATACATTAATACAACCACCGCGTGCATGGCCTTTGGCCGTGCACTGCAGTGGTTGCCAGGCCCTCGGCCACTGCCCCCTGCATGCACCCAACCCCACGTTATGCATGGCCTTTGGCCGTGCGCAGCAGGTTTTGGTGCGTGAGTGGGTGTATTTTTTTCCACTGGATTTTGGTCCCACAGATCCCTTGTAGATTTGCTCTTGGGAGTCACTCTGAGCACCGCTGTGGATATACGAATTTGCAAAAAAACATTTTGGGTATTTTTTTCCCAACAGGGATCCTCAGCAAGTGGATCCTCAAATGAACTGCGTCCCTAGATATCTATATTTCTTTTTTCTTTAATAACTCCAAAACTACTGAACAGATTTACACCAAATTACAAAAAAGTATCTGTCTGGACCAAGGTCTAGGTTTCTTCCAAATTTGGTGTAATTCTGTCCAGCGGTTCATCCTCTATTCCTCTTCAAAATCCCTATGGGAATTAACATGGAGAAAACAAGTTTTGGGAACCCCCTTATCTAAGCCCCCGCTTGATGGATCAACTTGAAACTTTCCAGACAGCAGCTGAAGTGTGCATTGTATTTTTTAGGAAAACTCTGTGAAGATTCATCAACTCATGCCAAAGATATACGCAAGTAAAAAAACACTTTTTCTATAGAAACAAGGTCCTAACTATAAATACCTAGTGGCGACAGCCAGTGTATATATATATTTATATATATATATATATATATATATATATATATATATATATATATATATATATATATATATATATATATATATATATATATAATAAATATATATATATAGATAGATAGATAGACAGACAGATTTCTTAATTTGCATACATATGTATTCTTTATTCTGTTTATTCACTCTCTAAGCCTTTTAGTACTATTTAAAATATTGTTCATATTTAATAATATTTTGTACTAATATATTATCCTGGTATATCTAAATGGTTATTATTTTTTACTTATTAGTTTACCATTTAATTGATTTTAATATTTTATGCTTGTTGTTACATAATTGTAAAACTAACTCATCATCATCTGTTAGGTAATGCCCCTTGCCGTGTAGTGACTGCCTGCATAATTGATCAAAAACTGGCTTGCACGTTTGTTGACTTCTGTTGCAGAGGGTATGATTTTGTGAGCAGGTCCTCGTGCCAACACCCCCTGTGACAGTCTGCTGTCCAGCTTGCCCACTGCCACCGTCTGCTGTCTGGCTTCTGTTCGTCTGCTCCTTTTTTCCTCTGTTTTTCAGTTTTTTTGCTCCGTTTTCACTCTTTTCTGCTAGTTTTCTGAACCTTTTTCCTGTCTTTTCTGCTCGTTTTCTGCACTTTTTTCTCAGTTTTTCTTCTCACTTTCTACTCCTTCCCCCCCCTCTTTTCTACTTGTTTTCAGCTTATTTTTGCGACTTTCTACACCTTCAGCCCCTCTTTTCTGCTCATTTTCTGCACCTTTTTCCCCTCTTTTCTGCACCTTTTTCTCCTCTTTTCTACTCATTTTCTGCACCTTTTCCCTCTCTTTTCTGCTCATTTTCTGCTACTTTTTCCCTCTTTTCTGCTCCTTTTCCCCCCTCTTTTCTGTCAATTTTCTGCTCCTTTTTCCTCTCTTTTTGTTTTTCTGCTCTATATTCACTCTTTTTCTGCTCGTTTTTGCTTGGCTTACCTTGCTCCATCTCTCTTTCCCATTTCCCTCCACCCGCCGTTTCCCACTTCCCACCACCCAGTACCTCACCCTCCCACCAGGACCTACTTAATGGAGGCAGCAGCACGACCCCATTGAGCAGGTCCTTGTGCCAGCTAATAGTCTCTGACAGTCTCCTGTTCAGCTTGCCAACTGCCACCTTATGCTGCCTGGTTTCTCCTTGTTTTCTGCGCCTTTTCCCCCTATTTTCTGCTCTTATTCAGTTCCTTTTTCCCCTCTTTTCTGCTCATTTTCTGCACCTTTTCCCCTTTTCTGCTCATTTTCTGAGCCTTTTTTCCCTCTTTTCTGTTCGTTTTCTGCACCTTTTCCCCCTCTTTTCTGCACTTTTTTTCGTCTTTTCTGCTCATTTTCTGCACCTTTTCCCTCTCTTTTTTGCTCATTTTCTGCACCTTTTCCCCTCTTGTCTGCTTCTTTTTACCCCTCTTTTCTGTTAATTTTCTTCTCCTTTTTCCTCTCTTTTCTGCTCATTTTTGCATCCTTTTTCCCCTCTTTTCTCCTTGTTTTTCTGCTCCATCTCCACTCTTTTCAGCTTGTTTTTGCTCGGCTTGCCTTTTATGCTCCTTCTCCTCACTTTTCCATTTCCCTCCTCCCGCCGTTTCCCACCTCCCAGCACCTCACCCTCCCACCAGGACCTAGCTAATGGAGGCAGTAGCACGACCCCATTGAGCAGGTCCTCGTGCCAGCTAATCTTCTGACAACCCTCCTCTTCAGCTTGCCCACTGCCACCCTATGCTGCCGGTTTCTCCTCATTTTCTGCACCTTTTCCCCCTATTTTCTGCTCTTATTCTGCTCCTTTTTCTCCTCTTTTCTGCTCATTTTCTGCACCTTTTCCCCTTTTCTGCTCATTTTCTGAACCTTTTCCCCCTCTTTTCTGTTCGTTTTCTGTACCTTTTCCCCTTGTTTCTGCTTATTTGAGTGCCAAAGGCAAGCCTGTCTGTGCCCTTCCATGCCTGGACAAAGCCTACTCTAAATACACTCAATGTAGTATTGCTCAAAATGCTGACTGCCAGTTTAGAAGGTGGTCATGGAATGGAGGGCCGGAGGGGAGGATCACTCTTAACGTGGATGACGTTCTGTTGTTCCTGGTGTACCCACAAATCTCGGGCCTCACTGTCTTGAAATTGCTGACCTTATTTAATGAGGCCTCAGGCCTCCAGGGGAACCCTTGCAAGTCTTTATTGGTCCCTATCTGAGTCAATGCCAGCACTTACCAGTGGCAATCCGATATCCTTGTGCAACCCCTACCTTTCAAATACCTAGGATTACATATATCTCTGCTTCCTGATCTTACCTGACACCTCAATCTGACCCCGCTGGTGCCCTGAATAAAAAGTCATATCCAGAGGTGTTGCAGCTTCCTATGCATGTGATGGGCCATATCACACCCTTCAAAATGATGATTGTTCCTCACTTCTTGTACGTATTCCAGCTTTTTCCGAATCCAATCCCCCTCAGCTGGTTTTGGGCACTCAACCCTACCCTCCACTCCTTTAGTTGGTCAGGCGGTCATTCTAGACAGGCATTTCATAACAGGCAGCAGCCTCCATATAATGGGCTGGGGATGGTGGATCTCCATTGTTATTATTTGGCGCCCCAGTTGATTGTGGTTAATGAATGGCTTAGTGGTGGGTGGGACGATCCAACGTACATAGTGGAATTTTCCTTCCTTGGTTTTGAGTGCATACTGGATATGTTGTATGGTGCTCCAGTACCCAGCAGCCTGCCAGATGTCACTCGCATGATTTTCCTTTGTTGGCGCTCCGCGTTTCGCTTAATGGACTGGAGTGGTAGACTGACGGGGATGACTTCCCTGTGCCGGGAGCACTGGCTTCATCACACTACCGGATTGGAGGGCTTTGATAAATAGGACATGACTGGTTTCACAGTCCTCTGGAATGTTTGGCCGGGGAAGCATATTTTGCCCTTCCGTGATCAGCAGGATCGCCACAGGCTCAACCGTACACAATTCCATAAATGCCTACAACTTCGTCATGCACTGTCGGTTAACATTCCCCCAGACACTGAGATACCCAAATTTTGCCCCTTGTAGGCTATGTTGCTGATGGGTCACATGGGTGGAAGTGCAATTTCCCAGGTTTACCCATCACTCATTGCAAATACCCTACATGGTTTTGACAAGCTGAGACTCCGCTTGGAGGGTTGAGTGGGGGAGCTAGATGAGATGGATTGGAGGAAGGCCAGGATGGCCCTGCACAAGTTGTCTATTTCAACACACATGCAGCTGATTCAATTGAACTGTTTGCACAAGACTTATGTAACCCAATCCACTTGCACCAGGCTGGCAGGATCCCCCATCTGACTTGCTTTTGCTATTCTAAGGTCCCGGCTGATTTCTATCATGTTGTCTTGGCATACCTGGTTATCTTTGTGTATTGGCAGCGAGTGCACAGTGAGCTCTCCGGGGTCTGTGTCCCTTGTTTATGATTGGATAGCTTTCTTGTAGATTCCAATTCTCTGCTCTTGATTCAATGGCTTTTCTGTCTTATTTTGTGTTTGTATTTGCTGTCAACCTATTTTCTGTTTGAACAAGTGTATCTTTCCAGAACAGACATAAGGAAACAGTTTTTCCGTTTGCATGTTTGTATGACTTTTTATGGGAATGCATAGGCCTTACTCTTTTATCCTGGTATCTAGGCTTGCCCTCTCCTTCTCTCTCTTTCTCTCGCTCTGTCTTTCTCTCTCTCCCTCTCTCTCTCTCTCTCTCTCTCCCCCCTTTCTCTCTCTCGCTTGCGTCCTGTACCCAGGTTCACTAATTTCTGTGCCTCACTACCACACTCTTTCTATATCTCTGTTTTCTTTTTTTAGACAGCACATATGTGCTCTCCAGGCCATCCCTCTTTCCCCCATGCCCAGTATTCTAGGTTCAGACAGGACACGACAAATATGGTCATCTGACACCACCCACCTCTTGTTCTGGCTTTGTCAATACTTGTACAATTGCATTGGGTGGCCATCTTGAAATGGTATTTTGTATTCCTTATTGTTATACTGTGCTGAGATGGACGTCATATTGTGTCTATATGCAGAGTTGAGACACAAAATGATGGCCATCGTGGAAAAGACAGGGATGGTGTACCGGACAGGGACTGGTATGTCTAAAAGGTGCAGTGCCCAGCTGTATAGATAGCAGATCTGAATTATTGATTTTTAGACGATGCTTTGCAGCATATCTTGATCTATTGGTGTTTGACAGATCTTATGGTATGGTATGTCTGACCTCAGCAGTAGCTCTTGATAAATCTGCAAGAGAATTTCATAACCTCCCAAGTTCTAATAAGAAGTCTGCTGCACGAAAATTGTTAAAGGACTTTATCCCTGGTGAGCATACCCTAGGAGCTCCCAGGGGGTCGAAACTTTGTGGACTTTTATTTTTGGCCTGTACCTCGCTGACACTGTAGAAATTCTAGGGAACGATTGACATCAATCCTTTGTTCTAACTATTTGACTTATCAGCCAAACTATCCTTATCTCTTGTGTGTCTATTTTATCTATTCTCGCTGTATGGTGAACACTGTCAGCCACTTGGGCAGGGCACCGTCTCCTCACTGCTACACAAAGCACCTTGTTTGAAATGGACTTATCTGTCAGAATATGCATATGAAAACTGTGATGATATTAAAAAATAAAGATTCTTTTCTTTGGTGGTAGCAAAAGCAAGAGGGGAGATTTGTTGTTGAAGAAAAAACAGTAGGCTGCATGTCTAATAATAATTGCTTGGGTATGTGTATCAAGAAATTAGGGAGCACTAGGTGAAATGTTGCATCCCAGAAATCAAAGTCATCTGTCCTAACTAATGTTGGAAAAGGTTACATACTATGTTTTTGTGTCAGTCCCTCTCTCCAATGTTATCAGTAATTAGAGATCAACTAATGCCCAGTCTTGTCTATGATTCTGGGATCACCTTGGGTAAGTTTGCCTAGTGGTCGATCTGGCAGAATGTGGAATACACAAAACTCTGTTTGGCCTGCCGAACACTACAGCACCAGCTCAAATTTGGTTAGAATATGATTTGTTGAAGCAAGAACTGTTCTTTGAGGTAGAGGTTATTGAACTCTTCTCCAGAATCTGACGGGCCAAGAGTATCTCTACAAAAACATAGGGGAGGTTTTAAGTATCTGTCTTGAAATAATTCACACCCATCTCAATAATTATTTTTTAACTCGGAATTTGCATGAGTGTTCGATAAGAGTATAGCTTATTGGGGCAATTTAAAGAGCCCCTAGCTCCGGTGGCGCCAAGAACTGCTCCATATTTACAAGGAGGTGCAACGCCACTTTTTTGTGGCGTTATTCCTCCTTTAAATATGGGCCCCTCAGATGCAGTTTTCTGCATCAGAGAGGCGTGCAGTGGGTGTTTCTGTGGGCGTTCCACCCATTGCTTTTGACGCTGCCTCAGATTTAGGAGTTGTCATAAACCTGAGGAAACGCCAAAACGAGAAGGAATGCTTTTGCTATGTGTGCTGCATTCTGCAGAACATGTAGAAGAAGCAAAATGTAATGGACAATTGTTTACGTGCAGGAAGGGACACCTTCCTGCACATAAACAATCATTTAAAATGATGCTTTGGTGCTTCTATGTGTGCTGCATTTAGCAGCACACATAGAAGTGCCGAATCAGCATTATAGATTGTTTATGTGCAGGAAGGCACACCTTCCTGCACATAAACAATCTATCCCCTCAACGCAGACACCCTTGCACTATGGGGCAAGGAGGCCTGCGTTGGCGCTAGGCAGCTTAATTCTGCGCCAGCACAGGGGGAAACACAGGGGTGTGGCGTATTCCTCTAAATACGGCACACCCCTGTGTTTCTAAAATGATGCGGCGCTGCTGTTTTTTGCACAGTACCGTGCTGTACCACTTTAGCATAAATCTGGGCCATAACATTTGTAAGGATGGGTTATCTCGAAATTTGATAATAGAATTCTCTGGAGTGGGTTACCACGATTTTACAAAGATTACGTTTTGCGCTCTTATCGAAAGAAAGGCATACTGCTGTATCTGAAAATCCTGTTGTCTAGCTACACCAGAGAGTAATTTATCAGATTTCTCAAGGTGACCCCGAGAGAGCAGTGGTAAAATGCCTACAAAAAAGTAGTGAATGCAAGAGCAACTTCTATGCAAAGGTAAAGATTCAAAACAGGAATTGCATGGAGAGCAAACTGTGCAAAAACAAGTGAACCACTTTGAACAAATAAGCAATGGTAAAAATAAAGAGTTTAGGGTCTGTCGCAAGAATAGGCAAGGTAGGAAACAATGATTGAGGCTGGTGGTCCTGATGTGCTTTCCCATTCTATATGTATATATTTGTATTTAACTTTATAAACTGGTAACAGAATAATTTTTTAAAGAAAGCTTCACAGTGATCGATATAATGCTATATGCAGTTCAGTAAGTAATACACAACGACTCTAAATAGCTTACTGAGACAGGCATGTCACGCGTACAGACCCAAACAACACATATAAACAAATATATATGTACTTCCTAATTGGATAAGGTTGTGTATGAGTACATCTGAACTGAGTAGGCCACCTGCATAGTCTGGGCAAGTGCTCCACTGAAAAAAAGAAAGTCTCCAGTGCGTTCCCTAACACTATGTGGGCACAAAAGTGTGTGCAGCACAGACACAGAGGGACTGATTTAACTACTCACGATTTTTGTATGCGGGTGACTCCCCTGGCCCTTGAGTTCAGACTTCACTTACCCTCATTGGAGCCTTGAGGGTTCCTCTCAGGGGGCTTGGTGCATGATATCTCTGAACAGATACTGCTAGTGTGCCTCATGTGTACGCCCATGCATGCTCAACCTGGATTGCTTCAATGTTATGAAATGCAGCTAACACCGGACAAGTGTTATTATTTGTATGGCTCGTCTGTATCCTCGTAGTTTAGCACTTCTTCTCTCCTGTGGAATCAGGTTCACAGAATTAAGAGGTCCCGAGCATGGTAATGTAACAGCACTCATCAACAAAAATACATGTGTAATGTGCATATACCTGGTCAGAGCATTATTGTTGGTTGGCATATGAAATGATGTCACCTAAGGGCACTGAGGCTGTGCCAGGCATCTGCCTTTGACATTATCAGTACAGTTCACACCTTATGTGCCTTGTATCTTACGAAGTGTTTCTTCTCTATCAATTGAGCCTCCTACGCTTCACCCAGTCCTCTGCCTGAAAGCATCCTTCAAGACTCGTTTCTTGACCCCTTTTTATTCTCAGTTTCCAAAGCCTCGCTGGTGATAGAGCGGTCCGTACTAATAATTTACCTGTATTCGGACGCTCTTTAGGTCGATGAATCTTTTGACTAAGTGGAACTCTCCGTACTCTTATATCGATCAATTTCATTAAATCAATAATCAATAACGAACATAAGCAATGCCCTGATCAACATAACACTTAACAATTAATCCAGAATACATTTCGGCGAACCCTGACTTTTCAGCCAGGAATAACCACACCAGTTTATTGCAAAGTTAGTGAATTTATTTCCCTATATTAACAAAGCTAGCACAATATAAATGTGTCTCAACACCAAATGATAAACATAAATGAACATTAATAGCTGTCCGTAGCGGCGAAACAAGTGCAATCTATGCAGCATTTGAATAACAAGGCATTCAATAATAGCAATGCAAATCACTAATACTATGATCTGTAACGAGCTAATTGCATACATTTAGTCAGCATAACAAGGTCTCAAATTGCATCGTGCAACAAAAGGAATCTTCATCTACCCTCAAATTAGCATCGGCATGTGGGACTTCATGCAAAAACAATTTAGCAACATTAATTTGGAAAACTCCTAACTAGGGCTCTTGTCAAAAATCAGCAGTTGGCTACCTAAAAGAAACACAATGCAATTGTACAATTTCCTTTCATATTTACCAATTACAATCAGCATTCAAGGAAGTCTTCGTCTCACAGGTACCGTTTCTCGATCAGCATGGGACGGGGCAAAGGGGCAGGGGTGGACGGGGCAGTTGCCTCACGGCGGCAAGATAAAACTACTACTTCATGCAAAAGGTATTTCAAAGTTAAAGTCTCTAGGGTAAGAATCATTTAAAGTCTCTTTCTCTCGATTAGAGAAAGCATCAAAGTCTCTCTCAAAATGGCGTCGCAGCAAGGTGGGCCATAATAACTGCAAAATGGCGCAATGGGTGCGATGTCGGGTAATAGCTACTTTCTTCTCGTGCACCTGGTTTAAATAGACAACAGTTCAAATCCAGTAGGGTCTTCCATTGGAGGGTTCATAGGTTAGCTTCAAATTGTCCAATCAAAAACAACAGTTCTCAAGCTTTTACTTAAGCATACATTATCCTTGGAGATGGGTACGCAAGTTGCAACATTTTATACCAATTAACTCACTTTCAGAGCTTCCATTGTCCGCACCTGCAGATTGACCTTGGAGTAAGGAGAGAAATATGCCAGGCTGGCACGAAACCTTAAGATAAGCATGTGAACGATCTCAGTGGAAAAGTACAGCTTCAAGCAAAAATACACGTTTAATAGCACATTGGAAAAATACGAGCATCTAAACCGTGAGACCAGGCAACTAGGCCGAAGCCTCCACTAAAGTAATGCTAAGCTAAAGCATTTCAAGCAAGCAAATCGTAGCACACGTTTACGATTATGTCGGATTAGTGCAATTCTAATACACCACGTTATATAAAGCACGCTTATAAATGTTGGCAAACTACTCTAAGGGCACATTTTGTCCCCGTACAATCTTTATTAGTTCGGTTAAAGTCACACATGATTATTGCAGTACTACGTTTAAGCGCTAATAAATGAAAACCTTCATTTTCTGCTTCATCAATCCCTCCTCTGATGACTACTTGTCATCACACCAAACCATGCCCACAAATTTTATTCCATTAAAATTCTGTCAGTTCTCTTTTCCTTTTAATTCCCCTAGTTTTCGCTTTGTATTCTTCTGCCATTCCTTTCATTATTTTCTCTTCCTTCCTTCTTTTAATTCTCTCCATTATCATTATTATTCCCCTTTTTATTCCCCAAATTCCAAATATGCAAATCAGTACAATTAATATTCCCTGTATTATTTTTAGTAATATTCCATTCCATATTCCCCCAATCCAATTTCCCACTGAAGCAAGTCCTTTTCCAACCTTCTCCCACACTCCTGGTTCTTTCAATTCCTTCAAATCTGCACTCTCTTTTGTTAGATTAGCAAGCATAGTTTTAATCTTCACACTATTGTCGGGAATATACGTACAACAGTGTCGCGCACCAAGCATTTTGCAAACGCCGCCATCCTTTGCTAAAAGAATGTCTAAGGCAAGCCTATTTTGAAGAGTCATAGCTCTTTCCGCTGCAAGCTCAGCATCTGTCAGGATTATAGCACCAGAAAACTTTGTCAACATGTTATCCACTATAGTAGACAACTTTCTTATTTTGATGGAATTCAACACAACTCCCAATGAAGGAATCATGGCTCCA
Source organism: Pleurodeles waltl (assembly GCF_031143425.1). Lineage (NCBI taxonomy): Eukaryota > Metazoa > Chordata > Amphibia > Caudata > Salamandridae > Pleurodeles > Pleurodeles waltl. The sequence continues at coordinate 439,672,080 of NC_090444.1, read as the reverse complement.
AATATATCTCCTACCACAGCAGCTGCGGTCTCTCTTTTCTGGATACGATGGGATCCAGATGTCTTTTGAATCATCCAGTTGATAAACCTTTGGGAACACTATACCCAAATAACATCTCCCCCACCATCCCTTTGGAAGACGATAATAGGCATTATACCCACAAATGTAATATACACCTGGAATGACAGGGTCAAGTCCGTTCATCATGAATGTCCATTTGGCCTTAAAGATAAATGTATGTTTACACTCACTCGCTCCTACAAAAATGTTATCATAATAAGATTCACCTCGATATATACAAAATTTCCCTACATGCCAAGCATCTAAAGCTATTTTCCCTTGTGTCTTTATTGCGGCAAAATCATAATTATCTACTGAAGTCCTCTTATGTAGCTCTTTTTCTAATTTCGCATTCATTTGTGCCCTTCTATCATCTGTGCGATCTAAAAAGCTTATTTCTACTGCAGAGAGCGAGCAGGTAAGATTTTCCCTATGAGCGTGAGCCGTTTCAAAAGGTAGCATTGGCTCGAAAAATTCCCTCATTATTTTAGCATCCCAATCTTTAGCAATCTGGCTTAGCTGCGCTATTATAGGAACATATGCAAAGGTAACATCATAATTCGAGTAAAAATACTGTATGTTAGTTTGACCATAAAATCTAGACATTACTATACTACATGTAATCCCGTATGTAAGAGGCATGTGGTGATAAGTCACCCCTTCCTTTACTGATGTCGGTATCTGTGTACACACATAACAATCTTTCGCATCCATAGTCTCAACATATTCTGTTAGCAAGCGATAGAAAACATTATACGAAAGTTCTTTCTTATCATGCAAGAGCCTCTCATCTAATTCTAGTCTTTTCAACGCGGTTAGTTCAGTGACAGTAACAGGAGCAAAAGTAGAAGCATCAATTCTCTCATTCTCACCCTTACCATGCATTCCAAGTACAATTGCCATTATTATTAGTACACATGCAATTATCAAGCCTATACACACATATTTACAATATTTCTTTCTACTGTTTTGCGTCATGATCTATATAGAATCAGAGAGCTAGAAGCACCTATAAAGAAACTATTTAGCAATTCAGTTACAAAGCTGAACGAGCGCAATGTTCACACAGTCTTCTTCAGGAGGCCAGTCACTTATCGGTTAGCAGCATTTGTCTCAATTCGGCAATAACTCAGTCTTTATCGGTTTAGCAAATGTCTCATCCGGTTTAGCAATATCTCAGCTGGTTTTATCACTTTAGATTGTAGCAGGCAATGTCATTTATCACCCTTTCAATCAACACTGTCCATAAAACTTTTCTTTTCTATTGGTATCTCTTCTCCTTCGTTCTCGATGCTTAGAGATACAAACTCGTCCGTCCAATCGTCATTGACTGCATATGCCCATTCTGGACCGGAATATCTCCTGTTTGGTATCCTTTTCCTTTTCAATTTTGCTTCTCTTTTCGATTCTGCCTCGCTGGTACTTTCCTCTTTTGTCAAGTCTTTTTCTTCACTCTGGGATGGTACCACGACAGACACTTCCTTTCTTTTCTCTTTCACTTTTGGCCTTCCTCCGTCGTTCAAACTTTCTTCAGTCCTTTGTTTTACTGGTGATATACTTAGTCTCCTCTTTGCACCATGTCCAGTTGTTGGACCTGCGACCTTTTCTGTAGAAGTTTGAACTGTTTCGTTCTGTTCTGCCTTGTCCCCTCCTTCTGGGGAATCAATCACGTTCTCTTTTTCTTTTTCTGTATCGTCTGCTTCTGGGAAAGCCCTCCTCGGATCAGGCTCTCCTGCTTTTTCACCTTTTTCGAGCCCTTCGTCACCTTTACTTTCGTCAGGCTCTGTATCACTTTCAGCTGCTTCAGGTTCTTTGTCACCCTCAGCGGCTTCAGGCTCTTTGCTACCCTCAGCTGCTTCAGGCTCTTTGTCACCTTCAGCCTCTTCGTCGCTGTCTGAACTTTCTCCTTGGTCTTCCCCAAGTGAGTTAGTCTCTTCGTCCTCCAATAATATCTCTCTCTCTCCTGCTTCTGCCTGTTCGCTTTCAGTTCTGTTTTGTTCTGCCTCAGCACTCAGCACTGTTTTATCAGGCACTGGCAGTTTTAGCGCTTCAACTTCCTCATCTGTGGGACACAACACTTTCTTTGTGTGACTGGCGTGAATCCAGTTGGGAACCCCCGCACACTTCACAGCGGTAGTTGTCGTCAGGATTACTTGGAAAGGGCCTTTCCAGCGGGGTTCCAGACACGACTTCCTCATGTGCTTCTTTACCACGACCCAGTCACCTGCTTTCAGTGCGTGTCCTGGACCTTGGATCGGTGGCAAGGTGGTTGCTTCCACCTGGTGAGAGAAAGAGCGAACCACGTCAGCTAGACCCTTGCAGTAGTCTAACACCATATCATCTGTAATATTCAAAAGCGCGTTTGCGGGAACTACAGGAAGTCTCATAGCCCTGCCCATGAGAATTTCGTGCGGAGACAATCCAGTCTTTCTATCAGGGGTGTTTCTCATTGACATTAGCGCCAAGGGCAATGCGTCAGGCCATTTTAAATTTGTCGATGCACATATTTTCGCCATTCTTGATTTCAGTGTACCATTCATCTGCTCCACCAATCCTGATGCTTCAGGGCGATAGCTACAATGCAGTTTCTGCTCAATGTTCAGCGCTTCGCAAAGTAACTTTATCACCTCGTTATTGAAGTGACTTCCCCTATCTGATTCTAAAGAGATCGGGAATCCGAAACGTGGTATCAACTCTCTCAACAATAGCTTTGCAACTGTAAGGCTGTCATTTCTACGTGTGGGGTATGCCTCAATCCAGTGACTAAAAATGCACACAATCACCAACACATACTTTAGACCTCCATGCACAGGCATCTCAATGAAATCTATCTGCATACGACTAAACGGGCCACTGGCTCTGCCAATGTGGCTAGCGTTCACAACCGTTCCCTTCCCTGGGTTCATCTGCTGGCAAGTGACACATCGATGGCAAACTGCTTCTGCGGCTTGACGAAATCTGGGGTTAAACCAATCAGTTTTAAACAATCTTATCATGGCATCTCTCCCTAGGTGAGCTTGCCCATGATAGAACCGCGCAAGCTGTGATAAGAGACTGTTTGGCAAAACAAATTTTCCCTCATTTGAAACCCATAACTCATCTGGTCTCTTTATACATTGTGATTTAATCCAGGAATCTCTCTCATCCTCCCTGACGTCATTCTGCAATGCTTTTAGTTCATCTATTGTATCTACAACCTTTAAGGCAAATGCTTCAGCTTGTTCGAGTTCTGGCTCACTTATCGAATTCCATTCATCCCTGAGCAATATACAATTCAAGGCGCAAAATCTTGCGACTTGATCCGCGTATGCATTTCCCAGAGAAACATAGTCCTGTCCTTTTGTATGAGCACTGCACTTTAACACTGCAACTTCGGCTGGCATTTGAATGGCGTGCAACAATTCCCTTATTCTCTCCCCGTTTTTCACTGGGGATCCTGAAGAAGTCAGGAAACCTCTCTGTGACCATAGTTGTCCAAAGTCATGCACAATCCCAAACCCGTACTGACTATCAGTGTAAATGGTGACTTTCATCAATGCAGACAGTTGACATGCTCTTGTAAGGGCTACAAGTTCTGCTACTTGTGCAGAATAGACTCCTTGAAGCCACCCCGCTTCCAAGACACCTGTTACAGTACATACAGCATATCCTGCTTTCAAAATTCCCATCCCATCTCTTAGACATGAACCATCAACGAAAACAATTTGGTCATTTTCATCAAGCTTAGTATCCTTAATGTCAGGTCGAGGTTTTGTGCAAAATTCAGTCACCTGAAGGCAGTCATGCTCGACGTCCTCAGCGTTCTCAATTTCAGCATTTTCACCAGGAAGCAAGGTTGCTGGATTCAACGTAGTGCACCTTTTCAGCTGCACATTCGGTGAGCCCAGAATTATCGTTTCATACCTTGTGAGTCTTGCTCCAGTCATGTGTTGCGTTCGGGAGCGGGTCAAAAGTATCTCAACTGAGTGAGGGACCATGACTGTTACTGGGTGTCCCATCACTATTCCTTCACTCTGAGTGAGGCTGATACCAACTGCTGCTACGGCGCGCAAACACCCTAGAAGTGCTGCTGCGACCGGATCCAAAGTAGCTGAAAAATACGCTACTGGTCTGTTTACGCCACCATGGGCTTGAGTCAAGACAGACAGAGAACATGCATCACGTTCATGACAAAACAATGTGAAAGGCTTTGTGTAATCAGGCATACCTAAAGCTGGAGCCCTGCACATGCATTCTTTCAATTCAACAAAAGCATCCATCTCCTCTCCTTTCAGTTCAATTTGATCCAAGGCATCCTTCTGAGTCAGTTTCAGTAATGGTTTTGCTAGAGTTGAGAAGTTGGGAATCCACTGGCGACAATAGCCCACCATTCCCAAAAACTTCCTCACCTCCCTCCTTGTCTTTGGTGGGCTCATTTGAAGTACACTCGTTATTCTTTCCTTCATTATTCTCCGTGACCCTTTCTCTATTTGGTGACCCAAGTATTTCACTTTCTTCTGACAGAACTGCAATTTGGAAGGGGACACCTTGTGTCCATTTCTTCCCAGATGGTTCAACAGAGCAATGGTATCGGCTGTACAGCCACTTTCTGTCTTTGATGCAATCAGTAAGTCATCAATGTACTGTACTAGGGTTGACTCGAATGGCAATTCTAATGCTTCCAAATCTTTCTTTAGAATCTGATTGAAGATGGACGGTGACTCAGAGAACCCTTGAGGAATTCGACACCAACTGTACACTCTGTCTAGGAATTTGAAACAAAAGAGGAATTGGCTGTCCTCATGAAGAGGCACAGAAAAGAATGCTTGTGACAAGTCGATGACTGAGAACCATTCGGCATCGCAAGGGACTTGAAACATTATCACAGCTGGATTTGGTACGACATTTTATTATGATGTCATTTATTTTCCTCAAGTCCTGCACTAGTCGGACCTTTCCACTTGGCTTTATTAGTCCCATGATTGGTGAATTACATGGACTGCTTAACACTTCTTTCAGTACCCCCTGTTTTACAAATTCGTCAATAAGTTGAGCAACTTTCATGAGGGTATCTTGTGCCATGTGGTATTGTGGGGTCTGGGGAAAGATTGCATTGGGCTTTACAGTCACTTTCACTGGTTCCACTCCTTTCATCAATCCCACCTCTTTCCCTGTCATATCCCACACTTCCTTTCCGACTGTCTCCCGTAATTCAGCTGGAATATCTTCTTCAGTTATCATCGGGAAAAGGCAAATCAGAGGATACTCTTCATCGACAGTTTCCATCTCGTCCCCTTCTACACTGTCCTCTTCTTCCCCATCACTGCTCGTCTGAATTGTTATTCCTTCATTCGAGCACATAATCGAACAACCCAATTTGCACAACAAGTCTCTCCCTAATAGTGCTATCGGGCTTGAGTCACATACCACAAACTGATGTACCCCTTGATAGTTACCGATGCTGACTGGTACCGGATCTGTTATTGGGTTCGTCAGGTGCCTGTTTGCTACTCCCACCACTTGAACTGTCCTCCCTGAGAGTGGCAAATTTGGTACTTCACTGCTCTTAACAGTTGAACGTGTGGCTCCTGTGTCGACCAAGAATGAAACACGAGGACCCATTACTCTTCCCTCTACGTACGGACCCTTTTGATCAACTTCCAAGGATGCTGCAAGCACACAATCTCCTTCTTCTTCTGAACTTTCACTCTCCCATACATTGTTTATTCCACTCTCACTGTGTAGTGGGAACTGTTGTACTGTGCCATTTGTACTCATTACCTGACCCGAGACCTGTGGAGGAACCATCACTTGCTGCTGACTCATTGGTGCCAAAGGTATTTGCATTTGCTGATTAGGTACCATGGGTAACTGCTGTTGCATTGGCTGCATTTGCGTCATCTGCATACGAGGCATCTGCATCTGCTGCGGCTGCATAGGTTGTAATCCCTGCAACTGATTTACGGTCTGAAAATTTGGGCTTGGACCTCTCATTTACGGTTCCCTCATTGTCTGAAATGCATTGACATCATTGTTTTGCTGACCAACACCTGCACCTACACCTGCACCTTCCTGCACCACCATCGGGCACTCACGTTTCCAATGACCGACAATTCCGCACACGTGACACGGCATCACCTTCTTCATTGCCTGCACACCAGTCACAACAGTGTTCAAATCCGGACCATTATTCACAAAACCTCCTCTGCCTCTGCCTCTGGCCTGTGGCTGAAACGCCATGTTTCCCTGCAACTGCGGCTGCGGTTGCGGTACCTGCTGTTGGAACCCTTGCATCCCTTGCAAACCTTGCAGACCTGTCTGAGCTGCTTTAAACTGCATCATCATCACTTTCTCTTTCAACCTTTTCTGTTTCACTTCAATTTCGTCGCTACAGTATTTCGCATAATTTAACACCTCATCAATAGGTTTCGACTGCCAACAAATCAAATGCGACTTTATCATCTGACCTATCTCTGGTCTCAGCCCTTCCACAAATCTGAACACAAAATGAAGCATGTCCTTCGCCTCTATTGTTTCCGTGCCGCTGTAGTTTTTGAACGCCTTCAACAACCTCTCATAGTAACTATGAATCGACTCTTTAGCCTCTTGGGCAGTTCGATCGATCTTCTGCCAATCCACATTTTTTGCGGCAACCTTCGTCTTCAAATGCTCAATCACCTTGTAGTACAAGCTCATCACCATAGGTGATGGTGCACCCGTCTCCCTGTCTCTCTCTGGTTCACTTGTCGGCCAACCTACAGCTCTTTTGCAATCCTCCCACAAATCTGCCGGAACCACAATCTCAAAGAGAGTATTCAGGTCTTCCCAGAGACACTTTGCAAGCTTCACAAACCTATCAGTCTGTTGATACCATTCAATCGGTTTCTCTCTCAGTTTGGGAAAATCATCCGTAAAAGACTGAATGTCGCTTCTGTGCCATGGTACATGTATTAATTTTCCCCCTGCTGTCTCCCTCATTGGTAACATGGTTACTGCCTCGCTACTCTGCGGTCTTTTCTCGTTAAGCTCTGTAGCACTGTCCCTCCTCTTTTCCTTCCTCTTTACCCATCTGCTTTCCCACTTGTCTAAGCACCTCCACACTTGTGCACTCTGCAGCAATTCTCTATGTTGCGCCTTCATGCCTGCTGACCTCATGTGCTCAAAATCTGTGGTCCCGAAATCTAACCTATAGCTCCTGCTCAAGTGTTTTGTCTTGTCTATATCCACCCCGTTTTTGTCAGCTATTTCCTGCAAGCTTTTATGTACCTTATTCACTTCTTTCGTTATCCTGGGACATAGATATCTCAGCTCTTCTTCCGAATAGGACTCTAACCTATTCACACCCATAGTCCCTTCCACCAATTCTTGTGCTTCCATGTTCAACCTCATCCTATTCATATAATCTTCTCCCTTCCCACTGGCTGAACTTTGAGTGGAATTCAGACTGTTGAACCATTGTGTCAGCTGTTGCGCATTCAATCCCATCAGTGTAGCATTCACATCGACTGCCATTGATGGTTGCGGCAATTTTTCAGTATTCGATGACAGCGGTATCACCAGTGGGGGACTCTGCCTCACCAGTGTTGACTGAGCACATATGGGACTAAACTCCATCAAGGTCCCAGATCCAGTTGGCTGAGCCGCTATCGGAGTTATCCCTGGAGTGTTTTCTATGCACCTCCTTTCTGTCCCATTCTGCAGCATTGATCCCTGACCGCTCATACCTCAATTAGGCTGGCTGTACAAAGGTACCGTTGGACCTACATAATGGGTAGCGATATCGCATCTGGGTTTTGTCCATTTCCCATGTTCTGAGGCATGTTCATTCCCACACTACGGGTCATCATTGCCGGCATGCCCATCTGACTCCCCGTCATCTGAGCATGTGCATTTCCCCCCTGCATCTGCTTTTGAGGCATCAGAAACTGAGTTGATTCGGCTTGTGCCAATGTCGGGTTGTGACCATTCTGTACTCCCCTTACGGTTGGATCTAAAATCATTCCTGCACTGTTGCCACTGCTATAGTATCCTGGGATCTGCGGCTGATAATTTTCTGCTGGTTTCAACATGGGCACATCTGGATATATTCTCCTAACCTGCGGTATCTGCGGGGTGAACGGTAGACTCGGGTCCTTAGATCCCGATGAAGCCCCTGAACTCTGAGTTTCATTGTTCTGTACCGATGCCGGAGGGGCAGAACTGGTACTTGGACCTTGTCCACTCTCTGCATAAGGTGGTGGACGGTCGTTCAGCAATTGCATGATTAACTCCTCATCCTCTAACTCCTCTTCTCTTCTCAACTTTTCCTCGTCCTCTCTATCTTTGGAACACCTTCTGTTTGTCTTACAGGTAGCTTTCTTACCTGTCTCCTCTTCTTCCTTAGTAATTGCGGGAAACAATTTTATCCCCTGCAGTACATCTGACCTCCACACCTTCTGTGCATTATCCCACCTAGCGTCCGCTAGTGTCTTTTCTACCTTTCTTATCCTGGTCTCAAACTTATTTTGCTGTTGCTGTCTAGCCATCAGTTCCCAAATTGCTAGAGCCTCAAACTGTGCTGGCCTTGGAGGTACCTTCATGTCGTACATCGTGAATCTCAAATTCTCTAGGATCCTTATATTGAATATCCCATGAATCGGGAACGCTACGCTCCCATGTTTCTCTGTCAGCTTGTGCCATTGCTTTAGCCAAAGGCACGGAGCTACCCCCTTTTCCTCCATTACAATGTAAGCGGGTGTGCCTTCGGGCGGCGTCTCCTCTCCTACGCTCGCTTTAATGTAAGACTCCCCCTTCATCGCACTCCTTAATGCTTTAAAAAATTTCATTTTTTCTCGTCTTCTATTTCACAAAATTTGTAATCAATAGGTGACTTTAATTCCCGGAATACTCTTCGCTTGCCTTTCCCCTTCCAATCGAGTCCCACGGACTGCGTCCAATCCGTGCGCGACCCTTCTCCGCAACCAACCTATCCCAGCGCGGCTCCTAGTGACGTCACACTCACCCACACTGCGGCTGACAAAGCCTCGCGGCTAGTCCTCCTTCACTCAGCTCCTCTCGAAACAACTTCTTGCATGTATCGCGAGCTACCAAAAAATAAAACAGATCTGTCGGTTTACTACAGGAAGGGTAACACAATCGCTTCAGGACCTTAGGGATTTTTCACTAGCCTCGGCAGTTATTCCATCTTTCTCGGTCCCCACGTTCGCAAGCAAATCTGACCCGCAGACCTACTCTCAACTTGTCAATGATCTATTCTAGTGCACTTAGAATTTTGTCAAAGCCCGAAGTCGAAGTTCCTTTCACTCCCTTAACACACGTACCGACTCGTTGACCACGCCCGATCAACCTACTAAACCGCCCAGACCACAACATAAATCAACATACTCCGGAGTCTCTTGACCTCGCAGGGCCCGTCTCAACAACAACAACCACGTGGACCTTTTTATGCACGAAGCGCCACACGCACATGAAGTTCGACGACTTCCCTACTCTCACACTCGGAGTCGCACCTCCGCTATCTTCTATGAAGTTCGACGACTTCTCTACTTCTACACTCGGAGTCATTTTCTGCTTCATCACTGGCAACATCATATCTACATTCTCTGTGTTCAGTTGCGTTGAGTTGTGTTGTATTGCGTTATGTTACATTAAGTTATGTTAAAGATATCTTGTATTATAGGGTTTCTGTGGCTGTTTCCAATTCCACCAAATTGTGGAAGACATCTAGTTCTTCTTCCTCTTCTCAATTCTTCACTTTTAGGACAAAATAGGACTGCCTCGCAACAATCCCCCACTGAAAGGTCTTTGGCTGCCCCAGAAAATAATTGGTTTTCCTTGTGCAACCAGATTCATAGATCTTCCTCTTCTCTGCTTCATCCCTCAACATCTTTATCCCCTTGCAATAGTTCATACCTTCAGAATACTTTATGTCATTTATTTTTTACTTCTGCAGTAATTTCAGCTCCCTTTCATCTCTTTTTATTTGACCATATCACTAATCATCACCATGGTAGTGAAACAACTTGCTACTGCAGCGGTATCCTCATCATTCTCCCATATTACTCCTTTATTCTACTCACCAAGATCATTGGGTTAGCAACATAGACCCTTTTCAACTAGCAGAGCCGCGCCTAAATCTCGTTACTGGCACACATTATAACCCACTTCACATTTCTCACATTTTTCCTCAAAAGTGCACAAGGACACAGCATGGCATCTACTTCACAATGACATCTCCAGCCACACCCTTACCTGTTCCCTATCATCAGCCTCCCAACACTATGTGCCACACCCAGCCTGAGCTCCCTCTCTGGCACTCATGAGCCAGCAGCGGTGTGAGCACGCATCCCTGAACCATCTTTTAGCCCTTGCCTGTCTTTTCTGTCTGTACCAACCCCGATGTCCTTCCCATGTCTCTAGTTTAGGGCAACCACAACTGCACAATTCTTTGTACAGCTTTGTTTACCATTGTACAGTATTTCTTGTAGCAATACTGTTCAAGACAAATCAGTATATAAAGTATTGCAAGGCACATCTGTGTGAGATGATTGCCTGAGGACCATGGAAAGGGAAAGGAGTGTTGGTGAAAAGGATGATTCATGTTGATCCTTTCAGAAGTACATAACGTCTGCGGAAAACGCGTGTGTCATCCTGAATAACACTTGTTTTGGAGCTGATGTAGGTGACTACGTTCCTTGCCCTTAACCAACACGCCTTAGTTTTGTAGATGGATAAGAGAACATCTGCTGTGTTGCTTCATAAGCAATGAAGTCTGGAACTGGTCTAACAGATCAAATCGATGTCAACTCAGATCTGCAATATCCAGCCCAAGAAACAATAAATCTGGGCTAGTGTTTTATAAGAATCTTATTGCACGCACCCACATATATATTTTGACTTGTGGTATGTAAATAGTGTATGTTAATGAAGCTACGTTATTTGAGCTTATCACTACCTACCTTGTACATAGAGACTCAGTTTTGTTCTTCCCTGCACAGATACTTGTATCAGTACAGCTCAAGAAGGGTTAGAGTGTTCCTTGGGCTTTCAACTTTACCCCTTCATACCAGCCCTTACAGACACCCCATAATACTGGACTGCAATGTCTGCCAAACTGAACAGGTGCCGCGTGGCTCCAAGCCTGCCATGAGACTCATGTGTGTTTGAAGGATGTCTTCATTTCGGGCCAGCCAAGGGTTTTCTTGTGCAAGTGGAAAGAATGACCATTGGAAAGGGAAACAAGCTGCAGTTCTGCCCTACAAACAGACCAGAGGGCAGAATGAGTATCAGTGAAACTCACTGGTCGGCAAGAGAAGAAGGAAGGGCAAGGTGGGGCCAAAGGCTAAATCAAACAACCTGCTGATTTAATTCCCTGACAATACATATTTCCCTCCACAAAAGCAGGAGTCACATTCCCAGACGTGCCGTAAAGCAAGCAAGGGGTAAATTGACCTTCCTCCTCTGCTCCTCTTGCCCCACACACAATTTGTGGAAGAGGGATTGGCCGTCCCCTATTTTTTCATTGGCAGACTAAAAATCTAGACTACACCCTACACTAAATATAAATGCGTGGAAAAACAAACTAAAGATAGTGAGAGAAAATTACTTCCATCATTAGTGGCCCCACTGATAAACTATATGCTTCCTAAGGGTTACACAGCGATACATGGTGTGAACAGCTGCACACTTATTGGAAAAGTTTTATTGTTCAAAGGCAGCTTTTACACCTAGTGAATGTAGAGGTAATTTTGAGGGCTGTATGTTGGATGATTTCACTTTTGATTGTTCATACAATGCTATTTTTAGGTCTTGCTGATCAGACAGCACAAACTGCCTGTTTGTGAAAGACCTGTTGTATATTTACAGTGGGCTTACAGCCCACCCATTATCTACTATTGTTTGACTTTATTGTCATGCTTTTTTGCACGCTTCTCATTTGATTGCTTTCCTTGTTCTATCTTGCCCATTCTGTGTTCGTTCCTCCCTTGGAGCACAGCGTTTTACCTTCCTCTTCAGTAAAGGAAAGAAGGGCGGTGCCATAAGATACCAGTTCCAGCAGCTATTTACTGACTGGATCTGGGGTCCAGATGACCCAGGGAAACATGATGGATTTGTCCTGGTGTCATTTTACGACCCAGGACATAATTTAGCAGTGCTCACACGTTGTCTGCATTTCAATCGGACTAGCATCTGGCAGGCAGTGATTGGGTTTCCTTATTTGCACTGCCATCCGGGCCCCAAACAAAGGGCTGACTTAAGAAGCTATCAGTCCTTTCTTCGTCAAGTATCACCCTGACAGGGAGCTATCTAGAGCCTATTATCTAGATGCCAAAACAATGGAAGGAAACAAAGGCACACACATTATCACTTCACAAGTACTTTACAAGTACTTTAGAGAAACTATTACGTGGAGACATATTTTTGATGTTTTTAACTTTGTGCAACTCACAATGTAAGAGTTTTGTTTGTACCATAAGAATGCAAGATTTATCTGTATGAATGAGTAATTTCTTCTCCCAAATTGTTCCATGTAACAGACCACAGGACGCGAGCTTCAATGAATGAGTAATTATATAAATATCAATTTAAATGGCACCTACTATTTTTTATGCAATTATTTTACAGTGCTACTAAGGACTGAACTGGGGAACTCAAAGCAAACCCTCTCCATTCATATCCTCAAGCTATCTCTCTATTTCTAGCCATCCATTCTCTCTCGACTTCTATCCAGGGGCGGCTCCTCCGCTAAGGTGGAGGAGCGTTGCTCCACTGGAAAAGGAAAAATAAAATGATAATAATGTACATTATATTATTATCATTTTATTTTTCCTTGTAGGGTGGGGTGGGTCTGGAGAGAGGGGGCCCGAGGAGGGCTATGCGCACACAAAGTGCACATGTTCTCTACCTGGCTGTATAGCAGAAGCAGGTAGAAAACATGCATAGGCTCCCATTCCCTGTCTGAGCGGCAAAGCAGGGCACTCAGACCAATCACAACACTGCTGTCAGCAGTGTTGTGATTGGCTGGGAGCCTGTGCAGTCGGGAAGAGGAAGAGGACGGAGGGGAGACGAACACGTCACCTCTCGAAGGTAAGTGTTTTTGTTTTTTTTAAATGTATTTATTTATTTTTAACCCCCCCACCCGTTTGCGCCCTGTCCTGCACTGCCACTCCTGTTCCATGGCAGCCACCACTGCTTCTATCCTTTCTCTCTCATTGTTTTCACCCTACCTTCCCCCTCTCTCCCTCTCTCAGGGAGCTGGGGGATAGTGACGGCAGCACCCGGTTCAACCCTGGGCTTTCAAAATCGGCCCCAAAGGGCTCCAGCCCACAGAGGAAATGCTGGGTGGAATAAAAGGTCTCTCTGGCCTTGGTGCTACTCGTCTCAATGTAAGGTGTCAGGCTGCATTGCATCACACAGAGGCTCAATTAATCATGCAACGGTGTAAAACAATTTCCAGGATATATTACATTATACAATGAGGGTAACAAGAGGTAGGAATCAAATACCATTCATGCTTGTAGACATTGTAGTTTAAGAGTGTGATCAAGAGAAACACAAAGTCTGAATGTAAAATGTAACAAAGTCATTGTGGTTGTTTGTACTAACAAGCCTTTATTACTTCCCAAAGGAATCCTTCTAAGAAACAGAAATCTTAGAATAATAACAGATTGGAAAAAAACAATCAGGATTTAAACCTATGACTTACATTTTGCATGCAGCTCCTTAATGCCGTAAATATATCACTGTGCAATATTAGAAGGATTTCAACTTCTGAAATGGAAGTAACTAAATAATTTCAGTATCAAAAGCAGTAGCCTGCTTACCTGTCTACAAAAAAACACATCTGTGATATTCAGGTTATGCAATGTGCTTTGCAGCAGGCACATTAACCATCTTTGATACTTTATGAGTCAACTATATGACTGGACTATACCCAGAACTCTCCCAGAACTGCATTAACCAGTAGAGTTATCTTACCACTATTATAATCTCAAAATTGCTGGGCACACAAAGATCTCCATAGCAGGTGTCTTAACCCTGTAAAATATTTTAAAACGAGCCTCTTTGTTACCAATTAAGTATTCTAGAGGAGAGTTACTGTCACGTTTGTCCTTGTTGCCAATTTCTTTGCCGCAGATTTAAAAAAATTAAAATGGTCAAGTTGACTGTCAAACTCTTCTATTTAAGCACAGCCCACTGATGACTCCACTCTCTCTTTTTTCCCTGCCACACCTTGACCACCAAATAATTGATTATGGGAGTAAATTCTTTCCAGTTCCAGCACTAATAATTTTGATTGGCTGACTTATGACCTTCCACTGCTCACTATTAGGGAAATTCCTTTTCCCTTTTTAGTATAGCAAGAGAGTGCAAGCATTTTCCAGTTCTCTCACTTGTGCTGCTCCCTCCCATGCCCAAATACCCAACCTGCATTCACTATTGCTCCCCCCCCTCATCTCCAGCTTGTGCACTGATTTCCCCACCCAACCCTGGCCATTTAATTCATCAAGCATTCCCACCCATTCCTTCCCCCGCAGGAGTTTTTCTTACATTTTGATGAGGCCACACATGGGTGGTTTTGTCTCAGTTCTGATGCATTTTTGCTAAAGTTCCTCTTTTGTCTCTTAAGGAATCTCACACAATATGCTTTACTAATGGTTTCTTCTAAGATGAAACATTTCGCAGTCCCAGTGTTTACAGTTAAAATGAGAATATTTAAGAAGGGACTCTTCTTAAAGCAGATTGTAAAAGTGATATTGCCTATGTGAGGCACTCAAAAACAGTTACAGCATAGACATGGGGGTGGCGTACTCGCGTTCTCTTGAGACATACACCGGGACGCCGGTCATTTTGCCTGTGATATTGGTGCTGTTGAGGATTAAATTTATGTGTTCTAATTGAGTTTATGGAGTTGCCAATACGGACAGTTGGTTTATTCACGAAGGAGTGTATTCAGTTGGACCCAGACTGTTGATTTCAAGACTTTTTTGTGTCTTGTGAGGGAATCTCGTCTTACCTTGATGTTATTGCTTTCTACTTTTGAGCCCTGAAGAAGTCGTGTGGGATTTTGGTCCCGTGACGAAACACGTGTTGGCTTGATTGCACCTCAAGATCTGTTTTGCATCTCAGATCATGTTGTGAAGCTTCAGTGATCGGATACTTTGGCTTGATTGCATCTCAAGATCTGTTTTGCGTCTCAGATCATGTTGTGAAGCTTCAGTGATCGGATACTTTGATGATTACATCTTCAGGAGAACTGTCCTTCATAATAAACCTTGAAAAACTTGATATGTTATATATGGACTGAGTTGTACTACCTATTTGGAACTGTGTAATTAATTTACTGCATTATTTTCGTATGTAGTTATGTCTATGCTGTAACTGTTTTTGAGTGCCTCACATAGGCAATTTCAGTGTTTGTTTACTCTGTAAACGTTTGAGGGATGGGTGTGGTCCCTTGTGAAGGCACTATTTAGTAACTCCGTGGCCGATTGAACGCCCCGTTTTCCCACTAATCTGCACCCCTTCTCTTTGTCAGATTGTAGAAGTGGGTGTTAATCCCCAAATAATGGAGAATTTCAAACAGAGTTTCTCCCAAAAAAACTGGGCTAATCTATGTATTCCCCTTTGCAAAAGGATTAATTTGTAATAACCGGATTTATGTACAGGGATACATTTGAAAACATTATTTCCAGGCACACTTTATCCCCTCACATAAATGTACTCACTTTGCAATCAGGGCCGTAGTTGGCAAAGCGCTACCCAACCAACAGCACTGTCTTCAAAACATCAACATACACCCTATAACTACTCCGAGAAACCAGAATAAATGTTGCACACCATCAAGCACTCAATACTGCATCACAATTATCTCCCTTGATTGTGTTGTATATATAGAGAGCACCTTAGACCTCCCAGAAAACTGCCATTTGACAATCTAGTCTGAAAATGGACAAACCATTCAGTGCACCAATCTGTACATATAAAACACAATAGAAACACTCCCACAAGTAATTTCAGAAATGAACTTTGAACAAGCTGTCTACTAACCTTACACATACCTACATCAAATTCCAGTAGACACAAATATCTGATGGAATTTCCATGCCAGTTCGAAAAGGAGCCTAGAAAAGGCACTACTATTCTATAATAATATCAGTAGGCTTTACACAAATGCCCTTAGCATAATATATCAAAAGATCATTGTCAAACTTCACACAGGTTTGGATTTTTACATTTACAGTCTTATTTAGGCATTACCTGGTCTCCTACCATTCTGCCAAGAATTACGTGGCAAAGGTCGACTCCCAAGTATAACACCACTCACTTGTTCTCACTCACTCATTCAGACTCAATCATTGTTACTCTGATTCACTTGTACATGTTCACACTGACTTGCACTCACTATTACTCTCACTCCCTCTCCCTCATTCTCATTTACTCTAACTCATTCATTCTCACTTACTGACATTCAGTCTCATTTATTCTCACTCACTACCTGTCCCGGACTGTCAATTACGCACCCACAGAAGTTCACATACAAACATAGATGCTTACACCTAAACACTCTCCCTATTCCACAACCACCCTTCCACCAGCAAGTATGAACACAACATAACTTTAAAAACATTTTTACTTCTCTCAACTGCCAGTAAAGGTCCCATTCCAGCTCCTGGTGCACCATGTTTCATGACACTAAAAGCAAATAATATACAATTAATCATTGTTAATGTAATAAAAAAATAGGCCAAAAATAATGATGAATCAGTTACTTTGTTCTTGGCACTGATTTTGTCACCTCTGAGGCTACGGGTTTCAAAGACAGTACCAGAGGTTGCAAGGGGCAAGCCAGGGGTCACAGTCCTAAAACTTGGGGACCCCTAAATGACATCCATTTGTCACAAACCCTTTCGTAGGTGATGCAATATTAAGCCTCAGGAAAATCCCTTTATGAATGTATTCGAAAAGCATGGCTGGAAATAATGTTTTCAAACTTGGCCCTGCATATAAATCTGGTAATTACAAATTAATCCTTTTGCAAACGGGAATACATAGTTTAGCCTAGTTTTCTGGGAGAAACTCTGTTTGAAATTCCCCATTGTTGGGGATTAACACCAACTTTTGCAATCTTCTTTTCAGATGTCCTCCCCCCACTTTTTGCCCCCATTTGAACTGCTGAATGCTGGTTTTGACTCTGAGAGTACACTGGGACCTGCTAGCCAGGCCCCAGTGCCAGTGCTGTTTCCCCTGAAAAGAAATGTGAATTGGTCAACCCAATTGGCAAGGACTTTACCACCCCTGTAAGGCCCTAGTAAATGGTACCAGTGGTGCCCAGGGGAGGGATGGTAAAGTGATCACCAGGGCTGCAGCACTGATTGTGCCATCCTGTGTGCCCCAAGTAAAAGGTGAAGCTTGCAGAGCTGCTTGTCTGCTCAAGTTTGTCTCTGCCCACACCAAGTGTAGGCAGAGTCCCTTTACTGCCCATAGCACAGATCAGTCACCACTAAGGCAGGTCAGACCAGTAGGCAGGGTGCACTGTGTTATAAGTGTGGACATTATGCATGAGCACATATGACCATTGGTAGCATTTAAAACAAAATGCTATCAAAAGTAAGCAGCGTCCATAAGATAACATGGGCTGGCACACAGGCAAACCCCTGATATCTAGCTCCATGATGGCCAGCCGATTCCCCTGTGTTTGGTATCAAACACCATTCCTTATAACCCTGAGCACAACGTTTGTTCCCAGGATTAACTAGCATGTACCTTGGTGGACTCTTTAGAGGATGCCCACCAAGTTGCCAGCATTCTCTTACTTTAGTGGGCTCTCCAAGCCATCTGCCACTACGGACAAGAGTGACCTACTGCTTGTTGTGCTAACACTTCCACAGGATGGAGACAAAGAACCTGGGCATGTAGGAGGTCACACCTCCTCCCTCCCAAGATGGCTAGTGTGATAGTACAGAAGGCGGTGAGCCTCAAAGGCTTCCACCGCCCTTGATGTGTAAATCCTTCTCCCCCACTCGAGGTCAAAGCCTTTCCCGCCTTGTCCAGCTCAACAGGTGGTAAAATGAGTTATGTAGGAGGTATACACTTCAAAAAGACTAGCTACACCTTTAGGGTGGGCTAGGAAGTCTGTATAGCAGAGGGAAGGTTCTGCCATACTAGCACACCTTAGGAATAGTGGGTTCTGGGTAGAAAAGTGATGTACTCCCATAGAAAGTCATCACTTCAGGGGCGGACTAGCCGCTGGAACCAGTAGCCCATTGGCCACTGTCCCTCACACCCTTACCTCCCCCTAAACTAGGATTTAAGAGGCTCCTCTGACACCGACCCCAGTTCTGACTTGCAACCAAGAAGAGGCACAAAGAAGATGGCGTCACCAACAACAGGACCTAGGACTCCGCCACCATGCAAAGAAACAACACTTAAGTGCCTTGAGGAGACTACTACTGGAACTGTGTGATCGATATCTGCCTGTGGTAAAAACTCATTGGTACCAGCAAGTGGCTACCACGAAGCAAAGACAGTCTACCCTGTCTGGTGAGACCAGTAACCAGCAGAAGTAATGACGTGCTGTGTCCAGAAAAGTGCAACCCGTTGGACTTCCTGTGAGTGAGCCCAAAGAAGATGGGTGACCTGCACCCCGGGAGTGGTAGTGAGGCTCTCACTAGGTTTCCAGCCGCTAGTCCCTTCCGGACGACCTCCAGCTGCTGAAGTGACTGTGGACTACTCTTTCCATTGCCAAGGCTTGTCTTTCGCCAGCCTGGAAACCGGTGGCTTCTCGGATCACCAACTCCAGAGCAGTTCCCAGCACACAGACCGATGTCGGCAACGACCCCTGTCCTGAGATCCTTCATCCTGAAGGAGGCCACTTCGAGAAGAGCAGCAAAGTATGTTTGGCACGACCGGCCCCGTGATTGACAGCTGAAGGCCACCTCTGCACCCGGAGCACCAGACGTGGTGGTAGAATGTGAGTGCACCCCGGAGTGTGCTTTTGTCAAGTGCTGCAGTTTGACAGCGCCTGCGGATCCTGTCAGCACCAAGGACAGCCGGAGCACCTCTGCACCCAGACTTCATGAGCAAGGTAACTAAAAACTGACTGTTGAGACTTGGTCTAGGGACTGGCAAGATTTTAAGTCCAAGTGGGTTCCCCGGACCTCACCCTACAAATGAACGATTGTACACTGTGATTTTTCCCCATTGACTTAAATGGAAGTTGTCTGGCCATTAAAAGTACTCTATTTTTCCAATGCTTTACAAAGTCCCAACTCCGGGTTTATGTAAGATAAAAAGGTCATTTTAGTGTCTAAATTAAGATACAAATCTGCTTTATGTTTCTAAATTAGTGTTGGATTTCTTTCGAGGCGTGTCCTTTACTTATGGTCCATGTGGGTGTTGCGAAATGATTTACACTTGTTCCTCTGAGTAGCCTGACTGCTCTTTGTCACACTACCGGGACTGAGTTAAGGTTTACTGATGTGAACCCAAGGTCCATTTCTGGGTAATGTGCTAGTATTACATGGTAAGATTCCCTAGTCATACTGTATAATACTGCCACTTTGCTACAAGAACATTTATAAAATACATCAGGCACCATTTAACACCAACAAATGTAAATATTGCTTGCTCAACCATTGTTGCAGTCCCACAAATAAAGCAACAAAAAAAAAACAGAAATGCAAAACACAGTCAACCAAATCTTTCTGTGATGTTAAACTTAGATTTCAACAAAACCATAGACAGGCAGCTAAATATATACATTCAACCAGCTGGTGCAAAATGTTGAAATCTACAGGGAAAATATCAAAATCTAGAGATATGAGGTTTAATAAAATAGCTATACTTTGTATATTTGAAGACCACTAATAATGTGATTCAGCCCTGCCAAGTTTCACAGGTCCATGCCTGATGCAATGCTCAAGTACAGGTTTTTTTAATTTGAATTCTGGAACTTGTTCTACTGTTCATTACAGAATAAAACAGTACTACAAGTCCCAGAATTCAAAAGAAAAAACATGGACTGGAGCAGCAAATCATGCATGGACCTGGGAAACCTGGTAGCTATGTTGATGCACAGCATTACAAATAGTCTTTCAACATGTTGTACTTAAAAAGAAAAACACTATGTGGCATTTAGGGATAAAGAGATCAAAACATCATTCAGATGCAGTGTGTTAACATGATAAAGGGAAACATGAAGGTGAGAGTGTCACCTTAACTGTCTAATATTCTCCCTGACCCCAATGTTTACTTTAAATACATTTAAAAAAAATATATGTTATTTAGGAGCAAATAATAGAGGTTCAAGACAGTGCATGCTGCTGACATTAAGGGCATGTAAATGAAACATTTTAAATGGCATACTAGCTTTTATTTGTATTGAGTCTGCGTTGACCTTAAACTTTCCCTTTGTTCAGGCCTTGCTCTTCCTGGTTTCCTACATAGCTGAAACTCAACTGTGCCGGAAATCTGCAAACTGCAAGAAAAGAAACAGCTATCAAAGCTAAACCCAGCCTCAGACTCAAACATTTTATTTGTTACAAATAAAAATAAAACCAGAAAAGTGGATTCAACTGTCTCCAGCGTTGATTTTAAACATTTTCTTTCCTACATATGAAACTGAAACCAGAATGGTCTGATAAACTGTATAATCCCTTCTCCAAGAGCTGGTTTCTGACCCAAGCTGAGGGTTCCTTGTCTTCCTCAACCCAGCAATGCTTTCTGCAGAGGACTGTATAAACAGAAAAGAACACATACTTAAATAAAATGAAATGTTCTACAGCCTTGAATTCTTTCTTCATCCAGCACATGCAATGAGAAGGCTATTTTTCAGTGAAGTAGAATGCAGCCCTCAACTTTGATTGACTGTTGCCAACCTCTCAGTGTGAAGGTGTGTTTCACAAAACTGAGCATGTGTTGGTATGACTTAGGGATGAGGAATGAGGAGTAGGGATGATGGATGGGGAGTAGGGATGATGGATGAGGTGTGAGAAGTAGGAATGATGGAAGATGGATCAGAAGTAGGGATGAGAAGCAGGGATGAGAAGTAGGAATGATGAAAGAGAAGTAGGGATGATGGATACGAAGTAGGGATGAGAAGCAGGGATGAAGGATGAGAAGTGGGGATAATGGAAGAGAAGGATGATGGATGAGAAAGTAGAGATGATGTATGATGGATGAGAAGTAAGGATGATGGATGAGAAACAAGGACAATGGATAAACTGTAGGGATGATGGAAGAGAAGTAGGGATGATGGATGAAAACGTATGAAGGATGTATGATGAATGAGAAGTAGGGATGTTGGGTGAGAAGTAGGGATAATGAAGGAGAAGAAGGGATGCGAAGTGGGGATAATAGAAGAGAAGTAGGGATGATAGATGAAAAGGAGGGATGATGTGTGATAGATGAGAGGTAGGGATGATGGAAGAGAAGCAGGGATGATGAATAAGAAGATGACAAGTAGGAATGATGGAAGAGAAGTAGGGATGATGGATAAGAAGTAGAGATAAGAAGTAGGGATGAGGGGTGAGAAGTAGGGATAATGGAAGAGAAGGATGATGGATGAAAAGTAGGGATGATGTATGATGGATGAGAAGTAGGGATGATGGATGAGAACTAGGGATAATGGATGAGAAGTAGGGATGATGGAAGAGAAGTAGGGATGATGGATAAAAAGTAGGGAGGATGTATGATGAATGAGAGGCAGGGATGATGGATGAGAAGTAGGGATAATGGATGAGAAGCAGAGATGAGAAGTGGCGATAATTGAAGAGAAGCAGGGATGATAGATGAGAAGTAGGGATGATGTATGTTGGATGAGAAGTAGGGATGATGGATGAGAAGCAGGGGTACAGAATAAGATGCAGGGATGAGACGTAGGGATGAGAAGTAGGAATGATGGAAGAGAAGTAGGGGTGATGAATAAGAAGTAGGGAGGATGGATGAGAAGTAGAGATGATGAATGAGAAGTAGGGATGATGGATGAGAAGTAGCAATGAGGAAAGAGAAGTAGGGGTGTGAAGCAGGGATGAGGGATGAGAGGTAGGGATGATGGAAGAGAAGTAAGGATGATGGAAGAGAAGTATGAATGATGGATGAGAAGAAGGGGTGACAGATGAATGATAGGGATGAGAATCAGGGATGAGAAATAGGGATGATGCATGATGAATGAGAAGTAGGGATGGTGGATGAGAAGTAGTGATGTTTGAGAAGCAGGGATGACAAGTAGGGATGATGGATGTGAAGTAGGGATAATGGATGAGAAGTTGGGATGATGGAAGAGAAGCAGGGATGATGGATGAGAAGCAGGGATGATGGATGAGAAGTATGGATGATATATTATGGATGAGAAGTAGGGGTGATGGATGAGAATCAGGGATGAGATGCAGGGATGAGAGGTAGGGATGATGGAAGAGAAGTAGGGATGATGAATGAGAAGTAGGGATGATGTGTAATGGATGAGAAGTAGGGTTCATGGAAGAGAAGTAGGTGATGATGGATGAGAAGTAGGGATGATGGATGAGAAGTAGGGATGATGTATGGTGGATGAAAAGTAGGGTTGATGGAAGAGAAGTGGGTGATGATGGACAAGAAGTAGGGATGATGGATGAGAAGTAGGGATGAGAAGCAAGGATGGGGATGAGAAGTAGGGATGATGGAAGCGAAGCATGGATGATGGATGAGAAGTAGGGTTGATGTATGATGGATAAGAAGTAGGAATGACAGATGAGAAGTAGGGATGAGGGATGAGAAGCAGTGATGAGAGGCAGGGATGAGAAGTAGGGATGAAGAATGAGAAATATGGATGAGATTGGGGGATGAGGAGTGAGGAATTGGGATGTCCTAAAATGGATGCTGTACACTGTCTCCTTTCAAAGCCTCTTCCCACTTACTCGTTACAGCAGATGAGCCTGTCTCACTATGCACACAAGATGGAACACAGAATTAGGAAAAGATATTTGAGAGCTACTACAGAAACTCGTTGTCTTCCTGGAACTGAGTCTCTGTGGAGAGTGGCAAAATATTGCAAATATAAACATTTGCTACAGCAAGTCCGCAGCTCTATTTTTCTGAAAGGCACTCAAAAGTGATTTAATAGGGAATGTATCTTCTTTAAAGGGAATGCATCTTTTAGTTAAATTACTGTTTGCATAGAATCTTTTCTTTACCGCTATGAAGAGGATTTATGGCACTTAACACCAAATGTCCTGTCTGTCATAGTCTACTGTGCTGTGCATGCTGGCAAAAAGGGCAAATCCCAAAATTCAATGGCTTTAAAATGTATCTCTCGCTCTCAATCTTTCTTTCTCTCTCCCCGCTCAGTCCCTCTTTCTTTTTTCTCTCCTCTTTCTGTCTTTCTCTCCCCGCTCTCTGTCTTTCCCTCTTCCAAATCTTTCTCTCCCCACCCATCTCTCTCTCCCCCCTCCTTTATCCCCTTTCACCCACCTCCCATTGCACCACACAAATTCGAAAGAACTAGGGGTCAAACCCTGTTACTTTGAAGGGATATGTTTTGGACACCAACTCATTAAGTAGCCCTTATTCTCTCTCATCCTCCATGAGCTAAGGTAACATTTCAGAGAAAATACAGAGCAGCGTTGGTTTCAGTGGGCTTTCTGGAGATGGGTGTAAATATTCGCCAGAGGAGCCCCATGGTATTGTTAGTGTTTTCATACATGAGAAAAACAATGCCTGATTCAGGTACGTTACCATAATTAGGCCGCAGCCACCTTGCACTGACATCTATTCATAAGTGCAGAAAGAAAAGTGCCCTTATATTTTATGTGAACACGCTTCTCTCTGTGCTTTTCCACTTCAGAAAAGGAGCTAAATAGAAACCTAACCCATGGCTTCTGGATTAAAAAATTGTATTAATTTGTGTTCCTCTCGAGGAAACATGTCCAGGTTGTTCTGTCTGTAACTATCAAGGTCCTTTGCTTGCACCCTTAGTAAGAACTTTAATTAGTTGAACTGCCTGTTGTATTTCAGTATCACACAAACGTTATGTTATTTCCCTCTTAGCTATGCAAACTTCATTCATTAATATGTGGTTGAAGTAGGTATTTATAGATATATCTTATTGAAGGGATCTTATATATTAGAATATTCATTGGCTTACTAAAATGATACATTTCTAGCTCAACCCTTATCACATCTCACCACGTAATGTTGTGGCTTTTCTGTCTAAAACCCTATAAAAGTTTATGTTGTTAGAAAATGTGCCAGATTTGTATTAGGCTTTGACTTCCTTGACTGTCTAAGACTTTTATTGACTTGCATTGGCTGTCTCTGCCTTTCTAATTGTGCAGAATGTACCCCAGCCTGTCATTTGATTTATACTTACTCTTTTGTGGGCTTTCCCTTGGAGCCAGACTCTGGGGGTCATTCTGACCTCGGCGGTAAAAGGCGCTTACCGCCGGTCAGAAGACCGCCATAACACCGCCGCGGTCGCGGTAAACCGCCACGGTCATTCTGACCCGCAACTGGCAAACCGCCAAAAACCCGACATCAACAAAAGTCCGCCACACCAACGGCCAGCGAAAAACTGGCGATGACCAAACCTCCACCGTCACGCCAACAGAAATACGCCCATTCCATTCCGACCCACAAATCCCCGCAGCGGTCTTTCAACCGCGGTATTCCATTGGCGGTACACACCGCCGCGGTCAAAATACACACACCTTTACAAAACACTGCCACATTGGACAATTCAAAATACACACACCTGAGACACATACACACAACACTCCCACACACCCAATACAATATAAAAAACACACCCACATCACCCACAAACCCTTACGACCACAATTGCGACTGAAGGCCAGAGAGAGACAGCACAGAATAGAGTACACCATCACACAGAGGCAAATCACAACATCACCCACACAATATCCACACACAAAACACCACACACCACCACACTCACAACACTCTACAACACATACCCCACCCCACACCTCATCCACACCACCCCATGGCACCCCAAAGACACCCCAGGTTTTCTGACGCAGAACTCAGGGTCATGGTGGAGGAAATAGTTCGGGTAGAGCCCCAGCTCTTCGGGACACAGGTGCAGCACACCACCATTGCCAGGAAGATGGAGCTATGGCAAAGAATAGTGGACAGGGTCAACGCTGTGGGACAGCATCCACGAAATCGGGACGATATCAGGAAGCGGTGGAACGACCTACGGGGGAAGGTGCGTTCCATGGTATCAAGGCACAACATTGCGGTGCAGAAGATTGGCGGCGGACCCCCACCTACTCCCCCAGAATTTACAGCATGGGAGGAGCAAGTCTTGAACATCCTGCATCCTGAGGGCCTCGCTGGAGTAGGCGGAGGAATGGACTCTGGTAAGTCAAATCTTCACTACTTCATTCCCCCCACCCCACCTGCATGCCAAATCATACCCCCACCCTCACCCCCATCACACCAACTCCTTGCAAATGGCTCACCATCACAACCCACCCATCCCAACACCTAGCCCTGCATGCGTCCACAAAGCATGGACACCCATCACCAAAGCATGCCCACTGCACATACCCATCTCCCCCACAAGCCACCGTCACAACAGCCCCCACAAGGGAATGCCAGCACTGGGGTACACGGCCACCCACCTATTGCACACTATGGCACACACAGAAGCAATAACCATACTCTTATACCCCTGCAGGACCCGAACGCCACCACACCGCCCAGGAGGGTCCAGAAATGTCCGTCCCACCCCCAGAAGAGGCCCCCAGTGATGACAGCAGCTCTGTCTCCCTGGACCCAGATGACCAGCCCGGCCCATCGGGGACCTCGGGACAGTCGGTTCCCCTCACACAGCCACAGGCCACAGCAGACCTACCCCCCCTCTGGGAACACCAGCACAGCTCCCACCCAGCGGGCCCATGCCTCTGTCTCCAGGACACGTCAATCAGCGGTGTGTCCACCACTACAGGGCACCCAGGTTGACCCACCACCCCAACAACAACAGGGACCTGGGGGCAGTGGTAGTGGGCACACGGTCCAGGGGACAGAGGCCCAGGGAAACAGGGGAACTGGGAGGGCTGCTGTGCGACAGGGGGGGGACAGGCCCAGGGAACCCACTCTCCACGAGGCCCTCTCCTCCATCATGGGAGCATACCACCGCTCCCAGGAGACGATGGCTACGGCACTGGCCAGGTTCCAGGAGATCCAGGTACTGCAGGAGGAACAGTACATGGGGTTCAGGGAAGAACTCCGAACCATTAGTTCCGCAATGGGGACCATCGTCGTGGCTCTTAACCAGATTGTCACCACATTGCGGGACCATGTGGCACCACAAAGGGCCCCTGTCACTAGCATGGACCAAGAACAGGCTACCACCTCTGCCGGTGCTAGTGGACAGGAGGCCCCCACACAACGACAGGCCACCAGAACCCCACCTCCTGCAGAAGAAGAACCACCCCGCAAGCGGGGCCTGAGATCTCGGAAGAAGACAGAGTAGGATGCCAAGACATCCGCCAGCAAAGGATACCCCCTGATGTCATCCCACTGTCCCACATTGTCACCCTGTCCAACCTTAAACTGCCCCTGCTCCATCCTTCCACAGGCATATGGACAATGCACCTGTGAGACTGAAAATCTGGACTCTGCCATGGACATTACTCCACCATCACCCATCACCGATTTTCAACCATGTCCCTAAATTTAGCACTTAAATAAAATCACTTATTGCACTAAAAATATCTGGAGTCTGCTTGTATTTTGAACAAATGTATTAGACATAACGGTGCCAAAATGTTCAGTTACATTGTGATGACGACATACCACTGTCACACAGCTGTAGTCCATGGGCAAACAAAGCAGAGGTCACGCAGTGGGGCCCACATCTCTGAAAACGGAAGGGAAAGTCACAACTCAGTTAACATAAACTGGGGGGAACCACAGTAAGTAGAGAGGCAGGAGACTGTAAGTACATGTAAAATGGCGGTGTTGATTCGTACCTGTGTGCTATTGAAAATACTGTTGTATCACTGTGTCCCTGTTGTCTGTGTCGTCCCCGTAGTCTTCCTCCTCTTCACTCTCCACAGGCTCCACAGCTGCCACAACACCACCCTCTGGACTATCCTCCTGCAGGAAAGGCCCTGGCGTCGCAGAGCCAGGTTGTGAAGCATACAGCAGGCCACGATGATCTGGCACACCTTCTTCGGTGAGTACATTAGGGATCCACCTGTCATATGCATGCACCTAAACCTGGCCTTCAGGAGGCCGAAGGTCCGCTCGATCACCCTCCTAGTCCGCCCATGGGCCTCATTGTACCGTTCCTCTGCCCTGGTCCTGGGATTCCTCACTGGGGTTAGTAGCCAGGGCAGGTTGGGGTAACCAGAGTCACCAATTAGCCACACACGGTGTCTCTGTAGCTGTTCCATCACATAAGGGATGCTGCTATTTCGCATGATGTACGTGTCATGCACTGAGCCAGGGAACTTGGCATTTACATGGGAGATGTACTGGTCAGCCAAACAGACCACCTGGACATTCATCTAATGATAACTTTTTCTGTTCCTGTACACCTGCTCACTTTCACTGGGGGGAACCAAAGCCACATGGGTCCCATCAATGGCACCAATGATGTTGGGAATATGTCCAAGGGCATAGAAATCACCCTTCACTGTAGCTAAATCGCCCACCTCAGGGAAAACAATGTAGCTCCGCATGTATTTCATCAGGGCAGACAACACTCTGGACAAAACCTTAGAAAACATAGGCTGAGACATCCCTGATGAAATGGCCACTGTTGTTTGGAATGATCCACTTGCCAAAAAATGGAGTACTGACAGCACCTGCACCAGAGGGGGAATCCCTGTGGGTTGGCGAATGGGTGACATCAGGTCTGGCTCCAGCTGGGCACACAGTTCCTGTATAGTGGCTCGGTCAAGTCTGTATGTCAGTATGACATGTCTTTCTTCCATTGTCGACAGGTCCACCAGCGGTCTGTACACGGGAACATTCCTCCATCTCCTCGCAAGTCCCAGCGGACGGTGCCTAGGAAGGACAACATGGAGCACAGAGTCAAGCAAACCACAGGTACGTTCCCACAGCTTGCACAGTACACGATTCGCTATGCATTGAATGGCTTGTATGAGTGGCAATGCAAGGCCTAGGCCTGTGTGACGCAGTAGAAATTAAGCCATGTGGGCCCTTGAAATGGCGGCTGCCTGACCTGTGAAGTGTGACAATGGGATGTGAGGTAAATGCGCTGGCGTGGCACACCGTGGCGGTAGGCGGTCGAAGACCGCGGCGCAAAGCCGCATTGGTTAACATAGAACCCTATGGATTTCAGGAGCCAATGACGAAGTGCGCCGGCGGTCGCGGTACGCACCGCCGCGGGCGTGACCGCCATTTTCTATCAGCTTAATCACTCGAGACCTGATCATCCACAGGAGAGGACCTCTACTGCAAGTGCTGCTGTGACCTCGGTCTGGAAGAGACAATGGCTGCTGCGACTGGGGAAAGGGCCCCTGCCTTCACTTCAGAAGAATTGGAGAAACTCGTGGATGGGGTCCTCCCCCAGTATGCGCTACTCTACGGTCCTCCAGACCAACTGGTTAGTACACTGGGACCATGCTTTGTGGGCAATGCCTGGGTTGAGTGGGGTGAATGAACAATGGTGCGGAGGGGAGCGTATGAGGCATGCATCAAACGACAGATGAGAGCATGTGCCACATGGCAAGGGTGGGGATGGGGGCACACTCACATCGAGCATGCAGAAAATTATGATATTGTATTTTCTCTCCCTGTACGTGTCACATAGGTCAGCGCCCATCAGAAAGTCGACATTTGGCGTGCCATCGCCAAGGACGTCCGGACCCTGGGGGTCCACAACAGACGGGGCACCCACTGCCGCAAGAGGTGGGAGGACATCCGCCGCGGGAGCAGAAAGACCGCGGAGGCTCTGCTGGGGATGGCCTCCCAACGTAGGAGGGGTGCCACTCGTCAATTGACCCCCCTGATGTCTCGGATCCTGGTGGTGGCCTACCCAGATTTGGATGGGCGCGTGAGGACATCACAGCAGACACAAGGGGGTGAGTACAAGCACATTCTGCTATCTTAGCGCGCAGTGGAGGTGTCTGGGTGGGGGAGGAGGGATGTGGGCATCCCTAGGCCAGGGCGATTTCTGTAGGCTAGTCCCCTCCGTAAGGCATGGCCCTGTGCCCCCGCCCTCCACCTCTGTAGGGTGCCAAGTACAGCTATCCATGGCCTTGTGTCACCTCTGTGTGCAGATGTCGTCCATTGGCTTGTAGGCCAAGTCTCACTGATTGAGTAGTGTACCCCAAGTGCGCGGCATAGTGCAGGGGGCTTCTGTGTCTGTCCTCTCCGCCAACTGTGTTGCCCATGCATGCACTCAACATGTCTTTTCCCCCCCCCCCCTTTTTTGGTCTGCTCTTCCTGTTCATGTGTGCATTAGCATCATCTGGCGGAGGAGAAGTGGCATTGGAGCACGAGGGAGCTGCATCTCACATGGCCCCGGAGGGCCATGCAACGGACTCTGATTTCACCAGTGAGACGGAGGGCGAGGGGGGCTCCACAACGGGGACACGTGGAGACATCAGCGACACCGACACGTCCTCGGAAGAGAGCTCCCTTGTGGTGGCGGCAACATCCGTGCCCACCGCAACAACAGGTACAGCCGCCACCCAGCGCACCAGCTCCGCCCTCCAAGCAACCCCTCAGCGTTCGCCCCGTGCCCGCTCGCACACCAAGGCGGGCATCTCCTTCGCCCCAGGCACCTCAGGCCCTGCCCCAGTTACCCCTGCTGCCCTCAGTGAGGAGGTCATTGACCTCCTCCGGACGCTCATTGTTGGGCAGTCTACCCTTTTGAATGCCATCTAGGGGGTGGAAAGGGAGGTGCATCGGAGCAATGCATATCTGGAGGGCATTCATTCGGGTCAGGCTGCCCATCAGCGATCGTTCAACGCTCTGGCCTCAGCACTGACGGCAGCCATTGTCCCTGTCTCCTGCCTCCCTCCTCCAACTCCCTCCACCCAGTCCCACTCCCCTGTTCCTCTGCCTATCCCAGACACACCTACAGACCAGCCTGCACACACCTCAACACCCAAGGTCAGCTCATCCAAACATAAGCACCACACATCCCACAAGCATTCACACAAGCAACATCCACATGCAGACATGCCAACAGCCACTGCCTCCTCTGTGTCCCCCTCCTCCTCGTCTCCCTCCTCCCTCCCTGTGACGTCTCCACTCACACTTGCATGCACCACTTCATCAGCCACTACGTCCATCACCAGCACACCCACCAGAACACTCTGCACACGGGCAGTCACCACCCCCACTGCCATTTACACGTCCCCTGTGTCCTCTCCCCGTGTGTCTGTCACCCCCTCTTCCAAACCACACAAACGAAGGCAGCCACCCACCCAACAGCCATCCACCTCACGACAGCCTCCGTCACAAGCACCTGCACCCAAAGACACCACACTTGACTCTCCTACAACCACATCCTCTTCCTCCACTCCCATACCCACTGCACCTACCCTTCCCATTGCTCCTAAAAAGTTTTTCCTCTCCAAAATTAACCTCTTTCCATCACCTGACCCACCCCCTCCATCTCGTAAAAGTCCAATCTGCACCTCAGCAACCACAACCCCTGGACCTACAAGGACCATAGTCAAGGGATATTGGAGTCCACCACCTTCGAGGGCAGCTACATCGGCCAGCAGCAAAGGGACAGCCAGCCCACCCCCTGGGAAAAAATCCAAAAAAGGCAAGGGCCGGCGCGACAGGACAGAGACGGCAGCCTCCACAGGCACCACCCTGGCACCGTCCGGGAGTGGGGTGCCACCTGGCACATCTCCAAAGGGAGGCAAGGGCCACAGAGGATCAGGCAAGGATGGCAAGGGCAGCACGGCCGACAAGTCCGACAGCAGGCGAGCTGCCCAGGAGGGCCCCACCAGCCCCATTCCGGCGGTGAAGGAGGACACCCACGGGCACGGGACACCAGCACAGGAGGGCCCTGCAAGCGAGAAGTCGGATGGCGAGTCAACACCATATTTTGGCCGGATCTGGTGCCCTGGAGACACATGTGAAGATCCGCTGAACAGGGCACCGCCGTCTCAAGCACCGCTGAACAGGGCACTTCAAGAGAAGCACCGCTGAACAGGGCACCGCCGTCTCAAGAACCGCTGAACAGGGCCCTTCAAGACAAGAACCGCTGAACAGGGCCCTTCAAGACCAGAACCGCTGAACAGGGCCCTTCAAGACAAGCACCGCTGAACAGGGCCCTTCAAGACAAGAACCGCTGAACAGGGCCCTTCAAGACAAGAACCGCTGAACAGGGCCCTTCAAGACAAGAACCGCTGAACATGGCCCTTCAAGACAAGAACCGCTGAACAGGGCCCTTCAAGACAAGAACCGCTGAACAGGGCCCTTCAAGACAAGCACCGCTGAACAGGGCCCTTCAAGACAAGAACCGCTGAACAGGGCCCTTCAAGACAAGAACCGCTGAACAGGGCCCTTCAAGACAAGAACCGCTGAACAGGGCCCTTCAAGACAAGCACCGCTGAACAGGGCCCTTCAAGACAAGAACCGCTGAACAGGGCCCTTCAAGACAAGAACCGCTGAACAGGGCCCTTCAAGACAAGCACCGCTGAACAGGGCCCTTCAAGACAAGCACCGCTCCGCTGGGAACTTCCTCTCAAAGATCGCTCTGCTGGGCACTTCCTCTCAAGCACCGCTCCGCTGGGCCCTTCATCTCAAGCACCACTCCGCTGGGCACCGCCGTCTCTGCACCGCTCCGCTGGGCCCTTCAACTCTAGCACCGCTCCGCTGGGCACCGCCGTCTCTGCACCGCTCCGCTGGGCCCTTCATCTCAAGCACCGCTCCGCTGGGCACCGCCGTCTCTGCACCGCTCCGCTGGGCCCTTCATCTCAAGCACCGCTCCGCTGGGCCCTTCATCTCAAACACTGCTCCGCTGGGCACCGCCGTCTCTGCACCGCTCCGCTGGGCCCTTCATCTCAAGCACCGCTCCGCTGGGCACCGCTGTCTCTGCACGCTCCGCTGGGCCCTTCAACTCAAGCACCGCTGACACATTGGCAGAAGGGGCAGGCCCAGATCAGTGTCGGACAGGGCTGCACGATACACTCTGGGCACCAAGAGTCCTCCAGTTCCGCTGGAGTCTGTCATCCACTTGAGAGACTGTGGCTTTGCACTCCCCAGGATGGCACAGTGGGCAAGCCACCCACTGTAGAGACTTGAGAGACTGTGGCTTTGCACTCCCCAGGATGGCACAGTGGGCAAGCCACCCACTGTAGAGACTTGAGAGACTGTGGCTTTGCACTCCCCAGGATTGAACAGCGGCCGTGGAGGCCCCTCGTGGATCTGGCGTCGTGGACTCATGTGGCTGAGGTGCCCCCCCTTCCCTTCCCCCTGAGGTGCCTGTAGTTTTCCTATCTGATGCCCCTGCAGTGTTCTCTCCAATGGATTCGGGTCTCATGTGTGGGCTTTGCCCATGTGTTGAGGACCATTGGCCCACGTACAATGACAGAAAGCCAATTTTGACGGGACAATTTACATATGTGTATATAGTTATGGGATGTTCGACTTACTTATTTACTTAGCCTTGCAATATATTTGAATTCCAATAACATATTATTTTGTCTTTGCATTCTTCCGGGGGGCTTGGGGGGTGTCAGTCTGCATTGGTGTGTAGGTAGTTGGGGGGGGGAGGGGGTGTCGCGTATGTGTGTGGCCGTATTCTTTTCTCCTCCCCCCTCCCCTGTGTCGTAGGTGCAGTACTCACCGTTGTCTTCTGCGCCGGCGTTCGTGCTCCTGGTAGAGGAGCAGGTAGACAATTGCTGGTAGGATGTGTAGTTCTGGTTCCATGCTGTCCAGATTCCTCGTGGAGTGTGTAGGGTGAGCGTTTTCCCGTTCGTAGTCTGTTTCCGCCTTGTTTTTATCGGCGGGGCTCCCGCCCAGGAAAAGGTGGCGGATTGGTGAGTTGTGATAGGGTGGGCAGTACATTGTCTGCCACCTGTCTGTTGGCGGTGACTGCCGCGCTGCTTGTCTGTACCGCCGTGGCGGTCGGAGTGTTAAAGTGGTGGACTGTGTTGGCGGTTCCCGCTAGGGTCAGAATTCCATTTTTTTGGCCGCCTGCCTGTTTGCGGGTTGGCTGCCGCTTTAACACCGACCGCCAGGGTTGGAATGACCCCCTCTGTATCTGTCCTCTTGCTGAACTGTACTTAGTTCTGGCGGTTGCACATCTCACATTAATTGATTTTTGTTTACTATTAAGCAATTGATTGATACTGATTAACTAACCACCCCTTGCACTCTGCCATGATCTTAAGGTTTAACTTTGAACTCTGCCTCACCTAAGTTTTGTATGATGGGCTTGGACTCCGTCTTCCGAAGACTCAGATAGTACGGATCCTACACATGGAGCCTCTTAATTATTTTAATTAGGGCATCGAGAGTATTAATAATAAAGCCTTTCTTGGACCCCATCAGCTGAGAAAATGCACTACTTTTCTTTACAAAACAAATACCTCTCCGCTGACCAGCTCTTTTGTTTTCAGGATGTGCCATTGCCAGTATGAAGCACCTCAGAATGTGTGATGGATATTAATATTTCTCAAGAGCTGTGCATTTGTATGTTACAAAAACACGAGTTAAATGACTGACGGCAAGTTTAATTATGTCCTTTAGTATTTGGAATGTGCTTGGCAAAGGAGAATCTGGACAGGGATGTTATGCTTTGCTGGCAGTCCTCTGTTTACACAGCTGAATAGGACGCAGGGTTCGCTCGGGTGTGAAATTAGCAAAGGATGCAGTGTCCTGCCTCAGTTACTTGAGTTTACCTGTTATTCTACAAAAAGAACTGAGCTGGAAATTGATCTGAACCTTGTTTCAAGGATCACAACTCTCAAAATGCAACAAGCTTTTGCAAAGCCAATAGGTCTCACCTTTGTGGCCTATTGACTATTCCCCTGCTATTACTGTTTACTCCTGAACATGCTCATTGGCCTCAGGCATACTGTACTTGAATGGCAACTAGTAGTGAATATGTCACTTCTCTGTGCTCCTCATTCCAAACAGCATCCTGTTCTGAAAATCCAGACAGATCAGCTCCAGAGCTGGACTGCACCCATCTTCAAAAATACAGTTTGGAGAGTAGCTAGAGATGAAGGGTCGGGCTGTTCAGCGCTTGCAGCGGATTCGTACCAGACAGCGCCTGATTTTGAAGAAGTATTGAGGAGCCTCCGATCTTTACAACAGTCAAGAGAACACCCAGAGCTCATGGTACATCACTAGTACTAAGGGTATCTACTGCTCACTAATGAGCGCACACGTGGACCAGCTGTCTAAGTCAACCTATATGTCAGAACTCTAGTGCACCTGTGCAGAAAACTTAATAAGCCTGTGGGGGTCTAATGCAGTTCCAAGACAGACAGATCCAGACCTGATTTTCAAACCATCCACGTAAGATAAATTTGCGTGCAATGGCTTTAAATGGAACCCGGTTGCACAACCAGTAGTTACCCTGAAAATTTGCCTTGGGCCTGGTTCCTGCATTCACACTGGATACCTATTAGCTGAACCGTTGTTAGGGATGAGCGGCCACTCCTTTCACTGACTGCACACTGTGCTTTGTTTTATTTTTAAAGGCTGCTGCTGGAAATGGCCCTTTTTGCAGGGTTATCTTCAAACTTTTTGCCTTCTTCCTCCTATTTTTTTCTGATTTGTTTTTGCTGGTTGATTGACTCTGCGCACTTTACCACTGCTGATCAGTGCTAAAGTGTAAGTGCTTCCTATGTAAATTGTATTGGTGATTGGTTTATTCATGATTGGCATATTTGATTTACTGGCAAGTCCCTAGTAAAGTGCACCAGAGGTGCCCAGGGCCTGTAAATCAAATGGTACTAGTGGGCTTGCAGCACTGGTTGTGCCACCCACATGCATAGCCCTGTGAATATGTCTTAGACCTGCCACTGCAGTGTCTGTGTGTGCAGTTTTAAACTTGGGTACATTTGCCAGGCCCAACCCTTCCCTTTTCTACATTTAAGGCACCCCTAAGTATCCCCATGGGCAGGGTGCAGTGTATTTAGAAGGTAGGACATGTACTGTTGTGTTTTACATGTCCTAACAGTGAAATAGAGCCAAATTAGCTTTTCACTGTTGCAAGGCCTATCCCTCCCATAGGTTAACATGGGGGATGCCCATTAAATAACTTTTAAGTGCAGTTTCCCTTTGAGAGCAGATAGAAATATGGAGTTTGGGGTCTCTGAACTCACAATTTAAAAATACATCTTTTAGTGAAGCTGGTTTTTAGATTGTTAGTTTGAAAATGCCACATTTAGAAAGTGGTCATTTTCTTCCTTAGACCATTCTGTGACTGTCTGTTTGTGGATTCCCTGTCTGGGTCAGACTGACAGTTGGGCTGTTTGTGAATCTCCTCTAGACAGTGATACAAAGGAAGCTGGGGTGTAGCCTGCATATCTTGATGAGCCATCTGGGCTACAGTGGCAGAAGGAGTGGTCACATACACCTGAATGGGCTGTGCCCTCACACAATACAGTCTCCAACCCCCTGGTGTGTGTCTGGGGCCTGGCCTGGGTAAGGCAGGATCCTGTAAACAACAGAGACTAGTTTTTGAAGTTGGGCAACTTCAAAGGAAGAAAGAGGTATAGGTATTGGACCCAGAACCCCAGACTTTAGATCAACTCAATAATCTTTCTGTATCAAGAGGAACCTATGCCAAGGAGAAGATCTGAAGAGCTGGAAGGGGAGTACTGCCCCTTTGCTGAGTTGCTTTGCTGGGTTGGCCTGCAGTTGCTGCTTCTGCCTTAAAAGAGAGCAAAGGGTGAACTTTGCTGTGTATCCTGCTTGAGTAAGTTCTTCAAGGGCTTAGAGCAGAGCTTGCCTCCTGTTGGGAGCCTCAGGGACACCAAATACTTCAGTTTCATCTGCCTACAGCACTGGGAACTGTGTGTTTTGTGCTGTTCAGGAAGAAAAACCACAGCAAAGTCAGCCTGGGTAAGGCAGGATCCTGTAAACAACAGAGACTACTCTTTGAAGTTGGGCAACTTCAAAGGCAGACAGGTATAAGTATTGGACCCAGAACCCCAGACTTTAGATCACCTCAAGAATCTTTATGTATCAAGAGGAACCTATACTAAGGAGAAGAGCTGAAGAGCTCGAGGGGGAGTACTGCCACTTTGCTGAGTTGCTTTGCTGGGTTGGCCTGCAGTTGCTCCTTCTGCCATAAAAGAGAGCAAAGGGGGAACTTTGCTGTGTATCCTGCTAGAGTAAGTTCTTCAAGGTCTTGGAGCAGAGCTTGCCTCCTGTTGGAAGTCTCAGGGACACCAAATACTTCAGTTTCATCTGCCAACAGCACTGGGAACTGTGTGTTTTGTGCTGTTCTGGAAGACAATACACCGCAAAGCCGCCAATGACGCCGCTGGCCTGCACTGTGACCTGCCGATGCTGAATGGAGCTGCACTGTCCCACTCCGCACCGCAACCCTGGTCTCACCAACGCCTCCATCTGATGCCGCCACTGAGTCACTGCTTGCACCGGGACCTGTGGGCCCCGCATTCCGGCATCACCTTGCTCATACCTCAACCTGGGCATCACCTACGATGACGCTCCTGCTGACACTGCTGACACTGCTGGGACACATTGATCGAATTAAAAAGGACACAAGTAAAAACAATATTACACGGGGCTGTCCTAACCGAATATCTAAGAAAAAACGCAGCACCGAACGGTCTGATCATTACCACTGAACCACGTATCTTCCTAGAAGATAAAGAATTTAGGAAGGACTGGTCACTGATAGCCTGAAAGTGCACACATGATTGGTTAATCTTAATCATTAAGACAGCCACCAGACTATCAGATGCCCTGGTGATCCAAATTAAAGCGGCAAAAGGTAACCTAAAAACTGGACTTACAGCCGCGGCATTCAAAAAGAAACTAGAAGAAACAAATAAGACAATCGGCGAGTTCAAAGATTACTTGACTCACCGAAAAATTGCTAAATTCCAGAAAGACCTAGATAGGTTCTCCTTAGAGAGAGTACATCCTTACTCTAGGGAAGACTTTGCAGCCCAACCCTCTTTGCCCTCCGATACATCCTCTGGGGGCTACTCCAGCTCGGACTCCGACACCAGCCGGATACAACCGACACGGCCCAGGCGGGCAGGAGGGGTAATGCTCGGAATAATTGGCCTACACCATTCACAGGCCCTCCGCCCCGCTGCTTAATATGCCTGCCTGGGCCTGGTCCTCTCCCTACGGGCCACCAAACCAATTCCAAGCCCCACTGTATCCCCAGCCACAAATGACCTGGTCTTATCCCAATGTTCCTTTTTTTGGGAGAGGCCCCGGACGGGGAAGGGGCAGGAAAAAGGGAGTCAGTTGGAACCTAAAGGAAGGACCAACAGACGACGAATCCCCCAGCACAAGCAGAACATAAACAAGGGGTCCACCACCGTTGTTAACTTAAGCTCAAGAGTATTAAGTAATAACGAGCTCCAAGCCCTAGAGAAAGGTCTGGGTTTCGTCCCCACCCCGAAACTTGACGTCTTTAAACTAAGGATAGAATTAGCAGAGTTCTTTCGTAAGATCAGGCTGAGAACCTTTTTTCTCCAGAACCCGAACTCAACACTGAGCGAGAAAAGAACACTGGGCTACGTCCCAAATCCAAATTCACCCCCACTTCCCACCTTATGCTACCCGAAGTCTTGGCCTTTGAAAAATCAGTGAGTAGGAGGGTCGACGATCTACAGAATACACAGAGGGAGATCTTCCACAACATCAGTACCGAAGAACTCACAGCCCTCCACAATCTTAGCAATGACTCCTCCATCACTATCAAACCTGCCGACAAAGGCGGGGCTATAGTGATAATGCCCACGGCGATGTACAATACTGAATGCCTACGCCTACTAAACAACGACTGTCACTACAAGAGACTATCAAGGGACCCAACAGAAGAGATCAGGGAAGAGATTACCTTCCTGATTGATAAGGGTATGAATAACGGTTGGATCACTAAACATGAGGCCTCCTTCCTCACTCAACCGGACCCAAAAACTCCGTACTTCTATATTCTGCCCAAAATCCACAAGAATAAGCATCCACCCCCGGGAAGACCAATAGTCTCCGGGATTGGTTCTATTCTGGAACCATTGTCCCAATTCTGCGACTGGTTCCTCCAACCATTCGTGAAACAAATTCCCACATACCTCAAAGACATGACAGATGTGCTCGCCCTACTAAACACCCTTGAATTTGACAAAGAAAAAGAACATCTCATGACACTGGATGTGGAATCATTATATACCAATATTCCACAGGAGGCAACCTTAGAAGTGGTCAGTGACCTATTAAACAGGGGTATCTGGAACTACATCACCCCCCCAGAATTTATCCTGGACCTAGCCCATCTGGCTCTTACCAGAAATTTCTTTGAGTTCGATAAAAACTTCTTCTTACATATCCAGGGTACTTCGATGGGGAGTACCTTCGCACCGAGCCTGGCATGCCTATATGTGGATCACTTCGAGAAAGAAATTGTCCTCACTGAAGAGAACCCATATGTCAACCATATCAGGTTATGGAAAAGATACATCGATGATATCCTGATCATCTGGAGAGGCACAAGGGAAGAAGCAACCACCTTTATCACTTGGTTAAACACCTTGAATCCCTTTTTAAGATTCACAGCCACGATGGGCGACCCGGCGATCTCCTTTCTTGACTTACTAATAACTGAAAGAAATGGCTCCCTTGTAACAGAAGTATATTACAAACCCACTGACCGAAATACTCTCCTGCAGTTTCAGAGCTTCCATCCACGCTCCCTCAGGGAAAACCTCCCAGTGGGTCAGTTTCTCCGCCTGCGGCGGAATTGTACCGAACCAACGGACTATAAAAAACATGCTCAACAACTCACCGACAAACTTCGAGCAAGAGGATACCCGGATCACCTATTGAGGAGAGCCGACAAACATGCCTGTGTGAGCCCTAGGGAGACTCTCCTACATTCTAATAACAGAACCAATAAGGGAGACCCATTGATCTGTGTGACCACGTTCAACCCAGCGTCCAATATGATCAAAAAAATAATAAACGAAGACTGGAAAATCCTCACCTCTGGGGGTCTTCCCTTTCAGATCCCAATGAATGCCTACAGAAAGGCAAAAAGCATCCGGGATATGATCGTACATACCCGCCCACGGGTTAACCCCACCACAAGCAGACAAAAGACCCTCTGGGACCTCCCTCCTCCCAAAGGACACTTCCCATGCGGTAGCTGTAGTGTTTGCGCCTTTACCAAAAAAAACCTCACACTAGACTTGGGATTGCAAACACCCTGGGAACTTAGACAATTAACGGACTGCAACAGCAAAAATGTGGTGTACATGATCACATGCCCCTGTGATAAGAGATATATTGGGATGACGACAAGAAGAGTGGGTACACGCATCTGAGAGCATAGGAGCACCATCCGCTGCAAAAGAGATGCCACGAGACTCACAGAGCACTACATCTCCAGTAATCACCACCCTGATCACATGCAGTGGGTGGTACTGGACCAATTAAAACCCACAACAACCAATGCCAAAAATAAACTCCTACTATACGAACAGAGATGGATATGGAGACTGCGAACGGATACTATAGGACTGAACGACAACATCCAGTGGTCGGCCTTAGGCTGACGCCCAGACACCATTATGGTTCCTCCCTTCAATGAGAGACCCCATACTATCCCAAGCACATAACTTGCATCAGATAAACTTAGTTGATGATCCCGCATTCCTTGTGCCCTATAATGCCCCACTGTGGGATTCACTACTTAGCATCTTTTATGTCTTTGGCGCGGTGTAGCAAACCTGCTTACCTGAGTAGTTTCCCTTACTCCCCTGATAGAAAAGCTATTGTTGCTCCCCCCTTCTCACACCTTTTCTGTCCCCCTTTTCCTTAATTTGCACTCATCACTTCAGTCTCCTCTAGGATGTCTCTAGTTCTCTTCTCTCATCCCCCTTTCTTATTGTGTGCCTCCTGTTCTTCCCTTTCTCCTCCCTTCGTTTTTTTCCCCCCTCTACCTCCCTTCTTTCTTCTATCCCTACGTCTCTATACATTTCCTGTGTCTCTTTCTTTCCCCCAACCCAAACCCCCCCCCCTATGGCCCAACAACCCCCCTTCCCCCCCCTTTTTTTCTTTTTCTTTTCCTTTTTTCTTCTCTCCCCCAGCATCTTTGCCCTTTCCTTTCCTTTATTCTTTTTCACTTAAGCTTTCCAGCCCCCCCTGGCTGCACCCCCTCTATTGCTTTATCCCCCCTTCTCGTTCACAACCCCCCTGTTTCCCCCCCCCCTCTTTGCTCATTTCTCACTTCTTCTTTGCCCTTTTCCTTCCTCCCTCTTTTGGCCCGCTCTACTCTCCGTTCTGTCTGTTTCTTTCGCCTTTTTTTCTGCCTTTTTGTCGTTTTCCCTTTTTTTTTTTTTTCTTCTCTCCCTTTTCCTCGTTTTCCCGGCCCCCCCTCCACCCCTTACCTCCTTTTACATCTCCCCCACCTGGTCATCCCCCTTGGATGACCAGGCGCTTTCCACAGGATTCGATCTCCCAGAGTCCCATGGTCTGTAGTAATGCGCCGCGCTAGCCACGACGCGTCATTGCAGGACGCTCCCCCGCGCACGCCAGCCGCGCCGTGGAGGAAGCGCCCTGCATAATCACACAATTTCCAGGCACGGCCTCCCCCGCGGGACTCCATTCCCCATGGGTCCCGCGGGCGATCGCGCCTCACCGGGCCTATTAGGGGGCGTGGCCGGGAGATGGGCGTGGCCGTAAAATCTCTTACGAGCCGGTACGCCTCCATACAATGACGCCAGGCACACCTGTTATATATTTCTGATGGGGTTCGGCTTCCGCCCCCAGCCTCGTACCGATTGGCTGTTGTTCTTCATAAGTACCAGGCCAGCCTTTCAGTCAGTACCAGAGCGGCCTGGCTCCGGCATGTAGATAACCCCCATGGTATTCCCTTTGGAGTGGTAAGTCTGGGCCTCCCTGGCCCCTTGGATCTCTTTTCCCTCTGTTATCTGTTATCCCTCTCTCTTGTAGCCTCCTGTTCACCCTTGGCCCGGCTTTTACCTTTTTGGTTCCTCTTTCTCCTTTTTTCCCTCTCTCCCCACCCCCTTTTTTTATTATTTTTTGTCTTCTTCCTTTTCTTTTCTTAAGCTTGGTCCCCTTTTTCTTTCTTTACTTCTCTCTCTTTGCCTCCTATTTTCCTTAGCGCTCTGTGTGCCCTCGTTCTATTTCTTCCTTTCCTTCCCCCTTACTAAACGTTTAATCTCCTCAGAGTGTGACTACAAGGGAAACCCCCCCCCCGGCACTAGCCAGACCAGAGGCAAATCACCCCAAACCCCGGGGTAAGTCACTTTTGCATGCATGTGTGAGTGCTTGTTTTATCACCTATTGCTGTGTTGTGTGCAGTGGTTTGCCACCTTTTCACTCTGAATAAATTGTGGTTTATTTATCAGCTATTATAGACCTACCCCACCGTGAACTACCTGTTCAGGTAGGCCATACATTATTAACTTTGAGCACCCCACTTACTGCGTGTGCTCCGACCCTGACGAATGCCCCTGACCTACCAGCACTTTGTGAGGGCAGAAACATGTTGGTCATACGTATTTCTTTTTAGACTCCAAGAGACATTATTCTCTAACAAGCCTCTCCCCCCCTGTTTTTAGCCTTACCAGCATGCACCCCCATTAAAATCAGCAGTAGCCTCTGGTGACATGCTTGGTAATCTTATTTTTCACCCTTTCTGGATCTCTGTAATTATCCAGTCAGTTTAATTTCAGCACTCCCTCTGGTTCTTTTAACCAAGAGGTTGAGTCCGCCCAAGTAGTATCATCTTACTTGGGTGGGGCTAGGTGGTCAAATGATGAAGCAAGACACTATTATATGTGTGAGACCACCTAGTCCGTAAGGGAACTCCCCCTCCCCCTGTAGGACAACATAGCACCCCCTTCCTTGGACATTTTCCAACCACATTTTTTCCCCGCTTCAGGATCTAAAGCGACTTAACTAATACCGGTCACTGAAGGAAGACTGACCTAGTCCTATCCTCAGTTCCTACTACCCCACACCTTTAGTGATTATATAGACTGCTGCCACTACCTACACCATGGCCTGTGGACACTGCTTGTGAAGTACACGAAGCACCGTCCTATCCCGCACTGCAGAGCTGGTCCACCGACGCCAGCAGAATCGACTGCAGTGTCGTAACCAGGCGTCCCTGTCTGCACCGCGACCTGTGGACGCCGCACGGAGCCCATCCTGTGCCACACCGCCAACTTGGGCCTACCGACGACAGCGATTCAGCAACAACAACGCCGCTGCCTGCACTGTGAGCTGGTGACACCGCATGTCGCACCGCCCCGCTTCACACCGCAGCCCTGGTCTCACCGACGCCGCTGGATCCTGTCACTGAGCTGCTGCCTGCACCATGACTTGTGGGCACCGCACGTTGCATCGTCTCACTTCGTACCGCAGCCCCGATGTCATCCACGCCAGCGCTCCTGACTTCATCAGCCCAGAGTTCGAACTGCAACAAGTGTGACTTCAAGGGCCTGATGACCCCCGCACCGACCGTAATTCTTGCAAAATTTGTATCTTATTTATTATATGTTGGATATTTATCGTATTTAGTCTTGTTTTGTATAGATAAATATTGCCTATTTTTCCACAACTGGTGTGGTGTCCTTTTGTAGTGTTTTCACTGTAATACTGTGTGATACATGCAAATGCTTTACACATTGCTTCTGAGATAAGCCTGACTGCGCATGCCAAGCTACTAAGAGGGTGTGCAGGGGTTATCTGAGCAGGTATAGCCCTTATCCTGACTAGATTGAGGGTCCCTACTTGGACAGGGTGCAAACCGACTGCCAACTAGAGACCCCATTTCTGACAGCTGCCAACTGTAGATTTGAGTGAGCTGTCTTTGTTTAAGGCTAAACGATACTCCAAATGAGTGAAATGTGTAAGATCAGCCCCCTATATTCTGTCAACCCACAGGTTCTGTTGGCTGCCCAATAACATAAATGTGATCACTTATCCACATTAAATCTACATATTGATGAGCTTTGCTAAGAAATAGGGCCACAGCAGACTTGAAATTAATATATTGTGGTTGCACATTTCAAAGAGAAAATGTTATTGTAGTAGCTGATCACTACAACAGTTACTGTTAATTTTAGATTGCTATGCTATGGATATGCTCCTTATAAGCATGAATATTTCTTACCACTTGTAAAAAGTCATGGATGGCGTATTGGATGGAGAGGTGCTGATGATGAGATGCTCTTAAAAGACTTGCTTGAGACTAATTTGGCAGGCTTTAAGATTTGTTTAGATGCTGATCCGGACCCAGAGAAGGTCTTATCTGTTTTTATTGGGATCTCTAATTCTATCAAAAACCTCTTGACTGTTAAAAATTCTAATAATTCCTGTAATACACAGAAGAGGTGTGAGCATACTTGTTCACAGGCCAATAAGACTCAGAATCACACTGTTCTCTATTCTGAGAGATCAGTAGGCAATTTGCAGAGCACAAAGCAATTAATAAAAGAGCAGTAGAGAAGAGGAAAGAGGAGATCCAATGAGAGGCTTGGCACTCTCTCTTAGAGGCAAGTATTAGAAAGGAATCTGTAGCATTATGGAGGGTGGTTAATATGACTTTCATAAAGAATCCTGCTGCCTCTGAATAGAAAAATAGTACTGCACCTGAGTGTTGGGTTAACCATTTTGAGTCCATTTTCAACTTGTGCTCTCCAGATAGTATCATATCACAGAGGCCTGGGGAGCCGCTATTAACTGAACATACTTTAAACCTCAAATTCAGCGAGGTATGGGCGGCCTGGAATCTCTCCCTCAGGGCAAGGCCCTGGGCTCTAAAGGAATCCCTCTCAAATTATTTGTAGAGATTATTGATTTTTGGGTGCATATTTTAATGCCAGTAATTAATTCTATGCTTAAAAGTGGTCGCTATCCACCTGGTAAGAATCTTTCATACT
The DNA here is from genome assembly GCF_031143425.1 of Pleurodeles waltl. Lineage (NCBI taxonomy): Eukaryota > Metazoa > Chordata > Amphibia > Caudata > Salamandridae > Pleurodeles > Pleurodeles waltl. The sequence goes on along the minus strand of NC_090444.1, from coordinate 439,627,963 downwards.
GCCTACTTTTATAAACTGGCGTAGAGAGGATCCAAAATGCTACCTTCCTATTTCACTCCTAATTTTTTTGGTTAAGGCTGTGGGACATATCATCCTAGCTTGGTAGGAAAACTGGGCTGAACATAATAAAATACTTTCTGATAATCAGTATGTTTTCCATGAGGGGAAGTTCACACTGGGTCAAGCACTCAACCTTAATCTCTTAATTGGGAAACATACTAAGGCCAAGCAGGGAACTTTGCATCTGTCATTTATGTCTCTTATCAGCGTATTTGATTGCGGTTTGCATTCATAAATATTGGTTATTATGAGGAGACAAGGAGTTGAAGAGGTGATTGTCAATTTTTTTATGAACTTCTAGAAGAGTGCCACAGCTAGAGTCATATATGGCAAAATGGCGAATGCACCATTTATTAAAAGCAGGGCTTATTATAGGCAGGGGTGTAAGACAAGGTTGCGTGTTGGCCCCTTTGCACATTCTATACATTAATGATCTTTAAAAACATCTGCTCGAAAAAGGAACCGATCTACCACAAATCAGCAAATGTTTTCTCCCGATCTTACTTTATGCAGATGATGCTGTCCTTATATTGAGAACTTTAGTGTGACTGCAAAGATTACTTGATGAGTTTTCCAGATACATGAAAGAGTTGGACCTTCAAACCAACTTGAGTGAGACCATAAGTATGTCCTGCAGTCTTAGACCTGCAAAGAAACATTCTTTTAATGTGTGGGGAATGATCTTAGAGAAGTTCAACACCTTTTCATATTTTGGTGTTCATTTCGATTCTCAGGGCTCCTGGACCCAACAAAGAGCGGATAAGAAGACTCTATATGAAGGCTCTAGAGAAACCATTCTTAAATTCTCAAGTAAGCTGGAAAGAAGGCCATTAAAGAAATGTCTCTCCTGTACAAAGCAAAAAGTGTCTTGGGAGCTACATGTGGGGCTGGTGTTTGGGATACCGCGGATTGGGGAGATTTACAGATTGTGGAAAATTGCTTCCTTGAAAGGCTTTTTGCCCTCCCATCGAGCTGTTCCAATTTTATAGCACACAAAGAAGTGGGACTTACCTATCTGTCAGATTTTATTAAAACTCGGCTCACTATTATTTTGGCATGTGGTTTGAACTAAATGAGAGACTGCTTTCAATTGTTTGGTGATACCAGTTTTCATGTCCCTGGATCATGCCAAATCTATTCCATGGCTGGCATATACTGACTTTCTTTGAAGGAATCTCGGTAAATACTAATTCTTTAGTGTAGGAGGCTGGCCTGGTTTGTAGTGGTACCAAGGGGTACTTACACTCTGCACCAGGTCCAGTTATCCCTTATTAGTGTAGAAGAGGTGTCTAGCAACTCAGGCTGATAGAAAAGGGTAGCTTAGCAGAGCAGCTTAGGCTGAACTAGGAGACATGCAAAGCTCCCACTATACAACTGGTGTCATATGCACAATATCATAAGAAAACACAATACACAGATATACTAAAAATAAAGGTACTTTATTTTTATGACAATATGCCAAAAGTATCTCAGTGAGTACCCTCAGTATGAGGATAGCAAATATACACAAGATATATGTACACAGTACCAAAAATATGCAGTAATAGCAATAGAAAGCAATGCAAGCAATGTACAGTCACAATAGATTGCAATGAGAGCACATAGGTATAGGGGCAACACAAACCATATACTCCAAAAGTGGAATGCGAACCACGAATGGACCCCAAACCTATGTGAGCTTGTAGAGGGTCGCTGGGACTGTAAGAAAACAGTGAGGGTTAGAAAAATAGCCCACCCCAAGACCCTGAAAAGTAGGTGTAAAGTGCACCTAAGTTCCCCAAAGAGCACAGAAGTCGTGATAGGGGAATTCTGCAAGGAAGACCAACACCAGCAATGCAACAACAATGGATTTCCGGACGAGAGTACCTGTGGAACAAGGGGACCAAGTCCAAGAGTCACGATCAAGTCGGGAGTGGGCAGATGCCCAGGAAATGCCAGATGTGGATGCAAAGAAGCTGCCACCGGATGGTAGAAGCTGTGGATTCTGCAAGAACGAAGAGGACTAGGAACTTCCCCTTTGGAGGATGGATGTCCCACTTCGTGAAGAAGCTTGCAGAGGTGTTCCCATGCAGAAAGACCGCAAACAAGCCTTGCTAGCTGCAAGGGTTGCGGTTAGGGTTTTTGGATGCTGCTGTGGCCCAGGAGGGACCAGTATGTCGCCAATTGCGTGAGGAGACAGAGGAGGTGCCCAGCAAGACAAGGAGCCCTCTCAGAAGCAAGCAGCACCCGCAGAAGTGCCAGAACAGGCACTACCAAGAAGAGTGAACCGGAGCTCACCTGAAGTCACAAAAGAAGATCCCATGACGCCGGAGGACAACTCAGGAGGTTGTGCACTGCAGGTTAGAGTGTCGGGGACCCAGGCTTGCCTGTGCAGAAAGGAAATCCTGGAAGAGTGCACAGGAGCCGGAGCAGCTGCAAATCACGCGGTACCCAGCATTGCAGCCTAGCGTGGGGAGGCAAAGACTTACCTCCACCAAACTTGGACTGAAGAGTCAATGGACTGTGGGAGTCACTTGGACAGAGTTGCTGAGTTCCAGGGACCACGCTCGTTGTGCTGTGAGGGGACCCAGAGGACCGGTGATGCAATCTTTTGGTGCCTGCGGTTGCAGGGGGAAGATTCTGTTGACCCACGGAAGATTTCTTCTGAACTTCCAGTGCAGAGAGGAGGCATACTACCCCCACAGCATGCACCACCAGGAAAACAGTTGAGAAGGCGGCAGGATCAGCGATACAAGGTTGCAGTAGTCGTCTTTGCTACTTTGTTGCGGTTTTGCAGGCTTCCTGAGCAGTCAGCGGTTGATTCCTTGGCAGAAGATGAAGAAAGAGATGCAGAGGAACTCTGATGAGCTCTTGCATTCGTTATCTAAAGAATTCCCCAAAGCAGAGACCCTAAATAGCCAGAAAAGGAGGTTTGGCTACTTAGGAAGGAGGATAGGCTAGCAACACAGGTAAGAGCCTATCAGAAGGAGTCTCTGACGTCACCTTCTGGCACTGGCCACTCAGAGCAGTCCAGTGTGCCCGCAGCACCTCTGTTTCCAAGATGGCAGAGGTCTGGAGCACACTGGAGGAGCTCTGGGCACCTCCCAGGAGAGGTGCAGGTCAGGGGAGTGGTCACTCCCCTTTCCTTTGTCCAGTTTTGCGCCAGAGCAGCGCTGGGGGATCCCTGAACCGGTGTAGACTGGCTTATGCAGAGATGGGCACCATCTGTGCCCATCAAAGCATTTCCAGAGGCTGGGGGAGGCTACTCCTCCCCAGCCCTGACACCTTTTTCCAAAGGGAGAGGGTGTAACACCCTCTCTCTGAGGAAGTCCTTTGTTCTGCCTTCCTGGGCCAAGCCTGGCTGGACCCCAGGAGGGCAGAAACCTGTCTGAGGGGTTGGCAGCAACAGCAGCTGCAGTGAAACCCCGGGAAAGGTAGTTTGGCAGTACCCGGGTCTGTGCTAGAGACTCTGGGGATCATGGAATTGTCTCCCCAATGCCAGAATGGCATTGGGGTGACAATTCCATGATCTTAGACATGTTACATGGCCATGTTCGGAGTTACCATTGTGACGCTATACATAGGTAGTGACCTATGTATAGTGCACGCGTGTAATGGTGTCCCCGCACTCACAAAGTCCGGGGAATTTGCCCTGAACAATGTGGGGGCACCTTGGCTAGTGCCAGGGTGCCCACACACTAAGTAACTTAGCACCCAGCCTTTACCAGGTAAAGGTTAGACATATAGGTGACTTATAAGTTACATAAGTCCAGTGGTAAATGGCTGTGAAATAACGTGGACGTTATTTCACTCAGGCTGCAGTGGCAGGCCTGTGTAAGAATTGTCAGAGCTCCCTATGGGTGGCAAAAGAAATGCTGCAGCCCATAGGGATCTCCTGGAACCCCAATACCCTGGGTACCTCAGTACCATATACTAGGGAATTATAAGGGTGTTCCAGTATGCCAATATGAATTGGTGAAATTGGTCACTAGCCTGTTAGTGACAATTTGTAAAGAGAGCGCATAACCACTGAGGTTCTGGTTAGCAAAGCCTCAGTGAGACAGTTAGGCATCACACAGGGAACACATACATATAGGTCACAAACTTATGAGCACTGGGGTCCTAGCTAGCAGGGTCCCAGTGACACATAACAAACATACTGAAAACATAGGGTTTTCACTATGAGCACTGGGCCCTGGCTGGCAGGATCCCAGTGAGACAGTGAAAACACCCTGACATACTCTCACAAACAGTCCAAAAGTGGGGGGTAACAAGGCTAGAAAGAGGCTACTTTCTCACATTTAGTGACCTGAATCATTGATATTTTTCCCCAAAAATAAATTTACAAATTATGTATTTGGATGCTTGAATATAGGTGCCTGAGGAAGGAATCAATTAGGCCGACTCTAGTGGCACATTCCTCACTTGTAACTCAAGAGGGCATGCAGCCATGCCCCGTTTTAATTATGATCTCGGAGCACAAATATCTTTTGACCTGATTTAATTTAAATCTCGTTCATTTTGAGGTTGCTTTTCCCAAGATAATCAAGTGGGCCAAAATTGTGTCACCTTGCCCGTGTGAGGGCTCACACCTCAAAGCAAGTTGCATTTTGTTCTTTTTTTGTAAATTTTATAAGCAGACTAGATCTCAGCAGTGGTTCCTCTGCAATGGTGAAGGAGCGCCTCCCCGCTACCTCAGAGTGAGCCAACCTGTGCAGGAAGGGGCCGGGCCGGGCCAACAGATGGGGGAGGGAGTATTTGTGCCTTTAAGTGCGCATGTCTGTTTGGCCAACTGCCCTAGGCCAGAAAACAGACATGCGCAGTTAGGTTTCTCCAACCCAGCTGTATTTGACAGCTGGATTAGAGAAACAGCACAGACTCCCTGTGCCTGAGCAAGCGGCAAACCAGCCCACTCAGGCCAATCCCAGCGCTATTCTCATGTTAGGTAGTAGCATGGGAGCTGCGTGGGGATTGCAAGGGAGTCTTTGATGCTGGGACCAGGAAGCAGAGGAGCACGAGCTGGCCGGCAGCACCATGTAAGTGTTTTTTTTATTAACCCCCGCACTACCCCTCACGCTCTCCCCCTTGCACTGCCCCCGCACTCCCCCTCACTGTACTCCCCCTGCACCCACTCCACCCACCCCACCACTTTTAATTTATGTCGGCCGCTGCTGCTAGATCTATGTGCCCTGTTCCACTTTTAAAGATAAATGGTTTTAGGTCCAGTAAACCAGTCATGTGACATTTACAAAAATTGTAGGAGGATTCATCTTGCTCAAGTATCATCACCTCTGCTAATTCACTGTGACTGAGAAATTGTTTCTCTTTTTAACCGACATATACATCACCCCTTTTACTATTGTGATTTTATGCTTACAGGTTTTAGCTAACGTACTTTTGGTTTATAATGTAATGTTATTTATTTCAACTTTGTGTAGTCTTTTTGTCGTTATGTGTTTTTCTTGGTTGAAAAACCTAATAAAGAAGATTCGTTGATTGATTGAATAAGCTGACTTGTGTGGGTCTGTCCTTGTTTAAAAAAGAAGTATTCTCGCCTAAACATCGAAAGCAAAAAAGTGTGTGTGTGCGGGTTCACATTTTGTAACATCATACTCTAACTTGCCCTGTTTAAAATTCTATTGTTGGTCAAGTTTCTCTACGAGGCTTTCACAGGTGGTTGGACTCTTGATACCATGGCAATGACGTGACCTTTAGAAGGATCCAAGCTCTGCACATGGTTTCTTTGGATCTTCATACTGAAAAAAATGATTTAAGACATTTTTCAACTATCCATAGATATGGTCGGCAATTGAATGCAAATTGCAAATAAAAAGGTATAATTTCTATGCCATATTTTCGCATAAACTATCCACCTGTGTCACTGGGGGGGGGCAGAATATCTAACAGCCAAAGTCAAGGAGGCAGGAAGTGATGAGAGCTCCAGCAACGCAGAGCAACACTCGGCTACTGATACACACGTTCAAGGTGGAATTCTCTTCTCTGAGCCAAACTATGGCCAAAATTGTCTCCAATTTGACCACAGCCTACAAAAAGTCAAACACTGACATGACCAGGTGAACGCCTGGGCAGCGGAGTAGGCCCGGGAACGAAACGCCCTGGCGGATAGAACCCACAGAGTTGTTTTTTGAATACCAGATTAGGCAGAACTTGCTGCCCAATGTGCTCACAAAGGTTCACTTTTTCAAAATTAAAATAGAAAGTAATGGCGGGGGCAAGGCAATGAACATGACACAATTTCAGAGGTACTTGATAAAGCTGTTCCAGGATATATTCCCCTTGACTGTCAGTAGCCAAAAAAGGATCATGCTAAAAGTCAATTTCCTACAGATGAGATTCTCCCATTAGACTCATATTCACCATCGATGGGAAAGTGCATGCCACCCATGACCTGGAAGATGCCCATTGATTCATTGACAAACTAGACCCTGTCAAATTCAGAATTGGCAACCAAGGAGACGAAGATCACTGATAGGGAAAGAACAAAGAGAAATATGAAAAGCATAACAAAAGGCAGATAAGTGACAAACTCACTTCAATGAATAACTGTTGACAAAGAGAATATCAGGGTATGTGGTAGAGCCCTCTAGTCCTCAGTATCCCAAAGATGTGTCTAGTATCCCAAAGATGTGTCTGGGCACCACACTCTAAGGGCCATCATCCAGAATGCCATCTCGCAAGATCACTAATCGGACAAGCTGACTGGCCACCATTAGAACTATAACATCCCATATGAATCTGCAATCAAAGGGCCTCTTCAATGTGGCCATCTTCTTGGGTAGGGCCCATCTGAGGTCCTGTCCAGTGTGGATAACCGAAGAGACCCAAATAGCACAAGGGCACAACGGTGTGCCCATGATGAAGACGTGGATATTTTTTGTTGTTTTTTTTGTATATAGGTAGAAAGATTTTACTGTGCAGGAAATGAACAGGGGCTTTGTGGGATTATGTTTCATGGGGCAATCGGTTTCTGACAATCTATACAATCAAATGTTATGCAGGCTCAGGGCAGAATTTCAGAAGCGAGCCCTCACATGTAGAGAGTGTGAAGATTTGGACTGCTTTTTGATCCAAGTGGGCACATTCTCTCCTCCTGATGGTAGTTGACTTGCAGTTAGTCTCCCTTAATGCCGACGGTTTGAGCATGCCAATCTAATTTCGTGCAATACTAAAATGTCTCAATGAGAAAGATTTTGGGGTTGCCCTATTGCAGGAGTCACACCAACTACGACAAGATTCTCATGTACTGGTGCCAACACAATCTCACATAGACGCTGCTATAACAAAAAGGGGTAGCCATTTTGCAGATATATGTCCTTATGTTTAGGTCAGAAGCAGTGACCAGAGATCAGCTGGGTAGAATGGGGAGAATCACATGTAAATTGCAGAACCAGGACTCAATCAACTCCATATGTGGGCCAAACAACCAGGAAACAATTTTTCTAACCTGTTTGCCAAAATAGAAAGCTTTGCTCGTGCCCATCTTTTGTTGGCTGGAGATTTCAGTGTGGTGGTCGACTACTCGGTTGGCCACTCGGCCTCAAAGTTCGGAACATGCAGTGGGCTTGATGAATTGACCAGTAGGATCGAATCCTCAGGACTGATGGATGCTAGATGAGTTTTACACACAAACAAGAGGGACTATTCCTTTTATTGTGGGTCCACAATTCGATTTTTTAGTGGTAAATAGACAGACGCTAGATGCTGCATTGGAATAAACAATAGGTCCAAGAGTGTTATCCGACCTCTCTCCAGTCACCCTGGCACTGGGAATTCTGTTTCTTAAACCCCAAAGTCCTGACACGTGGAGAGATGATAAAGTGTTGTTCAGGGATATCACACCAAGAAATGCATAGCCGAACCATTTCACCACTATTGAAAATGATACGGACGAGCTCCAGCTTACAAAAGTATGGGGTGCATCCAAAGCAGTTCTAGAGGGTGAATAACTTTCCCACATCTCGGCCTACCAAAAGAGCAACAAGACCAAGAAACAGGGATTTTAGTCCTAGATTCTTTCTTTAGAACAACAATACAAACTGGATAACTTGCCTAGAAGCTATAGGGCCTTGAACAAAGAAAGGGGTAAAAAGGAGCATATTCCGACCGGAAGAAACTGCTAGGAAGATGCTATACATAGCCCTGAAATATGATACCAGGCAATGTTGACAGGATACTGGCTTATCAGTTACAATTAGTATATTTAAATAATCTCCTAAAGTGAAGAATTTGCACTAAGCGTGACAGAGGAAATATTAAAAGCATTCCATGAGCATAACCCGGACATGTATTGAATCCCAAAAGACGACACCTATCTAGCACAACACACGCCCCAAGTGTTACCCCAGGAAACGATCCTACAAATGGAACAACCAATATGACGTGAAGCTAACAATTCAGGGAATGCCTCAGAGCAAAGCCCAGGTCCTGGCAGCTTTTTAATGATATTTTATTAAGCATTCTAAGATGTCTTGCCAAACCCTTAGCAAAACTACAATTACATGATCACAGTGGAAAGGGTCAAGGCACAATGATGTAGTCGACCATTACGGTCCTCCTAAAACCTGGCAAGGACCCTAAATCACATGGTTCCTACCGCCTCTTCACTAACATTTTGGTCACTACACAGCACCAGATTTGGCCAACTCTTGACAATTACTTCATGCAGGGATTGCATGGGGATACCATGCATTCAACAACGGGTGATTGGTCAGTGACATCTTAATGAGGCCCTGATCTAGATATGTTTTGGGGCCCCGGATTGAAAAAACTTTGAATTTATTACCTATGTTCGACTCATTCAATCTCTCATGATACCAAACAATATTAAATTATATTTTAAACCTTTCAAAAAGTGAGCATGCAAAAACAGCCAAAAGCTTAAGCTGCATGCTGTCTGCCAGCCAAATATTAACAAAAGAAAGATTAACCAAGCATTGGTAAAGCTATTTCTTTTCGCACTTGGGTCTAGATGTTTTTACTTGCAACATGTCATGATGAATCAGAGTATAACCAGCCTGTTACTCTCATTACAGTTAAAAAACATGCTAAGGGTGACTTGATGTTTAGTGGACTAGTGCATTATTACTGAAAGACATATAAACAGAGCACTTGAAATTGTAGCTGTACTTTCTGGATACTTGGAATCACAAATAGATTCCCCTTCACTACTAGGGTTCTTGCTCCAACTTTGAAAATCAAAGCGCTGCACTCAAGATTTTCACCGTTCTATTGGTTAAAATCTGATGGTTTTCTCCTAAGTTTTCTTGCCTGTCTTGCTCTTGTTATCCTCTTTATATGTGTGAACTTCACTGACTAGACAGTGCAGTTGCGGCTGCTACCATGACGGGGTGGGGAGCAGCGCGTGGAGCAGGGATTGTGGGGGCAGTAAAAAAATTACTAATAAACTCACCAGCTCCTTCATGATCTGCTGCTCCTGCTCCAGCCGCCTTTTGTCTTCATTGCTCCCCAACCAATCCCGACCCATCTCTCATGCTGTCATACAGTTTGAAGTGATGCAATTAGCTTGAGTGGGCATTAATGCAGCTCAGGTTGGAAATGGGGCACTGCACTTGGTCTCCACCCGGTTGTAAAATGCAGCTGGGTGGAGTTTTTCTAAGTGTGCATGTCAGTTTGGCCGACGTTGGCCAGCCAGCCAAACTGACATGCGCACTTAGAAGCACACCACTACTCCTCCTGCCCTTGTTGGTGTGGAGGAGGCCGGCCCTGCACCGCCCGCCCTATGAAAGCAGAAAAATAAAGGGATAATAAAATACATTTATTATCTCTTTATTTTTTTCTGCTTTCAGCAGTGGGCGACACTCCTCTGCCAAAGCGGAGGGCCACCCTCTGAGACAGTGATCCTACTGAGAAAGAGAAATGGAACAAGGAAGGAGAAAGGAGAGGGGCAGAGACATAAAGAGAACATTATAGTAAGAAACTTGAAGTAGAGAGAATGTGATAGAGATAGAGATGATGTAGACAGATATGTGAGGTAAGAAGAGAAGTAAAGTAAATGGAGAAAGGTGAGGTAGTGAGAAGGAAGCGTCAAGAGAGGAAGATGTAGGTAGAGAAATAGGTAAACTTTTAGAGTGAAATAGAGAAAGAAAGAGGGAGGAGGAATTACAGAGAGGCACAGAAATGTACTACCACAATTGATGTGTTTTAGAGACAGGCAATGTCGAAAAAGACACAAATTAGAGAGAGGCAAGGGCAGTGAGAGAGACTAGTAGAGGTAGACAGAGAGACTTGAGGGAAAACAAAGTGATGCAAGGTAGAAAAGGGTAAAATGAGAAGAGGCATAGAAAACTGGTCAGATAAAGAGAGTAGTGGGACAGAAAGAAAGGTAGAGGGTGTATTGAAGGGTAGAGAGAGTTGTTGGACAGAGAAAGTGGAAAAGATAGGTAGAGCAAGCTATGAAGAAAGAGGTAAAGAGAGATAGCTTGAGTGAAGAGAGTGAAGTGAAATAGAGAATGAGGTCCAGAGAGAGCCAGAAAGAGAGAGAGAGAGAGGGAAAGAAAGTTAGGAAAAAGAGAGAAAGAGAGAGAAAGAGAGATAGAGGAGAGCTAATAATAGAAAGGTTGAGAAATAGAAGGAAACTATAAAGAATGAGATACTTAGCTAAAGGAAAACAAACAGAGCTAGAAAGAGAGAAAGGGAAGGTGGAGATGTGAGGTAGTAACATTACTCTAAATCATTGGGAAGAAGAGCGGTAAACCTTCCCAGACTGCATACCACTACATAGCAAGGGAAAGGATTAAAATACACGGAAAACCTGTTATAATACCTTGAAGTTAAGATATCTAAAGACTGTTCCACTGTCTACATGAGCAGGGCTTCGAGCCTGCTGTAAATAACATAGCATTTTGTTGTGATATAGTTGTTATAATAATAGTTATAAACTTACATAATGTTAAGGAATCTATTCACATTAATATAGCGTTATGGTAATCATTGTATGGGATGGTATCTTCCCTAGTGCTTCCCCCCTGTGTAGGATTTTGGGTCAATTGGAATGTTGGGAGAGAGGGAGGTCAGTTGGCTTTGTGAGGAAGGACCTGTGAAGGGAGTAAGCAGTTGGAGCAGTGGAGTTGGAATAAAGTCTTACTTGAATTTCCCTGGTCTTCGACTTTATATCACCGGCGACGAGTTGGTGTGTGAGGGGACATCGCCAGCTCCACCCCTCCTGTCATTGTTCTCCAACTGTTATTTGAGGACTTCGTAAGTTTACTACAATTAAGCTTTCAAGCACGGCAAGCGGCTAGGTGACGACGGTTGTCATCGTGAGTACTGATTAAACAGCTTTAATTCCTGCATTGGTTGATCTTGAAGGATTTCTTCAGCGCGTCTGTCAAGTAAACGCGTTCGTTTTAATTTCAATTTCAAACATGAGGTAAATTTCAGCATCGGCGCGCTTCGAGGGACCAGCATTCTGCTCGTATACTGATAACTATAATTAGCGGGTCTGTCAAAGTATATTTGTTTTCTGTGACCTGAGGTAACGGGTCAGAGAGCAGGCGTCTAAGGAAGAGCATTCCGCTCTAATTACGGCGTGTTGAAATTGACTAGACGAAGGGGATAAGGATAGTGCGGCTTTCCTGATCTGAGGAAACATTTCTGCCGAGCTGTGGTGTCTAGGAAAAGCATTCTGCGCTAAGTACTGTGAGCTAAGATTGATTAGACGAAGGCGGTCGCCATCGAACGCTCGACTTTTTCAATAAACACGGCTTTACAGCTATGAGGAAACATTTCTGTCATACTGACTAAATGAAGGCGGTCGCCGTCAAACGCTCGAATCCTTCAGTCAACGCGGCTTGACAGCTACATTTCTGTCATATTGCACATTGGTTAAAGACATTAGGCGTTTTAGTTAATGAATAAGCCTGTTAACACGCTGACAGGCACAGCTTAAGTATTCTTGTGCACCGTTTTCTCTGCACCAAGGAACTAACAAAACGCTGGTCCTGGTAAAACGCTGACTGGCACAGCTTGAGTATTCTTTAAATAAAAGGCACAGCTTTCTTTATGATTATTTTTTATTTTAATATCAGCATAAATATACTTCTTGTTTTCTTCACAATTATACATGATGTATGTTAAAAGTAGTTAATTGTGATTCCACTTAGTGTATTTCTTTGCGATTTCCTTGCAGTTCTTTCCTTTGGTATTATTATTATCATAACAACGCGAATATACTTTTACAGCTTAAGGTACAGCTTTACAGCTTAAGTACAGAAGTTAAGTTAAGTTAAGTTAAGTACAGTTAAGTACAGGTTTACAGCTTAAGTACAATTAATATTAGAGTAAAGTTTGTTGGTACCAGAATTGATTCAAGTACAATGGCAGCTGCAGGCATGTCTCAACCAGTACCTTTTCTCAACGAAATGGGGGAACCAAACGTGCCATGGAAAGAATGGATACAAATATTTGAGTCTTATTTAATTGCTATTGGGGGGGATAAATTCAACCCAATCAGGAAACAGCACATCCTGTTACATAATTTAGGTACCCATGGCAGGAAAATATATGAATCTCCACCGGAACCGCATATTCCTGATGGACAAGTGGATGAGTACGTCACTACTTATGTTAAACTTGAAAAACAGTTTGGGGATAGAGTTAATGTTGTTCTTGAACGCCACAAATTTTTCTCTCACGTCCAAGGTAAACAGGAAAATGTAGTTAGTTACATTGCTGCATTAAGAGGCTTATGTTCATTGTGTGATTTTGGAGAATTAAATGACTCCCTCATACGAGATCAATTGGTCCGTTGCACAAATAACATTAAAATACAGGAGAAATTACTTCAAAGACAACCTGATTTACAAGAAGCTATTGAGATAGCAAAATCTATTGAGCACACGGCCATTTGTCTACAAGAGATCAGATCCTCCTCTTCTGTTGAACTGGTAAATGAGATAACTGATAACACATCTAGTGAGAATGTTCTTAAGGTGAAAACTGGTGATAAGCCTATACATAAAAAAGTTGGTGTCAAGAGTGGGCTATTGTGTTTCCGTTGTGGGAGTAATAATCATTTAGCTAATTCTTCCTTTTGCCAAGCAAAATCAGCAGTTTGTAGGAAATGTAACAAAAGAGGCCATTTTGCTAGGGTATGTAAGAATCAGTCTAAAATAGAATCTGATAATAAGAAATGGGAAGACAACTCCCAAACAGTTAAGAAGATTGTACTTCAAGTCAAAGATAGAGATACTGCTCCGTCGCAATATCCTGAATGCACTATATCAATCAATAACAAAAACATAAGAGTCTTTGCGGATTCATGCTCACCTTTCACCATAGTAAATGTGAATGATTTCAAGCATGTGAAGAGTGACAATGAAATTGAGTTAAATAAACCTGAAATCAGCCCTAAGGGTTACAATAAGGATCCAATCCTTCTCAAGGGCATGTTCAAAGCGGTCATTTCTTTTAAGGGCCGGTCTACAGTTGGAAATATTTACGTAGTGGAGGAAGGGTCTAGTTTACTGGGATGGCAACATCAGAGAGAACTTGGAATAAGGTTAGACCCTAACGATCCCGAACAAGTTTTAATGGTAGACAACTCTAGTAATAAGGAACACATTTTTCAGATATTTCCTGAAATTTTTTGTGAGGAATTGGGCCTTCTTAAAACTTTTCAGCATAAGATCAAATTGAAGCCTAGTGCTAAACCTGTGATACACAAAACCAGATCTATTCCACATTTATTGAAAGATGCAGTCAAAAAAGAACTTGAAAGATTGGAATCTCAAGGCATTATACAACCTATTGAATATGTTCAGAGTGGTTAGCCCCCATAGTTGTTGCAAAGAAAAACAATGGCAATGACATTAGGATATGTGTGGACCTTAGAGACTTAAATAGGAACATCTGGGTGGAAAGGCATCCACTTCCGAGGATTAATGAATTATTAAGCACAATGGGCGAAGCAGGTTACTTTTCGGTTCTCGATTTGTCGAGTGCATATCACCAGGTACTTTTACATCCCGAATCCAAAGTTCTTACTGCTTTTACCACTCCTTTCGGATCTCTTATGTTTAATAGGATGCCTTTTGGGCTGGCCTCAGCAGCAGCAGTTTTTCAAAAAATAATGCAACACATTTTAGGTGATGCTAGGTGCACACTTTGCTTCCAAGATGACATTCTAATTTATGGAGCTAATGAAGAAGAGCATAATAACAATTTGACGAATGTATTGAATAAGTTAAAAATAGCAGGTCTTACTTTGAAAAAAGACAAGTGTCGTATAGGAGTTAATTCTGTAGAGTATTTAGGGCACATTATTTCCAAGGACGGATTCAAACCCAAATCCTCACTGGTGGATGCAATTAAGAAGGCAGAAGCTCCCAAGAACAAAGATGAATTAAGATCCTTTTTAGGCCTGGCAGAATTTATGGCTAAGTACGTAAAACATTTTTCCTCAATATCATTTGGCCTCAGGGAATTACTCAAAAGTCATGTCCCATACAAATGGTCGGAACATCATGAAAATGCATTCAAAGAGATTAAGTTAGCTATATCTAATGCTCCCTACCTATGCAGTTTTGACCATAAAAGGAAAACAATCCTCACCACGGATGCTAGCAAACGTGGTTTAGGTGCAACATTATCTCAGATTGTGGATGGAAATGAAAGAATTGTAGCTTTCGCATCTAGGGCCTTGAGTAAGGCAGAAGTAAATTACTCTGTAATAGAGAGGGAGGCTTTAGCGTGTTATTGGGCTATCAAACATTTTAAATTTTTCTTATGGGGCATTCAATTTGACCTGAGAACTGATCACAAACCGTTGATTTATATTTTCTCGTCCAAAGGATTTCTTAACAGTACACCTAGAATTGCTAGGTGGATTTTAGGATTAGAAAATTTCTACTTTAAAATGGAATACCTCCCTGGCAACAAAAATACAGCTGCTGATTTCTTATCCAGAGTTCCGTTAGACCTTAAAGAGGACTTTGAAGTCGAGGAATTTCCGGTTATGATGATCAATGTTCCTTCAATCAGTAAGGAAGAATGGGTGTCAGCATCTGAACTTGACGAGTCATTAAATTTGCTTAGAACCAAGGCAAGGGATGGGTGGCCAACATTGAGGAAGAACGTTGAAGAAATCATCAGCAATTACTGGGAAGTGAGGTACGAAATTAATGAGCATGACAATATAGTATTTAGGAATGATAAAATCATTCCACCACAAGATCTGAAACTCAAGATTATTAAGTTAGCTCATGAAGGCCATTTAGGTAGAAGCCTTACCAAAGCTAGATTGAGGGAAAGGTTCTGGTTCCCTAACATGGATGCTATGGTGGAACAAGAAGTTAAAACCTGCTCAATATGTGCACTTAGTGACAAAAGTAAGATAGTTCACAAAATCCCGATTTCTCCGGTCAAAATACCAGATAAACCCTGGACTAAAGTAGCCTTTGATATCATTGGTCCTATCAATATTCCAGGTGTTAGTAAAAGATTTGGCTTAGTTCTGATTGATTACCGGTCACATTGGATAACCACCAAATTAGTCAATCAAATAAATACTGAGGCAGTCATTAATTTTTTCAAGGACTCCTTTGCGGTGGAGGGTATTCCGGAAATTCTCATCACAGACAATGGAGTTCAATTGACATCCTGGGCAATGAAGAACTTCCTTGAATCTATTGGTGTAAAACACCTTACTACAGCACTATATTGTCCAAGAGCTAATGGGCTAGCAGAAAGGACAAATCGTATGATCAAAGATTGCATTCAATTAGCAAGTATCAATCACTTGAATGTAGAAAGTGCTATCAGGGATATGTTATGGGCATATCACACCACCCCCAATTCTGTCACTAACGTTTCTCCATTTACAGCATTGAAGGGCAGGAAACCATGTACCACATTTTTTCCTGTCTGGTTAGGAGGCGGGGATAAGTGTAATTATTCCACCCGTCTTAGCAATATCAAAATCTCCGAACATCAGGACAAATATAAAAGCAGGTATGAGACCACACAAGGAGTAAAAAAACAGTATTGGAATGTCAATGATCAAGTGTATATAAAGAAACCATATGGTGGAGTACAGGCAGGTATGAAAGACACGAAATTCATGGGCCCATTCCGCATTAGTAAAGTTAAGAAAAATGTAGTGATATTAGATAATGGTCAATGCTGGAGCATGGACAGACTTGTCAAATTGTCGGTGAATGATGAAGTAGAAAAAGGGAGCGTAGTGGAAGAAGAGGCGGTAAAGGGTTTGGCAAGAAATTCTCCTAGAAGCGAGTTCCAAAGGAGGTTGGGATTTCGACACATCAAGCCTCCACTATGGCACAAGGACTATGAAGTGACCACAAATATAACATAAATGAACATATTGATGAAGTCAATCCTTGAGTTGTATCTGTGGAATAGTATATGATATCTAATTGTAATTTGAATATATATATTGTAACTTGTTTATAATTATTTACACACTGTTATTTGTTATATTTTATATGGTTAGGCATATTAACATCATATTATAAGGTGAATGTATTAGTTCTCAAAATTCGTTAAGGGGGAAGATGTGTTGTGATATAGTTGTTATAATAATAGTTATAAACTTACATAATGTTAAGGAATCTATTCACATTAATATAGCGTTATGGTAATCATTGTATGGGATGGTATCTTCCCTAGTGCTTCCCCCCTGTGTAGGATTTTGGGTCAATTGGAATGTTGGGAGAGAGGGAGGTCAGTTGGCTTTGTGAAGAAGGACCTGTGAAGGGAGTAAGCAGTTGGAGCAGTGGAGTTGGAATAAAGTCTTACTTGAATTTCCCTGGTCTTCGACTTTATATCACATTTGTCTCTGATTTTGTGGGTTTCTTGCTAGTGTGGCTCTGCAGCTGGGCCAAGTACAACCCCTTCAGAACTTGAATGTCAGTGGTAATAATGCCATGCAGTTACAGGATTCTCAGGGAGGTAGTGTTACACAGCCTTGGTGGTGTACAAATCGCACGCTCGCTGATTGGTAAGAATTGTAACCCGCCTCTTGCCTCCCGGGTCTCCCCTATCGTTCCTCACAGTTACCTGTGCCCCAGTTCCAGGGTGTTCCTGATGGGTGAATTCACACGCAAGAATCACAAGATCTTGTACTTGCGCGTGAATCATCCGTCATGCCGTATGCTGCACCTTTAAGAGCAGCGTCCTGCAAAGAAGCCACACTTAGGGCCAGATGTAGGAAGCCTTTTGCGCCTCGCAAACTGCTAAAAACGCAGTTTGCGAGGCGCAAAAGGCTGAACGCGATGCAGAATCACATTTTGTGAGTCGGTACCGACTCGCAAAATGTGATTCTGACTCGCAAATAGGAAGGGGTGTTCTCTTCCTATTTGCGAACGCATCACGATGTAGAGTTGCTTTGTGACCGCGAAAGCGGTCGCAAACCAACTCGCAGTTGCCATCCACTTGAAGTGGATGGTAACTCATTCGCAAAAGGGAAGGGGTCCCCATGGGACCCCTTCCCCTTTGTGAATGCTCACAAAAATATTTTTTCAGAGTAGGCAGTGGTCCTATGGACCACTGCCTACTCTGAAAAAACCGAAACAAAAAGGTTTCGGTATTTTTTCTTTTTGCAGCTCGTTTTCCTTTATTTAAAAGCAGTCACGGACATGGTGGTCTGCTGTCTCCAGCAGGCCACCATCCCCGTGAGTGCCTAGACTCGTTATGGGGTCGCAAACTGCGAACCACCTCATAAATATTCATGAGGTGGGTCTTTGCGACCCCATAGCGAGTCGAAGAAGGTGTCTGAGACACCTTTCTGCATACCAGTTTGCGAGTTGCAATTTGCGAGTCGGAAGGACTCGCAATTTGCAAGTCGCAAATTGGTTTGTACCTACATCTGGCCCTCAGATTCAAGCTACCTCCGGATGCTCTGCATGCTGTTCCTGGCTTGTTTTTGACCCTGCCCTGGCAATCTATTTACTACAATTTTGTTTCTTGCTGGTCATGATTCCCCCTAAAACCTATTGCTCCTATATTAGTTCCAGACTCTTGCTTCCATTATTTCTCCCTCGCCACCTTGAAAAACTCCGGTGTTTCCTGCATTTCCCCCCTTAGCTGTATTCTGGATCGCTCCTGCTCTTGTCCTACGGACCATCGCAGATGTCTTTTGGAAATCTATAAAGGAAAGAAAGAATAAACAATTCAATCAGGTCAGCACTGAACCTGCAGCTTCACTCATGCAAAATATAAAGAAAGACATTTGCAAAAAGAGACTTGTACTAGTTATAGCGTGATAACACAGTGCAATGAAGTTGTGAACTATATAAGAACTACCCATTAAATCCTAGGACTGGAACCCCAGTACAGATTATTTGTTGTAGCATCCAGCCTTGCTTGCGTATTCTACTGGTGAGTTGTGCCTCAGGAAGGAAGGAGATGGGTGGTATTGGAGTTTGCTAAATGATGCATGTATGCAGTGGATTGACACTGGGAGTCTATCTTCTCTTCCTCTTTACCCTTCCTATTTCCTCAGCACTTTTTCCACCCTAGGTGCAATACTCAGTGCATGCGGTTTGTGCTGAATCTTGTTCCTTGGAGGTACTGGGAGGATTATCCTCGTGCCTGCAGTTTCCAGGTCTCTGGGGGAGTGGAGTCCTGACAGTAAGCCAAGCCCATGTATAATAACTGCCTGCGCAAGGATGGATCAGAGTAGTCCTTCTCGGCCCACAGAGCCAGTAATATATAGCAAAGGGATAGATGCCCCTTCCACATCCACTATGGAGGAATTAGCCAGAGTCGTGTTCTATATGCATACCAAGGTTCAAATTTCAATCAAATTTATTAAGCGCGCTACTCACCCGGTAAGGTCTCAAGGCGCTGGGGGGGGTGGGGGTTACTGCTCAAAAAGCCAAGTTTTGAGGTGCTTTCTGAAAGTTAGGAGGTCCTGGATCTTGTGTAGGTTGGTGGGGAGGGAGTTCCAAGTCTTGGCGGCGAGGTGGGAGAAGGATCTGTCACCGGAGGTGGTGCGTTGGGTGCGGGGGACTGTTGCGAGGGCGAGGTCTGCGGAGTGGAGCTGTGAAGCTGGGCTGTGGAAGTTGATGTGTTCATTGAGGTAGGCCGGTCCGGTGTCGTGGAGAGCTTTGTGAGCGTAGATTAGGATTTTGAAGATGATCCTTTTGTTGATGGGCAGCCAGTGTAGGGATCTGAGGTGGGTGGAGATGTGTTTGTGGCGAGGGAGGTTGAGGGTGAGACGTGCGGCTGCGTTCTGGATGCGCTGGAGTTTTCTCTGAAGTTTGGCTGTGGTCCCTGCGTAGAGGGCGTTGCCGTAGTCCAGTCTGCTGCTTATGAGAGCATGGGTGACTGTTCTTCTTGTTTCTAGGGGAATCCATTTGCAAGTCTGAAGCAGGAGGATGATATGGTGTTGATTTGCTGAGTCATTGAGAGGAGTCCAGTATGATGCCGAGATTGCGTGCGTCGATGGTGGGTGTTGGGGGTCGTCCTAGGATGGTGGGCCACCATGAGTCATTCAATGCTGTCTTGTTGGGACCAAAGATGATGATCTCAGTTTTTTCTTAGTTCAGTTTGAGGTGGCTTGCTGTCATCCAGTTGGGGATGGCGAGGAGTCCGGCGTGTAGGTTATTCTTGGCGGTAGATGTGTTCTTTGTGAGGGAGATGATGAGCTGGGTGTCGTCAGCGTATGAAATGATGTTGAGGCCGTGGGGACTGATGATGATGGAGCGGAGCCATGTAGATATTGAAAAGGGTGGGGCTGAGGGAGGATCCTTGGGGGACCCCACAGATGGTCTTGGTGGCAGTAGACCGGAAAGGAGGGAGGCGAACTCTTTGGGTTCTTTCGGAGAGGAAGGAGGTGAGCCAGTCCAGGGCTTTGTGGTGAATTCCGGTGTCGAAGGGGCGTGTGCAAAGGGTTTGGTGGCATACGGTGTTGAATGCTGCGGAGAGGTCTAGGAGGATGAGGGCAATGGTTTCACCCTTGTCCAATCTGGTCCTGAAGTCGTCTGTGCAGGCGATGAGGGTGGTCTCGGTGCTGTGGTTTTTGCAGAATCCTGACTGGGAGACGTTGAGTATGTTTTTGTTCTCCAGGAATTGAGACAGTTGTTTGTTTACTATCTTCTCTATGACTTTTGCGGGGAAGGCGAGTAGAGAGATAGGACGGTAGTTTGTGAGGTCTTCAGGGGCTGCTTTGGGCTTTTTGAGTAGAGCGTTGACTTCGGTATGTTTCCAAATATCCGGGAAGGTTGAGGTCTCGAAGGAGCTGTTGATGACGGCCCAGAGCTGGGGAGCGATGATTTAATTGGCTTTGTTGAGGATGTGGTGGGGGCAGGGGTCTGTAGGGGAGCCTGAGTGGATGGAGCTCATGGTTTTGCTGCTTTCTTTATCGTTGGTGGGGGTCCAGGATTTCAGTACATTGGTGTGTCAGGGAGCAGTGGTGTTGGCTGTGTCGGTGATGGTGATGGTGTGAGATGCCGATGTGAAGCTTTCGTGTATGTCTATGATCTAGCGGTGGAAGTAGTTGGAGAGGGAGTTGCAGAGGTCTTGGGAGTGTGGAGGGTCGGTGGCACAGGATTTGGGTTTAGTGAGTTCTTTAATGATGTCAAAAAGTTCCTTGCTGTTGTGCGTGTTGTCGCCTATGTGTTCTTTGTAGAAGGATCGTTTGGTGGCTGGATGAGGGAGTGATGTTTGCACATGGCTGATTTGAGGACGGAGAAGTTGCTCACTGAAGGTTCTTGGTGCCAGGCTTTCTCGATTTTCCTTCATTCTTGTTTGGAAGATTGAAGTTCTGCGGTGAACCAGGGGGCTGTCTTGTTGGTGCGGGTGATGTTGGGTTTTTTGAGTGGGGCAAGGGAGTCTGCGCATGCTTCCAGCCATCAAGTGAGGTTGAGGGTGGCGGTGTCGGGGTCGTTGGTACTGGGCGGTGGAGCTTGTGCTAGGTTGGAGATCAGTTGTTCCTTGGAGCTCTTGTTCCACTTGCGGTATGGGATTGGATATTGCAGGTGGTGGGTGGTGGGCTCCATGAAGGAAAAGTGGACGCAGTGGTGGTCAGTCCAGTGGAGTTCAGTGGTGTGAGTGAAGGTGATAGAGCTGGAGGAAAAAATGGCGTCTAGCATGTGACCGGCTGAGTGGGTGGGTGAGGTGACTAGTTGCTTGGGGCTGAGGTTTGTGAAGTTGTCCAGCAGGGCAGTGGAGTTGCAGTCGTTGGTGCTCTCCAGGTGAAAGTTTAGGTCACAGAGGAGTAGGTAGTTTGTAGAGGCGAGAGCGTGGGAGCTGATAACGTAGGAAATGGTGTCACAGAATGGGGGGCGGGGTCCTGGTGGTCTGTAAATGAGAGTACCTCTTAGGGTGGTGTTGGTGTTGATGTGTACCTAAAAAGTGCAGGAAAAATCACAGTGAGAAGAACGAAGTGGGGCAGAAAAAGGGCACAAATACAGTTAACAACAGTGTATAAAACGAAATACAAAATACAAAAAAAGAAATAGAACAAAAGTAAATAGCACACTAGATACGCCTACCACTAGGCACCAGGGATAAGGCGCAGACGGGTTCCTGCGGTTGGTGGAGGGCCTCGAACTTCATTGAGCAGTAACAGGCAATGTCAGGGGCACAGAGGTAGGCAGGTGGAGCCGTAGTCCGTGTTGAGCGTTTTCCTGGCCTTAAGGCAGGTTTGGTTCAAAAGCTAAAGGCTGAAAACCGACACCTAAAGTCAGAATTAGCACAGTACAAACCCAGTTGCGATCCTTGGGTGAGGACCTTGAGTGCTATTCCTAAACTCCAGGCAACATAGATACAGCCTGGTCATAAGTTCACCCCTTCAGTTGGAACTTCATCCCCTGGTGTCTTAGGAACACAATCCCTTACCCTCACTGCCATGGCTCCAAGTCCCGTACCCATGGCAGCTCCTGAACGTTTTGGCAATAGCATTAAATACAGTATCTTCATGAACCAGTGTCATTTACAGTTTCTCTGTCGTCCTTCCTTTTTTGCTGATGGCGCAGCCAAACTAGCCTTTGTTATGTCGTATCTTGTGGGTAATGCCGCAGCTTGGGCTCTACCAATGGTGGAGGGCGATAACCCTGTTTTGTATAATTTCCCACAATTTAAAGAAAGAATGCATAGTTTATTTGGCAAACACACCTTAATGTGGGCCAGTGAAACTGAACTCCTGACTCTGAAACAGGGTTCCAATTTCCGCCTGTCTTATGTGACTAGTATTATCAGAATAGTTGTGGAGACTCATTGGACTGAAGAAAAGAGAATGTCCCTTTTCTATCAGGGATTACGTGTTGACCAAAAGGACATCCTGTCTCCAATAGTGGACCCTCCAGAGGATTGTTTAGCCTTCATTGATTTGGTAATTTTGGTGGATCACAGACTGGGAGAACGTAAAGGTGAAAAGGCTAAAAAAAAAGGCGTCTTTGTTTATTGGGAAGAGAATCCGTAAAAAAGAATCCCAGAAACTTCAGAAGATTGGGGGTTTTCGTGGGATCTCTTTCCGATAAAGAAAAGGAATGGAGGCATCAGGGTAATCTGTGTTTATATTGCGAAAGAAGTGGGTATTTTGCAGAGAATGTCCTGCTAAACCCAAGGCTCCTAGAAAAGGTGAGGCTGTGGTGACATCTCAAGACACTAATAGACACGGGCGGGAAACTAAGGCACTCGGAAAGGATAGAGATGAACCCTCTGAGTGTGTCATGTGGTATGGTCTCACATTATCTTGCAGACACTGTGACTCATGTCCCAAAACATTTTACCATTACCGTATCTCTTGTGATCTCTGCTCAGCGGCGGAGAAGCATGTCCATCCTTTTGGATTCAGGAGCTGCAGGCAACTTCTTGGACATAACCTTGGCCAGGGCAATGGGAGTATCCTTTCTGCCCAAAAATAACCCTCAAATGGATAGGGCTGTGGATGGGACGGAACTGACATCAGGACGTATCATGTACCAATCTAATGACATTATCATGATCTGTGATAATGGCAGGGGCATCTCCTCCGTTAGAGCGGAGGAGCGTCGCCCCCCTGCCAGCAGCAAAGCTGCAAAACCTTTAACAAACAAAATGATAATATATTATGTTTATTATTGTTTTGTTTGAAAGGGGCGGGGCCATGGGGGTGATGAGCAGTGAAGGAAGTGCACTTGCACTCCCCCAGTGCGCATGTATGTTTTGACGGCCGTCTCGGGCCGGCCAAACACACATGTGAGGTAGGCTCTCTCTAGCCCGGCAATACATCTGCCTAGTGACGCCCAAGTGGGCCGCAGCCCACCACATCACCACCACCACCTGCCTCCCTACGTGAAAATATATTAAATCATGGACTCAGTCACATGATCCATGCTGCAGCGAGTGACTGAGTGCGCAGCTGGCGGCGGTGGGCAGGACAGGGCTGCCCCTGCTGAGTGACAGTGAATGAGTATGCGATTTGCACCATGCGTGCAGCGTTGATTGGACAGTGTGGGCTGTCAGTCAGTGGAATGTAGAGGATTGTGGAAAATGGTTGGATACAAATTATTTATGTACAACAGGTGCAACAGCCAGCAGCAGCCAGAAGCACGTGTGTGGCTGCCGTTCATTCTTAATGGCCGTGGTGTTGGGGCAGAGGGCCATCAATCTAGTCACACGCGAAAGCGCTACCAATTGAAGGCCCTGCCAAAAATTATTGGCCTGCCCAGTAGTGCAGTTTAAAAGTTGCGATGGTGTGCACGTGGGCCCTCCCTTCTTGTGTGCAGCTGTGTTTGCACTCACCGACGCCGAGTCGCCTCTTTGTGTGTGCCTGTGCCCTGCCCAGCCCCAAAGTGAGAGATTTTTTTGGGACCGGCCAGGAGACTCCCCCCTTCCTGTTGTGTGGGCGCCACGGCCCCAGGCCAAGTGCCAACTGCCAAGTCGAACATCCTGCTGCCTGCCCCCCCCCCCCAAGGCACTGACGTGTGGTCGGTGCGCAGCGGAAGACAAGGTAAGGGAGGTGTGCTGCACTTTATTTCCCGATTTCCCTTAGTTAAATAGTCACCTATAAGGTGATGTCATTTGATTGCAGCGTCACTCTCGTCTCAGTGGTCGAAGTGGTGTGGGCGGGTGGAGGGGATTTATCAGAAAAAATGCAGCACAACAACTGGTTAATCTGCTTTGGTTCGGATGGAATCAGTGCTTCATTTGTAAATAACAAGGTGCCGGTGCCCAAAGCCCTCCGCTGAAACACAGGGCTGCTGCTATTAAATGTCTGAGCACGGAATACTGAGGCAGCATAATCCTGAAGCCATCTCAGACCTCTTTAATCCATATGCAGCCGGCCCTCAAAAATAAGTGCTGGATGTTCCACACTGGAAACAACAAGCACAAATTAAGCACTGGATGGAATCACGTGAAGGTTAGTGATGACAAAGAGTGATTGTTTTCGACTCATAATGCAAGGGGGTTACCAGCTGAGCTGTGCAGTGCGTTCTTTGCAGGGCAGTTAAATAAAAACAAATCATTACCTACAGTTTGGGTATTACTTAAAACATTTTATATGAAACCTTTTTGTACATTCGATGCTTTAAAATGTTTGCTTCATCCTATGATTCAGTGTTGCCAGATTTTACAAGCCTTCTATAGCCCAAAGCTGTTGAACAACCAGCCCAAAGTAAGCCCAAATGAACCGGTCCCAGCCCAAAAAGTAGCCCAAACTTTTAACACTGAACTAATGCAATCGTAGGCTGAAGCAAACATTTTAAAGCATAAATCTAATTTCTATTGTAAGCAAATATGTGAATATGTTTTAGGCAGACAATTGACTCTTTGGCTTTGTCATGTTTTGAAATGGGGAATGAGCCAAAGGATGCCAACTCCCTCGTATTCAAGGTTAAGTAAGAGGTATGCTCTAGCTTTCAAACTGGTTTTACAATAAAGCAACAATTCACCAATAACAGCAAAAAGTTATACATCTTAATGGACTACCCCTCATACTTACTCAACTTTTCATGCCGAACTCAAGTTTGTGGAAAGCAGACCCAATGCTGTTTTCCCTTTGCATTTTACAGTTCAAGTCCTGTTAATCCCAATATGTCAGCCCCAACATGCAAAGATAACATTTGCTACATTAGCTCAGTCATTAACCTATGATAATCAACACCCCCCAAATGGATTAAAAGCACGACCTTTGTTCTTTTCACTGCCTTTCAGATGCACACGGTAGATAAAGGGCAAATGCAAGTAGCCATCTAGCATTCCCAGTGTGTATCTGCAGTCTGCTCTACTACTGATCTACTTTCTGGACTTTTCATTAAATGGGCAGCAGACCAACATTTCACTCATTTCCTGCCTCCTTCGGACGTACTCAGGCACTACCCCTACACTTGTTTTAGAGGGCTACCTCTACCCTGGACAGTGGAGGTCAACAGGGCCCTGCAGAAACATACATCCTTGTGTGAGGTGAAAAAGGCTGTTTGTGTGAGGCGATAAACACCCTTCTGCAAATTGCTACCAGAGGCCAGAACACAGTAACCCAAACTCCGTGAACTTGAACTTAAATTATTGGTAAAGGCTAGTGTTTTGTGTCAAATGCAAGCAATGGCTACGCTGAGCAGAGCATGACTACAAGTGATGTCAATAATTTAGGCACTAAGATCACGAACAGAACCATGCAGTGAGGCTGTGCACTGACCATGTACCCTCATTTTGCTTAGCTCAGCCAATGAGACCACATTTGTGCTTGCACTGCCTGCAACTGGAGTGAAAGAAATGAATAAATCAGCTGAGCACACAGCTCAAAGTGCATTAAAAAAAAGTATGGGAACAGTGATGCTGCATGCAATGGGGCAGGGTTAAACGTGTGGCTAAAAAAAAAAATATATATATATATATATATATATATATATATATATATATATATATATATTCTGTTTCAGGCAGCCACATACATAACTCATGCCTTAAAATAAAAAAAAGTTAAGTTAATCACTGTATATTATGAAACCTTTATTAGTTAATGCACCGAAAGGTCTGTGTGTAACCAAAAAGCCACAGAATGAAATCTTCACTGCTGCAATGGAGAATTGTGTATTGTGCAAATGTAAGTCATTAGGTTAAACTTGCATTACTGGCAGTATAAGACAGACTGCTACAAAAAGTTTCAGATAAAATGGTTTAAGTAATACCCAAACTGAATGATTTATTTTTATTTAAATGCCCTGCAAAGCACACACTGCACAACTCAGCTGGTAACCCCCTTGCATTACCAGACGAACACAATAACTCTTTGTCATCACCAACCTTCATGTGATTCCACCCAGTGCTTAATTTGTGCTTGTTGTTTCCGGTGCAGAGCACTGGCACTTATTTTTGAGGGACAGCACTCTTTTTTTCCTGCCTCAAGCATTTACTGCAAGCAAAAGACGCATATGGGAAAGACGGAGGAATGCAAAAATGAAAAAGAGCGCCAGAAAGGGAGAGAGCAGAAAGCTGCAGGAGTGAGGTGAAATGGCTTAAAATGGACTAAAGAGGCCCAACATGGCTTTAGGATTACGCTGCCCTAGTATTCTGTGTTTGCAAATTTAATTGCAGCAGCTGCGTGTTTAAGAGGAGAGCTGTGGACACCGGCACATTTTTATTTACAAATTAAGCACTGGCTGTGCCACTCATTCTTATTCAATCCTGCCATGCTTTAGAGATCCTATGCACTCTCAATCCACAATTAGTCCCTGAATATTAAAAATAAGGAATACATCTACTCACAACAAGTCACAAAGGTACAAATTGAAGGACACGTACCTTGTCATACGCAGCTGCGCACCAACCGGCCGCACGTCAGTGTAGGTAGGGGACGTAGGTAGCACCTACACAACAGGAAGGGGCCAGGGGGGGTGTCTCCCCTCTACCGGGCTCCAATCACGCACTCTGGGGCTGGCTTTAATTTGGGGTCCAAGGCTGAAGCGCACAACAGAAGAGACTTTTCCAGGGGGGGGGGACACCACACCTGTGCAGGCTGAGGGCTGAGGCTCACGGCAGGGCCCAAAAAGAAAAGAGCCACACACCAGAGAACACCACCAAGTGCTCAGCGCAGCCAGTGAGTCAACAGTGTGCCACACACTGGCTCGCTCCTGGCTCACCACTGTTGGCGCCCACCCACGCAGGCATTTTAAATAATGCCGCGGGGGCAGGCCAATACTTCTTCTCAGGGCCATCAATTGGTAGAGCTTTCGCGCGCTACTAGATTGATGGCCCTCTGCCCCCATCAGCTAATGTGGGGCGCGCTGCGCCCTGCTGCCGGCTGCTGTGTGCGGTGCCGGGCTGCTGTGTGCGGTGCCGGGCGGCGTGTGCGCCGTCGCGCAGTGTCGCACCAGGGGGCTGTCAATTGGTAGCGCTTTCGCGCGCTACTAGATTGACGGCCCTCTGCCCCACTGAGAGCTCCGTCGAGCTCTCAGTGGGGCAGAAGGCCGTCAATCTAGTAGCGCGCGAAAGCGCTACCAATTGACAGCCCCCTGAGACACTGCGTGGCGCAGCTTCCTGCTGCTGTGTGCGCCGCGGGCGCGAGTCCAAACTCGCTATCTCATGGGCGGGTCCTGGCCGGGGCAGTATCTCCGGCGGGCGGAGCCGCCCCGCGATTTTAACGCACACAGGGCTAAAAATAGCCCAACAATCGGGGTCCCCGCAATTGGGTTTTTTCCCGCACAAATGGGAAAAATATCACCCATTTGTGCGGGAAACCGCCCAATCTGGCAACACTGCTACGATTGCATAATTTCAGTGTTAAAAGTTTGGGCTACTTTTTGGGCTGGGACCGGTTCATTTTGGGCTTACTTTGGGCTGGTCATTCAACAGCTTTGGGCTTTAGAAGGCTTTTAAAATCTGGCAACACTGATTGCACGCAAGGAGGTAAGTGGTGGAGAGAGACTCACAAGAAAAGTATTTTACTCCGTCACGTCTCACATGTTCCAAAGTCAGCAGCACTTGTAGTCGAAGTGGAAACACTGTAAAAAATAAAGGTAAAATAAACAGCTTAGAAAATGAGCAGTTGAGTGCTTTAATTTTTATTATGGTTCTGAACATAGTTGAAGAGTTTTGTATGTTGTAGCTTGCTTCGGTTCTCAATTGCAACCTCATTTAGCACTGGCACAGTCACAATAAGTTTTAAAAAACGGGTGACCCAGCATTTTTTTGTTCAGGACTTTAGGCGGGGTGAACCACAATTAAAAACGATTTGTTGTAAATGAGTGGTTGCCACGGAATGTAGCTGTTTTATTGGGCCTGTGTTGAAGAACCAATTACGGGCCCGGGGCCTTACCAGGGTTTTTACCTTTATTTTATTAACATTTACCATCTGCTGGCTTTAAGCAGGCAAGGGACATGGGTGCGGAAAACGCCTCAGGGCAGAGCAGGGAGGACCAATGCTGCTGGGACCAGCCAGGGTGGTAATATCTGCACCCTCCCTGTAGTATAGGAGGGGTCCGGCATGGCCTGGCCTGCTCCTCTGTACTGTATGTGCGCCACCCCTCCAGGAGCCATCCAGGGTCTCACTAGATTTGGATTTATGCCTGCTGGTATTTCTTGCTACACCAGGCCTGTTGTAGATGCAGGGAATGGTATTCCCTCTGAGCATCCCACTTTCATAATGAGGCCTATAATATCGTGATTTATCATACTAAAAACTACAAACAAAAGGTGGATAGAGACAAGATGATAGGCAATTGTTTCGAACTACTCATAGTCATGATCGTACAAGGCAACTCTGCATTGAGATGCACTGAGTGGCATGTAATGGCTCGATCGATCCCAGTGGTAATCCTCATTACTACAACTCAACAAGCATTTGCAATGTAACGTGTCTCGCATTTCTCCGAGTTAGAGCTAATAGCAGTTGGAAACTCCCAACTGACTTTTCTTGCCACATTAAATGGAAAAAGAGAGCACTATCGCGCAGCTACAGTTCACTCGTAGTGAAACCTAAAAGTGCAAGTAGCTATGTAACAGGGTCAATGGCATGCAAAGCGCTCGACTACTGCCAAGCGAGATCACACTGCGAAAAAAGATAAAAAGTAATCCCCAACCCAATGGAAAACAGCAAGCCTCGTATGTTTTCAGTAATGAAAGCGAGCAGAATTTAAAAGGCAACCCACGAACCAATGAAAGACACTGACGTGACATGGTCAGGGCTCCAAGCCCTTTTCTAACTAGTAAAGCGTCTCGCAAGCGATAAGCATGCGCAAGCACACGCTAGCATAGGCTTGACACTAAAAACAGGCAAACTGGTTGAGAGAAGACAGAAGAAACTTTCAAAAGAAAGAGAAGTCTAAAATGAACGTCATCAAAGTGAAACCAAACTTTGTGAATACTTTGAGGTGTTTTCATTTTTTATACAGGGATAATCAAGTCTGCCTCTTTTTGGAGGCGAACCTCACCTTTTCTGTGAGCTGTGATGAAGAAAGTGGACAATGTAGTATTGGCATAATATTTAGGCTTGCACTTGGTAATAAACCTTGCAGGTTTTCGAGATGTTTCCACACTTGATTGCTACTATGACTACATTGATGAAAGAAAAAAACTGTGTTTGTGGCATGAGCACAATCAATACAAAACTTCTACCTTGCCTGGGTAGAATAACAGACTTGGCTGTTGTGCAATTCAGAAGCTGAATTGCCCGTGGAGGGAGGGAACCCAACTCTCTGCTGATACTAGCTCATAATAAAGGCTGTGTCTGTGTTATATATTTGCGTTATATATTGTATATGTGTCGTTATTTAAGCGAGGTGAAATACTGGCTCCCGCTGCCAAATGTTTGTGTGCAATAATTCCTGATAGGAATGTATTGTTTCAAACGGAGGCCTGACCGGTATTCAGAGTATAGTTATATAATACAGTACACTGTTCCAAGAGAAAGAAAAAGAGAATTCTAGGGAGTCCTAATTAATAGGCGCAAGAGTCCTCACACACCCTATTGGGTGTCATGCTTCATCATCGGACCGCTCCTCGTCAGACCGGCGCTGCAATGCCTGACAGGCTCCCCCCGAAGGGGGGCTCTTTTCCAGAGATCTTTTTATCGATGATGCCACAGAACCCAATTGTGGGTCAGAAGGGCGAGAGGAGAGATCAATAAAGAGTAAAATTGTCTCAGAACCCTCACTAAGTATTCATTTATTCATTGCTGTAGGGTAGTGGCCAAGATTAAAAATAACCAAAGGAGTGAAATAGAGATAATGCTCAAACACTCACTAAAGAAGTAAATAAAACGTGGAGGAAGTCAGTAATTGCCTGACATTCCTCAAAAAGAGGTCGACATGTTTTGCGTCTCTTACGGTCCAAAGGGATCCTATGACGCTTCTTCAGGACCTAGTACATCATTATACTTCTCCAAAAACAAAAATATGTAATATATAGACTCCTGCAGTCTGTTGCTTACAGTCAAGACGTCAACAGTCACTTACACGAGTTCGCTTTAACCCGGACTTGCTGTTTCTATTAGTCATTCAGAGTAGCCAGATGGGTGGGATGTCATTTTCTGTGTTACTTTAAATAGACATACAACACATTTACTTACTCTGCATGGATCTTTCTCATTTGAACATCTGTAACAGTCCCCTCCCTGTTCCCAGTAATGTTTGAGAAAATACCTAGGCAAGCATGTATAAACGGTATCATACATGTAGCATTGTTTAATGTGTTTCAATATTTTAAGTCTACACTTTCACAGTTGCTTTATCAACCTTCTTGCTTTCTCAAATTTGCTTGAAAATGCACCATTTGCCCACTCTTTTTTCAAAATTTTGCGGGGGAGAATCTAGTTGGACTCGCTCGCTACACTCACTCTCCACACGGCACTCATCACAAACTTTTACACCCCACCACTTTCAAATGTCACCAGCCGCCACTGGGAAAAAGGTAAATATGAAAAGGGTAGGAGGGAAATATTGGACTGGAGGCTTCTGTGTACTGGACTGGAGTCACCTTAGGGGCTTGCGACATTTGCATAATTTGCTTCTGTGTAAGCATGCAATGTTTTTGGAAAAAAACTGTGTGAATTTCTACATAATTAAGCAAAATACTAAGCAGTGTTTTGCACTATATTTCATGCTAAAAAAATGGTGCACTCAAAAACAAGAAATGCAAACAACAGCCACTCACGTACTGCTGTTTGCATTGTTCCCGTGTGTTTGCGCTTAACCAGAAATGGCACATAATTACGTAGCATTATAGTGTAATTTCAGTTATTTAGTAACACAGTAATGCAAAATTACCAAATTATGCAATATTACGCTGGCATAACGCAAAGTTCGCCAGTGCCTAATGAACACCAGCTCCAGATTGTATTCTCAATGAGTCACCAATAGCAACTGATCATAAGTTAAGAATATAACATCAACAACATTTATAAGAGCTTCTAGATATCAGTGTATGCATTGGTGCATTGAGACCTTACATTGGCAGATGTTGTCAAGAGGTCCAGACTGGGAAGGAATCCAGTCCTGAGGGAGTCTAGTCAGCAGTAACCAAAGCCTCCAGATAAGGAAGATGAATTAAGAAGAAACAAAACATATCCAAAAGAGTAAATAAAGCACTAACCATTGCAAAACAAAAACAGAGGAAAGGCAAAGAACAGCAAAAGCCCAGTGAACTGTAGTTCAGAAGTACTCACAATACGTTCCCAAGTGTCTGTTATATGCTGGGTAGCTCCTAAAGTCTTGTTGTTTCTAGCTTACCTCAGAAGTGATCAAGCTAACCTGCAAGTGATTGTCTATGGCACATCGGTTATGCGGTCTAGACTTTTCTGGATCCCCAGTTTGCATTATCCTGTCCTCTTTTATTTCCATTCCCTCCCTGCTTGTTACAGATCGTACAATATCTCCCTGGGCTCATGGTCTGACTGGATTGCAGTTCCTGATACCCGGGTACACCATGCCCCACACCACATACTGAAAAAGTAAAAAGAAAGTAAAAAAAGTATTAATAGGTAACACTGGCTCATCAAAGAGAAATACAATATTTATAAATTACCTCTGTATCTTAGACATAAACTGATGGAAGATGAAAAAGCAGAGAAATTAAGATCTCCATTAAAACTATGGCCCTCATTACAACCCGGGCGGCAAATCCCGCTTACCACCATGCAGAAGACCGCCAACACACCGCTGCGGCGGCGGAATTCTGCTACAGCTATTATGACCCACAGCTCGGAATCTGCCAAAATCCAGACACCCACACAAGTCCGCCACACCAAAGGTCAGTGATAAACTGGCGATAACAAAACCAACACCGTCACGCCAACAGGAATACGCCCACATTATCACGACACACGAATCCACGTGGTGGTCTTTCAACCGTGGTATTCCATTGGCGGTACACACCACTGCACTCAAAATACACACACATTTACAAAACACAACCACATTGGACAATTCGAAATACACACACCTGATACACATACACACAACACTCCCACACACCCAATCCAATATAAAACACACACTCACATCACCCACAAACCCTTATGACCAGAATTGCGATAGAAGGCCAGAGAGATACACCACGAGAAACAACACTAGCATCCACAGGCATACAACATCATCACTCACACAACATCCACGCGCCTCAGACAACACACACAAACACATCCCCTCACACATCACAACCGACATCACCTCACACATCACCCACACCACATCATGGCACCTCAACAACACCCCAGGTTCTCTGAGGAGGAGCTCAGGGTCATGGTGGAGGAAATCGTCCGGGTAGAACCACAGCTATTCAGATCACAGGTGCAGCACACCTCCATTGCTAGGAAGATGGAGCTATGGCGCAGAATCGTCGACAGGGTCAACGCAGTGGGACAGCACCCCAGAACACGGGATGACATCAGGAAGAGGTGGAACGACCTACGGGGGAAGGTGCGTTCCGTGGTCTCAAGACACCCGATTGCAGTACAGAGGACTGGCGGTGGACTCCCACCTCCTCCCCCACAACTAACAACATGGGAGGAGCAAGTCTTGGCAATACTGCATCCTGAGGGCCTCACAGGAGTAGCAGGAGGAATGGACCCTGGTAAGGCAACTCTTAACTATAATATTCCCCACCTTACTTGCATGCCATCACATACCCCCACCATCGCCCTCACCCCCATCACTCCAACACCTCACATATGTCCCACTATCACAACCCACACATCCCAACACCAAGCCCTGCATGCAATACCAAAGCATGGACACCCATCACCAAAGCATGTCCACAACAGATACCCACTCAGATCTCAAACCAAATATCACACAAGGACCTAGACAAGAATGCAAGCACTGGAGTACAGGGTCACTCACCCATTGCACACGATGGCACACACAGATGCAATAATCATGCCTTTACACTCCTACAGGACCCCTACCCAACGTCACCGGACAGGAGGTTCCAGACATGTCCAGTCCCCCCACAGAAGAGGCCCACAGTGATGACAGCATCTCTGCACAACTGGATCAAGATGACCAGCCCGGCCCATCAGGGACCTCAGGACAGTTGGTTCCCCTGACACAAGCCACCACAGAGCCTCCCCCCTCAGGAAACACCAGCACAGCATCCACCCAGCGGGCCCATCCCTCTGTCCCCAGGACACGTCAAGCAGCAGTGTGTCCACCCCTACAGGGAACCCAGGCAAACCCACCACCCCAAGAAAATCAGGGACCTGGGGGCAGTGGCAGTGGGCACACGGTTCAGGGGACAGAGGAACAGGAAAACAGGGGAACTGGGAGGACTGCTGTGCGACAGGGGGAGGATAGGCCCAGGGAACCCACTCTTCCACGAGGCTCTCTCCCACATCATGGGAGCGTACCATCATTCCCAGGAGACAATTGCAACGGTACTGGCCAACTTTCAGGAGACCCAGCGGCTGCAGGAGGAACACTATCTGGGGATCAGGGAGGAACTCAAGTCCATCAACACCACCCCGGTCACCATTGTAGGGGTGCTGCAGGACCTTGTCAACACCAGGAGGGACACTGTGGCACAACAAGGGGCCCCTGACACTAGCCTGGATGATGAACAGCCCACCACCTCCGCCGGCACTAGTGGACAGGAGGCACCGGCACAGGACCACCACACCAGCACCCCATCCCGTGCAGATGGAGAGCCACCCTGCAAACGGTCCCTGAGATCCAGGAACAAGACAGAGAACATTGCCAAGACCCCCGCCAGGAAATGAGACCCCCCTGAATGTCATCCTTCTGACCCACTTTGTCACCCTGTCCATCCTTCAACTGGCCTTGCTCCACTTCCTATGCCCCTTTGGACAATGCACCTGTGAAACAAATAGACTGGACTCTGCCATGGACATTCCTTCACCATCACCCCTGACCATTTTACAACCCCCTCCACTCATTTGCACAAAAATAAATACACATCAATCACAAAACATTCTGGAGTCACTCTGTGCTTTCACAAATGTGTAATTGCAATAACTATGGAATATAGCAATGTCAATTTAAATGTCAACATACCGATGTAACACAGCTCTAGTCCATGAGGAACTATAGCAGAGGTCACAAAGTAGGACCCACATCTGTTAAATGGAAAGGCAAAGTGACAAGTCAGGGTCCATACACTGGGTGAAAATGACAGACTAATGATAGGTCAAACAATAGTATGAGATGTGGGAGGCAGTGATATCTTCTTACCTGTGTCTCACTGGAGGTATTGCTGCATAACGTTGTTTCTTTTGTCGATATCCTCTTCTTCTGCCTCCTCTTCTTCACTGTCCACAGGCTCCACAGCTGCCACAAGACCTCCAGCTGGACCATCCTCCTGCAGAAAAGGCACCTGTCGTCGCAAAGCCAGGTTGTGCAGCATACAGCAGGCCACGATGATCTGGCACACCTACTTTGGTGAGTAGTAGAGAGAACCACCTGTCATATGGAGGCACCGGAACCTGGCCTTCAGGACGCCGAAGGTTCTTTCTATAATCCTCCTAGTTCGCCCATGTGCCTCATTGTAGCGTTCCTCTGCCCTTGTCCTGGGATTTCTCACTGGGGTCAGTAGCCATGACAGGTTTAGGTAACCAGAGTGACCTGAAAATATTGAGGGACAACTGTTAGACACACACTAACCTGTAGGGACAACCCCAGACCCAGACAACTATTCACAGGGTGTAGGGTCCTTGTCCTCACCTATTAGCCACACACAGTGCCTCTGGAGTTGTCCCATCACATAAGGGATGCTGCTATTCCTCAGAATGTAAGTGTCATGCACTGAACCAGGAAACTTGGCATTCACATGGGAGATGTACTGGTCGGCCAAACACATCATCTGCACATTCATCGAATGGTAGCTCTTCCGGTTTCTGTACACCTGTTCACTCCTGCGGGGGGTACCAAGGCCACATGTGTCCCATCAATGTCACCTATGATGTTGGGGATATGTCCCAGGGCATAGAAGTCACCTTTCACTGTAGACAAATCCTCCACCTGAGGGAAAACGATGTAGCTGCGCATGTGTTTCAGCAGGGCAGACAACACTCTGGACAACACGTTGGAGAACATTGGCTGTGACATCCCTGATGCAATGGCCACTGTTGTTTGAAAAGACCTACTTGCCAGGAAATGGAGTACTGACAGGACCTGCACTAGAGGGGGGATCCCTGTGGGATGGTGGATAGCTGACATCAGGTCTGGCTCCAACTGGGCACACAGTTCATGTATTGTAGCACGATCAAGTCTGTAGGTGACTATGACGTGTCTCTCTTCCATTGTCGACAGGTCCACCAGCGGTCTGTACACCGGAGGATGCTGCCATCTCATCACCTGCCCCAGCGGACGTGCCCTATGGACGAGAACAGCGAGCAGAGAGTCAGCCAATACTGAGGTATTACAAAATGTCATTTGCACACATTTATTAATCCTCAATGTGCCTGTTACTGTGTGTATGCAAGGCCTAGATAGGTGTGACGCAGTTATTATTAATGCCATGTGGCACCTTGAAATGGCGGCTGCCTGACCTGTAAGGTGGGATAAGGGGATATGAGGTAACTGCGCTGGCGTTCAACACGTCGCGTTAGGCGGTCGAAGACCGCTGCACAATCCTGCATTGCTTAACATTGAACCCTATGGGTCCCAGGAGCCAATGACGATGTACGCTGGCGGTACGCACCGCTGCGGACGTGACCGCCATTTTCTGTCTGTTCACTCACTTGATACCTGACCTTCGACAGGAGAGGACCTACACTGCAAGTACTGCTGTGACCTGGGTCTGGAAGCGACGATGGCTCATGTGTCTGGGGAACGGGCCCCTGCCTTCACTTCGGAGGAGTTAGAGAAGTTAGTGGATGGGGTCCTCCCCCAGTACACGCTACTCTACAGTCCTCCAGACAAACAGGTGAGTACACTGTGAGCATGCTGCATGGGCAATGCCTGTTTGGAGTGGTGTGGATGGAAGATACATGGGGTGTGGGGGACTGAGGCCTGCATGAGCGGACGGTGAGTGTATGTGCGTTAGGGCAAGGGTGGAACGTGGGCCAATGAGTATGATGGTCCAGATGGGTAGAGATTATCCTTTTCCCCTGTACTATTCCTCTAGGTCAGCGCCCACCAGAAGAAGGATTTTGGCGTGCAACCGCCAAGGATGTCCGGGCCCTGGGGGTCCACCACAGACGGAGCACCCACTGCCAGAAAAGATGGGAGGACATTCACAGCTGGAGCAAGAAGACGGCGGAGGCCCAGCTGGGGATGGCATCCCAACGTGGGAGAGGTGCCCATCGCACCATGACCCCCCTGATGTTCCGGATCCTGGCGGTGGCGTATCCGGAGTTGGATGGGAGCTTGAGGGCATCACAGCAGCCACAAGGGGGTGAGTACAGTCACAATCATCTGACTCTGCACGCTTTACGAGGTGTCTGGGTAGAGGAGGTAGCAGTGGGTTCCCCTAAGCCAGGACGAGCTTGGTAGGCAAGGTCCCTTGTGAGGCAGGCTCAGTGGCACCCCAACCCCACTAGTGGTTAGTGCCATCTACACCTAGTCAGGATCCTGTGACTTCCATGTGTGCATCAAGCGGGCATAGGCCTTGTACCCCATGGCCCTGTGAATAATCTAGGAACTATAAGTGCATGGCGTAGTGCAGAGGTCTGCTGTGTCTGTAGTGTCTGCCAACGGTAGTGGTATTGCATGCACTGAACATGTATTTCTTCTGTCTTTCCCCCTCCTTTTTGTGGTCTCCCTGTTCTTGTGTGCAATAGCATCATCAGGCAGAGGAGCAGTGTCACCGGAGCAGGAGGGAGCTGCATCCCACTTGGCCCTGGAGGGCGAAACAACGGAATCTGAAGCCACCAGTGGCGGGTACAGGAGGTGACAGCAGTGACAGCGACTCCTCCTCTGATGGGAGCTCCCTTGCGGTGGCGGGTCCCTCTGTGTCCCCCGCATCAACAGGTACAGCTGCCACCCCCTTACCAGCACTGCCCTCCCAGCAGCCCCTCAGCATGTGCCCCGTGCCCGCTCACCCAGGAGGGTGGGCATCTCCTTCACCCCAGGCACCTCAGGCCCTGCCCCAGTCAGCCCTGCTGCCCTCAGTGAGGAGGCTATTGACCTTCTGAGATCCTTCGCTGTTGGGCAGTCAACCATTCTGAATGCCATTCAGGGTGTTGAGAGGCATTTGCAACAAACAAATGATACCTGGAGGGCATTCATTCTGGGCAGGCAGCCCAACAGATAGCATTTCAAGCTCTGGCCTCAGCACTGATGGCAGCCATTGTCCCTGTGTCCAGCCTCCCCCCTCCAACTTCCTCCACCCAGACCCAATCCCCTGTACCTCAGCCTATCCCAAGCACACCATCAGACCAGCATGCACACACCTCAACACACAAAGGTGGCTCAGGCAAACATAAGCACCACACATTCCACAGGAACTCACACAAGCACCATACCCATGCACACATACCAACATCCACTGCCTCCACTGTGTCCCCCTCCTCCACGTCTCCCTCCTCCCTCCCAGTCTCGTCTCCACTCAAACCTGCATGCACTACATCTTCAGCCACTACCTCCATCACCAGCACGCCCATCACCACACACCGCTCACGTGTACTCACCACCCCCACTACCATTCACACATCCCCTGTGTCCTCTCCCAGTATCCCCTGTGTTCTCTCCCAGTATGTCTGTGAGCCCTCCTCCCAAAGTACACAAACGCAGGCACACACCCACCCAACAGCCATCCACCTCACAACATCCTC
Organism: Pleurodeles waltl; assembly: GCF_031143425.1. Taxonomy (NCBI): domain Eukaryota; kingdom Metazoa; phylum Chordata; class Amphibia; order Caudata; family Salamandridae; genus Pleurodeles; species Pleurodeles waltl. The sequence goes on along the minus strand of NC_090444.1, from coordinate 439,589,772 downwards.
CAACCCATGCACCTTCACCCAAATTCAGCAGACGTACACCTCCTACAACCACATCCCCAGGCACAGTGGTGCCAGCAACTGCGGGCTATTGGAGTGCGCCACCCATCAGGGCTGCCAGTGTGCCACGGAGCGAGCGCAAGGACATTCCACCACCTGCAAAACTAAAAAAGTTGCCCACATCCCAGAGGGAGAAGCAGAAAACACCTGCCACCAAGGGCTCAGGAAAAACGAAAGGCGATAGTGGCAAGACAGCTGCGCCACCATCCAGGGTGGGGACGGGCCAGAAACTAAAGGGTATGTCAGGATAGGGCATGGTGTCACCGACTGAGGGACCAGTGCCACAGCTTCTGTCCACGTCGACGCCAACCTGTATGGCGGAGAAGACCGCTACCTGCACCGCCACAGAGCCCGCCACCAGCACCGCCGCCACAGAGCCCGCCGCCAGCATCACTGTCATTGAGCCCGCCACCAGCACCACCGCCACAGAGCCCGAAACCAGCAACAGCACCACAGAGCCCGCCACCAGCACCGCCGCCACAGAGCACGGAGGCAGCACCGCTGCCACAGAGCCCGCAGCCAGCACCACCGCCGCCACAGAGCCAGCAGCCAGCACCGCCGCCACAGAGCACACCGCTAGCACTGCCGCGACTGACACTGCCGCAAGCACCGCCAGCGGCCCAGCGACATCCTGAGCCAGCGGCACCACCACAGACATGGCTGCCATCCCCAGTGGACATTTGTCCGATGAGGCACTGTGGGCACCAATCCCTCTCCAGAACCAGTGGAGAGATACATCCACTACCTCTGTCCTTGGCAGAATGAAGCACTCTGGGCACAAAGCCCCCTCCAGAACCAGTGGAGAGATACATCCACTACCTCTGTCCTTGGCAGGATGAAGCACTCTGGGCACAAAGCCCCCTCCAGACCCAGTGGAGATACACATCCACTACCTCTGTCCTTGGTAGGATAAAGCACTCTGGGTGCAAAACACCCTCCAGAACCAGTGGAGAATGACATCCACTACCTCTGTCCTTGGCAGGATGAAGCACTCTGGGCACAAAGCCCCCTCCAGAACCAGTGGAGATACACATCCACTACCTCTGTCCTTGGCAGGATGAAGATCTCTGGGCACAAAGCCCCCTCCAGAACCAGTGGAGAAACACTTCCACTGCTTCTGTCCTTGGCAGGATGAAGCACTCTGGGCACAAAGCCCGCTCCAGAACCAGTGGAGAAACACATCCACTACCTCTGTCCTTGGCAGGATGAAGCACTCTGGGCACAAAGCCCACCCAGAACCAGTGGAGAATGACATCCACTACCTCTGTCCTTGGCAGGATGAAGCACTCTGGGCACAAAGCCCCCTCCAGAAGCAGTGGAGAAACACATCCACTACCACCGTTCTTGGCAGGATGAAGCACTCTGGGCACAAAGTCCCCTCCAGAACCAGTGGAGAAACACATCCACTACCTCTGTCCTTGGCAAGATGAAGCACTTTGGGCACAAAGCCCACTCCAGAACCAGTGGAGAAAGGCATCCACTTGTGATTCTGTGACTTTGCACTCCCCAGGATAAAGCAGTGGGCAACCCACCCACTTGAGACACTTGAGAGACTGTGGCTTTGCACTCCCCAGGATAAAGCACTGGGCAACCCACCCACTGGAGAGACTTGAGAGACTGTGGCTTTGCACTCCCCAGGATAAAGCAGTGGGCAACCCACCCACTTGAGACACTTGAGAGACTGTGGCTTTGCACTCCCCAGGATAAAGCAGTGGGCAACCGACCCACTTGAGACACTTGAGAGGCTGTGGCTTTGCACTCCCCAGGATAAAGCAGTGGGCAACCCACCCACTGGAGAGACTTGAGAGACTGTGGCTTTGCACTCCCCAGGATAAAGCAGTGGGCAACTCACCCACTGCAAAAGACTTGAGAGACTGTGGCTTTGCACTCCCCAGGTTAAAGCAGTGGGCAACTCACCCACTGCAAAAGACTTGAGAGACTGTGGCTTTGCACTCCCCAGGATAAAGCAGTGGGCAAACCACCCACTGTAGAGACTTGAGAGACTGTGGCTTTGCACTCCCCATGATAAAGCAGTGGGCAAACCACCCATTGGAGAGACTTATGAGACTGATGTGATGCCCTCAAGCGCCCATCCAACTCCGGATATGCCACCGCCAGGATCCGGAACATCAGGGGGGTCATGGTGCGACGGGCACCCCTCCCACGCTGGGAAGCCATCCCCAGCTGGGCCTCCGCCATCTTCTTGCTCCAGCGGCGAATGTCCTCCCATCTTTTCTGGCAGTGGGTGCTCCGTCTGTGGTGGACCCCCAGGGTCCGGACTTCCTTGGCGACGGCACGCCAAATATCCTTCTTCTGGTGGGCGCTGACCTACAGGAATAGTACAGGGGAAAAGGAGAAGATATAACTGTCCGCACCGTCACAGTCATTGGCCCGCATCCCTACCCTTGCCATGACGCACATCCACTCACCATTGTTTCATGCACGCCTCATTCTCCCCCCCTATCTTCCCTCCACACCACTCCACACAGGCATTGCCCATACAGCATGCTCACAGTGTACTTACCTGTTTGTCTGGAGGACCGTAGAGTAGTGTGTACTGGAGTAGGACCCCATCCACTAGTTTCTCCAACTCCTCCGTGCTGAAGGCAGGAGCCCTTTCCCCAGACACATGAGCCATTGTCTCTTCCAGACTGAGGTCACAGCAGCACTTGCAGTGTAGGTCCTCCAAAGATCAGGTATCAAGTGAGTGAACAGAAAGAAAATGGCGGTCACGTCCGCGGCGGTGCGTACCGTCACCTCCGGCTTACATCGTCATTGGCTCCTGGGACCCGTAGGGTCCAATGTTAGCCAATGCAGGATTACGCCGCGGTCTTCAACCGCCTACCTCGACAGTGTAGAACGCCAGCGCGGTTACCCCATATCTCCTTGTCCCACATTACAGGTCCCTTGCATACACACTAAGACAGGCACATAGCAGATTTAAAAATTTGTGGAATAAAGTTGTGTTTTCGTACCTCAGTGTTGGCTGACTCTCTGATCGCTGTTCTCCTCCATAGAGCACGTCCGCTGGGGCAGGTGAGGAGATGGCGGCATCCTCCGGTGTACAGACCGCTGGTGGACTTGTCGACAATGGAAGAGCGACATGTAGTTGTCACCTACAGACTGGACCGTGCCACAATCCAGGAACTTTGTGCCCAGTTGGAGCCTGACCTGATGTCAGCCATCCGCCATCCCACAGGAATCCCCCTCTAATGCAGGTCCTGTCAGTACTCCATTTCCTGGCAAGTGGGTCTTTTCAGACGACAGTGGCCATAGCATCAGGGATGTCCCAGCCTATGTTCTCCAACGTGTTGTCCAGAGTGTTGTCTGCCATGCTGAAACACATGCGCAGCTACAACGTTTTCCCTCAGGTGGAGGATTTGCCTACAGTGAAAGGTGACTTCTATGCCCTGGGACATATCCCCAACATCATAGGTGCCATTGATTGGTCCCCCCCCACAGGAGTGAACAGGTATACAGAAACCGGAAGAGTTACCTTTCGATGAATGTGCAGATGGTGTGTTTGGCCGACCAGTACATCTCCCATGTGAACGCCAAGTTTCCTGGCTCAGTGCATGACGTTTACATTCTGAGGAATAGCAGCATCTCTTATGTGATGGGGCAACTCCAGAGGCACTGTGTGTGGCTATTAGGTGAGGACATGGCAGTGTGACTAGGTGTCTGGGTCTGGGGATATCCCTAAGAGTTAGTGTGTGTCTAACAGATTTCCCTTGACATTTGCAGGTGGCTCTGGTTACCCCAACCTGTCATGGCTACTGACCCCAGTGAGGAATCCCAGGACAAGGGCAGAGGAACGCTACAATGAGGCCCATGGGCGAACTAGGAGGGTTATAGAGAGGACCTTCGGCCTCCTGAAGGCCAGGTTCAGGTGCCTCCATCTGACAGGTGGTTCCCTATTCTACTCACCAAAGAAGGTGTGCCAGATCATCGTCACCTGCTGTATGATTCACAACTTGGCTTTGCGACGACAGGTGCCTTTTCTGCAGGAGGATGGTCCAGATGGAGGTCTTGTGGCAGCTGTGGAGCCTGTGGACAGTGGAGACGAGGAAGCAGAAGAAGAGGATATCGACAACTGAAACACAGTGATTCATCAGTACTTCCAGTGAGACACAGGTAAGAAGATATCACTGCCTGCTACATCTGTAACCCTTGTTCTACCTCTCATCTGTCTGTCACTTTCACCCAGTGTATTGACCCTGAGTTGTCACTTTCCCTTTCAATTTCACAGATGTGGGTCCCACTGTGTGACATCTGCTTTGTTTCCTCATGGACTAGAGCTGTGTGACATAGTTATGTTGACAATACAATGGATATAGCAGTTTTCCACAGTTATTGCAAATACACATTTTCAAAAGTACAGACTGACTCCAGATAGTTTTGTGATTCAAGAGTGTTTATTTAAGTGCTAAATAGTGGAGGGGGTTGTAAAATGGTCGGGGTGATGGTGGAGGAATGTCCATGGCAGAGTCCAGTATATTAGTCTGACAGGTGCATTGTCCAAAGGGGCATAGGAAGTGGAGCTGGGGCAGTTTAAGGATGGACAGGGTGACAAAGTGGGACAGAAGGTTGACAATCAGGGTCTCATTTCTTGGCGGGGGTCTTGGCATTGTTCTCTGTCTTTGTCCTGGATCTCAGGGACCGCTTGCGGAGTGGTTCTCCATGTGCAGGGGGTGGGGTGCTGGTGTCGTGGTCCTGTGGTGGTGCCTCCTGTCCACTAGCGCTGGCGGAGGTGGTGGGCAGTTCATCGTCCAGGCTAGTGTCAGGGGCCCCTTGTTGTGCCACAGTGTCCCTCCTGGTGTTGACGAGTTCCTTCAGCACCCCTACAATGGTGCCCAGGGTGGTATTGATGGATTTGAGTTCCTCCCTGAACCCCAAATACTGTTCCTCCTGTAGCCGCTGGGTTTCCTGAAATTTGGCCAGTACCGTTGCCATTGTCTCCTGTGAATGGTGGTAGGCTCCCATGATGTTGGAGAGGGCCTCGTGGAGAGTGGGTTCCCTGGGCCTGTCCTCCCCCTGTCGCACAGCAGCCCTCCCAGTTACCCTGTGTTCCTGTGCCTCTGTCCCCTGAACCGTGTGCCACCTGCCACTGCCCCCAGGTCCCTGGTGTTGTTGGGGAGGTCGGTTAGCCTGGGTTCCCTGTAGTGGTGGACACACTGCTGCTTGATGTGTCCTGGGGACAGAGGTATGGGCCCACTGGGTGGGTGCTGTGCTGGTGTTTCCGGAGGGGGGAGACTCTGTTGTGGCTTGTGCCAGTGTGAGGAGAACCGACTGTCCCGAGGTCCCAGATGGGCTGGGCTGGTCATCTAGATCCAGTTAGACAGAGCTGCTGTCATCACTGTGGACCTCTTCTGTGGGTGGAGTGGACATGTCTGGAACCTCCTGTCCGGTGACGTTGGGTAGGGGTCCTGCAGGGGTGTAAAGACATGATTATTGCATCTGTGTGTGCCATGGTGTGCAATGGGTGGGTGACCCTGTACCCCAGTGCTTGCATTCTTGTGTAGGACCTTGTGTGCTAATTGTTTAGGGGTCTGTGTGGGTATGTGCAGTGGCCATGCATTGGTGATGGGTGCCCATGCTTTGTTGTTGCATGCAGGGCTTGGTGTTGGGATGTGTGGTTTGTGATAGTGGGACATATGTGAGGAGTTGGAGTGATGGGGGTGAGGGCGAGGGTGGGGGTATATAATAGCATGTAGGTAGGGTGAGGGATGAAGTATTTAAAGATTTACCTTACCAGAGTCCATTCCTCCAGCTACTCCTGCGAGGCCCTCAGGATGCAGTATAGCCAAGACCTGCTCCTCCCATGTTGTTAGTTCTGGGGGAGGAGGTGGGGGTCCGCCGCCTGTCCTCTGAACTGCAATCTGGTGTCTTGAGACCACGGAACATACCTTCCCCCATAGGTGTTCCACCTCTCCCTGATGTCATCCCGTGTTCTTGGATGCTGTCCCACTGCGTTGACCCTGTCCACAATTCTGCGCCATAGCTCCATCTTCCTAGCTATGGTGGTGTGCTACACCTGTGATCCGAATAGCTGTGGCTCTACCCGAATAATTTCCTCCACCATGACCCTGAGCTCCTCCTCAGAAAACCAGGGGTGTCTTTGCGATGCCATGGGGTGTTGTGGGTGATGTGTGGGGTGGTGAGTGTTGTGATGTGTGGGATGATGTTTAGGGGTGTGTGGTGTTTTGTGCGTGGATGTTGTGTGAGTGATGGTGTTGAGTGCCTGTGGATGCTAGTTTGTAGATGGTGGTGTCTCTCTCTGGCCTTCTGTCGCAATTGTGGTCGTAAGGGTTTGTGGGTGATGTGGGTGTGTGTTTCATATTGTATTGGATGTGTGGGAGTGGTGTGAGTATGTGTATCAGGCGTGTGTATTTGTAGTTGTTCAATGTGGTTGTGTTTTGTAAGTGTGTGTGTATTTTGTGCACAGCGGTATGTACTGCCAATGGAATACCACGGTTGAAAGACCACTGCGTGGATTCGTGGGTCGTGATAGTGTGGGCGTATTCCTGTTGGCGTGACGGTGGAGGTTTTGTTATCGCCAGTTTATCACTGACCTTTGGTGTGGAGGACTTGTGTGGGTGTCTGGATTTTGGCGGATTCCAGGCTGTGGGTCGTAATAGCTGTGGCGGAATTCTGTGGCGCGGCGGTGTGTTGGCGGTCTTCTGCACGGCGGTAAGCGGCATTTACCGCCAATGTTGTAATGACCCCCATAATCTGTGGCCCAATCACATAAGCAGACCCTGATTCATGTGTCGTAATCCCTTCATCATCGGTGTGTACTTCAGAAACAACATTATGATTCCTCTTGGTTTAACAGGTGAATCTTGTTTCTGATAATAAGGATTGGTCTTTTGTGCTATGCATGAGTTGAACTGAACCATTTTATTTTCTTCATGCCAAGGCATTTTTGAAGGAATGTGTTAAGATATTTTGCATAACTATCACTGTACCCTACGGAAAAACATAAACCCTTAAGTTTTTTCTCCAGCTATATTTCTCCACTTCTCTTTGTGTTTCCTTGACTGGGCCATCTCATTCTCCTCCAGTTTGGAAACTCTTGGTTTAATATCCAAAACATCACTGATTCTCTTAATTACTGCAATCCTTTTGTCAATTGTTGTCCACTAACTACCAATCTGTTGAAACCTCGTATCGGCGCTCTACTTGAAAGCCTTTTCATTTATTCACGGGTTGTATCCAAGATGAGCATCTAGTGATATATTTCTATGAAGCATTCAGTGGATTTGCTTTAGATCACTCCTTGACATGAAGGAATCTGCCCAATCAGACTGATAGGCAAAAACTTCACAAATGTTTTATAGCAGAACACATGGCCCATCATTGAGAGGTAAAGGCTAAATTCTGATCCCTGCACAAACAAACGTTTGCACACGAATTAGAATTACAAGTTATGTGATGAATATCACAGCCTCGCGGCTTTCCTCTGCTAAATTCTGGAAGATAAAACCTGCTGAAATTTATCAGGGGGAAAAGGCCTGTTAAAAAGAAAAACATGCTGAATTCAGTGCGTGCAAAACATTTCTGCACATCATGCCTCATTTACCTGTTGAACACTTCGATTAGGAGGCATTTACAGATGACTAGGCAGCCTCACTTCATTGGAAACCACACAGAGCTTGATATCATTCCTCAAATGTCCGATCTGCTCAATATCATCATCAAATATCCAAAGTTGCTCTGATGCATCTATAAAGAAATACCAAGAAACGTGAGTCAGACTTCACATTAAAAGCGTTGCGAAACTCGCTCAGAAATTAGCGGGGAAACTCATCACCAAATTGGCAACATATTGATGAAGACTAGACCCTTACTTGTGATCAAAATTCATTGTTTTTCTCCGTTTTTTGGTGACGGATTTCTCCAAGAAGGATTCTCATAGTAAGATTTAAGAGCTAAAAACATCAAAATGAAAGCAAGAATAATTTAATGAAAGCATAAAAACTGCCATTGTTATTAGCATTTAGCCATCCGTATCAATCTTTTTCTTTCTTAAATGTTTGGGTACCTTCAGTACTTAATTTGAGCTGGTGCTTGTAGGTGGGGCCCACTGGCACTATGTTGGGGGTTTGTCACTTATTTCTTTTCATCAGACATCACCCGGAGCAAGAGTGAGAAAGAAGCAAAAGGAGGGAGATAAAGATAAAGATGGAAAATCAGTGACAGAGGGAGAAAGCAGGGATGAAAAAGAAACTGTAAGAATGAGAACTAGCATTTGCAATGCAATTGGCCTTGCATTTGTAAAAGGTTAGAGCGCTTGGCGTTGAAAATAGCATTTTTTTAACTTTTGTTTTTTTGTATGCAAAGGAGTGATGATATTTCCAGCACACTATTGACATTCGTATGACCTTGCGGCGTTGGAGAACCAGAAAAAGGCAAATAGGTTACGAGGGAGGAGAGACAAGAGTAATATGCTTGCTGAGAAAAAACTGTAAGTAACAACATCCTGAAAAAAACAAACACTCATAGAAAATGCAAGATTAAGTAAAGCGTATGAAATGTAAGCAGGAACAACTTGGTTACATTAACGCTTTGACAATTCTAATGTGCTGGCTGAAAAAACCTGCAACTTTTACAGTTCTAATGTGCACAGAGCAGGGAAAGGGTGCAGTACCACAGGCTGTCCATTTGCGTTCCTTGGGGCCTCTTTTGGCCACATACATATAAGTTACTGCACTCTGCAATCTTGAATGGACCACATCCCCAATTACTTTCGGCCGCCGTGCTGAAACATTAAGCACTGCGCCTGTTTTGTGAAAAGGTTTACACTGTGCATTAAGGTTATGAGAGAGGGGAGACAAGAGTGATATGCTGGCTGAAAAAAGCAAACACTCATAGAGAATGCTAGATTAAGTAAAGCATGTCAAATGTAAGGAGGCTCAGCATGATTACATTAGCTCAGAGCAAGAATTCTGTGGAAATGAATAGGGAAGCTTTGCCGAACATGAACAGGAAGCCAAGAAAAAAAAGTACCCAAAGAACAGATAAGCACGACATAGCGTAATTATACAGTAGCTAGTCCCTGATCCCAAAGAGAAAAGGGAGGGACAAAGAAGCATGGCTGACACTAGCAAGCAAGGATTTTTAAATGACACTGAAACAAACAAATGAAATGGCTTTAAGCCCACAGAAGTGTACTAAAAGTATACAGAGGTCGTACGCTTATGCTCAACCTAAAAAGCATTTGTAAGAAACATGGTCATGTAACCATATAGTCAACCCCTAGAAGAGGGCATAACAACATCAAAACAAAATGGCAATAAGTAACACAGTGTAGCCATGTATGTAGCCCCTAGAGTTTAGAGGTAAACCCTCAAGAAGAATAGGGAGAATGGCGTATCTCCTCTCCATGCAGTCCGGCTAAGTTAGATTCCCTAAACCTACTTCCCAAGTCCCTATTGGTCAAAAGATCGCATGTTTAAGCTTTGTCCAATAAAACTAAATCTTCAAATCTACAGTTTCTACTAGTACACGATTCACATGTCGATGATTGGCTCTTCTTGTCCTATTCTCATCATCCGGCTTGTCAGGTAACAATATTGTTGCAGCTTATACTCCAGTCAGCGTGGGCATTGTTCTCTCCTGAGAAAGTCAGTCTTACACGCACTACATTTGCAATGGTGCAGTCGCAAAACAACGTCTTCTAGCAAGCAGTTCTAATGAGAAAGACTTTCATCTACGAGCACATTTAGACAGCGCAGTGGAAAATCACAATTCAATTCTCTAAGCAAACATTTATTAAATGCTTGAGAAATACAGCTTGACATGAGACCGTGCAACTAGGCCAAAACCTCTGGTAAGTTAAGGCTTACAATTATTAAAGCTAAGACATAATGCATAACCCTTAATATAACATATTACTACATTAATCAAACTTAAGCTCCATATTTCATATTAATAAGCCATTAATAAGTACACTTCGTGAACAGTGGCGGCCACTCACGTGGACCCATTTTTAAATGTGTGTAATATTTTTCTCTAACGTATTACATTTGCTATGCAGATTCAACGCTCAGAATGTATGAATATTCATTAATAATATTGTTAAAAACATCTGCATCAGCAGTAGTCATGTAAATTGCTCCTCTGATCGAGGTCGTGCTAAATGAAACTTCACATAGTCATGTAAAGAGCTCCTCTGATCGAGTTTGTGCTATATGAAACTTCAGAGTTCTTCCAATTGAGTTTGCGTTATATGAACCTTTTTTTTTAAATGTATTAAATTAAAAAGAACCCCCCTCCAGCTCGCAGCCTTTCTGTGCAGACACCACAAAGAAACTGAAACATGTCCAAAACAAGGAAGAGGAAGAAACAATATGCGGCCACGAAGCAGAGAGGCAAAAGAAAAAATTGTGCGCCATACTAAGGTATCTGGCCGATTGTGCAATAATCCATGCCTCAGGGTCAGTCTGCAAGGCGTAACAAAGAAACCTCAAGAAGGGACAAACGTAAAGCATTTACCTACGAGAGCAAGAGAATTTTGAAAGGCAGGCCCAGGAACAAATGAAAGTGACGACGTGAAATGGGCATGGTTAAAGCCCACAGAGTAGATTTCAACATGTCGAAGAGCATTGCTTGCGCACTGCTAAGCTCGCCCTCAAAAGGGGCCAAGAGTATCTGGTCGTGGAAAGAAGCATTGAAGTGGAATCACGGCTACTCAGCCTTGCTATTCAGCTGCTTGCTTCTGAGCACAACTTTATATGCTGGCACTTATTGCTTTAAAAAATAAACACCGGGTACCTTAAGTAATTTAAGGTAGGTTATCTTGGTATAATCCTAGCCACATCACTGCCTTCTCTGACACACAGAAAGAGTAAATAAAATTCTGACAGTGCTCAGGAGGGATAGACTGGAGCTCTCAATTTCTTTGCAGGAAAATAATGGTGACTCAGTTAAAGTGGTGTCAAGTAGCACTTCAAAAGGTAGCTTTGGGTTCCGTCCTAGAACTGTTCTGGAAATTTTGTGGACAATGCAGCATTCTAAAAGCACATTGTGCCCATATCATTGGTTAGAATTAATGTGGCGTAATGCAACTTTATAGGTAATTTGGATGGCTTCTCTAGCCTATTCTTTGTAGTAGGGATTGATGAACTCTAAAGCACATTGACTAGTAACCTTGATTAGAAAAGATATGGTTTATAGGCAGGGCCACTAGAATTATGGGGTACAGGAGGATCAAATTATGCATCAGAATTGGCTAAACTATGTGGTCGGAAAATGCAAATCATGCTACCTAATGCAGCACATTTTATTGGTATTACCTCATCATTTAGGTATGTTTGCCTTAAAACTATTTTGGTAAAGGTTCCACCTCCCTAATACCACTTTAACACTCAAATACAGAAATAGGCTACAGAAAGGTGACCAGTCCGCCTTTGGAAAGGGCCTTCCATTGTGTGGAACCACATGCTGCTGCATTTATAGTAACTTTTGATCCACTTGAACTAGAAACTATTTTTTGGCTGAAATCTGGAGATTATGCAGCAGGTGATGGACTATGTGACAAATGTGACAAACCCTCTTCCCCTTTCACCTCCATGCCGCCTGTGGCGTCTGATGATGTCACTGCGCGATCACGCGCTGACCTCATCAGAGGCTGCCCCTCTGCACTGGAAGCTCAGCTTCCAGTGCAGATCGGAGGAGAAATGATCACGTGGAGGGGGCGAGAGAGGCATCAAAGGAAAGGAAAGGCCTTTCCTTTCCTTTGATGTCTCTCTCTGCATTTCTGCTGCCCGATCGCAATGCGATCAAGCAGCAGAAAAGCCCACTAGACACCAGGGAGTTTTTTTTAAATATATTTATGCATTAAGGGGAGCAGCCCCTTGGGCAAGGGCCGCTCCCCAGGGAGGCAAATTACTTTTAGGCCTTTTCTGCCCCTCTTGTTGCAGATCTGCCTTTTCTAATTAGGCCGATATGCTCCTGGCGTGGGGGGGAGCAACCACTAGACACTAGGGATTTATTTTTGGTCAGTTTCACATGAGGGGAGCGACCCCTTAGGAAAGGGTCGCTCCCTTGGGGGGGGGGGGGATTTGTTTTAGGCCATTTCTGGCAGATCAGCCTATTTTTATTAGGCCAATCTTCCCCTAAGGGAGGCAGAAACCACTAGGCACCAGGGATTTTTATTTTTTTGCATCAATTTCACACAAGGGGAGCGACCCCTCAGGCAAGGGTCATTCCCCTGGGGGGAACATTTATTTTAGGCCATTTCTGCCCCACCCTGGGGGCAGATCAGCCTATTTTTATTAGGCTGATCTGCCCCCAAGGGCAGCATAAACCACTAGGTACCAGGGATTTTTTTCTGCGCCAATTTCACGCAAGTGGAGCAACCCATTATGCAAGGGTTGCTCTCCTGGGGGGGCAAATTTACTTTAGGCCATTCCTGTCCCCCTTGGGGGCAGATCGGCCTATTTTTATTAGGCCGATCTGCCTCTGGGGGGCAGAAACCACTTAGGCACCAGGGATTGGTGTGTGTATGTGTTTTGTTTGGGGGGCAGCCCCTTGGGCAAGGGTCGCGCCCTACGGGGCACATTACTGTTGTTGAAAGGCACATCTGCCCCCAAGGGAGGCAAAAAGCCCACCAGAGACCAGGGAAGATTTTTTTTTTTAAAGGGGATGATGGTCATACCCTCACCCCAATAATTGGGCCCAAAGCTGTTATGCCCACGGGTGGGTAGATGGGGCAGTTACCCCCGATCCACTCCCTGGGGGAGCATAAAGCCTTGTAGATGGCAGGGAATAAAAAATTTACAATTAAAATTTTTTAAAAAAATAGTGGGGTGATGGCTACCAACCAGTATGGGCATGGTTATGCCCCCACCCCAACTGACTGGGGTAACGGTTTTTCAGCTCTTCCCTGCACACTAAAACATCTTATCCCACGGCAAGCAAGAGAACATTTGATTATTTTGGGTTTTGGTTTTACATTTAGACCATGAGAGCTTATCTAACTCTCAGAATCGTCTTGGAATGGTGAGGGCTGCACTTTGGACTTTGGGACGCTGCCATGTAGAAAAATCCACAAGACCTAGACACATCTGAAAACTAAGGGGCATATTTATACTCTGCGTGTGCCGAATGTGCGTCAAAAATTTTGACGCACATTCGGGGCAAACCCTGCGCCGTATTTATACTTTGACGCCCGACCCCGCGGACGTCAAAATCCCACCATGTGCGTCATTGTTTGGAAGGGGGAACCTGCCTTGCGCTAATGATATGCAAGGTAGGCGTTCCCTTCCAAAAAATGACTTTAAGGCCTGTGCGCCTTATTTATACTCTGGCGTCATTTTGACGCTCAGGAGGGGGTGGGCCTTAAAAAACGACGCACAACCTGATGGGTGCTGTTTTTTAACGCCTGGGTCAGGGCAGGCATTAAGGGACCTGTGGGCTCGAAAGCAGCCCAGAGGTGCCCTCCCCTGCCCCCAGGGACACCCCCTGCTACTCTTGCCCACCCCAGGAGGACACCCAAGGATGGAGGGACCCATCCCAGGGAAGGTGAGGTAAGTTGGGGTAAGTATCTGTTTTCGTTTTTTTTAAGTGTCATAGGGGGGCCAGATTTGGGCCCCCCTACATGCCACTATGCCCAATGGCCATGCCCAGGGGACAGGAGTCCCCTGGGCATGGCCATTGGACAAGGGGGCATGACTCCTGTCTTTGCTATGACAGGAGTCATGTCAATGGAGGTTGGGCGTAAAAAAAAATGGCGCAAGTGCGTTTGAGGCCTGATTTTTGCCTCAGACCTGACGTGCGCCATTTTTTGACGCACAAACCCCATTTTCCCATACGCCGGCGCTGCCTGGTGTGAGTCTTTTTTTTTTACGCAGACCAGTCCGCAGCGCCGGCTAACGTCATTCCGTAAATAAGGCGCCCGCATGGCGCGTTGGAATGGCGTTAGCCGGCGGTAAAACTTTTGACGTACAACTGCGTTGGCGCAGTTGTGCGTCAAAAAGTATAAATATGGCCCTAAACATCTGGGTGAGTCCAGGGCGGTGTGCTTCACATACACCCTGCACCATTTTCTTACCCACAATGCCCTGCAACCTCCAACTTTGCTGGAAATCACACATTTTCCCCAGATTTTTGTGATGGAACCTACCGGAATCTGCAGGAATCCACAAAATTCCTACCACCCAGCATTGTCCCAGCTATACCGATAAAAATTCTGCCCCACTTGTCAGCCTAAAAATGTTTTTCTCCAAACAGCCCTTTTGGTTCCCCTTCATTTTTTACATGTCTTTGACTCTTCTCTGTCACAGGCACTTGGCCCACCTACACAAGTGAGGTATCATTTTTACCAAGAGTCTGAGGGGAACGTTGAGTGGTAGGAAATGTGTGCCGGTGCGGTGATCCCACACAGAAAGGTGGGAAAAGGTCATTTTTTGCCTATATTTGAGGTTTGCTGAGGATTCTGGGTAAGAAAACACTAGGGGATCCACACAAGTCACACCTCCCTGGATACCCTCGGGTGTCTAGTTTTCAGAAATGTTTGGCTTTGGTAGGTTTCCCTAGATGGCTGCTGAGCCCAGGACCAAAAACGCAGGTGCCTCCGCAAAAACAGGTAGTTTTGTATTTGATAATTTTAATTTGTCCTCATAGTGTTTTGGGGCATTTCCTGTTGCGGGCACTAGGCCTGCCCACACAAGTGAGGTACCATTTTTATTGGGAGATTTGGGGGATCGCTGGGTGGAAGGATATTTTTGCTCCTCTCAGATTCCAGAACTTTCTGTCACCGAAATGTGAGGTTTGCAAAGGATTCTGGGTAACAGAACCTGGTGAGAGCCACGCAAGTCACCCCATTCTGGATTCCCCTAAGTGTCTAGTTTTAAAAAATGCACAGGTTTGTTAGGTTTCCCTAGGTGCCGGTTGAGCTAGAGCCCAAAATTCACAGCTAGGCACTTTGCAAAAAAGCACATCAGATTTCAATGTAATAATGTGATGTGCCCTTGTTGCTTTTCCTGTTGCAGGCACTAGGCCTAGCCACACAAGTGAGGTACCATTTTTATCGGGAGAGTTGGGGGAAAGCAGTATAGAAGAACAAGTATTATTGCCCCTTGTCTTTCTCAACATTTGTTCCTTCCAAATGTAAGACTGTGTGAAAAATATGTCTTTTTGAGAAATGCCCTGCAATTCACATGCTAATGTGGGGACCCCTGAATCCAGAGATGTGCAAATAACCACTGATCCTCAACACCTTATCTTGTGCCCATTTTGGAAATACAAAGGTTTCCTTGATACCTATTTTTCACTCTTTATATTTCCTCAAATGAATTGCTGTATACCCGGTATACAATGAAAACCCATTGCAAGGTGCAGCTCATTTATTGGCTAGTGGTACCTAGGGTTCTTGATGAACCTACAAGCCCTATATATATCCCCGCAACCAGAAGAGTCCAGCAGACATAACGGTATATTGCTTTAAAAAATCTGACATCGCAAATAAAAAGTAAAACATGGAGAAAAATTGCAGTTTTTTTCACCTCAATTTCAATATTTTTTTATTTCAGCAGTTATTTTCTGTAGGAAAACCTTGTAGGATCTACACAAATGACCCCTTGGTGAATTCAGAATTATGGGCCAGATGTATCAAAAAAGCCTTTTGCGAATTGGTAATAACGAATTTTAAGAAATCGCTATTTCTGATTCGCAAAATGCTATGTATCATATTTGCGATTCGGTAATATCGATTTCTTTAAAATCGCAAATGCTATTACCAAATCGCAAATAGCGATACAACCCCCATTCGCACCTATGGGTCTGTAGGCCCATATTTGTGATTTTTTTGCATTTCCCAAATAGCGAATTCCTAACTGGAATTCGCAATTTTGGAAATGCAAAACCCCAGGGTGCAGGGGACTTAAGGCCCCCTCTGCTGCACCCCAAAATGTTTTTTGGACATGTAAGACGCTCACATGCCAAAGGGGCATGTGTGCGTTACATGTCAATTTTAAAAATGCATTTTTTATGCATTTTTAAAATTTGCACATGGTTACCACCGAGTTTTACTTGGTGGTAGTTGCGATTCCTTAATGCCAAATTCCCATTAAGGAATTGCTTGATACATGTGGTTTAGAAATCGCAAATAAGGATTCCTTATTTGCGATTTCTTATTTAGAGAATCGCAATTTGCGATTCTCTAAATGGGCCCGCAAATTAAAAGAATTGCTATTTTAGCGATTCCTTAAATTTGCGTTGCGAATGCCTTTCATAAATACTGAAAGGCATTTTTGCATTCGCAAACGGGCATTCGCACTGTGTGCGAATGCAAAACGGCTTGATTCATCTGGCCCTTTGTCTACTGTTCAGAAATGTTTAGCTGGTTTCACACCCATTTCTGTCACTAACTGGAAGGAGGCTAAAAGCACAAAGAATATTAAAAATGGGGTATGTCCTAGTAAAATGCCAAAATTGTGTTGAAAAATGTGGTTTTCTGATTCAAGTCTGCCCGTTCCTGAACGCTGGGAAGATGGTGATTTTAGCACCACAATCTCTTTGTTGATGCCATTTTCAGGGAAAAAACCACAAGCCTTCTTTTGCAGCCCTTTTTCCATTTTTTTTTTAAGAAACTAAATTTTCGCAGTATTTTGACTAATTTCTTGGTCTCCTTCAGGGAAAATTTCTTGGTCTCCTTCAGGGGAACCCACAAACTCTTGGTACCTCTAGAATCCCTAGGATGTTGGAAAAAAAGGACACAAATTTGGCGTGGGTAGCTTATGTGAACAAAAATGAATGAGGGCCTAAGAACGAACTGGACAAATAGCCAAAAAAAAGTCTGGCACCTGAGGGGGAAAGGCCTGGCAGCGAAGGGGTTAACAAAAAACTAATGAAAACAGAATATTTTGAAACCTGGTGAAATCACATTTGCTGGCTGCATTGTGGACAGAATTATAGATTTAGCATTAATTATGTGCACCAGCTAGTACATTTAAGTGCTCAAGAAAATCATTTATAAGACCATGTCACAAATATTACTCTTGCACTACAAATAGAATACATTTTTAAAAATAAACATGTACCATCATCAATATTGTGGGAAGAAAGGTTGTGTATACATTGACAGGATCTTCCATTTTGTCATACCTAGGCCGGGCAAAGTATTAGATCAGATAAGGGCAAAGGAAGAAATTGATAAATAAGTGATTATTTAGCAAACTTCAGCCCTGAGAAACATTGTTTGAATCCTGGCTTCTCTTTAAAACTGGATTGCTTGAATCTAGGCAAACCATTCAGATCCCTTACGTTAATAACAGTACCTGAAGGTGGTTTTGTTTGTTTTTGTGCTATCAATAATATTTTAGGCATTCACATATAAAGAGCATGTGGAAGACAGAATATGTTAGGTCACATTAGGAAACGTTTTTGAATAATCTCATTTTCACAAGTTTAAACTGATTAACTTATATTTTCCAGTTTTACAACAATAATAAGAAGTTTGGAAAAATGGGTGCAGATCGGAAATCTGCATGACTGTCACAGTTAAAACTTAGGGCCTCATTTACAAACCCCTTGCGCCGCAGCTGCATTTATTTTTTACGCAGAGGTGGTGCAATCAGTGCCTTACACTGCTCCATATTTACTGACTAATGCATTGGGCTCAATGCATCAGTTTGTAAAGCCCCGCGTTACATTTTACCTGCACCAGGTATAATGTATGTAGGGTAGGCGTTCCCACGTAAACAGCCACGTAGAACTGACGCAGTGAAATTTACAACTTTTCACTGCGTCACTCTACGACTTCACTGCATCAAAATTGTAATGCCTTCTCAAACCAGACGTAAAATTGACACTGGGTTTTTACAATGGGACTCTTCTCTGTGTCCTGACGCACTGCTGGAGTTGCGTGAGTTTTATGAAGCAACTCCAGCAATGCGTCACTTTAGCCCCAACAGAAGCGTCAGAATTTCTAATGCATCCATGAAAACGTGCACCTTGGAGCTCTGTATTGTAAATATAGCGCATCCATGGCGCCTTCAGAGGATTTGCAGCAGGCGCAAAAATTCAGATGCATCGATGCCGACGTGTCAGTTTCTTGTAAACAAGGCCCTTTATTTTTGTATTGTTTCTGTATATCACTTGCCACTATGAATTCCCAAATACTTCATATTTGAGAGTAGATTTGCATGTGTTGTTTTTCCCTTAATACTAATGGTAAATAAAATTGTAAAGGGACTTGTGTGTTTAAATGTTTATGTGACCTTTAAATCTTGTTATCTTGTCACATTTGCTGTGTATTCAAAGACAGAGGCCAAATGTATTGTTCTGTGTTCTAAGGGAACTTGGCGTTAACTTTTCTTTCTCTGACTTCAAAGTGAGAGAATTTATATAGCAATCATGCTGGCTAATTCTGAAATGTGGTGGAAACAAATATTTTCATACCATCAAAACAACTCAATACAAATCAATACACCAGGTGATGACATTTTGACATGTAATAGTTTGTGCGCTGCACAATTTTAGCAGTAAAGCTATATGTCTGTACAAATGTAATGGTCATTTCAATTGAACATGTGCTGTCTGTAATGGCAGTGTGCTACCCCACCATGCATACTCCACTTTATCCCACTCCACTCTAATCTGCACCACTTCACACTACGCCACTCCACTTTATGCCACTCCACACTGCGTCACTGCACTCTACTCTGCCCCATTCCACTCTGCGCCACTTCAATGTACGCCTCTTTACTCTGCATCACTCTACACTGATGCATTCTACTCCACTCCAGTGCACTCTATGCTGTGCACTCTATACCACTGCAATCTACCTTACACCACTCCACTCTACTATGCACCATTCCACTCTACGCCACTTCACTCTATGCCACTGGCATCTATGCTGCACAACTCCACTCTGTGTCACTCTACTCTGTACCACTCTACACTACTGCACCCTACTCTTGTGGAGAAGTGTGGCACAATGGTTAGAGCGGCAGACCCTGATGCAGAGAACTGGCCTGGGACCAGGGTTCAATTCCCGCCTTCTCGCTTCAGTGCCTAATCTAATTAATGGGTCCCATTCTGTAACTCTGGGCAATAGCTTGCTTAATCTCCACAACGGCCCTCACAGCACTTGGATGCCTGGCTTCACCCTCGGGCTGTCCAGGAGTGGGTGCCTCACAGGGAAAAACCAGGAGGGGTTCCACAGTGGTATGCGTACAGCGCCTTGAGACCCTAACAGGTGAGTAGTGTGCTATACAAGTGCGAAGTTTACAGTTTTACTCTAACCACTGCACTCAATACAATGCACTCTACGTCACTTTACTCAAACACAATGCATTCTACACCACTGCAGTCTATGCTAATCTACTCAGCACTACTGCACTCTATGCCACTATACCCTACTCTGCAACACTCTATATCACTGTACTCTATGCCACTCTGTTTGAATCTGCACCACTGCACTTGCCGTTGTCTATTCAACTCCTGTCTGCAACACTCTACTACACTTACCTCTATGCCACTCTACTATACACCACTGCAGTCAACAGTCTACTCTACATCACTGCAGTCAACTCTTCACCACTTTATGCCATTGCACTCTATGCCAATGCACTCTACGCCACTACATTCTACGTCATTCTACTTTGTATCACCCCACTTCACACCATTGCACTCCACCCTGCACCACTCCACTCTGCACCGCTCCAATCTACATCACTGCACTCTATGGCAATTTACTCTAAGTCAATCTACTCCACTCTGTACCACTGCACTTTACAATACTGCACTCTATGGCACTCTGCTCTACGCCACTGCACTGTTTACCGCTTCACTCATCTCTGAAACAATCAACTCTATTCCACTGCACTCTATGCCACTCTATTCCACTATGCACTATTCCACTCCTCTCTATGCCAATGCAGTCTACACCACTTTACTCAAAACCAATACACTCTATGCCACTTCACTGTACATCACTATACTCTACTCTGCAACACTTTACTCTATGCCACTGCACTCCATGCAACTGCAGTCTACGCCACTGCACTGGTTGCCAGTGCACTACTCTATTCCACTCTGCACAGTGTACTCTGCACCACTGCTCTCTATGCCACTTTACTCTACACCACTCTACTCTACGCCCCTACACTCTACATCAATGCACTCTATACCACTCTGTTCCACACTACTGCACTCTACAACACTGCACTCTGCAACACTGCACTCTCTGCCACTGAACTCTGTACCACTACACTCTATTCAGTACACTCTATGCCACTGCACCACTCTACTACACACCACTCTATGCCACTGCACTCTAATCTACTGTGCACCACTGTCCTCTATGCCACTGCACTCCACCTCTGTACTCTACTTTATACCACTTTACTCTATACCAATGCACTCTACTTTACTATGCACCACTGCACTCTTTGCCAATGCACTCTACACCACTACAGTCTAGGCCACTCCAGTCTACTCTTCATCACTCCACTCTACACCAGTTCACTCTATGCCATCACTCTATGCCACTCCACTCTACCCAGCAGCTCTCCACTCTACCTGGCAGCACTCCACTCTATTCTGAAACAATCTACCCTACACCACTGCACTCTACGGCACTCTAATCCATGTTGTGCACTTTACATCACTACTATGCACCACTCTAATCTATGCCATTTCACTTTAAGCCCCTCTACTCTTAACCACTGCACTCTACCCAATGTACTCTGCACCACTCAAAAGCACTGAACTGTATGCCAACTACTCTGCACAAGTGCACTCTATGCCACTATGCTCTACTCTGCAACACTCTACACCATTCCTCTCTACGTCACTGCGCTCATCCCCACTCTGTGGCAATGCACTCTATGCCACTGCACTCCAAGGAACTCTACTCTGTAAGACTGCACTCTCTGCCTCTCACTCTACTCTGCATTACTTATCTGTATGCCAATGTACTCTACATCACTACACTGTAATCTACTCTGCACCACTGCACTCCACATCACTGCACTCTGTGACTCTACGCTACTGCACTCTAAGCCACTCTATTCTATGCCTCTGCACTCTATCCTGCATCACTCCACTTTACCTTGCAGCACTTCACTCTACTCTACAACAATCTACTCTGTGCAACTGCACTCTATGCCACTCTACTCCACCCTGCGCCATTCCACCCTGCGCCTCTGCAGTTTATACCATTGCACTCTACGCCACTTTAATCTAAGCTGCACCACTACACTCTACTCTATGCCAATGCACTCTACTCTGCACCACTTTACTCAAAAGCTACTGCACTCTATGCCAATCCACTCTGCACCATTGTACTTTACATCACGTCAATCTAGACCGCTCTACTCCACTTTTCAACACTCCACTCGATGACACTCTACTCCATTAAACTCTTCTTCACTCTGATACTCTATTCCAGTCCATGCCACTCCACTTTACAACACTCTACTCCAGTCTATGCCACTCGAAGACACTACTCCACTCTACGACGCTCTATGCAACATCCACGTCACTTTACTTCACTCTATTCTACGACACACTATTCCACTCTGCTCCATTCCGACACTATGCCACTCCACTCTGACACTTTACACCGCTCTATGCCATTACACTCTACTACACTACTCCTCTCTATACCACTCCATTCTACGACAATCTACTCTGCACTGCACCACTATCCTCAACAATACTCTGTTCCACTGTATGCAACACCCTTCAGCCAGTCCACTCTGCTCTACACCACTCCACAACACTCAATGCCACTCCACTCTGTGACACTCTACTCCACTCTGAATATCTACTCCACTTTACACCACTCAACTCTATGACACTTTACTCCCTTCCACTCTACTCCCTTCATGACACTCCACAACACTATGTACAACACTATGCTACTCCACTCCACGCCACTCCATTACACTCCACTCCACGCTACTCAACTCTACTCTACACCACTCCACGCCACTCCATAACACCCCACTCTGCTCCACGACACTTCACTTTATGACACTCCACACCACTCTCCTTTACGACACTAACTTTTAGCCATGCCGAACAGCTGCCAAACTGGTGTACAACATGGCTAAAAGATATTGACAAAACTAATAGCTCTTGAATAGGCAAAACCTACTGGTTTTGCCAATGCTTGTTGTTTCTCTGGCCATGCAAAAGATTCCCTGAGTTTAACAATACAAGCCCAACTCAACTTCAAAGTTCATACTTGGTAGAGAAAGAGTTAAGTTATTTACTAAACAGACCAAGGTAGTCGAGCTCCCCCACCTCAATGCAGTTTTAATTTGGTGATGTATCAGGTTGTCAGAGGCTGTATAACACATTCGCCTCCTCTGCCTGTCTCAGTGCAGTAAATTTATTAAATAATTCCTCTTGCAAAGTGTAAACTGGATGTGGGGGTTTCAGAGGCCTGGTTCACCTTTCAGTAGTTTGGTGTGACACAAAATGGTGGCGCCCCAGCAGAACGTGACAAGGAACTAATCATGACGAGAGCAGATTAGTCCCTCCCTAAAATCAAACTGAAAATAATTGAGGGAGTGAATCGTATTTAGCGGGAAAGAGGGTGCTTAACCTGAAATGTGGGAGGCACCAGCAAAGTACGGATGAGTTGATGGGTATGTCTGCAGTGCTACTTCACGCACTCATAAAGGCCTTTTTTGAATAGGCCCGGTGACTGTTGTACATCTTCCGTTAACAAAATTACTTGATTGGAGTGACGAAGATCAAAATGAAATAATAGAGATGAGACAAGATTAAAAGATGTGAAATAATATTATTAAATAATATAATAATCCAGTTTCTGTAATAGCTTAACACACACATGCAATTAGGTGGATCACAAAACACTCAAAGTAGTACTCGTGAAATTGCCCCATAGTAACCTAAACATATCTTGAAGTCCTCACTGGTAAGGCTAGGTAAATTGTCTGTGGTAAGCTGAATTGAATTCCAAGCAAAGTTGCCTTTTCCTGTTTCTTATTCTGTTTTCTGTGAACACATAACATAGTGAACAGCTAGAAATATCCCATGGTGATCCATGCAATGCTGAGGGTATACCTGCCCATTCCGCCAATACAATCTGTATAACTGGTGAGCAAGGCCAGTGCTAGGGTGAATGTCTTCCTACAAGTCAATCAGAAGAGACTAACCATATCCTTTTCTTACATTAATTCTGAATTTCTGCTTTCAGGAAATCCGAATACTTCTCTTGGATTAGACCAATCTGATTGGATGCTAGGTACCCATTTATAGTTACAAAATCCACTCTTTTGTTTTATTTGGGGACAGCCCATGAAGCAGTTACTTGTATTTTTTGTAGCCAAGAACTGCTCTGCAGAAAAAATAAAAAAAATATATGGAATTCCTAACTTCCACAGTATGTCAGACAGGGTTTACCCATTTATATTTGAGATCATCTTAGAGCAGTGGTTCTTAACCTGTGGTCTGGGTGGGGAGAGGGGGAATCTTACTCATGAGGTCTGCGACTACTTTAAAAAAAATCAAATAATATTAACAGACTAATAAAATGTATTTAAAGAAAGAAGTAAAATGTACAACTATAAATCCTCTGATTTATTTGTGGAAGCAGTACAAGTGCATCAAATAGAATATAGTATAGTGTGGTCGATGAGTGACCTAAATTGATTTGGAAAAGCACCAACATTCCTATTCAAATGTTGATTTTGTTTATTTGTGAATGAAATAAAAACTTTCATCATTTGTGTGTTTGTTTAATAAATTCCTGTTTCTGTATTTGCTGTGTATTGTTTTGCGGTTTAAATTGGAAATGCTTAGCTGGGGACCCTGGTTTCCAGTGATGACTCATTGGGGGGAGGGGGCAGATTCCAGCAATAATGCAGTTGGTTCCCTGAGTTCCAGTAGTGGGGGTTCCACAGAATTCAAAAGGTTGAGAACCACTGTCGTAGAGTAATGCATCCCCATCTTGAAATAATACAGCCAGATGCTATCTTGGGGGTAATGCATCTCCATCATTAAGTCATCATATGGCCTCATTTTAAAGTTATTCTGGTGCCACCCTTGAGCAATGCAGCCTCATTTTTATGTTGTCACAACATCATTCTGTAATAATACAGCCCCATCCTGGTATACTCCTAGGATCATCCTGGACTAATCGAGCCTAATCCTGAAATCATCCTACAGTAATAAATGATCATCACATGTTTTCCACTGAAGTAATCCGGAACCCATCCTTGAGTAATCCAGCCTAATCCAGAAATCATCCTGGGGTCATCCTGCAGCAGTAAATGATCATCACATGTTTTTCACTGTAGTTATCAGGAATCCATCCTGGAGTAGTTTCCGTGATGACTCTAGAGTCATCTCATTTAAATATTTCGCCCTATAGGCATACTTCAGGATGGTTTGGGATGACTTCCCCAGATAATTACAGGAATAGCCCAACTGAAATCATCAGATTACTTCAGAATGACTCCAGGATGATCTTCCTTTTTGACTTGGCATAGCGCTGATTGACACAAGTACAACAGTTGCACTAGGCATCTGCAACAGCACCCTTTGACCTGATACTTGTCACTGATTCCAGACCTCATTGGTCACGTGGAGCTCCCCAGATGTCTGGTTTGATAATCGCCAAACGTAGGCAGGGGTGAGAGAAAGCAGGAAAGTGTGGGAGACCGCGCCGTTTCCAGTTACATTTCACTGCTAGTCACACTCGGGACCACACCCGTAAGACATTCAACATGAATCATCGATTTCACAACATTTACAACATTGCTTTTTCTAGGCTCCAAGGAGACGGTTCAGGCAGGCGTGCACTGCGCTAGAATGTAGTCACTGCCAGAGCCTCCCTGTACCACTGCACCCTCCCACACACTACTGCAGACCGGAACCGGGGCCAGCACAGGAGCTTCCGGCAAAGGGAAGGAAACCGGATCTCGAGCCTGCTCGGATAGTGCCGGCTGATGTCACAGTTTGATTATGGAGGAGTAAATAAAGGCAGCAAAGCAATGTACAGGATGTATGCACTGCAGCGTCCTTTCATGCACATAATGGACGAAGAATAATTCATGGTGACAAGTGATAAAACAGGTTTAGGGAAATGCGTTTATTTTAACGTCAATATAACTATTACTGACACGTATTTGAGCGTATACATATGAAATGGAATCGTGTTTCCCGGACAATTGAAAAATTGCAAACACCTTTATGTAATGCACATTGGTGATCTTAGTATCCTTTGTATTATTTGTAAAATAACTTTGTATGGAATATTCACTGTAGATTATGCCACACAGCCTTTAGTATCAGTGCCACCTCCAGAGCCTCCACCAAGCATTTGAGAACACCCATTATGTCATGAATAGGTGTGTGTACATGACACATATTCTCTTCGTACCCGCTATGTTTCTTGGCAGTACAGGTTAGAATATGTTGCGACTGATCATGGCTTTGTTATCAACCTAGGGTTATGAGCAGGTCCGCCCTCAACTCAAATTAGAGAGAGAAACAGAGGGAAAATCTTTTTGCAAGCAATCCCTCCAGATTAGTACAATGGTCAAGACTTGCAGCAGAGTGGGTGGATGAATGGCCTCTTACCACTGTTCAGCAAAAACAAGCATTGGCAAAGCCAATGTGTCTTTCCATTGTGACCATTGACTTTGCCAAAGATATTTCACTTTAAAAAAAAATCTTTATTTAAGGGAAGAAACAAAAACGGACCCATTTGTATGCAGTGTATTTCGTGATATCTGCAGAACAGGAATAAATAATCACAGTGACAAATTAACACCATCCACTCCCCACCACAAGGGATTTAAGTATTGCTATACTTAGGCAAATTAGCAGCCGCAGAACAGTCAAATATTAAAAGACTGATAACGGTTTTGACATGTGCAACCATATAGCATCAGACACCCTCACAACCCCAGTATGCTTAGCTTAGTGAAACTATGTTGCAAAGGGTAAATCACCAATGTATGGCCCCAACTTCATTCAGAGTCATCAGAGTCCACTCCCTCACCACTGCTTTTTAATTCTGTCTCTGAAGAGAGCAAGTTAGTCATTTTCTTCCTCATTTCTAAACTGTTCCCCTGGTGTACCCTCATAACAGTCACATTCCATTCCGGTGCTCATCTTTTTACAATCATGTGGAGGTGGAATGGTGGATTTGTCTCCTGCATCAAATAATGTGGAAGCATATCTACCTCCTCTGTACCTCTTAAAAACTATTTTTAAATTGTTCTTCCTCACTATGCCATGTAATACAACCCCATTTCTATGGCCAAGCATCCCCTCCATTTTAACTTTTTTGGGATGTGCTGGTTGTATCATACTCCTCTTACCCACCCATACCAAAGAGGTTAACAATTTATCAGGTTTCCTAGAAGTCGGCCGAGGGATAGGACAAATAGAGTTCTGGAAAGTCTAGAGATATCTAGGGAGGCAGTGCATATTTACCAGTGCCACACTGCCCATCACAGGAAGCGTGTTCCTGAAGCATAACTCATGATTTGAGACCCCTGATGACAATACCCATGTTATAGGAGTATTGTTGACCATCTGCACCCCCCAAGTAATTTATTTTTATTTTTCCCATGTCAGTTCCAAATCAGGTAAGTCTTGGAGTGGCATTGTTGCCGAAGCTGCCAATGGGAATAAGACCATTTTATGCAAATTAAGTTGAGGCATCATCGGATCCCACGGTCTCAACATACTTTCCTACGCAGTCGACACCTAACTCATCCTCTCACTCACCGACAACCCTTCCAGCACCAGAACCAGCTTCCACAAATGCATGATAAGCATCGCTGATTGGATGAAGAACAACTGCCTGCAGCTGAACACAGACAAGACAGAAGCACTGATCTTTGGTAATAGCAGCAACACATGGAACGACTCCTGGTGGCCGTCAGAGCTAGGACCCACACCCACTCCCTCCGACCACGCCAGAAACCTCAGAATCATCGACAACAAGCATACCATGATATCACAGATCAACGCTGTCTCCTCCGCCTGCTTCCTCATGTTGTGCATGCTATGTAAGATTTTCATGTGGCTACCTCTACCACTGTGACACGGGCCCTCATCACCAGCCGATTGGACTATGGCAACGCCCTCTATGTAGGAATCATTGCAAACCTTCTACAGAGACTTTAGACCATACGGAACGCTGAAGCCAGATTCATCCTCGACCTTCCTCGACGAACCCGCATTACACCCTACCTCAGACAATTTCACTTGCTCTTCATACAGAAGAGATACCAATTGAAGCTGCTGACCCACGCACACAAGGCTCTACACAACCAAGGATCCACGTACATTAGCCACTGCCTGAACTTCCACCAACCGTCAAGAAGACTTCGCTGTGCCATCCTTTCACTTGTCCATACTTCCTGCATCTACCAAATCAGAAGGGGAGGACGCTCCTCCTCTCATGTTGCAGCAAAAATCTGGAACAGCCTCCTTACACTCTTCTGGACCATCACCTCACTTCTGGAATTCCGAATGGACCTCAAGACCTGGCAGTTCGAATAAGCCTTTGGGACCTGCAAGCCCGTGGATACCCTATCGGGTGATTAGCCACGATTTATAAATCCTGACTAATTGATTGATTGATTAAGGCCCAAAAGTATTCCAAATATTTGTAGCTTGTTTAACAGAATTGGTATTGCTACTCTTGCGTTAGACAGGACATTGCCTATAATTTTTAGCCATGCTGCATAGCATCCTTGATGCTGTGCAGTGTGGCTAAAGTTATTTTTAAAAGCCTTTGATGGGCCCACCAGTGTTATTTTATAGGCACGCACAAAACGCATGCCTGTGCGGCACGCACAACACACATGTGTATGCCTACAAAATGATACATTTGTTTTGTTGCAGGTATGAGTTTGTTCTGTAATTGAAAATGAAATACAATTTGCCTTTTTTTAGCAGCTGAGCAGAGAAGCAGAAACATTACAAATGATAATAGGGGCACAGCAAAGCAACACAAGCAGCAGTTGGGGGGGGTAAAAAAACATGGGCATGATGGCGGTAATGCCAAAGCAACATGGGTGAAAGCTATGGGAGTAGAGTTGGAGTGGACACAAAAGCAAGAGGGAGGAAGGGCGGGAGCGAAATCAACACATTGGTTGAGGAAATGCAACATAGACAGCACGGGTGGTGGAAGCAATCAGAGAAGCACACAGGTGGGTGCAAGTGAAATGGGCAGGGAGAAGCAGTCAACCAATACAGAGCAACGAGACGCACAGGGTGATAGACATACATGAAGGAGATGTATCAAAAACGTAAGCACTCTAATGGAGTGCTACGCAAAAAAAGAAAAAAATAGCGCTTGAAAAGCAAGCAGTGGAAGTCGCAATGTCAGGCAATCATGCAGATTAGAAAGAGACACTGCTCTGTGGGAGGGGAAAACACAGGTTTGACAATCTGGGCCACAAATAAGAAACAGGCAAATAAGGGTGACAAGGAAAGCCAACCAGTGGTGATCACTGTCGGAATCCAGGTGCCTCTGTGTTATTCGTAAGCCACAATATGCCTCGCAAAATACACAGCATTTGCTGTGTATTAGGCTCAACCTAATGATAACAATATGGGGTAGTATCTGGAAGAATGCAAAACACAGAAGATCTGCCAGACAAACTTAGGGCCTCATTATGAGTTTGGCAGTCCCAACGCAGGCCCGCCAAACTCGTGGAGAGGATGCCACTGCTATGGCGGTGGCAACCTCCCGCCTCATTAGGATTTTCCTTCCGGGCTGACCAGCAGGAACATTGTACTAGAGCATTCCCACTGGTCAGTCTGGCGGGAACCGTGCTACGAGATAGCACTCGGCTCCCTTAAAGGAGCTGAGTGCTACCTCGTAGCTCAGAGGGGGGCTAAGCAGCACCCCCAGAATGCCCAATGTCTGCAAAGACAAAGCAGACAATGCCCATTCCAAACCAGGTTCCCGGCGGCAAAGGAAGTCCTTTGGCAGTCTGGCTTTTACAGTCGTAAATTGGCAGTCGGATCGCAAAAGCTATGACGGTCTGACAGCCACAGGGAGTCTGGCAGTCAGAATACCCCCGGACTTGTAATGAGGCCCTTAATCTGTGTCAGTTTAGTCTATGTACTACAAGCACCAGTGACGCTCAATGGTTCTTTGAGATGCTGCCATCCCATTATACTCCTCCCGCCCCAGCACCAAAGAAATTAACATTCCAGCATATTAGTTTTTAGTTGACTCCTGTCAATGTAGATTTTGCTATGCAAGGATACAAGGATAATTCATTCTGTTCACAGCTGGTGGCCGGAGAGAGAGTGATAGTGTGTGTCTGTCTGTGTCTGTGTGTGCGAAACTATGTGTGAGACTGAACACGACGGAGTGAGACTCTGTGTATGTGTGTGAGAGGGAGACTGTATGTGCAAAGATGTGTGTGTGTGTGCGTGTGTGCATACCAGCCTTCATATTTTGATAGACCAACTATCTGATTAGAAGGGAGGTGCAGGAGTATTACTGTAAATCCTCATAAATAGAGCAGATGTGCGGCTTAATTATAGAGATATGATGCATTCTGCAGTTTCCCTGTGTTAGTGCTCTGTGTGCTGCCTGGAGCCAATGCAGGCACCCTTGCACCATGGTGCAGTGGTGCCTGTGTTATGAGCAGGATTGTTTTTGTGAAGGAAGAAATACCTTCTTTCACAAAACCAATTTGTAAAGGCATATATCTCTTTCTATGTGTGTGGGAGAATGCAGAACACATGGAAAGAGGAAGTAGCAAGACGAAATAAAGATATTTCTCCTCACTATGCCAGGTAGACCATTCTGACACAAACTCAGGTTTACTGACCCTAGTCAATCTGGGATTCCCTCAAAATCCATGGGTAGATATATGGGAATGTCTATACTCCACACATTAAACGCCTCTTTAATGCAGAGTAAACCAAGACAATGATATTTTCTACCTTGCATTGCTCTGGATTTACTAACCCACACAGAGCTACACAAGGTGTCTTTGTGTGGCTTAGTGAATCCCAGTTAAGGGCTTGCATTTCCTTGCATCACCTTGCGGGATGTAAGAACAACACAAGCCCTTAGTAAATCAGGCCCTATGTATTGTGTGACTGTAGAGATTGCTTTTCCTTTTCCTAAGCTCCTCTCCCAAGGGGCACCACTACAGCTAACAGGTCTTTTCTGAGCAGATCTCCTCCAATAGCCCAACAGTAAGGTTTAGGATCAATTTTATTTATTGGTAGTGAAAAAGTGCACATTCACCCACCTACAATCAACAGCCGGTCCCATGCCCAGCTTTCCTAGTGCTGCTGTGTCACTCTTGCTCATGTCTTCTCTTTGCTACTTCTTCAATTTTTTGAGTGCCTTCTACTTTCTCACTGCTTTCTACCCCATTTTTTGTGTGCCTTCTCCTTGTTTTTCCCTTGTTTTCATTGCTTTCATCTTGCTTTTTCTGCCATTTGTGTATGCCTTCTCCTTGCTTTTCCCTAATTTTCACTGCTTTCACTTTGCTTTTCTCCCATTTTTTGTGTGCTTTCTTTTTGCCTTTCCCTTGCTCCTACTGCCGCCTCTTAGCTTTTTCCCATTTTTTGAGTACTGTTAGAAATGGGGTCTGTAGTTGCCAGTGGTTTTTACCCTGTCCAAATAGGGACCCTCACTCTAGTCAAGGTAAGGGAGCCACACAGCTAAGATAACACCTCGTCTCCCCCTCTGTAGCTTGGCATGAGCAGTGGTGCTTATCTCAAAGGCAATGTGTAAAGTATTTGTACATACACACACACAATAACACAGTGAAAACACCACAAACGTACTCCACACCAGTTTAGAAAAATAGCATGTGTATCAATATTTCACTGCAATCTCTTTGCTTTTTCCCTAATTGCCACTCCTGCATGTCAACTGTAATTTCCTGCCTCCTGCCTAGCCCCACCCACAATCTCACAGCACCCCTCACTCCTCCCCGGACCTACTTAATAGAGGCGGCAAGACCCCATTAAGCGGTTCCCAGGCCTAGCTATTCCTGTGCTGCTACATTGCTCTTGCTCTTGTCTTCGGCTTACTTTTCCCCCAATATTTTTGAGTGCCTTCTTCTTGCTTTTCCCTTGTTCTCACTGCTTTCTCCTTGCTTTTTTGCCTGTTTTTTGTGTGCCTTCTCCTTGCTATTCCCTCATTTTCACTGCTTTATCCTTGCTTTTCCCCCGTTTTTTGTGTGCATTTCCATTGCTTTTTCCTTGTTTTCACTGCTTTCTCTTTGCTTTTCCCCCTGTTTTTTCTGCAGCCTCCACACACAACTCGAGATCATCACCTCACTTCTGGAATTCCAAAGGGCCCTCAAAACCTGGCTGTTCGATTGAGCCTCCAGGACCTGTAAGCACCTGGATAACTTGTTGGGTGATTAGCTTTGCTTTGCAAATCCTGATTGATTGATACAATCAGCAGTTGGTGTGGCCATATTGCATACAAGAGTCTATAGCTTATCACCCGCATGATGGCTCTGTCACTCACTCCTTTCAGAAGTAATTAAACTGAAAATAACAAAACAGAAAAATAGACAACTTTCCCAACAAATACCCACCGCTGCTTCCACCATTACCATATCCTTCTGTCTTCATTTGGAGTGTGGCTGACACCTGTAGAGAACAACCACACATATAAGCCTCTATCACCTGTCTGTCACTTGTTGCACATGTAGCAAAGACCTCCCTGGTTCACAACCTGAGATACATAATACCTTGAGAAACTTGAGACAAGTGACCTCTCTAATTGTCATCACTAACAGGTGTAAACATGGCTTCCACAATGTTTTAAATTGTTCACTCCTGCCTGTGATCATCATTGATATGTTCTCCATTTCCACCAGGTCTCAAATTCTGCAAGCCTAAGCCCTATGACTGGGCACATCTTCCTTAACCCACAACCCTAGAATCACCTATTTGGCATCACATAAAAGCAGAATAATCAACGGCGTCTTGGGGAGCTTAACATGTTTGAGAGCCGAACTCCCCCATTCTTTGTCAATTTTCTCCCAAGCTCAGTCTCCCACCTCTTCTGGTATCTTGTTTTGCTAGGACACCAATCCACTATGAGAAGCCTATAGGTTTCTGCTACTAGATGGTTGTTGTTGGTTCTCTCATCTGGCATCAGCAGCCTACCTTCCAGGTCTTACATTTCTTTATAGGAAACCCAGTGCCCAATGCAATCTCTCAGTCTCTGGCACCCAAAGTTCCACCTAATTTGCTCAAATGGTTTGAGGCTGTGGGAATCACAGAAATACCCCACTCTCTTGCAGCCTACCACCTGCCACACTAAATACTAGCCATGCGCCGGGACAAATGCACCCACTAGCCGCAAGAAGCCAAAGCTGCCCTTCTAACAGGGGAGGACTAAAAATCCCATGCGCTATACTTTTTAGGTTGCCATGTGATTTGCCATATGTGATCACCAGCTGTTAGCGGAAACAGTACAGTTTGGACACAACTCCCCCCAGCACTGTCATATGCACACCACAACTCAAAACCATGCAGCAAGCTAAGCATTTTGCCACCTCAATAGCACATGCAGAGACAGCTATTTTCACACAATGTTCTGTAAGAAGCCCTATTATTGGCTCAGTTCAAATCATCTCATTAGCATACTCAATCCAGTTATACTGACACATCCATAGCCCCACACCTCCACATCAACCACCATGAAGACATTAACTAAAAACTACTATTCCCATATGCACACAGATTGGCATCAAAGCCACATAGTGGGTAAAGGTTCCTCAGAACATCTCAACCCGACAAAGCAAAATACGAGTGTCCTTCAGCACACAAATCCATGTACATAAGGGCCTACAAAAAGCTATAACTGTCTCTAGCTAGTCACTGTCCAATACAGCCCATCACTAAGAAATACATTCTTCTTCTTCAACCTTACCGGCCACTATTCAATATGACTCATTTCTAAACAATATGATACACACAAAAATACAAAATCAACATCCTAGAATCCTAAAGTACTGTGTTACCATACAAATGGTGGTAATGTGATATACACCTCCCCTTAAAAAGAACTGTAACAATCATGAGATTTTGAATGGAGTAAGGAGAAACATGAGCAATGGGCAAAACAACAAGGATTAGAATTAGGGGGCAGTGGGAGAAGCTGAACATAGAGGTTCTGGGAACAGAGCATGAAAGCAAAATAATGAGAACACTGGAAACAGGTTAGGGGAGAACCAGGAAAAGAGAGTAATGATGAAGAAGAAGAGTGGAGCTACAAAAGAAAGGTAGAAGATTGATCCAAATGTCAGTTCAGCGCAGGAAGGAAGCATAAGCTGAAGCCATCTAAAAGCAGTAGCCAGAACAAAGACTACCAATGCAGGACTAGAAGAAAAGACATCTGCAGCAGAAAAAAGAAACCAAGAACCAGCTGCAGACTGGACATGTCAACAGGCAAAATGGCACCTCACTAGGAAAAACTGAAGCCATGACAGTTCAGCATATTGGCAGATATGAATGCAACAATACCTTCAGAGGCCAAGAGTTCTGTGCATAAGGCACAAACAAGAAACGTTCAGTGATGGCAGCAGCTTGTAATCAGTTCAGTAAGAATCAGGAGTATGCTGAACAAAGCCAGTCGCAGGTGGTTGCATTTATTTTCTCCCACTCAGCATAATAGAGAGGAGCTTGTCAAGAAGAGAAGAAGAAATTGTTGTATTGAGAGCAATGCACAGACACCGCAAAAATATCAGAATGCCTTGTCACTACAATCTTACACGTCTAATGTACTGAA
Organism: Pleurodeles waltl; assembly: GCF_031143425.1. Taxonomy (NCBI): domain Eukaryota; kingdom Metazoa; phylum Chordata; class Amphibia; order Caudata; family Salamandridae; genus Pleurodeles; species Pleurodeles waltl. The sequence continues at coordinate 439,555,973 of NC_090444.1, read as the reverse complement.
ACATACTTAGAGACTTTCATGCATCTATGTCTGGAAACACATGTAATGTTGATGTCAGAGTGGGGTTGTGTAAAACATCTAGTGATACTTGCATGGCCCCTCTTGGTAAAGACATAGCACTTCTCAGATGTAGTGAGTCATACCAAAGAGATCTTTTTGACAATGAGCACTACAGTTAAATGTAAAGAACTTTAGTCAGTGAGTCTTACTCCGAGGCACTGATGCTAGATCTAGTTTGGTCAATGTGCAACCCAACTTGGAACTTTGCTCATGATCAAGTGCAAATACTTTGACTCTGAACAAGCTTAAATGTAAGGACTCATTCTACCAAACCTAACTTCAAGTATTTACGAATGTTAATTGCCACGTCCACCCTTCATACCCGAAATCATGTTCCATTCATGATCCAATAATTTAAATAATTCCTCCTTCTCGTTCTCTACTATAGATATTCACCTCTTCTATTTTGTTTTAGAACAGCATGTTGGTGCAAAGTGTTCTGTTCAGCAGGGACTTGAATAAGAGCCAATTTCAAATCTTTAAAATCGTTTTCCAGCATTGGCACAAACAAACTCATATCAGTATCCTCATGATGTAACCTGTGAGGCCTATTCTTAGTTTCATTCCTTCCTAACCTTGTCTACATGCAGATTACAGACCCAGGCTTTTGTGCAAGTTGCACTGCTCGCTGGTGCTTGGATCAATGATCCACCAAATTCACTAAACAAGAAAGACCTGAAAAAACAAAAACTGTTATTTCACATAATTGACAATATTATTAGATCTGTTTGGTGGGGGTGGGGAAAAAGGCTGCTTACCTGTAGATCTTCATGCATTCCTCTCTGTAGAGGAAAGCTGATTGGGGTCAGTGTTGGCTATACAAATAAAAAAAAGAATGTGAAATAAACTTGGAGGGAAAGATTGTTGTTCTGAATGATGCAAGTCATATACTATATTATAAAATATCCATTCTTGACATTTCTTAGGCCAGGAGCTCTGAATTTCTTCTGAAAGCTATCAATGTTAACAGTACAAATTTGCAATTTAAATGCTTACCCAATTTGCTTTTCTCCTTGATACAAAAAAATGACAATATTTTCCACGTCCAAGCAATACAGTCCAACTAAACGACTTTAGGAGACTAATCACTAACAAAAGTAGTCAAGCAAAGGAGCCACTAATCAGGTAATGCTGGCTTGTAAAAGAAATAATCTTTATACGGATTATAGACAAAATCAATAATGTGCCTCAAAGGAGTAAAAAGAGATGCAGATCTGCTTCATCTCCAAACACTAGCAAGATCATTAAGACATATTGAAAATATACACTTTATGAGTTCCATGTGAAAGAGTTTCTAACATATGGAACAAGATCATCAAAAAAGTTCTTAGATATCTCAAATATGTGAAGCGATTTTGTCACATGTTCAAAGATTTTGAAGTTTCTATCTATATTTAATAAAGCAGTGGCATTGTAGAAGCAGACAGGAATGTGTAGCATGGCGTTGGTTTAAAAAGTAGGGGTAGCTAGAAATACTGGAACAAAAGCCCAGGGTATCTTCAAACACTAACTCGCTGTTCACCAAACAGTCTTGATATCTTCATAGCTACACAAGATGACTCAACCCAGATTTCACCTATGAGAAAAATTGAGGGCGGTTTATCAGAGTCCAAGAATCAGAGCTCTGGAATTCTCTAAACCCATGGGTTTGAGCAGAATACAAAATCAACTGGCTTAGGAAAAAAACAACACTTTGTAAACAAGCTTTTGTATAAGGGTTAGACCTGTCAGCTCTTGGTGTGGTTTCCCCTGTCTTTTTGCTTCTGACCTTCTAGTTTAGATCTTGGGCTGAATTTCAGTTCTGCTGGCTTTATGATCCTGGGCACTTTACCACTGCTGACCAGTGCTAAAGTGTAAGTGTCCCCAGTATAAATCGTATTGGTGATTGGTTTCTCCATGATTGGGTTACTTGATTGACTAGCAAGTCCCTCGTATAGTGCACCAGGTATGCCCAGGACCTGTAAACCAAATGCTTCTAGTGGGTCTACAGCACTGATTGTGGCACCCACATGAGTAGCCCTGCAAACATGTCTCAGGCCTGCCATTGCTGTGTCTGTGTGTGCAGTTCCATGTTCCATGGGACCCATCTTGACCAGCGGCAGACCAGCAGCTGGAGAGGCAATAGCCCCAGTGGCAGCTCCATGCTTGCAGAAGATTTAACTGACTATTAATGTGGGGAGCGTGGCAGGCGATATCATAGGCCCAGCCTGAGTGGAGACACCAAGTTGAAGGGCACAGAAAACATACACACATTCTGTAACTAGCTGCAGAAAAACAGGTTCTCTCTTAACCTGGTGCTTCCTGAGGCATTTCTGACGAATGGTTGTGGGAAGTTCTGCAGCTGGGTTACAGCAAGTTATCATGCCCCAGGGCGAGTCACAGGATCAACGTCGTTCCTTTAATACAAAAAAGGGCACTAGACTGGGCTTGTTCACTGCCGCCTCTTTTGTTAGCTCGAACTGTGGAGCCATTTACTGAATATCCCTGAGTGAAGCAATAAGGATGTGACGAGCGTCCAAATCAGTTAAGATAATTTTAAACTATGAACTCTTGGCGTTCTGCTTACCCAAGCATCTAACGTTGTCTTTTCTCCTGCCTCTGAGATAAAACTGTATAATGTGGTTTTAGCTTTGAAGCTTAATCTACAGAAGTCCAAAGAGTTAAACAGATTGGTTCTCCAAAGTCAAACAGGTGATCCCAGACAGGACGCCTCTAAAATGAACACTGAGAGAATAATTTAAGTGGGCATTTAGTTTACCGCTTATGTTGACCTTATGATTCGATATAGTCACATATAGCTACTATTTGTAGCACTGTGTGAGGTTCAAAAAGATCTACAGGCATGGCTGACGGAAGGCTTTCAGGGATAGGCAGATGCGCTGATGTTAAACTTACGTTAAAATAAATTTTTTACTGAGTATGTTCTACCTTTTCCAGTGCCTTCCACTTTACATACGCAATTTGACAGAGCAATAAATGAGTATGGAGAGAAAAGGCCAAGCTTTGGGCTCCTAATGTAGCCTGCTGTTACGAAGCCTGACAGCCATTTTTTCTTATGGAACAGTGTAAGGAAGACTCTAAAACCACTGGCTGAACTGAGACGAATCATGTCTGGCTGAACTGAGAAGAAACATGTTTCCCACCATTACCATGACTAATCTAATGGCTTGCAACAAGGTTTGTGTGAAGCAGGGATTGCCCCCACTTTATCACGTCATTACACATTTTGATCAAGATGAATGCCTAGGAACCCCTCTTTGAAAAGGAGCTGTATGATGCAGACCATGACTGGGCCCTATTCTCTGATATTTTAAGAGCCTTCTGCGAATTGATGTCCTGGGAAATGACCAGACACAAGAAGGGGTTTGTAGAGATCCTGTAGAGGGGAGAAATGGAAGGCACTTTACATATGAAGACAAACTATAGCTAGAAGCACAAATGATAGAGATGCAATGTACAAAGCACGATCTTTTTGGTACTATACACTTGTTTAGTTGCAAGAGTAGCACAACAATAGAGTAATGGATCATAAGGTTGCGGGAGCGAGTGAGGAGCACAAAGCACTTTGGGTTGCCTCCTGTGTCATTTTCCGAAACTCCACCATTTCTTATTGTGACAGACTGTATGATAAAGACCACATGCGGTAGAACTCCAGAGGCTGAAGGTCTGCCTGTCTGGCCTTTCCTTTAAACTCTCAAAGGGATCAGTGGTATTGGATATGGTGTCTACGGAAAATCTTTTCCATAAGCCAGCCACATTTAATATAGAGTGGTCCTCTTCCCTGACATACTTAGCTATGGTATTTAGGGCCTGAAGTGCAATTTTTGTTTCAGTTGCAAGCCCTGCAACATGCAAAATCACAGGCTTTGTGATAGCAAAAGCTTCCTTTGAAATTCATAAAACAATTCTTATGAGAATTGGTTTTAAAATCCATTACAAATAGCAAATAGGAAGCAGTGTCAAAAGGGGGTGACAGCCTAGCTGGGAGTCGTGGTGGAAGGCATCAATGCCATGTGATCACAACTCTGGTCACAAACCATTCATAGGAAAAATCATTGATAGAGGAGCCACCACCAAGCTACAGGATCACCTCAACAATAATAACCTTCTAGGGGACTATTGGTCCAAACTCGGACAATGATACAGCACTGAAAAAGTCACCCAGCAAGTAGTCAATGGTGCTATCCTCTTAAACAACTAGAATGGCCCCAGCTTGCCGTGGGCTCTCTGAAGCCTTCGATGGAGTTGACATCGAACTCTGAACAACACCCTGAAAAAGCATGTACATTTCAGGCACTATGTAGAAATGATTCTCGTCCTATCTCACCAAATGGGTGCCAGCTTGTGCAAATAGGTTCCACAAGATCATGGACACTTTATGTCTCCTTCAGAGTACATCATGTTTCCATTCTTTCTCCCACCTGCTTTAACTTATACATTGAACTGTGTCAATCTATTCTTGAAAACAGCACCATCAGGATTCACCGATATATGCAGATGCTAGCCAACACTGCCCAAAAATACCCTTGCCTAGAAACATACAGACACTCAAACAAATCCTGACAGGACCTCATCCAATCCTTGATGTCAACTAACTTCATAAAGCTAAACCCCATAAAGACTGAATTCTTCCTGTTTCCTAACAGCACAAAACACCCCCACCTGACAACCCATGCAAAATCTCTGGGATTTACCCTCGACAAAGACATATCATTCAGTAAGCATATTGCAAGGAAGATGAAGACAGCTTGGTTGCAACTCCCACTCAACATGCAGCAGCATGGCTCATCAAAGCATCGAAGAAACTCAACCACATTAACAGTATAGACTGACTCCCCCTTCCACCCCAGATCATCTTCAAGACGAGTTGCATTGCCTATAAAATACTCAACAAGGACCCACCTTACCCAGAAAAAAACTAGCTATGTCTGGGGTACAGCGCCAGACCAGCAGCCTGTACATCTCAAGAATGGAGACAAAACATTTAAAGCAGTCCGTAGGATCTAGAGCATCATCTTAATGCCCATCCAAATCACATCAGCACCCAAATCTTCTACAGTTCAGGAAAAAAGTTGAAGACACATCTCTCCAATGAACATTACCCTTGACAGTCTAACCTTGACCTTCCTCTAACAATGTTATCTTCTCCTGGGCCATACTCCCTGTTCAGTGTTCTGTTGCTCTAGAGCTAACTTCACAGACTACAAATAGCAACAAATACAGACAGACACATATTAAACAGATGGTTAAACCTCAAAGGGGTGGTATCTGATTCATAAATAAAAAGGAAGCTGTTCCCACAGAACATCTACCACTGTCTACCTCCTTCAATCCGATCTACAGACCTAACCAGACCCAATGAAAACTTCATATGAGAAATCCCAGGTGTCATCAACCCTGCCAGCATCCAGCATACCCAAACCATTTTTCTTTGTTACTCTTCTAAAATGATTGGGATGATATTCAGTTGTAGACAGGTGTACTCTACAACTATAACGAAGAGGGCTGACTCTGTGGAACACACCACAAGCATAGTTCGGATGGAGGTAGGCCGATGTCTAAGTCCCAACCCCATTTGTCAGGACTGATCTTTCCTGGGAGTATCTGGCTTGTAAAGTGTGGTGCAATACAGTTCACGACTTTCACATCCTGCTCTGCTGAATGGTGCTATTCTTACACTTACACTATTCTTACATTGCAAAAAACGGGCCAGCAACCCTTATCATCTCCAGCAGTGCTGGTTTCAATATGTTCCAGACAAAATCGATTTTTTCAACTGTAGTTATCTATTTTCCCTGCCTTCCCATGGCTTCTTCAGTTCTGCCAGGGCCAGGCGTTGTTATTTAGTATTCTGAGCTTCATGATCAGACCTAGTGAACACCAATCCCATAAAAGACTTCTTGCACAAGGTATCGGGGCAAGGGCATTTTGAAAGAGACCACACCACCCCACCCTGTGCTATAACGATTATGCCCCTCCTGAAGTCTAATATTTAGGGGTGGGCTGATGGGTTTAACCAGTGCTATCTTCTGCTCTCAAGGAAGCATTTAGATAAATCTCTGGGACTTAGGACCAGATGTACCAAAGGATTTTACCCATTCTGTGTCTATGGGAAAAAGCTTTCGTACATATGGCCCTTAGTACCCTTAGCTGAAAAGGGCTAGACAAGAACACCTACGGAGATTTGTAGAGAATAATTAGCACACAAATATAAATGTATCCCACTCACGTTTGATTACATCAAGGAATGTTAGTAAGTCATGCATCTGCCGAGGGACAGTGCCTCAAGGGCACTACATAGAAAGGAGGAGTAATACTTGCATGCAAACCTAGCAAGTCACAAAATAACAGTCACCTTATAACTTTCATCCATTTCTATTTTTTCAGACAGCAGGGCCTAACCTGTTTGCACTTTTAGTTTCCCTTTCCCAATCTAAGCCTGGGCCTCTTTGGTGCGGCGGCTGAAAGAACATGATTGGCTGAAAGTCACCAGCATGGAGTGGCCTGTTGATGGCTGGAGACGAAGTTATTAGATTCTACTCATACTTACAGTTAAATTAAAGTTAAAATAGCATGTCTCTGTGATTTGTGACCTGCAGCACTTCAAGAGGTCTCTGATTGCTGAGAAAGTATTTTCCATATTTGGCTTACCTTCTGAGTCTCGGTTGTCACCTCGGTTCTTTCACACACTGAATTTGTGAATTGAGGCTTATTTTGGCCTGCCACCATGTTACACTTCATTAGGAGACTCAAAAAAAGCAGTGGTGCTTACGCCTTCAACGCACACACTATATTTGCCTTGCTACGAGGCCCTTTGCTGGCTCCCAGTGGGCAGCCAGTAGATTTTCTCATGAGCTTGAAGGTACATCTGCCCTTCTGTAACCGAGGTACCAATTTCTTGTGGCGAAAAATAAGCTGTCATCGACTCCAGTCCTCCGAATTCATGTCAGTAGAGCATCCATCAAGGGCTAAAACCGACTCCCCAGCGAAACAGCGTCAGTTGCGCCTGTGATACACGTCTGTCACCAGTGCTGGGAGGCTCTTAAGATGCACGGGTATGTCGAATAACACTACCAAACTATGACAACAAAGCTTTACCCAGCTGGTTGAAACGTTGCAACTTCACCAGTTGCTCCTATCTGCTAAATTGCTAAAATAACCACTTTGTCTGTGTAACCTACACTTACATAATGATTATATGCCTATGTATGCATGTATGCGGCAGATATATGGGGCAACACTAGCAAAAGGCGGCTGTGTGCGGGTCAAAGGTAGGATTACAGAGTGCGAATTTAAGTCGCGATTGCTGGGTTCCGAGAAATGCGGTGAGCTATTTAGTGTCACAATCTACTGTATTCTAATGCGCTGTGTCTTCAGCTCTGAACATGCAAGAGTACGGACAGTCCCGATCGTTCCAGTTCCTGCATTCATAAATGTTTCTGTTTTTCGTACAATAGAAATTACTTGGCGAAACCCTCCGCTTATACAGGATGACTGTGAGACCGGACATTAGACACCGCCACGCGGCCACTGGCAGGTGCTGGTGACGCAGCAGTGATCTCGCGCCACCTGCGCTCTTGAATCTCAAGGCTCTTCTGAAGGCTTCGCCTGGATTCCATCGACCTTTGCAGCACGCCCACCAGGCGTCCGACTACAAACTTGACAGTCATTTGATTGCATGTAGGATTCCGTTGGGACACTTTAAAAAATATACAGTGCGAGTACGATAGACATTTGTTTACATTCGGTTTAGAAAAAAATGACGTGTACTATTCTTTGAGCGATAAATTTTTATGTTCCACACGGTATTTCCAAATGCACATGTCACTTTAGAATCTTAGCGCGTCAAGTGACCTTCGCCTGGCCACCATTTTGAAGGTTACGAAACGTGTTCCGAGAAAAGCCATTAATTGCACATTGAGAGCAGTGTGGTCGAGCTGGACTCTATGCGTGTAATCACTATCTGCGGCACTTCACAGGTCGAAGATAATAACTGGCTGAGAGCGATAACAGTGAGGGCTCTAGTGCAGGACTTATGTTAGGCTATCTCTGAAACAGTATTTATTTCAGAAATGTCACAGAATGGTAAAGGACAGAACTGTCACAAGGAGTAAAGCAGAAAGGCATGCTTACATTTTATGGCAACCTTTAAGGTCTGAAAACTGACAGAAAAGGACTGTTCTCGACTCCCTTCCTGATGATTTCAATTTCTATAAGCAAGTATTTCAAGCATCCTCATAATCTTTTGTCTCCCAACAGGATTGGGTTGAGTGGCGGAGGTAGGATTTAGTGGAAGAGGGGGTGAAAGGGTCGCCAGGCGCCACACGTCTCTGCCATTTCTCTAATATTAGAATGACAGATAAAAGTATCTGTAGCTATGTGTGGGTTGGTTAGCTCATGCAAAGAACATTTTCTTGATGGATAACAACATTTTGTCCATTTAATATGCCTGCTCCTGATGAGGCAGAACTTTGGTTTAGTTTCCGAAATTTAAAAGGGATTTTTTGAAGGGTGATGCCAAAAAATGCATTTAACTGTGTACAATGAACATATTTTTTATTTCTTGTAGACGATGGCTAGAACAAGAGCAAATTTTAAAACGTAGTAATTTGAACATTGTTATTGAGTACGTAAAAAAACTGTAAACAATGCCCCAGGTGACCAGTGTCAAGCCGAGACAGTCATTCATACGGTGGGGTTCAATAATTGTAAGGTTGGAGGTTCTGGAGGGGTAAATATGGTTCTCATTCCTTGCCTCTCATGGAAAGAAAATAGGACTGGCCTTTTGCGTTTTGGAGGGTCCAGTACTACCAGTTGCTTGTTTACTTAGCAACAAAGTACCGGAAGGAGAAATCGCAAGGGCATTTGGAACAATCAGTCTTTGGGTACAGAGCATTTTGTTTAATGTGTGGCATGACGACACATTCATATTTATATTAACTACTTTAAAGATTTTGTGGACTTACAGTCTGACATTAATAAAAAATAGCGCGTGGACCTCCGGTCCTCCGCCTCCCATACTACATTACCGACTATTCATTTAATCCCTGCTTGCCCTGAACACCTGCCCCTCCGGGCTCCACCCCCCATTTCACATGACCTGCAGATGTGCATGGTATTTGAGGCTCACGTGGAATATGCTAACTAACCATTATTTTTCAATCATGAAAATCTCTCTTGGAGACAGGAAGGCGTGATGTATGACACCTCTGTGACGGCAGCGGTGCAGGATGTAAAATGAAGAATGACGTTGCACTGTGCGTGCCTGTAGGAAGTAGCACGTGTTCTCCTCTACCAGCCCTCCATTGCAATAAAATAGGGGTCAAGAGGATTTCTTGAATATTACTCTTTGCTTTACATGAGTACTTGGGCAACGCACGGGTCATTTCCGTTTCTGATGTTTCACAAATGTGTGTCCAGGTGTAAAAGTGTCGTTGCATTTGAAATACATTTGAAGCAGGTATGGGCAGTAAGTTCCTGCCATTTGTATCCATACAGGGATTAGAATCATGTATAGGTAAGTGGAACTGTTTAAAGCAACTCCATTCATTAAAGAGCAGATAACAAGGTCAGAACTGGACTTTTGAGGGTTGTACAGTCTCATACAACACTAAATCACGATGCAGATGTAATTTTACTACTGAACTGCACCGCCCACCCTGGGGTTGCTATGAATGCCAGGGGCTATTGACATGTACCAATTGTGGCAGAACAACGTGCAGAATTCATGCAAACCCCTAGGCTAGTCAGAGAGTAGCCATAACGGTGCAAAAGGCAAAGGCTTCATCAAAATTGGAGCCTCAGTCTCAACGTCACTGGTTGAGCAAGGGCAAGAAAAACATCCAACAATTTGAAAGGTTGCTGGAGGAATTTTGCCCCCAATAGTTTTTTTTTTTTTTTTTAAAGTCAATTGATGCATTTTAAAGAAAATGTGCCAGCTATATTACTGGACCTATCTTATCTGACACAGGCAACTCTAATCCCTCTTACCGAAGCTAAAGAAAATTGACATCTAAGGAACCATTCTAGACTGGATCTCCAACAGAACTAGCATCATCTCAACCGTGTTGACATCACTTCCTTGCAGCACCAACTGTGATGCACTTAAAGGCTTAAAAATCTCACAACTCCTCTTCAACGCCTACCCCTGCCCTCTATTGGACCACATCAAGCCCTATAATCTAATCTGCAACAACTACGGCAGGTATACTTACATCATTCTAAAGCTAGAGCATCGGATAGACACATCTCTGGGCTAGACTATTGTCTCTGAGTGGTCAATCAATGGCTGCTGAGGAAGCACCTTGAACTCTTAACTCTTCCAAAACCAAGAATATAACATGTGAAGAATGCAAGAGCCTACATCCATTTGGCCCCAAGGAATCAGCCCACCACCAATGACATTGATAGAAGTAAGTAATGAGGGAGTAATCATGGACGTCAGCCTGTCACATGTGCCCTAAGTGGACATAGCAAAGCCTTTTATCACACAGAAACTACTGCTTACCATTATGCTCGTCATGCCTCATGCAGACCATACAAACAGTATCCACCTAGGGACCCAGCTCCTCCTATTCCAAAGACTTTTAAAAAATCCAAAATGCTCCGGCAAGACAACTCCTACACCTTTGCATAAATTACCACATCAGATCAGCCCTACAAGTGCTTTACTGGCTAACCAAATCAGACTGTCAAAACAGAATGTCTGCTCTAGATTGGCACCTCAACTGACTTCAGGAAGGGAGTAAAGACCAGGCTCTTCCTCTACAGATGATGAAGGATCACACCAAGAAACAGGACCTGGGTCTTGTGCTGCCCAGAGGTATGAACTGCACATGATGTAAAATCATGTTCACAGTAGAAATGGAACTCCCCACATGGATAGCAGGTATGGCGACTTGTGCAGCCATCTGTTACTCTCCTTTGCATCACTCCATGCATAAATGCACTTATACATTCGCAACAACATAAGCGCAGCCACTTCTAATCACGCACAAGATCAAAATACGTTCCACATTAGCCACTATACTATAATACAGTAGCAAACACAACCTTTTAAAGGGGTGTTTAGGAGATTTTTCCGTTTGGAGCTGTGTTTGCAATTGAGGTAACCAAATGGTGCATTTTATAGGACTATGTCTAATTTGCATGGCACCGGGGCAAATTTACTATACAGAAAATTTGCATGCAGATTTACAATTACCATGTGGTAAAACCAGCCCAACACCATGCAACTATGAGTAAAATCCCATTGAATGCGGAATTACCTTGTGAAATCATTACCTGGCCATAAACAACACCAAATTTGCCTTTCCACAACCAGACATAACATGTGCAGGGTATACAACGCACTGGAGTTGAGCAGACGCCTCCCGGGTCATCAGGCGCTCTTACTGGTGGATTTCCGGAAGGCGTTCAACACAGTGAAATGGGAGTACTTGTCCGTGGTCCTTCATTGATAGGGAATCAGCCCCCGCTTTATAAAAATTATCTGACTTTTACTAGTGCGAGTGCGTGTTGGATTGACGGTCTCGGAATGTTTTCAAATCGAAAGGGGGAACTCGTCAGCGATGCCACCTGTCCACACTCCTGTCCGCACCGGCCATCAAGCCTCTGGCATTGTGGATAACAGTGGATGCATTGTACCACAGATTGCACTGGTCCAGATATGTCACAGAAGAGATTTCATTGTATGCTGTTGATGTCCTACTGTTTATGGACAACACTGAGTCTACAGGGCAGCGTGCCTTCCAAATTCTCAACATATTCAGAACCTATTCAGGACTCCGTATGAATAGGGCTAAATCAGTCATATACACAATCGGCAATTGCAAACATTCTGGATCCTGAACTCCAGAATTGCTGGTGCTCTCAGATAGCTTCAAATACCTTGTAGTCTTCATCACGCCTAACAAAGCCACAGCTTACAACCACAACCTACACTGTGCACTACAAACACTAGGAACTAATGCCAACTTCTGGTTAACCCTACCACTGTTCCTTCTGGGGTGCTTGGCCATTTTTTAAATGGTAGCCCTTCCCCAACTATTCTACCAACTCCAAAACATCCCATTCCCAGTGGATGATCTTTCTTTATAAAAATCAATGCTGTTTTTTTACGCATACTACTCTGGAGCGGAGGGTCTCACAGGTTTCATTAGATAAATGCTTCCGTCCGTGGCAATGAGGGGTATTGCAATGCCGAACATGCTCTCTTATTGCAGAGCTGCACACCTCCTCATCTTAAACCAATGACTGGTGGTACAGGGGCTTCAAAGATTTGGCCTACGCATCACAGGGATGGGCTATAGGCCACACTAACTTACATCATGTGCTCCTTGGGGAGACTGTCCCAGATCAGCTGCCGTCGGCCAGGGCCATGGTGCTCCGCTTCTGGAGGGAAACACACAAGGAATGAGTTGGGCATCCAGGCTTACCAATGAGACCCACTGTGGCAGGGAACCAGACTGCCCCATGTCGCAGCCCTAAAAGGGTTCTCGGCCTGGGACTCATTAGGGTTATCGGCAATCAAGGACATCATGAAAGAAGGAATCATAAAGTCTTTTGTAGACCTTCAGGTAGAATATGATCTTCACCGATCACAATTTTTCCATTTATCTGCAACTAAGCCACACCCTACAGCAATACCTACCTCTTGAAGGGGATATCCCTGACTTCTCCCCTCTAGAGGCTAAACTATTATTGACCAACTTAAAAGCGCACAAATTGTCAGACATTTACCGCATATTGATCTGTAATGCAGATGACATCATGACTTGACCGAGACCTGGGAGGCAGACCTGGGACATCTAGACAAGTATGAGGTGCTAGCTGCCCTGCGTAAAACTTTAATTGCCTCACAATTCTAACTGATACAATTCAAAATACTACAGAGGATTTATTACACATGAGTCAAGCTCCTCAAAATGGGGCTAATCCGACAGATCATTGCCTCAGATGCAACATACTGCACACCTTTTGGCAATGTCCCGCACTACAAAACTACTGGACACATATTCTGACTATGCTTGGGGAAGTGCTGGGATGGCCCATCCTTAAACACCCCAATCTAATCCTGCTTCACATCTCAGAGGGCATCACGGGGAACAGATATCATAGGGCTCTACTAAGGCTGGGACTTGTCACAGCCAAACAGGACATTCTCCAAAACTGGACACAGTTCTCAGCCCCGCCAACGTCTAAGTGGGCCATCACGATGGACCACTGTATGTCCCTCGAAATACCGATCTGCTATCGCAGAGGTAGACAGCTAAAACACAGAAAGATCTGAGGAAAATGGGCAGACTACAGGGGCATCACACTAGACCCATGCCCCAGCACTACCCTGGACAATATTCATATGAGTATGGACACATCAACTGCAACAAGATGACCCCTCCACAGTTTAACACAATGATCTCAGTCCCAGGTGGAGAGAGAAGGCAGGGCCCTTCCTTGTGAAATCTCAAAGCTACTCAATTACAATGACAACTTGAATGTGTGTATTTTCAATAAACGAATACAAAGTTTAAAATAAATAAAATTGCCATTCCATGGGGATTTTCCACATAGATTTACCACTTGCTTCGAGCAGGTGGTAAATGATGAGTGGGCCAGTGCCTCAGGTGGAGTAAAAGGTGGGGGTTGAGAGTTTTGGGGAGGCAGGAAAATGAATTTATTTTTTGAAAACAAAATAAATGAGACTTGCCTGTTGCTGCAACCAAAGTCTCATGTGATTTTTCTGGCAGTTTTTTCTGGCTTGAAAAATCAGGTCAGTTTCTAACACAGGAAGTAAACCAGGGTGCAGAAGAACCAGTAATAATCAGGTGGAGCAAAATTATGCATGGAAGCTTGTATTAATTTTGTTCTACCTGACTTGTAGTCAATCCCATAATAATGGACTAAAAACGTTCGACAAGACATATTGAGCATTGTGCAACACATTGCTGTGAAGAAATCTCCAAAGGTGCATTGCATGAACAGCATAAAATTATGGAGCACCATATTTAACATGAGGTCAACTGCCCTGCTTGTGCTAAAAATTGTGTTTTTGCTCAAAGCTAAACATTATGTACTTTGTGTTATGGTGCAAAAGTTGAACAAAATATACCATTTGTGTCACATTTGTGTCCATACTTAATCTTAGCGAGGATTTTTAATACAATAAAAAAGTTTACTAACAGAAACACTGTTGCAAGAGAGACAGTGCCACTCAGAATGCAGTGCTCAGAAAAAATACTGATCTCTAACACTAGTACCTCAGCATAAATGATCTAGACTAGACACATTGTTTATCCTTTTGACTTCGTGTGGTAATGGAATGTAAAGGATGTGGAAGAAGAATGCTGGTTAGAGACTTAGGGGCATATTTATGTCCTCAGTTGCTTCACGCTTGCACCGTGAAACGTAGTGCATGCGTGAAGTAACTCTTAAGGCAGATTTATGAAGCCACGCAAGGCCACCTTTGATTCACAAATCTGGAGTAACGCAATGCAGGGCAAATCGCTGCATTGTGTTACTTTGCCCTGGGTAGGCTTTCCATGGGTGTTGCTTGGGTGTTCCCATGCAACTCACATGGATTTAGACACATTCCCGGATTTACCAGAACTGGTCAACCTGGGTATGAGCCAAAATGCTAGACATTCACAGGGGAGGTATAATGAGGAGAAATATCTTTATTTCTTGTTATTTCTCCTTGCATTCTGCAGCACACATAGGTAGAGGATTATGCCTCAGGGGAGTGTTTTGTGCAGGAATGTGCCCCTTCCTGCATAAAAGCAATCCTGCATGCAACAGAAGCACCCCTGTACCATGGTTCAGGGGGGCCTGTGTTGGCACTAGGCAGCCAAAAGGGCACCAGCACAGGGGAAAAGGCAGGAATGTGCTGTATTGCCTTAAACACAGCACATTCTTGCCCTTTCCCGGTCACACAGCGCAGCACAGCAAGGTAACTTGCTCAGCTGCACTGCCTGACTTGGCCACAAATATTGCTCTTAGTATAAGGAGGTCTACTTTGAAACCTAGTTTCCTCTCTTGATCACATTGTGTGATCTTGGGGGGAAGTTAGTCTCTCTACCTCAGTTGCTATATCTTAGTAGCTCAATTTGGCATTCACTTTTGCAGTGTGAAAGATTGTACTGGATTTACAAAGAGCAGTCATTTAGACTTAGCACTTTTTCAGCATATTAAGAGGCATAAGGCATGCCACACACATGGCAGATTGTGCAGCGCACTATACAGATAGCATAACATAAATGCCCGCTCAAGGTCAGTGCTGGAAAGTGCTACATTTTCAATCATGAACATCCTGGAAGAAATGGGTCTGGAGTGTAGACAATAAGCAACTTCCCAGACTGCTGCCCCATCCCCGCACATACACACATCACCTCACCTCCTCACTCAAGATTGGTCAGTTCCATTTCAGGTGCCTGGCATGCCTGGTCTTGAGTCAGCTGAGAGCAGAGCTCTTTACATTTACCAGACGCATGACTATGTAGCTAATTCATTGAAGTATTTTTTTTGCAGCCTGGGACTCATACTCCTGACTTTATAATTCAGTTTAAAGGACTATAACTCATGCAAAGAAAAAATGTGGACTGGTTGACGCACTCACGCATGGAACTGTGAAATTTTGGAGGTTTGTCCATGTTGGGCTGGGACACAGTAAGGGGCATATTAATACTTTTTGATGCAAAATTGCACTAATGCAGTTTTGTATCAAAAAGTTTAGCACCGGTTTGTGCCATTCCTGAGCGCCAACCGGGTGCCATATTTATGGAATGGTGCAAGCCGGTGCAAAGAGTGGGCTAGCGTAAAAAAAAAAATGTTTACCAGGTGAGGATAGCAGTATGGGAGAATGGGATTTTGCACCAAAAATGACGTTAGGCTGGTTAGAGGCAAGAAAATGCCTCTAACTAGCCTAGTGTCATTTTCTGTTGCAAAACCATCCATACCACATGATTCCTGTCTTAGATCAGACAGGAGTCATGCCCACCACCCCAATGGCCAGCACAGGTGACCAGTGTCCTCTGGGCATGGCCATTGCACCCTGGTACTAACCTATACTTATCTTACTTACCTGGGATGGGGTCCCCCATCCTCTGGTGTCCCTCTGGTGTGGGCGGGGGTGTTCCTTGGGCTTGAGGAGGGCACCTGTGGACCCATTCCATGGTATTTAATGGAAATTGGTCCTCAGGTCCCCTAACGCCTAGTCTGACCCACTCATTAAATAATGGTGCAAAGCAAGCTTTGCACCATTATTTAGCCCCTCTTCCCACCCGTGCGTCATTTTAGCACGGGGGGGATAAATATGGGGCTAGCACACTTTTTTAGATGGGAACGCCTACCTTGCATCTCATTGACGCAAGGTAGGTTCACGCATCTAAACAAAATGGTGCAAACTCCAATATTTTGACGTTAGACTTGTTTAACATCAAGATATAAATATGGAGTTCGTTTTACGCCGAATTTGCATTAAAAATGACGCAAATTCGGCACACATAGAGTATAAACATAACCCTAAATGCCTTAAAGGCTCAGACTCACATAGACATTTTAAGGCATCTGCAACACACAGTTTTAGTGTTCTAAGAATTAAGAGGTGGTTCAGACAGCAGTCTGCAGCAACACACCTCAAACAATAGCACAATAAGCCTATCTCAGCTATGTGTGAATGTAACACTTTCGAAAAGCACTGACATAGGATGGATACAATATTTCAAAGAGCATTGCTTTGTTAGCTTAGTGAAAAAAAGAGTTTGGAGTGATGCAATAAAATATGCTACAGTGTCTAAGGAAGTCAGCAAAAAAGTCAATCATCAACTGTATTATAAAAACAGGAAGTGCTACTCATCAGGAAATTGCTATTTGCGGCGTGATATAGCATATTTCCTGAAATATGAAGCAGTTGTGGGCACTTGAGGGTCACTGCAGTGAACATTTGTGGTGCAGGCCTAGAATAGTCCAGGTCAGCCTTGTTTAACAGTAAAGTAAAAACAGGAAGCCTTGCCTCATAGACAACAGCGGCACGTGCCATCTCAACGTAACCTGTCCTTCTTCCTCCATATATCGAACCCGGAGCAGGCATGGGCAGACACAAGTGCGCTTTTTACAACTAAAATGATTAATCTAACTTGTGAAATGCAGGCAGTCAACCCCTGAATTTCCTGGGGGCCAGGGTGGGGGCACTATGGGAACAGCAAAGCAAGAAAGAGGTGGTAACGCCCCCTCTGCCCCAAATTAAGCTACAGAATTTTTACTGTGATGGAAGTTTAACAATACAACCGTGTGTATCTACAGAACGGGGGGAAAGCACAAGAGAAACACTATTTGTACGACCACAGAGGAGAAATAAAATGGACTAAAACACTTTGATGGCTGGTGAACTTCGGTGCGAAATACCTGCCTTAAATTGAACTGACCAAGTGAAGAACAAATTAATTTAGAGGTTTCTGAAGCTGCTGTGATTCACCACTGGGGAAAATTCTGAACGATAAAGGGCAAGTGGTGAATTTAACAGCAACATTTTCACACACATTGGATAACAATCCTATGCTTCGACATAGGAAGTAATAAAACACGATTTTGTGGTGTACCGATGTCTTTCCCTCTCCAGGAGTGTTGGTCTCAGCCTTCCCTTGACAACATTACAAGCTTGTGCAATGCAATGGGTCTCACATTTGCTCGACTTAGAGCTATTAGCGTTGTAAAGTCCTGACCGGACTTTTATTGGCACATAAACTGAAAATGAAAAGTAATACAGTTTTACATAAGCTAGCCGATTTAAAGGGCCACGCCATGAATGTAAAGTGTAAAGGAGCACACAAAATGAAACAGAAGTTCGCTCGCATTCAAACGTATTGGGAAATGTGCAGCGAGATCGCGCTACATAGAAAATAAAAAGAAAAAGTAGTCCAGAAGCCATGAGGAAAATATGGAGCCTCGTATGTTTTCAGTAGTTGGCCGGTGTGCTTGAGGAGGGCTAGACACCGGAAAAGGCATAATGTATGCATGCACATAAATTAAATCAAGCGATTTTTAAAAGGCAAGTCTGCGAACCAACGAAACTGATGGGCCTGTGGTGGCCGTGGTTAAAAGCCCCCAGAGAGATAACAGCAGGCTAGAGCGCTTGCACGCTCGTCCCCAAAAATGATACCAAACACTTTTTTTTCAAGTGCAACTTCCCCAGAAATGATAATAATAGCTGTTTATGCCACATGTATTTGACAACATCTGAATATCCATTTCACATAGTCTTTTAATGTTTCAAACCTGCATAGAATCTTCATTTCACCTTTCCACACTTTGCATGCAAAGCAGAATCCCAATCTTACACTATGGCTAAGAATATATTTGGAAAGGACAGGGTGGGAAAAATCAAGTTATAAAAATCTCACACATGTAATTACAAAACAGCAACAGCAGTACTGCCCTGTGGCACTAAGGACCCAAATTTACCAAAGTATGCTTTTACTCACCCTTAACAATTAGCTTTATGATTTAGATTTCTGAATCGCAGCCCCTTTGTATGAACTATCAGCTTTACAATTTCTATATATACAGATATTTCACCATGAAATACTTCATTTTGGAAAAATTCCTGCCAGCAAAGGTGTTTCGTTTTCATGATAAAGGTATTACTTCTTTTCTGAAATGCCAGATATTCATTTTTAGTAAACACGTTATATCACCGAACATCTTCTTGACATCTTACCAAGCACTCGCAGTTCAAACTGTAACATATGGACGGATTCTGTCTTTAATGGCCATATATCATCATTATCATATCCTAGGAGTGTCCTTCTTTTTTTAAAGAGGCGAAAGCATTCCTGCTAGAAGCCAACTCAGAACTACAGTGCCAGCCCTGGTCCTCTTTAACCGGAATGAAAGCAATATTCTTCTAAGCTGTGTCCCGGACACGTCATCTCTGTAAGGCACCCTACATGCCAAAGCACACTTCATTAGGTACTTGAAGAATGAGTAAGTTTGACAACATCTTCCCAACAATATAAAAAGGAAAAACAGAAAGGGAGTACCCTGCCTCATACTCCAGCATGCAGTCAGTCCCAAAGCATTATGGTAAATGCAGTCAAAGTTTGTTTTATATCCATAAAGTAAACTGTAGTTTTTCACCTTAGTAGGTGCAGCAAGTGCTGTAAATCTCTGGGCACATGTTTCTGCGTTCAGCCCTTCATCAGCAGAGAGCAGCTTTGTCTGTGGGGTTGCTGGAAATGCTGCTAAAAGGCCTTTCAGGTTTATGTACTACTCACTGGCACGCAGGTGCTCAACCAGAGCTCATCAGCTCGTTGGCTCAAGGGAGCCTTCTTAAACAGGAAAACCAGAAAGCGGTATGTTGATCATAAGTGTGGGAAGTTTGTTGTTGTTTCTGTCTGTCGTGCAACGGGGCTCCTACTACCATGGCTGTTATTTTCATTGCTTGGCTGGAGGCATTTCATTCTCTATTTCCATAATGTTTTCTAATATATTGTTACTATTCCTGCCACGTGTAGAATTGGTGCATCTTGTTGACTGGTTGGTCCAAAAGTTCTGTGTAAATTACTAGCAGCATTAATACAATAGTCTGCAGGATTTGCTTAACTTTGTACTCTATACGTAGTAGTACTGATGAAAGTTTTTCCACCCTGCCTCTTCCAAGTAGAATTTCTTTCACAGCATGTAACTGAAAATTAAGGTGAAAAGCACAAATCTGGAAAATTTTATATACCTTTTGAAAGGGCAGAGGTCATGGGGCATTACATAACCCGAGTTTTCTAAACTGTGAAACATATTGCTCTTTAGCTAATGTTTTGAGAAATTGTGTTTGAAAATCAATAATTTCAAACTGTTTCAGAAAAAGGTAAGGCTTACCTGGCACACTACAAGTGTTTTGGAATATAATACTGGTGTCTCTTCAGAACCTCTGGATTTTTAGCTAATCTATTTAAAAATTCTTCAGTAAAATGAACTATTTGGCCCTTGTTTTCTTCATGGGAATGGGGAAGGGATGGACTCATCCAAATTCCCGAATAAAAGTCAGGCTTTGCTCGCTCAGTTCAATCTAAGACAGGTATCTCTATTGTTCCACTTTAAACGTTCACCAGCCACTATTCGCTAGTTTCACTTCATTCAGACAGCAGGCGTCAAGAGGCATGTGCTAATCTCTTATTGACATGTAGTGGAATCGTTCTATAATGATCAAGGATAAAATGGGGATGAAGTGCATGTTGTTGAGTGATATGGATTGTCACCACTATTTTGTCAATGGTAGCTGAAATTATGTTAAAGATTGGCCAAAGCCAATAGAAGATGGGCATCATTGTGCGAATGCCATCATTAAGCATTGCATTGCTACAACTCCCAGAGTTTGTCAAAGTTGGCCCATTATTATGTTAGGGATAGCAAGTAAGGTTACAAGAATGGCTGCGATATACCATGGGGGGTCTCTGTTATGACAGTGTTAACCGGTACGGTATCGATGCCCACAATATGACAAGTATGTGGCAATTTTTTTCCAGGACTGCCTGGTGTCATTTTAATGATTTTGGGGTCCCCCGGCAAAACATTCTTTAGGGCTCCTGTATTCAACACATTTTAATTTTATTACTCATTTCCAGATAATTCGAGCTCACATGATGCCAAAAACCTATTAAATAATGTTACATTTTAGAAGGGTCACACAAAAACAGTTGAAACATTTCTTGCCCAGGACCCCAAATATTCTTAAGATGACACTAGGTTAGAGAGAGAGAGTTAGAGGTAGCGGTAGGCCGAGAGAGAAAATGTTTTTAGAGAAAACTAAAATAGACAGAGGTCAAATAAAGATAAAGCTCAGTTTCCCTAGACACCCCCATAGAAGGTGGGACCCTGGGCAATTGCCCAATTTGCCCATGCCTTAAAATGTTTGGACTGCCTGATATTTTAAGGCATGACTAGGTCTGACTAGGTCTCTGTCTCCTTCTCTCATTGGCTGACACTTTAGGCGAGCAGCCAATGAGACGATGAGGTCTTGGAACCTTGAAAGGACAGAGTGTGGAGCAGCCATTGCTGTATGCACAAACTCCTGTTCTCGCTGCTTGCTGCCTCTTATGCGCCTATACTGTCAACCCTCGGCAGCACCCTACAGCATTGCTCAACACCAGTAGGTACTTGGCCCCCTTAGGTCTGAGAAGATGGAGGTGCTGCAGCCAGAAACCCTCCATGTCTTGAACGCCTGCACCATGTGTATGCTTGGCATCTCGTCTCGCTGTACCCTCACCCTAGGGCTGGGATTTGCATGTGTCTGAGTGTATGGGTGCGTATGGTGTTTGAACTGCGTGAGAATAAGTTTGAGGAAATGTGTTGTGTGTGTGTGTGTGAGAGAGAGTGATTGAGAAAAACAGAGCGAGGGAGAGTATTTGATGGCTGTTGGGGACTGAGTGGCTATTCACTGGTAATCCTGCCTCCTTGTGATGCTGACAAGTGATTGCCCTTACTACTGGTGGGATTCTTGAGAATATTATGTCTACCTCTGGCATTATAATGACCATACTTAACATATTATAGACATTTTTGGTGATAATTGTCTCGTTTCATGTATAAAGCCATCACAACCAGCACCCCAAGTAATCTTGCAGACCGGCGCTCCCCCCACCCCAAGTGGTTTTCGGCACATCTGCATCCAGGGAACTTTCAGTATGCGGAAGATTGAACGAAGTGTAAAAAAAGAAAAACAAGGCAGCAAACCTTTTCCATCCTTGTATTTAGGATCTGGAACAACATGCCTGTATCCAATAGGACTGACCCAACGCTGCTGCAATTTAAGAAAGACCAACTGGACCTGCTTGAACTCAATGCTGCACAAGTTTGGGAAAAAGTTGAAGACACATCTTTTTAAAGAACACTACATCACAATACACTAACTGCCCACAACCCGGCTACTTCTCCTATCCCTCGACTCTGTGCTGTACTTTGACCATATTTATTCGCTGCCCTTGATCTAGCTTCGGGCCATAAAAATACCACATGGATACATATGTGCACTTAAGATAAATGGGAGCAAAAGAACGGAGAGTGAGAATGTGTGGCACTGTATTTTTTTTTCTTTTTCTATAACAAGTTAAAACATTTCGCTTAGGTTTGTTGGAATCATTTTCGAGCAACTGCAACAGAGATTGTTTTGTCTCAAGCCTACTCGATCGCATTCACCCGAACCGTTATTTTTTCCATGTTTACTTTCATTGCAGGTTGCAAAAAACACTCGTGCACGACACACTGCAGACAAAATCAGACTGGGCTCTATCAGTAGCATGTGTTACTGCAGCAAAGCATATCCGGGGTGTTATCTTCGAGGAAACATCCAAAGAGATATTTTGAGCAAATGACCTCTGCCACGAATAACAAACCGATGGAGGTCACCTTCACATTTGACAACTGCGACGTATTTTCTGGCTGTCGTGGTGTGCCCTCTTGTGTTCACAGCTGAGACCAGCAGGTATCCCAGATTGTATTTCTTTGTAAGCGTACATCCCCACGGTACTGTCATATTTGTTAGGATAAGTATAGTTACACGAGGTGCAAAACTGGGTCGAACTCTTCTTATATGCAAATATTCAGTAGAAAACAAAAACATTTTGTATAAGAACTTCCACACAAACGATTTCTATAATTGCATAGCTTAAAGACAGCATAGATTTGGTTTGCAGCCAGAATTGTCGACTTTGGAACTCGTAAAACCAGGTTCGAGTCTTGTCCTCGGCTCCACATTCTGTGATTTTCGGCAAGTCACTTACTGTCCCAATTTCTAAACAAAAACAATGTACGTGATCTTGTGTAATGTAACTGCTGCTCTTGGAAAACACTCCAAAACCTTCGGGTGAGTTCGTGCTCTCTAAAACAAAAGTGAAAAATAGGTACCTCTCAGAAATTCTCAACCGTAACCGATGCATTATTCATTTATTGAGGAGATTTTTTTTAATTGCCCTGAATGTTGCCTTTCAGTAACTTCAAACTGGGAGGCAGGAAGTTGGTACCTCTCAATACTAATACGGCTTGATTGCTGGAAGGAAAAGTCGTTGACTGACAGGGACGGGATGAGTAGCCAGGCCCGAGATTGTTTAGCATGACTCTTCTTCCCACTATATCAAAACTGAAGGAATTACTAAGGGTTCCTATTTTTTTTAGTTCAATTTTTCCTGAACTTTATGCGGGTGGGCTCAGCTCTTCGGGTTGGGTGAAGAGCATTCTAGGGTCCTGGCAGTTGCACGCCCTGATTTATGACTGGATTTCATCCTATTGAAGGATCTTTAGGTAACCCCGTGGGTAGACGTTGAACATAGGTCCCTATTAGGTACATAGCGATGATATTGGCCTCGGCTCCATTCAATATTGTAGCACTGTTCCCGCCGGACAGCGCAGCAGAAACCGCTATTACAATGTTCCCGCCGGTCAGCTCGCCCTGAACATTGTAATGTGCCCTGGGGGCCCTACGGGAGCTGCTTTTCACATAATACACTTCTAATTCTAATACAGCCAGCTCTAATAGTGACAACACAGGCTCAAAAATATTCTAGCCCAGCAGTTCTTGACCTTTTGACCTCTGTGGGCACCCAACGAGTCATTACTGGAAGCCAGGGACCCATAGTTAACCAATTTCTACGATTTGAACCTTTAAATATTATAAAAATTGAGAAACAAGAATACATCAAACACACAAAATATGAACTATTTTATTTAATTCACAAAGAAAAAAGTATGTGAAAATCAAAATTTGAATTTTAAGGGGCGCGGTTGAAGCTTTTAAAAATGTATATTTATTTCTAATAGACAATATGATATTTTAGACACTAGCAAATTACTTTGTCTTTTTTTCTCCGAGTATATGCTCTCTTTTTGTTGGTGCATCCCTGTGCTCTTCAATGGAGGCTATAAATTGTCTATACTAGATTCTGTCTGCTATACTTGTGCTGCTCTTATCAGTCAAGATAAGGATATCAACAAAAAAAAATTGTTCCAGTCTCAGATTTCTTAACATTTACAGAACATTTTAAAACTTTCAATTGTCAGTTTAGCTTTTTATGTGAATGTTATTTACTAATCTGCTAATATAATTTAGCAAACTGCAGCGGTCCTCTAAATAGGAGTCGCAGACCCTCAGGGATCCACGGACCACAGATTAAAAACCACTGCTCTAGCCAAGACCCAAAGTAAATCAAGCACCACATATGGCCAATTACTGATATGGAACAACACTCACAAAGGAATCAATGCAGCCTAAGAATAACTGTAGGGAAGTCTGGAAAATAAGGGATTTTCAACTGGCATATTTCTTTTAAAAACAAATTAAACCAAGGCTCTGAACAAATGGAGCACACCTGCTAATGTAAGGAGGAGGGAGAGATTGGTGAGGACTAACCCATCCATCTAAAAGTGGCAGTCTGCTGGCTGAACATGCAGGAAATGAAGTCACTGCCTAAGAACGTTTTTTGTTCAGTACCTCAATAAACATATTTGTAGCCTTGCCCCTCATTTTCAGGAGCAATTATTTGAGGAGGAGTGATAGGGGTTTCAGGCAAAGGATCAACATCTTTGGTATATCCAAGGAAACAATCAGAGTCAGATACCTCTTGCCCATTGGACTGATCCTTGATATGGCTTCAGAATGAGAGCAGGAGTTTGATTCGCCTACAGCCCTCTTCCAGGTCACACCTGGTCATGTCAAAATAGATGCTGAATGCCATTTCCTGGTCAATGGATCTTTCCATTGGATCTCTTCAGGGAATGTAGGCATCTTACAGGCAAGCCAATCACATTGCTTGCAACAGGTACTAAGATGCATCACCAGAGGAATGCACCTGTTCATCACCATGCCACAATCGCTGGCAGAAAGGGTTGACAGGGGAATTCTATGCCTTTTCCCACTTACCACATGTATTAGATGTCAGGAACATCAACACGTTATGCATCACCAGGTCAGAGTAGTTGAGGATTTGTCACAGGGGGCAATACAGGCAGATGGACACATGCATGGGGTACACTTAGGATTTCATATATTTTAGTGATTCAGAACATTATATCTTGAATACTGTTTTCATGTAATATTGAATGCAGATTTAAGTAACATCCTATGCTATTAAGATGGAAGTTTAAATGGCGACTGTCTTATTTATCTTTCCCAAACCAAGATGCCCCTCATGTAATAAGGATCTCCTGCCAAACAAGAACAAACAAAAACTAGGATGTTGCAGCCATCTTTGAAAGCTAGCATTTAAAGGCTCTTACCTGGAAGAACCTTGCTTCCCAATGGCCACATTGTTGTCTGCTCACCTTTGAAGACTGAATTTGTGCTATGACTAGCCTTTGGAATCATCTTCTTGTTGGAGCATCACCATTACCTTTTATATGGACTTGGAAAACGTCTTCAAAGGAAGTATTGTTTGTGATTGACTTTATTGAACTAAATGTATCTTCATGACTTGGAGTGGCAATCTAATTCTTTTTAGTGACTTCGAACCACATACTCGGTTTGGCTTTCTGAATGTGTTATAAAATGCATATAATTTTATTTAAGGTGGTCGAAGGATTAGATTTTGCATGCATATATCATTACACTGAGACTTTTAGCGTTCCTGGAGTACAAGGTGGATGAATCAGAGCAGCATCGAAGTCCAGACATCCCTGGAAGTGGAACCATGAAACTGGCATTGGGTGGTATTATTTACACTCATGTGGCAGACTGACGTTAGGTGCTATTGATTACACTCATGTGGCACTTAAACCACCACACCTTTTCTGCAACAGACACCTCCGGCACTCCAATTATGTGCAAGCTGACTGCCATGCCAGGGGTTTCTTCACTGTCTGTGCTGCTGTAGAATTGAGCACTACAACCCTGAGGGCAGGGCACCCAGTCCTTGAGGGGAAGAAGATTGGAGGCAGGTGACGTCACGAAGAGGGGGGACGCCAGGACGTTTCACCACCTGCAAGCAGCAGATAGGGAAGCAAGGCAGTGGCACAAGGAGAAATATAAAAGACGATTTGCCTGCATTTCAGAGTCTGCATCTTTTCTGTGACTCGTCCCAACTCTACAACTGGTGAAGCGGTTGCTGTCTGCACACCATAGTGAACCTGCCAATCTCATTGGCACCTTACATCATGGCCCGTATCGACATTACAGCCCAAGTGTTACATCACGGCCAGTATCAGCTGCATCACAGCTGACGTGTTGCTCCTCCACCTGGTGTGAGGGACCTGCCACCTACACCACGCGGTGGTGCACACTACTGACTGTAGGACTGGGTGAGTTGCCTTAACATTCTGTGGCTCACTGTCTGCCTGTGTCCAGCTTTGTGTGAAATGCTGGAACGCTAAGTCTCCTTGCCAGCACAAGGCTCACTGTCTCCCTGTTTCCCTCTCTTTGTCAAGTGCTGCAACACTTAGAGGAGTAACTCCATGGCCAGTGCTCTGCATGCTGCCTGAGAGCCTCCACTGCCATCTCCATACTGTGTGAAACTCAGCTCCATGGCGCTCAGCTACACTGCATGGCCACAGGTGTTCTAAATCTGATGCCAAAGCCCCGATGGAGTCACCTACACAGGTCTCACCGGAGGAGGGAGGGTGAAGCAACGTCTGTGCAAGTTTGTCATGCACACTGTTTTGGTTCCTGCTATAATACATGGAGTGCTGCATTGCATTTGCTCACTCCACCTACCTCCATCATGTCACAAGAAGGCAAGGCCATGTATGACGGAGCTGTCTTCTGGAAGCCACCCCTACATTTTGACACAACCAAGAATCACATACTTGGTGCTCAGTTGGGCAGACTGGATCGAGAGTTTCGACGTCTTCATCAATTCTTTGGAAGAAGAGGATGACACAAAAATAATGAGGCTCCTCAAAAATCTGGCTGGCGAGGAAGTCAAAGAAGCCTTAAAGTAACTACCTAGTTTAGACACTGCTTTATATCAAACCGTCAAGGAGACCTTCATCAAGAAATTTAACCACACCCTGCATGTTGATTACGAGCGACACATCTTTAACAAAGCACATCAACAACCCAAAGAAACAATGGATGTGTTTGCAGTACAGCTGGAGATGCTCCTAAATATTGTAAATTCAGCATGTCCAATGATGAATAGGCCATGAATCTCAGAATAATTAACGGGTGCTTGTCTGACTCATTTTGGAGATGCATGCTGAAAGAAACATACAGTCTGGACAAAATGCTAACTGAGGATTGAGTGGAAAAGAGAGCAGGAAACAAACAGCTGTCATGAACTTTGGGCCATAACATAAAGAGACAGTGCTAGTAATATGCAGTAAACTTCACACAAGGCATCAGCACATGTCCAGCAAGTAAAAAAAAAATGCTACCGCTGTGGCTTGTAGTTTTCCTATGATGAGAAGTGTCCAGCTCTCAGACAACCCTGCAAATGATGCAGAAAAGAAAATCACTTTCAATCTGTCTGTCAAGCCCCAAGCAGAAAAGAGAAACCAGAGCACTCAAAAATGACTGACAAACATGTTCACAGAACGGCTGCAGTGACGCTCCCACGACAAAAAAAAATACCACATAAAGAATCTTGAATCCACCTAACATAAAGCTTGCCTAAATCATCGTCAAGAGGATCACTGGCGCCATCCTCAAGTGACAGCGAATGAGATGGGTACCTTTTGATGATATCAGCAAGTACTCAGGAAAACGGATGGGCCTATGTCAACCTGCTCACAGGGGGCCACTTGGTCGACTTCGTAATTGACAGCGGAGCATCTGTCAATGTGATGGGGCCCCGTGATATGGCTCTCGTAGAGAAGCAAGGACCACTCCTTGAGTCACAACAGAGAATGTACACATGGGCCGGAGAGAAGTCTTTGAACTGCAAAGGAAAGGTACATATAGCAATTCAACACATGTAACAAGTGGCTCAAGCAACAATATACATAGCTGAAGGACAGACTCTAGCCCCCAATATCCTATGTCTAGAGATGGAATGAAGACCGAAGACATACAG
Source organism: Pleurodeles waltl (assembly GCF_031143425.1). Lineage (NCBI taxonomy): Eukaryota > Metazoa > Chordata > Amphibia > Caudata > Salamandridae > Pleurodeles > Pleurodeles waltl. The sequence continues at coordinate 439,527,930 of NC_090444.1, read as the reverse complement.
CGAGTAGACACTATGCAAGTTACACACAAGGGTCCTACTGTACAGCTGCAGGTGAATGGACATCCCATGCCATTCATCATCGACACAAGGGCCTCCATTAACATCATGCAACCCCTACACATTTTGTGAGCTAAAGCCACAGCCAGAACTTAACCAGCAACATATCCACGTATATACATGGACAGCAACTCAGCCGCTCCGTAGCTGAGGGTCCTTCTAAGCCACAATACAGCACAAGACGAAAACCATTAACACAACCATACATGTCTTACAAGGGTGAACTTTGGGAGCGTGTCTCCTTAGTTTTGCCATAGCAGCGGAAAAGGGTTTACTTCCCAATCAGTTACCTTGTACACAGAGGCCCTGAAGTTACACAGAAATTCTCGTGCTGTTCCATGGCCTAGAAAAATTTAAAGGCTTTTGAGTTCAGCTACATAGCAATAATGACACTCGGCCAATGGCACAAAGACACAGAACAATTGTGTTTATCCTACAAAGTGCAGTAGAGAGTGAGATACAGAACTTGCTGAACCTCAACACCATTGAACCATCCAGGTGTCCTACTTCTTGGGTATCACCAATCATGGTGGTGCTGAAAAAAGACAAGAAGGATGATGTCCGCATCTGTGTTGACATGTATCTGCTGAATCGAGCAATCAAAAAGGAGCATCCCCAGAACGCAAATAGAAGCTATGATTACCCATTTAAATGGCACCAAGGTCTTCTCCATGCTTGATCTCAACAAAGGATACCATCAACCTGAACTAGAGGAAGACTGTACATATGTCACAACATTTTCCACACACATAGTACTCTTCAAATACAAATCACTCAGCTTCGGTGTTTCATCATCATCAGCTGTGAAAATATTTCAAGATGCCATTCACTCATTTTCAGAGCCACTTGGAAAGCTCATGGCAAGTGTGCCAGCTGCTGGTGGAAGCAGGAGTACATTTAGTGTGGACAAATGTCAGTCTCACAAGACCAAACTCAATATTTTTCGGCATATCTTCTGAGAGGAAGGCATGGCCCCTGACCCAGAGAAGGTACAGATACTCTCAGCTACTGGTCCACTTCAGGATGTCTTATTTATTCACGCTAGAGGACAGAAAAATATACATGGTGTAAAAACCCAGGGGTTCAATACTCATGTGTAAAAAACACCCCTCACCCACAAATTGTGGCATGCTTCATCATAGGGCCCTGCTAACACACTCCGAGATATATATCCACTTCGGAGTGGAGCAGTAAGGGTAGGAAAACATGAAACACATCAGACATATCCAACAAAATGGCACCTCTGTATGTCACTATGCTGCGATCCTTCCTAGGCATGGCAACTTACTGCACCAGGTACATCAAGGAATATACCTTTCTCAGTGAAACGCTGAACAATTTGACAAGGAAAATGGAGGAGTTCAAATAGTCACCTGAATGTGAACAAAGCTTCCAATACTTCAAGACTGCAGTAGAAATGGCCACAGTAATGGTATACTTTGATCCTGCACTGGACACAGAAGTCACAGTAGAGGCCACAGAAGTCACAGTAGAGGCCAGCCCTGTGGGGTTAGAAGCTATCCTGGCACAACACTCTGGTACTTCTGAAGCTCAGAGACACATAGGGGGTCATTCTGACTCCCGCCGGGCGCGGTCACCGCGCGCCCGGCGGGAGCCGCCAAAATACCGTACCGCGGTCGGAAGACCGCGGCGGGTATTTTGAGTTTTCCCCTGGGCTGGCGGGCGGCCTTCAAAAGGCCGCCCGCCAGCCCAGGGGAAAACGACCTTCCCACCATGAAGCCGGCTCGTAATCGAGCCGGCGGAGTGGGAAGGTGCGACGGGTGCTACTGCACCCGTCGCGTATTTCACTGTCTGCAATGCAGACAGTGAAATACAAGCGGGGCCCTCTTACGGGGGCCCCTGCAGTGCCCATGCCATTGGCATGGGCACTGCAGGGGCCCCCAGGGGCCCCCAGGGGCCCCGCGACACCCCCTACCGCCATCCTGTTCCTGGCGGGCGAACCGCCAGGAACAGGATGGCGGTAGGGGGTGTCAGAATCCCCAAGGCGGCGCAGCGAGCTGCGCCGCCTTGGAGGATTCTTAGGGGCAGCGGAAAACCGGCGGGAGACCGCCGGTTTTCCTGCACTGACCGCGGCCAAAGCGCCGCGGTCAGAATGCCCTGCGGGGCACCGCCGGCCTGTCGGCGGTGCTCCCGCCGACCCTGGCCCCGGCGGTCTAAGACCGCCGGGGTCAGAATCACCCCCATAGTGGCCTAAGCCAGCAGAAGCCTATCAATAATGGAAAGGGCTTACTCACAACCACAAAAAGAGAGTCTGCCAGTTGCCTGGGCCTGCAAACATTTTTACATTTTACTGTATGGAAGACGCTTAACCATAATCACAGATCATCAAGTCTTGCTGGCATTATTTGGCAACCTATAGGTGAAAATGCCCCCAAGACTTGAACAATGGGAATGCTATTTCAGGATTACAACACAAGCCAGGGAAGGCAGTGAACCCTGATGAGTACTTCTCATATTACCCCCTACCCATGACCAGTCCAAAGTCATCACTTGCTGAAGAATATCTCAAATGTATTCTACAAGTGAGCAACTCAGCGCTGTTACTGCTGCAGATATTTGCTGCCACAAAAGGTAGAACACATTTCAGCAAAATTCAAAAGCACGATTGACATACAAATATTGAAACACAGGACATCCAAGAGAGATAACTCAGACAAACTGACAGCCTTCTACACCATATAGGAGAAGCAGACAGTAACCACTAAAGTTGTCAAACTGAGAGGGTCTCAAATTGTGCTACTGCAGAACCTTCACAAGCATGCCATTGAGTTGGTTCATGAAGGGCACTGAGCCACTAAAAGAGCTTTATGAGAGAGGAAGTAGTTTCCAAAACTTGATGGTTGAGGAAGCACTACGAACCTGCTGCTTATGCACTTGTCTATCTCCAACAATGAAGCAATGTCGTACTTACCAGAGGCAGCCTGTGACCAAGTTGCCATTGACCTTTTTGGTCCGCTCCCCACTGGCAAATACCTATCAGTCCTCCTTCATAAGCACTCTCAGTTCCCAATTGTCAAAATGATCTCCTCCACAAGAGGTGGAAAGGTAATCCGGGTCCTTGATGATATCTTCACCACGTGGGGGCTTCCAAAAATATGAAAATCTGGCAATGGCTGACCTTTCACAAGCCGTGAGTTTAAAGACTTCCAGGGGTATCATGATGTTCAGCACCGGCGGATCACAATATTATTGGCCCCAGACTAATGGTGCAGTTGAACGATTCACAGGCACCTTAACGAGAACAGTTTAGAGAGCCCAAACAGAAGGACTGTTTAGCGATCAAGCCCTATGTGAAACATTGCACGCCTACCAAACTACCCCACATTCGAACACCGGGTAGAGTCCTGCCCTTCTCATTTTTGGAAGGGTCATCAGAACAAAAATCCCACAATGGACTGGCATATGCCACATAGACACCACCAAAGTGTGTGAGAAGGACATCATGCAGAAGGAAAAGATGAAGAATTATACTGAAACTAGGAGGAAAGCACAAGAGGTCCCACTCATCAAAAGAGATTGGGTGATAGGCAAACAAAAACAGCAGAAGAAAGTAGACACCCCTTTCACTGCTGAACCATTATAAGTGGCAGAACAAAAGGGAAGCATGGTCACAGCCATTTGTCTGGGCAAGATCATCACCCGGGATGTATCCCACTTCAAGTCAATCTATCACACTGATGAAGTCACCAACAATGTCAGAGAAGCCGCTGAGGGCATATCTCCATCCAGCGCACCTCTCAGGGTGAAAGAACCAACTCCTATCTCTGACAATTAAAGAGGTGCAACAACAACTCTGTCTGGTCGGCATATTATCCGTTCCTGCCAGCTACTTGGAGAGATCTAAACTTTTGCAAGAGAATGGACTATTAGTAAAGAAAGGGGGAGGTGTAGAGTCTAGCACTAGAATCTAGAGGGCAGGCCACCCTGGTCCTCGAGGGGAAGAAGGCTGGAGAGAGGTGACATCACAGGAAGCGGACATCAGGAAGTTTCTTCACCTGCAAGCGGCAGATAAGGAAGCAAGGCAGTGGTATAAGGAGAAATAAAGGAGAAGTTTTGCCTGCACTTCAGAGTCCGTGACTCTTCTGTGACTCGGCCTGACTCTACAGCTGCCTTTCCTGGAAAAACAGGCAACAGCTATAATTTATAATTCACCTCTTTTTCATCAGTCGTTTGCAGAGGATTATGGTGACATGTGGCTCTAGAGTTAGTTTATAATATCTCAAACTGGGGTTGCCTGCGAATCTAGGGGTGGCATCTCAAACATACTCACCCATTAGTAACGAGAACATAATAGACACACATTACTCTAAGAGTGTCTACATGCATCTATAGTTGATACAGTAAATGTAGAACAGAACAATAATAAGGCACATATAAGTATGTTCACAGGCCATCACTGAATGCACTTTTGATATTGTTATGTAGCGCTTCAAATGTCTTGACTGTATGGGGGGCACTCCTGTACTCACTTGGAGGTGAGTTTAAGGTAGCAGTAGCCTGTTGCATGTCACACAATATCACCATCCAACAGTACTTACATTTAGATATCACTACTGAACTACAGTCCCATTCTGGTACTCAGGTGGATCAAGGACAGAGGTCATGATCTACTGGTGCATGATGAAGTAGTTACCTTTTTTCTACACAAGCTGCTAGTTTGGACACTGCATTATTGTGGTAGGACAATGTCCTGTCCATGATGAATGGTGGACCGTTATGCTGTTCACATCATGCGTGGTGTACAGTTGTATCCCCTCCCCTGCAACTTCAACTTCGAGTATCTGGTTTCCCAGTTTTTTTATATTTTGGCATAAGCCTCAAGTTAATCTAGTATCTGCCTGAAGACCTAGGCCACACCACTCGCAATGATAATCATGTTATTGCACTACTGGGTGTCTGCTGAGCTCTGAGCCTCCCAGAAGGGTCTGTGACTGCTCAACATTGCTGCAACTGAGACTCAAGTTTTAAGCTAATTTGCAGAGCCATATTAGGACAGACCCCAGGACAGTAGAGGCAAATGACCCCAACCCGCATAACTGTGTTCAAGTAGCACCTGCTTGCCCCGCAGACCCCCAAAACAAGTATGACAAGTATGTGCAGTGCTATGGGGGTTCTAAAACCCTTCTAAGCATTGCAGCAAGTACCCACATTCAGACAGAGATCAGCTGGCACAGAATTTCACACCTGTAGAAGGAAGGAGTGCTGCAAGCATTGGGAGGATCTTTGGTGCTGGACAAGCATTAAGGCCCTGGATGTAATTGGCCTGTCTGTCCAGCCAACTTTGCAGCCTCCATGATTGATACACTGCACAGGCTGGTCCTTATAACTGTCTGGATGTCACTCCATGGTCAGCTGCAGGCATATGAGCAGCAGAAAGGCAGTAAGTGTATGTATGTCTAATAATAGAAGAGTATATCTGTTTTGAAAGAGCTATCCACTCATTTCTTCACTTTAATGTCTTTTTATTCTGTCCGTGCTGCCCGTACCAGGAAAAGGCTGGCGGGAAATGAAACATTATCCGCAGGGTAGCACAGCTACCCTGGCGGAAGGTGTTTCAACTCACCGCCTAACAGCGGGAGACTGGCGGTGGGTGACGGCTGCCACTGGCGGCCCTCACCTTGTTCGTGATATGGCGGTTTGGCCCGCCCTGCCGGCATGGCGCGCCAAACCGCCATGATCGTAATGAGGGCCTTGATCCCCAAAACCACAGCCTTATTTGCAATACTCCATCTGGTTTGGGGTAGTGACTGTGATTAGAATTTGGACTACTGCCTTTTAGTTAAACATGTTCTGTTTTAACTATAGGACCTATTCACAAATTGTATTTTGCAGTAAGTTCAGTAGTACTACAATAGTACCACTCATGTACTACAAAACCTACATGCTAGTGTCCTCCCCTCCACTTTTTATGACAGGAGATCTTCGTACTGACTGTGGTGTTCTCTGCACTCGCATGCCTATGTTTTAGTAGTAAATGTGGAGGAGGGGGTGTGGCTGGAAAATGGGGACTACTTACTACAAAGTTAGAGAGGTTTAGGGAGAGCCGTGCACCCACAAAAGAGTAAGCCCATTCTTATTCACAAACTGCACTTTTAAATTTAGCACAGCCAAAAAGGACTAAAAACAGCACTAAATGTCCACTAGCTCAGCCCTGGAGTAGGTCCAGCCAACCACTGCTACTGCAACACCATAGAAAATAATGTAGACAGGGAATTAACATAGAAGCCGAAAAGAAATAGTGTTAAAATAAAGTAATCTATTTTGATGTTTTAAAAATATATACATTGAATTGAATGTTAAAAAAAACATATGCAAATAAATATATGTTTTATTATAAAATATTTTAATAACCTTTCTTAATTAAAGTATAAATATATATTTAAAAAAATAATTAAATTAATTTGAATAGATTTTATACACAACGTTTAGTCATTTTACTACACACAAAATACATATAAACATTTCACTAGGTGTTTTTTTAAAACAAGATTATCCTAATTTAATTATATATTTAAATTTATTCAATAGTGTAAGGAAATGCCTCCTTGGCATGGTTACCCCCTGACTTTTTGCCTTTGCTGATGCTAAGTTATGATTTGAAAGTGTGCTGGGACCCTGATAACCAGGCCCCAGCACCAGTGTTCTTTCCCTAAACTGTACCTTTGTCTCCACAATTGGCACAACCCTGGCACTCAGGTAAGTCCCTTGTAACTGGTACCCCTGGTACCAAGGGCCCTTCTGCCAGGGAAGGTCTCTAAGGGCTGCAGCATGTCTTATGCCACCCTAGGGACCCCTCACTCAGCGCATGCACACTGCTTCACAGCTTGTGTGTGCTGGTGGGGAGAAAATGACTAAGTCAACATGGCACTCCCCCCAGAGTGCCATGCCAACCTCACACTGCCTGTGGCATAGGTAAGTCACCCCTCTAGCAGGCCTTACAGCCCTAAGGCAGGGTGCACTATACCACAGGTGAGGGCATAAGTGCATGAGCACTATGCCCCTACAGTGTCTAAGCCAAACCTTAGACATTGTAAGTGCAGGGTAGCCATAAGAATATATGGTCTGGGAGTCTGTCCTACACGAACTCCACAGCACTATAAAGGCTACACTGAAAACTGGGAAGTTTGGTATCAAACTTCTCAGCACAATAAATGCACACTGGTGCCAGTGTGCAATGTATTGTAAAATACACCCAGAGGGCATCTTAGAGATGCCCCCTGAAAAACATACCCGACTTCCAGTGTAGGCTGACTAGTTTTTGCCAGCCTGCCACACACCAGACATGTTGCTGGCCACATGGGGAGAGTGCCTTTGTCACTCTGTGGCCAGGAACAAAGCCTGTACTGGGTGGAGGTGCTTCTCACCTCCACCTGCAGGAACTGTAACACCTGGCAGTGAGCCTCAAAGGCTCACGCCCTTTGTTACAGCACCACAGGGCATCCCAGCTAGTGGAGATGCCCGCCCCTCCGGCCACTGCCCCACTTTTGGTGGCAAGGCTGGAGGAGATAATGAGAAAAACGAGGAAGAGTCACCCCCCAGTCAGGACAGCCCCTAAGGTGTCCTGAGCTGAGGTGACTCTTACTTTCAGAAATCCTCCATCTTGTAGAAGGAGGATTCCCCCAATAGGATTCAGGATGTGTCCCCCTCCTCACAGGGAGGAGGCACAAAGAGGGTGTAGCCACCCTCAAGGACAGTAGCCATTGGCTACTGCCCTCCCAGACATAAAACACACCCTTAAATTCAGTATTTAGGGGCCCCCAGAACCTAGGAAACTAGATTCCTGCAACCTAAAGAAGAAGAAGGACTGCTGACCTGAAGCCCGGCAGTGAAGACAGAGATGACAACTGATTTGGCCCCAGCCCCACCGGCCTGTCTCCCTACTTCGACGAAAACTGCAACAGCAACACATCCAACAGGGACCAGTGACCTCTGAAGCCTCAGAGGACTGCCCTGCACCCAAAGGACCAAGAAGCTCCTGTGAACAGTGGCTCTGTTCAACCATCTGCAACTTTCTGCAACAAAGAAGCAACTTTAAAGACTCCACGTTTCCCGCCGGAAGTGTGAGACTTTCCACTCTGCACCCGACGCCCCCGGCTTGACCTGCGGAAAACAAACACCTCAGGGAGGACTCCCCGGCGACTGCGAGCCCGTGAGTAGCCAGAGTTGACCCCCCTGGGCCCCCACAGCGACGCCTACAGAGGAAATCCAGAGGCTTCCCCTGACCGCGATTGCCTGTAACAAGGAACCCGACGCCTGGAACCAACATTGCAACATTGCACCTGCAGCCCCGCAGGACCTGAAGGAACCGAACTCCAGGGCAGGAGTGACCCCCAGCCGACCATCTGCCTAGCCCAGGTGGTGGCTACCACGAGGAGCCCCCGTGCCTGCCTGCCTGCCTGCATCGTTGAAGAGACCCCCCGGGTCTCCCCATTGCTTTCAATACAAAACCCGACGCCTGTTTGCACTCTGCACCCGGCCGCCCTGTGCCACTGAGGGTGTACTTTCTGTGCCTGCTTGTGTCCCCCCAGTGCCCTACAAAACCCCCCTGGTCTGCCCTCCGAGGACGCGGGTACTTACCTGCTGGCAGACTGGAACCGGGGCACCCCTGTTTCCATTGAAGCCTCTGTGTTTTGGGCACCTCTTTGACCTCTGCACCTGACCGGCCCTGAGCTGCTGTTGTGGTAACTTTGGGGTTGCCTTGAACCCCCAACGGTGGGCTACCGTGGACCCAACTTTGAACCCTGTAAGTGTCTTACTTACCTGTGAACTTAACATTTACTTACCTCCCCCAGGCACTGTTGATTTTTGCACAGTGTCCACTTTTAAAATAGTTTATTGCCATTTGTGTCAAAACTGTACATGCTATTGTGATTATTAAAAGTTCCTAGAATACCCGAGTCAAATACCTTTCATTTGAAGTATTACTTGTACATCTTGAGCCTGTGGTTCTTAAAATAAACTAAGAAAATTATTTTCTGTAAAAAACCTATTGGCCTGGGGTAAGTCTTTGAGTGTGTGTTCCTCATTTATTGCCTGTGTGTGTACAACAAATGCTTAACACTACCCTCTGATAAGCCTACTGCTCGACCACACTACCACAAAATAGAGCATTAGAATTATCTCTTTTTGCCACTATCTTACCTCTAAGGGGAACCCTTGGACTCTGTGCACACTATTTTGTACTTTGAAATAGTATATGCAGAGCCAACTTCCTACAAATAGTTCAGTGAAAATTAAGTTAATAGTGCTTTTATCATTTTTATTTTGCTCAACAATTAAAATAAATAAATGGAATGATTTTAACTGTTTACAAATTTCCCTATACCATGGAGTCTGCCTAAGTGTCAAAAAGTACAAGCAGCAATATTACACTCATAAATTTGGCTCCACTCCCTAGTTTTAGAGGGTGTAAACATGTGAGTCTACAATTTTGAGTAAGTTTACACTCAGAAATGGTGACTAGCTAAATGTAGTAAACTTACTTATACGTGTAGGAGTAAATTTACACATGCACATTTGCCTTTGTGAATAGGGCTCAAAGTGTTCGGATTTCTGACACTGGATTTTCATTCCAATATTGTTTTGAATTTTAATCCTATCGTAAATAGTCTTTGCCCTCGATGTTCCCAACATCCTTTTAGAATTTTCCCACCCTTTTCAGGTTTGATTTTCCCTGCTAAATAAAGTTTTTTCTGCCCTATCCCACTGACTCTCCAAAATATTTTCATTCTATTTTCTAAAAAAAATATTTTCACTTAATAATACAAAAAGTTCTAAACAATCATGGCTGTATTGTTGATCTTTTTGTAGTAGGTGGGTGTTGATGTACTAATATGCAATTGTCTGACATTAATCTGAACTCTGTGGGTATAGATCTTGTTATGAAATCACTTAATACATATTACTAGCATAAACACTTTACATGCCAACACACTTTAATACTTACATGGGGGGGCATAGCCAAGGACGCATGCAGTTGACTGTATAGATGGCAAGCTCCAACACCCGTGCATTGAACTGCAAAAGTGCAATCATTCTGCCCCCTCCTCCCAAGCCCCACAAGACCAATTGCAGCCGGACGTGGCTCGGGATTTAAGAACAGCTGTAAGACCGCTGCTTTTATTGGGAAGACCCAGCCACAGGAGAAATGAGGATCAGATGGCTGTGTGACACAGGGTCACAAAATGGTGGATGCTTCAGTCTGAAGGGAGAGGGCCCCAGCAATGGACAAACCTCCAGGAGGACGATTGGGGGTCTGGGAAGATCAAGCCTGGCCACGGGGTGAACACACACAAGACCAACAGACGCAGAAGTGAGCCCCTCCAGCCAAGGGCTAAGAAGCACAGGATAGGTGGCTCAGGGACCAGCACACCGGGAGCAAGGCCTGCACCATGGCTTGGTTCCTGAGGGCCCCAGCAGACAGCAGAGTACCAGGGGCAGCATAAAGCGATCACACAGCTAACGCTAGGATTGAAATGCACAGGAGGTGTGCCCAACCGGGTGGAAGAAGGGAAGTGCATGCCATGAGTGGCATATAACTAATAACAACATTAAAACTCCCACCTCCCAGGCAGACACTGAGTCAAGCCCTGCCAGGTAAGAGCTAAGCAGCGAAGCAGGGGAGGTCGAGTGACTATGGGTGACTGGAGGCTCAGGCTGACCCCCAATAAGATTAGGTAGCACAGTGCTTGGGACCCACCACTGAAGCCATGATAGTAACTGTGGGCTGGCGGGGATGAATGGGCTGTATAAGAAACACACCGACAGCCACCACATATAATGGAGCACCACATTCCCATACACCAGACCAGGAGGCAATAGAAGTCTGCCCACCTGGGACACTCTATACTCCGTGGGCACCATAACAGACCTAGAAACCCCCCACCTGGAGATGCAAATGCTTGTACGAAACGCGCCCACAACAGACACATAAAAATGGGCAGTAAAAAGGGGCAGACGCACTCGGCCAATACGGAGACCCGACCTAGACCACCCGGGACAGGATTGACTGGTGAAACAATTAAGGTGACAGGAGAACATGTGCAAAGTAGTAGTATCCATCAGTGGCAGCCCCAAACACTCAGGGGGGGGCAACATGAGATATACAGACACAAATTGAGAGCAGTGTGCCCCATATTGGACCCCCCACAAAGGAGATCCTGGGTCCTGACTTTAGCAAAGTTGAAATGGTGCATACTAAATCGCCCAGACTGAACCAACCGGATGGTGTAACGAACCTAACAGGGGAGAATAACTAGCAAATTATGCCAACCACAGACCCAGCATTGAACACACACATGATTATGGCTGTCATATTGACAGCCATAAAAGACACAAAGATGGCCCTGGAGCAAAAGACTGAGGCAGTAACTCTGGAGGTGAACTTACAACGAGCTGGTTATAGGAAACTTGCAGACAGAGGGCCTGATTTAGAACTCAGCAAATGGGTTACTCCATCACAACGAAGATAGATTTCCCATCTGCTGAAATCTAAATCCCATATCATATAATGGGATTTAGATTTCGGTGGACGAGATATCCGTCACCACTGTGATGGAGTAACTCGTCCGCCGAGTTCTAAATCAAGCTCAGAGTAACAAACTGAATTCACCCTTGCCCACATTAGACCAACAGCCCTTGAGCATACCTCTCACATATAGACACTGGAACACGAAGTGGCCACCCTTTAGAGAAAGATAAATGATAAAATGTGATACTGGGGGGTGTGAGATAGACATACATTTATGTTGTTACTAATGAAGAGAGAGATATGTTTGACCCAAACCCAAAAGAGCAGATGGTATACTTACCAGTCTCTACCATTCAGCTGCAGTGTGTAGCCAGTCACGGTTTTGGTGCAGGGCTAGGAGTAGAAGTAGAGATGGTAGCAAGTGGTAGCTGGGACAGCAACACAGGCCCTGAAAAGTAGATTAAAATGCATTGACAAGTATGATAATATAAGTTATAGACATATTCAAATATGATTATATAAGTTATGGATGAGTAAATCCACTTATCAAAATGAAATAACATAAAAAAGCACACACTGTTATGGTGCAGGTAACAAAGGTATGCAAACCTCTATAATGTGCTAGTGACATTAATGACATTGTGATACACATATGTGTGTCATTGTGATACACATATGTGTTGCATAGGCAGGGCCACTGGAATTATGTGATGATGTGATTTTCACATGATTATTGATATGCTGTATTAGCCATATAATCTGCAGATTTTAACATAAAAGTGTTTCCAGCTCAAACGGTTCATAAATTCCTAAAAACGCAGAGATATGCGTTGCTGTGCAGTTGAAAGTCCTTTGCAAAGGTTGAGTACTCACCTCTCTGTAACTTATTGCCATATTTGGGTATTAAACTGGTACTAATGAGGTGCATCTAATTCCCAGACAGTGTTAACAAGTTTATAAATGACAAAATAATGAAGTAATGCTATCATAAATTATGCTGCGTAATGCCCCATAATTTGCCTTTTCTTGCTGTATAATTTACTCAACCATGTCGCATAATTTCATCCTTCCCTGCCACATAATTTCAGTAGCCCTAATCATACGGATGTATTTAAAGGGTGTTTGGAGAAAATATAAAAAATATTGTGATACAAAAAATCTTTGCCATAAATGTTTTTAATATTGTTGTATATTATATCATTTACTAAGATATCATTGTATATAATGTTTCCTACTATACATTTGCTAAATTGTTGTTAATTTTCAAATTAAATGTAGTTAATTAAAAATTAATAATTTAAAATGCATTTTTTAATAATTTAAATAAAAGAATGTTGAATAAAATGCTTAGTCATGGGATGTTGAGTTTATTGGGGAGAACGGTTGAAAGATTTTTAAGTTATGTTTGTTTGAATAATTATTTCACATACCTTTTTAAATTTAGATTTACACTTACTAATAGATAATTTTATATTTTAGAAAGTTTCAATTTTACAAATGTATATGTAAACTTTAAAGTTCTTTTTGTTGTTTTTGATATTGTTTCGATCTTTCTATTTTTTTAATCTCAGTCTCAAAATAGCTTTATTTCGGCAAAGCCATAAAAGTTGCAAGGCAAATATAAACACTATACAAAGAAAAAAAGCAGAAAAAGATAAATACATAACACATTACATAGTATATTATCAACAATAAATATCAGTCACATAAAACGAATTTTTAAACTTTTACTTTGAGCCAACTCTGGGGTGGCAATTGTTCTACACCAGAATAACAAAGACCACAAGGAAGCTTTAAGGGCTACCTTTTTAACTCCCATATCCATAGCCAGAGGATGTAGTGGCACACTGACCGGAAGAGATGCCAATGATCTTAAAAAATTATTTTCTGAGCACTCTAACACAGAGGCATCACTACAGCCCCATAACTAAGCTCTATACAATGTAGTTCCAAGTGCTTTTGCCTCATACACCTGTAGGGTTGGCACTATAGGCTTTGTAAGAGAAGCCAGGTATTCTTTTAAAATAACACCAGTAACCTGTCTGTGCTTCAAACCCGTACTATTTATGTGTGGGCTCCAGGACATATTGGTCATCAGTTTGATATCTATGTAACCAAACTCCTCGACCCTTTCCAAGGATTTCCCCCCAATCATCAAGTTCCCCTTAACTTTTTTAGGATTTGTATCACTAAAAATAATAAATTTGGTTTTAGCAGCATTGATTACTAACCCACGCTCCTGACAAAAGCAGCACATTTATTAATAAGTGTGTAGGTTTAGTTTAAGGGCCTCATTACGAGTTTGTTGGTTGGACCGCCAGACTGCCATGTTGGCGGCCACCGAAAGACCGCCATGTTGGCAGTCACACATACTGCCATATAACGAGTTACACAGGCAGGTCTGCCAAAAGTCAGCCAAAATCTCAAGACTGTCAGTCCCGTGGAGGGCATGAAACAGGCAGGCCAGCCACCGGCACCAACAGCAGGTCGACCAACTACTGACCATAAGTCAAAAGTCACAGTGGCAGTTCAGCCATGGTGGTCAACCAATGGCAGTCCGAACTACAGTGGTTTGCAGTCACCACAGTTATACACAACACCAAACTGGAAGGATTTGAAAACAACACAGCTGACACACATTGCCAAAGTCAACACACCTGCAAAGCACACTAAAAAACACACCCCTTCACAAACCACAATCCTTTGCATCTACAATTCAACACACTGTAGCCACAGCGCACAATAGAGAAAACAAAAATTAGAATAGACACCCCTGCAATTTTGACACATCACATACCACACCTTTCACACTTTTTTCCACGCACATCCATTTGCACTTCCCAACTTAACAAACTCACTGTCACTTGGTAATTTCAATCCATTGCCTTAGCACCGCCATGTCACCCCAGAAAAATTCTCGTTTCACTGACGATGAGTTAAGAGTCATGGCAGATGAAACATAAGAGTAGAACCACATTTATTTGGAGCACTAGTCCAGCACACTACTATCGCCAGGAAAATTGAAATGTGGCAAAGGATAGTCAACAGACTGAATTCTGTGGGGCCCCACTACACTCACAGGGGATGACATCAGGAAGACGTGGAACGACCTCAGGGGGAAGGTACATTCCATGGCATCCAGGCACCAGCTACATGTCCAGAAGACTGTTGGTGGCACCCCCTTTCCTCCCTTACAACTCAAATACTGGGAGAAGGTCTTGGCCATCCTGCATCCTGAGGGCTTGACAGCAATACATGGGGTATTGTGAGGTATTTTGGGGGAAGTAGGGGAAGTCACAGCATTAAAATATCACCAAAAGGTATTGTTAAGCATGCTCACTGCTCACTTTTGACCACCTTCACTGTCACCACACTCACCAGCCCAGTGTCCCCCTGTCCATAGACCACTGTCTGGTATCTCACATGTGAACTAGAATCACCTGGGGGAACAATAGCTGTGTACATTGTGTGTAGTACAGCGATTGACAGCACTACAATTCCCAGCAGGCACTGTTCTACAATGCCAAATACCAGAAGTGTATCATACTCAAATGTATCTTGTCCGGCAAATCCCTAGTAAAGTGCACCCACCTGAGAGGATGACATTTGTATAGTGTGTGGGTAGTACCAGCAATGGCAGGACTGCCAAGGCCAGGAGGCACTGCTACTGTCACTCCACTCAGCCATCACAGTGTCCTCTGATCAAATGACCCTTGTCACTGAACTCACCATTGAAGTGTACTCACCTAAGAGGTTGGCATCTGTATAGTGTGTGGGTAGTACAAGCACTGACAGGACAGACAAGGTCAGGAGGCACTGTCACCACAAACATCAGAACAGTGTCCCCTACTCTGAAGACAACAGTATGTCAAAGCACATATGTTGTGTACTCATTGGGGTAGTTGGCAGCTGTCAGGCATTGTGAAACAGTGAGAGTGACAGGACTGCAACTCACAGCAGGCACTGCTACCTCAAATCAAGACTAAAAAACTATGTCCTCCCCTAAATACCTTGTGTACCAAATCATCATTGAAGTGTACTTACCTGGGAGGAAAACATCAGTGTAGTTTGTGTAATACATGGAGATACATGGCTGCAACTCACAGGAGCCTCCCTTACTTTCACTCCAAACACCAGTCCAGTGTACACTTGCCAAAATACCTTTCTTTGGGAACATGACTGCTAAGGCCAGGAGGCTCCGTCTTACAAAATCCAAACACAAGCCCAGTGTGCATCTGTCCCAGTATCCTTGTTTGTGAACTCACAATGAAAGTGTACACACCTAGGAGGATAATTTATGCATACTGTGTAGTACTTGGAGTAGCAGTACTGTAAATTCCAGGAGGGTCTATCCCTGTAACTCCAATCACCAGTATATTGTCTACTGTATACTGTACATATGTCAGAATGCATCTGTCTGTAAACTCACAAATGAACTTTACTTACCTGGGAGGGACCAAGAGACAGATCATGGTACACTGTGATATGGCTAAACACCTAGATCCATCTTGAGCAGCTAATCCAAGATGGAATTATTGTGGACAGGAAGGACAGCTCAATCTGTGTGACCCAACAACACATGAACCAAAGGCCTCAAGATGCATCACCTAAATGGTATTAGCAGCAGACACATTCACAATGCACTGACCACACGATGACTATAATCACATATACAACAATATCCAGGGCCTGCCTGCATAACAGTAAGCTAGGACTTAAAAGGATCAAAGCCACATCCTGCCCAGTCACTGTTTTTTCCTGCACTGCTGGCAAGATGTACGCCTATAAGCATCCTCCCAAGTGCTAATGAACTCATACATTCTGCAGCTGGTTGACTGAAATGTAATGGCCATATCTCAGAAATACCAGGTCTATACAATTGATAGCATTTGTACCAGTCATGTAAGAAAAAGCAGCCAATCCAACGTGTACACAGCCTTGGCTAAGTGTCACTGTCAACTATTTGAGACAGATGTCACAACACAACCTGTGACATTGTATCTGTCACATCAACAGGTCAAGCTGCCAGTGGGAACACCGAGATCGCTGAAGAGACTTCCCCTACCCCATGGATGAAGCCCTCAGTGACGACAACACTCCCGGATGTCTGGACATTATGGACTGTTCTGGCCCATCAGGGCAACCTGGTGAAGTGGCACCAGTGAGCCTCACCATGACCACATCGACTCCTCCTAGTCCGGTTGCATCTACATCTCAGGCAGCCATTCTCCCCCCAACCTGTGTCTCAAGGACAGTGACTACCATCTTGTGCCCCCCAGTCCAGGATCTTGAGTCACAGCAACACACCTTCGACAATAATGGTCCTGGAACCAGTGGTAGGGGTCAAACTGTGCCAAGGGTGCAGACACGTGGGGGTACGGTGTGTGAGAGGGATGTTGTGGGCCAGCGTCATGAGGCCTGTGTGTAGGGTCCTGGCCAGGACACCATCAGCCTCATGTTGGGAGCCTACCAACAATCCCAAGGTGTGATGGGCCAGGTACTTATCGAACTCAGGGAAATCAAGCAGCTGCAGAGGGACTTCCATCAAGAGTCATTGGAAAAGTGGGAGGCCACAACACCATTCTAGCTTCACTATCAGGTCTTTTTAGGTAGATTAGGTGTACCCTGATCAGGGACCATGAGCAACACCACACCCTATCCTTTGGCCCAGCAACACCAGGCCCTTAAACATTGGTGGCAGCCACTGGGAGGGAGACCCTGTCAGAGGAAGGACCAGACTCAGACACCCCTGCCTCTGTAGCTGCAGAACCCCCGCAAGCGGGATGCCACCCAAGATGGTTATGGAAGGAGGAATATGTCACAGGTAGTGTCATGTTGGGGATTAATAGCAACACAATGATACAAGTGCCTGCACTTCAGATTTCCATCCACACACTGACCAAGCTGCCTTGGCACAGGATTCATACACCCCAAATCTGTGACCAACATTACCTGGATCAATCCATGTCCTCTTCCTATGTCAAAACAGGATCAGATACCAGCCAATGTTATGTCTCTGAAATGCACACCTGAGGATGGCATGGTGAAGGTACTTGGATAATGAATAATACGAGGTTGCACAACCCCTGCAGATAATCAAAGTAGTGAAATGTTCAAGTCTGACTTAGCAAGCAAACCTGTGATATATACGGCAAAGCATTACATCCACAATCTGTAGGAAAAACACCCTAGTCCACATATCCTGACAATTACAGTTCCTCATACAGTCACAGTGACAACATAACAATACTTACTTACACTCAGGTAAAGTAGTGATTGATGAGATCTGCCCGCAAGTCTTCACCTTCCTCTTCAACAATATCATCTTTACTTGGCATTTCAGGATTCCCACCCAGGAGCACTGCTGGCTCCCCCTCATCTTGAGAGTATGGGATATTCCTCTGCAAGGCAATGTTGTGGAGCACACAACAGGCCACAATGATCTTACATTCTGGCAGGCATCAGATCTGGCTCCAACTGATGACATAGGTCCACAATTGTTAGCCGATTCGCACAGCAGATCTGGATGATGTGGCATTCTTCCATGGTCTGAAGGTCTGGCAGTAGAGGATAGCCAGGAGGTCGTCTGATCCTTCCCCTCCCTGGGTACCTAGGTATGACAAGACATGAGTATTGCCATTATTCAATGTGTCCCTTGCAACATACAGGATGCATGTCAATGTTAAAATGTGACAAGGCATGTATTGAGGTTTTGAGGTTTGGACATGATACACAGTACCCATCACAACTGATAATCACACAGTAGTCACGTCACCCCATTGCTTTGACATACATGTGTACACATGTGAATGGTCATCAACAATTGTGCAACAAAACATGCCTCTCATACTGTGACATGATGTCCTAAGCATTAAAATGACGTTTGTGGGTGGGTCTGTGCCCCAATGCAAATCGCTATATGTGCCTAGCAATGTACAACAATGGTGTCTGAGTAGTAAGAGCCCCATGACTGGAAGTGGCAAGCAGTTACTGGTGCAAAACCCAACAATTTCGGAGGTGTGACACATTTGTTGAAGCCATATAACACATTTCAGACCTCTAAAATGGTGGATGTCTAACCTACTCTACAAGATATTGGGAACCACCCGTGACTGCCGGCGAAAGTCATCATGGTGGTAGGCAGTTGCAACTGTGGCGGACACAGCCATAGGCTAACATTGATGCAAATGGAGGTCATAGTCCAATGGCTGCGTCCGCCGGCGGTGACAGACTCATACGTGGCAGATGTGACCACCATGTTCCGCAAAATTCCTCACTTGACCCCTGACACTGCTGCCATCAAGACCTCCATTACCTGAGCTGCTGTTTACCGCCTCTGGGAGCAATCATGCCACATCCAGCAGGTGATAGGGCCCTAGCCTTCTCTCCAGAGGTACTGGAGAAGCTGGTGTCTGAGGTCCTACCCCTGTATGAACAGCTCTATGGTGCATCAGAGGAGCAGGTAAATGGCTCATGTGTACAGTTTGCTCTGCACTTTGTCATACATTCCCTCCTCACAGGCTAGAGTGTGACCATGTGTGGCAGAATGTGAACTCTAAGCCCTATAGGTGAAGTTAGTGTGCATCAATAGGGGTGTCAATGTGCATGTATTTGTGTTCAGTGCCAGTTGTTGAGTTCTGTTTCATTGTGGTATGTGTGTGTGTATTGAGTATACCCTGATCTTCCTTGTGTTGGAGGCATATACCTAGGTGAGGCGACATAACAGCCATCTCCAGACATCTCTTACCTCATGGATGCCTTCAATGTGAGGGTACATGTATTTGAATCACAGCATGAGCATTGTATGCATATTGTATGTGTCAGTTGGGTGTAGTTTGAGCTATGTGTATGGTGCCACAGACATTTCAAACCACATTTGTCCTTGCTATACTGGTGTTTGGAAGGCATATCCTGAACTACTCTGCCCCTCAAGTTGGCACAAAAACACCACATGCCAATTGGATGTTGGCTACTGGAAGTGTTGGGAATGGAGTTTCATGTAGGTCTGTCTCCTCAGTCTGCAGAGACCTGGGCTTGTCAAAAGTATCTCACAACATTTGTCCCAGTCTTGGCTGGTGTTGAATCACTTTTGTTATGCAACTGTGGCACTGTGCCCTCTCCCTGTATCCCAGCATAACATGTTTTGAAGCCAAATCTTGCCTCAGTACTAATATGCAGAGAATTGAGACTCTATCCTCTGATAAGAATGTATATAGTATTAGGGGAGAGCTGATGATCTGTGACTGGTGTGCACTTGGCATCTCTGTCAATGTGTGTTTCAGAGCCTTGACAGGTCCCTTGATCCCACAGCCCTATTGCCACCTTCATACAGGCCACATGTGCCCTGTGCAGGGTCGTTGCATTTCTGACATTGCATAAGTGCAAACTGTGTGTTGTTTACTGATAGCCCATGATAAGTAACTCAGTTGTCTGGTCACACTGCAGAAAATGTACAATGCATGCCTATGTTATTCTGAAGATGATCTATGTATTATGTATGCATATGTCAAAATGTGTGTTTTGTGTTAATGATGAGACACACAGACCCCCACCCCCTGAAGTGGCATGACTCTGCATCTGTATTTGCACATGTCCACACATGGACAGGCCATAC
The DNA here is from genome assembly GCF_031143425.1 of Pleurodeles waltl. Classification (NCBI taxonomy): domain Eukaryota; kingdom Metazoa; phylum Chordata; class Amphibia; order Caudata; family Salamandridae; genus Pleurodeles; species Pleurodeles waltl. The sequence goes on along the minus strand of NC_090444.1, from coordinate 439,507,768 downwards.
TCTTTTTGTGCCCACCATGCAAATCTCTTCATTGTTACCCACTTGTGATGTTAGAGTTTGTACCCTGGCAGTAGCCTGTAGAGAGTGTATGCAGAGCATCATTCTCACAGAATGTGAGTATTTTGATGCATTCATGGCTGAGCAGTTTGCCTTCCAGAAGCCACATAGGTATGATGTGTCTAATAGTGTTTATGATCTCTGTCAGATTGCTAGATCATGTCCCACAAGATGTCAGTTGACCTAACTAGTCAGTGCAGGGCCTGAGCTGGGTAGTGGGTAGGGCTGCATATTGGGTTTGTAGTCATCTCCCTGTATTCGATGACTGCTATGTGCCACACTTGGGCAGTATGGGCAAGTCAGCACGTTGTCATCTTGGTATACTAACATGTCTTTGACCATTTTGCATAGGACTTGTTGGCATAAATTCTTGTGCTGTCTTTTGCATCCATGGAGGTCAACGCCCATCAGAAGAAAGAGATCTGGAGAGCTATCGCCAAGGAGGTGCAGACCCTGGGGGTCTACAGCCGGCTGAGCACCCACTGTCGCAAGAGGTGGGAGGACCTGAGACGCTGGGCCAGGAAGATCATGGAGGCCCAGCTAGGGCTGTCCTCCCAACTTTGGCGGAGTGCCCGTCGGACCATAACCCTCCAAATGGCCCGCATCCTGGTGGTGGCCTACCCGGAGTTGGATGGGTGGTTGAGGGCAGCACAGAAGCCACAATGGGATAAGTACACAGCAAATTCCTGCCTGTCCCATTGCTAGGTGATTGAGAGAGGTACTGACTGCTCTCCCTGACAATGAGGGATGAGCCATTTTTCACATAGTAGATGGGAGATTCTTTGTGATGACATGTCATGTGTACCAAACTGGTGTGCCTTTTGGTCTTGGGAACTAGAACAAAACTGGGTGGAATCCTCAGACCATTTGTTTTTCTAGTGGGTCTAATTTCTATCCAACAGATCACTCTACCTATATGTTACAGGCCAAAGGTAAGTAGGCTGTGGATCACTATACTCTGCCATGTGTCTGGATTTATGTGCATGCAGACATTTGCCACCCCAGAGCTAGTTATCATCTGCGTATGATAGGTGCTGGTACCTCGGTGCAGTCTGGGATGTGTGGGTGTCCATCATACACATGACATACCTTAGATAACTATTTGTTTGTAGCTGTAGTGAACTACTTTCCCTTGGTAAGTGGGGCATGTCTATTGACATGAATGATGTGACATCACAGTTGCCAACTTTCTTTATGCCTACTTGTCAGCATGTGTCCCTTTCTCTTCAAGAAACATTTATATGCTGCAGCTCCATGCATGTTCTACCTATTGATGCGATGATTGTATGTATTGCTTCACATATATATGCATGGCAAACTATTAGTGGAATAGTTCCTCTACAATGGGGGGTCCACTTCATGTGGTGCCACAGACAGGAGTGTGTCACCCTAGTTTGCTGTCTGACAGATACCTTCATGCATCATAGTATGTCATTTGTGATGTAGAATTGCAGTAACAATGAGAGAGGTGACATGTAGGCCCAGATTGTGGATCCATTTTGTGTTGGCCTATGCCCTTAATGTGGAATCCTGTGGAAAATTGCACTGTACGGAAAAGTGCAGTGCACATGTGTAGTGGCTGAGGATTGTGCCCAAATGTTTGGCATGCATCATGGAGTGACTTGCAATGATGATGACATGACATATCTTTGGGTACAGGCATTAATCCACAGACAGATAACCAGGACTGGCATGTGCAAGATGCGGTTAGTGATGGTGGTTTTCATTGGGCCACAGGTTGCGCGCCCTCTATTTGTCTCTTAAACTTCTGTGTCTCTCCAACATGCAAAGGGCATATGTCTACTACAGTTACACTCAGAGAATGTCCTTATAATGGGTGTCCACAGGTTTGCTACTTCACTGTTTTGTGCATTCTGGAGGCATACCTCCCTGTCAAATTGAATCTGACGTCAACAGTGTTCCTTGCAATGCTACATGTGAAGCCTATCTGAGTGACATTGATACTACCTCCTTGACTCGATTGTGATAGATGTCACTTGGTGAAATGTAAATTGTTAACATGTTTCCAGTGCGACATGGGTATTTCCATGTCACCTACTCCAGGATACTGTACTTTAGTAATCTACAGAGCAGGATTTCATGGCAGCATTTGTCATTTGTCATTGACGGTTCATGATGTATGTACCAAGTAGATGTGGGGAAGACCTTGTGTGGGATCTGTGGGAATGGACTTTACAATGGAATACTGTAGTTTGTCATTAGTTAACTGAGGTCTGCTGCATGTGGGACAGCTTTGAGGATGAAGCGGACTCCTACTTGCTGCATGGTTAGTGAGTTTCCAAGACTTCCGCCATATAATTGTAGTTGTCTGAGGTCCTGATTTTACAGTGGGCAACTGTAGTAAATCCAGAAGGCATGCATTCATATGTCATGGCACATGTATGCATCACTTAGATGAGTATTTTTTGCTGGGGCCTACTTGACATCATGGTATTGTGAGTCAATCTGAGTTGAGGTTCAGATGTTATCATGGTCATGTGATGACCATATTCCTCTTTGACCTTGCAGCATAAGCACAGACAAGTGAAGGAGACAGGGTCGAGTGAAGTTCGGAAGCATCTGGCCACAGGACCTCGGGTCAAGAGAAAACCAACGTGGAGGGACCCAGTGGCCCAGAGGGCGAGGGGAGTGCCACGGGGAAACCGAATCTGCTTCATCAGCATCCTCGGATTCCTCCTCCAGTGGGCACTACCTACTGGTGGTGGACCCATTGGGGCATCCCCCAGCACCATACTTGTCTGCCACTCCCCATTCTCTCACCACCCTCCCTGTTGCCCTGTTGTTCCCCACCCAGTTGGCCGTGCCGATCACCCATGAGGGTGGGCGTCTCCTTTGTACAGTCACCTCTGCCCCAGCCCCTGTTACCCCTGCTACCCTCAGTGAGGAGGCTGTTGACCTCCTGAGAAGTATCTCTGTGGGTCAGTCTGCCATTGTGAATCCCATACAGGGACTGGCAACCAACTGCAACAAACCAACGCGTTCCCGAAAGGCATTCATAGTGCAATGGCTGGCCTTCCGAGATCTTTACAGGCTCTGGCCTCCAATTTGACAGCAGCCAGCCACCCTACACCTTTCCGTCCCCCCTCCACCTCCCTCTTCCCAGTCCAAATCCCCCCTTCCCCTACCTACTAAAAGCACACAAACAGATCTGCAGACATCCACTTCAACAGACAAACGGAGCGCACACAAACACAAGCACCACAAGACACACTGGCACACACAAAAACAACATCCACCTACAGACATGACAATAGTCACAACTTCCCCTGACACCCCTGCCACCCACAGCATCACACACATGACATCAAGCTTACTAACAGACACCACCACAGTAGTCACTGACACAGCCACCACACCCATCCTAGCTGCAGACACCCCCCAACAGATCCACAAACATCCACCACAAGCACCACACCCACGGACACCCCAGCTACAGACACACATACATCTTCCACATCCACATACCTGCAGTCACCACTCCAACAGACACCCACCCACCATGGCATCCCCCAGCACCTCCACCACCCTAGGCCCAAGACACATAAATGCCCGCACTCACACCAGAAACCTGCCACGCACAAGTATACCTCAGATAAGCACACACCCACGACATCCACACCTACACATCAGACAACCACTGCCTCAACCTCCGAATCCTGACCCCCTTCTGATGACCGTCCCTGTGTGTCCAAAAAACGATTCCTCTGCGACCTTAGCCTTACCCCTGTTCTTCTCCTCTCCCCCCCAGGACCACACCCTGAAGGATCCCACCAAGCTCCAAGTCCATCCTTTTCAACTCCAAGGCCTCCCCTGCACCCCCTGCAAGCTGCAAGTGCCCATTCCCATCCCCCTCCAAGAAGAAGCCCAACCCTCTGTAGGAAGCTTACTCTCTGTCTACTATCTCACAATGGGATATAGTGTACACAGAGTCCAGGGGTTCCCCAGAGGCTTAACACAGGCTAATGTAGATAACACTAATGTTCTCTTTTGTGGTAGTGGGGTCGAGCACTTAGGCTTATCAGAGGGTAGTGTAAAGCATTTGTTGTATACACACACACAATAAATGAGGCACACACTCAATGTCTAACTCTAGGCCAATGTATTTGTATTGGAAAAATATACTTTGTTTCTTTATTTCTAGAACCAAAAGGATCTTGTTGCAGGTAAGTACATTTCCAAGTAAGTATCAAGCATATGTATCACTAGCACTTTGTTTAGATTTGGAAAAAAGAAAACAGTTTACAGGCATGTAACACTTTTCACTTTTAAAAGTTGACAGTGCAATCATCAGAACAGTCCTAGGGGGGAAAATGTGTTAGGCAGTTTTGAGGTAAATACTTGACTTACAGTTCCAATCTCCAGGGGGTTGTGATGTCCACTGGCCAGGGTTCAGGATGACCCCAAACTTACACCACCAGCAACACAGGGGCGGCCGGGTCCTGAGGTCAGAGTAGAAGTTAGATTTGGAATGGGATCCTATGGAGACTGTGGGCAATCGGAAACAGATCTACTAGCAGGTAAATACCCACAACTTCAGACGGCAGACCTGGGGGTTTGGGTGAGCACCGTGGGGGCCACAGGTCAGCACCAAACACACACCCTCAGCGGTACAGGGGTGGCTGGCTGCAGGGACAAACACAGCGTTGGGCTTCCAATGCTTTTCAGCAAGGGGGACCCCCGGGGTCACAAAGATTCTGCAGGCAAGGTTCAGGGGGTTGGTTCCATGAAACCACAGACTGGCCAAGCAGGAGGGGCGCCTGCTGAACGTTGCTGGAACGGTGGTTGGATTCCCCAAGGCCAGGGGGCTGCAGGTACAGGGGTACCTTTAGGCATTGGGAATCTTCATCTGGTTCTCTTGTGGATTTAGGCTGCAGGCGTTGCCGTGTTAGCCAGTAGGGGTCAACCCTGGGTGGACACAAGGTCAGAATCGCTTGGGGACCTGCTCTGGACCGGTGGGCCACGTGGACACGGGCGTCGGGTGCAGAGCGGGCAGGACCTGCAGATCCGGGGCAGTTCTTTTGGAGGGTTTCTTGTGGACAGGGCCGCTGTCCTCGAGAGTTCTTGGTCCTCTGGTGGGCAGGCAGTCCTCTGGGGGTTTGGAGAGGTCGCTGGTCATGCTGGATGCATCGCCTTTTGGTTGCAGAGTCCTTAAAGCTGCAGACAGGACAGCAGGGATGGGCCAAGTCAGTTGTGGTCTGGAGTCTTCACTTGTGGGGGGTAGGCTTAGCAGTCCTTCTTCTTGTCGTCTTGCTGTTGAGGTCGCCAGGAATCTGGTGAGCTAGGTTCAGGGGAGCCCTTAAATCCCTTCCTGTGCCCACTCCATTTGGGGAGGAGGACACATTCCTAACCCTATTGCTCCCTGTCCTCCAAACCAAGATGGAGGATTCTGCAAGGAGGTAGTCACTTCAGTTCTAGACACCTTAGGGGTGGCCCTAGCTGGAGTGGTCACTCCTCCCTGTTTTTGCTAATTTTCCCACCAGACTTGCTGCCAAAAGTGGGGCTCGTCCAGTGGGCAGGAGTGCCCTGGTGGCACTGCAACAGGAGGTCTGAGCCTTTGAGGCTCACTGCCAAGTATTACAGTTACTGCAGGGGGAGGTGTGAAGCACCTCCACCCACAGCAGGCTTTGTTTCTTACTCCAGAGGACACAAAGCCCTTCACCCTATGGGGTCAGAAACTCGTCTTTTAGTGTCAGGCTGGCACAGACTGGTCAGCCTTACGCTAAACGGCTTGTTAAAATATAGGGGGCATCTCTAAGATGGCCTCTGGGTGCATTGTACAATAAATCCAACACTGGCAGCAGTGTGGGTTTATTGTGCTGAGAAGTTTGATACCAAACTTCCCAGCCTTCAGTGAATTCATCATGGAGCTGTGGAGTTCATATCGACAAACTCCCAGCCCATGTATCTAACATAGCCACACTGCACTTACAATGTCTAAGAATGGACTTAGGCACTGTAGGGGCATATTGCTCATGCAGCTATTCCCTCACCTATGGTATAGTGCACCCGGCAGTAAGGCCTGCTAGAGGGGTGACTTACCAATGCCACAGGCAGTGGTTGGTTGGCATGGCACCCTGAGAGGGATGCCATGTCGACTTTACCTTTTTATCCCCACCAGCCACAGAAGCTGCAATGGCAGTGTGCATGTGTTTCAAGAGGCATCCCTTAGAGTGGCACAATAGATGAATCAGCCCTTAGGGACCCTCCCTAGTCACAGGGCCCCTGGTACCACTGGTACCTTTTACAAGGGTCTTATCTGTCTTCCAGGGGTGTGCCAATTGTAGAAACACTGGTACAGTTTTAGGGAAATAACACTGGTGCTGGGGCATGGTTAGCAGGATCCCAGCACACTCTCAGTTAAGTCAGCATCAATATCAGGCAAAAGGTGTTGGGGGTGGGGGGGGCAGTAACCATGCCAAAAGGGGCACTTTCCTACACCTTCCAAAGAAGAATCCCACCCCTTCCAAGAAGACCTCCCCACCAAGCCCAAACTCCCCCTGAGGTGCCTGCTTGGCCCCCTGAGGACCCTTCCTGTAGAGGTTCCCTGGTAGTTAGGAGTCAAGTGTTGTTTGCACAATACTGTGCTATTATAGACTATCAAATGGACTAGCCAATGACCTTTATTCAAATTAATTTCTTACAAATAAACCCAAACAGTTTTTTTTTTTTGAGTAAATCTTTGTCCTGCAATCCCTCTTCTGGCTTTATGTTGTTCTTGAGTAACTTTGGTAGTGTGCCTCCAGCTGTGTGTGTTTGAGCCTGCTTGTTGCTCCGTGTGCGGTTGTTTGCACTATGTGAGTTTGTGGGCAGTGCTGGTGTCCCCCGAGAGAAGGGTATGTGTTTTGTGTATAGGTATATGTGTGTAAATGCAATGTTGGTGTCATGGCAATGTGTAGTATTTGGCATGGTAAGTATTTCTTTTTGTGTTGTGCAGTGTGGGCATGTATGGTGTTTGACGTGTCCCCCTGATATGGCTACCCTATGTCTCTGATGAGTGTCATCTTGAGTTTTGTTTGTGCAGACATGGAGTGTGTTCAGTTGTGCTTGCTGTGTTTGAATTTGCCTGAGCATGTGTCCATTTAGGTGTGTTTCTTTTGTAGCTAGTTCTTGTAGGGGTATGTCCCATGTAGTAGGAGTTCTATGTACCTTTTTGGCTTGGCCTTCCCCACTGTGCATATGTGCATGACATCTGGGTTTAGTATTGTTTGTTCCTGGGACCCATGTGGGGCCATTTCCTGTGCACATGTTGTTTGTGGGGCCTGTTTGAGGTGATGCTTGACCCAGTGCAGCCCCCTTCCATGGTGTCCCATAAACACCCCCCCACTTATGCAGGTATAGTTGTCATGTTTTCATTGTTTATTTGGGTCTCTGTGTTTAGTGCATGCGATTGCGCTTCCATTGTGCTGTGATGTGTGTGTCCATTGCAGGGTTGTCTCATGGTGGTGTTGTTTGTGTTCCATGCCACTTCGATACATATGTGTGTTGTTTGTGTGAACACTCCCTGGCCAGTGGTGTGACAATGTTGTGAAACCTTCACTGTCCCTGTGCCTGAGCTGTGTGTCCGTGTGTATTTGTATAGCATTGAGGTGCAGGGTGTGTGTGCTGCCCAAAAGGGTGTATAGTGACTGTGTGTGTGTCCGTGTTGATGTATGTTTGTGTGTTTTTATTTGGTTTGAGATGTGTACCTGCTGCTCGTGGTGTGCCCCCCCCCCACTTAGGTGTAAGCAGGCACAACATGCTGTTTTTAAGGTTAACAATAGAGGTAGGTGTGTGTACTTACGGTTGTTGGTATCCACTGTGGCGTGGATTTCGCTGTCTTTGTATGAGCAGGAGCAGTGGCATGACATTTGTGAAGGGCTCCATTGTGGTACTAGATGTGTGAATCTGCCTGCAGGTTAGTGTCTCCCTTTATACTGTCTGTTACCACCTTCTGATATGTGGTGGTTGGACTGCCATGGTCACAATGGCAGTATGCAACCTCGTAATGAGTCCGGCAGCAACACAGGCTCCCCAGGCCTGTTTATGCTTCCTCGTGACCATGACGCTCTGTCCTACCTGGTGGTGCCTGTGGACCGCTGGCGATCTTCTGTTATTGCAACGGCCATGCTCGTAATACCAAGATGTGAGTGCCAGACCGACGGCAGTCGGACAGCCGCAACCGCCATGGCAGTCCATGGACCACCAAACTCAAAATCAGGCCCTAAGTATTGTTTGTATCATTTGTATCATTGACTGTTCAAAGTCTATTATAATTTTGTGTGGAGAGTAGATTTCAGTTTTCTACTTTGATATGGTTTAAGAGTTCATAGTACGTTGCACTCTGTTTGTTAGGCAGCAGCATATAAATGAGTGGTATGATAATGTTATGATATTCACCATATATAGGGTATGTCGCTGTGAATGGAGGAGGGCACATTTTAAAAGTCCTGTTCATTATCCATATTTCATATGGCTTAGACTTAGGAGGTTGTTGTCAGTTGCAAATGTATTTATTATTCTTTTGTCATTGTGGTTATCACGCAGGAAAAAGGGTTCATGATCATGTATAGTGATTAGGTGTTATGTAATATGTATGGGCCTAATTATAAGTTGGGCTGTTGAACCGCCACAATTCCAATATGGCAGTGGTAAGGCAGCCATCAACCCGGCGGCCTCACCATCGCTGTATTATGATGTTTCCACCGGGCTGACCAGCGGAAACAGCTGCATTACGACGTTTCCGCCAGTCAGCCTGGTGGAAACAATGTGATGGCATTGGCCTCAGCTCCCTCAGGATGCTGAGGCCAATGCCTTAGCACACAGCACCCTTGGAATGTGCACTGTCTGCACAGCATACAGTGTGCATTCCGTGGGTGCTGACAGGGAGGCCTCTACACTGGCCACAACATGGTCATGGGCAGTGCAGGGGCTTCCCTGTGGCCCCGAGCACTGCCTTTCTGGAAGCCTTTTCATGGCGGGGATCCCACCAGGAGAAGTCTGGCGGAAAGGAAAGACATGATCAGCATTGCGGTGCTGAACTCGGCACCGTTGTGGCTGACCATGACTTCGACCGCTGCCAACCCATCTGGATCCCTGATTCCAGCCGAGGTGGCGGTCTCCTGGCGGTCTGACCGCCAGGATCATAATCTGGCGTTGTCCGACCTCCAAAGCGAGTTTGGCAATGTCAAGATCGCCAAACTCGTAATTAGGCGTTATGTCTTGGTATCGTCCTGGGGCAACAGGGGTTTGACTTGTGGCTTTTTGTAAAATTGTGATATTAGTTGTTTAGTAGGCATTGCTGACCTGTACTATGTGCAGGTACTTTAGGGAGTAGGGGCCAGATGTAGCAAAGTGTTTGCGCCTCGCAAACGGCGAAAATCGCCGTTTGCGAGGCGCAAAAGCCACTTTGCTATTCAGAAATGCATTTTGCGAGTCGGCTCCGACTCGCAAAATGCATTTCCGACTCGCAAATAGGAAGGGGTGTTCCCTTCCTATTTGCGACTCGCAGTGGGATGCAATTCCATTTGCGACCGCGTACGCGGTCGCAAATGGAGTCGCAGTTACCATCCACTTCAAGTGGATGGTAACCCACTCGCAAATTGGAAGGGGTCCCCATGGGACCCCTTCCACTTTGTGAATGGACCCAAAAACATTTTTTCAGGGCAGGGAGTGGTCCAAGGGACCACTCCCTGCCCTGAAAAAATACCGAAACTAAAGGTTTCGTTTTTTTTTTAAGTGCAGCTAGTTTTCCTTTAAGGAAAACGGGCTACACTTAAAAAAAAAAAACTGCTTTATTTAAAAAGCAGTCACAAACATGAAGGTCTGCTGACGTCAGCAGGCCTCCATGTTAGCGAGTGCCTATACTCGCAATGGGGCCACAATTTGCGACCCACCTCATGAATATTGATGAGGTGGGTCATTGCGACCCCATTGCGAGTCGCAGTCGGTGTCTGAGACACCGTACTGCATAGCAATTTGCGACTTGCAAATTGCGAGTCGCAGGGACTCGCAATTTGCAAGTCGCAAATTGCCAAGTTGCTACATCTGGCCCTAGGTCTTTTACACATTTAGTAGTTGTCTCCTGGGAACTAATGTTTGCTTTTTTAAAATATTGACGAACATGCCTCACTTTTTTCTCTGTTACATTTGGGGGCAGAGTTGTGCTCTCTGATGTCAATTACAATATCGTTTATCGTTGCAGTCTTCCACATAACAAACATTTGCATATTATTTAGTACATTTCCAATTCACATTCTCAGTATTTGTGCTTTCCTGGCTGTACGTGTATCCCATGGCAAAAAACAAACGCTGTGGGATAGCGTAACTGGATGGACGGAATGCAGAACCAATCAAACATTCACCCCCAGTCACAGATCTGGGTTTAATCCATCCATTATTTTGCTCACCATGCCACCCCAGTTTGAACCCAGCCATATGCAAATCAGTCTTGACCCTGTTCCACATGGGAACAGTCCAGCCCGAACTGCCAGGCCAGGTTCTCCCTGGACCGGAAACAAGCATCCTGGGACCGGTTTCGGGGTTTCACCCCTCCTCAGCCAGGCTAGCTTGAATCCAGTGGCACAGTGAGCCCGGGACCCACGTCTGGGCATACCCGGCGCACTTAGGGCGGCAAAAGCAAAGCAAAAAACAAACGCTGTGGGATAGCGTAACTGGATGGACGGAATGCAGAACCAATCAAACATTCACCCCCAGTCACAGATCTGGGTTTAATCCATCCATTATTTTGCTCACCATGCCACCCCAGTTTGAACCCAGCCATATGCAAATCAGTCTTGACCCTGTTCCACATGGGAACAGTCCAGCCCGAACTGCCAGGCCAGGTTCTCCCTGGACCGGAAACAAGCATCCTGGGACCGGTTTCGGGGTTTCACCCCTCCTCAGCCAGGCTAGCTTGAATCCAGTGGCACAGTGAGCCCGGGACCCACATCTGGGCATACCCGGCGCACTTAGGGCGGCAAAAGCAAAGCAAAAAACAAACGCTGTGGGATAGCGTAACTGGATGGACGGAATGCAGAACCAATCAAACATTCACCCCCAGTCACAGATCTGGGTTTAATCCATCCATTATTTTGCTCACCATGCCACCCCAGTTTGAACCCAGCCATATGCAAATCAGTCTTGACCCTGTTCCACATGGGAACAGTCCAGCCCGAACTGCCAGGCCAGGTTCTCCCTGGACCGGAAACAAGCATCCTGGGACCGGTTTCGGGGTTTCACCCCTCCTCAGCCAGGCTAGCTTGAATCCAGTGGCACAGTGAGCCCGGGACCCACGTCTGGGCATACCCGGCGCACTTAGGGCGGCAAAAGCAAAGCAAAAAACAAACGCTGTGGGATAGCGTAACTGGATGGACGGAATGCAGAACCAATCAAACATTCACCCCCAGTCACAGATCTGGGTTTAATCCATCCATTATTTTGCTCACCATGCCACCCCAGTTTGAACCCAGCCATATGCAAATCAGTCTTGACCCTGTTCCACATGGGAACAGTCCAGCCCGAACTGCCAGGCCAGGTTCTCCCTGGACCGGAAACAAGCATCCTGGGACCGGTTTCGGGGTTTCACCCCTCCTCAGCCAGGCTAGCTTGAATCCAGTGGCACAGTGAGCCCGGGACCCACGTCTGGGCATACCCGGCGCACTTAGGGCGGCAAAAGCAAAGCAAAAAACAAACGCTGTGGGATAGCGTAACTGGATGGACGGAATGCAGAACCAATCAAACATTCACCCCCAGTCACAGATCTGGGTTTAATCCATCCATTATTTTGCTCACCATGCCACCCCAGTTTGAACCCAGCCATATGCAAATCAGTCTTGACCCTGTTCCACATGGGAACAGTCCAGCCCGAACTGCCAGGCCAGGTTCTCCCTGGACCGGAAACAAGCATCCTGGGACCGGTTTCGGGGTTTCACCCCTCCTCAGCCAGTCTAGCTTGAATCCAGTGGCACAGTGAGCCCGGGACCCACGTCTGGGCATACCCGGCGCACTTAGGGCGGCAAAAGCAAAGCAAAAAACAAACTCTGTGGGATAGCGTAACTGGATGGACGGAATGCAGAACCAATCAAACATTCACCCCCAGTCACAGATCTGGGTTTAATCCATCCATTATTTTGCTCACCATGCCACCCCAGTTTGAACCCAGCCATATGCAAATCAGTCTTGACCCTGTTCCACATGGGAACAGTCCAGCCCGAACTGCCAGGCCAGGTTCTCCCTGGACCGGAAACAAGCATCCTGGGACCGGTTTCGGGGTTTCACCCCTCCTCAGCCAGGCTAGCTTGAATCCAGTGGCACAGTGAGCCCGGGACCCACGTCTGGGCATACCCGGCGCACTTAGGGCGGCAAAAGCAAAGCAAAAAACAAACGCTGTGGGATAGCGTAACTGGATGGACGGAATGCAGAACCAATCAAACATTCACCCCCAGTCACAGATCTGGGTTTAATCCATCCATTATTTTGCTCACCATGCCACCCCAGTTTGAACCCAGCCATATGCAAATCAGTCTTGACCCTGTTCCACATGGGAACAGTCCAGCCCGAACTGCCAGGCCAGGTTCTCCCTGGACCGGAAACAAGCATCCTGGGACCGGTTTCGGGGTTTCACCCCTCCTCAGCCAGGCTAGCTTGAATCCAGTGGCACAGTGAGCCCGGGACCCACGTCTGGGCATACCCGGCGCACTTAGGGCGGCAAAAGCAAAGCAAAAAACAAACGCTGTGGGATAGCGTAACTGGATGGACGGAATGCAGAACCAATCAAACATTCACCCCCAGTCACAGATCTGGGTTTAATCCATCCATTATTTTGCTCACCATGCCACCCCAGTTTGAACCCAGCCATATGCAAATCAGTCTTGACCCTGTTCCACATGGGAACAGTCCAGCCCGAACTGCCAGGCCAGGTCCTCCCTGGACCGGAAACAAGCATCCTGGGACCGGTTTCGGGGTTTCACCCCTCCTCAGCCAGGCTAGCTTGAATCCAGTGGCACAGTGAGCCCGGGACCCACGTCTGGGCATACCCGGCGCACTTAGGGTGGCAAAAGCAAAGCAAAAAACAAACGCTGTGGGATAGCGTAACTGTATGGACGGAATGCAGAACCAATCAAACATTCACCCCCAGTCACAGATCTGGGTTTAATCCATCCATTATTTTGCTCACCATGCCACCCCAGTTTGAACCCAGCCATATGCAAATCAGTCTTGACCCTGTTCCACATGGGAACAGTCCAGCCCGAACTGCCAGGCCAGGTTCTCCCTGGACCGGAAACAAGCATCCTGGGACCGGTTTCGGGGTTTCACCCCTCCTCAGCCAGGCTAGCTTGAATCCAGTGGCACAGTGAGCCCGGGACCCACGTCTGGGCATACCCGGCGCACTTAGGGCGGCAAAAGCAAAGCAAAAAACAAACGCTGTGGGATAGCGTAACTGGATGGACGGAATGCCTGGCAGCAATTGTTTACCTTTCTGTGATATGATATATGTGGCTTTTTCTTCCATCTATATGAAAATAGTCTACTTTTATTGTTAAACTGTTTTTATTAACATTTATCATTTAAGAAAACAGTGATATAAGCAGTTCGAATCACAAATAGGCTCAAGCAATATACCAGGTGTTTCAGCCCCCTCCCTCGCCCCAAAGGTAATCATATCAATGTTCAATAGAAGGTGGAGCTCCATTCCAAATAGAAGTCAAACATTCCCACCCGGAGTAAGCGCCTAAGTGCATACATATGTGATATCACATACAGAAAAAGAGAAGAAAAAAAAAGAAAGAAGAAAAACCACAATGCAAACAACCAAACTATGGCCCTCATTACAACCCTGGCGATAAATGCCGGCTACCGCCGTGCTGACGGCCGCCAACATACCGTGACCGCTGTGGTATTCCGCCACGGGTATTATGACCCACACTGAGAATTCCACCACTATACAGACACCCACACAAGTCCGCCAGACCAAAGGTCAGTGATAAACTGGTGATAGCAAAACCCACACCATTACGCCAACAGGAATACGCCCACAGTTGGCGGTACACACCACCGCACAAAAAATACACACATACTAACAAAACTACACCACATTGGACTATTCAAACTACACACACCTGACACACATACACGCACCACACCCACACACTCAATCCAATATTAAACACACCCAAATTACCCACAACCCCTTACAGCGAAAAGAAAAGATAGCAAGCAGAGAAAGACAAGCCAGGATCACCCACTCAATCAGAGGCACAGAACACCATCACCCATACACCATTCACGCACATCACAGCATACACCACAACACATCACCCCACACATCACCCCACACATCCCCACACATATCACTCACACCACATCCATGGTACCCCAAAGACACCCCGGGTTTTCAGAGGAGGAGCTAAGGGTCATGGTGGAGGAAATCATCCGGGTAGAGCCACAGCTATTCAGATCACAGGTGCAGCAGACGTCCATTGCAACGAAGATGGAGCTATGGCGGAGGATCGTGGACAGGGTCAATGCCGTGGGACAGCACCCAAGAACCAGGGATGACATCAGGAAGAGGTGGAACAACCTACGGGGAAGGTTCATTCCATTGTTGCAAGACACCAGATAGCAGTACAGAGAATTGGCGGTGGACCCCCACCTCCTCCCCTACAACTAACAACATGGGAGAAGCAAGTCTTGGCGATCATGCATCCTGAGGGCCTCGCAGGAGTAGCAGGAGGACTGGAATCTGGTAAGTCAAATCTTAAGTACTTTATTGCCCCTACCCTACATGCATGCCATCACAAACTCATACCCCTACCCTCACCCCATCACTCCACCACCTCACATATACCCCACCATCACACCCCACCCATCCCAATACTAAGCCCTGCGTGCAACAACAATGAATGGATACCCATCACAGACCTGCATGGACACCCATCACCACAGCATGCCCAGTAGATAGACTCACTCAGCCCACAAAATCACCACTCACACAAGGCCAAGCCGACAGGGAAATCACAATCATAGAGGGAAACACACCCATGTACAATATGGCCCACGCAGACACATTAACAATGCATTTGCATCCCAACAGGACCCATACTCAAAGTCACCGAAGAGGAGGTGCCAGCTACATCCAGTCCTCCGCCTCCTGAAGAGACCCCCAGTGATGACAGCAGCTCTGCACTGCTGGATCAGGATGACCAACCTGGCCCATCAGGGACCTCTGGACAGTCGGGTACCCAGGCGCAGTCCCAACCCACCACAGAGCCTTCCCCCCTCAGGAAACACCAGCACAGCACCCACCCAGCGGGCCCATGCCATTATCCCCAGGACACGTCAATCAGCAGTGTGTCCACCACTACAGGGACCCCAGGCAACCCCACAAACGCAGGACGATCAGGGACCTGGCGTCAGTGGCAGTGGGCACATAGTTCAGGGGACAGAAGCACAAGACAACAGGGAAGCTGGGAGGACTGCTGTGCGACAGGGGGAGGACAGGCCCAGGGAATCCACTCTCCACAAGGCACTCTCCAACATCCTGGGAGCATACCACCATTCCCAGGAGACGATGAGCCAGATACTGGCCAAGCTGCAGGAGACCCAGCGGCTGCAGGAGAGACAGTACCTGGGGATCAGGGATGACCTAACAAAAATATACACCATCCTGGTCACCATTGCAGGGGTGCTGGCTGACATGGGCAAGACCATGAGGGATGCAGTGGTACAACAACGGGTGCCTGACACTAGCCAAACCGAGGAACAGCCTTCCACCTCCGCCTGCGCTAGTGGACAGGAGGCCCTGCCACTGGAACAACAGGCCACCAACACCCCACCCACTGCAGAAGGCGAACCACCCCGCAAACAGTCCCTGCGATCCAGGCAGAAGCCAGAGAACATTGCCAAGACCCCCGCCAGGAAATAGGACTCTCCTGATAGTCACCCTTCTGTTCCACTCTGTTACCCTGCCCACCTTGAACTGCCATTGCTTCCCTTCCTTTGCCCCCTTGGACAATGCACCTGTGATACCAAGAGACTGTACTCTACCCTGGACTTTCCTCCACCATCACCCCAGCCCCTTGCACATACCCTTATACTTATGAGCACCTAAATAAACACCCTTGAAACAAATACCAATCTGGAGTCAGTCTAATGATTCACAAATGTATTAGTACAACATTATCAAAGCAGTGCAACACAAATGTACAGTGAAATAGACTTCAGGATGACCTTTGGTGGGCAGCAGTACATATAGCAGGAGCCAGAATGGGGCACAGATATCTGAAAATAGAGATTCCAAAGGGAACAGTCAGTGGCCATAGACATGGGGAAAGAGGCTGCCTTGTACAATGCCCAACAGATAACTGAAATGTAAAGTGGAGTTACAGTGTCTTACCTGTGTGTCACTGGAAGTACTGCTATATTATATTTGTTCTGTTGTCCACATCTTCTTCCTCTGTCTCCTCTTCCTCACTGTCCACAGGCTCCACCGCTGGCACAAGACCATCTCCAGGCACATCCTCCTGCAGAAAAGGCACCTAGTGTCTCAAGGCCAGGTTGTGCAACAAGCAACATGCAACAATGATCGGGCACACCTTCTTGGGTGAGTAGTACAGGGATCCTCCTGTCAGATGGAGGCACCGGAACCTGGCCTTCAGGAGGCCGAACGTCCTTTCAATGATCCTCCTTGTACGCCCATGTGCCTCACTATAACGTTCCTCTCCCCTTGTCCTGGCATTCCTCACTGGGGTCAGTAGCCATGAGAGGTTGGGGTAACCAGAGTCACCTGCAAATATCGAGGGACAACTGTTAGACAGACACTAACCGTTAGGGACAATCCCATACCCAGACACCAACATGTACTGGGTGGGGACCATAGGCTCACCTATTAGCCACACCCGGTGCCTCTGGAGTTGGCCCATCACATATGGGATGCTGCTATTCCTCAAGATAAAGGCGTCATGCACAGAGCCAGGATATTTGGCATTCATATGGGAGATGTACTGGTCCGCCAAACACACCATCCGCACATTCAACGAGTGATAGCTTTTTCTATTCCTGTAAACTTGTTCATTTCTCCGGGGGGGGGGGGGCGGACAAATGCCACATGTGTATCATCAATTGCACCAATGATGTTGGGGATATGTCCCAGGGCATAAAAGTCAGCCTTCACTGTGGCCAAATCCTCCACCTGGGGGAGCACGATGTAGCTGCGCATGTGTTTCAGCAGGGCAGACAACACTCTGGTCAACACATTAGAGAACATTGGCTGAGACATCCCTGATGCCATGGCCACTGTTGTTTGGAAGGAGCCACTTGCCAGGAAATGGAGCACTGGCAGGACCTGCACTAGATGTGGGATTCCTGTGGGCTGGCGGATAGCTGACATCAGGTCTGTCTCCAATTGGGCATACAGTTCTTGGATTGTGGCACGATCAAGTCTGTATGTAATGATAATGTGTCTATCATCCATTGTCACAAGGTCCACCAGGGCTCTGTACACCGGAGGATGCTGCCATCTCATACTCTGCCTCAGCGGATGAAGCCTATGGAAGAGAACGGTGAGCAGATGGTCATATTCACACATCTATTGCACTAATGTTGATTTATTTACTTTACAGAAACAGTATGTGAACTCGAGAGTCAGTTGATGTGCCAATGTCTGCTGTGATGCAGTTAGGTGCCATGCCCTATGCCCCCCTTGAATGGCAGCTGCCTGACCTGTGAGGAGATACAAGTGGAAATGAGGTAATGGCACTGGCATTGTGCGCCGTCGCTGTAGGCGGTCAATGACAGCGGCACAACTTCACATTGGATTATTATTGGGCCCTATAGGTTCCAGGAGCCAATGGCGATGTACGCCAGTGGTGACGGTACGCACCACAGCGGACGTGACCACCATTTTCTATCTATTCACTCACTTGCTACCTGACCTTCAACAGGAGAGGACCTACACTGCAAGTGCTGCTGTGACCTGTGTCTAGAAGTGACAAGGGCTCATGTGTCTGGGGAAAGGGCACCTGCCTTCACTGTGGAGGAGTTGGAGAAACTGGTGGATGGGGTCCTACCCCAGTACACATTACTCTACGGTCCTCCAGACAAACAGGTGAGTACACTGTGAGCATGATGTGTGGGCCATGAATGTATGGAGTGCTGTTGATGTAAGCCACATGTTGGGGGGTGCGGAGGCGTCCTGGCCAGAGTGCAGCATGTAAGGTGGTCAGTGTATATGCGTCAGGGGATGGGTGGGAACTGGTGGGCAATGAGTCTGATGGTCCGGACGGTCCGGACGGGGGAATAATTCCCTTTTCTGCTGTCTTTTCCCTCCTGGTCAGCGCCCACCAGAAAAAGGGTATTTGGCGTGCCATCGCCAAGGAAGTGCGGACCCTGGGAGTCTTTCACAGGCGGAGCACCGACTGCTGCAAGAGATGGGAGGACCTGTACCGCTGGTCAAAGAAGACGGCGGAGGCCCAGCTGGGGCTGGCCTCCCAATGAGGAAGGGGTGCCCGTCACACCATGACCCCCCTGATGTTCCGCATCCTGGCGGTGGCCTATCGGGAGTTGGATGGGCGCTTGAGGGCATCACAGCAGCCACAAGGGGGTGAGCACAGATTAAGAGGCTGTGGGTGCCCCTAGGCCAGGGCGATCATGGCAGGGTAGGTCCCTTGTTGGGCAGGCTCTGGAGTACTCCTAGCTCAATAGTGTAAGTGGCCATCTACTACTGGGCAGGGTCCTGTGGGTTTCTGGTGTGCAGATGCTGGCGTTAGGCATTGTACCCATGGGCTTGTGACTGACTTAGTAAATGGTTGGGCATTTGTGTGTTGTGTACGCCAATGGTAGTAGTGTTGCTGGCATTGACCAAGTGTATCCTCTGTCTCTTCCCCCCCCTTTTTGTTTTGTCACCCTGTCCTTGTGTGCATTAGCATTATCTGGTGGAGGAGCCGAGGCACCAGCGATGGAGGGAACTGCATCCCACATGGGCCTGGAGGCTGAATCCACCGAGGGTGAGGGCACCAGTGGGACGGAGGGCGAGGGGAGCACCGCGACGGGGACAGGAAGGGAGACCACAGACAGCAACTCCTCCTCCAATGGAAGCTCCCTGGCAGTGGCGGACACCTCTGTGCCCACCCCAACAACAGGTGCAGCCGCCACCCTCCCCACCAGCACCCCCTCCCAGCAGCCCCTCAGCGTGTTTCCTGCGCCCGCTCACCCAGGAGGGTGGGCATCTCCTTTGCCCCAGGCACCTCAGGCCCTGCCCCAGTCAGCCCTGCTGCCCTTAGTGAGGAGGCTATTGACTTCCTGAGATCCCTCACTGTTGGGCAGTCAACCATACTGAATGCCATCCATGGTGTCGAGAGGCATTTGAAACAAACAAATGCATACCTGGAGGGCATTCAATCTGGCGTGGCGGCCCAACAGAGAGCATTTCAGGCTCTGGCCTCAGCACTGATGGCAGCCCTTGTCCCTGTGTCTAGCCTCCCCCCTCCAACTTCCTCTACCCAGACCCAATCCCCTCAACCCCAGCCTATCCCAAGCACACCTTTAGACCAGCATTCACCCAAATCACCACACAAAAGTGGCTCAGGCAAACATAAGCACCACACTTCATCTCACAGGCACTCACACAAACACCATAACCATGCAAACACACCAACATCCACTGCCTTCACTGTGTCCCCCTCCTCCTCATCGTCCACCTCCCTCCCAGTAGCGTCTCCACTCACACCTGCATGCACTACTTCTTCATCCACTACCTCCATCACCTGCACGCCCATCACAACACACCCCTCATGAGCAGTCACCACCCCCACAACCATGCACACGTCCCCTGTTTCTTCTCCCAGTGTGTCTGTGACCCCTCCTCCCAAAGTACACAAACGCAAGCACCCACCCACCCAACAGACATCCACCTCACAACAGCATCCAGCCCATGCACCTTCACCCAAACTCAGCAGACAGACACCTCCTACAACCACTCCCTCTTCCTCCCCTCCCATATCCTCTCCATCTTCCCATCCCAGTGTGTCTAAAAAACTTTTCCTGGCAAACATTGACCTGTTCCCTACCATTCCCCACCCCTGTCTTTCCCCTCAGGCCAGGGTGTCCAGATCCCAGGCCAGCACCTCAGCCACCAAGTTGGCGCCCGCTGTGGTACCTGCAACTCCCAGAGGATCAAAGAGGGCACCCGTCAGGCCAGGCAGTGTGCCACCGACCCCTGCAAAGGACCAAACCATTCCGCCACCTGCCAAGGTAAAGAAGGGGCCAGCATGCAGCAGGGCCAAGGAGCACAACCCAACCAGCAAGGCCTCCTCCAAAACTCCAGCTGCCAGAGCCAAGGTCCCAGCAGCATCTGCCAAGATGAGGAAGGGGCAGAAAAGCCAAGGCGAGGCACTTCAGGCCTCGGAGGCTCCAGGTGAGGGCCTGGTGCCCACCATCAGAACCGAAAGCCCCTCTACCT
Organism: Pleurodeles waltl; assembly: GCF_031143425.1. Taxonomy (NCBI): domain Eukaryota; kingdom Metazoa; phylum Chordata; class Amphibia; order Caudata; family Salamandridae; genus Pleurodeles; species Pleurodeles waltl. The sequence goes on along the minus strand of NC_090444.1, from coordinate 439,487,256 downwards.
GTACCGTGGCCAGCACCGCCACAAGCACTGCCACAAGCACCGCCACCTGCACGCCACCTGCACCGCCGCTGCCACCACTACTGTCAGAAGCAGCATCCCCAGTGGGCAGCCATCCGAGGCTGCAGGAGACGAGCTGGTGCCTCCCTCCACCACTGGCAGGATCAGCACCTGCACCACGGCCAGCACTGCCAGCATCCCCGCTGCAAGCACCGCACAAGCACCGCCACCTGCACCGCTGACCGTAGGACCACTACCAGCAGCAGCAGCAGCCCCAATGTGCGTCTGTCCGAGGCTGCAGGAGACGGCCTGGAGCCTCCCACCACCAGTGGAAGCACCCCTACCAGCACTGGCACTACCACCAGTTTGCAGCCTTAGTCGCCGCAGGATGGAGTCTGCCCCTGCCTCCATGGAGTATCATGCTACCACGTCCATGCAAATCACGTGCCTCAGACACCCAGGTGAGGGAATGTGAACTGCCACACCCCAAGTGTTGCATCACTGGGCACAAAGCCCCCTCCAGAACCAGTGGAGAACTGCATCCACTCACCCTATCCTTGGCAGGATGAAGCACACTGGGCACAAGGCCCCCTCCAGAACCAGTGGAGAACTGCATCCACTCACCCTATCCTTGGCAGGATGAAACACACTTGGCACAAGGCCCCCTCCAGAACCAGTGGAGAAGCCATCCACTTGAGAGGCTGTGGCTTTGCACTCCCCAGGACCAAGCAGTGGGCAAACCACCCTCTTGAGAGAAGGTGGCTTTGCACTCTCCAGGACCAAGCAGTGGGCAAACCACCCATTTGAGAGACTTGAGAGACTGTGGCTTTGCACTCCCCAGGACCAAGCAGTGGGCAACCCATCCACTTGAGAGACTTGAGAGACTGTGGCTTTGCACTCCCCAGGATCTAGCAGTGGGCATGGAGCCCCCTTGAGGAGCAGTGGCGTTATTCCATCTTCCGGCTGAGGTGTCCCCCCCTTTCCCGTCCCCCTGAGGTGCCTTTGTGTTTTCGACCTGATGCCCCGGCAGTGTTCTCTCCGTATTGAGGCAGGAGTCAAGTGTGGGCTTGGCCCATGATTTTTGGCCCAGTGGGGCACGGACATTTGCAAAGGACAATGTACGGCCTTCTCTACAAATTGTAAATATTTGTATATACTGTTTTTCTATTCGTTACGTATATCTGCCTATTCAAAAAAATATCACATATTTCACTCAATTCCTTTTGTCCTTGTGTTCTTCCAGGGGGTAACAGAGTGTAAATGTGCTGTTGTTGCATGTGTTTGTGTGTATGGTGTTGTGGGTGAGGGTGAGAGTGTTGCGTGTGTGTGTCACTCTCTTTTTCCTCCCCTCCTCCTCTGTGTGCTAGGCGCAGTACTCACCATGGTCGTCGCCGCCGTCTTTGATATTCCTCGTGTATGAGGAGGTAGACCAGCATCGGCAGGACGTGCAGCTCCGGCTCCATGACGTCCTGGTTCTTCGTTGAGTGTCGAGCGGTGAGTTGTTTCCCTTCCAAAGACTGTTTTCGCCGTGCTTTTGATGGCGTTGGTACCGCCCCGGAAAAGCTGGCGATTGGCGGGTTGTAATGGGGTGGACGGTACATTGTCTTCCGCCTGTCTGCTGGTGGTGACCGCCACGGTGTTGGTTGCTACTGCCGTGGCAGTCGGAGTGTTACAGAGGCTGTCTGTGTTGGCGGTTTCCGCCGTGGTCGTGATCCCATTTTTTTACCCCCGGCTTGTTGGCGGTATTACTGCCGCTCTAACACCGACCGCCAGGGTTGTAATTAGGGCCTATGTGTCCTCTCTCCTACAGCTCATTCTATAAAGTCTGAGGCTAGAACAGAAAAAGGCAAGGGGTTCAACTGCCCCTGAGTCGCCACACACCCAATCTCTCCCCAGTGTCCCTTCTGGTGGACTGATTCTTACACGTGCAAAAAGGTGCAGAGCCCTAAGATGCGGGCTACAGGCTGTGAGCGGTATGCTCCTGGAGAGGAACCTCACCAGAGGGTCCCAAATGTATTCAAAGCTCCTCCTAGAATCATCTAGTTTATCAGATAAGCGCTCCATAGCGAGCCCGCGCCACAGTCTAGCGTACCACAATGCTACTGGGGTTGGTTCTGTTTTCTTCTAATATGATGCTGGTACCGTCTTCGCTGCACCCAGTGCCAGCCAAAGAATAGAGCGGTCACCCTGTGTTTGGTGTTGGAATTCCAGAGCACGCAAGACCAATAAAATATGTGCCGGTGAGGCCGGGACGGGGTAGCCCAAAATCTCTTTTAGATGTGACAGAATTTCGTTCCAGTATGGGCGAATAATGGGACAGTCCCACCATATATGCCTAAAATCTCCCAACATCCCACATCCTGCCAACACCTATCAGACACCTGGGGATAGAGTTTTTTAAGTTTCTCTGGGTAGATATACCAATTGTGGAAGATTTTATAGTGCTCTTCTCTAGTGCCCATAGAGCAGTTGTATTTGACTATGTCCTGAAACAGGTGGAGCCAGAGATCCTCCTCCACCGGGGACTGCAGAATCTGCTCCCAAAAGGGCAAATGTCAGGGGAGTAAGCGCGCTGCGCTGACGTCAACAACCTATATAGTGTGGAAATACTACCGCGCTACCCCAGCTGAACCAATCTCTAGATGGGAAGAAGATCCCTGGTGGCCGCTGCCCACATATGGGGCTAAGTGACCCAGTGGAGTAGTTGATTATAATGAAAGCGCTCAGAAATGGGTAAATGGAAGCCTCTACAGCAGTTTTCAAATGTACATACATGTTCCGCATGGAAAAGATCAGCGATCGTCAAACAACCCCCCTCCCTCCACTTTTCAAAAGGACCTGGAGTAGTTCCCGGGGGAAAGGCCATGTTATAGTGGATTGAGTATGGGGTGAGGAAAAGGTCGTGAGCCTGTAGGCTCTCGTCATTGTGTCCCATATCTTGAGGGTAGTAGCCGTGGGGGTGCTGAGAAAAGCGTTCTTCGGGTGGTCTCCTTTGGGTTTCCACAGCACATCCCACAGTGTCTGCCCCGTCACTGCCCTATCCATGTGCAGCCACAACTTGTCTGATTCTCGGAGTGGCCACTCAGCGATAACGCAGAGCTGTGCCGCTCTATAATATGTGAGGGGGTCTGGGAGGGCCAAACCCCCCTTGTCTCTGGGGCATGTAAGCAGTTTATTAGAGAGCCGAGCTCTTGTGTTTTGCCAAATGAACCGAGTGAGCATCCTACGGGGCTCTGTATAAAAATCCCTAGGAATGTCAATGGGCAGGCTTTGGAACAGATATAGAAACCTTGGGAGAACCGTCATCTTGATGGTGTTGATACCACCTAACCATGAGTGCCAGAGTGTGGACCATCTCTTAAAATCCGCTTGCAGCGTCCTAAGGAGGGGTGGAAAATTTGCCTTGAATAGGTCAGCCACCCTGGGGGTGTGCTGGACTCCCAGGCATAGAATTTCTTTCTTGGCCCATACAAATGGTGAAGTGGCTGCTAACACACTGATCTCAGTGGAAGGACCTGTTAAGTTAAGGATATGAGATTTCCCCCTATTTACTTTGAAGCCTGCTACCTGCTCAAAGAGACCCAACTCCTCCTGGATTGCTCGAAGGGTCGTACGTGGTTGAGTAACAAAAAGCAAGATGTCGTCAGCAAACAGTGAGATCTTATGTTGATCAGAACCAAATTGAATGCCTTGAATGTACGGATCGGCCCGTATCCGGGCTGCCAGACGTTCCATGCTAAGTGCAAAAAGCAGCGTGGAAAGGGGGCACCCCTGTCTGGTTCCCCTGGAGAGGGCAAAGAAATACGAAGTCACCCCATTGACGCATATTTGTGACCTTGGACCTGAGTAGCTGCTCATTACCATCGCTATGAACTGTTCCCCAAACCCAAATCGCTGCATGGTCGCTACCAAAAAGGACCATTCCACCCGGTCGAAAGCTTTTTCAGTGTCCAGTGCCAACAGTATAGTTGGGACCTGCTTCTTCGTCACCTTTTCCATCAGGTGGATGACTCTTAGGTTATCATGTGTTTGCCGACCCTTGATGAAGCCCGATTGGTCGGGATGAACCAGATCCGGCAACACCCCTTCAAGTCTCCGGGCTAGTATTTTGGTATAAAGTTTTGCATCGAGATTAAGGAGGGCGATGGGCCTATAGCAGGTACAGAGCTGGAGGTCCTTCCCCTCCTTAGGAATAAGTATGATATGGGCTCCCCCCATAGTAGGGGAAAGTGTGTGCTCGGTTCTTATAAAATTGAACAGATCAGCCAGGTGAAGTATTAGCTCAGCCCCAAAGGTTTTGTAAAAATGTGCAGTGAATCCATTGGGACCTGGTGCTTTGCATAGTGGAAGGGAGTCAGTGGCATCCTGCACTTCGTCTGTGGTGAATGGGGCTGCCAAAAAACTCGTTAGTGTTGTGAGAAACCTGCGGGAGCTGAGTGTGGCGCAAATAGCTCTCCTGGTCGGTAGCGCTCGGTATCTCTGATTTATACAGTCAGGTATAGAAGTTCCTGAAAGCTTGCGCCTTCTCCTCATGCGAATAGTGCTCTTCTGACTCGCCCCGCACTTGCGCTATGTAGCCCTTAGTTGACTTGACACGTAATTGCCTGGCCAGGAGAGTGCCTATTTTGTTCCCACTGACATAATGAGATCTCTGGAGCCTTAACAATGCCACTTCTTCTCTGTTTGTGTAAGTAGATTGCAATTTGCCTTTAATGGAAGTTACTTTCCTCTGAGTCAGCCAGGTAGGAGAGGGATTATCGGCCTGTTCAGCCTCCTTCAATGCACTCTCCAGACCTTGTCTTTCTTCGGCTTTCAACCGATAAAGTGAGGACGCTAAAGAGATGCATGTGCCCTTGAGGACAGCTTTGAACACATCCCAGGTGGTGGGGGGAGGAGTGCCCCTGGTTTATAATTCTGAAAACAGTCTCTGATAGCTCTCCGCAACTCATCTCGAGTCGTTGGGTCATGGGTTAAAATGTTTGGAAAGTACCAACGTCTACTCCGTGACCTCGGGAGGGACCACTCCAAACCCACTTCAACCGGTGCGTGGTCAGATATGATAATCGGGTGGATAGTCGCCGATCAGAGACATTGCCAAGTGGCTGGCTTAAAAATATATAGTTAATCCTGGAGTAGGATCTATGAGAGTGGGAGAAGAATGTATAATCTTTTACCGTGGGGTGAAACGGGCGCCAAGAATCAAGAATCCCCAATCTGTGAAGGGCCATCGTAACGGATTTCGCAAAGGCACTTGTTAGCGGTCTCTAGGGATGTGTTGTGTCCTAAGCGGAATCCCAAATCAAGTTAAAGTCTCCCAGAAGCACTTTCTCACCCTCCGCAAAAACCCCCAGCACGTCATGGAAGTGCAATAGAAGCTGTGTTTGGCCACTGTTAGGTGCATAGAGTGTGGCTATGGTACAAGACCGCCCCCCCAGGGACCAACAAGAATCTACCCTCCTTGTCTAGTTTCGACCCCGAGAGTTGGAAGTGCATGGATCTATGGAACAGCAGGGCCACCCCACAATGGTTTGTTGCCGCAGAGGCGGTATATATCTGCAGATAGTGTTTGTGCTGTAGTCTGTGACCTTTAACCTTCTTGAGATGTGTTTCCTGCAATGCCACAATATCATTTTGGTGGTCGTCAAAGAATTTCGACAGCTGTGACCACTTGTTAGGGGAATTAAGCCCCTTAACATTCCATGTTAGAAAATGTAGCTTCATGTCAGTGTGACCATGAGGGCCTCCCCCGTGGGTACATCTGACCTAAGTTGTCACTTGGGGTCCCCAGCGCTCGCCCTCTGTCCCAAGACCCCTGGCATCTCCTGCCCCCTCCAGGCTATTCATCCACGTGTAGTAGGGACAACAAACAATAATCAAACATCAAAAGTAACAACAAAAAAAGTAACAACACAGAAACTATAAGTCGCTGATACTGATACTGAAACCTCCGTGTGGTCCTCATGGTGGGGAAGGGGTATTCATCCGCATCCACCCCATTCAGACCACTTTCAAAAGCGCTAACAGTGTCCGGTGTGGGGACCTCCTTTGTCACTTATTGGAGGGATGGTGGAGAAACACACTGGAAGTGACCTCGCCGCCTGCACCCCTATGGCCAGTTAAAAGTCTCCAGGCTCTCCCCCGAAGGGGGTTCCTCCCACCCCCAGGGGCCTGAGGGCTCCCACGTGGCCTCCATCCGAAATCCTTTCCTCCTCCCCTAGGCGAACCTTCATCTGATGTGGGATGTGGGTTAGGTGCATAAGTCTACATCTTGGGGGCTTTCCTCCCCTTCCTTGGCTGCCTCCAGCGATCCCCGGCGGTGGACGTGGAGGGGTCCTCTCGACACCACGATTTCCCCAGAATGGCGAGTTCGATGTCTGCACTCTTCTCCTGCAGTCCCAGTGCGGCCGCCGCTTCCCCATACTCCATGAAGTGGTAGGATTTGTTGTTAAGTTTAAAAGCAATGCCAAAGGGAAATGTCCATCTGTACCTAACATTTTTTGCTTTCAACTCATCTGTGATTGGACGGAATTTCTGCTGGCGGAGTAATGTGGCTGGGGCAATGACCTGGAAAAGTGTGCACTGAGCCCCTTGAAAAGACACAAAGTCCTGTTGCCTCACCCTTTGAAGGATGCGCTCCTTGACCTTGAATGAGCTGAATTTCACCAGGATGTCACAAGGTCTCTTATTCTCAGTGGCAGAGCGACTTCCCACCCTATGCACCCTTTCAACCTGTACTTCTGGGTGGTCGTCGCCCAATAGAGTGGAGAAGAGACCCACCACAAATGCCTCCAGATCCGCTCCCTCACTGCCCTCCTCCAGCCCCCACACTCTAATGTCATGCGACTATTAACGTCTGATTGGAACGCATCCAGCGCGGTCTTAAAGTCGGCCGTGAGTTCCTCTCGCAATTCCGCCTTAAAGGTGAGAAGGGACAACAGAAGGTCTTCTTTAGTTAGTGCCATGTCACCTGACCGTGGCGACGCGAGCACCTTAGATCTGGCAGGCGCAAAATACCTGGAGACCCTATTAGATTGTAGCTTCCGTTGAGGCATAGGCACCTCCCAGACCCCTCTCTCACTTGTGCTTCTCTTGCCACGATATGTACCACTTCTTCTGCTGGCCCCCAGCTACTCCTCACCGGGACATGACTCCCGCACTGAAAACGCCGGAGAAAACCTTTGCAGGGGGAGAGAAATGTCCGTCTTGCTACTCCTCTATTATGGGCCTCCGCGTGGGCTGACAACAGGTGCCATTTTAGGGTCAGGCAACAGCGTCAGGCATGACACAGGGCCGGGCATCCAGGGGCCCGCCGCCGCTCTCCCAGTCTTCTATGGGGGGTCGCCAGCCGATGTTCTCCACTCTGTGGTCCCCGACTCACTCTCCTCACCAGGACCGCCCCACCACTCGCGTCTCTCCAGGGGCGGCTGTGCTCTGCCCTCCACCGGGTGCCCTTAGAAGGGCCCTGCTGCCCCCCTCACCAGTCAGCCATGGGCGCCGCCGTGTCCCCCGGTCCAGGGGCGCCCCTCGCCTTTCTCGGTGCCGCCGGAAGCGCTGGTCTCAAAGCTCCCGACCCGTGCTGTGGCCTTCCGTTGTCAAGCGCCGACACGCCGGAGTAAACGGTCGCCGGGCTCCTCCGCCTCACCTCACTACGCCCCCAAGACTCCCAGCATCGTCCCAGGGGCCTAACCAGTCTATATAGTCTACTTTTAAAATTAATACTTTTGCAAAAGGTGTCATTATATTTGCTAATTTCAATGGTTTACGTTTTACACTTACATATGTGCTATTCCTTTAAGTTGGTATACGTTGCTGCATGCTGGATCCAGTACAGATCAGACTGAGTTGAGCAGAGCTGATAGTGGCCCCTGGTCTCTCTACTGCACAGTTGCTCCATCACTGACCCTGGCCACTGCCACTGTCCCTGGTGCACTCGTGGAGACGGGTGGGTGCAGGTGTACGGCAGGGTAGGGAGGACAGGGAGCAGTGTTTGCTGTACCTTGGCTGCTACAGTCAATCCCTCTCAGCTGTGGTACCCTATTCAGCTGAAGGAGGGGGGTTATGGTAATCGTGGTGAATCCTGCAGGGGTATGGTAATCCTACAAGAGTTCCACTGACAGTCAACAGGGTCAGATAATCAACAGTCATCTAATTGGTAATTGACAATTGGGGGGTCATATATAGCAAGTGACTTAGGGAGCGGTACCCGAGTGGATCACTAGCATTGTGCATCAGCATTGTGGCCAGATACTACCTGTTATTTTTGCCATTTCTGCCATTTTCTGTAATCTACTACCATCTGCTGCTATCTTCTGTTATCCCCTGCCATTCACCATCTGCCATCATCTACGGCCTTGGCTTGTGTGGGTGGAGGCAACGTCTGCAAGACCAGGGGGAAGAGCTAAATGGACGATTGTCGTTGCTGTTGCTGGGCTGCTGGGCTGCTGTGCTGCTGGTTTGTTCCTTTCTGTTGGCAGTTGGCCATGCTCCAGCTGGTTCTTCTGGTCTTGTCACTGGCTTTATGACGGGCTCTGTCACTGGCCTTGTCATTATTGCCATCTTTTGGCTACATTCTGGCATTCTTATCAGCATCTCTACTGGGGGCATAAACTTTTCTTGCCATATTTCCTGATGCACTGTACCAGCTGGCTTCTCCTCCCTTTAAGAGAGACCTAACTGCTCAACACTTTCCGGGGGGCTATGACATTTTGGGGATAGCTATTGTAAGAGTGTTCTACAAGTCCTAGGGTTTCCCTGGCATGGCCCTACTTAAATTGATACCAATTGCAACCATGGGCAAGTACAAACTTACTCCAGCAAAGGACAGCATTGTGAACAATCCCCCAGCTGGTACAACCCAGATTCCTTTCGAGTTCGGTCAGTTAGTGTTATCAACAAGGAAATTGAGCTGGCTGAAAGGCGCCTATCACTTGACGTGGTAGAAAGGCCCAGTATTGTTATGCATTGCTGGGAGCAATCACCATCTATTACTTAGCCTCTATCGTCTGAAGCCCTTGCAGTTGCTTCTACAAGCCATACAAATTGTGTTAATCCCAAGAAGGGTATAAGTCATGTTTTGCCTATGTCGACAGGTAGAGAGTGTTGGAAAATGGGTTATTGGTAAGGGCAGGTAGGTACCTACACCTAGCAACAAGCCACCAACCTCCACTTAGGTACAGTTAGGTCTCAGTAAATTAATCCCAGCTCAACCCTTGGTAGCTTGGCAACGAGCATCAAGGCTTAACTTAGGAGACAGTGTGTAAAGCATTCAAATATCACAAAACAGTAATTAAATAAAACACAGGAAACAGTTTAAAAATCCAAAACCAATTTATAAAAATAGTTTATATTTTTATCTTTAAAATGACACAAAAACGAATAAAATCGGATAAAGGGAACCGGAGATATGAATTTTTAAAGAATTATTATTTTTCTAGCGCTTAGAAACAAAAAGCGCCAATCGGGTCATCTGGTTGCACCACGACCGGGGCAAAGTCAAAGTTTCAGGCCGACTGCTTTGAGCCCTGCTCGGCTACAAGTCGCGGGAGGCCTCGGTTAAAAAGTTACCTTCTGACTTAGTCTTTATTTTGAAGATTTTCTTCAGCGGGACGAACCTGCCAGTCGAATCCGACCTCCTGGAGCCCTTGTCCGGATACGCGATGCTGGATTCCTCGGTGGAGATTTTTACCTTCGGACTTAGTCGTTTTTTCGAGGTGAAAATCCTTCGACCGGGGTAAACCTGGATCTTGATCCGACGTCCGTGGAGCCCTTCTCGGATACGATGGCTGGTAGGTCCCGGTCAACTTTTTACCTTCGGACTTAGTCTCTTTTTCAGAGATTTTTCTTTACCGGGACGAACCACCAAATGAGGCCGGGTCGCGGTTGAGGCAAGCCGGCTAGAATTTCCGCGGCGGGTCGGTCCCTCTATGGAGCTTTTTTACAAAAATTCTCAAATCTTCTCCAAACTTCTGGGGCTTCACCCAGATGTCCTTTTAAGGTTCTTTTGGGGTCCACAGCTCACCCCAAGGGTCCAGAAGTTCTGAGATGGTCCTTGGGGGGTGTGGACTTCAACTCGCAGAATGCACCTGGCGCAAACTCCTTTTTGGCCACTGGACAGTGGTCAGCTGGTCACTTTTCAGGAGTTGGTGCAGGGGGACTCTGGATAGCAATTTTTCACCTGTAGCAAACAGGGAGTCCCTCCTTGAACCAGTTGAAGCCAGGCAAAGTCCTTCTTGTGGTGAAGCCCAAGTGTGCAGCTGGTGCAGTCCTTCTGAGTGCAGTTTCCAGGTGCAGGCCAGGGGTCCAGCATGGCAGTCCTTCTTCTCCTTTAGTTCTTTTCTTCTTGAAATCTGGCGAGGATCTGAGGTGTGGGGGCAGGTCTGCCAGTTTTATCCTTGCTCCTGGGTGAAAAGCAGGGGGGTCCTGGTTCTCCAATCAGGTACAGGGTCGTCCCCCTGTGATGACTACTTCCTGGGAAGTGTGGCAAAAATCCATCCCAAAAGGCAACATTCTCTAAAAATCCAACATGGCTGAATCTGATTTTTGGAGGTTACATCTGGCTGAGCCCACCCACTGGTGTGGCTAAAAATCATAAACACACCACTCTCCTGCCCTCGCCTAATCTAATCAAGGGGGCACCTAGTTGTCTGGGGTTGCAGGATGTGGGGGTGTTGCTGGTTGCTCCAAATGTCCTTCTCTGCCTTTGAAGACCAGTTTGGCAGCCCTCCCCCTTCCTGCCTCACCATCTGCTGAGGGGAGATTCTCTCCCACAAGCACATTCCTTTGTGTGAAGCCAGGCCACTTCACACCTCATCAAGGCAGCTTGACTAAGCTGCTGCAGGCTGGCCAATCAGAGCACAGCAGCAAAAACAATGCAGGGCTGAAATTGGCAACTTTTTAGGTAAAGTCTAAAATATTTTACCTGAACAAGTTATATTAAATCCAACAACTGGAAGTTGTGGGATTTATTACAACAATTAATTTGATACCAAATTCTTGGTATGCATCTTTTAAGGAGACTTTAAAATGTAAAACAAAGTCTCCCCATTCTAGCCTATGAAGGCCATTTACTACAATGAGGGAAAAACTAATTTGGCTGTTTTTACCTCACCAGGGCTTATAAAACTATTTTTATAAAGTCCCTGCTTATAGTTACATGGCACCCAGCCCTAGGGGCACATAGGGCACACCTTAGGGGTGACTTATATATAAAAATAAGGTAGTTTAAGACTTTGGAACTACTTTTAATTCCAAAGTCGAATTTGCATATAACTTTAATTTAAAAGCAGCCAGCAAGGCAGGCCTGCCTTTAAAATGACACTGGGCACCTCAGCAGTGCACCTATGGGTGCACTACCTATGCTGTGGTCCCTAAACCTACATGCCCTACCATATACTAGGGACTTATAGGTAGGTTAACTTAGCCAATTATAATTAGCCTAATTTGCATATTGATTTTACACAGAGCACAGGCCCTGGGACTGGTTAGCAGTACCCAGGGCACCATCAGAGTCAGGAAAACACCAGCATAAAGTGGAAAATGGGGGCAAAAAGTTAGGGGGCCTCTGCAATCAGCCCTGTTTTCTCACAGAGAGTCATTTACCAGTGCTCTTGACTTGCCTTTATGCACTAGTCCCTGCGATCCTCCGCAAGGAAGAGGAGGAAAACCAAAACAGGAGTCACCTTTGGAGTTTCTGGGAGAAAGTTGGGACCCCCTACTCGCTTCTCCAATATGGCCATTGTAGGAAGTTGGCTCTGTATATACTATCTCAAAGTAAGAGATGGTGTGCACAGAGTCCAAAGGTTCCCCTTAGAGGTAAGATAGTGGCAAAATTAGATAATTCGAATGCTCTATTTTTTGGTAGTGTGGTCGAGCAGTAGCCTTATCAGAGGGTAGTGTTAAGCATTTGTTGTACACACACAGGCAATAAACGAGGAACACACACTCAAAGACTTAACTCCAGGCCAATAGTTTTTATATACAAAAATATATTTTCTTAATTTATTTTAGAACCACAAGATTCAAGATTTGAAGTAAATACATAAAATGCAAGGTACTCCACATAGGTAAGTCAGGAACTTTGAATTAGAGCAGTAACATACACAGTTTTAGTTAAAATGGCAATAAGCTATTTTAAAAGTGGATACTGCAAAAATCAACAGTTCCTGGGGAGGTAAGTATTGGTTAGTTTTTCAGGTAAGTAAGACACTTACAAGTTCAAGTTCCTGGGCATAGGCAGCCCACCGTTGGGGGTTCAAGGCAACCCCAAAGTCACCACACCAGCAACACAGGGCCGGTCAGGTGCAGAGGTCAAAGGAGGGCCCAAAACACGTAGGTGCCTTTGGAGAACAGGGGTGCTCCGGTTCCAGTCCGCCAACAGGTAAGTACCGGCGTCTTCGGAGGGCAGACTAGGAGGTTTTGTAGAGCACTAGGGGGGACACAAGTAGGCACACAAAACACACCCTTAGCGGCACATGGGTGGCTGGGTGCAGTGTGCTTATCAGGTGTCGTGTTTTCAAAAGGAATCAATGGAGGGACCCGGGGGTCACTCTAGCGGTGCAGGCAGCGCACAGGGGGGCTTCTCAGGCCAGCCACCAACTGGGCTAGGCAAGGGGTCACCTGATTGTCACTCCTGCACTGGAGTTCAGTTCCTTCTGGTCCTGGGGGCTCCGGGTGCAGTGCTTGGTCCTGGCGTTGGGTTCTTTGTTCCAGGCAGTCGCGGTCGGGGGATCCTCTGGATCATCTCTGCATGCGTCGCTGTCGGGTTGCAGGGGGGTCATCTCAGGTTACTCACGAAGTCGCAGTTGCCTGGAAGTCCTCTCTGCAGTGTTGGTTCTCTGGAGCTCGAGCCGGGGGCATCGGGTGCAGAGTGGGAAGTCTCTCGCTTCCGGCGGGAAGAGTGAGCTCTTTGAAAGTTGTTAGAAACTTGCAAAGTTGTTGCTGTTTTTGAACAGTGCCGCTGTTCTCGGGAGTTTCTTGGTCCTTCGGGTTCAGGGCAGTCCTCTGAGGCTTCAGAGGTCGCTGGTCCCTGTCGGATGCGTCGCTGTGCAGGTTCTTTGAGTCTGGAGACAGGCCGGTAGGGCTGGGGCCAAATCAGTTGTCGTCTCCGTCATCTCTGCAGGGCTTTCAGGTCAGCAGTCCTTCTTGTTGTAGGTTGCAGGAATCTGATCTCCTGGGTTCTGGGTCGCCGGTAAATACTAGATTTAGGGGTGGGTTTAGGTCAGGAGGGCAGTAGCCAATGGCTACACCCTCTTTGTGCCTCCTCCCTGAGGGGAATGGGGCACATCCCTAATCCTATTGGGGGAATCCTCCAATCTGAAGATGGAGGATTGCTAAAGGCAGGGGTCGCCTCAGCTCAGGACACCTTAGGGGCTGTCCTGACTGGTGGGTGACTCCTCCTTGTTTTTCTAATTATCTCCTCCAGCCTTGCCTCCAAAAGTGGGTGCAGTGACCAGAGGGGCGGGCATCTCCACTAGCAGGGATGCCCTGGGGTGCTGTAACAAAAGGCATGAGCCTTTGAGGCTCACTGCCAGGTGTTACAGTTCCTGCAGGGGGAGGTGAGAAGCACCTCCACCCAGTACAGGCTTTGTTCCTGGCCACAGAGTGACAAAGGCATTCCCCCCATGTGGCCAGAAACTCACCTGGTTGCGGCAGGCTGGCAGAAACTGGTCAGCCTAGCACTAGGAGTCGGACTGGTATTCAGGGGGCATCTCTAAGATGCCCTCTGGGTGTATTTTACAATAAATCCCACACTGGCATCAGTGTGCATTTACTGTGCTGAGAAGTTTGATACCAAACTTCCCAGATTTCAGTGTAGCCATTATGGAACTGTGGAGTTCGTGTTTGACAAACTCCCAGACCATATACTCTTTATGGCTACCCTGCACTTAAAATATATAAGGTTTTGCTTAGACACTGTAGGGGCATAGTGCTCATGCACATATGCCCTCACCAGTGGTATAGTGCACCCTGCCTTAGGGCTCTACGGCCTGCTAGAGGGGTTATTTACCTATGCCACAGGCAGTGTGAGGTAGGCATGGCACTCTGAGGGGAGTGCCATGTCAACTTAGTCATTTTCTCCCCACCAGCACACACAAGCTGTGAGGCAGTGTGCATGTGCTGAGTGAGGGGTCCCCAGGGTGGCATAAGACATGCTGCAGCCCTTAGAGATCTCCCCTGGCATCAGGGCCCTGGGTACCAGGGGTACCATTTACAAGGAACTTATCCGGGTGCCAGGGCTGTGCCAATTGTGTGAACAAAGGTACAGTTTAGAAAAAGAACACTGGTGCTGGGGCCTGGTTAGCAGGGTCCCAGCACACTTTCAATTATAACTGGAATCAACAAAAGCCAAAAAGTCAGGGGGTAACCATGCCAAGGAGGCATTTCCTTACAGCCATCAATCCTGTCAACTCGTGCCCTCCCCAAGCGGAGTTGGTGTCACCCAAAACTTCTGTAGTAACAGGGGATGGCACTAGACCAATGTGGGAAGCTGTCCTGGACCAAGTCAAATCTTTAATAACATCTGCAATACCCCCCCCCTTGTAGACAGGATAAGCTCACTGGAAGGCACCATATAGGATATATCCCTCAAGCTGTCTCATCCCCTGAGATCAGCAGTTCCCTTACCCTTTTGTCCTCACTTAACTACTCAGGCATTCACCTGTGATAATCTAAGCGCCAATATTGGTAACCATTGCACTGTGCAGGTGCATCCACCTCCTGCAGCCTCGTCTGCCCCCTTGACTCTCTTACTACATACATCACATACAACAGCAGGATTAGGGGCTGTTCTTCCTACCTGGAAAGCGACAGTTGAAACCAGGGACAATAGGGTTCCTGGGGCCTTCACAGAAAGCAGATCCCAATCTAGGCCCAAGTCTGTACAAATCCAGCAGTCCCTGGATTTACCACCTCAATGTTGCCCCTATATTGTAGTTCTGCTAGGAGTGCCACCTCTGCCAGCTGACAAAGAGGAATCATATCCAGAACTGAAAAATAAACTCTGCCATTGGCCTCTACGGAACACTGTGTTTACCATACCTGAGTACAAAGACATACTATTGGTTAGGAGAATTAGGTGGATTGGACACTCGCCCAAATCATCTGAGGGGGACTGTGTGATCATTAACTGTAGAAGTCCAGATCTGGGCACCAATTTTTTTTCTGAGTCCAGGTTTGGGATCGGGCATGGCTGTGCAAGTGTGAGTTCAACCATTAGTATTATCACATTGGGCTACTTTTATAAACCATGTTCAACTGGCACATCTAGCCAGTCCAGTGGACTTGTAAGAAAGGAAGATAGAAATTGTCGTACAGAGCTATTGGGTGCACCAAACATCGCTACTTTACCTGCCACTTTCTGGTTTAGATGCCAGTGACTGACTTGCACCACCCCTGGACTCATTGAGAGAGTCTGGAACCTTGACCCATAGTAAGGCTGTAATTCATCCTACGACTTCTCCCTATCCTTCTCCTGTGGAGCCTATTCGATCTGCACTGGAAGACACTGGCTATGATGATTCATTGCTCTGACATGTACCCAGTATTGCTCTGCTCACTACATTTCCCCCTCCCAGTGCTGGGTTCTGGCCAAGATTCTATTGCCTTGGCGTTTCCCCTCACTAAGCATTTTTCCTGGCACCTTTCTGGTATTAAAAACAAGTTGTCATGCTTGTCATGCCCTGAGTGGGGTGGTTTTGTGGACTGTTTCAGCATGGGCTGTTGAGCCATGTTTTAGGCCTGGGTTTGCTATTTTTGATCAACCTGCTCAGTTCTCAGGGAACTGCAGGCAGTTTGGGTGGCCTTGCAATCTGGTTGAGAACCATTTTGGCCTACATTTCTAAAGTAATTGACCTTGGGTCCCCTGGTGTGCTATGTGCACATTTGCAATTTTCTGATGGGTTTTCATTATATCTGTATAATGTCTACTGTAGGCATGAAGGCAACACAACTGGTCTTGCTGTTATTGATGTTATTAATGTGCAACTTTCATTCCTCCCAGGTGTTGTTTTTAGAATTGTGGCAGGGGACTTCAACTGTAACTTTGAACCTCTTGGTATTGCTAATGATGCACATAGCGGAGAAAAGGACGACGTCTGGGCAATTACTGAGCTTACACTTCAACTAATTAAAAAATGGTCTACGGCAGTTCTGCAACGGGAGGACCCCCTCAGATAAAGAGGGGAATGATACCTTCAATTGGCAGGGTGGGGCTAGTCTCATTGACTATATAATTGACATGGAGGTTTTTCCTAGGCAGGATAGCGATCATAATGCCTTGAATCTCTCCATGAGCTCGTTGGGCTTCAGTGTTCCATCACACAATCTAGAACCCGTTGACACGAGCCTAGTGCCATCCACCAATCAATGTAGGCGAAGATGGAGTGTCATTGCCGCCACTCCAACTATTCAGGCCCAGCTGTACGAGGCCATTGCTACAGCTCTGGACCTAGGAGGGAGTTTCCTTGCAGTGCCCTCATGGGAGGACCTCAATAACATTCATAATTCCCTGTTCTGCTCCATAAAGAAGCTCTTTTTGGTAGAAGCTAGGACTCTTCCAAAATGGGCTCTTGCAGCCAAATGGTTTACCAAGACCTGTTGGTTAGCTAGGTGGGCCTTGATTGCGACGATCAAGGGTTGGACTAGAGCAGCAATTTAGGAAGCTAGATCTTCCTACAAAGCTGTACTGGGCAGGGCCAAATAAGATCATGGGAAACCTCATTGGCCACGTCTATGGGGATAGATCATTGCTCCTTTTGGCAAACCGTGGCCAACAAGGGTTCAGCCTCTGCAACCCCACTGTGTAGCAATAGAACAGCTGCAGCTTGCATTGAACATTTTTCAGGTCTGTATGCGCAAGACATAGAGATGAGTGAGCCATCCTTGTTGCCAACCGCTGGCCCTATATTGAGCCTCGCTAGCAGTGCGCCCAAGGGTGCGACCTTGGCCACACATGTTGGAGGCTTGGGTTCCCTAGGGGAGCGGAAACAGGAGTGATATTCCTGTAGTGTCTTGCCTGTAGTTGTCTCGTCTCATCAGCCTGATTGTGTTCCCATCCCCATTAATGCATGTGACGGTGCCGCTGCAAAGAACTGGATTACGCCAGGGAAAGGGCCGGAGCTTGATAAGATGCCTGGGGTCTTGTTTAAAGCCATAAAGAAAATTTGGTGTCCTCATTTTGCCCTCCTATTTAATAATATTATGAATGGGCTGGCCTTGCAGCAGACTTGGACAGGGACTGAAATCATCCCAATCTACAAGAAGGGCCATAGGTCTGTCCCATCAAACTATCGCCCAATTAGTCTCATCAACAGCTCACAGAAGCTTTTTAGTCATATCCTGTTGAGCAGACTACCAGCCTTGAATGAGGATGGAGGAGTGCTGACCCCTCTTCAAGTGGGATTTAGGACTGGGACAAGTACTGTTGACCAAGTGCTGCAATTAAAACTCATCTACTGGAAGTATGTCACATTGGGGTGTGGGCACCACTTGTTATGTTTGTTGGCCTTCCGTCAGCTTTTGATTTAGTTCCCAGGGAGGGCCTGTGGGTGAACATAGGGGGTCCTAAATACTTGATTGGTGTGTTCAGGAGGCTTCATTTGGGCAACTACGGGCAGGTTAGCTATGGCTCCGCTGGGGAGCTGACAGACCCCATTCCAGTGTCTCTGGATGAGACAGGAGTGTGTCTCAGCTCCTACCCTATTTCTGTTATATATCAACGACCTGGTAGCTACTTTAAAGCAGTGTAACCATGGTGCCCGGTGTCTGGCTAATAGGAAGGTCTGGGCACTCCTGTTTGGGGGCGAAACCTTACTGGTCTCGAAATCCCCAATGGGCATTCAAAATCTGCTGCATTAGTTTGGTGTCTTTTGCAGGCAGAGATGGTTGGAGATCAACCTTAACAAAACCAAATACATGGTTTTGAATCTTTGCCAGATGGCTAGATTGCACCCAGTCCTTAATGGCTCTCCACTAGAGAGGGTTTGTACCTTTGAGTGCCTGGGGCTCACCCTCAACGAGCATTTTGGATGGACACCCAGATCCAAAAGTATAAATTCAGACTACAACATTGTACTTGTGGTATCCTGAGAGCCTTGAAGGGATCTAGCTTTTGTCTGATAACACCTCCATTACAAATGTACAGCTTGCAAGCTCTGGGGGTGGCTCTGTATGGTGGGAAACTTTGGGGACACTATAATGTCAACAATATAGAGTTGATGGAAAGCCGTTTTCCCTGACTCCTCACCAACCTTCCGGCCAGCACCCTATTAGTGCCACTTAACTTAGACCTCGGCATTCGTCCTCTTGTTCCCAAAGTCAAACATAGACCCTTATTGTATTGGAGGAGGATCTGGTCCTCAGCTGACTTATTGCCCTTTTAGATGGGCCTGGAAGAAATCTTCCTCAAGATACTAGGATCCCAGGGTTGGGGTCATCTGGCACGGTCTTGAAGAGATTGGGTGCGGAAATATGTGGGCCCATCTGGAAACCTCATGTGGCGTTTTCAAGTCCATGCTCAAGGAGTTGTATTGGAGACATGTAGATGAAAGTCCCACAGGTCTGTGGGGATTAGGTACCTTGACCCTGAGCTTCTTGGAATTTAAAGACACATGTTGCCTAGAAGAGAACATGGAAGCAATTGAGCCCCTGGCCGGCAGCTCTTTCAATTTACGTTACGCGTCAGGACCTTACCACTCTGGTCTTTCACACCAAAGTTGCAACGTCCCCAAGCCGATGCTGAACTTGACCTAAGCTGTCCTTCTGCCCTGCAGCCAAGGAAACTGTAGAACACGTCCTGTATTTTTGTCTGAAATAAGCATACAGGAGGAATGGATTTTGCCGTTGTGCAGCAATGTTGGTATCAGGAACTACAAAATTGCAACTAGGATACTTAAGGCAGACACTGCTCAACCATAGTACTTGCTGTTTCCCGCTTCCTTACATATATGTGGAGACATAGACAGAAAATGGTCGTCCGTCCATGCTCAGAGCCTAGTGCCAAGGCTTGTGTGATCTCATATTGTATCCTAACCATGTAAAGGAATGAGAGCCCAGGTAGAGAAATTTGATGTGCAAAGTCTTTATTTGTAGGCTTCTAAGTTCATGAATCCATTCAAATATCGTAGATAGAAGTCGAGCCAAAGAAGAACAGTCATTGATGCATAAATATATCCAGAGAATCGAATGAGTGTAGAGCAATTACAGCAGCCGACACATGTTTTGCCCCCTATGGGGATTCCACCTGGGGCTTTTTCAAGGCAGTGTTATGTTCATAGTTGTACAGCACATCATTATGGTCATTGGTCCAAATACGTGTAAGGAGGTCCTCGAGGAAAACGGCAGCGTGTTGCAGAATACGCGTCTTAGTCCGACGCCATCTTGTTGTATCCTGCAGTTCCTACAATCTCATACATTTTATGTAGCTTCTATGAAAGGACTGCTGGCACATGCTATAGTATGCAATTATGTCTTGGAACTCTGATATGAATATTGGTCTTCATTTTAACTTATGTGATGCCTCCCTCATATGCTGCTAGTTTCCATGCTTTTGTGCCTTTTAAAAGAAAAATAGTGATGTTTTGTGCTCACTTTATAGTGTCCACTTTAATAGGTTAATATTTTTAGTCCAGAATGACCAGGCACTCAGAGAAATAAAGTCCGGTTATATCAATGGGAAAAAGTTTCCCTAGGTAATGTGGATCCAGAAGCGGAGAAAAAAACACTGATTCCAAGTTGATGTTGGTCAAGGTCTTTAATCCTTTAGACCGTGTTGGTCATAGATGAGTTTTTCATTAATGCAGAGAAACAGCCAACACGTGTTTCGTCACACAAGTGACTTTTTCAAGGCTGGGCCTCTCCGGCCAGGGAGAGTACGAACGTGGTTGGTATGTCGGTAGGTATGGGAGAAAGAGCTGGATCAGCTAAGTCGAGTGTGGTTTCTCCAGTTGTCGAAGAGGGAAGGCGGGGAAGCCCTGATAAGCCTCCAGAGGTTCCCTTGTAGATGAAGCTCGGTTCGTCTGTTGTATGAAGTAAAACGTGCCTATTAATATTTTTTAATGGTTAGTTTGTTCTATATTGATTTTATTGGTTACACTTTGTGTATAGTTTAAATCTTCTTTTCAGTTATTTCCTTTATAGGTGGATGATAATTAGAGCTTCTGTTTTAATTTTAAATATGTGTATTTCTTGGATTGTTGTATTATTAACATATTTTAAATGTTACATTTATATTCATTATTTTAGTATGTTGTAGTATTTATTTTCTTGTAATCGTGTTTGATTTTTTTTAAATGTGTCATGTTTATTTTTATTAGTATCTGTGTTGAGAATATACCTTGTTTTGTGTGTGAATAAATTATGTCTGTTGTTTTAATGTATTATTATTTTTTGTGTGCTTAATTTGTTGACACTTTTATATTTAACTTATTTACAAAATTTGCTTATGATTTAAAATATGATTTAAAATATTATTTTCTCCTTTTTGTGATGTAATGTGGATAATTTGTGTTTCTTTATTTTAGATTAGTCTGTATATTTAAATAACAGATGATATTTTGTGTTTTGATGTTTCTTTGTTTGATCTTGTCACATTTAGATATTTATGATGCAGATATTTTTGTCTTTGCTATTTGTGTTTTTATGGGGGTAAGTAGAGGATGGTGATAATTTTTCTAAACAATATTATTTTGACAATATTTTGGTGAATAAATATTGTTTTTTGCAACATTCTGTTATGGAACTGTTTAGAGACAGGCCCTGTGTATCACCCTGCCATATTAGGAAGTAGGCATGCTACAACTACAGCAATCATATTACTGGTAATGGTGACTGAATCAGAGATAGGAGCAATGAAAGATGATTAATATTACGAGTATTCTATTTAAAGAGTGTGTTTTTAGAGGTTGTGCTTGTGGGAAATGTATATGATTTCTGCATAACAGTATAGGGGGGTTCATTTCTTACAATGCCCTACATTAAGGTTTTGGCAAGATAAGGTGCATTGTGGAGAAAGCACATTTCTTCAGAGTAGTAAAACAGAGATGGGATCCAGGACTATCTCCAGGAATCGCCATTGCAACCTGAAACCTGGAGAACATCTCCTTCGCCCACCGCCTTTCATCCGCCCATTTCTTTATAATGGTCCCCATACTGCATGCCTCCTCCCCAAATGCATTTACAAAGTCTGTGACCTCCTGCCACAAAGCTGTCTTCTCTGCTCCATTGAGATTGTCTGAAGGCAGACCATGTAGTTCCTTGGAGTGTTTCACCACAAATTTACCAGCAAGGGCTGTTTCTCCTCAGTCAAGTTCCTCTTCCTCTTAAGTGCTATGGTTTGCATCCTGCTGGCTGGATCATGTAAGCCAAAATGAAGAAGAAAGAGCCTAGAGTGTGGGATGTATTTATGGTTTTTAAGTGAATGGGTGTCAAGTGTGTGTGATTTGGCTCATTTGCATAGTATTTAACTATTCCCTTCTATTAAGAGGTATTGCCCCAGTAGTAGAGGTCTTCACTCCATTGGTGGACATCTCCTCCGAAGTGGCAGGCATATCTCCAAAAGAGTAAGAAAATAAAATATGGTCCTAATATTACGCTCATATGAGGTTCCACCCTCTACTTAGATGGGTGGGGTGGAAACTCATAAGTCTTTACCAGTGAAAATCTCAACTCTGAAAATGGTGATTAGCAAAAAAGTGAAGATATACACCTACATTTAGGAGTAGGTTTACACATAAGTGAGTTTACACATGCCAACTTATTTTTGTGAATCTGGCCCGTGAATTATGGTAAACACTGAATAACAATTTCATAGTTTAAAACATAGGGCCTGATTTAGAACTTGGAGGATGAGTTACTCCGTCACAATGGTGACGGATAGCCAATCTGCCAAAATCTAAATCCCATAGAATATAATGGGATATAGATTTCTGGCCAACTGGACATCTGTCACCGTTGTGACGGAGAAACCCATCCTCTGAGTTCTAAATCAGGTCCAGATTTTTTTAAGCCAGTTTTTCAAAACTGTTCTAACAGAGATCACCTTAAAACACCAATTTCACAAAACAATCTGCAATAAATTTCACCAATATTGTCATGCAATATAATCTACTGTGCCCACATCTGTATTAACGAATCATAAAACTTGCCACCACCACTTGATTAAAATAATTTTACACATGGTTCAAAACATAGTGATAGTGTCAATGTGCACAGAAAAATTGTCAGAAAAAGTTTCATGTGAGCAGTACTCTAGGAAGCCTTTACCAAAGAAAGTTCTGTTACTTTTAGATCAAAATGAAATGGTGATCCCTAAAGACGCTGGCATGAAGTCAACTTTGTTTATTATTTAGAACACATAGAACTTACGGTACTCAACCAAATGTACCTTTGAAACAACTAAGTACACAGGAACCTACGAATGTATAATCACATCAAAGAATGTATGTCTAAGCTACTGTATGTGCATTCATAAAAACATGTACATCCATACGGAATCCACACAACATCACATTTACATGATTTAGATGATTCAACTTAACATGTACCAGCTAAACAGTCCATAAAATAAGCCATAATAATTCTGGGAAAATTATTGCATGTGCCTTCCTTCTACTAAACAAACATGGAACAAATACATATTCAGACCAGACTGGACAATTATGTACAGAGCATGATATAAGTCTACTTAGTGTAGTGGTCCTCGCTCTGTTCGGAAGGGTGCAATGAGTGCAGACTACCTCAGTTAATGTGCTTTCAGAAAACACTTGAAGGTGACATACAAAACACTTACCTATTTCTGAACATTCACCAATAATAAACAACATGACTCCCATAATTATATGGGAATGATTAAGGTAATATAAAGCGCTCTGATATTTGATTTTATAAATTCCACTTTAACTGATATTTTGGAGACTGGTCATTTGTTAGATATGTTTAACCTGCTACCCTTGTCACATTAACTTCCATTGAGAGCTTTTGTTTCTTTAACTAACAGATATTAAGATACTTTCATAAATAACCACCTACATGCATGTGAACACCATTTGAATTAGGTAGAATGATCAACAAGATGTCCTTTATTTAACACAGTGTCAAGACACAACGGCCCTCATTTGGACCTTGCCGGTCTTTTGCCAAGACCGCCGAGGTTTCTCTGGGCCGAAGACCGCCAGCCCAGGTGGTCTCCCACAAACCGTATTATGACTGCTAGCAGCCCGCCACCCTTTTTCAGACGGAGATCCGCCAGCAGCCATACTGGTGGTCGGCGGTGAAGTGGAGGCTGCTCCACCTCCACTGCCACGTCATCAGAACACCGCCCACAGAATAACAACCCAGGATTCGGCGTGGCGGTGTTCTGGTGACGGGGTGCTGGTGGAGGAGCAGCCCACATGGATCCCGTTCCCAACCGAAGGATCACCGGAACAGGTAAGGTGATTGTCCATTAGGGGAGGGGGGGTGGGAGGTGTTGTGTGGTGTGTGCGTGCATGGGGGTGTGCGTGTGAGTGTGTAGAGGGGTTGTGTGAGTGCATGTATACATGCAGTGGGTGTATTGTGTGTATGGGAAATGTGACAAATATGTTTGTGTGCTTGTATGTGTGCGCGTATGTGTATGGGGGTGCGTGTAGGGGTGTGTGGGGGTGGGGGTGTGTCTGGGGGGGGCGGGACGGGAGTGGGGAGGGGGTCCTACCACCTTTGGGGGGCGGCAGGGGGGTCGTGGGTGTTGGGGGAGGACTCAGAGGAGGGAGAGAGGGGGAGGGGGAGACTCGAATCAGTGCCAGGGAACGTATTCCCTGGCACTGATAGTGCCTACAGCCATGGATTTTGTGGTGGTACAAAACCCCACGAAATCCATGGCGGTATGCGGGGTCCTGATACTGCCAGCGGTCTAGTGACGGCCGCTGGGCTGAAGACCGAAGTCTCCAGCCCAGCGGTCGTTACCACCCTGGCGGTCAGAGTGTAGAAGTGGCGGTTTGGCATGGCGGTAACCGCCATGGCGGTAATTCAATTTTTCCGCCGGCCTGTTGGCGGTATTACCACCACTTTTACTCCGACCGCCAGGGTTGTAATGAGGGCCTATACGTCTGTTGTTTATTTTTTATTAAAATTAATTTTCATATAACTTTGTATTTTAGGAACAACCTCACAGCAGAAGGAAAATGAAACAAATCATCATTAAGATATACCTTCTATTTATAAGTGATCAGTGGCGGCCTGTCCTTTAGGCGAAGGGGCCACACACCCCCACCTTTTGCCCCTCATGAAGAGTGTCTGTCAGGCTGAACAAAGGCCAGCCTGACAGACACTCTTCATTTTCAGCTCAGACAGCCAGGAGTGAGCCATGTGCGATTTGCGCAGACTCCTGGCTGCCTGAGCTGAACTTTTCTGGGCTGAGGAGGTCACAGCTCCTATGGGCGTGACCTCCTCGGCTCAGCAAAGGTGCCTCGAGGCCCTCCCCTGGGTGACGAGGAAAGCATCACCCATTGACACTCGCCCTGGGCGCTTCAGGTTTCAGCCCTGGAGAGCCCAGGGCAAGTGTCAATCAGTGACACTTCGTCACAGAGTGGGGTGGGGTCAGCAGTCTCACTGACCCCATCCCACTCTGTGACGAGGCTGGGACTGCTGCCTTCCCTCATTGGCTGACCTAAGGTCAGCCAATGAGGGAAGGGAAGGCAGCAGTCCCAACTCTCCTGGGACCTGGAGGCTGAAGGTAAGTGTGTGTGTGTGTGTGTGTGTGTGTGTGTGTGTGTGTGTGTGTGTGTTTACTCCCACCGCCAGGGTTGGAATTGATGATGTTTTGAATTGAAGGTTTGGTGCGATCGTGCATGTTTGAGTGTTATGAGTGTTGTTGATGGATATGCGTGCGTGTGTGTGAAAGAATGAGTGTGTGTGATCTTTTAAAATGAATGTTTGGTGCATGCGTGCATGTTTGAATGTTATGAGTGTTAATGGATGTGCGTGCGTGTGTGTGTGAAAGAATGAGTGTGTGTGATGTTTTAAAATGAATGTTTGGTGTGTGCGTGCATGTTTGAAGGGTATGAGTGTTGTTAATGGATGTGCATGCGTGCGTGCGTCTCTGTGTGTGAAAGAATGAATGAGTGTGTGTGTGTGCTTCCCACCTGCCCCCCCCCCTCCTACAGCTGCCGGCTGCCACTGTAAGTGATACTCCTCTTTGTTGGTTTGGCCTGTGATGGGATTGCATGAAGATGAGTTTGCCCAGGGGAGGCTCCCTTCGGACCCTAGGGGCGCTACTCTCACGGTAATACAGAAACCTCATCAACCCCAATGGACTGCGGGTTGTATCGTCCCATTTCACTTATTAATCTGGAAATAAAATGTTTTGGCTAAAGTGCTAGGTACACACTTGGCGACGATGATAGGTTTGGTGATCCACGCCTCAGAATAGTTTTATGAATGTGTCGCTGGCCAGCTTTGGGGAATTGCCAGGTGATGCGGCCCTCCTGTTCGTGGACATAGATGAGGCCTTCAACAGTTCACTGGCCATTTCTCTAAACCGTCCTCTGTAAAATGCGCTTTGGCCCCTCCATTAGAAAGTGGGTGCCCATCTTCTACACAGATTTGTGGTATCAGGTCCGAGTGAATGGCACCCTGTCTCAGACCTTCCCTACAGAATGGGGCACTCGGCATGGGTGCCAGTTCTCCTGCCCAGTGTTTGCTCGAGTGATGGAGCCATGGGCAGAGCTTATCCGAATAGATGTCAGAAGGGGGAGGGGCAGAGGACTGTGTTTCGCCGTTTGCCAACAACATGCTGCTCTTTCTCCTGAGGCCACGGGATCCTCGCCCACAGTTAATGGAAATCCTGGTGCTCTGTGGGAATGCCTCTGGACTCAGAGTCAACTTGGGGAAGTCAACCATGGTGCCTATACAGGGGAGCGGTGGACTGAGGGGGCGTGAATTCTAGATTACGGGTGGCGGGAGACAGTTTCTGCTATCTTGGCATGACTGTGCCCAGCAGAGATACTGAGAATACACTTTATTCCGCTACTGGCTAGGGCGCACTATGACATGGAGGAGCGATCGAGACTGCCTTCGTCGATGGAAGGGCCGATTTTTAAAATGGGGTGCTTTTTAAATAGTGTCCCTCTTTTGTTGTACATATTGCAGCATCACCTCCACCAGCTGCCACACACTTTCTTTGCCGATTCACAGGTTGACATCACCAGTTTTCTATGTGCGGACAAAACACCCAGCGTGTATTTTGCAAAGTGTCAGTTCTCCATGTTCGACGCGTGGCTCGGGTGGGCTGACGTTAAATTGTTTTACTGTGTCTCGCAGCTAGTGAGCATTAACGACTGGCTAAAGGCTGATAGGGAAGGCCCGGCTCACAGGATGGAGTTAGAGCTGCTGCATCCTTATGGTGAGCACTCCCTGCTGTATGGTAGATCTTCCCCCCGATCGCTGCCGCCCGTCACCCAGGTCCCCATTCAGTGCTGGTATGCGGCCCTTCAACACATGAAATAGTATTGCACTCTCACAGGGGCGACTCCCCTCTTGCATGGAAAGTGGCTGTCGGAAATTGTGAGCCTTGCGGGGTTTCATGCTTGTGACCTCATTGGAATATCCATGCTTGGGGATGTCTGGAGAGAGGGACATATGCATCATTCCAAGAGCTAGCGGATGACCTTCAGTGGCAATCCTCACAGTTCTTTAGGTATCTTCAGCTGCCCCAACGCTTTGGAGGACTATAGGGAACAGCTGTGCACCCTCCCAGAATGTAATTCTTTGGAATGTAAGTTGGTGATAGAGGATCTGGGCAGGGGAGGTGCCTCGCGCTTCTATAAGTCATTGGTTGTTAATATGCCAGACCCCTTGTTGCCTCTTAAGCCGAGGTGGGAGGAGGATGTGGAGCCTCTTGATGATGATGAGTGGGTGGAGGTGAAAATGGCTCCCAGAAGGTTGGCTATCTCTAGGCAACTTTGCTTGATCCAATTCACGTACTTTCACAGATCTATTACTCCCCGGAGAGGCTCTGACAGATGGGCTGTGCCCCAGGGCCTGAATGTCTTAGGTGTAGCCACTCTGCGGGCCCCCTTTACCATTTTCAGTGGGTTTGCCCGATGGCTCAGGCGTACTGGCGATACGTTACCATCCAGATCTGGCGGGTGGTTGGGCAACTGCTTTATGGACCCCAATGTCGTGTTGTTGGGTACTATGGATCTCCCGGGGGAGCCTCATGCCACATTAGCACTTATTGCCACGGTATACATGGTAGCGAAGACGGTCAGGAGCATTAGAGGGATGAGAGGGCACCGCCATCGCTAGAGTGGGTCAGGGGCATGGACCAATGTGCGGCTATGGAGAAACTAGTGTATAAAGCACTGGGGCACTGCAGAACTTTGAGCGAATATGGGCGCCCTGGATTCAGTTCGATATATATGGACGCAAAGTGTGCTTAAGAGGCTGCGTCTGTCTGTCTACAATATTATGTAGGTTTGCTGAATGGGGAATGCACCTAATTTACAGTTTTCTTGTTGTCATCATTCTCGCTACCAAACACTTAAACGGGTGACCACTGTAGCCGAAGTTGTATTACTCGTTGATCTGTGGCAAATTAACAAAGTCAATACAATGTGCTATAAAAAAGAAATACCTTCTAATTTTATACACATTATTATTTACATTTCATTGGGAAGACAAAACCCGTTTAGGGTGTTTCTGTCATATAATTGTCTGTGCCTCTCAACTACCTTGAGAGTAGTCTGTCTTTTGTTGTGGTTGGAGTGTTGCGGTGTTGTGGAGAGAGCGTTGCGGTGTTGTGGTGGAAGTGTGGAAGTGCAAGAAACCCCTTCTGTTCCTTTGTGAATGGAAGATGGATCTAATAATTTCTGCTTCCATCCCTGTTGACTTCACACCTATCCCCAGATTCATTGCTACGTTAATGACTCCAGTAAATAATTCACAACAAAAGAAACAGAGGCTTTTACACTTTTGAATGACCCTTGTGTGGGCCAGGAAGTTCAGCTGAAAGATAAACTCTTGTTACAACCTATCCTGTACATTGCATCATTTGTAAGGGGTTCATTGATAGTATTCTTCAAAGGAGTTGGCAGTGGTTGGTGGACTCTATTCATGATCATATCCAGGTGTGGGGCTGAAGTCTGCCAGTCTGAACAGACAGTCTATGGCAGTACCAGGATGTCCAAAATGATAGACTGCAGGCAACATGGCTGTTCATGGTGCAATCAATGCAGTGGCACCAGGGTCAGAGTGAAGAGGGCCCTGGCTGCCACCACACATCCAAAAGACATCCTCACTAGCAGAGAGCACTGCTAGTGAGATCTCAGCACAACACCTCTCTTTCACCATCCCAGCCTCTGCTTCACCTCTGCTGGTAGCAGGTCTGCAGCTTGTGCTTTAATAAAAAATAAAATAAAAAAAAAACGTACCTGCTGTGCCGCACTGCTTCTCTTTGCTGGTCACTGCAGGCAGGCACAGGCTCCCAGCCTGCCCTGTGGCCGATTCTGATGCTGCTCAGAGCAGCGTTAGGATTGGCTGGAGCGCCCAGGCACGCTGGGAGCATGTGTGTGCTCTCTCCAGCCCGGCAACAGAGTACCAGAATGGAGAGAGCACAGTGCACATGTGTGTTTGGCTGGCCCAAGACACACAGTGCACTCATCCTCATCCCCATCACCCCCCATGACCTCGTCCCTTTAACAACAAAACGATAATAAACACAGTTTATTATTGTTTCTTATTAAAGTTTTGCAGCTGCTGCTGCTAGCGGGGCGAGGCTCCTCTGCCATAGCGGAGGAGCCACCACTTGCAAGCAGCAAGACCTTTGTTGCCTCTTGACTTTGTAGCGTGCTACAGCTCTCTCCCACCACTTCTGCAGTCTTGCCTACCTTCACAGGGGTCGAAGAGGTGTCCCCCATTGTCAGGTTTAGGGCCTTCTCTGATGCGTAGGGCCTTCTCTGATGCATAGGTCTCCACCGATTGGCTTCCCATCTTTCATGCTAGGACATGGGGTTATAGTCACCACTTAGTGTTGTGTACCTGTGAGCACAAGTGTGCACAATGTCATTTCTTGGTTTTGTGGTACCCATCGCAACTTCCCTCCTTGCTGCCCGACCCTTCTATTATCTTTGCTACCTCCATTCCTAAATGCCCTCCAATTTACCAAGTTATTTGGGTTCAATCACTCCTTGGCAGGGTACCATGGGCTCTCAGCCTTTTTCTTCAGGTGGGGGAAATGGCACACATGGAAGAGATGTGTTAATGGCTCTCCTTGTTCCCTTTTCAGTGAACACTGATGCACACTTGTTTCACTTTCGATAATCAGGAATTACAACACTGAACTAGGCACACAATTTATTTTGCTTCGTATGCTCATTATTTATAAAGATTTATTTACTCCTTGGTATCAAACACTGAGCGTAGACACCTACTCAATGCAATGAAGAAGATTGAATTCCTAGATGACTCGGCTAATTTCCATTACTCTTTCTCCATTTCTTCCTGTTACCTTTCTTTGGCTGGTTGAGGTGGATATGCTTGGAAGCTAAAGGGAGTGAACTGGGTAAGGATCACTCAAGAGCGGTATTCCCAGGAAGTGAGAAAATACAAGAGGCAGTAAATACAAAAATAGGACTAAAAAGCTTGGAGCTTTGTTATGGTAAGGTCTAATAGGACACAAAGGCCTCATTGGTAAGGAACAGTACTGTGATATCCATATTCAGCTTCCAGGTCCCTAGGAAGCTGTGGGATGTAATTTGGAACATAGAATGTAATTTTAGAAGACAGTTTGAATGATAGTGGTCAGATGCCACTAGATCTTTGTTGAGTGAGGTGCTACAATAAAGTGTCTCTGAATACCCACTTGAATGTGTACATTGTGACAACATACATGTTACAAGTACAAAAAAGAAATTGAGACAGAATAATGGAGATTACCTCCAAGGAATCATGGCTTTACAGAGCTGCACAGAATGGCATCAACTCTTGGCAAAATGTCAATGCGTCAATGCGTTGTCTACTTTAAGCATGCGTTTAAAATGCTACCAATTCTCCAGAGAAGAACTCCTACCCAGAGTAGATCATAGAGAATCAAACAACTTATTGGTTCTTGGCTTTCAAAATTCTGGGAAACACAAATTTGGTTTCAATGCCTATGTACATGTCCAAGGTACGGTAGAGGCACTAAGCATTTGCACATATCAGGCACTCATAAGTCTTAAGTGTTTTTGTATCAGCCCTGTAGTGGATCCTATTTAGTTTTAAAGGGAATCAGGAGCCTTCTGGCTTGCAGGACTGTGCCCTTGTCACCTAGTGACTTTTAACCTACTTAGCTTGCTCTGTTTTAGCACATTTATTTATTTGTTCCAAGATGGCTGTCATGTTTATAGTTAGGAAGATGTTTTAGTTTCATGTTATCGGTGCCACTCTGTAAAGGCGTCATTATCAGAGTGAAAGATAAATGAGACACGTAGGTATTCACATCATGTACTTTCCCACTTTTCGTGTGACAGTAACATAATGTGCCTTTTCAGAGAATTGTTTATATAGTTGCTGCCCCAAGCATGCCTTCTTATCTATTGTTTGGGAACATACCTGCATCAGGGGTCCTACAACATCTGTAAATACATCTCACAGAGACAAGATTATCAGAGGGATTTTTACCAGACGCCATCAACGCTATCTATGCTACACATCGCCTTGATGCAGACCCAGCCTTGGTGTCACCACAGAGTCTGATTTAGAGACCTCATGCCAAGGTAACAAGGGTTTGGGGCTCTTCTTATGGACATGGTATTGGCAGATTAGGTTCAACACACCTAGCTCTCTTTAGGTTAGAGATTAGGTTATCATGCTAGGGTATTAGGGTTTATTTTACACATGCTTCACATCTTATGTTATTGCATGATGGTGGAGGCCTTTGCATTCATGACTCATTTTTACAATTCTGTTTCTTGCATTGTTCATTATCCTAATAATTGTAGCCCATGCAATTTACAGTAGATTGCAGTCTTGTTAATCAAACCTATTGAAAACGTTACTGCATCTCTTTCATTACCTGTGTGTGACTGAGACCTGTTGCTCATATGAGAAAAGGGTGATCTCCATTTAACCACGACTGGCCTGAGATGTCTCACACTTGAGTCTAAGTGTAAAGGCTGCCATAAATCACCTTTTACTGTTTGGCTTTTTGGTGAGGTACTGCTTGTGAGCCAGGAGGGTCGGGACGACAGTTCTGACTTGTAAGAATGGCCTAGACACCTACAAAGAAAAGTACTGTCATCCCTAAACCATCAGTCTTGCCTAGAGCAAGAGTCGAACTGCAACAGCCCCAGTCACATGTACAGCGTCACTATACCAGCACATCATGTGGTAGGTTGTTACTGATATTGATGATGTGTCGGTTTGAAGGGTGCTATTTTGTTTCCTATGGTGCATGGTTTCTAAGACGTGTTCAGTGCAGTGACAGCCAGTTCAACTGAAGGTCATTGGAGTGGTTCGGTAAAATGTGTGGTAACTTGAGCTGTGCATGCGATCGCAGGAGAGACAGTTATTCTTAGCGGATGAGAGACATTTATGCATGAAGGACTCCGGCGCAGTATGTGGTGTAGGAGTGTGCGGAATGGTTAGGATGTATGAGGTAAAAAAGATGAAAGTGTCTGGAACATTCAGCAGGAAGTGAGATGACATTTTGATTTTATCAGGACAACAGGTGATATGGGTCAGTCATTATGTTTTTTAGTCCTAACTTGTAGCCATAGCCACTCTTCTGAAAACACAGGAAGGGTCTTGGCAGTGTGACAGGAACACAAGGCAAACTGCATCGTATCTGTAACTTCCAAAAATGGGGTTTACTCTTAATATTCAAATATTATGTCAGGTCGAGGATGTCATTACCTTTTAGCACAACATTTACAGGCTTACTGGACTGACCGTCAGAGGAAAGGTGCACAGTGAATCACAGTGTGAGTAAAAATAAAGGAATGCATTGCATTTATTGCAATAACAATTTTAGTTCACACACTATAAAACTGCATATGATTGGTACTTTTACTCCACAAAAGTCAAGAAACTCTTCCCTAATACCAGGTCTTTATTTTGACGAAGTTGTGGGTTGAAGGTGATTTTTGAACAAGTGTGGTGGGATTGTCCGAAAATTACATCATTTTGTTGTTAAAAATCTGAAGCCACCCTCTATCATCACTTGGTACCTTCATTTGTTGAATACTCTAGCCATCCTCGGCTTATGCTGGTTCCCAGCCATCGGTTGAAACAGTCTGGGACCCACTTTTGAAATTTCTGTTGAGAGGGTTGTCTTGGACTTCCTGTCCAGCTAAACTGCGAACTATAAATCTTTATCATTTTTGATGGCTCCCACTTGCTGATGGGGGAACCAACCAAACACTGGGACTATGGCCCTCATTACGAGACTGGGAGTCATGAGACCGCCAGCCTCGGTGTGGTGGTCCTACCATCGCGGAGCAGGCGTTAAGGATGCCGAGCCTCCACAACCCCGCCTGGCCCGGCAGTGTGCACCTCCAACCCGGCCTCAGCCTGCCGTCTGGATTACATGGCTGCAAACCGTCAGGCTTTCTGTGAGGGTCACGCTGCCACGAAAACCCTGGCGGTCACGCATCCGGTGACAGGAATCTTCATTCCTGTCGCCGGCACACACATGTACATATGTCCTCAGACATGCACACATCCTCCCCTTCTGTCCACACACTCACAAACACCCCCCACCCCTTCACGCACGCATGCATTCACATACACACCCATTCAGCATTCACATACATGCACTCAGACACCCCCATTCACTCGCATACATACACTCAGACACCCCCACTCACTCGCAAACATGCACACAGACACCCCCATTCACTCACATTCATCCACACAGACACCCCATACACGCGCACATACATGCACACACACATTCACATTCACTCGCATACACGCACGCATTCACCACCCCCTCACCATTCCGCAGACACGCACACAAGCACTCACACACACAGGCACCCTTCTCCACCTTTCGGACACCCACTTACCTTCTCTGTTGAGGAGGATGCCCGGGAGGGGATGGGTCCTGGCGGTCTTGCATCGCCAGCACCACCACACCAACAGGACTCCGTCAAGCCGTATCATGGTTTGTAATACAGCGGGTGGAGTCCTGCTGCTGTGGCGGTGTTGGCGATGCACCCGCCTCTGAAACGCCGACCGTCAGATCGATTGCTGGCGACTTTCCACTACAAATATGGCGGACGGCTCCCAGCACTCATAGTATGGCGGTCCGCAGACCGTCATCACTGACGGTCTAGTGGCGGATTCGAATTTGGCGGTCAGGGAAATTGACCGCCAAAGTCAAAATGAAGGCCTACATCTTCAACTAAAGGATGGTGATATATTCTATTACTGTCAGATCTTTTCGCTATGCCCTCCTTGCTTGTTTTTTAGGGGGCTGGTGAATTGGGGGTGATGGAGACTGTTAGGATTTTCTCTTTGTTTTGGAAAATTCATACATGACCTCATATTGTGATTACAATTTTAAGCTTAGTGTATTGGATTGTATACCATCAAAAATTGATAAACAGAGATGGTTAAAAAAAGACAATTTTAGTTCTTTCCGGAAATATGGAACGGGTTAGGAGTAGTTGTAGGAATATATATATAATATATATATATATATATGTATATATATATATATATATATATATATCCTTTTTCGCCACAAAGTAAACAAGGAACCAACCGTACTAAAAAAAAAACCCATAAATAATATTTAGTAGCTCATCACAAGTCCAGCAATCTTTTGATGCAGTATTTCCACACCCTTTAAATTTTGTTACTACATGGTGTGGAATTAATAAGGCACAATATTATCACATCATCCCAAGTTTCGAATCTGAGAATGACGAATTTATGCAGTAACACTGTGCGTTTTACAACAGTTCTTAGGTGCAAAAACTCGGAATGTTTCAGGTTGGGCAGCACACGCTATGGATCTCCACTTTGGGTACCAAACTTTCAGGGCCCTTATCTTGGATGAGCAAGTCGCACTCAAAGTTCGGTGGTAACTTGGGCACCCATGGGGCTTTGAGCACCCTTTGAAACCACAGACTTGCCAATTGCAGACTAGGAACTGGTATTTACACTTAAGGTTAAACGGACACTTCAAGCTACAATATATTCAGAATCCAACCTGTACTTGCAACAAAGTGCTTTCAAGGTGGCCGCAATGTAGCATTCCCAGTGTTGCACCAACTCATGCAGAATAAATAAATATTGAAAGGAAACACTAGGTTCTCAGCAATATTCAAAATGAGCTTTTAAATTAACGGCAGTGGCGCAACCATACAGGGCACACAGAAAAACCCATGTAGACTGGACAACAAGAGGCAACGTTTGAGGCTGGATTGACTACGTGATCCTCAGGTCTTCAAACCATCCAGCCACGAAAGGAGTGATATGCGACCATTACACAATTTGCTTCTTGGCACATACATGCTTTTCTGCTGCAGATAAAAGTTCATAGATATTG
This sequence comes from Pleurodeles waltl, assembly GCF_031143425.1. Lineage (NCBI taxonomy): Eukaryota > Metazoa > Chordata > Amphibia > Caudata > Salamandridae > Pleurodeles > Pleurodeles waltl. The sequence goes on along the minus strand of NC_090444.1, from coordinate 439,452,752 downwards.
TGCTGGTTTGTTACTGTCCTGAAGTCTACTACTTCAATCTACCAATACATGTATTGGCTACACTGACTGCCCGTGCTTTGGTAAGATAAATGTTTAATGGAATTTACCTCTACCTTGGCCCCACTACATCAAGCATACATTGACCTTGACCTTATACTTAACATTATAGTGTAGGAAGCTGGTCTGGTGTGTGGTGACTACCTATGGTGTTATCACCTTATATCAGGTCCAGGTATCCCCTTATTGGTGAGGTGTAGTCAGTGTATAGGAAGCCAGGCTCTCTAGAGGTAGCTGTAGATGAACAGTCAAGGCTTATCTAGGAGACATGCAAAGCTCATACAGTACCACTGTAGTCACACAGCACTTACACACATAAAAGAAAACACTCAGTGTTACGAAAAAAAAGGCTCTTTATTACAGTAACACAATCACCAAAACAGTATATAGGAAAGACTCCAATAGGAGGTAAGTAAGCACATTATATATGTATCGCAACAATTAGGAATAGGCATAAAAAGCAATAGAAAACAGTGAAACACAATAGGCAATACTGAAGGTCCAGGGAGAGACTAAACCATTTACTAAGAAAGTGGAATGCGAAGGTTGGGTCCCCACCCAAGGAAGTGGAATTGGTAGAGGGGAGCTGGAGGAACTATGAAACCCCAAAGGTAAGTACCAGAGTGACGTCCAGCGACCAGGAGAGAATAGGTAAGTTACTGGTTCTCCCCAAACCAACCTGAAGTACTTTAGAAAAGGATATTGCAAGACCCAGACAAGACTGCAAGAAACCAAAGGTGGATCCTGGAAGAGGAAGACCTGGAAAAGAATGGGACCAAGTCCAGTTCAGGTTGGAGTGTCTGGTTGTGACAGGAGCCACTACCCACCCGTCTGTGGATGCAGGAATTGGTTGACAGTGAGACGAAGACGGTCAGCAATGCAGCACTGGAGCAGATGAAGAGTGCCTGGGTGATGCAGTCGACGTCCCACACCGGATGAAGGATTGCAGTCGGTCTGTGGTGTGGAAAAATCACCAACAAGCCTTGGCGGAGGCAAATGTTGCAGTCAGTAAAAAAGTGCAACTGTGGAAGACCAGCAAGGTCCAGGAAGTACTAAACCCATGGGGGGAAACCCAAGCAACACTTAGCAGTGCAGAGAGTCCAAAGAAGAAAATGCAGCCCCCACAGAAGACCCACAAGCAAGGAGCCCCGGAGTCGCAGAGAGGCCCAAGCAGCACACCTGAAGAGAGGTCCCACGTTGCAGAAGAAGCATGCAGAGGGCTGTGCATCACAGGGAGGAGTGCTGGGGGCTAGGGCTACACAAAGCCTGAAGGTCCCTTGGAGGAGATGCCAACAAGCCTTGGTAGCTGAAAGAGAGGTGGTGCAGGGACATACTGCCCTGCATGGGAAGGCAAGGGCCTACTTTCACCAGAGTTGGAAGCTGACAGAGAGGACCAAGGGGACCACTCCAGAGCACCACCTGTGATGCAGGATCCATGCAGCTCAGGATGAGAGAAGATCCACACAGCCGGTCGTCGTTGCAGTTGGTGCCTTCGGATGCAGGGAGGTGACTCCTTCACTTCAAAGGAGATTCCTTCTTGCTTCTTGGTGCAGACTGAAGACTTGCCACCCTCAGAGGATGCACAGCTGGGGAAATGTTGCAGTTGCTGGAAGGAGCTGAAGAAACAATGTTGCAGAGTAGAGCCATTGCTGTAGCTGCAGATTTTAGGATCCTGTGGAGTCCAATTGCAGTTCCACTGGCAAGATGTCAAAGTCAACATTGCAGAGGATTCCTGCTGGAGTCTTGTATCTCAAATCTAAGGACCCACCCAAAAGGGAGAACCTAAATATCTCTGGAAGGGGGATTGGTCACCTAGCCGGGTGACTACCTATCAGGAGGGGGCCGTGACATCACCTGCCTGACTTGGCCACTCATATGGTCCCAGAGGCCTCTGCCCACCTTGGATTCAAGATGGCAGAATCAAGTGGCCATCTGGAGGAGCTCTGGGCGACACCACTGGGGTGGTAATAGATAGGTGAGTGGTTACGCTCCTTTCCATTGTCCAGTTTAATGCCAGTGCAGGGACTGGAGGTCCCTGAACCGTTGCAGACCGGTTTATGCAAGGATTGTGAGTGGGTCGGTGATTGCATTATTTTCCCTGGGGGAATTTGTTTATTTAATTATGCAAGGAGGGCACCAAATGTGCCCTTCAAAGCATACCAGTGGCTTGGGTAGGCTACCCCTGGAGTTAGTGGGGCACTACTGCTCATGCAGGGGTGCCCTCACACACAGGTACCTGAACCCTGTCCTCTGACCTAGGAGAGCCTACCTTAGGGGTGACTTATAGTGACTTGCTGCAGTGACCTGAAGTGAAATGGGTGCATTCACCTTTTCACGCAGGCTGAAATGGCAGGCCTGCAGACACATTTTACATGGCCTCCCATGGATGGCACAATACATGCTGCAACCCATGGGGCATGCCTGGTGACCCAGTGCCCTAGGTACCTGGGTCCCACATACTCGAGACTTATAAGGGGCACCAGTATGTCAAATGTGGGGTGTTTTTGGTCCAAGCAACCAAGTTTAAAGGGAGAGAGCGTGGTCACTGGGGTCCTGGTTAGCAGAATCCCAGTGCACACAGTCAAAACATACTGACAACAGTCAAAAAGTGGGGGTAACCATGCCAAAAAGGGGGTACTTTCCTACATATAGCTAACCCTATTACTGGTGCCTACTCTAAATCTTGTTAAAGGCAATTCAATGAAATGAGTTACCTTATGCTAACCCTAATAGTAACCCTAACCCTACTACTGCCATGCTGCCCGACCAACTGCCTGTGGCTGACACATTTGCAAACAATACACCCATTGCCTTTGATTTCAGTATGACATTGGGTGACACCTTCAGTGCGATGGGACAGGACTCAAGCTGTACCTTACGGACGAGGGCTGCTTCAGGTCCAATCTAAAGAAGGGCTGGCTTTGCAATTCAGGACGCACTGTTACTATAGGCGTAGGAGAGGTATAGTGAGCAAAAACATTATGAAGAGGAATGAATCTTGAGTGCTTGTCTGTGAGTGAGACTTTTTCAAGCATTCCACAGCATCACCAATGTGTTTTAGTGTGATGCTCTCTGTGCTGCAGTAAGCCCAGACTTAGGTGTTGGGATCGAGGACTAAATCAATGGCTGCATTCCGATGATAAACCAGCAATCAGCATGCAGCTTTGACTCCTAAGTCTCCCATAAGCAAATCTCCAGAACAGACATCCCATTCAGGAAAAATGGAGCAAAAGATTGGAAGAGAAAATAGAAAACACAGCAGTCTTCACTAAGGCACTGCACTTGTCTGGGTTTTATTGGAATTTTCACCTTATGTATCAGCCTTCCTCTGCCCTATTCTTGATAACAGTATAACCTATGTCATCAAACAGGTAATCACAGCCAATAGCAATAATACCACCACTTAACAGTTCCTTCATAGTGGAAACAGTGACAAGTCCCTGTGAAACTCTGGAAACTCCCCAGCGCCTCAAAAGAACGAGGTGGTAGAGCAACAGCAAAACAGCCACACTTCTCTGAGCGAATCAGCAAATGAATTATCATGCACCCGTGGTAAGAGAGATTGATAATAGGAACAACTCAAAATTGGGAAAGTGAAGAAACAAAAATGGTGGCAGCAGCTTTGGCAAAGTCACCTGCTCGATTTTTCCCTTCATTCTAGACAATACATTTCCAGATACTCAAGGGCATATTTATACTTTTTTACACAAAACTGCTCTACCGCAGTTTTGTGTGAAAAAGTATACCGCCAACTAGAGCCATTCCAAGACACCGGCCGGGCGTCATATTTATTGAATGACAGTAGCCAGCGGTAAGGCCTGGCTAGCGTAATGAAAAAGCATGCTATCCGGGTGGGGGAGGTGTAGGGGGAACAGGAGGTTGTGCGTCACAGAATGGCGCTAGTAAGGGCAGAGGCATAAAATATGCCTCTAACCAGACTAGCTTCAATTTTTGACTTAAAACCCCCATGGGCATGACTCCTGTCTTAGTAAAGACAGGATTCATGCCCATCACCCTAATGGCCATGCCCATGGGACAGTTTTGCGTGAAAAAGTATACCACAGCCTAGCACCATTCCAAGACGCCAGCCGGGCGTCATATTTATGGAATGATGGCAGCCGGCAGTAAGGCCCAGCTAGCGTCATGAAAAAGGACACTAGCCAGCTTGGGCAGGTGTAGGGGGAACAGGAGGTTGTGCATCAAAGGATGACGCAAGTAAGGGCAGAGGCATAAAATATGCCTCTAACCAGACTAGCGTAAATTTTTGACGTAAAACCCCCATGGATATGACTCCTGTCTTAGTAAAGACAGGAGTCATGCTCATCTCCCCAATGGCCATGCCCATGGGAATTAGGTACCCTGGGCATGGCCATTGGGCCCAATGCCATGTAGGGGGGCCCAAGTTAGCCCCCCCATGGCACTTTTAAATAAAATTGAAAATACCTACCTGTTCTTACCTTACTTACCTGGGATGGGATCCCCCCATCCTCGGTGTTCCTCTGGTGTGGGTGGGGGTGTCCCTGGGGCTAGGGAAGGGCACCTGTGGGCCCTTTCCATGGTCTCTAACCATGGAAATAGGCCTACAGGTCTCCTAATGCCTGCCCTGACCCAGGGATTAAATAATGGCGCTAAGCAAGCTTAGCATCATTATTTAAGGCCCCGTTGCCCCCGTGCATCATTTTAGCATGCGGTGATAAATACGGCACTAGGGCCATATCGTAATTGTTTTGCACTGGAACGCTTACCTTGCATCTCATTGACACAAGGTAGTTTCCCGAAAGCAAAAATGTAACTCCAAACCTTTGGTGCTGGACGGGTCTAGCTCCAAAGTATAAATATGGAGTTAGGTTTGTGCTGAATTTGCATTAAAAAAATGGCACAAATTTGGCACAAACAGAGTATAAATCTGGGCCTCAGACTTTGTGCTGTGAAACTGCCAATCAGTGCTACAGTGTGTGTACTCTGACCCCGAGCATGGTATTGCAAAACCTATCACCTATTTGGTGTTTGTAACTCTCCAGCAAAGCCATTGTAAGCTAGTGCAGAAATTGCAGCTGTTCTGTGGATGTTATATGTTATATTTGGGCTTTGGTGTGTAGTTACACCGCCCATATATGTGACAAAAACATATGACTGCCGGGAGCAAAACTGCACTTTAGCTGCGCTGCAGTTTAAAAGCATTGCAGTGACACATGAACAGGAAAAGTATCTTTGCCATATTGGAAACCCAAATTTTATGTATTAATAGGACATCCCTAAAATACCTTGTAAGTTCTCAAGACTGGGTGCTAAATGTATAAAAATGTAGCATACTATATATTAGGCATAGTGTGTCCTCACAGTGAATAAATGCCCAAAAGCTGTTTTCACTGTTTAGGTTAGATTTTCCATGATACTGTGTTGGTTAGATTTTCCATGACTTTCCAAGAAACAGCCCAATTGTGATTATAGTCTTAATTTTGCATCTCCGCTTACGAAAATGCTAGTAAGTTTATTCAAAGTTATTTTCCTCTTAATTTAAACAACTAATTAAATGGCAAACGTATTTTTGTTTTAGAACTTTAGTACAAAGCACACTTTTGTAAAATTGTGCTTTGTGCTGCCTTAGCCTAAACTGATTAAGAACCAATTTTGCTGTCCTGGGACTTATATGTAAGCCAACAGCCCTGGCATTGCTTGTGGAGAAAAGGTGAGTATCAATCCCAATGTGGTTTAGGCCCCTTCTCTGCAGTCATATATTGCTCCAAAGATTTCGTAAATTTTAACACAATGTCTGATACTTTGGCATGACTTCTACCGGTCTATTTGAGAGCAAAAGACACATGGGCACTGCCAGTGCTTGAAATGGAAAAAATAAAGTGCAGGTACTCTGTGCTAGAGTACCTGCTTGTTTCTGAGAAGTGCCGGTACTCCCCAATTAAAAGTATTACGTTTTTCTTGAGATGTGCCGGTACTCTCCCGCTCAAAATAGAAAAGTGCCGGTACTGAGTACCGGACAGTACCGGCCCATTTAAAGCACTGGGCACTGCTTTAAACGTATCTGTCAACACAAGGTTCCCTAAAGTGAGATTTCTTTTTTGTAAGTTTTACCATGCAGTTTGAGTATCGGTGAATACTCCACTTCTCTGACCATTGTAATCACCAAATACTGCATGTCCACTATATCATATATGCTGTCAGATGCCTTTGACATACTTCTGCTTGGTTTCCCAGTCTGTAAGCCTCTATTGTTATAAATACCAATGTATCTCTGTGATTGCTACCCTCATAGCTCATTCAAGAGGACTAACACACATTCCTGGCTGAGAATTATTGATCCTACTCTGAGGGGACAATAGCTTGGCTTCTGGGCCCGTATGGTAGGATGGTAGAGGTTTTTTCAGCAACTAGGCTTAGAGATAAGGCATCTAGGAGTGGGAGAGAAACAGCTGACACAACAAATGACACTTCCTTTTTCACTTGGAGATACAAAATGTGACTGACAGAATCTGGGGCCAGATGTAGCAACAAACCAAATTGCGAGTTGCAATTTGCGAGTCCATCCGACTCGCAAATTGCAACTCGCAATTTGGTATGCAGTACGGTGTCTCAGACACCGACTGCGACTCGCTATGGGGTTGCAATGACCCACCTCATTAATATTCATGAGGTGGGTCGCAAATTGCGGCCCCATAGCGAGTATAGGCACTCGCAAACATGGAGGCCTGCTGTCCTCAGCAGACCTCCATGTTCGTGACTGCTTTTAAATAAAGCAGTTTTTTTTTTTAAGTGTAGCCCGTTTTCCTTACAGGAAAACGAGCTGCACTTAAAAAAAAAAAAAAAACCTTTAGTTTTGGTATTTTTTCAGGGCAGGGAGTGGTCCCTTGGACCACTCCCTGCCCTGAAAAATATTTTTGGGTCCAGTCACAAACTGGAAGGGGTCCCATGGGGACCCCTTCCAATTTGCGAGTGGGTTACCATCCACTTGAAGTGGATGGTAACTGCGATGCCATTTGCGACCTCGTACGCGGTCGCAAATGGTATTGCATCCCACTGCGAGTTGCAAATAGGAAGGGAACACCCCTTCCTATTTGCGAGTCGGAAATGCATTTTGCGAGTCGGTTCCGACTCGCAAAATGCATTTCTGCATAGGAAACTGTGTTTTGCGACTCACAAACGGCAAATTTTGCCGTTTGCGAGTCGCAAACAGTTTCCTACATCTGGCCCCTGTTCCCTTACATTCTCAGGGCCTGCCTAACTCTTCTAGCTACAACCCCAGCAAGAGGAAGAATAGTTTTTTGACCATGGCAGCAGGGAGGTTACCTGATCTAAATAGGTAAAAGGCCAAGGGAGAGGCAGAGACCCTTCAAATGGAAGAAGGTTGGTTAGCATTTTGGACAAAGGGATTTTGTATAGTAAAGCAAAGAGGAGGTGCTACAACAGAAGACGGGCATCTGGTGAGAAAGTAGGGAGTACTGGGTGTGAAACCTTCTCCAGTAACTAACTAGTGCATCTCACCACCACCTCCTCAAAACACTTCTGGATTTGGGAAGACAACACCATTTGAAAGAAGACCCTGTTGGAAGAAAAGGACTGAAGAGCTCCTGCTGGCACCCAGAGACTCTAATTCCTCTCTAAGGATCAGGTGGCGGCTGACCTCCTGTTTGCCTGCTCCAATGACACAAAATGCAGAAGGACTCCTGACACCAAGTGGGTCCAGCTGACTATAGAGGACTAGACCCTGCAGGAGCCCTGGATGGAGACAGAGCTGGTGGCTTGAAGCCGGTTCTGAGGCCGTGGGGGCTGCAGGAGTGACCAGAAAATATATTTTCCAGCAGTTAGAGAAAAGTGAAGCTCAGTCATTTTGTTCACGGTCAGGCCAGCGGAACAAGTGCTGAGGCTAACCCAGGGTGGGTGCATCCAGCTGGGCAAGAAACCAGGTTTTCTCCCATGCGGAGCTTTATCTCATGCTAAAAACGAGCTCAGCAAGAGCTTGCAGTAAACATATCTTGTCTTGTGGAGCTCTGCTGAGCTACAGCATCCAGACCTGCCATGCTGGAGGACTAAAGCAAGATGTGGTAGCTGACTGTTATTTACAGATAGCACATTTTCCGTTGAAATGACCAATACATTTCACAGACATGCCACTTTACAAATAAAATTTTATGGCACACACAAACTATAGTGTGTGGAAATTTAGTTTTGGGGAATATTTGTCATTTGTGCATCACCGAGTAAAGTGTCTTGATTTGTTTTGGCCCTATTAAAATCTTTATTTCCATACATTAAAATTAGAAAAAGAAAGGATTAGTTTGTGCTTTCCTGCTCATTTATTTTGAAATATTTATACAGTTAATTTATAGGTATTTACATTTTGTTGTGTACTAGAGGAAAACAACATCCTAAAGCCTTTCCTTTTACACAAGCAAGATTTTCACATAGTTCACTTTACAAAATCTTCACACTTTGCAGCAAGCAAAACAAACACCAATCTCCAAGGTAATAAATAAGCAGCAGTTTGTCAGAAGACTAGATTGACATTTGACCCACCTTTTTTTGAATGCACAGCAAATGTGACAAAATAAAAACAAAGATTAAACACATCTCTAGTGTGGGTTCACTTTCTGAACTCCAACATGGATATTTATGTGCCAGCTTAGTGCTCAAGGGGCTGTTGTAGTTGGGCCCCTTTCAACCTCAGAGCCCCAATGCATTGCACCAACTGCACCACTGATATCTCCGATCCTGACTATAATAAGGCTAAGTGAGAGCCTTTTGCCGAAACTTATACAAGCCGTTCATCCATCAGCTTTTAGTGTCGTTGTAACCTTAATGTAACCCGTATGCTATTCCTCACACTAAATAAGGGCTGTTGTAATTAGACCTCTTTTGGCCTCTGGTCCCCGATGCATTGCACCTTTCTGCACCACTGGTAACTATGACCCTGGCTATAATGTGGGCCAAGGGACAGCCTTTCGACAAAACTTTTGCAAGCCTTTTGTCCATAAGGTTTTAGTTTCATTGTAACTTAAATGTAACCCTTATGCTATCCCTAGCACTAAGCACAAGTAAATCGAATTAAAAATACTAATCTTACCTTATAGCAGCTCTGAACTACTGCCAGTATCTTGTGCATTCTGGTGTGGTTGGCACATGTGGCTCATGGCAGCGGTTGTTGGGGGGGGGGAGAGAGTAGGTCATGGAGTGAGCACCATATTATAGGGCCTATGTAGGGTGCACAGACGTCCCTAATTTCCCCGAAAGGCCCGGTTTTGGGAGGTCTGTCCCAGCCTCCCCAACGATTGTATCTGTTTTAAATATGTCTCAGTTTTTAAGTCAAGCGCGCAAACGCTCTGGCCTGTTGTAATCTATCAGATGCCCATCACTATCAGTCTCTCATGGACTTGCCTTTCAAAACTCATTTGTTATCATTGATAAATGCTTTACGTTTGTCTCTCCTTGAGGCTGTTTTGTTAATGCCTTGGCAATGGACTCTGTTACATGGATAATTGCACGTTTGCCTACACGTTTGACTGCGAGCAAACTTCTTTTTCCTTTTGTGTCCCTCCTTCGCGCTCATGGCAGCCGTGACGCTTTGGATCGGCTCGCTTATGTCAACTGTTTTACTTTTCATTTTTTATTTATGTGGCAAGAAACGTCCAGTTAGGAGTTTACAACGCTAATAGCTCTATCTCTAGCTCCAGCAAACGTGAGGCACATTGCATTGCAAATGCTTGTTTAGATTATGGTTGAGTGGTGCTGGGAGGCAGCATTGAAACTTTGAATCTGCCCTCACTTCTACAGACTCCTTTAAAGGCAGAAACAATTAAAGTGACTAATCTCTTTTGTGCTTGCACACTTATAGCGCGAGCTCGATCAGCGGTACCAGTTACATTACACAAGGTCACAGGAGGCTAGCTGGAGCTCCCATCAGAGAGAAGCAGACTGGGTGGCATGGATGAGGTAATATCACACTGGCATTGTTTATGCTGTAATAAGGAAGTGTTCTTGTAAACAAGACGACAAATGAACAAGAGCCTAAAACCTTCAGAACGAGTCTGGGCTGGCCATCATTATGCTTGATACACTGGGTTCATAATACCTATTAAGGTACTAAGCGTAGGCTATATGCACAAGTCGGTTAAATATATCTGACAAGTACATCGGTTAAAATATGAGAGGTTATTATAAAAAAAAAATTATTGATCTACAACCTTCAGTACAGTTTGAAGGTCACTGCCACCAGCGAACGACTGTGTGTGCTTGTGCGCCCTTTCGTGTATGCTTATTCCATTTTCATTGTCATACTTTAGTCCTACTTCCATGTTTGGCCTGTCCCGGTTTTTAATTTTTAAACTCTGGTCACCCTAGGCATGCTATGTGGATGTAGGTGTGAAACTTGACTACAATTTGTTGTTGTTCACAACATTAAGCCCATATACAACATTCCGCACTGACTTGCTCACTTGAAGTGCTGGAAAAGACCTAGAAAATATGAATACACTGTTATTCACAAAGAAAAAAAGGTATTCTTCTGGGCAAAGGCTAATGTCTGATTTGACTTCACTATTCAATCTGTTCAAAGAAAGGTAAAGCGTCGCAGACATAAAGTCTAGCACAGGCGAAAGACAATACTTTATGCCCGAGGCTCCAATTGTGTCAAGGGCCTCCGTGTGCGTATTACTGTACGTTTTGACAGATACTCTTCAAAGAGGCGAATGGGGCGTTCTTGTGTTACCAGCAGACACCGGCTCTTACACAGGCCCTGAACAGCTGCTTTGTGTTTTGGAGTGGCACCCTTCCTCAACAGACGCGGCTGATGCTTGGGGCCTGGACGCGGCACGGCTACTTCGAAGGCTGACGGTGCCTTGTTCTTAGACTACGTCTGTCCGGTTTAACCTGCTTGAGGTGAGGTTCACTCAAGGGACAAGCAGGGGGCAGTATGTGAAAGGAGAAGAGAGCTTTGATGGGAGATGGGCGAAAGAGTATTGAGGTGTTCATTCTTCCACTGCTATACTAGTCAGTTTTTCAGTACCATAAAACAGAAAGGTTAAAATCCTTAAGAGGGGAAACGGGGAGGACAGAGATCAACATCTGTAGGAGCCACACAACTAGGAGGGTGATATGCAGAAAGGCCTTGGCAGCCCTTTCACATTCCCGAGGCAGGCGAAATTAAAAAGAAGAATTGGCAAAGCCCATAGGTCTGGCTTTTGTGAGAGCTATTGGCTTTACCAACATCTTTTAGCCGTGTGGCACAGCAGAGTGCCTGCTGTACAGCATAGCTGCAAGTTATTTGCATGGCGTAGAATGAGCTGGTCTAGAGGAGAGTTGAGTGGTGCAGAATGGAGTGGAGTGTCGTAGAGTGGCATAGAGTGGGGTGGAGTTGAGTAGACTGGCACGGAGGAGAGAACTGTGGAATACAGTAGTGTAGGGTGGCATAGAGTAGCGTGGGGTGCTGTAGAGTTGAGAGGCATAGAGTGGCTTGGCACAAAGTGGTGTGGTGTACAATGCAGTGGATTAGAGTAGCATATGGTAGAGTGGTATAGAGTAGAGTGGTATAGAATATAGTAGAGTGGTGTAGAATGGCATAGACTGGACTGTCACTGAGTGGCGTAGAGTGGAGTGGCATGGAGGAGAGTAGCACAGAGGGGGGTGGATTGTCATAGAGTGAAACGGTGTAGTGCAGAGTGACATAGAGTGAAATGGAGTGGGTAGAATGGCCTAGACTAGAATGGCATAGAGGGAGGTTGAGTGCCATAGAATGGCACTGTGTGAAGTGGAGTGGCGTAGAGTGGAGTGGCGTTGAGTGGCATTGAGTAAAGTGGTGTAGAGTAGAGTGGTGTAGCCTAGAGTAGCATACATTCAACTGGTACAGACTGGCATAGGGTAGGGTGGAGTGGAGTGCAGTGACATGGAATGGTGTAGAGTGGCATAGAGGGGAGTGACATGCAGTGGCATAGAGTGAAGGAGAGTAGAGTGGCATAGAGTGGTGTAGAGTAGCGTAGAATGGAGTGGCGTAGGGTAAAGTGGGGTAAAGGAGATTGGAGTGTCATAAAGTGGCCTGGGATAAAATGATGTGGCATAGAGTGGAGTGGTGTACAGCAGAGTAGCATACAGTAGAGTGGTGTAGAGTAGAGTGGCACAGAGTAGAGTGGCGTAGAGTAGACTGGCATAGAATGGACTATAATGGAGTGATGTGGAGTGTTGTAGAGAGGGTGGCACCGCGTAGAGTGGAATGTATGTTGTAGAGTGGAGTGGCATATACTAGAGAAGGATTTAGTGGCGTAGAGTGACATAAAGTGGAATGGAGTGGTGTAGAGTAGAGGGACTTTGAGTGGAGTGGCATAGGGTGGAGTAGCGTAAAGTAGTGTGGATTAGAGTGGCATGGAGTAGAGTGGCTTAGAGTGGAGTGTTGTAGAGTGTGATAGAGTGACATTGTGTGGAGTGGATTGGTGTAAAGTGGAGTACACTGCAGTGTAGTGGCGTGAAGTGGGATAGAGTCAAGTGGCGTAGAGTGGCATAGCGTGTAGTGGCACAGAGTAGAGTGGTATAGAGTAAAGTGCAGTAGAGTGGCATTGTGTGGAATGGAGTGGACTGGAGTGGCTTAGCTTAGAGTGGTGTAGAGTGGCATAGTGTAGAGTAGAGTGGCATGGTGTGGTATGGAGTGGTGTAGAGTACAGTGGCATAGAGAGGAGTGGCATAGGGTGCCGTAGAGTGGCACTGTGTGGAGTGGAGTAGAGTGCAGTGGAGTGCAGTGGGGGGAGTGGAGAGGACCAGAGTGGAGTGGAGTGGCATAAAGTAGAATGGAGTGGTGTAGAGTAGAATGGCTTAAAGTAGAGTGGCATAGAGTGATGTGGAGTAGAATAGCATGGAGTAGAGTGGCATTGATTGGACTGTCATAGAGTGGTGTGGAGTGGCATAGAGTAGACTGAAGTGGATTGGCATGGAGTGGTGTTGAGTAGCATGGCGAAAGTGGCAAAGAGTGACATAGAAAGGAATGGAGTGGTGAAAAGTAGAGTGGCATAGAGTGTAGTGGTATAGCGTGGCAGTGGGTAGAGAGGTGTAGAGTAGAGACGCATAGAGTGGCACTTTGTGGAGTGGAGTTACATAGAGTGGAATAGGGTGGAATACACCGGAGTGGAGTGGCGTGGAGTGAGGTGGAGTTGAGTGTCATAGAGAAGAATGGTATAGAATAAAGTGGTTTAGAGTGGAGTGACGTAGAGTGCCACAGAGCAGCACTGTGTATAGTGGAGTTGCATAAAGCAGAGTGACATAGAGTAGAGTTGTGTAAAGTAGAGTGAAGAAGAGTGATATAGAGTGAAGTAGAGTGGTGTACAGTGCAATGGAGTAGAATGACAGAGTGGAGTGATGTAGAGTGCCATAGAGTGTCATTCGTGTGGAGTGGAAAAGAGTAGAATGGCATAGAGTAGAGTGGATTGGTGCAGAGTTGCATACAGTGGAGTGGCACAGAGTGGTGTAGCGTAGAATGGAGTGGCATAGAGTAGTACAGTTGTAGGTGTGAATAACTAAAGCATTAATAAAGATGGGGGATAGGGTGAAAGCAAAATAAACAGAAAACTGTATGACTGTGTTAAAAGTAGGTAAACACGTTGCATGTCCGTGAATAATACCAAAACGCTTTTAAAATTAAAAGGTGTGTGTAAAAAGGCAAGGAAGAACATGTGTACTTGAAGCATGCTCTAGGGAGGAACTAACACAAGAAAGGAAGGGAAACCTACAAGAGTTAAGCAATCTAAAGGTTGCAAATGAGGGTGACAATGAAAGCAACTAATGGTATGCTGTGTGCGGGTTGTAAGCCAACTGTATCGTAGATAATGCATTTCACAGGACAGCGCATGTGCTGGATAGGCGAGTCATAAAAAGCAGCTGGGGAAAGACAATTTATTAAATGTATGTGGGTGGTGATTTGGAATCTGAAGAGGCTTAAACATGCAGAATGTGAACCACACTATTTGTGCTGTGCTCTTAAGTGTCTGGGAGGGAAACCTGACACTTCGTGTAATCTGCAAAATCACCCAAGGTTTATGGCAGATCAGCTCTGCACATGGAAACTGCAAGATTAAAACTTGCAAGATGAACAAAGCCCTGCAGTGCAACAAATAACATGTCTACAGACTAAGAAATGTTTCCTTCTATGACTGGGTGAGGTAAGGAATTAGCTAATGTTTATGTTCTAAAATCTTGTGAAGAGAGGTGAGAAAACCAAGTAAGGCCCAAGCCTCACTCTTGCCAAATGTTTGGCTTGGCTGTTATGTCAGAGGGATATCAAAAAACTGTTTTTCTACTTGAACTAAAAGCAAAACATAAAATAAATGTGTTTTCCTCATCAGCTGCACTTCACACGTCTCACGAAGGCCTGTAACCAAGAGCACCCACTGTTAAGTATCTCCTAGAAGTAGGGCTTTCAGACTGACCGTAGCTGAGGAAGAACAAGCAATGGCAATGCAAATAGGTCTGGAGTATAACTGAAAGTCTCTCTGATGAGTTTAGGCACTTTATAAATCATCATGCATGCACCCTGTCACTCACGCTTGCACACATACATCTATTTATCCTCCCACAGACTTATTCTTGCATTTACCTACATACTCGTTCACAATAAAACAGATACACAAACTCCCACAAACATATGCAAGATAAATTAAAAGAATAAACAGAGAAAAGAGAAAACATCTGCCAACTAAACTTGGCAGGCATATGCTTGTAATGCAAAAAATAAAATTAAACATAGTAGTGGGTGGCCGTCTTGCAATGGTATTGTACATTGTGTATCACTGACTTAACGTTTTAACATAGCTTACATATTTAGACGAAGAAATGTGGTAGCCATCTTGGATTGGTAAAACAATGATACTCTATGCACAATACCATTGCAAGGTAGCCATGCAGTAAACATTACAATGGGGAGCCTTCTTTGAATGCTAAAGTATATAGTGCATCACTGGTGTACTAAGCCAAAGTAGCTAACATAATGTTTCTAAACATGATAGCTATCTTGAAACTGTAAAACAATGACACACTATAGACAGCACAAGTCCATGACAGCTGTCCAGTTCAGTGGCTGAACAGTATGTAACAGTGGAAAGATATATTGAGGGGTGTTGAAACAGAAAATTCCTTCACATAGTAACAGATGTGCACCCCTGCCCTGAGTGCCCCAACTGTATTGATGTCTGGATCCCTAATGCCGATTTTTGTTGTCATAGACAAACACGGATCATATGTGTGCCACATGACTTTGGCCTGTCTCAGGGTCTGCAGTCTTGTTGGACAAGGAGGGGTGTCAAAGTGCTACCCTAATAGAGGTGGATGGATATTCCCTTTACCAGGAGTTAAGCAGCACAAGCACATTGGTGGCAGCATAGCTTGTAGTGATCAATAGAAGTGAACAGGTCCCTTTTAACGTGTGCAACTGGAGTGAGGCCTACCGCTCACTCATTTAATTTATTTTTCTGTGTGCTTAACTCATTGCTTTGCCTACATCGGTTTAATGTGTAGTGCTGCTCAGCGCATGAGTGGTGTACCTGTGCTAGATGTATGTGTGCCTAAGAAGGGTACAATACAGGGATAATGCAGTACTGTGCAGTGTGTGCATGTTAAGTGCATGTGCTGAGTCTATGTGTGCTTAAATGGTGTAGTACTGTGCAGGGTGTGAATGCTGAATACATATGCTGGGTGTGTTGGAGCTTGTGAGAGGTAAAATACTTCAAGGATTCAGCGCTGGCAAGTGCATGTATGTTGAATACATATGCTGGGTGTATGTGTGCCTGTAAAGGATATAATAAATGGAGTACTCTGGGTTCCATTTTGGAAGATGCAGGGCTGCATGTGGAGACACAAGGAGAGAAGGTAGAGGAACCCCCAGGAAAGATTTGTGTATTACTGCATTCCTGTAACCAGGGTGGGGCATACTCTGGAAGGGAGAGCCAGGCTCCTCCAGTATATTTCAAAGGGTGCTTTTTGATTCAGAGAACAGTCACAAAGCAGGTACCTTGGCACATCTCAGGAAGGAGATGGGGCTGATAAGAGAATTACACATATCACTGTAGCTGACATCCAAGTGGGAACTCCAGTCACTCCCATGGCCGTGTGTTGTGGGACTATCAGCCTTGGAGTCAATCCTGCTCAGAGAGACTGCTTTCAAGAGGAAGAGAAAGCAGAGGAATCAGCACTTCAAAAGGAACAGACCCCTAACATAAACTTCAAAGACACAGGGGGTTATTCCAACTTTGGAGGAAGTGGTAATCCGTCCCAAAAGTGACGGTAAAGTGACGGATATACCACCAGCCGTATTACGAGTCCATTATATCCCATGGAACTCGTAATACGGCTGGTGGTAAATCCGTCACATTTGGGATGGATTACCACCTCCTCCAAAGTTGGAATAACCCCCACAGATTCTAAATCACTTTTGATGTCTGGAAATAGACTATAGGAAGGGGAGCTTCAGACCCAAAAAACTGTCACCTGTCAAGGAGCCAGTCAGATTGTGCGACGAGGAGAAGCTCTGCAAGACGGGGGCCAAGTCCAGCTAGTCTCCCAGCTGAGAGGAGGGACATCGCACAGTGAATCTAAAAGCACCTGCCCTGAAACACCGGGCCTGTTTGCCCGCTTGTCAAGTCTGTGTGTCAAAATGGTATTTAGAATAGAGTGCACAGAGCAAGGGTCATGTATTCCAGTTGCAATTGTGATTCTGTGCAATTGTGTGTGAATAAGGTATGCAGTTGCTAAAACATTAACAAGGCGAAAGTAAAAGAAAATGCAGTTCTTACAGGTGAGAGGGTGTGTAATGTGTTTAGGGGTAGGTGAAGTGAAGGAGATGCGAAGAAGTGTACTCAGGAGAGAGTGAAAAGAGGGCGCTAAAGAGTTGAGGTATAAGATATTGTATTGTATTGTAATCGTATTTATATAGCACTTACTACCCCTGACGAGGCGTTGAAGCGCTTTTCGGTGAGTAGCACGCTACTCTGGAACCCAACAAGAATTAGTGATGGATTAGTATCGGGAAATAAAGAGTACAGGTTTAGTATTATTATGAGTTAATTTGAGCTGAGGATATGAGAGTTTGTTAGTTAGATTGACTGGAGTAATGGAGGGGTGGAGGAGGAAAGAAATCCAGAAGTATTAATTGGGAGTATATCCTTAAATTTACTCAACCCAAAGGCTTGGGATGAGTAAAGGGGGATAGAGGAGTGAAGAGTATGTGGAAGGGTTAGGGAGAGCCTAGTAGCAGGGTGAGATAAATGCGGGAGAATTTAGTAGGGTTGTGTGGGAGGTCACGGTAGTAGAGTGAGGTTTGGTGAGTTAGATGTGGAAGTGGAGGGAAGAGCTTAGGCAGAGTTATTTAGGAGATGAAAGTAGTAGAAAGGATTTGGGATGAGTCAGAGTGAGAATGGAGGATAGTTTGATAGAGACATGACATATGATGATGGGTAGATAAGTGTGATAAGATGAGAGCAGGAATTCATAGATATCTAGTATAACAACCCACCCAGGAGCCATGCAATGATCCACGAACATGCCAAGCACAGAAACAACATATACACATACATACACATATATATATATATACATACACACATACAAACATGTGAATACACACACTTATGCACATACAATACATAATTAGAACCACGGATAAAATATACTTAGTCAAACAGGTTTAAAGAGTATGTGTGTATTTTATTGTTATGACATAGTAGCGATACATATTGCAGATGGAGGAGACATGGAGATAAAAAGGACGTACATTACTAACACAGAGTGAATATGCAGGTGGGATTGAGACACTGAAGGTCACTATTCCTTTCACAGGCCTCAGCGACGTTTAATTCACTGTCTCACAATTTCAGAATTGAAGCATTTTCAATATTATTTACAACAAAATCATTGTTGTTTCTCATTTATCTTGAACAGCTAACAACTCTTGGCCAAACCTGGACCTGGCTGGTTTTAGTTGCATGTCAGTGGTCGTGTTATATATCTGGATGTAATGACAGAAGGCTGAGAGGGGCACTAAAATACCAGTCTGGTGGCTAAGTATGGGAATCATAGAAATGTAGTTCAGGTGCTTAAGCCACGCTCTGAATTACACAGGCCACGCCCCTTTTAGGGACCACATTATACTTTTTTTTTTCCCACTTCAAGCTCGACAAACAGTGATGCCTATGACATCAGCCTCGGCATGTCTTGCATACAGTCAGTCCGTCCACCACTCTCAGGGTCTGGTAAAAGTGCAGGGGGCACCTTGTCTCCCAAGGCTATCAAAAGGATAAAATGTTCGAAACTGAGTAACTGATTTTGCGCGCAGGTCTCATAAATATGAATGACGCACGTAAATATTGTTGGCACTATGGACGCGCAATGCAAAACCGGGGCGAACCCCCTGGCGGTGATAATTATTAGGCCCATTCTTCGCGCGCGCAGAGCGGCTTTTCCAGGCAACAAAAACAATAGTAGAAATGTCGCTATCTAATCAGGTGCCCGCGCCCCAAGGCAGCCTGCTACCAGCTGATACAGCGCAGAACAAAAATAATACATTCATGGTTGACATGCCGTCAATGGAATCCGAAAAGCATAAATTAGCATGGCAGACACGCTATACGCTCCGAGACGCGCTTCTGCCTAGGTGAAGGACTCTACCACGAACTAAGGTTGAGTAAACAGCGTAATGAAGGGAGCCGGCGCAGGAAGCCTCGTCCCGCCCCCCGTGCCCCCCATTCCAGATCGGACACGGTTAGCCAAGCTTCCGCACAAGTCTATCTCCCGAACGCTTTGCAGAATCTCTTTCTCAACAGGACATTAGTATTCAGCCACAAAATAATTGTTTCCGTTTTCATTCCAGAGGTTATTATATTTACATAAGCCTGCCTTTCATTTAAAAAGCGCAGGCTTGTAATCCTACGGGATTTCATATTTGTAATGCAAAACACTTCCATACAAATGAAAAGAAACCACATGAGAAATTACAGTACAAAGGAGGGGGCTGTGTATTTTGGATCTCTTCAACGATCGGTTCTTCTGTGTACGGGTTTAGCCCTGTCGCCAAGGGGTTGGTATCGCTACAGTCCCTGGATAGACACCTTTTTAAAGGTTTAAGATTTCTGTACAAAGAAGCACAAAAGAGCAGAAAAGGGAAGGCACATCTTAATTTTGTGTTAAGCAAATTGGCATTTCTATCGCTGAACTGAATAAGGCCTGTTGGAAACTGCAGTTGACAAGGTACCGCTGTTCGTTCTGGGCCCAGTTACTGGCACGTCTCTACTTTTTCAGGTCGAACATAGCAGTACACAAGCGCTGCATTTCCGACCTATTGGTAGGTATCTGGGCTTTCAACCACGCCGGCCTCACGCCCATCACTACCACTCCTTCCTGGGCTTGCTCTTCAAAAATCCTTTGATGACATTGGTGAATGGTTTACCTTTGTCCCTCCTTGGAGATGTTTTGTTACCGCCTTGCCATTGCCCCTGTTCATGGCTAATTGCACTTTTGCTGATAAGTTTGACTGCAAGTGAACTTATTAGGGTCGAGCCTGCGCTAGCATGCGCTTGCGCATGCATGTCGCTTGCGAGACGCTGTAGTAGTTAGAAAAGGGCTTGGAGGACCGTCCATGTCACGTCAGTGTCTTTCATTGGTTCGTGGGCTTGCCTTTTAAAATCTGCTTGCTTTCATTAGTGGAAGGCATGCAAACGTCATGCCTTTTCCGGTGGTTAGCCCTCCTCGAGCGCAGCGAACAAGTACTAAAAACATGAGAGGCTCACTGTTTTCCGTCTGGTTTGTGGACTTCTTTTTTCGCAGCGCGATCTCGCTTGACAGAAGTCGAGCGCTTTGCATGACATCGACCCTGTTACATAGTTAATTACACTTTTACCGGTTACGTAGATAATTGCACTTTTGCTGATAGGTTTCACTATGAGTGAACTGTAGCAGCGCAATCGCGCTCTTTTTTCCCATTTAATGAGGCAAGAAAAGTCCGGTTGGGAGTTCACAACTGCTAGTAGCTCTAACTCGGAGAAATGTGAGACCCGTTGCATTGCAAATGCTTGTTTTTCCTTTTGTCTCTCCTTATGGCTGATGCTCATGGTGGCCGTGGCGCTGTGAATTGGCTTGCTTATGTGAAACTGTTTTACTTTTAATTTTAAATTTATGTGGCAAGAAAAGTTGGAGTAGGAGTTTACAACGCTAATAGCTCTAACGTGAGCAAATGCGCGACTCATTGCATTGCAAATGCTTGTTTAACTTTTAGTCCATTTTGAACTTGGAATTCATCCTCTGTATCTAGAGATGTCTTTTGATTTCGTATGGAATTTTTGACAAGAAGAATTTTCTTGTGTTTTTTCCAGTGACCACACGGCCTGGTTTACGTATCATGTTGCTGTGTAAAAAGTTTTATTTGCTGTTGATATCGGATCCTGATTCACAGAATCAGGGTTTGTATACTTTTCCCCTCTACAAATTCTCCATATCATTAGGGAGAATCTAAAAGTATGCCACATTTTACACAGTGGAAAAATGAGGGATAGGAGTGGGAAGACGAGAGAGATTTGTCTTAGGGGGTGACCATTCAATATGTCTGAACACCTAAAAGTCTGAACTTTGTTCAATAGTCACAAACTTCTTGTACACTTTGTTCCACGCTGGAAATAGAAATATATATATATATATTTTTGTAAACAGGTAGGGACTGTGTGCGTTTCCAGGGTAGAAATGCGGTGGAATACCCTCACGTTTCTTTGGGGTCGAAAAGAAGGGGGCTAATACCTCGAAAAATGTTAAGGATGAGTAATACACATTTAAAAAAAATCTATTTGCCAGTGCATGTGTCCACTATGCTATAAGTATAGAGGTGAAAGAATATTAATGAAATCGATGGGAACTCCTACGTATTTTATGAGAATTTCCTGAAAGCCAGAACTCTAAGCAATTGTAAAAGAAAACTTGTAATTTGTAGATTTCTAAATTTGTGAGAGGATGTGTGGGAATCAGACTTACTAAATACAATGTCTAAACCCCATAAACTGAAACGGATCCAGTTGAAACCATTTGTGGAGAGTCAGCTGGAATGTGAACCATGCAAATGTGTTGTAAAAGGTGTCTATCTGTTAAATTGTCAGTACAGAATTTTCTTTGTCTAACTTAAGTCATTTGTCTCGAAGCCTGCTAAGGTTCGTGACAGCATTCACCTTCGTTGTCATTTATTTTCTATTTTTATCTGGGAGTTTTGTGACATGCTGCAAACAACATCAGGAACCAAGGTCTAAGCCTAGTGCAGACGACCTGCTAAAATTAAAGTGTTTTTTGATAAATTAGTCAATCACCACTCTGGCTACTGACAGTGTATTCTACTCATATTTCACGATTAGTGTCAGCTGCTATAAGGACACCTCCTAAAAATTCAACATTCACGTTGGTTTTGAATGCTTTTGTTTTTTTCTGGGCCAAATGTTGCAGGAAAACCGATGAATGCAGCAAGAGTTCTGGAAGTAGTGTTATGTGTCTTGTGCAGACCTGCTGAGTGTGTATACGTTTGTAACAATCAAAGGTAGTCACTTAGCAGCTCTGAAAGTCATTGTGAACCAGATGAGGGGTGAACAACATTGTAGAGAGAAGGGAGGTTTTCCAAACCATGACTAAAGCAAGATATGACTGAATCGCATGAGAGACAGGGGAAAATTGCCCCGATTGGCCTACATTTGGAAATCACATATCCCTCTATGTTCACTGGGATTCATTCCTAGAAAAATAGTCAAAACAGCTTCTGGAGGTTTATGACTTCGTACTAGTGTCAATTCAGTCATTTCAGGAATTCACAAACAGTTTCCATTTTACACCTAGAAACCTATGCCAGTCACAACACTCCAGATGTGACCTAGAATTTTTTTTCGATTTTCTTTTTTTGCAAGAGATATTATACACATGTTGTTGGACTTGACCCTTTTAGCAGGATTCCCCCCAAACTTTTTGCCTTATTGTTCCTACTTTTTCTCACTTGTTTTGGTTGGCTGAAGGACTTGGGGCACTTTACCACAGCAAACAGTACTAAGGTGCATATGCTGTTTATCTAAAATGTATTGGTGATTGGTTTATCCATGATTGGCATATTTGATTTACTAGTAAGTCCCTTATATAGTGCACCAGGTGTGTCCAGGGCCTACTAATCAAATGCTACTAGTGGGGCTGCAGCACTGATTGTGCCACCCACATGAGTAGCCCTGCAAACATGTCTCAGACCTGCCATTGCAAGGCCTGTGTGTGCAGTTTTACACTGCCATGTCGACATGGCAAGTGCACCCACTTGCCAGGCCCAAACCTTCCATTTTTTTACCTGTCAGTCACCCCTAAGGTAGGCCCAAGGCAGCCCGATGGACATGGTGCACTGTATTTAAAGGGTAGGTGTGTTTTACATGTCCTGATAATGACATACTGCTAAATTTGTTTTTCATTATTGCAAGAATGATCTCTCCCATAGGGTAACATGTGGATTGCCTTGAACTATCTTTTAAGTGTAATTTCCCATTGGGAACATATAGCGATATGGAGTTAGGGGTATGTGAACTCACAATTTAAGACCATATCTTTGGTGAAGTTGATGTTGTAATTGTAAGTTTGAAAATGCCACTTTTAGAAAGTGGGCATTTTCTAGCTCAACCATTCTGTGCCTCTGCCTGTCTGTTGAATACACAACTTGGTCAGGGTGACAGTTGGGCTACACGTTTGCAGGATTTTCCCGGGTAGCCCAACCTGCTGCCATCCTAAAGACATGTTTCTGCCCTTCTGCTGTTAGACCAGCTCAGGGGCAGGAAGGCGGAACAAAGGATTTCCTTTGGGAGTGAGAGGCAACAACCTTTCCCTTTGGAAATAGGTGTTATATGGCTTGGGAGGGGTAGCCTCCCCAAGCCACCGGTATGCACCAGACCAGTCCTGTTTGCACCAGACTAGGGACCCCGAGTCCCTGCTCTGGCACAAAACTGGACAATGCAAAGGGGAGTGACCACTCCACTGCCCATCACCACCCCTTGGGTGGTGCCCAGAGCTCCTCCAGGTGGCCACTTGATTCCACTATCTAGGTGGGCAGAGACCCCTGGGAGCATCTGACTGGGCAGGTAAGGTAGGTGACATTACAGCCCCCTCCTGATAGGTGGTCACCCTGGTGGGTGACCAATTTCCCTTCCTAGGCTATTTAGAGTTTCCCTCTTGGGTCGGTCCTCAGATGCGATGTGCAAGATTACAGCAGGACTCTTCTGCATCATTTACTTCATCTTCTGGCCACCGGGACTGCAACTGGACGCTCCAGGAAATGACAATCTGCAATTCCAGAGACAACAACATTGTTTCTCTGGCTCCTTCCAGCAACTGCAACATTCCTCTGGTTGTGCATCCTCTGAGGGTGGCGAGTTTTCAGCCTGCACAAAAAGCAAGGCGGAATCTCCCTTGGAGTGAAGGAGTCACTCACCTGCATCCACAGGCACCAACTGCAATGACTACCAGCTGCGTGGATGTTCTCTCCTGCAATACTGCATGGACACTACAACACAGGTGGTGGTCTGGAGTGGACCACTTGGTCCTCTCTACCAGCTGTCCAACTTGGGAGATGGTAAGTCCTTGCCTCTCCTTGCAGGACAGTACGCCTGTGCACCGTGACTCTTGCAGCTACCAAGGCTTGTTGGCTCTTCTTCCAAGAGATCTTCAGGCTCCATGAAGTCCTTGACTTTTGACTCTTCTCACTGCTGAGGGTCGCCTGGGATTCCCGTCCTTGGGTAGAGTTCCCCCAGACCGACCTGGTCCCCAGAAGCTCTGCAACTCTTGCCTTTGCCAAGGCTTGTTGGTGGTTTTTCCACGCCACTGACTGCAACTCTTCTTTCGATGTGAGACATCAACTGCATCACTTCCGGATCTCTTCTCCTGCTCCTGTGCTGCATAGCCGACTCCTGCTCTTCACTTTTGACCTGGACCTGGTCCTGCATCTCCAGAAGGGTGGGTAGTGACTCTTGCCCCAACTGGACACTCCAACCGGAACTTGACTTGGTCCCCTTCATTTGCATGTCCTCTTCCATCAGGATCCATCTTCTGTTTCTTCCAGTCTTGCTTGGGTCTTGCACAGTCTTTTTACAAAGTTTACCTGTGGGGTTGGGAAAAACAAGGTACTTACCTCTTCTCTACTGGTCTCTGGGGGGCATTTCTGTTATTTCACTGTATTCTATTGCTTTATATGCCAATTCCTGATTTCTAATGTATATATAATAGTGTGTTTGCTCACCTGCTAGTAGAGTATTGCCTCTACAGTATTTTAATATTTGTGTTACCATAATGAAGTACCTTTATTTTTGTAACACTGTGTGGTTCTTTAATGTGTGTAAGAGCTGTGTGACTACAGTGGTATTGCATAAGCTTTGCATGTCTCCTGGATAAGCCTCAGCTGGTCATTCACAGCTACCTCTAGAGAACCCTGGCTTCCTAGACACTGCCTACAACTCACTAATAGGGGATATCTGGACCTGGTATAATGTAAATGTAAATTAGCACTTGTATAGCGCACTACTCACCCGTTAGGGTCTCAAGGCGCTGTACTCATACCGCTATGAAACCCCTCCTGGCTTTTCCCTGTGAGGCGCCCACTCCTGAGCACCCCCAGGGTGAAGACAGGCATCCAAGCGCTGTTGGGGCCGTTGTGGAGATTAAGCAAGCTATTGCCCAGAGTTGCAGAGTGGGACCCATGAATTAGATTAGGCACCGAGGCGAGAATTATCTGGTCAAGGGGAATTGAGCCCAAGACCTGCCGAAGCAGGACTTGAACCCTGGTCTTGAGCCAGAGCTCTGCTTCAGGGTCTGCCGCTCTAACCATTGAGCCACACTTCATAGGTGCTCACCACACACCAGTCCAGCTTCATACACCTGTCCTCACACAAAGCAGTCTCAAACCCCCTGGAATGTGTCACGGACCAGGGCAGGAAAAGACAGGGTCACATGCACTACAAAGACTTCTCTTTGAAGTTTGCTTACTTCAAAGACAGAAATGGGTATATGTACTGTCCTCTGACATCACAGAGTTGGAACACTTCTGGACTGAAGACATTCTGCCTGGCAAATGAGCTGGATGCTGTAGGAGAGACTGCCACTCTGCGTGTTGCTTTTTTGTGCTGGCTTGCTGCTTCTGTCCTGGGAGTGAAGGAACTCCACTTTGCTTTCTACATCCTGCTTTCCAAGGTTCTCCAAGGGCTTGAACTGAGCATGCCTCCTGTAAAAAGCACAGTCTCAGAGACATCAACGAGTTCACCTGCCAGCGCCTGGGCTCTCTTACTGAGAGTTCTGACATGTCTAGTGACACCAAATCCAGTTCCTGGGCCCTTGGAAGTGACCTCTGGTGCAACCCAAAAGAAACCAAGCACATCGACTCTGGAGCGACTTTGGAACCGAAGCCGCTGTTCTACTCCGCACCGCAGCCGAGGTCCCCGCTGAGTGCAGTGACCACAATCTGCAACACAGGCCCAACACTACCACAGCACTTTTGACATCCCACCACATCATGAGTCCTGAGTGTTGTGTCATCGACATCCGTGAGACCTGACTCCGCCGCATCAACTGCAGCCTGATGGTTGGATCACGAACCGCAAAGTCAACGCTTCGCATCTTGACCTGCTGGATTCACCGACCCCACTAGGTCATAAGGAACCGGCACCTTATCGCCGACACCACATCACCTCCACTGTAAGCGTAAGTAACAATGCTTCACCTCCCCTGCCTAGTAGTAAGGAACTGACGCCTCTCCTCCCCAGTAGCAGTAAGGAACCAACACCGTGCCAGCTCCAGCGACACCTCACCTCCACGACTCCGTGCAACATCTTTGTTTCCTCATTCTTTTCCAAGATACTGTACCTGCGGTCCATGGGACTCCGTGACTGGCCCGCACTTCCTTGCAGGAGATGTCAGACTTTTGGGAACAACTCTGTCGAGACGCCATGCTAGCCCCAGTTGGAGCTTTTGTGTTTCTAAGGACTTTACTAAGATTTCATGTTTGAAAATTCGTATCTTTACTTGGGTAAGTTGGACTTTTGTTGTTTTGGTCTTGTTTGCTCAGATAAATATTGACTATTTTTCTAAACTGGTGTGGAGTACTCTGGGGTGTTTTCACTGTGTTACTGTGTACGTGTGCACAAATACTTTACACATTGCCTCTAAGATAAGCCTGACTGCTTGTGCCAAGCTACCAAGGGGGTGAGCAGGAGTTATCTCATCTGTGTGACTCCCCTTATCCTGACTAGGGTGAGGGTCCCTACTTGGACAGGGTGTAAACCACTGTCAATTAGGGGCCCCATTTCTAACACAGAGGTAAGAACATTAATTATCATTTAGGGTGGGCAGTTGCCCACCTCAAGGAAAAATTACACTAACTTGTCAGGGTGAACCTCAAGGTCACTAACTTAAGTTAAGCTCAATTCCACGGTAGCTATGGCACAGAACAGACAGGCTTAATTTTGGGCAAAGTGTAAAGTATTTATCCAATGCCAAAACAGTAATAAAATCAAATACTGAACAATAAAAATCCCAAACCAAATTAGGAAAAGAAAAGTCAAATGTATTAAACAAAATAGTACTAAAATGACAAAACACCAATAAGGAGAACCGGAGATACTATTTTGTAAAGTTTTAAGTGACAATAGCACCAAAAAGCAAGCAGTAGACAGGGACCCAGCCGTGATTTCAGGCTGACTGTGATGAATCGTAGGCCGCATTCACCAAGCGGGTTTGTTCCAGTCAAAAAGTTTACCTTCTGGTTTAGTCTTTTTTCATGGAGCTCAAAATCTTCCAGCAGGGAAGCCAGAAGCTCTATCCGAGGAAGGGCATCAAAACTGAACACCTTTGCTGCAAGGTACCCCTTACAGCTCCTGTGGTCTTGGAAGTCCAAAGATATTTTAGGTACCAACTTTATAGGGTTTCTAAAGCAGCTTCACTGGGTCACTTCTAAGACTCCCCAAGCATCAGAGATAGAAGTAGGGGCCAGGACTCACTCCATCACAGCTACACATAAAGGTCCTGGTCAATTCAGGAAAAATTTATCTTGTAGTTTTTATTATTAATAGTTTATTCAGTCGAATTTGAAAATATCACATACATAAAACCAGATATAAATAGCATTCCAAATCACATCATAGTATTAAAAAGAAGAAAATAACTTAAAAAGTTAGTTATAATACAATAAAACTCCTGACAAAGCCAGATTAATAACATCATAGCAAACAATTCCTTTTATAGAGGTGTAACAGTACTGCGCTCTTAAGTAAAACCAGATAGTTTTCATAATTTGTATGCATTAAGTTATTATTCATGCAAACTATCACTAGCATTTTTAAAGTACATATGGAATATACCCTTGGTTTGCATAGAATGTTAATCAATAATTCATCTTTTTGTCAAACTCATGGTCTCTTGTAGCTTGTGTCGCCCCTGTTGTGTCCCACAAGAGGTCAGCCAACTCACTCTTGGAGTCCTGTTATTTTGTCCTGGGTACATGAAAGAACAGATTCAGCCCTTTATGCCTCCTCTCAGATTACAGCAAGCAGGGTTCAGTCCTCTTCTGATTTTCCGGAGGCTCAGAAGGTTTTCTGATGAGGGTGGTTTGGGGAGTCACATTTCTGGTTGGCACCAGCTAGTGGGTGGGGGGTGAATTCTGGCTCCTCACAAACCAATGTGGTAATAGTTACCAGGAGCACCCTACTCACCTTTGCAGCAGTTCTTGTTTGCCCTACTAGAAACAATCCAATAGTGCATCTTATTCCTAAAATTCAAGTTTGAGAAACCGTTCCTCCCTTGTGCAGAGGCTGTGTGCCAACCCAGCGGTGTTGCCATAGAAATGAGCAGTAGCCTCCTCTGCAGTCACTCAAAACTGGTTCTAGGAGTAGCTTCACTCCCATAGGGTTTGTTGTCAGCTTGGCTTAGGGGACAAAGTTTTTACTTCATCAGGTCACACCTTATATTTACTTGTGAAAGGGAAGGCCCTTTAACAAGTTAATGAAGTTCCTGTGTCTACCCTGACTGGTCTTTCTGCTTGTGGAAGAAAAGCACCTCCCCGGACCCCGGCCATTGTTTCTACTCTGGGAGCAGTTTTCACAATTTATTAAGGCCACATGCTAACTGGACAGCTGCTGGAGAGCTATTGTAAATTAGACTCCATGAGACGCAGGCAGGGAAAAGTTAATTTTCTTAAAGTTATTTTTCAAAATATGTATTAAAAATGTAACTTCACCAATTAATTGGAATTTAAAAAAATATGAAAAACAGTCTTTGAATGACTATTTTAGCCAGTGCCTGTCAAAAGTTAAAGATTATTTATAATCTGTATTTTGCCATTTTTTTAGAACTCAGCTATAGCCCTGCCATTGAAAACAGCTTTCATTGGGGCCTAGTCACTGGGGCCTAGGCACTAGGGAAAATGTCAATCTTAATTTCACACATATTTCACTTTGAAATATCAGGTGCCCTACATTGTGGGCAACAAGGTATCCTAAGGGATGACTTATTAATATTTACAAGCAGGGGTTTTCCATCTGTCAAAAAGGGTTATTTTGACAGATGTAACATCAGGTTTTAAGGCTGTTGTAGCCAGGCTACACATGGTAAGTCTGAAGCCATATTTTATCGGCCAACCTTGTGAATGACACCGAAGGTGCAGTAGTCACACAGTGGCATTTAACTTCCAGGCCATGGGTGTATTTCCTACACCATATACTAGAAACGTATAAGTAAGTTGAAAATGTCAACCAGGGATAAGCCAATTTATCCATGTCTAAAGGGGGCACAGACAATTCACTCCTGTT
Source organism: Pleurodeles waltl (assembly GCF_031143425.1). Lineage (NCBI taxonomy): Eukaryota > Metazoa > Chordata > Amphibia > Caudata > Salamandridae > Pleurodeles > Pleurodeles waltl. The sequence continues at coordinate 439,423,884 of NC_090444.1, read as the reverse complement.
TAGCAGAGGTCACAGTGCACAGATTTTGAACTCCAGCAAAACTGGGTCCAGAAAAAAGCACATCTGGGGTGACCATAGAGAAAAGTCAGATTTCTTACAACAGGCATATATTCTCACAAGAAATCTTTCCTTTAAATCTGACTTACACTGATAGTTTCAAGAGAGAGGCCCACTGTGTTTCTATACTTCCACAACATTACCAACAGCTGATCTCAGGTATCATATCAGATTAATTTTCCCTGGTTCCTTATGCCTTCTTCCTGGATGCATTTGTGCATCAACCAGAGTCTTTTAAAGGATACTTTCTCCCTGCAGCTGTTATCTAGATGCAAAGATATAGTGACGTGTACCTAGCCCAATGGCCAGCCTAACAGCTGCATTGCCTTTTCCTTGATTTCTCCTCAGACCATTCCTTATCAAATGAGATCCTGTGCATCCCACCAAACCTATTTTGTCCTCAAGCCCTCCACTTTTAAGTCCATCTTCTATGTCTTCTTTGCCTTTGTCCCTCCCTGCATGGAAGGAACTTTGGGTCTGTTTCGTCAATCCCATGACAAAAGCTTGCGCACAAAGAGGAGAAGGGGGCCTTGCTCTTTTGGCACTGGAGACCTTACATACTATCCCAGAAGTCACACAGCTGGAGACTCCTAGGTTGTTTCTTGGTTCAGGGTTAATAGAAAGCCAGAGACCTTCTATGAAGAAGACACTACAGTACTAACTGCTTGTGGAGGCTTCTGCAGAGTATAGGATGGGATATATTGCATTTTTTAATTTAGAAGTGCCTGTAATCATGCCAATGGCTTGAAAAAAGTCACAAGGTCATAGAAGAAGGTCTCATTCCAGGTCTCTATCCAGGTAAGTGTCAATATCCAGATCACATTCACACAGTCCCAACAGGAGAAGATGTTCTGCTTCAAATGATTCCACATTGCTTTGCAACCAGACAGCAACACAATATGACTGAGACTACTGTTTCCAGAGCAATACTAAAGGTACAGGCCACTTGCTCTTCTTCTCTCAGGTCAATGGTAGTGGAAAGTGACCTGAGAAATTCAGATCAGACTTCATGATATATGTCCAAAACATGAGTGAAACAGGCACAGGAACATGTCAGGTGTCATGACACGAAGAGTGTTAGAAATGGGGTCACAAGTTGGCAGTGGTTTGCATCCTGTCCAAGTAGGGACCCTCACGGTAGTCCAAAAATCCAACATACACAAGCAAAGATACAAATTTTGAAAGATTAAATCCCACTATAGCGCTTACAAACACAATAGCTCCAACTGAGGCTATTACAACGTAATTAACGGAGCCGTTCCCAACAGTCTGACGCCACTCGCAAGGGAGTGCGGCACCGTTCACAGAGTCGCACAGATCCCCAGGTATAGTGCCTTTGAAAACAATGAAAAAAAGACGTTGGATAGAGTTGGAGAGGTGAGGCATCGCTGGAGCCGGTGCGGCATCAGTTTCTTACTGCTATCAGGGAAGTGAGGTGTTGGTTCCTTACTGCGAGGCAGGGGAGGCATCGCTTCCTTACGGTTGCAGGGGAGGTGATGCAGCGTTGGTGGCGAGGCGTCAGTTCCTTGCGATCCGGCGGGGTTGATGAATCTGGCGGGTCAATACGCAATGGGGCGACCTCTTGGAGTCACACCACGGGGCTACAGGCGTCACGGCAGAGTCAGGTGTCACAGATGTCAGTGACAAAGCACTTGGGACTTACAATGTCACAGGACTTCAGAGGTACTGCAGTGGCTTCAGGACAGCGTTGCTGGATGAGCAACGGTCGTCGTGGTCATTGCACTTCAGCAGGGTCCACGACTTCGGATGCAGGTAGTGGCGCGGAGTCGAGCAGTGGCACCGGTTCTGGAGTCGCCCGGAGTTGATGTGCCTGGTTCATCTTGTTTTTCCCGAGAACTCACTTCAAAGGGCCAAGGAACTGGATTTGGCACCACCAGGCAAGTCAGAACTCTCAGCCAGAAGGCCCTGGTGCTGGCAGATGAAGTCTTTGATGTCCCTGGGACTTCAAACAGGAGGCAAGTTAAGTTCAAGCTCTTGGAAAACCTTGGAAAGCAGGATGTAGGAAGCAAAGTCCAGTCATTTTACTCCCAGATCAGAAGTAGCAGCAGCAGGCCAGCAGAGCAAAGCAACAGACAGAGGGGGAAATCCTCCTCAAGCATACAGCTCTTCTTCCCGGCAGAATGTCCTCCATCCAGAAGTGGTCTGAAATGTAGGGTCAGCAGTCCAATACTTACACTAATTTCTTCCTCTAAAGTAGGCAAACTTCAACTCTGTCTCTCCTTGTCCTGGCCCCAGACACACTCCAGGGGGTTGGAGACTGTATTGTGTGAGGGCAGGCACAGTCCTAATCAGGTGCAGGTATCAGCTCCTCTCACCACTCCTGCCCTGGAAGACCCATCAGGATATGCAGCTCCCTTTGCGTGACTGTCTAGAGTGAATTCACAAACAGCCCAACTGCCAGTCTGACCCATACATCTGTACAGCAGCCAGGCAGAGGCACGGAATCATTAAGCAAGAAAATGCCCACTTTCTAAAAGTGCATTTTTAAACTTACAATCTAAAAAACAAACTTTACAAAAATATGTATTTATGAGTTGAGAGTTCAGAGACCCCCAAACTCCACATCTCTATCTGCTCCCAATGTGAAACTGTACTTAAAATATATTTCAAGCCAATCAATATGTTATCCTTTGGGGTAAATAGACCTTGCTATAGTGAAAACCAAATTTAGCACTATTTCACAATCAGGACATGTATAACACACCAGTACATGTCCTACCTTTTAAATACACTGCACCCTGCCCCTGGGGCTGCCTTGAGCCTGCATTGGGGGTGACTTACATGTAGTAAAAGGGAAGGTTTGGCTGTGGCAAGTAGGTTCACTTGCCAGGTTGACATGGCAGTTTAAAACTGCACACACAGACACTGCAGTGCACTTTACTAGGGACTTACCAGTAAATCAAATATGCCAATCACCAACCCAATTTAGACAGAGGGCACTTGTAGTTTAGCACTGGTCAGCAGTGGTACAGTGCCCAGAGCCCTAAAGCCAGCAAGAACAAAGTTCAGCACAGGTTCATAACAGGAGGTCAGAAGCCAAAAAGACAGGGGAAACCACGCCAAGAGCTGACTGGTCTAACACGTGTCCCCTCTGGCTGAAAGTGGGGAGCACTACCCAACCTCACGGGAGTTCTTGCCACTAAGGTAGAAGAACCTGGACAGACAATCATCATTGGAGTGTTCTGTGCCAGGGAGGTATTTCAATGTAAAGTCCATTCCCTATAGGGAGATGGACAACCTCAACAGTTTAGGATTCTCCTACCTCATCTGCAATAACCATATGAGGGCCCTGTGGTCTGTCTAAACCTGGAAGTGAGTCCCAAACAAGTAAGGTCTTAGCTTCTTCAGTGCCCAGACCACAGCAAAAGCCTCCCTTTCAATTGCACTCCACCTCTATTCCCAGGGAAGTAACTTCCTACTGATGAAGGCTTCAGGTTGATCTAGGCCCTCTTCATTAAGCTGTGAGAGCATGGCTCCCACACCATGCACCGAGTCATGTGTCTGCACCACAAATTCTTTGGAAAAGTCAGGAGCCTTGGCTGCTGGTGCTATGCACATGGCCTCCTTCAGGTTATCAAAAGCTGTCTGGCATCCCTCTGTCCAGATCACCTGATGTGGCTGCTTCTTGGAAGTCAGCTCTGTCAAGGTGGCAACAAAGGTGCCATACCCCTTGATGAATCGCCTGTAATACAGGTGGGTCTTAAAAAGGTCCTCACCTCAGTCTGGGTCTTGGGGGGTGCCCAATCCAAAATGGTGTCAATTTTGGCTTGTAGGGGTGCCACCTGGCCGCTGTCTACCTGGTGTCCCAAGTTCACCAGAGACCCTTGCCATATCTCGCCCTCAACTCTTCCTGGAGGTGGTACAAATGGTACTCCCAGCTGAAGAAAGCAATGTTGTCTAAGTATGTGGCACTGAAGTTCTCCAACCAAGCCAGGACCTGGTTGACCAGCCTCTGGAAGGTGGCCTGTGAGTTCTTCAACTCAAAGGGCATGACACAAAACTGGCAGTGCCCCTCTGGCATTGAGAAAGCAGACCTCTCTTTTGCCCACTCAGTGAAGGCAATCTGACCGTACCCAGAGGTCAGATCAAACATACTGAGGAACATGGAAGCTCCCAATCAGTCAATGAGCTCATCAGATCTGGGGATGGGGTGTGCATCAGTCCTGGTGATAGGATTGTGCCCCAGTAGTCAACACAGAACCAAAGTTCAGGTGTGATACCAGTTGGGGCAGCCTTGAGGACCAAAACCACTGGGCTTGGCTAAGGACTGTTGGAGTGCTCAGTCACCCCTAACTCCAGCATCTTAGAGACTTCCTCCTTGCTGCTGTTTCTCACTCTGTCAGTCAAACTGTGCAACTTGTGGTTAACAGGCAGGCTGTTCCCAGTATCCCATGCTTGCTGTGCCACCAGATTCAAGCTAGCCTGGCTGATGAAGGGTCATGCCCTGAAACTGGTCCCAGGATGCTTCTTTCTGGTCCAGGGAGGCCCTGGCCTGGCAGTTCGGGCTGGACTGTTCCCATGGGGAACAGGGTCAAGATTGATTTGCATATGGCTGGGTCCAAACTAGAATGGTATGGCAGGTGAAAAAAATGACGGATTAAACCCAGATCTGTGACTGGGGGTGAATGTTTGATTTGCTCTGCATTCCATCCATCACCTGTTGTTTTTGCATATGTTCCCAGTATCAATGTCATGGGTGCACCACTGGGTGACCCTAGGGGTAAGTGAGAATAGGTATGCAAACTGTCCCAGCAACTGGTGTCAGTCTCTCTGCTGATCTAGGGTCAGAGTAGGGGAGAGGTTCACACCCTCCACTGACCCATCCTGCTCTTTGAAAGACAGGAGGTGGGGAGAGGTTCATTCTCCTCTCCCACTCCATCACCTATGACCAAGAGCATGGTCATCTCCGACCTCTCAAAATGTGGTTTGAGGCGGTTCAGGTGGAGGACCCTCAGAAGGTCCCTAGGGGTCTGCATGTCCACCAAGTAGGCAACATCACTTTTGCGCTCCTTCACCTCAAATGGCCCAGACCAATGGTCTTTCAGAGCACGGGACTCTACTGGGGCCATCACCCACACCTTCTGGCCAGGCTGAAACTCAACCAGAGTGGTATGCTGGTCATACCAACATTTCATGTCCTCCTTGCTAGCTTCCAGATTCTCCTTAGCAAGTTTCCGGAAGCAGGCTTTCTGGTTCCTGTAGCCATCATATAACTGAATACATCATGGGGTGGCTTCTTGGGAGCTTGCTCCCAGCCCTCCTTCACCAAATTGAGGGTCCTTCTCACAGGGTGCCCATACAGAAGTTCAAAAGAGCTGAATCCAACCCCCTTATCTGGTTCCTCCCTGCAGGCAAACAACAGGTATGGTAACAGAACATCCCACTTACGCCTAATGGGTTCTGGGAGACCCATAAATATGCCTTTCAAACAACCTATTGATTTGGGGGTGGTAAGGCATGGTGAACTTGTATGTTATACCACACACCTTCCACATGGCCTTCATGTACAGTGACATGAACCTGGTACCTCGTCCGATACCAGCTCCTTGGGGAAACCCACATGGGTAAAGATCCCTATCAGTGCCCTGACCACTGTGGGCGTGGACACTGTCCTCGGGGGGATAGCTTCTAGGTACCGGGTGACAAGATCCACTAAGACCCGGATAAACCTGTTGCCCAAAGCTGTCTTGGAATCCAGAGGACCACTCAAAAGGGGTGCTCGCAACAGGAAAGGGTTGAAGCGGAGCCTTGTACCTTTTCCAAGATTTCCCACTTGCCTGGCATGTCGGACAGGTCATGCAGAACGCATCTGAGGCCTTTCTGATTTGGAACCAAAAGAAGTGGGTGACAAGCCTGTCAAACGTCTTGTCCTGCCCCAAATGAACTTCCAGTGGCACATAATGAGTCAGACCCAGTAGGAAGGCTCTGAAACACTGGGGTACCACCAGCACACCGGTTGCCCCAGGTTCAGCAACCTTAGGCTCACTATACAGGAGATCCCTCTCCCAGTATATCAGGTGAGATCCAGAGGTGTCAACAGCTGCCCAGGTTTCGGTCTGTTTCAGGAGGCCCTCAAAGGCGGGGCATGCTTTCTGCACTGCGCAGAACTCCTCCCTGCTGGGGCCTCCTTCCTGTTACCAATGGGTCAACTCAGGCAGGTCCCCCAGTTTTTCCACTTCTTCCCCTGTAGGTTCCAGGGTGTCCCACTCAGGTTCAGCCTCCTCCCAGACCATGGGAATCTCAGGAGTGGGTTTCCCATGCCCCTCCCCCTTATTTCTCCTGGCAGTCACCTGGGCCACTGTTTCAAGCTCCAGGTCCTTTTGATCGCCCTCTCTGGTGGCCATGAGCTGTAAGGTCATACACACCCACTCTGGCAATCCTAACATTGCCAAGTGTGACCTAAGCTCTACCACCTTCCACGTGGTGTGGTCAAGCTCATTCCCTAACAGATAGTCAACAGACATGGATGGGCTCACAGATATCCTCAAGGAACCTGAGACCCCCCGCCCCATTCAAAGGGAACCTGAGCTACCAACCATTGGCACTGACTGTTGTCTACTGCTACAACCTGGTGGACCACATTAAGGATTACCTGCTCTTGAGTGGACTGTTCTCAGACTGGCTCTTGTGTCTCTCAAAGCCTATGCCTACCTTCCATTGATGGTCACCCTCTTCCTGTGCTTCTTTGTATTATTAGGCACGAGGGTTCTCTGGACCACCTCGCCTTCACCCAGGTGGACTAGGGTTAATTCAGCTGCCTCCCCACCACTAACTGGGGCCAACTCCTCCCTTCAGCACTACACTGGCCACCCCAAGTGACTGCCCACCGGTAGGGGGCTGTGCCCACTTAGGACAATTGGGACTCCCTCCGATGTGCCCTTCTTGACCACAGGCAAAGCACTTGAGGATTTCCTTCCCTGCAGGCTTTCCTAATTGGAACCAACTCTTTTTCTCAACAGGGGGCTGGGAATCCTTACTCTGGGAACTAGTTTGGGGCCTTTTAGAGAACTACTTACGTTTATCTGTGTGTCCCCTCCTTCTTCTTCTGTTGGGGATGCTGCCCACACCTTTCTGAGGCTCCCTCATACAACTTCTTGTGGACCCTGGTACTCATCCAACGGTCCGCCTTCTGAACAAGCTTCCTGGTGTCAGTAAGCTTGCTGTCAATCAATTGCTGGCACAGCTTTGGAACATACAGACTAGAGAAGTGCTCCAATACAAACAAATTGTACAGCCGTTGATATTCTGTTACCTCACTGCCCTTCACCCAACCATCCAGTGCTCTGCAGAAGGAATTCACACACTCAAGCCAGGTCTGAGAATGAAGTTTCTTACAGTCCCTGAACTTCTTCCTGTACATCTCTGGAATCAGGCCATACCTAGTGATGAGGGTATCCTTCACCCTGGTGTAGGTGAGCTCACTAGCTGCCCCTAGCAACAAGGTGTCCCTTCCTTCCTTGTGAAGTAGTTCTACAGGCCCGCCCCAATCTCTCTCAAGGATCTCATCCCGTGCATGTGGAGTGCTGCCTCATAGCCCTGAAACCACCTGTGTATGTCATCCTCCTTAATATACTCTTTCCCTAAATTATTGGGAGGGTGCACCCTCCTGCCAGACTGCACTGATGAAATGCTGCAACCATCTGTGCTGGACTTGCTCTTTAGATCCAGTTTCTTCAAGCTCAGCTCGTGAGCTACAATTATTCTTCTCTCCCCCATGGACAATGCCATTTTCTTTTCTTCCATCTCCAACCTGAGTTTTTCAAGCTCCAAATGATGCCTCCTCCTCTCTACTTGTCTGTCCCTCAGTTCCTCAGGGTCAGACCATTGGAAGAGGCACTGCTGCCTGCCCTAAAGGATGCCCTTCCCCCAGGCAGGTCCTGGCTATCAAGCATGTCACCATGTATGCTTTGCTCCTCCCCATCCATAACAACATTCTCCTCCTCTGTGGGCCCATCAGCCTCTTTGCTACCAACCAGGCCTTCAGCACCTTTTGCAGCCCCTCTTTTTTAGTGAGGTTTCTAATAGGACATTTGAACTCTTTGCAGAACTTACTTTTAGAGCTAAGGCACCATATAGGTCTTCCACTTTCCTGCTCAAACACTACTTCTGCAGCTCCATCTGATGGCTCACTAGACTGAGAAGTGATTGTGGTTAACTCACAAGTTGCAAAGTTTCAGAAAAACAAAAAATAAAAATCCAAGAGGAGAAAAAATCAGTATGTGGTTACATAATGATCTGCACTATGGGAGTAGTGTACACCAATCACTACATGTAAAGTGAAAATACATGTTCTATCCTCATCGCTGATCACCAGTGTTAGAAATGGGGTCTTTAGTTGCCAGTGGTTTGCACCCGGTCCAAGTATTGACCCTCACTCTAGTCTGGGTAAGGGAGTCACACACCTAATACAACCCCTGCTCACACCCTTGGTAACTTGGCACGAGAAGTCAGGCTTATCTCCAAGGCAATGTGTTAAGTATTTGTACACACATACACACACAAACACACACACAGTAACACAGTGAAAACACCACAAAAGGACTCCACACCAGTTTAGAAAAATAGCTAATATTTAGCTGAGTAAAACAAGACCAAAATGACAAAAATCCAACATAGCCCAGCCAAGATACAACTTTTTAAAGATTAAATCCCACTAAAGCGCTTAAAAACACAATAGCTCCAACTAGGGCCATCATGACGTCATTGACAGAGCCGTTCCCAACAGCCCTGCACCACTCGCGAGGGAGATGCAGCACTGGTTACAGAGTTGCACGGACCCCAGGTACAGTACCTTTGAAAACGATGAAACAAAGACATTGCACAGAGGGGAGGTGAGGCATTGCTGGCGCAGATGTGGCATCAGTTCCTTATTGCTATAGAGGAGGTGAGGCATTGGTTCCCTACTGCAAGACAGGGGAGGTGAGGCGTTGGTTCTTTACGGTTTTAGGGGAGGTGATGCAGCATCGGTGGTGAGGCTTCGGTTCTTTATGATCCGGCGGGGTTAATGAATTTGGTGGGTCAAGACATGATGGTGCAACCTCTAGCGATCACGGTCACACTATCAGGACACAGGCGCTGCCACACAGTCAGGTGTCATGAATGTCAGTGACACAGCACTCAGGACTCACAATGTCAAGGAACTTCAGAGGCGCTGCAGCAGCTTTAGGCCAGCAGCACCGGATCTGCGGTGTCTGTCATGGTCGTTGCACTTCAGCAGGGACCATGGCTTTGGATGCAGGTAGCCGCTCAGAGTCGAGCAGCGGCACTGGTTCTGGAGGCATCTGGATTCGATGTGCCTGGCACTTTTTGTTTTTCACCAGAACTCATTTCCAACGGCCCAGGGACTGGATTTGGTACCACTTGGGCAAGTCAGGACGCTCAGCAAGAAAGTCCAGGTGGTGGCAGATGAAGACTTTGATGTCCCTGAGACTTCTCACAGGACACAAGCTCAGTTCAAGCTCTTGGAAAACTTTGGAAAGCAAGATGTAGAAAGCAAAGTCCAGTCCTTTCACTCCCAGGCAGCAGCAGCAGGCCATCACAGCAAAGCAACAGGCAGAATGACAGATCCTCCTCATGCATCAAGCTCTTTTCCCTGGCAGAATGTCTTCAGTCCAGAAGTGTTCTGAAGTTGTGGGGTCAGGAATCCAATACTTACACTCACTTCTGCCTTTGAAGCAGGCAAAATTCAAAGGAAAGCCTTTGTGGTGCACAAGACCCTCCCGCTCCCTGTTCTGGCCCCAGACACACTCCAGGGGGCTGGAGACAGTATTGTGTGAGGGCAGGCACAGCCCTATTCAGGCGCAGGTGTCAGCTCCTCCCACCACTTTAGCCCAGGAAGACCCATCAGGATATGCAGGACACACTTCAGCTCCCTTTGTGTGACTGTCTAGAGTGAATTCACAAACAGCCCAGGTGTCAGCCTGAACCAGACATGTATTCAGCAGCCAGGCAGAGGGACAGAATGGGTAAGCAACAAAGTACCCACTTTCTAAAAGTGGCATTTTCAAACTTACAATCTAAAAAACAACTTTACCAAAAGATGTATTTTTAAATTGAGAGTTCAGAGACCCCAAACTCCATGTCTCTCTGTGCTCCCAATAGAAAACAGCACTTAAAATATATTTCCAGGCACCCCCGTGTTATCGTATGGAAGAGGATAGGCATTGCTACAGTGCAAACTGCATTTAGCAGTATTTCACTATCAGGACATGTAAAACACACCCATACATGTTTTACTTTTTAAATTCACAACACACTGCCCATGGGGCTGCCTTGGGCCTACCTTAGGGGTGGCGTACATGCAGTAAAAAAGGTGGTTTGACTCTGGTAAGTGGGTGCACTTGCCAGGTTGACATGGCAGTTTATAACTGCACACACAGACACTGCAGTGGCAGGTCTGAGACAGGTTTACAGGTTCATGTGGGCGGCACAATCAGTGCTGCAGGCCCACTAGTAGCATTTGATTTACAAGCCTAGGCACACATAGTGCTCTTCACTAGGGGCTTACCAGTAAATCAGATATGCCAATCATGGAGAAAACCAATCACTAACCCAATTTAGACAGAGAGCCATTGCACTTTAGCACTGGTCAGCAGTGGTAAAGTGCCCAGAGTCCTGAAGCTAGCAAAAACGAAGTTGAGCACAGGATCATAACAGGAGGTCAGAAGCCAAAAAGACAGGGGAAACTATGCCGACAGCTGACAGATCTAACTAGGAGGTTATTCATCCTTTTAACAAAAGTTTCACCCCCCTTCTTTATTGCATGACATCTGTGGTACAGAGGGAGAGGTGCAATCCAGAAAAACTAAGATTCCCAAAATTAATTCCAAAACTTTACCTTGTAATAGATGATGATCTGTGACTGGCAGATATGATTCAAGTAGACACAGTGCTCCCCAATCTTACTGGGTGACTTTCTATCTCAGTAGAAGGCATGAACCCAGCTGAACCGGTGGATTGCACAGTGGACGAAACAAAGTTTATGTATATTTCATGGTATCTATTCAGGATTAGCTGTACTTGGAATATGTTGCCACATCACAGACAAGACTTTGCTTTTCGGTATGAATTCTTGGAGTAAGCTTATTGTTTTGAAGTTGTGACAGACACAGAAACCAGGTAGAGTATTTAAAGGTCATTGGGCCAGATGTACGACCCCGAGTTTTGGGACTCGCAATTTGCGACTCATTCGCAAGTCGCAAATTGCAAGTCGCAAAACCGTATGTACAACAGTGTACTTCACACTGTATACGATTCCCAATGGGGTCGCAAATGACCTACCTCAGGACTATTCATGAGGTAGGTCGCAATTTGCAACCCCATTGGGAATGGCGGCACTTACAGGGATGGTGGCCTGCTGGGGTCAGCAGACCACCATGTCTGTGAATGCTTTTGAATAAAGCAGTATTTTGTTTTCTAAATGCAGCTGTTTTCCTCAAAGGAAAATGGAATGCATTTCAAAAACAAAAATGAAAAGTTTTCTTTTCATTTTTTCAGAGCAGGCAGTGGTCTGTGGGACCACTGCCTGCTCTGAAAAAATGTTTTTGTGTGCATTCACAAAGGGGAAGGGGTCTCATGGGGACCCCTTCCCATTTGCGAATGGATTACCACCAATTTGAAACTGGTGCTAACTGCGATTGTTTTGTGACAGCATTCGCAGTCACAAAACAATCATACATCGGACTGCGACACGCAATTATGAAGGGAACGCCCCTTCCTAATTGTGACTCGCAAACCCTTTTTGCGATTCTTTAAATAGATTACCGAATCGCAAAAATGGATCCATACATACCAAAATGCTTTTGTGTGGTCGCAAACAGCCCGATTCTGTGAATCGGGCTGTTTGCGACGAGAAAAAAGGTACGTACATATGGCCCATAGTCTTCTATTCTATCAGGCTACTGCATGTAATGATGGTTCATCTACAGATACTAGATGCAGCATTTAGGTGCAATTGTAAAAGTGATGCTAAACAACAGAACTTTCATGTTCATATACATTTTTGGAGGTTAAAACTTGTTTGTCCATAACTGTGCGAAGTACTAAAGACCACATATGAAAACTGTAAATAACCTTTCAGTCTTGGTTCGGAAAAGATCTAGTGACGGGCCACAAGTATGAGAAGTTTGGTTTTCCTTCTTCCTTTGTGTACCCAAACTCCAAATTGCAACCAGCCTGTCCTGCTGGTACGGGCAAGTCTTGATTTCAGCCACTGGTTACTCGTAAACCTCCATCTTCCTAACTGAAGGCTTTGTCTACAACTCGGGGCTCTTGCGAGTGGACATTTTTGCCTTTTTTTATTCAGCATGGCCAAAACACAGTAGGCGATCATTGAGTGTGGAGTGTGGCATCTCAGGGTTTTATCTGGATATCTTTTGAACTCCTCTGCACTCTGGGGTTTCAGTCAAGCTTTTGCTAAATAATCATGCAAAGAAGCCAGCAACGACAGGACCACTGCCAAAAAGGCTATTGTGCCAGTCCCATAAGAAGAGCTATTGATTATATTCCACTGTATTCAAGGTTTCAAAGAGCAACATTAGTTTCAGATTGGTAATCAAACTAAAAGTGGTAAATTAGTATATCTTGCATTTCACTCTCAAAATGATTTTACTTCAGCAAGTTGTACCAGTTGTTCTTTCTGGAGATTTCTTGTCTCCATATATCTCCAGGACACTCAGGGCCAGATTTATAAGGCCCTATCGCCACCAGAGTGTCACTTTTTACGACGCTCTAGTGGCGCTTACCACTGCTCCATATTTACAAGGAGGTTAATGCCTCTTTGTGTGGCGCCGCACCTCCTTGTAAATATGGGCCCCTCCAATGCAGTTTTCTGCATCAGAGGGGCATGCAATGGGTGTTGCAGTGGGAGTTCCATCACAACACCCATTGCTTTTGATGCTGCCCCAGATTTACCAGAAATCATAAATCTGTGGCAGCTCTAAAAACAAACACCACCCTCTAGGTTGGCGTTAGGTTGGCAAAACAAGGAGGAATGCTTTTATTCCTCCTCATTTGTTTATTTTTCCTTGTGTGCTGCATTCCCCTAGGTCTCTAGTTTTCAAAAATGCACAGGTTTGGTAGGTTTCCCTAGGTGCTGGCTGAGCTAGAGGCCAAAATCTACAGGTAGGCACTTTGCAAAAAACACCTCTGTTTTCTTTAAAAAAATGTGATGTGTCCACGTTGTGTTTTGGGGCATTTCCTGTCACAGGCGCTAGGCCTACCCACACAAGTGAGGTATCATTTTTATCGGGAGGCTTGGGGGAATGCTGGGTGGAAGGAAATTTGTGGCTCCTCTCAGATTCCAGAACTTTCTATCACCGAAATGTGAGGAAAACGTGTATTTTGTTTAGCCACATTTTGAGGTTTGCAAAGGATTCTGGGTAACAGAACCTGGTCAGAGCCCCACAAGTCACCCCATCTTGGATTCCCCTAGGTCTCTAGTTTTAAAAAATGCACAGGTTTGGTAGGTTTCCCTAGGTGCCGGCTGAGCTAGATGCCAAAATCTACAGGTAGGCACTTTGCAAAAAACACCTCTGTTTTCTTTCAAAAAATGTGATGTGTATACGTTGTGTTTTGGGGCATTTCCTGTTGCGGGTGCTTGGCCTACCCACACAAGTGAGGTATCATTTTTATTGGGAGACTTGGGGGAATGCTGGGTGGAAGGACATTTGTTGCTCCTCTCAGACTCCAGAACTTTCTGTCACCGAAATGTGAGGAAAACATGTTTTTTTGGCCAAATTTTGAGGTTTGCAAAGGATTCTGGGTAACAGAACCTGGTCAGAGCCCCACAAGTCACCCCATCTTGGATTCCCCTAGGTCTCTAGTTTTAAAAAATGCACAGGTTTGGTAGGTTTCCCTAGGTGCCGGCTGAGCTAGAGGCCAAAATCTACAGGTAGGCACTTTGCAAAAAACACCTCTGTTTTCTGTCAAAAATTGTGATGTGTCCACGTTGTGTTTTGGGGCATTTCCTATCGCGGGCGCTAGGCCTACCCACACAAGTGAGGTATCATTATTATCGGGAGACTTGGGGGAACACTGGGTGGAAGGAAATTTGTGGCTCCTCTCAGATTCCAGAACTTTCTGTCACCGAAATGTGAGGAAAACGTGTTTTTTTAGCCAAATTTTGAGGTTTGCAAAGGATTCTGGGTAACAGAACCTGGTCAGAGCCCCACAAGTCACCCCATCTTGGATTCCCCTAGGTCTCTAGTTTTTAAAATGCACAGGTTTGATAGGTTTCCCTAGGTGCCGGCTGAGTTAGAGGCCAAAATCTACAGGTAGGCACTTTGCAAAAAACACCTCTGTTTTCTGGCAAAAAATGTGATGTGTCCACGTTGTGTTTTGGGGCATTTCCTGTCGCGGGCGCTAGGCCTACCCACACAAGTAAGGTATCATTTTTATCGGGAGACTTGGGGGAACATAGAATAGCAAAACAAGTGTTATTGCCCCTTGTCTTTCTCTAAATTTTTTCCTTCCAAATATAAGAGAGTGTGTAAAATAGACGTCTATTTGAGAAATGCCCTGTAATTCACATGCTAGTATGGTCATCCCGGAATTCAGAGATGTGCAAATAACCACTGCTCCTCAACACCTTATCTTGTGCCCATTTTGGAAATACAAAGGTTTTCTTGATAGCTATTTTTCACTCTTTATATTTCAGCAAATGAATTGCTGTATACCCGGTATAGAATGCAAATGCAATGCAGGGTGCAGCTCATTTATTGGCTCTGGGTACCTAGGGTTCTTGATGAACCTACAAGCCCTATATATCCCCGCAACCAGAAGAGTCCAGCAGACGTAACGGTATATTGCTTTAAAAAATCTGACATTGCAGGAAAAAGTTACAGAGTAAAACATAGCTGTTTTTTTCACCTCAATTTCAATATTTTTCTTTTTCAGTTGTTATTTTCTGTAGGAAACCCTTGTAGGCTCTACACAAATTACCCTTTGCTGAATTCAGAATTGTGTCTACTTTTCATAAATGGTTAGGTTTCTGGGATCCAGCATTGGTTTCATGCCCATTTCTGTCACTGACTGGAAGGAGGCGCTGAAAGCACAAAAAAATCGTAATAATGGGGTATGTCCCAGTAAAATGCCAAATTTGTGTTGAAAAATTGGGGTTTCTGATTCAAGTCTGCCTGTTCCTGAAAGCTGGGAAGCTGGTGATTTTAGCACTGCAAACCTTTTGTTGATGCCATTTTCAGGGAAAAAACCACAAGCCTTCTTCTGCGGCCACTTTTTCCCATTAAAAAAAAAAAAACGAAATTTTCATTGTATTTTGGCTAATATTTTGGCCTCCTTCAGGGGAACCCACAAAGTCTGGCTACCTCTAGAATCCCTAGGATGTTGGGAAAAAAAGGACGCAAATTTGGCTTGGCTAGCTTATGTGGACAAAAAGTTATGAGGGCCTAAGCGTGAACTGCCCCAAATAGCCAAAAAAAGGTCTGGCACAGGAGGGGGAAAAGGCCTGGCAGCGAAGGGGTTAATAAAATTGGATGTCAAAAGAAGACTTGGAAGAGTGATCTTTACATTGGCGACGAGGGACTTCCGTGCAGGAGATGGATTTCAAGGAGACACCTTCAATCCTGGAATAGCAACAGCTTCTTGTTAACCTTATTAATTCATCACATTGATTTTAAAGACTGATATTGAGGTAACATTTGTGCTGGGGTTAATCCTTAAAGAACTCGTTTATACGTGAAGTAATCTTTAAATTGTGATAAGCAGTAAACAAATATCGTGTGAAAAGCGAGTGAACTCTAACGGAAATTTTGAAGAATACACGCTCGAGGGCCAGTGTTCACGCTTGAGTGTAGCAAACTGCTTGTTTTTTCTGCGACGTTTCCTCACGCGCACCCGTTGGAAATACAGAGCGTGTAACTGGATTAGTTTTATGAACAAATTAAATGCAGTACTGATGGGTACAATTAACTTTAAAATAAATGTTCAGCACGCGTGTGGCAGAAAAGTGATTACTTAGCACAACATTATAGAGCAGCGGTAGCGACACAACCTCGCACTAAAATACACACGGAGCAACACTCTCAAGCACAACAAGCATAATACATTCTGCAACAAATTCAATAAATGTACTGTACCTGAGCTGAAAATTGCACTCTTTATGTTGATGATCTCCTAGTGCATTATCGGTTTGGTTCCTGGTGTCAAGTTGCATTTCCTGTAAAGAAAGGAAATAAGGACGTTAGCAATAAAAGAAAGACTTTCAATCTAATACAGATCAACTCAGAATTTGTATGTAATGGCAAGCACTGGAAATAAGAACACAAATTAAAACTTTACAAAAGATAAGGAAATACAATTATTTTTTAAAACTATATATAGAAATACATATCTCCGATATTGACAAATATAATGGGAGACCAGAGTATGTCTGCACCGCCACCCTTTTTGGCAACACCTGGTGAACCACCCATTCCATGGAAACAATGGAAAAAAATATTTAACACTTATATGTTGGCAATTGGGAGTGATCGTTATGGCCCACTTAGAAGGCAAGCAATTCTTCTACATCATCTTGGCATTGAAGGAAGAAGAATATATGAGGAACTAGCCGAATTATCTTTGGGAATGGGAGATGGGCAACCTACAAATGTATTTGACATGTCTATGCAAATGCTAGACATACAGTTTACGCCTAAAACTAATCTTGTTCTAGAACGCCACAAGTTTTTTTCAAGAGTGCAAAGAGTAGATGAAGATATTGCATCCTATGTTGCAAGTCTAAGAGGACTTGCATTGTCTTGCCGGTTTGAACAGCAATCTGATTCCTTAATAAGAGATCAGATTGTAAGATCCACATATGACAAAAAAATAAGAGAGAAATTATTAATGAAAGATCCCAATTTGGAAGAGGCAATACAGATGGCTAAGAGGATGGAACACACAGCTATCTGGTTGCAAGAGATGGATGGATTTAGTAAAGAAGCAAAACAAGGCATTGTTGGTCAAATTAGGAGAAAAGATGAGCCACAGACTAACACGGGGTGGTACAAAGTTATGAAAAACAATGAAGGAGTGAAAGGAAATAGTGGAGAAAAGCAGAAGAAATATGGGTGGAGAGAGATAAAATGTTATAGTTGTGATGCTCCAGGACATATCGCATCCAGCAAAACGTGTGCAGCCAGAAATGCGATCTGTCGCAACTGCGGCAAAAGACGACATTTTGCCAAAGTTTGTAAATTTACGTCTAACGTTGATAGCAAGACAATTCAGGAAATTCAAGATGTGTGTGAAAGTGTTGAAGAAATAATTCTGACTGTGAATGAAGGCCTTAGTCATCGCAACATTGGAGATGAAAATTCACATGTGGAATCGTCAATTCAACAAGCCAAAATGGAGAGCACTGATGTGTTAGAAAAACCGCATGCCCAAGTATTATTGAACAATGTACCAGTCAAACTGTTAGTGGATTCTGGAGGCTTGATGGAACCTGACATAAAGGCTGTAGGGTATGCTGGAAAGAGGATCGAGATGAGTGGTATGCGATGGATGACAATCTTCTTTAAGGGGAGGGCTGTTCAAGGAAAGGTGTATATCACAGACTATGGGACAAATCTGTTGGGTTGGCGCCATCAAAAAGACTTAGGCATAGTTTTAGATCCTAATGCCAAAGAACCAGTGATGCTTACTGATGAAAATAAAATTGAAGAAGTGACTATGAAGCTACAGCATGGTCTGATTACGAAACACCCTGAAGCCTTTTCATCAAAATTGGGTCGCTTGAAAGGTTTTTCTCACACAATTGTGCTAAAGAAAAATGCAAAACCTGTGGTTCATATAGTATGGAATGTTCCAAACTTGATGAGAGAACCCTTGAGGCAGGAGCTGGATAAATAATTGCAAGATGACATTATTGAACCTATTGAATCTTCGGAGTGGCTTGCTCCGATTGTGGTGGCGCAGAAGGAAGGTGGAAAGATTTATTTGTGTATTGATCTTAGAGATCTAAACAGAAAAATATGGGCAACCATTACCAAACATTTCAGAAATGCTATCTGTAAAAGGAAAATGGAATGTATTTAGTGTGCTGGATATGTCATCTGCTTATCACCAAGTAAATCTGCACGAGGATTCAAGACATCTGACATCTTTTGTGACACCTTTAGGGGCATTCCGTTACAAGAGGATGCCTTTTGGTCTGGCCTCCGCTTCAGCTGTGTTCCAGAGTATAATGGGAGAAATGTTTGGGAACATGACTAGAGTATTGTGCTTCCAAGATGATATATTAATTGTGAGAAGCAGTAAATCCGAACATGACCTTTTGTTTGAAGAGGTAATGTGTAGATTAAAAGAAAAAGGTTTGACTATTAAGGAGGAAAAATGTCAAATTCAACAACCGAAAGTAACATATTTAGGATATACTATAAGTAGTTGTGGTATTAGGCCCAAGAAAAGTATAGTGGTTGTGATTGAACAGGCACCTGAACCTGGTTCCAAGGATGAATTAAGGTCATTTTTAGGTCTCGCAGAGTACTGTGTGAAGTTCATAACAAACTTTCCGGAGATAGTCGTACCTTTGAGGAAACTTATGAAGAAGGGCGTAGTATATGATTGGAATGAGGATTGTAAGCATTCATTTGAAGAAATAAAGAAGTGTATTTTGAGAGCTCCTACCTTGGGAGTGTTTGATGTGACTGCAAAAATGTATGTAACTACTGATGCCAGTAATGTAGGCATTGGAGCAATATTAACACAAGTTAAAGAAGGAGAAGAATATGTAGTTGGTTTTTCTTCAAGACGGTTGCATATTCTGTGATAGAGAGAGAGGCCTTAGCTTGTTGTTGGGGAATCAATCATTTTAGATTTTACTTGTGGGGATTACCCCTCAGATTAAGAATAGATCATAAACCACTGACGTATGTTTTTAAAGGAGGACCTGGGTTAGAGTGTAATGTTACACCACGTATCTCTAGATGGTTATTGTCTATGATGGATTACAATTTTGATGTAGTTTGTCAGAGGAAACAAGAACGTGGTAGCAGATTATCTTTCAAGGATGCCTATAAATGTGGGTGAGATTGTGGAGGAAGGAATGGAAAGTATCATAGGAACAGTTTTGGGTGAGTTGGCTATAAGTATACAGGAGTGGGAGAGTGTGAAAGCGAATGATTCAGTCTGGTAGAATGTGGAGGATAAGGTGGTTAATGGCTGGAGGAATGAAGATGAACAAAGTGGTGATCTGGCAGGGTATTTCAAAATCAGGGCTCAGTTGAGCATGCAGAGTGGAAGATTATTGAAAAGAGATGAAATTGTTCCTCCTGAAGGTGTACTAAAAACACATCATTGATATCACTCATCAGGGACATCTAGGTCAAGGAATGATGAAGAGGAAAGTAAGGCAATCATTTTGGTGGCCGGGGATGGATGAGCAGGTGGAAGAAACTGTAAAGAATTGTGCTGCATGTGCTAATAGCAACAAAACTAAAGTGTTAAGGCAAGCCCCATTGGCACCTATGAAGTTTCCAGGTGGACCTCGGGAGAAGCTGGCAGTAGATTTTATAGGGCCGATTTCCAGATTGGGTGCGAAAAGTAAGTACATAATGTTTTTGGTGGATTATCACACTAAATGGTTTATTGTTAAAACGGTTGATCAGATAAATACCTCAAAAGTTATTGAATTCTTTGAAGATGTCTTCATGGAGGAGGGAATTACCAAGACTATTGAATCAGATAATGGTGTACAATTTGTGTCATTGGAAATGACTGATTATTTACGGAGAATGGGGATACTTCATGATAGATTGGCTCTGTTCCGTCCACAGGCCAATGGTTTGGTAGAAAGGGTAAATCGTATAGTAATGGAGAATATTCAGTTATCGTTGGCCAATCTTCTCCCTTGGAGAAGAGAGTTGAACAGAATGATGTGGACATGCCGTACAACTCCACATTCGGTAACAGGAGTGTCACCACATGTATCTTTGAAAGGGAGTGAGCCAGGTGTAAAAGAATGTCCTGTGCAGTTAAAAATCAAAAGGACTGTGGTAGTAGATAGAGAATTGGTAAGAGGAAATGTTGAAAAGATGCAAATAAAAAACATTTGACACTATAACAAAAGAATGGGTGTGAAGCATTGTGACATACAGAGGGGTGATTGGGTGTTGACAAGGAAAGGTGGAATTGTCCTAAAAGGGGATAGCAAGTATTCTATTCCCCAATTGGTGAAGGAAGTTAAACGAAATGTAGTAATTCAGGAAAATGGTTCGTCATGGAGTGTGGGTAGTGTCTGCAAAGTTAATCGTTAAACTGTGATTAAGTTGTTTTTTTATTGTTTATTGTTTGCTTTATTGTTTTCTGGTAAAACATTCAGGATCTATTGTTAGTTCTCTGTATGTATATGTATCTTTCAGGAACTAGGGAAAAAAGGGAAAAAACTATAAATAGGTTTTTTTTATGGTTGTTATGTTATTGATGTATTGTAAGGGGGAAATGTGTGGAGAAATCTCCTATAATGAAGTGCTTAGTGGAGGGTGGAATGTTATGATGTAAGCAGTGAGGTCAGATGGAACAGTGGGAGATGGGACAGGAGGAACTCTAG
The DNA here is from genome assembly GCF_031143425.1 of Pleurodeles waltl. Classification (NCBI taxonomy): domain Eukaryota; kingdom Metazoa; phylum Chordata; class Amphibia; order Caudata; family Salamandridae; genus Pleurodeles; species Pleurodeles waltl. The sequence continues at coordinate 439,403,255 of NC_090444.1, read as the reverse complement.
TGAAGACTGGAAGGAGAGAAGGGTGAATGGTGGAGCTGTGCTGAAGGTGTCACATTACTTCTGATTATAAATAAAATTGGATGTAAAAAAAAAACTTGGAAGAGTGATCGTTACACTGCGCTGTATTCTTGTGAATATGGCGCTGCCTGCATTACAAAATTGGAGCAACGCGGGACTGCTGATGTTGGCGCAGCACTGTGCTGCACCAGTCTTTTGTAAATCTGGCCCTTAGCTTCTTGTTCCTAAGTATCTAAGTTGTTGAAGATTCCTCTGGTTCATCCTACACAATCAGCATTTTTAGCTCATAAATCTACCTTTCTGATTGAAGACTGCTTTAAATGTCTTTACCAAAATACTGGCTCCATAGATTTCTTCATCAATAAGGTCTACAAATCCTTCTGTAACTCAAAGGCTAGCTGATGTTCCTTGGCTTCAGTCAAAAAGGAGAGGGTTTGCAAAATACTAACACTATATGATCTAATGATAAATTTGAAAAAGGTCACATGTGGTTCCTTCCCAGAATCTGGGATTTATTTTTGTACACTCCAGAGCAAACACAGAATAGGATTCCCATCTGTATTGCAGCACGACAGCCCTACAGTCATTTCTCCAAACATTGCTTCTTTACCGGTAAGCTCCAGTCAGGTCTTAGTTGAAGCTACAGCAACACTTAATCTACAGTGTTTCTAGTACTATGGGTCTATCGCTATCTGAAATCACATTTAAACTATCTTCTTGGTGGGATTGAATGTCAGAAATGTACCAAGTACCTTTGTAGATTTCTTTCCAACTTATTTTCATGTGCTCCACCCTTCCACTTTGAACAAGGGAATGTCCTTGGCTCCTCCCTCCCTTCTAGTCTTACCATTGCAATGAGTTTTTTAGAGTCATGTTGCATTCTCAGAGATCTCAAGGTCGGTGATCCAAGACCAAATCACTTCACTCATCCAACTAGATGTCTTTAGTCCTTTTCCCTGGCCCACCAGCCAGATGGACAACACTGTCACCAAGGCTTATGTCGACTTGCAGGAGGAACAAAGTCAGTTGCCTTGGTATTGGTGGCTTTGGTATAAGATTTTCTATTGGAAGAAATCCACCTTACATGTCAGTTCATCCAAGGGGAAGTGACCACTTATGTCAAATGTTCCTATACGTTCAGACATACTGCATCAACAAAAATATTGTTGGTGCCCCCTTACGGGCCTCAACGAAGAATGGATTCCACTTCTTTTGGAATTAGCAGTGGGTCCTCAATACATGAAACCACTGGCTGTAACTCCTTTATAGATTCCAATCTTCTCTCATTCCCAGTTGTCACTGTTCCACATAGTGATTGAAATGTTAGTCCTACAGTGTTAAGGGCTTTCTTCTGAAATTGCTGATGAAGGTCAGTCTTTCTGAAGGCTATCCATGCGAAGGACATTTGAACGTCATTGATTTTCTTTCCAATCTTGCTGCCTCTCTCATGCCTCATAGCGTCTGTCTGGTCCCCCACCTTAGATACTTGACTTATTGCTGAAAGCTTTCCACTTGGGATTGGAGTAGCCACATGTAAAGCACAGTGGGTTGTAATCACATACTTTATTGACCCATGGTGGATTGGATGACAAGACTCTACAAAATCCACTGAGAAGGGCACTAATTCTTCCCCAAGGATTGTCAGTGATCTTGAGGGTCCTTCAAGGTGCACCTTTTGAACCCTTGACCCCACTGTCCTTGAATCCTTTTTTGTTTTTCTAGTTGCCATTACATCATTCAGGCATTTGGGTGTTCTGGGTTCTTTGGCCATTTCTTCCCCTTCTTAAAAAGTTTAGCTTACTAATTCTGAAGCCGAGACCTACTCCTTTACCAAAAATATTGCTACCTTTCCATTTAAATCAAGAGTTGATTATTCTTGGTATTCCAATGGGTGCGAATTTCAAACGTCAAACTATGTGTGGTTCAGTTCTGCTTTATTTCAAATATAGAGCCACAGTTCACAAGTGTGATTCTCTGTTTCTTACATTTGGATCAGGTAAATGCAGATCGAAACCATGTACTCTTAGCAGATGAGTTTGTCTGATTATACAGCATATGAGATTGCAGAGGTACCCCTTCCCACCTGTTTTCAGGATGTGTCCAACAGAGGTGTACCTGCTTCTTAGACTTCTACTTCAGCAGTTACTCTGCTGAACTTGTTCAGAGCTTCTACTTGGGTCTTTGTCTTTTCCAGTACATTATCAAATGATCATTTACGATAATGCATCCTTGTCAGTTAGTCCGTCTGTACATAGTGCTGGAAAGCTTTGATTGGATATTAGTAAAAAACGCACTGAGGTTTCAATATGATTGATGGTGTACTGTGTTGTACTTCATCTTTTTTGTTACCCTATCAACCACTGTATTAGGTATATCCTCATTTGATAAGGAATATGTTGTATCCAAAAGAAAGGAAAAACGGAGAAGGAATACTCCTGAACACGAAGTTTATTACCGCATCAACACCAACGTCCTCACAACTCCAAATACAGCAACTGACTACGGGAGCCGATGAAGTCATCAGAACTCCACGCACCCAGCCTTCCATAAAGGTACGCTGCCCACACCAAACAACTAATTACAATAGCATCATTTTAAAACACAACACATCTTCCCCCTTAACAACCAGAACAAATACAAACACACATCCTACACCTTCCCTACTATGCTACAATAAAATATACAAGAGATACATTGGAAGTGAAAAAAAAACAACAAACATTCTAAACATACCATACATAGACTAAGAAATGAAATACAAGTTATACATAGGCAATAAAGGCAAGTTATACATAGGCAATAAAGGCAAAATCCCACTGCCTCCCTTAAGACCTAATACGTCACAAACTGATTTCAATATTTGGGTCTAACAGCATTTTTGTTTTGAGCCTACCCATCACACCCTCCAGATTAACACCTTCCTCCAACCTTTCAACTTCACCTTCACCTTCACCCATCACCCCAGCAGTATTTCCTATGCCAAAATTTCCACGACCGTCATGCATGCTATTGTCCCATATGTCTTCTCCTGACCCTCTTCCTAGATCACTGAATTGCCCAGAAAACACACTGCCTCTTTCATGTGGAGAACTACCACACCCCACAATCTCACCTGATCCTCTACCTAAGGCACCACTATCATGACCACTATCTTTCAACTCAACTTCAGCCCAAACACCTGAATATTTTACCCCAGGGGCCAGATCTGTCACTTTCACCACATTCCTCTTGTTCCACCATTTGCCACCCTCAACCATAACAGAATGTTTGGATACTCCGACCACCTTAGTAGTGGGAAAAAAACTCGACAATCCCTTTCCTTTCCCCTGAGGTTTTTTTACTCTAACTACATCACCCATACCAAATTGAACATCCTTAACTCTTTTCAGATCGTCATATCTCAATTTGCTCTTGACTTGTTGCTTAATCACCTTGTCTTTCACCTGATTGATATCAGAAGCAACAACACCCCCTAAATTTTCTTGTACAACCCACTCTGGAGACAGTTCATTGCAAGAATGTCTACCCTTCAAAAGTACAAAAGGAGCAACACCAGTAGAAGAATGTGGCATGTTGTGATAACACCATATCCTTTCTGCCACCATCTCCTGTATACACTTCCCTGACCTGATGGCAAATTGTATAGTTTCCTTGAGTAATCTATTTACTCTCTCAACAAGCCCATTACCCTGCGGACTACACAATGCAGTAGTAAGATGCTTAATATTAAGTCTTTTCAGAAATTCAACCATCTGGTGCGATACAAATTGCACCCCGTTATCTGGGACCAAAAACCTGGGAATACCCTCCCAATGAAAGATCTCTTTTAAAAATCCAATCACATTGGCGGTATTAGGTTCTCTTAAAAACTTGTACGAAACCCATTGGGAATGATAATCTACTGCAACCAACACATATTTCTTTCCATCATTTTAACCCCCTACCGGACCAATAAAATCCAATCCCAATTTCTGCCAAGGCTTATCAGGAAACGTACAGGACACAAAGGCACTTCTCTAGTATGCAAACCTTTATCTGCCCCCCTGCAAATGCTACAATTCCTAACTGCAAATTCCACCTCTGTGTCCATACCCGGCCACCAATAATATGAACGCAACCTCTTCCTTGTGCCAGTGATTCCAACATGCCCTTCATGAGCCAGCTGTATCAATTTGTGCCTTAATTTATTAGGAGTTATCAAACGTTCCCCCCTCATAACAAGGTCGTCCTCCACATTCAATTCCTCTCTAACCTTACAGAAAGGTTTTATTACCTCTAGAACACCATTCCCTGCAGGCCAACCCTCACAAATATATTTTTTAAGAAGCAATAGAGAATTGTCTTTGTTCATAGCTTCCGCCCAAACCTGCCTGGAAATGACCTCCCCAGAAACAAACACTCCATCTATCATTCCCACCATGATATCCTCATCCTCCGTTTGCTTCCCCTCACTTGGATTGTGAAACGGACACCTGGAAAGAAAATCTGCTCTACCATTATTCTCCCCAGGAATATGTTTCATTTTCATGTTAAACTCGTACAGTTTAGCCAACAACCTGGTCCATCTAGGACTAGTCTTATTGAAAATGTTGTCATTCCACAGATAAAGCAATGGCTTGTGATCTGTTACCAAAGTAAATTCTCTCCCCCAAACATACATTGAAAAATGGTTGACACCCCAAACACAAGCTAGTGCCTCCCTCTCAATTGTGCTATTATTCACCCTGGCCTCAGAAAGTCGTCTGGACGCAAAAGCAATAGTAAATTCTTTGCCTCCTATCATTTGACTTAAAATAGCTCCTATGCCAATCCCACTCGCATCCACAGTAATGACAGAAGGTACATCTTCATTGAAAGGATGAAGACCAGGAGCCTCAATTATGAGAGTCTTAAGAGTTAAGAAGGCTTGAGCCTGCTCATCCTGTCACTGAAATTTCTCACCCTTCCTCAACAACTTCCTTAATGGCTCTGTCAGATAAGCAAAATTGTTAACAAAACACGAGTAGTACTCACAAAGACCCAAAAAGGATCTTAACTGGTCTTTGTCATTAGGAGATGGAGCATTTCCAATAGCCCCTAATAGGTCCTTCTTGGGTAGGATTCCCTGTGCACAAATTGTGGGACCTAAATAATCAACCGACTCAACCATGAATTTACATTTCTCTTTTCTCACCGTAATCCCATGATCTTCCAGAATTCCTAGGACTTTATCAAGTTTATGTATATGTTCCTGAATAGACTCTGAGCCTATCAGAATATGGTCCTGATATGCCAACACTCCGTGTACTTCCCCAAACAGTTGATACATTAGCTTCTGAAACACGGATGCTGCGGAAGCTAAACCGAAAGGCATCCACAAAAATCTGTAAGCCCCAAATGGAGTGACAAATGTTGTAAGAGAACGAGACTCCCTACTCAACTCAACTTGATGATAGGCTGACTTGAGGTCAATCGTGGAGAACAATTTCATACCCCCCAGTCGTGCCAATAATTCCTGTATTTTGGGCAACGGGAAACAATCAACTAGAATATTTGTGTTCAAAGACCTCAAGTCCACACATAATCTCAAATCCCCCGTTTTCTTAACTGCAACCACAATTGGAGAAACCCATTGGGACGAATTAGTCGATTCAATGACTCCATCAACACATAGCTCACGTAGGTGCTCCTTTAACTTCCCTCTGATGCACAAAGGCACATTACGCACCTTGCGTACCACAGGTACTGCATCAGGTTTGAGAATTATTTTATGCTCATAACCTTTTACAGAGCCTGGCTTATACCTGAAAATCACAGTATGCTTGTCTAGGACATCTTTAAGAGTATCAAGTTTGATGTCCACTTTCTCAATCAAGGTGATAGGTCGTTCAGTACCCGGTCTTAGAACCATCCCAAATTGTCCTTAATCTTTCCACCCCAGAATATTGTACCCTCTCTTGGCTACATATATTTTTGTACTAATAGTCTTATGCTGATAACAAATCCTTTCAAAGAAATATCCCATCATATCAATTTCTTGACTATCAAAAGCTACTGTTTTTATGTCAGGAGCTGACAAGGGAAGGTTACTCCAATGTGAATGATAGTTTGTATCAGATACAATTGATATAGGTGAGCCTGAATCCACAGTAACACTTAGCTTGACTTCCCCAATTTTAGCTTCACATACTGGATTCTTAGAAAATTTGCAATCAGAATTAATATCATCAATAATCAAAACACATCTTTTTGAAAAGTTCACCTCCCCTCCATCTGTCAGGTTGTCAACGGCTTGCTGATGCTCAACTAACATTACTTTTTGTGATTGCTTACATACACGAGCAAAATGACCAGACTTCCTGCATTTCATGCACACTTTCCCCAGTGCAGGACAATTTGAGGAATTGGCAACGTGTGACTTAGAACCACATCTGAAGCAAAGTTAACTTTTAGTATTATTTTTTTTTAAATCTGGACTGCCCGACATAACTGTCTTAGACTTCTGTAAAACTATGTTCACATTTCCTGCCTGACTTACTTTCATTTTGCTTAACTCTTTGGAAGCTATTACAGAACGCTCGATGCTTCTAGCAATTTCTAGTGTTTCACACAAAGTTGGAGTTCTAAAACATAAAAAAAATTCTTGGATTCTAGAATCGTAACAGTTCACCACTAACTGATCTCTTAGGTACTGATCCAGGGGTCCTAAAAATTCACAAGTGGCTGCTAATACCCTAAGCTCAGCTACAAAATTATCAATTGATTTGTGTTGAAATTGTTTTTGAGTAAAACATTTGTGTCTTTCAAATATAATACTAAGGTCATCCTTAAAGTGATTTTCTAACCTCTTTACAGCTTCAGTAAAAACATCCCAACCATCACTGGATGAAGGTTGCACTTGGGGTTGATGAGCAAACATTCTCTGACCTTCTGTACCAAGGCAATTATACAAAATCGCCTTCTTTCGAACCGCAGAAAAATTTACCCCATCTATCGCCACTAAGTAACTTTCAAAAGACTTGAACCAGTGTTGCCATTTTATCGTGGGAATACCGGGTTCAGGCAAAAATGCCAGCAGCAAATTTGCTATTTGCATAACGAGGAATAGACACTGTATGAACGCATATATAACCAATAAGACACCACTAAGGATAAAAATGGAATAAGTGTGCGAATCACTGTACAAATCCGCAACCGCCTTCAATGTTGAGTAGTCGTGATAAGTGCGTGAAATATTGCAAACAGATTCACAGGTCCGCAGATCCAGAAATGCAGTTGAGTGTGCGAATCACTGTACGCATGGCATTTTAGGTCCACAGGTCCATACAATTTGTACTTTCACTGTAAATTCGCAGTCAGAATAGAAGTGTTCGAATCACTGAAAAGATCTGCAATTGCGTAGAAATATCCTCCATTCAATAGCAACAGTGGGAGAAATACATGAATATGTACGAATCCGCATAGTGCACTTAAAATGAAGAGTGCGCGAATTACTGTGCACTAGTCCGTGTGATAGTGATTGAATAGGATTCTTATTTTCTGGTGCAGAAAGTCCTGCACGTGTTCTCTTTGTTTATGTGTTTAGACACAGTAGAGGCACACAGAATTCTCCCGTCGATTTGCGGATTTATATTTCACTGTTAGTAAGCCAAAACTTAGAACGTGCCCGGGTAGAAGGGAACAGGAACCAGAACTTGTTCCACGTTGTTTAAAATATGTAGATTTCAATCTCTGTAAACAAAATATTCTTGCATGTCTTAATCCAATGTTGCATTAACCATAGCAACAAGGAAGAGTTAAACCAGTTCCTCTGACTAGAATGTTTGTTGTTCAGGCATAACTAGGCAACAGGTACTGAAACCAGAGGACTGTGCCGGGCGCGCGCAACCAAAGGCCCTTAACGAAATACCCAAACGAAGAAGGAGGAGGAACACAAACAGATTGTAATCTGCTTCAAAATAGATTTAAAAACACCGGCATACTCTTTCAGCTGAAGGATTTCCACTTAGTATAACAAAGAAGTAAACGAGTGTGAGGACATGAAATGAATATCAGAACAGTTACGTGGGTCCGGATGGTGTTGATAGTAGCTCATCGCCAATTTATGTTGTATCCAAAAGAAAGGAAAAACGGAGAAGGAATACTCCTGAACACGAAGTTTATTACCGCATAAACACCAACGTCCTCACAGCTCCAAATACAGCAACTGACTACGGGAGCCGATGAAGTCATCAGAACTCCACGCACCCAGCCTTCCATACAGGTACGCTGCCCACACCAAACAACTAATCACAAAAGTATCATTTTAAAACACAACAGAATGGTACCCAGAATAGGAGAGCAACAGTTAATGTCTAGGCCTGAAAGAAAGCAAGATGGAGGACAGGTAAGAATGCTTCTCACAAAGGTTCCAAAAGGGCTTGTTTATAGATAAGCTGCAGAAGGAGTAGATACATTATTTGGGACACCACAGCCACAGGTCCATTGTGTCCAAAGCAGCACCACAGGATGAGTCACTGTGAATGGTGGCAAGATAAGAAAGTCACAATAATCAGGAGAGCAGCTATTAGTAGTGCAGCAGGTGTAATGGCTTTGGGGCTTAGGTTAGAACAATTTAACTAGAATTTTGTCTGTCTTTTAATATCATACCGAGGGGCAAATGCTGTCCACATTCCTTTGCTCATTTAGGGATCATGGCACCCTAGTTATGCTGCTGACAGTAATGCAGCATTATGTTGGTGGTGCCGTGTTTGTTCAGCCACAGCAAATGTAAAAGGTCTATTGGTGCAATATTACTGCAGACGATGATGTAATCCCAGACCAAGACAAAACACCATACTGGGCATCAAGGGAAAGAGCTTCAATCAGGTTAGCAGTCACTCTCCTCCTTTTCAATTTGTAGGTTGCTGACAGGTGCTACCTCTTTCCAACACTGGTAGTAGTGTGTATTTCTGCCTGACTGCAGCACAGCAACTTCACATGTGGGTCATAACACAATAAAACACTCCCTTCTAAATAATTGCCTCCAGTCTGCCTATTTGTTTTTTTTATAAGGAGAGGTTCTTGTACATCCACATGGTGAATATTAGCATTCTGTTCTGTTTGTACCTCCATATTTTTGAATGTGTGTGTGTTTTTGTGTGTGTGTGTGTGTATATTTGTGTATGAGTGAGTGTGTGTGTGTGTTTATGTGTGTGCGTGTGTCTGTGTGTGGGTGTGCGTGTGTGTGTGTGGTTGTTTATGTGTGTCTGTGTGGTATTTGACATGCTGGCTGCTGACTGAGATGAGGACATGGTTGTGGAAGTGCAGTGTGTTATAAGGTCATGAGAAAGAGTGCAGATATGAATGATGAAGGATGGTGGCTGGACAAAAGAGGTACCACTGCTGGAGGCTGTGAAAAATGCGTATTTTCTGTACAGCATTACTTAAGATAACTACGATGGAGAGATACAAAATGGAGTCTAGATTTTTACTTTTGATATGGAGTATGGTGTGAAGTAAGAACATGTTCTGGTCTATGGAGAGCTCCCAGCATACACTGTGCATATTCACAAAGCTACTTGCATAAATGTAGCTTACAAGAGCAGGTAGCTTTGAAGTAAGTGTGACACCACTTAACATTCTGAAATGTTTTTTATCCTCATTAAAAAGTTTGCTCACTCAAATAGTTTTGTGTGAGTAAATCTACTCTCCAGAGCATGGATTGGGCATTTAATGGCAATAATGCTGTGAAAATATGTGTATGCCCATAAATGTACATCGCTGTGGCTGTTCAAGAACTAATTCCAAACCCCTTCCTGAATCAGTCAGAGATGGTCAAGTCTCAAAGACAGGAGTAAATCACTTTCCAGTGTGGACACAGTAAAATTAGTTGAGAAGAGAGTTCGTAGGGAGGGCCTCTAAGGTAACCAATATTATAGCTGGCAACTGAAACAAAAGAATGCACTGTGTGAGATGAGAGTGGAGCATTACAGAGGGTGGGAGCCTTGTGCCGAGAAGTACCTATGAGACACTTTGGCCCCCACTCCACCTCCTACCCCTTCACCCCATCACTTCCACTCCTCCCCCTCCACAAAAATTGCTGGCTGAGGCTGGTGCCCATGTCTTGGGGGGTTTTCACACCCTTTAATGGACGTCAACAGTTCAAAGCCTCCGAAAACAAGCTGAAAATCCACTGATCACAGTGATTTTCAGCTTGTTTTCCTCCCCACGGTGTGATATCGGCTTCTCACCGGGTGACAGTGTGAAGGGAGCTGATATTGTGTGTCACACGGTGGCACCATGTGAGTTGGCAGATCTCCGAATATTTTCCTTGAAAGAGAAGTTAGCAGCTCAGATCACTGTAAGACCAAATACAATCGGTTATATCTGCTCATGTGAAAATGAATTTCAGAAAGTATTTTATTTCAGGAGTTTTGGTAGGAAAACAGCAACAGTCTCTGCTTCCAAGGAATTCTCCTGAACCTTTTGTGAATTTAATAAAAGATTTGAAACGACTCCTATAAGAGAGAAAACCTTTAAGAGTTGAATTAAGATATTTTTTCGTGAATTGGGCCAACTCTGCACTGAGGCAGTGATCCACTTTGCTGTGATCATCAAATTACTTAAAGTTGCCTCACAGAGTTTTGTCAAAAACATATTTGACAAAAGATCAAAGACAAACATTAATTTGATCCAAGTAGGATTCAATCAGTGCATTTCACTGGGTATTTCATATTTCAGTGTTAAGCCTGAACCATTGTTTTCATACATGAGATTTACTAAAAGCAAAATTGGTGACTAACATGACAAAGGCAGCTAATAGAAATTAAACTGAAACAATGCATTACAAAAACACATATATGCCTTGCAATTTGTGATAATCCATCACCAATATCAATTTTTTAATTATCTTAAAATTCAGGCACTATGAGGAATTTTCACAAGCTGCCCATTTAAATACAAGGTCAGTGTTTTATGTAACCGTTCAGTCTTTTATATAAACACAAAACTAGTGTACCATTACTTCTAAAAGTGTTTTTTATTTTTTGGAGGGTACACTCTTAACTTCATTCAGAAGGGAAAGGGGAAGAAGATGCAGATAAAATCTTTATGCAGAGTGAACCAATATTATTCCTTATTTGGAATTGAGCCTCCCATAGGATATTGGTTAGTGTCCTTGTTTTCCCTTTATCCCAGTGTGTCCACACTTTTCAACCCTCTTTGCTTCTGGGGTCTCCTCAGGACAAAGATACTGGTGGTGGGTATCTTCCGTTCCTTGGACTTGGTCTGCATATTGTCTCAGAGAAAGGGTACGGCTTGAGTGGACAGTCAGTGATGAGAGGGGAAGATTTCGAACATCGAGCAAAAGGAAATGGTTCATTTCCAGGTGATATCTTGAAGTTTTTTTGACGGCTGGGCTGGATGTGGGGAGTGGAGTGAATTGAAGACATGTTCGGGTATTACTCTCTGGTCCAGCTTTGGTAATTGATAACCATTGTGATTAGTGGTCCAACTTCACAGATGGAAAGGATCCACCCCATCCCTTGCATGTATTAGTTTTGGTCCATTTTGCTGTTCCAGCAATACCTAAAGGGAAGGGCCATAAGGACTCCTTGACTTGCAAAATGGTTTCGCCCTTGTGTTGTGATAGACTTTCTTCTTAGAGAGTTCTTATGATTTATGCATCAATCTGGCATATTTTTTGCTGTCAAGCTCATGATGGGTAACAAAGACCTTCAAAGATTTTTTCGAGTACACCAGCCTATCGGATTTATTGATTGGCTTAAATGTAACAACGCAAAAGGATGATGGGTATGCCCAGACGTGGGTCCCATGCTCACTGTACCACTGTATTCAAGCTAGCCTGGCTGATGAAGGGTGATACCCTGCTTTAGGCGGCTGAGCTTCATCCATTCCGCGACGTCTTTCAAACGTGTGAATTAGGTCTGCCCCGTAGAAATTACATCTTAGGCACCGTGGCTCCTTATCTCTGCCCCACTGCACAATCTTCCCAGGCATTCTTATACAGATCAAAGCACATTTTGTAATGTTGAACTACTACGTTTGCTGAGAGGAAGACAGAGTGAGCAAGTTGGAGAGACTCAAAAGAATAGGGGTGGCCAATTTCTCCTGCCATTTCTCAGAGTGTTTATCCAAGTCGTCCCTCATAAATTGATTCAAAAACCCATATATTTCTCTAATTGGTGAGATTTAACACTCAACACTCAAGTCTATTTGGAGAAAACCGTCAGGGCTGCCCCTCATGCGGCTAAGGAAGTCTCTAATTTGCAGAAATTAAAAAAATTCTCTGTGCCCAACTGAGTAGTCCCTAACAAGATCCTCAAAAGATACTATGCCAGAATAAGAGTAAAAAAACGCCAACTTAGACCCTTCCAAAAGGAAATACAGGAGCTCTGGAATATAACTGGTAATTTAAGATTGTTAAAAATGGGTGTGTGATAATTAAGTTGGCAAATGCCCAGATGTTTACGCACAGCTGCCCATACCTTATAAGCACATAGTAGGGGCTTAAATCAAACCTTTTTAAAATATCCAAATTCGACTTGCCTCCAAAGGAAACCCCAAGCCTCTTTCCCAAGCACAAGTTCATATGGTGAAGGGACATTACCCAGAGGCCTTCAAGTCTGAGCTCTCTTCAAACAGGATTCGGCTTTGTTGAAGAGTAGTTGCTCAGTAGTATAATTTGAGATTTGGTACCGCCCATCCTCCTTTCTCTCAAGGGAGTGTCAGGAGCCTCAGCGCTCTCTTGGTGCAGCCGCAGGACCATAGAAATCTTATCATATCCTCCAATCTCTTGAACCAAACATTCTCAACCTCTAGTGGGATAGCCCGAAAGAAATATACAATTTTCAGGACAAGCAGCATTTTAACAGCGTTACTTTGGCCGACCAGTGAGAGATGCAGATTATTCATCCCAGAGAAGTCCTTCCTGGCTCTCCCTATTAGGGTATCGAGGTTAGAACCGATGATCTGGTCAACATTTGCCAAGATTTGAACCCCTAGATATATTGTATTATCCACCACACGGGTATAATTCAACAAGACGTTGTTATTGACCACTATATGCGTTTTATCAGCATTAAGTCAAAACCCTCCTGAATCAAGTGGCCTCTCTTCCTATCTCTTCTAGAGTAATCTTGGGGTCCGGGGTGACCAGGGCAACATCACAAATGCCAAGATCTTAGTGTCCCATCCATTAAAGTGCATTGGCAAAATTGCGGGGTTGGTATCAAGTCTCCATATATATGGGTCAATATAAATGGCAAAGAGAAGTGGGGATCAAGGACAACCCTGCCTTGTCCCCCTTTGTATCTTAATTTGACCTAAATACCCTCCTTTACAATAACCCTAGTCGTAGGATCTTGGTATAAAGCGACAATGTCTTTGATGAATCCTGGCCCTATACTCCACCTTTCGCATGGCATCCCATAGGTACCGCCAGGAGACCCTGTTAAACGCTTTCTCTGCGTCCAGTAAAATTAAAGCCATAGGGTCCGCAGTTATACACGTGGCATCGAAAAGTGATATTGCATGGCGAGTGTGATCTGTAGTGCCCCTTCCAGGGATAAAGCCATGTTGTCAAGGAGACAATCTTGCTAATAATCCTAGACAAACACTTGACCAGGACTTTAGAGTAAATTTTAGAATCCCCATTGATCAGCGTAATCAGGTGATATGAGCCCAGTTCCTGCACAGGTTAGTATTTTTTAGGGAAAACCACAATATTGTCCGTAGACCAAGACTTTGGGGGGGGGGGAGGGAACAGCCCCATTGTAAATGTGCAAGAATCGTTCTGTAATTTACTGTAGGAAGTTGGCTCTGTATATACTACCTCAAAGTGAGAGATAGTATGCACAGAGTCCAAGGGTTCCCCATAGAGGTTGATAGTGGCAAAATTAGATAATACTAATGCTCTATTTTATGGTAGTGTGGATCAGAGGGTAGTGTTAAGCATTTGTTGTACACACACAGGCAAGAAATGAGAACACACACTCAAAGATGTAACTCCAGGCCAATAGGTTCTTATATAGAAAAGTATTATTTTCTTAATTTATTTCAGAACCACAAGATTCAAAATTCAAGTAAATACATAAATTGTAAGGTACTTGGCATAGGTTATCATGGAACTTTGAATTAAAACAGTAATGTACACAGTTTTGTCAAAATGGCAATAAGCTATTTTAAAAGTGGACACTGCAAAAATCAACAGTTTCTGGAGGAGGTAAGTACAAGTTAGTTTATCAGGTAAGTAAAGCACTTACAAGTTCAGTCTCTGGGACATAGACAGCCCACTGCTAGGGGTTCAAGTCAACCCCAAACACCCAGCACCAGCAACACAGGGACGGTCAGGTGCAGAGATCAAAGTAGGGCCCAAATAACATAGGCGCCTTTGGAGACTAGGAGTGCTCCTGTTCCAGTCTGCTAGCAGGTAAGTACCTGCGTCCTCAGGGGGCAGACCAGGGAGGTTTTGTAGAGCACTGGGGGTGTCAGAAACAGGGACACAAAATACAGCCTCAGCGGCACAGGGTTGGCCCGGTGCAGTGTGTGAAGTAGGCGTCGGGTTTTGGGTTGAAATCAATGGAGAGACCCGGGGATCACTCTGGTGATGCAGGCAGGGCACAGGGGGCTTCTCAGGCCAGCCACTGACTGGGCAACTATGATGGCCACCTGCTGGTCACTCCTGCACCGGTAGTTGGCTTCTCTCGGGCCTGGGGGCTGCGGGTGCAGTGCTTCTTCCAGGGGTTGGATTCTTTGTTACCGGGCAGTTGCGATCAGGGGCAGCCTCTGGATTCTCTCTGCAGGCGTCGCTGTGGGCGTGCAGGCAGATCATCTCAGGTTGTCCATGTCGTTGGAGTCGCCTCGGGGTCCTCTCTGCGGTGTTGGTTCTTCTGGATACGAGCCTGGGGCGTCGGGTGCAGAGTGTTGGGGACTCTCGCTTTCGGAGTGAGGATGGAGTCCCTTTAAAGTTGGTTGTTTCTTTGTTTCTTGGACAGAGCCGCTGTCCACAGGAGTTTCTTGGTCCTTTGGGTGCAGGGCAGTCCTCTGAGTCGGCAGAGGTCGCTGGTCCTGCTGGATGCGTCGCTGTGGCGGTTCTTTGAGTCTTAAGACAGGTCGGTAGGGCTGGTGCCAAGTCAGTTGTCGTCTCCGTCGTCTCTGCGCGGCTTTCAGGTCAGCAGTCCTTCTTATTGTTGCAAGTCATCAGGTTTCCTGGGTTGAGGGTCACCCCTAGATACTCAATTTAGGTGTGTGTTATGTCTGGGGGGCAGTAGCCAATGGCCAGCTTAGGGGCTGTCCTGGCTGGAGAGTGACTCCTCATTGTTTTTCTCATTATCTCCTCCGGATTTGCCGCTAAAAGTGGGGGCTGTGTCCAGGGGCTGGGCATCTCCACTAGCTGGAGTGCCATGGGGCGCTGTAACACCAGGCTTGAGCCTTTGAGGCTCACCGCCAGTTGTTACAGTTCCTGCAGGTGTAGGTGCACAAAGGCACTCACCCCATGTGGCCAGAAACCAGTCTGGTGGTGGCAGGCTGGCAGAAACTGGTCAGCTGGTCAGCCTAGCACTAGTAGTTGGACAGGTATACAGGGGGCATCTCTAAGATGCTGTCTGCGTGCATTTCTCAATAAATCCCACACTGGCATCAGTGTGGATTTAGTGTGCTGAGAAGTTTGACTTCCCAGTATTCAGTGTAGCCATTATGGAACTGTGGAGGTCGTGATTGACAGACTCACAGACCATATACTCTTTATTGCTACCCTGCACTTACAATGTCTAAGAATTGGCTTAGACACTGTAGGGGCCTGGTGCTCATGCAGCTCTGTCCTCATCTATGGTATGTGCACCCTGCTATAGGGCTGTAAGGCCTGCTAGAGGGGTGACTTACCTATGCCACAGGCAGCGGGTTGTAGGCATGGCACCCTGAGGGAAGTGCCGTGTCGACTTTGTATTTTTCTCCCCACCAGCACACACAAGCTGTGAGGCAGTGTGCATGTGCTGAGTGTGGGATTCCCAGGGTGGCATAATACATGCTGCAGCCCTTAAAGACCTTCCCTGGCCACAGGGCCCTTGGTACCAGGGGTTACAAGGGACTTGTCTGTGTGCCAGGGCTGTGCCAATTGTGGAACCAATGGTACATTTTTAAGTGAAAGAACACTGGTGCTGGGGCCTGGTTAGCAGGATCCCAGCACACTTCTCAGTCAAGTCAGCATCAATATCAGGCCAAAAGTGGAGGGTTAACTGCAACAAGGAGCCATTTTCCTACATATACTCTAAGATGGAGGCCGGGAAGACCTGATAACATTTGAAAGGAATATTGTCTGTCCCAACCGCTTTACCCGATGGCAAACTAGAGATAACCAGCAGGACTTCATCCCATGTAATGGGGCCCTCCAGTGATTCTCGATCACATGCATGTAGGACATTAAAAGAAGTTTCTTCCCAAAATTGCTTTGCCTGTTTATCCTCCCACTCCATACTTTCTGTATAAAGAGTTGAATAAAAATTCTGGACGGCGGAATGAATAGCTGCAGGATCTGCGACTAACCGGTGCCCAGGATTCGTCACTTCTTTTATGTCTCCCTGAACCTACTTTTGGTGGACATGGATAGCGAGGAGGTGACCTACCCATTCAATAAACTTGTAGGACTTCTCTTTCCTGGCTAGGTATTTGTATGACGATTTTTTGGCTGCCACCTCTATGATTGCACATTTAGCAATTGCTACCCCTTGCTGAACCTCTTGTTTATTCTTCCGTTCAATAACTGCAGATACTAGCTTATTTTCAGCTGTCGCCAGTATCTTGTATAATTCAGTTATTCGTAGCTTCTCCTTTTCGCGATTGAGACTGAAACGTATAGTCTCTTGCGGATGCCAGCTTTGAATGTATCCCAGACAACCGCTTCAAGGGCGCTGCTGCTGTTTTCTTTCATAAAGATGGGTATTCATTTTTTAATTGTGTTAATATAATCTTGGTCCAGTAAAAGGGCCCGCTCAAAGCTCCAGTTTGGAGCCTGTCATTCCCAGCCCTTGACCCTGATTACAGATACAAGAGGGTTACGATCATATATAAAGGGGGGGAACTTCTCAATTTTGCAGTCCCGAAGAAGAGAACGTGAGACTGCAAAATAATCAAGTTGTGCATGTTTTTGATGTGGGGCAGATAATATGTGACATCGGGATCCGAAAGCATTTTGTCCCCCAGGCATCCACCAATCCAGGATTGTGAATCAAGTCACACAAAGAATGGAAAACCCTAGGTTTCCATCCCGAGCATTTTCTACCAGTCCCCCAAGATGTTTATGTTAAAATCCTCACAACTAATGATAGGTGGGGGCCATAGAGTGAGTTCCTTATTGAGCCACTCAAACACCGTTGGGTCATTAGAGACAGCACCATACACTGAACAAAGTGTAAATGCTGCGTTTGGAAGGTGGCATTCTGTTATGACACATCGCCCCTGGCTGTCAACTCATAAGTTCTTGAAGCTAAGAAGCTCCCTTCTTGCAAGGACTGTGACTCCCCACGTCCAAGACCCGAACGAGGTCCCACCAATTAAGTGGAGTCCGAGGGATACAAGGATCCCTCACCTGGAGTCTTCGATATGAGTTTCTTGGAGACAGATAATATTACCTTTTAATACCTGGATCTCTATAGTGATCCTTTGGCGTTTCTTAACATAATTCAGTCCACAGATGTTAACTGTAGCTATTCAAATATTGCTAATGATGTAAACCTAACTGAAGAAGGACTGATACCAGACAAGCCCCAAAAGTGAACAAGACCTACAATAGATATGGAAAAGGAATCTGCTTGGTAAGAGAAAATATGCTTCACCCTTCTAAGGATTTTCTTCACTCTTTCTCCGCCACATTTCAGATGTGCTACCCCAGGCACGAGACTCCACTGATGTGGTATCTGCAGAACCTGGCACTTGCCAGTGAAAATCCTAAGTAAATTGAGGTTGTAGGTTGCTGTACATAAGCAGTATAGGGCCTGCTTGCCTTAATTTGATGTAAAAATAAAAAATTTTTTTTTATTATTTTAGTGCCTCTTAAGCATGTCTCACCATCTTATGCCACGGTCCCATTCTGCTATGCTATGTGTGACTGTCAATAACCCTCCAAGCATTTGGCATATAGAAGTCTCTGACATCACGTTTTATTAGTAAAGGTAACACCAGAAAATTGTCTTTTTGTCTAGGCCTGGGGTTTTAGAATTTTTAGAGTTCCTAATCAAGGCAGCAATATCTACCGGGCTACTGATTATCTTAAAAAATAGAAAATGTAAACACTAAGCGCCTGATTACAAGTTTGGCGGTCCATGGACCGCCATGGCAGTGGCAGCAGTCTGACCACCATTATGTTGGTGGCCAGACCACCATATTACAATGCATGCGATTCTGTAGACGAAAGACCGTTGCAGGCCTGCCAAGCACCGCCAGCCTGGGCAGACTGACGCAGTACTTGTAAAAGGCCCTTAGCATGTTGCCCAATGGGAAGGCACATCACTGTCCCTTTTTGTCATGAAGGCACATATTCACTTGGGTGAATGAGTGTACACAACCAGATATGATTCCCGCATTTCTGAAAGTCACTCCCTGATGCATGACAATGATCCTTCACCATTTAACATGTGCTGAGCACTTTACCAAATTATTCTACATCAATGGCATGGAAATGTACAATGTGAGTAACAAGCACTGGCATATCCAAAAGGTTTCACCTTTGAGATCTTGCAAGTATTTAGCCATGAAGCACATTATCCTTGGTTCTACAACATCTACTGTTACTTCACATGCCACTGGTGAATGTCCACACACACCCAAGGTCAGGCTTCTGCCCTATTTAATGAACACTGGAAATGCAATTTTTGCCAAGATAGGGCAAGTCTGCAACCTAAAGGAATTTAAGTGATGAATAAAAATGCTGTTATTCAAATAATGCCTTCACAAAGTGCAGTAGTTGGTGATGTAATGAAAACAAAACTATATTGATTAATGGAAGGAGTGACATGATGCGTGTTACTCGTTTAATTTTACAGCTTCTTTCCGATGGGATGAATTTGTCCTATACTTTTTAGTATCAACATTCTTACTGTAATTTTGCATTGTGTTTAATAGTTGTTTTTAACTGTCTTAAAATTCACCAATACACATTGACAGTCTTACATCTTAGATACCCTGGGTATTAAAAGTTGTTAAAGTCATTGAAAGGCACAGTGGCAAAAGCCGAGCTATGAGCATACTTGACAATGAAGTTTTGTGACATTGTTTTGTGTAACTTATCAGACTCCGCTCCCCCAGGTATTCCGGTCAAGCCCTCAGGATGCAGGATGGCCAAGACCTTCTCCTACCAGGAAGAAATTTGTAATGGGGTACTGGGAGGAACACCACCAGTCTTGTTGACCTCCCTCTGTTGTCTGGAGGCCAGGGTAGGCACCTTGCCCCTCAGATCGTTCCACCTCTTCCTAATGTCCTCCTCTGTGTGCAGGGTGGTGCCTAGAGCATTCACACAGTTGAGGATTCTTTGCCACAGTTCCATTTTCCTACTGAGAGGAGTGTGCTGGACTTGGGCTCCAAACAATTGTGGCAATTCTCTTTTGATTTCATCCACCATGACTCTCAACTCATGCTTTGAGAAACAGGGATTTTTGAGAAATGACATGGTGGCAAAATAAAGTGGGCGATAGGGAGTTACCTACAAAAGGAAAGTGATGTGGAGAGTAAAAGGAGAAAAGTGTGTGAAAGGGGTTTTAGGGATGGTGAAAAAAGGGATGCCTTATCTTTCTGAACAAAATCAAATCTTGGTTGCTATGGAGATGCAAAGAATCATAATCTGTGAAGGAGTGTGTTTTATAATGTGATTTGCAGTTGTGTACACTGGGCCCATGATTGTCAGCTGTGTTGTTTTTAAATTTTTCCAATGGCACTTGTCTGTTGCTTTGCTGAACACGTACTGTGGTGGTCGACTGCCATTAGCTATCTGCTGCAAGGAGACCGCCACAAAGACTGTGTGTTTGTAATCAGCTCGGCGGTTGGCCGCGACACTGATGCTGCCGGAGTACAGACCAACAAGATAATAGACCGCCAGTCTGCTGCCGGTCAGCACTCTGGCTTGGCAGGCAGCGATTCTGCCTGTATGCATCTCAATACAGTGGTCTGGGATCGTTGTCACAGTGATCCTTTTGTGACCACCACCTTGGCGGTCTGGTGGTCCTACCGCCAAACTCGTAATTGGGCCCTAAGTTATGGTTGGACTCAATGTGACCACTGTGTAGACTAATCATATAGTCTTCCAAAACTAGACTCTGAATATGATAACTAGGAGTTATTTTCAATGGACTTTTCCCAAAATATAGTGTATGCCAGAACTGTGGCGAATACGTGTTTGCAATTGCCTCAGTCATTTTTTTTTTTTTTTTTTTTTTTTTAATATTTTTATTGAGTTTTCAATGCAGGTCCAAACAGCATAAATATGTGGTTACATTGGTAGGATTTTGTGGATCTGTTATGTCTTTACTTCCTCAATTAATAACAACTGAAAGAAAAATACAACAAGACAAAGGAAAGAAAAAAAATATATATATATATATACAATAAGAAAAACAAAAGAAAACCCCATCACACTTCTAACATAACTTAGGTCTTATTATTTCTTGCAGTGTGTATATTTATCTGCCATGCATGATTGAAGGAGTCTGCTTTATGGCACCTGGTGGACCCATCTCAGGGCTCCTGGTTGATTTATACCCTGAGGACACTTATTGGTTGTGTTGGGAGGAGGGAAGCTGAGCTTGTATGTGGTTATTAAGTGTGCCGTGTTAGTGTACATTGTGCGCGTGCTGCTTGTGCGTACCTCCTTGATTGCTCGCTATGAGTGACACCGACTTCTGATGCGCGGATTTGGACACCCGCCTCTTCCGCATGGTGTTCTGTGGATATTATATAGGTAAGCTGCCACTAAGTGAGTACTGGCAGAGACAACCCCCACACCAGATCTCTATCTGGTTCATGGAGGCCTCTCATCGTTTTTTGCCTCTAGTCGGGCTGCCAGTGTTTCCCAGGTTTCCTTCCCCGTGTGTTGTTGTCCCCCGCGTGCTAATTTGCTCAGTGCCTGGGATTCTGTCCGAGTCCAGCACAAAGTAAGGGAGTGCCCAAGATTTCAGGTCGGGTGCCCTGGGCGCTTTCCAGTTCATTGCAATCAGCCTTTTGTACATCACATATGCTAGGTCTACAAACTTGTGTAAATACCTATGTTTCTTTTCTCTGGTTCATAGCCCTAGCAAGCAGGATTTAGGGTCCACTACAAGTGTCAGACCTGTCAGTTTCGAGACCTCTTCTACCACTCCATTCCATTCCCTGTATATATGTGCACACTCCCATACCATATGGTAGAAGTGTGCCTCTGAGGCATCACACCGCGTACAGGCAGACGTCGAGCCAGGGAACATGCGGTGAATCCTGGCTGGAGATAGGTACGTTTGGTGCATGTAGTTAAATTGCGTGTAGCGACAACTAGGATTTCTGGATACCCCTCGGGTGTGATAGAGGGCTTTCAGCCACTCTGTTTGCGATATTGGATCAGTAAGGACTGCGTTCCATCTATCCCTTGTTCTCTCCAAATTAAGCTCAGGGGGTTTATTCAGGGTTTTGTACAAATTTGTCACTACTTTTGTTTGGTCAACAAATTGCAGCATGTGGTGCATTGTGGGAGAAATCAAGGGTTCCTTATCTCCAGCCGCCCATGTCTTTTTAATTAGACGGCATATGGCGTAGTAGGACAGGAAGTGCCCGGGGTTCACTGCCGTTATGGCTTGGATGGATTCAAATGACATTAGTTTCCCCTCTTCGAAGCAGTCCCCAACCATTGGTATTCCCGCCTCAGTCCAAGTCTTGAGTGCGTGAGCTCCCACTGTGTTAGGCCAGCCCGGGATCAATCCAAGTGGGAGGAGCGGCGAGTATGGGAGTGCTTTATAGCCGTTTTGTATATACCTTTGCCAACGCATGTGCGCCACTGCCATTAACGGGTTGCCAGGTTCCCCCCTCGGTATTTTATTCGTTAGCCATGTAATCAAGGGTGCCCCATTTAGCCGTGCCAGAAGTCACATGGACTCCGCCTGTGTTAGCCTGTGCAACCAGTTCAGTATCCACTGTAGCTGTGCGGCAGCATAATAGAGTTCAAAGTTGGGAGCTCCCAGTCCTCCCGCAACGAGCAGGTGCTGCAGTGTGGTGAGTGCGACCCTTATCCTGCCCCCGCCCCATATAAGTTGCAGTAAAACTGCGTTCAGTTCTCGGAAAAAACTCCTGGGGACCCAGAGTGGCAGCGCCGCGAAGTAATATAATAACCTAGGCAGCAGCAACATATTTGCCACCGCCACTCTGCCCAGGGGCAACAATGGAAGTTTGGTCCAGAACCGTAACGAACCCTTCATAGAGGCTAGTGCTCTCCCTAGGTTCCCATCTCGAAGATCTTCATTTCCGTGGTATATGTGCACCCCCAAGTATTTGAACGTGTCAAAACACCATTTCAAACGTCCGACCGGGGCATTCTCTTTTCTTGCCGGGGACCATCTAGTTAGCGGAAATATACACGATTTATCCCAGTTCACCACGAGCCCCGATAGGTCTCCATACTTGGATAGGAGTGACATTACTAAGGGTATTGTCTCGTTTCCATTGCGTACATATATTACGGCATCATCTGCGTACAGTGATATGCTGTGGAGAAGCCCACTCCTGGCCACTCCCCATCTCTCTTTCATAGCACGTATTCGAGTAGCCAAACGTTCCATTGCTATGGCAAATAGCAAGGGGGACAAGGGACAGCCCTGTCTAGTGCCTCTTGTGATCAGAAAACTCTCAGATATGACCCCACCCGTTTTTACCCTGGCTTGTGGCTTGGCATACAGTGTCTGTACCCATTGTATATAGTTAGGCCCTATTCCCATGTTCTGCATAGTGGCAAACAGGAAATCCCACTCCAGGTTATCAAATGCCTTCTCAATATCGAACGACAGTACCATCTCGTCATGAGCCTCCGGGGGGTGTTCCCCATGACCCCCAACAGCCTACGGATATTTAAGAAAGTATTACGTTTTGGGATGAAGCCATTTTGGTCTTCATGTATCACAGTATGTAAAAGGGGGCCAACCTGTTGGCCAAGATTTTGCCTAATATTTTGCAGTCTAGATTCAGGAGGGATAATGGTCTGTAGGAATTAACGTCTGTGGGGTCGCGCCCTTGTTTAGGGAGGACCACTACCATTGCCTCTCTTAGTGTTGGAGGCAGAATTTTGCTAGACCATGCCTCCTCAAACACTTTCAGCAAGTGCAGCTTCAAGTTTGTCGAGTAAGTGGAGTAGTATTCGATTGGGAGTCCATCTGTTCCCGGGGCTTTATTCCTAGGCATCTGAGATACTGCTCTATCTATTTCTTCCAGTGTTAGTGGAGCCTCTAGTGTCTGCCTGTCTGTCCGCGATAATTGCGCCAATGGGGAGCCCTCTAGAAAAGACCCCAACTGTAGGGGTGTGCATGATGTACGTTTGGTGTAAAGGTTTGTGTAGTATTCCCTAAACGCCCCGTTAATCTCTTCCTATGTGGTAGACATTTTGCCTGCGTCTCCCCTTATGATCCCTATAGGGGAGTGCTGCCGGTTTTCATGGAGGAGTCACGCCAGCAACCTGCCCGACCTGTCATCCTCAGTACGTAAGCACATTAAGCGGTATTTAGGGTCGTGTCTCCGAAGGTGAAAATCCGCTTCGTTGTATTTTGTTCGTACCTCTTTTAGCGCTGTGTATGGAGTCTCGCTGCTTGCCACCGCTTTTTCCATTTCTCTCAGTTCCTTTTCTAATTTATTTATCTCCGCGTGTAGCGTGCGCCTGACTCCCCAGCTGGTTGAAATACAATGCCCTCTCACTACAACCTTGTGTGCCTCCCATTCTAATGCTCTGGAGCTAGTTGATTCCTTGTTAATTTCCCAATACTGTTTCACTACTGCATTCAAACCTTCACTGAACGCCTGATCCTGGAGAGCCTCCCCCTGCATTCGCCAGGTGGGGATCTGCGAACGTCTCCTGCCCCAGTTCAATGTTATTCTAAGTGGAGAGTGATCGGATAGTGTTTTGGCCAGGTATTCTGACTTATTTGTCAGATCACAGATATCCCGGGTCCCCCACATTATGTCTATTCTTGTGTATACTTTGTGGGGTATTGAGTAAAATGAGTATTCCCTCTGCTGCGCGTGTTTTGTACACCATAAGTCAAATATTCTCATATCTGCCGCCCAGGCAAGCAAGGGGCTTCTGGCGGTTCTATTTAGTGTTGCTTTCGGGGTAATGTTTAACCTGTCTGATTCTGCATTCGGTATGCTATTGAAATCGCCACCCCAAATAGCTGGGGCTTCGCGGTTTGCTAATAGTGCTGGGGTGAGTGTGCCCAGAAATACACCTATCGCACTATTGAGAGCATAGATACTGATTATTGACAGTTGTTTCCCGTCTAGGTGCCCCTCTATTACCATATATCTACCCCCCTGATCTATTCTCTGTGAGGTTTGGACAAAGGGTACCCGGTCTGCTATCCATATCAACACTCCCCTGGCGAATGCCGAGTACATTGTGCCCACCCCACCTGTTCGCCCCATCTTTCCGGTAGTTCCCGTAAGTCAGTTTCAAGGCAGTGTGTCTCCTGTAGAATGGCGATGTGTGCGCCCTGACGTCTGAGGCGGTCATGTACACTGATTCTTTTGCTTGGAGCACCCAGGCCTCTCACATCCCACGTGATTATATCATATTGACAGTTGAACAATACTTTCATTAGGAGAAGTTGAATAGTCAAAAGATACTTGTGGTCAATGACAGCAGTCTTCTGCATGCAGGTGCGTGTAATGGTAGTCTGTGCCTTCCTGCAAATTTGTTGTTCCTTTCGGGGGGGGGCGGCCGACGTCCTTCATCTACAATTCGTCTGCAGTTCTAGGCGTGAGTTTCGGCCCCATAAGTGTTTCTGTGAGCGTGGAGACCGAGCTGACCGAGTCGGAGTCTGGGCTGTCCACTGGGGCTTCCCGCAGAGCCTCGAAGGTGTTTTGCGTGTACAAAGGAGTTTCTTTTAAGGCTTTTGCCCTTTCCTCAGATGCCTGCTGTTCAGTGGGCTGACCCTTGGTTCTTTTCTTGGGGCACTTCCGCAGAGGAGTGGTCAGCCATTCCTCTCCTTCGTATGTTCCAGCTTGGGGTCGCGCCAGACCTTTAGCTTGCAGCCACGTCCAGGCATCCCCAGGAGAAGTGAATACATGGGTGCGTTCATCTGATATTACTCTCAGCTTAGCAGGGAACAGCAGGGCATATTTAATGTTATGCTCACGGAGGCATGGTTTGATTTTCACATAGGAATTGCGCTGTCTGTGTACTTCCTGAGTGAAGTCTGGGTAAGCATTGACTTCTGAGTCCTCGTGTCGAAATGGGCCTTTGCTTCGGAATTGCTGTAAAATTAGGTCACGGGCTCTGTAGTTCAAGAATCTTGCTTTCAGCGGTCTAGGTGGGTGACCCGGGGCCGGGGGCCTCCCCGGTACCCTGTGTGCTCTTTCCACAGAGAAGAACTTCGACAGGGCCCCATTTAGCACCTCCTTGATCAGCCATTGCTCTAAGAATATTTCTGTGTTCTGCTCTGTTAGCTTTTCCAGGAGTCCTAAGAAGCGTACATTATTCCACCGGGATCTACCTTCTGCCTCCGCGGCGCCATAGTGTTTTTACCTCTGCATCCAGCCGTTGTATTTGTGTTTGGTTAGCCAAGACCGATGGGTTCAAATCTTTTAGCTCCGCTTCCGTTGACTTCACTCTCTCCGCCAAGTTACGATGATCCACTCTAAGCAAATTCAGGTCTTGTGATACTGAGTCTATCCTGTTCTCCAGGGAGGTTTTAGTGTCCATAATCGCTTGTAATACTTTTTCAAATTGGGTGGAGTGGGCCTGCAGTGTACTTTCCAGTGCTTGTAGAGTTGGTGCTAGCTGCTGGTCGCTTGTTGGCTGTCCCTGCATGAGTCGGTCTTGATTTTTCGCAGATTTAGTTCTTCCAGCCATGATGTGCTGTGGGTGGGTGACTCGCAGTGAGCAGGGCGAAGTGACGGTGTGCCGGCCGGCCGGTACGTTCCTCAATTAATACACTTGTGTGCCGCCAGTCGATGTTCCCCCCTACGCCACAGCCAGCTCAGTTCGTGGTCCTCACCGTGCAGAAGGGGGGGGGGGGGTGGCGGTTCAGCGTGGCCTGGGGGCTCTTCCTGTCTGCAATACTTCTAGGCCTCACTTTGGCCCACTCGGGGATCCTTGGTCTGTCCACTCTCTCCCCGAAACCGCAGTTTACCCCACCCCTCGGTAGATGTAGGGGAGGGAGCCTGAGCAACTCACAATGCCGCCTAAACAGGGGGGGGCGGTGGGGGAGGAGACAACTCCACCAAGGCCTGCCCCCCCCCCACAACCAGCCGCAGCAGTCACCTTCGCCCACGCCTGGGGGGTAGAAAAGAGCACCCCCCGATGGCAGTCCCCGGCCGCCTCCACGTCACCACCTGGGTATTGCAAGCTCCAAATGGGTTTTTAAGATGTGCCTCTGGGGTCGACCCCACGCCTCCTCTGCTTCACTTTAGGCCTCCAGGAGGGTGCCGCGGTGTGGCGGACACCCCTGGGTGCCGCAGCCGCTCCCGCGCCCCCCCCCCCAGGCCGATTCGGGGCTGCCTGGACACTCCACTGCTTGGGCAGCAGTGCGACGGCAGCCGCTGGAGCGCAGAGCACGCAAAGAGAACAGGGGGGGAGGGGCAGCAAGCACGTGGGCCTCCCCTCCAAGTCAGGCTCCGCAAACAGGGGGGCACACTCAAAGCCTCGCCCCTCACCTCGATGCGGGACCCTCCGCGCACGTGCCGCGGTGTCACAAACGCCGATCGCGTCTTCAGAGCGCCACCCGGGGAGGTCTTCGATGCTGCGGTCACCAGCTTCTCCGAGGCCCACACAGCATCTTTCCTCGCGCGTCGCCTCACACGAGCATACCCAGTTCCTGAGAACCGCTGAGTGCTCGTACCAGCTTCACCTGCTTGTATGTTCCGCCCGACAGCCCGGGAGCGCCTTTCAGGATATTTTGTGTGGGCTCGGGTCGGAGCTCTGATTTAGGCTTCCGTGGCTGCCATTTTGGCTCCTCCTCCAGTCATTTTATTACATACCCATCTTTGTGCATAAGGCTTGTGCATTTCCTTTAATTTTTATACTTCTGTATCACCTGTATGTAGGCTTCTTTTGTGACCTCACTTGAAGGTAAATCTGAAATAGTCCATAGGAAGTTGATGTGTTTCTGTAATCCGCCTTATCCTCCTTGCGTGGCTCTGTCTTTGTCCGCCTTTACCTAGGTGTCTATAAGGAAATGCCTGTTTTTTAATAATCATTCCCAAGTTTTTAGACTGGTGCTACCAGTTTTTCGACCCTGAAGGTGCACTGAGGACTGTTAATTAGACCTTAGTGGCCGTGCTCTGACTATTAAAAGTTATACGTTGTTTGATTCACCCACAATTGTCATGTTAACTTAGTGTGTGTGTGTATGTATGTATATATATATATATATATATATATATATATATATATATATATATATATATATATATATATATATATAAAAAACCTATCGGGAGTCATCAGTAGTTAGTTAGAGTTACGACTTAGATTCTATATAAAAAGCATTTTTTGTTCTGCAACTTTGGCACCGTTTCATGAATCTTTATGAAATTTTCCAAGACAATACGACGCTCACTTCAGTGTCTGTCTGGAAAGTATTGGGGTGATCCGTCAAGCGGGGGCCAAGAAAAAGGGGGGTCCCAAAATACTTTTTCCCCATTCATTTTTCCATAGGGATTTTGAACAGTGATAGTGCAGAAACCACTGGAGGGGATTACACCAGATTTGGCAGAAAGTTAGCTCTTGGTCCAGAAAGCACCCTTATGTTATTTGGTGTAAATCCATTCAGTAGTTTTAGAGAAACTAAAGAAAATCCCAATTTTTATATGTAGGAACGCAAAGGATTTGCAACCCCTCCTGATCTCACGCTGAGATCTGATTGGCTGCCAAGTGTTGGTAGCAATATTGGGACGCGGCTAGAGGGCGGCCAGGACCCAGGGCCATTATTTTACTGCTGGGGGGGCCGCCTGGCCCATAGCTGCCTCAGGTACCACCACCTCCCTGGAGCTTTCATTAATCCCTGAGGCCAAGATTGGCCCGAAAGGGGGGGGGGCACAGAGCAGGCCCCCCCCCAAAAAAAAATTAAGGCAGGCCCTCGGGGATGTAGTCCCCGGGGTTGGAATCGACTGGAGGTGGGGGGCATGTGGTCCTGGGGCCAACTACTGCTGTGCATGGCCAGAGGTCATGCACATCATGGGGTTGGGTGGATATAGGGGTTGACCACAGGATATGCACGGTGATGGTTTGATTAACGTATAGTAAGGAAAATTACTTTACATTATAAAAAAACTGAGAAATTCACTGAAAAAATGAATGGTTACAGGAACGTTATAGTTAGGAAATAGAACATAGAAATTCACTTAAAGAAATAAAGGTTGCAGGGACGTTATAGTTAGGCTCACATTTTAAACGTACCAAATGATAGAAATTAACCTGTTATAGTTAGAGTTATCTCAAGTAACTATAATTCGTGTCCAAGGCAACTATATCTCACGCTTTCACCATGCACTACTAATTACCCCACAAATTACAGCGCTCATGACATCTTGATAACATCACTGATAATATCAATGTCATATTTGCAGTAAGGTCTTTGACAGAAAAACTGTGCATGGTGGGGGCGCAAACAGCTTGACAATCTTATTGCTTGTTTGTCTCACCGAGTCCTTCAGAACCCTGTCAGATTCACCACCACTCCACTACAGCCGGGGGTTGATACTGGACCACGCTAGCACCGCCTGAGGAAGTGTCTTGGACAGCCAACCCATCTCTGAGACCACCAGGTCAAATAGAAGCTTCCGGCCAATAAACCAAGTCACCACCACCTAGATGCAGAATGATGATGCCAGGGAGATGGCACCATTTGCACAGCATTTTCTCCAGCACAGACCTCAATTGCGTGAGCTGCAATCCTCCACGACCGTAGAAGGCGAGATGGTACCCCACCTGCTGCGTCCGGGATGCAAAAACACTTTTTGGATACAGCTCTGCTTTCTGCACATAACAGCTGCATTTAGAGAAAGATAAGATTGGGAGAAGACAAAACAAGGGTAAGGCAGAGCGCTTATAACATATGTAATCTCACATAACGCTTGTAACAGTCAGAAGACCACCTGCTGATCCTTTGCACAGCTGCACCGCAAAGCCCCTTTGCAACAGCTGCAGTCGCAGGGTACCAAACTCCAAAGAATCAAAACCTGCTGCCTGCAGAGTACCCTTCAGTATTCTAGAGAACTGGCATCTGGTCGGGGGGTGCCATCCAAGTGGATTAGTAAGGCCCCCCCCCACATCCTGGGGCCGACGAGTCATGGAATCCTCAAAATATGGACAGGGCAGCACTCATTACCGGGGGACCTATGGAATAGGATGTGGTCACCCATCCCAACCTGATCAACCTTAGAACGAGCAAAGCTGGTTGCCACAAGGTCTGGTAATCTTGGGCACCAATCCGCCACAGATGCTCTCGAAAAGGCATTGGGGAACTCATCCATTCCTGGATTGTGGGACCTGAAAGCCTGCATCTTAAAACAAGACAAAGCATCTGCAGCATTGTCCAACACTCCAGGTACATGTTTGGCTCTGTAGAGTGTGTTCAGTTGCAAACACAGGACCACAGTTTTCTTCAGACACTAAAAATCAACCTCTTACGTTTTGCAGCTTGCTGGCTTATGCACTCCACAACTGTCAAAATCAGCCTAGAACACCACTGACTGATTGCGAAATTGCTCAGGCCAGACTAACAATGCAACAAGGATCAGGAAAAGCTCTAGAAAGCCAATGTTAGCAACCAAACCGGACTGCACCCACTCCCTGGGCCACCACTGTATTGTGCACACCATGCTGCTCCAAAAATGGCGCAGAGCCCGTCGCTGCCCGCCGCGTGTGTAAAGAGACCCAGCTCCTCATTGGTCCTAGGCTGCCCATGCCACACTACTGCACCATTTAGCAGGAATTACCTAATTTCTCATGTCCTGCCTGACCTCGCAGGACAGCCTGGTGCGGTGATGTTTCACCTTCAACCCTGACATGGCCTCGGCAATGGAACCAGATAAAGGGTGCCTCATGGGAATGACCCACAGCATGAAATTGAGCTGCTCAACCGAGACCTTCAGCTGGTGCAATGTAACCTTCCTAGCTCTCAGTCATGCTTGCAAGGCTTGTGAAAAAGCATTTACCTTTTTCAGCGGAAGAATGGATACCCATGCCACAGAATGCCAAAGAACTCAGTCATGGTTGCTGGACCTACTATCTTGCCCAGCACAGGCGGGACCCCAAACTCCCTGAAAAATATGCACACTGCATAGAGCCAGGTGGACACATAAGGACAAAGTCACTGAGGTAGTGAAGGACCCACCGGTGTTCCGATTTCTGTCTAAAAACCCATTTGAGAAATGAACTAAACTTCTTGAACTAGTAACAGGACATAGAGCAGCCCATAGGCATACACTTATCAAAGTAAAAAGCTCCTTCAAATTGGAAACCTAGGAGATGGAAATCCTCTGGGTGGACAAGGAGCAGCCAGGAGGCAGGCTCAATATCAGGGCCCAGTTACCGTAGCATCAGCATCTGGATCTCTTGATCAAGGGGGGCATAAAGCTCTGTCAATAGCTTCACTTACTGAGTGATTCTTGGGAGCCGACAGGTTATGTATCAATCTGAACTCCCCTGGTTCTTTTTTCAGGAACCACATCCAGGAGGGAGCAAACAAAGCCCTCCAGTGGAACTAGGTCGAAAGGCCTGGTACCCGACCATGACTCAGCTTTTTTTAATCTTTGCCGTAGTCAACCCTGGGTTGGATCTGAGAGATTGCTGATTGTTGCAGTATGGGGAGCCAACATATTCTACTGCCGGGATCCTGAATCCTTCCTTAAAACCTTCATACAAATTCTGATCCACTGAGTGATTAGAGTAATTGCTGAGCCAAAGTACCATTGCTGTCAACTTAACTGGGACTGAGCTTTGTGGAATTTAGAATGGCCATTCTTGTTTTTTAGTGTCTTTCTCTCTGGACCTTTTGTAACATTGAACTTCTGGGTGGGGTACCTGATCATAGATCGAACAACAGTGTTTGAATCGCCAAGGTCCCAGAGGTCGGGTGCAGGTACACCAGTTGAAATCTCAACAAAGCCCCTTCCTCGTTCGCCTTGCTGGGCCACCCACGGACCCAGTCCCCACCCAAAAGGGCTGGTTACTGGTAACATGTGGTCGCTTCATGTAACGCAACCATGTGATGATATCAATCTGGTCCCATCCCAGGGTGGACCTGTTGGTTTAAATCCTTCTGAACTCTAAGCTGTCCCACCATACTCGCCATAAGCCCACACAATCCTGTTCTGATAATGAGCTAACTGCACCCCCAGATCATTAAAACGCTCTGCCATAATAGTCTGATAAGTCGAGAAACCTGTGATCCAATTCACAAGAGTCTTGTCAACGCTTTTCTTATATGTACAATGGCCAAAATCCCTAGTGTCTGAACACTCCTTACAAAGCTCAGCCTCTTCTCCCTCAGACTTATCAATCAACAAGCTAAAATGTCAACATATGTCCCTTTCCAAATCTTTCCATTCCGTTCAGAGTGAATAATACCCAAACCCATAGGTGGTAAGGAGGGCCCGGTACCTGCAGTTGTCGCTCTCTGAGTGGATGGAGACTTCACCATAGCTACTGCTCCCTTAGGAGTGCTGAAGCTCTACAAGGTACCCAGCAGGATAGACGTTTGGCCCGCTACCTGCACCGGAACACCCCAATCTGCTGTGCCTTGTTCTCCACCAAGGCTGTGTCAGTAGAGAGGGAGGCCTCCTGAACCCCAACCCAGTGGGCCTAGGTTCCGATCCTTGACTGCTGTTGGCTCTACCTAGGTGATCCACTAAGCATTCTGCCCTCTACAGAACATCACCTGTGCCAACCCCTGCCAGGGTGCCCCCCCCCCCCAGGCGGTCAGACAGCATTCCCAACTCTGACAGACAAGGAAAGACAGATGCTAAGTTAGTAACCATATCCTGCTGAGCAGACTCCCACTGAGGTAATCTCTATGGCCATACTGCACCAACGTTCTGCACAATGCCACAGTTGCTGCTGACCCAGTTGCTGCTGTGGAATTACCCTGTGTGGCAGTCTGGTCAGAATTATCCAGAACCAGGGTCAGGCCCACTAGAGTGTCCATTACAGACAGGATTGTTGCTGCTAAGCTATGTGGTTGCACTGCTGCAGCATAAAAGAATCAGGGGCCAGGGTCAGACTACCAAAAGGCCAGCATGCGACTCCCTTGCATCCCCGGGACATACGCTGTCTGCACTTGCAGTCCTTTCCAACACCTACACTGCCCATGGGCCCAGGCTTACTTCGGGACCAGAGGGAATGCCTCCTTGGGAGGCACTCATGCCCTCCTAGGCCTTTCAGCCTGCTCCCCAGACACCCAAGATGGCTGCACCTTCATTGATGCATTGGCCGGTCCCTGGCATCCATCGTGGGCTTTAATGCCTTCTGCAGTGCCTCAGTCCGTGATCGCTTGGCACCCCGCTGTAGATATCTGGCCATGATGGACAAAACTACTAACAACCAAAAAGGGGGCAGTGAATAGAAATGTAATGTGGGGTGCTCTCAACCGAGGAAGTACCTACTCAGGGCCATCAAACACCACTTTTAAAGAAAATTGGCCACTATGCAACAAGGCCCCTCCCAGGTAACCCTGTCTCCCAATCCTACACACACTGCCTCTGTAACCCAACTTGACAATACAGATACCTTAAACAACCCTTCCTCACATGGTACAAAAAGAAAGCAGCCAGTGCCCACCAAATCTGTTATGCTATTCACTACAGTCCAGCCTTGCAGCCTTAAACAGAAAACAATGCAACTAAGGCACACTTAGCAAGCTAAAATCAGCTTGTGCCGCCCCCCCCCAATCGCTGCCCTCTCACCTGCAGCACCAAAGACCCTGCTGGAGCCACCATTGAGTAAATTTGGTTCAGGTGAGCTAATGCTTCAACCAGTGCGGCAACCATGCAGGGTTCAACTGATGCTGCTGAACTACTATCTCAGAGTGAAGAACGCAGAGCAAGGTGTGCAAGTCAGAGTATCTACAGGTCTGTAAAAGAAATGGGGACAGAAACAAACAACATTCCATCACCGCAGAGCGTGCTGTGAAGCTTCTTCTTGCAGTTGTCGAGCGGTAGGAAAAGACCCGCTCACCGCCCTGCAGCCCTTTTATGGGCAGGGCCGGCACGCTCGAAACGTTCACCCAGTGGCAAACATAGGGCCCAATGGAACAAAAAAATACCTCACCCACTCACACACCATACCCTTGCGTGCACATCGAAGACCACGGGCAACTTGGTGTTTGGTGCATGGGGTGGGGGGTTGGACACTGGGCCTGGCCAAAGGCCAGACCCTGAGGCCAACTCCAGTGGTCATGTGCAGCAGTGGTTGTGTTAACATATGTGAACCTGTGTGTGTGAATATATATATATATATATATATAAAACATCCCAATGCAATCAGCTTCACAGCGCACTAATTCTGCCAGTGCTGGCGTTGAAGCCCGATCTTACTTCACATATGTGAATTCCCCCAAAGGAAAAAACGCTACACTCCAGGGTGAATTTTCAAATGTGCTGTAGTTTATTTTAATTGCACCAACACCACTCCATACCAGCACGTTTTGACTTGTAAAAAGTGTTGGTCACGGTATGCTTGTCCTATAAATCTTTCACCATTTATACACAAACGCCCATATTAGCCCACAACGCGGCATCATGGGACACGTGGTCCATTCATTCATTTAAAAAAAATAAAAAAAAACATATGTGCAATTTATATGGAGGTAGTAAGCTGATAGTCATTTCTTGTGATCCTCATTGGTATACATACAACATTGTTCACTTCTAATATTATTTAACTTCATATTGATCCTTCCACAGGTTGTCCCACTTGAATCAATTGTACCATTTTGTGGTTTCTGTTGCTTAAGCAGAATGCATTGTATGATTTTCTAGGTTGTATGACACAACCACGCGTCTATACAACGGATGCCTGAACAATGCAGCCAGAGACACAACTGCTTCTTTACCACACATGCCTTTACCATGCACGCCTTTACAACGACTTTCATTGTAAAAGCATATGTGGTAAAGAAATATGCGTGTTAAATTCCCCTGCACCCTAACCCCAGACACCCCTGCCCTACAATCCACCCCTTCCCTGCCCTTAAAACGAATCTGACCCCCTGCCCTGAGCCCTAACTCCAAACAACTTCCTCAACCCCACTGCCATCCCAATGCTTAAAACTACCCCAAATCCAAAAAAAAGCTACTCCTGTCCCCCCGGACAGCCTACATTTAAAACTACCCCAACCCCCAGTCGTGAGCCCTAGATCCCGAAAACTCCCTGAACTCCCCCACCCTGAGCCCTAAAACTGCCCACCCACCCCTAAAACAACCCCCTCCCCCAATAGCCCCAACCCCTTGCTCTGAGCCCTAAATCATCAACCCTGCCCTGCAATCCTGACAGCCCATGCCCTTAAAACTACCCAACCTCCCCAGCCCCCTTCTCCTTAAAACTACCCCGACCCCTTGATGCCCTGAGCCCTAACTTGAAAAACTACCCTGACCCTCCCAACCCTCGCCCTTAAAACTACCCCAGTCCCCTACCCTGAACCCTAGATCCAAAAAACTACCCTGAACCCCTGCCCGAGCCCTACACCACCCACACACTACTACAAACAACCCTCTCTCCAAGCTACCTCGCCCCGCCCTAAATAAATAAAAAATACCCCAAACCCCTCACCCTGAGCCCCAAAACCCACCCACCCACCCCTTAAAAACAACCCCCACCCCAAAGCCATCTCCAGCCTACTTACATCTCCTGATCCTTATTCTTCCTGCGCCTGATCTGTGTCCACCCATCCACACAGCTATATTGCTGCCTCAACCATGCATATGTGTGCTTAAGGCATATGTGTGGTTCAGGCTGACTCCACGCATATGCGTGGTTCAGGCAAGCATTGTTCCGCTTTCAGACAAACAGCACGCATGGCTGAGTACACATAGTTTAGGCCATTTCCCGATTCTCTATGGACTGTAAGGTTGTAAATACAATTGTATATATATTCTAGGCACTCAGTGGTCAATCGATTATATATGCTGTTAGTCATACCGAACTAAAAGCATATTACGCTAGACGCCATCTTCACCTCCAGCAGCCACATCACCTTCACTCACACCACCGAACTCCACTGGACTGCCCACCACTGCGTCCACTTCTCCTTCATGAAACCCCCCACCCTCCACCAACAACACACTACACCCTACCGCAAGCGGAACAAGATCTCCAAAGAACACCTGATCGCCAACCTCCACCTCCCATCACCAATTACCCTAACACCGCCGCCCACAACCTCAAACAATGGCTAGCAACCTGCACAGACTCCCTCGCCACTTTGAAAACAAACAACAATACCCGCACCATCAAGACCGCCCCCTGGTTCACCACAGAACTCCAGGCTTCCAAACAAGAATGCAGAAAGCCTGGCGCCAAGAACCCTCAATGAGCAACTTCTCTGCCCTCAAAACAGCCATGCACAAACACCACCAACTTATCCAGATCACCAAACGGTCTTTCTACAAAGAACGCATAGACAACAACACACAAAACAGAAAGGAACTCTTTGCCATTGTCAAAGAACTCACCAAACCCAAATCCAGGAGCATCGACCCTCCACACTCCCAAGACCTCTGCAACTCCCTCTCCAACTACTTTCACCACAAATTCGCAGACATACACAACAGCTTCACAGCATCAGCACCACCACGGACACAACCAATACCACAACACCCTCCTGCACCAACCAACTAAACACCTGGCCCCCACCAATGACGAAGAAATCGGCAAAACCATGAACTCAATCCACTCAGGCTCCCCTTGCCCCCACCACATTTTCAAAAAGGCCAGCCAAATCATCGCTCCCCAGCTTTGTGCCGTCATCAACAGTTCCTTCGACACCGCAACATTCCCAGACGTTTGGAAGCATGCCGAAGTCAACACTCTTCTCAAAAAACCCAAAGCAGACCCGGAAGACCTCACAAACTACCGTCCCATTTCTCTTCTACCCTTCCCCACAAAGGTAGCTGAGAAGATAGTAAACGCTCAACTGTCTCACTTCTTAGAAGAAAACAACATACTCAACGCCTCCCAGTCTGGATTCAGTAAGAACCACAGCACTGAGACCACCCTCATCGCCTGCAGAGACGACATCAGGACCAGAGTGGACAAGGGCGAGACAGTCGCCCTCATCCTCCCAGACCTCTCTGCAGCTTTTGACACTGTATGCCACCAAACCCTCTGCATGCGCCTTTTTGATGCCGGAATTCGCCACAAGGCCCTGGACTAGCTCACCTCCTTCCTCGCCAAAAGAACCCAAAGAGTTTGCCTCCCTCCTTTCCGGTCTACAGCCACCAAGATCTTCTGTGGGGCCCCCCAAGGATCCTCCCTCAGCCCCACCCTCTTCAACATCTACATGGCTCCTCTCGCCAACATCCTCCGCCCCCACGACATCACCATCATCTCATACGCAGACGACACCCAGCTCATCATCTCCCTCACCAGGAACCCAGCCACTGCCAAGATTAACCTGCAAGCCGGACTCCTCGACATCGCCAAATGGATGACAGCAAGCCACTTCAAACGAAACTCAATCAAAACAAAACAGAGATCATCATCTTCAGCCCCAACAAGAGAGCATAGAACGACTCCTGGTGACCCACCCCCAACACCCACCACCCACCATGCAACCTTGGCATCGTTCTAGACTCATCTCTCTCCATGACCCAGCAAATCAACGCCATATCATCCCCCTGATTCAACACCCTTTGCATGCCACGCAAGAATTTCAAATGGATTGCTTTAGAAACAGAACAAGAACAGTCACCCATGCCCTCATTAGCAGCAGACTAGACTACGGCAATGCCCTCTACGCAGGGACCAAAGCCAGGAAACTCCAGCGAATCCCGAGCGCAGCCGCAAGTCTCATCCTCAACCTCCCCCGCCACAAACACATATCCATCCACCTCAGATCCCTACGCTGGCTGCCCATCAACAAAAAGATAATTTTCAAAGTCCTTGTCCATGCTCACAAAGCCCTCCACGACACTGGACCGACCTACCTCAACGAACGAGTAAACTTCCACATACCAACTCGACAGCTCAGCCGACCTCACTACAGTCCCCTGCATCAGACGCACCACATTCGGGGGCAGATTCTTCTCCCACCTAGCCGCCAAGAACTGGAACTCCCTCCCCACCAACCTACACAAGACCCAGGACCTCCTAACCTTCAGAAAGCACCTTAAAACATGGCTTTTTGAGCAGTAACCGGAACCCCCCCCCCCCATCCCAGCGCCTTGAGACCCTACCGGGTGAGTAGTGCGCTTAAGAAGTTATTTGATTGATTGATATTACTACTAACTCAGTACAACCCATATTTTACATGCTAAAACATTCAAAATCAATCTGGAGTCTCCTATGGTCTGGACATCTAACAAGTTAGCCTCTATTGAAATAGCAGATTATGAGGACTTCTAATGGATATGGATTTATTCTATTTGGTATCTTACTAACTTCTCCTTTAGTAACATAGGAGAGAGATCTAATTCCCTAATCATTACACAATTGGCAATACGAGACAGTACAACAGTTAAACAATACAGCAATAAGGTGACTTGTACTTGATATTATAAGTGTACATGTAACTCCTCATTAACGTTCAGTCCATGTGTGATCTTAGTAAGGAGCATGATTATAAAGCAAGATTCTAGTCTCCGTAATTTTATTTCTCTGTCCTCACCTCTTCCATCTTTTTTGATGCAGGCTATGCCATAATAGTCATAGTTCTCCAATTGAATTGAAGCCAAGTTTCAAAATGGCTGCCAGCACTTTATGGTTGATGTGTTGGCAGCCAATCAGATCTCAGCATGAGATCAGAAGGTTTTGCAGAGCCTTTGTGTCCCAAAATATATATAAATTTGAATTTCCTTTTTTAATATCTCAAAAACTACTGAAGGATTTATACCAAATAATAAGGGTTCTTTCTGGACCACGAGCTAGCTTTCTGCCAAATTTGGTGTAAATATGACCAGCAGTTCAGGCTGTAGTTGTGTTCAAAGTCCCTATAAAAATGAACATGGGGAAAATGTATTTTGGGACCCCCTCTTTTTCTCAGCCTCTGCTTGATGGGTCACCCCAAAACTTTCCAGACAGCAGCTCAATTGAGTGTCAACTTTTTGGGGAATATTACATGAAGATTCATCAACCAGCATCAAAGATATAGGCAACGCTTTTCCTAAAATATATATATATATATATATATATATATATATATATATATCATCTCAAAACACATTTCTCCAACAGAAGAGATACGCCGTTACGCCAATTTGCAGCATTGAGAGGCACTTTATTCACCAAATTCCGACAAAAATAACCAGCGTTCTTTCCTTTCCTGATGCGTTTCGGCTATCCACAAAAGCCTTAATCATAGGTATTCGGTTTAGTCAGATTTGAAAAAGAACCACGTGGTAAGGTAGGCCACCCTTATATCCTGTGGCCTTAAAGTCACAGTGTCATTCTAGCAGTCTCTTTAGCTCACATTCCATGAAATATAATAGTTTCCTCGTTTGTCTCTGCAGAGTCATGTTCATATATTCTTCAACGTGCACTGTATACACAAATATCATAATTATACCATTGCCGAGTGTTCACAGTTTATGAATTCATTTCAGAAAGCACTGACATTTATTATATACATATTTATTATATACATATTTATTTATAAAGGCTTCATACTGACCTGCAAAATGGTTATATTTTCATTGTAAAGGCATGCATGGTAAAAATGTGCTGTAAAGACTTATGCGTTGTTAAGGATGCATGGTAATGGCATTGGCTGCGTTGTAAAGGCTGTTTCTCTTTGTGACTGCATTTGTGCCACCACAAATGTGACAATTCAAAGTGAGACTGCCAGCCCACCACTGCTGCATAGTTTTCGACTGCTAACTCACGTAAGGCAGGCCCACTGAACCCTGTAGGCAGGGTGCATTCAATTGAAAAGTTGGAGATGTAGTTTTTTAACTTTACATGTCCAGGCAGTAAAAACTCCTACAATGTTGTTTTATTGTGGAAAGGCTAGTAGCCCCATAGGCGGGTATACAGTTACTAGCTGACAACTGCTGGCACGTTCGCTGAGGTCTTCTTCCCACCTCAGGATCAGAAATCACAAGCGCGCTGCTGAGACTACATACCTTATCTTCACTTCTAGAGGTCAACCGGATCTTTGGACTTGGTAAAGAGTGTATTAGTCAGATTCATTCAATCATAGATCAATGACATAAAACCATAAACGATTCTGGACACCATAAACAATTTAACATTAAATCAAACTCCAATCTAAATAAGATTTGAAAGCCTGTACAATCCCAAAATCAACGTAATGTATACAGTGCATAAAACTAAATTATAAACATACATAAAAAGCATAGGCTGACCGAACCATTTAAAAAGATTCAACCTTCTAAATATAAGCACTATTAAACACTCGAAAAGAAGAACATAAGTTAGCAAAACCACATTATAAACAATAATATCAGATCTCAAGGCAGACAATTTTGACTTCAGTAAATCAACAATATTCAATTAATAACATTTAGATGTCAGGGCTGGGTCACTCCTATCTCTAACATGAATTTACATGAGTGGGAACGGGCTAACACATGGACAAAGCAAAAGAAGAGACAAAAAAAATTTTAGGATTCATCTGCTCTGTACAAAATATGCTGGTGTAAGCTAGAACGTTCACCTTCTCCCACCATCAGTTGACAGCAGCATCAGACCGGTGCAGAACATGAGCTGTATTCTTGGGACAAGTCAGCAGTTCAGAATTAGTTAGGCATATTAGTATTGAACAGCATAAACAAACAGGGCAATCAGAAGGTATGGCTATTCTTCAGAAGATAGCTAGGTGGTAGAGGGGTTCAGAAGAAACAGAGAGCAGCGGGGCATCATCAGCGCACCAAGACTGGCTCTAGCAGAGAGATCAGATGAACTCGAACTTATTTCAAGTTTCAAAGTTCCTCGCTAAATAGAAAATCCATGTGCCTTTCGTTTGGTCCTTCAGGTGGCTTCATCATACTTTCAAAATCCAATGTCCAGTGGCTGCCAGTGGCACTATCAAGTTTGCAGCTATTCTGGATTTTCTCAGCAATAGTGCATTGTCATTTCACTTATTTCACACAGTTCCGACAAAATATTACATTGTCTAGCTGCTTGAAAGATCAGGATTCTCCGTCACGGTACACAAAATGAACTACACCATTTCTCACATGGGAACTATGTTTCCTGTGTTGTTTGAAAGCTAGAACAAATATTTTTACATAGTTAATACTGAAATGTGTTTTTTGCCTTCAACACATTAGGACATTAATTATTGTGTCAGCAACCTAGGAAAAAGAATTCAGATCCGATGGAACAGAATAAGCAAGTAATTTTCCTCTACTGCTGTAAAAATAAATCTTTCAGGCCTAGTCAGGTTAAGAAGCCTACTTAAAACATATTAATACAATTAAGGCGCCTTACAATTTAAATCAAATATGGAAAGCAAATTATCTAGTTACCAACATTATTTTTGACATGTTAGAACAGTTTAATTGTGCATTTATTTTTTTTGCACACATGTAACTCACGATATTAAAATTAATTTAAATCAATAAATTATGATTAATTCATGTTCATTTGATACTTCAATTCTAGTATTAATCTAATTAAGAGCACTCTTAGAAATAATTCATAGCAATACTTTATTTAATATAAAAGCAAAAATATCTTCATGTTAAAACATGATGTCAAATACGAATAGGGGCCACGTGGTCCACAATAATTCAAACGTGCACATTTTCATTTCTGTGTTAATTTCTCATTTAGACCTTTTAAATGAAAGTTAATTAGTCACCATATGCTAACTTCTATGTCACTAATAAATAAAATGTGCTCTCTCTCACAACACAGCAGTGCTAACTTCTGAATGGGACTATTAAATGTGATACTTTAAGGTTTCAAAAGAATTCTTGCATTAAACCCAACTTGATACTCAAGTCGAATTTAGTGTAACTTTGCAAAAGTAGCAACTTTAGTGAGTAGCCACTTTGTTACCCAAAGTTTATGAGTGACCACGTATGGTTACTGGCCACATGACAGCTTTCTGCCCTCCTAGAGAAGGTGTGAATAACTCTCAAGAAGATACAAAAAGGGGCCTGCCGTTGGGAGAGGTGTGACTTCTTCCTGGCAGGAAGACCAAACAGGGTGTGAGCTCAACAGGTGAGCTTCAAAAGGGAAGCCACCTTTGAAGGGCAAATGGTGGACACACAAAAGAGGGGCTGCTCTTTTGTTTTTGCAGACAGGTTTGCGTTGAGGACTGGGGGGAGAGGTTGTCAAACTGTTTTTTTAGTGGACATGTAGCCACATTTCTAGGGTGGGGTAAAGATCTCCACACCAAGAGAAAGGTTCTGCCATGTTGGGAGTGGGCAGAATAGTGCATAATGGGATATCAAGATGCCACACTTCACAGGATGTTGTCACTAGTAGGCAGGGGGCCTAGTAGCCTATTGGCTAGTAGTCACCACATCACCCCAAGGGCACTAAATGGGCATAAAAGTGGTATGCCTGGCACCCAGAGTCGACCAAAAAAGAACTGCCCTGCTGTGTCGTGGACCCAGCAAAGGCTGCACCAAGATAGGACTGCACCTGATGCTCTTTGGGCTAGCAAAGAGAGGACTGTGCCTGTGGTCCCCTACTCAAGACAAAGTCATCCCCGAACCTCAGACAGAAGACGTGACTCCAAGATTCAGTAAGCTGACTTCCTGTTACAAATACAGGGCCACAAAAGCAGAAGAAGCCTGCCTTTGCGAGTGGATAGCCATGAACGCCTGACCTCTGCTGACCACCAACGTGCAGCCTGGGAGACA
The DNA here is from genome assembly GCF_031143425.1 of Pleurodeles waltl. NCBI lineage: Eukaryota > Metazoa > Chordata > Amphibia > Caudata > Salamandridae > Pleurodeles > Pleurodeles waltl. Next base: position 439,361,051 of record NC_090444.1, on the reverse strand, counting down.
AGACCCAAACCAACCCTCACAAGTTGCACCCAAGTCTGCTGGACCCCAAGAGAGACATTGGAGTGCAGTTTAGTGCAGCAATCACCCCACTGTGCTCATACCAGATCAGCATCCTGTACCTCTTGCATCAGGACTACTCCATTGAAGTCTATGGCGGTTTACCCATAGATGCTGGGACGGAACTGGAACCTGATTTGACAAGGAGCTAACTTTCAACCAAGCCTCTATGGCCTCTGTGAGTCACTCTGCAAGAACTGGCCGCCCAAACCGGGCCAGAGTAGTAGTTTACAACTTTATAACAGTTTTACAAAGTTTGATCGCCAGCATGGCCCATTACAATCATTTATTGCGTTGAATGAAAAAGCAGTGATTTAGTGTTCCTTAAAAATTAATATCTCTCCCTCCTGTGGATTTTGGTTGTTAAGGTGCCTTTTTGAAGATAAAAAATACAATCTATTTTCAGAAATTGGTGTTGGATATTCATTGTTTCTTTCGTACCTAGCTGTTTTGATAATTCGTAATGCTTTATACTTGTTCCTATGAGAAAGCCTAACTGCTCAGTGCCACAGTTACCCAGGGTTGAGCTTAGGTTTTTCAAACGTTTCTGACTTGGCCCAGTACAGGTAGTAGGTTTACTACGCAACCAGCCGTATTAATAAACCACTTTCCTCAAATTCACTATATCATACACCTTCCCACCGTACTTTTGTGGGCACTTATAATGAATGGTTAAGGGCCTATTATGGCCAAAGACCATCAATAACGGAATATAACTGCATTATAAACGCCGCTTGTTTTTACTGCATGTATGGTGAACATTTTACAACATATTGTCTTTGTTGTATGCCTTATGACTGCGTACTTTTAGTTTAGCAGTTTCCTACATGTCCTATTTCAGGGGCACAAGGTTATTTTCTAACCATTTCCTCTGAATAAATACAAATACAGCGTGTTTTGATTCGCTCGGAAGTATAGGCACATCATCATTCCAGGGTGCTTGCTCATTATCTCCGATGTCATGTACATTGACGGATAGTAATCTGCATTTGCAGGCAAAACCCAGCTTCACAGGCCTCATATAGTCTACTCATCATAAAGGCAGACCTTTAAGTGCTAATCCTTGTTAGCATAGACTGAGTAGGAACAGGAATTATATTGAATAATATGCTGTCTTTTTCATATTATTTATGTTCTGTTAATTCTTTCATGGCACAATTTAATGTAATATTTGTTGCTATGTTTTTGCATATATTCTTTTATACGTTGGCTGCAAAACAAAGCCTCATAAAATTTATTGTGTGTGCACATTTGGGGGAAGAGGGTGAGGGGAACTCACCAAATTCCTGTGTCGTTTGGCAGGAACTCTTTCCTTCGTAAAATGGATTTCCTCCAGGTAATTTTGAAAGAGATTTATGGGACACCACCTGTCTATTGTAGCACTCCAGATGATCAGCTGGTATACCAGTTCAGCCTGGGGCCTAATGCAAATCTACTAGGTTTGGCCACACAAAACCTGTTCGGCAAGAGGAGACGAGTGATTACTCTCAAATGTTAGCATTTGCAAAAGATAGCCATTTTTCTGGCCTGCTAATATTTTTAATGCACACAGGAATGGAATCGATCTACTTTCACACAATGATAATCTAGAAAGGACTTTTCATTTCCCTCACCTCCCGTGTACTGGGCTGGGGTATCATCCTTTAAACATCCATTAAAAATACTAAGGCACAATTGTTCAAAACCCTGCACATTATTTTCCATTTGGGCCATATCTAAAAGGACTTTTCTATGCCCAATCAGTCTCAGACCCCAAAGCTAGCTCATGCTGAATACGGAAACAACATAACATTAAAATATTTTACAAAAAGTATCTAATAAACCTTCCCATTTCCCTTTCCCACCTTATTTAAAACAAATACTCAATTTTTCTAGGTCAACTTCATTTCTAAGGATAATCTATATTAAGCAAAATTACTTCCCAAGATTTCATCTCTTTTCCCAACCCTACTCGACTAAAAATTAAAGGGTGCCACCATTTGACCTTTCAAAGCATTAAAATTCAGAGAACTAAAAAGGGCAGTTTTCACTACGATCAAGTGGACACCATACATTTTTGCGTAAAACCCCAGTAAAAAATAACCCAGATAATTTCCTTTTTTTTTTTTTTTTTTACCCAATCCAGCCATCTTTACATTATTGTTATGCACCTGCTGAGTCAATACTAGAATTGTTCATTATCTTATAAGCCATATCCTATCCACGGTCCACAGAGGAAAATATTACCTTTCTCTGTCCAAAGAGCACACTTAGATCTCAGCCATTACCAATGAAATCATCATGTTTAAATTCACACAACCCACATTTCTGTATTTCACATTCTTATGTGCTTCTAACTTCAATTCACAGGTCTGCCTGTCTGCTTTTAATGTAATCATCAATTGCTAGTTACCACCCTCTTCCAAAAGTTTTTAAATTATTCACTATTAATTCATCTTTTCCCATACTTGCATTGGTAACAGCTTATCCATTCACAAACATTCAGAGTAGTCTACCTGGAATGCTGACTCAGACCTAGGTTACCAGGCTTACTACTGGGAATGCCATGCTGCAACTACCACAGGATTTTACTCCTGTTATGTGTAATTCTACACAGTGCTGAATTAGTCATGGGGGAATGGAGCCCACTGTGCAAATATATATATATTTTTTTACTTTTCTCATTGGAAAAACATTTCCCTATCCCCGTGAAGAATGTCGTTCCCCCTACATTTCTTCCACATCTTTGATCTGCTCCCCTTCCCATCCTGAAAATTGAGTTACACCGACTTCCCACCTTGTGTGAAGGTCATTTGTATTTGATAAATCTGCAGTAGTAAATCCATTAAGACCTGCCAGGAATCCTTCTGTGAATTCCTGGCATGGACAAATGAGGTATTTTTGACCATAAACTTACATTTATCACAGGAAATAGCTTCGTGTATAGGGTCCATTGTTTCTAGATCAGATGGATCAAAATAATTCTGCCAGAGATGCATATTTTGCTTACCTTATAGATAATTTAGATAGCACTGATGAATAAGTTGATCCTCCATTCCTGCATAATACTCGTGGCCCTGAAACTGGTGAAACTGAAGGATAGTTTGGGGATGTCATGATCATGATGAATCCCATATTTCAGAGGGACCCATGAAATATTTTCCATAACCAACAGCTGCCTTCAGCCAAGAAAACACATGCGATTTGATGCTCCAGCATTGGTACTGGCGAGGCAACAGGTAACAATAAAATGCAAGAAACCTTTCAGTTCCTGGGATTTGAAATGGGCAGAAGTTGAGAGCACCATATTACATAAACAAAAAGGGGGAAAACAGAAACAAGACTTGTCACAGACTGATACAATAATGCTTGCCATTCCCAGACCTGAGCCAGATCACCAGTAACCGAACTCAAAATATTTAACTATCAAAGTGGAACATAGGGTTATGACTCCCATAACATTTGATGTTGGGCAGCTCATTGTTATATATTTAATTATTTTAAAGTTTTCTTTCTATATAGAAGAACCTATTCATCATTAGGATACTGTGGAATGGACTGTATAAATGTAATATATTTGTCCTTGTAGACTGGAAGTACAGAGCAACATTCATTGAATGAGAATACCGAAGAGACTTATTTCTGGAATTAAACATGCATACAGTTGGTTCGAATTATACCAATAAAATGTTTTTACTGAACGTATCAGCTGAATTTACTAATGCCATAAATGATTACACTAGTGACAGGACATTACCTTGCTATTAATATTATGAATGACTATGAATACAGCAGTTTGTCTATGTGCTGCAATTAAAGATGTGGCACAACGCCCTCTTATTGTCATAAGTATTGGGAGGTTATAAGTATTGCACTTGGTGTGCAAGATATTGGTTTTCAAGGGAGTCTGGAAGCTAGGATTTGCAGAGTGAAGCATAAATGGGGTCTTTTTAGGTTTTATTACATAATTCCACCTTAACAGGGTTTTTAAAGTGAATTTCAGGGTTTCTTTTTTTTTTTAATATACATTAAGTTGTTACAGCCGAAGATAACCAAATCGTCTGTTTTTGGATAATATATAATGCAATTACCTTCTATAAAAGCAACAACATTCTCGAAAGGCCAGCCACTAATAGGCACAACCTTCAGCCAAGCCATGCGGCCAACTCCCTATGCTTGCAACAGCCTGTGGTCATGCACAGCTGAGCTGACCCCAATTTCCTAAAATTATTTCAGGAGTCAGGGATCCTGAGCTGAATTCATGGCTCATTAAAGCTGTAAGGGATTATCTAGGACCTGTACATCCAACAAGATCAGTGAATTTGATGCCAAAAGTTATTTTGTGTAAATTAATATTAATGCTTTGAGGGGGGTTGTATGATGGAATCACGCATGCCTGGACCATGCATCTCTTAACACGGTCTGAACAACAACTGCATCTTTACCACGCATGCCTTTACAACTAATTTTGTTGTAAAAGCATGTTTGGGAAATAAATGTGTGGTAAATGCCCCCTGTGCACTGCGCCCTAACACCCTATACCCCAGCCCTGTTATCCACCCCAGCCCTCAAAACTGCCCATTCCCCCCCGCCCTCAGTCCTAAACTCCCCTTGCCCGTGTCCTGAAACTGACCCTGCCCTACCCTTAAAACTACCCCGACCCACCCACGCCTTAAGCCCTAAAACCGACCCCACTCTGCCTTTAAAACTACACCTTCCCCACCCCGCTCTAATGCCTAAAACCCTGCTCTTGCTAAAAACTACCCCAAGCCCCCCACCATGAGCCCTAAAACTAACCTCACCCCTGAAAACTGCCCCTTTACCGCTCTGCCCTGAGCCCTAAAACCCTGCCCCAGTCCTTAGAAATACCACGCAAACCCCCGAGCCCTAAAACCCTGCTCCCTGCCCAAAAAACTAACCTGACCTCCCGTCCAAAGAAACTAACCCGTCCTCCCACCTCGCTCTAAAACCATCCCCACCCCTAAAAACTACCCCCACCCAAACCTGGCCCCAGCTTCTACTATCCTGCTCCCTGCCCCCCCAAAAAACTGACCTCGTCCCAGTCAAAAAAAAAAAAACTAACCCAACCTCCCCCTCCCCACTCTGAGCCCTATAACAGTCCACCGCTAAAAACTAACACTCCCATACCCAGCCCCAGTTCCTAAAACACTGCTCCCTGTCCAAAACACTAACCTGACCTCCCAGTCCCAGAAAGAAAGAAAAAAAAAAAAACCACGAACCCAACCTCCCATCATGAGCCCTAAAACCATCCCCACCTCGAAAAACGACCTCCGCAGCCCCCACTCCCCCTCCAGCCCCACTTATCTCTCCCAATGCTTCCTGTTCCTAATCCAACCTGGACAGCTAGACTGCTCTCTGCCTTAACCACACATATGCGTAGTTTAGGCAAGCATGGTGCAGCTTGGGTAGAAACGGCATGTGTGGCTTAGCCTGCATTGTTAAGGCTGTTTCCCTTTGAGGGTCCCATGTTTTCATGGATGTGAGGGTGTACTCATCCTGTCCATTTTGACATTTTTTTTTTTTTTTTTTTTTTTTTTACAACATGGTGCTTGTGCATCGCGTTGAGTAATGGTGGCCTCAAAGTAATTTTTTGTGATGATCAAAGCATGCTGATTTTGGCATCCTGCTCTTGATCCGTCAACCCAGAATGGATGATGAGGAAAATGTGCAAATCTAGGAAGTTTTCGCAAAGTAACATTCAAGTCATTTCTACGATTTATCCCTCGATCCTCACCGGTCTCTTCATATTCCAGTTTCTTAAAAACTACTAAACAGATTTACACTGAACCATGTAAAGGCACATGCCGGAGTAGAGCTCTAGTGTCATGCCAAGTTTTGTGCAATTCTGTTCAATTGTTTTTAGTGTAGTATAGAGAAAAAAGCTTCTGGTCAGAGTTAAAGAAAAATACCCCCTTCTACCAGAGAATAGAGTTATCCTATTTGTTCTGAATGTCTGGTGCAGATTCATCAAATGACACCAAATTTATAAGCAAAGAAAATCAAAACCTAACCAGAACTACAGAATCAGTTTTCCAGACTGCGATTAAAAACATTGTAGTTAGTTACAGTGCTTTCTACATAAGAATTACCATTTTTGAATCTTTATTAACATTTAGCGCATTTAGTGAAACTGCATAAAACATAGTTACTCAAAGTTTGAGCCGTTCGGACTCCATTCCCAAGGCTATGAGGATCCCTCAAGGGAAAACAAGTTGATTGATGCCTTTATTTGTAGAGTGCACCAATATTCAGAGGGTATCATGACACTATAGAACCCTGCAGAAGGAGGAAATAAATGGCTAGTGCAGATAATACATCTGGTACCTCTTTACCATCTCAATAGAACATACCTGGATAACCTCTCGGTGATTAGTGCACTGTACAAGTCAATATAACATAACCTGGGATTAAAACTCTCCTAGAAGACAACTGTCAGATTGCTAGAAGACGCCTGGCAATCAGTCAGGTCTCAGATTAGTGCTTTCTTTAGCACAGGGTTCACGTCATGCTACAGATAACACATTTTCCGTTCTAATTTCAAGATCTCAGTGCACAAGATCTGATAGACTGTTCACACTTTCATTTGAGCAGCAGTAATTATCACAGCTTGATTAAAAGTTGTCTCAAAGATATTTAGCTATTCCAACATTACCACTATATGGATTCTGCAAAGGCAGGTTCTCATGGACTTTGCAAGTAGGTCTTAGATCATACATCTGAAGAGGCCATGGTAGTTGGGTGGATTGACATGTGGAACATAAGCCATTAATATAATACAATAGTGATCTCCGCAGCCTAAAGGTATCAACTCTATCAATGATCCCAGGCTCATGGGCATCACATGAGATCAAGGACGTGGCCTTTGTCATGAATGAGCTCATTTACAAGTTGGCTAAGGCAAGTTAAGAATATTGAGAATATCTATTGCAGCACTACCACTCACTTAAATGTAGTTTGAAATCTTTCTGAATGATAATGTAAATGCCTGTAGTAGCGACTGCCAAATTGCTTCATAGTTCTGTTTGATCCTACATCCAGCATGTCAGTAAATAATATGGTTATGGAAATTTCAGAAGAGGGTAGTCCTTATAAATTACTGCACTTCCCACTCCTTTACTATAACAATCTTGGTGTACAATCTTTCATCTACCGCAGAGATCTCCGACCTTTGCTGTAATAAGAGCTACTATGGTTATATGAAAAGCATCCAGAACTATTATTAGTGTAGTAACAGTGACCATGTCAAATATGATTACAATAGTGAGCACTCCAAGCAAGATAACCAGCAGCAATCACCTCACTGCATCAGGATTGCCAGCAGTAATGTCAAAGCCTTTATAATTTTGGAAAGCCAAACTATGGTTATTTTTATGACAGCCATTGCTTCCATGCCCCTAGCACCAACATAATATTAGTAATACGTTTCCTCAATGACACTTGATCAATCATCAGATATTTCAATTTTGGAATACACAAATTCAAACAAGCAAAAGCTTCTAATCTACAAGTCCGGGCTACACATACACTGAAGAGCTACTTACAAGTAGCAGGAGAGCTACCAGTAGCACACAAGTTACACATTGGAGATGCCTGATCTATCAGATAATAGTGGTAAAGTTTTTATATCTGCAAAGTGTGATTATTAATGTCATACAGTTAGGCCACATTTTCATGCAAGACTGCATTTTAATAGAATGGTTGAGCTTTCCGATTTACATTTGCTACTGTACATTTACCCCTCTCAAAGACCCACTGTGATTATTCTCTCGTCACAGTTTCTGCAGAGCATCCTGTGCTATGATGTAAAGGGTGATTTATTAGAAAACCTGTATTGTGAACGAAACTTTTTATCATGTACCTGATGTATAATTTTGAAGGATTTCCACTTGAAGTTCTGATGCAGGCAGGCAGAAGAACATAAGTCTATAAGCTATCGTTTGAGAAATGTTCATAAAATATTATGCATCTCCGGAGTGCAGTTACTGAAGAAGCAAACAGAAGATTTTTCACCTTAAGAAATAGATTAGTGTTAAGGAGTTTTAAATATTGCCTTTTTATTTGGCAGTGTGACCAAATCACGATCATACCATGCTGAATCTGCAGTTTTACTAATTGTTATGCATAACATGTATGAAAACTCCCAGTTTTGAAGGTTCGGGGTGACATTTCTGTCTGATTATTTTGAGTCTTTCTCTTTCTCCCTTAGGATGCGTTCAGTACTCTTTATGAGTTTGACTCTTAGAATCTGGAGATATTTAATTGCCTAAATAGGGATTATTAGGATTTTATGATTGTGTTCTGTATCCGAGCCTTGATGGAAAGCTATTTTTATATATCTTGTATATCAACAATTATGTAATAAATCTTTAAAACTTTATTTTCATCTAGAACTCAGTTAGTAAAAAGTCCCCTTTTAGATTTTGAAATATACGCCACTAGATTATTGCTTTATGGGAGGGATGATGTACAATTGATATTTATAATCCCAATTGAAGATTAGTTTGTTAGATTGAGTTGGTTATCGGATTGGTCCTAAAGCAAAGATCTTGATTGTCTGCATTGAGTGTGCAGAATGTGGCAGTGCTCTATAGGGATTCTGGATTAACAATTTGTTTTCAGGCTTGAAAGTTTAACATGAGTTTTTGTGCTTACCCTGAGCGCATGGGGTGCAGTACGTTAGCTCAGAGATAGATTTCTCCTGGTCAGAGTTTTCCTAGCTAGATTTTATTTTCCAGGTTGTTGTGGTCTATCCCCTATTCATTCTTGTTTCTGATTTTCCTTATATTTGAGTTTCTATGGTTTGCGATGAAGTTGTTTTACTTAATATGCTGAATGTTATTCCTTTCAGGGGTAAACAAAAAGTTTATTGGTTTAATATGGTCCCATAATTGCCTTCCTGTTCATGAAGTCACGCTGTGATTGTTTGCTCAGCCATGAAGCCGTGCTGGAATTGGTGAGACGTCATCACAAAGCTGTGCTCTCATTGCTGCACAGCCATGCTATGCTAGGTTGACCTTTGACAGAGCCACACTGTTATTGACAGTTGTTCACCAAATTTGTTTATACTATCTTACTGCGATTGTCAGTTTGCTCGGTTAAGTGCAACACATAAGTGACATTCACAAAGGTCAAATCCCTAAGGATGATATACTTAGAGAGGGCTAGAAATGGCAGATTGAAGGAATGCCAGCATATGAAATGAGAGGGCAGGTCTTATACCTACACCTATATCTGATTGGAATAAATTCACAGCACATGATAAAGCTTTACAGTTTCCAGTGGAGGGCAGCTTTTATTTTAAAAAGTGAAATTTATTAAGACAAACCATGTAAGATATGAAGCTAGTGCCCATACCTACACAGTTTGAGGTGCTCAATAAATGGGATCGCATGGCAACCAAAAAGGAAAGGGAAGGGAAAAGAAAGCTAGGACTAATAAAAATAATAATTCAGGTGTTGGCTAGAAAGTAAATTAGATGGCCAAGAGAAAGGTTGGAGATAAGATATGACTGAATGTGTAAAAACATTTCCTGCCACAATTACAGCAAAAGGGCAGGTTAAAGGGAAAAAACAAAGAAGATTAAATGTTGCTGACAAATTTATAAATGAGCCGTTGAGTTCTAGACCTTCTCCAAACACTGATCAATCAATGAATGCAACACAGACTGCTGTAGGGTTTGGGAAGGGTTCTGGGGGAGATAAGGCATCAGTACAAGCTCCTACTAGAGTGGTACCAAGTGCCCCGGCAGACAGTGGCAATAGTAATGCCTAGTGAAGTGGGCTGCTAAAGGATCAGACACTGGTTTCTCCCATGAACACTGTGGTAGAGCCACCACCTAAAGAAATCTGTATTGGAATTAAAAAAAAAAACAACAACAAAAAAAAAAAACAATTTGGTGAAATACTACAAGGGAATGTTCATTTTAACAGACTATTGACAATGCTGATGAAATGGGGTATTTGACAAAAGCCGCTAGTTGTGCTAATGAAGAGCATAACATATTAGAAGAATTAGCTGATAGTAAGAAGTTGAAAAATGTAAAACAAAATCATAAAATGTATTTGACATGATGAAATCAAAGAAATGTGCCAGATTACTTTAAGTGCTCATACTAAAAATGTAACTGAAAAAACACAAGACTGGATTGACTTGAAGAAATAGAGATATGGAAGAAAGGGACAGTGAATAAAAAGAAAATGAAAGGAATTGAGGAGAAGTGATTTAGAAGTAGAGACAGTTCTTTTTAAGGGAAGTTCATGGAGGCAATTTGGTGCTTGACCCATGGACAAGGCCTGATTTGTATACCTTTATGCATAATTTTCCAAAGTTGAGACGACCGAGCAAAGTGATAGGACGAAATACATAAGCTGATAAACATTTCCCAGATGTTATGAACTCATCTAAATATCTTGTTTGAAACTGTAGCCCCTAAATATCTGTGGTTAGAAGGTAAGGTTGTTGGTGGACCGTCGACACAAGAACCAGCTAGTATTGGTCATAATATTGCACCTGCAACAAAAATAGCAAATATAAGGCTGTGATTGATTATTTGAAAAAGTGAGTTTCCGAAAATGTCGTAAATTGTGATGTCGAGAATGATACTGAAACCCAAAGAATCAATGCCTTTCTATTATGAAAGGCTGATGCACCTTTACATGAAACATAGCGGAGGCGAAACCCTGAGAAAAATTGAATTAGTGATTTTGTTTCTGCTTTTGAGAATGTACTGGGATCAGATTAGTAATTCCATTTAGAGTTAATTGTGTTGGCAGACAAAGGGCATAGATGAGATCTTGATGTTGGTGAAAAACAGTGACTATTTTGAGACAAGGCAAAAGTAGTTTAGGGAGAAGTTGATAATCACTCAAAAAAGGTTTGGGAAAGGGTTGCAGAATCAAATGGGTTCAAATCTGAAATTTACACAGAACAGAATGAAAGGAATGAATCAAGTAATGCAAGGAGGAAAAGGAGATGGGATGAATGCAAATGTTGAAATGGTTAATAAAAATACAGTGTGTCGTTGTGGGAGTATCAGGCATTGAAAAAGAGTTTAGCCAAAATCCTAGGGGAATTTGTGAATTCAGAACAAATTCAAGAGACAGAGGTAATGTGATTTTGAATATGCAAGATTCAGAGCAAAATATGCAGAATCAGAAATCATTCTGAATGTCCATGCCTTCAAACCTAGGAATGCAAGAAAACATGAGACAAAAATGCCATGTAATGCAGGGTACCATGAAAATACAAGGATTTTGAATGATGAAATCGGAGCAAGTAGTTTGCAAAGGCTGTGCCTGAAAGGGGTGGGGGGGAGGTTAGGTTACTTGGAGAAGTCCTAGAGGTAGAACAGAGTGGCCCCCATATTGACAGAAGTTACTGGCCATCCCTTTTCTTTTCTGATTGGTACAGGGCTACCCGTTCTACAGTATGTTCTGTGTAAGTTCCAAACCTACCGGTCTCCGTAAGAGAAGTCCAAGTTGTAGGAATTAGCCATAACCAAACTGTTCATCAGTTTACAGCAGATGTTTCAGTTAAATCGGTCAGATGAGGAAAACACGTTTATATTATCTGATTAGAGTCCTGTGAATTTACTTGGAAGGGATCTCCTCTGGAAGGTGAATTGCAAGATATATTGCACACCAGATGGGACCATGCCAAGCAGATATACAGACAAAGTTATGCACTAGCGTGTTCTTGAGCAGGGAACACTTTTGCTGCTGCACCAGAATCACCTAGAGTAACATTTTATTTTGGAGTGCCCATTGGGAAACACACGTTTGACAGTGATACTATTGAAATGCAGGTTAAGTCTTAATTTTTTTAACTTGGTTCAGAGGATTTGAGAGTTGATTTGTACCCTTTTTTGACAAAAGAAGACCTACCTCTGGATTTAAGATATACTGTCAGAGGTGGTGTAGGATTACCCTGGTAAAGAAATTAGATTAATTAAAAAGTAAAGATTAATCAAGATGCAATAGTTCCTAGAACAAGGCAGTACAGAATTAAGAGTAAGGGATGAGACTAGTGATTGAAAAAAATGAGCAAGAAGGGAATTCTCTGAAAAGTGCTTGGTAGTACTTTTAATTTTACAGTGATGGAAATTAAAAAGCTGAATAGCAAATCGGGAATAATATACGAAAGATAAACAATAGTATAGGAAAGAACAAAAATTGTTGTTCCGTGTTGTCCAGTGGTACCAAATCTAGCAGTTTGAATTCCATTAGAAGAATGGTGTGCAGTCATTGATTTATGCCAAGTGTTCTTCTCAATTCCATTACACAAGGACTCACAGTTCTCGTTTGCATTTACATTTTTGAATAAAGTTTTCATGTGGTGTAGAATCACTCAAGGGTATACTGAAAACCCTTCAATTTTCTCCCAAATACTGAAGAAAGATTTAGGCAGTCATTAACACATTACTAGTTGTGTAGCTTGGCTGAAGCCAAACCGACAACGGTGCTAGTCAGACCACTGCGGCCGGAAGTGAGCTCCTCCAGGCCTAAGGCAGCCGGCCATATTAGGAGGCAGCGAACTGCCAGTTCACGGCAGTCGCCCTGCCACGGAAACCCTGGCGGTAACACACCTGCGACAGGAATCCCCATTCCGGTCACCGGCACACACACACCCACACACATGCAGACACCCTCCACCTGTCCACACACTTACAAATACCCCCTACCCAACCGCACATATCCATACAAGCAGCCCCACCCGCTCACACTGATACACCCCCCCCCCCACTCGCACATTCACACACTCTCCCTTTGCATATACATACATGCACACATCCCCCATCCGCACACCCCTCTCATCCGCGCAGACACCCACACTCACTCTTGCAGACACCCACACTCACTCTTACAGACACCCACACTGGCATGCATCCCTATACACACACACCTAATTGCATACATGCACAAACTTCCAACCGCATGCATTCATCGACACCTCAACTCACAAACACGCACTCCGATACCTCCAACCCTCTGCATATAAACACTCACACACCCCTCCTACTCAGGCAGGCACACACACCCATACCGCTACACACACCCTCCTTACCACCCCCCCCCAATCCCTTTCAGATGGTCCACCTACCTGTCTCAGCGAGGCAGTCATCCAGAAGGGGATGGGTCTTGGCGTTTCCACTGCCAGCACCGTGTCGTATTACGTATCGTAACACGGCAGGCAGAGCCCCATTGGCGTGGCAGTGGAAATGCCTCTCTTCCGCCATCAGACAGGCCGACTGTCAGATCCATCTTAACTTGTAATATGGTGGTCTTCAGGCACCCGCGGCTTCGGCAGTTTTGTGAAAAGACTGCCAAAGTCATAATGAGGGCCTTAGAGCCTAAAAATACCATGTACCTTAGTCCTAGTCCAATATATCAATGATTTGCTAACAGCATCCAAGATGAAAGAGGAGTGTAAACTGGATAATATTGCTTTGTAAAGCATTTGGCCAAAAATAGTTTTCCCCGACTAAAATGGAGAAGTTATTTTTCTCAGACACCATATTAAGAAAGGTGTGAGGAAAGTCTCTAATGAACATGTTTCTCCAATTCTGAAACAGTCTGCACCAACCAAGAGAGGTTATGATGTTTCTTGGAATGGATGGGTACTGTTGTCCGTGGATTTCAAACTTTTCCTTGATTGCAGAATGTTTAGGAAGGTTAACATGCAGTGATGTAGAGGATCTGGTCCAATTAATGCCGAGTATCTTAATGCATTCAAGAAATTGAAAGAGTTGGTCTCATGTGCCTGCACTTGGGATGCCTTATTATAATATACTGTTTTTCCTATTTTACCATGAGAAAGATGGATGGGCACTTTGAATTCTCACTCAAACATGGCGTACCTATGCGCCCAGTGGTGTACATTTTCAGGTTATTGGCTCCAGTAGCTGTATGTCTTGGGTTGTTTGAAATTGGTTGCAGCCATTTGTCCAGCAACTGAACAAGGTGAAGGATTGTGACTGCCAACACTTATTTTCTAGGTCCCTCAACTGGTTGAGATTTTTAGCAAGGAAAAGAACAGTACACAAACAGTGTTGACATGTTATGAGTAAACCATTCTTGCAGCAGAGAATATTTCCATTCTAAGAGGTAACCTCCTAAATCCAGCAACACTGCTTCCAATTTCAGACATGAATTGCGAAGACAGGGAAGATGAAAATAATGAGTTGGAACATGATTGTACAGAAGTGGCCGAATTATGCACAAAACTAAGAGCTGACATTTGTTGATGGGTATAGTCTGAGAGGCAAGTATAGAGGACTGAAATCTGACTATGCAGTATGCTCCGACAATCTATACAGAAAGCCACTATGGTATTGGTGTTCATGATTTGGACACCTATGGTGAAAGGGGGAATTTATGACATCGGGAGATTAAATTAAAAACAATTTGTATTTTGGGGATTAGGGACAATTCAGAAACCAGATGAAGTGGCTGTGGTTAAGTGCACAGCCCACAAGGCTGGTAAGAGCTTGGTTACATTGGGTAACATGTGCATCAGATGGCAAGATGCTATGCCTAACAAGGAAAGTCAATTGTTCAAGACAATGGAAATGATTATTTTACAACTGATCATCTAGAATCTAAATAATGTGAATTATGTCTTTATGAAATCAATGCAAACATTTTAGCAAATTAAGAGATCTACAGGAGGATGCCCCTGAAAATAGGAAAAATAAATTGGGAGAAATTCAGCTATAAAAAGAATGACGATTTCTATGTAAAGTAAGAACAGAAATACTTCCTACAAGACTCAATGTTACAGCCCATATGTAATTATTTGCAAACTCAAACTTAAGCAGGAAGAGACAGTCTGGTTAGAATCTTATAAAAAAATATTGGGAAAACAGATTTCAACATTCTGCTGAACACGTGTAGTTTGATATGCCATTTAAATAATGAAGGCAGGAAAACTGTTCATGTTAGGAAACACTAGCAAACGAGAAGACCCATTTACGAGATTGCAGGCAGACAGATGCCAAATTGTAATGGTTTGACATACATCTTAGTAATTATCTGTCTGGTCTCAAATGGGTGGCTGTATTTACCATTAAAAGAGCAGATAGCCTTACACATGACAATTTTTTGTTGACGGAGTCAATTCCTGGATTCGCCACTAACCCTCACCCAATACCCCCCCTCCCCCCCCAAATTTCTATTGGTACCGGATTGCAGTACATACTTCAAGAATGAAGTGTTATAGATAATCTGCACATCTTTTGAAATTAATCAGATTTCATTGTAGTTAATGACCACAAACCTCAGAAGTACAAATGGCACTCTCAAGACTAAAGCGGTCTGAAGTGGCCCAAAGCTCTTCAGCCTGTTTTGATGAATATAGAAAGCACTCCTGACAAGAAAACAGTTTTAACTCCGAATGAAATAGTGATGGCCACAGTAATGAGACTGTACTAGTTTCAATAACTGAGGACTTTGTTCTGGATTATTGCTAAGATCTGGCTGATAGTGAAATCTGTCTCTCATCAAGTGAATGCGAGAGGACTACAAAGACATGCTGCCATGGTTTGAATGGTAGAGATTGGGGTGTAATTAGCAAATATGTTTGTAAAGGCTGTCTCGACAAAAGATGGAGGACCTCTCCAGGCGATTTTAACAAATAGTGTCAAGTGTGCAGGAATGCCTCAATGGATCCATGCTGCTCACACAGTAAATGAAGCTGAAGCAGTGGAAGAGATGAATGATCTAAGTATAGTTTGCTCAAACTCAAAACCAAGTCCAAGTTCGCAGTGTGAATCCAGAGGGGGGTAAATATTTTCTGGAACTGGTGAAGAACCAGGAATAAGGGAGGCTGCAGGATCCTGAGTAAGTGAGATAGGAAGTAGCTCTGGTAAAGCATCTTAATGGTTAGTGTTTCTTTAATCAGTTTAAACATCTATAATAAATCAGATATGTGGAATTATTGTATTTCCTTCACTAACATTTAGTGTAAAATTAGTAGGTATATTAGGGGACTAAGATCGATAATAAATCAAGAAAGAGAAAAATAACAAAACTAATTGACTACCAGGATCAAGTGTCAACAATTTGACAAGATGGTAGAGAATGTTTGTTTCTCTAAGATGAAGGTTAAACTAATGGCTGATTAATACAGTTTACCAATGGTGGTTCTAGTGATAGACTTAAAGAGGTGCATCATTAAAGTTTTTTTAATATGTGCATATTTTGGTGACAGATTACTTGTGACAATTTGTGATTTAATGGTGCATATGGTTGTAACAGATGAACTAATGCAAATGCACTTGGAACATTTTTATAAGGTTGGTTAGAAGTGTGATTAATAAGGTAAGTTAGTCCACATTGTCATGCAAGACTCCATTTTAATAGACTGGGTGAGGTTTCTGATATGTTCATCTTGCTCCTCCCAATCAGAGACCCACTGAGAGTCTTCTCCGTTCATCACGTAAAGGGTGATTGTATTGGAAACCATATTGTAAATAAAACTTTCCAATGTGTATCCGATGTATCATTTTGAAAGGTTTAAGCTGGAAGTTCTGATTCAGGAGTGCAGAAGAACAATTCTATAAACTATTGTTTGAGAAAGGCTTCAAATTATGTTGTACATCTCCCTAGCGCAGTTGCTGAAGAAGAAAGAATATTTTTACCTTAAGAAATGGGTTAGAATTAAGAAGTTTTAATTACTACGACGGTTTTTGATTTGGCAATACGACCGAATCATGAGCATGCCATGCTGAATGAGCATTTTTGTTAATGGTTATGCACAAACTGTATAAAAAAATTAAAAAACACGGTTTTGCAGGTTTGGGGCGGGTTCTCATTTTCCTTGAGACCCTGTCCAAGTAGTTTGAGGCTGTATTTGTCCCTTGGGATGCTGTTATTCTTTATGAGTTTGAAAATTAGAAGTTGGAGAGATTTAATTGCATACACAGGGATTTTTATTATGATTGCCTTATGATCCTTCAAGGCAAGCTATGCATTTTCCTGCATCATTTATATTAACAGTTCATAACTCTTTTAAACTTTGTGATTTAGAACGGCTATCAGAAAGTACCAGTTTCTATTTTGAACTCTAGTCTGCCTAATTATTGAGTTAATGTTGAGGAGGGTAGCCTCTTGTTTTTAGATCAACAAGAGATCTTGGAGCTGAACTGCCTAAAGTAAACATCGGAGTGCATAAGATACTGGAGTAGAGAAACTTATTGGGATTCAACTCCCACAACAGCAACAAAGATGTGGGATTCATGGTCATTGGATACAGGTTTCTGTTAATAAAACAATTCTGCCTATGAGTCTCAGTGAAATGATCTAGTTTCTAGCAGCACACAGACAGAGCATACATTTAGTATATTTCTGCCTCTACACTGCTAGAAACCATAAGTGGGTGGTGAGGCTAGAATCACAGTGGGCCTGGTGTTTTAAGGGTGAATTTTGTCAGCTGTCTTGGCCCACAAACTACATTTATTTGGCTAGCCCCCGTAGGACCCCAGCTCAGTTAGGAACATCATAATTTAAGAAGAGTGCCTCTTCAGTTTGTTAGCTTAAGAGGTTAATGGTAGCATAGCCAGCGGAAATGGCTGCCAAAAACCTACTTACCCACTGTGCACGTTTTTGATCCATCTGCAGTGTGCTTCTATTGGCAGTTGTGATGGGGGCTTGGATATAACCTCTGTACACTTACCCAGCACTTTACCTAAAACAAAATGTACGTACTATGACAACTGCTAAATAAATGCCCAAAATGAGACTATGAAAACCCTACAGTAGCATTCAGACCCGCTAAATGGCAAGTGGTGGAGGGAGGCAGAAAGGAGGGGTACCGAAAGGGTCTATTCCCATGTTCTTTCACCAAGGAGAGAAGTAGTTCTGTACTTTACGCAAAACCAACAGTATAGATTTTAACCAAGCTCCGATGAGTTGAATAGGTCTGGAACACCTTGCAACCCTTGTAAGAACGGTTTAGGGTTTTTCTTTTTTGGACGCAAGTTAAAAAAACACAAACAAAAAAAACCCTCAGGTGAATTAACTGAGTTGGAGAGTGTGTCCTTCCCTTTTGACACATTCCCAGCTTTGATATAAACATGTTAGTGGTGGCCCATTACAGCGCGGTTTACTGCCGCCCCCCTCCCCCCCAACACATGCGTATAACTAGAGGCCCCCCCAGTTTGAAGACCCCATGTGCCAGACTTAATCCCAAGATTGGATCTTATTTTTTTATTTACATTCTCTGATGAATGAATCAGATTACAGCACAAAACAGTGTAAATCACAGTTATTTATTGCACTGAGAATGTTTTTTGAAACATCAACATTACAGTCATAATTTTGATGCAATCTAAGATATTTGACCTTGATATTTTAAAACAGTTTCTTCAACATATGGTGCAGTACTACTGTGGTTTTAAAGACAACATTTAATTGTCTGGGTATTTAAGTGCTTTTCTGAAACTGGACTTTTATCTAGTCAAGCGCTTGCAAGAAATTCAAATGCAGTTTCTTTCTCCTCCACCAACTCTTTGGCTGTTAGATCCATCTTCTCGCGGGAGAAATCATTAATAGGCAGCCCTTCAACAAACGACCAGCTTTTATTCTGCATGGAAAGAAGGTAGACCAGATTGGTAACTAGAAATACATCAAGTGAGTCTAAAGAACATACATATCTGGTCAAAGTTGCACAGTATCCTGAAAACACAGCCCACGAAACATTAGAAAGGCGTTTTTAAAAACTGAATAATAAGGAGCACTCCTTTCACTTTAGATCATTGTTTAATCCAACATCAGTGAAATAGAGTCCGAAAACCTGGTGGTCTGACCATCTAACTATGCAGATGGGAGAGGCTCAAGTTTTCCAGTGCATAGATTCCAGACCTAAATTTGGTGGCAAAAATTAAACCTTAAGATTCAACAGCTTAGTAACAGGATACAATGAAAATGGCGGGACAGGAGTGTCTAGTATCAGACAGCTTAGACAAAGTTAATAAGACATTACAACCTGAATTACTTAGGTTATTATCCACCCACCAACCCCTGCTTTCAGGCTGGTCTTCACCTGAACATTCAAACCACGACTAGTTCTATAAATGAAATAAATGAAGCCCAGGCAAACAGAACATTTTTTTTTTTGTTGCTAGACAGTCCTGTTTAACAACAGTGCACTGCACCCAATTTATTGTTCATTCGTACTCCGTAAAGCCCCCTCAAAATATGGGGGGCAAAAATGCCTTGTTTGTGTAGAATGAAGGCTAACAATGAACTTGAGTAGTAGGTCTGAGCTCTAAAAAGAACTTCTTAATTTAAGAAGTTAACAGCTGAGCAAACTTAGTTTCTGCACTGCTGTGTGACCCAAATACATGTATTTCCATTGTATGTTCACTGTGCTATAAAATAGTACAGCGTGCCATCAACAATATCGTAAGTTACATTTCATCAGGTCATACTGAAAAGATAAGCAGTAGAATCAGAACGGGAGGAATGGAAAGGCAAATAAAGCTTGAAAGCACACTTTCATGAGCGCATAAACATATGCCTCATCCTACCCTGCCATATCTTTCATGAAATTGACTCATTACGACGAGTGAAAAAACAGATTAAAGACGACATACGGAAAGATTGCATTAAAAAGTACATTTAAATACATTGACTAAAAATTATATCAAGAGTATTAGAAATAAAAACCACCACATACTACTAAACAGGTGTAGGCAAAGCCGTGTAAAAGCTTAAAAATTAAACAAAGAATCAAAACTTCCGGAGGCAATTAGAGCCAATCAGCAAATCTGAACAGAGAAAAATACGCTAATATTTAAAAAGAAGCAAAGAGAAAATCCATACAAAAAACAAAATTGGAACTGAAATCGTAGCTCACTGAGCATGTTGTGGATAAGATTTAGCCTTCAAAAACACAAAGACGTTTACCTTAATAGTCACAGGGAACGAATAAATCAAATCCTCAGGGATGCCGTAGGAATTGCCATCTGAAATCACTCCCATGGAAACAAATTCTCCCTGAAGGAAAAGAAAAATCAAGCCAATTAGCACGAGAGAAATGGATCAGCTGAAAGCAGCTCGAACATCATTAAAACATACTGAAGACGTTGTGAATGGGGAGGTGTACTACAATATTAAGTATTCAAATAATGTTTGGGAAACGCCATGACCCCATTTCACTGCGTACGTACTATGAGCTATAAAATTAAACCCAACAAAAAGGTGAGTTCAGTACAAATGATAAAGCACAGAACTTTACAACATATCAGGTACTTATGACAGCCACAAAATGTGAACAACGAAAATTAAATATACACCACCAAAGCACAGGAATATTTCAACCTGGAACAATAAATTCGATGTGCACTTTTCTGTGAAGTTGCAGTGTTAAATTCCAATGCACACTTGTATCCAAAAATCTCCTTGTCCTCCTGTAGACACTGACTCAACAAAAGCAATGCTTCCTAAACGCAGTTGATTACAGAAGTTTATGTTTTTTGCAACTGAGTTTGGAGACTAATAACCAAATCTTTGGTTTTTACTGAACCTGGACAAATAAGTATTCTGCGGAGGATTTACAGTGTTTTGTCTTTTTTTTTTTTTTTATAAGCGACAGGTTCAAGATGATACTACAGAAAGTGGCAAGATGAGGTCTCCAACCTTTTCTGTTGGTAACTACTTATAATCCATGAAAATGTTAGTGCGTGAGTTGCTTAGCCTTCAGTAACTGTTACTAGACACACCCAGCTTCATTGACTTTAAGCCTAATCTCCAAAGAGCCAGATACTATGGTTTGAAAAAAGTACTTTGACTAAGGACACTACGATAGGGCAGCCATTTATGTCAGTGACAACGTGGTCTTTGGGGATGCATGAACATGTGTGCAAATAAATGCAATCTATTTGTATGGGTGACAGAACCTGTGTAGTACGTACTTGCAGCACAGGACATACCTTTCACCAGATGTGGCACTGTTACAGTATAAACGCAAACAATTTTCTTTTTTTTTCTTTTTAAAAGGAGACCTTTTTAAAAGTGCAGAAAAGTGTTCATAATATAGAATTTTTTCTACACTTTATATTTCTCATTAATAAAATGGCTGTATTTATCAGTTATACTTATGTCACAGTGTCTACTGGCCAATTTGAGCAAGAGGCCTGCTGTTTGTAACTGCTACACTTTGAAATGGGAGAAAATTAAAATGAAGTTACCTTAATGTTTAAGTTAACTTTTCATGTAAATTTTCTCCTGTTTAAAAGCATACAGAAACATTTTGTCCACAGTCCCAGTAGTCAGCTGACGAGGACTTATTTACGAGTTAAATACCTCACTGCTTCAGTTCACCTCCGTGTCCAAGCCCAGACAGTTATAAATCTGACTGTGCAAGGCTCCTTATAGGGCCCTGCTATCTGCAGTCTGATAATAATGTCAAATGAACACAGCCTTCCCTTAACTTTGAAAAAAAATACTATGACCTTGTGTTTATTTAAAAATAAACTGAAGGCTGCGAGCTACTCTAAAGCTCACAGCTCCCTCTGGGAGCTCGCAATCCAATGGTTGGAGATGCCGGTCCCAAACGTTTGGATTCTTAATGTGTGGTCCAGGGGCCACTTTGAGTCAGCAAAGCTGAATCGGGTGATCTGCGACCGCTTGGAAAATTAATATCAACTGATTCATACTGTTTGTATAAATAAAAATGCAGAAAGTTGATCTTCAAACATTCTCTAAATTTGAATTTCAAGATTAAATTAACATCCTCAAATTGGTTTGCAGCAGTAATGCAAGTACATCAACACAAATATAATATAGATGAGTTGCCTAAATTGAATTCGGAAAAGTTCCAACCTTCTAATTAACATTAAGATTATTTAATTCACAAATAAAAATAAATGTTAAAAAATTAAAAACTATTTACTCATTTATGTATTTGATTACTTGGTTTGTATTTTTTTGTATATTGTTTTGCAGTTGAATTGAAAAGGTTAATGCCAGATTTCCCCGTTTCTAGTAATCAGTGGGGATCCTTGGATTCCAATATTGGTTAAATGAAGGTCCACATAGTCAAAAGTTAAGAATCACTGGCCTAGACCGTAAACAGTACCCATGCAGATATTGGATCCACATAAACCTGTGCAGAGGAATATGTTCTATGTTAAGTGGTGTAAATATTAACATGTCGGCAGAATCACTCAGTTTAACTGAAGGCAAAATGCTTTAAAAAAAAAAAAGTTGAAGTGCAGTTAGTTACAAATTATTCAAAAATCCCACTGAAAGCTGCATGTTATGGTTTGAACCACAATCCATAATCAAACAGCCAGAAAAATGGACTGTAATGTACACCATTTGCTTTCCACCTTTATGTTAAGAGTAGAATAAATGTGCAATATGAAGTGGTTGCAGAAGGTTTGTCCATTAGTGTTTTGGCTCAAGAAGCGCCAATTCCACTAAGTTGGCGAGGAGAGATTTTAGAAACAGAGCTCATGGTTCGCAGAAATGTTTTTGACATTTTGCTGTAGTCAAGAGGGAGTAGAGTGGGAAGATTACGAGAGTCGAGGTGCTTAGGTATGTACATTCTAGCATCACATTTCTCTGTCTTGTACATTCCACCTAGTCTATATTTAAGTGTGCTAGGGCACTGCCACTTCCAACAAAGAATCTGGTGGACTGTCAGGAAAGGAGACAAATATGGAGTAGGGAAGATGACCTCTGTAAGTTGTGGTTGAATGCAAGTTTTTTTTTTTTTTTTTTTTTTTTTTTTTTTTTTAACTACTGACCAGTTCGCCCATAGTACATTCACTGCGGGTTTGGTAACTTGGTGGCACAGTTTGGTCATTTGTCATTTTCAGTGATGGTGAACATCTATTTGATGATGCCACCACTGCTGGAAGTATGGGAGTAGGACCTGGGGGGTGGAGTTCCCTCTCAGACTTGTAACTGTATCGAGTGACATGTGCAGCTCCTCACCAACACTAGATCCTCTAGATGAGCCTCTGACACCACTGTGCCTAGGCACTCTTGCAAGGGTTGCATGTGCAGCCTGGCATGAGGAACTATGGCTATGCAAGACGCCTTTATTCCTAGCAAGCGCATTGCCGTTCTGACAAATACCTGGAGATGCGGCTCAAAAAGAGGCAGTACGTTTTGGAAAGCTTGTACCCTCACAGGGCTGGAGTAAGCCTTTCGCACCCATGCATCCGAGAAAGGGCTGTACTTGAATGGGCTGGAGGTGGGACTTGGTTAAGTTGATGGTAAAACCTAGAATGTGCAAGGTGTGGATGTAGGTCTGCATATGACCTAGGCATGGTTGGTGTGTGGCATTCTTGATCAGCCAGTTGTCCAGGTAAGGCGACACATGGATGCTGCTCCTCTGGGACGAGTTGCTGCCACTGCCTGACATTTTGTAAAGACCCCGAGAGCTGTAGTAACTTTGAAACGGAGCACTTTGAACTGGAAATGTTGCCCACTTACCAAGAACCTCAGGTATCTTTAATGTGCTGGGTAAATGGGGATGTGGAAGAAGGAATCCAACAGATCAAGGGCAGGCATGAAGTTGTCTTGTTGCAGCAGAAGAATGACATCTTGTAGAGTCACCGTACGCAAGCACTCTGACATAATATACCTATTGAGAGGTTTGATGTCAAGGATGGGTCTGATGGAGCTGACCTGTTGTGGCTCAGTTCAGCAGTGCTGTGGATGAACTAGCAAAATGGCTCCTTTGGTAATTAGGGCCTGTATCTCCTCTTGCAGGAGACGCAGATGGTCTGGGGCAATTTAGGTGTGTGGGGGTTGTGGGAGGGTGGACAGGGCAGCGGCAAATGAGTATCCCTCCTGTATGATGTCGCAAATCTAGGGGTCAGAGGTGACAGTTGATTTCCATTAAATGGAACATCCCAGCAACCTTCCCTCTACAAAGAGAAAGAGGTCTCTGAGGTCGGGGTCTTATTTGCATCATGAGTGAGTCTTCAAGGCACCCATCACTTTGGCAGTCAGGGAAATTTAAAAAGGATTCAAACATCCAGTCAATCTGCGGGTTATACAGATGCTGACCTCTGGCTTGAACCCAGACACTTGCATCTGTACGTGACTGTGTAATAGGAAACTTGTTACACACACCCCCCACGCAGCTGTTTCCGCAGTATTCAACATGCAGTCGGTGTTGGAGTGGATTATGGCCTCTGCCAGCAACTCCTGTCATTTTTTTGCAGCACTGCTCTGGGAGATGCTGGACAAGATCCCCCATCTGATCCCAGTGGATTGTTTTCACTCCTGAAGTGTAAGGAGCGGTGTGGTGAAGATTGTGGTGAACCCTAAGGCAAGAGGGGCCTTGCAAGGGAAGGAGGAAGTGGAGAAGGAAGAGCAGGAGGCGCTGGAGAGGTGGCTCTATCTCAGCCTTCTTGGATGTGGGTGCCACAAGAGAATAGAGGGCCTCCTTCAAAGTCAACTTCCTCTTATGAGCAGTAGGATCCTTCGACACTTGCACAGGCTTCGCCAGGATTGGACCAGTACCTGGCCTGATGTTGACCTGTTTTTGATTGGTGTCAATCTATTTTTGGAGCCACTGCAGGATTGGTAGCTTGAAATCCTACAAAGCGGCAGAGGATGCAGCTGAAGACTGCCTGGATGGAGCTGAAGAGGTGCACTGACGCTGAATTCAATCTAGGCTCCGAGTGTTTCAATTCCACCTGATTCGGAGTGAGGTTGTCTTGACCCCAATTGTCTCAGTGCAGTGTTTTAGTTCTGAAGGCTTCTGGTCCCCCGGTTTAGAGTCAGAGGGTGGCCGAACCAATGCTTTCAGATCCGCAGTGTATGCTTCGAGGAGGATCCCTGCACTAGATGGTGTTCAGGCGACGAGTCCGGCTCCGAATGACAGTGTAGACCATGGTTGAGAGGCAGTAGTGCACTGGAGGCTTCAGGAGTGGCACAGGAGCTGGAAGCAGTTACTCCTTCTGGTAAGTAGAGGGAGTTATAGTGCTTATTGTGAACTTCGGTGGGCACTGGGCCAGTGAAGTTGGTTCTTAAGCATCTGCCTCACTTAACGTTAGAAAGCCTTGGCAGCTGGTCTCTATGCCTCAAAGAGTTCCAGACAGTTGTCCTCTTCTGTGCACCATTGATAGTAAGAATGCAGCATGCTCTTCAATTCCAAACGGTCTTTTTGTTCCTAAAGGCCAGACAGCCAAACAGGAGTCTTCATGGTGTTTGGGGGGACAAACACAGATTAGACTTCATGGAGATCTTACCATGGATACTTGTGATGTGGCAAGTGGGACAGAATTGAAACTGCATCCTTTCCAAGATGCTGTGGTGTATGGTACACATGGGACTTCCAGTACCCTAATCTCCTGCATCAATAGAAGCCCATCACATTACAAAACCTTGCCTTGGTGAGGTTAACACAGGGTATGCACAGCCAGCCACTCTCCAGGAAAAAACTCAAGCCACGGGCAGGCTCATCTCTGCTCAGAGACAAGGAAGTGGTGGTGAAGAATGCTGGCAAAATGGATAGGTCTGGCAGTTTGAATTACAATTTATACTTTATAGGTCCTGATGTTTACTTTTTCCCCTTCTGAATAAACGTGCCAGCTATTTATTAGGGCCAACACAAAGATGCCAGCCTGTGGCTCAGCTCTTTAATGCCTAGGAGTCTACCTAGATTTTTTAAAAACTACTGTAGATGAACCAATGTTGCCCTTTTAACTCCAATTGCAAAATTACCCACTATATGGGAGATGTGTTAGTCTAGCAGCAGTATCAGGTAAAGGAGGAACTTCGTTAAGGTGGATAAAAACGTTTCAGCCTAATTTATCTGAGTTCAGGCTGTACATGGTAACTGAAAATTACAGAAAGTCAGCCCACCCTAAGTAAATCCTGCAAGGCACACTGAATTAATGTGGAAAGTACATGAAAGAAAAAAAAAAAGTTTATAGGTCTGTCTAAGCCCTTGGCTATTGCAATTTTACATATTTGGTTGAGAGAATTATGTAGCACTAAATTGCCATTAATAGACTCAAAGATGTGACAGGTTGTGCATTGTGAAGAAAAAGTGCGAGATAGGATCAAAATAAATCATTTTAGTGAAGCAACTGAGTACATTTATATGTTGAAGAGGTCCTTCTACAGATTGATCAAAATAACGAAGTAAATGTTACTATGTGATAATGTATTCATTTTTCTAATAAGAGATCATCAATAAAAGTAAGATAAAATGCATAGCACTTTTAGGTTTGCTGTCCTGAAGGGGTAACTGACGCCATGTCTAAGATTTTGGTGAATGAAAGCTTTAGTATTCCTCTGCAAGAGTCCCATCACAAACCTTTGAACACTAGTTTTGGGATGGGGATGCGGGGGCGGCGAATTCTGCTCATAAAATAGCTAAATCCCCTCCCTCACACCACCCCAAATTCCCCGGTGTTGGATTTGGGTGGAAAAACTTCCTAACGTCAATATCACCCTCAGCTGAAAGTTGGTATTAGAGCCCACCACTACCCCATGTCTTTTTTTCCTCCATGGTACCGAGTATCCCTGGCAAAAACTAATTAAAAATAAAAAATACAAAAATGCATACAGGGGGTACAAGACCAATGGGGTAAGTCAGGTTGCATCACTCACACAGTCTCCTCAGAGACCTACATTTCCATTTCCTGAAAGAAGGGTAAAGAGAAGTGCTTCATTTAGGTTTGTCCTCTGCCCAGAGAATACCAGGATTTCACATTCTGTATGGCTTATTCTAGTTTACGGTAATAATGATCCATCTGGTTACCAACATTACAGGTAGACCCAACTGCTGGCCACCAGGTCCATGTTGCACCAGGTGGACCTACAGGGTTTTCAAATGGTACATGGACATCATCCTGGCAGTGTACCCTGTTGAGGGAATAACCATCTATACCCGTTCGTCTCATATTAGCCCAGCCAGACTAGTATTAGAAGCAAGCTAGCCACTGGCCTTGGCAGGAGAATAAAGGATGGGATTTAATGGGGGTCCCTTGTAGTGTTTCACAGCTTCAAATAGCTCCTTTTATCAACTTCTGAAGATCAGTGGACTCAGACTCTGTGGCCCTGTACGTAAAGGGACCACAGACCCTTTTAGAATCATCTAGCTATATGTCCCTGGTAATGTTCACTACAATGGGCTGCATGCTGTGTTTTGCAGTTTTGAATTTCACTTTTGCCGTTCTGTGGTAGGTTTACTTGAAACTACATCCTCTGGCTATTTTCTTATTTGCTCCATCTTCCATTTACATAGACTAATTCATGGTCACAAGGGCTGGAGCTGGAAAAGCACAGAACAACTTATTTTTTTATGGAAAATTTTTCATAGCCTTCACGGAATGTAACACGTTACTATATTGGGGGAAAACTACTGGGTCTATCAAGCATTTACCTCTTTGGTGCCAAACCAGATATCCTGCAGATGATCACAGATGGCTTTTGCAGCAGACATGGCACTGGATAACTTCCTAGCTTTGATTACAGTTGCACCGCGCTGCTGCACTGTCTGTCAAAGAGAAAACACAAATATAGTTTAAGTAATTTAAAATTCAGCTAATACTGTGGATAAAGAATAGAACTTGTCTAAATAAATATACAGTCCATACTGGTGTGTTAGAAATTCAGACATGAGCGAACCACCACACAAAAAAAAAAAAAAAAAAAAAAAAAAACACCCTCTCTACCACTTTCGTAATTTTTTGTTACTTAGTCTTCAGTTAAATACCTTATTGCCCAGGTGTGGCTTTTTAGTACGAAATACTGGTGATACCTGGTAACTTCACTGTGCAGTTCATCGCCATTTTGGACCATATTGGCAACCTGACTGGCCCAAAAAGACAATGTTTGGATTGTCTTTGGAGTTTTGAAGACCTGCATAAATGTTTAATTATATTGAAAATGTCACTTACCCAGTGTACATCTGTTCGTGGCATCAGTCGCTGAAGATTCACATGTTGTGCATAGCCCGCCATCTGGTGTTGGGTCGGAGTGTTACAAGTTGTTTTTCTTCGAAGTAGTCTTTCGAGTCACGGGACGACTCCTCTTTGTCTCCATTGCGCATGGGCGTCGACTCCATCTTCAATTGTTTTCCCCGCAGAGGGTGAGGTAGGAGTTGTTTGTTAGTAATAGTGCCCATGCAATGGAGTGAATAAGTATGTACCTATTTAAGATTTAATATATTTACAAATGTACAAAGTTGAAGCTAACTTCCAAACTGCTACAGGCTCCCGGGGAGGTGGGTGGGCACATGTGAATCTTAAGCGACTGATGCCACGAACAGATGTACACTGGGTAAGTGACATTTTCAGTTCGATGGCATCTGTCGCTGTAGATACACATGTTGTGCATAGACTAGTAAGCAGTTATCTCCCCAAAAGCGGTGGCTCAGCCTGTAGGAGTGGAAGTAGTCTGAAATAAGGTTCTTAGTACGGCTTGACCTACTGTGACTTGTTGTGCTGATAGCACGTCTACACAGTAGTGCTTGGTAAATGTGTGAGGCGTAGACCATGTGGCTGCCTTACATATTTTGTGCATTGGAATATTCCTTAGGAAGGCCATGGTAGCGCCTTTCTTTCTGGTTGAGTGTGCCCTTGGTGTAATGGGCAGTTGTCTTTTTGCTTTAAGGTAGCAGATTTGGATGCACTTAACTATCCATCTGGCTATACCCTGTTTCGATATTGGGTTTCCTGCGTGAGGTTTTTGAAATGCAATAAACAGTTTAGTTTTTCCTGATGTTTTTAGTTGTCGATGTAGTACATTAGTGCTCTTTTGACGTCTAATGTATGTAGTGCCCTTTCAGCTATGGAATCTGGCTGTGGGAAGAACACTGGTAGCTCTACCGTTTGATTTAGGTGGAACGGTGAAATAACCTTTGGCAAAAATTTAGGATTGGTCCTTAGGACTACTTTATTTTTGTGTAGTTGGATAAAAGGTTCTTGTATTGTAAACGCCTAAATTTCACTTACTCTTCTTAGAGATGTGATGGCGATGAGAAATGCAACTTTCCAGGTTAGGAATTGTATTTCGCATGAGTGCATAGGTTCAAAGGGTGGACCCATGTCTTGTTAAGACGATGTTGAGGTTCCATGAAGGAACAGGTGGTGTCCTTGGTGGTATAATTCTTTTGAGGCCTTCCATAAACGCTTTAATGACAGGTATCCTAAATAGTGAAGTTGAATGGGTAATTTGCAGGTATGCAGATATTGCTGCGAGGTGTATCTTAATGGAAGAGAAGGCCAGGTTCGATTTTTGTAAGTGTAGTAAGTAACCCACTACATCCTTTGGAGATGCGTGTAATGGTTGAATTTGATTATGATGGCAGTAGCAAACAAACCTTATCCATTTGCTTGCATAGCAGTGTCTAGTGGATGGTCTTCTAGCTTGCTTTATGACTTCCATACATTCTTGTGTGAGGTTTAAGTGTCCGAATTCTAGGATTTCAGGAGCCAGATTGCTAGATTCAGCGATGCTGGGTTTGGATGCCTGATCTGTTGTTTGTGTTGTGTTAACAGATCTGGCCTGTTGGGCAACTTGACGTGGGGTACTACTGATAGGTCTAGCAGTGTTGTGTACCATGGTTGCCGTGCCCATGTTGGTGCTATCAGTATGAGTTTGAGTTTGAGTTTGTTTTGACTCAATTTGTTTACTAGGTATGGAAGGAGAGGGAGAGGGGGAAAAGCGTACGCAAATATCCCTGACCAGTTCATCCATAGGGCATTGCCTTGAGACTGCCTGTGTGGGTATCTGGATGCGAAGTTTTGGCATTTTGCGTTCTCCTTTGTTGCAAATAAGTCTATTTGAGGTGTTCCCCAACGTTTGAAGTAAGTGTTTAGAATTTGGGGGTGAATTTCCCATTCGTGGACCTGTTGGTGATCGAGAGAGATGGTCTGCAAGTTGATTCTGGATCCCTGGAATAAACTGTGCTATTAGGCGAATGTGGTTGTGAATTGCCCATTGCCATATTTTTTGTGCCAGAAGGCACAGCTGTGTCGAGTGTGTCCCCCCCCTGTTTGTTTAGATAATACATTGTTGTCATGTTGTCCGTTTTGACAAGAATGTATTTGTGAGTTATGATTGGTTGAAATGCTTTTAATGCTTGGAAAACTGCTAGTAGTTCGAGGTGATTTATATGCAGCTTTCTTTGATGTACGTCCCATTGTCCTTGTATGCTGTGTTGATTGAGATGTGCTCCCCACCCTGTCATGGAAGCATCTGTTGTCACGTATTGTGGCACTGGGTCTTGGAAAGGCCGCCCTTTGTTTAAATTTATATTGTTCCACCATAGAAGCGAGAGGTATGTTAGGCGGTCTATCAACACCAGATCTAGAAGCTGACCCTGTGCTTGTGACCATTGTGATGCTAGGCACTGTTGTAAGGGCCGCATGTGCAACCTTGCGTTTGGGACAATGGCTATGCATGAGGACATCATGCCTAGGAGCTGTAATATCTTCGCCTGTATTCTTTGTGTTGGATACATGCGTTGTATAATCTTTTGGAAATTTTGAACCCTTTGTGGACTTGGAGTGGCTATTCCCCTCGTTGTGTCTATTGTCGCTCCTAGGTATTGTTGTACTTTGCACGGCAGAATGTGTGATTTCGCATAGTTGATGGTGAAACCGAGTTTGTAGAGGGTTTGTATGACCTGATCTGTGTGGTGTGAGCACCTTGTCAGTGAGTCGGTCTTGATTAGCCAGTCGTCTAGATACGGGAATACGTGTATTTGCTGCCTTCTGATGTGTGCAGCCACTACTGCTAGGCATTTTGTGAAGACTCTTGGTGCAGTTGTTAAACCAAACGGCAATACTTTGCATTGGTAATGTATTCCTTTGAATACGAACCTTAGGTATTTTCTGTGCGACGGATGTATTGGTATGTGGAAATACGCGTCTGAGATCCAAGGTTGTCATGTAATCTTGTTGCTTTAGCAATGGTAACACTTCCTGTAGCGTGACCATGTGAAAGTGTTCTGATTTGATGTATGTGTTTAGTGTTCTGAGGTCTAGGATTGGTCTCAGTGTTTTGTCCTTCTTTGGTATTAGAAAGTACAGTGAGTAAACCCCTGTATTTGTTTGTGTATCTGGTACCAGTTCTATTGCGTTCTTTTGCAGTAATGCTTGAACTTCTATTTCTAGGAGGTCCGAATGTTGTTTTGATATATTCTGTGGTTTTGGTGGTATGTTTGGAGGGATTTGTAGAAATTCTATGCAATAACCATGTTGGATAATTGCTAAGACCCAAGTGTCTGTTGTTATTTTCTCCCACGCTTGGTAATACTGACTTATTCTTCCCCCCACTGGTGTTGTGTGGAGGGGATGAGTGACGTGTGAGTCACTGTTTGGTTGTAGGTGTTTTGGGGCTTGTAAATTTTCCCCTGCCTCTAGGGAATTGTCCTCCTCTGTATTGGCCCCGAAAGCCTCCCCTTTGGTACTGTCCCTGGTAGGTGGACGGTGTTGAATGTGAGGTACTGGCTTGACCCCGAAACCCCCCTCTAAAGGTTGTCTTGCGGAAGGTGTTGAAAGTGCCTCTGCTCTGCGGGGAGTAGAGCACGCCCATGGCTTTTGCAGTGTCAGTGTCCTTTTTTAGCTTCTCAATTGCCGTGTCCACTTCAGGTCCGAACAATTGTTGCTCATTGAATGTCATATTGAGCACCGCCTGCTGTATCTGGTTTAAAACCAGATGTTCGTAGCCACGCGTGCCTTCGTATGGTTACTGCAGTGTTAATTGTTCTTGCTGCTGTGTCCGCTGCGTCCATAGCGGAGCGTATCTGGTTATTGGAGATGTTTTGGCCCTCCTCAACCACTTGTTTCGCCCTCTTTTGTAGTTCTGTGGGTAGATGCTCAATGAGGTGTTGCATCTTGTCCCAGTGGGCTCTGTCATATCGCGCAAGGAGCGCTTGAGAGTTAGCGATGCGCCACTGGTTTGCAGCCTGTGCTGCGACCCTTTTACCGGCTGCATCGAACTTGCGGCTCTCCTTATCCGGGGGTGGTGCATCGCCCGATGTGTGAGAGTTTGCTCTCTTGCGAGCTGCCCCTACCACAACCGAATCTGGTGGCAGTTGTGAGGTGATGAAAGCTGGGTCTGTGGGAGGTGCTTTATATTTCTTTTCCACCCTCGGTGTTATTGCCCTACTCTTGACAGGCTCTTTGAATATGTCCTTTGCGTGCCTTAGCATTCCTGGGAGCATAGGCAGGCTTTGGTAGGTGCTATGTGTGGAAGAGAGGGTGTTGAAGAGGAAGTCATCCTCGACAGGCTCCGAGTGTAGAGACACGTTATGGAACTCTGCTGCTCTAGCCACCACTTGTGAATATGCTGTGCTGTCTTCTGGTGGTGAGGGCTTTGTAGGATACGCCTCTGGACTGTTGTCTGACACTGGGGCGTCGTATAAGTCCCAAGCATCTTGGTCCTGGTCACCTTGGCTTAAGGTGGTGTGAGCCGGTGAATGTGACGGAGTCTGTGCCGGTGAAAAGTGAGCTACAGGTGGAGGAGAGGGTGGCGGAGTTACCTTCTTCACCAGTTTGGTTTGTGGTGCTTGTTCTAGTTGGAATTCAAGTCTCCTCTTCCTCCTAATAGGGGGAAGGGTGCTTATTTTCCCTGTCCCACTCTGTATAAAAATCCGTTTTTGAGTGTGGTCCACCTCGGTGGATTGTAATTCCTCCTCGAATCTATGCTTTCGCATTGGAGAGGACAGTGATTGTTCCTCTGAATAGGAACTGGTAGTTGGCTCGGTTGCGGATCGTTTTGGCACCGAAACTATGTCCACGCTCTATTTCGGCTCCGAGGCGACTTCTCTTTTTCAGAGTCGAACCGTCTCGGTGTCGATCCTCCTCGGTGCCGCTGTCTCTGCGTCGAGCAGCTTCGGCTCCGCTATCTCGGCGTCGATCTTTGCCGGCAGCACTATCTCGGTCCCGAGATGGCTGGGTGCCTGTGTCTCGACCCGAGTCGGACGATCTCGGCACTATTTCGGCCTTCTTCGGTGCCGATGGTCGGTCACCGATTTTATGGGTTGAGCCATGGCCTGATGGCAGTGGCATCCCCTGGGCCTTGTCAGTTTTCTTATGTGCTATCTTCGACGTCTTACTCACTGTTTCATGGTCGTCGAATTTGTCCGAGTCCGATTCATGGATCGAGAAGGCTTCTATTTCTTCTTGTTCCTCGAATTCTCGGAGTCCTGTCGGCGTGGACGCCATTTGCAGTCTTCTGGCTCGTCTGTCACGGAGCGTTTTTCGGGACCGGAACGCACGACAGGCCTCGCAAGTTTCTTCCCTGTGCTCGGGCGACAGGCACAGGTTACAGACCGAATGTTGGTCTGTATATGGGTATTTTTTGTGGCATTTAGGACCGAATCGGAACGGGGTCCGTTCCATCAGCGTCGATGTCACACGCGGTCGGGCCGACCAGGCCCAGACGGGGGATCGAAAACTACCCCGAAGGGCAACGGAGATGTTATCGTTTGGATTCGATGTCGATGATATCTAACCCGATCCCGAACGCAACAATACCGACGTAATTTTCCGATTTTGAGCTAACTTTCCGTTCCGAAACCCGGAGCGAAAGGAACACGTCCGAACCCGATGGCGGAAAGAAAACAATCGAAGATGGAGTCGACGCCCATGCGCAATGGAGACAAAGAGGAGGAGTCCCTCGGTCCCGTGACTCGAAAGACTTCTTCAAAGAAAAACAACTTTTAACACTCCGACCCAACACCAGATGGCGGGCTATGCACAACATGTGTATCTACAGCGACAGATGCCATCGCACACTAGGTTTCTAAACTCCAATGAGATTCCAGCCCTAATGTTAGAAATGGGGTTGCTGGTTGGCTAGGGTATACACCTAAGCCAGGCAGAACCCACCACTCTAGTCAGTGTAAGTTTTACACCAAAGATAATCTGTGCTCACCCCCTGGTAGCTTGGCACAGAGCAGTCAGGCTTATCTCCAGAGGTCACATGCAAAGCATTTGCGCAACACACACCA
The DNA here is from genome assembly GCF_031143425.1 of Pleurodeles waltl. NCBI lineage: Eukaryota > Metazoa > Chordata > Amphibia > Caudata > Salamandridae > Pleurodeles > Pleurodeles waltl. The sequence continues at coordinate 439,327,055 of NC_090444.1, read as the reverse complement.
CCAACAATAAATACACCACAAAATAGACTCCACACACTATTACATAAAAATATAAATTATATTACACATAAATCATAGACCAATTGTAAAACATCACAATGGGTGCAACAAGGAAACTGTTAGTTTGTCAGACACTATGAACAAAAAAACATTGCTGTGCATATCATGCAGTCCCCTGAAATAGTACTCCTTATCCTGACCAGCATGAGGCATGAAAACGGCAGATAACTACTAACAGATGGTACTTTTGATCATAACACAAACACCGGTGATAGACAACACACCTTATCGGTGGATATCTTCAGGACATGATATGGCATGGAAAAGCACACGTACCACCAAGCATGAAAACATGAGGTATGACAATTGTGCCCTCAACGTAAATATTGAAGCAACAGTCACTTTACGGGGCTCTAGGAGACCCCAGGCAACATACATTTGGTAATATGTCATGTGCCAAGCACCTAAATCCTCCCATAACATGACTGAACTGCCTTCACCAGAACACAGTCGCACAGATTCCCTGGGCACTGGAATTCCACCACACCTACGGTTATATGGTATTTCAATCATATCATTTGAGGGGAAGCCAAGAAGATTGTATGGCACGGGAGTAAGCGTGCGCCTCTTAGGGCACATGCAACATTCTGTGAGACTCTAGGGCTATGATCAGCCCTTTCTTCTCCCCCACCCCATTCCAACATTGCGAGGAGTCCCCCCGGCTGTTCCCCCAGTAAGGGGGTATGTGCGGTTGGCACATACCCGCTTCAGGAGGGCAGGAAGACACTGCGTCCCACGCATGGGACAATGTTGCTGCAGATGCGGGACGCAACTGCCAGGTAGTGACTGTCCTTGTCGTGGGTTGAAGGGTGGGCATGCACACAGTAGGGGATAAGGGACCACCCCCCCCTCAGGGTTCCCACGTAAAAATCCTTGGGGAGTGGGGGGGCAGCGCTGCCTGCTAGTGTACTGCACAGCAGCTTGCACCCTGGCAGGTGATCTCCAAGTGGGCTGCCTGTGAGAGCAGCATGCTGGCATTCACGGATGAAGGAAGCCATTGGTGGGGCAGTGCTTCAGTAGGAGAGTTTCCTGAGCCCCCATGGGAAGCGCTGACAGCTTCTATCTACCTTGAAGAGGATAGCGCTGAGGTGCACGCAGTGCTTGAGGAACACAACCCCCCGGGTTACAGGGATCCAACAGCTACAGTGAAGTGCTCGTCATGCTGTGAAGGAGGGGGGGGGGGGGGGGGGGAACAAGCGCTCTCCCCGCACTGTGTGTACAGATGAGCTCTTAAGAGTTTGGGCAAAGCATAGTGCTCTAACCACTAGGATTGCAGGAACGAAGGAGTAGGACACAGCGCTTCCCCCACACTGGACTCAGAGAGAGGCCAGACAGAGGTAGGCAGGCCAGCACAGTTAAGTGGGCGGCAGTTCTTCTTGGCAATCCACAGCACCTGGTGAGGTCAGGGTGCAGTTGGCAGCAGGGCAAAAAGAATAGCAATCCAGGGAGTCTTATGCCACCCAGCAGGCAACAGAGCAACAACAGAAGAGCAGTCTAGATGAGTCATTTTGCAGCTCAGCAGTGTCCTTACACAGGTTCAGTCCCAGTTCCAAAGGTGCCCTAAAATCATGGGGTCAGCCAGGAGCAGCTTGTGTGGCAAAAAAAAAAAATATATATTTTTTTTTATAAAAAATCCACTTACATGAATCCACCGCACAGCTTCTCTTTCCTTCGCCGCAGGCTCCCAGCCTGCTCTGTGGCTAATCTGAACGCTGCTGACGCAACAGCAGTGTTTGGATTGACCGGAGCACCAAGCCAGGGCGCTCTCAGGCAGACGGGAAGAGTCTGCCTGCTCTCTCCAACCCAGCACTTCGTTGCCGGTGTGGAGAGAGCTTAGTGCGCATGTATGTCTGGCCGGCCTGAGATGTGCTAGTCAGCCCTGTGGCCCCCTCCCCTTCTACAATACATTAATAAACAGTTTATTCTAGTTGTATTGCAGAAGTTTGGCAGCTGCTGCTGGCAGGTTTGGTTCTGCCCTAGCAGAGGAGCCAACCCCGGCCAGAGCATCTGTAATTATACTCTAAAAATTCCTTTGTTCAGGGGGTACCTTCAAAGGAACCCTTTCAAGTGAAGCACAGAACCCTTTCAACACTGCCCTGTCTCCAGACAAATAAGGGTGAATCACCCCATTGCGTGAGGGCAAGACACAGCCTATTCACACGTAAGGTGAGCACGACCCTGCCTCTCCCCATCCCCCCCAAAAAAAGGAAGTTGCCTGGCAGACTATTTAAAAACAAAAAAAACAAAAATAGTCTGCAATATAAAAAGTATACAACACAGCAGCAGATGAAATTACATTTATGTCATCGGTATTTTGGGGTGGGGGGGGGAGGGGGTGGGGTGTTCATGTTAGGGGTACTAGCTCATTATAAACAGCATCCAAGAGATTATCCGGGCCAACTTAGCACGTAGTCCTGTGGGTTAGATCGAAAAGAATCTGGTGTTTGTTCACATGTTGGTAAATTGTGCCTCTCAGGTGAGTCTCCTCGTTCCCCTGCTTCCTTCCATGGGTTCTATATTTTGTTGAATTTCTTTGGGCATTCGCATGCTTGATACACAGTTGTCTCTGCAGACATACACCAGTCCATATTTTGAGCCCACTGAGTCGTTCTAAGAGGCATCTCACTGCCCCATACCTGTATGTCCCTCCTACCCAACTGTAGTGCTATATTACAGAACAAGGGTGTCTGACCAGTTGCCCAACTGCCTCCTTTCGGTGGGCCTGTGGGGTCTTCCAAATGACACTCAATCTCGGGCACTCCAATAGGATGTATACCAGGGCTCTCCCTGCGGTGGCATCCTCTTAGGCATCTCCGCTGGGGAGTCTGTCCATTTTGTAAAGCCTAGTCCTAGTAAAATACATCCTATGCAATATCTTGAGCTGTAGGAGGCGGAAGCCAGCAGTGATCACTACCTTCCTAGAGTATCTGCAAGTCTCCACCCAGTCTGCTTCCTCAAATGTTCGTCTATTTTTTAATTTTTCCAGGGGATGCATGCAGTTCAGGACTAGTGATGCATAAATTATTGAAATTGCATGAAGGTGCAAGGGGGCTGCTAAGAGTCTATTCTGGTGCAGTACCTTCCTCCTCTAGGTGTCCAGAGTGACTTTGCAGGGTATGTCTAACCTTGGTATAACGGAATCTCTAGGATTCTGCAAGCTCATTTTGAGCATGACTGGCCACCTTCCCGCCCCAAAGGTCCCCTTATCTTGGAGATACAGGCCCACCAATACGTCATAGTCCCATAGGGTAATTTTCCACATGCTTAGGTTGGAGAATTCTAACCCTTCTGTGGCTTAAGCCAAGGGTGGAGAGACCATATAAATGGCTACAATTAAAGTAGTAAGCTACAACCAAACGTTCAACAGCAGATCTTACCAAAACCACAGCACTTAACAGAACTTTGCTCTTTGAAATTACAACTTTTTGCAAAATGCACTGAATTGTACACAACCAATTAAATCATTCTCACCGAGATGAAATCCCCCTTGAGGTAGGCGTCATCTTTGATTGCTTCATAGACTCCCACTTCCTTCCCTTGCACCTTGACCTTGGCATGGGTTACATCTGGATACTGTGTGGAGGAGTGATTTCCCCAGATGATGACATTCTTCACATCATCACATTGCAGCTTGAGCCTCAGGGAAATCTAACATTAAAAAGGGAAACGGCACAGAGTACATTAAACAAAACCAAGCAGGGTGATAACATTCATGGGTTATACCCAGCACCAATAAGTTTCTCTAGATATAGAAATAAGCTTGGAACTTTCAGCCATTGAAATCGAGCGAGAATTGGCGGTTCTGTGTTTTTTCTTTAAAAAAAGAAATAGATATATAGATATATCTCTCTCACTGCTTGGTTGATATGGTCATTTAACAAATACTCAAAATATGCTAAAATTGTTTTAAGCAGCAAAAGATGAACAGAATCATAATGGACAATAAGGAAAAGTCTTGAAGATGAGTGCAAATAAAGATTTGACACTTTATAAAACTAATGCAGAACTTAAATCCCCTTTAATGGTGACCTTCTGGGAATGCATTATGTACGACTAGCGAAGTGACAAAGTTTTATAGAACACGTTTTATCCACCACTATGATAAAGTCCCATCCCCAATTAACTCCAGATTAGACCGATGCCCCTTTCACTAATTCGTAACAGGCAGCAAGGCATCTGAGGAGGAGCATCCTATGTGGGTACAACAACTGACACCATCACACATCCTCATTAGAAAACTGAAACCATACTCAAGATCAATTTACTGACAGAAGTTTTTCATTTTAAAGCTAGATCTCTAACCTCCATAGCCACAAAACCAACACAACTCTAGAAAAAACAGTTCAGTGTTGCATTGACTTACAGTGCAATGCTAAGGTGCTACTACGAAAAAATATAACTGCTCACTGCCAGATACAAACGTTACAAAAAGGAAAAAAAGAGATGCCAGATTATTAGCTAATGCAGATCAGAGAAAAACTAATATATAAACCACATTGTAAGACTTTTAAGTATGCATAAACAGGAGCCTCCACAGTGCAAGGAAGTAGCTAGACTTTAGAACAGTAAAAGTTGATCTTTAACAGAGAAGAACCATACTACAACAATCAAATAAACAATGTGTATTTTACCACACGTGCACTAGTGTTTCTGGATTTCCATTGGTTTGTTTAAAGGAAAAAAAAAAAAAAAAAAGCAGCCAAAATCTTAGCCACATAGCACCTTACTCCTAAAGACTTTACTCACATTTTCAATACACCATTATCCAATTAAAAAAATAGTACTGGTTTTACCAACATCAAAAAGGGTGCAATGCGGAGTCCACCTTGCCAGAAATCAAACCTGTGTCCTTAAGATCACACACGATCTCAACAGTGCTCAATTTGCAAGGTACTTTACCAGTGTAATTAAACTAGTTCAGAAATTAATGTTTACAGCTGCTCTTTGCAGAACTTTGATCATATCAGCTTTATTCGGCTGCTTCACCGCCACTCCACAGTAACGTAAAGGCTTAACTGCCTAAACTCACATTAATGCTGGGCAGACTAGACCATTAGGCTCAGAAGTTTTACTCATTGCACTCCTGCTTACTCTCTAAAAGTTCCTCCTGCACAGCCCATCATTCCAGGTTAGTTACATGCACTTCTGACCTCAATTTCTCTCGACCCTCAGTCCTGTCTCTCGAATATTCACCAACCACTGTCATTTCTTATGTTTCAATCTCACCTAATTCTCCCAGTCTTCTTTTCCATCACTGAAATTCCCGCATTACTGTCACAAACTACAGTTTCTTCACTCCTCGTTCAACTACTTTTTTGTTTTTTAATCCCAGTACTTTTCCAAAGTATAAACCCTCTAACAATCTTTGCTTTGCTATTTTTGCTAGATATTTTGGTATAATAAACTTTGAGGACTAAAACACATCCATCACCTAACATTTGCAGCAATTCCTTTGCTAAGGAGAAGTTATTAAAACTAAGGGACAATGATTAACATGGAGAGGATGGTGACTTGATAGTCTTTTAGCAGCACTGAAAAAAATAAGGCAATTTTTTTAAATTGTTCTACACAGAAACTACATGGAAACTAAAATGAAAGCTGCTCCAACAAGGGAAGAAACGGAAGCAGCAGGCAACATGGACAAGTAGTGAACAGTCCCAGACTATGATGCTCTCGTCATACAGCACATTCTTTAGTAGCAGGAGGTGCAGTTCCAGTAGATGAGACTGAAGCACTCACCTGGGCTTTAGCTCTGTTGTGATCCAGACGAGTCAAGCAGCTGAAGTTGTCTTTTGGTATTGATGGAGCAGACTTTGCAGCAGTCAAGCAGTTGGTATTGGCTGGATTCCCAACCACCAAAACCTTTAACAAAAACAAACAATTACCATCTGCATCCACGCTTTTGGCACCAGAAAGACATGCTTACAATGATTTTGCACAGCAAACATCCGAAAGAGGTGAGGGTACCTGTAGTGAAATGTGTTTTGACCAATGACTGTTGCATCACTTTGCACCTGGATTGGCTGGCTAATGTTCACCAGTTACAGACTACATTTTGTATTCAGTATAGCCTTAGATTCATTCTGCCTATTGACTTTATCGTAGCATTATACACTGCCATGTTAAAGGCTGCCCGTAATTTTCCACATTGTAAACCGTACATGGTCTTGTTTTCGTGCTTTCTCACCAAGGGTTTTGGTTGATAAGGACGTACTCCCAACAGCAGGGAACGGCCTTGTTTTGACTTGACATCTTGGTATTGTGGCCAAACCCAAACGTGTTATTTTCCAAGCATACCTAAACTAGCCAGCATGTTCGCAAAATAAGTGTTTTTTCCAGAAAGCCCCTTTAGTTTTCTTAAGATATAAAAAGACCCAGTGCGACAGTGAGAGGGTCAGTGACGTCAATCAGGATTTTAGACGTCTGCTGCTCAGTATATTTCCCGTGAGGGTAGAGATCCCTTTCGCAGTCGAACGGGGTCATTGTCTTGCTGGCATGAGAAAGATGAAGCATCTGACAGGCCCTATGGTGATGCATTTTTAATTCATTATTTGCTGTATATTATAATATAGATACATATATTTGCTGTGTGTTTTGCAGTGGAGAATCATTTCGGTATGTTTTCATTTCATTGTTGTAACAGTTTTTAAGTGTGTGCTTTCAACATGATAATCTCCTTTTAGGAACCTCGCATAGTGAAATAATTAATGTCTTCTTTGGATTAAGAAGTGCATTCCAGAGATTTGTCAGCTCGGTCATTAGTGAAAAGCCAAACAGTGCCAAACTAGTGGTTTACTTTCCATTTGGTCATAAACCGATTAAAACAGATAAGTCAGCCAATGTAAAATAATTCTCAAGTATTTAAATTCAGAACCCTGGTATTATCTATAGAGTACTTGTTGATAAGGCGTCTTCCAGCTATGTGCATAAAGTGATAAAATGTTTCAAGGTCTTCACAACACGTAATGGTTCTGTCACTAAACAAAAGCAGCCAATATTTAAAATTTTAAAAGGGTGCACTCAAAGTATGTATTGATTGTTGTGGTTCAAGTCACCAGGTTTCGCTTAAAGGACAAAGTTGATGTTCCTTTCTCGCTTCTGTTTTTTTTGTTTTTTTTTCTCAGAGGCAGCCTCAAGCCAGTCCAAACAGGTTAAATAAAACTAGCTTTCAGCTGCCACCGCACATTATGAAGTCATCTGATGCCATAAGTAAAGAAATCCTCGTTTCCATTAAAACTGATCCGATGGTAAGCTATTCACCAACATATTTTACAATACATACTAGAGCCAATTAAAAAAAAATATATATATATATATATATATATATATATATATATATATCTTTCCTATACACAGCTAACAAGGGAGCCTCACACCTGCTGTAAATGTGCACTTAAAACAAAGCCAATAATATCTGTCTATAATGAAGATGGAACCAGTGACCACAGCACCACCCCTGAAGACTTACTCAGCACTTTTGAAAATGTGAATCCAGTTACCAGCACCACTCGTTTAGCTTTTCTACAACCAGTTTCAAATAAAGTTTGAAGACACAAAGTCTGGCTCTGGTATATCTTCCTTACAAAGTTTTAAACCAAGAATTAAACCTTTGTCTGCCCACTAGAAGGAAGTCTTCCGGACACCTATTTGTTAAAAATGAATACAGGGTAGGAAGCAAAAGCCGTTTTGGTCTCTTGATGGTAGGTCTGCTTCATTACAGGGCAGTTTTCCTTTACATGGATTTATTATTTTTTTAATTTAAACAAACAATTCCATAGTAAACCTACAGGGGGTCATGTGCATTACATTTCAAATACTTGTAGAACAGGCATTTTATACAGAAAACACTGGTACAGACAAAATTATCTTATACAGATTATACATCGTCATCAAGTGTAAACATTAATGGCCTGGTCTCCCTCAGCCTTTCAGTTTTAGGTCTGCATTGTCCCTTTCCTTTTCCACTAACTCCCATACAATGTCTTCAATCCACTTGGCAGCTTAGGAGAGAATCTGTCCTTGGTACTTCAGATATATATATATATATATATATATATATATATATATACACACACACACACACACATACATACATACATACACTCTTTGTATGGTACAGCAAACCTCACAACCTAGGGAGATTTGCTCTCATTTACAATGGTTGGTATCAGAGGCCACTGCTGGTTCACAAGACAAGGCTTTACTCAGTGAAGATCAGGAACACTACTAACCCAGTAAGCATCTGCTTGTGGCATGTAGAGTGGTAGATTCAAATGCTCTGCACACTCCTGCCATCTAGTGTTGGATCCGGAGCATTGCGAGTTTTTCTTCAAAGAAGCATTTGCGAGTCAATGGATCGAGTGACTCCTTCTCGGTGATACTGTGCCTGGGCATCAACTCCTTTGTTAGATTGTTTTCCCGTAGGCGGGTGAGAAACAGAGTGTAGAGGAAGTATAGAGAAAGATGTCCATACAAATGCAACTACATACAAGTATAAAGTAACTGAAACTGCCACAGGTGTCTGGGGAGGAGAGAGGGCACATGTGAATCTACAGCCCTACATGCCACAAAGATGCTTACTGACTATGTAACATTTTCCGTTCAATGGCATGTGTGGCTGTAGATACACATGCTCTGAACAGACTGCAAAGCAGTCCCTCCAATAAAAGCAGTGGCTAGCCTGTGGGAGTTGCAGTTGACTGGCAAAGTGTTCGTAGCACTGCTTAACCTACACTGGCTTGCTGGCAATCTAGTACATTCACGCAATGTTTTGTAAATGTATGTGAAGTAAACCATGTATCTGCATTACAGATGTCAGCTTTAGGTAGGTTTCCAAGGAAAGCCATAGTGGCTCCTTTTTCCTAGTAGAGTGCGCTCTAGGAGTGACAGGTAGTGTCTTTGCTTCAGCATACCAGTTTGTACACATTTTACTATCCATCTAGCTATGCTATTTTTGGATATTGGGTTGCATTTGTGAAGTAGTGAAAAAGCTACAAAGAGCCATTTAGTTTTTCTAAAGTCTTTAGTTCTGTCAAGCTAAAACATCAATGCACATTCAATATCTAAAAAGTGGAGGGCTCTTTCTGCAACCGAGCCAGGCTGCAGAAAGAAGATTGGTAGCTCAATAGACGGGTTAACATGGAATTGGGATACCACTTTAGGAAGTAACTTCGGGTTTGTGCAAAGGACCGCCATGTCTCTCTGAATTTGGAAGAAAGGTTCTTCCAAGGTTAGGGCCTGGAGCTCACTAGCGTGTCTGAGTGACGTGATAACGACTAGGAGCAGAACTTTCCAAGAAAGATACTAAAGAGGGCATAAATGAAGAAGGTCAAAAAGAGGGCCCATGAGCCTGGTAAGCACAATATTTAGGTTCCAGGATGGTTCAGGAGGCACTATGGGTGGAATAACCCTTTTAAGGACTTTCATGAAAGCTTTGATGACAGATCATGGAAGTATGTGGTCTGTTCTGTAAATATGCAGCTATAGCTGCAAGATGTAAGTGAATGGAAGCGTAAGCGGAATTTGCTTTTTGTGAGGGAGGGACCGAAGAGCACCCATGGCTTTTGCGGTGTCCGCATCCTTTTTTGGGTTCTTATGGGTGGCGTATACTTGAGGGCTGAAAAAGGTGCTCCTTGCTGAACAGCATATTAAGGACCATTTGCGGGACCTCTGGTTTGCACCCAGAGCATCGAAGGCACATGTACCTCCTCACTAACACTAGTGTTCATACCATGTGCAGCTGAGTCTGCAGCATCTAGGGCACGGCGGAAGGAGTTAGTTTTGATTGTTTGCCCCTCTGCAACAATCTGCTGGCCTCTTTTGCAGTGTTCATCATTATGGATGGTGACTGCCCAAGCTTCTACCTGCTAGTAGGATATACTATTCTCTGGTGGGGAGGATCATTTGGGGTACAAATCTGGATAAGTACTTAGCATGGGGTGACCTTTGGAGGTGAAGTGTTTAAAGCCTCTCGGAAGGACAGTTTCCTTTTCAACATAACAGCGTGGGGGGTGGTGGGGAAGCAATAATGCACCCTGTACCCTCCTGGACATGGAGGCGTAGCTGTCGAGCATCCATTGTCTCCAAAATAGGTTAGACAGGTGACAGCATAGCTAAAGACTGGCTGGAGTCTTTCTGCTCCTAAGGTGCAGACGCCCTTCTTTCCAGCACCAAAGGTTTTGATTAGCATCTGTCAGCACCGAAGCAGAGGTGGAAGCTGATCAGCTCAGAGCCGAAGAACTCTGTGCATACGTCCGGTTTGAGGTGGCTTGGTGAGGATCTGAAGGTAGATGCCGAAGTCTGTGTTACGGTCTTGGTTATCTTCGGAGCCTAGCCAGAGGGTGGAGCAGCCGAAGCACTTTTTCGGATCCATCCATGGCCTGGTGGCGGTCCGACAACCTCTGTAAGGGGCTTTTTAGCAGTTGTAGGGTGGGGAGGAGGGGCCATGATACTCAGAGGTTGCACTGAAGTAACCCCGTGACTTTCGATATCTGACTGATGTCAGAATCGAAGTTTTGAAAGAAGACACTCTTTCCGGGTGATCTGTGGTGTGCTCCTCCCCAAATGTCCAGACTGTCATCTGGACACTGTGCACCATTTCCAACTGACAAGCTCTTCAGTCCTGAAGGGTCTTTTTCGACCAAAAGGATTTGCATGCGTCGTAGGTAGCTTCCCAGTGATCGCGGAGAAGCACAAGTTACACACAAGATGTTGATCGATATGGGGGCAGTTTGAATGGCACAGAGGACACAAACAAAAAGGCGTCAGTTCCATCAGCTTAGCATATTCTTCGGTGCCAAAATGGGTAAGGTCATCCTGGAGGGCGCTCATTTGGTGCACAGGCCAAAAAGTGGAGATTAACGCGAGGATGGGAATACACTATTGAAGAAAAAAAAAAAGTAAGGAAAGATTTCAAACCGGAGCGAGTTGACAGACCGAGTAAAGACACGTCCAAACCCAATGGCAGAGAGAAAACAATCTAAGGAGTCAATGCCCATGCACAGTATCACCAAAAAGGAGTCATTCAATTCTGTGACACGAAAATGATTCTTCAAAGAAAAACTATTTGCAACACTCCAGACCAAACACTACATGGCAGACTTCTGCAGAGCATGTTTATCTACAGCCACACATACCATCAAATGTATGGTTACTAATATGGTATTGTTTCTATTTATGGTTGACAGGTATATTTGCCCCAGATTATATTCATAAAGTGAGTGGTCTGGATTTAATGGAATATATGCAAAGAATATTGACGCCACAGGTCAGCTTCAACCAGAGGGTTGGTGACTGTCCCTAGACTGACTTTTATCTATTTACAGACTGACTCAGTCCATTTACCCAGGGTAAACATCTACAGATCTATATGAACTTTGCTGCACCAACAACCTCCTCTTACAATGTTCCAAAGCAGGGACTGGTGGTCCAGGATAGGTTAAATCGAAATCTGCTATAAGCAGTCTTATGGCCCAGAGAGTTGACAAATTAGAGTAGACATGTTTATCTACTGCCCAAGTGGCCACTCTATCCCTGAGGTTAAATTAAAGATAAACAAGTTATCACAAAGATAATTGATTCATTGGAGATGCTCTTTTGGTATTCTTACTACAACCGTCTGCTTGTGCAGAAAAACAAGAGTTTCTAGTAGGTGCTCTCAGTTTGGCTAAGATACTCTTTGCATTAGCATTTTTAAAGCAACAGGATCATTCTAAACCAGTCCCCTAAAAGAGGAAGACGGCCTGCTTTTAGAACCACCAGGATCCCTCTCCTCCTGCCTCCTGCCCCCTCCTCCCGCCTCCACACCGATCTTTAGATGCCCATCACCATGTGCTGATTACAATTCTCACTGTTGGTGGATAAGAGGAGCAACTGTAACGATACTGAAAATATTTTTATGATTAAAATGTTCATAAAGAAATACTTTAAAAAACATTTTTTAAGCAAACATTTTAGCACAGCTTTTTCGAGATTTAACCCAGTCATCTGATGTAGCAGAGACTGAAAATCTTTGTTTTAAGCTTGCTTCCGCAGGTCACTCCAGACTCAAAAGCCCATGGCAGGATGTTGTAAGAACTACACAATGGAGACCAAGGCCCTTACTTTTCAATCAATGTCTTATATCTACTTTAAAACAATAAAATATGGATAATATTACATTTCTGATCCACTGGAAGAACTTGTGACATCTGCAATGAGCTTCACATGCCCTTTCCTAATGCTGAATTGGATTTCTTACAACTGGCCCCACGAATCACCTATCACTGCAGCAGCCAAAAAATACAACTTTGGTCTTTGTTGCCCCGAAAGAACAAGTATGTATTTTATTATTATTATTAATAATCATTTATACCCGTTTCAAAGCTAACTGCCGCCAGACTGTTTTCTAAGGCAAAAATATAGCCCTTCAGGATAACTACACCTTTTCTCACAATAAACTAATCAAAATGATGTTGCGTTTTAGAAAACAGATGCAACTCAAACTTTAAGTAAACACAGAAAGACTAAAAATAAGAAAGAAAAAAAACACGTTCATAGAGAAATGTTACCAATCGTAAACAATTAGTAGTACTCAACTGCTGTTTAAGCGTGACACTTAAGAACAAACAAGGTCTTGCTAGACAGCAACAACTACTCTTCCCATTCTCCTCACCTAAAAATGGTAACTTTTTGTATAGGGTAAGTGATGAAAGGTTGTGTGTATTGGAGTAATAGCAAAAACAAGGAAATTTAGGCCCAAAGTATAAGTTCTATAAGCATTACACTTCAGAGTGCTGTAACATGCAAACTCAGAGGGTCACAGTACAATAGAGTTAAGAGTCCAGCCGGATGTGTGGGGTGAAGTGTAAACCCAGCATTATTTAATGGCTCCCACAATGACCACTGGATTAGTTAAAAACAGGTCTGAACAGTTCTAATTCCAGGAATGTCCTGAACTGAAAGCAATTAGCTTCCATTTGGAGGCAGAGAGAGTAGTCACATTTCCACTACTGTATGACTGGAAATTAGGACTGTTCACTTGAGTTAAGAGTTCTGCTTTGAGATTTAAATATAAAAATAATAACACACCTTATTTAGCAGAATATTTTAACAGTGTTCAAGATTGCTACATAGGACTAGGTGGGTCATTCTCCATACTGGTCCACAGTGATGGAGAAATACAACGATGCATTAGCCAGGTAAACTATACAGGAGTTTAAAGGGTCATCAGTTAGAGAATGGCTTCAAATTCTGTGGTCAGTAGTAAAAGTATTAGAAAATGACTAAACATTAATAGCAGAATCAGCGGCTCAATCAATCAAAGGCATTTGTATAGCGCACTGCTCACCCGGAGGGTCTCAAGGCGCTGGGGGGGGGGGGGGGGGGGGGGGGGGAAACGCTACTGCTCGAACAGCCAGGTCTTGAGTTGCTTCCTGAAGGCGAGATGGTCTTGCGTTGTCCGGAGGTGGATGGGGAGGGAGTTCCATGTCTTGGCTGCCAGGTAGGAGAAGGATCTTCCTCCGGCGGTGGCTCTGCGGATGCGGGGGACGGTGGCGAGAGCGAGGCTGGCGGAGCGGAGCTGGCGGGTGGGCTTGTGGAAGGTCAGGCGGCTGTTGAGGAACTTGGGGCCCAGGTCGTGGAGGGCCTTGTGTGCGTGGGTGAGGAGTCGGAACGTGATTCTTTTGTTGACGGGGAGCCAGTGCAGGTCTCTCAGGTGTTCGGAGATGTGGCTGGGTCGGGGGATGTCCAGGATGAGTCGTGCTGAGGCGTTCTGGATCCGTTGGAGTTTCTTCTGGAGTTTGGCGGCGGTGCCGGCGTAGAGGGCGTTCCCGTAGTCCAGCCGACTGGTGACGAGGGCCTGGGTGACCGTCTTCCTGGTCTCGGTGGGGATCCACCGGAAGATCTTTCGAAGCATGCGCAGGGTGTTGAAGCATGAAGATGAGACGGTGTTGACTTGTCTGGTCATCGAGAGGGAGGAGTCCAGGATGAAGCCTAGGTTGCGAGCGTGGTCCGTTGGCTTGGGGGTGGCTCCCAGGGCGGGGGGCCACCAGGAGTCGTCCCAGGCGGATGGTGATGATCCCAGGATGAGGACCTCCGTCTTGTCTGAGTTCAGTTTCAGGCGGCTGTTCTTCATCCATTCGGCGACGTCTTTCATCCCTTCGTGTAGGCTGGCTCTGGCGGCGTCCGGGTCGCTGGTGAGGGAGAGGATCAGCTGGGTGTCGTCGGCGTAGGTGATGATCTTGAGGTTGTGTTGACGTGCGATGGTTGCGAGGGGGCTCATATAGACGTTGAAGAGGGTGGGGCTGAGCGATGACCCTTGTGGAACTCCGCAGATGACTTCGGTGGCCGCTGACCGGAACGGGGGGGAGGCGGACTCTCTGGGTTCTTCCGGAGAGGAATGAGGTGATCCACTCCAGGGCCTTCTCCTGGATGCCGGTGTTGTTCAGGCGCTGTACCAGGGTGCGGTGGCAGACAGTGTCAAACGCTGCGGAGAGGTCCAGGAGGATGAGGGCCGCAGTTTCCCCATTGTCCATTAGGGATCTGATGTCGTCTGTGGCTGCGATGAGGGCGGTCTCCGTGCTGTGGTTGGCTCGGAAGCCGGATTGCGAGTGGTCGAGGGATCCGTTGGTCTCGAGGAAGGCAGCTAGCTGTCTGTTGACGGTCTTCTCGATGACTTTGGCAGGAAACGGGAGGAGCGAGATGGGGCGGTAGTTCTTGAGGTCGGAGGGGTCTGCAGTTGGTTTCTTCAGCAGGGCACTGATCTCGGCGTGTTTCCAGCACTCCGGGAAGGTGGCGGTGTTGAAGGAGGAGTTGACGATGTCACGGAGATGGGGTGCGATGATGTGGTCGGCCGTGTTGAAGATGTGGTGTGGGCAGGGGTCCGTAGGGGATCCGGAGTGGATGGTGTTCATTGTGCGTGTTGTGTCTTCGGTGCTGACTGGGGTCCAGGTGCGGAGGGTGGCGGTGGGGGGGCATCGGTTCGGTGGTGGGGTTTGTGGTTGGAGGGCCGAAGCTGTTGTGAATGTTGGCGATCTTGTCGTGGAAGAAGGCTGCGAGGGAGTCGCAGAGGTCTTGCGAGGGAGTGATGTCATTGTTTCCGGCGTCAGGGTTGGAGAGCTCTTTGACGATGTTGAAGAGTTCCTTGCTGTTGTGGGTGTTGTTGTCCAGTCGTTCCTTGAAGGCTGTCTTCTTTGTGGCGCGGATCAGTTGGTGGTGTTTGCGGGTGGCGTGTTTGAGGGCCGTCATGTTGTCTGTGGTCTGGTTGGTGCGCCAGGTGTTCTCCAGGGAGCGGCAGTTCTTCTTGGAGGTGATGAGCTCGTCGGTGAACCAGGAGGCTTTCTTGCTGCTGCGTCTGCTGGGGGGGTTCTTCTTCAGTGGTGCGAGGGCGTCTGCGCAGTTGGTGATCCACTGTGTGAGGTTGTTGGCAGCTTCGTTGGGGTCCGTTGAGCTGGTGGGGGGGTTCTGGCTGAGGAAGGTGGTGAGCTGGTTGCCGGTGATCTTGTTCCAGCTCCTGCGGGGGGGGTTTGTTGAGGGTGGTGGTGGGTCGTCGTTTTACTGAAGCTGAAGTGGACGCAGCTGTGGTCAGTCCACTGGAGATTGGTGGAGTGGCTGAAGGTGACATATTTGCTGGATGAGAAGACTGGGTCAAGCGTGTGGCCGGCGTGGTGGGTAGGGGTGGTTACCAGTTGCTTGAGTCCGAGGTTGGCCAGGTTGTCCAGTAGAGCAGTGGTGTTGCGGTCCTTGTCGTCCTCCAGGTGGAAGTTGAGGTCCCCCAGGAGGATGTAGTCGGTGGAATTGATGGCGTGGGGGCTGACGAAGTCTGTGATGTCTTCGCTGAACTGTGTGCGTGGTCCCGGTGGTCTGTAGATGAGGGTGCCTCTGAGCGTGGTCTTGGGGTTGGTGTGTATCTGGAAGTGGAGGTGTTCGGCGGAGGTGAAGGTGTCATCGGAGTTGGTCGTGATGCGGATGGTGTTCTTGTGGATGATGGCGATGCCTCCTCCTGTCTGGTTGACGCGGTCCCTCCTGGTGATTTTGTAGCCTTCTGGGACGGCGATGGCGACGTCGGGTGCTGAGGAGGCGTTCATCCAGGTTTCCGTCAGGAAGGCGATGTCTGGTGCTGTCGAGTCGAGGAGGTTCCAGAGTTCGACGGCATGCCTGTGAACGGAGCGGGTGTTGAGCAGGATGCACATCAGGTGTTTGTTGCTGGGGCTCGGTTTAGTAGGTGCAGTGTTGGGTCGTAGGCTGGTGAAGCGGCAGGTCAGGCAGGTGAAGGGTCCGTGGGTGCGTCTCGGGGTGGCTCGGTAGCAGGCGGTGTTTCGGCCGGCGTTGAGTGCGTGGAGTGTTCTGGCATCGTAGCTGTGCAGGGTGTGCTGGCGAGGGCGAGGACCAGGGGGTCTGGCGCTGGGCGCGGTCCAGGCGCGGACGGGCGCAGACGGGCTTACCTTTGGCGCACCTTCGGCGCTCAGTCGGTGCTCCCGCTGCGCGCGTCCGCTGCGCGGTCGCTCTGGGGGCGTCATAAGTAAGGAGCCGGGAGGGAGGAGCAGCTGGGTGGCGGGAGCGGTCCGGCGAATGGAATCACAGGGGGGCGGGGCCGCAGGGAGGCAGCGGCGGGAAATCCCAGGAGCAGCGAGCGAAGGAATCTGCAGGCAGGAGGCGGCAAAGGCAGGCAGGAGCGGCAGCAGTGAGTGGGGCGACCAAGCCCTGTGGAGGGCAGCAGGCTCAGTTACTCTGAAAGTTCTGTTAAAGAGTATTCTCCAGTCACCACCTTGCAGCATACCTGGATAGACTTAGATATGAGTTCCTTAACGAACGAGAACTTGGATTTGACAAAAGCAGCACTGACCATTATAAACTTATGGACAGCTACCAAGTTGGATGGTACATACGACAATGAAGAAACGGTGATCATATCTTTTAATACTGAGGCAAACAGCTAAAGGTGTGGAGTTTTAAACATCTTAAAATCAGAGGCTCAAGATTCGTCATTCAAAGAAGTGACTTACCTATACATAGTTTGTGTCAAGAATAAGAGACGAGGATGAAAGTGCAGTGGTGGATAGGCAACATGAATGCTTGGTATGGGCAAGCCATTTTAGTTGCATCACCAGAGACAGTATTGTGTGCCAGTCACCAGATTTGGTGTTCACAGATGAAGCTGATTTTCATAGGCAAATGGCCAATTCTCATCTAGGTGGCAAGAGAAATGGTCGTCCTTACTCCTATTGTACAGAGTTTCATACACAATTCTGTCCCATAAAGACTTTTTCAAAGACCAAGTCTTACTCTTGAATTCTGCTGAAAATAAACAACACTTTCAACAGTCCATTAGACAGTAGACTCAAAGTTAAATCCCTTGTAAGAGCTAGCTAAGAAT
The DNA here is from genome assembly GCF_031143425.1 of Pleurodeles waltl. Taxonomy (NCBI): domain Eukaryota; kingdom Metazoa; phylum Chordata; class Amphibia; order Caudata; family Salamandridae; genus Pleurodeles; species Pleurodeles waltl. The sequence goes on along the minus strand of NC_090444.1, from coordinate 439,309,642 downwards.
TGTTGTCACTTTGGTCATTCTCACAAATTTCAACTCGGGTAGAGTTATCTGCCAGGTTTTCATAAAGTAGCAGAACTGAATTCAAGGTTTTGGGAGATGACTTGGTTGTGTATAAGAGGCTGACATGTTCGATCTTGGCCAGCTAGTACAATAAAAGGCTGTAGAAGCCATGGCTTGTTGGTGTATGACCAAAATGTAAATACCAGTATCCTATAAAAAGACAACTCAAAATGCTTACTTTGTTAAGGTTTACCACCAGCTGATCAATTCTCAGGGTCACACATTGGAACCCAAGTCTATAGAGAAACATCAGCACGGCAATCAGCCATCCGCTAAGTTAACTCCTACAAATTGTTCTTTGTCGGACGTGTGGGAGGATTGTGCTCCTTAAAAATGCCTCTAAAAGCACTTTCAGCAGAAAAAGCAATGCTTCTGTGTCTTATACCAGTTTGGTGCATCCAACACCAGAGCTCTAAACGTTTCAGAAAGAAATTTAAGTCATCAGATTCGGTTTTTTCCCCAAACTTTATACGTAACAGTTCTGCATCACATGGCTCAGTTATCTGACCAGGTCTCTTCAGCTAATGCTGTGCAGAGGTTCAGATCTTCAGTAATACATATGCTGCTTCTTTGAAGAATCTATTTTTGAATCTCTTGTGTTTGCTTGATGGGTGATGGAACAGGTGGGCATAGCTAATTTCATTTAGGAAAACATTTGCCCCTTTTTAGACCGGCATCGGTATGAAGGAAGTTCTTAGGTCTGCATTTTGAGTGTTTAAATATTTGCCCCCCCCCCTGAGATGCGTATGCTAGCAATGGCCGAAATGATGATCCTTCCCCATCTGGTATCATACCAGCACATTTGGGCAATGTGCCGTAATGATACTCAGATTTTTTTTAAAGAACTGACCAAAGGCTAAAGGATCCGATATGGGGAGATGCAGGAACAGGGTGGCATGGTTTACATTGTAGCTGCTGGTTTCAGAGAGGAGTTTGGCGGGTATCAACTGGTAAAATGATTAAATCGTAGCACACATTCAGTGAGTGACTATGCAGGCAAGTAATCCCCAGCTCGAAGAGATTAAGTCTAAGGGAGGTTTTGTAAATGGGGGGGGAAAAAAAGTATTGTCCGAGGTGTTTAATCCAACAGCCAGAATACATAAACACTAGATTATAAGAAACTAATAGGTATTGTAGGAAAAGATGCCCAACCTGAACACCAAGGAGACAAATGCACCTGAGCTCCTGTGGAAACACCCTCATTTAAGTAGGACAGGCTCTCCTTCTAGACAATCTATTGGTTACCAAGCTCCTTATACCTGAAGAACTGAGAAAGTACAGATTACCATGAGTCATTATTACAACACACAAATTCTACTTGAAGTGTGGAGGATATGGAACCCACCCCTCATAAAAATCGTAAACAGATGGCCAACTCATGATGGGACCAGGAGGACTATTGTAGTACTGTTTTGTATCCTACCTCTACAGTCAATGACATAGCATCTTTCCCACAAACCTTTTTATTTAGGAGCTAAGAGTTTTCACTCAGAGAGGGGCCCCAAATACTTGAATATACTTCAAAGATCTCACAGAATGTTTGATTTAAATAAATTTAATTTGAAATACTCCATGTTTGAACCCCAGGGACTATAAGGGATATTGTTTTTACTGAATTCTGTCAGCTTTTGCTCCAAGAAGGAAGTTCTGTTTCAGCCAACAAAGGACTGAATTTTACAGAGCTCAAACTATCATTCGCTTCTAATGCTCACAGATTCATAGAAGTGATTTTTTTTTATAGCTTGCTATTACTAAGAGTAGACAAAGAACAAAGCAAAATACTTGCCTCGCTGGCCATAGTAAAATCATAACTATCCGTTGCATTTTTTCGGAATATATAAAGTATGACATATGTTAACAGAAACAATGGGAAAAGTAGAATAGACAGAAGAACAGCAAATGTCAATCAATTGATGGGTCTGGCCACTATTCAATTATGTGTAAACGCCACAGCAGCAAAGCAAATGACTTACTAATGAAAAGAATATTCACACCTGCGAGGTTGAGGGGGGGGGGGGGGGGGAAGGGAGAGAAGAAAAGAAAAAAAAAAAAAAAAAAAAAAAAAAAAAAACACGCAAACAAACAATAATCACCTTCACACTCTTCTTGGAATACTTGTCCAATGCAGCACCTTGGGATTTGAAGATTTTCACATTTGCTTTCAGCAAATCTTTCCTCTCCATGCCCTCTCGTCTTGGCATAGAGCCAACGAGGACTGCAACATCAAGATCTTTAAAAGCCACCTCCTCTTTGTCAGTTGCAATGACCGCTAGAAAAAAACAGAAAATTATTTAAATGTCACGTAATGCATTTCCGACTATCCCCGCCACCAAACAAAGATTAGAGCAGTGGGGCTTTGAATGTTAATGCGCCTTAAATATACTTGGTTTCATAACAGGGACAGAAACCTGACCCCCTCGGTGGCATAGATGTACTATGTCTGGGCACCCAAACCTGCAGACCGAGTGATACTTGCGAGAGTGGTGCCACTTGGCATCTCCTAGAGCGTTGGTATGCATGGAGCAGAGGTCCCTAGAGACGGGTGGGAATGCAGAGTCAACTTCACATCCTCACCAGCCATTAGCCTGCAGCGCTCGCAATCTCCCTGCTCTGGGTCAGAAGGCATTCAAGAAGGGAAGAGGAAGGGTCAGGGTTACTTAGGAACCAGAGAAAGATCAAATCACCTAAAATGGAAAGAAGGACCTGCTCCTGGGTGTTAAGAAGAACAGTGCAAAGAAGTGCAAAATATACACAAAAAGGTAGACACCAATTTGGAAAGCCTGGCCGCAACCAATGAGGGACTGTCGGACAAAACTACAGTGCAACTAGGACACAACTTACAAGTAGCGACTAGCAATAAACAACGTCAAAAATGTATAAAGAAAAAGAGCGTCACTTTGTAACAGTTGGTTTCACAAAGGCTATTTCGCAAGTACACATCACTATCAGGCAAAAGATAATTGTGTAGAGGAAGCACAACTCCAGGACCACTGGGAAAGCACACTTAGTGGGGTCAAGGAAGAAGCCAAAACACCAGTTTTAATGCTTTCCTGCGCCTTGAAAGGCTGTAAAGAGCAACTCAATACTTAGTAGCTGTATTCTAGATCAAAAACAGAGGCCAGTTCCCAAGAACAACATTAATTTCCCCTAAAATGCCATTCTGCTCAGTGGCTTTACTGTTTCGTGAATATAATCTGGCATCTGCCCCAATGGCCAAAGGTTCATGTTTCCTTTCTAGTTAAATGGAAGCCTACAAGCTGGAGGAGCTACAGCTTGTCATTGAGAAACTCATCTGTATGGTCATAAGTGGCAGCAACCAACTGTTGACCAACAAACCAAAATGTTATGTTACTACCTGAAAATACAAAACCACAGCACCCTTTACTTCAGATTCACTCCTTAAAAAACGAACTCCCGAATCCGGAAGTACCTTGAACTATTAAGAGTGTCTCTTCTAAACCTTCTCATATCTTTTTCATACACATGGCAAGGTACACTTTCGTTGGTGCTAAAAGCTCATATCTACATGGTGTGCAAAGATACAAGCGGCCGTTAGTAGCCAAACTTGCCCTAGTCAGTGCTAAATTCCTAAAATACGTTGGCAAAGCCCTCTCCCAAAAAAGTGAGAGCAAGAGGTTCAACAAATGGCAGGTGCAGGCAGGTCAATTTCAAATCGCCAGGACAACATTTGCATACAGGAAAGAGGATCATCCCAGCTGCAACATATAGCCCCTGGGAAAGATCAGAGAATGGTCTAGAACAGTGGTTCCCAACCTGTGGTCCGGGTACCCCTGGGGGTCCGTGAAGCCTTCTCAAGGGTTCCGCGAGAGCCTAGAAAATTCAAAAATATGAACAAATATTGACAAATTAGGTCCCCAGCTTCCAGTAATGATTCAGGCGGGGGTCCCCGGATTCCCATGATGATTCAGTGGGGGTCCCTGGGTTCCATTAATGTTAAAGTGGGGGTCCACAGAAATCAAAAGGTTGGGAACCACTGGTCTAGAAGCATTATAAAGTATCCAGCTGCAGAGAAACAAGTTACCCGCTTCATTACACCTAGTCAAACATACCGCAATGAAATGGGGAAATTAACTAGAACTCAACCCACTAGGCAACACCTGTTACTATTTGGCAACATGCCCTGTGAAATGTTCCAAATATACTCAAGGAATACAGATGTTTGTGCATCCCTATACCATTACCTTGCTCAGACAAAGGAAAAATTGGATTTCAGAATAAAGACAACTGCATTTCATGGTCTATTGTGGTCCAAGCAACAAATAAATAAAACCCTTAGATAATGCAAATGTTACTCAATGATGACATTGCATTTTAACCAGAATGCACTCTGAATACATACCATCAATGTTTGACTGTAATATGCATAGACAAAGGTGTGAAACTTAATACATTATCTACGTGTCCATGGAACACCTTGTGTATATATTTACTTGTCCTGTTAAAAAAAAAATATCTGAGTCCCTTTGTTGCCACAGTGTGGCGATAAATTAAGGCAGCAATCTCAATATGTAAGAGCTTTGATAATAGCCTCTCTAATTATGCCAGAATTCTGATTATGTTAGGATTTAAACACTACTATAGCAGGGTTTGAATTCTAGCAATTCCCACATTTTGCCACCTTTCCACAGATCTACATACTGGGGCTGGAGGTAGCGTTGATCAATAGCTGCAGGGTTGGAATGCGCTTTAGAGTATGTGCAAACCTACTAACTTTTAGGGGTTTTCACCAACTCTTTTCCTACCTTCTCTCATTCTGCGAACGGTTGGAAATTTACTCCTGAGAAGGGCAGAAATAAACCTTCCACAGTTGGGGAAAAAAAAAAAGTGGTTGATGTAAAAGTTAACTTGTAAACACTGAACAGATTTTTGCATGAACAAATCTAGGACTACATGTTTGCTCGGGATAAAATGTAGTTTACTAAGAATACGATTTCCTGGCCTACTTCTGTAAATTGTTGTAAATTAATGAAAACTGTAAACCTGCAAATATGCAAGGGCATAGTGTCATGGGTGCACTTGTGACTTTGAGATGGGGCTCCAATTAGGTCTTGAGTTAACAAAGACCTTTTGTTTTTATTACAATTCTGTCTGTCTCTCTCTCCATCTATAGACTGGCTTCACTGTGAGTGACAGCATTCTGCTCTTTCACAAGGAGCATATTGGCACAAAGTAATTTTGTTCAGTGCTAGAGACTACTGTGGCAATGTGAGCTTTGAGACCAAAACATTTTATTGCTTTTTGCTGATGTTTGTTTTAAGGGCCAGGGCCGGTCAGCTCCAGCAACAAAGTTTTACAAAAACATGTCAAAACTAGACCCACTGACAAAACCAAAAGGCTGGCCACCAAAGCCAGATCTATTGGTTATGCCAATGATTGTTTAGTTTCATGTTCCCATAATATTGTTGAAACTGGTTGCACTGATTTTCCATTATGAATATTTGTGGAGATACTAGCATGAATCAACACATTTTAGTGGCTGATGCTTCAAAGAAATGGTACCTTTAATTTCACAATAGTTTAGCAAAACGTTTTTCCCTAGTTGCATTTTTTGTGAGTATTTAATTTGAAAGCAAAGACTCAATCTTACTTCCAAGCGTCTGCAAATATTTGCATCTAATCAGAGCACTCTGGGAGCATTATATGTAGCCTTATATTGTTATACTTTGCAAATTCATGTACATATTTTAATACTGGGACCACTGTCAGCAATGCAGTCAGAGTTTAAATCACGGCGACTACGACGCTAAAGGAGTTGACAGACGCCACATACTGACGCGCAAGGGTATTGCTCGAAGAAAAATCTCCTGATCCAGTCTGACGCCTGGGGGAAATTTGAAGGTAAGGAATCTGCAACTAGAAGTCTATCAGATAATAAAGGCTTCAGATTAATAAAACATAAAACCAGGGGCGACATATGGACACATTACCTGAACTGCAGACAATGCCCTTCTGTGAACCATAATTCGGAACTGGGAGTCGGGCTAAGTAAATTCCACACCCCGATAAATTAAAGAATATTCAAACTAATATTGCTGTGTACGGTTTGTACACTGGAATGTAAAAGGTTGCTGGTGGTATACTACCGGCCTACACCAGGTCTACAATCACAAACTCTTAACGTTAGTTCCATTAACACAGATTTACTGTTTGCCTCTAGTTTCGACAATAGTCTAACTTGTCTCCTACCACTGTAACGAGCTCCCTAGTGTTTGTCGCATTGGTCTTCAACTGCGGGCACTACACTTTTGCAGTTTAACCAAATCCAGCAGATGTTATACAAGATTATGCATTATACAGTTCAGGTTTGCTTTCCATAACTTATTGGAAAAGTAATTTTATGGGCCCAATATAACGATGTGATGTAACTGTTACCAAGCTATGGTTTAGTTATGCAAACTAGACTTTCAGTGATAAGACTCCATGGTGTGAAACAAGACCTATCTACAATCAGCACAGTTTTGCAATCAAATAGCACTGATAACTTTCGGTGTGAAACCATATTTACGTTGAATGATGAGGTTTTAATGTCAGAATCCAATATCAAAGTCCTCAATGAGTCTGCAAATTGGACCTTGTTCGCGTCATCAGCAGAAACCAGTGTTGGTGGCAGAGGAAATTGAAATATAAAGTTTGTGCCACCTTCATCCTCACCCAATAAATAGAATTAAAAGCCGAAACGGGTATCTTCATCTTGGCGGGCCATCTGCCTATCAGATGTTACTAAGAAACCAAACACGATGTCGCAACACTTTTTACACTCCTAGCATTTGGGTTACACAATGCGACGTCTTATATTGTAGTGTTATGATGGAGGGAAGAAGCGAACTTGGCAAGGAATGGGAGGAAAGGAGCTAGATGGAGCAAAACTGCTCACGTGAGATCAACATTATTCAGGCCAAGTACCATCATAAGTACAGTATCTTATCTTTTGGAAACATTAGCCAATAGTGGGCTCCTGTGCAAGAATGATCTGGTTTTGCGTATATATCCTTAAGAAACTAGGGAAGGAAGACTAGGTGCAATCTCTGCACCTCTAGATGTAACAAATGGCTAAATCCGATGTACAATTCAACGGCTAATCAATAGCAGGTAGGCCAGGACCAACTCGAGATTGGTTGGCGTTTTTGTTCTATTGAAAAGGACACAATTTTGATTGGCCAGCAGGATGTGATGCTGCTTTCTGGGGCACATTGCATAAGTGCTTCCAACCAATACTGCCCTCGGTGATCAAGAGAACACTTGGAGAAATTCTCCATAACGGCATTCCCGGAGAGTACCTTGGAAAACACAAAGGCATGTACCACTGTCAGACAGAGAAAATAAGCAATTTTATTCACTTTTGAAAATTAAGCAGGCAACTTGCAGACTATAAAAATGACATTTAAGTATACAGTCATACAAATGTTCACAGGGTAAAAGCCAGTAATATATCAGAGGTTGACAATTAAGCCTTGACTCCTAAACAAAGATCCACTGTATAATTTATTTACGTAATGGTCTTAGTATGAAAGAATGACTGATGAGATTACCGGTTTACAGAGAGCTCATAACACTGCACTGCTGCTACTACCTGGACAGAAGATATCAAGGAACAGACAAAAGGAGACCTAGCCACCTGCTCTCTATTAAAGATAACATCCTCTTTACATCAGAAGGCTGGATGTGCAAGTGTACTTGCAACATGGCCGCCCAACAATTGGCTGATTGGGCTTACCTTACAAACTGACAAGAAACCTACGAGGCTCCGATAAAGGCTTCTAAATATACACACCAACTAAAGCTGAAATTCAAGGAAGGCAAAGTCTTTTTTGAGCAGGGACCAAGTTTTTCGAATTCACTCCAGAAACAACCAAGGAACTCATTCAGCAGAAACGGGTATTAAATGCCTTTCCAAAAATAGAACAGCTAAAGTAGCAAATGACAAGACCTGTGCCAGGAGACCGATGGGCTGTGTAAGTGTCAAACAAACAATTAAACCTATTACAATGTTAGCCTCTTACCTGAAATGAGCTGCTCCGTGACGTCAAGTGGGCTCAGGGTCAGAAAATACCCAGACAGCGAGCACCGTATGCATTATGTGGTCAAGACGGGGTATCCTCTGCGCTCAGGAGTACGGAAACACCCAGCTTGTTAAGACCACAACATAACACACAAATTGGACTTCCTAGAATGAAGCAAGAGGTCTCCACGAACTAGTTGTGGACAAATGTGTCCCCCGCACCAAAAAGTATCACGTGATCAAAACAGGCAAGTATAAGTGACTGGTGTAAACAGAAGAGAACCGGTCCGGGTCAGTCACTGAAACCCATCATGTCCTTAATAACAAATGCCGAAACAGAGGTCAAAATACTTCACAAGCTACCAAGGAGTCAAGAGGGGCGAGCTAATAGGTGCCCTCTTAACTCGTTAAGCAGAGAATGGTTTACCACCAACAATGCCCGCATACCGTAGCCAACAAAGAATACAGATCTGTAGTCTCCCGACAACTCCCGAAGGAATAGAGCTGATGTTCCAAGACAGCGCTCGACCGCTTTTTACAAAAGAGCATGGTGAATAGGTACTAGTTAGATGGAGTACCTCTCCGCTACATAGTGACACAAAGGGAGCTGGGGTGTAGCCTGCATATCTTGATTAGCCATCTGTGCTGGAGGGGAGGAATGGTCACTCACATGAAAGGACTGTGCCCTCACACAATGCCGTCACAGACTCCCTGGTGAGTGTCCGGGGCCTGGCCAAGGAAGGATCTTGCAAACATTTGAGACTTTGCTTTGAAGTTTGCCAACTTCAAAGGCAGAACTGGGTACAAGAAGAAAACCCAAAACCCCAGCCTTTTAGAATCTTTTTGGAATAAAGTGGAACCTCTGCCCAGGAGAAGAGCGGAAGGAGGAGTACTGTCCCTTTGCTGTGTTGCTTTGCTGGACTGGCCTGCACTTGCTGCTTCTGCCTGAAAAGAGTGCAAAGGGTGAAATGTGCTGTGTGTCCTGCTTGAGAAAATTCTCTAAGGGCTGTTGAAGTCTCAGGGACACCAAAGACTTCAGTTTCCGCGACCTGTAGCACCGCGACCTGTGGGCCCCGCACTCCGGCATCGCTTACTCACACCGTTGCCTGGGCATCCCCGATGACGCTCCTGTTGGCACCGGTGCCACTGCCTGCACAGTGGCCTGTGGACACTGCTCGTGAGGGTCACAAAACACCGTCCCGTCGGCTTGGGCCTACAGACAACAGCGCTTCAGCAACGGTGACGCTGCCTGCACTTGTGGACACCGCACGCCACACTGCCCTGCTTCACACCGCAGGGTAGGTCTCACTGACGCCGCCACCGAGCCGCTGCATGCACCGTGACCTGTGGGCACTGCACGTCGCATCATCCCACTCTGCACTGCAGCCCCAATGCCATCCACGCCAGCGCACCCGACTTCATCAGCCTGGAGTTCGATCTGCAACGCGTGTGACCTCAAGGGCCCGACGACTCCGGAACTGACACAGCAACGTCAGTGACGCCACTCTCTGGAGCACACCACAAGGATCATGATGCCCTGCAAATCCAGGGTACTGTTTGCAGGTCTTCCCGACACCGTAGCTGGCCCGCAACGCCGCTGCCGGCCTGAACTGTTAGTTTTGTTGATCACAACTCCGTGATAGCCCCAGGTGGAGATAGACTTCAAAGATCTGTAGTTGTGTAAATCTTGCAGAATTCAAATTTTTCTTACTGTAGGTTGGATTTTTGGGGTATTTAGTCTTGTTTTATACGGATAAATTTTGGCTATTTTTCCAAAACTGGTGTGGTGTCCTTTTGTAGTGTTTTCACTTATTACTGTGTTATGTGCAAATACTTTACACATTGCTTCTGAGATAAGCCTGTGTGTAAGGAAATGCCTCCTTGGCATGGTTACCCCCTGACTTTTTGCCTTTGCTGATGCTATGTTTTGAATTGAAAGTGTGCCGAGGCCTGCTAACCAGGCCCCAGCACCAGTGTTCTTTCCCTAACCTGTACTTTTGATTCCACAACTGGCACACCCTGGCATCCAGATAAGTCCCTTGTAACTGGTACCTCTGGTACCAAGGGCCCTGATGCCAGGGAAGGTCTCCAAGGGCTGCAGCATGTATTATGCCACCCTGGAGACCCCTCACTCAGCACAGACACACTGCTTACCAGCTTGTGTGTGCTAGTGAGAACAAAATGAGTAAGTCGACATGGCACTCCCCTCAGGGTGCCATGCCAGCCTCTCACTGCCTATGCAGTATAGGTAAGACACCCCTCTAGCAGGCCTTACAGCCCTAAGGCAGGGTGCACTATACCATGGGTGAGGGTACCAGTGCATGAGCACTGTGCCCCTACAGTGTCTAAGCAAAACCTTAGACATTGTAAGTGCAAGGTAGCCATAAGAGTATATGGTCTGGGAGTCTGTTTTACACGAACTCCACAGCACCATAATGGCTACACTGAAAACTGGGAAGTTTGGTATCAAACTTCTCAGCACAATAAATGCACACTGATGCCAGTGTACATTTTATTGTAAAATACACCACAGAGGGCACCTTAGAGGTGCCCCCTGAAACTTAACCGACTATCTGTGTAGGCTAACTGGTTCCAGCAGCCTGCCACACTAGAGACATGTTGCTGGCCCCATGGGGAGAGTGCCTTTGTCACTCTGAGGCCAGTAACAAAGCCTGCACTGGGTGGAGATGCTAACACCTCCCCCAGGCAGGAGCTGTAACACCTGGCGGTGAGCCTCAAAGGCTCACCCCTTTGTCACAGCACCGCAGGACACTCCAGCTTAGTGGAGTTGCCCGCCCCCTCCTGCCACGGCCCCCACTTTTGGCGGCAAGGCTGGAGGAAACAAAGAAAGCAACAAGGAGGAGTCACTGGCCAGTCAGGACAGCCCCTAAGGTGTCCTGAGCTGAAGTGACTAACTTTTAGAAATCCTCCATCTTGCAGATGGAGGATTCCCCCAATAGGATTAGGGATGTGACCCCCCTCCCCTTGGGAGGAGGCACAAAGAAGGTGTACTCACCCTCAGGGCTAGTAGCCATTGGCTACTAACCCCCCAGACCTAAACACGCCCTTAAATTTAGTAAATAAGGGCTCCCCTGAACCTAGAAAAACAGATTCCTGCAACTACAAGAAGGACTGCCGAGCTGACAAACCCCTGCAGAGGAAGAACAGAAGACACCAACTGCCTTGGCCCCAGACTTACCGGCCTGTCTCCTGCCTTCCCAAGAACCTGCTCCAGCGACGCTTTCCAAGGGACCAGCGACCTCTGAATCCTCTGAGGACTGCCCTGCTTCGAAAAAGACAAGAAACTCCCGAGGACAGCGGCCCTGCTCCAAAAGAACTGCAACTTTGTTACAAGGAGCAGATTTAAAGACCCCTGCAACTCCCCGCAAGAAGCGGGAGACTTGCAACACTGCACCCGGCGACCCCGACTCCACTGGTGGAGAACAACCAACTCAGGGAGGACCCTCCGGCGACTCTACGACTGTGTAACCAAAGTTGTCCCCCCTGAGCCCCCACAGCGACGCCTGCAGAGGGAATCCCCAGGCTCCCCCTGACCGCGACTGTCTGAACTCCATTTCCCGACGGCTGGAAAAGACCCTGCACCCGCAGCCCCCAGCCCCTAAAGAAACGGAACTTCTGTGCAGGAGTGACCCCCAGGAGGCCCCATCCCTTGCCCAGGTGGTGGCTACCCCGAGGAGCCCCCCCCTTGCCTGCCTGCGACGCGGAAGGGATCCCTTGATCTCTCATTGACTTCCATTGAAAACCCGACGCGTGTTTGCACACTGCACCCGGCCGCCCCCGCGCTGCTGAGGGTGTACTTTCTGTGCTGACTTGTGTCCCCCCCGGTGCCCTACAAAACCCCCCTGGTCTGCCCTCCGAAGACGCGGGTACTTACCTGCTGGCAGACTGGAACCGGGGCACCCCCTTCTCTCCATTGAAGCCTATGTGTTTTGGGCACCTCTTTGACCTTTGCACCTGACCGGCCCTGAGCTGCTGGTGTGATAACTTTGGGGTTGCTCTGAACCCCCAACGGTGGGCTACCTTGGACCAAAAACTGAAACCTGTAAGTGCCTTACTTACCTGTTGAAACTAACAATAACTTACCTCCCCCAGGAACTGTGAAAATTGCACTGTGTCCACTTTTAAAACAGCTTATTGTGTTTTATATGAAAAGTATACATGCTAAAGTAATGATTCAAAGTTCCTAGAGTACTTACCTGCAATACCTTTCAAATGAGATATTACATGTAAAATTTGAACCTGTGGTTCTTAAAATAAACTAAGAAAATATATTTTTCTATACAAAACCTATTGGCTGGATTTGTCTCCGGGTGTGTGTACCTCATTTATTGTCTATGTGTATGTACAACAAATGCTTAACACTACTCCTTGGATAAGCCTACTGCTCGACCACACTACCACAAAATAGAGCATTAGTATTATCTCTTTTTACCACTATTTTACCTCTAAGGGGAACCCTTGGACTCTGTGCATGCTATTCCTTACTTTGAAATAGCACATACAGAGCCAACTTCCTACACGGACTGTTCATGCCAAGCTACCAAGGGGGTGAGCAGGGGGTTATCTGAGCAGGCATCTCCCTTATCCTGACTAGGGAAAGGGTCTTTAATTGGACAGGGTGCAAACCGACTGCCAACTAGAAATGGGATCTCTAACACTAAAGACAATCACATTTACGCTTGGACACTTCAAAAGGACTGAATCCTCTCTCAACAATGGTTAATTTCCCTCTGATCAGTCTCACAATGGCCACAACACTTTATAGATTTCCCAACTAGGCCTGCTCCAAAAAACCTGTGGCAAACATTAAAATCAAAATGTGGCAAAGGCTAGGCAGTCGCACAACTGAGCCCCCTATGTTCTGGAAAACATACATAAATAGGAGTGCCGCTCCATATAGCTTGTGCACTTAGGCATTCAGGTGGCCATTGATGTATGAGTGTTAACCAGCCATGTCAGCCATATTTAAGTGGGTCACTAGCTTCCCAAATCCTAGGAGGATAAAGTACCTACTGCATGGGGAGAAGGGGGGGGGGGGGGGGGGGAAGGGGGTAAGGTTCAGTACCACCGCACTTTTTGGGAGAAAATACGCAATTATTTCTCAAACATCAGCAAAAACTAGGTTTTACAGTTAAAGAAAAAAAAAGTTTCCAACTATCAAATTACCTGTCAGCAGTGGGAAAGCAGAGTCCTCAAGTTCCATTACTACACCTTCCAACGCAGTCATCATGGGAGTGATGTCCAACAATATGAGGACAATGGGCTGCAGAGAGAAGGCATTTATTAAGTCAAATAAAGGAAGAGCTCAGAGATCTAAGGTATACAGTAAATGAAGGAAGCACAAAATGTACCGGACAGGAGCAAAACATTGGACTTTCATTTGTAACAGTCACTTCTATACCTAGCCTGGCTTGGGTATATGTAAGATTAATGCAACAGATTAAGTTATATAAACAATGAGGGTTCATTTATTTTATTTGGGATTTTATAAAGCACGAACATTAACCAAAAGGCAGCTTAGAGCTGTAAATAGCAACAGACTACCCAGCCAACGAGAAAATGTACTGGGGACATGCTGAACTAAAAGAAAAAAAAAAAGTTAGTCAGATTTAGAGGACGACAACGGTCTTTGATTTAGATTTGACAGGAAGTGTGTTTTTGCATACAAGTGGAGATGAACCCAAACTTTGAGCGATAATTAGGTGAACAATTATGTGAATACCTGCTCTAACTGGGGACGACCGATCTGGGAGAGCAGCGAATAAAAACTCAATAAATCAGCCTTTAAAGTTCATAGACAAACTTGATTTGAGCCGTATGTAACCTGGAACCATGTGAACCAGCATTTTGTTGATAAAATGATTTTAAGACAAATAGGGGGTCAATCTGGAAGCCGCAGGATCGGACAAAGGATGTCAGCAGAGTTGTATTTGGGGGGTGCAAGAAGAAGCCAGGAAAGTTTATACTGAGGCTCCACCCATGAGGAGAATCAGCATTCCTCAGTTAATGAGGACAAAATCAGTCTATGCAGGATTGCATTTCAGGTAAACTATGGGCTTTCCGGTTTAAATGACATCCAGGTAGCATTCAACTTAAGTTGTCCATTAAGGTATTTTCCTTATACTGGTAGAAAGTTCTTCTTGGTTGGGCAATAAAATGTGTATCCTATGACTTCAACCCTCTCAGGAAATCTTGCATAACTTGCTGTATTCAGCTTTTAACAGTAAAACATATTTCAGAAATCCCCAAGTCCATTACAATGAGCCAGTGTTCGTAAGCAGTGTGCCTACGTTTTGGCGTGGCATCTGGCACACTCTAGAGGCCCACCGGCTGACATGCTAAAGAAGTGTCAACAGGGTGGTAAGTATGCTGGTACAAAAATGACAGACAAAACTGTCTGTTTTTCTACTACACTTAGGTGCAGGTGAAACCCCTTTAGTGGTAACCTATTTCAATTTGCTTATATCTAGGACATTCTACAAAGTCCATGATAATTATTGGCCTGCGACTGGGAATTGCCAAAAAAAAAAAAAAAGTGTAGCATGTTTACATAGTGTACATGTGGCAAGACACAGAGTGATGATCGCACCTAAGGCAAGGTGTAGAGTTCTGAATTGGACTTCTTAAAGCTCAATATCCGGCATTATTGCTTTAGTAAGGAGTTTCCTGGACTCAAATATTTCCTTGTGGAGTCAGAAATCTTTCCCTCGAAGACATGCCCACAGTTACAATGCATTACTACTGAAAAAGGTTTGTGTTTTGCATTTCATTTCCATCATCAATGTCTACTTTAGTAAATTGTAGAGGGGGGGGGAATAAATAAATAACACACACCTCACTTTCTGGGTCTCGTAAGATTCTGCCACCCAAGTAAATTGATTAGAAAACGACTCACTTCAGCAGAACATCTGCTACAATATATGGTTCCACCACTGCCCTTCTCTCAAGGTTGGAGACTGGGCCATTTCTCTCAGTGCAGACAATCAAGCCGAAAGGTTGAGGTCGACTTGATCATTTTTCCTCTGGTTGCTTTTGGTTCCCCAGCCTGGCCTGTACGGGGTCCCCATTTGAACGGTTTAGCGAAGTATCCCATCTGGATGAACTATTTTAATGAAATATTCTAATGAAATGTGCAATCCCTTCTCACTCTTTTCTGACTCTAATCACTTTTTGTCTGTGGCTTTTCATTTCTTAATCATCCTGTTAGTTCACCGTTTCTCCAGAGCCTGCTGTTCGTTTCTTCCCAATGGCTACTTCCTCGACCTCCTGCAAGGGACAGGTATTTGCTGCCGGGAAGATTTATTGCTCTAAGTTAATCAGATGCATAAACTTCACAACGTGCATCAAAGTTGTAGGATGTCGCAAAACGTTTCATAACGGTTATGCACGGATAAAATCTTTTGCGTCATTTTAGAATGTGAGAAAAAAATATGTACCCTCTGAAGATATGACCTGTAAGCGAATGTACATAAGTGCCCAGAGGAGCATGGGAGCTACGCTACTGCGGCAAAAAAATGCAACTGCAAGGACCCCGCAGGAAGATTGGTAATTTCCAGGGATCACTGCTGGTGCTACCCACAGATCCACTGTCAATCGCACCGCGCAGCGGGCCGGCTGCAAGGCGATCACGTCATGTAACTCACAAACTATTGCCACATAGTGCTTCCAACACTGCGGTTTTTTTTTCCTTCTTTAAATCAAAAGCCCTTGAGGGAGGAAATAACGTGATCTCAGATCTACAACACTGTGCCATCAGCTTCCTGCACGTTCTGCCAGATTATTCAGTTTGAGCTGCCAAACAGCTGCTGGAGCCAAGGCACACCCAACACAGCAAGTGGTGAAGTCAGCATAGGAGGAGATAAATCACTATTCAAATAAACCCAAACCAGACTACCTGCAAGAGTCACTCGGTCAAATACAGTGCTCAAAATCCAAAAAGTTCACAGCAAGAAAGATTCCAGAAACGAATGGTTGGTTTTCGATTTCTGAAGTCCGATTCTGGCATTCCTAAACTCTGTTAACACGCGATGTTGTGCACAACCGGCTGGTCACACATTTAATCTTAAAGTTGTATGCCTCGATGAAAAATTATTTTCCGCTATTAAAGCAGAACTGGAGTGCAGAAGGATCTTCGTAAGTACTGTGTAATATTAAGTACGATTTTAGTTTTACTCTTACAAGTTTATTCAGTGGCAGTTTAAACAATAATTTGTAGTTATTGCTTCAATTACCCGATTCAATATTATTCAATTAAATAAGGAAGTTGAAATGCTGCGTCAGCCTGCCAGGCGTGATTAAAAAAATTATAACGGGCAGGTAGTTCACATCCACACAAATGGAACAATTTCCCCTAATGAGCACTTCCGTGGGTTACTTTGATAAACTCACGATTGCACGGATTAGGAAAAGACATCGCCAAGAATACCAGAAAAATAGTGAAAATGGGTTTTATGATTGGAACCTTTGATAAAGATCTTGATGACCGCTGGCTCACAATCACAACTGGCGCTCGGCCATGAAAGAGAAATATGAATTTTTGGCCACATCTCTTCACCAATTACCAATCCTTGTAAGTGCACATTTTATGGGTTAAAGCTCCAGCAACGCTGTCAAGTGTTCTGAACAAAGGGTTCAGCAGTCCGACGCACCAGT
The DNA here is from genome assembly GCF_031143425.1 of Pleurodeles waltl. Classification (NCBI taxonomy): domain Eukaryota; kingdom Metazoa; phylum Chordata; class Amphibia; order Caudata; family Salamandridae; genus Pleurodeles; species Pleurodeles waltl. Next base: position 439,292,889 of record NC_090444.1, on the reverse strand, counting down.
ATAAAGCCATGGGTTCGTAGGTCACTATTCCCTTCTACCACTGAAGGTATTATCCGCGTCACATTGATATTTCTTCAGGTCGTGTGGACTTCACAGATCAGATAGATGAGTGGGGGAGTTTCCAATATAAGAGATTAACCTTGTTTGGTTTTTGGAAGAGGTATTAAGTCGCTCTAAGGGGGGTTCTTGAGATTAGTTTTTGAGGGGGTGAGCCCCACTCCCCTCTCCGAGAAATCATCTCTGGCAACTACATCAAATAGGCTTGCAGTAGGTGTTGCATAAGCAGATACAATCAGAAGTCGGCATTCTTTGCCGATCTCTGCTGGCAGCACCTGGGGGTTGGGGGGCAGGAATACAAAGACCAAACTATTATTTTTGGCAATGTGCCAAATCAAAACTTGGTAAGCTTGCAAACAAGAACCCTGAAAAATACTTGGGACAAAAAAGTGCTCAAGTACAATCACGATCCCGTCCTACCAGGTCACCTGCTCAATACAGCCAGGAGGAACCAACAAGTTTGTTAGTAGCTTGGATAACAGAAAACAAGGTGGCCAATCTGACAAAAAGAGCTCCAAAAACAATGTTCAATTTGAGATTTAAGCTCAGAAAGTGTGAAAAAAAAAAAAAAAAAAAAAAAAAAACCAGTAATAATTGTTTTTTTTTTCTTCAAAGGACCCACTGAAACGGTGTGAGGTAGAGGTTGAGGGCCTTAGATTTTATTCAGAGGCCGACAGCTGAAGTTTGTTTCTACACACACAGCCGTGTAACTGGGAATACTCAAGACAACTGCCAATAGTAGGTGCTGGTCAGTAAATGGTTGCCCGCTGTTTGATCCTTTGTGTGTGTCAACCTGAAGACGTTACAAAGTATGGTGCTGAAACACTGTAGATTCACAATATTTTAATTACACATCTAGGAGCAAAGACTTCAACCATGCATTAAAATCCACATAGCAGATAACTTGTTGCTGCAGTCAGCAATTCGATACCCAACTGAGCTGCAAAGCAACTATGGCTGTTTGCCCTCCTTCCCTTAGGCTTTCTCTGAACCCAAAGGTAGGACTGAAACTGACAACCAAAGCATAAGGTTCAGGGAGCTAAACATTAACTAGGTCTTGTTTTTTTTTTTTTTTCATTCCATGACTTCATGAACACTAGCTGGAGAGTAGTTAAGTCAGGAACATCAATCCAAATGAGAAGCGGGCAGCCAACAATTACTGATACAATGAAAGATCATTCTCACACAGACATTACCTGATCATTGCCAAAGACAACTCCCTTGGCTATAGGCGGCAGCAATGAGTAGGCGATCTGACCAGCAGCACCAGTCACCAAGACGCGGATTGGTTCAGGCTGTACAAAAAGGAAAATAAATACATAAAACACCATGCGTGCATACCATACAGCCTAGCATTTTTCTGATCTTACACAGAAATAAGGGCCTGGTTAAGAGTTTGGAAGACGGGTTACTGTCAAATGTGACAGATATGCCGCCTGCCGTATTACGATCACCATAAGCTACTATGGGATCGTAATACGTCAGACGGGATATCCGTTACTTATGTGATGGAGCAACCTCCTCCGCCAAACTCTAAATCAGGCCCTCAGTCATGAGCCTGCATCAGAAAGCTGTACTTCTATAGAAATGAATAGCTGATGTATGTGCTGTACAATAAGCATAGGAGAAAAAAAAAAAAAACAGTCTCGATCACGTTAGATTGGCTGTGGGATTCAAACTCATAGGTATTAGATACAATCGCTGCATATAAGAATGAGGGAACCATTTATCCACTCAGTCACGGTTGCTGCCACACATTCTGGGATCAATTGAGAAACCAAAAGCTAAAAAAGTTTAATAGTGCTCTTAGTACAACGAGAAACAAGTTTGCAAACACCACATTTACTAGCATAGGTGATGCAGTAAATCCAAACATGTGTCATACAGGCGTGAACTGGGAACAAAAAGCCGTCCAGGCAAAAAAGTTCAATTCAGCCCTGCTCCCTGTTCCGCTTTTTCTGTTTTCTCTGTCTCAATGGTCTTTCTCCATCATCTCCCTCTGCTTCCGCTGAAAAAAACTCTGGGGAGCTGGAGAAAGAATAAACTAAAACGCTGGCCTCCAATGGCTCTAGCCACCCCGAGATACACTGAACCGCTCCCCACCCCTTGTGTAACACTCCATGAGGCAAACGGACAGGCCCTGATGGCTTGTATATTTTTATAAAGCACACACTCTAAGCCACTTTGTCTAATTGAAAAGATAGGCACCAATTCAGAAGGATGACACCTTGAACTGAAACCTTCTACAACACTGGTTGCTAATTTGAAATACTAAATGTATTTTCCACAGCTTCACAGAACAGTGCGCTTTTAAATAAGCGCACATCAAGGAGGAGAACCTTTGAAAACTTATGGGCCAAATAAAAAGAATCTGAACTTCTATACATCTAAATTTGAAGTCTGGCTCCTTGATGAGAGCCAGGCAGCTGGATCTCAAAATCTGGTTCGGAATGTAGGAAATAATTTTATCCGCAGAAGTTTTGGGGTTGGTTGGGGTGAGGCAAAAAGTCAGGGCATTTCACAACGAGGCAGGAAAAATTAATCAGAGCAAGCTGTGCAAAACATAACAATCATATTTGTAAAGGGCAGATAACAGCGCTGAATGACAGCTTCATTGCTACTCAACTCAGCTCTGTTGTCAATTCCGAAAGGAGGAAAGGCCGAATGGAACAGCTGGGATTCGAGCCATTGACATGAGAACATATACAGATCCCTAAAGGGGATGCACTGATTCGCTAGGCCACCAGATCAATCTACAAAACTTAAATTCATGCTGTAACGGAATTTGGTTAGTTGTCCACAGTGTACTGAGATTTTCTTAAGTATTGAAGGAAAAAAAAAAAAAATCCACAAAAGGTCTAAGGTAAACCTGGATGAAGTGCACAGGAAAGTCAGTACGCACAACAAAACAAAGTGGTTTTGAGTTTGCAAAAGGATAGTAAAAAAAAAATATATATATATATATATATATATATATAAATAAATAAATAAAACAGCAACCGTTTCTTAGTGGTCTATTCTATTCAGGATAGCTGTTTTTTTAAACATTTTTTGATGATACTGCAATTACTATAGAGGACAAACACTTACTTGGGGTAGCAGCTGTATCAAGTTTATAAAACTGGTCTTATAAACTGAAGGAGTCCGGGCTCCACGAGAATATCTTAACCCGTGCTACTTGTTGCACCAAGCCCCTTAGTTTGGCTTTACAATTCATGGAATTTCAATATCAACTGCATAATATGCTTCAGGAAGCAGTCGAACAGTTTAAAAACATTTTGACCACAATTCAGAAAAAGATGACCACGTGTGTTCTTGCAATACGGATTCCTTTCAAACCAGTAAGGAAACAGAGGCAAGAAGCCAAGCTCTGAAAATGTGGCAGTTTGATTTTCAATGTTCACGTTCTGCACACAGAGTAATCTGTGCATTCCCTGGCTGATCAGCTAGGAGAGACTTGTTGTGCTGTGACGGCCTTATGCCAGGCCCTGCTCCGTGTTTTTAGGACGATGTGCCTTTAACATGGACGGACAGAGACAAAATGTTATTCTTCACTCGTCCGCGCTAAAAAAATATATATATAAAAACCCACCCTCACTTGGGAAAGCTGAAAATGAACAAATATCAATAAATTGTGTTATTAACCCTAACGGATGTAGTACATTTAACCACTGCCTCTATTTGCCATTTGAAAGAAAAGATGCTTAAACCATACATGCCACATCAAAAATGGCACTTCTCAATATGGGGGGGGGGGGGGGGGGAGCTTAAATCACATTTTATGGATATAGCTAGTCGGGAGACCCCGTTAAAATTAAAACACCAAACCATGAGTTTTGGTGGCGGCGAGGGGGGGGGGGGGGGGGGCTTTGAAGTGGTGACTGGCTCTCCTATAGAGAGATTTATATTCAATTTAGAGATAGCACCTAAAAGTGACAGTTTCTGCTCAGTAGTATCGCCAGATTTAGAATTTTCTACAAAAACACGTGGAAAGATTGTTACCATACATTTTTTGAGGTTCGCTAGGCTTCGGTTACAACTAACTTTTTACTGCTGGTAACCGTTAACAGAAAGCCTGAACTCATGCACACTACCTCAGAAATGTGAACATGCAAGAGGTAACGTATGCATGAATCAGCATAGCTCCCAAAAAGTGGGAATGGAATGGCTTAACGTGTAAGATTTATAAAACTCAGAAAGCACACACTCGAGTCTCAAAGGACTGTGTGACATTGAGGCGCGTCCCCAACTGCGTTACAGCCGAGGGATAAAACGAAGAGGTAGAACAAGAAGCACGTCTGCGTTTCCTACAAATCACAGTCTAATAACAGCGTCAGCACTCGATAGCTATACATTCGTAACAACGATGTTAATACGCTTAATAAATGCTTCTAGATGCTTTTAATGAATACCATTCCAGTGCCCGTGCTTGTTCATGTGGAAACAGAGAATATGGTCGGCAGTAAATCTATACAGAACGCCGATACAACACATAAGTCTTCAACCGAGCGTGCACCGGCAGTCCTGCTCACTGCTCATTCAGGCAGATTCAGGACCAGCGCCTTCCGCAGAGCTTGCAGCCTCAGGCTCCACTGCCTTGCTCCGGAGACAAAATTCCTGCAAGAAAAGCAAAAATCCTTAAGCCCAATTGTACGAGGAATACACAAGAACCCTTACATACCATGGTAAGGAAGGAGTCACGGAGCAGAGGAAAAATGTGTTGTGTTCACTCGACGGCTGCAACCTCCGCACTGGCTCAGGTCACCTCTACGGGGATCAGGAGATGAAGGAGAGAACCGGCAGGAGAACTGACGACTTTGAATGATCTTTGACCGCCGATGCGTACTGTACCGGAAATGAGGAAGAACGGGAGTTGTAGTTTTATACCTCGAAGTATGTCGTCTGTTGCAAAGGGTGATGTGTTACAGAAAAACTACATCACCCAAAAGGCGATGCTAGACGGGGGCTTGCCGATCTCTAGCGCGATGGGAGATGTAGTGTTTAATTGCTATTGCCGTGAATGGAGACAGTTCGTTCAAGGGATAAAAAATATTTCAGTTAGTATGAAAGACCAAAGCGTGCGTCACTCTCTGGATTAAAGCAATTATCCAATTGGAAAACGCTTATTTGATCGTTGCACTTCTTTGCTGACAAGATCGATTCTAGATCATGCCTGTTTGCTGCGCTCTGCATGCCCTGCGGGGCGTTAATTAGCCAAGGAATGAGGTGTGGGTTCAAAATGTCCTTAGATAACTAGAAACAAACACTGGCAAAACCAAGATCTGGTGGCTTTGGCAGCGTGTTTTTAACCATGTTGTGCAACAGCGCGGCTGCTGTGCACTGCATTAGTATGGTCTGTGGTATGATGTAGTTTGGCTTGTCATTGTATGATGTGGTATGACCTGTGATTCTACATCGTGGCATGGCCTTTCTTTCTATAGTATGGTATAGGCTATCCTTGTATGGTATGCTATATGGTATGGCCTATCTTGCTCTGTTATGGTATGACCTGTCATTCTACAGTATGGTACAGTGTGGTATGGCCTATCACTGTATAGTATGGTGAAGTCTGTTATTGTATTGCATTGTATGATATGGCCTGCACAGTATGGTATGGTATGGCAACTGTGCAGTATTGATAAGTGTAGGTGCTCTCAATTTCAAATGAAAGAACTGCAAGAACTTAGTACTGGGCAGTAGCTGCCCACTTAAAGCACTGCTTTGATGCAAAAAAGGAGCGTGAAATAGATACCCATCTAGCCTCTGAATTGCACAATGTGAAAACGTAAGGCCAATACCAGTTTCCCCGCTTGACCAAATTGTGTGATCCGAGGCAAATATTTTATTTCACTAGTCTTCCTTTTTCTTCATTATCACAAACGAGAACATCGGCAAGTATATGCATTCAGTATGTGACCTCTATAAAAAAAAACACTTATGTTAGGTTTAGTAGACTTTATTGTTGCTCTGTCTGTAATAAAAACGTACATCATGTATAAGGTGCACATGACAGCTGACTTGCTTCTTAGTTTATTAATGGCATTATTGTCAGAGTGAACGTTTAATGTTAATATTTAAATATTATCACTTTTACTAAATACCTCTCAAAGCAGCAATATAATCTGATATACTGAGGCGACACACTCTACCATGAATTTTGAAGAGACGCTATTGTCTTTTTACATGGTGTTTGTTGCATAATTTGCATGCAAAATATTTTCAGGGCTCATATCGTGCACAGGCCCTTAGCGCCCTTAGCACCAAGTCAGACCCTTGGCTCAGCTCTGGCTCGGCTCTCACTGTTAATTTGTTGGTTCACCCACCTGTAATCAATTTCCAGACGACCTAGGAACAAAATACCGTAGTGCTACAATCTCCTGAGCTACAATGGTGGTAGCTGAGTGTAAGGTCCCCTTGTTCAACAGATTGCATTAGCTGAGTTCAGGTGTACACTCAAAGGAAGTGTCAAAAAATGTTCCAGAACACTGAATTTTATAACATTTTTTACCCCAAGAAGTTACTGTATTACAGTATATTCTTTCTTGGAGAGTTAGGACTAACACACACAAAGTCGCCTCTCTATTACTAAACACTTGCCTTCATTAAAAAAAAAACTTTTGGTTTTGCAATTTCATTTTTAAACAGGTAGCAGCAAAGCAACTGGTCAGGCTTTGACAAGCTGGTACAGTGGTTTTACTTTTTTTATCACAAGGACATGCAAAAAGGAAATATGCCACCACATATATGTGACAAAAATATGTTTGCAATAAAAATTTTAAATAAAAAACACATTAATATAGCTTTTCTCACTTGTGTTGTTATTAAAGTAACAAGCATTTGAGTTATGTCATGCATTTTATTATTTGTGAACGAGAAAGAAACAAATCACCACCCAAACAAGCATTCAAATTGCAGCAACTACAATGTTACAATATCACTTTATAACTGCCTTAAAAGGAGATGGAAATTGAATTACCATTTAATTGGTCACCAAAGTGCAGGCATAAAAGCTAGCGTTGACAGTTATTGTTAAAAAAAGAGAATTTTGAACCCACGTTGACACTGAGGAAAGAGGAATTACTTTCAGGCTGTTGAAGTATTTTTCACAAAAAGCATAACGTGCAAATGATGTGTAAAAATGATTTTTGATAATTAGTGTTTTCAGTGATGCGTAGAGTGGTAACCGATGAACCAATGATGTTGCATTTGGAACGAGTTTCCTAAGTCAACTGGAAGTGTAAATAATTCTATGAATATTTATGCCACATTTTCGAGTGATACACCATTATTATTAAAATGGACACATTTTCTAGTGTTCTATTCAACTTGTTCTGCTCATTCCTCCTCCCAGTCAGTGTTCTGCTGCAAAGCCATTTCTCCTCTTGTTTCTGCGTTTCATCGAGCGAATGATGTCAATGTATTAGCAATATTTTAATATTGTTAGAAAGTGTGTATTGCAAACTAAGCATCCATTGTGTGCTTAAAGTGTCATTTTCAAGGACTTCCACTGGAAGTGTTAGGGTACTTGTGCTAGTTGTGTGAGCTATTGTTTAAGAAATGTTTCATTTGTTCTACACATCTCTGGAGTGCAATTGATAAGGAAGCAAGCTGAAGAATTCTCTTACCTTAAGAAATGGGTTAGTACTAAAGAGTTAAAACATTATTTTGTTGTTTCTGATTTGCCAGTGCAACCCTAACCATGATTGCACCATGCTGAATTTTCAGAGTCTATTAATAGCTTGTGTGGTTTGTCTATAGAATCTTTGGGTTTCTGTCCTTCGCCGGAGATTTTGCTTCATTTACCATTTTCCGTGCAAGAGATTTACCATGCCACTCTTTCGCCTTTACAAGGATAAGGGAAAAACAAATAACCCTATCCAACCTTAGGCATAAAATAGATACTGATTATGAGGGGTTATTCTATAGGGAACTTAGGCCCTCATTTCAACACTGGCGGGAAATGCCGCCTACCGCCGTGCTGACGGCCGCCAACATATCGTGACCGCAGCGGTATTTCACCACGGGTATTATGACCCACACTGAGAATCCCGCCACTCTACAGACACCCACACAAGTCCGCCGCACCAAAGGTCAGTGACAAACTGGCGATAGCAAAACCCACTCCGTTACGCCAACAGGAATACGCCCCACAGTATCACGATGCACGAATCCCCAAGGCGGTCTTTCAAATGCGGTAAACCATTGGTGGGACACACCGCCTTGCTCAAAATACACACACACTTACAAAACTACACCACATTGGACAGTTCAAACTACACACACCTGACACACATACACACACCACACCCACACACTCACACTGCTATAAAACACACACCCACACTACCCACAACCCCTTACAGCGAAAAAATAGATATCAGGCAGAGAGAGACAAGCCAGGAGCACCCACTGAATCAGAGCCACAGAACACCATCACCCATACACCATTCACGCACATCACAGCATACACCCCAGCACATCACCCAACACATCACCCCACACATCCTCACACATATCACTCGCACCACATCCATGGCACCCCAAAGACACCCCAGGTTTTCTGAGGAGGAGCTAAGGGTCATGGTGGAGGAAATCATCCGGGTAGAGCCACAGCTATTCAGATCACAGGTGCAGCAGACGTCCATTGCAAGGAAGATGGAGCTATGGCGGAGAATCGTGGACAGGGTCAACGCCGTGGGACAGCACCCAAGAACCAGGGATGACACCAAGAAGAGGTAGAACGACAGGGAAAGGTGCGTTCCGTGGTAGCAAGATACCAGGTAGCAGTACAGAGGACTGGCGGTGGACCCCCACCTCCTCCCCCACAACTAACAACATGGGAGGAGCAAGTCTTGGCATTCATGCATCCTGAGGGCCTCACAGGAGTAGCAGGAGGACTGGATTCTGGTAAGTCAAATCTTAACTACTTTATCCCCCCCACCCTACCTGCATGCCATCACAAACTCATACCCCTACTCTCACCCCGTCACTCCACCACCTCACATATACCCCACTAACACAACCCACCCATCCCAATACCAAGCCCTGCATGCAACAACAAGGCATGGACACCCATCACAGACCTGCATGGACACCCATCACCACAGCATGCCCAGTAGAGAGACTCACCCAGCCCACAAAATCACCATTCACACAAGGCCAAGCTGACAGGGAAATCACAAGCATACAGGGAAACACACCCATGCACAAGATGGCACATGCAGACACATTAGCAATGCATTTGCATTCCCACAGGACCCATACGCCGCATCACCGGAGAGGAGGTGCCAGCCACATCCAGTCCCCCACCCGAAGAGGCCCACAGTGATGACAGCAGCTCTGCACGCCTGGATCAGGATGACCAATTCTGGCCCATCTGGAACCTCCGGACAGTCGGTTCCCCTGCCACTGTCCCAACCCACCACAGAGCCTCCCTCCTCAGGAAACACCAGCACAGTACCCACCCAGTGGGCCCATGCCACTGTCCCCAGGACACATTAATCAGCAGTGTGTCCACCACTACAGGGATCCCAGGCAACCCCACAAACCCAAGCAAATCAGGGACCTGGGGTCAATGGCAGTGGGCACACAGTTCAGGGGACAGAGGCACAGGACAACAGGGAAACTGGGAGGACTGCTGTGCGACGGGGGAGGACAGGCCCAGGGAACCCACTCTCCACGAGGCACTCTCCAACATCCTGGGAGCATACCACCATTCCCAGGAGACCATGGGCCAGATACTGGCCAAGTTGCAGGAGACCCAGCGGATGCAGGAGGGACCGTACCTGGGGATCAAGGAGGTCCTAACAAAAATATGCACCATCCTGGTCACCATTGCAGGGGTGCTGGCTGACATGGGCAAGACCATGAGGGAGGCAGTGGCACAACAACGGGCGCCTGACACTAGCCAAACCAAGGAACAGCCTTCCACCTCTGCCGGCGCTAGTGGACAGGAGACCCCGCCACTGGAACGACAGGCCACCAGCACCCCACCCCCTGCAGAAGGTGAACCAACCCACAAACAGTCACTGCGATCCAGGCAGAAGCCAGAGAACATTTCCAAGACCCCTGCCAGGAAATAAGACTCTCCTGATTGTCACCCTTGTGTCCCACTCTGTTACCCTGTCCACCTTGAACTGCCATTGCTCTCCTTCCTATGCCCCATTGGACAATGCACCTGTGATGCCAAGAGACTGGACTCTACCCTGGACTTTTCTCCACAATCACCCCTTGCACATCCCCTTCTACTTATGAGCACCTAAATAAACACTCTTGGAACAAATACCAATCTGGAGTATGTCAAATGATTCACAAATGTATTAGTACAACATTATCAACGCATTGCAACTCAAATGTACAGTGAAATATACTTTAGGATGACCTTTAGTGGGCAGCATTACACATAGCAGGAGCCAGAGTGGGGCACAGAGATCTGAAAATAGAGATTCCAAAGGGAACAGTCAGTGGCCATAGACATAGGGAAAGAGTCTGCCTTGTACAATGTCCAACAGATAACTGAAGTGTAAAGTGCAGTTACAGTGTCTTACCTGTGTGTCACTGGAAGTACTGCTGTATTATATTGGTTCTGTTGTCCACATCTTCCTCTGCCTCCTCTTCCTCACTGTCCACAGGCTCCACCGCTGCCACAAGATCATCTCCAGGCACATCCTCCTGCATATAAGGCACCTGGCGTCTCAAGGCCAGGTTGTGCAACATGCAACATGCAACGATGATCTGGCACACCTTCTTGGGTGAGTAGTACAGGGATCCACCTGTCAGATGGAGGCACCGGAACCTGGCCTTCAGGAGGCCGAAGGTCCTTTCAATAATCCTCCTTGTATGTCCATGTGCCTTATTGTAACGTTCCCCTGCCCTTGTCCTGGCATTCCTCCCTGGGGTCAGTAGCCATTTGAGGTTGGGGTAACCAGTCAACTGCAAATATCAAGGGATACATATTAACCACACACTTACCCTTAGGGACAACCCCATACCCATACCCCAATTCATACTGGGTGGGGACCTTTGGCTCATCTATTAGCCACACCCGGTGTCTCTGGAGTTGGCCCATCACATATGGGATGCTGCTATTCCTCAAGATAAAGGCGTCATGCACAGAGCCAGGATATTTGGCATTCACATCAAACACACCATCTGCACATTCAGAGAGTGATAACTTTTTCTATTCCTGACCACTTGTTCATTTCTCTGGGGGGGGACAAATGTCACATGTGTACCATCAATGGCACCAATGATTTTGGGGATATGTCCCAGGGCATAAAAGTCAGCTTTCACTATGGCCAAATCCTCCACCTAGGGCAACACGATGTAGCTGCGCATGTGTTTCTGCAGGGCAGACAACACTGTGATCAACACATTAAAGAACACTGGCTGAGACATCCCTGATGCCATGGCCACTGTTGTTTGGAAGGAACCACTTGCCAGGAAATGGAGAACTGACAGGATCTGCACTAGAGGGGGGATTCCTGTGGGCTGGCAGATAGCTGACATCAGGTCTGGCTCCAATTGGGCACACAGTTCTTGGATTGTGGCACGATCAAGTCTGTAGGTAATGATAATGTGTCTGTCCTCCATTGTCGCAAGGTCCACAAGGGGTCTGTACATCTGAGGATGCCGCCATCTCATATTCTGCCTCAGTGGTTGAAGCCTATGGAAGAGAAACGTGAGCAGAGGGTAATATTCCCACATCTATTGCACTAATGTTGATTTGTTTACTTTACAGAAACAGTATGTGAACTTGAGAGTCAGTTGATGTGCCAATGTCTGCTGTGATGCAGTTAGGTGCCATGCCCTCTGCCCCCTGAAAAGGCTGCCTGGCCTGTGAGGAGGGACAAGTGGAAATGAGGTAATTGCGCTGGCGTTGTGCGCCGTCGCGGGTCGCAGTCGATGACCGCGGCGCAACTTCGCATTGGTTATCATTGGGCCCTATGGGTTCCAGGAGCCAATGGCGATGTACGCCGGCGGTGATGGTACGTACCGCCGCAGATGTGACTGCCATTTTCTATTTGTTCACTCACTTGCTACCCGACCTTCAACAGGAGAGGACCTACACTGCAAGTGCTGCTGTGACCTGTGTCTGGAACCGACCATGGCTCATGTGTTGGGGGAAAGGGACCCTGCCTTCACTGCGGAAGGGTTGGAGAAACTGGTGGATGGGGTCCTACCCCAGTACACGTTACTCTTCGGTCCTCCAGACAAACAGGTGAGTACACTGTGAGCATGATGCGTGGTCCATGAATGTATGGAGTGCTGTGTATGTAAGAAAAATGTTGGGGGGTGCTAAGGCGTCCTGTCCAGAGTGCAGCATGTGAGGTGGTCAATTTATGTGCATCATGGGATGGGTGGGATCTGGTGGGCAATGAGTCTGACGGTCCGGACGGGTGAATAATTCCCTTTTCTGCTGTCTTTTCCCTCCAGGTCAGCACCCACCAGAAAAATGGTATTTGGCGTGCCATCGCCAAGGAGGTGCAGACCCTGGGGGTCTTTGACAGGCGGAGCACCCACTGCCGCAAGAGATGGGAGGACCTGCGCCGCTGGGCAAAGAAGACGGCGGAGGCCGAGCTGGGGCTGGCCTCCCAACGTGGAAGGGGTGCCCGTCGCACCGTGACCCCCCTGATGTTCTGAATCCTGGCGGTGGCCTATCCAGAGTTGGATGGGCACTTGAAGGCATCACAGTAGCCACGAGGGAGTGAGTACAGAATCTGAAAGCTGACTTTGCACGCGTTAGGAGGTACTTGGGTGGGGGGGGTGGGCTGTGGGTGCCCCTAGGCCAGGGCAAACATGGCAGAGTAGGTCCCTTGTTGGGGAGCCTCTGGAGCACTACTACCCCAATAGTGTTAGTGGGCATCTACTACTGGGCAGGGTCCTGTGGGTTTCTGGTGTGCAGATGCTGGTGTTAGGCATTGTACCCATGGGCTGGTGACTGTCTTAGTAAACGCTTGGGCAGGGCCTAGTGCATAGGGCTGCTCCCTGTGTGTTGCTGGCATTGACCAAGTGTATCCTCTGTCTCTTCCCCCCCTTTTTGTTTTGTCACCCTGTCCTTGTGTGCATTAGCATCATCTGGCGGAGGAGCAGAGGCACCGGCGACGGAGGAAGCTGCATCCCACATGGACCTGGAGGCCGAATCCACCGAGGGTGAGGGCACCAGTGGGACAGAGGGCGAGGGGAGCACCATGACGGGGACAGGAGGAGAGACCACAGACAGCGACTCCTCCTCCGATGGAAGCTCCCTGGTGGTGGCGGACACCTCTGTGCCCACCCCAACAAAAGGTACAGCCGCCACCTCCCCTACCAGCACCGCCCTCCCAGCAGCCGCTCAGCGTGTTTCCCGTGCCCACTCACCCAGGAGGGTGGGCATCTCCTTCGCCCCAGGCACCTCAGGCCCTGCCCCAGTCAGCCCTGCTGCCCTCAGTGAGGAGGCTATTGACCTCCTGAGATTCCTCACTGTTGGGCAGTCAACCATACTGAATGCCATCCAGGGTGTGTCGAGAGGCATTTGCAACAAACAAATGCATACCTGGAGGGCATTCACTCTGGCGTGGCGGCCCAACAGAGAGCATTTCAGGCTCTGGCCTCAGCGCTGATGGCAGCCTTTGTCCCTGTGTCTAGCCTCCCCCGTCCAACTTCCTCTACCCAGACCCAATCCCCCCAACCCCAGCCTAACCTAAGCACACCTTCAGACCAGCATTCACCCAAATCACCACACAAAAGTGGCTCAGGCAAACATAAGCACCACACTTCATCTCACAGGCACTCACACAAGCACCATACCCATGCAAACACACCAACATCCACTGCCTCCACCGTGTCCCCCTCCTCCTCTTCGTCCACCTCCCTCCCAGTAGTGTCTACACTCACACCTGCATACACTACATCTTCGTCCACTACCTCCATCACCAGCACGCTCATCACAACACACCCCTCACGAGCAGTCACCACCCCCACAACCATGCACACGTCCCCTGTGTCCTCTCCCAGTGTGTCTGTGACCCCTCCTCCCAAAGTACACAAACGCAAGCACCCAACCACCCACCCACCCAACAGCCATCCACCTCACAACAGCATCAAGCCCATGCACCTTCACCCAAACTCAGCAGACAGACACCTCCTACAACCACTCCCTCTTCCTCAAACCCCAAACCCTCTCCATCTTCCCATCCCAGTGTGTCTAAAAGTTTCCTGGCAAACATTGACCTGTTCCCTACCCCTCCACCCTCCGTCCTTCCCCTCGGGCCAGGGTGTCCAGAACCCAGGCCAACACCTCAGCCACCAAGTTGGCGTCTGCTGTGGTACCTGCAACTCCCAGAGGATCAAAGGGGGCACCCGTCAGGCCAGCCAGTGTTCCATCGACCCTTGCAAAGGAACAATCCATTCCGCCACCTGCCAAGGTGAAGCATGCAGCAAGGGCAAGGAGCACGACCCACCCAGCAAGGCCTCCTTTAAAACTCCAGCTGCTAGAGCCAAGGTCCCAGCAGCCTCTGTCAAGGTGAGGAAGAGTCAGGAAAGCCAAGCCAAGGCACTTCAGGCCTCGGAGGCTCCAGGTGAGGGCAGCCCCGCCACCTGTACCATGGCCAGCACCGCCAGCATCCCCACCGCAAGCACCGCCACCTGCTCCGCCGCTGCCACCACTACTGTCAGCAGCAGCATCGCCAGTGGGCAGCTGTCTGAGGCTGCAGGAGACGGGCTGGTGCCTCCTACCACCACTAGCAGCACCCCCACCAGCACCGGCACTACCACCAGTTTGCAGCCTTAGTCGCCGCAGGATGGAGTCTGGCTCTGCATCCATGGAGTATCATGCTACCTCGTCCCTGCAAATCTCGTGCCTCAGACACCCAGGTGAGGGAATGTGAGCTGCCACATCCCAAGTGCTGCATCACTGGGCACAAAGCTCCCTCCAGAACCAGTGAAGATATGCATCCACTCACCCTGTGCTTGGCAGGATGAAGCACACTGGGTACAAAGCCCCCTCCAGAACCAGTGGATATATGCATCCACTCACCCTATCCTTGGCAGGATGAAGCAGACTGGGCACAAAGCCCCCTCCAGAACCAGTGGAGAAGCCATCCACTCACCCTATCCTTGGCAGGATGAAGCACACTGGGCACAATGCCCCCCCCCAAAACCATTGGAGAAGCCATCCACTTAAGAGACTGTGGCCTTGCACTCCCCAGGACCAAGCAGTGGGCAAACCTCCCACTTGAGAGACTTGAGAGACTGTGGCTTTGCACTCCCCAGGACATTGATGTGGGCATGGAGTCCCCTCCAGGAGCAGTGGCGTTATTCCATCTTCCGGCTGAGGTGCCCCCCCCCTACTTCCCCATCCCCCTGAGGTGCCTGTGTGTTTACGACCTGATGCCTCTGCAGTGTTCTCTCCGTATTGAGGCAGGAGTCAAGTGTGGGCTTGGCCCATGATTTTTGGCCCAGTGGCCCACGGACATTTGCAAAAGACAATGTACGGCCTTCTGTACATATTGTAAATATTTGTAAATACAGTTTTTCTATTCGTTACGTATATCTGCCTATTTCCAATATATCACTGATTTCACTCAATTCCTTTTGCCCTTGCGTTCTTCCAGGGGGTTACAGGGTGTAAATGTAATGTTGTTGCATGTGTTTTTGTGTATGGTGTTGTGGGTGAGGGTGGGGGTGTGGGTGCTGCGTGTTGCGTGTGTGTGTGTCACTATCTTTTTCCTTCCCCATCACCTGTGTGCTATGTGCAGTACTCACCGTGGTCGTCGCCGCCACCTTTGATATTCCTGGTGTATGAGGAGGTAGACCATCATGGGCAGGACCTGTAACTCGGGCTCCATGGCATCCTGGTTCTTCGTTGAGTGTCAAGAGGTGAGTGTTTTCCCTTCCAAACACTGTTTCCACAATGCTTTTGATGGCGTTGGTACAGCCCTGGAAAATCTGGCGGATTGTCGGGTTGTTATGGGGTGGGCAGTATATTGACTTCCGCCTGTCTGTTGGCGGTGACCGCCGCAGTTGTTTGTTGCTACCCCCGTGGCGGTCGGAGTGATAAAGTGGCTGTCTGTGTTGGCGGTTTCCGCCGTGATCGTGATCACATTTTTTTTACCGTCGGCCTGTTGGCGGTATTACCGCCACTTTAACACCGACGGCCACGGTTGTAATAAGGGCCTTATTCTGTACATATGGGTGGGGATTCACAGTAGTGGAGCTGCTCAATACTGGAATAAGCAATGGTTCTTTTAATAGCAACTTCATTTGCTTTTAGTTTGTCAGTAATGGTATCACCCCACTCCTACTATTTTTCAACATAATATTTATGATATTTCCATAAATATATATACATAAGATCAACACAACATGTAGTATATCAAACAGAAATAAACAATTCCTTCTTCATAATTAATTGCATTATCTTGTATTTGTTTTGTATATACAAATCCACCTAGTGATTGTTCCTCCACATCCTCAAGCTCAACCTATCTGGGGAACAGAATCTTGACCCTAAGGTTCGTAGTTGCAAAATGTCCATAAAGTTAAATTCTCAACAATCAATAGAGGAACTCCACAAGAAGGATTATTCAACATGTTTCGGCCCATTTCTTTGGGCCTCCTGAAGACTTGGAAACAAGAACGTTGAACACATGTAACTTAAACTGACATATCACATGGCAAGTGGAAAAAAACAACATTTAATGCTGCACCAATGGTCCAAAAGGATAGCGTGCAAAGTTGCTCATTAACTGGAATTTCCTAAGGACCTCTACAATGCGTATTATTTGTACTGCTCTTCAGCTGTGCCTCTCCTGGCTACCTCTGTGTCAATGGCTGTGTAGCTCAAGCACTGTATGTGTTGCCCAAGCATGGAAGTACGGGCGAATCATGATGGATTTGCCATTCACCTCTTTTGCCTTTGAACTTGCTGTTAGGATGGATGCCGTCAGTACTCTTTATGAGTTTGACATTTCAAATTTTGGCTTAGATTCTGCCTAACTAGGGATTATTCAGTATTATGATCTTGAATTGATTTGTATTTTCTGTATCTGAGCCTTCATGGCATTTCATGGATTTTTCTCTGTACCGCATTTTCAAAATTCTGAAATAAATTCACCCCTTATTTTAGTTTTTGATCGACAAGTCAGTTCTTCATGCTTCCAATATTTTATTCTGTTTAACTCTGCTAAATTGTGTTTATCTGATGAGGAGTGTAGTCTCTATCTGCTAAATCAAAGAGAGACATTGGAGCCAAATGATTTTGGTAAAAATCAGGGTGGTCAATCACGGAGGTTCAGGTGACTGTTGAGGTGTGGCTTCCACAAAGTTGGTAGCAGAGGATAGTTAGTATTAGAGCACATCCTCCTTGAAGGGGTTGCAGAAAGATTTTTTGTAGTAATCTTTGCCTAAAATGCCTAGAGTGAAGAAGAAAGGTGTTTTGGAGTTTTGCAACCTTCCCAGTGCTGGATCTTCCTGCAGGGTGATAAGCCGCGTTGCTGTGTGGTCCTGAATGAACTTGCAGTCTAAGTATGAATAGGGAGAACTTGAATGCATCAATTTGTGTGTTTTGTGATGATGGATTTCTGTTTTTTTGGTGAGTTGTTTGCTTATATGATGATTTGTGGCTTCCGTTGGTGAGCTGATTACTATTTATGTTGTATTATTCGTATTTATGAATCCATTTGATGTTGCTTTGTTTATAGGAGAAAATTAAGTTGGTTATCGGATTTCTTCAAAAATCCAAGATCTCGAGATATTGTTTCCTTGTCTGTATTGTGGTGTTTTGAGTGAGCTTACACATTGATAGGGGCTTGTATTGACATCTTTTCCTTTTTCAGGTTTGAGAGACTAATTTAGGTTACTGTGCTTGCCCTGAGTGCACGGTGTATAATACATTAATTCAGAGTTAGAATTCTGCTAGAATTCCCAGCAAGAATTTTGTAGGCTCTTTTGAGTTTCACTCTTATTTTCTGGTATTGCTTTCTTTGTTTGCTCAAAACAGAGTTTCTGCTTTTGAGAGTATTTTGACTATGAAATGCTGATTTATTTTCCTTTGTAGGAAACACTGACAAGAGATTTATTAATTTCGAAAGGTTTATTGTGGTTCTGTAGTTGGTTAGTTGTTGATTGAGAAGCCGAGCTGTGATTGGCTGCTCAGCCGGGGAGCCACACTGGGATTAGTGTGACTTTACCACCAGCTGTGCTCTTGTTGGCTGTTTCCCAGTATAGACATGCTGTGTTAGGGTGAACTTTGACAGAGCCACGCTGTGATTGGCTGTTGTTTGCTAAGTTAGTTTTTAGTATTGTTTTGTCTTTTTAGGTTGTGTTGAGCTAGAATAAGTGTAAACATAGGTGGGGTATTTACAAAACTTTAAACTAAGAAGGAGGATAAGATTGGAGAGGATCAGAAGGTGCCGGAAGAGGGCATGCCAGCATTTTAAATGATAGAAGAGATGGGGTATTATTAGTGTGTTTGGATTCCTGAATGGGATACATTTACAGTACATAATGAGAATTGACAATTTCCTATGGATGGCACCTTTCATTTTGAAAAATTAGACTTTTTAGACACACCATGTATAATATAAGTCCAATTCCTAGAACTACACAGTTCAAAGTACTCAATTAATGGGATTGCATGGCAACACAGATAGAGAGAAGAAGCATAGAGACATTAAAAAGTCCTTCAGGGGCTGGTTAGAGCCAGACTAGATGATGACGGGAAGGCATGGAGAATGGACAAAATGGATAGTGTTAAATATTTCCTGCTGTAGTCGCAGAAACAGTTCAGGACAATACAGGTAAATCCAAAGAGAAGAAAGAGGATGGTGAATCAGATGATGATGATGATGATGATGACACATTTTTTAGTGAGTTACTGATTTCGCAACCTCCTCTGTACACAGACAGCCAGAACTGATGCAGATTACTGTTGGGGTTGGTGGAGAGGGAGACACAGCAGCAGCGCAACCTCTTGCTGGAGTTGTACTAAGTGCCCTTTCAGAAGTTCCAGCCACTACGGCAATATATAGTACAATGGTGACAGAGCACACTACAGAGACAGTGGTAAAAGAGCCACCTCCTTAGGAAGTCTGTATTGGGATTCTTAGGGCAAATTTGGAGAGATGCTTCAGGGTAATATGGGTTTGAACAGACTATTGACATATAATGCTGATGAAATTAGATACGTGATCAAAGAAGAAGCTAGATGCAGCAGTGAAGCGCATGATAAATTAGAAGATTGGCTGATGAATTAGATGTTGACATAAGTTAAATGAAGAATGTCAAATGAAATTATAAAATGGATTTAGTACATGATAAACTCAAGGAAATGGGTCTCATTATTTTGAGAGCTCATATTAAAGATTTGATTGAAAAAACACGAGATTGGAGTGATCTAAAGAAATATCGAGAAAAATTGAAAAAGTGAATGGAAAATAAGAGAAATATGAAGAACGGTGAGGTAAAAGAGGGGAAAAGTATGGCAAGTGATCCAGAAGTGGGAATAAGTACAGTGGCTGAGTTCCATTCAAGAGAAGTTCATGGATGGAATTTGGTGCATGTCCCTTCGTTAAGGGCTGATTTGTTTGCCTTTATCCGTAATTTTACAAAGTTGAGGAAAGACCCAGTAAAGTGGTATGACGAGGTTGATAAATTACCAACATCTTTCTCCAGTGCTGTGGACAGATCCCCTCTCGTTTTTCCTTCTTACCAACGGTTTCTCCAGTTCACATGGAATAATCAGGTCTATGAGTTTATGTGCCTTCCATTCAGCTTTCCTCCATACCTTGGTGCTTCACCAAGATCATGTTACCAGCCATTGAATGGCTCCGTGCAAGGGGGCTCCGTCCTATTGTCTTTCTTGACAATATCCTTCTCATATATCAAGACCCAGTGCGTCTATGGGATCAACTACAGATGACAATTTCCTTGTTACAAAACCATGGTTTTCTCATCAACGATCAGAAGTCAGAGGACAAACCCTCTTAAAGGAACACATACAGGGCTAGAAAGGCAAGGCCATTTTCTAGACCACACCGTATCTCATAACAGAATCGAACGCATCCGTCTAAGTTGTGGGGGCCAGATGTGGGGATACTACCACTGGTGGACCCAGGCCCTTAACAGAAGAAGCTTTACATATTAACTGTCTGAAGCTCTGGTGGGCTCATTCGCAGTGAGGAGTCTGGTCTCGAACCAGGCTCTATTCTCCTGAAAATGGACAACGTTTCAGTGGTGAGGTACATCAACCGTCTGAAGGAACACGTTCCAAGATTTTGGCCCTCTCTTTTAAGAAGCTCTATTTCAAGACAGTCTTGAATGTTGTCTCATTGGTGGCGAATAAGTTTAAGACTTGCGTAATCCAAGCCTCCGGTCCTGACATAGAATGTAAAACTTCACAGCTAATGGGAAGGAAAGTTTCAGTTCTATTAAGGACACAGAGGCAAGGATTATCCTCCTCGTGATACTGCTGTAGTTCCACTCACCCACCCTACAGGTGTCACTGGTAGTCTGTGATGGTAAGTATAGTTTGCCAAAATAGGGTCTTTGGTTGGCAGTCATGTTACTCCCTGTCCAAGCAAGGACCCTCACTCTAGTCAGGGCAAAAGAGAATCACCCCACCTAACCCCTGCTTACCCCCTTGGTAGCTTGGCACGAGCAGTAGGCTTAACTTCAGAGTGTTAGGATTCTTCGGTCCCGTTACAGGCGAGCGTAGATTTTCAGCCGCAAAGCCGGCAGCGCGTCGATTCATCAACCACAGTTCGGAGTTGCATCGATCTTTTCCCCGCACGGTGATCTGTGCATGGATTTCTTCCTCTTAGGCTGCCCGCTTCTCCTTTAGGGTCCCAAGAACTGGATGGGCACCACAGGGCAGAGTAGGAGTCTCTCCAGAGAATCTAGGTGCTGGCAGAGAGAAGTCTTTGCTGTCCCTAAGACTTCAAACAACAGGAGGCAAGCTCTAAATCAAGCCCTTGGAGATCTTCACAAGATGGAAGGCACACAAAGTCTAGTCTTTGCCCTCTTACTCTGGCAGAAGCAGCAACTGCAAGTTCTCCTTTGAAGTAGGCCTACTTCAAAGCAAAGTCTCTCTTGAATGTGAAATCCTGCCTTGCCCATGCCAAGCCCCA
This sequence comes from Pleurodeles waltl, assembly GCF_031143425.1. Lineage (NCBI taxonomy): Eukaryota > Metazoa > Chordata > Amphibia > Caudata > Salamandridae > Pleurodeles > Pleurodeles waltl. The sequence continues at coordinate 439,271,725 of NC_090444.1, read as the reverse complement.
GACACTCACCAGGGGGTTGGAGACTGGATTGTGTGAGGACAGGCACAGCCCTTTTAGGTGTAAGTGACCACTCCTCCCCTCCCTCCTAGCACAGATGGCTCATCAGGAAATGCAGACTACACCCCAGATCCCTTTGTGTCACTGTTTAGTGTGAGGTGCAACCAGCCCAACTGTCAAACTGACCCAAACATGGAATCCACAAACAGGCAGAGTCTCAGAAATGGTATAAGCAAGAAAATGCTCACTTTCTAAAAGTGGCATTTTCAAACACACAATCTTAAAATCAACTTTACTAAAAGATGTATTTTTACATTGTGAGCTCAGAGACCCCACCCTCCACATGTCCATCCGCTCCCAAAGGAAATCTACACTTTAATCATATTTAAAGGTAGCCCCCATGTTAACCTATGAGAGGGACAGGCCTTGCAACAGTGAAAAACGAATTTAGCAATATTTCACTGCTAGGCCATATAAAACACATTACTATGGTGGTCATTACAACCCTGGCGGACGGTGTTAAAGCAGCGGAAATACCGCAAACAGGCCGACGGACAAAAAAAGGGAATCATGACCCTTGCGGAAACTGCCAATAAAGACAGCCACTTTAACACTTCGCCCGCCACGGCGGTACAGACAAGCAGCGCGGCGGTCACCGCCAACAGACAGGCGGAACACAATGTACCGCCCACACTATTACAACCCGCCAATCCGCCACCTTTTCCGGGGCGGATTCACCGTGGATAAAAACACGGCGGAAACAGCTTTTGCAATGGGAAAACGCTCACCTTAACATATCCCACGAAGAACGAGGAATCCATGGAGCCGGAACTCCAAATAGTCCCTGCCCTTGTGTTTCTGCTAATCTACGACCAACAGCTACGTAGGCGCCGCAGACAATGGTGAGTACTGCACCTACGACATGGGGGAGGCAAAAGTTAGGGGGACACACACCAAACACCCCCACCCCACCCTCGCATATTACAACATACACCCCAATGCATTCACAAAAATCACAGTAACAACCCACAATCCCCCCGGAAGAATGAATACACAAAGCGAAAATCGGTCAAACAATGTAATGTGCCAATATACATGTCATACAAAAATATACAGATATATATTTGAAAATCATTCAGAATTATATACAAGATGAGAAGTAGTGCAGATATGTACATAACAATGTCCGTGCACCATCAGTCTAAAAATACATGGGCGAGGCCCACAAACGATACCTGACCACAATCGGAGAGAACACTGCTGGGGTATCAGATAGAAATACTACAGGCACCTCAGGGGGAAGGAAAGGGGGGGCACCTCAGCCGGATGACTGCAAAGCCAGATCCACGACGGGGCTCCATGCCCATTTATGCCCTCCTGGGGAGTGCAAAGCCACAGTCTCTCAAGTCTCCCAAGTGGGTGGGTTGCCCACTGTGCCATCCTGGGGAGTGCAAAGCCACAGTCTCTCAAGTCTCCCAAGTGGGTGGGTTGCCCACTATACCATCCTGGGGAGTGCAAAGCCACAGTCTCTCAAGTCTCCACAGTGAGTGGCTTGCCCACTGTGCCATCCTGGGGAGTGCAAAGCCACAGTCTCTCAAGTCTCCCAAGTGGGTGGGTTGCCCACTGTGCCATCCTGGGGAGTGCAAAGCCACAGTCTCTCAAGTCTCTACAGTGGGTGGGTTGCCCACTGTGCCATCCTGGGGAGTGCAAAGCCACAGTCTCTCAAGTCTCTACAGTGGGTGGCTTGCCCACTGTGCCATCCTGGGGAGTGCAAAGCCACAGTCTCTCAAGTGGATAACAGTGGTTGGGTTGCCCACTATGCCATCCTGGGGAGTGCAAAGCCACAGTCTCTCAAGTCTATACAGTGGGTGGGTTGCCCACTGTGCCATCCTGGGGAGTGCAAAGCCACAGTCTCTCAAGTTGATGCAGGTCTCTACTGGTACTGGGGGGGACTGGTGCCCAGACTGGATGAGACTCCCCGTGAAAGGTCGTGTCCTGTCACTGTCCCAGCTGCACATGGGATAAGGATGCCTGATGTGGCGGGCCATTCATTCCTACCCGGTGCATTGCCCTGTTCAGCGGTGCTTAGCCACGGCGGTCTTTGCCCTGTTCAGCGGTGCTTTGCCATGGCGGTCTTTGCCCTGTTCAGCGGTGCTTTGCCATGGCGGTTCAGAAGTGTTCAGCGGTGCTTTGACATGGCGGTTCAGGACTGTTCAGCGGTGCTTTGCCATGGCGGTCTTTGCCCTGTTCAGCGGTGCTTTGCCATGGCGGTCTTTGCCCTGTTCAGCGGTGCTTTGCCATGGCGGTTCAGGAGTGTTCAGCGGTGCTTTGACATGGCGGTTCAGGACTGTTCGTCGGTGCTTTGCCAGGGCGGTCTTTGACCTGTTCAGCAGTGCTTTGCCATGGCGGTTCAGGAGTGTTCAGTGGTGCTTTGACATGGTGGTTCAGGACTGTTCATCAGTGCTTTGCCATGGGATCTTTGCCCTGTTCAGCGGTGCTTTGCCATGGTGGTCTTTGCCCTGTTCAGCGGTGCTTTGCCATGGCGGTTCTGATAAGGACATTGGTGTGTGGCATGACGTTCTATACACTGGACATTGGTGTGTGGCATGACGTTTCATCATTGCCCAGCGGGGCTGTGGCAGCCGGGGCCCTCCTGGGCACTGACTCCGGCGGTGGCGGTGGTCTCCTGACCAGTGACGATACTTGGGCCCTCCTGGGTGGTGACTTTGGCGGTGGTCTCCGGACCAATGACGACGATGCTGGCGGTTGTGTCTCGACCGCCGGAAATGATGGGCACTTCTCCGCCGTGACACTCCCAACAGGCTGGGCAGACTTCCTCTGGCCCTTCCCCACCTTTGGTGGAGTCACAGCTGACTCTCCAATCCCCTTGGAACCCATGTCAGTTGTTTTCCCACCTGGAGTCTTAACACGGTCCCGCCGTCCACTCTCCAATTTTATTGCCTTTACAGGGGGTGGGCTGCCAGTGCCTTGGCTCCGGGTCCTACTGCCTGCCCTGGTGGCCAGTGCACTCCAAAAACCTTGAACAGGCACCACTGGTATTGTAAGCTTTTTGGCTGAGGCGCTACGATGGGACTGATGAATTGGAGGGGGGTGTGGGGGCAAAAAGGTCAACTTTACAGAGGGACAGTTTCTGACGAACACTGGGCTGGGTAGCTGGAGGGGGTCTGGGAGTGGAGGAAGAGGAGGTGGTTGTCGGAGGTGTCACTTTAGGTGTTTTGGGTGCAGGTGCAGGTACTGGAGGCTGTCGTGAGGTGGATGGATGTTGGGTGAGTGACTGCCGGCGTTTGGGTTCTTTGGGAGGGGGCGTCACAGACACACTGGGAGAGGACACAGGGGACGTGTAAATGGCAGTGGAGGTGGTGAGTGCAGGTGAGCAGGGTGTGGTGCTGGGTGTTCTGGTGCGAGTCCTAGTAGCTGTAGATGTAGTGCATGCAGGTGAGAGTGTAGACGACACTGGGAGGGAGGAGGGAGAAGAGGAGGAGGGGGACACAGTGGAGGCAGTGGATGTTGTTGTGTCTGTATGTGGGTGAGGCTTGCGTGAGTGCTTGTGGTGTGTGTGGTGCCTATGTTTGCTTGAGCTACTAGGGTATGTTGACTTGTGTGCATGCTGGTCTGTAGGTGTGCTTGGGATGGGCTGGGGTACAGGAGATTGGGTCTGGGTGGAGGAAGTTGGAGGGGGGAGGCTAGACACAGGGACAATTGCTGCCATCAGTGCTGAGGCCAAAGATTGCAGGGTTCGCTGAAGGACAGCCTGACCAGAATGAATGCCCTCCAGGAATGCATTACTGTGTTGCAACTCTTGTTCTACACCCTGGATGGCATTCACAATGGTAGACTGACCAACAGTGAGTGACCTGAGGAGGTCAATGGCCTCCTCACTGAGGGCAGCATGGGTGACTGGGGCAGGGCCTGAGGTGCCTGGGGCGAAGGTGATGCCCACCCTCCTGGGTGAGCGGGCATGGAGCGAACGCTGAGGGGCTGCTGGGAGGGCGGTGCTGGTAGGGGAGGTGGCGGCTGTACCTGCAGAGGTGGGGGGCACAGATGGTGCCGCCACCACAAGGGAGCTCCCATCGCCGAACGAGTCCGTGTCGCTGCTTGGTGATCCGGTGGCCGACGTGAAGCTCCCCTCGCCCTCCGTCCCACTGGTGCATTCAGAGTCGGTGGTGTGGCCCTCCATGGCCATGTGGGATGCAGCTCCCTCGTGCTCCGGTGCCACTGTACCTCCACTTGTTGATGCTGATGTACAAAAGGACAGGGAGAGCAGACAAAGGGGGGGAGACAGAAGAAAGAGGGTTTTAGTGCATGGCATACCGCAACTGTTGGCGGACAAGACAAACGCAGCTGCCCCCTGCATTACGCCGTGCTCCTGCCCTCTGCACATGCAATTTCAGGGATATGGCCTATATGGCAATGGTGGACATCGGCACACATGGATGCCACAGAGGCAACTATGCCTCGATTTGGCACTCTGCTGAGGTGGGGTAGAGTGCCACATGGGCTACATTACGGAGGGGCCTTGCCTACCGAACTCACCCTGGCCTAGAGACACCCACAGCCCACCTCCACCACCCAGACACCTCCACTGTATGCAAAGTCCGCAGAATGAGGTTGTACTCACCCCCTTGTGTCTGCTGTGATGCCCTCAAGCGCCCATCCAACTCCGGGTAGGCCACCGCCAGGATCCGGAACATCAGGGGGGTGATGGTGCGACGGGCACCCCTCCCATGTTGGGAGGCCATCCCCAGCTGAGCCTCCGCCGTCTTCTTGCTGCAGCGGCGAATGTCCTCCCATCTCTTACGGCAGTGGGTGCCCCGTCTCTGGTGGGCCCCCAGGGTCCGGACCTCCTTGGCGATGACACGCAAAATGTCCCTCTTCTGGTGGGCGCTGACCTACATGACATGTATAAGGGAAGAGGACCAGTCATTACCAACTGCACCGTCGTTGTGAGTGGCCCCCTCCCTACTCTGGCCATGTGGCCCATTCATTCCCATGCATTAATGTTCTATGGACTCTGCCCCCTTCCCTCTTCCAACCAGCCCTCTCCACCCAGGCCTAGCCCATACAACGTGCTCCCTGTGTACTAACCTGTTGCTCTGGAGGACCGTAGAGTAGCGTGTACTGGGGAGGACCCCATCTACCAGTATCTCCAACTCCTGTGCAGTGAAGGCAGGGGCCTTTTCCCCAGACGCAGCAGCCATCGTCGCTTCCAGACCGAGGTCACAGCAGCTCTTGCAGTGTAGGTCCTCTCCTGTCGAAGGTCAGGTATCTAGTGATTGAACAGATAGAAAATGGTGGTGACGTCCGCGGCGGTGACGTCCACGGCGGTGCGCATCATGAATGCCAGCGCACCTGTTCATTGGCTCCTGGGACCCATAGGGTGCAATGTTAACCAATGCAGCATTGCGCCGCGGTCTACGACCGCCTATCGCGATGGTGTGTAACGCCAGCGCTGTTACCCCACAATCCCATTGTCCCAGTTTAGAGGTCAGGCAGCCGCCATTTCAGGGGCCCACATGGCTTCATTTCATACTGCTTCACACATAGCTAGGCCTACACTCAACACACATACAGGAAGGGTTATGTGAGTGGTGTAGTCTTGTGTGTGACTGTGGGTACATACCTGGTGGAATAATGACTGATTCTTCGCTGTTGTCCTTCGTAGGCACCATCTGCTGGGACATATGAGAAGATGGCAGAATCCCCCGGTGTACCGACCGCTGGTGGACCTGTTGACAATGGAAGAGCGACATGTCATCGTAACCTACCGGTTTGACCGTGCCACAATCCAGGAACTATGTACCCAGTTGGAGCCAGACCTGATGTCACCAATCCGCCATCCGACTGGAATCCCCCCTGACGTGCAGGTGCTGTCAGTGCTCCATTTCCTTGTAAGTGGGTCTTTTCAGACAACAGTGGCCATGGCATCAGGGATGTCCCAGCCTATGTTTTCCAACGTGTTGTCCAGAGTGTTGTCTGCCCTGCTGAAACACGTAAGGAGATACATCATTTTCCCTCAGGTGGAGGATTTGCCTACAGTGAAAGGTGACTTCTATGCCCTTGGACATATCCCCAACGCCATAGGTGCAATTGATGGTACCCATGTAGCTCTGGTCCCCCCCCACAGGAGTGAACAGGTGTACAGGAACAGGAAGAGTTATCATTCCATGAATGTACAGATGGTCTGTTTGCCAGACCAGTACATCTTGCAGGTAAATGCTATGTTCCCTGGCTCAGTGCATGACGCCTACATCCTGCGAAATAGCAGCATCCCTGATATGATGGGTCAACTCCAGAGGCACCGTGTATGGCTTTTGGGGGACTCTGGTCACCCCAACCTTTCGTGGCTATTGACCCCAGTGAGGAATCCCAGGACCAGGGCAGAGGAATGCTACAATGAGGCCCTGGGCGGACTAGGAGGGTGATCGAACGCACCTTCGGCCTCCTGAAGGCCAGGTTCAGGTGCCTCCATATGACAGGTGGTTCCCTATTCTACTCACCGAAGAAGGTGTGCGACATCATCATCGCCTGCTCCATGCTCCATAATTTGGCTTTGCGACGCCAGGTGCCTTTTCTGCAGGAGGATGATCCAGATGACGGTGTTGTAGCAGCTGTGGAGCCTGTGGACAGTGATGAGGATGAAGCTGATGAAGAAGAAAACGACAACAGGGAGTCAGTCATACAGCAATATTTCCACTGAGACACAGGTGAGAACATTTTCATTTTTAGCATTTCATTAACTTTCACACGTCTACCTCTATCCTGTTTTTCGATTTCAGTCAACATTTGGTAACTGAGTTGTACCCTTCCATTATGGTTTCACAGGTGTGGTTACCTACGTGTCAACTGCTTGCATCCTTCAAGGGCTTGTGATGTGTGACATAGGTATGTTAGCTTTACAATGGTACACCCATTATGACACTGTCATTGATAATACATTTTTGCTAAATCACAGACTGACTCCAGATTGTTTTGTGTTTCAAGAGTGTTTATTGAAGTGCACAGAAATGGGAGGGGGTTGTAAAATGAGGATGGGTGATGGTGGAGGAATGTCCATGGCAGAGTCCAGTCTATTAGTCTCACAGGTGCACTGCCCATCTGGGCATAGGAAGAGGAGCTGGGGCAGTTAAAGTATGGACAGGGTAACAAAGTGGGACAGTGGGAGGACAATCAGGGTGGTGTCATTTCCTGGCGGGGGTCTTGCCATCTTGCTCTGTCTTGTTCCTGGATCTCAGGGACCGCTTGCGTGGGGGTTGTCCGTCTGCAGGGGGTGGGGGGCTGGTGTGTTGGTCCTGTGGTGGGGCGTCCTGTCCACTAGCGCCGGCGGAGGTGGTGGGCATTTCATTGTCCATGCTAGTGTCAGGGGCCCCTTGGAGTGCCACGGTGTCCCTCAAGGTCAGCTGTATGTCCTTCAGCACCCCTGATGGTCCTGAGCTCCTCCCTGAACCCCAAATACAGTTCGTCCTGCAGGCGCAGGGTCTCCTGCAACTTGTCCAGAACCGTCGCCATCGTCTCCTGGGAGTGGTGGTAGGCTCCCATGATGGAGGAGAGGGCCTCGTGGAGAGTGGGTTCCCTTGGCCTGTCCGCCCCCTGTCGCACAACAGCCCTCCCAGTTCCCCTGTGTTCCTGTGCCTCCGTCCCCTGGACCGTGTGCCCAGTACCACTGCCCCCAGGTCCCTGTTGTTGTTGGGGTGGTGGGTTATCCTGGGTGCCCTGTAGTGGTGGACACACCGCTGATTGACCTGTCCTGGGTAGGGAGGTTTGGGCCCGCTGGGTGGGTGCTGTGCTGGTGTTACCAGAGGGTGGAAGGTCGGTGTTGGGCTGTGCCTGTGCAAGGGGAACCGACTGTCCCGAGGCCCACGATGGTCCGGGCTGGTCATCAGGATCCAGTAGGGCAGAGCTGCTCTCGTCACTGTGGGCCTCTTCTGGGGTGGAGAGGTGTTGTCTGGTCCCTCTGGTGTGGTGATGGTCCTTCGGGTTCCTGCAGGGGCATAAGAGCATGATAATTGCATGTGTGTGTGTAATGGTGTGCAATGGGTGGGTGTTTGTGTACCCCAGTGCATGCATTCCTGTGTGTGAGTTTGTGTGGTGATGGTTGGGGGGGTTTACTGGGTATGTGCAGTGGGCATGCTTTAGTGAGGGGTGTCCATGCTTAGTTGTGTCTTGCAGGGCTTGGTGTTGGGATGGGTGGTTTGTGTCCTGGGTACATTAGTGAGGAGTTGTAGTGATAGGGGAGGGGGTGTGTGATAGCATGCAGGTAGGGTGGGGGATATGATAGTTAAGAATTGACTTACCAGTGTCCCATCCTCCCCCGACTCCTGCGAGGCCCTCAGGATGCAAGATGGTCAAGACTTGCTCCTCCCATATTGTTAGTTGTGGGGGAGGAGGTGGTGGTCCGCCGCCAGTCCGCTGCACCGCGATGTTGTGCCTGGAGACCGTTGAACGCACCTTCCCCCGTAGGTCGTTCCACCTCTTCCGGATATCCTCCCTATTTCTTGGGTGCTGTCCCACGGCGTTCACCCTGTCCACTATTCTGCGCCATAACTCTATCTTCCTGGCTATTGATGTGTGCTGTACCTGTGCTCCAAATAGCTGTGGCTCTACCCGGAGGATTTCCTCCACCATGACCCTGAGCTCCTCCCCGGAGAAGCGGGGGTGTCTTTGGCGTGCCATGGGGTGGTGTGTGTGATGTGTGGGGTGGGGTATGTGTTGATGAGTGTGGTGAGTGTAGTGGGGTGTGGTATTTTGTGCATGGATGTTGTGTGGGTGATGGTGTTGTGTGCCTCTGTGTAGTGGGGTTGTCTATTCTGTGCTCTCTCTCTGTCGCCATCAATTCCACGTAGGGGTACTGAAGGAAGTACTCAACACCAGGAGGGACACTGCGTCACTACAAGGGGCCCCTGACACTAGCCTGGACGATGAACTGCCCACCACCTCCGCCGGCGCTAGTGGACAGGAGGCACCGCCACAGGACCACCACACCAGCACTCCACCCCCTGCAGAGGGAGAACCACCTCGCAAATGGTCCCTGAGATCCAGGAACAAGACAGAGAACGATGCCAAGACCCCCACCAAGAAATGAGACCACCCTGATTGTCATCCTACTGTCCCACTTTGTCACCCTGTCCATCCTTAAACTGCCCCAGCTCCACTTCCTATGCCCATTTGGGCAATGCACCTGTGAGACTAATAGACTGGACTCTGCCATGGACATTCCTCTGCCATCACCCCTCACCATTTTGCTACCCCCTCCAATTTTGAGCACTAAAATAAACACCCTTAAAGCACAAAACAATCTGGAGTCAGTCTGTGATTTCGGAATACTGTATTAGCAATTACTGTGGCAAAAAGTTCTTTCATTTGTAATGTCAACATACCTATGTCACACAGCTCTAGCCCATGAGGAATCAAAGCAGATGTCACACTGTGGGACCCAGATCTGTGAAATCGTAAGGGAAAGTGACAACTCAGTGACCATACACTGGGTGAAAACGACAGACAGTAGAGAGGTAGTAGTGTTTAAGTACATGTAGTAGGCAGGTTTGTATTCTTACCTGTGTTTCACTGGAAATATTGCTGGATCACTGAGTACCTCTTGTCCATGTATTCTTCCTCTGCTTCCTCGTCTTCACTGTCCACAGGCTCCACAGCTGCAACAACTCCGCCATCTGGACCATCCTCCTGCAGAAAAGGCACCTGTCGTCGCAAAGCCAAGTTGTGAAGCATACAGCAGGCCACGATGATCTGGCACACCTTCTTTGGTGAGTAGAATAGGGATCCACCTGTCATATGGAGGCACCTGAACCTGGCCTTCAGGAGGCTGAAGGTCCACTCGATCACCCTCCTAGTTCGCCCATGGGCCTCATTGTAGCGTTCCTCTGCCCTTGTCCTGGGATTCCTCACTGGGGTCAGTAGCCATGACAGGTTGGGGTAACCAGAGTCAGCTGTAAATGGCGAGGGACAACTGTTAGACACACACTATCCTGGAGGGATATCCCCAGACCCAGACAACCATTCCCACTGACTAGCTTCCAGGTGCTCACCTAATAGCCACACACGGTGCCTCTGGAGTTGACCCATCACATAAGGGATGCTGCTATTCCGCAGGATGTAGGCGTCATGCACTGAGCCAGGGAACTTGGTATTCACATGGGAGATGTACTAGTCGGCCAAACATACCATCTGTACATTCATCGAATGATAACTCTCCCGGTTTCTGTTCACCTGTTCACTCCTGTGGGGGGGTACCAAAGCCACATGTGTCCCATCAATGGCACCTTTGATGTTGGGGATATGTCCCAGGGCATATAAATCACCTTTCACTGTAGGCAAATCCTCCACCTGAGGGAAAACGATATAGCTCCGCATGTGTTTCAGCAGGGCAGACAACACTCTGGACAACACGTTGGAACAGCTGGGACATCCCTGATGCTATGGCCACTGTTGTTTGAAATGACCCACTTGCAAGGAAATGGAGTACTGACAGCACCTGCACTTGAGGGGGGATTCCTGTGGGATGGCGGATAGCTGACATCAGGTCTGGCTCCAACTGGGTACACAGTTCCTGGATTGTGGCACGGTCAAGCCTGTATGTGATTATCACATGTCTTTCCTCCACTGTCGACAGGCCCACCAACGGTCGGTACACCGGAGGATGCCGACATCTCCTCACATGTCCCAGCGGACGGTGCCAATGAAGGACAACAGCGAGCACAGAGTCAAACAACTCAGAGGTACGTACCCACAGCTTACACAGAACACCAATCATAATCTAAAAAGTGGCCTGTATGTGTGTTGAGTCTAGGCCTAGGTATGTGTGACGCAGTTGAAAATGAAGCCATGTGGGCCCCTGAAGTGGCGGCTGGCTGACCTGTAAAGTGGGACAATGGGATGTGAGGTAACTGCGCTGGCGTTGTACACCGTTGCGGTAGGCGGTCGAAGATCGCAGCGCAATGCTGCATTGGTTAACATTGGACCCTATGGGTCCCAGGAGCCAATGACGATGTACGCCGGCGGTGACGGTACGCACCACTGCGGACGTGACCGCTATTTTCTATCTGTTCAATCACTCAATACCTGATCTTCGACAGGAGAGGACCTACACTGCAAGTGCTGCTGTGACCTCGGTTTAGGAAGAGAAAATGGCTCGAGTGTCTGGGTCAAGGGCCCCTGCCTTCACATCGGAGGAGTTGGAGAAACTCGTGGATGGGGTCCTCCCCCAGTACACGCTACTCTACGGTCCTCCAGACAAACAGGTAAGTACACTGGGAGCATGCTGTATGGGCTATGCCTGTGTGGAGAGGGGTGGATGTAAGAAGGAAGGGGGGAGAGTGCGGCATGCATGAAACAACGGTGAGTGCATGTGCCACATGGCAAGGGTAGGGATGGTGGCCAATCACTTTGACAGTGCAGTTGGTAATAAGTTTCTCTTCCCCCTGTACAACTCATGTAGGTCAGCACCCACCAGAAAAAATATATTTGGCGTGCCATCGCCAAGGACGTCCGGACCCTGGGGGTCTACCACAGACGGAGCACCCACTGCCGTAAAAGATGGGAGGACATTCGCCGCTGGAGCAAGAAGACGGCAGAGGATCAGCTGGGGATGACCTCCCAACGTGGGAGGGGTGCCCGTCGCACCATGACCCCCCTGATGTTCAGGATCCTGGCGGTGGCGTACCCGGATTTGGATGGGCGCTTGAGGGCATCACAGCAGCCACAAGGGGGTGAGTACACTCTCATTCTGCTGATTTAGCGCACAGTGGAGGGGTTTGGGTGGGGGAGTAGGGCTGTGGGTTTCCCTAGGCCAGGGTGAGTTCCGTAGACAAGGTTCCTCCGTAAGGCAGGCCATGTGGAACCCCACCGCACCTCTGTAGAGTGCCAAGTACACCTAGTCATGCCCCTGTGTCATCCATGTGTGCAGATGTCATCCATAGCCTAGTAGGCCATTTCCTAGGAATTGAACATAGGAGCCCAAGAGCACGGCATAGTGCAGGGGGCTTCTGTGTCCGCCAACTGTAGCGGCAATGCATGCACTCAACATGTCTTTCTTCTGTCGTCCACCCCCTTTTTGTGATCTCCCTGTTCTTGTGTGCATTAGCATCATCAGGCAGAGGAGCAGTGGCACCGGAGCACGAGGGGGCTGCGTCCCACATGGCCATGGAGGGCCACACTACGGAATCGGACTTCACCAGTGGGACGGAGGGCGAGGGGAGCTCCACGGCGGGGACAGGAGCTGAGACCAGTGACACGGACTTGTCCTCTGATGGGAGCTCCCTTATGGTGGCGGCAACATCTGTGCCACCCCCATCTACAGGTATAGCCGCCACCCCCCTTCCAGCACCGCCCTCCCAGCAGCCCCTCAGCCTTTGCCCCGTGCCCGCTCACCCAGGAGGGTGGGCATCACCTTCACCCCAGGCACCTCAGGCCCTGCCCCAGTCACCCCTGCTGCCCTCAGTGAGGAGGCCATTGACCTCCTCAGGTCCCTCACTGTTAGGCAGTCTACCATTTTGAATGCCATCCAGGGTGTAGAAAGGCAGTTGCAACAAACCAATGCATTCCTGGAGGGCATTCATTCTGGTCAGACGGCCCTTCAGCGAGCTTTTCAGACTCTGGCCTCAGCACTGATGGCAGCCATTGTCCCTGTCTATAGCCTCCCCCCTCCAACTTCCTCCACCCAGACCCAATCCCCTATACCCCAGCTTATCCCAAGCACGCCTCTAGACCAGCATGCACACACGTCAACACACAAGGGAAGCCCAGGCAAACATAAGCACCACACATCCCACAGGACTCACGCAAGCTTCATACCCATGCAGACACACCAACATCCACTGCCTCCACTGTGTCCCCCTCCTCCTCGTCTCCCTCCTCCCTCCCAGTCTTGTCTACACTCACACCTGCATGCACTACCTCTACAGCCACTACTGCCATCACCAGCACACCCACCACCACACCCCACTCACGTGCAGTCACCACCCCCACTACCATTCACACGTCCCCTGTGTCCTCTCCCAGTGTGTCTGTGACGCCCCCTCCCAAGATACACAAACGCAGGCACACACCCACCCAACAGCCATCCACCTCGCGACAGCCTCCAGCGCATGCACTTTCACCCAAAGTCAGCAAACGTACACCTCCTACAACCACAACCTCTTCCTCCACTCCCAAACGCCCTCCAGCTACCCGTCCCAGTGTCTCCCAAAAACATTTCCTGTCCAACCTTGACCTCTTTCCCACACCTCCCCCACCCCGTCCGTCTCCTAGGTCCCGAACTAGCACCTCAGCCACAACATCTCCGGGACCAGTGGTGCCTGTAGTCACCGGAATCTGGAGTGCACCGGCCACCAGGGCAGCCAGTGTGGCACGGAGCCACAGCACAGACAGTCCCCCACCTGTCAAGCATCAGAAGTTGGCCAGTGCCCAGCGGGAGAGGGGGAATACTCCAGCTACCAAAGCCGCTCCCAGGGGTACAGGTGGGAGTGTGGAGTCAGCTGCGACACCTTCCAAGGTGGGGAAGGGGCACAAGAAACTCAGGAAGTCTTGGAAGAGCAGCACGGTGGAGAAGACCACCATCATCCCCGCTGCCCAGGAGGCCACTGCCACCAGCGCTGCTGCCCAGGAGGCCACCGCCAGCACCAGTCCTGCTGCCCAGGAGGCCACTGCCAGCACCAGCTGCCCAGGAGGCCACCGGCACCACCAGCCCTGCTGCCCAGGAGGCCACCGGCAGCACCAGCCCTGCTGCCCAGGAGGCCACAGCCCTCATCCCCACTGGGACAGAGAGGACCGCCAGCACAAGCCCCGCTGGGCTAGAGAGGACCGCCAGCACAAGCCCCGCTGGGCTAGAGAGGACCGCCAGCACAAGCCCCGCTGGGACAGAGAGGACCGCCAGCACAAGCCCCGCTGGGACAGAGAGGACTGCCAGCACATGCCCCGCTGGGCTAGAGAGGACCGCCAGCACAAGCCCCGCTGGGCCATGAAGGACCGCCAGCACAAGCCCCGCTGGGCCATGAAGGACTGCCAGCAGCTGAGTCACTGCAAAGGAGTCCGCTGCTCCAAGCACCGCTGAACAGGGCACCGCCGTCTCAAGCACCGCTGAACAGGGCACTGCCATCTCAAGCACCGCTGAACAGGGCACCGCCGTCTCAAGCACCGATGAACAGGGCACCGCCGTCTCAAGCACCGCTGAACAGGGCACCGCCGTCACAGGCACCGCTGAACAGGGCACCGCCATCTCAAGCACCGCTGGCCCATGAGCGCCAAGGGCACTGACGCTACTGAGTCTGTCACAGGCAGAATGAAGCACTCTGGGCACCATGCCCCCTCCAGAACCAGTGGAGAGATCCATCCACTACCTCTCAATCCACTACCTCTGTCCTTAGCAGGATGAAGCACTCTGGGCACCATGCCCCCTCCAGAACCAGTGGAGAGATCCATCCACTACCTCTGTCCTTAGCAGGATGAAGCACTCTGGGCACAAGGCCCCCTCCAGACCCAGTGGAGACTGTTATCCACTTGAGAGACTGTGGCTTTGCACTCCCCAGGATGGAACAGTGGGCAACCCACCCACTGGAGAGACTTGAGAGACTTTGGCTTTGCACTCCCCAGGATATGGCAGTGGGCAACCCACCCACTGGAAAGACTTGAGAGACTGTGGCTTTGCACTCCCCAGGATATGGCAGTGGGCAACCCACCCACTGGAAAGACTTGAGAGACTGTGGCTTTTCACTCCCCAGGATATGGCAGTGGGCAGACCAACCACTTGTGAAATGTGAGAGACTGTGGCTTTGCACTCCCCAGGATTGAACAGTGGACATGTGGCCCTCTCGTGCATTTGGCATCATGCACTCAAGTGGCTGAGGTGCCCCCCCTTTCCCTCCCCCTTAGGTGCCTGTTTTCTTGCTCTCTGATGCCCCTGCAGTGTTCTCTCCGTCATGGTCGGGGATCTTGTGTGGGCCTCACCCATACCGTGTGGGCCCCGTGTTCCACAGACTTAATTGGAGCAGTACCTGGATTACTATGCTTGCTGTATATTTTGTTAATGGTGTATATATATATTTTTGCCTACTTGCTTTTAATATATTACAATGGTTACACTCATTTTCTGTTGTCTTTGCATTCTTCAAGGGGGATGGGGGGTGTAACTGTGATGTATCAATATGTATTAGTGTGTGTGTTGTCGTGGGTGAGGGTGGGGGTGGGGGTGTTGCGTGTTGCGTGTCCCTGTTTTTCCCTCCCCCCTCCCCTGTGTCGTAGGTGCAGTACTCACCGTGGTCTTCGCCGCCAGCGTTCGTGCTCCTGGTAGAGGAGCAGGAAGACTATCGCAGGGAGAATTTGGAGTTCCGGGTACATGGTGTCCTAGTTACTCGTGGGGTGTGTAGAGGTGAGCGAATTCCCTTCGGAATCCTGTTTCCGCCATGTTTTTATCCGCGGTGAATCCGCCCCGGAAAAGGTGGCAGATTGGTAGGTTGTGATACTGTGGGCGGTACATTGTCCTCCGCCTGTCTGTTGGCGATGACCGCCGCGCTGTTTGTTTGTACCGCCGTGGCGGTCGGAGTGTTAAAGTGGCTGTCTTTGTTGGCGGTTTCCGCCACGGTCGTAATTGCAACATTTTTACCGCCGGCCTGTTGGCGGTCTTACCGCCACTTTAACACCGACCGCCAGGGTTGTAATGACCACCAAAGTCATTAGTATTTTTGGGAATGTTGAAATGTTGAAAAAGACTACAGCTTGTCATTTGTGTGGGCTGATTGGGCTTTGAAAGAGGGAATGTAGATAATATCCAGACAGGATTCAGGACAAAATCAGTAGGTGCAGACAAATAATGTAATGCCAAATATGCAGAACATGGGTCAGAACATTAAGAATCAGAAAACGTTTTGAATGTCAGTTCCTCAGCTACAGTAATGCAGCAAAGCATGAGAAACAAAATGCTATATAATTGAGGTTACCAGCAGAATACCATGATCATCATTGATGAGACGGTAGGCACCAGTTTTCAATGACGGTGCATGAGAGGGGAGGAGGATTGCTTACTTGTAGCAGTCCTGGAGGGAAATCAAAGTGGCCCATATATTGACAGATAAGTCAATAGCCATCCCCTTTCATTTCTGATTGATACAAGGGCTACCCGTTCTGTAGTTTGTTCTGTGGACGTTCCAAACTTAGCCCTCTCGAGAAGAGAAGTTCACATTGTAGCGATCAGCAATAAAGAAATTGTTAATCAAACGTCAGCAGACATGCAAGTCAAAATAGGACAAATAAGGAAGAAACATCAGTTTATTCTGTGACTCAAACTCAGCTTGCTTGGAAGGGATCTTCTTTCCAAGATGAATTGCGTTTTTAATTACACACCGGGATGGCGTTGCAGTAGAAGCACAAGATGAGGATTCACTTTTTAAAAACGTAGCGAAATCTAGAGTTGAGATGTACCCAGTTTTGACAAAAGAAGACATTCCTCCCGATTTAAGACTTACTGTCAGAGAGAGGGTATTGGATTTTCCAGGGAAAGAATTCAGACTGATTAAAATAGTAGAACCAGTGACAATTAAAAGTGAAACCAGCTGCAATATTATCAGAACTAGACAGTACAGATTAACCAAAGAAGCTCAGGAGGGAATGAAACCAGTTATTGAGAAAATGACTGAGCAGGGAATCCTTTGAGAGGTCCTTAAGAGTCCATGCAACTCTCTATGTTGGGAATAAAGAAACTGAGTTGTATATGGAGAGTTGTTCAAGACCTATGAAAGAATAATAAAATTGTGGTTCCCTCTTGCCCTGTGATACCAAATCCAGCGGTAATACTTTAACGAATTCCAGCAGTGGCAGAATGGTACGCAGTCATTGACTTGTGGCAAGCGTTCTTTTCAGTACCTTTGCATGAGGATTCACAGCTCCCCTTTGCATTTCAATTTGTGTTTAAAGTTCTTGTGTGGTGTAAAATCACACAAGGTCAGATAGAGAGCCCTTCAATTTCTCCCAAATTTTAGAAAAGATTTAGAGAGTTTTAAATTGCCACATAATTCAGTCCTATTCCAATATATAGGTGATCTTTTATTGGTATGCAAAGCAAAAGAAGATCGCAAACTAGATACAATTGCATTGTTCAATCATTTGTTGAAAAATGGACATAAAGGCCCTGATTCTAACCCCGGCGGTCTTTGACCGCCGGGGCGAGGGTCGGCGGGAGCACCGCCGACAGGCCGGCGGTGCCCCGCAGGGCATTCTGACCGCGGCGCTTTGGCCGCGGTCAGAAAGGGTAAACCGGCGGTCTCCCGCCGGTTTACCGCTGCCCTTAGAATCCCCCATGGCGGCGCAGCTTGCTGCGCCGCCATGGGGGATTCTGACACCCCCTACCGCCATCCTGTTCCTGGCGGTTCGCCCGCCAGGAACAGGATGGCGGTAGGGGGTGCCGCGGGGCCCCTGGGGGCCCCTGCCGTGCCCATGCCAATGGCATGGGCACGGCAGGGGCCCCCGTAAGAGGGCCCCGCAAGGTATTTCAGTGTCTGCCTTGCAGACACTGAAATACGCAACGGGTGCTACTGCACCCGTCGCACCTTCCCACTCCGCCGGCTCGATTACGAGCCGGCATCCTCGTGGGAAGGGAGTTTTTCCCTGGGCTGGCGGGCGGTCTTTTGGAGACCGCCCGCCAGCCCAGGGAAAAACTCATAATACCCTCCGCGGTCTTCTGACCGCGGAGCGGTATTATGGGGGCGGAATTCTGACGGGCGGCGAATTAGAATCACCCCCAAAGTCTTCTCAACAAGAATGCTGTATTGTAAGAAGGAAGTTATCTATATTGTACACCATCTTGAATAGGGTGTGCGAAAAGTCTCAAAAGAAAGCGTTTCCGCAATTCTGAAATTGAATTCCCTGACCACCCAGAGGGAGGTTCGGCTGTTCCAAGGAAATGTTGGTTACTGTTGCCAGTAGATTTGACATTTTTCCCAGATTGCAAAGCCGTAAGATTGAATGATATTCAAGATCTGGTACAATTTGATGATGAGTGCAGTGAATCATTTAAGAAACTGAAAGTTTGAATTACTTGCCGCACTCAGGATGCCCGACTACAATATGATTTTTTAAATTCCTTTTGCCATATTTCCAATTGCTTATCTTTTAGGAGTGTTACATCCAGTCGCTGTAAGTCTTCCAGGATGTCTAACATCCGTTGCAGCAGTTTGTTTGGCAATAGAGCAAAGCATAAGAATTGACACTGTTTGTTGATGGTACTGTCTGTGGGATCCATATAGAGGATTGAAGGCTGCATATGCAGTATGTTCTGTTTCAGAAATGCTTGAACCATCTTCCTTACCAAATATGACTTCAGCATAAGTAGTGAAATGAATTAATCTAACAAGAGCTTGCTACTTGTAAGAGTACTTGAATGCAGTTATCTAGACAGATAGCCAGTTTGGTTTTGGTGCTGTGCATGACTGTGGTCATAAAAGGGTTCATGACATCCACAGGTGCTCCAAATATAAACAGCATGTATGTTGTGGATTTGTTGGATGCAATTCAGAAACCAAAAGAAGTGGCAGTTGTGAAGTATGAAGCCCATAAGCTGGGCAAGGATTTGGTCACAGTAGGAAACAAGTATCCTGACCAAACAGCAAGGTATTGTGGCTTGCAGGGACGTATAATAAATCAGGAAAA
The DNA here is from genome assembly GCF_031143425.1 of Pleurodeles waltl. Taxonomy (NCBI): domain Eukaryota; kingdom Metazoa; phylum Chordata; class Amphibia; order Caudata; family Salamandridae; genus Pleurodeles; species Pleurodeles waltl. The sequence goes on along the minus strand of NC_090444.1, from coordinate 439,253,059 downwards.
TGAAGATGACAATTTTGCAAGTTATAATGTTACACAGAGTCCAAACAATGTAAACTGCTTCTTTATGGATTCATGGCAGACGTCTTTGAGTGGAATAAGAGATCTAGAGGAAGATGCTCATGATGATAAAAAATAGAACGGATTAATTTGTGATAAAAAAAAAAAATTATCAGGGTTTGTGTGTGAATAAAGATCAAAAATATATTCTACCTCATTCAGTGTTGTAGCCCTTGTGTAAATATTTGGAATATCAAACTCATGCAAAAAGAGATAGCCTAATCAGGCTATTTAAAATGTGTTGTGAAAATACAGGATTTCAGTATGTTGCTGAAGATATATGTGAACAGTGTTTTGCCTGTCAACTAAACAATCACGGTAAAAAGACTATGGTGGCCATTACAACCCTGGCGGATGGTGTTAAAGCGGCGGTAAGACCGCCAACAGGCCGGCGGTAAAAAAATTGGAATTATGACAGTGGCGGAAACCGGCAACAAAGACAGCCACTTTAACACTCAGACCGCCACGGCGCTACAGACAAACAGCGCGGCGGTCACCGCCAACAGACAGGCGGAGAACAATGTACCGCCCACAGTATCACAACCTACCAATCAGCCACCTTTTCCGGGGCGGATTCACCGCGGATAAAAACATGGCGGAAACAGTCATTTCAAAGGGAAAACGCTCACCTCTACACACTCCACGAGGAAGGAGAGCACCATGGAGCCGGAACTCCATATTCTGCCAGTGCTAGTCTTCCTGCTCCTATACGAGGATCATCAACGCCGGCGGCGAAGACCACGGTGAGTACTGCACCTACGACATAGGGGAGGGGGGAGGCAAAAACACAGGGACACATCCCAACCCCCACCCCGACCCTCACCCTCTACAACACACACACCAATGCATATCTATACATTACAGTAACACCCCCCAACCCCCCCAGAAGAATGCAAAGACAAAAGGAAATGAGTTGAACCATTGTAATATATCAAAATACAGTAAGCAAATATATACATATATATATATACACAATAAACAAAATATACACCACGATTAGTAGTGCAGGTATTGCACCATTCATAGTCCGTGGACCACTGGGCCCAAAATGCATGGGCGAGGCCCACACAAGATACCCGATCAAAACGGAGAGAACACTGCAGGGGCATCAGATCGAAATACAACAGGCACCTCAGGGGGAAGAGAAGGGGGGGGCACCTCAGCCAGATGAGTGCACCACGCCAGATCCACGAGGGGGCTCCATGCCCATTGATGTATCCTGGGGAGTGCAAAGCCACAGTCTCTCAAGTCTCTACAGTGGGTGGCTTGCCCACTGCCATATCCTGGGGAGTGCAAAGTCACAGTCTCTCAAGTCTCTACAGTGGGTGGCTTGCCCACTGCCATATCCTGGGGAGTGCAAAGCCACAGTCTCTCAAGTCTCTACAGTGGGTGGCTTGCCCACTGCCATATCCTGGGGAGTGCAAAGCCACAGTCTCTCAAGTGGATGCTGTTCTCCACTGGTTCTGGAGGGGGACTGGTGCCCAGAGTGCTTCATCCTGCCAAGGACAGACGGAGTGGATGCTGTTCTCCACTGGTTCTGGAGGGGGACTGGTGCCCAGAGTGCTTCATCCTGCCAAGGACAGACAGAGTGGATGCTGTTCTCCACTGTTTCTGGAGGGGGACTGGTGCCCAGAGTGCAGCACACACCCCGTGACGGTCCCAGTTGCGTCACTGCCCCTGCCGCAAATGGGCTAGCGGTGCATTCCATGGCGGTCTTTGCCCTGTTCAGTGGTCCTTGGCCTGTTCAGCGGTGCTTGAGTTGCCAGTGTCAGACCTGTTCAGAGGTGCATTCCATGGTGGTCTTTGCCCTGTTCAGCGGTCCTTGGCCTGTTCAGCGGTCCTTGCCAAGGCGGTCCTTCATTGCCCACAGGGCTGTGGCTGGCGGTCCTTCATGGGTCAGCTGGGCTGTGGCTTGCGGGGCCCTCCTGGCCAGCTGGGCTGTGGCTGGCGGTGGCCTCCTGGCCAGTGACAATGGGGCTGGCGGTGGCCTCCTGGCCAGTGACGATGGGGCTGGCCTCCTGGGCAGTGACTCTGGCGGTGGCCTCCTGGCCAGTGACGATGGGGCTGGCCTCCTGGGCAGTGCCTCTGGCAGTGGCCTCCTGGCCAGTGACGATGGGGCTGGCCTCCTGGGCAGTGACTCTGGCGGTGGCCTCCTGGCCAGTGACGATGGGGCTGTCTGTGGCCTCCTGGCCAGTGACGATGGGGGTGGCGGTGGCCTCCTGACCAGTGACGATAGGGCTGGCGGGGGCCTCCTGGGCAGTGACTCTGGTGGTGGCCTCCTGGCCAGTGACGATGGGGCTGGCCTCCTGGGCAGTGACTCTGGCGGTGGCCTCCTGGCCAGTGACGATGGGGCTTGGTGGCCTCCTGGCCAGTGACTCTGGGGCTGGCGGTGGCCTCCTGGGCAGCGGGGATGATGGCAGTCTTCTCCGCCGTGCTGCTCCTCCCAGACTTTGGAGATTTCTTCTGGCCCTTCCCCACCTTGGGAGGAGTCACAGCTGAGTCGACACTCCCCCGGGACCCTTGTGAGTGGCTTTGCTGGCTGGAGTCTTCCCCCTCTCCTGCCGGGCACTGTCCAACTTCTGGTGCTTCACAGGGGGGGGGACTGGCTGTGCTGTGGCTCCGTGCCACACTGGCTGGCCTAGTGGCCGGTGCACTCCACATACCTGTAACAACAGGCACCACTGGTCCCGGAGATTATTTGGCTGAGGTGCTAGTACGGGACCTATGAGTTGGAGGGGGGTGGGTGGTGGGAAAAAGGTTAAGGGTGGACAGGAAAAGTGTTTTGGAGACACTGGGACGGGTAGCTGGAGGGGGTTTGGGAGTGGAGGAAGAGGTGGTGGTTGTAGGAGGTGTAACTTTTGTGGATTTGGGTGCAGGTGCATGGGCTGGAGGCTGTCGTGAGGTGGATGGCTGTTGGGTGGGTGTGTGCCTGCGTTTGTGTATCTTCAGAGGGAGCGTCACAGACACACTGGGAGAGGACACAGGGGACATGGAAATGGTAGTGGGGGTGGTGAGTGCACGTGAGCGGGGTGTGCTGGTGGGTGTGCTGGTGCGGGACGTAGTGGCTGTAGTAGTAGTGCATGCAGGTGTGAGTGTAGACGAGACTGGGAGGGAGGAGGGAGACGAGGAGGAGGGGGACACAGTGGAGGCAGTGGATGTTGGTGTGTCTGTATGTCTGTGATGCTTGCGTGAGTGCCTGTGGGATGTGTGGTGCTTATGTGTGCCTGAGCTTCCTTTGTGTGGTGAGGTGTGTGCAGGCTGGTCTGATGGTGTGCTTGGGATAGGCTGGGGTACAGGGGCTGAGGCCAGAGTTTGCAGGGTTCGATGAAGGGCAGCCTGACCAGAATGAATGCCCTCCAGGAATCCATTTGTGTGTTGCAATTCCCTTTCTACACCCTGGATGGCATTCAAAATGGTAGACTGCCCAACAGTGAGGGACCTGAGGAGGTCAATGGCCTCCTCACTGAGGGCAGCAGAGGTGACAGGGGCAGGGGCTGAGGTGCCTGGGGCGAAGGTGATGCCCACCCTCCTGGGTGAGCGGGCACGGGCGAAGGCTGAGGGGCTGCTGGGAGGGCGGTGCTGGTAGGGGGGGTGGCGGCTGTACCTGTAGAAGTGGGGGACACAGATTTTGACACCACCACAAGGGAGCTCCCATCGGAGGATGAGTCTGTGTCGCTGGTTGCAGATCCTGTGACCGCCGTGGTGCTCCCCTCGTCCTCCGTCCCACTGGTGTATTCTGAGTCCGTGGTGTGGCCCACCATGGCCATGTGGGATGCAGCTCCCTCGTGCTCCGGTGCCACTGTACCTCCGCCTGATGATGCTGATGCACACAAGAACAGGGAGACCACAAAAAGGGGGGGGGAACAACAGAAGAAAGACAGGTTGAGTGCATGGCTTACCGCTACCGTTGGCGGACAATACAGACACAGCAGCCCCCTGCACTACGTCGCGCTGTTGGGCTCTACAGATGCAATTCATGGGATATGGCCTACATGGCTATGGACGACATCTGCACACATAGATGACACAGGGGCATGAATGCCTGTACTTGGCACTCTACAGAGGTGGGGTGGGGTGCCACATGGCCTGCATTATGGAGGGGCCTAGCCTATGGAACTCGCCCTGGCCTAGGGAAACTCACAGCCCTCCTCCCCCACCCAGACACCTTCACTGCGCGCAAAGTCCGCTGAATGATGTTGTACTCACCCCCTTGTGTCTGCTGTGATGCCCTGAAGCACCGATCCAACTCAGGGTAGGCCACCGCCAGGATCCGGAACATCAGGGGGGTCATGGTTCGACAGGCACCCCTCCTACGTTGGGAGGCCATCCCCAGCTGAGCTTCCGCCGTCTTCTTGCTCCAGCGGCGAATGTCCTCCCATCTTTTCCAGCAGTGGGTGCTCCCAGGGTCTGGACGTCCTTGGCGATGGCACGCCAAATATCCTTCTTCTGGTGGGTGCTGACCTACATGACATGTACAGGGGAAAAAGAGAAGTCATTAACAACTGCACCGTCTAAGTGAGTGGCTCACATCCCTACCCTTGCCATGTGGCACATGCATTCACAGTCCTTCATGCACGCAGAGCTGTGCCCCCTTCATTCTTACAATCAGCCCTCTCCACACAGGCATAGCCCATACAACGTGCTCCCTGTGTACTTACCTGTTGGTCTGGAGGACCGTAGAGTAGCGTGTACTGGGGGAGGACCCCGTCCACAAGCTTCTCCAACTCCTCTGCAGTGAAGGCAGGGGCCCTTTCCCCAGACGCACGAGCCATTGTCTCTTCCAGACCGAGGTCACAGCAGCACTTGCAGTGTAGGTCCTCTCCTGTCGAAGATCAGGTATCGAGTGATTGAACAGCTAGAAAATGGCGGTCACGTCCGCGGCGGTGCGTACCATCACCGCCGGCGTACATCGTCATTGGCTCCTGGGACCCATAGGGTCCAATGTTAACCAATGCAGCATTGCGCCGCGGTCTTCCACCGCCTACTGCGACGGTGTACAACGCCAGCGCAGTTACCTCACATCCCATTGTCCCAGTTTAGAGGTCAGGCAGCCGCCATTTCAGGGGCCCACATGGCCTAATTACCAACTGCGTCACACATACCTAGGCCTTGTCTCACAACACAAATACAGGCCACATTTTGTGTATGAATGGTGTTCTGTGTAGACTGTGGGTACATACCTCTGAGTTGTTTGACTCTGTTGTCGCTGTTGTCCTTCCTAGGCACCATCTGCTGGTGATGTGAGGAGATGGTGGAATCCTCGGTGTACAGACCGCTGGTGGACCTGTCGACAATGGAGGAAAGAAGTTTGATCATTACCTACAGGTTTGACCGTGCCACAATCCAGGAACTGTGTGCCCAGTTGGAGCCTGACCTGATGTCAGCAATCCGCCATCCCACAGGAATTCCCCCCTCAAGTGCAGGTGCTATCAGTGCTCCATTTCCTGGCCAGTGGGTCATTTCAAACAACAGTGGCCATGGCAACAGGGATGTCCCAGCATATGTTTTCCAACGTGTTGTCCAGAGTGTTGTCTGCCCTTCTGAAACACATGCGGAGCTACATCGTTTTCCCTCAGGTGGAGGACTTGCCTACAGTTAAAGGTGACTTCTATGCCCTTGGACATATCCCCAACATCATAGGTGCCATTGATGGGACCCATGTAGCTCTGGTCCCCCCCACAGGAGTGAACAGGTGTACAGGAACCGGAAGAGTTATCATTCCATGAATGTACAGATGGTATGTTTGGCAGACCAGTACATCTCCCAGGTAAATGCTATGTTCCCTGGCTCTAATTCTTGCCTCTACCTTTTTTTTAGCTCATAGAGAAACTTGCAATTCAACAAGACCTACCTGAATTACCACTCACTTGGGAGCATAGAACATTTTGGGACTTGGGCATTCAGGAGCACCATGCAGGCACTGGATTAATAAACAGAAATCTGCACAAGGCATTGGCAAATATATAGAAGTCGCCTACATCCTGCGGAATAGCAGCATGCCTTATGTGATGGGTCAACTCCAGAGGCACCAGGTGTGGCTATTAGGGGACTCTGGTTACCCCAACCTGTCATGGCTACTGACCCCAGTGAGGAATCCCAGGACCAGGGCAGAGGAACGCTACAATGAGGCCCATGGGCGGACTAGGAGGGTGATCGAACGCACCTTCGGCCTCCTGAAGGCCAGGTTCAGGTGCCTCCATATGACAGGTGGTTCCCTATTCTACTCACCAAAGAAGGTGTGCCAGATCATCGTGGCCTGCTGTATGCTTCACAACTTGGCTTTGCGACGACAGGTGCCTTTTCTGCAGGAGGATGGTCCAGATGGCGGTGTTGTGGACAGTGATGAAGAGGAAGAAGGCATTGACAACAGGGACTCAGTTATCCAGCAATATTTCCAGTGACACACAGGTGAGAAAACATTCCTGCCTACTACAAGTACTTTAACACTTCTACCTCTATCCTGTCTGTCGATTTCAACCAGTATATGGTCACTGAGTTGTACATTTCCCTTACGGTTTCACAGGTGTGGTTTCCAACGTGTGTCATCTGCTTAGATTCCTCATGGACTTGAGATGTGTGACATAGGTATGTTGACATTACATTTGAAAAAGCATTTAGTCACTGTCATTGCTAATACACATCTTCGAAATCACAGACTGACTCCAGATTGTTTTGTGCTTCAAGGGTGTTTATTGAAGTGCTCAATATTGGAGGGGGGTTGTAAAATGGTGAGGGGTGATGGTGGAGGAATGTCCATGGCAGAGTCCAGTCTATTAGTCTCACAGGTGCATTGCCCATATGGGCATAGGAAGTGGAGCTGGGGCAGTTCCAATATGGACAGGGTTACAAAGTGGGACAGTGGTTTGACAATCAGAGTGGTCTCATTTCTTGACGGGGGTCTTGGCATCGTGCTCTGTCTTGTTCCTGGATCTCAGGGACCGCTTGTGGGGTGGTTCTCTGTCTGAAGGGGGTGGGGTGCTGGTGTGGTGGTCCTGTGGCGGTGCCTCCTGTCCACTAGCGCCGGCGGAGGTGGTGGGCAGTTCATCGTCCATGCTAGTGTCAGGGGCCCCTTGGAGTGCCACAGTGTCCCTCCTGGTGTTAAGTATTTCCTTCAGCACCCCTACGATGGTGCCCAGGGCAGAGCTGATGGTTCTGAGTTCCTCCCTGAACCCCAAATCCTGTTCCTCCTGCATGCGCTGGGTCTCCTGAAACTTGGCCAGGACCGTTGCCATCGTCTCCTGGGAGTGGTGGTATGCTCCCATGATGGAGGAGAGGGCCTCGTGGAGAGTGGGTTCCCTTGGCCTGTCCGCCCCCTGTCGCACGGCAGCCCTCCCAGTTCCCCTGTGTTCGTGTGCCTCCGTCCCCTGGACCGTGTGCCCACTGCCACTGCCCCCAGGTCCCTGTTGTTGTTGGGGTGGTGGGTTATCCTGGGTTCCCTGTAGTGGTGGACACACAGCTGATTGACATGTCCTGGGGACGGAGGTATGGGCCCGCTGGGTGGGTGCTGTGCTGGTGTTACCAGAGGGTGGAAGGTCTGTGGTGGGCTGTGCCTGTGTGAGGGGAACCGACTGTCACGAGGCCCACGATGGTCCGCGCTGGTCATCTTGATCCAGTTGAACAGAGCTGCTGCCATCACTGTGGGCCTCTTCTGTGGGTGGGGTGGAGATGCAGGGGTGTAAAAGCATGATTATTGCATCTGTGTGTGTCATGGTGTGCAATGGGTGGGTGACCGTGTACCCCAGTGCTAGCATTCCTGTGTGTGGGCTTGTGTGATGATGGTTGAGGGGGGTGTTATGGGTATGTGCAGTGGGCATGCTTTAGGGATTGGTGTCCATGCTTTGTTGTGTCATGCAGGGCTTGGTGTTGCAATGTGTGGTTTGTGTTATTAGTACATTTGTGAGGAGTTGGAGTGATAGGGGAGGGGGCGAGGGAGGGGGTCTGTGAAAGCATGCAGGTAGGGAGGGGGATATGATAGTTAAAGGTTTGACTTACCAGAGTCCATTCCTCCACCGACTCCTGCGAGGCCCTCCGGATGCAGAATCGCCAAGACCTGCTCCTCCCATGTTGTTAGTTGTGGGGGAGGAGGTGGGGGTCCTGATGTTGTTCCTATTTCTTGGGTGCTGTCCCACTGCGTTGACCCTGTCGACTATTCTTCGCCATAGCTCCATCTTCCTAGCTATGGAGGTGTGCTGCACCTGTGCTCCAAATAGCTGTGGCTCTACCCGGACGATTTCCTCCACCATGACCCTGAGCTCCTCCTCCGAGAACCTGGGGTGTCTTTGCCGTGCCATGGGGTGATGTAGGTGATGTGTAGGGTGGTGTGTGTGGTGATAAGTGTGGTGATATGCAGTGGTGTGTGGTGTTTTGTGCGTGGAAGTTGTGTGGGTGATGGTGTTGAGTGCCTGTGGCTGCTAGTTTGTGGATGGTGGTGTCTCTCTCTGACCTTCTTTCGGAAATTTTTTGGTAGTAGGGGTTTGTGGGTGATGTGGGTGTGTGTTTTATATTGTGTTGGGTGTGTGGGTGTGGTGTGTGTATGTGTATCAGGTGTGTGTGTATTTCGATTTGTCCAATGTGGCTGTGTTTTGTAGATGTGTGTGTATTTTGAGCGCAGCGGTGTGTACCGCCAATGGAATACCGCAGTTGAAAGACCGCTGCGTGGATTCGTGGGTCGTGATAGCATGGGCGTATTTCTGTTGGCGTGACGGTGGAGGTTTTGTTTTCGCCAGTTTATCACTGACCTTTGGTGTGGCGGAGTTGTGTGGGTGTATGGATTTTGTCGGATTTCGAGATGTGGGTTGTAATAGCTGTGGCGGATTTCCGCGGCCGCGGTGGTGTGTTGGCGGTCTTCTGCACGGTGGTAAGCGGCTTTTACCGCCAATGTTGTAATGACCCCCTACGACTGTCATGAATCACACTGGCAAACCAGAGGGCCTATTAATGAGGGTGCAAACAGACTTTATTGAGATGCCATTTTGCAATGTCCTTAAGTATATCTTGTTAGTAATCTGTTTGTTCTCTAAATGGTTCGAGGCATTTCTCAGTAGGAGAGCAGATTGCCTTACAGTAGCCAAATTGCTGTTGAGGAAGTTAATACCACGATTTGGCCTCCTGACTTCTTTTGAGACTGGCAGTGCCACTCACTTCAAGAATGAAGTGCTACAGATAAGTTGTACAGCTTTTGAAATAAAACAAATATTCAATTGCAGCTATTGATCACAATCTTCTGGGGTGGTGGAGAGGACAAATGGTACCCTCAAGAACAAACTGGCAAAGGTCTGTGCCTCAGCAGGTCTGAAGTGGCCAGATGTGTTTCCCCTTGTGTTGATGAACATGAGTAGTATCCCAAACAGGTAGACAGGATGATCACCCCAATAAGTCATACATTCAGCTGCATTAGTTTAAATAACTGATATCATTCTGGATTATTGAAAAGATCTGGTTGAGGTGGTAAAATCTGTTTCTTTCCAGGTGGATGCAGTCACAGAAGACTACAGAGATATTCTCTGCCACAATCTAAATGCAGGATACTGGATTCTCATCCATAAACCTGTTCACAAGGGGTGTTTAGATGAACAGTAGAGTGGCCCCTATCAAGTTCTCAAAACCACCAATAGTGCAGTCAAGTGTGCAGGAATGCCTCAATTGATCCACGTTGCTCACAAAAAGAGAGTTATAACAGTTGCAGCTGTTGAAAAGGCTAATGATTAAGGTGCTACTGAACAAAGTGACAGTTTAAGTGATAGCCCGGACCAAATTCGCATTGTGTATCCAGAAGGGGTGAAGAAACTTCTGGTGAAGAAATTCCTTTTGTAACTGGTGAAGATCAAGTTGAAAATTCAAACAAAAATCTGAAGCAACAGTTTCAAGTGAGTGAGAATTCAGACGAAGAGCTTGAAACCTCAGCAGTCCAGTTACAAAGTGATCAGAGTAAAGGGCTGTTGCAATAGAAACAATTAAAGTATGGTGCAACAATTAAAAGTGGATTAATAAATTAGACATGTTGCAACCTAAAAATAAGAGTTGAAGCCACCACCCAAATTTGAAGAAGAAAATTCTCTATAGAAAGAATTGACAAAAAAAATCCTAAATAAAGTACAAGATCAAGTGAAAGCTAGAGTTCTGAGAGAATCTGAGAACTAAAGACTGCCACTGAAAAAGTAAGGATTGGAGAAATTTCCAGAAAGAGAACTTGCTAACAAAAACCCTTGAGCCAAAGTCAGAGACATAAAAGCAGTCACACTGGAAGACTAATGAGAGTGAAACATCGACTGGTAAAAGATCAGCCAGAAGGAGAGATTCTAATCAAAAGTATGTGTCATCATAGTGGGAATATTTGGCTGCCTTATCGGGATGGCACATATGAAGATGATTAGTTCTCACTGAACAGATGCCAAGATTACTATGAGAATGACCAAGATCTAGAGTTTGATAAAGAGGAGAAACCATCTTGAGCATAAAAATAAAGACTTTGAAATATTCCGTTTTGGAAAAAGTCAAGAGAAGACAGAAGAAATGCCAGTTAGAGTTTGAGCAGAGATTACACGCTGAGACAATTTTATTAGCAGATTTGATGGAGCTGAATTTGATTTTGAATTTGATTTTTTCACATTAATAAGAACTGAGATTTGAAGCTGAAGAAAATTTGAGAACTAAATTTGTTACTTTTATTTTTCCTGCTTGTTCTATAAAAGAAGATAAAGAAGAATTCAATTTTTTTATCAATAATTTTAGTTTTTTCTCTTGTTTTTCCGTTTTATTCTTGGTCTTTAACATGAAGATGGGATACAGCACTTGCTGTAAAATTGTGGGTTGACAATATTAACTTTAATGTTAGTGAAATTCGATGGCCTGTTGGTGTGCTTACTGACTTCTGTGGGAAATGTTTCAAAACATATATCTATTGATGCTGCAATTAGAATTAAACATGAGGAATTAGGACAAGAAACCGGTATATGAAAATCATTTAGTTAGTGGTATTAGAGATAATGTGTACTCACGAATGATCAGAAAATATGTTGAGAATATTCAGGTTAAGTACTGTTTTGTGTGCACATTTGTTCCTAAGTGGACTGGAGAAGGGGCTCCCTATGAGCAACTAAAGCTTTCTTACTCACTCTCCTCTAATGTGTTTGTTGCTATCTTTAATATTTGACTGATTTTAATGTGACTCTGGAGAATCTATTCATTAGTGAAAATAGTGAAAATGATAAACAAATAAATTATGTTAAATATTTAAAGGAGATTGTACAAATCAGAGCTGAAACTACTATGGATGATGTTGTTTATTGGTGTTAATTAATAAGGAAGAGTGTGATATTATTGTAGGGTATAACAAGAGAGGCATAAGAGTGAAAGGGACTTTGGAAGAGGGTGAGTCTGGTCCAGAGGAGATCAGGGTAGAGAAATTTAGGTTTTTCGGGTTTACATCCAAGATTGAGAATAGAGTGAGAAAGAAAAGGTGAAGTGTGTATAGTAAGACCTAGTCCTATGGAAGGAGGAAAGGCAGAATTTGTTGGTGCGATCTCATGTGACAAAACCTACGCAGTTAGTGGGCATTTTCTGACAGGGAAAAAAACTATTATGAGGGGAATTTTTTATGTCTGTGGAAAGACTGCTTATTTCATTATGCCAAGGAACTGGGTGAGTTTGTGCTAGTTAGCTTTAGTTTTCCCTAAAACTTATCATGTAGGGGGCTAGTATTCTCCAATGGCAATAGCCATGAATGATATAAAGATAAAAAATTTGTCTAGAGTTGCAGACCGACTTGCCATGGATACAGCAGCGCCTTTTAAGATGGTGGATGTGGAAATGTTGGCAATTAGAGCAATGGTAATACAGAACCGTCTCTCCTCAGACATTATTTTGTCAAAAGAGGGTGGTGTCCGCAAGGTAATTAGGGCAAAAAAGTGTTGTACTTATGTCCCTGATTATAATGGAATGATTGGCTCATACATAACTAACATAACTAATCTCACACATGAAATTAGGTCCTTTGAAAAGCCAGTTGTTTGGGAAACTGTAGGATCCTGAATAAAGAAAGTAGGGAGTAGTTTTGGAGGAGAATGTGAGTGGCTAAATAGCATTGGTAATGGAGTTCTGCAAGTTGTTTGAACACCAATAATAATATCAATTTGTGCAATTTCTTTGTTGTACTTATTATAACTAAAAAAGTGTACAGTGAAAGCATATGGCAATGAGAAAGGAGAGAACCAAGATGATACAAAATCTAGGAAAAGGAGAAGATCAGAGGACTATTTTGAAATGGACAGATATCAGAATTAAGCATTCCAACAAATGAGACAAATGGAGGAGGATGTTTGGACAACTGAAAATATAAAGACTTCAAAGACTAATACCTAATTAATATATATATTTTTAGTAGTTATTAAAATTATCAGAGGGTAATAGCTGTAGCATTTTTCAAAATATGCAGTTTGTGCAAATGTTGTGTGAAAATTATTTGATAATTAGTGCTTTTAATGATGCATAGAGTCATAACAGATGAACTAATGATGTTGCATTTGGAACGAGTTTCCTAAGCTAATTAAAAGAGTAAATAATGCTACCAAAAGTTATGCCACATTTTGTGTGATATGCTATTATTATTAAAATGAATGCAGTTTCTAGTGTTCTGTTCAGCTTGCTCATGCTCATTCCCGCTCCCAATCAGTGTTCTGCTGAAAAGCCATCTCTCCTCTTGTTTCTGCAGAGCAACAAGGGAATTATGTCAATGTTTTAGCAATATTTAACATTGTTAGAAAGTGTGTATTGTGAACGAAGCTTCCATTGTGTGCTCAAAGTATCATTTTCAAGGACTTCCGCTGGAAGTATAAATACACATCGCCTTCTTCGCCAAAGGATTTGCAGATGACGCATCTTTGACTGTGCGGATCGAAACTGGTGCAACGTCAGCACATCCTCTATCAAAGGTACTTTTGCTGTGGGACAAGGTTGGTCCCTGTATCCGACTTGTGTTCCATCGCAGTCGGCTTGACTTTTCAGATTTGACACAGTCTAGTACGACCAGAAAGCCCCGGTTGGTGCTTTAAGCTTCCAAGTACTATATTTACAGATATTTGTTGACAAATTCATATCTCAACTTCTGCTTATTGGATTTTTGACATTTTGGTCTTGTTTTGCGGAAAGAAAAAAAAACTATTTTTCTAACTTGGTGTGGAGTCTTTTTGTAGTGGTTTTACTCTGCTACTGTTTTAAGTATTGCACAAATACTTTACACATTGCCTTCTAAGTTAAGCTTGTCTGCTCTGTGCCAAGCTACCAGAGGGTGAGCACAGGTTAATTTAAAGTGTGTAATTGACTTCCCCTGACTAGGATTGTGGTCTAAACCTGGACAGGGTACATAACTTTGCCAACTAGAGACCCAATTTCTAACACAATTTTTTGTGTCTGGTGGTTGAAAACAGAATGCCTGTGTGTTTCCTTCAAGCAAATAGACATCACTAGTGCTGTACTAGATAAGTGTTCAGTGTCCTATCTCACATTCTGTCGTCAGTGGTCCCACAAATCATACTGAGGCACTTTTATGGTGTATTCCAAACAACCCTTCTTTTATCTTTGCATAAGTAGCTTTTCTTATTTTTTCCTGGATCCAGATGCACCATCTGATAGCTGTTGCAGGATCTTTACATATCTGTGGCTACGAGAAATGGGGTCTCCGATACCCCTATCCCTTTACTTGCCTGGTTCCTGCCCTTAGTTTACCCTTCTCACAATTCTGTTGGCCTATGAGCTGCCTAGTATTGCTAGGTGGTACTGTCTAAGCCCTTCCTCCTTAAAGAAAGATGGCTTAGTGTCTTTAGTATTTCATTCTTTTAGATGATTGACTCATGCAGTAGGCCAACAGCTGTGCCTCTGACTGCTTGCTGGGCCCTGGATGGTTGGATCCGGCTACTTACTCATCTGACAGCTAACACCGTTAATCCCACAGGAGCTGACACTGAACACAAATTGTGTTCACTGGATGGTGGTGTTACCACACGTCTCCAGTGCTTCCCTACGAAGCCACAGTATCCACAGTACAATGGGTTTGGTCAGCCAACTTCCTCTCCAGTTGAATGGTGCATTCGTAACTGTCTCCCCTACCCTCATTGGGTCCAGGGGAGTTTCCATGCCAGCTGGAAACAAAACCACAATGCCGATGCTATTCTGAGAATGTGTCCAGAAATCACCCAAGAAGAATCAGAAAGGTTGGGGAATAATATGATCTGCCTGTCAACCTTGTGGTATACCTCTCTGACACAGGCTAGATGTTTGGTGAGGCTTGAACCAGGCACTTATAATAAAAAGTCTACATTGCCATGCAACGCGCTGGCCAGGTGTCTTGCCTCAAAAGAGAAGGGTTGCAGTGCCATAAACCACCAGGGAATGTGTGCATTTGAATCTTACACAGCCGTAACCATTGAAAGAGAGCATGATAATATAAATCATAAATGAACATCCCAACAGATAATATTGTAATAATTCCACCACTCAGTAAATGATTAAGCACTCTTCTATCATAACATATGATATGGCATGGAGCAGGAGTCTATGACTAATGTAAAGAAGAGGATGACTCCCACCCTCAAAAATCAGTAAAAAAACACAACTCCTAGACTGAAACTTGAGGCATTTGTTAGAAGTAAGAATGGTTTTAAAAAATCAGGACAGCTCAATAAATGGTCAGATGAGCACACCTGCGTTACAATGCGAAAATTACTAATAAAATTGTGTGATTAACTGAAAGAAAAAAGTGCGTTTAAAAGTGCAAGATTGAAATGGAAATGAGGCCTACACTGATAATTGACACAGACATTTCAAAAATGAAAATAAATCACTGTCTAATTAAATGTCTATTATGTTTTCCTTACAGAGTAATGTAAAATGCACGGGCCACCCCAATCAGGGGGGCCCCGCTTATGGCGGCGGTGCCGGGCCAGATGTGGGGGGTTGATCGGGGAGCGGCAGGCTCCCCGGCCCCAACCCATCAAGATAAACACAGCCGATTGGCTGTGAAGGGGCCTGCAGCCCTGGAAACACTGTTTGGCGGTCCCGGAAGTGCTCTTCGTGCTTCTGGAGTCGCACATGAAAATGTTGTCACGCGGCCGGCCTTATAAGGTGGCCGCGGTTGGCGAGCGCATCTATTCACGCTCGCCAATCGGATCAGGGGGCCCCAGTGGCCACAGCAGAAATTTGGGCTATTTTACTTACTTTTCTTTTGTTTGGGCTATTTTTCTTTCTTGGGCTGCTGTTGGGCTGCTTTTGGGCTGTTTTAAGGCTACTTTTTCCCTTTTTTTTTTCTTTGGCAATTTTAACATTTTAATTAATTTTATTTTGGTACTCCATCTTGCAGGTTGCTTTCTACAGCATTGGAAGGGGAGTCCCTTTGGGGTCGGTGAGCGATTTCCTGTTTGGAGGTGTTTTCCTTTTAGGGGCCCAGTTATAGTTTTTGCTGTTCTAGTGGTCATGGCTGAGAAACGGTCGCAAAGAGATGAGCTACTTGAGGCCCTGATGCTTAGGATGGACGCTATGGACCAGGCCATAGCATCCTTGAAGGCACAGACTTCTTCTTCAGGGGCGAAAGCACCATCTAGCGAGGCGATCCCCCCCAGCTCCGAAGAGGGTGCGGGGACAGAGGAAGGGTAAAGGCCCTGGGGGGAGTTGGGCGGCGGCCACCCCTGCGCAGGTTGGGAATGGGATCAATCTAGATTCAACGCAGCCTGAGGTTAGTGCATTACCGGTAGTAGATGCAGGGCATGCTGGGAGTGGGGGCCGGAGTTAGGTGCCAGCGCAGACTGCGGGCGTTGTGGTCCCTACAACAAACACATTTGCGGATAAAGACACTGGGGAGGCCAGTCAGTGGGATCTTGTGGGCCATTTGGCGACCGTATTGCCATGATTGTCTGAGATGGGGTTGCTGTCCACCAATTTAGTGGGGGGCCCATTGTCTGGGGCTAATGAGGGAGACGTTAGGGAAAAGTCGTGACAACTGGTTTCAAGGTTGGGCACTGCGAAGGGTGCCCATGGGTCTCAAGAAAAAGGGACAGAGTCAAATACTAGTGGGGGTGTGCAGGGGGCCAGCTCCTTCTCCCCAACCCTTACAGGGGGGGACTGGTTGCCTACTGATGCGTCGTCTGCTGCTCAGCTGGTTACTTCTGCGTCGGGCGCGCCCACAACCCAGGCAGTTAATACCCCAGCGGTGGTGACCTCTACAGCAACAACTTTAGTGGCCCGGGAAACCGCAAGTTCAGGTACTGGCCACCCTTCACCCCTTACTGGGGCCAAGAGGGGAGCCTGCTGGGATTTCAACCGGTGAACTTGCTCCCGGTCTCCCGGGACATGCCGTTTTAAGCACTGCTGCTCCTTTTGTGGCCAGGCCTCCCACCCAGAATTCAAGTGTTTAAAAAAATCAAGAGATAAAGGGGCCAAGAAACAGGATTGAGGATTTGGGTTGCGCAGGTCGCACAGTATCTTTTGTAAAGGCTTCGTCCCCCGTTAATCTGTTGGCTATGGTCCCTTGGCTTAACGTTTACCACAACCAAGCAGCTGCGCAGGCGTTGTATTTGGGCTTCAAGGACGGTTTCAGGATACCAGCTCAGGACAATGTTGGCTCGCCCCATTTAAGAACCAGCTGTCTTTGTGTTCCAACCCCAGTGTGGCAAGTAGAAAGATCTAGAAGGAACTGGATTTGGGGCGGGTGGCGGGGCCCTTTGATGAAATTCTCATGCATGGCTTTGTTTGTTCTCCTTTAAGGGTAGTCCCCTAGAAAGAGCCAGGGGAGTTCAGACTGATTCACAATCTGTCCGCTCCAAAGGGACAGTAGGTGAATGAGGCCATTGATGGGGCATTGTGTTCGGTTAGGTATGCTTCTTTGGATCAGGCAATTCAAATGCTACAGGAGCTGGGGCCTGGAGCTTTGATGGTGAAATCGGACATTGAATCTGCGTTTCGGTTGTTGCCAGTGTATCCCGAGGACTTCCGCTTGTTGGGTTTTCCAGTGGGAAAGACAAGATTACTTTGATAGGTGTATGCCTATGGGCTGCTCTGTGTCATGTGCCTATTTTGAGAAATTTAGTACCTTCTTGGAGTGGGTATTTAGGGTCAGGGTGTGGCATAGGTGGGTTTTCCACTACTTGGATGATTTCCTCTTTCTGGGGCCCGCTGAACCTGGTGGTTTGTACGTATTTAAAAAACTCATGAAGGAATTTGGGGCTCCACTGGCTGAAGAAAAGACGGTGGGCCCCTGCTCCACGATTGAATTCCTAGAGATAGAGTTGGATTCAGTGGCAGGTGTGTCCAGATTGCCTTGGGAGAAAGTGGTGTCCTTTTCACACGCATTGCGGTCTTGCCTAAGGGCGCAGAAGGTGGTGCTCCATCAGTTGCAGAGCTTGGTCGGGCAGCTCAACTTTGCGCTGCGAATCATGCCCATGGGGCATCCCTTTTCTCTGTCAATTACCCAAGCCATGTCCAGGTTAAAAGTCAAGCCACATCACACCAGGCTTTCCAATGAGGTCAAACAAGATCTGAGGATTTGGGAAACCTTTTTGCGTGACTTTAATGGGACAGTGGTGTGGCTTAGTCCGCCGAGGTCCAATGAGGAATTGGGACTTTTTACTGATGCAGCTGGGAGCGCAGGCTTTGGGGCTATATTTGGTACAGCATGGTGCACTCAGAGATGGTTCTGAGACTGGGTCCAGGAGGGCCTAGTGGCCAATATTGGTTTCCTGGAGCTGTTCCCAATTTTAGTGGCTTTGTCTATTTGGCCGGAGGGATTTCGGAATCATTCTGTGATTTTCTGGTCTGATAATATGTCTGTTGTTGAGTGCATTAACCAGCAAGCAGCTAAGTGCAAGATCATCCTAAGGCTGCTGAAAGAGATAGTATTATTGTGTTTAAGGTTGAATGTGACCTTCAGAGCTAAGCACGTACCTGGAGTGTTGAATAACGCTGCTGACGCACTCTCCCGTTTTAAGATGCAGGTTTTCAGGTCTCACCTCCTTGGAGCAGAGGAGTTCCCAACGTGCTTTCCAGAGCATCTGTGGCAAACTGGTGCCAAAGAATAACGGACCTCGTGGCAGCCAGTTAAGCACCGAGGACGCTGAAGGTTTACCAGGGAGCATTTGCAGCATTTGTTGATTTCAGGGGTGGGGCGGTATCGCCAACGTGCTTTGATCCGGCTTCATTCTTGGCATTTTTAGAAGTTTTGAGGGCTGAAGGGAGGTCAATTGCGTGCGCCAGACGTTACTTCGCTGCTATTTCTTTCTTTCTGCAACCAGGGGGGCAGTCCGATGGGACAAAATCATTTTTGGTAAGAAGGGCCCTTTGGGGATCGCAGCGCATTCAAGGCTCTAAGTCGGACACTCGGCGGCCCATTGATGTGACAAAGTTGGGGGCCTTGCTAGTCGTGTTGGATCGTGTTTGTACTTCTCCCTGGGAGGTCGGCTTTATTTAAGTCATCCTTTACCCTTGCCTTTTATGGAGCTTTTAGATTGGGTGAACTGGTCGCGCACAACAAAAGGGACACCTCGGGGGTCTGCAATTGGTGAGTATTCATTGGCCGAAGAGGTCTGGGTGTCTGGCGATTAATGTTCCCCACTCTAAGACGGATCAGGATGGAAAGGGGGACCACATTCTATTGCATAGAGCCCCGGTAATGCAGGTTGTCCTATGTGGAACTTGGAGGCCTTCCTAGCACTGCGCGCTCCAGGGGCGACAGGTGTGGTTCTGGTGCATGTGGACAGAACGCCACTTACTAGGTACCAATTCTCACAGGTACTCAGGTGTTCCCTTCTGGCAGCGGGTTTGGATGCCTCAGATTTTGGCACTCACTCTTTTAAGATAGGGGCAGCCACAGCGACTGTGGCAATGGGTTTCCCAGGAGCAGCGGTTAAGAGAATTGGAAGGTGGTCATCGGATTGCTACAAGCTATATGTGAGGCTGCATATGCTGTGAGTTCATGTCCTTGACACCTCTCTTTCTTTGTACTCTTTGCAGACACCCGCCGCAAGTATTTGACGGTTCCAAAAACTATGGTGCACGCAGGAGTTGCGGGTATCATCACGGTTTGGGTAATCGGACATTCCCATGTCCGATGTGCAGGTGAACTATTTGCAAGGAGTGCCTTTGCGTCACGCGCATCGGAGGCTGGTTTCAGCATCTCTTTCTTTGGCCGAGGTGGGCTGTGGCTCACTCAATTAAGGACATTCCTGGATTCAATGCCCCCAATAGGCTAGTCATCACTGGACATCATTGTGCTGCACCTTGGAGGTAATGATTTGGTTGCTCTAGGACGCCGGCAGCTGCTTGAGTTGGTAATATCCGAAATTGGTTGGTTGGCCAAAACATTTCCTCAGGCTGCCCTCGCTTGGTCGAACATGATTCCTCGTTCTTTCTGGAAGGACGGGAT
Source organism: Pleurodeles waltl (assembly GCF_031143425.1). NCBI lineage: Eukaryota > Metazoa > Chordata > Amphibia > Caudata > Salamandridae > Pleurodeles > Pleurodeles waltl. Next base: position 439,233,597 of record NC_090444.1, on the reverse strand, counting down.
CTCAGTGAAAGCCCTCAATGACTCAGTAAGAAGACTTAATAGCAAATTGGCCAAGTTGTTTCGGTCTCCAAAGTTGGCTGTGATCTCGCATGGCTGCATGAAAGGAGACATGTTTTTTCTGCAGGATGGACTCATCTTTCGCGAGTAGACTATGAAATGTTTTTAGAGAATATACTCGCCTGGCTCTCTCAGCTTATGTGACCTCTTCATGGGGGGGGGGGCATATCATCGGGCAACGATGTGGGCCTGTGGCGGGGTGAGATCATGAATGGGAATATCTCTGGGTACCTTCTTATTACAAAATTGGGTGACAAGCTCATTGGACACTCCAAGGGGTGCTGGCTCGGAAGTGTGGACGACACACAGGGCCGCAGGGGGTTGCGAGCGGTCGCTGGAATCTGGCCCCTAGGGCCAACCACCCACGCTTGTGCAGAAGGTCTGAAGCGAGCACTGGCCCTTGGGGGGAATCTCAGGGTGGCGGGGGCGCCCGATGTAGGTATCATAGCGGGCAGCCAGGCCCCCTCCACAGCAATCCAGTCTGGAAGGTATGAGAACACCCTGATGGAGATCCTACCCCTGGGATTTGTAGCGTAAGGAGGGGTAGGGTTTGGGGTATGGTATGGGAAAACAGTCATGATCTCATTCACAGCCACCAACATTGGGTACGCAGGAACAAATGGTTTTTAGTCAGTGACAGGAATGTGGATGTATTAGCGTACTCTGTTAAGGCTAGGTATCCTTTGAACTCTGTAAATACTTTGTGAACAGGATTGTGGTTACTGCGTATAATTTTTTGATTATGTTTAAACAATATTTGGTAAATAAAAAACGGCTCGGGTTTTACGACCCCTAATCTCAAGGTGAAGCGCATCTAAGGTTTTAATTCAAGCTTACGGGGAGGGGGGAGTGGTGTTTGGTGGTAGGAGGCCCCGGCGATACCCGGCAATATGCACGGGCCACCCCAATCACGGGGGCCCCGCTTATGACAGTGGTGCCAGGCCGGACGTGGGAGGTGGGTCAGGGAGCGGCAGCCTCCCCGACACCCACCCATCAAGATAAACACAGCCTATTGGCTGTGAAGGGGCCCGCAGCCCCGGAAACACTGTTTGGCAGCCCCGGAAGCGTTCTTTGTGCTTCTGGGGTCGAGCGTGAAAATGACATCACACGGCCGGTCTTATAAGGCGGCCGGGATTGGTGAGCGCGTCTTTCTTGCGCTCGCCGATCGGATCGGGGGGGCCCCAGTGGCCACAGCAGAAATTACCCTCCCACCTCCCCCCGTTGTTGGGCATCAGTTTCTACGGAGTTAGTTCCTTTTCTTGCAGTTAGATTGAATGTTCTAAATAGCCAATTGTGGTCTACATGCTAACGATTTCTTTTTCAGGTGACTTGATTTGTGGTGAATGGACAGTTATAGTTTGTTAGTTTGTCGTATTTTGGGTACGATGGTGGGCGGGGAGAGATCATGACTGGGAATATAAATGGGTACCTTCTTATTACAAAATTGGGTGATAAGCTAATTGGACCCTCCAAGGCGTGCTGGCTGGGAAGTGTGGACGACACACATGGGGTGCGGGGGATGCGAGTGGTCGCCTGCATCTGGCCCCTAGGGCCAACCACCCGTGCATGCGCAGAAGGTCTGAAGCGAGCTCTCGCCCCTGGGTGGGTGGAGTCTCCGGGTGGCGGGGACGCCCTAGGTAGGTATCCTAGTGGGCAGCCGGGCCCCCTCCACAGCAATCCAGTCTGGAAGGTATGAGAACACACTGATGGAGATCCTACCCCTAGGATTTGTAGCGTAAGGAGGGGTAGGGTTTGGGGTATGGTATGGGAAAACACTAATGATCTCATTCACAGCCACCAACATTGGGTACGCAGGAACAAATGGTTTTTAATCAGTGACAGGAATGTGGATGTATTAGCGTACTTTGTTAAGGCTAGGCATCCCTTGAACTCTGTATATACTTTGTGAACAGGATTGTGGTTACTGCGTATAATTTTCTGATTATGTTTAAACAACATTTGGTAAATAAAATACGTCCGGGGGATTACGACCTCTAATCCCAAAGTGAAGTGCATCTAAGGTTTTAATTCAAGCTTATGCTTAGGGGGGGTGAGTGGTGTTTGGTGGTAGGAGGCCTCGGCGATACCCGGCCATATAATAATTACATGTTCAGAAAGTAAAGTTTGGGTTTTATGAAATGTTGTACACTGCACATTTTACTGCGTTTTTAAACAGGCCTATGTTAAGCTGATTCGGATGAAATAATGTGATGTTTAGAAATTGCTGATGTGGATTTAAAGTCACTGCCGATGTTCTGTCCTTCCTGAAGCACCCTGTTGACGTGGAGGAAAATGTACTAGTATTGCAACATTAATTAGTTCCTGTTAGATAGTGTTCCACAGAAAACAATGGCTTTCAGTAGTTTTATGTAGTTTGAAACATTTTATCTTTGCAACTGAAAACTGGTGATGGCAGTGGAAGAAGCTGAAACAATGAGGGAGAAAAAGAAAACAAGAATGCAACAGGAAGAAACGTGCTTTAGTTTTAATTGGTTCTGTCCTAACCACCTTGTGGTCTGACCACCAATGGTAGAATAGCTAGTTATTTTCTGGGACTTTAATATTGCAATGGTTAGGTGATGTCAGTTGAGAGATTTATTCTTTCTTGCTCAAGAGCAGACTTATTTTTTTCATGCTGAAGGGCAGACGTATTCTTTCTTGCTCAAGCTCAGACTGATTCAAGATTCTCTCTTGCTGCAGTTACTGTCTGTGCTGTGTTCAGATGTGTTTTTATTTCTGCTAGTGAAATAATGTGCTATGTGCCACTTACAGTTCAGATGCATTTAGGCTAAATGTCACTGAACTGTTTCCCTATATGTCACTGTCCACTCAAGATGATCAGAAGATGCTCAACTGATGAAGACTTTGCTGCCTGCTGAACCCGTTAAAGGAGAAGTGCAACATAGTTTGTGCATTTGTGTTTCTTGCAGGGTTTCATGTTTTTCTTTGCTGGAAACTCAACTGCTATTTTTTTTGCTAGCGCCATAGATAGATGTTTTCTAAATTAGTTTTTGTTTTCTTTTTCTTTTTGCATGAAATCCAACATGATTGATCTAATTAAGGTAATAGAATGTCACATTCTGAATTTGGCTGCACAAAATAACTGATTGTGAATAATGCATCTGTGTTAACTCAATGTATTCAATCTTAACTGTGCATCTGATATTGCTGTTTTTCTGCATGGTGATTCTTGAGTGCCTAATAATTCATATTCTTTCAAAGCTGAGATTCGTTAGAAGTTTTGGTCAACCTGTGTTATTCAGATATCTTTATAATTTGGTTTTGCACTTGGTTTACGTGATCTTAGCATTGTTAATCTAAAGAGCAATAAATGTTTACACTTTACTAAACTGGTGTGGTGATTCATGGCCAGATAGGTCATGGTGTGTTTAAATTACTGACTCTAATGTTGATTAATGATGGCATTGTTTGGTTTTGTGTATGTTGACCTTGTTTTGTTCAGAGCCAAACATCTAAACCTATCTTGGTCCAGCGGTTCAGTCGAACTCATGAGGGTAGATGGTTGTCCCCTTATGAAATAAATTATCAAAACAAATATTAGGTAGGACGCACTCACAGAATTTGGTAATCGCAGAGGATGGTTATGTCTTAATAGGGAGCAGTTTCGCTATGTCCCAGTAGGAGGAGATTGATTATGTGTTATTTGGAAACATTCAGAGATTTGATTTTACCAATGCTTATTTGAAAATATGAAATTTTGGCATTTGGGTTTGCCAGTGCTTGTTTGGATGGAACTTGATTTTGACAATACTTTTTTGAAGATGTTCTCAGCGTTCCTAGTGTGATTTGTGATTGAGTTAGGGTTTTGTGCTTGCACTACATAAGTAAATCACAGGTGAATTGTGATGTTCGTGAGAATTAGGGAGTTGGCGTACTCCAATGTAATTTGTTACGGAGTGTGCGTACTCCAAAGGGTTCATGTAGGGAAGTTGTTGAACTTCAATTGTGTGTGGCGCTTTGTGCTCAAAAATTGCCCACGTGGTTGTTGATGTATGGACCATGCATGGTCTAAGACTCCAAAGTATTGATGCAAGTATATGAGATACTTGTGTTTTTGTTGTAACTTGTCTGTTTTAGTAGGTAGATCGGGCATGATTGACAAAATTCCTAGAGTGCATGTTAAAGGGGAGTGTTAGTTTGACCAATATTGGTGATTCCTGAGTGCACAGGGAGGAAGTAGTATTGGTCATGGGTAGAATTTACTGGTCGAATTTTACTTTACAGCTAAATGCGGCAATCGAAAATTCTGTGAGGCTTCCGAAGTGTTTGTGTCCTCTACTTGTAGCAAGCAGACAAGTTGGTGTTGATTTTTTATTAGTGCTCGCAATATTTTGCATTAGTTTTGTGAGATTTGAATTTCGGGAGCACAAGACTTTGGGGGTCATTCTAAGTCTGGCGGGCGGCGGAGGCCGCCCGCCAGACTTCCCCCCTCCAAAATACCGCTCCGCGGTCGAAAGACCGCTGAGGGTATTTTGGCTTTTGCACTGGGCTGGCGGGCGACCGCCAAAAGGCCGCCCGCCAGCCCAGTGCAAAAAACCCTTCCCACGAGGACGCCGGCTCAGAATTGAGCCGGCGGAGTGGGAAGGTACGACAGGTGCAGTTGCACCCGTCGCGAATTTCAGTGTCTGCAAAGCAGACACTGAAATTCTTTTTGGGGCCCTCTTACGGGGGCCCCTGCAGTGCCCATGCCATTGCCCAGGGGCCCCGCGACACCCCATACCACCATCCTGTTCCTGGCGGGAGAACGCCAGGAACAGGATGGCGGTATGGGGTGTCAGAATCCCCATGGGGATTCAATAGGGCAGCGGAAAACCGGCGGGAGACCGCCGGTTTTCCCTTTCTGACCGCGGCCAAACCGCCGCGGTCAGAATGCCCTGCGGGGCACCGCCAGCCTGTTGGCAGTGCTCCCGCCGACCCTGCCCCCTGCGGTCCATGACCGCCGGGGTCAGAATCACCCCCTTTGTCTGCTCATGTGCGAAAGAGTGACGTCAAAATAAGTCCGCACTGAGATAGGTTGATTGGTGGAAAGGAGCTTGTGAATGGATTGGTGGACAACCGTGAAGGGCTATTGGTTGAGAGAGGCAAGCGAAAAGGATTTTGGGATTGAATTACTTCCTGTTTTGAATTTAAATTGTAGTTTTGGGTTACATTTGAGTAAAAATTAATTGTTTGAAAGCCATAAAGAGTACGCTAGGGGGAGATGAATATATTCTAGCTAGAGTAGGAGAAATTTGCCCGCTAGAAGGTACTCGGGCATATACTATAATTGAGGAGAAAGATACAGGAGCATGCCTTTGGTTAAAACATTAGTGCAGAATTACAGAGAAGGAAGGGAGTTCAGCATTTCCTGTCCATGGAATTTTTAATATGAGAATTTTACAAAATTTGCTGTACGATTTAAAACTTCCTTTGAGACCACCATAATTTGAAGCTTTAGCTACTTGGGAATTAGTAGCCTGACAACAAGAGAGATTAAAATTTGAGACAAGAATGAGAAAAGCGGAGAAGTCATTAGTAGAGGCTAGTTGGGACAATGAGCTACAATTTTGGAGAAGTGAGACTTTACAGGGAATTAAAATGTTTCCTGTAATTACACAAGAGAAACAGAACAGTGTCAAACAAAAGACTAAAAAGAAAAATAAAGACTCTTCTGAAGAAGATGAGTCAAAGTCATTTGAGGCTAGAAAATCATTGACTTATGATGATGAATCAGATGATGAGGAATTTATAACGCAGTTACTGAGAAGTCGTCCTCCACCATATGCAGCACAAGAGATAAGTTCAAGTACTAGTACTGATTCAGGTGCTCCAGTTCCGGTTCCAGTTGTACTAACAGAGAGTCAAGTACACGTCGCAGCTAATGTTCCTGCTATTACTGTTACTCAGACACCTATAATTCAGACTGTCCCACCTGTAATCTATCCCACTGTTCCTGTTGTGAGCTCCGCACAGCGTATAGCAGGGCCTATTGTACAGTCACCAAGGATATCTCAGGCTTCCCAGAAACCAGTGATGGTCCACATTGCGTTTTCACCTAGTTTATTGTCTCCAGTACAGGTTCAGAATATTCAGGGGTACACACCTGTTGTAAGTTCACAGACGAGCTCCTCAATTTTGACAGGTCAGAATTCAGGAGTAATATTCTCAAGAAATCAGAATGTTCTGACAGGTCCAGAAGCATTGACAGTACCTGTTACTATTGGGCATGTTGTACCATTGTTTACCCAGGGAAATAATGAGAATACTGTGCAGATTGTTTTCAATTCAAATGCAGAAATGGAGAGATTAAGGGGGTCATTACAACATTGGTGGTAAATTTCGCTTACCGCTGTGTAGAAGACCGCCAACACACCGCCGCGGAATTCCGCCACAGCTATTATGACCCACAGCTCGGAATCCGCCAAAATTTAGACACCCACACAAGTCCGTCACACCAAAGGTCAGTGATAAACTGGCGATAACAAAACCTCCACCGTCACGCCAACAGGAATACGCCCGCACTATCACGACCCACAAATCCACGCGGCGGTCTTTCAACTGCGGTATTCCATTGGCGGTGCACACTGCCGCGCTCAAAATGCACACACTCTTACAAAACACATCCACATTGGACAAATCCAAATACACACACCTGATACATACACACACCACTACCACACACTCAATACAATATAAAACACACACCCACATCACCCACAAACCCCTACGACCACAATTGCGACTGAAGACCAGAGAGAGACACCACCATCTACAAACTAGCATCCACAGGCACTCAACACCATCACTCACACAACATCCACGCACAAAACACCACACACTCCTAAACATCACCCCACACATCACAACACACACCACCCCACACATCACCCACACCAACCCATGGCACCGCAAAGACACCCCGGGTTTTCTGAGGAGGAGCTCAGGGTCATGGTGGATTTCCAGGTAGAGCCACAGCTATTCGGATCACAGGTGCAGCACACCACCATAGCTAGGAAGATGGAGCTATGGCGCAGAATCGTGGACAGGGTCAACGCAGTGGGGCAGCACCCAAGAACTAGGGATGACATCAGGAAGAGGTGGAACGACCTACGGGGAAAGGTGCGTTACGTGGTCTCAAGACACCACATTGCAGTGCAGAGGACTGGCGGCAGACCCCCACCTCCTCCCCCAGAACTAACAACATGGGAGGAGCAGGTCTTGGCTATACTGCATCCTGAGGGCCTTGCAGGAGTAGCAGGAGGAATGGACTCTGGCAAGTCAAATCTTATTTACTTCATCTCCCACCCTACCTGCATGCTATCACATACCCCCACCCTCGCCCTCACCCCCATCACTCCAACTCCTCACACATGACCCACTATCACAAACCACACATCCCAAACCCAAGCCCTGCATGCAACACCAAAGCATGGACACCCATCACCAATGCATGGCCACTGCACATACCCATACACTCCCCATAACTATTATCACAGAATGCAAGCACTGAGGTACAGGGTCACCCACCCATTGCACACCATGGCACATACAGATGCAATAATCATGCCTTTACACCCCTGCAGGACCCCTATCCAACGTCACCGGACAGGAGGGTCCAGACATGTCCGCTCCACCCACAGTAGAGGTCCACAGTGATGACATCAGCTCTGTCCAACTCGATCTAGATGACCAGCCCGGCCCATCTGGGACCTCGGGACAGTCGGTTCCCCTCACACAGTCACAGGCCACCACAGAGCTTCCCCCCTCTGGAAACACCAGCACAGCACCCACCCAGCGGGCCCATACCTCTGTCCCCAGGACACGTCAAGCAGCAGTGTGTCCACCACTACAGGGAACCCAGGCTAACCCACCACCCCAACAACAACAGGGACCTGGGGGCAGTGGTAGTGGGCACACAGTTCGGGGGACAGAGTCCCAGGAACACAGGGGAACTGGGAGGGCTGCTGTGCGACAGGGGGAGGACAGGCCCAGGGAACCCACTCTCCACGAGGCCCTCTCCAACATCATGGGAGCCTACCACCATTCCCAGGAGACAATGGCAACGGTACTGGCCAAGTTTCAGGAGACCCAGCGGCTGCAGGAGGAACAGTATTTGGGGTTCAGGGAGGAACTCAAATCCATCAGTACCACCCTGGGCACCATTGTAGGGGTGCTGAAGGCACTCGTCAACACCAGGAGGGACACTGTGGCACAACAAGGGACCCCTGACACTAGCCTGGACGATAAACTGCCCACCACCTCCGCCGGCGCTAGTGGACAGGAGGCACGCCACAGGACCACGACACCAGCACCCCACCCCCTGCAGATGGAGAACCACCCCGCAAACGGTCCCTGAGATCCTGGACAAAGACAGAGAACAATGCCAAGACCCCCGCCAAGAAATGAGACCACCCTGATTGTCATCCTTCTGTCCCACTTTGTCACCCTGTCCATACTTAAACTGCGCTAGCTCCACTTCCTATGCCTCTTTGGACAATGCACCTGTAAGACAAATAGACTGGACTCTGCCATGGACATTCCTCCACCATCACCCATGACCAATTTACAACCCCCTCCACTATTTTGCACTTAAATAAACACCCTTAAATCACAAAAACATCTGGAGTCAGTCTGTGCTTTCGAAAATGTGTATTTGCAATAACTGTTGAAAAATGCTATATCCAATGTATTGTCAATATACCTATGTCACACAGCTCTAGTCCATGGGGAAACAAAGCAGATGTCACACAGTGGGACCCACATCTGTGAACTTGAAAGGGAAAGTGACAAATCCGGGTCCATACACTGGGTGAAAGTGACAGACAGATTAGAGGTAGAAGAATTAAATCAGATGTAGCAGGCAGTGTTGTCTTCTTACCTGTGTCTCACTGGAAGTATTGATGAATGACCGTGTTCCTGTTGTCTTTGTCTTCTTCTTCTGCTTCCTCGTCTTCACTGTCCACAGGCTCCACAGCTGCCACAACACCTCCATCTGGACCATCCTCCTGCAGAAAAGGCACATGTTGTCGCAAAACCAAGTTGTGAAGCATACAGCAGGCCACGATAATCTGGCACACCTTCTTTGGTGAGTAGAATAGGGAACCACCTGTCATATGGAGGCACCTGAACCTGGCCTTCAGGAGGCCAAAGGTCCTTTCTATAATCCTCCTAGTTCGCCCATGTGCCTCATTGTAGCGTTCCTCTGCCCTTGTCCTGGGATTCCTCACTGGGGTTAGTAGCCATGACAGGGTGGAGTAACCAGAGTCACCTGCAAATATGGAGGGACAACTGTTAGACACACACTAACGTTTAGGGACATCCCCAGACACCTAGTCACACTGTATTGGGTCCATGTCCTCACATAATAGCCACACACGGTGCCTCTGGAGTTGCCCCATCACATAAGGGATGCTGCTATTCCTCAAAATGTAAGCGTCATGCACTGAGCCAGGAAACTTGGCATTCACATGGGACTTGTACTGGTCAGCCAAACACACCATCTGCACTTTCATCGAATGGTAACTCTTCCGGTTTCTGTACACCTGTTCACTCCTGCGGGGGGGCCAAGGCCACATGTGTCCCATCAATGGCACCTCTGATGTTGGGGATATATCCCAGGGCATAGAAGTCACCTTTCAATGTAGGCAAATTCTCCACCTGAGGGAACACGATGTAGCTGCGCATGTGTTTCAGCAGGGCAGACAACACTCTGGACAACACGTTGGAGAACATAGGCTGGGAGATCCCTGATGCAATGACCACTGTTGTTTGAAAAGACCCACTTGCCAGGAAATGGAGTACTGACAGCACCTGCACTAGAGGGGGGATTCCTGTGGGATGGCGGATAGCTGACATCAGGTCTGGCTCCAACTGGGCACACAGTTCCAGGATTGTGGCACGATCAAGTCTGTATGTGACAATTACATGTCGCTCCTCCATTGTCGACAGGTCCACCAGCGGTCTGTACACCGGAGGATGCCGCCACTTCCTCACCTGCCCCAGCGGACGTGCTCTATGGACGGGAACAGCGAGCACAGAGTCAACCAACACTGAGTTACGTAAACACAACTTAATTTCACAATTTTTTGGAATTCAATATATGCCTGTATTATTGTTTATGCAAGGCCCAGATATGTGTGACGCAGTCACAATTAATGCCATGTGGCCCCCTGAAATGGCGGCTGCCTGACCTGTAAGGTGGGACAAGGGGATATGAGGTAACTGTGCTGGCGTTGTACACCGTTGTGGTAGGCGGTCGAAGACCGCGGCGCAATCCTGCATTGGTTAACATTGGACCCTATGGGTCCCAGGAGCCAATAATGATGTACGCCGGCGGTACGCACCGCCGCGGACGTGACCGCCATTTTCTCTCTGTTTACTCACTTCATACCTGATCTTCGACAGGAGAGGACCTACACTGCAAGTGCTGCTGTGACCTCAGTCTGGAAGAGACAATGACTCATGTGTCTGGGGAAAGGGCCCCTGCCTTCAGCACGGAGGAGTTGGAGAAACTAGTGGATGGGGTCCTCCCCCAGTACACGCTACTCTACGGTCCTCCAGACAAACAGGTAAGTACACTGTGAGCATGCCGAATGGGCAATGCCTGTGTGGAGTGGCGTGGATGAAAGACAGGGGGGGAGAATGAGGCGTGCATGAAACAACGGTGAGTGCATGTGCGTCATGGCAAGGGTAGGGATGAGGGCTAATGACTGTGATGGTGCGGACGGTTATATCTTCTCCTTTTCCCCTGTACTATTCCTGTAGGTCAGCGCCCACCAGAAGAAGGATATTTGGCGTGCCATCGCCAAGGAAGTCCGGACCCTGGGGGTCCACCACAGACAGAGCACCCACTGCCGTAAAAGATGGGAGGTCATTTGCCGCTGGAGCAAGAAGACAGCGGAGGCCCATCTGGGGATGGCCTCCCAGCGTGGGAGGGGTGCCCGTCGCACCTTGAGCCCCCCTGATGTTCCGGATCCTGGCGGTGGCGTATCCGGAGTTGGATGGGAGCTTGAGGGCATCACAGCAGCCACAAGGGGGTGAGTACACTCTCATTCTGCTGATTCAGCGCGCATTGGAGGTGTCTTGGTGGGGGAGGTGGGCTGTGGGTTCCCCTAGGCAAGGGCGAGTTTAGTAGGCAAGGTCCCTTCTTAAGGCAGGCCATGTGGCACCCCACCCCACCTGTGTTCAGAGCCAACTACACCTAGTCAGGCTCCTGTGACTTCCATGTGTGCAGCAATTGGGCATAGGCCTTGTAACCTATGTCCCTGTGATTAATTATGGAACTCAAAGTGCACAGCGTAGTGCAGGCGGCTTTGGTGTCTGTAGTGTCGGCCAACGGTAGCGGTATTGCATGCACTCAACATGTCTTTCTTCTGTCTCCCCCCCCTTTTTGTGGTCTCCCTGTTCTTATGTGCATTAGCATCATCAGGCGGAGGAGCAGTGGCACCGGAGCAGGAGGGAGCTGCATCCCACATGGCCCTGGAGGGCGACACAACGGAGTCAGAAGCCACCAGTGGGACAGAGGGCGAGGGGACCTCCACGGCGGGGACAGGAGATGAAACCAGCGACACAGACTCCTCCTCTGATGGGAGCTCCCTTGCGGTGGCGGGCCCCTCTGTGCCCCCCGCATCTACAGGTACAGCCGCCACCCCCGCTACCAGCACCGCCCTCCCAGCAGCCCCTCAGCGTGTGCCCCGTGGCCACTCAGCCAGGAGGGAGGGCATCTCCTTCGCCCCACGCACCTCAGCCCCTGCCCCAGTCAGCCCTGCTGCCCTCAGTGAGGAGGCCATTGACCTCCTCAGGTCCCTCACTGTTGGGCAGTCTACCATTTTGAATGCCATCCAGGGTGTAGAGAGGCAGTTGCAACAGACGAATGCATACCTGGAGGGCATTCATTCTGGTCAGGCAGCCCAACAGCGAGCTTTTCAGACTCTGGCCTCAGCACTGATGGCAGCCATTGTCACTGTGTCCAGCCTCCCCCCTCCAACTTCCTCCACCCAGACCCAAACCCCTGTACCTCAGCCTATCCCAATCAGACCAGCATGCACACACCTCAACACACAAGGGAAGCTCAGGCAAACATAAGCACCACATATCCCACAGGCACTCACGCAAGCATCATACACATGCAGACATACCAACATCCACTGCCTCCACTGGGTCCCCCTCCTCCTCGTCTCCCTCCTCCCTCCCAGTCTCGTCTCCACTCACACCTGCATGCATTACATCTTCAGCCACTATCTCCATCACCAGCACACCCACCACCACATCCCGCTCACTTGCACTCACCACCCCTACTACCATTCACACATCCCCTGTGTCCTCTCCCAGTGTGTCTGTGAGTCCACCTCCCAAGGTACACAAACGCAGCCACACACCCACCCAACAGCCATCCACCTCAAGACAGCCTCCAGCCCATGCACCTTCACCCAAACTCAGCAAACGTACACCTCCTACAACCACTACCTCTTCCTCCACTCCCAATCCCCCTCCATTTACCCGTCCCAGTGTGTCCAAAAAACTTTTCCTGTCCAACCTTGACCTCTTCCCCTCACCTCCCCCACCCCTTCAGTCCCCTAGGGCCCGCCTTTCCAGGTCCCAACCCAGCACCTCAGCCACTACATCAGCGGGAACAGTGGTGCCAGTAGTAACCGGCTTCTGGAGTGCGCCAAGCAGCAGGACAGCCAGTGTGCCAAGGAGCCAGACCATGGACAGTCCCCCACCTCAAAAGCACAAAAGGTTGGCCACTGCCCGGCGGGAGAGAGGCAAAACATCTACCACCTAAGCCTCTCCCAGGAGTACAGTTGGGACTGGGAAGACAGCTGCGCCACCATCCAAGGTGGGGAAGGGACACAGAAAAACAGGCAAGTCGCAGAAAACCTGCACGGCGGACAAGACCACCCCAGCACCGCTGAACAGGACACCGCCGCCACCAGCACCGCTGCCAAGGACACCGCCGCCACAAGCACTGCTGCCAAGCACCGCTGCCAAGGACACTGCCACCACCAGCACCGCTGAACAGGACACCGCCTCCACCAGCATCGCTGAACAGGACACCGCCGCCACCAGCACCGCTGAACAGGACACCGCCACCACCAGCACCACAGGCCAATGAGCGCCAAAAGCTCCAACGCTACTGAGGCCGCCACGAGCAGGATGAAGCACTCTGGGCACCAAGCCCCCTCCAGAACCAGTGGAGTATCACATCCACTACCTCTGTCCTTAGCAGGATGAAGCACTCTGGGCACCAAGCCCCCTCCAGAACCAGTGGAGACTGTTATCCACTTGTCAGACTGTGGCTTTACACTCCCCAGGGTACAGCAGTGAGCAAACCACCCACTGTAAAGACTTGTGAGACTGTGGCTTTGCACTCCCCAGGATACGGCAGTGGGCAAACCACCCACTGTAAAGACTTGTGAGATTGTGGCTTTGCACTCCCCAGGATACAGAAGTGGGCAAACCACCTACTGGAGAGACGTGTGAGACTGTGGCTTTGCACTCCCCAGGATACAGCAGTGGGCAAACCACCCACTGTAAAGACTTGTGAGACTGTGGCTTTGCACTCCCCAGGATACAGCAGTGGGCAAACCACCCACTGATAAGACTTGTGAGACTGTGGCTTTGCACTCCCCAGGATACAGCAGTGGGCAAACCACCCACTGTAAAGACTTGTGAGACTGTGGCTTTGCACTCCCCAGGATACAGAAGTGGGCACACCACCCACTGTAAAGACTTGAGAGACTGTGGCTTTGCACTCCCCAGGATACAGCAGTGGGCATGGAGCCCCCTCGTGGATCTGGCATTGTGCACTCATCCGGCTGAGGTGCCCCCTTTCCCTTCCCCCTGAGGTGTCTGTGGTATTTCTATCTGATGCCCCAGCAGTGTTCTCTCCGTTTTGATCGGGTATTGAGTGTGGGCCTCGACCATGCATTTTGGGCCCAGTGGTCCACAGACTTTAATGGTGGAATACCTTGGACTTGTATTCTAGGTGTATATAGTTGTTTATAGTGTGAATATATATATTTTTGATTACTGTATTCTTAATGGATTACAAACGTTCAACTCATTTCCTTTTGTCCTTGCATTCTTCCAGAGGGGGTTAGGGGTTGTAACTGTAATGTATCAACATGTATTGGTGTGTGTGTTGTAGTGGGTGAGGGTGGGGGTGGGGGTGTTGCGTGTTGTATGTGTGTGTCACTCTTTTTTCCCTCCCCTGTGTCGTAGGTGCAGTACTCACCGTGGTCTTCACCGCCGTCTTTGATGTTCGTGGTAGAGGAGCAGGAAGACAAAGGCTGGGAGGATCTGGAGCTCGGGTTCCATGGCGTCCTGGGACCTCGTGGGGTGTGTAGAGGTGAGCGTTTTCCCTTCCAAGTCCTGTTTCCGCCGTGTTTTTGTTTGCGGTGAATCCGCCCCGGAAAAGGTGGCAGATTGGACTGTTGTAATACAGTGGGCGGAACCTTGTCTTCCGCCTGTCTGTTGGCGGTTACCGCCGCGGTGTTTGTTTGTACCGCCGTGGCGGTCGGAGTGTTAAAGTGGCTGTCTATGTTGGCGGTTTCCGTCACGGTCGTGATTCAATTTTTTTTACCGCTGGCCTGTTGGCAGTTTTACCGCCGCTTTAACACCGATCGCCAGGGTTGTAATGACCACCTAAATGTTCATACGGGAGTCATGCCTCCAATGAATCCGACTTTTGACAAGACAGGTCCACTAATTTATTTGAGTTATTTCTGAACTTCACAGATTCCATGTATTACTCCACAGGGCATACCAAATGTAAATAACGTACCCAATATAAACAATAATATTAATAACGTTTAATTACAGGGTTTGACAGCTCAGCAGTTAGCAGACTGGCTAGAAAAGATGAGTGGAACAAAGACGAAAGCAAATACTGAGAGGGAAAATTAATTGAACCTGGCAATGCTTAAATTAGGAACAAATGAAATAATTGAGGAAACAATTGATGTAAACAGAATAGCTTCATATAATGCGGATGAGTTACGCTTTACATGTAAAATTGCTAAACACAGAGCAGGACTGGTACACCAGAAATTAGAAGACCTTGCAGAGAAATATGACATAGATCTTGAGAAAACAAAGCAACTGGGAAGAAGTTACAGATTAGAATTTGATTCAAAAGATTTTGAGAACATGAGAATACGAGGAATGAAGATTCATATTAAAGAATTAATTCAGAATATCCACTTATGGGGAGCGTTAGATAAATGGGAAGGCCGATGGGTGAAGAAAAGAGATCAGAAGAAAAAGGAGTCTGTGAATTTGAATACTAATGTACAGCAGACTGATAATGCAGTAAAAGTATTTCCAATAAGCGAAATTCCAGGAGGGAATTTTGTACATGTCCCTTGGAGCAGAAGTGATATTTTGTCATTTACAAATGACTACCCGAGATTGAGAGAGAAACCAGTGGAATGGTACCAGCAAACAGATAGGTTTGTGAAGTTTTCAAAATGCCTGTGGGAAGACTTGAATACCCTTTTAGAAATAGTGGTTCCAGCTGATTTATGGGTTGAATGTAAGAGGAGTGTAGACTGGCCAGTAAGAGAGCCTCCACGAGATCTAGTTACAGGTGCACCTTCACCTGATGTTATAAAGTACTATTACAAAGTGATCACATTTTTGAAAACAAGGATTTCACCCAGAAGTATTGATTGGCAGCTAATTGATAGGACAGCACAGGAAACGAAAGAGTCAATACATGCATGCTATGAGAGATTGCTGCAAGCGTTTAAACATTACAGTGGTACCGAAACAATTGACATGAAAGACATGATTCATTTTGTGTTTAGGTGTGTTGAAGGTTTGAGACCTGAAATTGGATGGATGCTTAAGAGTCATTTGATTTGTTGACAAGCAAGATCAGTTGATGAAGTGTTACAGTTTGCGAAATACTGTAGTGATGAGATTGAAATGAAGCAGAAGAAATTGAAGGAAAAGGCAGTGGTGATGCAGATTAAAGCGGCACAATCAGGGATCCAGGGAAATTATCCACAGCAGCAGGGAAACTATCCTGAGAAACATGGAAACATGTTGTTTCAGAATCAAGCAAGAGGTAGAGGTCGTGGTTGAAATGGAGTTGTTAATCGTGTCAATTAGAATGTGATGGTCAATTCAGGTGATATGCAGGCAATGAAAAGGATGTTACCATAGTTTTTTGGGGCATTGGAAGCGTGAGTGTCCAATGTTGGTACAAGAAGGCATGATTGCACAGCTGAATGAAAACAATCAGTTTCCAAATTCGACAGGTCCAAGAATGAGGGGTCCTAATTTGAATGTTCAAAACAATCAGGTGCAGATTCCACAGTAAATGCAAAGTTCTCAACCAATGCAGCAAATACAGATGCTACGTTTTCAGGTGCCATAGTCACAGTTAATTCAGCCTCAGGTACAAATGGTACCAAAGCAACAAATGCAAATACCTCAAGCTCCAATGGTGCAGCAGCAGATGATGCTTCCTCAGCAGGCCAAAAGTTAAATCACAGTAATCATACAGTTCAATAGTTCAAACTTCAGAGTGAGGATGAATCGAATGATGAAGTGATGAGTGATGGAATGATGGGTGAAAGTGAAAGTTCAGATGAAGAAGAATGCGTGTTAGCAGCTTCATTAGAAGTTGATCAAAAGGTTCCTTATGTAAAAGGAAAGGTAATGGGTAATGATACAGTTGATACAGGAGCTACTCACTCTACAGTGAGAAAAGCAGAAGTTCCTAATGTGCCACTTTCCGGGAAAACTATCCAGACTGTAGGAGTTGCAAATCAGTTTCTGACGAACCCGATTACTGAACCAGCCCCTGTTGAAATTGGAAACTTTGAAGGAATACACAAATGTCCAGTGCTAACAAGCAGTTTCTTTTTTCACTGCTTTTCTTCTAGTTTCTCGGATTCTGTAAGAATGAAGCTGAGCACTTCCATTGGTTGACATTTTGGTTTCTTGTTCAATCACTTGGGTTTTGCCAGGAAGAGTAGATAACACTGATTTGGTCTAAGTGTTGACTGAAACTGTTTTTCTCCACTGGTGTAGCAGGTGAGTGGTCTATCACTTTCTGCCAAGAATTGGGAACACAAACAGGAAACTTTTCTTCAGTAGTAACTGATGTCTAGTGGGCCTGCCAAGATGGCCGACTAGACGTGCCCTGCTGCTGCTCCCACCGTGAAGTATATAATCCTTCTTCATCCTGCGTTCTTGCCTATATTTCACCCTAATGTGAAGGGCACTTAAGCTATTATTCACCTAGGATGCAGAGGAACCAGTATTTGTTTCACAAAAAGGTAGCTGGGCTGGGATCTATCAGGCCAGATGAACTGATGGCGGTGTAGACTTCGTAGTCTAAGTGGCGAAACAGAGGATACCGACGTTGGTGTCCTTGTTTGGAGGTCCCTGCACACTGAAGACAAGAGTGTCCCCTCCCCAACCCCCACTCTGGTGGACTGAGGGGTAAACAGGTGTGTGAGGCTGAGCCAGTGAGGAGTTGATCTGTGAATAGCGACCGCCGACCCCCTACAGAATGGTGACCGGCAGCAGAGGAGCAGACGAGGGGTGGCGGCGATCTCGGACACGTCTGGATACTGATTTACAGCTGTCCCTGATGAGAGGAGGAGGGCTCTCTGCACGTCCGAGGTAGGATTGGGACACTTGGCTTGGGAGTGTGCACTTGGACATGGCAGAGCCCGGATTGAAAGCAGGGGAGCAGGGCAACCTATCCGGGCGTGGCCAGCATAAGCTTAGTGGTGTTGTAGTTGGCACCTGACCTTCCTGGAGTCCTGAGTTGCCCATGGACCTCTAGGGCTCGAGTCGCTGCTACCAGCTGCTGGAGTATGTGAGGTGCCCAGTGTCAGGGGATGCAGAGTTGTAGCCTAAGCCACCCGGGGAGCTGTTGATTGGGACGGGTGTATCCCAGACACATTTGGCAATGGGTGCAGCCCCTGCGGTGGGCTTGTAGTATCGTTAGCCAAGGCTGCCATACTGGCGGCGAGCTCTGATTTGGAGGCGTGATTCGAAAAATGGTGAGGTCCCACTGTGTAAGTACAGTTTGTTTCTCAAAGTCAACTTGTCTTAAGATGTGTAGCATTCATCAAGAAGGCTATAATCAATGTCAGTGTTGCTCCAATTCCAGTTTTTTATTTTAGAAAAGCATACAACTCGCAGTAGAAATGTAGACACTCATAAGTCCAAAAGAGTGTATGAAAGTTAGGCCAGCCAACACGTGTTTCGCCCCACAGGTGCGTAGGCCAGGGCTTTCTCAAGGCATTTTTAGTAAGTTGTGTTCTGGTAGCAAAAAACAGTCAATAGTTTAAGCACTAGTTCAGCAATTAGCCCGTTTTGTGTCTGTGACAAGATTCAGTAATAAATATTGCTGTCCGTCGCCTGGAATAATTTGTTTGAAAAAAGGCCTTTTTTCAAACAAATTATTCCAGCCGACGGACAGCACTGGAATTGGAGCAACACTGACATTGATTATAGCCTTCTTGATGAATGCTACACGTCTTAAGACAAGGTGACTTTGAGAAACAAACTGTACTTACACAGTGGGACCTCACCATTTTTCGAATCACGTTTTCCTATGGAGGACTAGGGTCCAATGTCCTCTGGTGAAGCTCCCACGCCTTACAATATTAAAAGGCATTCTTATACAGGGAGATTGTGGTTTTGGACCCCCCTTCTTTTCCTTGGAGCTGACTTGCAGGCGGCCTGCGGGAGGAGGAGGAGGTGGAATTGCGGGCCCCTGGATCTACTCTTGGTGAGGTAGGAGCAGCTTAGATTATAAGTGACCCCTGACTCCCTTGAGGGTAGCGCTGGATGATTCGCCTGCCACAAACACTGAGAGACACTGAGAGGCATTGAAGGAGAGCCACTGAGGGTGGGGGGATAACTATGTCTGCTGAGCTCTGGATAACTGGGCTCCCCTCATTTGGGGACTCGACTTACAGTAATTAGCACTACCAGAAGACAACTGGTGGAGGAGAGTCATGCACCAAGCCCCTTTGGACCCCTGACAGCAGTTCTCAATTATCCCTGGGCTGGGGGTGGAGATGATCCCCAGGTTCACGGTGGTGGCAAATTGTGTGAGATGGATATCGGCCTGCCAGACTCAAGTTGTTTCCTAGACGTGATACACCGGAAGGTGACTGTCAGTCTTGGGGTGTCAGGGACCCCTCCAAGTAGTCTGACCCCTGAGGGAGTACTGTGTCACTATGGACAAAGACAAAGGACCAAAAAATATGGAAGCCAATAAAATTGGCCAATATACTGTCCAAGGCCTGGGACCCAGGGAGAGATCCACTGAGGAGTCTGTCAAGTAGTCCAGGACTACAGCCAAATTTCTGGTGGCCATCCACGGCAGGAGCGGTGCTGGAGTCTAAGACAGACACGATTGCCATTGCCGTCAACCATCTACTCTTGGATCTAAGAAAAGTAATTGAACGAGCAAGCTGAGCTAGGATTACATTACTGCCCTCAAGAAAGAAGTCAAGTTGATACAGGCCACAGCGGCAGGACTTAAGTGCAGTGTGTCGCAGGTGGAGGAGTAGGTAGAAGATGCTTAGGTGCACTCATGCCGAAAAAATATTCGTCTTATAGGATTCCTGGAAAGGACTCACAGCAGAGTTGCTCCTGAAGGACTGGATTGTCAACACAATGAAGCCTAAGGGTCTCTCCAAATTCAATAGAGTGTGCCCACGTTGCCCTGGTGGATGCCCACTACCCCATGTCCTAACAGCATGCCTCTTTAACTCTAAAGATAGAAATCTAATACTTCAGCATGTATGCATTCATCCTCTGCGCAATTCAAGGATCAACAAATCGTTATTTTCCCTGACTACATGCTAAGGGTACAGGAACTTCAGGAAAACTTCATGCCGATTAAAAATCTGCTGAGGGAGCATCATATACAGTACAGTCTTGTGTTTCCAGCTAAACTTAGAATCCAGCATGATGGCAAGATTCTATTTCATGATACACCACAGGCAGCAATGGATTGGTTTGAGCGCCTAAGTCTCAGTGGTAGCAATCGGACCCAAGAGTGGCGAGAAACATCATGACAAGGGGGGCACTGATCCAAAAGGAATAAAGGAAAATCTACAAACCTTGCAGAGTCTTCTACCAAGGAGGTAATTGGATGATTTGGGACCCAGTGACCACAGGTTGTGTCAAGGGGTTTTCCTAGTACTGCCTGGGGGAGGGTCTGGGGGAGTGGCCCATGTGGGAATGTTTGCACTTAGCAATGTTGTTTTACTGAATGCACTCTGCTACTTATTGGTGTTGTAGGAGTAAAATGAAGTCAGGTGCTAGATCTGGAATAATCAGGTTAATGGATACATGTTCATCATGCTTGGTAACAGGGCAATATATAAATTACTTATATGGAATGTGAGGGGGGCCTAATAAACCTGAGAAAAGGTGTCAGTTCTTTGCTTACCTTAAGATGTATGGGGTGTCTATAGCATTTCTCCAAGAGACCCATGTCTGGGGGGGATTGCATACGTTTTTAAGGAGGAGATGGAGAGGGCAGGTGTATGCCATGTCTTATTGGGGCTATGCCCGAGGTGCCTTAATTTAGATTGCCAAGAGAGTTCCCTTTTTGAAGACACATGTGCAGGTAGAGCCAGAAGGGAGATATGTCATACTGGCAGGTGCACTGGATGGCCATGGGCAGTGCCTAATTATTGTGTATGCACAGAATGTCGATGGTGGTGCATTCCTTGGTATGGTGATGACGGTGGTGCATGATCATTTGACTGTGGAAGTGCTAATGTTAGCTGATTTCAACTGTGTGATGGACGGAGCAAACTGATAGACCACCCCCGCCAAGCTATCAAACACAACATGAGGTTGGCTCTTGCACAATTGCAGGCGAATGCAGGCTTGGTTGATGTTTGGCGCATACAATATCCACACATGCAAGCCTACTTGTCCTATGCCCCTGTTTCTGGCACTCACAGTAGGCTGTGTTTGATGCATACTATCTAGGATGTTACATATCTGACCACTCACCCCTTTTGCTAACATATTTAGGGGGTCATTACAACCCTGGCGGTCAAAAACCGCCAGGGCTGTTGTGGCGATTGCACCGCCAACAGGCTGGTGGTGCAATCCAGGGAATTATGACCGCGGCGGAAGCGCCGCAGTCGCACCGCCGGGGCTGGCGGTTTCCTGCCACATTTGCCCCGGCGGTGATAATCTGCTTGGGCAGCGCTGCTTGCAGCGCTGCCCAGGGGATTACGAGTCCCCGACCGCCAGGAAAAGGCTGGCGGTACGGGGAGTCGCGGGGTGGTGGCACTGGCATGGGCAGTGCAGGGGCCCCATGCAGCTTTTCACTGTCTGCATAGCAGACTGTGAAAAGCACGACGGGTGCAACTGCACCCGTCGCACGGCCGCAACACCGCCTGCTCCATTTGGAGCCGGATCCTGTGTTGCGGCCAAGATCCCCGCTGAGCCGGCGGGCGGAAACCAGGTTTCTGCCCGCCGGCCCAGCGGAGATCTCATAATGACCGCGGCGGGAGTGTGGCTGCATTGGCGGCTGCCCGGCGGTCAGATCTTTGCGGGCAGCAAGGTCATAATGAGGGCCTTAATATCATGTACACCTCCCGCAATACCCCTCTGGAGGCTTCAGACAGAGGCATTGATGGACCCTGTTTTCCATGATACATTGTTAGAGGTGGTAACACAATACTTTGCCAATAACAGGGCTAGTGTGATCAGCAGGGTGGGATGCATTAAAGGCGGTCCTCTGAGGTGAGTGCATGGCTGTGATGGTGGACATTCGTCAAATGTTGCAGAATGAATTAACTCAGGGCGAGACAGCATTGGCAACACTAGAAAAGGCACTGCCTGACTCCCCAGGGGCACTAGTTGCCTGGGATATGCAGCACCACCGGATGTGTGAAATATGGGACCAATTGAGCAAACATGTTCTGCACACTTGTCGCTGAAGGCTATACACGGAAGGGGATAGGGCGTGTCGGTTATTAGCCCAACTAATGAAATCAGAGACTGAGACACAACTAGTAATGATGCTGCATGATAAGACAGGCCAGATTGTTGCCACCCTACAGGCCATTAATGGGGTCTTTGCTGACCACCCTAATCATGTACATGCAACGCCCCACACCGCAGACATCCACTTAATTTCAGACTATTTGGCTGGGTTACAACTCCCCTGGCTAGAGTCCGAGGATTGCACTGGGAGTCCCATTGACAAAGCAGAATTTACTTGGTGCCATTGATGCACTGAAGATGGCTAAGATGCCTGAGGGGATGGGATACTGGTGGAACTTTCATAAGTCCTTTACGGGACCCTTGGTAGATGAATTACTGCTGGTGTACAATGAGGCCTTGGAGGGGGGGGGTGCTTCCAGACTCTAAGCAAGCAGCACTTATAGAACCGATTCCAACTGGAGGCGGGGTCATATCTCCCTCTGTCTATGCTAAACGTTGATCAAACAATTCTTAGTCACACTAGCATTTAGACTTTTGCCATATTACCACGTTTGGATCAATTGGGATTCATTCAGCACCGGAACACATTCTGCAACTTCTGATGTTTGACACATGTCCTTCATGCTCCCGAATTAGTGGACGACCTCTAAACACTGGCCTTTCTAGACATCAAGCAGGTGTTCGATTTGGTAGGCTGGGGCTATATTTGACAGGTACTGGACATCGTGGGGCTGAATAGTGACTTTATTCGATGGGTACAATAACTGCACTCTCGCCCTGTTGCGATAGTGCAGACGGGTCATTATGCATCAGTGGACATTCTCCTGCAATGCGGAACACAACAGGGATGTCCCCTGTCACCCCTGATTATCGCTATGGAGCCCCTGGCTTGCCATGTCTGACAGGCACTGTGAGGTTGGAACATCCGAGTGGGCCATACTGAACACAACGTCTCTTTATATGCAGATGATGTTATGATATACCTCTGCCAGCTTGAATACTCAGCCCCAACCCTGCTAAATGTCATGAAGGAATTTGGAGCGTACACTGGATTGCGAGTAAATAACACAAAATCAGCTTTGTTGCCAATCAGGCTGATGCAGGCCATGCCTATAGACTGATTGCCAGTGACTGGCATGCCGTGGAAGACGGACGACTTTAAATATCTAGGTATGCATGTCACTTGTGATAGGCAATGGGCTTATGAGTTCAATATGGACAGAGTAATTCCTAATCTCCGCCCCTCCATAGAATTTTGCAATTCGTTGCAACTGCCTATCATCGGAAATATAGCCCTCGTGGGAAAAACAGTGACGCGTGCTCATCAGAGCATCGCGCTGGAAGCATGCTAAGCATTTCTCTTCCACTCTGGAGGAGGGGGCAGGCAGAGGCATGAAAGGAAAGGAAAGGCCTTTCCTTTTCTTTCATGTCTCTGCAAGCATTTCTGCTGCCCGATCGCGATGCGATCGGGCTGCAGAAATGCCCACTAGGCTCCAGGGAATTGTTTTTTAAATATTTATGTATAAGGGGAGCGGCCCCTTGGGCAAGGGCTGCTCCCCAGGGGGCAAAATATTTGTAGGCCTTTTCTGCCCCAGTGGGGGCAGATTGGCCTATTATAATTAGGCCGATCCCCTAGACACGAGGGATATACATATTTTTTTGTTTACTTTAGTCTTTTTATATGTGGGGGGATGACCCCTTAGGCAAAGGCCACTCCCCTGGGGGGCAAATTGTATTTACGGATCAAATCTGTTTATTATTTCAAGTTATAAACATTTCAATTACAGCTCTTCAAAATAATACAATCACAATGCAGCAGTACTTGTCTGGAGATGTGGAGGTAGGCCATAACAGTCCACTCCTGGACAACCGTGTCCCAATAGGCCACCATTCACCCTCCTCTACTTACTCCCACCCCCGAAAGGGTCGCCCTCTGTCGTGTGCTGCAATATGACGCGTACTCCATGTATAGTAGTATAAAACATAAAAATACATAGTAAAACATCAACATTGTTTCCCCGCAACTGGCCCGCCATACAGCAATCACTCGATTCCCGGCCATACCCCTACGTGATCCTGGTTCTCCCAAAAATCTCTTCCGCTTACACACTCCCACTAGCACACCTCAACCCCAGCACTCTCAAGTAAGCCGGACATGTCAGTTCCGTGAACTCAGAAGATAAGATCTGTAAGAATGGTTGCCAAAGGTCCCTGAAATCGCTGCTGCGCTGCTGTGAGGTCAGAGTAAGCTTCTCCATAGCGAGAATAAACCACAGCTTATGAAGCCATGATGTAAATGTTGGGATCTTATTCGTACCCCACATCGCCAGTATCGGCTGCAATGCTGCATTGAGGGCCAGGGTCATCTGCCGCCCTTTCTGTGATCTCAGGGGGAAGGTGAGCGGATTGGGCAGGCCCAACAAAATATATGCAGGGAATCTGGGGATCTGAGTGTCAAACGACGCATCAATAGTGTCTATAACATTCTCCCAATATTGATGAAGCTTGGGGCAATGCCATAGTAAGTGCACAATCGAACCCCCACCCCGCACCCCTCCAACAGAGGCTAGACTTAGTGGGAACCCCAGCGTGAATCCGCTTATCATCCTTTTTCACTAGGATCCATTTTTCAAACGGGGTTAACGGCCTATCAATTAATGCTCTATTAGCTGGCAACAAGGCCCAATGCCATATTTGATAGTACATCATCCTGTCCGCCTCTGATAAGCCATATGTCTCCCTCATCTGGTAAAAAGAGATCACCCCCTGCTCATCAAAGAAATATCCCACCCTTTTACAGCCCCCTTCATACCATCGGCGCATCGCTTCCAATTGCAGGCCCGGTCCAAAGTCAGGGTTCGCGCCCAGGGGGGTCATTGGGGATGGGAACATCGTCAGCCTCAATCTACTAGCCACCACATCCCATACACGCATCGTTACTTCCGTAATCGGAGATGCATACAGACCACTCGCTGTATGGCGTTGTCGAAGCCAGGGCTCCTTCCATATATGGGAGCCCGCCACCGCTTGGTCCAAAAAGCACCAATGTTTTTCGGTAGACGGGCGACTCCATTCTATTAGAAAACACAACTGCGCTGCCTGAAAGTATCGTAAGAGGCAAGGGACCGCTAATCCTCCCATCTCCTTGGGGCAGTACAAGACCCGACGTGGAAGACGCGTCGCTCTGCCCTCCCAAATGAATCTCAGAACCGCCGTCTGAAGGGTTGCAATCGTTCGGGGCGGGGGCATCACGGGAAGCGCCTGGAACACATACAGGACGCGTGGCAAAATGGTCATCTTCACCGCCGCCACCCTGCCCAACCAAGACAGCTTGAGTCTCCCCCAGGTCTCTAGATCCCGCTGCACCTCCCGAATCAATTTAGTGTAGTTCAGCGTCGCCGTTCGAGCAACAGAAGGCGCTAAGTCAATCCCCAAGTAAGGAAGCCTAGAGGAAGTCCATATAAAATGGAATCGGGCCTTCAAATCCCTCTCATGCTCGGCGCTAATAAACCTGCTCATGGCCTGCGACTTTAGCATATTCATCCGGAATCCCGATACCTGGCCAAATTCATCCAGTATCCCCATTAGTGCGGGCAGTGAGGTCGCGGGCTCCGCCAGGGTAAGAATCACGTCATCCGCATACAGAGAGATTAGATGCTCATCGCCCCCGAACTTCACACCCGTGATCTGAGGGTTATCCCGTAGCCGCTGCGCCATGGGCTCCATATGGAGCGCAAACAAGAGAGGTGAAAGCGGACACTCCTGCCGTGTCCCTCGTTGGATTGAGAACGGCAATGAAAGCGTCCCATTGACCCGGACCGCCGCCCGAGGCGCCTGACAGATACAGCGGATCCATGCCATAAAACCCGGGCCGAACCCAAAGTGCTCAAGCACTCGGAACAGGTATGGCCAGTGGACTCTATTGAACGCCTTTTCGGCATCAATAGAAGGAAAAGCGACTCCCTGCGTGAGCGGTCCGTTTTATCCAGTAGATGAAGCAATCGCTTGGTATTATCACTACACTGCCTGTGCGGTATAAAACCTGCTTGATCGGGATCCACAAGGCCCGGCATGTAATAATTAAGACGGTGTGCCAATATTCCAGTAAATAATTTGGCATCGATATTCAAGAGCGAGATCGGCCTATAGGAGGCGCATTCCTCGGGATCCTTCCCCGGCTTAGGAATAACCACAATAGTGGCATCCAACATACTGGCCGTTAGAACTCCCGTCGCTAGAAAGGAATTAAAAAGCCGCACTAATATCGGTACAAGTTCCACACAGAAGGTTTCATAAAAAAGTGCAGTGAAACCATCCGGACCAGGGGACTTCCCCACCTGCAAACGTGAGATTGCTGATATAACCTCTTCCGCCCTTATAAGTTGATCTAATGAAGTCGCCTCCCTCTCACCCAGAGAAGTAATTGCTATACCCTCTAGGATGGTCTCAGGAGCTATATTACCAGGATCCTCAGCCCCATAAGTCCCCGAGAGAACTCTGCAAACTCCTCCGCAATTTGATCGCTCGTGCGCGCTTCCACTCCCGAGGGAGAACGAACCAGTTTTATCGTCGACGCCGCGCGTTGCACACGTAACCGGTGTGCCAAAAGCTTCCCACATCTATTACTTCCATATAATACTTGTGCTTAAGGCGTGCCACCGCATACTCTGCCCTGTCCCAATCGAGTCGTTTCAGCTGCTTCCTTACCTTCTCAAGCTCTCGCCAGACTCTTGGGGCACCCGTATGTTTATGGGAGCGCTCCAGTACCTCCACCCTGTTCCAGATCCTCTCTCATCAATCTCCTTGCTTTATTATCCCTGACATCACCTCACCTCTCACCACTGCCTTCAATGCTTCCCACAACATCGCCAAACAGGTGCTCCCATCGTCATTCAAGCTAAGGTAATCTGTTATTGCCCTTCGGATCGCCTCCACTGTTGCACCGTTCTGAAGCATTGAGTCCCTGAATCGCCACCCCGACACCCCCACCCGCTCCATGCTCATGTCAACCTCAATGGTAACAGGAGAATGGTCCGACAGGGCCCGAGGCTCAATCGCTGACTCCCTAACTCGGGAAAGGAACTCTTGCGAGGCCAAGAAAAGGTCAAGCCTAGCGTATGTCTTGATCGCTGCTGAGTAAAAGGAATAATCCCTTAGCGTGGTGTGTGCCCTTCTCCACACATCCTCCAGGCCACACTCACCCAGCCACTGACGGCCAGCCACTGACAAGGACCCTGTCTGCCCATGACGGTGCCCAGAGCGGTCCAAATCACCATCCATCACCAGGTTAAAGTCGCCCCCCACCAAGATAGCACCATCCGGCGAGTGCAACAGCGGGGTCAGAGCCTGCTTTAGGAAGACTTCTTGCTGGGTATTAGGCACGTATAAGGAAGCAATAGTAAAAGAGAAGGCCCCCAACCTCATCCTCATGGCCAAAAGCCTACCTTGCACCTCATGCACTTTTGTCACCACTTCCCCGGAAATGAGCGCACTAATAGTATCCCAACCCCTGCATGCTTCGATGAAGCCGAAGACCAAAACTGCCTAGGGAACCACTTAGAACACATGCAATGGATGTCCTTCTGCACGAGATGTGTCTCTTGCAACAGACAAATGTGACTCCCCAACCTCTCTAAGGCGGACAGGATGGCTAACCTCTTAGTTGGATTATTAAGCCCACGGACATTCAAGCTTATGCATTTAATAGTCATACCTTAAAATGAAAGCGGCGGTCAAGAAGGGAGAGGCCTCACAGGAAAACCGCCCCCCAGGCCACAGCATCAACCACCTCAAACGCCAGGGCCCGAGAACATCTCCACACAAAGGCCAGCATCGCAGGGAAACACACCAACATTCAACCAATACGCACAACAGGTGCTCACAACCAAGAAGTCCTCGCACATCCATCTCCACGAGGAAAAGTCTCCACAGGGCTGTAGAACCACTCATGATCATCGAACCAGGTCCATCGCCCCCTCGCCCCGGCCCTCTTCAGCGGCTACCAGGCCGTAAGCATTGCCACCATCCGCAGTTCAGACCTCTCCGATCACCTCTCGCCTAAGCATTAGTTCCGGCGGCCACGCTGCTCAAAACGGATTCCCGCTCCGACCTCAGCTCCGAAGCCGTAGGGCGCTGTAGTTTCCTCCTTTTCTCCTTCCGCAGCAAAAACGCGGGCGATCCCCACCAGCCAAGCTCGCTTTTTCACCCGAATCCTGGCTGTGATCCTCCAAGCCCAGAATCCGGTTCGCTTCCGATATGGACCTCACCTGCCGGAGCTGATCCTCCCACCGGAAGACAAGACGGAACGGGTGGCCCCAGGAGTAAGACACCTCATGTGCCCGCAGGTGCTCCGTAATGGGTTTAAATTCTCTCCGCCTCTGCAAGTTCTGCACAGAGAGGTCCTGTAATAATTGGAGCTCGTGTCCTCTAAAAAGTACCTTCTGAAGATTGCGGGCCTGCTGTAAGATATTCTCTTTAAGCCCAAACTTGTGGACACAAGTTAGAATGTCCGGGGGACGGTCTCCAGGCCCACCCGCACGGCCCACTCGTTGAACTCTATCCAAGATTATCTCCTGGGTCTCATCCAAGCCAAGTAATGAGCGAAACAGGCTCACCACGAAGTCCCCAATGTCCTCCTTCTCAGCCCCCGTCGGGCCCCTCTGATGCGGATATTATGTCTCCTCGAGCAGTTTTCCAAGTCCTCGACCGCTATCTGGAGGAGGTCCTACTGCTCCCGGAGGCGGACGACCTCCTGTTGCAGGCCCGCCACCTCCTCACCACGAGAAATCTCGCCGTCCTCCATCTGCGCTACTCGCTCACCCAGGGACGTAACCTCTCCTTGCAGCTCTTTCACCTCTTGAGAAATGTCCCTACGAAGATCCTGGATATCACTTCGGAGCGAGTCAAACAAGGAGGTTAAAAAGCCCTTCGTGACCGGGGAACACTCGTCCGGCTCCGCCTCCGTCCGCATCTCTGGGGATTTCGCCGCCGGTGGGTCCTCAGCCACGCCACCCGATGCCAGACGGGCCCCAATCAACATTTCTCTAACTGATCGCTCCCGCTTGGATTTGGACGCTGCTATGGCACGTGCGTGTAAACTCGATCAGACAGGCCGCTCACCTGGGCCCCTCTGCAGAGGGGCCCAGACGGGCCCCTCCGCAGGCTCTGTCTGGGACCAAACCACCAGAAGCCCCCTGTGTCCGAGGTCGCAACTGGCCTTGCGCTCTTGAGCCTCCTCTTGCCAATCGTGGCACCTCTATATCGTCTGCACCATCACTCAGAGGCCCGATCCTTTTCCTCCATCTTGTGTCTGACAACTACAACTTTGAGGCGAGACGGCGGCCTTTCGTGCCTCTGCCACCACCTCCAGAGCTCTCGGCAATCCAGGAGGGTCCAGCTGGGGGGGGGAGCTTCCACCTGACCCCCAGACAAGCCCAGCAAACAGGGCGCCCTCCGCTCCCAGGGGCGCCCACAAATCTTGGGTCTCAGGCCCCCGCTCTGGCCCCACCGCACGCGGGGCCCAGCACCGTCCTTCTGGGGCTCCGCCCCCACAGTCCTGCGTCCAAGGCAGCCGCCGGAGCAGGGCCCACCACGCGGCCCAGGCCACCGCCCAAACCGCTCGGCGGCCCCAGATGCAGGCCTAGGCCGGCCGACCATCACCCGTGGCGCGCGGCACCGCGCGCAGCTCGGTCCCCGCTGTGCATCCTCCGGGCCGCGGCACCGCTCGCTGTCTTGGGGGGCCTCAGGGCATCCCCCCGCCGGGCCGTGCGTTGATGTTCTGGGCCAGGGCGGCGGAGCTCGGACGGACACGTCCTCTCACGCCGCGATCTTGGCCACGCCCCCGCAAATTGTATTTACGCCATTTCTGCTCCCAAGCTATTTTTATTAGGCCAATCTGCCCCCAAGGGGGGCAGAAACCACTAGACTCCAGGAATATTTTTTTGTCAGTTTCATGTGAGGGGAGCGACCCTTTAGGCAAGGGTCGCTCCCCTGGGTGGGTCACATTTGTTATAAGCCATTTCCGCCCTATTGTAATTAGGCCAAAAAACCCTAGACACCAGGGAGTTTTTTTTTTTTTTTTTTTCTTTTTTTTTTTTTTATATGTGGGGAGCGACTCCTCAGGCAAGGGGTAACAGAACCTGGTGAGAGCCCCACAGGTCACCCCATCTTGGATTCCCCTAGGTGTCTAATAAAAAAATGCACAAGTTTGGTAGGTTTTCCTAGGTGCCGGCTGAGCTAGAGGCCAAAATACACAGCTATGCACTTTCCAAAAAACACGTCAGTTTTCTTTGGGAAAATGTGATGTGTCCATGTTGCGTTTCCTGTCGCGGGCATTAGGCCTACCCACTCAAGTGAGGTAGCATTTTTATCAGGAGACTCGGGGAAACACAGAATAGCTGAACAAGTAATATTGCCCCTTCTGTTTCTCTACATTTTTTCCTTCCAAATGTTAGACAGTGTGTAAAAAAAGACATATATTAGAGAAATGCCCTGTAAATCACATGCTAGTATGGGGATCTCAGAATTCAGAGATGTGCAAATAACCACTGCTTCTCAACACCTTATCTTGTGTCAAATTTTGAAATACAAGGGTTTTCTTGATACCTATTTTTCACTCTTTATATTTCACAAAATGAATTGCTGTATACCCGGTATAGAATGAAAACCCATTGCAAGGGGCAGCTCATTTATTGGCACTGGGTACCTAGGGTTCTTGATTAACCTTTCCGGGATCCAGCATTGGTTTCACACCCATTTCTGTCACTAACCGGAAAGAGGCTAAAAGCACAAAAAATAGTAAAAATGTGGTATATCCCAATAAAATGCCAAAATTGTTTTGAAAAATGTGGTTTTCTGATTTAAGTCTGCCTGTTCCTGAAAGCTGGGAAGCTGGTGATTTTAGCACCGCAAACCCTTTGTTGATCCCATTTTCAGGGAAAAAACCACAAGTCTTCTGCAGCCCTTTTTTCCTGTTTTTGTTTAAAAAAACGCAATTGTTGCTGTATTTTGGCTAATTTCTTGGTCTCCTTCAGGGGAACTCACAAACTCTGGGTACCGCTAGAATCCCTAGAATGTTGGAAAAAAAGGATGCAAATTTGGCATGGGTAGCTTATGTGGACAAAAAGTTATGAGGGTCTAAGCGCAAACTGCTCCAAATAGCCAAAAAAAGGCCTGGCACCTGAGGAGGGGAAAAGGCCTGGCAGCGAAGGGGTTAAAGAATTGGATAGGCTCCTGGTGAAACTTCAATGGGTAGGTAAGAAGGACAGAACTGGACTGTCAACATTAAAAAGGGAATGGGAAAAATGGGGAATCGAGGGCTCAGACCTTGAACTCTACTACTTGGCCCTTCGCCTTCAGCATGCAGTTCACTGGCTGGATACTTAAAATATTTGAGAGAGATCGTTACTAGGTGGTACCCATGATGGGCAGCAGTTGGGCGAGCTGCTAATGCATGGTGCGTATGTCACTGATACACTTCCCCACCTAATTCGCTTAGTATGTCGACTATGGGAATGGGTGGTGTGTCGGATAACCCAACAAACGCCATAAGCCCCAGATTTAGGCCCTCATTATGACATTGGTGGTAAATCCCACTTACTGCCATGCTGACTGCTGTCAAGATACTGCAGCCGATATCCGTTCACCATATTATGACACACACACACCAATCCGTCACTATTCAGCCACAGACACAACTCAGCTACACCAAAGGTCAGTGATAAACTGGCAGTATCAAAACCCACACCGTTACGCCAACAGAACTACGCCGACCACATTATGACCCACGAATCACCACGGTGGACATTCAATGGCGGTAAACCATTGGCGGTAAATACCGCCGCACTCAAAATACACACATACATACAAAACAACACCACATTGGACAATTCGAACAACACATACCTGACACCCAAACACACACCACACCCACACCACTATAAAACACACACCCACATTACCCACAACCCTTTACCATTACAAACAATTGCCACCAGAGAGACAGCAAGACCACAGACAAGACCAGAGACACACACCACCATCACCTATAAACCACCCACACACCCCAACACATCACCCTACACACCTTCATCCACAATACTCACACAACACCCATGGCACCACAACGACACCCCAGATTCTCTGAGGAGGAGCTAAGGGTCATGGTGGAGGAAATCATCCAGGTAGAGCCACAGCTATTTGTAGCACAGGTGCAGCAGATATCCATTGCTAGGAAGATGGAGCTATGGCGGAGGATTGTGGACAGGGTCAACGTCGTGGGACAGCACTCCAAAACAAGAGATGACATCAGGAAGAGGTGAAATGACCTACGGGGGAAGGTACGTTCCATTGCAGCAAGACACCAGGTCGCAGTACAGAGGACTGGCAGTGGACTCCCACCTCCTCCCCCACAACTCACAGCATGGGAGGGGCAAGTCTTGGCAATCATGCATCCTGAGGGCCTGGCAGGAGTAGCAGGAGGACTGGACTCTGGTAAGTCAACTCTCTATTACTACCACCCCCTACCTGCATGCCATCACATACCCCCACCCTCACCCTCACTCCCATCACTCCACCACCTCCCACACACCCCAGCATCACTTTTCACTCATCCCAATGCCAAGCCCTACATGCATCACCAATGCATGGACACCCCTCACAGACCTGCATGGACACCTATCACTAAAGCATGCACACGAGAGAATCAGCTAGCCCACCACATAACTCACACAAGGTAAAGCTGCCAGGGCAACTACAGCCATAGAGGGCAACCCACCCATACCCAAATGTTCACATACAGAAACAATAAAACTGAATTTACATCCCCACAGGTATCCCAGCCAATGTCACCGGAAAAGAGGTGCCAGCAACATCCAATCCCTCCACAGAAGAGGCCCACAGTGATGACAGCGGCTCTGCTCGCCTGGATCTAGATGTCCAACCTGGCCCATCAGGGACCTCCGTACCCAGCCACAGTCACACACCACCACAGAGCCTCCCCCCTCAGGAAACGCCACCATAGCACCCACCCAGCGTGCCAATACCTCTGCCCGCAGGACACATCAATCAGCAGTGTGTCCACCACTAAAGGGACCCCAGTGCACACCACAAACCCAAGACAATCAGGGACCTGGGGTCAGTGGGCACACGGTTTAGGGGACAGAGGCACAGGACACCAGGGAAGCTGGGAGGACTGCTGTGTGCCAGGGGGAGGACAGGCCCAGGGAACCGGCTCTCCAGGAGGCACTCACTGAGATCCTTGGAGCATACTGACATTCCCAGAATACGCTGGGCCAGTTCCTGGACAACGTGCAGGAGAACACGCGGCTGCAGGAGGGACCAGGGGATCCAGGGGATCAGGGAGGACTTGAAGGCCATTAACACCCCCCTGGTCTCCATTGCAGGGGTGCTGGCATACATGGCCAACATTATGAGGGAGGCAGCCTCACAACAGCAGGCCCCTGCCACTAGCCAGACTACTGAACAGCCCTCTACCTCCGCTGCCACTAGTGGACAGGATGCCCCGCCACAGGACCAACAGGCCACCAGAACCCCTCCTCCTTTAGAAGGAGAACCACCCCACAAATGTTCCCTGGATTGCAGGCAGAAGCCAGAGACTATTGCCAAGACCCCCGCCAGGAAATGAGACTCTCCTGATTGTCACCCTTGTGTCCCACTCTGTCCACCTGAACTGCCATTGCTCCCCTTCCTATGGCCCCATGCACACTGCACCTGTGCAACACATAGACTGGAACTATACCCTGGACTTTCCCACCCCAGCCCATTGCACTTCTTCCTTTTCTTCATGGCACAGCAATAACACACTTCGAAAAAAAAAACAAGTATGGAGTATGTCAAATCAATTCAGTATGTATTCGTTTACCAAGGTTTAAACATTGCAATTCAACTGTACAGTAATGTTTACATAGCAAAGACCTGTATTTTGCTGCAGTGAACACACCAGGAGCGATAGTAGGGCACCAACATCTACAAAAAGAGTTGCCAAAGGGTACAGTGAGTGGCCATAGAAGTGGGAAATCACACCCTGCCAGTTACAATGTGAAACAAAAAACTGACAATGAATTGTGAAGTTACACTGTCTTACCTGTGTGTCATTGGAAGTATTGCCGTATCACTGCAGTTCTGTTGTCCTCATCCTCATCCTCTGCCTCCTCATCTTCACTGTTTACAGGGTCCACTGCTGCCACATGGCCATCTCCAGCCTCCTCCTCCTGCAGAAAAGGCCCATGGCGTCTCAAGGCAAGGTTATGCAACATGCAGCATGCCACGATTATCTGGCAGATCTTCTTGGGTGAGTAGCAAAGGGGATCCACCAGTCAGACGGAGGCACCAAATCTGGCCTTCAGGAGGCCAAATGTACATTCATTGATCCTTCTTGTTCCCCATGTGCCTCATTGTAACATTCCTCAGCCCTTGTCCTGGGATTCTTCACAGGGATCAGTAGCCACGAGAGGTTGGGGTAACCTGAGCCATCTGCAAATATAGTTGGGCAACTGTTAGCCACACACTATCCCTTATGGCCCACACCATACCCATACACCAACATCCACTGGGTGGGAACCAAGGCTCACCTGTAAGCTACACCCTGTGCCTCTGTAGTTGGGCCATCACATTTGGGATGCTGCTATTACTCAGGATAAAGGCATAATGCACCAACCCAGGATACTTAGCATTGACGTGGGAGATGTACTGGTCTGCCAAACACACCATCTGCACATTCATTGAGTGAAAACTTTTTCGATTTCTGAAGACCTGTTCATTTTGCCGGGGTGGGGGACAAATGCAATATTTGTTCCATCAATCGCCCCATTGATGTTGGGGATATGTCCCATTGCACCGTGACCAAATCCTCCACCTGGGGGAAAACAATGTAGCTGCACATGTGTTTAATCAGAGTAGACAACACTCTGGTCAGCACTATTGAGAATATTGGCTGTGACATTTCTGCTGCCAAGCCTATTGTTACTTGGAAAGTACCAGTTGCCAAGAAATGGAGCACAGACAGGACTTGCACAAGAGGGGGGATCCCAGTGGGGTGACGGATAGCTGATATCTGCTATATCTGCTATATTGGTCAGGCTCCAATTGGGCACACAGCTCCGTGATTGTGGCCCTGTCAAGTCTGTAGGTGAGGATAAGGTGCCTGTACTCCATTGTTGCCAAGCCCACCAGGGGTCTGTACAGAGGGGAATGTCTCCATCTCCTATTCATCCGCAGTGGTTGCAGTCTAAGGGGCAAAAGAGTGAGGAGCCTTTCATAAACTGTACTTTGTAGCCACTACAGTTCAATGCATGATATGAATTTTAAGTGTATTAGTGGCATATGTCCTGTATGTACAATTGTGATCTGTGACGCAGTTATGATCCGCACTGCCCCCTCCTGAAATGGCATCCGCCTTTCCTGTTTGGAGGGACATGTGGAAGTGACGTAATTCCGCTGACCTTGTGCGCCGTAGCGGGAGGCGGTCAGGATCCGCCACGCAACGACTCATTGGATTATATTGGGCCCTATGAGGTACAGTGGCCAATGGTGATGTACGCCGGCGGTGACGGTATGCTCCACCGCGGACGTCACCAACATTTTGCATATGTTCATTCACTTGCTACCTGACCTTCAACAGGAGAGGACCTACATTGCATGTGCTGCTGTGACCTGTGTCTGGAACCGACCATGGCCTGTGTGACTGGGGAAAGGGCCTCTGCCTTCACTTCAGAGGCGTTGGAGAAACTAGTGGATGGGGTCCTACCCCAGTACGGACTGCTGTCTGGACCTCCAGACCAACAGGTGAGTACACTGTGAGCACGATGCATGGGGCATGAATGCATAGAGTGCAGTGTGTGAAGGCCTCGTGTAGGGGGGGTTTTGTTTGATGGGCCCCGGCAGCATGCAGCATGTATGCTGGGAAATGTCTGTGTGTAAGGGGATGGGAAGGGCTATGGTGGGTCATGAGTGTAACAGCCAGGACGGTCTAACTAATACCTTTCCCTGTGTATATTTCGTCTGTAGGTCAGCACCCATCAAAAGAAGGGTATATGGCGTGCCATCGCCAAGGACGTGCGGACCCTGTGGGTCTACAGCAGGCGGAGCACCCACTTTTGGAAACGGTGGGAGGTCCTGAGACGCTGGGCACGGAAGATGGCGGAGGCCCAGCTGGGGATGGCCTCCCAACGAGGAAGGGGTGCCCGTCGAACCCTGATGGCCTGCATACTGGCGGTGGCCTATCCAGAGCTGGATGGGCGCTTGAGGGCATCACAGCAGCCACAAGGGGGTGAGTACAGAGCCCATCATTACTACTTACGCATGGTGGGGTGGTAACCGGGTTGGAGATGTAAGTCTGTGGGTGCCCCTAGGCCAGGCCTGACATTGCAGAGTAGGTTCCATGTGGGGCATGGATCTATGTGAAATTCCTCCAACCTATCTAATAGGCATCAACTACTGGGCAGGGCTGTGTGGGTCCCAGGTATGCTGCAGTTGGCGGTATGTCTCCTTCTACATGCCCTTGTGACTAGCATT
This sequence comes from Pleurodeles waltl, assembly GCF_031143425.1. Classification (NCBI taxonomy): domain Eukaryota; kingdom Metazoa; phylum Chordata; class Amphibia; order Caudata; family Salamandridae; genus Pleurodeles; species Pleurodeles waltl. The sequence goes on along the minus strand of NC_090444.1, from coordinate 439,197,051 downwards.
GTTACTGGTAGTGCATTGCATAGTGTGTAGGGCTGTTCCCTGTGTGAGGGTGCTGTGTATGCCAACTGTGGTGTAGGTGCAGCCATTGACCCAGAGTATCCTTTGTCCCTCCCCCACTTTTTGTTTTGTCATCCTGTCCTTATGTGCATTGGCATCATCTGGTGGAAGAGCAGAGGCACCGGTGAGAGAGGGAGCTGCATCCACCAGGACCCAGTAGGCAGAGCCCACCAACGGTGATGGCACCAGTGGGACGGAGGGTGAGGGGAGCACCACTTCGGAGACAGGAGGCAACAGTTTGGACACAGATACCTCCTCCGATGGAAGCTCCCTGATGGTGGCGGACACCTCTGTGTCCACCCCAGCTACAGGTACAGCCGCCACCCCCCGTACAAGCACCGCCCTCCCAGCAGCCCCTCATCAAGTTGCCCGTGCCCGCTCACCCAGGAGGGTGGGCATCTCCTTCACCCCAGACACCTCAGGCCCTTCCCCAGTTAGCCCTGCTGCCCTGAGTGAGGAGGCTATTGACCTCCTGAGATCCATCTCTGTTGGGCAGTCAACCATTGTGAATGGCATCCAGGGGCTGGCAGCCCAAATGCAACAGACCAGTGCATTTCTGGGGGGCATTCACACTGGCTTGGCAGCCCAACCGAGATCAATCCAGGCTCTGGCCTCCTCTCTGGATGACAGCCATTGTCCCTGTTTCCCCCCTCCCCCTCCAACTTCCTCTATCCAATCCCATTCCCCACAACCCCAACCTATCCCAAGCACACAGGCAAACCAGCATGCACACAGGACAACACACAAGAGTGGCACAGGCAAACACAGGCACCACACTTCATCCCACAGGCACTCGCACACACACACACCCCAGATGCAGACATATCAACTTCTACTGCCTCCACTGTGGCCCCCTCCTCCTCCTAAACCTTCCTCCCAGTTTCGTCAACACCCACACCTGCATGCACTACATCCTCATCCACTACCTCCATCACCAGCACACCTATCAGAACACACACCTCACTGGCAGTCACCACCCCAACATTCATGCACACGTCCCCTGTGTACTCTCCCACTGTGTATGTCCCCCTCCCTCCCAAGGTACACAAACGCAAGCACTCAGACACCCAACAGCCATCCACCTCACAGCTGCATCCAGCCCATGCACCTGCACCCAAACACAGCAGACAGACACCTCCTACAACCACTCCTTCTCCCTCCACTCCCAAACCCTCTCCCTCTTCCCGCCCCAATGTCCCTAAGAAGCTTTTCCTCTCCCCCATTGACCTCTTCCCTACCCCTCCCCCGTCCTTCACATCTGGCCAGGGTGGGTAAAACCCAGGCAAGCACCTCAGCCACCCAGTCCATGGTCCAGTAGTGTCCACAGCAACTCATGGTGGGAAAGGATCCCGGGCACCAGGCAGCCCCACAGAAAAGGTGCCTGCCCCAAGTGCTGCCATGAAGGGCAAAGAGCCACCCCCATATGCTGCAAGGAAGGGCAAGGTGCCACCCCCAGCTGCTGAAAGGGAGGGCAAGGAGCAATCCCCAGCTGCTGCCAGGAAGGGCAAGGGGCCTGCACCAGCAGGCAGAAAGGACAAGGGCCTGGTGCTGGGACTCAGTCAGAGGCCCCACACCAACCATGGTGGTGCAGCCATCCGAGACTGCAGGGGATGGGCTGGAGCCTCCCCCCACCACCACCAGCAGCAGCAGCACCGCCACAAGCACCACCAACACCAGCACCACCAGCAGTGGGCAGCCGTCCAAGGCTGCAGGGATGGGCTGGAGCCTCCCCCCACCACCAGCAGCAGCAGCCGCACCGTCACCAGCAGCACCACCACCACCAGCACCACCAGCAGTGGGCAGCCGTCCGAGGCTGCAGGGAATGGGCTGGAGCCTCCCCACTACCACCACCAGCAGCAGCACCGCCACCAGCACCACCACCACCAGCAGTGGGAAGCCGCCCAAGGCTGCAGGGGATGGGCTTGAGCCTCCCCCCATAACACCAGCAGCAGCAGCACCGCCACCTGCACCACCAGCAGTGGGCAGCCATCCGAGGCTGCAGGGGATGAGCTGTGGACAGGGAATAGGGCAATAGCTGCAAAGATAGCCGCCACCGCTAGACGATTATGGTCATCGTTTCACCATTGGCACACTGAACTAGAAAAATGACATCAACAGAGGGCTCAGTATTACTTAGGGATGCAAATAAGGGGATGGGGTGCCTGGAGAATGCCCAAGCGTGGGAGGCCATAGTCGATGACTTTCGGGCAGCACTTGCAGGAGGGACTGCTTCAGACTGAGAATATGATGGACTTACAAGGCCCCATACTGCCAGAGGGTGGCCGCTGAGAGAAATTAGCATGTGCCCCTGTTCCTTACTGCCTGCTAGTGGATCTATCAGGAAGGTGGCTTAAATATAGTACGCACAACGTGGCTCAAAACCCATTAAGATGAACACTGTTTTCCTACAATCAATGCAAATGAGAGGGGAGGATGGGGTAGTTGGGGGTTTATTGTTGTTGTTGGTTACTGAAGGCTGGAAGTGAGCATCACCAGTGGAAGACGCATTGACTTGATTATGTACAAGAAAGCTATGTGCATGGCACTGTTGACTCATTTTGTAAGCGGACAAATGCTGTAGTAATGAGCTCAAGTGAGCCTTCTGTGTTGTTGAAAACCAATAAAATATGTGTAAAAAAATGCCCATCGTTTCCAGAGGCCACTGAGCCTTCACAGACGATGCTGACACTGTTCGCCATGGCAGGGGGTCGTAAATTAATTACAAACATTTACAGAGCCCTACGAGCGGATAAGCAATTGTTGCCACTCAGATTAGAGTAGTCCTGACAACAGGCCAGCGAGGAGCCCGTTACTACTAACGAGTGGAGTAAAATACACAAGGACTGTCTATTAACACACGCTTTAAACTGGTCCAATATAACTATTTGGACATGACATATCTCTCACCAAAATGGCTAAACACCATTAACCCTGCCAGGACTTCTGAGTTTGTAGATGTAGGCAGAGGAATGCCGATTTTTTTCACTTGGTGTGGAAATGCCCCATAATAAAAATATACTGGGCAGAAATATTGGACTGTTACGGGGATGGGAGGTCGCTCACACACTAAAACAGTGCCTGCTGGCTGTACTCCCACATAATAACAAGATGAAGCTGAGTGCTAGACCCCCAGTGCTTACAGCCTGAAGAGATGACTTACTGAAATGGGCAGATGCTGAGGAGGATTACATGAGAAGGGAAAGGAGAGAGGAGAAGGTAGTAGAGGACCTGCTTTCCTGGTATATGATGGCACAGGAGCTGTTAACACTCTTAGGAGATGGCCCATAATATCAAAGCACTAGGTAAGGGACACCAGGAGCTGTTAAATCTGGTGCCTTAATGGGAACACTCCCAACAGAAATGATGATCAATGGTCACGGGTACATCTCTAGGAGTATGACTGGGCCTAATGTTGTGTTTCCAATAACCACACTGAGAAGTTATAGTTATTATTCTACTTTGTAGATCAATGTGCACCACATCAAATAAAAGTGGCGGGGGTACTTTGATTTCAATGTTGATTGTTAATGACATAAGATTTAGTTTGGCTATTGATAACCAATGACTGTTGCTGCAACTATGAGCATGCCACTTTGCATTGTATGCAAATGACCTCCTAGCCTATTATTAACTCACAAATGATGTACTAAACTGATATGTCTATTTCTTTTTTCTGTAAACAGTTGTGGTAGATAAAATGCCAATATAATATTTTTAAACTGATGTCTGGTGAAGTAGGCTCTCCAGCCTGGAAACCTCTGGCTTGTCCCATTTTTTCTAAAATTAATACTATAGATCTGGTGTTGAGGTTTATGATGAGGCTGACCATAGGACTTTGAAAATCATAAAAATGTTACCAGACCTGCAGGTCTTGGGACTTGAATAATCTATTCAACCTCAATGTAATGCAGTTGAACCATGAACTGGTCTCAAATTGTGTGATCCTAAGCAAATATTTTATTTCACTGAATCTTCATATTTGTGAGTTCAGCATGTCTGCTGTAGAAAAAGCTTTTGTTTGATTTAGTAGACGAAGATTTTGCTCCATGTACTTTAAGAAATGAATCCACATATAGGGTAAATGGGACCCCTGACAGGTCTCTTAGTTCACTAATAGAATTGTCATGAGGCGGATGCAGGAATGTTTCTCAGTTCATGTTTAAAAACTCTCACTTTTAAGAAATATATTCGTAAAGCATAAATTAGCACTACATTGTCAATTACAGACAACAAATTTCACATTAAATAGCCACAAATGTTCCCACTGACATGCAGTTTTATTGATGAAACTAAATACCATTGAAATGACAAATGATAATGTGGGGTAAACGAGTTTCAGCAAATATTTATCATTTGCATGTCACCAAGTGTGTTCTGATTTGTTTCCATCAAACTTCAGAATTACAAAGTTTAGTTTAGTTTAGTTTTATGGGCTTATAAAGCGCGTAGCTACTCTAGGGCATCCCAGCGCTAAAGGTACACAACGACTCTCAAGAAGACCAAAGAGAACAGATTAACTACAAAAAAGGATAGTTTTCAGCTTCTTCCTAAAAAGAAGTTCTGATGGTTCGGGGCGAAGTTCAGTGGGCAGGGCATTCCAGAGACGGGCAGCCTTGATGGTAAAAGAGTTACTTCCCCATGATCTCTTGACACGAGGTATATAAATCTGCTGAATAGAGAGTGATCTCAAGTGTCTAGAGGGGACATAAATAAAGATCCGCCTTCTAAGGAAAAGCGGGCCCCTATTATGTAAGGCTCTATGAATAATGCACATAGATTTAAAATGAATACGCTGTTTGATCGGAAGCCAAAGAAGTGGTACAAGAGCCGGTTTGGCAGAGATGTGCCTGGGGGAGTTAGTAAGAAGTCTAGCTGCTGCATTCTGCACAATCTGCAGCCTCTTTTTTACGTACTCTGGGGAACTAAGATAAAGAGAGTTCCCATAGTCCAGGCAGGAAAGAATCAACGCTTGGATGAGAATTCTTCTAGCTGCAAAAGGTAGAAGATTAAAAATCTTCCTAAGAGCTCTGATAAGGCCAAAACAGACAGAAGAGATTCTTTTTACTTGCAATTCCATCGTCAAACTAGGGTCAAGCAAGAAACCTAGGCTTTTTATCTGCACCTTTGGAGGAGGCAGACTATTAAAGGCCTCCGAATGCGGTGTCAAAGGAGAGGCAGGAGGGCCGTTGCCTACAATCAGTACTTCAGATTTACCATCATTAAATTTAAGCTTAGATTGGGTCATCCAGTCACCGATATCCTTCATACAACAGGCCAGATTAGCGGAAGAAGAGTCCCCAGTACTAGAAAGGGATACCACTAGCTGGGTGTCGTCAGCATAGGTGACCATTGAAAGATTATGGGGAGTGACCACTTTAGCCAAAGATGATAAATAAATATTAAAAAGAGTTGGGCTCAGGGAGGAGCCCTGAGGGACTCCGCAGGTCAGAGGGACAGTATCAGACAAAAAAGAACGATCCAAAACTTGGAAAGATCTTCCTGTGAGGAAAGAGGAGAGCCAGGAAAGAGCCATGCCTCCTAACCCTATCTTAGAGAGTCTGTCGCAGAGGAGACGGTGATCAACAGTATCGAAGGCTGCACTAGGATCAAGAAGGATGATAGCAGCATGACCCCCTTGATCCAAAAGTTGACGAGCAGACTCAGTCACAGTAAGGAGCGCCGACTCCGTGTTGGGTTGAGCTCTGAAGCCCATTTGAGTGGGATGTAAGAGCTCATGGCTATCAAGATAGCTGGTCAGTTGCAGGTTTACATGTTTCTCCAAGATCTTAGCTAAAATAGGAAGAAGAGCGATAGGTCTGTAGTTCTCCAAAAAGGAGGGATCGAGCTTTGGCTTTTTCAAAAGGGGTTTTCTAACAAAAAAATTACAGTTCATTCACAAGCTACTTGTGTGTTAGAAAACAAACCAACATCATACAGCCTTTCATTTCACACTAAATGTACCCAAGCACGATCATTAGAGAGTTCACGTTACAAAATCTTCTAATTTTGCAATCAGAGGAAGAAAAGTAAACACCAGTCTCCAGGATAAAATAAGCAGCAATTGGTAAGAAGAAATAAGCTTACATTTGACCTCCATCTTTTAAGGTATAGCAAGATAAAGCAAGATTTAAAGGCATCTTTATTTCTCATTTACTTTCTGAATGAACATAACGTGTTCTTTGTCAGCTCTAGATCACTTGCCAGAACAGCCGGTAGGCCCTAAGATAAAATCTGACTTGCCACAGCGGGTGGACAAGTGGATTTTTCAAGGACTGATTCACTTTTGTTTTTGATATAGCCTACACTTTCTGACACGTTATAGGTCCTATGCCTCTGAGTCAGAAGAATGTTGTTGGATGTTGGTAGTATTAACAACACTTTCCTCCTGGTTACAATGTGCTACTCAAGTTCCTTAGTTGTACTGTAACTCATGCTTGGCTTGTGCTTTCCCTGGAGTCTCAGTTTCTGCCTGCTGTAGAGCTGTACAGCTTGCAATCATTACTTAAAGGCTAGCACATAATCTACCAGAGATGTACTGTCTTCTTCTGTCCACTCCTCTACAGCCATATTTAAGATGATTCTAGGTTACCAGTCAAAAAGGAGTCAAATGGATTACCGAGTAGACACTTGAGGGGTACTTCTCAAGGTAAATATCAGGAGAGGTATTGCACAGTCCCAATCATATACATTTGGACTGATAGCTTTGGTTAGCATTTGATTTGCGGTCTGGTTGTATCACTCCACAAGACCATCTATCTATAATACACCACTGTTCTTAGGTGTTTAATATTCAGAAGAAAATAAACTTGTTTCATTAAGAGTGACAACAAATAGGCACCCTGATAGAGCATGGCTATCTTTTGTGTGATTCACCTCCAAATTTATGCCTTAACTGTTTTTGCTCACTGCAGAATTCTGTGCACTTTACCCCTTCTAACCAGTGGTAAAGTACCTGGACTCCTCCTCGCATCATGATGAAACTGGTATACTCCTAGTTGGTATATTTAACTTACCTATAAGGCCCTAGTGTATGAAACAAAGTGTAACCAGAGCCTGTAAATTAAATGTCACTAGTGTCACTAGTGGACTGCACCACCTATTGTGACATCCACTGCAGTGCAAACATGGCTTCTGGTCTACAATTGTAGTCTGAGTGTATCAGCAGTGTAAAAAGCATGATTCCTCGTGTCAAAATAAACCCTTTTGTCAGGTCAAAACCTTCCTTTTAAATATTGATCAGTCACCATTATTATTTAAAAGTAGGATACATATAAATTTAAAGTTAACATGTCTTTATGGTGACTAGGGCCCAAAAAGCTATTTTCTATATAGGAAGGATGGCTAGCCCATAGAGAAAAGCAGAGTGCAGATTAAAATACTAATACTGTATCTCCTGATTGGTACTCACTAAAACAAATAAACAAATATGTTCATACTTATTAGAAATCCAATTCAATGGTGAAGACAGATTTCTAATAAAAATAAGAAAAAGTAACTTTTAGAAAGCTACCTCTTCCCTGCCTAAAGTTCCTGAAGGCTAATTTGCATTTGCTCTTCAACTTCTCCTAGCCAGGGATTAGCATTGGAATAGGTGTGGAAAATGTGTGAAAGAATTCCCAGGAGCTGCCCAATAGGTCTGTGTGATTGACAGGTCGAACTGAATGGAGAGTGTCGACATATTTGAGCTCAGCAGAAGGGCGGGGGCTGTGAGCACCTTTTGTGACATTACAGTATGAAATCCTGCTTGACAAGTCTGATGTTGTCACATATATCATTCAGGGCACATTTGAAAGGAAGGAAACAGAATGACAAGACAATTCTTGTGTATCCACTGTCTGGTTGATGGAAAACCCTGCTTTTGTCCTACCAGACTTCTGTCTCTGGGTTTTACATATAACATTTGAGCGCACTTAGAAGGAAGGAAATGGAATACCAAGACAATTCTTGTGTATCCACTGTCTGGTTCGTGCAAACCCTGCTTTTCTCCTATCAAACTTCTGTTTCTGGGTTTACTGGAGGTACAGTGGCTACTTCAAACTGGATTTTGATGTTAGATTTAGGATGAAACTAGGATTACAATAGTATACTCCACACCTCCACCCCAACCCCAAGCCCTCAGAGCCCAAATTTAGTCGGACCAAAACTTTTCAGCATCTTGAAAATGCCCAAAGTGTGTATGGTTGGCCCTGGGAACTTTTACCACATTGGTTAGGGTGTGCAGAGAAGTCATTCTCACCCACTGGTTTGTGCCCGACAAAAATGTGGCATTTCCAAGCACCCACTTCAGAATACTACTCTGAGGAATAACAGAAGATGGCTGGACCTGCTGTCTGTGACCTGAGAGGATCCCCGAAGGACTGGACCCGCTCCCTCTTGATTCCAGAATAAAGAAGTGAACTCTGCTATGTGTCATAAGGGTCCTACAAGCTACAAGAGGCCGATCCCAGAACTATCCAGCTGATCATGTGGCAACAGCACCTGGAGTGGACCCTGCTGTTCACCTCTGCCTGAAACCCTGTGAGTTTCTAAGTGCCTCCTCAGAGGTCACAGGGTCCTGGGGAGCTTTAGAAGTGTACTCTTGCGGAGGGTGTGTACTTAAAGGACTAAAGCCAGAAGGTAAAATCCTTGAACAGAATTAACCTAGTTGGTGTATCAGACCTGCATTTCATTGCAGCCAGCCTCAAATTACCACAAGCATTGACTATCATTGGCACTTTGTGCTTCTTGGAGCTACATAAAATTATTTAAAACCATACAAACTCATATCTCTGGTACCTCTTATTCGATTTATGTCATATTGTCATTTTCACTCTGTTTTTCTAATTCTAATTTTTTATTGTTTGCATTTGACTTTATAACTGTTTGGTACTGCATAAATACTTTACACAGTGCCCTAAGTTAAACCTGCTTGCTCTGGGACATAGCTACCACAGTGTTTGAGCTCAAGTTAATTTAGTGACTTGAGGGTTCACCCTGGCAGGGGTTGTGATTATTCCTTGACGTAGGTAGCCACCTACTATAAATAATAATCCAGTTTCCTACACCTGGGCTGTTAGGATTTTTCTGAGACAATCCAACTCCAGCAAGAATGTGGCATCAAACCATACATATGGGCTGCAGATGAACCCTTCATCGAAAATGCTCTAGAAAATGTTTTGCTTAATCAACTGATACCAGTATATGGTAATGCCCCTGCCCAGAGGGTTCTAGTAGTGCAACAGTATCCTCATCAATGGTGTCCAACCAGTCTATCACAAGCTACTGGTAGCTCGCCAGAATTGTGATTTTGTAGTCTTTTATTGTTTTTTTATGTGTTTAGGCCTTTTTTTAGTAGCCGTTGCCTACTCTCATTAAACTAGCTGCGTAGACTGGCTTAACTGAGCTTAGCTAGGTATGGGCCATTGTTCCTCCTCTCCCACCACCTGCCTTTCGCAGCCTGGCACCGCAATTCTGATCCTGCGTGATGTGTGCCGGTGTGGAGCAGCAGGGGTGCTGGACCAGAGCAGGAAAGCCTGGTAGCGCGCAGGTGGCCAAGCAGGATTAAACTGCCATTGGGACTTGCACCACCTGCCCTTTGCAGCCTGCCACAGCATACCTGAGAAGTAAGTCCTTTCCTGGCCTGCCTAATTAGTAGCGCTGCATACTCATAGCGAGCCTCTGCCCTGGCCTAATAGCTGCATAGGTGAGGCAGGTCAGTTACTCAAGGGCACATACAACCCTAATAATTAGGATTTCATGTGCCCTGGAGTAAAGCCTGCTTACTAACTAAGCCACCTTGCCTATGTGGCTATTAGGGCAGGGGCTCCCTATGAGTATTCAGCACTGCTAATTAGGGCCTAATTAGTCACTAGGAAAGTCACTTATGTGCCCCATACATGTGGCCTAGGTTGTGATCACAATACACAGAGCTTTATAGTCATACAGGGGAGATTTTGTACAGTGTATAGTCGCACAGGAGAGATTTTGTACAGTGCACACTATGAACTGATGCATATCAAGCTGCTGTCATGTGTGTTAATGAAAAGGGGGAGGTATTGTGTTGCAGCACTTATAATGCTTACTAACGCAATGTGTGGCCCTGAAACACTTACCTACATGGTCAAAAAGCTATGGCCTGTAGGGTGTGTGGTTGGAAGTGTTTTCTTTAGCTTGTGATCCTGTGTGAGAAGTGTTTCCATGTCTTGCCTGGCCTGATGAACACCCAGAAGCGGTTATCAAGTTATGGGATGCAGCGTATAGCAGTGTGGTGGATGACGAGGTGTGAGACAGATATACAGTTTATGATTTGTCATCTGCTGACAGCCTTGAACAGCTCTATAAGTCCCACTGGTATTTCTTATGATTATAGTAGTCTGCTAGTACCCTTAGCTGGTTACTGTTGAGTTCAGGATAACACAGTTTGTTGAAGAGGGGAGCCAGAATTGGTCGCAGGTTTTCTGGATTTATATTATAAAATTCACCCACTGGGTATCTCTTTCTCTCTAGCGATGACTTGTCCATGTTTAATGCTTTATTCGGTGAGCTGCAACCTGTGACGTACTGATGGAGCAGAGCACCAGGGCATTTCAGAGCAGCAGTACTCAGTCAAAGAATAACTGGTCATCTTGATACTGAGACATTACAGCTGTGCGTAATGTGGAGTATGCGTACGTCACAACCGCACCCAGTAAAGCAATGTTTGATTTAAAACTCAGTTAGGTTTAGGTCCAGGAAATCTTCTTGTAATTGCTCCTTTTGCGACACCTAGCAAAAAAGAGCATGTACTTATTTTAATGATTTTTCTACTTTTTTTAACTTGTCACATACATATGTGAACTTCTTGACTCAAAAATGGAGATAAAGGCAGGCATTTAAGAGGATGATCCAAAGAGAAAGGAGAATTAATACTCTTTAAGAGGGTAGTATTGGTTTGAAATGTGGGTGATCCAGTTGCCATAATACAAAGGTCACAGGCTTAAGTTACCAAATCAGCAGCTGTAATGGAATGTCATTATCTGAAGTAGTGATGAAAGTTTGTCCTAATTCAAAAAAGTCCAATGTTTGCTACAGATGTAGTGGTACCTGATAGAAATGAATTGCAAAACCTGCACCTTTGTGAATTGGTTGCTTAGTATGCTGCTAATTGTAGCCTTCTTCGTATTTGCAGACATTGGCTAAATTCCACACAACCCACATTTTTTAGGTTAGGTCATGCTGAATCAAATCGAGGGTCATTTGTGAAAAGCAGTCATCCAGTGTTCATAATTAAACATAGCTAACATGAGCTAGTTACCTCACTTTCCAATGGTGCTGTTTAATTTACCAGCATGGCTGCTGATCACAAATGGCCTGAAATACAACATCATTAAAGGTGTCTACATGGTATTCTTGTCTGTTGCAGTTTGGGGGATGTTGACTTTTTTTTTTTTTATGCAAACATAGACATACGTTCTCAACAAACGAGGTGCAGTATACACATAAATCCTTATTGTCGGTTGGCTAACCATTTGCCCAGTTCTCCCCAGATGGCTTGACCTTTCCGTCTTACCTCCCTCCCTTTATGTTCGTACAGTGCATGTTCAAGCTGATAAATCGAAAAAAGTCGACCCAGCCACGATTGAAATGTTGGAGGTTGCTGGTCAAGCCACACTGAAGCGATGCAAAGTCTTTATACAACCATAGATACAAAAATAAACGTAGACACTTGTGGCCTAATTACATCAGATACCCCAAGCACTATCACCCCGGGGGTTAATTCCACATCCTGATTAACTACTTCTCTAATAAACTGCTCAATATCCTTTCTTAGAGTTGCTAATTTTGTACATGTAGCAAACATATGTATTAAATCTGCACCATATAACTGACATCTTGGGCAGCTTGCCCCCTCTGCCCTACCCCACTTAGCTATTTTTCCTGGGGTGAAGTAGAAATCAAAAATTGTTTTATAATGTTGTGCCTGAAGTGCTGCAGACAACAAGATGCTACACCCCAGTCCAAGAGACTCATAAAATTCTGCCTCACTCACATTAAGTTGGGCTTCCCGCTTCTTGCAGTGCTTCTGCAGATCTTCTGGCAGCTCATCATCCAGTCTATAACTGACCTTATAGTAATTCTATCACGATTTACCAACATCTCCATCATGGAGCATTTTGCAAATCCTGCTGCCCCCCGTTTTCTTATGCATAAAATCCCTTACTTGTAAGTATTTAAAGAATCCCCGTTGCTCCAGATCATATTTCTCCCGCAAGTTCTCGAATGTGCCTATTGTGGATCCCACAAAGAAGTCCCCTACCCTTTGTACCCCTTGTCGGTTCCACCGCTCCATGTAGTTATCTCTTAATATCTCAGGAAGCGATGTATTATTTAAAATCATCATACAACAATTATATCTACCAAGTCCCACTCTTTTCCGCCAGGGATTGCAGCATTTAAGACCTTAAACCACGTCTTCTTATAATAACTGGGTTCCGTAAATGTCAAGAGTGCACCACTAGCCGAAGATCCTATTAGCAGTTCATATATATCCAGGAGATACCCTTCGCTACTCGTAGGCCTTCTAACGTTAAACAGAGGGTGCATGAGCTGTAGTGTAGCTGGTATGATTTAAAATTTGGAAGGGACCAGCCACCCCTTCTCCCTAGATAATGTAATATATCTGCCAGTCCTCCTGATCTTGCCATACGACCAAATGAACCTCATCACTATTTGCTCCAGCATGTTAAACCAAGATTTCTCAAACTCCAGCGGAATCGCCCGGAATAGATATAAAATCTTGGGGAGAAACATCATCTTCACCAAATTACACCGCCCCATAATTGACATATGCAGATTATTCCATCTACCAAAATTGTATCTGGCTTTTTTTTCGATCGGCATTACATTGGACTGAACTATCTGCTCCACAGTGGGTCTAATATCGATCCCTAGATATACTGCGGGATCGACCCTTCGAATATCGGTTGTCCTAGCGTACTTGTTTACCACTACCTGGGTCTCTTTATTAAGCAGATAACCAGATGCCATCCCAAAAACATGTGCAGCCTTTTCAATTTCTTTGAGGGCCGCATCTGGATTGGCAGTGACAACTGCAACATCATCAGCATATGCTAGTATTTTGGTGCCCCAGCCATTGCGAATCACAGGCTGCATGGCTGTATTCTTTTCTAGTTGACGAAGAAATGGATCTATATATAAAGCAAATAACAGGGGCGAGCATGGACATCCCTGTCTCATACCACGTTCAATCCAGATATCACTTGATTGACCATCTAGCACTTGGGTGTTTATACAGGGCCTTGAGTGCTATAATAAAACTATCTCCCAGACCATAGACCTGCAGTATTTCCCACATATATTCCCAGTTGACTCTATCAAATGCTTTCTCTGCATCTAACAGAACCATTGCCATAGGATCCTCTGCGACATGAGTGGCATCAAACAAAGCTATGACTCTTCTGATGTGATCAGATGTATCTCTCCCTGGGACAAACCCATGCTGGTTCTGAGTCACCAACTTACAACTGCAAGAAGACAAACGAGTCGCGAGGATTTTGTAATAAATCTTCGCATCACTTTTGATGAGTGTAATGGGCCTGTACGCGCCCAAGCTAAGGGGATCTTTGCCCTTCTTTGAAACACTACTATACTAGCAGTACCCCAGGACGGGGGAGGATTACCCCCTTGCTGCACTTGGGTGAAGAGTTCTAGCATCACCGGTAGCAACAATGTCTTGAAATGCTTATATAATTCTAACGGGATACCATCTGTCCCTACCGCCTTACCGCTTGGGAGCCCACACACCGCCCCTTCCAACTCCTCCATTGTAATCTTTTTGCCTAATGCCTCTTGTTCCTCAGAGGTGATCTTACCACCAATTTTCTCGCTCAACCAACCGCAACCAGCCTGTTCCACACCTATAAGAGTGGCTTTGCATAGCTCAGCATAATACTCACGAAAAACTTCCCTAATTCGGTCGGGGTCTGTGACTACCTTCCCCAGCCTATTTTTAATCTTTGAAATTAAGCCAGGTGTAGCCCTTTGGCGAGCCCGTACAGCTAATAAATGACCCACTTTCTCACCAACTTCATAGCACTCCTTACGCCTTCCTAAGTATTTTTCCGCCGCACTTTCCACAGAACATACATTCATTAACATTTTTACTATTACTATCTGCTATAAGGCGCCCTTAACATCTGTGCCACCCTCGACCGCTGCAATAAGTTGTTTTCCGCTCGTGAAGCTTTTTAAGGAATTCCTGTATCTGGCCTGATGCTTGTTTCTGTCGCCTTATACTAAAGCTGATCATTTCCCCCCTTATTCCAGCTTTTCATGTATCCCACACTATCTTAGCAGGGGCGGACCCCCTTTTGAATTCCAAAAATTCCCTCAACCATGTTTCCATGTGCTGTAAATATGCGGGATTATTCACCAGTCCTTTCTCAAATGTCCAGCCTTTCCTATCACTCCGCCTGCCCACGCTCCCAACCTCCAACAGTAGAGGGTTATGGTCTGACATAAATCGTGGGTAAAACTTGATTTCCGCCCCTTTAAGAGTACAGGCGATATAAGAAAGTAATCTAGCCGGGCCAGTTTCCTATGAGGAGCTGAAAAATATGCATATCCCGGATCCAGCCCCTTCATTGTTGACCATGCATCTACCAGTCCCACTTCCTTTAGCAGATTCCTAAGCGCCTGAAATACTCTTCGTTTGCATCCTGAGTACTTTTTATTCTTAACATCCTTTACATTTTGGAATCTATCCCATGCCCCATTAAAATTCAAATCCCCACACACACAATGTACAGGGCTGGCCATACTGCTAATTCCACTGAGATGAAGTCTAGTAGAGACGGGTCATCAAACACAACGCCATACAATGAACATAGCGTAAACTTTTCTTCATCCAGCTGGCACTCTATTACAGCCCACCTTCCTAACCAATCGACCCTGCACAGGGTAGCTTTGCATTTAGTATTACTTGCTAAGATAGCCACCCCTTTCGTTTTAGTCCTCTGTTCAGTACATGCCAGAAGCTGCAACCCAAGGGACTCCAGCACTGCTTTGTCGGAATATTCTATGTGTGTTTCTTGCAGGCAATATATGTCCGCTTTTAGTGTTTTGAGGTCTTCTGCCACTTTACTTCTCTTGCAGGGATTATTTAAACCACATATATTTATGGATGGTATCCGGATTCCAGCCATGTATAAACCTCCTACAGATTTCTCCCAGAATCACCATATTTCCTTATGAACTCTCTATTCTTATAGCTGCGCCTGTGGTCCATTACCTCAGCCCTCCTGCCAAAACCTCCGGGCATTAGGCCAGTCTGCATCTTGTTCCTGCACTTCATCTGCTTTCCCTCAGGTGACCATTTTTATTTTTTTATCCCGTCTACTAAACCCTCCATCTCCACCCACCCACCCCCCAAGTTCCCCAACCCCCCCAATACCACCCCGCCCCCTGCCACCCCGACCTCCCACCTCTACTCCTGCCCTTGCTCCTCCCCTTCTCATCTCCATCGCCTATCAGCTACCACCCTCCCCTTCTCCTACCCCATCCCTAAGAGCAATCAGACCACCTCTGGCCTGCATGGTGGTGTCCCCAGATGTCAGCCGCAGACCCTCCCTGGACTGCCGGGCTTCCTACATACTTAGATACCCCTGCCATCCTTACCGCTGAAAAACCTAAAACCACTACCCTGATTTGTATGGGGCTTTCAATTCCATCAAGTATTCTTTTGCCTGAATCTCAGAGGTGAACATTTTAACTTTCCCATTTACCACTGTCTTCAGCGGGGGCCAGCAGATAAGCCTCCCCTCCCCTATCCTGAAAGGGTTTAATCAGTTGCCGCAACCTCCACCTTCGCTCCACGGTGACGTGACAGTAGTCCGGTCGAGTATAGAAAGTAACATTATACACACAGTATGGGGCATCCGGGTGGGCTTTTTTTAAGATGGCCTGCCTTAACAGATGATTGCCAAAAAACACCAACATAGTTCTTGGGTATTTAGATTCCACATTGCGGCATCCCTCTCGTCTAGCTATTGGGAATCTATGTACCCTTTTAATCTCCCTCTCCCAGTCCCATTTATTCAGCTCTGGAAAAGCACACTGCAGGAGCTTGACCATGTATGTCCTAATATCGTTGCCCTCGACCCCTTCTTCAATGCCCAAAAAACGCAAGTTATTTCTCCTTTGCCGGTTCTCATAATCTTCTAATTACCACATAATGTCAGTTAATTGCCCTCCGTGTGTTTCCGTCTGCTCTTTTAGGGCCTCGATATCCGCCTCCACAGCAGCCGTTCTATTCTCCATTACACTTAATTTTTCCTCAGTTTCTGTGCAGGACTTCACAGCTTTGCGGACCGCGCCCTGTAGATGCTTAGTAGCGTTCCGAGCCCTCCGGCTTTCAGCCCTTGTCTCTGTTTGGAGTTCCCTTATCGCGTCATATATCACCTGTAGCATTTTTGCCCACGTGCCGGTCGCGCTATTACTTAGGACCTGGCAGTCATCGCCCCCATCAATATTGGTTGGTGGGTCAAACTTGGAGTCTTTCTCCAGTCCTGTCAATCTAGTTCCTAGATGGTCCCATTTAAGTGCCTTGGTGCTTCGTCCTAAGGGCTCTACTCCCCCCATTGAGCCTGACCGTGTTTTTATACATCTGAGTTGTCGCCGCTGCGGCCACCCTGTGGACTCTGCTGCTGATGAAGCACTCTCGGACCCTGAGGGTGTGCTGCCTGCAGCTACACTCTGGTTACAGCCACTGCTGGAGGCTTCAGAATCCTCAGTTAACGAGTAGAACTTATCTCCACCATCCCTCGACCAGTCTAGGACCTTTTTACTCCTTCCAATTTTCCTAGCTTCTACTTCCAACAATTTACCATCGCTGATACCCCCGTTAAATCCCTTGAGCATAGTGCGGGGGCATATCGGCAAGGTTATGAGCAGCCTGAATGCCACGGTTAAACTCCACCATTTGTAACTGTACACTGTCCTTATTGGGTGCCATAGCATTTGCACAGTTTGGCGCCGTTTGCTCCTCACCATACCCCGGTTCAGCTATCAGCTGCTCCTCAACATCTTGAGGCCTGATCGGGGGAAAGTTGCTCCCAGAGGGCCCTTCCTTGCTTTCTTTAACTTGCGCAGTCTCTTCTCTATCTGTCTTAGAATTCTCTTTGGTACAGATTGCTGTATCTTGAGGAAGAGATGAAGAGCTGTTGATACCGCTCTCTTGGGCCCCACTGGTCAGAAAGTTGGTAATGACGGACTGTGATTTGCCCTTTCCCCTAAAATCGAGCGGGCTATGCTGATGATGTCCTTGACATCCTTGGTTGTTCCACCTCCGATTTTACCACCCAGTTTAGTTCCTCCTGAGGTAGCCCGCCTGCCAGTCAGGCCTGTATCCCGCTGTCTTTTCCAATGCGTGTTGTCTGGGCCCGCTCCCCTTTATCTCCAAAGTTCTGTACAGTTTTAGGAGCCATAATCGCTCTTATGAGCCAAGGAAAAGCCCTGATTGTTTTTGCAAACCTCCAGTACCAACAATCCGTACTCCTTGTGACAGATTTAATGGTATTCCTCAATAATCTGATCGGTGCCCACACTGAGCCATCGCGGAAGCCGAACCACGCTCTCTCAGACCTTGTCCTTATAGCAAAGCCTGGCCAGCATTAAAATCTCACCAACCAACCCCTTGCTTCTATTCACAGTCCAGGTAGCCACAGTTTCCTATCATGCCCTTCATACCTTCCATAACCTTCCATAGCGTTGGAATCAGATTCCGCCCATTCAGTGCGAACGTGGCATTGCAGCGCCACAGCTCCGCGGTCTCTGCTGCTCCTGAAGACCGCTTTCTGGAATCTGGCACCCGGCACTCTCAGCCAGCAAGGGGGGGTGAGGAGGTAACCGGCACTCTACGCGCGTCTCAGCCGTTACATCTGCTCCTCCGCCGACGATGCACTAGTCTTGCAGCTGGCGTCCGGGGGGCGGGGCTTAACGGCCGTCACCTACGCGGCCACCATCTTGCTCGGTTACGGGATATCTCCCGGGGGATGTTGACTTCATGAACATTTCTACTCTTGCTTACAGCCTCAACAACTATAATCATGGTTGGAGAGCCAGGTCCCTCTAAAAGGCCTAAGAGTAAGACATACTACTTCCATCAAGAGTGGAGGAACACATTTTTATTTACACAAATTAAAGATAACTGTGTATGTTTAATCTGTGGAGCAAACGTTGTAGGGGGGAAAAGGGCAATGTTGAGAGGAATTTTTCAACAATGCACATGCATTTTGAGAGGAAGTTTCCTGAAGGAAGCAGCCTGAGGTCACAAAAAGTAAACAAATCTGCATTGCAGACACAGTAATCTATTTTTCACAAAGTCAAAGAAGAAATCCTCAGCATTATTCAAAGTTATTTTTCACTTGATCAAGCACAAAGCAGCATTTTTGGATGGAGTCATTGTGAAGGAAGCAATGCTTCAAATGGCAGAGTCCTTTTTCAAAGATTTCAAAAATAGCCCTGAAATTATGTCTTCCATTTCAGATGTGCAGTTAGGGTCGAACACTATGACAAGAAGGGTATCTGCATTATCGGCCAACAGTATAGAGCCGCTAGAGTTGGATATAACGACATGCAAATAATTTTCTATTCAGTGTGATGAATCCGTTGATGCAAGCGATACTGCACAGTTAGCAATATTTGTTAGAATGTTTTTTGAAGATTTCACTAATAAAGAGGAATTTTTAACTTTATTGCCTCTAAAAACCACAACCGAGGAGCTGCCATTCACAATGAGATGAAGAATTATTTTGTGAATCAAAATGTCCCATTGAAAAAGTAGTTAGTGGCAATAACAACTGATGGCACACCCACAACTATAGGGTGTCATTCTGGTTTCATTGCCAATTGTAAAGCATATCCAGATGTCTCTCCATTATTGAAATGCCATTAAATTATAAATCAACAGGTAAGGTGTGCCAAAGTAATGGGGTTTGATCATGTGATGACCCCTGTTAGTAAAATTATTAACTCAATTTGGGCTAAGACCAAGCAGCACTGAAGCTTCAACTTATTCCTTGAAGCAATATCTGCCAAGTATGGTGACCTTTTACTGCATACTCAGATCCGATGGGTTAGCAAAGGAAAAATACTGCATAGAATCCTTTCACTATTGCCAGAAGTCAAAGCTTTCATGGAGCCTAGACATGAAAATACCACATAGTTATCAAACGCTGAGTGGTTGCTCGACCTAGCATTTTTGACAGATGTGACAGAAAAATTAAATGTCGTGAACTGTGAATTACAAGGAAAAAACAAGGCAAGCACCAACATGATTAGTTCTGTGAAAACATTCAGATCAAAACGTAACCTTTTCATACAGCAATGAAACAGAAAATGTAGCAGCTTCCCTCTGTGCTCCAAATCTTTTCGAAAAACAAAGCTGAGGCTGAGCTCTTAGACACAGCAAAATACAGCAGCCTCCTGATGAGGCTTAATCAAGAGTTCCTTACCAGATTTTATGATTTAGAGTAACTGGAGTCCTGTGTGATGTTTACTTCAAACCCCTTCATGGAAGTGGATGCTAGTGACATTTCAGAGAAAATCAGTGTGCTTCTTAACCGTGACCATGCCACCATGGAAATGGAGGTTGTCACACTTCATAATGACATTGAATTGAAAGCAAGGCAATTTGATATTAATTTCTGGAGTCTCATGGATGCTGAAAAGTAAAAGAACATCCACACAGGTGCAATGAAACATTTTTCCATTTGGCTCTACTTATCTTTGTGAATCAGTGTCCTCTGATATGAACTTTGTAAAATCTAAGTTTCAAACACGTCTGGCTAATGAACATTTATAATGACTGCATCAGAGTTTCCCTCTCAGGCTGTACCCCAGATTACAGGAGATTAGTGGACACCAGGCAGTCTCTCACTGAAATGGTTTGAATGCAGTTGCAATGAATGTATATTTAGTGACTGTTACTGGTGAAATCCCAAATATAGGTATCTGTTTCATTACTGACACCAAGAAAAAGTCAATGCAGAGAAGTATCTTCAGCATCCTACAAGGTTTTTTATTACTTGAACAAAAATAAAGGAATGTGTCCTGCAGGCATGCTTTACTAACAAGAAAGAGTAGCTGGAGAGAAGAATCTTCAGCACCTTTCCACATTTTTATTTGCCTGCACAATATAAGAACAAAGCAGTGTTTACTGCAGGCCTGGATTGTTGACATCAATATAAAAAGATTGCTATAGAGAAGAATCTTCAGCATCTTTCAAAGTCTTTTATTAGTTGAACAAGAGCAAAGCAATGTGTACTGTAGGCCTGGGTTTCAGACACCAAGAAAAAAAAGTAACTGGAGAGAAGAATCTTTATCATATTTCAATTTTTTTATTAGCTGCACAAGATAAGAACAAAGCAGTGTTTATGCAAGTCTGGTTTATTGACATCAAGAAAAAGATAGCGATAGAGAAGTATCTTCAGCACCTTGAAAAGATTTTTATTAGTTGAAAAAAGCAATGTCTACTGCAGGCCTGAAAGAAGTAAAGGGAGCAATGAGAATATAATTGTCAACATGACTGGTGCCATTAATACCTTAAAGTCAAAAGTTAACCTTTTCAAACAATACAGAGTAGAAGGCAAATTCAGTACTTTCCTTCATGCGCCAAAACCTGCATAAAACAATGCTGAAGTTCAGCTGATCTGGACATTGAAAAACACAGTAATCTTGTCACAGCTGCAACCAAAGAATAATACCTCTTTGAATCCATCTATACTTGTGATTCAGCAAAACTTTGCACCAGATGACTGCCACGCACTGTGCCTACTATACTTTCTTAAGAATTGCCCTTTAAGGCTTCCAGATTATACAGTATTAGAGGACATCACACAGTTCCCTATTGAAGGTAAGACTGATTTCCTTGTGTGTTTGTTAATTGAGCTGCATTACAATGATTATTTCAATGACAGCTATTAATTGAAAGGCCTCGAAGCGTGTTGACAACATAAATCCAAAGTCATTCCTATCAGTGTTTCTAGGGAACTCTAAGTATTTCGTTCAAACCACAGATTGGGCTCTGGAGAAATTTTGCTTAAAGCCAGTTAAGCTGGGCGGCAGGGGGGGGGGGAATAATCTCTGTGACAAATGCACGAGTTGCTTGGCCTTTAGTAGCTCAAAACAATTTTCACTCATCACAAGTAGCTCTCACTACAGAAAATGTTAGAGACCCCCGATCTACACCAAATGGATGAAAGCGTGCCGGACGGAAGATTGGGTAAATAGCATGGAAATGAAAGCTACAATGGAGTTTGAAGGTTGGACACAGTTTACAAAATCTGGTTATCGCAGCATAAATACCAGGCCAAAGGAATCTCCAGAGAATTATTTCCTGTGTTTCTCCACTCTTGATATCTCCCTGTAAGAAAGCCGTGAGCCAGATTTAAGGCTGTGGAGCAAAAGCACTGTGGTGCTAACAATTGCTTTTGTCTAGTAGGGAGCAGTCAAAGAGGTATTATCTTCCTCTACATCTCTAGCTTGTAACATCCTGTGTTGTAGAGAGGCGTAATGGTGAGCTTCTCTAAAGGGACCCCGGGAATCCAATAGTCACACCATGCCCAGGCGTACTAAAATCATGGCCAACAGGGCATGGTCTGCAGTTAAGATTTCCATATTCCCCAAGAAAACAGAGAAAGCCACAGTAAGATAAAATCAGCAAGAATTCTGAGTTAAAACAAAGGTGTCTCATAGCCGAGACTCACCATAGAAATTCTTGAGACTTAAGGCCTTATTTAGCATTTAGCAGATGGGATATTTAGGTGGTCATTACGATCTCGGTGGGGAAACCCGCAGAGATCGGCGCTGATGATCAACAGAAGGCCGCCAGTGCGCAGAACCCCCCCGCCGGCCACATAATAAACATTCAGCTGGGCCGGCGGGCGGAAACAGTGTTTACGCCAGCCGGCCCAGCTGGAATCAGGGCCTGAACATTTTGGAGCCAGCGGCAATGTAGCAGTGCGGTGGGTGCAGCAACACCCGTCGCGCATTTCACTGCCCTTAAATCGGGCAGTGAAATGCGCAACGGGGCTGTGCATGGAGGCCCTGATTCACTCATTCTGCCAGCCTTTCGGCTGGTGGAATCGGACTCATTATCTGGCAGGCAGCACTGCTTGCAGTTGTAATATGGAGGACTGGATGTCTGCTACATAGTGACAGAGTATCCCATCTTCCAAACTGTAAATGAGCTAAATCAGTGGTTCCCAACCTGTGGTCTGGGGATCCCAGGGGGTCCCCAAAGCCTCCTCAGGAGGTCCGTGACTGCTTAGAAAATGTAATAATTTTAACAGATTAGGTCCCCAGCTTTGAGTAATAACTCAGTGGAGGGGTCCCCACATTCCAATTATGATTCAGTGGGGGGTCCCCAGGTTCCAATATTGATATAGTGGGTGTCCATAGAAGTCAAAAGGTTGGGAACCACTGAGCTAAATAACACACTTTGTATACAAAGAGCCATTTCAAAAGACTTGTTTTTAGAATCCTAGTAAAAGAAAAATTGAAAATACAGAGCAACATTTTGTCTGTTGATTTTGTTGGTTAAGGACAATTGAACCTGGTAACATGATTGTATGAACCTTTTTTAAAAGGTCACCACGTGAAAATACCAGGTGCAATAATTACTGGTCATATAAGTGATTAACAATATTATGTTATAACAATCCTAGTAAAGTTATTCTCTTGATGCAGGATATTGAAATATCATAAAGCAACTGAAATTCTGTATAGGTTCTCCTATTCATGGCAAAGGGAAAGCTACAGGTAAAACCATATTCTAAATTTGCTCAGGGTTGGTAAGTGTGCTAAATTAGGAAAAACAAATGATAGTTACTAGCAATTACTTCTTCTCTCCTGCAGTTCTGGATGACGACGATATGTATATCAGATCGTTCCCTTGGAAAAAATGCAGACATTTTGGCCCTTAACATTTAAGATAACCTTTTTTGTGTGTAAAGTTTGCTGTCCCCAGGTATACATGTGATCTCTCCTGACTTTGCTACATGCTCACATAAGAAGGGTGGATATCAGTTTGGAGACCTCCCTTATCTACCAGTCCCTGTTGTTCATATCCATTGCTTCCCACTTCTTGATGAAACAGATGAGCATGAGATGTCCTATCACTATAATACGTCCCTGCAATGTCTACATACATTCTCCTTGACTTTTGTGGCGGTATATCCTGGCTATTTCCCCCCATTCTTCACAGTAAAAACATTGTGGTCCCACTGGAAATATGGTTCCACTTCCTGCACGTTCTTTCCAAGTTCATCTCTCCACCAATCCCCAGGACTCCTCTGCCAAAAGGTTCTTTCCCCCCTTATCCTGGGACTGGGATGCTGGGTTTCTGAGGCTGTGCTTGCCCCTGAGGTTTTATTTAGTCCCAAATAAGCTCAAAGTGTTCCACAGTAGTTTTAAAGTCTATGGCCCTGTGGTAGGAGGGAGCTGAGGCAACAACTTCTTTGAGGGGAAGATTTGGTTGCTGTTGAATCCATTTTTGCATATGGATGGGATGACCTCAATTAATTGTTCCAGACGATCTTGTCTTGTATTCATTTGTTGATAGTGGAGTTGTGATTTGACTATTAGCCACTGAAATCCTGAGTTCTGTAAAACAGCAGCTAGGGTGTTTCAGAGGGCTGTAGACGTCGAAACATCATCAGTATGCTTCCTCATCAAGCCACATTTCTTCAAAAATCAGTACCTTTATCTCCACATAAGGGGTAATCAATCTTGATTAGCTACTGCTATCCTTCTTTCAAGTCGCCTGAGAGGTGTAGGTGATATGCTGACCCCATTGTTCCTAGTAAGTAGGATCTTCTCCTATGGTGTATTTTCCTAGCACTGTCAACACCTTTAACTCACAGGAGGCACCTACAACCCCAGTCAAATCTACAATAGCTTATTGATGTTTTTCTTTTGATGCTCCTTGTCTCGCTCCTTGCATTTCAATAGCTTGCTAAAATATCTGCCTACTTGATTGGGCTTGCTGTTGATGGTGCTGTAATGGCTGGGTCTACTATTGTTGCCCTTTGGCCAGTTCCCAGGTATAGTCTCCGTTTCTTCCATTGTCTTTGGACACTCCTGAGCTCACTTCTGACACCAGATGTCACCAATGCTCTCACAAATCACACTAAAACATTGAAATGGTTTAGTCCCGTACAGTCTTTTTAGTTCTCCTTAAAATTCAAGTAGATGTTCCAAGCATCATTCTTTCACAATCCATTTCTCCCTTGTACTTTCTTCTCACCCCAAGTTAGTTCCTTGCTGGGTAGAGTGCTTCACTACATGTCTGAGCTAGGTTATGGGGATTGATGTGGTTTCACATATCCAAACTTTCCACTTGCCTAAGGGAAAAGAAGGTAGCAGTCACCCATCTTTTCCTGGTTTCAGCAGCTCCACTTGTAGGTGTTGTAAGACCCTGATATAAGTGTGGCCATGTGGGATGGGCACTCTGATGCACCCACCTCTTTACCTTATTGTCTCTTGGCCTTGGTTTCCCCCTTCCCAGTGCTCTTTGCCTGTTACTTGCCTACTATTGCTAGATGGTACCTTCCAAGCCCCTCTCCCTTTGGCTTTGAGTCCTAAGTCATCATTCCTGTAGGAGACTAGGGGCATATGTATCAAAGCTTTTTGCATTTGCAAACGGTGAGAATAGCAAAATTCCACCATTTGCGAATGCAAAAATGCCTTTCAGAATATATGAAAGGCATTCACAGTGCAATTTCAAGGAATTGCTAAAAAATCGATTCCCTGAAATTGCGACTCCATTTAGGGAATCGCAGAGTGCAATTCCCTAAATAGGTAATCGCAAATAGGGAATACCTCTTTGTGATTACCAGTGCACATGCATCATGCATTTCCTAAATGCAAATTTGGCATTTAGGAAATGCAATTACCACGAATTGAAGTTTAGTGGTAAGCATGTGCAATTTTTATAAATGCATTAAAAATGCATTTTTAAAAATGACATGTAGCGCACACGTGCCCTTAGGGCATGTGCGCGCTTTATATGTCCACAAATATTTTTGGGGGGTGCATCAAAGAGGGCCTTGGGCCTAATTTGCAAATTCCTAACAGTGTTGTGTAGCCATTTTAGTTCTAGCTTCAGACACGTTATTTTAGCGAACTAGGCCTGCCGCTGTGCCCTTTAACGTAGATATATTTTATTCAGCTTCATTTATTATTTTAGCAAAAGCCATATTTGCGGTCTTGTTTTATTTTTATCTATCTAGCTGTTCTTTGCCTAGGCCAGCACTGCTTTGTTAAACAAGACATTTCTTTCACTTTTTTCAAGGCTGCAGTAAGATAGGCTGCCGGTAAACGTGGTAACGCTTTGTCTCTGGTGTTCATAGAAATATACACATCCTTACATAGGGACATTTTCTCAGAACATCAGCTGTTTTATTATAAAAACACTTCTCTGTTCCATACAATTTAGAGAGAGAGATTCCAGCCAGATGACAACAACTGTATGTTGATTCCTGAATGTTTCGCTAAAGCTGCTTATGCAGGGTACAGGCCTCTTGCTCAGGTATGAGAGATGATGTCTTCCCAGGGAAACCTGAAGGGCAGAAATAGAGCTTACCATGTTGTGCTCTAATATCACCTAGGTAGGAATTATTTTAACAATTTTAGTGACAATATGGTAGCGTTATTCGTATGCTTTACTCTCTTTGCCACAATTCTAATCCTGTCATGCCTTATCGTCCTGGTTATTGCAGTACATGCTTTATTATCTAAGATGCAGTTGATTCATTAAAACCTTCTTGAAATATATACTGCCTCTGATTGTCCTTGTATATGTGAGACAAATGTAAATGAGAGAAACGAATGCGATCTGAGTGGCCACAATTTCCCTGAGGAATCAATTGTGTCATGCGCTCGGCTGCCCAATCAACCCTGCTCTTGGGTGGAGATGAGGCACTTCTAGTTAGCGGAGCAAAACCCGGATTAGGCCAACAGGTGTCACCTGTAGTGGATGAGACTCAGTCTCCCACAGTGCAAGTGATTCTGCCACCCAAATCTAGTAGTCTCATTAGAATACTGAGAGCCTATGCGACAACAGGAATTTGCAAATTCAGAAATGCAAAACCATTCGCACCTATGGGCCTAGAGGCCCATAGGGATGAATGGAGTCCCATTCCCTAATTGCGATTCGCTGATAGCGATTGTGATTTTTAAGAAATCGCTATTACCAAATCGTAACTTTCATTCATCCCATTTTGGATTTCTCAAATAGAGATTTCTTAAAATTTGCTATTTAAGAAATGCAAACCAGGACCTTGATACATCTGGCCCTAAATCATGCATTTGATTTGACTCTTTGTGACTCTGACAGCACTGCTGGGCTCTGGGAGGGTGGAGCTGGCTCACCACTAGATGCTACAGTGCTGAAAGTAGGAGCCATCACCGAATAAAAACGTTGGCCCTCATTATAACCCTGGTGGTAAATCCCGCTTACCGCCGCCGAGATACCGTGGACGCGGCGGAAATCCGCTACAGGTTTTACGACCCACATCTCATAATCCGCCACAATACAGACACTCACACAAGTCCGCCACATCAAAGGTCAGTGTTAAACTGGCAATAGCAAAACCTACACCGTCATGCCAACAGAACTACGCCCACACTATCACGACCCACGAATCAACGCAGCGTTCATTAAACCGCGGTAATCCATTGGCGGTACACACTGCTGCGCTCAAAATACACACACATTTACAAAACCCAACCACATTGGACAATTCCAAATACACACACCTGATACACATAAACACACCACACCCATACACCCAGAACACTATAAAACACACACCCACATTACCCACAACCCCTTACAACGATTTTCTTGGAAGAAGCAGAGAGATAGAGAGAGAATAGCAAACACAATCCCAGCATCCACAGGCACACAACACCATCACTTATACAACATCCACACACCTCATACAACTCACACCAACACAACACATCACACAGCACAACAAACAGCACCTCACACATCACCCATACCACATAATGGCACATCGAAGACACCCCAGGTTTTCTGAGGAGGAGCTCAGGGTCATGGTGGAAGAAATCATCTGGGAAGAGCCTCAGCTATTCAGATCTCAGGTGCAGCAAACATCCATTGCAAGGAAGTTGGAGCTATGGCAGAGAATTGTCGACAGGGTCAACGCAGTGGGACAGCATCCAAGAACAAGGGATGACATCAGGAAGAGGTGGAACGACCTACGGGGGAAGGTGCATTCCGTGGTATCCAGACACCAGGTTGCAGTACAGAGGACTGGCGGTGGACCCCCACCTCCTCCCCCACAACTAACAACATGGGAGGAGCAAGTCTTGGCGATCATGCATCCTGAGTGCCCCGCAGGAGTAGCAGGAGGACTGGACTCTGGTAAGGCATATCTTTACTATTATATCTCCCCCCCTACCTGCATGCTATCACAAACACCTAGCCCAACCCTCACACCCATCACCCCAACACCCCACTGATAACCCACTATCACAATCCACACATCCCAAAACCAAGGCCTGCATATTACACCAATGCATGGACCCCCATCACCAAAGCATGTCCAGTACAGATACTCACCCAGGCCCCAAAAACACCAATTACACAAGGCCAAAGACAATAAGCCAAGCACAGGAGTAGAGCGTAACTCACCAATTGGACAAGATGGCACACACAGATACAATAACTATGCATTTACCCCCAACAGGACCCATACCCAACGTCACTGGACAGGAGGTGCCAGGCATATCCAGTCCCCCCACAGAAGAGGCCCACAGTGACGACAGCAGCTCTGCACGCCTAGATCAAGATGACCAGCCTGGCCCATCTGGGACCTCGGGACAGTTGGTTCCCCTGCCACTGTCACAAACCACCACTGAACCTCCCCCCTCAGGAAACACCACCACAGCACCCACCCAGCGGGCCCATCCCTCTGTCCCCAGGACATGTCAATCAGCAGTGTGTCCACTACTACAGGGACCCCAGGCAAACCCACCAACCCAAGACAATCAGGGACCTAGGGGCAGTGGCAGTGGGCACACGGTTCAGGGGACAGAAACACAGGATAACAGGGAAGCTGGGAGGCTGTGCGACAGGGGGAGGACGGGTCCAGGGAACCCACTCTCCACGAGGCACTCTCAAACATCATGGGAGCATACTACCATTCCCAGGAGACCATTGGCACGGTACTGGCCAAGTTTCAGGAGACCCAGCGGCTGCAGGAGGAACACTACCTGGGGATTAGGGAGGACTTGAAGTCCATTAACAACACCCTGGTCACCATTGCAGGGGTGCTGGCAGACATGGACAACACCAAGAGGGACACAGTGGCACACCAAAGGGCCCCTGACACCAGCCTGAATGATGAACAGCCCTCCACCTCCGCCGGCGCTAGTGGACAGGAGGTCCCGCCACAGGACCAACAGGCCACCAGCACCCCACCCCCTACAGAAGGAGAACCAGCCCGCAAACGGTCCCTGATATCCAGGAACAAGACAGAGAACATTGCCAGACCCTCGCCAGGAAATAAGACTCTCCTGAGTGTCACCATTCTGTCCCACTGTGTTACCCTGTCCAACTTGAACTGCCATTACTCCACTTCCTATGCCCCCTTGGACAATGCACCTGTGATACCAATAGCCTGGACTCCACCATGGACATTCCTCCACCATCACCCCAGCCCATTGCACAGCCCCCTCCACTTATTAGCACAGAAATGAACACCCTTGAATCAGAAATCAATCTGGAGTCAATCTGTACTTTCACAAATGTTTAATTGCAACCTATCTGAAAAATAGCAATGTCAATGTTCATTTCCACATACCAATGTTCAACAGTTGTTGGGCAGCATTAAACATAGCAGAAGGCAGAAAGTGGTACCCAGATCTGTAAAATGGAAAACCAAAGTCAGGGTCCATACACAGAGGTAAAAAGGCAGAATCATGCAATGTCCTACAGTAGTATGATATGAGAGGAGCAGTGCCAGTCTCTTACCTGTGTCTCACTGGAAGTATAGCATGATGATGTTGTTTCAGTTGTCTATATCTTCTTGTGCCTCCTCTTCTTCACTGTCCACAGGCTCCACAGCTGTCACAAGACCAACATCAGGCCCATCCTCATGCAGCAAAGGCAACTTTCATCGCAAAGCCAGGTTGTGCAACATACAGTATGCCACGATTATCTGGCACACCTTCTTCGGTGAGTAGTAAAGGGAGCCACCTGTCAGATTGAGGCACCGGAACCTGGCCTTCAGGAGGCCGAAAGTACGCTCAATTATCCTCCTACTTCGCCCATGTGCTTCATTGTAGCGTTCCTCTGCCCTTGTCCTGGGATTCCTCACTGGGGTCAGTAGCCATGACAGGTTGGGGTAACCAGAGTCACCTGCGAATATCGAGGGACAACTGTTAGACATACACCAACCCTTAGGGACTCTTCCATACCCAGACACCTATGTAAACTGTGTTGGGAACTTGGGCTCACCTATTAGCCACACACAGGAGGTCATTACAACCTTGGCGTTAAAAGGCGGATACCGCTGTCAGAAGACCGCCAACATACCGCCGCGGCTGCGGTAAACTGCCACGGTCATTCTGACCCACAACACGCAAACCGCCAAAATACAGACATCCACAAAAGTCCGCCACACCAAAGGCCAGCGAGAAACTGCCGATAACCAAACCGACACCGTCACGCCAACAGAAATACGCCCACACTATCACGACACACGAATCCACGCGGCGGTCTTTCAACCGCGGTATTCTATTGGCGGTACACACCGCCGCGCTCAAAATACACACACATTTACAAACACAGCCACATTGGACAATTCAAAATACACACACCTGATACACATACAAACACCACTCCCACACACCCAATTAAATATAAAACACACACCCACATCACCCACAAACCTCCACTCCTAGAGAATCGGTACCACGCACAGAGAAATAGAGATCCGAGCACCCAGACGCGCATATTACCATCACCCAGCAATATTACCACGCACTTCACACAACACACCAATACACATCACCACACTTAGCACCACACAATCCACCCCACACATCACTCACACCACCCCATGGCACCGCAAAGACACCCCAGGTTTTCTGAGGATGAACTCAGGGTCATGGTGGAGGAAATCGTACGGGTAGAGCCACAGCTCTTCGGAATACAGGTGCAGCACACCTCCATTGCCAGGAAGATGGAGCTATGGAGCAGAATAGTCGACAGGGTCAACGCGGTGGGACAGCACCCAAGAAATAGGGATGACATCAGGAAGTGGTGGAACGACCTACAGGGGAAGGTGCGTTCAACGGTATCCAGGTACAACATCGCGGTTCAGCGGAATGGCTGCGGACCACCACCTCCTCCCCCAGAATTTACAACATGGGAGGAGCAGGTCTTGGCGATCCTGCATCCTGAGGGCCTCACAGGAGTATCTGGAGGAATGGACTCTGGTAAGTCTCATCTTCACTACTTCATCCCCCCCACCCCACCAGCATGCCAACTCATACCTTCACCCTCACCCTCACCCCCATCACACCTACTCCTTGCAAATGTCTCACCATCACAACCCACCCATCCCAACCCCAAGCCCTGCATGCGACCACAAAGCATGGACACCCATCACCAAAGCATGCCCACTGAACATCCCCATCCCCCCCCCAAACCACCGTCACAAAAGCCCCCACACAGGAATGCAAGCACTGGGGTACACGGGCACCCACCCATTGCACACTATGGCACACACAGATGCAATAATCATGGTTTTATACCCCTGCAGGACCCGAACGCCACGTCACCGTGCAGGACGGTCCACAAATGTCCACTCCACCCCCAGAAGAGGCCCACAGTGATGACAGCACCTCTGTCGACCTGGATCTAGATGACCAGCCCGGCCCATCGGGAACCTCGGGACAGTCGGTTCCCCTCAGACAGCCACAGGCCACAGCAGACCTTCCCCCCTCTGGGAACACCAGCGCAGCACCCACCCAGCGGGCCCATCCCTCTGTCCCCAGGACACGTCAATCAGCAGTGTGTCCACCACTACAGGGCACCCAGGTTAACCCACCACCCCAACAACAACAGGGACCTGGGGGCAGTGGTAGTGGGCACACGGTCCAGGGGACAGAGGCCCAGGGAAACAGGGGAACTGGGAGGGCTGCTGTGCGACAGGGGGGGGACAGGCTCAGGGAACCCACTCTCCACGAGTCCCTCTCCTCCATCATGGGAGCCTACCATCATTCCCAGGAGACGATGGCGACGGTACTGGCCAGGTTTCAGGAGATCCAGCTCCTGCAGGAGGAACAGTATTTGGGGTTCAGGGAGGAACTACGAACCATCAGTTCCGCCCTGGGCACCATTGTAGGGGCTCTGAATCTGGTAGTCACCACATTGCGGGACACTGTAGCACCACAAAGGGCCCCTGACACTAGCATGGACCAAGAACTGCCTACCACCTCTGCCGGCGCTAGTGGACAGGAGGCCCCGCCACAGGACCAACAGGCCACCAGCACCCCACCCCCTGCAGAAGGAGAACCATCCCGCAAGCGGTCCCTGAGATCCAGGAAGAAGACAGAGTAAGATGCCAAGACCCCCGCCAGGAAAGGATACCTCCCTGATTGTCATCCCACTGTCCCACATTGTCACCCTGTCCATCCTTAAACTGCCCCTGCTCCACTTTCCACAGGCATTTGGACAATGCACCTGTGATACAAATAGTCTGGACTCTGCCATGGACATTCCTCCACCATCACTCCTCACCGATTTGCAACCACCCACCAATATAGAGCACTGTAATAAACACAGTTATTGCACAAAACAATCAGGAGTCTGGCTGTGATTTTGAACAAATGTATTAGACATTACCGTGCCAAAATGCTTATTTACATTGTGATGCCAACATACCAATGTCACACAGCTGTAGTCCATGGGGAAACAAAGCAGATGTCACACAGTGGGGCCCACATCTCTGAAATCAGAAGGGAAAGTCACAACTCAGTTCCCATACACTGGGTGAAAAGGGCAGACAGTAGAGAGGTAGTAGTGTTTAAGTATATGTAATATGCCGGTGTGTATTCATACCTGTGTGTCATTGGGAATACTGCTGTATTACTGTGTTCCTGTTGTCTATGTAGTCTTCTTCGGCTTCCTCGTCTTCACTCTCCACAGGCTCCACAGCTGCTACAACACCACCACCATCCTCCTGCAGAAAAGGCACCTGTCATCGCAAAGCCAGGTTGTGAAGCATACAGCAGGCCACGATGATCTGGCACACCTTCTTTGGTGAGTAGAATAGGGATCCACCTGTCATATGGAGGCAGCGGAACCTGGCCTTCAGGAGGCCGAAGGTCCGCTCGATCACCCTCCTAGTTCGCCCATGGGCCTCATTGTAGCGTTCCTCTGCCCTTGTCCTGGGATTCCTCACTGGGGTCAGTAGCCATGACAGGTTGGGGGAACCAGAGTCACCAATTAGCCACACACGGTGCCTTTGGAGTTGAGCCATCACGTAAGGGATGCTGCTATTCCGCATGATGTACGCGTCATGCACTGAGCCAGGGAACTTGGCATTAACATGGGAGATGTACTGGTCTGCCAAACATACCAGCTGCACATTCATCGAATGACAACTCTTCCTGTTTCTGTACACCTGTTCACTCCTGTGGGGGGGAACCAAAGCCACATGGGTCCCATCAATGGCACCTATGATGTTGGGGATATGTCCAAGGGCATAGAAATCACCCTTCACTGTAGGCAAATCCCCCACCTCAGGGAAAACGATGTAGCTGCGCATGTGTTTCAGCAGGGCAGACAACACTCTGGACAACACCTTGGAAAACATAGGCTGGGACATCCCTGATGATATGTCCACTGTTGTTTGAAATTACCCACTTGCTAGGAAATGGAGCACTGACAGCACCTGCACTAGAGGGGGGATCCTTGTGGGTTGGCGGATTGGTGACATCAGGTCTGGCTCCAGCTGGGCACACAGTTCATGAATAGTGGCTCGGTCAAGCCTGTATGTCAGTATGACATGTCTTTCCTCCATTTTCGACAGGTCCACCAGCGGTCTGTACACCGGAGGATTCCTCCATCTCCTCGCATGTGCCAGTGGACGGTGCCTATGAAGGACAACAGCGAGTACAGAGTCAATCAACCCACAGGTAACCACAGCTTGCACATAACACGATTCTCAATCCATTGAATGTTTTGTATGGGTGTTGATGCAAGCCCTAGGTATGTGTGACGCAGTAAAAATTAAGCCATGTGGGCCCCTGAAATGGAGGCTGCCTGACCTGTGAAGTGCGACAATGGGATGTGAGGTAAATGCGCTGGCGTGGCACACCGTGGCGGTAGGCGGTCGAAGACCGCGGCGCAAAGCAGCATTGGTTAACATTGAACCCTATGGGTCTCAGGAGCCAATGACGATGTGCGCCGGCGGTCGCGGTACGCACCGCCGCGGGCGTGACCGCCATTTTCTATCTGCTTAATCACTCGATACCTGATCTTCGACAGGAGAGGACCTA
Source organism: Pleurodeles waltl (assembly GCF_031143425.1). NCBI lineage: Eukaryota > Metazoa > Chordata > Amphibia > Caudata > Salamandridae > Pleurodeles > Pleurodeles waltl. The sequence continues at coordinate 439,163,415 of NC_090444.1, read as the reverse complement.
CACTGCAAGTGCTGCTGTGACCTCGGTCTGGAAGAGACAATGGCTCATGCGACTGGGGAAAGGGCCCCTGTCTTCACTGCTCAGGAGTTGGATAAACTTGTGGATGGGGTCCTCCCCCAGTACGCGCTACTCTACGGTCCTCCAGACAAACAGGTAAATACACTGGGAGCATGCTTTATGGGCTATGACTGTGTTGAGTGGGGTGGATGAAAGATGGTGGGGAGGGGAGCGATTGAGGCATGCATCAAACGACGGTGAGAGCATGTGCCACATGGCAAGGGTAGGGATGGGGGGCCAGTCACATTGAGGGTGCAGAAGGTGATGACTATTCTTCTCCCCCTGTACATTTCACATAGGTCAGCGCCCACCAGAAGATCGATATTTGGCGTGCCATCGCCAAAGACGTCCAGACCCTGGGGGAAGAGATGGGAGGACATCCGCCGCTGGAGCAGGAAGACGGCGGAGGCTCAGCTGGGGATGGCCTCCCAACTTGGGGGGGGTGCCAGTCGGACTTTGACCCCCCTGATGTCCCGGATCCTGGCGGTGGCCTACCCCGATTTGGATGGGCGTGTGAGGACATCACAGCAGAGACAAGGGGGTGAGTACACTCTCATTCTGTTGACTTTGCGCACAGTGGAGGTGTCTGGGTGGGGGATGAGGGCTGTGGGTATCCCTAGGCCAGGGCGATTTCTGTAGGCTAGGCCCCTCTGTAAGGCATGGCCCTGTGCCCCCACCCCCCACCTCTGTAGGGTGGCAAGTACAGCTATTCATGGCCCTGTGTCATCTATGTGTGCAGATGTCGTCAATAGGCTTTTAGGCCATGTCCCACGGATTGAGTAGTCGACCCCAAGTGCGCGGCGTAGTGCAGGGGGCTTCTGTGTCTGTCCTGTCCGCCAACGGTGTCGCCAATGCATGCACTCAACATGTCTTTATTCTCCCCCCCCCCCTTTTTGTGGTCTTCCTGTTCATGTGTGCATTAGCATCATCAGGCGGAGGAGAAGTGGCTTCGGAGCACGAGGGAGCTGCATCCCACATGGCCATGGAGGGCCACGCAACGGACTCCGAATTTACCAGTGGGACGGAGGGCGAGGTGAGCTCCACAGCGGGGACTCGGGCAGACATCAGTGACACCGACTTGTCCTCTGAAGGGAGCTCCCTTGTGGTGGCGGCAACATCTGTGCCCCCCGCAACAACAGGTACAGCCGCCACCCACCGCACCAGCACCGCCCTCCCAGCAGCCCCTCAGCGTTTGGCCCGTGCCCGCTCACCCAGGAAGGTGGGCATCTCCTTCGCCCCAGGCACCTCAGGCCCTGCCCCAGTCACCCCTGCTGCCCTCAGTGAGGTGGTCATTGACCTCCTGAGGACGCTCACTGTTGGGCAGTCTACCATTTTGAATGCCATCCAGGGTGTAGAAAGGGAGGTGCACCAGAGTAATGTATACCTGGAGGGCATTCATTCTCGTCAGGCTGCCCTTCAGCGATCGTTCCAGACTCTGGCCTCAGCACTGATGGCAGCCATTGTCCCTGTCTCTAGCCTCCCCCCTCCAACTTCCTCCACCCATACCCTATCACCTGTACCTCTGCCCATCCCAGACACACCATCAGACCAGCCTGCACACACCTCAACACCCAAGGGAAGCTCAGCCAGACATAAGCACCACACATCACATAGGCTTTCACACAAGCAACATCCACATACAGACATACCTACACCCACTGCCTCCACTGTGTCCCCCTCCTCCTCGTCTCCCTCCTCCCTCCCTGTCACGTCTCCACTCACACCTGAATGCACAACATCTTCAGCCACTACGTCCCTCAGCAGCACACACACCAGAACCCCCGCACACGTGCAGTCACCACCCCCACAGCCATTTACACATCCCCTGTGTCCTCTCCCAGTGTGTCTGTGACCCCCTCTTCCAAGATACACAAACGTAGGCAGCCACCCACCCAACAGCCATCCACCTCACGACAGCCTCCAGCCCAATCACCTGCACCCAAAGACACCAGACTTACAACTCCTACAACCACAACCTCTTCCTCCACTCCCATACCCACTACACCTACCCGTCCCACTGCTCCTAAAAAGCTTTTCCTGTCTAAACTCAACCTCTTTCCACCAACTCCCCCACCCCGTCCATGACATAGGACTACAGTCAGCACCTCAGCCACGACAAAACCGGCCCCTGTCATCACAGTCTGCCAGGGACTGTGGAGTGCCCCACCCTCCAGGGCAGCCAGTTTGGTGCAAAGCCAAGGCACGGGCAGCCCACCCCCGGAGAAACATCCCAAGATAGGCAGTGGCCGGCGCGAGAGGGTGAAAACACCAGGGACTAAAACCCCTACCATGGCTCCGGCAGGAAGTGTAGAGACAGCTGGCACACCGCCGAAGGTGGGGAAGGGCCACAGGCGATCAGGGAAGGCTGGGAAGGGCAGCACGCCCGACAACACTGCCATCAGCCCAGCTGGCCAGGAGGGCCCCGCCAGCCCCATCCCAGGTGGGCAGGAGGCCACCAACAGGCCTGGCACAGCTGCCCAGGAGGGCCCTGCCAGCCACAGGACAGATGGCCAGGAGGGCCCCGCCAGCCACAGGACAGGTGGCAAATGACCTCCCCGCCATGGCCGGAACCGCTGAACTGGGCCCTTCATCTCAAGTACCGCTGAACTGGGTCCTTCATCTCAAGCACCGCTGAACTGGGCCCTTCATCTCAAGTACCGCTGCACTGGGCCCTTCATCTCAAGTACCGCTGCACTGGGCACCGCCGTCACAAGCACCGCTGCACTGGGCACCGCCGTCTCAAGTACCGCTGAACTGGGCCCTTCATCTCAGGTACCGCTGCACTGGGCACCGCCGTCTCAAGTACCGCTGAACTGGGCCCTTCATCTCAAGTACCGCTGCACTGGGCACCGCCGTCACAAGCACTGCAGCACTGGGCACCGCCGTCTCAAGTACCGCTGAACTGGGCCCTTCATCTCAAGCACCGCTGCACGGCGCACCGCCATCTCAAGTACCGCTGAACTGGGCCCTTCATCTCAAGCACCGCTGCACTGGGCCCTTCATCTCAAGGACCGCTGAACTGGGCCCTTCATCTCAAGTACCGCTGCACTGGGCACCGCCGTCACAAGCACCGCTGCACTGGGCACCGCCGTCTCAAGTACAGCTGAACTGGGCCCTTCATCTCAAGCACCGCTGCACTGGGCCCTTCATCTCAAGTACTGCTGAACTGGGCCCTTCATCTCAAGTACTGCTGAACTGGGCCCTTCATCTCAAGTACCGCTGAACTGGGCCCTTCATCTCAAGTACCGCTGCACTGGGCACCGCCGTCACAAGAGCCGCTGCACTGGGCACCGCCGTCTCAAGTACCGCTGAACTGGGCCCTTCATCTCAGGTACCGCTGCACTGGGCACCGCCGTCTCAAGTACCGCTGAACTGGGCCCTTCATCTCAAGTACCGCTGCACTGGGCACCGCCGTCTCAAGTACCGCTGCACTGGGCCCTTCATCTCAAGCACCGCTGGCCCATGAGCGGCAGGGGCTGGCCCGCATCTGTGTCGGGCAGGGCTGCACAAGGCACTCTGGGCACCAGGCCCCCTCCAGAACCAGTGGAGACTGTTATCCACTGTTGAGAGACTGTGGCTTTGCACTCCCCAGGATGTAACAGTGGGCAGCCCACCCACTGTCTGGACTTGTGAGACTGTGGCTTTGCACTCCCCAGGATGTAACAGTGGGCAGCCCACCCACTGTCTGGACTTGTGAGACTGTGGCTTTGCACTCCCCAGGATGTAACAGTGGGCAGCCCACCCACTGTCTGGACTTGAGAGACTGTGGCTTTGCACTCCCCAGGATTGAACAGTGGCCATGGAGGCCCCTCGTGGATCTGGCGTCGTGCACTCATCTGGCTGAGGTGCCCCCCCTTCGCTTCCCCCTGAGGTGCCTGTAGTTTTGCTATCTGATGCCCCTGCAGTGTTCTCTCCGTTGGAGTCAGGTATCCTGTGTGGGCTTTGCCCATGTGATTTGGGCCCAGTGGTCCACGAACAATGCCTGCTACGATGCTCGGACTTGTACATTTATGTATATAAGAGTTTTTGATGTGTATATATATTTTTTTGGAAGTAATACAATATATTCCAATGTTTAGAATCATTTACTTTTGTATTTGCATTCTTCCGGGGGGTTTGGGGGGTGTCACTCTGATGTGTTGCTATGCATTGATGTGTGTGTTGTAGTGGGTGAGGGTGAGGGTGGGTGTGTCGCGTATGTGTGTACCCATAATATTTTCCCCTCCACCCTCCCCTGTGTCGTAGGTGCAGTACTCACCGTTGTCTTCTGCGCCGGCGTTCGTGCTCCTGATAGAGGAACAGGAAGACTATCGCTGGGAGTATGTGGAGTTCGGGTTCCATGCTGTCCTGATTCCTCGTGGGGTGTATGGAGGTTAGCGTTTTCCCTTCGAAATGGCTGTTTCCACCGTGTTTTTATCGGCGGAGCTACCGCCCCGGAAAAGGTGGCGGATGGGTAGGTTGTGATACAGTGGGCGGTACATAGTCTCCCGCCTGTCTGTTGGCGGTGACCGCTGCGCTGTTAATTTGTACCGCCGTGGCGGGCGGTGTGTTGATGTGGCGGTCTCTGTTGGTGGTTTCCGCCAGGGTCAGAATTCCATTTTTTTTCCCGCCAGCCTGTTGGCGGTTTTGCCGCCGCTTTAACACTGACCGCCAGGGTTGGAATGACCCCCACAGTGCCTCTGGAGTTGCCCCATCACATAAGGGATGCTGCTATTCCTCACAATGTAGGCGTCATGCCCAGAGCCAGGATACTTGGCATTCACATGGGAGATGTACTGGTCTGCCACACACACCATCTGCACATTCATCGAATGGTAGCTTTTGCGGTTTCTGTACACCTGTTCATTCCTGCGGAGGGGACAAATACCACATGTGTACCATCAGTTGCACCAGTGATGTTGGGGATACGTCCCAGGGCATAGAAGTCACCTTTCACTGTGAGCAAAACCTCCACCTGTGGGAATACGATGTAGCTGCGCATGTATTTCAGCAGGGCAGACAACACTCTGGACAACACGTTAGAGAACATTGGCTGGGACATCCCTGATGCCATGGCCACTGTTGTTTGAAAGGACCCAATGGCCAGGAAATGGAGTACTGTCAGGACCTGCACTAGATGGGGGATTCCTGTGGGATGGCAGATAGCTGACATCAGGTCTGGCTCCAACTGGGCACACAGTTCATGGATTGTGGCACGATCAAGTCTGTAGGTGATAATGATGTGTCTGTCTTCCATTGTCAACAGGTCCACCAGGGGTCTGTATACCGGAGGATGACGCCATCTCATCATCTGCCCCAGCTGACGTGTCCTATGGAGGAGAAGGGTGCGCAGAGGGTCATACACCACATAGGTTTCACAAGGGTGTTTAGAACAATTGTGATGTAATCGGTGTTTTGCGCTGTATGTCCGTATTCCTGCCCAAAAGTGCTGTGGCGCAGTTAGGTGCCCTGTCATGTGGCCCCCTGAAATGGCGGCTGCCTGACCTGTAAGGAGGGACATGGGGAAATGACGTAACTGCGCTGGCGTTGTGCAGCATCGCGGTAGAAGACCGCAGCGCAATTCAGCATTGGTTATCAATGGGCCCTATGGGTTCCAGGAGCCAATGACGATGTACGCCAGCAGTGACGGTACGCACCACTGCAGACGTGACCGACATTTTCTATCTGTTCACTCACTTGATACCTGACCTTTAACAGGAGAGGACCTACACTGCAAGTGCTGCTGTGACCTGAGTCTGGAAGCGACAATGGCTACAGTGCCCCTGCCTTCACCGTGGAGGAGTTGGACAACCTGGTGGCTGGGGTCCTCCCCCAGTACACGCTACTCTACTGTCCACCAGACAAACAGGTGAGTACACTGTGAGCATGATGGATGGGACATGAATGTATGGAGTGGCATCGATGGAAGATACAGGTGGGGGGTGGGCAGAGGCCAGCATGTGAGGATGGTCAGTGTATGTGTTTTTGGGCCAATGAGTAAGATGAACCAATGAGTAAGATGAACCGGACGGGGAGTAAAATCCATTCTTACTTTACTTTTCCTCTAGGTCAGTGCCCACCAGAAGAAAGGTATTTGGCGTGCCATTGCCAAGGAAGTGCGGACCCTGGGGGTCTACCATAGACGGAGCACCCACTGCCGCAAAAGATGGGAAGACCTGCGCCGCTGGACCAAGAAGACGGCGGAGGCCCATCTGGGATGGCCTCCCAACGTGGAAGGGGTGCCCGTCGCACCATGACCCCCCTGATGTACCGGATCCTGGCGGCGGCATATCCAGAGTTGGATGGGCGCTTGAAGGCATCACAGCAGCCACAAGGGGATGAGTACAGTCTCATGCAGCTGACTCTGCTCGCTTTATGAGGTTTCTGGGTGCGGGAAGTGGGCTGTCGGTTCCCTTAGACCAGGGCAACCGTGCCAGGGTAGATCCATTGTTAGGCAGGCTCAGTGCCAGTCCAACCCCAAAAGTGGTAGTGGCCCTCTACACCTAGTCAGACCCCTGTGGGTTCCAGGTGTGCATCAAATGGGCCTAGGCACAGTCCCCCATGGGCATTTTCCCCAGAACTGTTAGTGCATGGCCCAGTGGCATAGGGTTGCTCCCTGTGTGTTGTGTCCGCCAACGGTGGTGTTGTTGCAGGTATTGACCATGTGTCTCTTCTGTCTTTCCTCCCCTTTTTGTTTTGTCACTCTGTCCTTGTGTGCATTAGTATCATCTGGTGGAGGAGCATTCGCACCGGAGCAGGAGGGAGCTGCAACCCACAAGGCCCAGGAGGGTGAAAGTACGGAGTACGAAGGCACCAGTGGGACGGAGGGTGAGGGGAGCTCCATGATGGGGACAGGAGGAGACACCAGTGACAGCGACTCCTCCTCTGATGGGAGCTCCCTTGCGATGGCGGGCACCTCTGTGCCCACTGCATCAACAGGTACAGCTGCCACCGCCCCTACCAGCACTGCCCTCCCAGCAGCCCCTCATCGAGTTTCCCGTGCCCGCTCACCCAGGAGGGTGGGCATCTCCTTCGCCCCAGGCACCTCAGGCCCTGCTCCAGTCATCCCTGCTGCCCTCAAGTGAGGAGGTCATTGGCCTCCTGAGATCCCTCATCATTGGGCAATCAACCATTTTGAATGCCATCCACGGTGTCGAGAGGCATTTGCAGCAAAAAAATGCATACCTGGAGGGCATTCATTCTGGTGTGGCAGCCCAACAGAGAGCCTTTCAGGCTCTGGCCTCAGCACTGATGGCAGCCATTGTCCCTGTGTCCAGCCTCCCCCCCTCCAACTTCCACTGCCCAGAACCAATCCCCTCTACTTCAGCCTATCCCATGCACACCATCAGACTAGCATGCACACTCATCAACACACAAGAGTGGACATGGCAAACATAAGCACCACACATCCCACAGGCACTCACACAAGCACCATCCCCATGCAGACACACCAACATCCCCTGCCTCCACTGTGTCCCCCTCCTCCATGTCCTCCTCCCTCCCAGTCCCATCTCCACTCACACCTACATGCCTACATCCTCAGCCACTACCTCCATCACCAGCACGCCCATCACCACACACCACTCACGTGCAATCACCACCCCCACTACCATGCACATGTCCCCTGTGTCCTCTCCCAGTATATCTGTGAGCCCTCCTTCCAAAGTACACAAACGACGGCACACACCCACTCAACAGCCATCCACCTCACAACAGCCTCCAGCCCATGCACCCTCACCCAAACTCAGCAGACGTACACCTCCTACAACCACTACCTCTTCCTCCACTCCCAAACCCCCTCCATCTTCCCATCCCAGTGCGTCTAAAAAACTTTTCCTCGCTAAAATTGACTGCTTCCCTACACCTCCCCCCCGTCCTTTCCCTAGGGCCAGCATGTCCAGATCCCAGCCCAGCACCTCAGCCACGAAATCCTCAAGCACTGTTGTCCCTGCAACTCCAGGAACATCGCGGGCTGCACCCATCAGGGCTGCCAGTGTGCCACCTAGTGAGGCCAAGGATCACCCTATTTCGCCACCTGCCAAGGTGAAGAAGGGGACAACATGCCATAGGGAAAAGCCGCACCAACCACCCAGCATGGCCTCCTTCAAGACAAAAGAGGACAGTGCCAAGGTCCCAGTCGCAACTTCCAAGGTGGGGAAGGGACACAAGGCTAAAGGGAAGTCAGCTCAGGGCACGGAGCCTCCGGGTTAGGCACTGGTGACAGCCCTTCTGCAAGACAGAACAGCAACCTGTACGGCAGTGGCCACCGCCGCAACCACCGCCACCGCCACCTGCACTGCCACCTGCACTGCCACCTGCACGCCCACCTGCACCGCCACCTTCACCGCCACCTGCACGCCCACCTGCACATCTGCTGCCTCTGCTACAGTCCCCAGCATCATCTCCAGTGGGCAGCCGTCAGAGGCTGCACAAGACGTCCTGGTGTCTCCCTCCAAAGGTGCTGACACATGCACCACCGCCAGCATCTCCGCCGCTGACACCACAGCAACCACCGCCACCTGCCCAGCGATGTGCTCAAACAGTGCCACCACAGCCGACATGAACATCATCCCCAGTGGGCAGTCGTCCGAAGCTGCAGGAGATGTCCTGGACCCTGCACAGAGTACATAAGGCACCACAACCAGCACTGGCAGTACCAGCAGTTGGCAGGCTAAGTCGCCGCAGGGTGGAGTGTGTCTCTTCCTCCATGGAGTATCATGCTACCTGTTCCCAGGAAATCTTGTGGCTCTGACACCCAGGTGTGGGAATGGGAACTGCCACACACCACGTGCAGCACTCTGGGCACCAAGCCCCTTCCAGAACCAGTGGAGAGATACATCCACTCATCCAGTCCTTGGCAGGATGAAGCACTCTGGGCACAAAGCCCCCTCCAGAACCAGTGGAGAGATACATCCACTACCCCATTCCTTGGCAGGATGAAGCACTCTGGGCACAAAGCCCCCTCCAGAACCAGTGGAGACCAGCATCCACTACCCTAGTCCTTAGCAGGATGACGCACTCTGGGCACAAAGCCCCCTCCAGAACCAGTGGAGAACAGCATCCACTACCCCAGTCCTTAGCAGGATGAAGCACTCTGGGCACAAAGCCCCCTCCAGAACCAGTGGAGAGATAAATCCACTACCCCAGTCCTTGGCAGGATGAAGCACTCTGGGCACAAAGCCCCCTTCAGAACCAGTTGAAAGATACATCCACTACCCCAGTCCTTGGCAGGATGAAGCACTCTGGGCACAAAGCCCCCTCCAGAACCAGTGGAGAACAGCATCCACTACCCCAGTCCTTAGCAGGATGAAGCACTCTGGGCACCAAGCCCCCTCCAGAACAAGTGGAGAGATAAATCCACTACCCCAGTCCTTGGCAGGATGAAGCACTCTGGGCACCAAGCCCCCTCCAGAACCAGTGGAGAGATACATCCACTACCCCAGTCCTTGGCAGGATGAAGCACTCTGGGCACAAAGCCTCCTCCAGAACCAGTGGAGAGATACATCCACTACCCCAGTCCTTGGCAGGATGAAGCACTCTGGGCACAAAGCCCCCTCCAGAACCAGTGGAGAGATACATCCACTGGAGAGACTGTGGCCTTGCACTCCCCAGGGCCAATCAGTGGGCAAACCACCCACTTGAGAGACTTGTGAGACTGTGGCTTTGCACTCCCCAGGATCAATCAGTGGGCAAACCACCCACTTGAGAGACTTGTGAGACTGTGGCTTGGCACTCCCCAGGACCAATCAGTGGGCAACCCACCCACCTGAGAGACTTGTGGGACTGTGGCTTTGCACTCCCCAGGAGCAAACAGTGGGCATGGAGCCCCCTCGTGGAGCAGTGGCGTCGTCCCATCATCCGGCTGAGGTGCCCCGCCTCCCCATCCCCCTGAGGTGCCTGTTTTTTTCGACCTGATGCCCCTGCAGTGTTCTCTCCATTTTGAGGCAGGTATCATGTGTGGGCTTTGCCCATGCATTTTGGGACCACTGGTCCATGGACAATGAATGGAACACTATGCGGACTTGTGTAGTTGCTGTACATATTTGTATATAATGATCTGTTACAGACCTGTCTCCCTATCTGGATTTTCGATGATTACATTTGTTACAATCATTTCATTTTGTCCTTGCGTTCTTCCAGAGGGTTACGGCGTGTATATGAAATTTTGATGCATGTATTTGTGTGTATGGTGTTGTGCGTGTGTGTGTGTCACTCTCTTTTTCCTCCCCCCCTCCCCTGTGTGCTAGGTGCAGTACTCACCGTGGTCGTCGCCGCCGTCTTTGATGTTCCTGGTAGAAAAGGAGGTAAACCAACATTGGTAGCACCTGTAACTCAGGCTCCATGGTGTCCTGGTTCCTCGTTGGGTGTCGAGAGGTGAGTGGTTTCCCTTCCAAGTACTGTTTCTGCCGTGCTTTTGATGGTGTTGGTACTGCCCTGGAAAAGCTGGAGGATTGGTGCCTTGTAATACAGTGGGCGGTACATTGTCTTCTGCCTGTCTGTTGGCGGTTACCGCCGCAGTGTTTGTTTCTAATGCCGTGGCAGTCGGAGTGTTAAAGTGGCTGTCTATGTTGGCGGTTTCCGTCACGGTTGTGATTCAATTTTTTTTACCGCTGGCCTGTTGGCGGTTTTACCGCCGCTTTAACACCAACCGCCAGGGTAGTAATGAGGGCCTATGTTCTCTGCAAGGTGGTGCACATCTGCTGCTCATCACTGCTGAGAAGTGATAACCCAGGTAAGATTGGTTTGGTCGGCAGATTCCCTCTCCGGCTCAATGTTGTTGCCTCTCCAGCGCAAGCTGGCCAGGTTGAGTTTCTCCGCTGAGGCCCGCTAAGTAGACATCAGGACCAGTGTTTCAACCCTTTATAAAGTGTATATCGAATTGGCTATCCCCAATTTGAAAGTGCTGACTTACTTATAAGTCCCTAGTATATGGTACCCAGGGTACCAAGAACATGTAAAGCAGAGTGTCCACCTAGGGCTGCAGCACTGATTGTTCTATCCTATGTGTGACAAAGTACAAAATGCCTCTCAGCCTGCCACTGCAGACTGGAACAGTAGTTATCACACTGCAAGTGAGCTTTTGCCATTAGAGCTAATGGCTAAGCCACCACTTCCCTTAACAATAAGTGTAAGTCTCCCCTAAGGAAGGCCTATAGAGCCATAAGGCAGGGAGCTGTATGTTATTAAGTAGTAAATGTGTTGTGGCAGAAAAACACCTAAATTGTAATTTTGCTGTGGAAAAGTTAGTAGCCCCATTGGCTCATACAGGATTACTGACTGGCACCTCAGCCTAGCTAACTTCTGAATGGGACTAAATAACTGAGTACTGTTAGGTACCAAATTAATTGTGGCATTAAACCCTACCTGATGCCCTGGTGGAATTTAATGTAACTATTAAAGTAATGCAACATTTAGAAAGTTGCCACTCTCAGCTCTCAGTGATTTCAGCAAACTCAGCTGTTCCAGTAGCCTCACATGAACATTGACCCACAGACAGATTTCTACTCACCTGGGGAGTTGTGAGAACGATTTCCAGGCTTAGAAACAATAGCAGCTCATTGCAGGGAGAGGTGTCACTTCCCCCTTGCAGAAAGCCACTCAGGGTGTTACCCAAAAGGCGAGCTTCAAAGGCGAAGCTGCCTTTGGTGGGCAAATGGCCATAACACTACTGAGAGGATGACCTATGTTCAGGTAGACAGGCTGGAGACAGGGACAGAGAGGGGAGACCAGTGCCCAAATTGATTTTTCCATGGGCGTGTAGCCCCCAGGTCCCCACACCTGTTAGGTGTCACATATTTCCGGACAGTTGTCACCAAAAAAGTGGGGGCCTCATAGTGCATTTGCTAGTAACCGATCTGTCCCCTCATGACACTGTTCCGGGACAAATATGGCACCTCTGGCTCCCTGAACGTCAGATTACATCAGATCTGGAACATGGACCGCAAAAGGACTTCCCTGCTGACCCCTGGCGGGACAACGAGTGGCTGCACAGTCTGCTGGACTGCACCTGCTGCACCTTGGGCTAGTAAAGTTAGGGCTATGCTTGTGACTCCTTGCTCAGGGAAACGTTGTGCCCCAGACTGAAGCAGAGACTCTAAGGGTCAGCTGGCTGTCGCCCTGGAACAGTACCAGGGACATTAAAGCTGAGAAGCCCAAACAAACAAGTTGGAAGCCATATGGAAAGAATAGTCACTGACTGCCGCGGCGCCCCGGGAGACTGATCCTTGATGGCCAAAAGTTGCACCCAAGTCAGCAGGACCCGGGAGTGTTTTCAGAGTCCAGATTGGTCACCCAAGAGGGACACTAGCCTCCACCAAAGAACATCGCAGTTACCACTGTGTTCGGAGACCAGGAGCCCAGCAGGAGCCTGCCTTCTACTGTCTCAAAGAGGACCTCATGGGACCCTGACCTCTGTGGCCAAAGTCACTCCACATGACCTGTGGCCCAAGGAATCACCACAAAGGCACCCCTGTTGACGACACAGCATCCAGAGCATTTTTGAGCATCTTTTTATCCTGTACCCCCAGCATCAGGACCACTCCATTAAAGTCTATGGTGGTTGTTTCCTAAAGGCTGGAACAGGACTGGAAAAATGCTCTTGTGGCCAGGTAACTGTCCATGTTTTGCTTACTGGCACCCTAAACCTCCATCCTATCAGATTTGTTCGCCCAAACAGGGCTGGAGTAGCTGAACTAACTTTTACAAACTTTTGAAAAGTTTGCAAACTTATTTGCAGTTGAATTAAAAAGTGATGAAACCTTTAAAAATCTGCATCTCCAGAACCCTCAGGTGTATTTTGCCTATCTTGGACTCTAACAATTAATAAATGCATAATCTACTTTCATAAATTGGTGTTGTGTTTACTTCGTCTTGTATGGCTTTATTATTTTGTTGATTGGTTAAAAGTTAAATGCTTTACACTAAGTTCCATTGTACTAGCCTTTATGCTCAAAGCCACATCTACCCTGGGTTGAGAATGAAGTTGTTCAAACGAGCCTGACTGCACCCAGAACAGCTTTTGCGAGTGTATTCCACAGCAAAGCCGCACAACCAAAACATATAGACCTAAATCCTCACAGTTGGGTAATAATGTGCCTGTCAGCATTGCACTTGTGCCCTGTTGAGTGTGTGTTGTCCATCCCCAGATTAGCTCTAGGAAAATATGATTAAGGCTGGAAACCTACTGAAAACGAAATAGGGCTGGGAGGTAGAGGCTGGTGTGGGCAGTAATTTAAAAAAAGGAGGTTGGAAGGGAAGAAGCATGTAGCACAGAGGGAAGAGAAGTGTGAGATTGGAAAGAGGCATAAATTGCTGGAAGCAGAGGGGATCACCACTAATAAGATGAGAGTGGATTACAAGGTAGGAGGTCCTGGCTTTCTGTAGAATGAGGGGAGCAGGAACTGCCTTTATGACACGACAGAAAGGCCTTTCTCAAAAGAGGGAAGAAGACCCCATATTATGGTTTTGTGTTAAGCTTTTGTCAATTGTGGAATGTGCCTATGCCATATCATGCTAAACAGTAGAATGCTCTCAGCAGGCAGTTACCTGGACCTGTGCATGTCAAGATCTTTAATGTGTGCCTCTTGTGTGCACATTATCTGAAGTATGTTTTACTTTTCAACAAATGGCAATGCGGATCATTCATCTGTTCAGAGGACTGTTGCAGCTTGGGTCACCACCAACCCCCGATCTACACAAGTCCTGATTTCGTTTTGGATACACAAAATCTCAAAATTTGATGAGACAAATGCTTCCAAGTAGTCTAACCACTGGCAATCGCTCAGAGTAGCTTTTCCAACCAATCATTCTTTTAGTCACTGTGCCACATCAGATTAGACCTAGCCATATGCAAGGCAGCCTTGATCCTGCTCCTATACGAATAGTTCAGCCACAACTAATAAGCCAGATCTTCTCTGAACTCAAACACAAGCAGTCCAAGACCAGTTTCAGCCTAGTTGGACCGCTTCAGTTAGGTGCAGCTTGGTTCCAATAGCATTGTTAGCACAGGACCTACATCTGGGCATACCATTGGCTTCTTAGGGCATTACATCAAACACACAAAAAGTGATGGGAGAAATGCCTCCAAATAGTCTGACCAGTAGCAATCACTTGGGATAACCCACTATGTCACCTCAGATTAGCCTCATCATTTCATTATGGGTCTGGCCTTCTCTTCAGTAAAGCATTCAGTCAACTGTACTCATTTATAATCTCAACAGCAGGAGTGTGATCAGAAAGATTTTTAAATCAATGAATGTACTGAATTTTTTAAGAATTACCTTTTTCTGGCAATGCAAAGCATGTGGTAACAAGGGCTATTGCACATCTTTGGTCATGAGCGCTGTTTCAGGTAACTTGTGTGGATGATCTGTTTGCTGAAATAACCAAGATACCCCCTTATGTGCCTAATGACATGCATGTGTTTCTCAAACAAGAGTGTTAATTACATCATGCATTCCTTAAGACATTTGAACGTGATGCTGCTTACACCAGGCAATAAGGCAGTTTCTTTCTCAGTTGATGTGCTTTGCAGTTGTCAATAGTGAGAATGCATGGGAGAGGGCACCCACAGATCAACAGACACAATGCAGATGACCAAAACTGTGTAACAGCTCTTCTTACCACAAGTGTCAGAGAGGGTTTGAGCCTATAAAAGTGGGGACAGGAAAGATACTCAATTTGGGTCACCTTGATATTGATAAAGAGAATTGCACTTCAACTAGCGTCAGACTAAGAAGGCTTGGAGCAGTACTTGCCCAGGAGGATAAAGAGAAAAGACAGCTGTAGCATTTGAACCTTGCTCATTTAAGGGAACTTATTGATTGAGCAAGAGGCATTGGCTTGTGCATGGGTGATCCAACATTGTAAGTTTTTTTTCTGCCTTTCCAAGCAAAGGCGGATTACAGAGCGTTGGTACAGGTGTTTTCCAGTAAAGTCAAAGAATTAAAAGTGAGTAATTGATTGGAGGGGTTCAGATAGTTCAGTTTCACTGTGGAATATGTAACAAAGATAAAGAGCACTGTGGCTGATTGTCCTTCTAGATTACCAGTTGAAAGTCAAAAGGCAAGAGAGGACAGATCACTAGTTTTGTGGATGAAAGAAAAAGAGATTGAGGAAAAAGACTGGGTGGAAGCCAAAGTATTGAATGTTATCATGAGTAAAGTATAAGAATGGGTTTTGATAGGTTGGTCAAATTATGAAGAATTGGCAGCTAAGGAGGATGAGTTTTGTAATTTTAGTAAGAGTTGAGTATTCAAGATGATTGTAGGAAGCTGGCTCTGTATGTGGTATACCAAAATGAGGTATACAGTGCAAAGTCAAGGGGTTCCCTTACCAGTGGACAGGGGCTTGCTCCAGCACTCCCAAGGTGCTTGTTTAGGAGGTAGTGTGGTCGAGAAGCCTTAGGCTTATTATAGTGGAGTGTTAGATATCTGCAGACACACACAGTCAATAAATGAGACACACAACTCAGTAAGGACATCCACACCAATTTACAAAAATAACAAGTATCTTTATATATATTTAGGCTCCAGAATCAATACGATCAGGTAAGTATGTTTTCAAGAAAAATACTTTCAGGCTTCAAAAGTCGACAGTGCATTTTTCAGAAGCAACAATGGCATCCTATGGAGGAAAAACAAGTACTGCATACAAGTATAGTACAGCAACGTACTGGACCAGTCTCTTCAACTTAAGGTTAGTATTGGGAAACGGTTAAGGCCATACTAACAGGTCACACCGGGCGACACTGGAACGGCTGAGTGCAGAGGTGTAGTACTTCGGCAGGTGCCCAATGCTAGTCAATAGGCATCAGTCCGGCTGAAAAGAAGCTGCAGGGAGGGACTGGGGGTCCATTCGAGGTGAACCAAAAAGTGGATTTCAGTCTTGAGAAGCTCGGGGATGTGTGGACACCTTCATTCCTCTTCTCCATGGGCCAGGGGCGACAGGTGCAGAGGTGTCTCACGACGTCAGGTTTTCTCCATCAGGCGCACTCGCGGATGAGTGGGCCTGTGGGCAGAGACTGCAGGTGACGTCGGTGAGTCCACAGTGGGCCACTCCAAAGTGGGCTTTGCCTCTGGAGGGCCAGGGACCATGTTGACATTGTTGGCCCACTTCATCTCAGGTAGGTGGCATGCGTGCAGTTGTGCTTTCCGGTGCCAGGTTTCTGCGGTCGGAGTCCGCTCAGGTCTTTTAGGGTGCCTGCAAGATGTTGGGAATCAAAGTTCCTGGTTCCTTGTTAAAAGACAGGCAGTCCTCCTAGGCTTCTGGAGGCACATCAGCTTGCAGGACAAGTCAAATTTGGCACACATCGCAGGGCTGGGGTCAATTCAGAAGCTTCTTCCTCAGTCTTTGCTTTTGCAGCTCTTGAGTGTCCTTCTTCTTCGTAGGTCAGCAGAAATCTGATTTCCTTGTGCCAGGGCCTCCTCTAAATACTGAATTTAGGGGAATTGGAGGAGTGTAGAGTAGTAGCCAATGGGCTATTTACCCCTGGGGTCATTATGCCCCCTAAATGACTACTTCCTGTGGGAAGTGGGCATAACCCTGTCCAAGATGGCAGACCTTCAAAAATTATGTCCACATCAGGCATCTCACCTTAGAAGAGTATTGTTATGAACGGACGTCAGAGGTATGTAATTTCAAGGTAAATTAAGTTTATTCCTGAAAAGCACAACCTGGCATTTGGCTCCCACACCAACTCCGCCAACCGCCTTCGATCGAACCCCACTCCTTTTCCTTCCAGAATTCATGATGCATGGAACTATACGCATCATAACACATCCTCTCCCGTTCATTAACAAATTACAAATAAGAAAGATAAACCACAGCAAAGTATCAACCAAAGACAAAGAAGGAATATATAAAACAAAGATCAAAAATATGAACATTTGAAATGAAAATAACAAAACAGCACTTAAAACAAGTCAAAATTAGCAAAATTTTGCACAATAAAATATATTTTTTTCCGCTCTATTATAGCAGAGCTACATGTAAGATAATTCATCTAACGAAATCTTCCAGGTAAGATGGTGGTTTCCTAGTCCTCTTCTGGAGAACGGGTACTTCCACACTCTCAACAGAATCATCACCGAACTCATTTGCAACATCATCAACGCAATCACCAACAAATATCTGGCCTTTCCCACTGACAACATCACCATCGCTCATGAACATCGCTCCTGAACAGCCTTCATCAAATTCCTTATCAATTATTCCACCCTTTTGATATAAAGCTACATTTCTGAAATTCCACCTCTCACCATTCTCCAAAATCCCGAAATGTGTACCAACCTGTTGAACCTGGAAAGAACTTGGTTAAGCCTCCTTGTATCCTGCCCGATTTCACTTTGACCCAATCTCCCACTTTTACTCGTAAACTAGGTCGCGTCTCACCTTTCTTGGGAAACTTAGTCAAATCATCGATAGCTGTCTCACCACACATGATTTTTTTTAACCACCCTGGGTTTATGTCTTTAGGCATAAGTTTAAAATTCTGCCACAACATTTTGAAAACACGTTTGGGTATGATGGTGTGCATGGACCCAGAATCCACCATAAGTTCAATGTTCTTCCCACACACATTAAAAATTGCCTTTGGCCTAGACAACCTCTCTTTCTTCTCAGAAATAGCCACACATCTAGCTTTGAGACTTTCACTTACTACAAGAACTCTGTCAGTACTCAAATTTCCCATTGTGCCCTCAACCACACCCACACTAGAACTCGAACTCATGTTGGTCTTGCACACTCTCGCATAGTGATCTCTCCTTTCACACTTCCTGCGACTTTGTTAATAGCAAAACATTTTTTGGAGTCAGAATCATGAAAACTGTTACAGCACCGGGTACCGTCCCCTTTGCTCCTTATACCAGGAGTACTTTATTCCCCTTTGTTCCTGCTCAGACCATAGTCTTGCTTTTCTTTTTTTTTGATTGCACAGACTTCTTTCTCGGCGCAGTCCTGGTGATCCTGACCAACCACAGATACATCAGTTGCCCTGTCCTTCTTGTTAAGTTCCTTCATGCACCTCTACGATTCTTCAATTATCTTAGCCATTCCGATGGCCTCCATGAGTGAGGGATCTCTCGCTGCCCAAAGCCTCTCTTGAATTTTCTCCTGCTTGCATTGCACAATCAACTGATCACGGATCAATTCCTCTGTCATAGTACTAAAACGGCATTTAATAGAGAGTTCTCTTAGTCTGGCCACAAACTCATCAATGGGCTCGTTTTCCCCTTGATGCTGTGTGTAACATTTATATCTGGCCATGACCAAATTAACTTCTTTTGCAAAACGATTCTCCAGCCTTTTTACAGCCTCTTTATAAACGTCATCCATAGGCTGACCATTAGGGCCTAATACTACCGGCAAGTACTTGAAACTTCGCTGCCCCTCATTACCAAGAGCACTCAACGAAATTGCCTTTTTCCTGGCCGACGAAAAGTTCTGACCATCAAGTGCTATAATGTAATTTTCTAAAATTTTGATCCAATCCTCCCAACAAATATCAGGCTGGCCTGCTTGTTGAAGGAAAAAAGGTGGTGTAATAATATTCCCAACAGAAGCCATGACCAAATTATGGGCCTGATTCTAACTTTGGAGGACGGTGTTAAACCGTCCCAAAAGTGGCGGATATACCACCTACCGTATTACGAGTCCATTATATCCTATGGAACTCGTAATACGGTAGGTGGTATATCCGCCACTTTTGGGACGGTTTAACACCGTCCTCCAAAGTTAGAATCAGGCCCTATATCATAAGTTCTGCTTAAACACCACAACAACAAATGTCTAATACATTTTCCTTTGAACTCCAAAGAGGACAAAAATAAATTTTAAGAATTAAATAAGTGCTAAAAAGTAATGTAGTCTTTGTAAAGAATTAAGCATAGGCTGGAGCTTTTGTTTCATTTCCTCTTAAACAAGTAAGATGGCCGCCACCATGTACTTCCAAACAAACAAAAATGAGTGAGCAGTCTAGAATTACCAAGAGAGTGCCCCCTGCTCTTCCTCCGGCACGGCACGGCACACAACACTACCAACGCGACACACAACACTTCCTAGGGCAAGTGCCTCCTGACGTGCAGTCTAGTGTTTACTTTTTAAATAAATAAAGACACGCCCCTTACACTTCTCCAGACGAGCCCTTCAGTGTGTAGGCCGGCCGCGCACCTCTTCTTCGAAGAAGACGGCCGACATGGAAAAGATGGCCCGTCAAAGCCTGAAGAACGACGGTTGCCACACTCCTCCTCCTCAAAGAGAACAGTGGACGCGGGGAACAGGCCGTCAAGCACCACGTTCAATACGACACCCGCCGCTCATCCGAATCTCCTAGGAGTAGTGCTCCGTCATCAGGTTCACGATGCCGCCGCCGATGACAGCCTCCAGCGAAATCACCAGGTAAGCGTCCAGCCAACCCAGGTTGTGCCTCAACTGCAAGCTCTCTCGTCGCCAAAAATGGTGTGAACAGACGTCAGAGGCATATAATTTCAAGGTAAGTTAAATTTATTCCTGAAAAGCACAGCCTGGCGTTTGGCTCCCACACTGACTCCGCCAACCAACTTCAATCGAATCCCCACTCCTTTTCCATCCAGAATTCATGATGCATGGAACTATATGCATCAAAACAAGTATCTGATCTGAGAGGTGAGCATACCTCTCTGGCTACTCATTTTCAACACCTGGCCAGGTGCCAAATGGGCCCTGGGCAGGGGTCGGCATCATATCCTTTGAGGGAAGCCAGATCTAAATATCAAGGGGGTGGGCTTCTTTGAAGCCCCCTGCCTTGGGATGCAGATTCCCTTGTCCATCCTGTTGGGAGGAGTGTGCTAACACCCTTCCAGAGCAGTCTTTGTTTCTGTCTGCCCGAGATCAAAGGCTCTCAACCCTGGTGGTCAGAAACATGCCTAGTGGTGGCAGGCCAGTTAGAACTAGTCAACCAGCACATGGATAAATAGTAGGTTTGTCAGGGGGCACCTCTAGCTGCCCTTTGGTGGCATGTATTAATAAACCCATCACTGGCATCAGTGGGGGTTTATTAGTACGAGATGTTTGATACCAAACATCCCTATTTTCAGTGAAGCCATCGTGTAACTTGGGAACTCTCATTAACCAGTGTCCAGCACATGCACTTCAAATGGCTTCCGTGTCCACTCACTATGTCTGAGAATTGACAAAGACATGGCAGGGGCATATCTGCTATTTCAAATATATGCTCATCTGTAATATAATGCACCCTGCCTTAGGGATGTAAGGCCTGCTGCCGGGGTGACTTACGTATATTGCATGCCGTGTTTAGGGGACATGGCATACAGGCTGTGTGCCATATCATGTTTTCACTTTAAGCTGCACCATGACACACAGCCTGCAATGGCAGTGCTCATGTGCTAGGTGAGGGGTTCCTGAGGGTGGCACAATACATGGTGCAGCCCTTGTGGACCCTCTTTAGTACCCATGTCCTAGTTGCCAGGAGTACCATTTACTAGGGACCTATGTGGGGCAAATGTTTGCCAATGGGGGTACAATTGCACTGTTTTAGGGAAAGAGATATGACACTGGGGACCTGATTAGCAGGATCCCAGTGCACTTTCAGTCAAAATTGCATCACATACCAGGCAAAAAGTGGGTGTGACCATGTCAAAATGAGGTGCTTTCCTACAATGATGAAGGAAGAAGGAGTGGTGAGGGGGAACATTTTAAAGCTTGACAACTAAAATAGACAATGCATCTCAGTAGAGGAGTCTTGGTAAACATCTTACTAAAGCAAGAGTACAAAAGAAATATTGATGGCCCAAGATTGATACACTGGTAGAAGGTATTGTTAAAGACTGTGTTGGGTATTGTTAAAGACTGTGTTCAGTGTGTAGACAATAACAAGCTCAAGATAATGAGGAAAGCTCCTCTTTCTCCAGTTGAAGTAGCTGTTGAACCTTGGAGCAAGGAGAGGTTAGATACTGAGTGGCCTTTGGATGTGGTAACAGCTTTAGAGAGGCTACGTCTGGTACAGATGTGTAAGGAGTATCAATACCAGAACCATGATGGAGTTTTTCAGAGATAAGTGTGCTTGTGAGGCATTTGTGAAAATTATCACACATAAGTGGGTGCAATGTGTATCTCTGGAAATGCAGGACTTCTAGAATTTTGAAGGATTTGGCTATAAAACACCACAAGAAAGGATTGTATGCAGATGGGGTTGGGGGTTAGACAAGAACATATCAAAGTGCAATGCTTAGTATGGGCAGTATAGCGAAGTCAAAGAGATTAGGTGGAAGATTGTTGGAGAAATTGTTTATGTTTAATGACAAAGGCATGTGTATGAATGGAAGTCTACAACTCTGTAACTTTTCAAAATTGGCAAGTGTATTGATTTGGGAGATTTGGCAGACGTGTGGAACATGTCAATACTGATAAGATAGGTTCAACATAAAGGAGAGTGTGACAATTAACCTTCTAAATTTGGTGGAAAGCAGTTCCAAGGTTAACAATAAAAATATCCAATACATCAGATACATTTTGGCACCAGAAGCAAATGCACTGATAGAGCCCCTACTGTGCAAGCTAAAAATGTAATATTTTCACCGGGCACCATGTAATGGACTGTATTGTGCTTCCTGGATTCACCCCAAATTGATCAGACATTATTACATCACAAATAAAGCCTGGCACTTAATTTGCTATATGTTTTTATAAATAATTCTCATCATTTAATTTGTTTATGGATGAAAGGACCCACATAGCAAGGAGTCCTTTTTTGACTTGAAGAAAATGTAAAAATACTTTTCTAAATAATGACAGACAAGGTCAACTGCGAATACAGAATTACAAAATACTAGTGCAATGACCATTCCAAAAGATTTGTATCAATTAATTTGGGAGACTCTAAATCGTTTTAATCACTTCATACATTTGGATGTTGTCCATCTATTTTCGCTGACATAGTTGGTAGACCAAGTACTGATAGAAAGACTTGCTTATTGTCTGTACTCGTCTAAAAGTTTTCTTTATAAAAAGGTCTTGTAGATGTTTCTAAAAATGGCCCTGTTGTAAACTTTCTTCGATCGTCTGCAGCACCTGAAGTTTCTCTTACCTTTGTGATTGTGTTCATTACTACGTCCCCTCTTCTCTACCTACCATGCTGCACGAGTCACTGTTTTCAAAGACTTCACAGCCAATGCTAATTTTACTTTCAGTTTATCTTACTGGTGCTTTACCTCCAAACGAACATTTCCTTTTTTAACTTCGTTTTATTGTTTTTGAAATATACAGAAGTGAAGCACATAACAGCCACGGCATACAGACTATCCTGTCCCATTTCATGATATCATTTCTAACTATGCCTGTCTGTGTCTGCCCTTGCTCTCTTTAGCTAAATTTGCTGTGAAATTGTCAAGACTTTCAAATAGACTTGAATGTTTCCATGCCACATAAAAGGACTATGAATCATATAAATCCAGTGTGATGTAATCTCCAATATTTAAATCTAATAATAATGGTGGACTAATATTCATTGGGTCTGTTGGACGGAAATAAATACTCTGCATGGTAAGAGACGTGTACCCCTGCTTTGAGTGCCCTTCTGTACTGTTGTTTGGATCCCTAAAGCGGATTTTTTTTCTCATATGCAAACATGAATCATGCGTGTGCACCATGACACAGGCCAATCACATGGATTGCAGTCTTGTTGGACTGAGAGAGGTGCCCAGAGTGCTACTTTCATAGTGGTGGAATGCTACCAACTTCACCAGGAGCTAAGCAGCACAAGGGTGGTGTGGCAGCATACCAGGTAGTGATTAGTAGTAATGAACAGGACCTTTTGCTCTGTGTCACTGGAGTGAGGCCTACATGTTCACTAGCCTTTTTAAACGTTCTGCTGATGTGTGCTTAACAAACCCTTGACCTACATCAGGTACATGTTGTATGCTGCGTAGGGCAGGAGTTAAGAGTTCTTGGCAGTACATGTGCTGTGAAAGTACACTGAGTGTTTGTGCCTGCATTAATACATTATATGGAGGACCTTGGGTTCCATTTTGGAAAGCTCAAGCCTGCCTAGTAAAGACATGAGGAAGAGAGGAATACCCCCAGACAGATTTGTGTATTGTTGCATTCCTGTGAGCTGGGTGGGACACACACTGGAGGAAAGGAGGAAGTCACTTTCCCTTCACACTTCAAAGTGATAGGTCACAACCAAGGGGCCTGGACACATCTCAGGAAAGGAGATGAGACTGATAAGGGAATCATAAAGATAGGGTTGTGAGCCTGGGATTAACCTTTTGATGCACATATCTCTGTGCCTGGCATTTAGGTGTAAACTCTGGTCACTCCCATGAACTGTGTTGTAGGTCAATCAGCTTCAGAGTCATGCCTGCTGTGATTGACAGACTTTCATGAGACTTTAAATTACATTTCGGAGTCTGGAAATGACTATAAGAAGAGGAGGCTGAGACACCGCGCTTTGTCCTCTGCCAAGAAGCCAGATTGGCTGTATGAGAAAAGCTCTGCAAGACTTCTGTCTGTGACCAGGACTAGGGGCAAAGCTCTGCTAGAGTCCCTGCTGGGTGAGAGGACATCACCAGGAAACCAAGATAACCTGTCCTGGAGCCAGGAGCACCAGTACCTACCTGCTTGCCATGTGTACTGTGAGCAATAGGAGAGTGATGGGGGGAGCGAGGTCCAGTGGGAAGCGCTATCGCGAGGACTCCGTTTGCAAGGATTCAGCTGTGCACTGATCAGGCTGCAGCCCGTGTGCAGGGATGTTGGCTCGTCAACCTCTATGTGCCAAGAGAGGGTCTCAGTGGACTGAGCTGTGAGTTAAGTGCCATGCGGGCAGTGCTTAATTTGTGCTTGTTGTTTCCGGTGCTGAGCACCAGCACTTATTTTTGAGGGCCGGGGCTTATTCTTCGGCCTCAAGCATTTGCTGAGGGCAAAAGACACATATGGGAAATACGGATGAAGGGAAAAAAGAAAAAGCGTCACAAAGGGAGAAAGTAGAAAGCTGCAAGAGTGAGCAGAGGGGACAGGGAGTGGCTTTATATGGATTGAAGAGGCCCGAGATGGCTTCAGGATTATGCCGCCTCATTATTCCGTTTTTGCACATTTTTGCAGCCGCATGTTTAAGAGGAGGGCTTCGGGCACCGGCACCTTTTTATTTACGAATTAAGCACTGCGTGCGGGATTGAACGAGTCCATATCGCTGTGCTGTGATGACCCCATATGCCAGAAGGGGCCACCGGAAAAGTTGCTACTGTGAGAAGCACAGAGATTTGTAACTGTCTTGGCTGACACACTTTATCAGTGGAGCCTCTGTCTGTATTGTCCAGTATCATGGCACCCTGTTTGCCAGGAGTGGCTGCCGGTACCACCATTGCTGAAGGATTCAGGGTGCCGCCCGAAGGAGAGACTGAGGCTACATTCAGCGGGTTAGATACAAACTGCTCGGAAACTACCCCTGACTGACCACTGAGGACTGCCGAGGATGCTGTGGACAATGTTGCATCCTCGATGGGCTCCAGTCAGGAGTTAAAGAAAGTATTCCCCGATTCTCCACCCACTGCTGGGTAAGGCCATCTTACTATGTCTTTGCGAGCTGTGAGTTGCTCTGACAACTGAGAGAACTCAGGCAGTGTGCTCAGGAGAGAAAGCCTGTGTTGCCGGGGGCTGCTGTGGGGGTTTCGGGCAACCTCACTTCTCCGAGCAGAGCAGGACGCGCGGGTGCTTGTGCAGGGGGAACCTGTTGCTCCGCTGAACTCTTATGGGCTGCAAGAGCAGGTAAGGCATGAAGTCGATCGGTTGGGCACGGGGGACTTGCTGCTAATAGTGCTGCGGTACCATAGACACTTTTGACTAAATCCTGAAGAGTCAAAGGGGAAATCTTGAATATGTCCTATTA
This sequence comes from Pleurodeles waltl, assembly GCF_031143425.1. Classification (NCBI taxonomy): domain Eukaryota; kingdom Metazoa; phylum Chordata; class Amphibia; order Caudata; family Salamandridae; genus Pleurodeles; species Pleurodeles waltl. The sequence goes on along the minus strand of NC_090444.1, from coordinate 439,138,496 downwards.
GTGAGCATTCCCTGGATGCGGTCACCAGTGAACAGCGAATAACTCGAACATTTGACACAAAGGAGGGAGAGACAAAAGTTCGCTTGACAACTACTAGAGCCCTGACCAAAAAGGGATTTTGTTGTTGCTTCTGAATGTCATATTCCTTTGCTTGTATAGAGTTAGAAATAAAATACTTATTTTCCTTATAAAAGCAAGTAGTTGACTGGACATTAATTCATCGATCGCACTGTTTACCCTTTGAGTTATGAGCTGCATTCACTGGCCTGAACCAAAGGAGCTTTGACTGCTCAACCACGGTTACTACTGAGAGTCAAGTGGAGAGGGGGGTACTTGGCCCAATTGAGTAGGATTCATAGCAGATCAGGTCTGGGATATCAGCAGTAAAGGGGCCCAGTATCCCCTGCATGCCCTGTGGCCCTCTAAAAAGGGGTTCTGAGAAAGAACTCATGAGGATGGCTGACGTATTAGACCTGGAAAGTCTAATGGTACTAAGTTATGATCTGATAAGACCATTGGCCTTATATTGCAGGCACTGCTCACTTTCCGGGATAGGCATCAATTGATCTCCTGGCAGTACATGACACTTATAGTTGTGGCCCCTTATTGCCTATCGAGTATCTGACTCTGATGGGAAGATGCCCTAGGTACAGTGCTTTATTTGTAATAGAATGAATACCAGTCGCCAAAGCTCTGAAAACTGTTGGTACAATCAAATGCTAGCACACGGAATACCAAGGCTGTGTATTCTTGAATCCACATCTTTAATTGAGTACCAGACGCTTCCTTTATCTCACTCTTACAGGCTTCTTCTTTCTCCCTTTGTGACAGTTTTTCCCTCTTTCTTTTACCCCGTCTTTCTACTTTGTTTGTTTTTAAACCACTTTATTTCCGTAAATGTTTAATGCTGAAAAATAAGTGCTGGTCCCCAAAAATAAATGCAGGTGCCCTCCACCGGCAACCACAGGCTCAAATTAAGCACTGCCAGAGTAGGTCCCTTAGAGACACAGAGTGGGGACAGATGCTGGATCACGCATACATGGTGACCAGGAATGCAAAGTTCATTTAAACGCAGTTCAACTACCTTCACACGAGATCTCACTCCTCACAGTCTGAAAGTGACTGTACAAAGACTAGTGCACAGCTGCTTTACCTGTTCCCTGCTCGATGCTGACTTTGTACACATGGTCTGGAAGAGTCCAGTAGTCGCCCGGTTCAGGGCATTGGCTAACACTGAACTTGAGTGGACTCTCAAAAGGTGAGATATGTGGACTGCCCAGGCCTGCCTGCTGAGGAACAGGTTTGTCGACTTGGCCATAGGCATAGCCCCCAGGGACATAGGACAGCATTGGAAGTTTCCAGAGAGGCCTCCACATATGAGGAGGAAGAGAGAGGTAAAATCCTGGGCACCAATGGCACGCTGTCCAGCACCACTCTGATAACTGACTCACCACATGCTAGATAGATGAGTGTGCTACCGTACAGCCTCGCCCTATAGCAGCCACGACTGAAACTCATTCTGCTTGAAATAGACTTGATTGCCAGGCTGTTTTTAGTGTTGTTTTATTGTTCATAGCTCTTCAATATACTAGGGACAGCTCTTCGGCTCCCCCCCCCGCAGCAGCACCTGCTAATAAACTATGTTTATTATGTTTTTACTGCAAAAGAGGCGGGGCCACGGGCGTGACAGGGACAGAGGGGGAGTGCACAGCACTCCTCCTCAGTGCACATGTATGTTTGGCCTGCCGTCTCCGGCCGGCCTAACATACATGCACAGTAGGCTCTGTCCAACCCGGCAACGCAGTGCCGGATTGGAGAGAGTAGGTAGAGGCTCCCACTCTGCCTCGGAGCCCCCAGTCAGGGCACTCTGTCGAATCCTACCGCTGCTTTCATGCTGCCAGCAGCATGAAAGCACCGCTAGGATTGGACGCAAGGCAGGCTGGAGCCTCAGCCTGTCCCTCAGGAGCGGTTTGGAGGTGGCGTGGCGAAAGAGGTAAAAAAAAAAATCTAAAAAATTTCAGATGCGGTCCCCCTCCTCTCCCCTTCCCCCACGCCAGCACTGCATGGACCGGGATACAACCAGCATTGACATGGAACTTAGTATATTTTGACAGTTTAAAAAAGTGCATAAAACATTAAAAAAATTAAACGACTATTGCCCTAATTTCAGATAATACCACCTGCAATCTTTTGAAACTAGAAAGTAACTGATCTGAGATCTACTCTAGAAATAATAACTAAAAAAGGGCTAGCCCTGCACCTCTGGATGTCTCCATCTGAATATATAAATCGAACTAAGCATCATTTTTGCTCGATCTTTTATTCCCCCTGAAATCCTTTATGTGAGTTAACACTAGATTAAAGTTTTCACCCAACGCTATGGGATTGAATAGCCTGCTAATTCGAAAGCCTGATTTTGTAGGGTAAATTGGTCACCCATGTCTAGTGCAAAGAGCATTGCCAATGCTATTTTCGTGACTGTTCTTATGAATCTGAGCTGTCATCAAGTGACTTACCTGTCTAACCCAAGCTTCTCAATAACAATCCCCTTTGATTGGCATCCAGCAGTTGCTTCTTCCCTATATGACGTTCTGTGGTAAAGTATATTATCTCTTTCACTCATCTGAAACTATCCAAATGCTTTAACGCTTCAGACCTTAAATGGGTTCCTGCAAAAGCTACACATCGGTTTTCAGTCTCTTAAGCCCTGCCTGACAAGAGGAGTTAACACTGGACACAAACGCTCTCTTCTCCTCCTACAAAGAATGTAATAATAAACACTGTTGTCCATAAAAACATGGTATCACAATAATCAAACATTATCCCATCAGCCCTCATCAACCCCAGCCCTTTCCTTCAACTTTTACTATCACCCGTTGTACATTTATGCATCAATCCATCTAGAGGAATTATTGTTCACTCTTCACAAAAAATCCTGTTTAAGGTCCAAAATGTCTAGTAATGAGTAACTATCGAGTTACTCATTACTACTAAAGTAAACTGAAGCGCCGGGCCCTTAAATTCTAGTATGCATCCTCTCATCTCTCTGTCAACTGGTTGTTTCATACAAAATGCCTGGTTAAACAGCAAAAGATGAGCCACATTCGGTAAAAATCCGGTGATTTTTTTCTCTCCCTAAAATAACATTTTCCTGTTTCATTGAGAAATCCTAAAAAACTTTCATAATCATGAGGGGTCAAGCTTCTCGTGAGTGTTGGGAAATGGGATTCAATGGGCCCTCAATTACAAAACATATTTCACCAGCAAGGCAGCTATGTACTTTGTTTCTTTATTGACATCAGACCCGTACCCGAGTCATCCAGTTTCTCAGGAATCTCCCCAGTCTGCAGGTTAGACCTATGGGATTTATATTTTCAATATGCACGTTTATGGTGAACCAGTTTAAGACAGTCACATTTGGTTCATCAAGATTCCATTGTCTCTTTCACTGTGGACAGCAGAGTTTCCACCCCTGCCGGACCCTCCCCAAAAGACCTGCCATGCTCATTCATATTATCCTTCCTGCTATTCAGCATTCTGACCCCCATAGCATATTCTCGCTGTGTATATTTATTTACTCTTATTTCTCTTACAATCACCAGCAGTAGTTGTTGTGCCTTGACAGAGTTAGGGTCAACATCACTTTAAGAATCTGATGGAACTGAGACAGGACGTAGCTTGGTCAGTAGCTCTGGGGGTGAGGGGGTGTTATCTTCAGATTTCCGGAGAATCACACTGGCACATAATGTTAAAATACATAGGGGCAGATTTACAAGTTTCTTGCACCACCTTAATGCCACCTTAGCACCATTTTTATTATGCTAAGGCAGCGTTAAGGTGGCCATTCCCCCACGCCATATTTACAAAGTGGTGCAATGCATGCATTGCGCCACTTTGCAACTCCTTGAGCCATATTATGCCTACGCCAGGCATAATGTATGCAAAGAGGGCATTCCCCCGCAGGGAGCCCTGAAAAAATGGCGTAGTGAAATTTACAAGATTTCACTGCGCTACTTTTTCCAGCACTTTTAATGCCTGCTCAGGAAAGGCGTTAAAGTGATGCACCCATAATAATCTATGGGGCTCCCTGTGCTTTGCAGAGCTAGTGCCAAAAAAATTTGCGCTAGTGCAGCAAAGTGCCACAACAGCGTCATATATTTTGACGCTGTCATGGTAACCACCGCCATGGTGTACCACCGCATATTGTAAATAGGGAGCAACCATGATGTCATTAGGAGAGGCAAGGGGGATGCAAGAAAGGGCTGCATCGAGACCGATACGCCATTTTCTCATAAATATGTCCCATTATACATCAAGCAGGGCACCTTGCACAAGCCAACACCTCATTCAGCTATTGTTATTCATTCTGTAGCGCTAAACGTTTTCCATAGTTGAATGCAAGCTTCGTTTAACAAAAGGCAACAGTAGGCACGAGGAAAATCTACCTAACTGTTCTCATAGTGGAATAAACAGCAGAAGACTGTGCAGCTGCTGGCTATTGACAGAATATTGTTGACAAAAAAGTTGCCCTACATAAATATTGTGTCTTAATACATTTAAAAAAAATGCTGTCCTTTAGGGTGTAGATTTTTTTTATCCCTATTTGTAATAATGGGGCTATATTTTTGTAATATATTGGTCAGATGATGTTTAGTCCATGATATTCAGTTACTGTACCACTCCTGCCACAGCTCCTTCTTTCCAAACCTTTCCGACCTTCCGTTTTCTTAGCTACTTCTTCTGTGCCCTTTGGCACATTTTCCCATCTTTCTTGTCATATGGGCGTCATTAGGCCTCGCACCCAAAATAAAAGGTCAAACCTCGCTCCTAAAGTCCCACCACAGGTACAGACACTCAGGATGAATCTAAACTCGAATGGTTTGGTGAATCTGTGAAATGTATGCTCCAGTATTATTACTAAACTGCATGTTAATCGGTGTGCAAATATTAGTTTGTTAAATTGAGGTGGTATACACATATGTTAAGAAGCCACCTTTATATATATTATTAGTCTAATCATTAGCTTATGATGTATTGACATTAATTAAATCATATTATTACTATAGGCCTTACCTCGAATAGACGTCAGAAAGTTTTTTCACCTTATAAAACATGATATTGTTTTCAGTTTGCTTTCACATTTTTCTTTCTGTTGTTGATGTCTAACAATCTATGATAGAAAGAAGAGTAACTCATTGTTTTGCATTGAGAAATGTTAGCTTAGTACACTAATTAGATACTTGCTATGATTTACTCTCTGTGTTTTGATGGGAAATATTTTTCTGTACTAAGCGGACCATACTGACGATATCTTCAAGGCTGGGCAGCTATATGTGCCTTTTGTTCGGTGGTGAGAAACAAGGGGAGTCTACCTGCTCCCAGAAGACTGTACAACCTGATTTGCTACATTGGATGGGAGTAGTGGCAAAACGTTCCAGAAGAGTTTGCTGTTATTTAATTGTGTGTCTCTTAGAAGAGTTGACAGACCCTGAGGGAAGACTTTTTCCTAACTGGTCTGCCCTATACTTTGTTCTTGAACTTGTCTCTCGAACATCTTTGCCTATTTCAATGAACCTTAATTCGGATCATTCGAGACTGATACCTTCCACTTAGAATTTCCTCTTCCCACTTCTAAAGCTTTACATAGATTAGGAAAGTTCCTTTATGGAACCAATACTACCTTTATTTTGCCTCTTGTATCTTGTGATGATTTGTATTGCCATCCACATAACATATAACTTCAGACTAAACAATTGTTTCGATATATATTCTTACTTGATAAATTAATTTATTGACTGGCTAAGTTTTGTAACCTAGAAAAATTCTGACACTAAATATTCAAAGATGGAAACCATCCTCCCTGTTGTTCATGTGGAGCCAAACTGATTTCACTGTAATTTGACCTGCTGATGGTTATCTTAGCTCCCACAATACACTTTGAAACAATAACAAAAGGTCCATACGACCATCGATGCAACTTATTTGATGACGACACCAGAACCTTCTGGTATCGAAAACTGTGCTGGATCATTGGTATTCCCACACATAAAAAGATAAAACATATTCCTATTTTAAGAAAGGACCGGTACTCTAACGCTCACTTTGAAAATTAAGGCCCTTATTATGACATTGGCGGTAAGTCCCGCTTACCGCCATGCTGACTGCCGTCAACATACCGCCGCCACTGTTTACCGCTACCCATACTATGACACACACATAGCAATCCGTCACTATACAGAGACATGCATAAGTCCACCAGCCCAAAGGTCAGTGATAAAAGGCCGGTACCAAAATGCACACCTTTATGCCAACAGAACTACGCCCACAGCATTATGACCCACGAATAACCGCGGCGGACATTCAATGATGGTAAACCATTGGCGGTACATACCGCTGCGCTCAAAATACACACAACCTAACAAAACTACACCACATTGGACAAGTCAAACTACACACACCTGACACCCATACACATACCACACCCACACCACTATAAAACACACACACACAATATCCACATCCCTTTACGACTAACAAAAATTGCCATTAGAGAGAGATACAGCAAGAGCACCCACACAACTAGAGCCACAGAACACCATCACCCATACACCATCCACGCACCTCACAGCACACACCCCAACACATCACCCCACACACCCCACACACCACTCACACTACACCCATGGCACCACAAAGACACCCTCAGAGGAGGAGCTAAGGGTCATGGTGGAGGAAATCATCCGGGTAGAGCCACAGCTATTCGGATCACAGGTGCAGCAGACATCCATTGCTAGGAAGATGGAGCTATGGGGGAGAATCGTGGATAGGGTCAACGCCATGGGACAGCACCCCAGAACAAGGGATGACATCAGGAAGAGGTGGAATGACCTGCGGGGAAGGTGCATTCCATGGTTGCAAGACACCAGATAGCAGCACAGAGGACTGGCGGTGGACCCCCACCTCCTCCCCCACACCTAACAACATGGGAGGAGCAAGTCTTGGCAATCATGCATCCTGAGGGCCTGGCAGGAGAAGCAGGAGGACTGGACTCTGGTAAGTCAAATCTCCATTACTATCACCCCCCCCTACCTGCATGCCATCACATACCCCCACCCCTACCCTCACCCATCACTCCACCACCTCACATACACCCCACAAACACAACCCACCCATCCCAATACCAAGCCCTACATGCAACACCAATGCATGGACACCCATCACAGACCTGCATGGACACCCATAACCAAAGCATGCACACTTGAGACAATCACCTAGCCAACCAAATCACCGCACACACAAGCCTAAGCTGCCAGGGCAAACACAATCTAACAGGGCAACACACCCACACACAATATGTCACACGCAGAAACTATAACACTTACATCCCCACAGGTCCCCCACACAACGTCACCGGAGAGGAGGTGCCAGCAACATCCAGTCCCCCCACAGAAGAGGCGCACAGTGATGACAGCGACTCTGCTCGCCTGATGACCAACCTGGCCCATCAGGGACCTCCGGACAGTCGGTCACCAAGCCACAGTCCCATACCACCACAGAGCCTCCCCTCTCAGGAAATACCAGCACAGCACCCATCCAGCGGGCCCGTACCTCTGTCCCCAGGACACATCAATCAGCAGTGTGTCCACCACTACAGGGACCCCAGGACACCCCACAAACACAGGACGATCAGGGACCTGGGGTCAGTGGCAGTGGACACATGGCTCAGGGGACAGAGGCACAGGACAACAGGGAAGCTGGGAGGACTGCTGTGCGACAGGGGGAGGACAGGCCCAGGGAACCGACTCTCCATGAGGCACTCACCAACATCCTGGGAGCATACCACCATTCCCAGGAGACGATGGGCAAGATTCTGGCCACGCTGCAGGAGACCCAGCGGCTGCAGGAGGGGCATTAACTGGGGATCAGGGAGGACCTGAGGAACATCCACACCACCCTGGTCACCATTGCAGGGGTGCTGGCAGACATGGCCAACATCGTGAGGGAGGCAGTGGCACACCAACAGGCCCCTGACACTAGCCACACCGATGAACAGCCCTCCACCTCCGCTGACGCTAGTGGACAGAAGGCCCCACCACAGGAACAACAGGCCACCAGCACCCCTCCCCCTGCAAAAGGAGAGCCACCCCGCAAATGGTCCCTGAGATCCAGGCAGAAGCCAGAGAACATTGCCAAGACCCCGCCAGGAAATAAGACTCTCCTGAATGTCACCCTGGTGTCCCAGTCTGTCACCGTGCCCACCTTGAACTGGCATTGCTCCACTTCCTATGCCCCCTTGGACAATGCACCAGTGATACAAATAGACTGGAACTCTTACCTGGACTCTCCTCCACCCCCCCCAGCCCATTGCAATACCCCATCCACTTATTAGCACTAAAATAAACTTCCTTGTAAAAAACACAAGTATTGAGTCTGTCAAGAGATTGAACTATGTATTCGTTTAACAATCTGTAGACATTGCAATTCAACTGTACAGTAATGTCTACATAGGTATGACCTGTAGTTTGCTGCAGTCAATACACCAGGAGCCAAAGTGGGGCACAGATATCTGTAAATAGACATGTCAAAGGGTACAGTAAGTGGCCATAGTAGTGGGAATATCTGCCTGCCAGTGAAAATGTACAATACAAAACTGCAATGGAAGGTGAAGTTACAGTGTCTTACCTGTGTGTCACTGGAAGTACTGTTGAATGATTGATGTTCGATTGTCCACATCCTCATCCTCTGCCTCCTCTTCGTCACTGTCCACAGGCTCCGCCGCTGTCACACACCCATCTCCAGCCTCATCCTCCTGCAGAAAGGGCACCTGGCGACGTAAGGCTAGGTTGTGCAACATGCAACATGCCACGATGATCTGGCACACCTTCTTGGGTGAGTAGCACAGGAAACCACCTGTTAGATGGAGGCACAGAAACCTGGCCTTCAGGAGGCCAAAGGTTCGCTCTATAATTCTTCTTGTTCCCCCATGTGCCTCATTGTAACGTTCCTCTGCCCTTGTCCTGGCATTCCTCATAGGGGTCAGTAGCCATGAGAGGTTGGGGTAACCAGAGTCATCTGCAAATACCGAGGGATACCAGTTAGCCATACACTAACCCTTATGGTCAACCCCATACACCAACATACACTGGCTGGGGACCATGGGCTCACCTATTAGCCACACCCTGTGCCTCTGAAGTTGAGCCATCACATATGGGATGCTGCTATTCCTCAGGATAAAGGCATCATGCACAGACCTAGGATACTTTGCATTGACATGAGAGATGTACTGGTCCACCAGGCACACTATCTGCACATTCATTGAGTGAAAGCTCTTTCGATTTCTGAACACCTGTTCATTTCTCCAGGGGGGGGGGCAAATGCAATATGTGTTCCATCAATTGCCCCAATGATGTTGGGGATATATCCCATTGCATAGAAGTCAGCTTTCACTGTGGCCAAGTCCTCCACCTGGGGGAAAACAATGTAGCTGCGCATGTGTTTCATCAGGGCAGATAACACTCTGGTCAGCACAATTGAGAACATTGGCTGAGACATTCATGCTGCCAAGCCCACTATCACTTGGAAGAAGGCAGTTGCCAAGAAATGGAGCACAGATAGGACTTGCACTAGAGGGGGGGATCCCAGTGGGGTGACGTATAGCAGAGATCAGGTCTGGCTTCAATTGGGCACACAGCTCTTGGATTGTGGCCCTGTCAAGTCTGTAGGTGAGGATAATATGCCTGTCCTTCATTGTTGCCAAGTCCACCAGGGGCCTGTACACGAGGAATGTCTCCATCTCCTATTCATCTGCAGCGGTTGTAATCTAGGGGGCAAAACGATGAGCATCTGATCAGTAGTCAAGATTTCCAAAATGTACAGTGCAATGCAAGTTGTGACAGAAACAGTATGTTGTTGTATAGGGCAAAATGGTGCCTATGTGTGCTGTGACGAAGTTAGGTGCCATGGCCTGCCCCCCCCCTGAAATAACGCCCACCTGTCCTGTTAGGAGGGACATGTGGAAATGAGGTAATGCCTCTGACGTTGTGCGCCGTTGCGGGAGGCGGTCGAGTACCGCCGTGCAACTCCTCATTGGTTGTCATTGGGCCCTATGGGTTACAGTAGCCAATGGTGATGTGCGCCGGCGGAGACGGTATGCACCGCCGCCAACGTGACCGCCATTTTCTATCTGTTCTCTCACTTGCTACCTGTCCTTCAACAGGAGATGACATACCCTGCAAGTGCTGCTATGACCTGTGTCTGGAACCGACCATGGCTCGAGTCACTGGGGAAAGGGCCCCTGCCTTCACCTCTACAGAGCTGGAGAGACTGGTGGATAGGGTCCTACCCCAGTACCGAATGCTGTATGGGCCTCCAGACCAAGAGGTGAGTACACTGTGGGCACGATGCATGGGGCATAATGCATGGAGTGCTGTATGTGAGGGCCTCGTGTAAGGGGGCGGGTGGTTGAGGAGTCCTGGGCAGCGTGCTGCATGCATGGTGAGCAATGTATGTGCATAAGGGGATGGGAGGGATATGGTGGGCCATTAGTGTAACAGGCCGGACGGTATGAATGTTACCCTTTTTCTATGTGTATTTCCTCTGCAGGTCAGCACCCATCAGAAAAAGGGTATATGGCGTGCCATCGCCAAGGAGGTGCGGACCCTGGGGGTCTACGGCAGGCAGAGCACCCACTGTCGCAAACGGTGGGAGGACCTGAGACGCTGGGCACGGAAGACGGCAGAGGCCCAGCTGGAGATGGCCTCCCAAAGAGGAAGGGGTGCCTGTCGAACCCTGTCCCCATGATGTTCCACATACAGGCAGTGGTCTATCCGGAGCTGGATGGGTGCCTGAGGGCATCACAGCAACAACAAGGGGGTGAGTACAGTTTCCCAATATACTGCTTGTGCGTGGTGGGGTGGTATCCAGGTGGGGGATGTGGGTCTGTTGGTGCCCCTAGGCGAAGCTGGACATTGCAGGGTAGGTTCCATGTTGGGCAGGGGCTGATGAACTCCACCTCCAAACAAGCTAGTGGGCATCCACTACTGGGAAGGGCTCTGTGGTTCTCAGGTATGCTGCAATTGGGGTTAGGTATTCCTGTCCATGGGCTGGTGACTAGCATTGTGACTGGTAGTGCTTTGCCTAGTGCTTAGGGCTGTTCCCTGTGTGTGACTGTTTTGTGTACTCCAACGGTGGTGTTGTTGCTGCCACTGACCAAGTGTATCCTCTGTCTCTTCCCCCCCTTTTTGTTGTGTCATCCTGTCCTTCTGTGCATTAGCATCATCTGGCGTAGGAGCAAAGGCACCGGCGAAGGAGGGAGCTGCATCCCACAGGGCCCATGAGGCCGATTCCACCGACGGTGAGGGCACCAATGTGGCGGAGGGCGAGGGGAGCACCATGGTGGGGACATGAGGGGACAGTTCTGAAAGTGATACCTCCTCCGATGGAAGCTCCCTAGTGGTGCCGGACAGCTCTGTGCCCACCCCAACTTCAGGTACAGCCGCCACCCCCGTACCAGCACCGCCCTCCCAGCAACCCCTCAGCGAGTTCCCTGTACCCGCTCAACCAAGAGGGTGGGCATCTCCTTCGCCCCAGGCACCTCAGTCCCTGCCCCAGATAGCCCTGCTGCCTTGAGTGAGAGGGCTATTGACCCCCTGCGATCCATCTCTGTTGGGCAGTCAACCATAGTGAATGCCATCCAGGGGCTGGCAGGGCATATGCAACAAACAAATGCATTCCAGGCTCTGGCCTCCTCCCTGATGTCAGCCATTGTTCCTGTCATTAGTCTCCCCCCTCCAACTTCCTCTGCCCAGTCCCATCCCCCTAAACCCTAACCTATTCCAAGCACACAGGCAGACCAGCATGCATACAAGACAACACACAGGAGTGGCTCAGGCAAACACAAGCACCACACATCATCCCACAGGCACTCACACAAACACCATCCAGATGCAGACACACCAACATCCACTGCCTCCACTGTGTCCCCCTCCTCCTCCTCGTCCACCTCCCTCCCAGTAGCATCTACACTCACACCTGCATGCACTACATCCTCATCCACTACCACCATCACGCCTATCCGTACATGCCCCTCACTGGCAGTCACCACCCGCACATCCATGCACACGTCCCCTGTGTCCTCTCCCACTGTGTCTGTGCCTCCTCTTCCCAAAGTATACAAATGCAAGCACTCAGACAGGCAACAGCCATCCACCTCACAACAGCATCCAGCCCATGCACCTGCACCCAAACACAGCAGACAGACACCTCCTACCACAACTTCCTCTTCCTCCACTCCCAAACCTTCACCCTCTTCCCGCCCCAGTGTCCCTAAGAAGCTTTTCCTCTCCGCCATTGACCTCTTCCCTACCCCTCCCCCCCATCCTTCACATCGGGCCAGGGTGGGCAGAAGACAGGCTAGCACCTCAGCCACCCAGTCCATGGCCACAGTTGTTTCGGCAGCTACTGCAGGTGTGAGAGGCTCCAAGAAAACACCCATCAGCACTGCCAGTGTGCCTACACCAGCTGCCAAGGGGAAGGGCAAGGATGTACCACGAGCTGCCAAGGGCAAGGAGGCACCACCAAATGGCAAGGGCAAGGAGGCACCACCACATGGCAAGGAGGCACCACCACATGGCATGGCCAAGGGCAAGGCGGCACCACCACATGGCAAGAGCAAAGGGCCTGCCACTGCAGGCAGGAAGGACCGGAGGCCTGGTGCTGGGACTGAATCTGAGCCCCCAACACCAACCATGGCGCTTCAGCCGTCCCAGCAGCACCACCACCGCCACCACCACTGCCACCAGCACCACTGCCAGCAGCCCCAGTGGGCAGCCGTCTGAGGCTGCAGGGGAAGGGCTGGAGCCTCCCCCCACCACTGACAGCCCCGACACCAGCACCGGCACTGCCACCACTGCGCAACCGTCACCGCCGGCGGGAAAGGTGTAGTCCTGCCTCCATGGACTGTAATGCAACCTGACCACTGCAAATCGTGTGGGTGTAACACCCAGGTGAGTGACTGTGACCTTGCACTCCCCAAGAACTGCATCACAGGGCACAAGGCCCCCTCCAGAACCAGTGGAAGAAGGCATGCACTCACCCCCTCCTTGCCAGGATGAAGCACACTGTGCACAAGGCCCCCTCCAGAACCAGTGGAAGAAGCCATACACTCACCCCCTCCTTGCAAGGATGAAGCACACTGGGCACAAGGCCCCCTCCAGAACCAGTGGAAGAAGCCATCCACTCACCCCATCCTTCCCAGGATGAAGCACACTGGACACAATGCCCCCTCCAGAACCAGAGGAAGAAGGCATCCACTCACCCCCTCCTTGCACACTGGGCACAAGGCCCCCTCTAGAACCAGTGGAAGAAGGCATCCACTCACCCCTCCTTGCCAGGATGAAGCACACTGGGAACAAGGCCCCCTTCAGAACCAGTGGAAGAAGGCATCCACTCACCCCCTCCTTTCCAGGATGAAGCACACTGGGCACAAGGCCCCCTCCGGAACCAGTGGGCAAACCACCCACTTGAGAGACTGTGGCTTTGCACTCCCCAGGACCAAGCAGTGGGCAAACCACCCACTTGAGAGACTGTGGCTTTGCACTCCACAGGACCAAGCAGTGGGCAAACCGCCCACTTGATAGATCGTGGCTTTGCACTCCCCAGGACCAAGCACAGGGCATGTTGCCCCCTCCAGGACCAGTCGTGTTATACCATCTTCCGGCTGAGGTACCCCCCCTTCTCCGTCCCCCTGAAGTGCCTGTGTATTTTAGACCTGATGCCGCAGCAGTGTTCTTTCCGTGTTGATGCAGGAGTAAGGTGGGGCCTTGGCCTATGTGATGTGGCCCTGTGGCCCACGGACATTATGGACTGGGCAATGTCCCTCCATTTGTATATATGTATATACTGTTTTGATTTTTGAGGACGTATTTATACTATTTTATCCTATTACACTCACTTTAATCACTTCCTTTTGTCCTTGCATTATTCCTGAGGGGTACAGGGTGGATGTGTAATGTTAATGCATCTGTTTGTGTGTATGGTGTTGGGGGTGCGGGTGTTGCGTGTTGTGTGTTTGTGTCACTCTCTTTTTCCTTCCCCCTCCCCTGTGAGCTAGGCGGCAGTACTCACTGTGGTCGTCGTCGCCGGCGTTGGTATTCCTGGTGTAGGAGGAGGTAGACCAGCATGGGGAACACCTGCAGTTCGGGCTCCATGGCATCGTGGTTGTTCCCTGAGTCTCCAGAGGTGAGTCCTTCGGTGTACTGTTTCAGCCGTGCTTTTGTGGAAAAATAGTTTCTCACCCTTCGTGCAACCACTGTTCATTTGACATCAGGACAACCATATTGAACATGGCATCCATTTTGTGAGTGTTTTAAACACCCCGTCACAGAGGAAATAGGCAGAAAAAGATGCAGCTTGAAAGCAGCTACATCGTGTAATATGCCTAAGGCCGAATACCAGACTGGCCACATACCTGTGGTTAAGTCAATTTTGAGAAAAACTAATTTCCACGGAATAACCTGCAATTGGAACAAGGTCATACCTGCCATTTACTACACACTATTATACGCTTCAGCTGTTTGCACATTTTTTTGTTTGTAAGCAATCTCCCACTCCTCTCCCCTGAGGCATACAAATGTTTTTATACCTAACTAGTGGAAAATGATTGAACCTCTGCCATTTGTTTGCATGTAGTAGAAAAATTTATAAAAGCTCTATGCTGCGCGAAGTAAGACAGACTACTCCCTAACCCGCTTGGTGAAGGAGCTCTCCCTTAACTCGAGTTATTGAATAAATCCTGATTATTCTCTACATCTCGGACCCCGTCTCTTTCCTTTTTTTTATTATTTATTTAACTTACAAGGCAAATTCAGAGGTATTTTAAATTATTTACCACATTTTGGCGCCCGAACAGGGACTTTCCCTTCTCTACACGCGCCGGTTTTGCCGGTCGTGGGTTTTCCCCTACTCTCTCTCGCGACGGACTTTAGGTGCACCCGGTGGGGATTTCCTGCCGAACTCCCTCGGAGACCCAGGGGTGGACCAGCGCCCGGCATACACATGAGGCGGTGAGAGACGCGGAAAGTCCATACCCGAGTGCGACAACGAGGAGAAGAGGAGTCCGAGATGTCTGAGACCACTCAAAACGTGCAGCGTCTGCATTCGATCGAAGAATAACGAGTTTGCTTTTCGGTGAGTACTGCTGAAAAGTATCAAGACGTTTTCTGTTTAAACAGAAACGGTACAGATTTACATTAAGAATGTCATTATTTACTAAATTCAAGTATCGGGCAAAAGAGAAAAAATTGTTAGAGAAGGCGATTGCACTCCCACCCAAGGACACTCCAGCTAGGTTCATGTATAACAAACATGGTATGCCCGCCATTGTATTCTTGGACCTATGGGTAGAATATACTAGTCAATTAGCGGAACGATTCAAATGGCCAAGTACGGGGACTTTTGATATAGAAAATGTCCTCAAAGTAGAGGAACATTTGTTCAGGAGAAAAGCAAGACAGGGCCAGTTAGAGGCCATAGAATGGTGGAGGAAAGAAGCCCAACGGAGGCAAGAGAAAGCGCAAGGAAAAGTTGAGAAAGCCCAGAGAATGTCAGGAAAAAATAGGCAGGAGGACCTTCAAGAGAAAGGAAAAGAGGTAGTTCTCGAGCAGATGATAAGGGAAAGTCAAGGAAATGTTACAGGTTTATACCCCGTACTGCCAAGTTGTGAAAATTCCTGCCCCGATAAATCAAAAAAGAATCCTCTCCTTCCCAGTGCACCTATGCCCCCTGATGATTCGGCGCTTATAGACTTATTAGATGTGCCACCCCCATATTCTACCAATACAAGACCAATCTTACCTGTACATAATCTACCACCATTGGTTTCTCCTGAAACTGTTGAGGATCTCTCCGAAGCCACGAGATTTCTCTCTATAGCAGAAAAGGATAAGAAGGACGAAGCGGGAGGGGGAGAACCAGAGGGACAGTGCCCACACGATCCCTTATCCACGATATACCCCGCCTTAGGGGACGAGGGAAAAAGACTAGTTGCCATTTGGAAAAAAATAGAAAAGATCCCCGTTGTACAAAATAATATCAATGGTATGCTAGAATTCATGTTATGAGGGGGCGACTCTACTCCCTACCAAGATGTTCTGAAAGGAAGAAACAGAAAACAACAAATATATATATATACCTTCATGTTATATCTATTTGCTCGATACTTCCAATTTAAGAAATTAAGAAATCCGGCGAAATTCGAAGATTTAATGGAAGAGGTGGCGGAGGAAGAGGAAGGGGGGGATAAGGGAGAAGGAGTGGATTCCAAATTAAACAAATTATTAGATCTCATGAGGGAACATAGACATAAATTTAAAGAAGGAGCAGTAACTCCCGAGAGGAAAATCAGTAAACAGCACCCTGTACGATGCGTACCACCCCTAGGGGATAGGTTTGCTTCCCTACCCGCGTTCCCAGAACCTCCCAGTAGCGAAGAATTATATGAGGAAACTGAGGAAGCTCTAGACTGGTTCTTTGAACAAGAACCGCCATTGACAGCCGAGGAACAAGAACTGGTCCGTACTGCTACCCTATGGACTTCACAACCGAAGATTTATAATTCGGACATTATAGCCCAGTTATACTCTAGTTTACCCCTCATCCAGCGTAGGTTAGCAAGTCTGTACATGACACAACACTTGATGACACTGAATAGAGTTTTCAGACCCCATCAATCAGCCCTTGAAGACTTGCTATCCAAATGTACCTCCTTGGCCTTCTTGCAAGATCCTGCACACTTCCTTAACATATTTTTAGATGCACGACAGGAATATCATGATGAAGTGGCTAGGACACTCCTTACTGATTATCGGGAGAAAGAAATGTATCGACAATACCCTCTCAGAGAGGTCCATCCTAGAGTAAACGCCGCAAATGAATTGCAGAAAGTTTTTGTGTATACACCTCTTACTAAATTAGAAATAATGAAAATGAAAGAAATGGTACCACCGCATTCTAAGGATCCTGTTGGGTTTTTTAAGGAACTCACAGACGTCCTTACTATGGGAATATATACCTTAACAGATCTAACAATTATACTAAAAAATTTGCTGCCCCCAGGTATTTATGAGAAATTAAGGGGACAAGACTGGTTAGTGGATAATGCTAATTTGAATTGGGCCGGCTTAGAGACAAATGACAACACCAGGGCAGCTGGAGCCGACATACCAGATGATGTGAAATTAGCACCGACCCTCATTCTTAAAGTGTTGCCCCAACTTCTTACAACAAGGAAAGAGGATTGGGATGCTATCTCCACCTGTAAACAAAAGCCAGGTGAAGATATAGGGGATTATTATACGAGATTAGAGAAATGTTTCACTGCCAATAGTGGTCTTAAATTAGAAAGTGATTCATATGCACATCTTTTTGTATCCAAATTGGTGGAAAACAGCCTCCCGAAGTTAAGGGAAAGAGTTCAGAAGGTAGAGAGCTCCTGGCAAGCACAAAGTCCCTCCCAAGTCCTACGAATATTACAATACCACCAAAACAGGATAAGGGGGGAAGAAGAAAGCAAAAAGGTTAGGGTAAAGGAGACTAAGTTAAGAGCACTGGTGGCACAAACAATGATGCCCAAATCAGGGCCACAACCTCAGGTACAAAGAAAGGTTAATAATTCTAAAGGTGTTTGTAACTATTGTAAAAAACCAGGACATTATGTTAAAGATTTACAAGGGAACGTTACGTGCCCAATTCTAAAATATAATGTGGCCACTGGGAAAACTGCACCCAGAATACATGTTCCTCGAGATCAGTACAGACCTCAAGAAGGAACGCCCCAAGAACAGAATCAGGGAATACCAAACACAACGCAAATGTACATATCTGATGAAAATACTGGATATGCCGATTTCCCCAGTTTTTTATGAGGCTGCCCAGTGGGGGTTGAGGATAAATTGCTCCTTATTCCTATACCTGTGGACCAAACTGGTCCATATGTAGACGTTCACCTCCTGGGACAAGACAAGAAATTCCTATTGGATACAGGGGCAAGTAAGACAACGATAGATCATAACGAGCTTCCACAAGCTCCACTCTCTGGGAATAAAAATATTTCACTGGGTTTCTCTGGTCAACCCATTACAAGTAATACATCAGAGCCACTACCCTTACAAATTGGCCCCCTTACCACTACGACAGATCTTCTCTTGACTGATGCTTGCCCCGAGAATCTATTAGGAATAAAACAATTGAAAGAACTAGGAGCCATAATAGTGTGCTCCCCCCAGGATGTGTGTCTGTTCCTTCAAGACTTCAAGAGCCATTATACAGTCAGAGATTTAGATCCTCGATTGCCCCACCTCCCAGCCGAGTTGTGGGCCACCAGTCCCACATCGGTCGGGCGGATGGTCATTACGCCCCACAAGATCATTTTAAAGGAGGGAGCCATACTACCACGACTCCGTCAATATAAAATGCCTCCACAAGCTGAGAAAGACCTTACCTCCATTATAGAGGACCTCACCACTAGTGGGGTGGTGATCGAAGTACCATCAAATACCGTGAATTCACCCGTATTAGCTGTGGCAAAGAAAGTACAACAAGGAGAAAATACCAACTATAGACTTGTGGTAGACTTACGGGAATTAAATAAATGTGTTGTGGCACAACATCCTGTCGTACCAGACATATCTACCCTTTTAACAACAATTGATTGTGAAGCCACACATTTTACCGTTATCGATCTCAAAAACGCGTTTTTCAGTGTACCAATACATGAAGACAGTCAATATTTGTTTGGGTTCTCATTATCCGGAAGGAGTTTCCGGTTTACCCGAGCTCCTCAAGGATTTACTGACAGCCCGAGCATCTATAGCCAAGCACTAAAAAGACAGCTAGACACCATACAAATGCCTGATCAAACAGCCCTTCTGCAGTATGTCGATGATATACTCATTACGGCCAGATCTGAACAGTCATGTGTCGAAGCTTCATTATTGGTATTAACATTCTTGGCTGAAAATGGCCACAAAGTGTCGCCAAAGAAATTGCAATTCTGTCAACAGCAAGTGACCTACTTAGGGCACTTACTGTCAAAGGAGGGAAGGCAGCTAACAAAGGAGAGAATACAGTTGATACAAAATATACCACAGCCAAAAACACAGAGACAGGTACGCGAATTCATAGGACTAACGTCCTACTGCAGACAATGGATACCCCAATTTGCACTAATATCAAAACCACTTGTAAAATTGACGACATCAGAAGCCAGCACGTCTCCCCAGCTTCCATGGACAGAGGAACACACGCTCGCTTTCAAAACATTGAAAGAGGCGATGTGTCAGGCCCCGGTGTTGGCCACCCCTGATTATCATAAAGATTTTACACTATTCGTCACTGAAAAGAATGGGACCGCTCTATCGGTCCTGACACAAGAGCAAGCTGGAAAACAAAGACCATGTGGATATTTTTCATCCACCTTAGATCCTGTAGCACAAGCTCTTCCAGCATGCCTGAAGGCTGTAGCAGCAACAGCTCAAGCTATTAGACAAAGCGATGCTATAGTATTGGGACACCCTTTGATAGTACGAGTCCCCCATGCAGTAGAACTATTGCTTAACAGAACACAGACACAACATCTAACAATAGCAAGACAGTCAGGGTATGAACTGACACTTTTTCAACCTCACATACAGATCTTAAGATGCAATACCCTGAACCCTGCCACACTCTTACCCATTCACGAAAACATAGATGAGGTACATGATTGTATAGAAGTGATTGAACAAGTGACGAAACCACAAACAGATTTAAAAGACACTTCATTACCAGATGCAGAAGAAAATATTTACGTGGATGGTTCCTGTAAAAGAACAGAAAAGGGGGAGATAAGGGCCGCCTATGCTGTTACCACAAATACTAAAATTTTAGAAAGCAAACAGATACCCATTCTCTCAGCACAAGCGGCCGAGTTGATAGCATTGAGCAGGGCCTGTCGATTGGGTAAAGGAAAAAAAATATATATTTATACTGATTCACAGTACGCCTTTGGAGTAGTACACAATTGTGGAACATTATGGAGAGAAAGAGGATTCATGACATCGCATGGATCAAAAATACAACATGCAGACTTGATAACACAATTGTTAGATGATATACATCTACCAGAACAAATAGCTATAATAAAATGCAAAGCACACACAAAGGGGACAGATCATGTTATATTAGGAAATGCATTAGCAGATCAAACAGCTCAAGACATGACACAGAAAGACGTAGAGAGTACGCTGCATCACGGTCCCGAATTTATGCATATGCAGGTCACACGAGATATAACTATGGACATCCAAGACATACAGAGTCACGCCACAAATGAGGAAAAAGAAAAATGGAAAGAGGAAGGAGGGATACTAACTGATCAAGGATGGATGACATCACATAAAGCAGTCTGGTATCTTCCCGATGCCATGGTGCAGATTATTATAGATACAATACATGCACCAGCCCACCTTGGGGAAAAAGCTATGCTAGACGCAATACAACATATATGGGACAATAAACATCTTAGGGCAGCAGCCAAACAAAGAGTCCAAACATGTATGATATGTTGTCAGTATAATATTGGAAAAGGCACAACAGTAGGGGCAGGAGGATTTCATCCTCCTGAACACCCTTTTGAAGTTATACAGATGGACTATATACAAATGGAAAGGTGCAGAGGACAGAAGTATGTACTCGTAGTAGTATGTACATTAACACGATGGACCGAAGCTTATCCTGTACCTGACTATACTGCCAGCACTACAGCCAAACAATTGATTAAGGAGTATTTCCCTAGGTTCGGTCTGCCCCGAGTTATATATTCTGATAATGGTCAACCACTCTCGTCTGAATTAATGAAAAAGATATCGCTCCTGTTGGGATACCAGTGGAAATTTCACTGTGTGCGTCATCCACAGGCAGCAGGCCTGGTTGAGCGACATAACCAGATTTAAAAAAAACAAATTGTCAAAAATATGTGCAGATAAGAAAATTGACTGGATAACTGCTTTACCTGTAGCACTGTTCTATATGAGAATGGTTCACCATTCCAGGATAGGATTAGCACCATACGAGATAGTTTTTGGAAGACCACCTAACATATGGGGGATACCTCGAGCTAAGTCTATAACAGATATTGAAATACCTGTACTGACTGATTACCTGGCTTCCTTGATGTCTGCACTTCAATCTTGTCGTTCACAGGTTGCAGCCGCATTTCCTGATAATACTGAGCCCAAAGAGCACCTGATCAAACAAGGCGATTGGGTTTATATTCGCAATTTTGATCGAACAACACCTCTTGAGCCTCGATGGAAGGAACCGAAGCTCGTTCTACTGGTTACCAGGACAGCTGTAAAAGTCGAAGGTCGTAAAGGATGGCTCATTGCCAGTCACTGTAAGAAACATTTTCCCAAGGAAAAAAGTGGACAGACATCGCCACTTCAGACACAACAGAACGCAGAACAATTGACATTACCCACAGAAGAAAGTCTCCAGCAGACTTATAGATCTAAACTCAGGTCATCTACTCGAGCCCAGGTCAATTAAGTCCAAACAAGCTCTACTTGTTGGTGAAACGGCAGGGGCTCTGAGAAGTGTACCTGACAAAAATAACGACAGAGACAGTGAAGCAGAAGATGTTGAGAGACAAATACAGAAAGAAAATGTGTGCGGAAAGAAATTTTTGTATAATAATGTTAATGTTGTTTCTGGCAGCAGCAATGTGTTTAGGTTGGGTTTTACATTTAATTTTTCCATCTAGTCAACTCCCTATATTCTCACCCAACAGTACACAAGAACAAACCTATTATGATCTTACGCCTCATGAACGGGCCCACAGATTAGCTATGCAAAATAACTCCTTTGTACGGATGTTGCACTATACTCACCAGGTTGCCAATACTACCGATTGCTGGATATGCAGACAGATTGCCCCTCATCAGAATGACGGAGGGATGCCACTGGTACCTTTTCCATTTTCATAAAATGGTACCTGTGAGGCTTGGTTTGCCTTAATAACAGCGTACAATACCTCCAATTCCGCATGCCCTGAAGGAGATGTTGGGATATGTAAGAATGGGTGGCCATGGGGAGATATGAATACCGTCCTTAATCAAGTCTGTTATCCCGACGATAATGGAATACCACAGGCTAAGGGGACTATATTCGAAAGTGAAGAGTATAAACAGGAGTATTGGTCTTCCAAATTAGTAAATACCAAGCCTAAAAAGAAAGGCGGACCAACCTCCATATTTGTTTCCAAAATGAAAGGACAGCTGTGTGTCCAGAAGACTAGTATAATCCAGGTAGGACACAGTGAATGTAATATTACTGTGAGTTTCGAGGACAAAGGCCAATCAACGTTTCCAGCGTCTAGACGTACATATTTTGTCTGTGGAGAGATAGCCTATATACGTCTTCCCCTCGGATGGGGAGGAAGATGCTATATATCTTTCCTATTGCCTCCCGTTTTCCTTGCCCCGCCGATGTATCATAAGGATCGCCTACTCCCTAATGAGAGGCATAAAAGATCTATAGATGCTTCGGGGATAGACCAAACAGAGACTACCCTG
The DNA here is from genome assembly GCF_031143425.1 of Pleurodeles waltl. Lineage (NCBI taxonomy): Eukaryota > Metazoa > Chordata > Amphibia > Caudata > Salamandridae > Pleurodeles > Pleurodeles waltl. The sequence goes on along the minus strand of NC_090444.1, from coordinate 439,115,889 downwards.
GAACAGTATACAGACTTCAAAAGAGGTTTCTTCTTCTTTATTGGACCGATTCAGAATAGTAAGCTTATCCGTAGGCTTACTCGAACAGTAGAAGCAGTTGTAAATCAGACTATAGCCGCTCTGGGAAATTTGACACAGGAACAATCCGCTATCAGAATGGTAGCGCTTCAAAATCGTCTTGTTCTTGATGTCATACTAGCAGAGAAGGGCAGAGCATGTAAAATTATCGGATCGAGCTGCTGTGTTTTCATACCTGATAATGCCCCCTCTGTCTATGAGGCTATTTCTAGATTGCACAAAATTGCGTCCAGCTTACACCAGGATCCTGGCAACTGGACCTGGTCAGGATGGTTTTGGGGACTAGTCTCCACATGGGGCTGGAAATTGATTTCTGCTATTGGCATAGCATTGTTTACATTAATGGGATCCAGTGCGGCCCGCCACTCTGTGGATTGTGTGCTACCATGTGCATTCCTAAATCACACATCCAGAAAAAAGAAAATGTTAAGATTATGCTCCAAGACCATATTGATGATCTTATGGCCATCAAGATAGAGGACAATGGTTGCACTCTGGTGCAAGGAGGGAATGTGGAAAAATAGTTTCTCACCCTTCGTGCAACCACTGTTCATTTGACATCAGGACAACCATATTGAATATGGCATCCATTTTGTGAGTGTTTTAAACACCCCGTCGCAGAGGAAATAGGCAGAAAAAGATGCAGCTTGAAAGCAGCTACATCGTGTAATATGCCTAAGGCCGAATACCAGACTGGCCACATACCTGCGGTTAAGTCAATTTTGAGAAAAACTAATTTCCACGGAATAACCTGCAATTGGAACAAGGTCATACCTGTCATTTACTACACACTATTATACGCTTCAGCTGTTTGCACATTTTTTTGTTTGTAAGCAATCTCCCACTCCTCTCCCCTGAGGCATACAAATGTTTTTATACCTAACTAGTGGAAAATGATTGAACCTCTGCCATTTGTTTACATGTAGTAGAAAAATGTATAAAAGCTCTATGCTGCGCGAAGTAAGACAGACTACTCCCTAACCCGCTTGGTGAAGGAGCTCTCCCTTAACTCGAGTTATTGAATAAATCCTGATTATTCTCTACATCTCGGACCCCGTCTCTTTCCTTTTTTTTATTATTTATTTAACTTACAAGGCATATTCAGAGGTATTTTAAATTATTTACCACACTTTTGATGTCGTTAGTACCACCCCGGAAAAGGTGGCGGATAGGCCGGTCATAATACAGTGGGCAGAACATTGTCTTCCGCCTGGCTGTTGGTGGTTACCGCCGCAGTGCTTGTTGCTACCGCCGTGGCAGTCGATGTGCTAAGGTGGCTGTCTGTGTGGGCGGTTTTCGCAGTGGTAATAATAATTATTTTTTTACTGCCGGCCTGTTGGCGGTATTAACGCCGCTTTATCACCGACCGCCAGGGTTGAAAATGAGGGCTTAAATGTATTTGCAGTAAGCTTCTGAGTGCCTGTCCTTTCTTTAAGGATTAAGGAAGAGAGTGACAATATGCGCTGTAGCGGCAGCACTCTGCTGTGTACCACTGATGACTGGACGCCCGTCTGCACTGCTGGAGAAGTGGAACATACTCCTGCTATAGTTAAGAGAAATGGGTACATCAGCCCTGCCAAGTACCACGCATTGGGGTTAGAGTAACTCGTTGTAGTGTGGTTTCCGCATGACCATACTAAAATGCAATAGTCATGCATTTATAGCACTTTGAATATAGCATGTGTGCAAGGCGTGCTCAGCAAGAAGCTTTATTTAAGCTCTGTGCTTGGCGCTAGTGAGTGCGCTCTGCTGTCTCAAATACAATGTGACCTAAATTCACTGACAAGCCAATGTACTGAAAAGTTATTGGCCCTGAACAGGCTGACCCTCAGCATCAATAAAGTTGTGCTCTGCCTTTCACTGCATCATGCTACATACCCTATCAGCGCCGTGCATAGTATAAAGAGACACTGGTGTGAAAATACAGTGCAATCTGCTCCTCAGACATCGAGGATGTGGGCAGCAGCTTTCTTTTTAGAGTCAAGCCTGCAAATCGTATCATTTCCGTTCCTCTGTGTGGAGCAGGGACCAAGCACTGATTTATTCAACTTAATGAGTGCACATCTGCTGCTCCTGATGTGATTGAGGTACTATTTTGTTCTTTTTAACTTATAGTGCCCTGCAAACAGAAGGTGTGTGTCTGTCACAAACGTGCCCAAAAGGGCAAACAAAATTCCAAAGTTTTATTTTTTATAGCTAACTTTCTTTTATTTTATCAAGTCATCTTTTTTTACTTTGCACTCATTTTTTCTTTTGTTTTTGTTTGTGGGTGCTGTTCTCAAAAGGCGACAATTATCTTGTTCTAAATATTGTTTCTTTATTATGTGTAATTTCTGTAATTATGCTTTAACACATAATCGTGCAGTACACTCCAATCCACCCCACTACAATCCGCCCCACTACAGTCCATCCCAATCCACCCTGCCTCCCCCAATCCACCCCACTCCATTCCTCCCAACCCACCCCAGTTTAATCTGCCCAGCTCCAGTTCACCCCCATTCCAACAGAAAACATTCTATACTACTCTAAAACAATCTACCCCACTCCAATCCAAAACAATCTGCCTCACTCCAATCCAAAAGAAAATGCCCAACTCCAATCCAAAACAAGATGTCTCACTCCCATCTACCCCACCCCAATGCGCCCCACTCCAGTCCAAAATAAATCTGCTCCAATCCAAAGCAATCTGCCCCACTCCAATCTGCCCAATCCAAAACAATCTGCCCACTCCAAACTGCCCCGCTCCAATCCAATCCACCCTAATAGAGTCTGCCCCACTCCAATCTGCCCCACTTTAATCCAAAACAATTTGCCCCACTCTAACCTGTCCCACTCCAATTTGCCCCACTCCACCCTGCCCCACTCCAATCTCAAACAACCCACTCCAATCCAAAACAATCTGCCCCACTCAATTTCACCCCACTCCAATCCAATCCACCCCACTCCATCCCGATCCACCCCACTCCAGTCCATCACAATCCACCCCACTATAATCCAGTCCCCCATACCAATCCATCCCACACTAATCCATCCCAATCCAGCCCAGGCCAATCTACCCCACTCCAATCCAATACACCTCACCTCACCCCAATCCAATCCATCCCACCCCAATCCACTCCAGACCAATCCACCCCACTCCAACTCACCCCACTCAAAACCATCTCAGCTCACTGCAGTCCAACCTACTGTACTCCAATAAAATACAACCCATACCATCCTAATCCAGTCCAACCACTCCAATCCACCCCTCTCCAATAAAGTCGATTGCTATCCAGTCCACCTCACTCCAATACAATTTACCCATACCACGCCAACCCATCCCACTCCAATACAGTCCACTTCAATATACCCCACTCCAGTCCAATCCAGTCCACATTAATCCACTCTACTCTAGTCCAATCCACCCCACTCCAAACCACCTTACTCTACTCAACTCCAATTCAATCCACTCCTCTCCAATTATTCAAACCCACTCAATCCAACCAACTCCACTCCAATTCACCCCACCCCACTCCAAACCACCCCAGCCCAACCAAATCTACCACACCCCAATCCAATCCCCCACCTCTATCCAATCCACCACAATCCGATCTACCACACTCAATCCAATCCACACCACTCAGTCCAATTTACCCCACCCAATCCACCCCCTAAATCCAATCCACCCCACTCGATCTAATCCTGATCCACCCCAGTCCGATCCACCCCACTCAAGTCCACCCCACTCCAGTTCACCTCACTCTAATCCAATTCACCCCACCCACCCCACTCCAATACAATCCATCCCCTCCAGTCCAGCCCAACCAATTTCAATCCACTCCACTCCACCCCACCCCACCCCAATCCACTCCACTCCCGTCCACCCCACCCTACCCCATCTAATCCACCCCACTCCAATCCACCCTACTCTACTTCATTCTACCCAACACTAACCCAATCCAACCCACCCTATCGCACACCATCCCAGTTCAGTCCACCCACTCCAATCCAATCCATCCACCCCACTCCAATCCACCCCACCTCAATGCAATCCACCCCACCCTGCTCTAATCCACCACAATCCAATCCAACACACCCCACTCCAATCTAATCCACCCACCCCACTGCAATCCAATCCATCCCACTGCAGCCCACCACAACCCAATCCACCCCACCCCATTTCAATTTACTCCAATCCAATCCACCCCACTCCAATCCATCCCACTCCACCCACCCCACCCACTCCAATCTGCCAGACTATGCACCAACCCAATCTACCCCATTCTATGCAAATCCAATCCACCCACCCCAATTCAATCGACCCCACCCATTATTTTGGCTGTTTGTGGGCCTGTTGGGTTTGGTATGCCGGGTTTAATTGGTGGTTTTACATTATTACCACAAACCTCGTGCAGCAGCAAGCATAAATGATGACAATCTCCTGTACATTGAAAAACACCTTTATAGTGTGACTTGACAAGTTCAAAATGTGGGCCACTCTTTGAGGTGTCTATTTTGCTAAAAAGAGTCATCTTCATTTTGGTGCCTGGACTTATTTTTTTGTCCCTGGGGGGCGGAGGGGGAGATATTTCCTCTCTTCTGCGTACATAAACTATACATGCCAACCCTCCTGATTCAGGTGGTAAACTACCGATATCAAGGCTAGCCTCCTGCCTTCCAGCTCCTGCACACAGAAACCCGATTCGAGTTTTGTAAAACTGCCAAAAATGAAATGTTGATCCCTGTCACACACGCTCCAATCTACCCCTCCAAGAATTACCTCTTGCATCAAATTCTTCCTTAATTCTTGGAGGGGGAGATTAGAGCATCTGATAGGTTTCAACATTTCATTTTTGGCAGCTGTACATAGCACCAATAAAAAAAGTGCTATGTCATTAAATTGCCAAAAATTTAATGCTAACTGTCTCATCATAAATACGAGTAGACCCTATAGAAGCAGATTGCCTCTGCTTCAGTATAGGTTAGTGGGGAAAATAGATTCTCTTTTTTTCTTTCTTTCTATTGCGCAGGATACAAAGAGACACAGACTTCTCACAATACCAGTAACATGTTGTTATCGTCCTACATAGATAACGAAACACAGCAGCAAAATCAAGTATATAGATGCTCTAATGCATCTACAAAATCAACAAGGCAAAGTCCAGATAAAAAATAACTTGCAGCAGATATTAATGTGTTAAAGTGCTGAATTGTATAATAACAATAATCGAAAAAGGTGCGTCATGCAAATCGGTGCAGTAGAACATCAGCTAAACCTGTTCCAGATTACATAGCAGCAAATACTAAAGTACAAAGGTATACAATCATAAATATAAATCGGGACAGGACACAATCAACTAAACCAATTGCTGATTACATATATATTGCAGCAGATAATAAAGTGCAAGGGTATGCAATCGTAAAGGCAACAAGAAGCATGATGCTGATCGATTATCCAGCATTTAACCAAAAACAGCAAATTAGCATACACTTTAACATAACACTCAAGATCTATTATAAATAGATTAGTCTATTATGAATAACTATGATCAGGGCCGTAAGAAACAATAGATCTTCAGCAAGTAAACACAACAATTCATGGAAACGCTGTTATCCATTATCAAAGCTATTTACAATAATGTAAAAGCACCCCATATTGTGTTGAATCTAAGTAAGCCTCCACCAGTTTGGCATAAGCCTCTAAAAGGACTGAGTCCTGACCATTTTATTATGGCAATGAGAACATAATGGGATTGCATCAGTTTTCCAGTTTTGGAGAATCAATGAACAAGCCACAGCTATAGCAATCAATGTAAAATATTGATGATGTTTCTGTAAATGCTATACCTCATGGAATGATCCAAACAGCACCAACATAGAGGATGTTGATGCTGTAATGTGAAAGGACTGACTACGTGCATGAAAAACCCTAACTCAGAATTGTTGAAGCATTGGACAATCAAAAATGTGTGGACTCACCCACCCCCATCAATTGCCTAATATCTAAAACACTGGTCTGGATGAGATGGAAGCATCCTATGTAGCCTATCAAGCGTATAATAGGCTATCCATCTGGACAGAAACGCCATTCGCTTAAAGTTTGCGGCACTATGTGATCTATATTCTATCCCAGAAAGGCGCTGTAATTCCTTAATATTATATCTACAATTGGTTGTCGGGAAGTCTTTTGACAGCAACATGCGTAATACCGCCTGACTGGCCTGTTGCTATGAAATCTGGTACCCGTTTCCCAATCCCACCAGCCGTGTTTCACATATATACGAAAAACAATTTGACAAATCTCTTCTTTCATTACAACATAATTCGTTTTTTCAAAGCTTACTGTCTGAGTGAAACTGAACCAGAGCAGCACATTCTGGTTACCCAATTGTTGCTTCAATAAATCCCATGAGATCAAGTTTAAAACATTATAAAAATACCCCAATTTCTCAAATCCTAAAACTCGCCATGACTGACCCAACATTTTTGACAGATCCACCCCCCAAATCCCACAGTCCTGCAACAGAGTATGACACACCGGCATTCCCCAAGATTTGAAAAAAAAACGGAATACGCGAGGCTAAGGTCTCTAGGTCCTTATACCTTGTTTTCTTGGGAAGTTTGGCAGTGCGTAGAAAAACGGAAAAACATATTTGACTCTCCCCAGTCATGCACTCTAACAAAAAAATATCATACACTGTAATATCTGATCCTAGCTGGATTAAAGAATCAGTTAGAGTGGCCTGGTAATATGCCCTAAATTTGGCAACCCTGAGCCTCCCTGTATTGTGCAGAGCTGCAGAACAGACATTTTAACCCAAGGTTGCTTCATAAACCAAACAAAGCTTCTGACAACCGTATCTAATTCTTTGGGAAAATACATTCTCCCCACTACTACTTTAAAGTTTCCCACTTTCCTCCTCTAAAATGTTGGCATGTTTGACCAACATCACTGCCTGCTGCTGCAGCCTGGTAACCCCTCTATTCATTCCAGCTGAAGAACTTGGAAGACACTCAAGGCAAGTGCTCATCCTGGCAGACACAGCCCTTAGGCACTTCTGGTGGCAGTCTACTCAGGTGAGTCATGTGGTCTCTCTGCATTGAACTTCACTCATGTCTGCAGCATGGGCATAGGCTGGCCTTGCAGTTATGTGGTACTGAAAGCCAGAGGCAAGTTGTTGTTCGGTTCATCATATTTTGAGATGCACTGGCCTCTAAATCATGCATAGTGCCTAATGAACAGTGTCAATCCACGATTGATGTCTGGTCAGGTCAAGCATATGGCTCCACAGGCCCGTGTCAAATTCCTCATGGTGTGCCTTAGGAGCAATGAATGATTGTACAGCAATTGTTTTACAGTACTCTCATATTAGAAGGGGCTATAGGTTAGTGATCTTCCATTTCAGCAGTTTTGAATTTGTTTCAAGATATGTTTAGAGTTTATCATTGCTCAAACTGTTGCAATTTTTCTAATTTAGTTCAGAGAGAGATCAAGTTTTATTAATGTATTAGTGACAAAGAAGTTAGGATATGGTGACTAATTAACTTACATTTAACAGCCTAACAGAGAAAAAAACATGAGCTGTGAAATGTGCACGTTTGAATTATGGCGAACCATGTGGCCACCATTTGTATTAAACACTGCATTTTAACATAAGAGTTTTCCATTCATATTAAATTAAGTACTAATGTGAATTAATATTAAAAGTATTATTGAAAGTAAGGATGGATTAAACCCAGATCTGTGACTGGGGTTGAGTGTTTGAAAAGTTTCAACAATCCGTCCATCATTTTTATTTTGTTTTGTGATGTTGCTTTGTGCGCCCTAAGTGGCAGGGGTATGCCAAGACGTGGGTCCCTTGCTCGCTGCGCCACTGGATTCAAACTAGCCTGGCTGATGAAGGGTGATACTCTGAAGCCGGACCCAGGATGCTTGTTTCCTGTCCAGGGAGGACCTGGCTTAGCAGTTCGGGCTGGACTGTTCCCATGGGGACAGGGTCAAGACTGATTTGCATATGGCTGGGTCAAAACTGGGGTGACGTGGCAATCAAAATAACAATGGATTAAACCCTGATCTGTGACTGGGGGTGAGTGTTTGAAAAGTTTCAGCACTCCGTCCATCATTTTATTTTGTTTTGTGATGTTGCTTTGTGTTCCCTAAGTGGCATGGGTATGACCAGATGTGGGTCCCTTGCTCGCAGCGCCACTGGATTCAAGCTAGCCTGGCTGATGAAGGGTGATACCCTGAAACCGGTCCCAGGATGCTTGTTTCGTGTCCAGGGAGGACCTGGCCTAGCAGTTCAGGCTGGTCTGTTCCCCTGGTGAACAGGGTCAAGACCGATTTGCATTTGGCTGGGTCCAAACTGGGGTGATGTGGCAAGCAAAATAACAATGGATTAAACCCAGATCTGTGACTGGGGGTGAGTGTTTGAAAAGTTTCAACACTCCGTCCATCATTTTATTTTGTTTTGTGATGTTGCTTTGTGCGCCCTAAGTGGCAGGGGTATGCCCAGACGTGGGTCCCTTGCTTGCTGCGCCACTGGATTGAAGCTAGCCTGGCTGATCAATCAGTCAATCAATCAAAAAAAATTGTAGTGCGCGCTACTCACCCGTGAGGGTCTCAAAGTGCTGGGGGGAATTAAAAAGGGGGGGCAGGGAGGGTCACTGATCGAGCAACCATGTCTTGAGGTTCTTTCTGAAGAGCAGGAGGTCTTTGGTTTTGCGAAGGTTGGTGGGGAGGGAGTTCCAGGTTTTGGGGACGAGGTAGGAGAAGGACCTGCCTCCTGTGGTGGTGCGTTGGATGCGGGGGCAGATCGGAGGTTACGTGTGGGCTGATGAAGGGTGATACCCTGAAACTGGTCCCAGGATGCTTGTTTCCTGGCCAGGGAGGACCTGGTCTAGCAGTTCGGGCTGGACTGTTCCCATGGGGAACAGGGTCAAGACTGATCTGCATATGGCTGGGTCCAAACTGGGGTGACGTGGCGAGCAAGATAACGGTGGATTAAACCCAGATCTGTGACTGGGGGTGTGTGTTTGAAAAGTTTCAACACTCCGTCCATCATTTTATTTTGTTTTGTGATGATGCTTTAAGCATTTGGCTCCACCGGCCCTGTGTCAATTTCTTCATGGTGTGTCTTAGGAGCAATGAATGATGGTACAGCAATTGTTTTACAGTACTCTCATCTTAGAAGGGGCTATAAGTTAGTGATCTTCCATTTCAGCAGCTTTGAATTTGTTTCAAGACATGTTTAAAGCTTATCATTGCACAAACTATTGTAATTTTTCTAATTTAGTTCTGAGAGAGATCAAGTTTTATTAATGTATTAGTGACAAAGAAGTTAGCATATGGTGACTAATTAACTTACATTTAAAAGTCTAACAGAGAAAAAAACATGAGTTGTGAAATGTACACGTTTGAATTATGGTGAACCATGTGGCCACCATTTGTATTAAACACTATGTTTTAATATAAGAGTTTTCCATTCATATTTAATGAAGTACTAATGTGAATTAATATTAAAAGTATTATTGAAAGTCTTAAATGAATATGAATGAATCATACTTATTTTGAATTAAATCAATTGTATGAATGGAAGTTACATGTGTGCAGAAAAATAACTGCATGTTTAAAATTAGTTCTGGCATGTTATAAATAATGTTTGCAATTAAATAATTTGTTTTGCAGATTTGATTTGAATAGGAAGGTGCTCAATAGGTTTATTAATGTATTAATGTGTATTAAGGCTTTCTTAGCTTGACTGGCCCTAAAAAGTTTATTTTGCAGCAGTAATTGTATTGAAGGCAAGAAACATGTTTTAGAGATAACAATGTAGCACTTTTTGTTTTAGGACAGGAAACTTGTAGTTCTCATGTGAAAGGTATCAATTTAGTTCTTGTGTGTCGTTAGAAAGGATGTCAAGTAACAAATAACTAGAGAATGTAATATTTTGTTAGAAGTGTGTGAAATCATCCAATGACAATACACTTTTGCAGAGAAGAATTGGTATAGTTGCATACGCGATGGTGCCATCTACAGCCATTGGATGCTGAAACTGATGTCCAAAGTGTGCACACCTGAAGGACCAATGAATGAATTGTGCACACTTCTAATTACTGAGAGACTTAGAAACTTTTTCTTAGTTCCACTCCTGCCTCAATGCTGTTTAGAAGTTTGTAGGAGTCTGTTTAATCCTGCTGTCACCCTCCTATTCTTTATGTCCCCTGATGAGTTTTCTCATCTTAGTCTTAACTGCCCTATTTTGTTATGTGGTTCTATACTAATAAGGCCAATGAATTCTGAAGTGCTGATCTGTTCTATGTGCAGCCCATGTTCTACAATGTCCTGATGTCAATTGACGCCAGAAGAAGGTGACCGTCATGTCTGATTAATCATCGCTCTGTTGTCCCATGAGGAGAGGCATAACTAAATGTGGTTTCTTGGTTCCTTTTAGTTAGGTACTTACACCGGCATATTTTTATAGTGAGTTGCCTTAGTTAGATGTTTTCCAAATCATTTTTGTCTTTCTTTTATTTTTGCTTTTGCCCTCATGTGTTAGCCCGTTACTACACATGCAAGTTCAAATTCATGTTACTGATAGGATTGACCCAGCTCTGAAATCTGAAATTTAATGATTAACTGTATTTTGATGATTTACTGATGTCACCATCATCTGCATTGAAGTCTAACAATAATGTGCATATTATATTGTTGTTAATATATACATTATTATTTTAGAGTGTCTAACAATGTTGATGTTTAGTAGGCTAAATCTTTTCAGATGTTTTGGTCAGCATATGGTTTTCATGTTTGTTTATAATTTAGTTTTGCCATCATATATGTGACATTGACCCTGGGGTTGTGATAACGCTTTGAAACTTTATTCAATTTGGAGTTTGATTTAGTGCAAAAGTATTCATGGTGTCTAAAATTGTTTATGATATAATGCTATTGATTTGTGATTGAATGATTCTGACTACTACACTCTTCGCCAAGTCTAGAGATTCAGTCGACCTTAATAGGTGAGAATAGTAATGGTTTCTCACCTTCGCGCTGGTGGTTGTTGAACCCGGAGCCGAGGGGACACCAACAGTTCTTTCAATGCACTTTATTTTTGGATTTTACTCCTGAGAAAGTGTCACTCTAAGAGTCACACATATGGAAGATCAGTGTCACTCACAAATGCATTGAGACCATGGAAATAAGCAATCTGAAAACTTGGCAGCTATGGTACAAGGCGGGTCTATTTGGGATGCAATGGAGAAAGCAGGAGAACTTATGATTGTTTAAATTTAAATTGTCTCAAACATCCAGGTTTAATTATTGTGCTCCTATGATACTCACATAACCTCCAGGTCTTCTCATTTCCCAATCCTTTCCACTATCAGACAGTTTCACTGCATTCTAGAAGTGTTTACTCACTTTTGGAGTGTCAGTTATGTCCTCCTGCTAGACAGTTTCACACAGCTTTCAGACAGCTGGGGAATTACCTGTAATAAATCTTCATTCTTCACTTATACTGGTTTGGTCTAGTTCATTTCACATTTGAGATGAGGAGCCAAAAGTGTACCCAGCCGAGTGCCTGCCATACAAATTCTGCCAAGCAACATCGCCACTATTTAGAGTGCATCCCTGAACTCATGTCCAGAATTTAGCTCACCCTGTTCATATACTACGGAACATTATAGTTAAGGTTTCTTCTCATCTGCATACGTGTTGGGTGCTTATTTCAGCCATTTGACATCAGCAACAGCAGCTTTAGATGATCTTCATTGCCGTGAATCACTTGGTGTCTGCTCGAGTTGCGTGGCTCCATTTGACTTTTTTCCAATACTAAATCAGCTCAGCTGTTGTCATTCTGACAGGTCATATAGGCAGTTTTATCTCCAGTGGTTGTCGCTCCTTTCTACAGTACAACAAAGCATTATTAATTTGTTACCTGCGCAAGCAAGTAATAATCTCATAATTCCTAACTTCAAATAATTCATCTATTGATTGTCCCTTCCTGGATTGATTTTTGTTTTCATAGTTTTCCTTGAACATTCAGTCATTTAAACATTGTTTTCTACAGCATCCTTACTTCCCTCAAACTCTCATTCATAGTTTATGTTGCCTGCAAGCACTAAACTTTATTTTTTGTTAACATTGCAGCCATCCTCCCCACCACCATTATCCCAAAATGTGAGGGAACTGACAGTGAAATGGAGCAGATGGCATGGATTTTACACAAATTACGTGCTTGCCATTGATGGTGATTCATTTCCACATGTCTATAAAAAGGGGATGCTGCTGATTTTATTGGGAGCCGAATCACAGGAGATATTTGAATATCTACCCTCCCACCCATGGGAAATCCATGGAATTCAAATACAAAATTTTGATGTGTATGAACAGGCACTTGAGAGATTCAAGTTGTAATTTATTGAGGAACCTCACACAGTTATGGACAGGGGCGTAGCTTGGTCAGTAAGACTGTGGGCTTCAAACTTTATTTTATGATGATTATCATGATATGCCAGCGTGATTGTCTGAAGCAGTGCTTAAGGGGGATGTAATGCTCTCTGTATTTAACTACTGGCTCCATCCTGACCACTGACTCCATTTTGTGTTTAGCTTAGTTCAAATGCCGTCACATTGGTGGTGCTGGTTTTTTTCCGTGCACAGCTTGTTAACGTGTTTTCGCTTTTCTCACTAGGGAAGGGAACATAATGTGGGGGGATGAAACATTGATAAGACTGCACAAGGCTGAAAATGTTCATGGTAGAGAAGGGTACAGCTCGTTCTTGGAAATACACTCTGGGATCTGGCCAGTCTCTAGTGTGTTTTTTCAACACTGACCTAGTAAAGCCAGTGCTTGAATTTCACAACTTACTCGACTGTAGGGGGGTTTCTAGAACCTTCCTCTTAAGTTTGCTTAAGGTATATAAGGTGGGGAAGCTTGACACTGGGAGAGAAGGAACTAATCTCTGAGAGTAGACGCACTGTTCAGAGTAATCCTGTTGGGGTGGTCTCAGTTGTCATAGGTTCCACAGCTTGACGTTGGCAGACAAAGGATGATTTTAGATTCAAGCCCCATGGTGATGCATTTTCAATTCTTAGCATCTAGCTTTACTGTGTGCATGCATAATATATACATAGTCACTATCTATATATTCATTGTTGAAGTATTGCATTTTCTTTGATTATTATTATTCCACTGCTGTGATTATTTTAGAAGTTGCACTTGTGTTGCTGCATTCACATTAATTGCTCATGTCATTCTCTTTGTGTATGTGAAACCTGGGAAGAGCCTTAATAAATTCATTCCTCAGACTAAGAGTGCCTATATTCTTTGTATTCCTTTAGCTTCATTCCTACTGAAACAAAGCAGAACAGGGGCTTAAGGGCCAGTGGAAAGGGAAAAGAGTATGCATTGCGAAGAGTATTTAAAACACACTATTTTGTAAAATAAACATGTTTTAAGTCTTCAAAACAGAGATGAGAATGTATGTGTGTGTGTTTTTGTCTAAGTGAGTATTTAAAAATCCCAGATGAAATGCAACAGCCACCTTACCGTACCCAATTCAAAGCTCATGTACACAACTGCTTATTAAATGAGACATTAATTAGGGGGATGTAACACCCCACAACCCCCACTGGAGCAACATCCCTGGTTATGGAGCGATATAATTGCTAATCAATGCATCAACTTGTCAATGAGCCTATGGAGAATTTTGTGGCATCTCTGCGAGTTGTTGCTTCTAGTTATGAGTTTGGTGCAATAACTGATCAATATATCAGAAACCTGATTATCATACCCCAGCTATAGTAAAAGAAGTTAGAAGCAGTTGCAAAGGCATTGAGCGATTTTTTAAATCAATTAACTATTAATAAATGACGATAAGGAGGTTGTAAATGAAGATGCGTTTATAAGGAGTAAAGAAAAGTTCAAACCAAATAAATACAAAGAACAACATTTTGTTAAGGAAAATGGAAAAGATGTGGTGGGAGATCACACCTAAACAAGGCTACTTGTTCCTCAGCAGCTTCTAAGGAATGCTTCAAATGTGGCAAGGATGGAAACTTTTCTTTAGTCTTGTGAAAGTGTTTGTCTGATTAGAATCTTTTTGTTGCTCATGTAACTAATTTGTATCTGACACATTAAGTCAGAAGAGTGTAAATGTGATTCATAGTGTTAGATAGTCTTAGAATGGTGGTAATATTTGATGTTTTATAACATTGAATGTGATTTGTTGCAATGTTGATACTTTTGCTCACCTCATGTGATGCAGCTTTTTTTTACCTTTCTTGGTGAAATGGGCTGTAAAATCCCCCTAGATTTGGGGACGAGCCAGATGATTTTTAGTCTCGACTAGGGGTGGTGTCTGTTTCTCTGTTACTTTGCTACACATTTTGAACTTAGACAATTTTTCAGTTTTTGCACATTCCTCCATCTATCTTATATGTTAAAAGAGCCTTCATGGCAATCGATTTCTGTCTTGTGATTGATTTATTAAGATTGCTACATATTTACCTTTTTGTTCTTAATGTTTTATTAAACCTTCATGGCTTTACTAAATTATTGATCTCAAACTCCCATTTTTAGTCCATTCTTTATTACTGATTGTAATTACAAATGTTGTTGAATATTATCACTAGGGACATATTGCTTCATCTATTCTTTACGACATCACCATCCGGACCCTGTGATGGGTGCTACGACTATCACGCCGATTATCTGAGCGATAGCTCCCGCAGTCTGTGGATCACAAAGTTTAGTTAGTACATTTTCAGATAGAAATGATGATCGACCATAGTGTCGTCAAAGAAGGGAAATGTTGTGCTGGCCATTCAAGATGCCAATTGAAAAAAAAACAAAGACAAAGTTGTAATTGATTCAGAACCATACAGGCCTTCTAATTGCAAGATTACCATTGATGGCATAACCACTATGATTATTATGGATTCAGGCTTGTCCATTGTATGTGTTGGAAAATAAACAGCACAGATGCTGTATTTGAAAAGCCTGTGTTGTTATCCTTGCAGAGATGATATGAACCAACTCCACACTCTCTCTTGTTAACTATTTCAACACAATTCTGGATTGATCAAGATTAGACAAAGGGGTTTTCCTACATGGTGGGTGGGTCCAGGTGACCTCAATACTTTCTTCTTTCAATATTTTGAGTATCCACTCCTACTATTCCCTACCTTGAATCATCATCCTCCTTCTTGGGTTGCACTCTTGGGTATTTAGGGAATCCCTGTCCTGTTTGAAACTGTTTCTGTCCAGATTCTATCTTTGGGTTTCAAGGCTTTCCACCTATCGTGTAGACCTTCCTTTTGCAGGGCACAGCATAAAGTAATCCGTTTTGCATCATGGATAACGCTGAGTTCTTTGGCAATTATGCGGCAAGTAAGAGTTATCAAATAACAGTCAATTCACTCTGGTTAGTTTCACTCTGAAATATTCTTGATTGGTAGAATGAATCCAAGTGTACTCAGATCATACCACATACACTTCGGTATGTTTCTTAAAGAGAAGAGAGGTTCTTACTTGGTGCTTTCTGTCCTTTGTCTTTCAGGAAAAGGAATGAAAAGAATATGAAGAACTATGCCTGGAGAAACTGCAAGAGGACTCTGGACGGCCTTAATTTCGGGTAAGTGCAGGATTTCCAACACTCAGGATATTGATTCTCTGCTGGTCTTGAGGCAAAGCACAAGTTCATAAGTGGGTGCAGCTTAATTTGGGCGCATATACAATATGGCTGATGGGAAAGCGTCTTCTCACAAGATCTTGCTTTGTTCCATAGCAGTAACAAATTGCCTTGTTTCCTGGGCACAAACACTGAGCTCAGGGAGGGTCAGAGACAAATATTTAATAAGACAAATAGCAGGAATATGACTTAGGGGCTGAAACTGGGGTATTACACTCAGTGGGCAGATGGCTGAGACTCTGGGTCTCAGATATAACTGGGATGTAACACTCAGGGGAAGATAAGATATGGGGGCTGAGATATGGTTGGTGGACGCCTGACAGTTCTCCCCTCCAAAAATCTTCCTAAAATGGGGGAGGATCTGCTGTGGTTCATCTGGGAGTCAGGCATGAAAAGAACAAACCAAACGGGATTCATTCAATGCGGTGGACACTGGGTCCCACAGTCTTTCCAGTCAATGAAGTAAAATAACCTCCCTTTGTCTCATCTGGAATCTATAATGTTTCAAACCTCAAACTTCTCATGGTCGTCAATATTCAATGGAGGACGTGGTGTCTTGTGGTTGTTATTATGGTAATATGACAGCATGTTTAGGGCAGCAGCAACACCGGGTGTGGGAGACTGAGTCAACCTCACATTGTCTGGAAACTGTTGGCCTCACTCCTCGGTAGCCTGCAGTACATCATCCACCACGATTAGTGAAGTAGTGATTTGTGGCAAACTAAACCTGACACTCTGATTCCTCAGGGAAGACATGGAAACATATCACTCCCTTTCACTCGGTTACTGAGAGACTAAAACATGCCAAGCCAAGATGAGAGATGCAAACTGGATTCCAATATATTTAATGAAGCAATTGAATACTAGTATAAAAAGCATGAGCTGTGATAATAAGGCAGATTAAACATAATACAGTGATCATCATTACAATGAGCGTGAAAAAGATAAACAACCCCACCATTTTGTATGGTTCTAGAAAGTCTAGTGATTCCTAACTAACCTCTATTTGTGACAACATAGTGGTAGTAACCCATCCACTGTGCCCAATCTAAGGGAGAAATCCCAACCCCGTACCTGAAGTGGATAGCAGGAGTTTGCCTGTGAACTGGATGGCAATTCTTAAGGGAGGTGAATGGTCAGCCTCAGGATCAGGCAAAGCTTGCTGCAGTTTGAAGTACGCCCCAGCACGGTCATGACTGGAATGCCTTCTGCCCTCCTTAGGCCTATGTGTTGTTTATATAATAAACCCTAAACAGTTAGTGGAAGTAGGCCTGATGTCATGATGAGTCTGGAGGATAGGAACTGTCTCCCGAGATGACAATCCACGGTATCATATCATGTATTGAACATAACAGCCTTGCTTGCTATGCCTGTTGTGCTAAAGGCTTGTAAAAATGTGCAGTACATACTCTGTCTTCCTAAAAGGAGGCAGCTCATTGAAAAATAAAAAGCAATGAACTAAAAACAGGTTCTACTAAATAAATGACAATGAATAAGATACATGGGTGTGTTTAAAGGCGCAGGCTGTGAAACCAACTAAAACCTAGATGTCCAACCCAGCACTAAAGGTCACTATAACATTGGAATCAGGAGTCTAGTTTCAGATGTCACTGGCTTTATTGAAGAGATGCAGAACACCAGATGAATCTTCATTGCAGTTATAAGCGTTAATTCTATGGCATCTGGGTTGACTATCTCATAAGGGCCTTTAGAATTGAGGCAATAGTTCCCATGTAAATGTAGATTTCTGGTTGAAAGTCAAACTTTATCTCCTATTCTAAACAATAGTCCTTCACTGTGATGCTTATTGCTTGTTTCTTAAAAATTCCTTTGTTTGGGCCACGTGAAAACACAATTTCACAGGAAAGGCTTGAAGGGCATTGTGATGGTATTGGATCGCAGGTAATTTACTGTTGATGATGTGTTCTTAAGGTGTAGTTCTAGGATTATGGCCTTGTAGAAAGTAAAATGGAGACATACCTAGAGGAGCATCCTCTGAGTTGGTAAATGCAAATTATACTGCTCCTAAAAGGAAACGCCGATCTTCTTCCATGGTAATTAATAAGAATCTTAAATATTGTTCCATTGTTTGTTTCATTCTTTAAGTTTGACCATCAGTTTGAGGATGATAGCTAGAAGGTAACTTGGCATCCATGTTTAAAGAAGCCAAAATCAACCCTAAGGGCAAACCTTGCAATTGTACTTCATTGTTCATGAGTATGAGGACCAATTATTCTGTTGAAGGAATTTTTGTAACATGACTGAGTGAGCCATTTTGAATAAATGGTACACAGTAGTTAGGAGGGCAGTAAAACCTGTATTGATCTGTGTTTATTTTCACCACAAAATCTGTACCCGTTGTGTGTTAATGTCTCTTTTGGTGCTGGACTAGAACGAAGCAATTGTGTTGAAGGAACGTGCATTTTTTCCCCCAAGAGCACAAGAAGTGCATGTTTCAACCTAATGATGATAATCTTTTGACATAGATGGCCACCACAAATTGTTCCAATAGTAGCAATGTTTTTGTGGACCTGGATGACCAACTAAAAAATTGTATGACATATTTGAATAGCCTGGTGTTGAGAAGGGATGTCTGGAAGTTTTCTAAAAATACCTCCATATTTTTGTGTTAGGTGAGCATTTTCTAACAACCACTGTCCTTTAGTTTTTTGGCCACATGTTTTATAGTGATTGTCTTAAAACTCCTAGGTTAAAATGATTCCTTGAAATCGTATAGTCCGTATGATAAGTATTGGTTCTTTTTTGTGGATCCCTGGGGTCTGAGTCTCTTTGACACAATAAGGCATCAGTCTTGGCACTATCTTTTTCATGATGATAGGCGATGACAAAATAGTAATAGTGGAACAATAAGGTCCAACAATTATTGCCTGGCTATTAAAGCCCAAGCAGATTTAAGGAATTGTAAATTCCTATGATCAGTGTAAATTGTAACAGGATGCATAGCTTCTAGCAAATACTGAAGCCATTCTTCAATAAACACCTTAATGGCTAAAAGCTTGCAGTCTGCAATAGAGTAGTTTATTTTTGCTGGAAAGAGTTTTCATAAAAAAAAGCCATTTGTCATTTAGCTTTTTTCAGTGGGACAAAACACCTTCTGAGGTAGTTTGCAACGCATCCACCTCCACATTATAAGGACTGGCAGGGTCTGAGTGACTCAAATAGGTACTAACAAAGTTTTCTATTTAAATATTTGAAAAAAAAAATGTTTGACTTTCAAGTACCAAATACATTTTTTAACCCCTTATGTAGAAGATGGGTAAAAGATGTTATAGTACAGGAAAGTTAATTGATAAATCCCCAGTAAAATTTGGCAAAGTCCAGAAAACATTCTACTTGATGCACCGAGTTAGGTAAGGGCCAAGCAAGAATTGTTTTGGCTTTCTTTTGGACCATACTGACTCCCTCTGGTCTGAGACTAAGGGGGTTATTACAACTTTGGAGGAGGTGTTAATCCGTCCCAAAAGTGACGGTAGAGTGACGGATATACCACCAGCCGTATTACGAGTCCATTATATCCTATGGAACTCGGAATACGGCTGGTGGTATATCCGTCACTTTACCATCACTTTTGGGACGGATTAACACCTCCTCCAAAGTTGTAATAACCCCCTATATCCTAAAAACTGTACTTGAGCAATATGAAATTTGCTTGCTTCCTGTTTTGCATACAAAGTCTGATTTTGCAGTTGTTGAAGAATGGCACAAACATGATTCGCATGCTCAGGTTACAATAGAGAATGTTGTCAATGTAGACCACCCAACAAATGTCAATAAATTCTGATTTGCAACTCACCCCCTTTCCTCACGAGGAACAAAAGCAGTGAAGACTCAGGAGATTTTGACTATCTGATAAACCTGTTGGCCAGATCACTTAAAGCAGATCTCCAGCTATCGGGTAACTTAGACACAGCCACAGAATCAATTCTGTGATTGTAATTGTGGTGGGGTGGCAAGGTAATCCTTCTTTTTATCAAAAACATCTAGCAAATCTAAATAAACTTCTGGCAGACCCTGAACTATTAGGATTTCTCCAGAAACGTATCCTTACATTTTGTGCTGAAATCACTAATTCTCTCTTTCTTGGGCTTTTATGGAACCATAACAATGGGTTTTACAAAATCGAGGCCCTAAGGTGGTATGTTTACCTTTCCAACCACTCTGGGGATTGTGTTTTAGAAGCCAAGGAAGACCCAAGATCATCCTTAATTGGGGTATGTCAATCAAATCAAATGTTATTTCCTCTCTGTGTTGGTCATTGCATGACATGTCCAAGATCTCAGTGTGATCATCTATTGATCTGGCAATGAGTTCCTTCCTATCCATGGCTTGTACTGTCTTAGATTTGTCTTTAGCCTGCATGTGGATTCCTAAGGTTTTCAGTAGCCACAGAGCCTTACAAGGCATCTACTTCCCAAATTTGTCCAGTCAGCAAAACTAGTTTCACAGGGATGTGTACTTGATAAGACAACGGGTAATTTGGAGGTTGAGCTTAAAGACTAACCCAGCAGGCTAACCTCGATCATTACTAGTTTGTTTCGTTTTTCAACATTTCTGGAACTACTGAGGCAGCATAGACTGTTTTGGATGTCCTTGGTTTGATAGACAGAGTTGGACATTCTTTTACGAGGTGCCCCCCTCTTTCCACTGTATAAACACTGGTTTAACTTATGTCTTTTCTCTTTTTCCTCTATGGCTAGGGAACCTTCGACTCCACGAATCTGCATAGCTTCACTCGATTCATTCACCTCAATTCCTTCTACCTGCACTTTGTCAATAAATATGATTACTTTACTCTCTGACACTTTATCCCTTTCTGATTTTCTTTTAAATTGTCAATAGTTTAGCTTGCCCACAGATTAGATAACTCTGTGCAATATGAAACACAGGATCCCTCAACTTAAACCTAGCCATCTATAGCAGAGTTTCAAAAAATGTGGGTTGCGAGCAACTGGTGTGTCACCAGGCGATTTCTGGTGGGTCATGAAAGAGCAATAAATAAACATGCCTTTAAAGTGTACGGTTCTTTTAAGGATATTTAAATTCTATTGTGTTACAAAAAATAACATTCTACAGCCTTTCGTTTCACACTCCATGTACCCCAGCAAGATTGTCACATAGTTCACTTTAAAAACTCCCCTCTCTTTCCAGTCAGAGAAAGAAAAGTAGACACCGGTCCCCAAGTTAAATGAAGATGCAGCAATTTTCCAGAAGACATCCTTACATTTGACCTCTATCTTTGAAGCACAGCAAATGTGACAAGATAACAACAAGATTTAAGGCCACCTTTATTGCTCACTCAGGTGGTCATTCCAACCTTGGCGGTAAAAGCCGCTTACCGCTGTCAGAAGACCGCCAACATACCGCCGCGGCCGCGGTAAACCGCCACGGTCATTCTGACCCACAACAGGCAAACCGCCAAAATACAGACATCCACAAAAGTCCGCAACACCAAAGGGCAGCGAGAAACTGGCGATGACCAAACCTCCACCGTCACGCCAACAGAAATGCGACCACACTATCACGACACACGAATCCACGCGGCGGTCTTTCAACCGCGGTATACCATTGGCGGTACACACCGGCGCGCTCAAAATACACACACACTTACAAAACACAGCCACATTGGACAATTACAAATACACACACCTGATACACATACACACACCACTCCCACACACCCATTACAATATAAAACACACACCCACATCACCCTCAAACCCCCACTCCTACAGAATCGGGACCACGCACTGAGAAAAAGAGAACTGAGCACCCAGACGCGCATTTTACTTTCACGCAGCAATATTTCCACGCACTTCACACAACACACCAATACACATCACCACACAATCCACCCCACACATCACCCACACCACCCCATGGCACCACAAAACACCCCAGGTTCTCGGAGGATGAACTCAGGGTCATGGTGGAGGAAATTGTACGGGTAGAGCCACAGCTCTTCGGAACACAGGTGCAGCACACCACCATTGCCAGGAAGATGGAGCTATGGAGCAGAATAGTCGATAGGGTCAACGGTGTGGGACAGCACCCAAGAAATAGGGACGACATCAGGAAGCGGTGGAACGACCTACGGGGGAAGGTGCGTTCAATGGTATCCAGGCACAACATCGCGGTGCAGCGGACTGGCGGCGGACCCCCACCTCCTCCCCCAGAATTTACAACATGGGAGGAGCAGGTCTTGGCAATCCTGCATCCTGAGGGCCTCGCAGGAGTATCTGGAGGAATGGACTCTGGTAAGTCTCATCTTCACTACTTCATCCGCCCCACCCCACCAGCATGCCAACTCATACCCCCACCCTCACCCTCACCCCCATCACATCCTGCTCCTTGCAAATGTCTCCCCATCACAGCCCACCCATCCCAACCCCAAGCCCTGCATGCGACCACAAAGCATGGACACCCATCAACAAAACATGCCCACTGCACATACCCATCCCCCCCAAACCACCGTCACAAAAGCCCCCACACGGGAATGCCAGCACTGGGGTACACGGGCACCCACCCATTACACGCTATTGTACACACAAATGCAATAACCATACTTTTATACCCCTGCAGGACCCGAACGCCACGTCACCGCGCAGGAGGGTCCACAAATGTCCACTATACCCTAGAAGAGGCCCACAGTGAGGACAGCAGCTCTGTCGACCTGGATCTACATGACCAGCCCTGCCCATCGGGGACCTCTGGACAGTCGGTTCCCCTCAGACAGCCACAGCCCATAGCAGACCTTCCCCCCTCTGGGAACACCAGCACAGCACCCACCCAGCGGGCCCGTACCTCTGTCCCCAGGACACGTCAATCAGCGGTGTGTCCACCACTACAGGGCACCCAGGTTAACCCACCACCCCAACAACAACAGGGACCTGGGGGCAGTGGTAGTGGGCACACGGTCCAGGGGACAGAGGCCCAGGGAAACAGGGGAACTGGGAGGGCTGCTGTGCGACAGGGGGGGACAGGCCCAGGGAACCCACTCTCCGCGAGGCCTTCTCCTCCATCATGGGAGCCTACCACCACTCCCAGGAGACGATGGCGACGGTCCTGGCCAGGTTTCAGGAGATCCAGCTTCGGCAGGAGGAACAGTATTTGGGGTTCAGGGAGGAACTACGAAACATCAGTTCCACCCTGGCCACCATTGTAGGGGCTCTGGAATCAGGTAGTCACCACATTGCGGAACACTGTGGCACCACAAAGGGCCCCTGACACTAGCATGGACCAAGAACTGCCTACCACCTCTGCCGGTGCTAGTGGACAGGAGGCCCCGCCACAGGACCAACAGGCCACCAGCACCCCACCCCCTGCAGAAGGAGAACCACCCCGCAAGCGGGCCCTGAGATCCAGGAAGAAGACAGAGTAAGATGCCAAGACGCCGCCAGGAAAGGATACCTCCCTGATTGTCATCCCACTGTCCCACATTGACACCCTGTCCATCCTTATACTGCCCATGCTCCACTTTCCACAGGCATTTGGACAATGCACCTGTGATACTAATAGTCTGGACTCTGCCATGGACAATCCTCCACCATCACCCCTCAACGATTTGCAATCACCCACCAATATAGAGCACTGTAATAAACACAGTTATTGCACAAAACAATCAGGAGTCTGGCTGTGAGTTTGTACAAATGTATTAGACATTACCGTGCCAAAAATGCATATTTACATTGTGATGCCAACATACCACTGTCACACAGCTGTAGTCCATGGGGAAACAAAGCAGATGTCACGCAGTGGAGCCCACATCTCTGAAATTGGAAGGGAAAGTCAGAACTCAGTTACCATACACTGGTGGAAAAGGTCAGACAGTAGAGAGGTAGTAGGGGTTAAGTATATGTAATATGCCGGGTTGGAATCTTACCTGTGTGTCATTGAAAATACTGCTGTATTACTGCATTCCTGTTGTCCATGTTGTCCTCTTCGGCTTCCTCGTCTTCACTCTCAACAGGCTCCACAGCTGCTACAACACCACCATCTGGACCATCCTCCTGCAGAAAAGGCACCTGGCGTCGCAAAGCCAGGTTGTGAAGCATACAGCAGGCCACGATGATCTGGCACACCTTCTTTGGTGAGTACAATAGGGATCCACCTGTCATATGGAGGCACCTGAACCTGGCCTTCAGGAGGCCGAAGGTCCGCTCGATCACCCTCCTAGTTCTCCCATGGGCCTCATTGTACCGTTCCTCTGCCCTTGTCCTGGAATTCCTCACTGGGGTCAGTAGCCATGACAGGTTGGGGTAACCCGAGTCACCAATTAGCCACACACGTTGCCTCTGGAGTTGACCCATCACGTAAGGGATGCTGCTATTCCGCATGATGTACACGTCATGCACTGAGCCAGGGAACTTAGCATTAACATGGGAGATGTACTGGTCTGCCAAACACACCATCTGTACATTCATAGAATGATAACTCTTCCTGTTTCTGTACACTTGTTCACTCCTGATGGGGGGTACTAAAGCCACATGGGTCCCATCAATGGCACCTATGATGTTGGGGATATGTCCAAGGGCATAGAAATCACCCTTCACTGTAGGCAAATCCCCCACCTCAGGGAAAACGATGTAGCTCCGCATGTGTTTCAGAAGGGCAGACAACACTCTGGACAACACCTTGGAAAACATAGGTTGGGACATCCCTGATGATATGGCCACTGTTGTTTGAAATGACCCACTTGCAAAGAAATGGAGTGCTGACAGCACCTGCACTAGAGGGGGGATCCCTGTGGGCTGGCGGATTGGTGACATCAGGTCTAGCTCCAGCTGGGCACACAGTTCATGAATAGTGGCTCGGTCAAGCCTGTATATCAGTATGACATGTCTTTCCTCCATTGTCGACAGGTCTACCAGCGGTCTGTACACGGGAAGATTCCTCCATCTCCTCGCATGTCCCAGCGGACGGTGCCTATGAAGGACAACAGCGAGCACAGAGTCAATCAACCCACAGGTACGTAACCACAGCTTGCACAAAACACGATTCCCAATGCATTGAATGGCTTGTATGAGTGTTGATGCAAGGCCTAGGTATGTGTGACGCAGTAAAAAGTAAGCCATGTGGGCCCTTGAAATGGCGGCTGCCTGACCTGTGAAGTGCGACAATGGGATGTGAGGTAAATGCGCTGGCGTGGCACACCGTGGCGGTAGGCGGTCAAAGACCGCGGCGCTAAGCAGCATTGGTTAACATTGAACCCTATGGGTCTCAGGAGCCAATGACGATGTTCGGCGGCGGTCGCGGTACGTACCGCCGCGGGCGTGACCGCCATTTTCTATCGGCTTAATCACTCGATACCTGATCTTCGACAGGAGAGGACCTACACTGCAAGTGCTGCTGTGACCTCGGTCTGGAAGAAACAATGGCTCATGCGACTAGGGAAAGGGCCCCT
Source organism: Pleurodeles waltl (assembly GCF_031143425.1). Taxonomy (NCBI): domain Eukaryota; kingdom Metazoa; phylum Chordata; class Amphibia; order Caudata; family Salamandridae; genus Pleurodeles; species Pleurodeles waltl. Next base: position 439,090,718 of record NC_090444.1, on the reverse strand, counting down.
GCCTTCACTGCTCAGGAATTGGATAAACTCGTGGATGGGGTCCTCCCCCAGTATGTGCTACTCTACGGTCCTCCAGACCAACAGGTAAGTACACTGGGGCCATGCTTAGTGGCCAATGCCTGTGTTGAGTGGGGTGGATGAAAGATGGTGGGGAGGGGAGCGATTGAGGCATGCATCAAACGACGGATGAGAGCATGTGCCACATGGCAAGGGTAGGGATGGGGGGCCACTCACATTGAGGGTGCAGAAGGTGATGACTCTTTTTCTCCCCCTGTACATTTCACATAGGTCAGCGCCCACCAGAAGATTGATATTTGGCGTGCCATCTCCAAGGACGTCCGGACCCTGGGGGTCCACCACAGACGGAGCACCCACTGCCGGAAGAGATGGGAGGACATCCGACGCTGGAGCAGGAAGACGGCGGAGGCTCAGCTGGGGATGGCCTCCCAACGTGGGAGGGGTGACCCCCCTGATGTTCCGGATCCTGGCGGTGGCCTACCCTGATTTGGATGGGCGCGTGAGGACATCACAGCAGACACAAGGGGGTGAGTACACTCTTATTCTGGTGACTTTGCGCGCAGTGGAGGTGTCTGGGTGGGGGAGGAGGGCTGTGGGTATCCCTAGGCCAGGGCGATTTCTGTAGGCTAGGCCCCTCCGTAAGGCATGGCCCTGTGCCCCCGCCCCCCACCTCTGTAGGGTGCCAAGTACAGCTATTCATGGCCCTGTGTCATCTATGTGTGCAGATGTCGTCCATAGGCTTGTAGGCCATGTCCCACGGATTGAGTAGTGGACCCCAAGTGCGCGGCGTAGTGCAGGGGGCTTCTGTGTCTGTCCTGTCCGCCAACGGTGTTGCCAATGCATGCACTCAACATGTCTTTATTTTCTCCCCCCCCCCCTTTTTTGTGGTTTTCCTGTTCATGTGTGCATTAGCATCATCAGGCGGAGGAGAAGTGGCATCGGAGCACGAGGGAGCTGCATCCCACATGGCCATGGAGGGCCATGCAACGGATTACGATTTCACCAGTGGGACGGAGGGCGAGGGGAGCTCCACAGCGGGGACTCGGGCAGACATAAGTGACACGGACTCGTCCTCTGAAGGGAGCTCCCTTGTGGTGGCGGCAACATCTGTGCCCCTCGCAACAACAGGTACAGCCGCCACCCAGCGCACCAGCACCGCCCTCCCAGCAGCCCCTCAGCGTTTGCCCCTTGCCCGCTCACCCAGGAAGGTGGGCATCTCCTTCGCCCCAGGCACATCAGGCCCTGCCCCAGTCACCCCTGCTGCCCTCAGTGAGGAGATCATTGACCTCCTGAGGATGCTCACTGTTGGGCAGTCTACCATATTGAATGCCATCCAGGGTGTCGAAAGAGAGGTGCACCAGAGTGATGCATACCTGGAGGGCATTCATTCTGGTCAGGCTGCCCTTCAGCGATCGTTCAACACTCTGGCCTCAGCACTGATGGCAGCCATTGTCCCTGTCTCTAGCCTCCCCCCTCCAACTTCCTCCACCCAGACCCTATCACCTGTACCTCTGCCTATCCCAGACACACCATCAGACCAGCCTGCACACACCTCAACACCCAAGGGAAGCTCAGGCAGACATAAGCACCACACATCACACAGGCATTCACACAAGCAACATCCACATACAGACATACCAACACCCACTGCCTCCACTGTGTCCCCCTCCCCCTCGTCTCCCTCCTCCCTCCCTGTCACGTCTCCACTCACACCTGCATGCACTACATCTTCAGCCACTATGTCCATCACCAGCACACACACCCGAACCCCCCGCACACGTGCAGTCACCACCCCCACTGCCATTTACACGTCCCCTGTGTCCTCTCCCAGTGTGTCTGTGACCCCCTCTTCCAAGATACACAAACGCAGGCAGCCACCCACCCAACAGCCATCCACCTCATGACAGCCTCCAGCCCAAGCACCTGCACCCAAAGACACCAGACTTCAAACTCCTACAACCACATCCTCTTCCTCTTCCTCCACTCCCATACCCACTACACCTACCCCTCCCATTGCTCCTAAAAAGCTTTTCCTGTCCAAACTTAACCTCTTTCCACCAACTCCCCCACCCCGTCTATGTCATAGGACTCCAGTCAGCACCTCAGCCACCACAAAACCGGGCCCTGTCATGACAGTCTGCCATGGACTATGGAGTCCCCCACCCTCCAGGGCAGCCAGTTCAGTACGGAGCCAAGGCACGGGCAGCCCACCCCCGGAGAAACAATCAAAGATTGGCAGTGGCCGGCGCGAGAGGGTGAAGACACCAGGCACAAAAACCCCTACCATGGCTCCGGCAGGAGGTGTGGAGACAGCTGTCACACCGCCCAAGGTGGGGAAGGGCCACAGGCGATCAGGGAAGGCTGGAAAGGGCAGCACGCCCGACAAGACCGCCATCAGCCCAGCTGGCCAGGAGGGCCCTGCCAGCCCCATCCCAGGTGGGCAGGAGGCCACCAACATTCCCGGCACTGCAGCCCAGGAGGGCCCCGCCAGCCACAGGACAGATGGGCAGGAAGGCACCGCCAGCCACAGGACAGGTGGCAAATGAGCTCCACACCATGGCCAGATCCGCTGAACTGGGCTCTTCATCTCAAGCACCGCTGAACTGGGCACCGCCGTCTCAAGCACCGCTGAACTGGGCCCTTCATCTCAAGCACCGCTGAACTGGGCACCGCCGTCTCAAGCACCGCTGAACTGGGCCATTCATCTCAAGCACCGCTGAACTGGGCCCTTCATCTCAAGCACCGCTGAACTGAGCACCGCCGTCTCAAGCACCGCTGAACTGGGCACCGCCGTCTCAAGCACCGCTGAACTGGGCCATTCATCTCAAGCACCGCTGAACTGGGCACCGCCGTCTCAAGCACCGCTGAACTGGGCACCGCCGTCTCAAGCACCGCTGAACTGGGCACGCCGTCTCACGCACCGCTGAACTGGGCCCTTCATCTTAAGCACCGCTGAACTGGGCACTGGCGTCTCAAGCACCGCTGAACTGGGCCCTTCATCTCAAGCACCGCTGAACTGGGCCCTTCATCTCAAGCACCGCTGAACTGGGCACCGCCGTCTCAAGCACCGCTGAACTGGGCCCTTCATCTCAAGCACCGCTGAACTGGGCACCGCCGTCTCAAGCACCGCTGAACTGGGCCATTCATCTCAAGCACCGCTGAACTGGGCCCTTCATCTCAAGCACCGCTGAACTGGGCACCGCCATCTCAAGCACCGCTGAACTGGGCACCGCCGTCTCAAGCACCGCTGAACTGGGCCATTCATCTCAAGCACCGCTGAACTGGGCACCGCCGTCTCAAGCACCGCTGAACTGGGCACCGCCGTCTCAAGCACCGCTGAACTGGGCCCTTCATCTCAAGCACCGCTGAACTGGGCACCGCCGTCTCAAGCACCGCTGAACTGGGCCCTTCATCTCAAGCACCGCTGAACTGGGCCCTTCATCTCAAGCACCGCTGAACTGGGCACCGCTGTCTCAAGCACCTCTGAACTGGGCACCGCCGTCTCAAGCACCGCTGAACTGGGCCCTTCATCTCAAGCACCGCTGAACTGGGCACCGCCGTCTCAAGCACCGCTGAACTGGGCCCTTCATCTCAAGCACCGCTGAACTGGGCACCGCCGTCTCAAGCACCGCTGAACTGGGCCCTTCATCTCAAGCACCGCTGAACTGGGCACCGCCGTCTCAGGCACCACTGAACTGGGCCATTCATCTCAAGCACCGCTGAACTGGGCCCTTCATCTCAAGCACTGCTGAAATGAGCACCGTCGTCTCAAGCACCGCTGAACTGGGCACCGCCGTCTCAAGCACCGCTGAACTGGGCCCTTCATCTCAAGCACCGCTGAACTGGGCACCGCCGTCTCAAGCACCGCTGAACTGGGCCCTTCATCTCAAGCACCGCTGAACTGGGCCCTTCATCTCAAGCACCGCTGAACTGGGCACCGCCGTCTCAAGCACCGCTGAACTGGGCACCGCCGTCTCAAGCACCGCTGAACTGGGCCCTTCATCTCAAGCACCGCTGAACTGGGCACCGCCGTCTCAAGCACCGCTGAACCATGAGCGCCAGGGGCTGGCCCGCATCTTAGTCGGGCAGGGCTGCACGAAGCAGTCTGGGCACCAGGCCCCACCCAGAACCAGTGGAGACTGTTATCCACTTGTGAGACTGTGGCTTTGCACTCGCCAGGATTGAACAGTGGGCAACCCACCCACTGTAGAGACTTGAGAGACTGTGGCTTTGCACTCCCCAGGATGTAACAGTGGGCAACCCACCCACTGTAGAGACTTGATAGACTGTGGCTTTGCACTCCCCAGGATGTAACAGTGGGCAACCCACCCACTGTAGAGACTTGAGAGACTGTGGCTTTGCACTCCCCAGGCTGTAACAGTGGGCAACCCACCCACTGTAGAGACTTGAGAGACTGTAGCTTTGCACTCCCCAGGATTGAACAGTGGGCAACCCAGCCACTGTCCGGACTTGAGAGACTGTGGCTTTGCACTCCCCAGGATTGAACAGTGGCCATGGAGACCCCTCGTGGATCTGGCGTCGTGGACTCATCTGGCTGAGGTGCCCCCCCTTCCCTTCCCCCTGAGGTGCCTGTAGTTTTGCTATCTGATGCCCCTGCAGTGTTCTCTCCATTGGAGTCAGGTATCTTGTGTGGGCTTTGCCCATGTGATTTGGGCCCAGTGGTCCACGGACAATACATGCTACAATGCTCGGACTTGTACATTTATGTATATAACAGTTTTTGATGTCGAATTATATTTTTAAGCCAGTAATACAATATATTCCTATGTTTAGAATCATTTCCTTTTGTGTTTGCATTCTTCCGGGGGTTTGGGGGGTGTCACTCTGATGTGTTGATACGCATTGATGTGTGTGTTGTAGTGGGTGAGGGTGAGGGTGGATGTGTCGCGTATGTGTGTACCCGTAATATTTTCTCCACCCCCCTCCCCTGTGTCGTAGGTGCAGTACTCACTGTTGTCTTCTGCGCTGGCGTTTGTGCTCCTGGTAGAGGAGTAGGAACACAATCGCTGGGAGTATGTGGAGTTCGGGTTCCATGCTGTCCTTATTCCTCGTGGGCTGTATGGAGGTGAGCGTTTTCCCTTCAAAATGGCTGTTTCTGCTGTGTTTTTATCGGCGGGGCTACCGCCCCGGAAAAGGTGGCGGATTGGTAGGTTGTGATACAGTGGGCGGTACATTGTCTCCCGCCTGTCTGTTGGCGGTGACTGCCGAGCTGTTTGTTTGTGCCGCCGTGGCGGGCGGTGAGGTAATGTGGCGGTCTCTGTTGGCGGTTTCCGCCAGGGTCGGAATTCCATTTTTTTCCCTCCAGCCTGTTTGCGGTTTGGCCGCTGGTTTAACACCGACCGCCAGGGTTGGAATGACCCCCTCAGTTTCTTAATGAACAGAACATCTGTTTTTTGCCAGCTCCAGTTTTCTTGCCAGATCAGGCCAGTAGGCTCTAACACCAGCTCACCTTGAAGAAATCTGACTAACCATTGCAGTAGATTTCTCAAAACCTGCATATGTCTGGTGTGCAAACAACATTTGTATTTCCTCCTTGAAATTATTGTCATTATACAAAACCAGGTGATTTTGTTCCACTGATGGTGTAAGCCATACTTCTGCATCTCCACCTAAGTAAGAAAGAACAAAAGCTACCTTAGTAGCTTCCTCACCGAAGGCCGCATATCTTGCCATAAAATGCAAATGGCATAGATTCATAAAAAATCAGAACTTTGGGCCTCATTACAAGTTTGGTGGTCGGGCCTCCAGACCGCAATGTTGGCAGTCCTAAAAGGACCACCATGTTGGTGGTCTCACAGACTGCCCTATTATGAGTCAAACAGGCAGGACCACCGAATACCAACCAAAAAAGGCAGACTGCCAGCAGCGCCGAGGCCCAGAAATAGGCGGTCCGACCTCCAGCGCCGACAGCACCGCAGCCAACCACTGACCATATTACAAGCCCAAAGTCATAGCGGCAGACACACAAGGCAGTCAGCCAATGGAGGTCCGAGCCACGGCGGTTCACAGTCACCAAAGCAATACACAATGGCACACTGGATGGATTTGAAAACAACACAGCTGACACACATTGCCACACTGGAGACAACTGCAAAAGATATTATAAAACACACCCCTTCACACACCACAATCCTTTGCATTTACACTGTGTAACAGGGATAATGTCAGCTTAGATGAGGTTTTACCGTGGCCCTTCCCTTCTCCTTCTGCAACACAAAGGGCTCCTGTCCTTTTCTTAGAGACCACAAGGGACGTCTGTCCCTTTAAGACATCTACAGAGAGACGGGAGGAGGGGCATGACCTTAAGTGTGACGCTGATCAGCCCCCTGATTAATAGTGGCTGGACATCAGAAGGACGAACCTGGAAGGAAGGAGTGTCGACAAAGGGAGAGAGGAGCACCAAATAGAGACACCATGGGAGACTGGCAAAGGACCAGACCAACCAGCACAGGACGATTCGGGAGGCTCCAGCACCCTGTTGGAAATTTCCAGAGACCCGGATGAGAGTTGTTGGAGTAAGCTGGCAGGCCACTGTCCCCTTGTGTCACCCCGCCTCGCTCCCAAAGGAGCTTGGCTAGCCCAGGTACGTGGGCGTCTGCCAGGACAAGTGGGAGGGTGGAAAACAGGTAGTTGCTTGGAGGGGACACCCATCTGAAAGATAGGCTCCTCCTCTTATTTGGAAGATAGGAACAAGCCTTGCATACAACGCTTTCAATTAAAAGAAACGTGCAGGACAACACAGTGACAGGATAGGGAAAACAGTGATTATCTCCCTCACACCCACCCCCATAAAAATAAGACAAAATTAAAGAGTATGCACTTACCTGTGGTTCTTTCCTCTTCTGTCAGAGAGGCGTGACAATCCCAGTGGTCCAGTCAAGTCGAGAGTAGAAGGGAGAGGAAGAATGGAGATGACCATTACGAACCAAACCGCAGAGGAGCAAAGCATGAGCCTTACATAGAGAAAAGAAAGAGACCCATAGGTAACCAAACAGGGCATTCTTCCGCCCCCCACCCTCCCTGTGACATCAGCGCGTGATTGTGCACTGATTTGTCACAGGGCCTCCTCCCAGCTTCCAGCGCGATCCGAAGAGAAATGCAAAGCCTTTCTCTTCCGATCACGTGGGGGAGGCCGAGAGAGGCTTCAAAGGGAAGGAAATGTATTTCCTTCCCTTTGAAGTCTCTCTCAGGGTTTTGGCAGCCGGATTGAAAGCAATCCGGCTGTCAAAACGCCCACTAGACACCAGGGATGTCTGTTTTAAAAAATGAAATTGTCGTAAGGGAGCGACCCCTTGGGCAAGGGTCGCTCCCAGGGGGGACATTTTTTTAAGGGCTTTTCTGCCCCCCCTGGGGGCAGAAATCTCTAGGCACCAGGGATAAAAAAAAAAAAATGTTTTGTTTTCTTTTTTCTTTTACAGGTGGGGAGCAACCCCTTAGGCAAGGGTCGCTCCCATAGGGGGCAAATTATATTTAGGGCATTTCTGCCCCCCTTGGGGGCAGATTGGCCTATTTTTAGAAGGCCAATCTGCCCCCAAGGGGGACAGAAACTACTGGACACCAGGGAGTTTTTTTTTTGTTCTTGAATTTCACATAAGGGGAGTGACCCCTTAGGCAAGGGTCGTTCCCCTGGGGGGCAAATTTATTTTAGGCCATTTATGCCCCCCAGGGGGGCAGATCAGCGTATTTTAATTAGGCCGATCTGCCCCCAAGGGGGGCAGAAACCACTAGGCACCGGGGATTTTTATTGCTGTTGTTTTTTTACAGATGGGGAGCGACCCCTTAGGTAAGGGTCGCTCACCCTGGAGGGGCAAATTGTATTTAGGCCATTTCTGCCCGCTTTGGGGGCAGATCAGACGATTTTAGGTCAATCTGCCCCCAAGGGGGGCAGCAACAACAAGGCACCAAGGATCTTTTTTTTTTTGTGCCGTTACGCAAGGGGAGAGACCCCGTATGCAATGGTCGCTCCCCGGTGGCGGGGGGTGGACGGGGCAAATTTATTTTAGGTCATTTCTGCCCCCCCTGGGGGCAGATCGGCCTATTGTTATTAGGCCGATCTGCCCCCAGGGGGGCCGAAACCTCTAGGCGCCAGGGCAATTTTTTTGTGTGTTGTTTTTTTGTTTTTTTTTAGAGATGGGGAGCGACCCCTTAGGCAAGGGTCGCTCCCGTGGAGGGTCAAATTGTATTTAGGCCATTTCTGCCTGCTTCGGGGACATATCGGCTGATTTTAAGTCAATCTGCCCCCAAGGGGGGCAGAAACCACTTGGCACCAGGGATCTTTTTTTTTGCGACGTCACACAAGGGGAGCGTCCCCGTAGGCAAGGGTCGCTCCCCGGGGGTGGGGGGCAAATTTATTTTAGGCCATTTCTGCCCCCCTGGGGGCATATCGGCCTATTGGTATTAGGCCGATCTGCCCCCTGGGTGGGCAGAAACCTCTAGGCGCCAGGGCAAATTTTTTGTTTGTGGTTTTTTTTCTGTTTGTTTGTTTGTTTTTTTAGAGATGGGGAGCGACCCCTTAGGCAAGGGTCGTTCCCCTGGAGGGGCAAATTGTATTTAGGCCATTTCTGCCCACTTTGGGGGCAGAACGGCTGAATTTAGGTCAATCTGCCCCCAAGGGGAGCAGAAACCACTAGGCACCAGGGATCTTTTTTTTTGCACCGTCACGCAAGGGGAGCGACCCCGTAGGCAAGGGTCGCTCCACAGGGGGGGGGTTGAGGGGCCAAACTTATTTTACAAAAATTTGGCCCCAATCGACTATTGTTATTAGGCCGATCTGCCCCCAGGGGGGCAGAAACCTCTAGGCGCCAGGGCCATTTTTTTTGTGTGTTTTTTTTTTGGTTTGTTTGTTTTTTTAGAGATGGGGACCGACCCCTTATGCAAGGGTCGTTCCCCTGGAGGGGCAAATTGTATTTAGGCCATTTCTGCCCGCTTTGGGGGCAGATCGGCCGATTTTAGGTCAATCTGCCCCCTATGGGGGGCAGAAACCACTAGGCACCAGGGATCTTTTTTTTTGCGCCGTCACGCAAGGGAAGCGACCCCGCAGGCAAGGGTCGCTCCACGTGGGGGGGGGAATTTATTTTAGGCCATTTCTGCCCCCCCTGGGGGCAGATCGATCTATTGTTATTAGGTCGATCTGCCCCTAGGGGGGCAGAAACCTCTAGGCGCCAGGGCAATTTTTTTTTTTTTTTTTTTTTTTTTGGTTTGTTTGTTTTTTTAGAGATGGGGAGCGATCCCTTAGGCAAGGGTCGCTCCCCTGGAGGGGCAAATTGTATTTAGGCCATTTATGCCCGCTTTGGGGGCAGATCAGCCCATTTTAGGTCAATCTAGAAACCACTAGGCACCAGGGATCTTTTTTTTATGCGCCGTCACGCAAGGGGAGCGACCCCGTAGGCAAGGGTCGCTCTCCGGGGGGGACACACATTTATTTTAGGCCATTTCTGCCCCCCTTGGGGCCAGCTGAGCTAGAGGCCAAAATCCACAGGTAGGCACTTTGCAAAAAACACCTCTGTTTTCTGTGAAAAAATGTGATGTGTCCACGTTGTGTTTTGGGCCATTTCCTTTCGTGGGCGCTAGGCCTACCGACACAAGTGAGGTACCATTTTTATCGGGAGACTTGGGGGAACGCTGGGTGGAAGGACATTTGTGGCTCCTCTCAGATTCTAGAACCTTCTGTCACTGAAATGAGAGGAAAAAGTGTTTTTTTGGCCAAATGTTGAGGTTTGCAAAGGATTCTGGGTAACAGAACCTGGTCAGAGCCCCACAAGTCACCCCATCTTGGATTCCCCTAGGTGTCTAGTTTTAAAAAATGCGCTGGTTTGCTAGGTTTCCCCAGATGCCGGCTGAGCTAGAGGCCAAACTCCACAGGTAGGCACTGTTTTCTGTGAAAAAATTTGATGTGTCCACGTTGTGTTTTGGGCCATTTCCTTTGGTGGGCGCTAGGTCTACCCACACAAGTGAGGTACCATTTTTATCGGGAGACCTGGGGGAACGCTGGGTGGAAGGAAATTTGTGGCTCCTCTTAGATTCCACAACTTTCTATCACCGAAATGTGAGGAAAATTTGTTTTTTTAGCCACATTTTGAGGTTTGCAAAGTATTCTGGGTAACAGAACCTGGTCAGAGCCCCACAAGTCACCCCATCTTGGATTTCCCTAGGTCTCTAGGTTTCAAAAATGCACAGGTTTGGTAGGTTTCCCTAGGTGCCGGCTGAGCTAGGGGCCAAAATCTACAGGTAGGCCCTTTGCAAAAAACACCTCTGTTTTCTGTCAAAAAATGGGATGTGTCCACGTTGTGTTTTGGGCCATTTCCTTTTGTGGGCGCTAGGCCTACCCACACAAGTGAGGTACCATTTTTATCAGGAGACTTGGGGTGAACGCTGGGTGGAAGGACATTTGTGGCTCCTCTCAGATTCCACAGCTTTCTGTCACCGAAATGTGAGGAAAATGTGTTTTTTTAGCCACATTTTGAGGTTTGCAAAGGATTCTGGGTAACAGAACCTGGTCAGAGCCCCACAAGCCACCCCATCTTGGATTGCCCTAGGTCTCTAGTATTCAAAAATGCACAGGTGTGGTAGGTTTGCCTAGGTGCCGGCTGAGCTCGGGCCAAAATCTACAGGTAGGCACTTTGCAAAAAACACCTCTGTTTTCTGTCAAAAAATGGGATGTGTCCACGTTGTGTTTTGGGCCATTTCCTGTCGCAGGCGCTAGGCCTACCCACACAAGTGAGGTATCATTTTTATCGGGAGACTTGGGGGAACATAGAATAGCAAAACAAGTGTTAATGCCCCTTGTCTTTCTCTACATTTTTTCCTTCCAAATATAAGAGAGTGTGTAAAAAAGACGTCAATTTGAGAAATGCCCTGTAATTCACATGCTAGTATGGGCACCCCGGAATTCAGAGATGTGCAAATAACCACTGCTCATCAACACCTTATCTTGTGCCCATTTTGGAAATACAAAGGTTTTCTTGATAGCTATTTTTTACTCTTTATATTTCAGCAAATAAATTGCTGTATACCCGGTAAAGAATGAAAACCCACTGAAGGGTGCAGGTCATTTATTGGCTCTGGGTACCTAGAGTTCTTGATTAACCTACAAACCCTATATATCCCCGCAACCAGAAGAGTCCAGCAGACGTAACAGTATATTGCTTTCAAAAATCTGACATTGAAACAGGAAAAAGTTACAGATTAAAACGTAGAGAAAAATTGCTGTTTTTTTCACCTCAATTTCAATAAAAAAAAAAATCAGTTGTTATTTTCTGTAGGAAACCCTTGTAGGATCTACACAAATTACCCCTTGCTGAATTCAGAATTTTGTCTACTTTTCAGAAATGTTTCGGTTTCTGGGATCCAGCATAGGTTTTATGCCCATTTCTGTCACTGACTGGAAGGAGGCTGAAAGCACAAAAAATCGTAAAAATGGGGTATGTCCCAGTAAAATGCCAAAATCGTGTTATAAAATTGGGTTTTCTGATTCAAGTCTGCCTGTTCCTGAAAGCTGGGAAGCTGGTGATTTTAGCACTGCAAACCCTTTGTTGATGCCATTTTCACGGAAAAAAAACACAAGCCTTCTTCTGCAGCCCCTTTTTCCATTTTTTTTAAAAAAAACTAAATTTTCACTGTATTTTGGCTAATTTCTTCGCCTCCTTCTGGGAACCCACAAAGTCTGAGTATCTCTAGAATCCCTAGGATGTTGGAAGAAAAGAATGCAAATTTGGCCTGGGTAGCTTATGTGAACAAAACGTTATGAGGGTCTAAGCGCAAACTGCCCCAAATAGCCAAAAAAAGGCTCGGCACAGGAGGGGGAAAAGGCCTGGCAGCGAAGGGGCTATATAGCTGTTTGCATGCCCATGTGACAAGTGGCGTAGTTGGCAGGACAGAACTCCATCTGCTACAAGATGGAACAAGTTGTATATCAATTACGAGGGGGCCAGCTGAAACTGGAATGGGCCCTCGAGAAACACATGAAGCAAGCGTAAGTAGACTGGACCGTACTTGCCAAAGCCATTCATTCATAAGGAGACAATCTCACTAAAATGGTAGAAGGACAGTCTCAGTTGGTCGCTGGAATTGACCGTTTACGAGAACCCACGGTATCAGGGGCCATGGTACTGTTACAGATGTATGTACCCGGGGAAGTCCCAGTGGCATTATTTCTGAACTCTGAGCGAGCTGCTTATGCCAGTACCTGGCCAAACGAAAGATGGCACTTCTATTTAGCACCGTTGCTTACAGGAGAAGCATAAGTGGCCTATCAGATTTGACGACAGGTTATGGGGAGGTGAAACAGTTTATCATTTAGGCATAGATGAAGAAACCCGCAGACGGAAATTTAGGAAGGAAAGAGGTACACTCGGAGATACCCCGATGACTTTTGTTTTATAGGATAAAGGATACTGCAGATCGCTGGGTTAAACCCTTGCAATCAACAGAGGAAGAACTCATGGAACAATCTACATTGAAAAACACTTGGAAGCATTACCATTTCAAATGCAGAAATGGTTACGACAACATGCTGGGTTGACTTTCGACCTTGCAGCAGGAATGGCCACTTCCTTTGCATGCACCCAGGCTCGAGGGTACTCCCCCGACCCTGAAAAGATTTCCAATGCTTTCCCCCTGTCTATCCACAGGTATGAGAAAAAGCCAAACAGAACCACCAATGAAACTTCTAAGATTAGGATAGGGAAACCCAAGCCTGTGGTAACCCCTGGTCCTCAATGCTATGAATGTGGGGAGTGGGGCCATATCACCCGATTCTGCAAAAGACAAAAAGAGAAGGGGGATTAAGAACCCATAGACATTGGGTATTTGCCGAGGACTGTTCTTTATGCCGAGGAAACTGGCACCCTTTAGTATGTGAGTTTATGCTAAATGGGGCAGCCATAACCACTTTGTTAGATTCCAGCTGTAAGGAATCAAAAGTCAGGAGAGAGTGGTACATTCCTCCCAAATAATTCCAAACAAAAAGATGGGGATACGTTGTGTACATGGTGACACCAAGGTATATCCAGTCGCAAGGCTTAAACTCTCCAGCCCCTCAGGGATAAGTAGCACAATCAAAGTAGGGGTACTACCTTCCCTCCCTGAACATCTAATTTTGGGTACAAATAATCCCTACCTTCTTGAGTTGTTGTTAGAAAACATTTTACGGAAAAAGATGACTCAGACCCAACAAATCACAAAAGAGTCTTTTGATTCTCTTCTTACTCCAGAACCGTGGGTACGGGACAAAAGGTTTGCACTGACACAACTTAATGATAGCACCCTTCAGAATGCTTATCAAAGTGCCAAGAATAGCTCAGACTCCTCCACTCCTACATATCTATGTTTCATCATACAAAAGCACCTTCTTTACTGATTAGGTAAGACCAATGCTACCCCTCAGTTGTTGGTTCCATTAGGCTATTGTGACCTAGTTTTCTTTTTTGTCCATTCTCACTTACTAGCCTGTCACTGCAGAATAGAAAAGACCAGTCAATCCATCCTGCAGAATTCTTACTGGGTCAGATATATGCACAGTTCAAATGAGATTGCCATGGGTAGTGTGTGCCATATGCCAGAAAAAGAACCCCTATCAACCACTCCAGGTTCCCCTACAACCATTACCCGTAATTGGACAGCTTTTCGATCGTATCGGTATGGATTTAATAGGACCCCTACCGAGGTCCACAAAAGGTTTCCAATACGTGTTGGTAATGATTGATTATTCTACAAGGTATCCTGAGGCTATTCCCTTACGAGTGACCACATCAAAGGTCATCGCCCACCATCTTATAGAAGTGTTTTCTCAGGTGGAATTTCCTTGTGAGATGCTCATAGATCAGGGAACTCCCTTTGTTTTTAAAATAATGAAACAAGTTTGAAAACAGTTAAACATAAAACCTCTGACCAATTCTGTTTACCATCGCCAGACGGAAGGCCTAGTTGAGAGGAATAACAGGAGTCTCAAATTAACTCTAAAGAAGAGGCTATCTAGTGATGGGGGGACTGGGGACCATTCACTCCTGCTTGCCTTGTTTGTCTTAAAAAGCCAAATCCAAATTAGTTTGGGGATCTCTTCTTTTGAGTTGCTTTTTGTGCGACAACCGCATACTCTCGTGGAATTAACAAAAGAAGCATGAGAAAAAGACTCAGAAGATGAGGCTTGTTCTCTTTTGGAGCATACTAGACAGCTAAAATCCCGGATAGGGAAACTAAGAGCACTAGCCCATGAAAACCTAGAGAAATCCCAACAAAGACAGAAGTATTTCTATGACAAGCAGTAAACGTTGTAGGGAACTCGCTGTAGGTGATTGGGCTCTGGTCCTTCTACCCAAGTCCACTGCTAATGAAGAAAGAGTGGCAAGGGCCCTATGAGATAGTTAACAGATTAGGAAGAGTCGCCTACCAGCTATTCATTCCCCAAAACCGAAAACAGTTATATCATATTAACATCCTAATAACATTGTTAGGACCTCCTCCTAAGACTGTACAAATGGTGAAGTCCACAGAGGATATAAAATCCACTATAAGTGACACAGACATCAATAATTTCCAATCCAGAGAAAAAAAGACGAACTTCTGACAGTACTATCAGATTATGAGGACTAACCTCACCATGCATTCCATACAGACCCAGGAGGGGTTGTGATCAAGCAACGACCATATCTTATTCCTGAAGTGAGGAGTCTTGACCTCCAGGAAGAAGTCGCACAAATGCTTAAAATTGGGCTCATTGTCCCACCCAAAAGCGAATGGTGTTCGCCTATAGTACTTGTCCCAAAATCGGACGGCAGTCTATGTTTTTGCATTGATTTCCGGGCTGTGAACAGAGACTCCAAACTGTATGGATGCCCCTTACCTAGGGTAGACAAGATGACTGAGAGGCTTGGGAAAGCCCACTACATAAGCACTGTCGATTTGACTAAAGGCTATTGGTGAATCCCATTAAACCCAGCTGACAAAGAGAAAACAGGCTTTGCTGTGCCTAACGGGCTGTACCACTTCACTGGTCTCCCCTTTGGGTTACATGAGGCCTCTGCCACCTTCCAGACACTCATGAACAGCCTAGTAGCAAAACACAATGGGTATTCAGCCACTTACCTGGATGATATAGTGGTATACAGCAAGACATGGGCAGAACACCTTGACCATCTTAGATCAGTTCTATTGGAATTACAAAAGGCCCACCTCCATATCAATGCGAAAAAAGTCCAGATTTGCATACCATAAAGTAAAATATCTGGGTTATATCCTTGGAGATGGGGTGATTGAATCCCAAAAGGAGACGATAAAAGCCATAACAGAAACTCCTTTTCCCAAAACAAAAAAACAGAGATGCAAGAATTTCTCTGTCTCCTAGGATATTACAGGAGATGTATCCCTTCCTTCTCCGAGCGATCAGCTTTCCTTACAGACTTATTGAAGAAATTGGTATCTCCATCTATCTTTAAAAACCCTCCAGCTACCGCCCTCAAAGATCTCCAGGATTTGAAGAATGTTCTTACTACTGCTCTGATGCTATTGTCTCCTGACTTTAGTAGACCCTTTATTCTACAAACAGATGCTTCAGATGTGGGCACTGGTGCTGTTTTGTCACATTGGATGCTAAAGGGCAAGAGAGACCTCTTTTCTATATCAGTAGGAAATGGTTCCCTTGTGAAAAGGTGTACCCCACCATAATAAGTGATTGACCTTGAAATGGAGTATTGAGAAGCTGCGCTACTATCTAGAGGGCAGGTCTTTTGTACTGTACACCAATCACGCTCCCCTCACTTGGCTTTAGCGTAACAGAAGGAACAATGACCGTGTCCTGAGGTGGTTTTTGTGTTTGCAGTCCTTTCAGGTTTGAGGTCCGCCATAGGAAGGGTAGGGATCAGGATAACGCTGTCTACCTCTCTCGTTTTCCCCTTTTCCCTGAGTAGGAAAATCCTGGGGTGTGGGTGTGTGACAGGGATAATGTCAGCTTAGATAAGGTTTTACCCTGGCCCTTCCCTTTTCCTTCAGCAATATAAGATGCGCCTGTCTTTTTCTTACAGACTACATAGGACGTCTGTCCCTTTAAGACATCTACAGAGAGAGTTGTGAGAAGGGACGTGGCCTTGAGTTTGATGCTGATCTGCGACCTGATGAATGGTGGCCAGAAATCGGAAGGACAAACCCTGAAGGAATGAGTGTCGACAAGAAAGGGAGAGAGGAGCACCAAACTGAGACACTGTGGGAGACCGGCAAATGACCAGACCAACCGGCATAGAGCAACTCAGGAGGCTCCAGCGCCCTTTTGGAAATTTCCAGGGAACCAGATGAGAGATAGTGGAGTAAGCCGGGATGCCACCGTCCCCTCGTGTCACCCTGCCACGCTTCCACAGGAGCGTGGCTAACCCAGGTATGTGGGCGTCTGACAGGATGAGTTGGAGAGTGGAAAACGGGTAGTTGCATGGAGGGGACACCCGTCTGAGAAATAGGCTCCTCTTCTTATTTGGAAGATACGAACAAGCCTCGCATACTACATTTTCAAGTAAAAGAAACAAGCATGACAACACAATGAGAGGATAGGGAAAACAATGATTAGCTCCCTCCCACCCACCCCCATAAAAATAAGACAAAATTAAAGAGTATACACTTACCTGTGGTTCTCTACTCTTCTGTCCAGTGGGCGCACCAACCACAGTGGTCCAGTCTGATCAAGACTAGAAGAGAGAGGAAAATGGAGACAGCCATAACGAACCAAACCACAGAGGAGCTAAGCATGAGCCTTACATAGAGAAAATAAAGAGACCCATAAGTGACCAAACACACTGCACCCACAAGCCAGAGTAAATTATTTACCACAAAGCACAAATACTAGGCAACAATTTTTTTCACCATCTCTTTTCACACCCATCACACACTTTGTCCAGTCACACCTTTTTACACCTCCCCTCTTTAGTGAGTCATTGTCACTTTTTTTCCTTTCCACCATGTGACTTTCTAAAAATCACAGTTTTTCTAAGGATGAGTTGAGAGTCATTGTGGATGAAATCATGAGTAGAGCCACAATTGTTTGGAGCACAAGTCCAGCACACTCCTCTCAGTAGGAAAAGGGAAATGTGGGACAGGATAGTCGACAGAGCCACTGCTGTAAGCACCACCCTGTGCACAAAGGAGGACATCAGGAAGAGGTGGAACATCCTCAGGGGCAAGGTCCATTCCCTGCTCTCCAGGAATCAGTTGCAGGCAATAAGACCGGTGGTGGCCCTCCCAGTGCCACATTGCATCACTTTCATTGGGAGAAGAAAGTCTGGGCCATCCTACATCCTGAGGGCTTGACAGGAATACCTGGGGGGAGTGGAGTCTGGTAAGTTACAACACAAAAAATGTCACCAAAATGCAGTCATACATGCTCACTGCTCACCTTTTGCCATTTCTACTGTCACTCCACTCACCAGCCCAGTGCTCACTTGTCCAAAGACCCCTGTTTGGCAACTCACAATTGAAGCGTGCTCAACTGGGGGGATAACTTTGGCATAGTGTGTGTAGTACAGGGAGTTCCATGACTACAACTCCCAGGAGGCACTGTTACTGTTACTCAAACCACGAGCCCAGTGTTTCCTTCTCCAAATACCCTTGTTTGTTAACTCCCAATTGCAGTGTACTCACCTAGGAGGATAACATGTGTCAAGTGTGTGCAGCACAAGGACTGACGTGACCACAAATCCCAGGGGGCACTGTTATAATGACTCCAACTACCAGCACAGTGTCCTCTTCTCCCACTGCTCCTGTTTGTGAACTCACAATTGAAGTGTACTCACCAAGGAAGATACCATGGGCTAACTGTTGGAAAGTAGAGGGAGTGACATGACTGTAAAGCCAAACACCAGCCCAGTGTTCACTTGCCCAAATACACCTGTTAGTGAACTCTCAAATTACGTTTACTCACCTGGGAGTATACCATTTGTCAAGTATGTGTTGTAGAGAGAAAGAGACGTGACTGTGAGGCCCAAGAGGCACTGTTTCTGTAACTCCAAAAACCAGCACAGTGTTCACTTACCCATATACTCTTGTTTGTCAACTCACAAATGAAGTGTAGTCACCTGGGGGGCAACATATGAATGGTTTCTGTAGCAAAGGGACTGAATGAGTGCAAATCCCAGGAGGCTCTGATACTGTTACCCCAACCACCAGCACAGTGTCCTCCTCTCCAAATACCCTGTTTTGCTAACTCACAAATGAGGTTTACTCACCTGGGGGCATAACATTTGAATAGTGTATGTAGTAGAGAGAGTGACAGGACTGAAAATCCCAGAAGGCACTTTTTCCATAACTCCAAACACCAGCACAGTGTCCTCCTCACCAAATACCCTGGTTTGTTAACTCCCAAATGAGGTTTACTGGTTGTATGACACAACCACTCATGCCGGAACCATGCATGCCTTAACAACCCGGTCGGAACCATGACTGCGTCTTTTCCATGCATGCCTTTACCACGCATTCCTTTACAAAAAATGTTGTTGTAAAAGTATGCTTAGTAAAGGAATATGTGGAAACGGCATTCATGATTGTGTTATACAACCCCCATCTTAACCTAAAAAACTACCCAAAACCCACCACCACCACCCCAGAGGCCCAAAACTTCCCCACCCCTAAAAACCTCCCCACCAAAAACCCTGGTCCCTGTTTGCATAAAAAAACTCTCCCGACTCCCCCACCCGCCCTGAGCCCTAAAACCTCCCCATCCCTAAACACTAAACTACCACAACACCCCCACCCGCCCTGAGCTCTAAAACCTTCCCCAACCCCTAATAACTAAACTACCCTGACACACCCTACCCTAAGCCCTAAAAATTAAACTACCCTCACCCCTAAAAAACAATTCCCTGACACCCCCACCCGCTTGAGCACTAAAACCTTCCCCACCACTAATACTTAAACTACCCGACCCTCCACCCACCCTAACCCCTAAAAAATAAATTACACTGACCCCCCACCCCTGCACCTAAAAAATAAACTACCCTGACCCCCTCACCAACCCTAACCCATAAATCCACCCTTCACCCCTAAAATCTATCCCCAACCCTGCCCCAGCCCCACTTACCTCACTGTGTCCTCTCCCGATCCTTCCTGCTCTTATCTCCGCACCTCTAGACGACTCTCTGCCTTTTTCTCTGTCTTAACTAAGCATATGCGTGGTTTAGGCACATGAGTGGTTAGGGCAGAGAAAACGGCAGTCGTGGCTTAGGCAAGCATTGTCCCACTTGCATGGTAAATGTCCGCATGGCTTACGCCACGTTGTTTAGGATATTTCACAAGTTTACTCACCTTGGGGGATTAGCATCTGTATTGTGTGTGTAGTAGAGGAGTGACAGGACTGCAAATCCCAGGATGCACTATTTCCATAACTCCAAACACCAGCACAGTGTTCCCTTGTCCAAAACTCCTGTTTGCCAACTCACAAAATAAAGTTTACTCACCTGGGAGGATACTATTTGTCCAGTGTGTGAAGTGTAGGGAATAACATGACTTCAACTCACAAGAAGCACTGTTTCTCTGACTCCAAACTCCAGAACAGCTTACATTCGATCAAAGAGCCCAGTTTGGCAAATCGCAATGCAAGTTTCCTCAGATTTTAGGATAACATTTGTAAAGGGTGTGTAGCAGATGGATTGACGTGACTGCTAAGTCTGTATCTCTCACTCCAGACACAGGCCCAGGGTCTATATGCCCAAATATCCATGTCTTTGAAATCCCATTTGACGTACACTCACCTAGGAGGATACCATAGGAAAAATTATGGGAAGTAGAGGGAGTGAGCGGAATACAAATTCCAATTGGCCTGTTTCCCTACCTCCAACAACAAAACCAATTTCACTTGCCCAAATCCATCAAGTAGAGAACTCCCAAATGAACCCTACACACTTGGGAGGATGCACATTGTCAAGTGTGTTCAGTAGCCACAGTGACATGACTGTAACTCCGAGGAGGCACTGTTTCCGAAACTCAAAACACCACACCAGTGGTCACTTGATCAAAAACCCTTGCCTGCTAAGTCACATTTGAGGTTTTCTCATCTAGGAGTGACCAGGATACAGATTATACCCACCTCTGAGATGTGTCTGGCTACCTAGCTCCATCTTGACCTATTAACCCAAGATGAAACTACAGAAGACACGAAGGACAGCTTACCCAGTGTGTACACCTAAGGTGTCAAGCTGCATCACCAGATTGGTATTGGCAGCAGACACATGAGCACTGCAGTAACTACATGATGATTCCTGTCATATATGCAACAAACCCCTGGGTCTGCCTGCATCACAGTCAACTATGCCTAAAAATGGGCCAAAAACCTAGCTTGTCTAGCCACTGTTTAACCTGCACTGGTAGCAAGATGACATTCTCAGGCCATCCCCCCAAGGACAATGTTTTGCACATCTCAGCAGCTGTTTCAGGCAAGGTGATCTAGCATGCTCCACAAATGTCATGTCAATACAACCAATACCATGTGTACCTGTCACAATAGGATTACCTGCAAATGAAATACGTACAAGGTCTTTGAAAAATGTCACTGTAAACTTTTGGAGGTAGATGTCACAATACAACCGGTAACATTGTACGTTTCACATCAACAGGTCGGGCTGCCACTGGACACATAGGGGGTCATTCCAACCCTGGCGGTCATCGACCGCCAGGGTGGAGGACCACGGAAGCACCGCCAACAGGCTGGCGGTGCTTCCCTGCCCATTCTGACCGCGGCGGTAAAGCCGTGGTCAGAAAAGGGGATCTGGCGGTTTCCCGCCGGATTTCCCCTGTCTGGGCTGAATCTCCATGGCGGCGCTGCAAGCAGCGCCGCCATGGAGATTCCGACCCCCTTCCTGCCACCCTGTTTCTGGCGGTTTTTACCGCCAGGAACAGGATGGCGGGAACGGGTGTCGTGGGGCCCCTGGGGGCCCCTGCACTGCCCATGCCACTGGCATGGGCCGTGCAGGGGCCCCCCAACAGGGCCCCAGCATGATTTTCACTGTCTGCTTAGCAGACAGTGAAAATCGCGACCGGTCCAACTGCACCCGTCGCACCCCTGCAACACCATTCGGAGCCGGCTTCTATGTTGCAGGGCCTTTCCCGCTGGGCCGGCGGTCGCTCCTTTGGCGGGCGCCCGCCGGCCCAGCAGGAAAGCCAGAATGGCCTCCGCGGTCTTTTGACCGCGGAGCGGCCAAATGGCGGTGACCGCATGGCAGGCGGCTACCGCCGCCCGCCGCGGTCAGAATGACCGCCATAGAGCACACAGAAGAGACTGCCACTACCCCCATGGATGAAGCCCTCAGTGATGAAGATACTCCTGAATATCTGTACGTGGAGGACAGTTGTGGCCCATCTGGATAACCTGGTCAGACACCAATAGTGAGTCTCACTGTGGCCACTACATCACCTCCTAGCCTGGTTGCCTCCACATCACAAGCAACCATGTGCCCCCCAACCTGTGTCCCTAGGCCAGTGTCAACCATCTTGTGCCCTCCAGTCCAGGATCCAGAGTTGCAGTACAACGTCTTTGACAATGATGGTCCAGGAACCAGTGGGAAGGGAGACCCTGAGGCAAGAGTACAGGGCTGTGGAGGTAGGGTGTGTGGGAGGGGTACTGGGGACCAGCAGGTGCAGCCACTGGGGCTGCTCCTGGCCAGGACACCATCAGCCACGTCTTGGGGATCTATCAGGAGTCCCAGTGCGTGATGGACCAGGTACCTGCCGAACTCCGGGAAATGAAGCATCTGCAGAGGGACTTCCATGGGGAAATGTGTGAACAGTGGGAGGCTCACAATACCAATGTAGCCTCCCTAACAGGACTGCTGAGGGACATTAACACAACACTGATCAGGGATTGACAACAACATTCTACCCCTTCCTTTGGCACATCTACACCAGGTCCTTCATTGGTGCCAGCCACTGGAAGGGAGGCCCTGTCAGGGGAAGAACCTGCTCCAGACACCCTTGTCTCTGTAGCAGCAGATCCCCCCACCACCACGCAAGCGGGGACATCTAGCGAGAAATCCAGGAGGTGCGGATGGAAAGAGACCCACCACTGCCAGACAGTGACGTCTTCCAAAATGACCTCCTCTGTGTGCCACATATTCACTCTGTTGACTGTTAATCAACCACCTTCCATTTCCAATGGGAGGAGTACTCTGGACTTTGGATTTCCAATGGTGTGGCATCTACTCCAATGATTTCATCCACCATGACTGAACCCTTCATTTTTCTGTTCCATCATGGCCCAAATTTATTTTCTGCACACATTTTCAATAAATCCACCTATCACAAAGGCATTGTCTGCTTGCTTATGTTCTACATTTTGCTACGTTTAGATGTAAGACCATGTGAAGCAAATGAGGAAGACACAAGATACTAAGGCAAGGAGGCATATGTTACAGGTACAGTGTCCTGCTGGGGATTACTACCAACTCACACATTGCTACAAGTGTCTGGCCACACCAAACATTTTATTGTACTGTACAGCACATAAGCTGTTGAAATATCTGGACTGTCATAACCAAGAATGGCTGACTCATATTCTGTCAAGGTACACATACCAAGGTACAGCCCCCAGACCACAGAAGGAAGGGCATTGTCAGACATTGTCCTGTAGAATAGGAAAACAGAAAAGTGGCTGGTGCCACCAGCTTGAGCCTTATCACATACTACACCAGAGTAATCCACCATCACATAAACCAAAGTACAGACAGAGGGCAGTACAACAGTCCCTAATCACAGGGCAATCATAATTCAATGACCATGCATCTGGTGGTATGACGCAAATATAGGTCAGTGTTGTGGTACAGGCACTGTGGCCTGCAATGATGAAACATATCTACAGCTACATATAGGTCATACAAGAATAGTGTTTAGCCAATGTGAAAGGTGAATATTTCATGGCCACATGATCACACACGTGATGCAATCGGCCCAACACAGCACACTAAAGTCCAATGTGCACTTCTGACCTTCCACCTAAACACTGCTCAAGCTGCCTTGGCACAGGTCTCATACAACCCAAATCTGTGACCTACAGGACATTCCTCCGCAGGGCGATGTTGTGGAGCATGCAGCATACCACAGTGATCTGACACAATTTTCCAGGTGAGTACAGGAGGGTTCCACCAGTCCGGTCCAGACA
The DNA here is from genome assembly GCF_031143425.1 of Pleurodeles waltl. Taxonomy (NCBI): domain Eukaryota; kingdom Metazoa; phylum Chordata; class Amphibia; order Caudata; family Salamandridae; genus Pleurodeles; species Pleurodeles waltl. Next base: position 439,067,560 of record NC_090444.1, on the reverse strand, counting down.
CCGAAATCTAGCCTTCAAGAGCCCAAAAGCCCGCTCCACCACCCACCTTGTTATTCCATGGGCCTTACTGAAGCAGACTTCCTCTGGTGCAGCTGGATTCCTTATTGGCGTCAACAACCAAGAACAGTTTGGATATGCTGAGTCTCCTGTTAAGGAATGGGACATATGTGCAACATTGAGTCCCTCGTATCAGAAATTTCTCACCAGACATTGCACACACTCAAACAGGACAGATGTGACGTACTAACCAGCCAGGCCCTCTCTGGGTACAGTTGTGACATCAGCTGGGGGATTGTGCTGTTCTGCATAATGAAGGCATCATGGACTGAACCTGTGAAGCAGCACACACATGTGAAATGTGTAGGTCCACCAAACATACAACTTGTATGTTGATGGAATGGAAGTTGTTTCTGTTGCGGTATACTTTTTCATTGGCATTGGTGTGCGACCAAGCCAGGGATGGTTTGAATATGCGGAGTCCCCTGATAAGTAATGAGATATATGTGCATCAATGAGTCACTCAGTTCATGATTGCAGCACCAGACATTGCACACACACAAACAGGACAGATGTGACTTACCAACCAGCCAGGCCCTCTTTGGGTACAGTTGTGACATCAGCTGGGGTATGGTGCTGTTCAGAATTATAAAGGAATCTTGGGCTGAACCAGAATAATGGGCACAAAGACAACTTGCACATTGATGGAATGGAAGTTCTTTCTGTAGCTGCATACTTGCTCATTGGCCTTCGGTGGGACCAAGCCACCATATGTGCCATCAATGGCCCCTACCACATGTGGGATGCGTGCAAAACCATAAAGGTCAGCCTTCACATGGGTTAAATTCTGATTGTATGGGAAACTGGATGTAGCTGTCCAGGTGTATTCAAGTGCAATACTGACATGACTTGTACAATGGGTGGTATGCTGGTTGGATAACTAATAGCTGACATCAGATCTGGCTCCAACTGAAACATAAGTCCACTATTGTTTTTCTATTCAGACGGTAAAGAAGGATAATGTGGCATTCTTCCATGGTCTGAAGGTCTGGCAGTGGACGGTAGACAGGAGGTTGTTGCATCCTCCCTCTCCCTGGGTACATATGTATGACACGGCATGAATCCTAACATTAGTCATTGTGTCCACAGCAACATACATGATGCATGTCAACAGCAACATACATGATGCATGTCAATGATATTATGCGACAAGGCATTTCTGAATGGATAGACAAGGCAACCAGTACACATCACAGCTGCAAATAGCACAAGGGTCACATGTGACCCACATGGTTTTCCAAATTAGTGCCCATAACATGCATATAGACCAATCTCAAAGATGTGCAACACAATTGCCCCTTGAAATGTGACTGTCAGGGGTAGACTGTGCCCCACTTTTAAATGCCATCTGTGGCTGCAACATACTACAATGGTGTTTGAGTAGTAAGACCTACATGACAAGACAGAAAGGAAGGATAAGCATGTTTGTCATTCCAAAAAATAAATTTTTTAGAGGTGTGACGCACTTTATAAATCCCAATACAGCATTTCAGGTCATCAAAATGACAGCTGCCTGACCTACTCTACTGGCCATTGGGAACCGCCTGGGACTGCCGGGTAAAGTCGTCATGGCAGTAGGCAGTTGCAACCATGGCGGGCATAACCATAGGCTAACGTTGTTGCCAGAGGCATCACAGACAAATGGCTTTGTCTGCCATCGGTTTGAACCGTATATGTGGTGAACGTGGCCGCCATGTTCTGCAGATTCATTCACTTGACTCCTGACACTGCTGCCAGCAAAACCTCCACGACCTGAGCTGCTGTGTACCGCCTCCGGGAGCAATCATGCCACATTCAGCAGGTGATAGGGCCCCTGCCTTCTCTCCAAAGGAGCTGGATAGGCTACTTGATGAGGTCCTACCCCTTTATGGATAGCTCTATGGTTCACCAGAGGAGCAGATAAGTACCTCATATACACAATTTTCTCTGTACTTTACCATCCTTTCCCTTCTCAAAGGCAAGAATGTGGCCATGTGTGCCAGTTTGACTACTCATGTGCCTGTTAGGTATTGGTGGCCAGTGCCATATATTAAGCTCAGTCATATTGGGCCTCATTATGACCCTGGCGGGCGGCGGAGGCCGCCCGCCAGGATCGCGCCCTCCAAATTACCGCGCCGCGGTCAAAAGACCGAGGCGGGTATTACGAGTTTTCCCCTGGGCTGGCGGGCGGTTCCAGTTAAACCGCCCGCCAGCCCAGGGGAAAACGACCTTCCCACGAGGATGCCGGCTCGTAATCGAGCCGGCGGAGTGGGAAGGTGCGACGGGTGCTACTGCACCCGTCGCGTATTTCACTGTCTGCAAGGCAGACAGTGAAATACATTTTGGGGCCCTCTTACGGGGGCCCCTGCCGTGCCCATGCCATTGGCATGGGCACGGCAGGGGCCCCCAGGGGCCCCGCGACCCCCCCTACCGCCATCCTGTTCATGGCGGCTTTCCCGCCATGAACTGGATGGCGGTAGGGGGGGTCAGAATCCTCATGGCTGCGGAGCGCGCTCCGCAGCCATGGAGGATTCCAATGAGCAGCGGAAAGTCAGCGGGAGACCGCTGACTTTCCGCTTCTGACCGCGGCTGAACCGCCGCGGTCAGAATGCTCATTGGAGCACCGCCAGCCTGTCGGCGGTGCTCCCGTGGTCGGTGGCCCTGGCGGCCACCGGCCGCCAGGGTCAGAATGACCCTCATTGTGTTGTGTGAGATTTTTGGGGTCCTAGATCATCCTTGTGTTGGATGCACATAACTAGGCGAGAAGGCATTACTGCCATCCACTGTTGCTGACAAAAGTACAATAGCCTGGAGAAGGTGACAGGGAAATACTCATGTCACACTGGAAGCAGTCCTACTATGCACACTGTACCAGGTGATATTTACCCCAGTAGAGTCATGGAGGTAGTATTAATGTTGCTCAGATAGGCCACAAATGTGGCATGGAAATGGACACTGTATACATCACGTGCAATATGTCAGGGAGAGATGTCGCCAAAATCGACAACACAATGACTCATCAAGTCCCAGGGTAATCACCACTAATGTATGGTAACCCTTACAATGACATACTCTGGGTGCATCAGTAGATGCCATTAGTCCCTTGGATGTTGGAGAGGCCCAGAGATCTGATAGTACTTGTTGAAGGCCCTCAATATTTTGCCCAATTGGAATCTACGTCATTGTCTCCATTATGGTCATGCATACCCGGATGTCTGTCTGAGGAGGAATGGTTGTACCCAAACACATAACTGCAAGTCACTCCATGATGCTGGCCAACACTCAGAGCACATACCTTAGCCATTACACATGTGCAGTGTATTTTTCCACCTGATGTCACATCAAGGTCATAGATATTCACATTGTGGCTAAAAACTCTAGACCTACCTGTCATGTCAGGGAATGTGTCAGCCAATAAACAATGGTGACACACTGCTGTATGTGGCACAACATGAAATGTACCCTCATTGTAAATGTACTATTCCACAAACAGTTCACCATGCACATATATGTGAGGGAATACAGACATCATCCCATCAACATAGGTACGCCATGCATGAAACTGCAACTTACAAATGTTTTCTAAAGAGAAAGGGATACATGCGGACATGTAGGCACAAGGGAAAGTGGCAACAGTGATGGCACATGATTCATGTCAATTGACATTCCCCTCTCACCAAGGAGAAGTGGTGATCTATTGCTAGACACAAAGAACATAGTAAGCCCTGTCACATATGTTGGACACCTTCACATCACAGACTGCACTGAGGCATTAGCAACCATCATACACCAAGAACACAAGGTTCTGGGTGACAGATGCCAAAATACACATTTATACAGACACATGGCTGAGGACAGTGATCCATCACCTACTTACCTGTGACCTGGAACAATGAGGAGTAGTGGTCTGCTGAATAGAAAATACACACACTCCAACCACAAACAGTATATGTTTGATAACTGTACACAGCCATATGTGGTCATTTCTGAGCAAGTGGTGTGAGGATTCCACCCAGTTTTCGCCTAGGTCCCTGGTCCAATAGGTAAGGCACATCAGTAAAAAACACATTACATATCAACACAAAAATCCCTCCTCTACTATGTGACACATGGCTCATCCCTAATTGTCAGGGGGAGCAGTCAGAACCTCACTCAATAACTTGGCAATGGAGCAGGCTCTCCGTATCCCTTTCTTTTGATGGGTGTTGACCTGCATGGATGCAAAAGACAAATCAAGAGATTATGATCACAGGTTTCATCACAAATGGTTCAGTGACGTACATGTCAGTTACATCAAGCTACAACCTTTCCATTTTGTCAATATTCCCCAAGTGACACACAAGCAAGCCAATATGGACAGATACATGACTACAGACATATATTTCCCAATCTGCAGACCAACCAACCCCCCTGCTCAGGCCCTACAATGACTAGGCTGGCTTACTGACTTCTTTTGGGATGTGCTCTAGCAACCTGACGGAGATGTGAGCCACTATGAGACACATCACACCTCTGTGGTTTCTGAAAGGTAGACTCCTTAGGAAGAATGGGCAACACATTACCACTCTTTGAGAATGACTCTCTGCATACAGTCCCTACAGGCTACTGGCAGAGTACAAACTCAAACATCACACATGTCAGTTACATCAAGCTACAACCTTTCCATTTTGTCAATATTCCCCAAGTGACAAACAAGCAAGCCAATATGGACAGATACATGACTACAGACATATATTCCCCAATCTGCAGACCAACCAACCCCCCTGCTCAGGCCCTACAATGACTTGGCTGGCTTACTGACTTCTTTTGGGATGTGCTCTAGCAACCTGACTGAGATGTGAGCCACTATGAGACACATCACACCTCTGTGGTTTCTGAAAGGTAGACTCCTTAGGAAGAATGGGCAACACATTACCACTCTTTGAGAATGACTCTCTGCATACAGTCCTTACAGGCTACTGGCAGAGTACAAACTCAAACATCACACATAGGTAACAATGAAGAGACTGGCATGGTGGGTACAGAAAGTGTCTACCCTCTCCATGTGTGGACAATTGCTATAACAAATGCAGACTCATGTCACCTCAGGGGATGGCATTCTGTGGTATTTACCTGTGCCACAGAACACACTTTTGGACATATGTGTCCATCCTACAGAGATGGCATCCAACAAACAAAGGCATGCATTGATCAGTTTCTGCTATGTGGCTATGTGACCAAGCTACTCAGTCACATATCATGGTCTCCCATGAATCAACACACTGTCTGCACTGTGCAAATGCCAGTTTTGCAATGAGCCTGCATAGGACAAATGTGACCTGTATGACGGTGACAACAGGGCTGTGGGGGGCCTGGAGGAGTAAGGGACCTTTCAGGAGTCAGAGTCACACATTGACAATGATGGTAAGTGCACAGCTGTCACCGATCAGTAACCCACCCAATACCCATTCCCAATCTTGTAAAAGGAAATAGGCATTCTGGGCAGGTTTTTACACCAGAGCCTCATATTGGCCACATAACGGGACCTGCTGGGGTACAGGGAGTGGGCACAGTGCCACAGTTGCATAGCCACAGTTACTCCACCCCACCCTAGACTAGGACCCATACTGGGAGATACATGTGATAGGCCCTGGTCCCTGAAGGCAGATAAGACTGAACCTACATGACACTCCATGACACTTACATGCATGACAGTCCATCATGTAGACAACAGCAAAATGGCATGTGGCATGTGTGACAATCTGGAGGGCAGAGAGAATGATGACATGCCTCACAAACAACAGTCTAGCAAATGCAGATGCGTGAAGAAATTTCTGTGGCAACATACACATAGCTCACATGACTCCCAACTGACACATGTAGGTTGCATACTCAGCTCATGCTGTCATACTCATACATGTTGTCTCACATATACAACATTCATGAGGAAAGAGATGTTAGTGGATGGCTGTAATGTCACCTCACCTTGTTACATGCATCCAACACAAGGTGGCTCAGGGAACACAATAAACGCACATACTACAATGTGAATGAACTCAATATGTGGCACTGGCCACCACTACATGCTCATTGACTCTCCCATTGATGCCACAAATACCTCACCTACAGGCACATGAGTATTCAATATGCCACATATGGGTATATTCTAGCCTGTGAGGGGAGAAAGAATGAGGAAGTACAGAGAAATTGAGCACATGAGGCACTTACCTGCTCCTCTGGTGCACCACAGAGCTGTCCATACAGGAGTAGGACTTCAGTCACCAACCTCTCCAACTCATCTGGTGAGAAGGCAGGGTCCCTCTCACCTGCTGGACGTGGAATGATTGCTCCCAGAGGCAGTACACAGCAGCTTCGTAGTGGAGGTGTTGCTGAGGAATTTTGCAGAACATGACGGTCACGTCCGCCACATTCATGGTTGGAACCACTGGCGGACACACCCATTGGTCCGTGACCACCACTGGAAGCAAAGTTAGCCTATGGCTGGGTCCACCACGGTTGCAACGGCCTACTGCCATGACGACTTCCGCCAAAGGTCGTGGGTGGTTCCGAATGTCCAGTGGAGTAGGTCAGACAGATGCCATTTTAGTGCGTCAAACCTCAGAAATTCTTGTTTTGTGCACAAAAACCTGCTCATCTTGTCCTGTAGGTCCAAACACCATTGTAGTCTGTTGCAGGGCACAAATGGTAATTTACAGTGGGGATGGTAATCTACAGTGAAAGGTCATTTTTGTGCTCGGAACATGCAGTCACATTCCGAGTGACATTTATGATACACATTTTTGATTTAGGTCTAGATACATGATGTGTACACATGTACGGCAAATCATGGGGGTAGCATGTGACCCTTGTGTCATTATCAGCTGTGATGTCAACTGTTTGCCATGTCCTTCTCTTATAAATTGTCTTGTTACATGTTAACCTTGACATGTATCATGTATGTTGCTGTGGACACAATGACTAATGTCAGAACTCATTTTCTGTCATATATAGGTGCTGGTCTACCGTCCACTGCCAGATCTTCAGGCATGAAAGAAAGACACATCTTCCTCCTGTATCATCTAAGTTGGCAAACAATATTGTATGTATTGCATCAGCTGGAGCCAGATATGATGCCAACTGTTAGTAATCCAAACAGCATACCACCCATTGTATAAGTTATGTCAGTGTTCCACTTCCTAGCCACAGAGTCCTTCCATAATATAGTGGCCAAATTGGTGGTATGTCCCAACCTATCTTCAGTCAGTCAGTCAGCAATGATGAAACACCTAGACATCTACATCCAGTTTCCCCAAGGTGGGGATTTAGCCCATCTGAAGGCTGACTTTTATGGTTTTGCACGCATCCCACATGTGATGGGGCTATTGATGGCACACATGTTGGCTTGGTCACACTGCTTTCCAATGAACAAGTATACCGCAACAGAAAAAACTTCCATTTCCTCAACGTCCAAGCTGTATTTTTAGCGAACCTATACATTTCACATGTGTGTGCCCGTTTTCCGGGTTAAGTCCATGATGCCTTCATTATGCTGAACAGCACGATCCCCTAGCTGATGCCACAACTGAACCCAGAGAGGGCCTGTCTGATTGGTAAGTCGCATCTGTGCTGTCTGTTTGTGTGCAATGTCTGGTGAGAAATTTCTGATACGAGGGACTCAATGTTGCACATATACATAATTTCTTAACAGGAGACTCAGCATATCAAAACTGTCCTTGGTTGTTGGTGCCACTGAGGAATCCAACTACACCAGGGGAAGTCCACTTCAATACGGCCCATGAAAGAACAAGGCGGGTAGTGGAGCAGGCTTTTGGGTACCTGAAGGGCAGGTTTAGGTACCTGGACCGGACTGGTAGAGTCCTCCTCTACTCACCTCGGAAAGTGTGTAAGGTCATTGTGGCCTGCTGCATGGGTCACAACATTGTCTGAGGAGGAACACCCCATACATCCCAGAGGAGAGGCAGCCTCCAGTGCCAATGGGTGAGCCTCCTGAAATGTCAAGTGAGGATGAAAGTGGTGAAGAGGAAGGAGCTGACTTGTGGGAAGATCTCATCAATAACTACTTTTCATGAGTGTAAGTATGTCATATGATGTCATGACTGTGACTGTACGAGGGACTGTAGCTGTCAAAATTTGTGGAGTAGAATGTTTTGGCATAACACTGGGAGTCCAATGCTCAGCAATAGTCAGCCAAAGGGTGCCTGAAGAGTTAGCCTCTAACATATCCCCATCTTGATGTAGCTGCTTTGTTTGCGTCAATCTCATTGCAATGTAACTCCATTTTCAGATGCTTACTATGTGATTTGTGTAATAGGTATGTTTTCAAATCAATGCTCCTTGTTTTGTCTTTGTACAGGTACCTTCACCCTGACATCCTCACGTGGACATTTCAGGGTTGTGACATTCGCAGGTATCTGATGCTGTTCTGACATAGGAATGGACAAGGATTTTTCCAGGTACTGTGGGTCACAGATTTGGGGTGTATGAGACCTGTGCCATCCATCTTGGACAGTGTGTGGGTGGAAGGACTGAAGTGCACATTGTACTTGTTTAGTGTGCCGTAGTGGACCATTTGCTTCATGTGTGTGATCATGTGGCCATTACATATGTCGTCATCAAGTGCAATTGAGCCATTCACCCTTCACATAGGCTAAACACTCTTCTTGCATGACCTGTATGTAGCCGTAGATATGTTTCATCGTTGCAGGCCACAGTGCCTGTGCCACAATACTGACATATGTCTGTGTCATACCACCAGATGCATGGTCATTGGATTATGATGGACCTGTGATCAGGGACTGTTGTACTAACATCTGTTTGTATCTTGGTGTCTGTAATGTTGGATTACTTGATTTTGGTATGTGATAAGGCTCAAGCTGGTGGCATTATTCACTTCTCTGCCTATTCTGCAGGACAATGTCTGGCAAGGCTCTTCCTTCGTTGGTCTGGTAGACTGTACCTCCGTATCTCTACCTTGACACAATATGAGTCAGCCATTCTTAGCTATGACAATCCACACATACAATGTGCTGTATAGTGAAATAAAATGTTTGGTATGAGCAGACACTTGTATCAATGTGTTTGTGTGTGTTGGTTGTTATCCTTAGCAGGTCACTGTACTTGTAATACATCCCTCTTTGCGGTAGTTTCTTGTGTCTTCATCATTATCTTCACATAGTCTTACATCTCTACATACCAACAATTGAAACAGAAACAAGCAGGCACAAACTTAGTGAAAGGTGGTATTTATTGTGAATTTGTGCATAGAACTAAAAAGGGACATGACAGAACAGAATAGTGAAGGGTTCAGTCATGGTGGATGAAATCATTGTAGTAGATGCCACAGCATTGGAAGTCCAATGTCCAGTGTACTCCTCCCATAGAAAATAGAAGGTGGTTGAAAGACAGTCAACAGAGTGAATATGTGGCACACAAAGGAGTTCTTTCAGGAGAATGTCAGTTGCTGGGAGTGGTCGGTGTCTGGCCAGCTGCACCTCCTTGATTCTTAGCTGGACATCCCCACTTGCGTGGGGGGCTTAGCTGCTGCTACAGAGGCAGGGGTGTCTGTGACGGGTTCTTTGCCTTGCAGGGCCTCCCTTCCAGTGGCTGGCACCAATGTAGAAGGGCCTGGTGTTGCTGCACCAAAGGAAGGGAGAGAGAATTACTGACAATCCCTGATCAGGGTACTACTAATGTCCCTCAACACCCCTGTTAGGGAAGCCATGTTGGTATTGGTGGCCTACCACTGTTGAAGCACATCTTTATGGATGTCCCTCTGCAGCTGCTTGATCTCCCGGAGTTTGGTCACTACATGGCCCATCACACCGTGGGACTCCAGGTAGACCCCCAAGGCTTGGCTGATGGTGTCCTGGCTATGGACATCCCCAGTGGCCCACAACATCCTTCCCACACACCCAACCCCCACTGGCCTGTGCCCTTGCCACAGGGTGCCCCCTACTACTGGTTCCAGGACTGTTGTCTTGTTGTATAGCTATTTTAGCCATATTTTGTACACCTTATTTCAGCTACCTAGGCCTGCAGCTGTGCACTTTCTCCTAGATACATTTTCTTCAGCATGGTTTTAATTTTCTAGCAAGAGACACTTTTGCAGTGATGTTTTTATTATTTCCATCGCATTGTCTTTTCGCCTAGGAAAACATTGCATTCTTAGCAGAGGCTCTGTGCTCTTTCCAAGGCTACAGTCAGAAACGTGGTATGCTGTGTCTCCAACATTCACAGAAAGTGGGGACTATTTCTTAGAATGTTAGCTGTTTTATTATAAGAACACCCTTTTGTCCCAAACATGTTAGAGGGAGATTCCAGACAGATGACCACAACTGTATGCTGATTGCTTCACTACAGCTACCTGCTTAGATGGCCGAGCCCCTGATCGATATGGGGATGGCTTCTTTCTAGACAACAAGCCTCTCTCTTCTCCAGGTATGAGGTGTTGTGCTGCAACTCAGGATCCTGGACTGGGGGCACGAGATGGTTGCCACTGTCCTCAGGACACAGCTTAAGGGGCGAATGGCTACCTGTGACGTCGAGGCAACCGGGCTGGGAGGTCCTGATGTGGGCACAATGAGACTCACTGTAGGGATCTGACCAGGTTGTCCAGATGGGCCAGAACTGTCCTCAGCGTCCAGACGCCCAGGAGTGTCATCATCACTGACGGCTTCATCCAGAGGGATAGTGGCAGTCTCGTCTGTGGCCTCTGTGTGCCCAGTGGCAGCTCAACCTGTTGATGTGAAAGATACAATGTTGCTGGTGTTATTGTGACATCTACCTCCAGAAGTTTACCGTGACATTTTGCAAAGCCTGTATATATAGTTGATTTGCAGGTTATCCTATTGTGACAGGTACCCATGGTATTGGTTGTATTGAGCTGACATTTGTGAAGCATGACAATTCCATTTAAGTCAAGCAGCTCCTGAATTTAGCAGTTCATTCACACTTGGGAGGATGGGAAGACATTTGCATCTTGCCAGCAGTGCAGGCAAAACAGTGGCTGGGCAGAATGTGGCTTTGACCATTTTGAGGCCTAGTTAAACGTATGCAGGCTGACCCAGGACTTTGTTGTATATGTGATTGTAGTCATCATGTGATCAGTGCATTGCAAATGTGTCTGCAACTAATTCCGATATGGTGATACGTCCTGAGGCTTGGTGATCATTTAAGTTGCACACTGTGTGAGCTGTCCTTCCTGTCCTCAATAGTTTTTTCTTGGCTTAGCAGTTCAAGACTGAGCTAGGTGGCCAGCCACATCTCAGAGTTGAGCATGATCTTTATCTTGGTCCCTCGTGGGTGAGTAAACATGATTTGAGAGTTATCAGGATAGGAATTTTGAATTAGTGACCACTGTTCGTCTATTTGGAGTCACCTGAACACTGCCTCCTGGGAGTTGCAATTATCACTCCCCTAGTTTCCAACACTAGACAAATGTGATCCGCCCATGTGAGTAAACTTCCTTTGAGAGTTCACTAACAGATGCATTGGGGCAAGTGTACACTGGGCTGGTGATTTGAGTTAGCAACACAGGGCCCATTGGGCTGTACATTCATGTCACTCTAACTATTTCCCAACACTAGACAAATGTGATCCTCCCAGGAGAGTAAACCTCCATTGTGAGTTAACGTATTTGGACAGGTTTACACTGGGCTTGTGTTTTGACTTGGAGAGACAGAGCCTCCTAGCCTTAGCAGTCATATCACTCCCTCTACTTCATACACTTAAGAAATGTCATCCCCTAGGTTAGTGCACTTATTTTGTGGTTTAACAAACAACAGTCTTTGGAGTAGAGGACAGTGGACTGGTGGTTGGAGTGACAGTAAGAGAGCCTCCTGTGAGTTGCAGTGATGTGACTCCCTGTACTACACACACTGTACAAATGGTATCCTCCCAGGTGAGTACAATTCAATTGAAAGTTAAGACACAGGGGTCTTTTGAGGGGTGTACACTGGTCTGGTATTTAGAGTTGGAGGAATAGTACCCGCTGTGAGATGAGGTCCTGTCACTCTCACTACTCCCCAATAATTGACAATTGTTATCCCCCCAGGTGAGTAAGCTTCATTTTGGATTTGACAAACAATGGTCTTTAAAGAAGAGAACACAGTGCTGGTGTTTGGAGTTACAGATAAAGGGCCTGTTGTGAGTGGCAGTCATGTCACTGGCTCTAGTGCACACTCTTGACCAATGTTCTCCCCCTAGTGATCACAATCCACTTGACAGTTCATTAACAGATGTATTTGAGGAAGTGAGCACTGTTCTGGTGTTTGGAGTTACAGAAACAGTGCTTGCTGGGAGTTGTAGTCCTGTCAGTCTCTGTACTCCACAAACTATGCAAATGTTATCGTCCCAGGTCAGTACACTTCAATTGGGAGTTGACTAACAAGGGTCTTTGGAACAGAGGACACAGTGTTGTCCGAGAGGAGTAACAGTGCCTCCTGCCTTAGCAGTCATATCTGTCCCTGTACTACACACACTATACAAATGTTCTCCTCCCAGGTGAGTCCACTTCAATTGGGAGTTGACTAATAAGGGTCTTTGGAGCATAGGACTCAGGGCTGGCTTAGTGGAGTAACAGTAACAGTGCCTGCTGGCCTTAGCAGTCATGTCAGCCCCTGTACTACACACACTATACAAATGTTATCTTCCCGGGTGAGTACACTACAATTGGGACTTTACATACAAGGGTGCTTGGAGACAGGAGCACTGTTCTGCTGTTTGGAGTTTGGAGTGTCTGCTGGGAGTTGTAGTCATGTCAGTTCCTGTACTACACACACTATACACATATGTTGTTCGCTCAGGTGAGTCTACTTCAATTGTGGGATGCCAGACAGGGGTCTTTAAGCAGGTGGGCACTGGGCTGGTGAGTGGAGGGACAGTGAAAGAGGCACAAAGTGAGCAGTGAGCATGCATGGCATTTTAGTGAAATTTTTCTTGCTTTGACTTACCACACTCCACTCCCCCAGGTATTCCTATCAAGCCCTCAGGAAGAAAGATGGCTAACACCTTCTTCTCACATGGAAAGAATTGTAGTTGGGCATTGGGAGGGCCACCACCACTCTTCTTGGCCTGCAGCTGGTGCCTGGAGACCAGGGAACGGACCTTGACCCTGTGGTCATTCCACCTGGACTTGGGCTCCAAATAATTGTGGCTCTACTCTTATTATTTCATTCATTCACCATGACTCTTAATTCTTCATCACTGAAAAGGGGATTTTTAATACGTGCCATGATGGAAAAAAATTAAATATGTTACTGGTGACATTAACTTACTAAAGAGGGGTAGTGCCAAGGGGTGTGACTGGACAAAAGGGTGTGCAGGATTTTGTATGGCACGTTGAAAAACGAAAATGGTGTCTAGTGTGCAGTGTGGGAAAAAGTTGCTCTGTCTTGCTGTGAAAATGCAGAGGATTGTGGTGTGTGGAGGGGTGTGTTATAGTGTCCTTTGCAGGTGTGTCAAGTGTGTCAATGTGTGTCAGCTGTGTTGTTTTCAAATCCATCAAATGTCCAGTTGTGTAGTAATTTGGTGACCGCGAACCACGGTGGTTCAGACCGTCATTGGTTGACCGCCATGGGTGCCTGCCACTGTGACTTTGGACTTGGAATACGGTCAGTGGTTGGGCGTGGGGCTGTCTGTGCTGGAGTTCGAACCGCCTATTTCCAGGTCTCCGTGCCGCTGGCGGTCTGCTTTTGTTGGTTGGTGGTCGGTGGTTGCGGTCCTGCTTGAGTAACTCGTAATAGGGCGGTCTGTGAGTCCGTCAACATGACGATCTTTTCAGGACCGCCAACATGGCAGTCTGGCCGCCAAACTCGTAATGAGGCCCTTAACAAAAATCATTTACAAATATATACATAAATGATACATCCAAAATAACAAAAAATATATCTACATATATATATAGATATATATATATATGTATATATATATATGTTCAACATTATAAAATCAACAGTAATTAGTGTTCGCCATAAAAGGCAGTAACTGAAAAAAAATTCAAACTAACTGAACACTGACCAATAAAAAGAAACCTTAAAGCAAAGTAACCAGTAAAATTATATTTTACCCCAAAAATTATGAAAGCTTCAAGACGACAATATTCTGCTGGATTTGCCAGAAATAATCTGAAAATAGAAGTGGAAGAACACATACAACTAAAGTAAGTAAAACATTTAATAAACTAACATATAAATTCATTTAAAAAAAATAAAAATAATAAATAAGCAACAAAACACTCGTCTTCTTTTCTTTTATCTTTTAAACTGTACATCCTACCGAGAAATTACTACACTGTCAACAAACTACTAATCTACCAAAAACTACAGAAATGACATACTTTGAAAAAGGCATACAAAAGTAAGTAGATACAAAATATTTCGAAATACTAACTCACTCTAAAATGCTAAAAATAAAACTAAACTCCATCAGCCCCCACTAGCAACCAACACATAAATGTTTAAAATACAACTGAAGCAGCTTCTTTTCCACAACAGAAAAGATGCCACCCAACCCACATTACAAAACCCACAAAGGAAAGTAAAGACTGCAATTACTAGCAAGAAAACATAACTTTATATGTCAAACCAAACTTAATATAAATGTTTTAACATTTAATTATTTGTATTATTACACTTATTTCAGACATAATGACAGAGCAAGATACACCACATCACAGAAAAGGAAACAATAACTCTTTGACATGGGCTACACTTACAGCTGAGAAAGTACAAGAATGAAAACTATCAATTGGAAATGTACAAAATATTTCTCCAATGCCTGCTATGGGAGGGCGACTACAAAAGATGATGTTGTTATTAATGTTAGAGTACACAATCACCCCACAAATGTCACTGAAATCAAAGTAAGGCATTACTATAAGATTTAAGAGAGGCAAGCACTAGTTCCAAGAGCCCACAACGTAAAAAATAAAAGATATAGGGCCTCTTTACGAGTTTGGCGGTACTGAGACTGCCAAACTCAATGTCGAGGTCCGACCACTGCAATCCTGGTGGTCCAATGGCCAGAATATGATCCTGGCCATCGGACCACCAGTAAACCGCCGCCTCCACCAGGATCAGGGATCCTGACAGGTTGGCTGCGGTGAAAGCCGTGGTGAGCCACAGTGTTGTTGAGTTCGGAACCACTGTGCTGATCACGACTTTCCTTTCTGCCAGCCTTTTCATGGCAGGGTCCCCGCCATGAAAAGGCTGTCAGAAAGCCAGAGTTGGGGCAACAGTGGGGCCCCTGCACTGCCCATGACCATGTCGTAGGCAGTTCAGGGGGCCCCCTGTCAGCACCCTTGGAATGTGCACTGTCTGCTATTGCAAGGGTGCTGTGTGCAGCGGTATTGGCCTCGGCTCCCTGAGGGCGCTGAGGCCAATGCCATTGCAATGTTACCACCGGTCAGCCCCCTGGGAACGTTGTAATAAGACATTTCCGCTGGTCAGCCCGGCGGGAACATCGTAATTTGACAGTGGTGAGGCCGTCGACTTGACAGCTAGCTCCCCACCTCCATATTGGAATTTGGGCGGTTCAACCAATGATCTCATAATCGGGCCCATACTCTCTAAAGTCCCTGAACACATCACAGGCCAGCTACCAGCTATACCTACCTTAAAATGCCTAATAGCATACACTACAAAGCCACCTCTGATACCCCTGCAGCCCTTAGAAGATACAAAGATTCACAAATTCCTGAACACAACCACATCTTACTTGATGACCTTAACAATGAAAAATTATTTATAATATTTGCTACAGCAGATAACTAAAGCAATAACAAACATGGATGATATTCAAAATGTGCACCAAATTATTCACTCAGATGTACACCATATACGGTGAATATCAAAATGCAAATATACCATTCATATACGCCCTGATACCTAAAGAACAAAGTAGCACTTACTACCAACTACTAAACCATATTAAAATTAAAGCAAACAACTACTACCTACATAAAATAATAATTGGTTTTGAACAAGCCATAATTCAAGCTATCCTTAAGTTACACCCACACACAGCCAGTCAAGGCTGCTACTACCATGTTAACCAAATCCGCACAATCCAACAATCCACACTAATGGCCCCATTATGAGCCTGGCAGTCAGAAGACCGCCAGAATCGCGGTGGAGGTCAGACCACTGTGACTGTGGTGGTCCGACTGCCACATTACGGCACTGCGGTCCGACTGCCAACAGACCACCATCTCCGCCAGGATCTTTGGGCCCAATGGGATGACGGCTGTCTCGGTTGTAATCAGCCACGGCAGCGCTGAAGTCAGTGCTGCTGTGCTGGTTACAACCATGTTCTCTGCCAACCTTTTCATGGCGGTTCAACTGCCAAGACAAGGCTGGTGGAGAACAAGTGCAGGGGTCCCCCTACCAGCACCATCGAAATGCACATTGTCTGCTGTGCAAACAGTGCGCATTCCAGGGGTGCTGTAGGGGTCCCTGTGTGACGGCACTGGACTCGGCTCCATGTGGAGCTGAGTACAATCGCCAAGAAAAGGCTGGTGGAGAGCAAGTGCAGGGAGCCACGGAGGGCCTCTGCACCATTGGAATGCACACTGTCTGCACGTGCGCACTCTGATGGTGCTGGGGGACCCTGTGCGACGGCATTGAACTAAGCTCCATGTGGAGCTGAGTAGAATGCCTCCGCATGTTTTCCACTGGGCTGATTGGCAGTGGAAAACTCATAATGGGGACCAGCACCATGGTGTTCTCCTCATCTGGAGTTTGGCAGTCAGGTTTTTCCGACCGCCAAACTCGCAATCATCCCCTTAGTGTAGAATATGCAACAAACAGCCAATTTGCCTTTAAAATTTAACACAAATTATTGCACTAGCCTATGTCAGTGTAACAGAGGTAGCAAATAATTACAACTTACTTATAGAAAGCCTATTCTACCAATAAAACAAACACCAACTAAATTCCCTAATGGACTACTTCGAAGACACCTGGGTTGGCAGACTACACCGCTCTGGACACAAACGTTAACCCAAATTCCATAGATCATGGTGGGAATTCTAGGACAGCACTATGGGTCAAAAAGTCAAAACCAACTATGCTTTAGAAGGATAGCATAGTGCTGTCCCATCTGCACTAAGCAGAACCCACCTACACTCTACAAATTCATAGAAGCCCTACAAAAAGAACAAAGCTACCAACAACTACAAATGGAGTAATCCCTAACCCAAATTAAACCTAATATTTGCAAACAAATCAATAGAATGCATGACATGCTACAATATAAAGTAAAACTCTTTACTAACAAGGCGGTAAACTACTTAGAATCAATAGCCAAACCCCTATTTGAAAAAAACAATCTTCATAATAACCTATAAACATACGCCAAAATGTACACCCGCATAGCTAAAACATGTTGAACTAAATATTACATTATTATTTTTATACATCAGTCAAAAAGGCATACAACTGAAATAGCAAATAAGACCGATGAGTAAAATTTATAAGTATAATGATTAGTTAGAAAAATTAAAAAGTCACCAACCACAACAAAGCTCAAAATCAAATGGAATCAATTAAATACAATACATAAAATGTAATATCACAAATACCAATTGCATCAACTACGCATACACAATAAAATATAACATTTCCCACCCAAAACAAATAACTTAAATAAAACTTACTGTTCTGTAGCTGTAAATCTTCATCCATATCCATGTAGTCAGAAATATAATTAGCCAAAAATCAGGAAAAATAACCTCCCAAAAATAAAACAGGCCCAATTTAAATCCGACGAAGCAATGCAAAGTCCCAAGGAACCAAAAAAAACCTGGAAAAATGTAAAAAACAAGAAAGGAAACCTGAAGAATCAAAGGACATCAAGATTTAAAACATTGGTTTACTAGAAACCAGAATGATTTCCTTAAAAAAAAGACTAACATGCAAATGACCATACCATACCTTTGAATCCGTAAACCTGTAATAAAACATACAATACCCACTCACAAAAACACTATAACATTATGTAAAATTACAATACATTACTATCAGATTAAAATTAGGCCTCACACAGAACACTTGTAAACAAAATAACACAAAGTACAAATAAACTTTCTAAAAAATGGAAAGCGACTGTATAAATATCACTTACTAATATTCCCTATATCCCCTTTTTGAAGGTGATAGAAAGCTTTAAAAAAGGTCTTGCCTGAGCTGACGAACTCGCTTCCTGGAATATTAACGAAAAATGACACAGATAGACTACAAAAGTTAAGTTAGCTGTAAAAAGAGTCAGCTAAATGAAACTAAAAATGACAGTCTCCCTATAGAAAACAACATAGATAAAAATAGAAAATGTTTTTAAAATGTAAAATTGTTGACAAAATGTAAAACATTTCAACAAAATTCTATGACAATATGGAACACTTATATAAAGTATAAAATAAATAATACTATACAAATAAACAATTTACTATTATATAATATATATTTAAAGATTATTTAAAAATTGTTAACAGAATAACACAAATGTATGTGAAATAAGTATGTATATATATAAAAATAAATATACCACACTTGAAAAAACAAAGAAGATTTTGAAACATGCAACACTGTTAAAAAATGTTCTCCATGTTTTATTTAATATTAAAAATGTATTAAACTATTACAATAATATCGAACTAAAACAATGAAAGTGTTTGTCTTATCTGTATATATATATGATTAAAAATGTATACATATATGATAAATACATGTTAAAAATGTAAATAAAAATTGCAGGGTTACATAACCTAATTTAAAAAAAAAATATTGATAATGTATGTGAGAAACGCAATAACTCCAATCTAAACCATTTAGAGTACATGGCTGCATACTAAAGGGATTACAGTAACTATTCCTACTCCATTCTAAACCATTTTGGTGATGGTGTTGGACATTAAGGGGTGACAATTACTATTTCAACTCCAATCTGAACCATTTTGGGAAAGGACACTAATGGGGGCATATTTACTATTCTAACCCCAAATCTAAACAATTTTGTGGAAGGTGTTGCATAATAAAGGGGTTACATTTACTATCCCCACTCCACTCTAAGGCATTTTGGGGAGTTGTTGTACACTAAAGGGGTTACAATTACTATTCCCACTTCAATCTAAACCATTTTAGTTAAGGTGTTAGGGGCTCATTACGAGTCTGGCGATCCAAGGACCGCCAGACTTGCGGTGGCGGGTGTACCGCCTCACTCCAGGTGCTCCGACTGCCACATTACTGCCAACGTGGCTCCTAACGGGCTGACAGTGGTTAACTTGTACTGAGCCACTGCTGTACTGAGCACGAGTCCCCTTTGGTGTGCTACGGTATTGGTCTCGGCTCCCTTAAGGGAGCCAAGACCAATACAGTAGCACTGTTCCTGCTGGTAAAACGATGTTCCCGGCGGTCAGCCCAGTGGGAACATTGTAGTATTTGGGGGTGGGGGGTGAGGCAGCCAGGTTGACGGCCGCCTCATCCCTGCGCTCAACTCGTCCGACTGCCAAATATTCGTAATAAGCCCCTGAGACCCTAAAGGGGTTACATTTACTACCCCCACTCCACAATAAGACATCTTACATACTTTTATTTTACAGTAAATGAATGAAATATTTTATAATCCACTTTTACCTAAGAAGGTTTTGTGGGATATTAATAAGCTAAAGAGATAATTATTTTTAAATAATAACATTACATAAATAGACATTATATTCAATATATTTATTAAATCATTTCAAAATATTACAAGTACTACATAACATCATTCATTAACCATAAGTAAACACATTACAACATTAGGCATTATTTCTAAATTATATATTTAAAAGCCCTTGTATTAATTATAATACATACATAACATGTAATTATTTTTTATTGCAGACATAAATATTTAAATTATCTTTACATTTACTTAATTTATAATTATATAAATTATTTATTCCTCTAAATAAAAATAAAAAACACATTATTTAAAATATATTTACAAAATACATATAAAACTCAAAATTATTTTTTATTTTTAAACATAAACTGTAAAAGAAGCTGCATCAGCCTTATACTCCAAAACTGCACTTTTGCACATGATATTTTAAAATTCAGCACGTTTTTTAATATTTAAGGACTTTATCACCATAATTCTTTTGGAGAAATCTGTTTAAATAATTGGAAGTTCGCACACTACTAACTTCACTGATTGGACGTGGGGGAACCAGTCAGGACAGAATGGGCAGAGCACCTTTTTAAACATTCTATTGGAGGAACCTGGCAGGGGCCAGGGGCCTGTCACTTTGCCTGAACACTCTCCTATTCCTAAGATGAACTTAATTATCTTTATTTGGCAACTTACCAATTTGTCCCTTCCACTCTGAACTATTACATAATCTAAATCTTTCAAATAACAAATTCCAGACATGGAATTGATAGAACCGATCAAACCCCTCGTTCCAGGCCCAATCAAGAACTTTACTCTCCTCATTAATAATACTAACCAACTTAAGATCACTTATTTTAACATCAGATCCATAGTCAAACACCGGATTGAAATGTCCCATCTACTAGACTCTGAATCCCAGGACATCTTATTCTTAACAGAAACTTGGTTAACAAACAAATCCTCTCCGGGTATACTTGCTGCTGTTCCAGAAGGTTATTACTTACCCTAAATGAATAGATCCACAGGCAAAATAGGGGGAGGAGTAGCAGCTGTAATCATATAACATCTTAGTTTTTCCATTCTTGCATCATTTGTTATCCTTACGGCTGACTGCCTTCTGATTAAGCTCGACTCCCCAACCTCTCCCCTCACATGTACTCTGGCGTGCAGACCCCTAGGCTATATGTGAAGAAATTACCAATGGGCTAGCAGCAGCCAGCAAATTACATGCCCCTCTCCTGAGATCCAAATTGGCTAGACTTCATGACGCAATGGTTCTCTGAAGATCTAAAAGCAGCTAAATCTAAACTCTGCTGCATAGAACATAAATGGTGGTATAACTACACAACCGTCAATAAGGTAGTATACTCACTACATCTCAAAGGATATAAAAAAAAATTATCAGACAATCTAAATGTGCCTTTTTCTCTAACAAAATCTTACATTCTGTGAATAAGTCAAAGGAAATTTTCAGCATAGTTTCTGAAATATCTAATCCTGCCAAAGTGACTGACCCTATGCTACCCACTCACAGTCTATTTGGCACTCAACTTCTTCTTCATTGAGAAGATTAAGATGGTAAAAGATAGTATACCTGCCAGCTCTCCCCACTCCCTAAGGTGATACACACCAAAGACAGAAACCCTATCACATTATCTGAATATCCCACTCTCAGCCAGGACTGCCTCATGGACTTGCATCTACATTTACCTCCTTAGCCAGTCCCTTAATCAAGGCACCCTTCCTGGCACTTTTAAGGAGGCCTTACTGGCCCTGCCCCAAAAGAAAGCTGCTGAGGATCTATTCATCTTGAAAAATTATTAGGCAATCATTTCTACCATACTTAGTGAAGGTGTTAGATGCACATGTTGCCAGACATCTCTGCTCCTTCCTGGAGGAATCTAACGTCCTTGACCCCCATCAGGCAGAATTTCAACCAGCCCATTCAACTGAAGCAGTCATCCTCTCAGTTGTGGATGACATGCGTGAAGAAGCTGATAGAGGCACCACCCAAGAGCTGGTCCTTCTTGACCTGTCTCTGGTCTTCGACACGGTCAACAATGAGCTTTTGGTTGGCCGTGTCGGGCCTGCACGCTTACAGGACACAGCACTTGCATGTGTTATATATTTTTTAAAGGACCACTTGCAGTCAGTCCAGCTATCTCCCTTTAGCTGACTTAAGGTATAGCTAACCTGTGGAGCATGTCAGGGATCATCCCTGTCTCCCCATCTTTTCAACCCTTTATATTTGTCCCTTAGTGCATTCCTTAAAGAAAATGAATGTCAAGATTTATAACTATGCAGACAATATGCAGTTACTCTTTACCATTGACAATCCTATCTAATCCAAAGTAAACTTCCAAAACACTGTGTTGACTCATCTCATCTGAGACTGCATGAACAGAAACCAACTAAAACTCAATTCTGGCAAGACGGAAATTGTCATAACGCAAAATATGCACAATCTGTTGAATTCCTCTCTCTGGCCGTCCACCATGGGATCCTCCACCAAAGAATTCTGAAAAGAGTCTTGGAGACCTAGCAACAAGATTCTGTCTCTGAGACCCCAATGAGGCGCTGTAACATCCTCTTGTTTCCTACAGCTGCACAAAATCAAGAAGATTGGCGAATTACTCACCTTTCAAGCCCTGGTTCAGGTCACCATCACCTTAGTCATCTCAAGGATAGACTATGCAAACTCTCTTTACTTTAGCCTCTCAAAAGACCTCAAACGAAGACTCCAGCTGGCACAAAACCAGGCTGCCAGGTTAATCTTTCAATAGCCCAGACACTGTCACATTACCCCGCTGAAGAGAAAGCTAAACTGACTACCAGTAGAACAACGAACCGTCTTTAAGACTGGCTGTAGTATTTTTTAATCCCTCTACAGCAGAAACCCAGCTTTTTTATATCCAGAATCAAAAAGTATATCCCCTGTCATGGGTTACTTGGGAAGGCTCTGTACACCACTCAGGAGGCCCTACAAAACCAGATAACTCGCAGTAGTCTGTCCCAAAAACAGAAATTACTATATTCTCGTTTGTGTACTTTTTTTTCTATTACACTCCTTAATAGCACTCTTTTAATCGTCCTTTTTTTCTTTTCTTCTTTTAATCCCTCTCGATCTTTCTTTTCTCTTCTAGCTCTTCTTTCGTGGTCTTGTACATTATTCTTTCTCTTGTCTCTTTCAGATGTGCCTCACGGTCCTATTACCACCATACAGGAGCATGAGAGAAAACAGAAGACAGAATGGCATAAGGTAAATGTAATATTTTGGGGATATGTGTATTTTATAGTGCTTATGGTGGGGAAGGTAAAGTGAGGGTCTAGTGCCAAACGTAATCACAGTGTGACGATGCACTTAGTTTTGTGCTCATATATATATATATATATATATATATATATATATATATATAGTGTTATGAAATGTGCTTCAAAGAAAACACCGTGCTTTTTCCTTAGTAATCTAGTTCTTTGCATAGTTGCCCCTTTTTTCATTTACTCTTATTTTAGGGCCCCCTTCACCCCCTCTCTTGTCGTTATTTCTCGCTTCCTGTTTCCTTTTTTAACAGGGCGGTAGCAGACCACTGGATACGAGCCCGTACCTGGGCTAGCCACGGCACTCCTCGCTCATCTTCTCAGCATCTTGTTCCTCCTCCGCGCCGCAGCGTGCCTACTCTTCCGGGTTCTTGTCCAGGATGTGCTGATGCAGGCACAGGATTCCCTCCACCGTGCCCCTGGGGCACGCTTCTATCGGCAAGATCCCTCGTGTGTTCCGGCGGGGCTGATGACCCAGTTACACCCCCAACTGTAACTTAAGGACTACCCACATGAATCTCCTTACAATCCCCAGAGACAGGGGTCTCCAGATTTTCTGTACTTGCTCCCTGCATCTGGAATTCCATCCCTCTTGATGTTAGATCCACCCCTAGCTATATGAGATTCAGGCAACTCTTGAAGACTTGAGCCCTCATTACGAGTCTGGCGGTCTGAAGACCGCCAGACTCACAGTGGCGGTCAGACTGCTGCGCTCCTAGCGGTCCAACTGGCAGCCAGGAGGCTGTTGGCACCGCCAGGAAAAAGGTTCCCAATGGGTAGGCAGCTGTCGAAGTCGTGCTCAGCCACAGCAGTGCTTAAAGCAGGTTCGCTGTGCTGGTCACGGCTTCACTTTATGCCAGCTTTTTCATGGCGGGGACCAAGCCATGGAAAAGCTGGTGAAAGCCAGTGCTGGGGGCCACAGGGGGGCTAAAGCAGACAGTGCGCATTCCGAGGGTGCTGGGGGCACTCTCTGTGCGACAGCATTGGCCGATGCCAATGACGCTGCATGGTTTCCACTGGGCTGATCGGCGTAAACCTCAGACTTCGAGGATTCCGCCAGTCAGCCAAGGAGAAACCTTATAATTGGCCTGGGGGGGAGATTGCCAGCTCTGCGGCGGTCTACTCTCCACAGGGTTAGTGGCCCGACGGTCAGACTGCCTACCTCTCAATGAGGCCCTTGGCTCTTCAGACAAGCCTATGATTAATTGCCGTGAGCAGTGTGTTTGCTTCTGTTGCCCAACAACAAGAAAACGATCTGGTGAACGTGCACTATATAAAAGCCAGTAACATAACATAACATAAATGTATATGAATGCAAAATAATTGTGTGCAAAAAATATATAGCAATCATATAAAAACCTGCATTAAAACGAAATTAAAAATAATAACTTGATATTGAAATACTTATTTTATAAACAAATTATTTGAAAAAATAATTATTTATCCCTTAACAAAAAATATAAAATTATTTATAGTGATTACATAAAAAAATATATAAATTTGACATTTTAACAGTAGTAAATAATTACATCAGAATTACATATGCATTTTTTAAACATAAAAAACACAGTTTGGAAAATAAAATAATTCTATTAAACGTGTAAGAAAATACAATTGTTTTAATTTTTCAAATAATTATTAAAATACATACACAAATCTACATTTCTTTAAAAAAAAATAAGGATAATTTATATAAATACAAAACTTACGATATTATAAAAATTACAAATATAAAATAATTAATATTTTACAACTAATTAATCAATTAAAAAATGAAAAATAAGTTAAATGTATTAAATAAAAATGCACACTCTAATAATATTAACATATTTTAATGATCTCCCCAACCTTTTCCCTAAACCCCCACATCCTGCTCCTATAACATTATATATTTATGTAAACTTTTTTTAATTATTTAAAAAAATTACAAAACATACTATCACAAAAATTAACATAGGACTAAAGTAAAACATTAAAAACAACACATCAATTAACCAATAAAAATGATAAAACATACAATGATATTTTTTAAATAATATTTTTTACAATTATATTAAAAACAATGCTTGAAACAGCATTCCTGTCTGCTATATTTCTTTATTCACAATATTCTTGACAATGTATGTATGTATCAAAATATTTTCAATTCAATGTTTTATCCAAACACCCTCATGACAGTGAGATGGATTATTAAAAAACATAGAAAAGCAAGCATCTTGATTGTGTTAATGTTACAGTATTTGTTATAGGAAAAATCACATTGAAATCCTTGGTTACTTTGTTGCCTCCATCTCGTTTGAGTCACACACAGCTATGAAGGAGATCTATGTTGCCAAGGATGGTTAGCATATCCAGAAACTGAGGTATCAGTGAAAACTTTGGATGGTGCCGGATCCTGCTGCAGATTGGGGAGAGTAGGGTTTTCACCCAAAATTGAGCTGAAAGCCATTGACATTTCTGTTAAACACAAACGGTTCGGCGAAACCTGCTGACAGTAAGTACCCATATCCTAGTTAAAAAACAAGTTTAAGATGTTAAATGAAAGCACAATATTTTCAACATCCTCCTAAGTCGGCATAGCCACAGATTGATCTAGAACAGAGCTGTAGACATCTTAACACCTTTGTTAAGACTTATGGCACTTTCTTCTAGATCTACATGCCTTTTGGCCTGACGTCAGCAGCATCATTTTTTCAAAACTTATTTTTGTATTATTTGCTGGTCTGGAAGGGGTATTAGTATTTCAGGATAACTTTCCCAGATGATTTTCAGACACTATACAAATGCATAACTACAGATTGGCAAACATTCTCAGTATACTACAAGAACAAGGAAGTACATATTCCTTACATAAGAAGTTGAATATGTAGGTCACACTGTCAACCAATCTGGTATTTTCCTTGGGCTTGTATGTAGTTTATTCCTGATTTGTTGGAAACTTTGCATTCATGTACATCATGTACGTCATGTCATGGTTCAGATTGGTTTCTGCATAGGCCTCTTGGAGGGCTGAAGGAAGGGATTTAGACCCTTTGAGGATTTGGAATGGAGGCAATGCAGCAAAAAAGAACTAACCAACTGTTTTTAATGTTTTTTGTACAGGTTTTGGATCTATTTGAATATTTATTATTATTCTTTCTGTCATTTATCACAAGCACTTTTCTCTCACACTGCCTGTCTTTCGGTGTGTTGTTTATTAGATGGGATGTCCTTATAGGATGAACATATTAAGATGATTTTTAGATGGATTTGTATATGAATGAATATATATTTATATGAATGAAGTGTTTTTCTATCTTTCACCTATGTTGTTTGATGATATATAAAGAATTTTCTGGTTTCCCCTTTTTGGGCATTGTTGTATGTAATGATTACCTTTCACCCAGCCCTTTGGGGTTTATGGGTTACCCTCTGTGGTTTATAAGTGCACAATATATAGTGTCAGTTGATGCCAGTGGCGAAGGTATTGGTGTTGTACTTTTTCAGAGAATTTATGGATCTGAGAAAACTATCACCTTGTCTTCAAGGCATTTGTTTTTTAGGTGAGAGACGTTACTTCAATATAGAGAGGGAAAGGTCATCTTGCTATTGGACTATTGAACACTCAATATAAAATATACGAACTAGGGGATAAAGCCAAAAAATTTCTTTATTGGCTTGCCAACAGGTGTCTGGAAATCAGGTTGGTGACATGTATGTGCACCACCATAACCAACCCGACATAACCTAATAAATTCCACACAATTAGAGCAGGAGTTTGTTTCATATTACAGTTTCTAACATGCAGCTAGGTAGCCACCCTGGCTGAGCGCAACAACCCTTTTGTTTATGAACTAATAATCACTGTACGCTCACACAGATCTTCAAAAGTTGGAATAACTTCTGCAGGTTGACAAGGTACCAGAGGCTCCTAAAACTCTATCACCTGGGACCATTTGGCACCCCAGCAGCTTTCCGCTTGGGGTCTTCAAGAAATACACATCCCACTTCACCAACCCTTTTTAGCAATGTATTAAGAAACCCTCGACGCAGGCCCTCTGCCATACCATTTAAGGGAATCACTACTTTCTGTAATTCTAAAACCAGGGAATCTCTTTATGGATTGCGCCCTGTATCCACCTATAGCCCTAATTATCTTTTGAATGAAGGATCTCGCAAATAATTCTTGCCCATAGGATGACTACAGTGATCCGTAGCCTCATTTTTGATGATCAAATGGATTCAGGCCAGGGTGCAGTACATGCCACCACCTTTGGTGACTAAAGGCCTGATTATGAGTTTTGCAGTCGGACCGGCAGTCCGCCATGTTGGCAGTCCTGAAAAGACCGCCACGCCGGCGGTCCCCCCAAATTACATGTTATACACACAGGACCGCCAACCGCAAAACAAAAAAGTGAGACTGCCAGCGGTCGGCGGCTTCGATATAGGCGGTCCGACCTGAAGTTCCGTCAGCGCCACGGCCAGCCAATGAGTATATTACAATGGCAGTCGACCACCGTGGTTCGTGGTCAGCAAAGTAACAGACAAATGCACATTGGATGAATTAAAAAACAACACAGCTGGCACACATTGGGCAAGTAGACAAACCTGCAAAACACACTATAAAATACAACCCTTCACAGACCACAATCCTTTGCAATTCCACACAGATCCAAAGAACCACTACCAACGCTTATCGATTTTTACATAGATGAGGCACTCCTTTTTCCACCATCCCACAGAATGCCCTGCACACACCTTTGTCTAATCACTCCCTATTGCTCTTCCCCTTCTAAGCAAGTCCCTGTCATTCTCTTTTTTTAGTCCATCGTGTCACGTGCAAAAAAAACTTGTTTCTCTGAAGATGACTTAAGAGTCATGGTGGATGAAGTCGTAAGAGTTGTTTGGAGCACAAGTCCAGCACACTTCTTTCTGTAGGAAAATGGAAATGTGGGACAGGATCGTCGACAGAGTGAATGCAGTAGGCACCACCCTGCACACAAGGAGGACATTAGTAAGAGGTGGAATGACCCAGGGGGCAAGGTGGGGTCCCTGGTCTCCAGGCACAAGCTGCAAACCAAGAAGACTGGCAGTGGCCCTCCCACTGCCCCATTATAACTCTTTCCCTGGGAGGAGAAGGTGTTGGCCATCCTGTATCCTGAGGGCTTTACAGGAATACGTGGTGAAGTGGAGTCTGGTAATTTACAACACAAAAAATTTAATGAAAAAGCATGCTCACAGGTCACCTTTTGCCACTGTGTTGTTCATGTACGTCGCCAACACTCAATACCCAGAGTATCCGGGATATAACACTGTCAATGTGTATTATTGGACCCAGCATCACAGTTACCAAGACCCCTCACATGCCATATGTCCAAATGGTGCCTGGAAATCTCACAATAACAAAAACATATTCCAGGATCCATGGTATGTCCTAAAATGTAAATGTATGCTCAAAACTAAATGCAGCCTGCATTCAGATATGTTATAGACAACAGTTGTCTAGTGTTGGGAAGTAGAGGGAGTGACCTGACTGCAACTCCAGGCAGGCCCTGTTTATGTAACTCCAACCACCAGCTCAATGTTCCCTTGTCCAAAGACCCCTGCTTGTCAACTCCCAAATTAAGTTTATTCACCAGGGGGGATAGCATTTGTCTAGTGTGTGTAGTAGAGAGAGTGCCCTGACTGCAATTCCCAGCAGGCCCTGTTTGAGTAACTCCAACCGCCAGCCCAGTGTTCTCTTGTCCAAAGGTCCCTGTTTGTCAACTCCCAAATTAAGTTTATCCACCTGGGGGGATAACATTTGTCAAATATTGGGAAGTAGAGAGAGTGACCTGACTGCAACTCCAAGCAGGTCCCGTTTTTTAGCAACTCTTACCACCAGCTCAGTGTTCACTTGTCCAAAGACCTCTGTTTGTTAACTCCCAAATGAATTTTACGCACTTGGGAGATAGCATTTGTTAAGTATTGGGGAGTAAAGAGAGTGACCTGAATGCAACTCCTAGCAGGCCCTGTTTGAGTAACTCAAATCACCAGCCCAGTGCTCACTTGTCCAAAGACCCCTGTTTGTAAACCCTCAATTGAAGTGTTCTCACCTGGGAGTAATCAAGCACAGATCATGCTCAAATCAGAGAGGTGTCTGTCTACCTAGCTCCACCTTGACTTGTTAATCCAAGATGATACCATTGAGGACAGGAATGACACCTTATCAAGTGTGTACTACAAGTATTCCTATGGCCTCAACATGCATCACCAGATTGGCTGCAGCAGCAGACACATTGACACAACACTGTTCACATGATGACTCCAGTCACATATACAACAAAGTTCTGGGATTGCCTGCATCCCACTCAACATGCTGGGCACACAGAGGCCACAGAACACAGTACCACTACCCCTCTGGGTAAAGCCCTCAGTGACAACGATACTCCTGGACACTTGGACATGGAGAACGGTTCTGGTCCATTTGGGCAACCTGGTCAGATGGCAACAGTGACTCTCAATGTTGCCACAACGTCACCTCCCAGCCCTGTTGCTTCAACATCCCAGGTAACCATTTGCCCCCCAACCTGTGTCCCTAGCACAGTGTCCACCATCTTGTGCCCCCCAGTCCTGGATCCTGAGTTGCAGCGCAACACTTCAGACAGTGAGGGTCCAGGAAGAAGTTGGAGAGGGCACCCTGTTGCAAGGGTGCAGGCCTGTGGGGGTAGGGTGTGTGGGAGGGATGCTGTGGGCCAGCGGGGTGAGGCCACTGGGACTGCTCTTGCCCAGGACACCATCAGCCACGTCTTGGGTGTCTATCAGGAGCCCCAAGGCAGGATGGGCCAGATGTTGACCAAACTCCAGAAAATCAAGCAGCTACAGAGGCACATACATAGGGACATGGATGAACAGATGGAGGCTCACAATTCCTACATGGCCTCCCTAACACAGGTGTTGGGGGACATTCACACCACCACGAGCAGGGCTTTTCAAGACCAGTCTACCCCTTACTTCGGCTCATCAACAGCAGGTCCATCAACATTGGCGCCAGCCACAGGAAGGGGGCCCTGCCAGAGGAACAACAAGCCACAGACACCGCTAGCTCTGTAGCAGCTGATCCCTCACCACCCACCCCTGCAAGCGGGTGCGTCCAGCAAAGAATCCAGAACGTGCAGATGGCAAGACACTCATCACTGCCAGCAATAACCCTCTTCATTAAGGACCATCTTTGTGCGTTACACATTCGCTCTGGACTGATCCTGAACCACCTACCATTTCTAATGGGAAGAGTACTTTGGACTTTGGACTCCCAATGGTGTGACACCTACTCCAATGATTTCATTCACCGTGACTTACTCCTTTACATTTCAATTTTTGTTGAGTCATGTCACGTATATTTTGTTAGTCATAGCTTCACAATAAAATCACCAGCGTGAGCCAAATGACCAGAACAAGAACATAGTTTGTGCACCACCAATATTTAGACGGAAACTACAGAGCATCTCCCAGAGTCCGGCAGGGATTGAACTGCATGCTTTGGAAGATTACACCCAGCAAGAAATTAATGATATTACAGTATAGATAGATTCAGGCAGCGGGCTGGGGAAACATTACTCCCTTGGATGATGCTTTTGTTCGACACCGGAGCTTCTGGGGTAATGCTAGATACAGGAGATGCTTTTAAGTTTTTCACCGTTAGCACTGACCCCATAATCCAGGAACAATTTAAAGGTTTTCAGGGGCAACAACATATCCCCCTACTGCAATTAGCGGTTGAGGGATGTAACCATAAGTATCCTACAGAGTTAGATTGGCCACCGAATGACAAACCCTGGTACACCTAAAGAGATGCCATGCAGAGAATTAAAGAAGAGGCAATGAAACCTGCAATTTTCTTGAGCACGGCTCACCATATGTTAGACGGACCGTTCACAGTGACAGTACGAAACAAAATCATTCACCGTGCTCCTCGAGCCTATAAGCAAGTGATATTGACTCTCCTAATTAATCAGACAGGTCAGTCTCTGAAAGATGTGCTAGAGGCGGTGCGGGAGTTAGGTGAATTAGGTGCCTGGGAAAAACCAGAGAGATCTTCGAGGTCTGAGGGTCGCACAGATAACAACAGAGTATCTAGGAGGGAAATGTTCATGGCATTACTGAAGGATGGAGTCAGCAAGGAGCAGATTGATGGGATAGATACTAAAAGCTTGTGAGAGATGTACAGTAAAAGAGGCTTGGATAGGAAGTGGCTAACTTTTGAGAACAGGGATGGAGGGGAGGCTACTCACAGATATTAAAGCATATATCCAGGTGTGACTTGGGCAGAAGTTGACAGGTTTAAATCAGATTAGGAAACTTGCCAAGCTCGGTACAAACTTGGGCTCGTAAAGATAACACACCCCACGTTGATTTAGAAGTTCACTGGAAACACAGAAATGTGCAAAAAGTTCGATCATTAGTTTATACTGGAATTTATGGAAATCCTAAAAAGTTTTCAGGGAAGCAGTACACTATTACAGGGCTGGGGAGAAAGTAGACCCCTGCCGTGCAAACTGCGGTTCAAATGAAAATAGGAAGAACACCAAAAAGAGAACATACTATTTTGATTGTGCCCCTTCTGGAGTACATACTGGGAATTGACATTTTAAAAGGAATGACTTTGTATTTGGATAATGGTTGTTATCAGTTTAGATCAAAGAGGTACATTTCAGTGGCAGCGATAAGGGGTTGGTCAGTTGAAGATACCCCCAGTGAAGGCGCCCCCGGCCACCAAGGTAATACATTTGAAGCAGTACCACATTTTAGGAGGACACATGGAAATAAGTGAAACTATAGAAGAAATGATTGAGGCTGGTGTAATAGCTCCAACTACCATTGAATGGAACAATCCTTTATGGCCCGTACGTAAACCTGATGGGCGCTATAGAATGACGGTCGATTACTGTGAGCTGAATGAACATACACCCCTTTTGACAGCCGCGGTTCGAGACACCATCACTTTGATTGAAAGAATACAGAAACATGCAGGTACCTGGTGTGCAATAATTGATATTGCTAATGCATTCTTTTCTATACCTATACCATTGGCCCCTGGGGGCCAAGATCAATTTGCTTTCTCACGTTCTGGCAGACAATTCTGAATGCTAAGGCTCCCCCATGGGTATTTACATAGCCCCATCATCTGTCACCGGCTGATGGCAGAACACCTGGATGAAGTATCTATCATTCCAGGAGTGCAATTGACCCATTACATGATCATGTGATGATTTAGGGAGAGACACAAGAACAGGTGCAGACTCAGTTGGAGCGGGTTGTGGAACTCTTGCAGAGCAAAGGGTGGATGATTAATCCAGACAAGACACAAGGACCCTCTCAAAATGTGAAGTTTCTAGGGATTCAGTGGAATCAGGGACACAGAGATGTGTTGCCGCAAGCAAATCAAAAGATTCTAGAGTTTGCCACTCCCCGCTCTAAGCAGGAGACACAGCGATTCATTGGATTGTTTGGTTTTTGGAGACAGCATATTCCTCTTTTGAGTCAGATCTTGGCCCCTTTGAACAAGTGACTAGAAAGAAGCATGAGTTTGAATGGGGTGAACAGCAGAAGTGTGTGTTTGATTTGGCAAAGGAGGCAATACAACAAGCTTTGGATTTGTGGCCAGAACAGGAAGGAGATATTGAGTTACATGTAACCGTTTAGGGGCAATATGCAAATTGGAGCATGTGGCAAAAACAGGGAAGAACCAAGGTGCCACTGGGGTTCTGGACTAAAAAGTGACCTGGAGCTGGGGAGCGATACACTCCCTTTGAGAAACAGCTGCTAGCATGTCATTGGGCTCTAGTGGATACTGAGCAAATGACCATAGGTCATAATGTGATTCTAAAACCTGAGATTCCAATAATGCATTGGATGATGAGTTCACCTAAAACACACCAAACAGGACATGCACAAGAAGCTAGTATCATATGTTGGAAATGGTACATTCAGGACAGAGCTAGAGCGGAATCAGCAGGCATTGCCGCTCTACATGAACAGGTGCCACAAGCCCATGTGCAGGATGAGGAGAGGGTGCAGGAAGTACCACAAATAAAAGAGTCACCAGAGAGATGGGGTGAGCCATTTGAATTCTTGTCCCCTAAGGATAGGAATCATGTATGGTTCACTGATGGTTCAGCCAAATATGTGGGAGCTAAAAGACATTAGAAAGCAGTGTCATATAATCCAGTCACCAAAATGTTGCTACCCACTACCGGAGAAGGGAAAAGTAGGCAATATGCAGAGTTGTACACTGTGTATCAGGCTCTAAAGCAAGGGGTGCCTGGAAGTTGTCATATTTACACTGATTCTTGGTCCACTGCCAATGGGTTAGCCACCTGGCTTCCCACATGGCATGCATATAACTGGTATATTCATTCTAAGGATGTATGGGGCAAAGAGCTGTGGCAAGAAATTTGGGAAATGCTAGAGCTAAGTACCATTACTGTGTATCATGTAGATGCTCACTGTCCCATTGATTCACTAGAACGCTGGTTCAATTCCCTTGCAGACGACAAAGCCAAAATCTCAGAGGCAGAAGTGGCAACATAGGATTCTGACTTGGTGGGGATGACTAAATGGGTGCACCAAAAATGTGGACACCTGGGAAAGAAAGCCACTTACTGGTGGGCAGAGATTAGATGGACGCACATGCCCCTAGATTTGATAAAAACTGTAATTTTGCAATGTCCTAATTGTCAGCACACACAACAGAGATCTGCCTCACAAACTGTCAGAGGTTAATTGGGGATAAGAAAGTTACCAGGACAGATATGGCAAATTGATTACATTGGGCCACTACCGATTAGTCGTGGGTGTCAATGTGCTTGCACAGTAGTGGACACCTATTTTGGTTACCTGATTGCTGTCCCATGTAAACCTGCTACTCAGTAAAATATCATCAAAACTCTGGACCTGTTAATGTTATATTATTGAGTACCACTCCAGGTCCAGAGTGACAATGGGTCACACTTTAAAGGAAAATTGGTACAAGATTACTGTGTACAACACAACATTGAGTGGATTTATCACATACCACATTATCCACAAGTCTCAGGACTGATTGAGAGAATGAACAGCTTGCTGAAAGCCCAATTACGAGAATTATCAGATGGAACGTTGAAGAACTGGAGAGAGCATTTAAATGAAGCCCTCCAGATTCTGAATAACAGACCACTAACAAATGCTGAGACTCCCCTGATGAAAGTGTTAACCCCCGCATTGCAGATACAACCCCATGTGGCCACCAACACCATCATGTACTAGGAAATAAAACCTGGAGTGTTAGCTCCTTACAGAGCCACACCAGAATCTGGAGGTCTTGATTTACATGCTTTAAAAGTGTACACATTGAAACCGAGAGATATGGCACTTTGTGAAACAGATGTTGGAATATAGATTCCGCCGGAGCATTTCGGATTGATTGTACCCAGATCTGGGTTAGCACTCAAAGGTATTCAAGTCTTGGGGAGTGATCGATGCAGACTACCAAGCGAGAAATCAAAATTATTCTTTTGAATAGCAGAGATACTGACTGAATGATACAAACAGGAGATAGGATTGCTCAAATGGTGAATGTCCCACTGTATGGAGGAATAGTGAAAAAGGGGTCTGCCCCAGCCCTTCTTACAGTACCGTGAGAAGGGAGGCTTTAGTTCAACTGACAAACCTCCTGGTGCTAAGGTGTGGGTAGAATCCCCTAATCATCCTCCTGAACCAGCAGAAATCATAGCTAAGGGCCCAGACAATGTTCTCCTGATTATGAAACCAGGAAAGGAAAAATGGGAGCACATCCCAGCTGACAAATGTTATTTGCGAGAATTATCATACTTGTTTCTTTTACAGATCATACTACAACTTGCTTCTATCCTGAGTGTGCTGTGTGGTCTCCTTTCGGGCATGTGCGTGTGTGGTCCGGAGGGACCCAAAACCCCCAAGTCCAACCTGATTGATCGACCACATTGACCGACACCACTGCTATACTTAACAGAGAATAAATGGTCCCACCTAGCATGGGTCGTGCTCAACTGAACAGACTTCTGCATGGGAACTATGCCGAGTACCGTGGATGTTCTATCAACCTGTTTGTTTGCAATACCTACCCCTGCAAGTGTCCTGTTGCATATTTTTTATGCCACCAACCAGGATGGGGATGTTGAAGAACATGACGTGAAAACTCATTTCAGTCCCTACAAGTATGGTAGGGACTGTCAAGGAACAACAAATGAGAAGTGCGATAATCTCACTCAGATAATTGTATACAA
The DNA here is from genome assembly GCF_031143425.1 of Pleurodeles waltl. Lineage (NCBI taxonomy): Eukaryota > Metazoa > Chordata > Amphibia > Caudata > Salamandridae > Pleurodeles > Pleurodeles waltl. The sequence continues at coordinate 439,032,296 of NC_090444.1, read as the reverse complement.
TATCACCACAGGCGATGTCTGTTACCAGATGTCCTGCAATCCTCGTAACGTTGGAAAATGTGTTCAACTACGTCTAGAAGGCACAACAAAGTCTTCTCAAAAGATCCCGTGAGAACATCAAACCCTGTGCTTTCGCTGCACAGATCAACACTGCAAAAACGTCACCAACTACATGGCTTGTCATCACTTGGTGACTGCCACCAGTCACATTAAACATGTTAAACTGCCAGTAGGTTGGCTCTTCTCGTGTAGAAATGTCTCCTTCACCTACATTCCCGCTAATATCACCGGTGGACCGTGTACCTTTATATGATTAGGACTCATGATATTTCCATTTAAATCTGTACATACTCGTTATCCTAGGTACGCAGTTCAATTATTCAGACATTCAATTATTATCCCAATTAGAATATCTAAGTTTGAGTCTTTCTATAGAAGGCGTACCCAGCTTAGCCGTTTAGAATACTCGAATGATCAATAAATTGGAATGCTGAATGGTTAAAAATATTAATCACACTTCTATTGCTTTATCTGAATTCCTATAAGATATATGTGGTACTAGAAAGGATGCATTACAAAATAGGACTGCTATAGACTACTTATTGTTAAAACATGACTATGGGTGTTCCGAGTTAGAACGGATGTGTTGCTTCAACTTGTCCGACCATTCCAAATCCATACAGTCCCATATTTATTTATGCTTTAAATGAATTGGTGAAAAGAGTAAAACAAGATGTGGATAAAGGGTGGTGGGACTGGTTATTCCAGTGGTTACCTAATTTTAGACAATTACGCAATGTCTTGGGTGGGATACTCGTGGTAATTTCTATAGTTACAATGTTGTGTTGCTGTGTACAATGCATACCAAAGTTGCTTGCAATGTTTAAACCAAAAAGAGTTGATTTTTGACCTGTATGTTATGAGAATCATTGGTCAAAGGGTGGAGTGTAATGATATTTGTATTTAACCACTACTCCATCTTGACTACTGACTCCATTTTGTGCTTACCTTCGCTTCACACACCGTCACGTTAGCGGTGCAGGAGGTACAGGTATTTTTCTGCGCACAAGCTATGCAATATATTTTTCGCTCATGTTTTCAGTCTTCATGATCTTTCTCACCACAGGCTAGAACATAACATGCAGGGGTAGGAGTTAGATAAGGATGTACCAGGATGGTGTTTTTGGTACAGCAAGGAACGGTTTGGCATTGGAAAAGCACTTTGGGATGTGGCCAATTTTCAACGTGCCCTTCTCAAAATTAATTTGCTTCAGCCAGCGTTTGAACAACTCACTCGATGTGTAGAATTCTCTTCTCCAGCTTTTTTAAAGTATATAAGAGGAGGAAGCTAGGCGACTGTGGAAATATTGAACTCTGGTTGGGTCAGGGACACGTGTGCCTGCCACTCTCCTTGAGGGTAATTCTCTCTCTTCACGGTTGACTGGGTTCATGGCCTGTTGTTGGCAAGGAGATGAAGCAAGCGAGCCCCATGGCGATGAATTCTTTTTGATTATTATTTCTAGCCATGCAATGTGCATGAATATATAATCACTGTATATGCAGGTATATAATCCATGATTAAAGTAATGTATTTTCATTGTTTGTTATTTTTGGAGGTGTATTCGTGTTGCTGCATTGGACCTACGTGCTTCCTCTATTCGAATCTGAAACAGTGCTTTAATAAATGTATTACTCAGACTAAGAGCAACGTAGTGGTGGAATTCCTTTTATTTGTGTTTCCTCTCAGTTTTAAGCAAAGCAGTTCACTTTTATTTCACTGTGGTGACTTTCTTCAAATGTGCACTTGTGTTGTACATAATTGACCTTTCTATTCAAACCTTGCAAAGTGCCTTGATAAATGTGTTTCTTGTACTGAGGGTTGCATACCAGAAATTATTTTCAGTATTTGTGTATGTCTTCTTAGTCTGCAGTAAAGCAAAACACCAAAATACAGACAGATGACAATTCAACAACCCCTGATCATAGGGCCAACACAATCCTATACTCATGCATCTGGTAGTATGACACAAACATATGTCAGTGTTGTGGCACAGGCACTATGGCCTACAATGATAAAAACACAACTTTAGCTATATATAGGCCATACAAAAAGAGTGTTTAGCCATTGTGAAGGGAAGATGATGTGGTTATATGCTAGGACTACATATTTTATGACCACATGATGACAACCATGATGCATCAGGCCTACCACAGCACACAAAATAAGTCCAATGGGCACTTCTGACCTTCCACCCAAACACTGTGCAAGCTGTCTTGGCATAGGTCTCATACTCCCAAATTCTGTGACCTACATTACCTGGACCAATCCATGTCCACTTCGTATGTCAGAACAGCATCACATACCTGCTAATGTCACAACTTTGAAATGCTCACATGAAGTTGTCATGGTGAAGGTACCTGTACAACAAACAAAACAAGGAGTATAGGCTTGAAACCATACATATGACACAAATCACATAGCAGGCATCTGGAAAACAAAGTACATTGCAAAGAAACTGACACAAACAAAACATCATCATCAAGGTGGAGATGTGTCAAAAGCTATCTTATCTATCAGCCCTTGGCTGATTATTGCAAAGTATCAGCTCCCTAGCTGTTTCCAAAACACTGCACTCTCACAACTACAGTTTATTGTACAGTCACAGTCATAATATTACATGCCATTTTACACTCATAAGAAGTAGCTGTGGATGAAATCTTCTCGCATGTCAGCTCGTTCCTCTGCACGTTTGTCATCCTCAGTTGGCATTTCAGGATTCTTCTCAGGGATATATGGGATATTCCTCCACAGGGTGCTGTTCTGGGGCATGCAGCATGTCAGTGATCTGACACACTTTTCGGGTGAGTAGAGGAGGGCTCCACCAGTCCTGTTCAGACAGCGGAATCTGACCTTCAGGAGCCCAAAAGCCTGCTCCACTGCCCGCTGTGTTCTTCCAGGGGCTTCATTGAACCATACTTCCCAGGCGTAGTTGGATTCCTCAGCAGGGTCAACAACCAAGGACGGTTTGGATATGCTGAGTTACCCGTTAAGGAATGGGGCATAAGTGACACAAAGAGTCACTCACTTCAAGATTATAGCACCTGACATTACACACACAAAATCAGGACAGACATGACTTACCAAATAGCCAGCCCCTCTCTGGTTGCAGTAGTGACATGAGCTGGGGTATGGTGCTGTTCCGCATTATGAAGGAATCATGTGCTGATCCTGGATAACAGGCACACATATTTGAGATGTAGAAATCTGCGAAACAGACAAATTGCAATTTGATGGAATGGAAGTTGTTTCTGTTGCGATAGGCTTGTTCAGTGGCCATCAATGGCACCAAGCCAACATGTGTGCCATCAATGGTCCCCACCAAACACGGGAGACGGGCAAAACCATAGAAGTCAGCCTTCAAATTGGCTAGATACTCACGCTGGGGGAACCTGATTTAGCTGTCAATGTGTTTCAACATTGCTGAAAGAAAATCCTTCAACAGTAGACTGAACATAGGTTGGGACATACCAGCATATAAGGCCACTGTATGTTGGAAGGACCCTGTGGCCAGGAAGTGCAATACTGGCATGAGTTGTAAAATGAGTGGCGTGCATGTTGGAATATTGTTAGCTGGCATCAGATGAGTCCATTTTTGTTTGCCTATTCAGATGGTATAACTGGATGATGTGGCGTTCCTCCCCGGGCTGAAGTTCTGGCAATGGATGGTAGACAGGAGGTTGTAACATCCTCCTTCTCCCAGGGTACATATGTGTGACAAGACATGATTTGTAAAATTAGTCAGTGTGTTCACAGCAACATACATCATACATGCCAACAATATCATATGACAAAGCATTTCTGACTGGATAGACTTGACACCCAGTACACATCACAGCTGGCAACTACACAAGGGTCAAATGTGAGCCCCATGTGTCCACAACATGGATTTGAGTGACACCCACCTATCTGCTACACAATTGCCCCTCGAAATGTGACTGTATTTTCTAACTGCCAAAAATACCGTTGGCGGTTGTGGATCGTACACCTCCATGCAATGCCATCTGCGCACTGCAACACACTACACTGGTGGATGTGTAGTCGGACCAACACAACAAGGCGGATTTAGGATGTTTCTAATGATATGTAACTTATATTGTTGTTGTGAAGCATTTTACAGGGCCATCTATAGCATTTCAAACCGCCAAAATGGCGGATGCCTGACCTACTCCACTGGACATCAGGAACTGCCCGCGTCCTCTGGCGGAAGTCATCTGCGTGGTAGTCGGTTCAACCGTGGCGGACACAGCCATATGCTAACATTGTTGCCTGTGGTAGTCGTGGCCCCATGGCTGTGTCTGTCGGCAGTGATGACCCTGTACGCCGTGTTGTGCTAAATCAGTTACTTGACTCCTGACGCTGCTGCCATCAACACCTCCACCACTTCAGCTGCTGTGTGCCAACTCTGGGAGCAATCATGCCACATCCAGCAGGTGAAAGGGCCCTTGCCTTCTCTCCAGAGAAGCTAGAGAGGCTTATGAGTAAGGTCCTTCCCTTGAATGGACAGCTATATGGCTCACCAGAGAAACAAGTGAGTACCGTATTGCACACTTTAATCTGTTCAACACAATCCTTTTCTTCCTCACAGGCTACCATGTGCCAATTAGACTTTTTGTGTGCCTGTTGTTGCAGTCTGTGTGGTATCAATGGGATGTACATTGTGCAGGTATTGATGACCAGGGTAAATGTTGTGTTCATTCACATTGTGTTGTGTGATTTTGTTTGGAGTCCTAGATCCTCTTTGTGTTGGATGCATTCAACTAGGCAAGGAGACTTTACTGCCACACAGTGACATTTTGTTGTTTATGATGGTTGTACATGTTAGACAACATGTATGTGCATGACAGCATGAGCTGTGTATGCATCTTGTCTGTGTCATATGAGGATCCTGTAATCAATGTGTATTGTGCAACAGATCTTTCACCCCACATCTGGCCTTGCCAAACTGTTGCCTGGAAGGTATGTGGTGGCTCATTGTGCCCTTCAGGTTGCCACACAAGCCACAAGACACATTGCTGATGGTTACATGATGTACTGTCATGCATTGAAGTGATGGAAATGTGAGTGTCATGTAGGTTCTGTATGCACAACCTGCAGGGACCTGGACCTTTCAAATGTATCTCCCAGTATGGGACATAGTCCAGGCTGTGGGAGAGTCGCTGTAGCTATGCAACTGTGGCACTGTGACCACAACCTGTAGACCTGCAGATCCTGTCATGTGGTCAATATGAGGCTCTAGGGGCAAAACTTGCCCTGAATGCCTCAGTCCATTGACTAGATTAGGAATAGGTACTGAAGTAAATTCCAGAACAAGTCCATATGTGCATTTTGCAACATTGTGCATGTGTGACTTTGACTCATGGCAGGTCCCTTATTCTCACAATTCTGTTGTCACCTTCACAGAAGTCATATTTGTCATGTGCAGGCTTATTACACAAATGACAGACCCACAGTACGGACAGTGTGTAGATTCCTGTGAGGCCATGACACGTGAGCTTGGTTACATAGCAGAAATTGTACAATGCATACCATTGTATGTTGGATGCCATCTCTGTAGTTTAGAAACATATGCCCAAAGGAGTGTTCTGTGGTACAGGTACATACCACAGAAACCCACCCTGAAGTGTCATGAGTCTGCATTTGGTATGCCACATGTCCACACAGGGAAGACACTTTCCGTACCCACCATGCCAGCCCTTTCATTGTCACTCAAGAGTAAGGGTGAAGTCTGTACTATGGTAGTTGCCTATAGGGACTGTATGCAATGAGTAAATCTTCCAGAGTGTAAATGTGTTTGTCCAGTCAGGCCCAAGAGTTTACCCTTCAGAAGCCACAGTGGTGTGTAGTGTTTCATTGTGGCTCACATCCCTGTACATGTTGCTGGAGCATGGGCTACCTGATGTCAGTAGGTATGCTTAGTCATTGACGGCCATAAGCATGGTAGTGGGTTAGTCTGCAGATGAATCCAAAAGTGTGTAGTCATGTCTCTGTACTTATTGGCATACATGCTTTACACTTGGGGTATGTTGATGAATTTATCATTTTTTTGCTTAGTTTTTCTGACATGTGTGCTGCAGACCATTTGGGCAAAAACTTGTGTTTGTAATCGCTTTATTTGTCTCTTGCATCCATACAGGTAAACGCCAATCAGAAGAAGGAGATTTGGTGAGCCATTGCCTGGAGGGTGCGGACCCTGGTGGTCCACAGCCAGTGGAGCGCCCAATGTCGCAAGAGGTGGGAAAGACCTGAGACGCTGAGCGCGGAAGATCGCGGAGGTCCAGCTGGGGCAGTTCTCCCAACATAGGCAGGCACACGTCAGACCATGACCACCCTAATGGCCCGCATTCTGGTGGTGGCGTACTCGGAGCTTGATGGGAATTTGAGGAGAGCACAGCAGCCACAAGGGGGGGAGTACAGGGCATATTGCTGCCTGTCACATAGCCAAGTTGATGTGTTAGGTTCTGATATCTCCCCCTGGCGACTGGGGATGGGCAATGTGTAACACACTAGATGAGTAACTGTTTGTGTAGATATGTAATATGGTGCATACAGATGTGCCTTGCCTATCAGCCCAGGGACCTAGGACACAACTAGGTACAATCCACAAAAAATTGCTCTCCAGGGACAAAACATGGCTGTGTACATTGATCAATCAAGTAATGTTTGTTGTTGTAGTGGGTAGAAATTCTACGCAATAGACCACTACTCCTCAGTGTTACAGGCCAAAGAAAAAGAAGTGATGGATCACTATCCTCAGCCATGTGTCCGGTCAAGTTGTTGAGAAGCAATTTTAGTGATGTCTGAGGGCACATTATTTTAGCAACTAGGCCTGCTGTCTGTGCCGTTTAGCCTAGTAATGTTTCATTTTATTTCAGTTTATTCTTTTAGAAACAATCACATTTGTGGTGATGTTTTATTTTCCTTTATCTTGCGGTCCTTTCGCCTAGGAAAGCATTTACATTTCTTAGCACAACATTTTTTCACTCTATGCTTACCTCAAGGTTGCAACAAGATAGGTTTCCCGTCATCAGTGGTACTCTGCATCTCTAACATTTCATGGAAACATATGTAGTTTTACGTGCAGACTCTTTTCTCAGATCACTAGCTGTTTTATTATAAAATCATCTCTCTGTCCCATGCACGTTAGAAGGAGTTACCAGCCAGATGACCACGACCTCATGCTGTCTGATTTCAATACAGCTGCTTGCTGAGACTGCGGGTTCCCTGGCCTACACGGGGATGGTGTCTCTGTAGACAACAGGCTTCTCTATTATTGTCATACTCCTGTTTGGGGGATGATGTCTTCCGTAGGGATCCTGAAGGAGGGATTATAGCTTATCCTGCTGTGCTCTAATATAGCATAGGTAGGAATCACATATCTTGCATAGTGACAGTATGGCAGGACTTTTCTTGTGTTTTACTTTTCTTGTTATCATTTTGCTTCCAGTATGTTTCATCATCCTAATTATTGCATTTCATTTTATTTTATCTAGGACACAGCTGATTCATTAAATCTTATTGAACCATTCCCTGTTTGTCTTTGCATTTGGGAGACGAATAGAACTGAGAGAAAAGGTGACCCACCACGGTTTCCTTGAGAAGGCACAATGATGTCATGCGCCCGGTTGCCACAAATCATCCCTGCTCTTGGGCAGAGATGAGGTGCTGCTAGCTCGCCAGAAACAGATTAGGCCGGCAGTTGTCACATGGTGTGGAATTGCTGCCACCCAAATCCAGCAGCGTCATAGGTACAATGAGAGCTAATGCGACAAAGTGAGTAATTTGGCATCTGCCCCCCAGAGGCCACTTGTCTTAAGTGTGTGAGGAGTGCTGTTGCATCACTACTGTCTGTTATGTGAAGGTGGCCATCATACATGTGAGAGAGCATACATTGTTTTTTAGGTGCAGCTACAGATCAAAACTTTCCCTTGGTAAGTAGGGAATGTCCAGTGACATGATTCATGTGCCATGACTGTTGCCAACATTCCTTGTACCTACATGTTAGTATGAGTCCCATTCTCTTTTGAAAAACGTGTACACTGCTGTTACATGCATTGTCTACCTGTGTTCATTGTATGATTTATGTATTCCCTCACATATATGTACATGCCAACATGTGTTTTGAATTGGATATATGCAATGGGGCTGCATTTCATGTGGTGCCACAGGCAGGAGTGTGTCACCATTGATTGTTGGCTCACACACACCCTCACCCGTCATTGCATGTCATTTGACATGCCCAGCTGCAGTAACAATGAGGGCATGACAGGTAGGACTTGAGTTTTTACACAAAATGTGCATTTCCATGCCATGTAGAAATGTGCACTTCACATGTGCAATGGGAAAGGTTTGATACTTGACTGTTGGTATGCATCATGAATTGACCAGCAGTTATGTTGGAATCACATGTGGTTGGGTACAGCCATTCATCCAAGGACATCTGGGTTTGCAGGACCAAAATTGAGACAGTGATGTAGCTTCCAATTCAGCAACTTCTACATGTATTTGCAAATCTCTGGGCCTTTCCAACATACAAAGGACTGATTGCTTCTACTGATGCAATCATAGTATGGCATTGTCAGGGTTGCCAGACAGTAGTGGTGATTTCCCTGGGGCTTGCATATTCATTTAGTTGTGTATTTTACAGACACAACTCCTTGACAATATGCACATTGTGTCAACAGTGTACGTTTCTATGCCAAATGTGTAGTATATCTGAGCAACATCAGTACTACCTCTATGACTCTGTTAGGACAGATTACACATGGTGAAGTGTGCATTGTTGATACGTTTCCAGTGTTATATGAGTTTTTCCATTTCACCTTCTTTAGGCTACTGGACTGCTGTCAGCAACATGCCAGGATTTTGGTGCATCATTTCTCATTGTTGTGTTCTTGTGTAGGTAACAAACAGATGTCTGCATGACCCAGTGTAGGATCTGTGGGAGTGAACTTGCCATTGACCTATTATTGTATGACAACAGGCAACTGAGGTATGCTCTATGAAGCGGAGCCTTGAAGGTGATGTGGTCTCCTACTTGTTCAATGGTTACTGTGTTTGCACAACTTCACCCATGCAATTGGAGCTGTCTGAAATCCTGATTTTGCTGTGGTTAACTGTTGAGAGTTCAGGTGGCATGCATGCATATGGTATGGTACATTTAGGAGCCACTTTGATGTAGTTTTTTGCTGGGGCCTACTTGACGCCACGGTAATCACAGCTGTTGTTCAAGTGTGATCATGAACATGTGGTGACCCTTTTCTTCTTTGTATTTGCAGCATCATCCCAGGCAAGCAAAGGTGAAAGGGTACAACCAAGTGAGGACGCATCTGACCATGGTACCGCCAGTCGTGATACCACTGACACTGAGGGACCCAGTGGTCCGAGAGTGAGGGGTGAGTGGTGCCATGGAGGAGACAGGATCAACCTTGTCATCATTGGATTCTACCTCCAGTGGCCACTCCCTAGTGGTGGTAACCCATCAGGACCTGCTACTGTACCATCCTTGTCTGCCACCTCCAGTTCTGTCGCCACCCTCCCTGTTGCTCCTCACTCATTTGGCCGAGCCCGCTCACCCAACAGGTTAGGCGTCTCCTTTGCCCCAGGCACCTCAGCCCCAGCCCCTGTTACCCCTGCTGCCACTAGTGAGGAGGCTATTGACCTCCTGAGGAGTATCTCTGTGGGGCAAACTGCCATTGTGAATGCCATCCAGGTGTTAACAAGCCAACCTCAGCAGACCAATGCTTTCCTGGAAGGCATTCATAATGATATGTCCGGCCTACAGAGATCTTTTCAGGTTCTGACCTCCTCACTGACAGCAGCCATCCACCCTCGCCCTCCCCCCTCCACTTCCCTCTTCCCAATCCAAATTCCGTATTCCCCAACCTGTCCCAAGCACACAGACACATCCACACAAACTCACCTTAACACACACAAGCAGCACACATCAACACAAATACCACAAGACACACTGGCACACAGGCACTCAACATTCACCCACAGACACCACAACAGCAACCACTTCACCAGACACCCCCACTGACCCACACACACCACATCCAGCATACCCACAGACACCACCACAACAGCCAGTGGCATATCCACAACACCCACCATAAACCCAGACATCAGCTCACAAACCATGGACCCGCACACTTCAGACATCATACTCTCAGACATCAGAACAATACTCACAAACACATCCACCGCATAAACCATACCCGCATACACCACCCCAACACACACAGACACATCCACGCCATCCACCATACCCGCAGACACCACCAAAACACACACAGACACATCCATGACATCCACCATACCCGCAGATACCACCTCAACACACACGGACACATCCACCATATCCAACATACGCACAGACACCACCCCAACAGACACACTCACATCCACCACTGCATCATCACCCAGCACCTCCATCTCCAAGCCCCCAAACATGCAAACGGCCACACTCACACATGCACCAGACACCATCTAAACTCAAGCATACCTCACACACGCGTACACCCAAGGCATCTACACCCACACACAAGACGTCCACTCCCTCAACCTCCAAATCCCCAACCCCTTCTGATGACCCGGCCCATTTTCCCAAAGAGAGTTTCCTTTTTTTAGCTTGCACTTTCCCCTGTTCCCTCCAAACCCCTTCCCAAACCCAAGAGTCCCCCATCCACATCCCAACCCATCCCTTCCACATCCAAGTCTTGCCCTGTCACACCTGCCGAACCTGCAAGCACCCCTCCCCCCAAGAAGAAGCCCAGCCCTCCAAAGAAAAAGACCCCCTCCCAAAACCAAACCAACCCATCCTAAACCTGACCCCACTCCACCCCACCCAAGGATGGTCCCTGAGGTGCCTGCCTGCCCACTAGATGCCCCTTCCTGTGGAGATTCCCTGGCAATGATTAGAGTCAAGTGTGTGCACAGTAATTTGCATGGACATATATGGACTGGCCAATGGCCTTTGCTCTTAAGCATTTGGATCCAATACACCCAAGTTCTTTTGCTGGGTACACATTTGTTCTGCCATTACTTTTCTACCTTTATGTTGTTCTTGTGTAATTTGTGCTGTATGCCTACAGTTGTGTGTGTTTTACCCTGATTGCTGATCATTTTGCTGTTGTTTGCAATATCTGTCTTTGGGAGCAGTGCTGGTGTCTCCCAAGACAAAGGTAGATGTTCACTGTATGGATATGTGTTTGTTAATTTAATTGGGGTGTCATTGCATTGTGTTCTGTTTGCTATGGTAAGTATGTCATCTTGTGTTGGCCCATGTCACCATGTATGGTGTTAGATTTGTTCCCCAGATATGGATTGTACATTTGTCTCATGTGTGGAAGCTCGAGTTCTGTTTGACCACACATGGAGGGTGTTCAATTGTGCTACCTTCCTTTGCATTTGACTGACCATGTGTCCATTTTGATGTGTGTATCTTGCAGCCACTACATCTAGATGAAATGCCATGCTGTTGTTGTTATATGTGCTTTCTTGACTTGCACTTGCGCATTATGCATGTCACTTGGCTCTAAAATTGTTTGTCCCTGAGAAATCTGAAGGACCAGTTCCTGAAGGGGCGTGTGCAAAGTGTTATGTGTACCAGGGCAGCATGTGTGCCCTTAATGTTTCCATCCCTATTGTGGCGGTATTGTTTGCATTGCGATTGTTGGATATTTACCTCACAAACTATTTTGCATCCCACTGACATTCCATTTTGTTACAATGTGGGTGATGTGTGGGTCCATTGCAGAGCTGTTTCATGGGAGGGGTATTTGTGTTCCATGACACATCTATACGTAGGTGTCTTGAATCTGATGACAGACTATGGCACGTGTGCAATGCGAGGGTGCAATTTGAATTTTGTGTGATGTTGCTGTGGTGTTGCTGTTGTGTGACACAACGTTCTGTATATTTCACTGTCCCTGTGATTTAGATGAGCAGACACGTGTTTTTGCAGTGTCAGTGGCCTGCTCAAAGAGGGTGTTTAATGGCGGTGAATGTGTCATTCTTTGTGAACAACTCTGACCCGGGACACAATGCCAAGTGTACCCCCATATCAAATGGATGACGGCACGACAATCTGTTGTGGAGATTAATGTCACAGGTATGTGTTTTGTCTTACTGTTGGTTTCGTACACGGCGGTGTGGTTTTTGGGGTCCTTTGAAGAGCAGCAACAGCGGCAGGACGTGTGTGATGGGCTCCATGGCAGCACAGGACGTGTAATGCTGCCTGTAGGTGAGTTGCTCCCTTTATTTCTCTGTTTCTGCCTGCTGGGACATGGTATGACCACCATGGTCACATTGGCAGTGTGCAACATCATAGTGTGTCCAGCGGAAACACTGGCTCTGTTGCCCTGTTTGGCCTTGCCTCGTCACCGTGGTGGTCTACGCTGCTTGGCGGAGCCGTTGGGACCACAGCAGTCTTTGCTGTATGGGACCGCAAACATCGTAATACAGTGGTCTGACTGACAAGGAGATGGAGGTCAGACCGCCGCCACTGCCATGATGGTGCATGGATCGCCAAACTCGTAATCAGGGCCCTAAGTATTTTGGACCCCTGGGCTCAAGTAAAAGTAAATGGAGGTCCTTTCCTCTCCCTTTAGTGTGAAGCAAGGAATTAGTGAGTGGTGCCCTCTCCTACCCCTGCTATTCTTGTTGACAATTGAGCTGCTTGCAGAATGAATCAGTCAGCCTGGAAAGAACTAGCCTTCCATGCAAAATGACCTCCGCCATATGATGTTCTGTATACCTTATAAATAGAACACAGGGTGCTTTGGGCCAGCAGTGCCCAGGAATACATGTCAATTAAGGGAAAACTGTCTTGCTGCACAGCAACCTTTGTCAACTGCTTGGAAGGGGTCAGTGAGCCTCACTGAGCCCAACCACAAATTGAATAAGGGTGGGGTTATACTTTAGAGCATGCCCCCATCTAAAGAACCAGTCAGGACTGTTTCAAACACTATGATGGAAATAATATTTTTGTAGCTGACTTATTTACTCTGGAAGTGGGTGTGGGAAACAAATAAGATGAAGTAGACTGACCTGGTGTCTCCCTGAGTGAGTGCCTGAGTAGGGGTGCTGAATACACCAGAGGTACACACTGTGCTCTGCAGTGAGCGATGCACAGATACTAATGGAAGTGAATTGATTACAAGATTGAAACAGACAGGGTGAAAAGGGCCACCAGGCACTATTGAAGGTCTCTAAATACAATATTCATTGTGTGGTTATGAACAGAAATTAAAATAACAAAACATATTCAGTCTCTGGTTGATAAGCAAAGTTTGAGTCTTTTAAACCCTTCATGCCTGGACTGTCATATTTTTATTTATAAATTACCAGGGTCACTTTACTCACTACAAGCAAAAACAAAGAGAATCTGTTTTCACTAATGTGAAAATAATACTAAAAACTGTAACTGTATACCTTTGTCAATATCTCAATGGTGCCGACTTTGCTCAATTGCTAATTGTTTATATCTTGAAAATGCCAACATAAGGTGCATATGAAAATCTAATGTGTTGCACATAAGTGGTGGTGGTGAAGTGATGGCATCATGTGATAAAGGGTAGAGGTGATTAAGAAGCAAGATGTGAGATGTGACTAGGCATGCATGATAGTGGATGTGTCCTGAAGGAGCTCTGCCAAGCAAAATCAAGTGTAATGTAACAGGCTGCCTCAAGAGACGAGTGGAGGATGCAGAGGGTGGGTCCTGCAGAAACAATATTTGATTTGTGGAGATGGTGGAGGCTTGAAGGGGTCAGATCTGGAACAATTCGTAACACACCTGATTGAGATCCTGGATGCCGGATGGCCCCCACAAAAGAAGAAATTGAGACAGCAGGGGCTCAGTGCTCACCAGTACTAAAATGCCTGTGCTCTCCATTCAATGTGATGAAATTGGCTTATTCCTAACTGGCATATTGCAAGCGCTTTAGTGCCCCGCATAGGGTAGTAAGCGCTATATAAATACTGCAATACAATACAATATTTGACCTGTGTATAAGACCCTAGCATATGGTGCAAAAGTGTACCCAGGGCCTGTAAGTTAAATGTTACAAGTGGGCTGCAGCACCCACTGTGTAATCCACTACTGTGACAGTGTAAACATGACAGCAGGCCTACTGAAAGTAGCCTGGTTTTCAACTGAAAATTCAACCTGTCAGGCCTAAACCTTCCTTTTTCATATTAATAAGTAGGCTTTTTGGTCCATAGGGCACGGTACATGTTATTTAAAAGTTTAAGATGTAAAATTTAATGTTAAATGTCCTTACAGTGAAAAGGCCCCAAAAGCTATTTTCACTGAAGCAAGTTTGTCTGCACCATAGGAAAGCTTAGGGATACCATATTAAATGTAATAATGTTGTCTCTGACAAGGAAACAGCTACAGATGTCATTTGTGGGCTTTTTTTATATTTACTACGAGCCCAATTTATTGAAGTCAGATTTGTAATAAATATTTTGGAAAAGGTACTTTCAGAAAGTTACCTTTTCCCGGCCTACGGCCTCTGAAGTCCCATGAGCGACATCTGTCAACCAGGAACTTATTACCCCCTTGACTGCAAGTGAACTTGCTCCCAGAACTAACACAAAGATGGCATTTGGGTGTGGGGAGGTGTTCTGTTACTATGGCAGGATAACCATCTGGGATGTGCCCAGGTACTTTATAAACTTCGAAGAGGCCTATACTGTCACATGCAAATGGTAGCTGGCACCTGGGTGCAGCCTTTCTTTGTACCGTCAGTCTAACCTGGTGGGAGAGCAGCAGCCCCAGAACTGATTTAGAGTGATCGCAGAGGAGGGGGTTACTTATTTATCTGGCCAAACCGCTGGGGGGGGTGAAAGGCTCTGAACCAGGGGAAAAGGGTTTCAATATCTTGGCATCTTGGCATTTAGGCAGAGAAGGGCACTGTGGGATTGTTTGCAATAGGGCACATAGGAAGTGCTGCAAAAGTGGTTAGGGTTGCCCGCTGGAACTTTTACCCTTTTGGATAGGGAGAGGGACAGGCATCACCACACCCAAAAGCTTGTGCCAGGCATAAATGTGGCACCCACAGTACCCTCCTCAAATCACTCTCTGTACCGGTGCAAGAAGAGAAGAAGAGTCCTGCTGTCTGTGGCCAGCTCTCCCTCTTGTGCCCAGGACAAAGAGGTTGACTACAAGGGTCATACAGGTGACCTCCTGTTGAATCTACAGAGACACAACAGGCTACAAGAGGCCTTTTTCTGCAACTGCCCCACTCACCAGTACCAGCTGGACCCGCCCTGGACGCTGCTACTGGCCTCTGCTGGAGTAAGTCTTGATGTCCAAGTGCTGTTCTGAACGTCCTGGACTCTTGGCTGGAGTCACAGTGTACTCCTCCTAACTTGTCCTGAAACATGGGTCTTAGAAACTTTTTGGCTTCAAAGACCTTCGGAGGACCAGGACAGACATGCCAAGCTGATCTGATGAATGTGCATGGCCACTGGGCCAAAGATTCAGGTTGCTTCCTCTCAGAGATTTTCCACACCAACATATCCGATTCAGCAGAACCATGCCGAGAAGCTACCTGGACTTGCAGAGTCCTGTTTGCCTACAGCCTGCAGACTTGCCCTGCTGGAAGAATCCAAGCTCCCAAAAAGTCCAAAGGTAGAAATGTTCACCGGGCAAAGGTGCCAAAAGTATCTGGCCAGCGAGGACCCTTCTTTGGGCAAGAAATTCATATTTCTCTTGCTCTGAGCTTTCCCACCTTAAATCAACAGTTTCACCAAGACATCTTCTAGTGGCTATCCGATGACGAGGAGCTCTCTTTGGCCACAGCCTGCTGCCTCGCTCCACTGAGGATTTTTAACTTCCGTTTCAGAGACTAAGGGCCTGATTTGGAGTTTGGCGGATGGCGTTACTCTGTCACAAACGTGACAGGTATCCCATCTGTCCTATTATGATTCCATTATATCCTTTGGAAATCTATGAAAAGCTTTCTGGTTTCAGAAAAGAAAAAAACAGCTTTCAAAGATAAAAGCAGCCTCAGATTTAACCATTTTATTTGTTACAAATAAAAAGCAGGCTCAGATTTAACCATTGTATTTGTTACAAATAAAAATGAAACCAGAAATGGTTTGGATGAACTGGATTGCACTGTCACCAGAGTTGCTTTTAAACATTTTCTTTCTACATATGAAACTGAAACCAGAAAGGTTTTTGGTTGAACTGTAGATGACCTGTATAACCCTTTCTCCAAGAGCTTATTTATGGCCCAAGCTGTGGGCTCCTTGTATTTCCCAAACCAGCAGAGCTTTCTGCAGAGGCCTGTGTAAACAGGAAAACACTGAGTTAAATCAAATGAAATATTGTGAAGTCTTGAATTCACTGGAAACAAACACACAGTTGCATTTCCTCTCCTCCCTCTTCACCCACCATGTGCAATGAGAAGGCTGTTTTTCAGTAAAATAGAATGCAGCTCTCTCTCATAACTCTGATCAGCTGTTCCAAACCAATCAGTGTGAAGGTTTGTTTCACAAAACTGAAAACGTGTTGGTATGACTGACGGATGAGGAATGAAGAGTAGGGATGATGGATGAGGAGTAGGGATGATGGCTGAGGCATGACAAGTAGGAATGATGGAAGATGGATGAGAAGTAGGGATGAGAAGCAGGGGTGAGGGATGAGAATTAGGGATGATGGAAGAGAAGTGGGGATGATGGAAGAGAAGTAGGGATGAGAAGCAGGGATGGGGAGTAGGGATGATGGAAGAGAAGCAGGGATGATGGATGAGAAGTAGGGATGATGTATGATGGATCAGAAGCAGGGTGATGGATAAGAAGCAAGGATGATGTATGATGGATCAGAAGCAGGTATGATGGAAGAGAAGCAGGGATGATGGATGAGAAGTAGGGATGATGTATGATGGATGAGAAGCAGGGATGATGGAAGAGAAGCAGGGATGATGGATAAGAAGTAGGTATGATGTATGATGGATGAGAAGTAGGAATGATGGATGGGAAGCAGGGATGAGACACAGGGATGAGAAGTAGGGATGATGGAAGAGAAGCAGGGATGACTGATGAGAAGTAGGGCTGATGTATAATGAATGAGAAGTAGGGATGATGAATGAGAAGCAGGGATGAGAAGTAGGGATGAGGAATGAGGATGTCCTAAAATGGATGCTGTACTTAAGTACCTTGCCAGGGGTATGAAGCACTATATAAATAATGCTATATAATACTAATACTATACAATTATAATTGAATTTTCAAACTGAATCAATTGTAATTAATATGCAGCTGGAATTTAATAGAGGAACTAGCTTTGTTCTGAGGCTAACAAACTTAAATGTAAAGCTAAGGAGGTCAAGTAAAAACTGTTCCAAGTTGCAAACGATTTTGCATTGTCTCCGACATTAATATCGAAAGGGGAGAACCCATTTATAAATTAAGGACCACTACTCGAAGAACTGCAGTCATTATTTTATTTCGCATTTTGGTCTATGCTTTAGGAAGCAGGAGTGCACTGTAGACGGAGGGTACCTTTCTTGGTACTAGTCTGACATACTTTCTCGTTGGGTGACTATTCCTTTCTCCTCCAAGTCAGTCAAAAAAGTTAAAAACATATTATTTAAGAAAAACTTGCACTGGTGATTTAAAAGCGAGTGAGAAAAGGCGCCTCAGATAGTCCGAGAGCGATAATGTAATTAGTGAAAAAGTTTGTATTTGGGGAAAATACAGTTTCTCCATAATAAAACGAAGCGCCGAGATCGCCTTCTCTGAGTTCGGTTGCTTCTGTCTGTGCATGTGAGGGAGGAGTTTTTCCCTAATACGTTCGTTGCTAGGATTCTCACCTGGAATCCGCGTTTGGGAGCACAGCGCCTGGAACGGGAGTTGGCGCTATCTAAGGTACGGTAACTAAAAAGACGGCGGGACTGCATCTGGACTTTCGGCCTGTGTCTCGGGTGGCAGTTGATTTGGGGGTTTTCGCGCGCTGGTGCGCGGGCAGCTTAATGCGATGGAATAGTTGTCACACAGCAGCCGGCTTTTGACCTCTGTCGGTAACCAGTAGCGACCGAACTCTGTTTTTAATCAGACACCCCCAAACCTAACTTGTGCCCCTCCACGGTTCGCCGCCTTTGGGAACATTGTCCTACTGCATAGCGTTAAACTTGGTGGTACTGTTCTGAGATTCCTTAGGCATAACCGCACGCCGTCAGGCTTACACTTCCGCTGCACTGAAGTAGATGCTCAGTTGCACTATGGCATTTTTTCATTTTACTCCTTCAACCCCTGTCAGCATCAAGCGAGCCACGCTTTGCATCCTGGCACGTCTATTCCATACTCGCAGTAGAACTACGGGTTCACCTTCCTTCGTGGAGAGTGTTGTCTTGTCTAACAATACAAAACTGTCCGAAAGTGTCGTATATTACTTTGAACAACTTCGCACTGTCATTGAAACTGTGTGTTTTTTTTTGAGGGATTGATGATTCTAACTGTCATAACTATTACTCCCTTAAGTTGGAAATGGAACATGGTTTTTTTGCAAAGGTGAGATAACAAACATTTCGATGTTAGTGGCGAGTGATGTTTGTACCTTCCGAGTGTGGGTGATGGGGATTTTTTGAGTCTGTAGCTGGTTTTAAAATGAATCCCTTGCAGGTGTGGAAAACACATCCTTCAAAAAATATGATATTCTTCTGGCTAGTTTACCCTCCTGCACGCCCAGCTATCCTTGCCACATGTGCCTTGATAGGAGTTGATCTCTGTCACCAGCAGCCGCTTTCTATCTTGGCTGATGGTTTGTTGTCATAGAACCCCTACGCACTCACCTAGTGTCTGTCCACACGTATTTTTCTCATTAGGTTGATAGTCGGCATTTCAGCACTATAGTTAAGGGCACTGCTAATTTCGAAAGAGTGTGACGCCTAGGTTTTTAGAACTTTACATTGTCCCATTTAAAGGCTTTTACAGAGAAACTGAAAAAGACACGGATACATTCTAAGTCCAACGTAAACACGAGGCTAAGTAAAATACATGCTTCGGTTTGAAAAATGTCGTCAGATTGCTCTGGCAAAGGTTTATTTTTCAAATTTATTTACTGTAACTAACATATTTAGTCCCCTCATCCAGTATTTAACCAATAGATTCATTCATTACCGGCCTTTAAGAGCGCTCGCCCCTCATCGTAAGCACTTCTGGTTAAAATTCCTGAAATCAGAGGTATTAAAAAAGATGGCTCACCTCCCCCACCCCCCCCTTTTTTTTTCTTTTCTTTTTTTTGACGTCTCAAGCACTCATGATTATTTAAAGTTTCACAAGTTTTTGAAAACAATTCTGTTAGCCATAGCATAAGCGCTTTAACTATCTTAGCATAAATGACCCTGGGCCTATTTAGCGCAGGGACGCTCCCAAGAGCAACAGTACGCTTTACAGAGATTTTCTTTTCATTCATTTAACATTTCTTCTGATGTTTTTCAGTCACAACATATTGGCTATGAGCCCAGCCATGTTTTCAAAACTGAAAGATCTATAATTAGACCAGTAGTAAATAAAGCACTCAATGCAGATGTGTTATGGATTCTTATCCATGTAACTCCTGTATGGCCCCTTTCCATAACATCTCTGTTTACAGAGTAATGGGATTAGTAATTGCCATCGACTCCTGGCCGCAGTTACAGCGGGTGCACTAGATAATATGGTAAACAAGCATTTGCAATGCAATAGGTCTCGCATTTTCTTGAGTTAGAACTATTGGCATTGTAAATTCATAACTGGACTTTTCTTGCCACCTAAATTGATCAACCCTGTCTCATAATTTTGTCTTTTCCTGCCATATAATTCCAGTGGCCCAGCATTTAAACAAAGCACTTCCATTTACCTTCTTCCTCTATTTTAAATGTACACAATTCTAATTTAAACCTTTATCAGAAATAAACTATTGGTATTGGAGTGTAATGCTCAAACCACAATAACAAAAATATAATTTGGGATGGATTGGAGGGTGAAAGGAAAGAGGGAGTTGGGAGTAAAGAGGGAGAGGACAAGTGGCATAGTAACAATGTCATGGGCCCTGCAGTAAGAAAGGAAAATGGTTGACTGGAATTTCTGTAGGAAAATAGAGCAGTAATTAGAGTTGAGTGAAGTCCGTAGGTCTCTGGGCCCTGGTGCTACTGCACCCGTTGCTCCATGGATAACTAGGCCTCAGGAGAGAAAGCGAATGAGGCAGAAAAAGAGAAGCGAAGGAATACAAGAGACAAAAGGAAGAAAGAGAAAGGGTTGCAAACAAATGAAAGAAGGGAAGGAAAGTCCGAGAACATGAAAACACAACTAATCAGAGCAAAAGTGTGAAACAAAAGAAAAAAAGGGAAGGAAGTTAACAAACAAAAGTTGGAGGAAAAAATAAGGAAAGTAGTGCGAAAAGAAAGAGAAAAATAAACATTAGAGGAGAAAAAGAGAGATGGTGAGAGAAACAAGCAGCAAAAGAACCAGATCATGTATGTACTGACACATTTTCCATAGACACAGAATGGGAAAACTACTTTGACACTTCGGGTCCCGACAGGTAACCTGGGTCTTCCACATACAGACTGGAAAAAGAAGGATTTATAGTAAAACGTGAATTGACAGATAAAGATAAGAAAAACACCAGAGAAAGTAAGGAAGCAAGATCTGGAAAAAAAAGTGAAAAGACGCCTACTGAGTCAAAGGAAAGAGCAATTAAAAAAGACAAAGAATGAAGGAAAGAGAAAAAATAGCGAGAGAATGAACGCCTGATGAAAAAGAGAGTAATGAAACATGGAAAGAAATAACCAAGTTTTTGCAAGTTTGAAAGAGTAGGTATAAAGAGGAAGAGGGAAATAAAAAGGGATAGGAACATAAAGAAACAGTTGAAAGAAAGAGTGAAAGTGTTAACGTGTGGATTTTAAGAGCTTGAATGAGAAAAGTTGGGGAGACAGAAAACATTGAAAGAAAAAAGAGTAAAGAAAAGAACAAAGTGAGATAGGTGAAACAGACACTCCCAAAAAAAGATGGCAGCTAAGAATAGATTTGATTGGCTCCCTCACGTCCTTAAACAGAAGTCAGTGTGGAACAGCAGGGGGCACTGCAGAACAGCAGGAGATGCATTAGCAGAGATGTATGTGACCCTCAATACAGCAATATTGGGGTGCATCAGATGAGGATTGCGGGTATAGACAGAGCTGTGTCCCAGCACTGTGCAGGAATAACAGAAAGGCATTGGGTGAGGAATGAGAAACTGAGCACCATGTAATTCTTGGTATTGGAATAATGGGGCACAGCAGGTTAGGGCTGAGGTACACTGACAGAGTTGTATGTGGGCTGCAGTATTGGAATAGTAACTGGCACACAATGTTAGAAGTGAGGTATGTTAATGGGGCTGTGTGTGGAACCTAGTAATGACGTGTCAGTGTTGCCGAGTGTTAGCCTGGAGGTGCCCTGGTGAAACTGCGAGTGGGGCCCAGCATGGGAGTGGCTTTGCCTCTGAACCACAAATGCGAGGGGTGTGTGTGTGTGTGTGTGTGTGTGTGTGAGAGCCTTAGTACTGAGAAGAAACATGCACTGAATATTAGAATTAATGGATTCTGGTGGAGCTGGGGTGGTTCCTATCAACAGTGTTGTTGGATGTTAGACTTGAGGTGCACTGTCTGAGCTGTGTTTTGCTCTTTTGGGTCCAGTATTGGCTTGGAGGTAGGACTGAATATTAGAATTGAGCTGCTGTAACGGATCTGTATGTGAGCAGGGTCCCAGTATAGGAAAGGAAGTGAACTCGCCAGGGTAGAATTGAGGTGCATTGATGGAGCTGCACCCAAGGTCTCAGCAGAGTATACTGACTGCAAGAACTGAGCAGCTCTGACAGCGTGTGTGGGATTCTGGCACGGCTAAGGGCTTGGAGTGTGTGAACTGAGGTGCACTGATGGAGCTGAGAGTGGTATCCAGTATGGAGCAGAAATGGGCACTGTCTCTAAGGATTGCAGAGCCCTGGTAGAGCCTGGGTGCCTAGGCTATAAGCAATTGCAAGCAATCCTCTGCCATGGGGCCCACAGGCAGGCATGCTTGGTAAAGAAAATCCAGGCCAAGGAAGGGTGGGAGCCAGGCAGCCAGGCAGCTGAGAGTGGGTGCAGAGAGTCCAAGACGTGACCAAGATAACAGCCTAATATATAACCTTGTTTACAACTAAGCTGAGCGCAAGAATGCTCTGCATATAAAAAGGGATGCTTCCTTGGACAGAAGCAGGAAACAAAGTTAAAAAAAGAAAAAGTCCCAAAGGCCAGATAAACAGGACAAAGCGTAATTATATAGTAGTTGGTCCGTTCTCCCACACACAAGATGGAGGGACAAAGAGGCATGACTGACCACCAACAAGCAAGGATTTTTAAATTACACTGAAACTAACAAATGAAATAGCTGGAAGCCCACAGCAGAAGATTACTTAAAAGTATACAAGCAGTTGTATGCTTACGCTCGACCTAAAAATGCACTTATGACTTCTTCCCCCGTGTTTCACGTGCAGGTAAAGACTAAAGACGAAGGACGGATGGTTCTGCCCCGAGGCCTATGCGTAGGCTGGTCATGGAGTAGCAGATTAAGGCTAAGAGTTCAGCTTTAAGTGATTGGAGGAAGCTCATTTCTTGGATACTTTCTAAGGCCTGAATCTTATATAACCTGACCATTTCCAGATATTAACTATATTGAAAAAATCCATGATAACTCACTCATTTGCTTAAACAAAAACTCATATAACACAGCCTGACTTTGTCTTTTTATCCACTCATCACTAACTTCCTTCTTTCTAAATTAGTTCTTGTTAGGACAACCAGTTAGTGGACAGTCCAATCAAGTTATAGACCTGCATGTTCGCTGTTGTCTAAGATAGCAGTGTGACCTCAGCTGGATGGTATGGCAATGTTATCAGCTAGCACTCTACCATGGTACCACTCCCTTCACAGAGCACGAGGGCCAGAGTACCCAGAATACTCTGGTTCCAGATAGTTCACCAGAGCTTGCCAGTATGACTCACCAGTTTAACATTTATACAATACCCTTACTGCATGCCATGAAAGAGCAGAATTACAATTGTCACTCTACCTGCTTATCTTAAACTAAAAAGATTCATATCACAACCTAGTTCATTTGAAAATACTGGTGTTATGACAGCATAACAGTTAGCTTCAGCTCTCTTCTTCAAAAATTTGCAATGCAACAGATCTCGCATTTGCTCGAGTTAGAGCTATTAGCGTTGTAAATTCCTAACTGGACTTTTCTTGCCACACAAATTGAAAGAAAAAAAACGAGCGCGATCGTGCTTTGTAAAACCCAGCGGAATCGTGCTGCGTGGAAAATAAAAAGATAAAGTAGTCCGAAAACGATGCTGAAAACATGGAGCCTCGTATGTTTTCAGTAAATGGCTGGATCGCTCGAAGAGGGCTAAACTGTAAAAAGGCATGATGTACGCATGCCTTTCACTAATGAAATCAAGCGGATTTGAAAAGGCAAGCCCACAAACCAATGAAAGTGACAGGCGTGACATGGGCATGGTTAAAAGCCTAATGAGAGATTACAACAGGGACAGAGCACTTGTGCGCTCGACCCTAAAATAAGAGTCCAAGTTGGTGAGTGCATTCTTTTGGAAATAAATATTCATACAAGAAAGGGAAAACATTTTGGAATCCTTTTGGATTCAAAAACAACACTTTAGTAGTTAAGAACTGCTGCTTCCACATGGTGCTGCTAGGACCTGTGCTTAAACTGATCGAGATCACAGATACAGCTATAGTTGAAGCCTTCATCAATGCCCATGGTGACTAGTTGACTACTACAGTAGTCTGTATTCTGGGCTCCCAAACAAACTGACATCGCCTACAAGCAGCACAGAATAGTGCATATTGCATGGTTCTTAGCCACAAAAGGAGATCAAATGCTTTTTTCAGTTTCAAGGACAATTAACTGTATCTGCCCTTGGCACATCTTTAGCTATTTGTATCAGCTGACAAATCAGTCTAGTAATGTTAACAGTTATACATAACTTCATTATCTCTATTTGGTTTAATTGACTACCTGACCTGAACAGCAGTTCCTGAAATTACTTGCGTGAAGTGATACATGTGTTTTTGTGCAGATTTTACAATCTTGATTCAGCGGGAATACTAGCCTGTAATTTGCAACAAATTCTGAAACTTTGTAATTACTTGAGTGGGACACATATTTGTAGTATTGGCTAAGTAGTCATTTTAGGATTTTTTTTCTTTCGATGTGCCTTTAGACTTGCATTTTGGAGGCAATGCTACCAGCAATTCCTTTGCAAAAAGTCCTGCTATGAGCCTGTTAATTGGACTCTACAGCTTTTCGAATTTTACATTCTTTTAAGACATCCATGCTTTAGTGGAGAGAGTTTGAGACTTCAAGAGTTACGTTTGATCTCTGTCTGGATTTCTACACGAAGTATATGAACAAAGAAGAGTTGTAGTTTTGATGAATCTGTAGAAAAATAAGCCGAACACATTTATGGTATAGAATTTACAACAGTCTGCAGTCTTTGATTTCTGTCTATATTATCGATATCTTTCATTCTTGTGAGATTTATTTTTGTCATTCATTAAAAAAAAAAAAACATTTTTTGTAATTTGTTAACATGAAATCCGCTTTACTTGTTGCTTGCAAGATTTTGCACTGTATATTGATAACCGGATATTAGCTGTGTCCGTGTCCTCGTATTGTAACTAAGGGTTTGATGTGAGCAAGTGTTCCAGCTAAAAGCAGTTACGGATGATCACATGCAAGTGTTTTTTGTTTTACCTCTAAACTCTCCAGTCAGATTCTAATTAAATTATTTTTATATGTTGAAACGCATAACATTTGGTCCTCCTAACAGTGCCTTAACGGAAGTCCATATGATGTCATGTTAATTATTTCATATTTGTTTACACAGTGGGGGAATATTTACACAATGGATAAATGTCCTTGTAAAACACGTAGAAATTGGAGCTTCAGGTGAATTTCTTTTAGAAGGATATCTAATCCACTAGGGGATCAAGCAATCTTGGATTTTGTTAAAAAAAAAAAATAATCGCTTTGTGTTTGCTCTGTGCGTAAAATCTTACAAGCTGCATCCAACACCGTTCACATAGAAAGTGGACAGCACATGAGGACTTAAGGGGGAGAACAACACAAATAAAAGCGAACAAGAAAGCATCAACAGTCCCTCACAGGGTTGAAACACAAAGAAAAATGTAGTTCCTAATCTGTGCTAGGTAAATGATGGAAGTCATACACTTAAAAGGATGGCAAGGAAGCTATGCTCCAGGGGAGGGACAAACACAAGAAGAGAAAAAAAAGCCATCGATAAACAACAAGGAAAATGTGATTGACCAGAAGCCTTATAAATGGTAAGCAGTGGGCTGGTCCAGTACCCGCTGGAAGTGTTGTTATTTTTCACAAAAGGTCTTTTCAATAACAGGAAGCTGGAAGATGTCTGAAAGCAAGACCTAAAAGCTCATAGAGAATTCTGCAGTAAATAAGTGCATGGCACACTACCACACATCTCCATTTCAATTGCTGCAAATACAGCCATGCAGTTTTGTTTCTACATGAGTCTTTGAATAAAATAGATAATCACATTAGGAAACACAGTGGTTATCATCTGTGACGTACTCTGTGGTTTTAACATCTGAGATTTTAAGTAGAAAAGTTTAAACCTTCTCTTAGATGATAGATTGAGAAGTTCACCCACATCATTGAAATACCTCGGTATTGACACTTAAAATTCCTCTGCCCATCTCTGTGAGGGTAATGTTGGAAGGGAAATTGGAGAGCTTGCTTCTGAATTTACTATTTGATCCACGTTGCCTCTATTAGTAATAGGCCAGATAGCATTAATCAAATTAGTGGCTGTCCACGATTATTGTACTGTTTTGACAATCTCTCATTGGTGCTTCCTCGTTCTCTATTCAAGGATCTTGATAAATCACTAGGCCGAATTTATGTGGAATTGAGGAAGGAGCAGAGTTGCTCTTTCATCTTTAAAGCTCCTAGTTGAAGCAGGAAGCTTCTGTCTGCCGCACTTTGAAATCTATTATTTAGTGGCGCAGATGTAGTGGGTTTCGAAGTGGCTTGTTGGTCATTATCTATCTGAAACATGTTTTTCCCTTCGTCTCATAGAGGACGTCCTCTAGAAGATGCTGGTGGACATACCTTCCTCTATTGCTAAGGGTAGCCTTGTCTTGCATCATTCGCAAGACCTTACAGATAATGTTATTCCTGCTATTCCTTTTGTGGGGCTACTGTTTCAGACAAACTGGATCCTTCCCAGGCAGATCCATTCTTGGTTGAATAAGGGCTTATCTACACTACACAATCTAATCACCAATGTCAAACGGATGGATTTTCCGACTCTAGTTGCAGAACATAATATCCCCTTCTCAGACCCTTTCTAACATTTGGACCTATTAGGTTTGTTCTTTGTGACTTGCTTCAAATCCAATGGATGGGACCTCCCACCAAATTATTCAAGGAGATACACACTATGGGTGATGCTGTTGAAGTAAGTGGCTCTGTAGAGGATTTCTCCACCAAAGAGATCAGTTCAGAGCATTCCTTTGAGCATTAAGGGAAGCAGATTTGTCACAACCTCTGCATGAGTCTGAGTGGCAAGAAACACTGCACTATCCGCATAAGGTGTCGCACAATGCTGGCTTCAAGTATATTTAATTAATATCTTGAATAGAGCATACCTGATGCCTAAGTATATTAGTAGGATTCACCCTGGGTGGTTTCAGCTTGTCCTCTGCCCTGTGGTGGATGCCGACCTACCTTGCATGCTTTGGTCCTGTAGCTCCTTCTTGTCCTACTGGATTGGGGTTGTAGACTTTTTGTCCGCTTTCTAATTCCCTGGAATCCTTAGTTCTTGCCTTTTTCGCTCAGCTGCAATCTGATAAAGCCTCTACCAAATTCATAGACTCAACATTGCTCTTAGCCAAGCCCAACATGACAATAATTGGAAAAACTGCTCCCCACCACTGTGGCCACATGGACTAAAGTTTTAATCCCTTGGCTCAAGACCAAAAGTACGCTCCTTCATAGGGAGGAACGTGCAGGTATAGGGAAATGTTTTATAGCACATTCTTGTGGTCACTTAGTGGAAGTGTTAACAGCCTTCGTTAGGAATGATAAACATCCTCCATGAAGACCCCTCTGAATGGTTCATCTCCATACTGTACTTATTTTATGCTGATGGATTTCTCCCCTGTGGGTGGGGCTTCTAAAAGATTGTGGCGCGACAGCCAGAGTGGCTGACTTTGGAACTGGGGAATCAGGTTTGAGCCTTGACGTCGGCTCAATATCTTGTGATTCTAGGCAAATCACTTAATGGCCCCATGCTTAAAGTTACATAAAACGAAAAATAAAAATGCAGTCTTGTGCAAGGTAACCAGTGCTCATCTAAAGCTCTGAGTCGAGTTCGCACTGTATAAAACTAGGCAAAAAAAGAGCCTGAAATGATATGAGCTTCAAAAACATGCAACTGAATAAATTTTGTGGAAAGACAACAAAGGTGAGTCTTCAAAATGCCAACAGAAGTGGAAGCAACAGATATCAGGGTTAAGATGATGACTTTCTTTGCAGAGCCTATGAATATGAACGGAGATGCATGACCAGTGGCATTCAAGAGAGCACTTCTGCTGCTCACTCGAAAGATGTGAGATCCCACTGGAGAATTACTGGTCTCTTCTGAATGATACATTGGGGGAAATAAGTTATATGCCTGATGACTGCTAAGATGGATAAGGAGATATTGATTTTGTTTGGCCTTTGTGCTGAAAGCTTGGGCAGGAGGACAGATCTCTAAGAATGATGAAAAGAACTAGTGAGTTTGTGGATCCAGCCCTCTGATGGTTTCTCTCAACGTGGAGTGTGCTACACAGGGACAATGGGAATATATGTTTCCATGGTTGACAAAGCAAGCTGGTTTGTAATCTCTCTTGGATGATTTATGAGCTTGATATGCATCAT
Organism: Pleurodeles waltl; assembly: GCF_031143425.1. Taxonomy (NCBI): domain Eukaryota; kingdom Metazoa; phylum Chordata; class Amphibia; order Caudata; family Salamandridae; genus Pleurodeles; species Pleurodeles waltl. The sequence continues at coordinate 439,004,239 of NC_090444.1, read as the reverse complement.
GGTGGATACTGCTGGGTGAGTGGTTTCCTAAGAACCTTTGAGGAGGGGCTGAAAAGACGTGGTAGTTGGTATTAGAGTTTAAAAAACATGACTGTTATGGAAAGGGGCTAGCGGGGGATGTTTGTCAGTGATCTTGTACTTAGAACACGCACCCTTTCCCTTGCAAAGGTGTTTGAAAGGGGGGATTTTGTATTTTCCCTTTTAATTGTAAAGTAAATTGTGTGTGTCTGTGTGTTCTCATTCTTGCTGTGGTTTATATATTAGTTCTTTTGCAAATTTTGTCTGTTTGTATCATTAGGCCCCAGTCATTTGGTTCTCAATAAAATGTACTAAAAGAAGCCAGGTCTAGCTAAAGGTTTGTTGACATGGGCTAGTTGCTAACTCAATTAATACAACTCCATGGCTTCTGTGGTATATTAGTATGCATTACTCATGCATGCATACCCCTAGAACCCTTATAATAGAAGATCCCACCTTTCCCATGTCGACTCTTGTCATACTGTCTTATTCATCTCTCTGTCTTGGCATTCTGTTGGACATAGTCTCACACCACAGACCGTCAATCCAGCATCACAGCTGCTAAGTAGTGCAATGTCGTGTGCCTTTCAGCCAGTAATGGCTTTATAGCTAGCATCACCTTGCATGCTTGGATTTGTGAGACCTTCTTTGAATACGAAAAGCAACATTACTAATTTCAGAATTGGTTGTGCCAGGGCTGACATGATATATCTTGGTAGCTTTGCAGTTACTGCCCCAAAAATGATGATCTTTATTGAGTAATTGCCCACATTGCCTGTTGAAAACCTAACAGATTGCTCTGTTTATGTGAAGTAGTTTTTTAATGTAGAACTTAAGACTTGCCATCACTTTTCAAGTACTCTGTGCAGTCCCAATTCACTGATGCTCTTTTGTTGGCAAGGTATTGAATGAGCATCTCACACATTTTGTAGTTTCCATACGTTGCTTCACAAATGATTTATACACTACCAGATATGCAATGTCCAACCACAGCCCTTACAAATGAGGTTTTACCTCATGTTCACCGACCTTTTAACCAGCATGTAGAATTAAAAAGTAAATATAGCTCCTCCCAAGTGGAACAACCCATGACGAAGGCCTTCCCCCTTACCACATGTCTTGTTATTTCCTTATTTATAAAGAATGGGACATGAAAGTCTGGACAAAGAGGTATGTTTTTGGTCTGGCTTGACAGTGCCATTCAGACAGAAATACTTGACACCTGCCTCTCGGAAGCTGGGAGATTTGCAGGACTGTGATGAGATAGATTAGGATTCGGTATACAGAAAAGTACTGGTAAGTAATAGAAACAAGCATTTGCAATACCAGTCGGTCTGGCTTCAAGGGAATGTTGTATGATAATATGAAGTATTACGAGCAAATAGTATGAGAACAAATATGTATTTGTGTGGAAGCAAAGGACTGTAATATAAATTTCGGTGTAGCTTAAGCAGTAAGGCTACAGTTGCACTGTTAAGCCAGACATATAAATCCATGTAGGTAAATACCTGCCCTCCTCCTATCTAAACTGCTGCCAGAGAAAAACAACCCATACATTATCTAGTTGTCTAAGGTACTTTAATAGCTTTACAATGCATGTGTGCACCCCTGAAAGTTCAAGCTTAGACTGCTGGATAAATGAACAAAATGATCACAGCTGCATGAAGGGTGAGCACTTTTTTGTGAAAGCACACAACTTTTTTTCTGAAAGCACGACATGTGCTCCTGGCTCCCAACATGTAGGCGGATCCAAGGCACATCTCTTTTGATGCTCACATAATTGTCTTGTGCCGGCTGCACTGTCAAGCCAGACCAAAAACATACCTCTTTGTCCAGACTTTCATGTCCCATTCTTTATAAATAAGTAAATAACAAGACAAGTAAAGAATACACACCTAAGAGTCAAATACTGATAGCTTGTCACAGAACAATTAATACAGTTCCATGAATAGATTTCATTAGACACCCAAAAATATAGCTGCTAAATCAGCAGATGGGGAAGCTACACTAAATACAGCAGTTCCAAAGAAAGATACAGACACATCCAGTTTGTAGTGTGAAATTAATATGCTCAAGGTTGTGGAATTTAATAAAATATCTACTTGTCCTGTAAAAAATCTTCAATGCAATTTCAGTATGTGAGATTTCTGATAATAGCCTCTCTGATTATTCAGGGCTCCTACTATGGTGGGGGTTGAATACTTGCAAATTTGTTCATGCTAAGATACAGTTCACAAATATTTTTATAGGAGTATGATTTCCTGGTCTACTTCTGTAAGTTCTTGTGAATTCTTGAAAGCCACTAATTCAAAGACTTATACCATGAGTACACTTTTGTCACGTTCTTTAAGAATTGGGTCCCTAATTGGGTCTGGCATTAACAAAGACATTTTGTTTTTATTAAACTTCTATTTATCTCTCTACCGACTGGCTTTACTGTGAGTGATCGCATCCTACTTTTCCACAAGGTGCATATTCTCACACAAAGTAGTTTTGTTTTCCAGTGCCAGGAACTACTGTGGCAATCAGTGGCGTAATGAAACTGGATGGGGGCCCCCTGCAAAGAACATGAAGGGGCCCTCTCCCCCGACTCACTCAGGGGAATTGCTGTGCTGAAGGGGCCCCCTGCAAGGGGGGCTGCGGGGCCTTTGTTATGGCACTGGTGGCAATGTGCGCTTTTTGTGATCAAAAACCTTTTTTGTTTTTGCCAGTGTTTGATACAATGGTGAGGGCCCAGCAGCTCCCCTGACAACGTGTTACAAAAGCCATGTCAAAACAAAACACGCATTAACAAAACCAAAAGGCTTTCAAATAAATGTTTGATCGGTTGGCTTTGTCAGTGCTGTTTATTTTCATGCTTCCCGTAATCTTGTTGAAAACGGTTACACTGATTTTCCATTAGGATTTTTTTTGGGAAATACTAGCATGCATCATCATATTTTACTAATTGACGCTTCAAATAAATAGCACAAAAAATCTCATAGCAGCAAAACTTTTTTTTCCTACATGCTTTTGTTTCTGAACATTTTATTTTAATAGGAAAGAATCATCACTCTTGCTTACAAGCTTCTGCAAAATTTGTATATAATCAGAGAGCATTCTGGGAGCATTAGATGTAGCCTCATACTGTTAAACTTTTCAAACGTGTATACTCTTTTTTTTTTTCTATTGGAACCGCTGTCAGGAGTGCAGTGTGAACTTAAAACGTTTATTTACAGCACTCACCCTAATAAGGAAGGCTTTTCATTAATGAACCATAAATAAAAGTTATAACAGCATTAACGTATGGACACACATATTACCTCAACTGCATACAGTTCCCCTTTCTGTAAACTGGCAGCCAAAGGGTTTGTGCTGCAGGGGGTTGGGCCTACTTGTCGCAAGGACAAAATAAACATGAAAACGTGTTGCCTTTGGCCCTAAACAATAAGCATGGGGTGATAAAGAGGAAGCATATGTAGCAGCCCTAACTGTATCAATAATAAAAATGACACATGTTTATATTCTGCCAATAACTCTGCCATCCCTCAAGTAGCCTGTCCCTCAACTGAAGATGGAAATTAAACCCCCTCTAGTAGCAAAAGCATAGGAAATAGCCAAGTGATTTCAACCATTTATAGTGGGAACAGTAATAATATCTCCCACATGTCCAAAACTAAAAGAAAAAAAAGCATATCTGTTTTACATAACAGCTCACACTGGGGGATAAATAAATCCTAACTGCTCAACCTACATCTAACACCCGATTATGTTATAAATTAAGTGCTGGGGTCCAAGCCTTTCCTCAGGAACCTGCAGCTGGTGCTATTGAATGTCGGTTTGCCGAATACCAAGGCTGCATAGACTTGATTCCATGTTGTGTGTCTTTAATCCACCACCGGACACTCCCTGCCCTTTTACCTCACTCTCTCAGGTTCATGCTTTCCCTCTTTGTCACATTTTTTTTTCTTTTTAGGTCGAAAATAGCGCACAAGCGCTGCTTTTCCGATGTGTTGGTATATATCTTGGCTTTTGACCATGCCCACTGAACGCCCATCACTAATACTCGTTCCTGGGCTTGCCCTACAAAAATCCTTTGTTTTCGTTGTTAAATGCTTTACGTTTGTCCCACATTGGGGCAGTTTAGTTACTGCTTTGGACATCGTCCCTGTTACATTGCTAATTGCACTTTTGCCGATATGTTTGACTGCAAGCAAACTTATTTTTATGACAAGACCGGAGGCTCCCATTATGCGTTTCTCTTCTCGTTTTATTAACACAGCAGTCAAGAAAGAAACTACAAATCCCATGTGGCTAACCCAGAGAGCCAATGGGATTAGAAACGTAGTACATAACATGTTAACCAATAGGAACACCCTCGTGCCATTATGATGTCACTTGACTGCAAGCAGACCTCTTTTCTTGCTGCTGCAGTCAAGGATAAGTTCACTTTTTATTTCCTCTAATATTGTAAAAAAGTTAACGGTAATATTTGGTATTTTATTGTCATATTTTTATAACCTGTGTATTGCTATGTTGACGGCAAGTTTGCCGCACTGTTTATTTTGCGCTTCCTCGCGCTAGCGTCCGTTTTCCTGCTCTCGGGTGGCAACTCTGTTATCCCGAGGCAGGAGGATAAACAGTTTTCAAGCGCGCTGCGCGCGCGATGCGCTCTGGGTCTCCCTCGCGTCTGGAAAATAACCATCACTCGGTCTTTTCCTGACGCGAGGAGGCCAGTACAATTATAAGCGCTCCGCTTCTATTTACCTTTCACAAGCCATTGCTTCGACGCAAGTCAGTATTTCCCTTGTTTTTCTGCTGACAACACCTCCTTTGGGCCCGCCCTCGGATAGGAGTTTTTTTTTCCATAGCTCAATTGACTTTCCTACTTACTTAACCCCCGGTTGCCTGTATACTTTTGAAGACAATTTCCATTAATTTCAACTGTTTTTCACAGGAGTTGTTCTCCTTATTTGAATTTAAAAAAAGATAAATCCTAATATGGAATCTAATACTTCCTCTGGGGAACAAGGTGTGCCCAATGAAATTGAAGATATTAGAAATGATCTTCGAAATTTTATAAAGAATTCTGTTCAACAGGCTATGGCGTCATCCATGCAAAAATTATCAAAACATTTATTATCAAAATCTTTGGCCCAGTCTGCGGGGGAATGCAGTCAACGCCAGCCTGTCAACCATACGGGTTCGACTCAAATGGAGAGTGAGTTTACCTCACATATGGCAGAGGACGCGGTTCCTCACAAGGCTCCTACCAAGGAGTATAATAATATGGCTCCTAAACCTTCCTTAAAACGGACAGCAAAACAACGCAATATTTCCCTACCCATTCCCTCTGCATCTACTCCTGACTCAGATGATGATATTCCTGATGCGGATTCCAATTATGTGGTATCTGATAAAGATGATACCGATTTCTTTTTCACCTCCCCCTCCTAAGAAGCCTAGAGTTCCCTATGTTTCCCCTACTCTCTTTGATGCAGAAGGCTTCCCCATGTTTGACCCTTCCCACATACTCCGTCCCAATTCCACGGAATGGTTCCCTGCTGCCGATGTTGGTCGTTACGTGGCTCAAAAATTATTTTCTCCCCTTGACAAGCAAACCCAGAGCCAAACTCAAATCAGAATGCCCTCGCCCCGTGCTTCCACATAAGGCTACTTCTACCCCTTCCATCGACCAACAGATGCTGACCTTTTTCAACAAGCAGGGCAAAGACCCTTGCAAAGGGGTAGATCAAGCATGGTCGTCCTGTCAGGACAAGCTGTTGGACGTCATTGGTCCACTTACCAGAATTTTCGACATGGTTGAAACGGCTAGACTGGATGGTAGTTTCTTGGATCCAGAAGAACTTTCTTTGTGGATCCAACGTTGTTTTTGTCTTCTGGGCAATGCTAACGCCTCTCTGATACACGAGAGACAGAAGGGTCTCCTTATAAAATTAGACCCTAAATTAATAAACTTGGCTACGGTTCAACCTCAGATTCACACGGAGGGACAACTTTTTGGGGACTCGTTCATCAAAGACCTCAGCAAATATGTTGCCACTTTTACCTCTTTGGACAAAGCACAACAGTCCATGAGAAAAATGTTCAGTCAACGTGTTTTTACCAGGGCCGGTAGAGGCAGGGGCCGCTTTACCGGCCGAGGTAACACCACTCAAGGCTCCAGAGGGTACTACGGTTCCTACCAACAAGACTTCAGACCGCAATTCTATCCCCAGCGCGGCAGAGGTTATCGTTCCAGATCCTTCAGACACAATAAGGCCGCCAATCCAACAGGTAAGCCCCCAAGTTGGTTTCTTTCCAACAGGGGGTCGCATCTTCCATTTTCTTTCAAATTGGTTAACAATTACTGCGGATGTGTGGGTACTAAATACTGTACAAGGTTACATGATAGATCTTTATTCTACCCCAGTGCAAACGTTCTCCATTCCTCTTCCCCATTTTTCCACAGAAATGACCCATCTAATATCTCTCGAAGTAAACTCTCTCTTGCAAAAACAAGCAATCTCAATTGCCCAGCCCCATCCTTCCGGATTTACCAGCCCAATTTTCCTTGTTCAAAAGAAGAACAAAAAGATGCGTCCAGTCATCAACCTAAAACATTTCAATCGATTTTTAGTATACAGACATTTCAAAATGGAAAAAATTCTCCACCTCGGAGATATACTCCTTCAAAACGACTGGATGGTCAGACTGGATCTGCAGGACGCCTATTTAGTGGTTCCTATACATCGAGGACTCCAGGAAATTCCTTCAGTTCCACTGGCTCGACCAAACTTATCACTTTACCTCTCTACCCTTCGGGCTATCGTCTGCCTCTTGGTGCTTCACCAAGCTCCTGAAGCCCGTCGTGGCTTTCCTAAGGTCCCAGGGCATAAGGCTCTTAATTTACTTGGACGACATCCTAATTTTAAGTCAAGCTCCTCAGACTCTCCTTCTACACTCACAAACAACCTGCTCACTTCTAGAGAATCTGGGTTTCATAATAAACAGAGAAAAATCTCTCCTAGTGCCTTCCCAAATCATAGAATTCTTGGGATTTCAAATCAATTCCATATCAGCCACTCTGCTTCTTCCTTAGGCAAAAATAAGATCCATAAAGTCAGAGATTCTACAAGTCCTTCGCAGTTCTCTTATCTCTCTCAGGACTTTGGCTCGAATAGTAGGCCTGCTGTCCTCTTCCATACAGGCAATCTTTCCAGGTCCCCTTCACTACCGCTCCCTTCAAAGACTAAAGATTCAACACTTGAGGAAGGGTTTAGCGTATTCCGACCTCATTCCCTTGGACATGGAGTCCTACACAGAGCTTCAATGGTGGATAGACCATTTGGATGCCTGGAACGGGAAAAGTATTTTTCCATCAGCCCCAGATCTTGTGTTAGAGTCCAATGCAAGTCGTCTAGGCTGGGGGGCCCGGTGTGGTCTCATCTCGACTGGAGGTACATGGTCTTCCGAGGAGTCCAAATTGCATATCAATTGTTTAGAGATGCTTGCCGGCTCCTTTGCAATCAGAAGCCTGGCAAAACACAAAGTGCACTGCGCAATACTCCTCAGGATGGACAATATTTCTGCAGTAAGATACATAAATCATCTTGGAGGCACAAAATCCAAACCTCTAGCAGATTTGGCCAAGAGTTTTTGGGAATTTTGCCTTTCAAACCATCTTTCGGTTCATGCAGAATACCTTCCAGGAGCTCTCAATTCGGTCGCAGACTGGCATTCTCGTCATCTACGAGACTCCAGCGATTGGAGAATTCATCCTTCAATTTTTCACAAGATTCATTCTTTATGGGGTCCGTTTTCAATGGACCTGTTCGCATCTCGACTGAACATTCAACTTCCCCAATTTTACAGTTGGCGCCCAGATCCCTTAGCCTTGGCATCAGATGCCTTCTTACAGGATTGGTCTCATTCCCTCAATTATGCCTTTCCCCCCTTTATCATGATCAACAGGGCTCTAGCTCATGCCAGACGTCAGCACGCTTCTCTTATTCTCATTGTTCCGTTTTGGCAATCCCAAGTATGGTTTCTGTCCCTTCTGGAACTATCAGTGGATTTTCCATTGTTAATTCCGTCCTTCCCAGAATTGCTGTTGGACCCTCTCCAGCGTCCTCATCCCCTCATTGTGGACAACATTCTTACTCTATCCGCCTGGCAGATCTCGGGGAATTCCCAACCTTTCCCTATCATTTCGTCAGAAGCTTCCCAGTATATCTCAAACTCCTGGGCCCCTGGTACCAAGAAAGCCTACAAGTCAGCCTGGTCTTTATGGGACGGCTGGTGTTTGGGAAGGCATCTTGATCCCTTTTCAGCAGATGTAATCTTTGTTGTTAATTTCTTGGCCGCAGAAGCCAGTAAAGGTAAAGCTTTCCGTACTATCAACCTGTATAGGTCAGCTATCTCTTCTAATCATATCCATGTCAATGGGAAACCGATAGGCGAAAATCCGCTGGTGTGCAGATTAATAAAGGGAGTAAAATTTTCTAAACCTCCTTTACCTAAATATAACCAATTATGGGACGTTAACAGTTCACCCCTACGGGAGTGCTATTTTCGGTTGTATGACGTACAAAGACCAGTTTATCGTAAGTTTTTTTTATCCTTACTTCCCACAGCATCCCAAATTATGTGTGGGCCAATGTCTTAAAGTTTATGAACAGAAAACTGCAGATTTGAGAACATCCTCCTCCCAACTTCTTATCTCCTTTAGGAAACCCTATCACCCGGTTTCGTCTGCCACCTTAGCTCGTTGGGTCAGGTTGATTATGTCCCTAGCGGGTATCGATATTTCCAGTTTTGGTGCTCATTCTACCAGAGGGGCTATGGCCTCCAAAGCCTTTTGGGCAGGCTCCCGTTTGAAGGTATTGTCATTAGACCAGTCTGCAGATTTTAGAATATCCTCTAGAGTATTTTATTGCAAACCTGTTGACGATGTTTCACTAAATGTAATTAATATGCTTTAAACTCGCATAATAGGAGCCTCCGGTCTTGTCATAAAATGTAGATTTTCCTAGTTTATGACGGAAAGTCTTAATTTTATTAAAGACATGGAGGCGAGTATTATCCCGCCTCTAGTTTAAACACTGTTTTCTCCCTCCCTTTCTTCCAGCGCCAGTTCCAGCCGCTCAACCAGGGTCCTAGTACGATTTCTTCACACCTTGGGAAGGCTTCGTTCATCACAAGCATGGGATCGTATTCTCCCGATTTATTGGAACATTCCTTCCTTTGTAGGATTTTGGATTTTTCTTCTGATGTTTTTGCTTTCCTGATGGCTTTGTTTATTCTGTGTTCTCTATTTCCGTTATTATTCAACAATTGACTTCATTTGCAAGAAAAGAGGGCTGCTTGCAGTCAAGTGACATCATAATGGCACGAGGGTGTTCCTATTGGTTAACATGTTATGTACTACGTTTCTAATCCTATTCGCTCTCTGGGTTAGCCACATGGGATTTGTAGTTTCTTTCTTGACTGCTGTGTTAATAAAGCGAGAAGAGAAACGCATAATACTCGCCTCCGTGTCTTTGATAAAATTAAGACTTTCCGTCATAAACTAGGAAAATCTACATTTCCTTTTGTGTGCTGGTTCACACTGATCCCATAGCTCTTTGAATCACCTCACTTTTATGTGCAACGTATTACTTTCATTTTCAATTTATGTGGCAAGAAATGTCCAGGTTAGGAGTTTACAACACTAATCGCTCTAACTCGTGCAAATGCGAGACCCATTGCATTGCAAATGCTTGTTTTTTCTTCCACCATTTCTCCTGTTGTGTTTGATGAAGATAAATAAATGCTGGCCCCAAAAAATGAGTGCGATTGGCCCCACCTGCAAACAGCAGCTCAAATTAGGATCTGGGAATGGGATAGGAGGCCCAGGGCCTTTGCCTGATTGCCCTCTAACCTCCCCCTTGTTGCAAATGTAGTGATTGAACAAGGTAATGAATGTAAAGTGTTTTTTGAGTGCATGTCTCCGAGATGTTCTGTCGGTGCCATGTTTTCCTGAGGGCACAACTGACCCCAGCATTGCTCCCCTGGCTCTATGTACCAACGTCCCCCCTGGCAATGTCGCAATCTTCTGCACGTATGCCTGAGCCCTGTGTTTTTCTGCCAACTAGGGAAAGCCTGAATGCAGCTGTTTTCCTGCCTCCCCTTCTTTTGTCTGGGCTTAACCAAATGGCTGCTGCTCCAATAGTTCATGCCAACTTGCAGTAGCTTGGGCTGTAGCTTAAACAGCCAAACCTATAGAACACCAAAGCCATACTGCCGGTTTTTAAGCAAGTCTTTCCTTATTTCAAGCAAATAATATTAATTACCCAGGAAGGATAAACACACTTCTTTGTAGCAAAATATGCAAATTCCTTTGTCCTCTCCCAGAATCACAACTTCAGCCTATATCCCATTCCAGAAGCGGATTGGCCTATAGGGTGATCACACAGTGACTGGTGGCCTGCTCTGGCATGCTAATGTGTGGACCAGTTTTTGGCTGTTTGTGGGCCTGTTTTATTGCCTGCAGGGCCGGTTTTTACTGTTGATTTCCAGGATATTAAAACAAACATTGCCTGCAGCAAGCTCAAATCTATGCAGCTTACCATATCATGCAAAAATACTTATACAGCGTGTCTTTACAAGTTCAAAACTGCCTTCAATTGCAGACATGGGCCACTTTTTAAGCTATCTAATTCGCTAATGATGACCACATTTATTTTGGTGCCTGGGCCTATTTTCCTTCCAGTCCCACCCTGCCTCCGTCTTTGTTCCCAACAATTCGGAAACCCTAAATGCCCTCAAAAATAACAATAACATTCACATCTTAAATAAGTGTTTCAAAGTTAGAAAAACAGATCGTCTGTAAACCTTTTATCAGCTTCACCAGATGGTGCATGGTGGTAGGTTCACTTCTCTTGCCCGCTCTTCTTTTTTTTCCCCCACACTTGCAACATTCTCTTCTCCATCTATCCCGCGAACGGCTCCTAGATCCAGAAAAACTTGCCGTAAAACGCAATACCCAATGACTTCCTTGCAATTGTTGTGGCTGAATTACTGCTGTCAATATTAGCCATCATAAAACACACCACATCCTCTCTCCTTTCTTCAAGACGCACACAGCGTCCTGCCCTCTACAGCCCGCACCACTAGCTAAAAGCTCTTCCAGTGTAAGTTTCTAGGCTGTGCTAGTTGTCACCACAAGTGCATTCTTAGTCAGCCTTATTACTCTTAGCTTCCCAATGCCCAGGTTGCTGCTGATACCTCTGTCTTCAATATGTCCTCTCCAGTTGCCAAACTACAGTATTTCTGCCTCTGTGAACTGGACAAAGCATCTGCAGTGTTACTGTCAATACCTTGCCACATACCCAGCTCTGAAAACATTTGTTAAATATCAGACAGTGTAGCATAAAATGCTTCTACAATCTTCTGTGTTTTGCCTTCTGACCGTTCACCAGGGACAACACAATCTAATTGTCCACACTGAAAATAACCTGTATATTCGCCAGTTCACCATCCCACAATGATAAGACAACCACAAGGGAAAAAAGATGTAGCAAAGCACTGCTACTTCTTATTCTTCCGTCTCTTCAGCCATCTTTCAAAGCAACACTTTCCTTCCCAAAACAGACCAAGACTATCGAAACCAGCAGTATCGGAAAAATCTGAATCTGTTATATAATCCATGTCCAGTAACCACAATGTAATCCTGTTTGAATTTCTTTATGGAGATGATTTCCAGATCTGCGTGTAGCGCTGCTAATGTTCTCCCCCTGTTATACAGCAACCTTGCTCCAATCTCCAACAAAAAGTTCTGCCCATTAGTACCACTCTGCGGGCAAAATGCAAATTACCCAAAAGTCTTTGAAAATCTCTCAGTTGCAACTTTTGGGGCAAAATAGCTTATTTAAATAATCTCACCAATGCCTTTGCCTGAGGTAAACTGTCCTAAAACTCGGTGTATCCCATTCAATACTTATAAAATTCAGGTTTGTGCTTGGACACTAAGGGGCTCATTACGAACCTCCATATTATAAACACAAGGAGCCTGACGACAGGCAGCCTGACGATGGCGGATTACATTATCGGACAGGACAGTGCTGCAAGCAGCGCTGCCCTCCGGATAATGTACCCTGTTTCCCTCAGTCTTTCCCTGGCAAACCCCTGATATGTTCCCAAAACCTTGTAGGACTCCGTGTTTACACCCACATGTTGCACATTCGTGCTTATACCTACAAGGTTGTCTGATCCAATAGCCCCTGCCGAATCCTCAAATTGCTCCTGAGTTAATCTCTTGCTACCTCCACCATGAACCCCACCAAAGGATTGGTCTCCCATGAAAGGGCCAATACTTCACTGCTAAACCACTAGTCGCCGGTGGCGGGTACGTTGGAAACATCCATTAGAGCCATAGTTCATTATCTGTTTTGCACCAAGGCTTGTTAGGTCTCAATCTTCGAGTTAAAAATTCCTGACCACCGAAATCCAGCTTGCGCCTTTTTTAATAGTGTCCATATATTTAATAAAAATGAATACTGATCTGCCTGGACATTTTTCAGAGTAGACAATCACATAGATCAAAAAGGCAAATGTCCATGTATCATTGTTAGTAGGGTCCCTTGGTCTATGTGCTGGTTCCCATGCCTCTTCTTTAGACCCATCCTTTGATTGTATAACCCTGTGCAGTAGCTTATACAAATCTTTAAACTCCCCTTTCATACTTTTTTCTTTTGTATCAGTGGACCAGTGTCCCTCCAGAGGAATTGACACTCCTGCATATGGCAGTTTTTCGCAAGCATCAGCTTTGTCTTTTCCTCCCCTTCTGTTTTTTGTTAATCTTCTCTATTTTTCCCCACTGTCTTACATTTTTGCTCTTAGTTTGTGCTTTCGTACTAACCTCAGTGACTCATTTATTGGTTTCCAAAACATCACCTTCCTTTCGCCCCAAAATCACTGTGCCCACTCCTAGGTTCACAGAACCCACACCCACTGCCTTCTCAACAGTTGCAGATCTTACCCTGTCCTCCTCACCATCCCAAAACTTCCACTAGTTTGTCTCACTGGGCGTTAAACTCATGTTGATTTGCCCATCCTCTCTTTGTGAGGCTCTACTGTTCCTTCTCTCAAAATCGATTTCCTCTCGATTTCCTTTGGCCCCTTTTTAGGCTTTTCAGGCATTTGCAAAATAGTAGACTTCTCCAACAGGAAATACAGAGTCTGTGTTTTTTGCTGTCCACCCTGAGTCTGTGTTTCGCACTCTATCCTTGATCCTATCATCTGTGTTTCTTGCCAAAAAATAATTTCCCCCTTCTTCTAGTTAATCTTTCGCTTCATAATCCTGTTCCAGCTCTTCACCAGCACCAAGCACCCCACCCCCTCCATTCTTGCCACTCACACACGGGCACTCAGCATCACCCACACCACCATCAAATGTTCACCACTCAATCTGTTTGCCCTAGTAGATTGTTCTCTGTTTTTCTCCTCCCTCAGCCTCAAGAAGGTTGCACCAGACCTCTCCCTCTCTTTGGCCTGATGCTCCCAGGTTGCTTCAGACGTGACTGCTGACAGGTCAACTACCCTGGCCTCTCTCACCAGTTTGTCCCCATGTGGTTCCTCGGGTCACTTCAACCTGAGAGAGCTGTTACCCTAATCCCTTTTGCTATACATGAACCTCTGCTTCCTTCCGTAACTGTCTCTGTAGGTACCAAGCACACTGATCAGCTTTTGGACTTTATGGTGTTTCCACTATGCACTATCTCTCCCGCCCTGCTATGTTCACTCTGCTTCTTACCAGCCTCCTCAGTAGGACTAGGTGTGTGTGTCTTAAAACCAGAAGAATTATGGATAGTTTTTTCTTTTTTCTCCCAGATTCACTGTCACCATATGCTAAATGTATTCATCAGCGGGTCTTTTAAAATGAGCCAGTACCACACCTTTCTTCTGTTGTGCTGGAGTGACCAGCTTTGTTTGTGTTAACTCAGTTGCATGCTTGTGTCACATGCAGTCGAGCTACACATGCTGGCCGGCACCCTGCACCATGCCTGCTGCACGCTCAGCCAACAAAGTCCTCTCACAACCCTCAGCGTTCTGTTCACTCCCCCTGCATAGCCTACCAAATTGGAAGAATGCCTGTCCCTCATGACTGACAGATGCACCCTCTTGCCCATTGTTACCGGAGCTGTAGATTTTGCCCGCACGATGGATAGCTTTTACACCAGCATTTGCTTGTACGTTGCCTTCCCCCTCAATATCCACCCTGCCACTGTTCCCAGCCTTACCTGTAGTTTTCCCCTGAAGTGGTGAGCACGGCAGGATACCGGCCTCCACCCCACTTGTCACTTCAAGTCTCTTTCTGGCAAGACCTAGCCAGCCTTTCAATAACAATCAACTGAATATTATAATTCCTGCCTGTGTCATATATAACATGCAGGGCTTCCCGCACTGCTCTGCTTTATCGGATGGTTTATCCTGTACAAACAGCCTAATTACCAATTTACTAAGCCTGCCAGTGCACAGCACACTACCTCACAATTGAAAAAATTCTACCTCCCACAACAAAATGCTAATACAGAATGCTTCCTGTGCTGCCTCAGAGGACCACAGTGTGCCTGATAGCGTGACCTGAGCCCTACCTCTAAACTGAACTTGCCTATCATGATGCTCCTTGCTTGCACCATCTGCCCAAAGCACCCCGGGGTGGACGCTATGCAAGATGCAACCCCCCGAAGCCTCAATGCCATCTGGTTACAGGTAGAAGTAACTAACTTCAGAAAGTCACTAAAAGGTGATTAGATCTCTCATCCTAATTATTTGCTGCTGCATTCTAAATGAACGGTGGGAATTGCCCACCCCTCTCATGGTCTGTTTGGAGGCGGATGGTCAAATTTACAACTGAACTCTTACGTTTATAGTTTCACTGAGTTATTGAGCCTAATGTGCTTTGTAAATTGTGTACTACAGAGGGGCTGCTTGACACATTTTTAGGTCTTGTCTGCACAGCACATGCACTTTCACTTGCAAGAGATATTGTATACAGCAAGGGGCTTCGAGCCAGCCTGTTGCTTACCATTTGTTGACTTCATAGCCGCTCTTATTTTCTGCCTCGTAATTGGGCAAGCTTCACATCCTCTTCTTTCCTTGGGAGCATGGACTTGACTACAGATTTCTTCATCTTGATTAGGATCCTTCCACTGCTGGCGCTGTGATCGAGTTTGTGTTGCTTCTTAATGTCCCACCCCCATTGTCCAGGCCGCCTATTCCTTCCATCATTGTTGCGTCTTCCCTCCCATTGCCCCGTCATAGCGCTTTTTTTACCTCCCTCTGTCATAATGCTTCTTTGCATTGGCTCCATTTATAATTCTTTGTACACATCACCTGCGTTGTTTGTAACAAATTGTGCTTTGGTTTCACATGGTCTCTAATTACTTCATTTCCCTGCATGGAGGTTTGTCATCTGCCCTGTACAGCACTCTGATGCATTTTCCTAGACGGCGCTTTATAAAACGTAAAAAAAAAAAAAAAAAAAAAACTCAGCAGGGCCAGGTCCCCATAGTAAGCAATGCACATTACGTAACAGATAAAGCTACCATTGCTGCCCATAATGAGTGGGCACTTCAGCCCCAGAGTCACCAGCTTGGATCCCTTTGGTGTGCCAGCCTTAGTCAGCTCTATTGCAATATCTTCAAAAGATTTCTAGTTGAGGGAACCTTCGCCTGCAGGAACAGGAATTGTCAGTGCCAATTAAGCTTGCCTGTGTGAGAGCTATTGTCTTTTATCAGTGTTTTAGAACAGCGCAGCTACTGTGCAGCATATATAAAAGTTTAAAAACAAGTGCAATAAAAGTTATTTTAAAAACATTCTAGAACACAGGAAGGTAAACAAAATATTTAAAAATAAACTTTTATCACACTTTTTTAAATATCTTTTAGCCGTGCTACACAGTAGCCATGCTGCTCAACAACATGGCTAAAGACATTGCCAAAGCCAATAGCTCTCACATACGTGGAGCCTATTGGCTTTGCCAGTGCTTGTTTAAAAATAGTAATTGTATTTTTATTCCAGTAACTAAATTGCAGTGCCTCCAGAGAGTAACGCCGAGCTGTGGCTTGTTTTGTAAATGCAGTGGCCGAGTATGTCAAGTAATTTATAACTATCTAAGAAAGTACATATTTTTGTTCGGATTTAGTTGCAATATAGTACAGAAAATGTGTTCTTGTTTGTTTTGGGTATGAACATTTAAAAGGGATTCCAGGGTCGCTTAGACTTCCTGTTTTAAGTCAGGTTATACCATCATGCATTCTTTATAGGCTAATTACAGGCTCATTACATCAGTTGAACAGTAGAGCTCTGGATAGTGTTACAGCCAGTGTGGACTCATGCTTAACACGTGAATGGAGCTTCAGAATATACATGCTTTGTCATAAACCAGCCTAGGTAGCACAGTCTATGTAGCGTTCTTGTCGTGTTACACTTGAGCACACTGTGTTGCTTTTTCCACTAAATAACTTAAACATGTCCTTTTATTCATAATTGTGGCAGAAAGGTAGTAGTTACCTACCTAGCTAAAACATGATGATTACTTTTACTGAGCGGAAAATGAAAGACTTATAAATATATAACATTTAATACATGTTTTATTTTCAAATGTGGCAACATTTATCTTGTCTGAGGGTCGATGACTTTGTGCCATCAATTCACTTTCATTCATCTTTATTGTTCGAAGCAAATTCACAGTTTTCTAATGCATGATGCTGACAGTTCATTTACATATGACATTTATTATATATGATTTGTCGGTCTTTCAGTACTAATCTAAACGGACATGAATAAACATTAGAGACAGTGAAGAACAAAAAAGTGTTAAAAGTGGTGTAAAATAACTTTTTTGAGGCCTACCCTTAAAAAGCTACTACACTTGGATTTGCTGCCAGGAGACAGTAATTCTGATTTCACTTAATTCTGCACATTTCCAAAACACTAAAATTTATATGTGTAACTCTACTTCTATGTGTGGAATAGATATGAAATCTTTTTGCGATCTCTAATAATTCCTTGAGAAATCCTGGAACACCGCACCAGCTGCAGCTTCCCAGGAGTAACTCACACATATAAACATTGACCTAGTGTTTGTGCACGTGTAATGCTTAGTGAAAATGTTTTGCACATAGTTTTTATTTTGTTGCTACATAGAGAAAATATTTTTCTCTAGGGAAAACCCCCTTTCTCTGTGCCCCACCACCTTTGGTGATGTTCCCTCCTCATTCCCACCCTGGATAAAATATTTAGTCCACCCATTGTACAGGGAAATCTTCACTCTTCCCCAGGGTGCAAACTTGCCTCGCGTATTTTTGCAATATTCATGAATTAACAAGTTGTCAGGACGTTCACCTGATTTGTAAACATTCATGACGTGTAGCTCCCACTGCCTGCTCCTGGGATCAGACTTACACACACATTACACCTTGTTGATATATTATTACCAGTTGTGGTGGATATTCCCTCTGAGTGAATTGATTTACAGTATATACTTTGTGATTTGTAAATTGTAACATTTACCTGTTGCAGGATGTAGAACCTTTCCTTGCATTACAAAGAGCAAAGCAATCAAGCTGTGGTGCTTAAAAGGGGCCTTGTGTGAGGAATTTTTGAAAAAAAAAAAGTCATAGTGCATTTTATAGCAGGTTTTCACATAAATTTGCTAAAAGACCTTCACAGACGTACCTACTGAGATATCCTCTGGCTTCTAAGGTTCTTTCCTCCACAGTCTCCTTCTGCTGAACTCCCACCCCGTACTCCCAATGATAACTCAGAATATGGCCATGTAAGGTGTCTAAGATCATGGAATTGTCCCCCCATTCCAAATCTGGTATTGGAGGGCCAATACCATGCATCCTGGGGGCTCCCCCATGGAATACCCAGTACTGCCAAACCAGCTCTCTGAGACTTGCATTGCAGCTACAGCTGCTGCCACCTCACAGCCAGGGTTCTGCTCTCCTGGTGTCTGAGCAGCTCAGTCCCAGGAAGGCAGAACAAAGCATTTCCTTTGGGAGGAGGGTGTTAGACCCTCTCCCTTGGAAATGGGCATTACAGGCTTGGGAGGGAAACTAGACAAAGGAAAGGGGAGTGACCAGTCCTGTCTATCACCACCCAAGGGCTGGTGCCCAGAGCTCCTCCAGTGTGTCCCTGGCATTAGCCATCTTGTTTTCCAATGTGTGGGGACACTCTGGAGATCTCTGAGTGGCCAGTGCCAGCAGGTGACGTCAGAGACCCCTCCTGATAGGTGCATACCTGGTTATGTAGCCATTCCCCCTCTCAGGGCTATTTAGGGTCTCTCCTGTGGGTTCCTCTTCAGATTCAGCTTGCAAGTTTCCTCCATAAATCCTCTGCATCAGCTTCTGATCGTCGAATCAACCGCAGACTGTTCCAGGAACCGCTGTAACTGCAACAAAGTATCCAGAAAGGCTACTGTGACCCTGCAACTTCAGCTCCAGCCAGCAACTGCAACAGTTTCCAAGGTGTGCACACTCTGATGACTCCCTGCCTTCACCCTGCACCAGAAGAACTGAAGGAATCTCCAGTGAAGTGACAGTCACTTCCCTGCTTCAGCAGGCACCTTCCAAGAGAAAGACCGGTTCTCTGGGACTCCTCTCCTGATGACGGGTGTGCTCCCTGGAACACAGGTGGTAGACCCCTTCGACCCAGACTGTCCTAAGGTCCAACTTTCCAAATTTGGGGGAGGTAAGAGCTTGCCTTCCTGGTTTGCGACAGTACCCCTGTGCACTGCGTCATCGCTAGCTCCTGAGGCCTCTCTGCACTTTTTTCCAAGAATCCTTCGTGCACAGTGTGGCCCAGGTCCCCAGCACTCCATCCTGCGACGCACAACTCGCTGAGTTGTTCTCCGGCGGTGTGGGACCTTCTTTTGTTGTGCTCCCCCAACAGCAATTTGCACCTTCTTTGTCCCCATGTCCTGGGACTCCCGTGGGTGCTGCCTGGTCATCTGTGGGCTCTCTCCAGCGTTGGGAGACCCCTCTGCCTCCCCGTCCAAGTTGAGGCCCCCAGGTCCCTCCTGGGTCCAGGCAGTGCCATTTTGACACAAACCGTGACCTTGCTTGAACCAAGGCTTGTTGGACGAATCCAGCTCTGCAAACTGCCTGCATCCAACATCTCGACGTGGGACAACTACTGCACCATGTAGGAACCCGCAGCCATCTTCTTTGGTGCTCTTCTGCAGACTTCTTCTAACCAGAGGATCCTTTTTTTGCACCACCTTCTAGGTTGGCAGGAGCTCCTGTCCTTCCTGGAACCTTCTGCGACTTCTGGACTTGGTCTCCTCTTTTCACAGATCTTCAGGTCCAGGGATCCACCATCTGTTGCTTGCAGTCTTGCTTGGTTCTTGCAATAACTCTTATCACGACTTGTAGTGTGTCTTGAGGAAACTTTCAGTACTTTACTCCTACTTTCCTTGGCTCTGGGGTGGGCTATTTTACTCACCTTTGTGGTTTTCTTACACTTCCAGCACCCCTCTACACACTACACATGCCTAGGGGGGAATTCTTGATTCGTATTCCACTTTCTTAGTATATAGTTTGTGTTGCCCCTAGGCCTATTGCATTCTATTGTATTTTCTACTGTTTGCACTATTCTGTGACTATTTACCTACTGATTTTGGTCTCTAGTGAATATATTTTGTATAATACTTACCCCCAGAAGGAGTATTGCCTCTTTGATATTTTTGGCCTTGTGTCACTAAAATAAATTACCTTTATTTTTGGTAACACTGATTATTGCCTTTTATTGTGTATAAGTACTGTGCAACTATAGTGGTATTGCAGGAGCTTTGCATGTCTCCCAGTTCAGCCTAAGCTGCTCTGCTACAGCTACCTCAAGACAGCCCAAGCTGCTAGAACACTGACTACATTTCACTAATAAGGGATAACTGGACCTGGTATAAGGTGTAAGTACCTATGGTACCCACTACAAACCAGGCCTGCCTC
Organism: Pleurodeles waltl; assembly: GCF_031143425.1. NCBI lineage: Eukaryota > Metazoa > Chordata > Amphibia > Caudata > Salamandridae > Pleurodeles > Pleurodeles waltl. Next base: position 438,984,245 of record NC_090444.1, on the reverse strand, counting down.
CTACACTTCCTGTATTCTAACCAACTGCAAATGCCCAATGTCACGCTTATATTGTGATTGGCTGTGCGGGCAAAAATGAAGCACTGCACTCTGTCACACTGTATGTGTGACTGGAAGCCTTGCAATGCAGGCATGTGGTAGTTGTGTGCCAGCTTATCCAAGGGTTCAACTTCAGGGGCTGAGGAGAATGTGAAGTGGAGCAGAAGCTAAGTAAAATAAAACACAATTTTCAATGTGTGTGTGTGTGACAGACAAACTGAGCAGCAGAGTGACGTAGCGAGACAGAGTGACTTTGAGAGAGACAAAGTGACTGAGTCACAGAGCGAAAGGGTGAAGGAGTGACTGCCAAAGAGTGACTGAAAATGAGACAAAGTCAGAGAGAGTGAATGAGTGTGAAAGTTGTGCAAGCGTGGAGGCTGGTCTAGGAATGAATGAGCAATGGGGTGACACACCAGGGAGGCCATCTTCTGGTCAAGGGACTCCCATGAAGAACCTGTTAGTTTGGTGCACGGCAGGGATAAGTTGCTCCTTGGTGCATCAGCAACTGGAGAGGACTGAGAGCGATAGAGGTTTGATAGGGTGGAGAGTAGAGGATGTTTAAAAGCTGATGAAGTTGGTAAAGGAACTGAAGGAAGTCTCGTACACAAAGAGTACATAGTATTTCAATACAAAGGGTCAAGTTGCATTAGGAGACTAGCAAAGCACCAGGCTGTGGAGTATGGGCTGAGATTGGAGTTATTGGGAAGGGAGTTATTGGGAAGGGAGTTATTGGGAAGGGAGTTATTGGGAAGGGAGTTATTGGGAAGGGAGTTATTGGGAAGGGAGTTATTGGGAAGGGAGTTATTGGGAAGGGAGTTATTGGGAAGGGAGTTATGGGGAAGGGAAGGGAGTTATGGGGAATGGAATAGGAATATGAGGTCACTAAACTATAGTGACTAATTTTGAAGCAGTGAGAGCATAAGCACTGAAGTTCTGGCTAGCAGAATGTCAGTGACACAGTTAAACAGTACTGACAACACACACATTAGGCCACAAACTATGAGTACTGGGGTCCTGACCAGCAGGATCCCAGTGAGACAGACAAAACATACTGACAAACAGGTAGAAATTGTGGGTAATATGCCAAAAAAGATGGTACTTTCCTACAGAGAGGTAGTGCTCCATTAGAGAGCTGTGAGGCCTGCATGAAGTCCCACTTTAGCTCTTAAAGAGCACTGCCTGTCAGCTTGGTAAATACACAAACTATACAAGACTGTCTAGGTAGGTTATCTGCATTGGCCATACATGCACACTTTGTGTATGTCTTCTTTACATTGTCATTCCGAAGTCTGAAAAGAGCTCCCCCAGGCTTTCATACTCGATTTGTGCATGCTGTAAGTATATAAATGTCATATTACTGCACCCCCACAAAAAAAAGAGGTCCTGTTCCCCAGAGGTTATACTAGATTTGTACTGATCTAAAATCTTTAATGAAAAATGATGAACCCAGACTGACAATTTTAGAAAGGATTCTGAAGACGTAAGTAGTATTGATGAATCGGCAAATGTTTGGTGAAATACGATCATACCCAAGTTTCAACTAGTAATGATATTTACTCTGAATCAAAAATAAGAACATTTTACAGCAGATTCTCAAGTAGGTCCATTACTAACACCTGTTTTTTCCTCTATGGATTTTCGAGTTGCCTTAAACTTGCAATAATACAGGTCGTAAGTGGGTTTAAAATCATTCAAAATTTGTTCAAATCCTGTTTGTCTTATCTCAATTACTTTTGTGATTCACAAGGCTGAGCAGTTTTCTTTCCTAATAGGAGACAGTTTTATTTATTTTTTATGTGCACAATGATAATCTTTAGAAAGTGACTTGTAACCATGCCCTGAATGGACACTCCCTTATGATCTGAGTGCTTGCAAGTTTTAGGTCAACAATCTATCTGTCCTCAGTTAAAATTTGAGGGAGAACCAATCTAACTCTGAGTAGTGGCGACAACTGCATTTTAATGAGTATTTGTTTCAAGAGTCTGCACCTTTATATCTGGAAATGTCTCGGATGGTAACCATGCCTAACATTAAGCATCAATTCACATGAGACATCATATTTCATCTCTTTAAATTAATTTCATGTGTGTTGAAGAATTCCTAATACTGTGTTAGTCAGCTGTTAGAGGATCTACATTAGGACACAATTTTTATGTTTATTCCGTTCTAGATGAGGTTTGGATAGGACAAAAAAAGTGGTAGTAAAATGTTCCAGTGTTGAACTTCTGGGACTATGAAACATTGTGACCAAGTTAAGTTATTTTGTTCTGATTATGTCCAGTAGAATAGAAAATTCTTTATAACAGTAACCTTGTCTGATTATGCCCAGCAAATGGGAGCATGCATCATCAAAGCAACTTTTATGAAGTTTCAAAAGGTAGTCAATGTACAGCTCTGAGTTCTGAGCTTATGAACTGAGTGTTTCCTTGTGATCAGTTGGCCAGCAGTTGTTTGACGTCCCTGGGTTAATGGTAATACTTTTTGGGACATTTATAAGGAAAGAACACATTAGTGTATGTCCCGACCATTTATTTTGTCCAGGTGTTGCTATTTTTGAAGATTTTCTTTGATGAATTCTAACAGAAATTACTGTAGTGCAGTGTGTGTGTGCATATTGTTGAGGACTCAAGTTATTGATAATTACAGAATGCAGAACAGACAATTGGCCTACTCCGACGTGTTGGTTTTGCTCTCTAGGAATGACATTAACCAGTTTTTGGCTTGGTATAGTATTTTGGCTACTAAGCAACCCTGTTAGTTAATAATTACGCATTGATTCGATACCCAAGGCAGCCTAAATAAATCTAGGAGATATGTGTAAGATTGCAAGTTCAGTGCAATGACTTGCACAAATCCTGTTTTAGATGGAGGTGTCTGGAATCCTGCTCCTTGTGCACAGCATGTCCTGACTTTTGCTTTGGTGATGTGGGCTCCTGGGCCAGGCTCACCTCTCTTGCTGGCGGTCTCCCTTGTGGGTGGTGTGGGCATGGTATGGAGGGTGCACAGTGGGTACGTACATCTTACACTGTGTTCCTGCTGTGGTTCTTCTTGGCGTCTTTGAATGGAGGGTTCCAAATTGGATTAGAATGCCAATCCAAGGTTCCGTCCCTGACCATGTTTTTTACTACACCTGCTCAATCCAAGATGGTGGCCACATTTTCCAGAAGGTTTGCTTCCTTTGCCAGTTCATTTGTCAGTATATAATCCAGCCATGGTCAATGTTGAGTGTGTGGCAGAAGTTCCTGTTCTGTGTACAGTACCCTACGTGGTATATTCCTGTATTAGCAAATTTTATCCCCTTTTTTAGCCCTAACTTGGTCCTCTTTTGAATCCAGCCCTTCTGGAATCTTCTATTTTTGGAGGTTAATGGTGCTACTTGCTTTTCCTCCATGAGAAGTGGTTGCTTTTCCAGGTCATCTGCTGACTTGGGATCTTTCTCTGTCGTTAAGGTGACTTTGAGGAGGGATTACCCTTTCTTCAAAGCCAAGGTCTCCAGGATCCTGATTAGACTGTCACGGCCAGTTACTGACAGGAGGGGAGCTTACTCAGGTGCTCAGTGCGTTCTTGATGTTTGGAAATTACTTTTAGTTTAAGGTGGGAACCATAATGGACAGATTAACTGTGGTTAGTATGCTTTTTCTGTTGTTGTTATTGAACTACATTTTAATGGGACAGGCAGCACAAGTCAAATCATTTTAAAGCTAATGACCATCTTTACCTGTTCTGCCATTTCTAAACCGGAGACAAATTAAAAATAAATTAATGTATGGAAATCGAGGAAATGTACAAAAACAACATTAATACGAATTCAATTCAACAATGAATTCAAAACAAGTGCTAATCTTAAATACAAAAAAGACAGCTAGTGAACTAGCCAAATCACTCCAAAGCTTGTTAAAGAGCTTTTGCTTACCATGATGATATACATAACATATCTCCCATCTAGCATTATTTTATGCCCATGGGGAAACACTTCTAAGGATAGGAGCCCTACTCTGCATCCAGTCATGTGGTTATCAGGGGCGTAGCTACTGATATGAAGATAAAACAAATTCCTGGCCCCAATAGTCCCAGGAATGTTAGTCGTTTATAAATGCAGGATTATATTCTAGCCTTGAAGCGTAGGTCATGTTATAGAAGATTATTTTCCAAAATGAAACCCGGAATTGGGCTGTAATTAATGTTCCAGGTGCCATCTGTAGCTCTACTCCTACTGTAAGTCTTTTCTGTCCGCATATTCTCAAAGTACAGAAGTATTGTCTCTGTCATAAAATAGAGCCAGTTGGCACTGGATTATTAACCACTCCAAGTACCTTCCATTCATCAATCTTAACTACAATGCCCTTGTTTTGGGACTTTTCTTTGTAATAATCGAAATTTATAAGCTAAGCCTGGGAAAGGTTTGACCTACTCCTTCATCTCAACATATCCAGCCGTGTAAATTCACCACTGTTCTCATGGGATTGTACCTACAAAAGTTAGGCTTTCTGGTATTTGTGTGGAATTCCAGAAGAGAGAAAGTTTGTGTTACCTGGAAGTGCCTAACTTCTGTTACTCAGTAATATATTGCTGATACAGCCTTTAATCTAATCCACCTTCGCCATCTCAATAAATAGCACTAGAGGCTGCAAAAGAGAACCTTATGATGACAGGCTTTCTGGCCATCAGATGTTACCAAGAAACTAAACTTATTTTGTTGTAAAACTGTTTACAGTCTACTATCTGGACTTCTCAATGCAACATCTCATTTTATATTGTTTTATGATGGAGGGAAGCAGTGCAGTTGGTGAGGGATGGTTGGCAAGAAGACGAAAGGGGCCACACTGCTCATGTGGGGTCAGCATTATTCAGGGCAAGTCCCCATGAATAAGTACCGTAGCTTGCCTTTTTAAAACATTTGCCGATAGTGAACATGTGTGCAGAAATGATCTGATTTTTCGTTCATATCCTTAAGAAACTAGGAAAAGAAAGAGTAAATGCAATCTCTGCGCTTCTAGCCGGAACAAATGGCCAACTCCGATGTCAAACTCAACTGCTAATCAATAGCAGGAGGGCTAGTACCAAGTCAAGATTGATTGTTGTTTCCTTTTCCATTTAAAGGACACAATTTTGATTGGTAGGTATCATGTGACCATGCATTCTGGAGGCCATTGCTTTAGTCCTTCCAGCAAATACTGCCCTTGGTGACCAAGGCAAAGTTTGGAGAAATTGTCTAAACTGGCATTCCCGAAGAGCACCTTGGAAAATACATAGTGATTTATCACTGTTAGACAGATAAAGGAAGCTATTTATTTCACTTTTGAAGACGGAGCAGGCGATTGGCTGACTATAAAATGTATTAAAGTTTACATTGAGTCATTGAGTTTCATGGGTGAAAGCCAGTAATCTATTGGAGGCTGAAAGAGAAGCCTTCATAATATAATAGATTAGAGTACTTATCTTTTTTTAAATAAAATAATCACCGATGCAGGGATAATCTGTTTACAGAGAGCCCAGAAAGCAGAACTGCTGCTGCTTTCTAGATTGAACAAGACATCTCATGAAACCGACAAAAGAACAGCTATCCACCTATTCTCTGTTAAAAATAAAATCCTCTTTACATCAGGATGCTGGATGTGCAACTGTACTCACAACATGGCTACACAATGCTTGGCTGATTCGTTCTTCCCTTACAAACTGTCAAGAAACCTATGTCGCTCAGATAAAAGGCTTCTAAATAGACACACCAACTGAAGCTAAAATTCAAGGAAGGGAGAACGTTCCAGCAGAAGCAGAGACCAATTTTTTGGAATTCACTCTTGAAACATCCAAGGAATTAAATCCTCTTCTAAAAATAGAAAGGCTAAAGTAACAAATTCCAAGTCCTGCGCCAATGACCGATGGGCAGTATAAATGTAATCAAACAGATTCAGAATTTTAGAATATTAGAATGTTCAGCCTCTTACCTGAAATGAGGAGCGTCCCACCCTCAGATGGGCCTAGGTTCAGAAACTACCTAGGCATTTGGTTTCCGATGCCCCTTGGCCAAGACTGAGTATCATCTGTACACCAGAGTATGGAAACACCCAGCTTGTTAGTTAATAACACAACACAATACACCAATTGGCATCTTAGGATGGAGCTTGAGGTCTCCCTAAATTGTCTGTGGACAGACTTGTCCCTCACACCGAAAGGCCTGATGTGCTGAAATAGACTAGTGAAATTGACTGGTGTAAAGGGATTTGTTGATAAATTGTAAAGGGAGAAAAACCTGTCTGGTACCCTGTCATTGAAATCCATCATGTCCTAAACCCTTTAAGATCGGTGTATTGCTGATCCCTTTTTTGGTTATTTGGGGTAGTTCACGCTTGGGGCTGTGTTACTGGTTTTTTTTTTTCTCTCCAAACGTCGGGAAAACACATAAACGCCCAACATTCCTACCTCCCACAACTACCCCACTTATGCTGATTAAAAATGACTACAACATTTTTTTGTCCGGAATGCGCCCACTTAATGTTTAAGCTTTAAATCCAACAGTAAACTAAGGTGTACTGTCTTCGTGTGTCCTCTGTCCCATGAAAATAATAATTACTTCAGCTTGCTGATAGCACCAACCGGCATATCAATCCCAAAGTGCACTGAAATTACCATTCCCCCATTGGCTTAATCACTCCTTAATAATTTCATCACCTGTTTCTAACAAAAGATCATTTTTTCATGTTTCTTTCAAAACATTATTTTTTAATGAAACGCTCATGATCATATGTTGATTGATGTGCATATAGGTATAGCACCATTCAATTCTATTATCATGCGCAGTCAGGAATATTGCGATAATCATGACTTGGAAACCAATGCTTTTCGGATCACAGACCTTTTATCAGGGGCAAACTGTGACAAACATTAATTTGAAAATATGCATTATTTAAGTATTAAATGTTCACAATAGGAAAACAAAATGATCACCTTTGCAACTGTTAAAAATTATGTGCCGTATACCAAATTTCTATTTGCAGATATGATGATATGAGTTTGCCACCCTGGAACACTCCATTGTTAATCACTGCGTTATGCCGAAATACATGCATTGCTCGAGTCTAAAACAATCCGCGCATTACAACAAAAGTCACCACATACGCCCCAGCAAAATGCCGAAATCCAACTCGATTAATCCTCCACCAAAACTTTGTATGACCTGAACAAACCATCTTGTTGTTCTGTGATCTCCCACCCCCCTAAATGCCACAAATCACATTACACATCGTTTAATCTACTCAAAACCGGAAACCTTGACGTACCTGTACATCAACATGGCCATCAAAATGCTCACTGAGACTCCGCATCTGCTGAACCACCCGTCTCCCAGTGTAATGTAACCACCGGTGTGTTTTACAACAGTCGCCCGGAAGTAAATAGTCATTGAGTAATCTTTAACCTTAGTCTCACTCTTCTCCCCACTCCCCTGTGCATGTAACCGCTAATGTTTAAACAACGATGACCCAGGAAAGAATGATATTACGTTACTACCCACTGACTACAACCTAAAATGCCCCCAGCTCAATCCTCAACAATCATTCCCAATTCAAACACCATGAAAAAATAAAATCAGCTCATCAGCACATTTGTGAAATATAGGGGCCTTGTTTCTCTCATTTATCCAAACGAGATGGACAGTGTCCAACAATTTTGTAAAATTCTAAGCCAAGGTAAAAACAATTGTGAAATCTCATTTTAGGAGCCTGCTTCGCATGCACACGAGTTGGCCAAGTTAGTTTACTTGAGAATGGGCCGTTTCTCTCACAGTAGGGATTCAGCACCTTACCTGTATTCGTCATTTCTTTCAGTAGATATGAATAAAGTATGCCTCAAATTGAAAATTGTACAGGAATTACGCGTTAGTAATATTTGTACTTCATGTTATGCCAGTACAGGTGTATGACATTGTATTGCTTTTACAATCGTATGTCTGTGTCCCAACTGCCACGGTGCTCAGGATAGAATGTTGGTGGCACTGCGAAGTTTTTCTATATTACAGGTCGCTAATTTGATTGTCAAAGCAGGTAAAATGTGTATGGGTGTGTGTAGGGCTTTTCCAGTCCTGAACTTTTGCTTATGTCAGACGGCCTAGTGAAAAACAGTTCCACTGCCCGATTTCTTTAGCAGTAGATCGGAGGGGATAAAAGATTCGCATTTTTGCTTGGTGTGAGACAGCATGCGATGTGTATGTAATACGTGAAGCTGATTTGGGGTTCACGTTTGTGTCATGTTATGTTCGCGTGCAACAAGTGAAGTTGTGACATAGTGTAATGTGGTGACTTTAATTCCCTTTGTGTGTTTATGGTAGGCAGGCAAGGTTTATTTGGTTTGATTTGTTGATATTGTGCATTGTGATTAAGGTTTTTGTTTTGTAATTGTATTGTGATTCATATTGTGATGGTTTGGTTGAACCACCAATGGATGAGTTTATGGCAAAATATATGAAATAATGTTATGGTGTGGAAGGTCCTACCTCCAGTGGGAAGAGCTCTTTTAAGATGCATCTGAATCATTGTTTGAATATGTGTCTGTGGCTTAAAGGGAGGCACAGGTCTACAAAAGGAGTCAAAAAGTTGAAGTTTGCTGAAAATTGTATGTTTGTTGTGAAGAAACTTAATGATTTGACACAAGCGGCGTTTGATAGGGGACCGCAATCAAGACCTGCAGAGTTTGAGGCACTCAGTGAATGGGGATTACATGGCCAAGCAGAAAATACATCAGCAAATGTTAAAGGGTCAAGTTGGTAGGATCATGAATAACTGGTTGGAAATTCTGAATACGAACTAACAGTTGAAAGAGTGTTTCCTTTGCACGTAGTGCTTAAAGGAGCATACATGGACGTTCTACAGAATCGCCAAAAACGTAGGACTTTTGCAAATAATTATCCAAAGGTTACAGAGGAACCAGAAAAGAGAACTGTTATATACTGAGCAAGAGAGAATTGTGAATATTTTGAAGATGCTTTGGGAAGATTGTGCCTAAAGATTTGCAGATTGAGTTCAAGACAATACAAGAATGGCCCGGTAAAGAGACACAAAGAGAAGGTCCTAGTTTTAAGCCTTCTTTGAAGGGCGTGCAAAAGTATACTTAGGTTATTTCACCTTTTTTTTTTTTTTTTTTTTAAATGTGCCACAGAAACCACCATTTTCGACTTGCACACATCCTTGAAAAGTACAATAAACCCCTTTTCTGAAAGAAATGAATGTGCCATCACCAACATTTCCTTTGTTGCTTTCCTTTTTTCATCACAATAATAACTACAATACTTCTCGGCAAGGGTTTCAACTAATGATTTCGGTTGCCAGCACAATACACTCTGCTGAAGATGCGTACTGATCTTCGGACGCAAACTCAACACAAAAGCAAAAACAAGTCCTTACACACCTTCCTTTTATGGGTAACCAACTGACTATGCTGTGGATATTTGCATTAATCTCTCATACATAAACTGACTCCTCTGCATTTCGCGTTATAGCCATGATTTTTTTAACAACCCAGTTCTTGTAGTGCACGTTTTACTAATGTTAATAATGTTAGTAATGGTCAAATGAAATCAGGAGCATGTAACATATGTTGTAAGGAGGGACTTTGCAAAATGAACTGTAAATTAAATGTCAATATACTTCAAATTGAGACTTTAATCGTGTTTCAAATGAATCCCCTGCTGCAAAAAAGGAATTGGAGCCCTCCTCCAATGACACAGAATGGGGTGATGCAGTCAATGGTCCCTACCTTACCGTCGTCTGCGCAGAACATGAAGAATACAAGGCAGTTCAGTTGGATGGTGCCTTTGGCCCCAGCCTACAACAAACTATTCAGAATAATACATCAGGATTCCAGCCAAATTTTAAATTTCAGCTGAAATATTAATGACAATTTTCCACAATTTCCAGCTACATTCGGAGCCTCTTCTAGACCTATATAGGCACAATTACAGTGTCTGAGAGGGGAGGAAAATTGCATTCTTGGTGCAGTCCTAGAGGTAGACCAGGATGTCCTGTATGTGGAAGGAGAGGTAAATGACCATCCCATATAATTTTTGGTTGATACAGGTGCTACCTGATCCACAGTCTGACCAGTAGAATTTCCAGATCTTTCGTGCAAATCAAATGGCATAAATCGTTGCACACTAGATGGTGTTTGCATTTAAAGATGGTAACTTTAAATTAAAATCTAAAGAAACAAAACTTGTCTTGTATCCAATTCTTACAACTGAGGATTTACCTCCAAGTTTAAGAGGCACCTTAAAGAGAGAAGTTTAAGATTTTTCAGGAAAAGAAATTGGGCTGATTAAAAGTGCAGAACCAGTGCAAATAGTAGTAAAACCGAATGCAGTGTATTGACATACTCCTCAATACAAGTGTACTTGTAAAGGAGAGGAGGGGATTGTACCTGTCACTGAAAATTGTTTGAAGCTGACATTTTGAAAGAAGTGCTACGGAACCCATGTAACTCGCCAAAAATAGGCTTATCTAAACCAAATTGGAAATGGAGAATAATTCAAGACCTGCGGAAAATAAATGACACGGTAATCACATGTTCTTTGGTGGTACCGAATACAGCAGCGATTTTATTTGAAATGCCACAAATAAAGAGTTGTTGATTGTGATTGATTTGTGTTCAGCATTTTTCTCAATTTCTTTTCATGAAGACAGTCAATATATTTTTGCATTTAAATTCTATAATAGGATCATTGTTTGGTGTAGGGTTCCACAGGGGTATACCAAGAGTCCCTAAATCTTTTCCCAGATACTTAAAGGATTTAAAATATTTAAACTTTTCCAGTGATTCACCACTGATACAATACATTGATGATTTGATGGTGGCAGCAAAAACAAAAGATGGTTGTCAATTGGACACAATTACATTAAGATAAGTCACTTAGCTGACAATGGGCATAAGGTGTTGCCCACTAAAACGAATGAGGAAGGTGTCTTAAGGACGCATCTCTGCAATTCTGGAAAGAATCCTCCTACGATACGGGGAAGTAGGGATGTTTTTAGAAATGGTTGGCTAGTCATCAGTGGATTTCCAACTTTCCTATATTGTGGAGCCTCTAAAAAGACTGATGCTAATTATTTAACTGGCCTGGTACTCTGGGATGATGAATACATGCAAGCCTTCTTAGAGCTAAGACACTCTTTGTGTATGACACCTGCACTAGGAATGCCTGACTATAAGAAAGTCTTTTACTTATTCTATCCTGAAAGAGAAGAATGTGCACTTTCCGTTCTTATACAACAACATGGTGATGGAAAGAGGTCAATTGCCTATTTTTCTGCAACACAGGATCCAGTGGTAGCAGCTATGCCCAGCAGCTATGCCCAGGTGTATCAAAAATAATGCTGCCACAACATAGAGCAAAACTATTGTAATGGGGCATGCATTGTTTGCATTTGTTCAACTTTCACTTGAAACTCTAACTCGCATATCCATTCGGCACCTAACATTCAGCCATTTAACCAAATATAAGCAAATGATCCTGGTTGAAGAAAGTATTTCTGTAAGAAAGGGCAACACATTTATCCCGCCACACTGTTGTCTCTTCCTAGAGAACAAAATGACGTTGACTAAATTACTGATTTTGATCATGACTGCATTGCTATAACCGAATTATGTACCAAGCCCAGCTGTTTAAGATTTACCACTCGAGTTGGCTGATTTTATTTGTGGATGCCTCATGCGTGAGAGACCATCACGGAACCCTTTCAACACCATATATAGTTTGCATTTTTACATACATTGTGGAAGCATTATGCTTGTGCAATGTAACCTCAGTACAAGTAGCTAAATTAATTGTCAACACAAGAGCATGCTGCATGGCCACTAAATTGAGTGTTACAATGTACACATATAGTTCAATGTGGTTTTGGAGCAATACATGATTTTGGAAAATTGCTGTCCCAGTGGGAGTTTGACATCCGCCAACACTCCATTATGGCACACACATTTTTACCTTGAGCGCTCTAAAATTTCCACAAAGGATTACTGTTGTAAAATGTGCTGTAGCACTTGAGAGTGCCAGTGACATGTTTACATTGTGTAATCATTTCTCTGATTAGACTGCTGAATATTGTGATCTTATGTCTACCACAATACCAATTTCAGATGACAATTTAGAAGCAGTAGATTGATTTTGAAACTGTAAATATTTTTCTTTCAATGGTAATTCAGGCAGCAGATGAGTGAAGGGATTTGCAGAGGAGGAAAAGAAAAAGTGGAATAAATCAGGATGTGAACAAGCTGAAAATGAACTATGCAAATCAACAGATGATTTTTTTTCTTTTGCCAGACTTGCAGTTACTGCAGATGGCGAGATACAGTCACGGGACTACGCATGCGGAATGTGATGGAATGGTGGGCATGTTTAGAAAGCACTGGTTCAATCCTCATTTTCGAAATATTGTAGAAAACGTGTTTCAGATGTATTGCATGTCAGAATATTAATGTAGGGAAAAGTACTAGTGTGGCAATCAGTCACGTTGGAAAATCAGAAAGTCCCTTCACAAGGCTGCAGCTACCGACTTTCAGTGGTCTAAAGTACATTTTAGTAATTGTTTGCAATTTTCAAAATGGACTGAAGCACATCCAAGAACAATGTGCAGTGCACTGACAGTGGTCAAATTATTGATGAGGAAATTGATCCCATGTTTTATTTTGCCAACTTCTATAGAGCCAGACAAGGGCAGACATTTGAAGAATTAAATCATGAGAGTTCTGTGGACACCACTGTAGATCTGGCAAAAGTTCATTGTAAATATTCTTCAGAGACATCACAAGTTGAGGAAAGAGCCAACGGTACAATGAAAGCAAAATTACCAAGGAGTGCTTATTGAAGTGTCCACATGCCTTAGTCTTAGCATGAGAAACACTCAAAACAAAAAAAAAGTCTAGTTTGAATGCTTATGAAGTAATCCTGGGAGAGCCATGAGGATTCCTGGTATTCCATAATCCGTTGCTCTTGTGAATATTACTGATGACGTGGTCTTGGATTACTGCAAAAATATGGCTGATGTAGTTTCTCTGTTGCTTATCAGGGAAAGTTTGCAATACCTTCTGCAAGTATTGGCCCAGGCTTTTAGGTCTTAGTGAAGCAACATGTGATAAGGTTGTGCTTAGAGGCATGTGGATTGGACCATATCAAATTATTCTGGTGATTTATACTGCTGAGAAATGTGAATTTCTGCCATATTGGATTGATGCATCACACACGAAAAAAAAACTGTACTGCTTATGAAGGAACGGCGACACAAACCATTGTCTTCCTAAGTCAAGCTTGAGTTTGCTATGTGGATCCACAAAGATGAGAACAAACATTTTCAAGATCAACAAGAAAATCAAATTCAAGAAAAATCAATAAGAAAATCTAATTCTGAAATCTCCAAGTGCAAGCAAGAGATAAAAAAAAGACTCAACAGATCGCCAACAGTGCAAATCAAGAAGCAGAAGAAAATCAGGCAGATCAAGCAAATGCAATCAGATTCAAGCTTGATCTAAGCTGAATGACCTGGAAGTGTGAGAGAAAGAAGCAGGGGATTGCAAACCAAACACAGCCTGAAAGAAAAGTGATGGATGTCCAGCAGAAGCAGTAATAGAGCTGACTGACAAAGAAACTAGTGAAGAAGCAGTCAGATCATCAAGAATGAGAATGCCAAACAAGAAATTCACAGCTCCTGAATTTTCAGATTTGACAAAGATTGTGCCAGAAGAAAAAGAAACATTGAGCTGAAAGGTTTTCAATTTTTGCTTGAAGAACCTTCCTAAAGTGGCCCATGAACTGAGAAATGAAATAACTGGTGCTAAATAATTTTTTTATGTGGACTCAAAACTTTGAAATTGTGAAAGGGCTGAATTCATTTTGAGAATATTTTTATACCAGCATTGCTTTTAGAGTTTAGAGTTGAATTTCTGCTGGTATTGTGTCTCTCCTTTAATTGCTAGCATTTTCTGTTTAAAGTTTGCCCACATTTATTATTTTTTAGAAGTCTGTTTTTGAGGTTTTCTTTATGTTGTAGCTTGGATTTTAAATTTTTTAATCCTTACAAAGTGGAGTAAACACTAAATACCCACAGGAATGTCTGACCATTTGAATTTTGAAAGATTGTGTATCTTGTTTTTAAGATTGACGATTTATTGGAAGTCTGTTTTTTTTAACCATGGCTTCAATTTGAGAAAAAACTGTCTTGGTTTTCCAAATATCTTTTTGATTTTCATTTTGATATTCCTAGTCGATATCCTATTGCATCTATATTTCTCTTCCTGGTATGATTCAATTAAAAAGAACAGTTCAGCATGTGTTAATAACACAGAGATCATAGAGATATTTATAATGAAGATTTTGTAACAAATCTTATTTAAACCTTGTAAATATTTTAAGGATTTGGTGAATTTGTCTGATTGTTCTGTTTGTATGCAGTTGCCCACATCTGCTTCTAAAGGTGTCTTATTATTATATTTACCGTTAGCCGTTATTAGATGTGTTTAGTGTATTAATTCCTTCTATTGGTGGAATGCAAGAGCCTACTATAACCTGAAGGCCTTGCAGAGGAAGCTAACAAAATCAAGAATGATGGAGGAAATGTCATAGTTCTGTTGTGTTATAATTGTTTTGATAAAATTATCACAGGGGACATTTATAGTCAAGTTTTTACTTGTCAGAAAATAATGCCTAACTGAGACGTGGTTCAGTTAGCTTGTTTAAAACACAGTGAGCTTGCACTGATTTCTCTTCATATTTATATTTGTATTTTATGTGAGCGAGCCTTTCTCTTACTCTTATGCTTGTATTTTTTCACAAAAATCAATGAAGCCTCAACTATGGTGCATGTAGTGTAATTTTTGTGTTCTCTCGAGAAAGCAATGTTTCAGACATTCTTTATTTTGTAACTTTCCAAGGATGCTTGCCGGTGTTCTGTGTATATCATTTATTAAATGAACAGGTTATGGTATTGCTACGGTATACAACATTTCAATTTGGTTCCTTAATTAGTTATGCATTACCTAACCAATGAAATGCATTAGAGAGTAGGTGGCTCTAGAAGTATGTTGCATACTAGAATATTGATTGGTTTGTATTTGCAACATTGCTGGTCCAACCTGCCTATGTCATACCATACCACAAAATGTGTGTGGCTGGTGTACCCCAAAGCATTCTTAAAGCTATGTTATTTTGGAGAAGAGCCATACTTTCTTTGGCTATTTAACTTATCACATTCTATGTCAGTCTATTTATTTGATTTGTATTTAGTCTTTTGGCTTATTTATTTGGAGGTAGTCTGCACTAGTCTATTTATTGATTGTACTTAATCTCTCTTTGGGCTTTCATCAGAGGCAGATCTTATGTTAGTCATCTGGAATAATAATAATTGTACTGTTTTATAGAGGCTGATTCCTAATAGAGTAATTCGTTTTTGCTTTCTGTAATGATCATATTTTTAAATACATTTTTTAGTTTTTTTTTTTAACCTGGAATCTTGTCTGGCACAGGTGTGTTTGTTAGCATTGAACTAAGTCTTATGCAGACTCAGAGGTTTTCGAAGACTGAAACTTCCATGCTCCTGCACATTGACCCTCTTAATTAGATTGTTGACACTATCAAAAGTTTCAGACATCCAGCAACATGAGAAGGCAAGTGTTCCCACTATCAGTAGCCCTTTACATACCATTAACCACCTCCAGCTCAGATTTAGAGATGTTGTACAATGGATGCAGAGAAAGCCAGAATGGTCAGATGTAAGGAGATTATCTCTCTAGTTTAGTTTATTTTTAATACACATATGTTAACAAGAAATGGCTGGTAAGTGGATAGAAGTAGCACAGTATTGTATCATCAAAGTTTCTTCTGGAGAGGGGAAATAATTAGTTTTCTGGAGGGATCTATGGAAGATGCGTTAACAGATTTATTTCCTTTCGTATTAATTATACTTTATCGACAAATCATTGGTTGAACATAGTGCAAACTACAATTTAATGGTTTGATAGAATTGAATACACAGTTGATCCTAAAACATTGAGCTTAATTACCTTGGAGAAGAAGCTCTTCAAATTGTCTTTACCTTCTGCATTCTACAGATTTATTGTCTTGGAACCCTATTCTCTCCTTTTGTAGTGTGCCTCAAGTGTTAGATGTGGCTGACAAAACCTTCTAAGTATGATTTGACACTGTGTAGTATTTTGATGTCACAAGAAATATGTTTATAATATTAATGGTGTGTATTGTGTTACATGGGAGGCTATGCTTAGGTTTCTCCCTGTGTAGATTTATTACGCAGGTTTAGAATGTGGCAATTGGAAGGTTTGAGGTGGAATGTGGAGAGCGGACGATTGGGCGAACAACGAGGATTACTGTCTGGGTTTTCCTGAGGTGTTTTTACTATGTTTTTTCAATAAATGAATACTTTCTTCTTACTTAAGATCCACGCTCTCATCTTTACATAATTGGTGACGATTTGGGATCACCTCAGGATCAACATGGGATCAACGAACCCAGCGGTGTGGTGTCTGCTGGTTGGCTGATTCACGGAGTGCGAACAAGGTGCTTCGCAGTCGGCTGGTGAGCGGTTGACAGAAACTACACAGGCCGTAGCAGCTGTTGGAATCTGCACTGGCCTTCAAAGAAACAGATGTTCATTTGTTGTTCTCTGACCAGAGCGAGCTTCTCCTTTTGTTGATCGGAAGTTCTGCTGCTATTAGGTTGTGGCGAGTGGCGAGCGCATGGTGTGGGTATCAGCATATTCCACATCATAAAAACGCGGATTTCGGCGTCGGCCATCCTAGGGGGATATACGTAATTTATTGGCCTACCTAAACAGTTTTACTGTGGCGGCCATCTTTATTACAGTTTATCTGCTCCAACCTCAGTTTAACAACAGTTTATAAGCAATTTAAGACGGTGGCCATCTTAACAGCAGTTTAACTGTTATAATTTCAGTGTTTACATTTATTTTTGCTCCTATTTATGACTGTCACTTTTATAAAAAAAAAAAAATGTAAAAATGAAATAACTAAGGTCATCTACTAAAATGGTGTAATGGCACGCAAGTTTGGACTCAGTTGTTTTGCTGTTCAGTTTTAAAGGTGACACAGCAAAGAATTTTGGATAAGTATACGTGACAGCTTTACAGTCCAAATAAGATATTTATTCATATTTTATTCTTTGATTTTCTTTTTTTTTAGCATTTTTAAACTATGCAATCTGTTAACCCACCGCCACCTTTTCTAGAAAGTCCAGGTGAACTACACATACAATGGAGACAATGGCATGATGCGTTTAAAATATATTTAGGAGTTATAGGAGCAGTAGGATTTAGACCAGAACAAAATAAATATCTTCTTCTTTATTCAATTGGTTTTGAAGAGCGATCTATATACAAACACCAGATATTCAAAATATTGACGGAGAAGAAACAGATGAATATGATGAAACATTAAAAAATTGAGCATAAGATTTGATGCTCCACCCAGTTTAGTAGTATCGAGACACAATTTTTTCAAATGGGATCAGAGAGTCTGTGAAGATTTAGATACTTACATTCCTGCTTTCAGAACTTTGGCAGTGGAGTGTCAATTCGGAGTCCTGAACAATCAATTGATTTGAGACCAGTTCATATGTCAGTGCATTGACAGATCTATTAAGCAAAAGTTTTTGTCATTAGACAATCCATCGTTGGTAGAAAGTATCAAGATTGCAAAAAGAATTGAATCTTCCATAAAATCAACCAAAGAATTGGAAAAGTATATAGACAGTAAAGTCAGTTTTGTCAGAAGTAAAGATGAAAAAGAAAAAAACTCAATTTTTTAAAGCAAAAGAATGTGTGTTTAAGGTGCGGTAATACGCTACATCAAAATGGAGTTAAATTGTGTCCAGCTTTAAATGTTCAATGCAAGAGTTGTGGGAAAGTTGGACATTTTGCATGAGTGTGTCAAAGTGTAAAGCGGAACAGCAAAAATGTAATATCAGTTGGTGACGGAAGTGATAACATGGTTGAAAGTTTGAGTGAGGTACAAGATATGGTGTTGGTGATGGCACCATTAGTAGTGGTAGTCTTGAACAATGTGTTGACCCTTATGTTGACATACTAATGGGTAACAAACAGTTACGTCTGTTAGCTGATTCAGGAGCCAGAATCCCCATGATCACTCAGGATTTATTTAATCGTAACTGGGGGTAACGTAAGCTGTATAGAGCTGCTGTTTCTTCTGAGGAGAGGAAGACTGACCTACAAGGTTTTTTTGAGGAATTTTTACAATTCAGGGAAAGATGTATACATGAGAAGATTTATGTGGCTGTAAAGGGTTTAAACATTCTAGGTTTGTTTCATCAAGGGTTGTTTGGAATGATTTTGTGTCCAGGCACTAGTGTTCAAGTAACTGTGATCAGAGATTCTGATGAAATAGAAAATCTGTTAAATACATTTCCAAAAGTGTTCTTGTGTGAACTAGGAAAAATAAAGGGCTTTAAACATAAAATTAAAGTAAAAGAAAATGCTAGGCTGGTTAAGCATAAGCTGAGAAGTGTTCCATTTAGCCTCAGAGATGATTTGGAAAAAGAACTGGAAAATCTTAAGAATAAAGGAATTATTGAAGCTATTGATTCTTCCTTATGGCTTTCACCATTGGTGGTAGCAAGGGAAAAAAAATGGGGACCTGAGGGTATGTATTGACCATAAGTCATTAAACAAGGAGGGTTGGGTGGATTCTCATCCTTTGCCAAATATTAATGAGATGATATTAATGGGGCAAAAGTTTTCACCAAACTAGATTTAGCAACAGCTTACCATCAAGTAGAGTTGACAGATGTCTTGCCATTTAGGTTAGCGTCTGCAGCCTCGGTATTTCAGAAAATAATGAACACATTACTTAAAGATGTTAAGAATGTGTGTATTTTCCAGGATGATGTATTGATTCATGCACCAGACACACAGGTTTATAACAAAAATTTGCATCAGGTCTTAGAAATGTTTGATCAACATGGTGTCGTTTTGAAAAGAGATAAGTGTGAATTTTTGAAGTCTTCTGTGGAATATATGGGAAATGTCATCTCCTCTGATTGCATTCACCCAAAACCAGGGTTGATTCAAGCAATTATTGAGGCACCCCCACTTATTGACAAAATGGGTGTTAAGTCATTTTTAGGGCTCTGTGAGTTTTACTCACGTTTTAGTCCAGATTTTGTGACAAAAGCTAGACCGATCTCACATTTATTGAATGAGAAAACAAAATTTACTTGGGATTCAGTGTGTGCTGATGCGTTTGCTGACATCAGACTACAACTTTCAAAGGCTTGTGTATTGAAATCTTATGATCAGAGTTTGGGATGCAAGTAAGAGTGTACATGAACCAAATTCAAAATCAGCAATAGCATATCTGAGAGATATTTTTATGAATTAAGAATTTCCTGAAAAATTAGTTTCTGACAATGGAGTACAATTTGTTTCAGAGGAATTTGAATCTTTTCTGAGCAGTGAAAAATAAATGTGATGTGGTTATATCAGTTCAAACTATAGTTTAGTTCTATAGGACCACACCACACTCAAACACGGAGTGTCTCCTTTTGAAGCCCTTAGAGGGAGAAAAGTAGTTATGCAATTTATGCTTGGTTGGATGTCTAAGTTATTGAAGCAAACACAAACTGGTAGTTATGATGACATGATCATATTGAATGCTAATATAAGTCAGCGTAAACAAAAGATATATTATGACAAGAAGAAAGGAGTAAAACGGATCTCCATATCTAAAGGGGATCGGTGCGAATCAAGATCCCTACATTTTTCAAGAAAGGCAGTTCTAAATTTTCTGATCCTATGATAGTAGAAGCTGTATGTGGCAATGCCATACGAGTAAATGGGAACCAGTGGTGGAACAAGTCGAAGGATGTTAAGGTTCAGAACTTATGCAATAATTACTCTAACAATGGTGTTATTTCTGATCACAAAGATGGTGGATGTCAAGAAGTATTGGTTCGTAAAAGTAATAGAATATGCAAAGTACCTTGGAGATTTTGTTAATGACATCTGTTTTTATTTTTATTTTTATGCATTGAATGTAAATGACTATTTAAGATTAGGCTTTCTTGGCTTGATTTAAGTTTGTTGTTTATTTAAAATTAAGGTCAATATATTTATAGAAATGTTTTGTAAAAAAAAACAAAAAAACTCAATGTAGTATTTTGATGTTACGAGCAACATGTTTAATATATTATTGGTGTGTATTGTGTTACATGGGAAACTATGCTTATGTTTCTCCCTAGAATGTGGCAATGAGAAGGTTTGAGGTGGAACGTGGAGAGCGGATGGTTGGGCGAACAACGAGGATTACTGTTGGGGTTTACCTGAGGTGTTTTTACTATGTTTTTTCAATAAAAGAATACTTTCTTCTTATTTGCGATCCACTCCGTCGTGTTTACACACTGCTGTCAAAAGGAGGTCTACAGCCCCTCTCCGCATATTATGTGGCATTCAGAGGAATCATCTCTGCCCATTCGGGTCAGCCTATTGTTTGCTCCTGAAGGCTTTTCATACCCTTCACCATTTCCTCGAGGCTAATCACTGGCTGGGAGAAGCTAAAGGAAACTTGCTACTATTCAGGTACCTCATCTTCTGATGACTATAGCAGGTACCTTAGATAACACCAAGGAGGATTCAATAATTCAAATCATTCTGACAACCTTAACACCCCTCAAGGATTGTGAGGTAAGGCCACCAGTGGATTGAGTGCCACACCCCACAATCAAGAATGTGCATGCACCGACTCTCTTAATAACTACTCTCCTATAATAGGGGAATTTAAGGCCAGAAATTCAGTAAGCACTTGAAATTTACCAACAGTACCCTTAACAATGACCGCTAACCTGAACAAAGATTAATTAATCACCCCAGCTAAACTTTTTTTTTTTTACCTTCATTATATATATCAAGGGGATAAAAATGACATCCTGAATAGGGCTAACATCCTTCGCCTCTTGCATCACATACCGTCCCCAAGTCATTACCGGATTAGAAATCACCAGTATACAATTTAATAGACTACAGTCATCTTCAGACCCAGAATCCCCGATTGTCACCTGGAGAACATTGCTAATCTCAACTCAAGTACTTAGGGACAAATCGACTTTTGCTCAATGGGGCATTGACCTACGTATGATAGAACCAGAAAAATATCCTCATATGCCGATCAGAAGCAGCTACTTACCTAAGTGCAAACCCATAGCAAGCATCCTAAGGGAAGGAAACAGCGCATTAGATCATTCTCCTTCTTTTCTAATAATATTTTTATTGAGTTTCATAACAACTTAATACAATAAAGCTGTTACAGTACAGGTAGGGAACCCCTCCACTATCGAACGGATCACACAACCCTTCAGATTAGATCATTCTTGGCATACAAATTTTCAGATTCAGGTGCCCTCGCATAATTCTCAACTGAAAACGCACATAGTTCAGACTCATCCATTTGCAAATCCAGAGACGGATTGTAAATCTTCCGAGCGGTTTGAAATCGGCTGCGGCTGTTTCAGTTGCCATTGAACAAAGTGAAGGGATTGTTATGGGCTGCAGCTCGCCCCCTAATGAGCTTCATATCTACAGTACAGTGAGCAAACTAGTGGTCAATTCCCCAAAAAACTAAAGTGATGATCCTCGACAGGTGCAAGAATAAGTTGAAATCAAGATAGAGGATGGGGAATTTAACCCTCTCCCAAACATCTAATTATAACTATCTTGGAGTCTGGTTTACTGACCCAGGGAAACCCAGTTTACATTTTAACACATCACTAGGAAGGTCCAGCCAGTTACATTTGCCTTATGTAGATTAAACTCTCCACTATATTTGCCAACGGCAAAGGCCATCCACCGAGCCACAAAGCGTCTTCCAAATCTCACCTTTGGCCAACAAACCTGCCTTGGGAAATTCCCTCCTCTATCGAACAAGCTTCAGAGCAATGCCTATGGAAGGCTGTTCCAACTCCCAGAATATACTCTATGCTAACTGCTTCACCTGGAGTTTGGACCAACTGGCCAGGACTTTAATTGCAAGGCTTCTTCTTTTTTAAAATAATACCATGCAATCCAAAAAGCCAAACCAGACACTTTAAATTTTTTTTTAAAAAAAGAGCTTTCAAGCAATCTTCCCAAAGACTGTTAATCCATGGTCTGAATATCTTAGAACAGCGGCCAACGACCTAAATGTCAACAGGGTTACACTAGTGTGGCTCTCACATTTCCACAATCAAGTATAAAGTGCACTTTGAAGCAACAAGCAGCAACCCACTCAAGGGAGGCCAACTTAGCAACTGCACAAACAATCAACCACACTGTCCCAATGTTGAAATCATATGGAGAAATGAAACCACAATTGTACTTAAAGCAACCCTAAGTAAGGAGACGAGGCACTACATACTACATATGCGTCTCATGGTACTTAAGATTAATGAGTAACGCTCTTATTGGGCACATAGAGCTGGTTTTAGCCCCTGTCATTTTTTAGACTACTGAAGTGTCATTGTTGCACCTGCTATGCTGCTGTCCAGAGTGTTTAAATGCAGTAATCACTTTATTAAAACCTATGTTTGGAGGAATGCGGTCCATACATGCATTGCATCACTAGATATTTGTGTGACTACTACTATCCCCATGTACTTGACATACAATGGGAAATTTGTCACTATAATTCTTATTGCCATCAGATGTTAAACACTTTATTCGAATACGTTACTGCAGGGCAGTCATTTTTCTAAGGTTTTACCTAATATGAATTTTAGTATTTATGCGACTAGGAGCAGTTTTATATTGATTTGCACTACCTTGGTGTTTCTCGTTTAAATGCTTTTGTCTTAATCCTGTTTTTTTGTGTGTGTCCTCATTAGCTTTATATACTTCCATTCTGATTAAGCAGGACCCATGTTCCAGTGTTTTTATTTCCGGAGTAGTCCAAGCAATCATTATAGGAAGTCTTGGGAGGAGGAAACATATTTATCTGTAGAAATCTTTCCACTGACATATCTCCTTCCCCTACAAAATAATCATTGGACATCAGAGAGAGGGAGAGCACCCTGGTCCACCCAGTTTACCCAAGGTCTCAATAATTTTTGTATATCTCTTGCACCGGACCGGCCAAGATCTAACTTACATATTTTAGTTACCGCATACAACCATTCTAATCGAGTAGGTGGATTTGAAGATATCCAATGTCTACAGATCTCTCGCCAACCCAGCAATATCAGATAAAACAATAGATTTCTATTGTAACCGGACAAATTATGTACCTCGGGGGACCAGCCAAACAGAATTAATTCTGGAGTACACCTTAACTGTAATACTTTACCTAAAATTTCAAAAACCTCTAATCAGAAACCCAGGATCTGAGGACAAAACACAAACATGTGGACATCATCCACCCCAATTAGACCAAATTTCCTGCAAGCCATATCCTCTTTTATGCTGAATTTAGCTATTTTCTTTGGAGTGTAGTCTACCCTGGGTAGCAGAAAAAGATGGTTCTTTCTCAGAAACGCAGGCTTTACTACCCAGTAAAGGAGCTGCCAAGAAGTTGGCCACAATCTAGTGATCTCTTCACTCCAAGCCAAATCATACCATAAAGAGCCGGGAAAGTCCTGTACCAAACTATCTAAAAATAATCTATAATAAGTTGCTACTTCTTTCCTGCCAAGTGGACCATTAATCAATACCGCCTATAGTTCATTTCATTCTTATCAGTTCCTCTTTCCTGCAGTGAGCGAGCCCAACTTTGTAAGACGGTAATACTTAAACCTGGATAGTAAACCCTGTGTCACAATCACAAATGCCTCCCAAGATTTTAGTTTCCCTTCTTAAAATACCTGGCCCCATTCCACAATGCCTACTCCCTTCAAAGATCGCAATAAGTTATCCTTAAGGCATTCTGGAGTGCCTGGGGAGCCCCCTATAG
The DNA here is from genome assembly GCF_031143425.1 of Pleurodeles waltl. Lineage (NCBI taxonomy): Eukaryota > Metazoa > Chordata > Amphibia > Caudata > Salamandridae > Pleurodeles > Pleurodeles waltl. Next base: position 438,960,269 of record NC_090444.1, on the reverse strand, counting down.
GTGCATAAACATTATAATAAGATAGGTTTGTAATATTCCTTAGCTGTACCCACAGTAAAGCGGCCGCTCGTAGCGTTTTCAATCTAACTCTTTTGTAAACTTAGGATGACCAAATTTATACATACATTTTTGTCCGTCTCCCCCCTCATGTTTTAACATGACCCTCATCTGGTGACCATTCTCCTTCCCTTACAGTAAGTCTTTTGCATTCTTTAACTGGAAAGCCCAAGCATATAATTGTATTTCAGGCAATGCAATCCCTCCTTTATCATATTTCCTTCTAAGATTCTTTCTTGCGATCCTAACCCCCTTAGAAGACCAAATAAAACTATCAATTCTTGCCTGAAGTTTTTGTATCCCCTTTTTCTTGAAATGTAACGGGATCATATTAAAAAGAAAAGTAAGCTTGGGAAGAATAAACATTTTTATTAAATTTACCCTTCCATGTAAGTTCAGAGGTAGACAGAAGTTTATCTCTCGTGCCACACATTTTAGGTCTTCTACTAGAATATCCTCCAAATTATTACAAATCTTAACACCCAAGTATTCTATCTCAGTTTTTATTAACCTGTGTTTTTCATTCATATCCCACGTCATTATTTCTGATCACCCTGAGTCAATCCCCCAATTACCATGCTCAACCTATTAGTCAGAATACTAGTAAATATTTTGTAATCATTATTTAGCAGGGAGATTGGTCTATATGATTAACAAAACAAGGGATCCTTCCTAGGTTTCAAAATAAGGGTAATCACCGCTTCATTCCAAGATTTTGGAAGGGGGCTCTCTCCCTTGAGAATAACATTAAAAAGATTTATTAAAACTGGATTTACAACTGCTTGCATTTTTACATAAAAATTGATTGGAAAACCATCAGGCCCTGCTGCCTTCCCCCTTTTTTTTTTAACCTTTAGAAATAACCTGAGCTAACTCCCCCGCTAAAATCTCCTCCTCCAGGGATACCTTTCCTTCACCGTCAAGTTTTCCCATCTGTAAATCTTCCAAGTCTTGCAGCTTGTCCCCGGATGTACTTGGTAAAACATCTGTGTACAAAGACTCAAAGAAGTTCACAAATGTATTCTGCACCACCGAAACCTCTCTCGGAATCTCCCCAGTAGTGGGATCCCTTATCTCTACCACCTCATTTCTTACAAGATCTGACTTAACCTTCCTCACCAATAACTTCCCCGCACTTTCACCATACTCAGTGTGCCAGTTTACTTGCCTCCCACCTTTATTTCACTCTAGCTTCTATCACAGCTACCGAGGGCCGTTTAGATAATAATTCGAGCAATGCAGATTCTTTATTCCTCCCTTCTTTCTGTAATTTCCACAAGCTTTGTTCTACACATGCTATATCCTTTTCGAGACTCTGTATTTCCTTGTTATAATCTCTATTTTTCTGAACGGAAATACTAATCAAGATCCCCCTGATAAAAGCCTTATAAGAGTCCCAAACCACATGGGGAGCCGCAGAGTTCATATTAAACTCAAAAAAATACTTAGTTTCACTTTCCAAGCGATCCACCACCTTCGAGTCATTTAAAGGTGATCGATCCAACGTCCACCTTCTCGAATGACATTCTGGTACACACTCCAGTGTTAGGGTCACTGCAGCATGGTCCATCAAATATGCTCGGATATGCAGGATGTCCACAACGGCCTGCTTAAGTGAACTACCTACTAAAAAATAGTCTATCATTGATTGATGTTTGTATTTCTTATTATTATAGGTAAAACCCAGGGATCGGCCATGAGATTCTCTCCAGATATCCACCAGAGCAAATTGTTTCATTATTGTCTTAACATATGCTTGCGACTTCTGACTTCCTAACGATCTGCTTCCAGTTGATTTTTCCAATAAGTCACTTACCACTACATTAAAATCACCTGACATTATAATTGGATATTGGGCGTCTAACAATTCACAACATAAATCCTGTAGTGGTTTTATATCATCCAGATTTGGGCCATAGTAGCATACAAATGTATAAATATTTTCGTTGAATCTAATGTCTGCCATGACCCATCTGCCTTTCACATCCGCTTTATGATGCAAGATGGAGGTGTTTAACCAGCCTTTAACCAGAATCAGAACTCCCTTAGATTGAGATGTATTGCCCGAACAAACCATTTGTTTCACCCATCTCTGAGATTTGAAGATATCATGAGCCTCTGTAGCTGCCAGATGAGACTCCTGCAGCACTACAATCTGAGCTGGAGAGTCCCTAATATACTGAAGCATATAGTTCCTCCGAGACTTAACCCACAAACCATTCACATTCCAAGAGAGAAGCTGAATCCTACTACCGACCATTCCTTCTACCTTTATTAATCTTTGCAGACACCTTAAAAAAAGTGCTACCAATCGGGCATCCTTGTAATGAGGTAGACATTTTTCCTTCCTTATCCCTTACCCCCCCTGAAATACTTCTCCCTCCCCTTCCCTTATTACCCTAACCCCCCCCCCTACCTGGAGAACCCCACCCATCTTCAAGCCAGCTGCTAAGCCATTTGGCGCTGTTGGGCTAATACATCTTAACCAAGAGAAAAAGAAAACCAAAAAAGAGAGTAGATCGGAGAATAATTTTCACAACTTTAGACAGACTTAGGGGGCATAATAGACAAATAGGGACCACCGCAACCCCCACACTAGACCACCCTAAATTTGTCCAAGAGAGTGTCTGCTTTCTGAGCATCTCTTAACTTATACATTTTATTATTCCTCATCACTCTCAAAGTTGCAGGAAATTTCATTTGAACCGTGGCTCCTAGTTTTGTAAAGTCCTCCATCCTTTTGCCCAACTCCCACTGTCTGTTCAAAGTAATACGGGAGACATCAGATCTAACCTCGAAGGAGCACTCTTTTGCACTTAATGTTCCCAGTTTTAAAGCTTTTGCCAAAATCCTTTCTTAAACTGTATAAGTAAAAAAATTAATCAGGAATCTCCTAGGTTTTGTCCTGTTTGCCGCTTTCCGGAAAGGGTCTCTATGCACACGCTGTATATCACTACTTAGAACCGCCTCTACCCCTTCCCAAGCCCCACTCCGTATCAGATCTATCACAAATGCCTTAATATCCTCGCCTTCTTTCCCTTCCAGGATATTCATCAATTTGATATTATTACTTCTTGCGTTATTCTCTAAAGATTCCAACCTCTCAAAGCCCTGTTTATTCTTGCCCTTCAGTTCGTCTATTTCTCGGCTACTCTTCACTGAGAGTTCTTTTAACTGGTCAACTTGAATTTCCAAGGCCTGAGTTCTTTGAGTCAATAGATCTATCTTATTTGCTAAACATTCGCAGACTTCCTGGATCCCCTTCTGATTAGCTTGAGAGACCAAAAAACCTTGCCTGACTTCCTTTGTTAGGGAGTAAAGCAATGATTCGAAAGAACCCGGCTGAGAGGTCAATGTATTTATCTCCTCAGGGAAAACTCTCTGGGATCCTGCGAGCTCCACTGAGATAGGATTTTCCGAGCTAACGCCACTGAAGCTTTCCAAAGAGTCTCTTGGCTCCTTCACCAAAAGGTCCGATGGCTGCGCCGAGCCTCCCCGGGCAGGCAAACAGAGATCCATCCCCTTTGCAGTCATAGAGCACTGAGGTGTCAGAGAAATTAGAGGTATATTTATTTGACCTTCAACTGTCCCCTCCATCTCACCATGCAGCCCTTTACCTGATACCAAGACCGGAGGGAGCGAGAGGGGGTGGCCCTAGAACCAACTAGGTGTTTTTGCTTTAAAATAAGACCTCAGTGAGGGCGTAACTCTCTGCTGTCGGGCAGGGGAGGTCTGCTTTTTTCTTCCTCCCCCGCCATATTATGTGGGTCAGGGCTTTTTTTTTTTACCCGAATTTAAGTTCTTTGGGAACATTTTTCCTGATGTTTCCTCGAGACCCAGAGACACCCCCTTCACTGGGGGGTTCCCCTTTTCTTTCCAGTATCTGCCGAGGTGAAGAGTCCCGCCTTAACTCACCCAATGCAGCAACGTTCAAAATGGTGCCCCCTCCTCCCGATATTTTTTGAAAAATTATAGATGACTTATCTGGTAATACAGGTTCCTCCAGTACACAGGGAAAGGGGCGAGTCTCTTCCCCCTTCTTAGCTGCCACCGATTCTCTCTTTCTGCCTCGCGACGTTCCTCTGCTGGTGCTGCCTCTGCCAGGCGTGCTCCCGGTTACACCCCTCAGTGCGACCCTGTACATGAGGGTCCTAACCCTCCTCACCTCCAGGATGGCACTTTTCTATTGACCGCCGCTCTCCCTCGTCGTCGTCTGGTCCGTCAATTCTGGCGTCCCAATCCGAGGAACTCCTCGCATTGGGACGCGTTCACGATCGCGAGCTCGGGCAGCATATGCTGCCAAAAGAAGGTAAGACCAGAGGGGTAAGGGAGGAGAGGGACCCCTCTTTAATTTAGTACTGGCACCTCCACTCCACCTCTATATTGCGGGGCCCATCCAGCACCGCGACCAGCTCAGCAGCGTCTCTGCTGCGGTCCGCTGGCCACCACGTTCTCCCCCTTAATTCTGTTTTGATAATTTGTTTTTATTGTGAAGGTAGTTTTACCAATTCAAAATTAATGACACAAATAAATTGATTGATTAATTGATTGAGAAGCTGGAGAGCCAATGCAAACTAACCGCTCTAAATTTGGCTACACTGTCAAGCCTGGCCTAAATAACCCTTTTCTACATATATTATCATGTTGCCTGTTTCGTGAATTGCTGTGGTGAAGCCTAGTGGATATATGCAGAAGTTCTTGGCAGAATGGAGCATGGTTAGAGAGCTTTAAAAGTAGGAGCATTTTATTGACTGACATTTTTGCTTTGCCAGAATGAAAGCCGGGTTGGCTTTAAATTTGGCATGTGGTTCATGAGATATTGTTAAAGACCTAAAACTCAAAGGTAAGGCTTTCTCAAATGCGGTGGATGTGCTTTTGCAGGTTTGCATTGAATACATGTGTTAAAATCAAATATAACTCTAGAAAGGTACACACTACCAAGGGCTTTTTCTTATGTGCCACTGACCATACGATGTATGTGCTGTAACAAAGTCTATGTAGGTAGCGGAATGTATCTTTTACGTGAAGGGACAGAAGACTATTTTATAGTTATTTCGAATAAGAATGAATCCATTACACTAGCTAAAGAGTTGGCTGTCATAATCAAGAAATGGATCGGAACACCACCTTTTAATGCACTGCAGTATGTAAAACGTGAACCCAGAGGAGGTGACAGTTAGGCCAGGTGGCATAAGTCAAAAGCACTAGGTTATAGGACTTGGAGCAGGTGGGATTGGGAGAACCAATGTTTTGTTGGAGAGTGAATTCCACAAATCAATAAGATTTTAAGGGAATAATTTTACTGTATAGAATGGAACAAATCCACCTTAACAATGTCAGATGAAGACTACGTACCTTAGTGGTACATGCAATGATGCCACAGTTGGCGTACCGCAGACCAATACCCTTGCTTGATGACATTCAGGTTACGGTCCCTGTTTACTTTGACAGGACCCTAACTTTTCCTACCTGCCCTTCGAGTCCCTACCATGGCCTTCCTCCTCTTGAGTAGTTTTACCTAATTAATGCAGACAGGATTTACGTTATGGCTAGATACTTTTCAGCTCTATATTTACATCTGAACACAGTGGTGTATTTTTCTTGTTGACGTCTTATTCCACTGACCAGTATGATCACATATACGATTAGGCAACAAGTATACCAGTATCATGATGATTTTACCCTTTATGATATTTAATGATGTTTAGTGATTTATAAAGTTTGTTACAATAAATTTAAAGACTAAATGCCCTCTGAATAGACAGATGGAAATATTGCACAAATAAAGCCCCATAATATTGACTTCAAGGAGTCTTACATACTATAGTTTCCTAAAGTAAAATCAGTGTTGTTTTGACTGTATCAGTAACCAAATATGCTTATCTCTGTCATAACACCCTTTTCATAGGGATGCTTTGTTTTTTTGTTCTCTTATAAGCAGCTTAGTGCTCCTAAAGTTGTAATACGATTTTATTAATGTCTTCTTTTGCGAATTTTCACATGTTAACGAATAACGGGTAAGTTATGCTTTTGCCATTAAAAAAAAAAAAAAAAAAGTAGGTTGGTACTACTGATGGTATAATAAGGTAGTTTGTGAAACTTTAAACTGGCTCACGCATACAAGACCTGACCAGTAGAATTGCACTACTCACATCTTTCATCCTAAAACAGGGGTATGGAACCCACTCCCAGGACATATTGTTTAAGGTCGAGGACAACAGGTTTTCATGTTTTCATGTTTATTTTGTCCGTGGGACACGCAGGCCCAACCCTCTGTAGACAAAACTCTTTGGCTGCCAGTTTAAATGGAAAGGAACTGTCTGCAGTTGAGGTAAAATGTATGTCCATGTGCTATGTTTAAACTTGTATTTCTGATTCATTAATGCAAAGCCTTTATTATTAGGGTAAGCTCGGACTGCACAACTGATAGTGGTTTCAGAAAAAAACATTTGCTAAATTATTGCGAAACGTTACGTACCAAGTTTTTGAAGCATCATTTAGTAAAATGTGTTGATGCATGCTAGTATTCCTTAAAAATACTCATAATGTAAAACTGGTGTAACCAGTTTCAACAAAATTATGGGAAACATGAAATTAAACACGCATTGGCAAAGTCAACCGATCTGACATGGGTGGTCAGTCTTTTGGTTTTGTCAATGCGTGTCTTGTTTTGAAATGGCTTTTGTAAAACTTTGTTGTGGGAGCTGCCAGCCCTCACCATTGTAACAAGCATTGGCAAAAGCAAAAAAAAAGTTTAGCTTTTTCTCAAAAAGCACACATTGGCAAATTAGTTCCTGTCACTGAACAAAGCTACTTTATGTGCCAATATGTTCTTTGTGAAAGAGTGGAATAGTATCTATCACTCACAGTAAAGCCAAACAACAGATGGATGGAGAGAGAAATAGAATTTTAATAAAAACAAAAGAGCTTGGTTAACGCTAGATCTAATTAGGGGCCCAATTCTTAAAGGAAGGCACAAAAGTGCACCATGGTATATGTCTTTGCATTAGTGCAGAATTATAGCTTTCATGAATTCACATAAGTTTACAGAAGAAGATCGGCAAATTGTACTCCTAGGAAATATTTGTGAACTGAATTTTAGCATGAACAAATGTGCATGTGTAGATTTGCTCATGCAAAAATCTATTGCTTCTTTACAAGTTAATTTTCCTTTCAACAACTTTTTTTATCCTAAACCTGGAAGAACATCTACTTCCGCCTTTATCAGGAGTAAATATCCAGCCTTTCTCAATATGAGAAAAGATTAGAGAAAAGCTGATGAAAATCCTTAAAACATGCATGATAGTAGGTTTGCACAGAGTCAAAGGCATTCCAACCTTGGAACTATTGCATGCTGCTTCCTCCAGCCGCAGTATATAGATCTGAGGAAAGGTGGCAAAATAAGGAAACTGTTTTTAAGCCTAACAGTAGTATTAGCCCTGGCATAATCTGAGGCTATTATCAGAGGTCTTATGTAGTGAAACTGCTGCCATAATATGTGGTCGCACTACATGACACCAAAGATACAAGTAGATTGTTTTTACATTAAAGTAGATTTATGAAGCAAACTGTCCCTTGGACAAGTAGATATTTTATTAAATTCCACACCCCTATAAAAAGGTGACTGCTTTATCACACAGTTATCCACTTTTGGGATTTTTAATCTAAAAATCACCCCCAGAGCTATTAAATGTGGAATAAGTTTCCAATATGGTGACACAGGTTGAGTGGGATGTCCTAACTAGCACAGTGCCGTAAAACTATGGAATTTCTGGGGTGGACATCCCCATGTGATATAAATAGGGCATCTGAACTGGTAACGATTCAGCACACTGTTATTATGTGCTTGGTTTTCTTTATACTCCTTTTCCGATACTGCTCTCGAATTGGATTTGATTATTTCACTTAATTAGGGTTTAAACTACTGAGATTGGGATAGATGTAGATAACAAACTGCTTCCTTTTTCAAAAATATCTTACAAAACTTTTATATTGATAATTACCAGTTTACATACCCTCTACAATTGACAGAGGTACCAGTTTGCTCTTATTTCAAAAACATGTTGCAGACTTTTATTAATATATTTGTGATCACACTTATTTACATATCCATCATTTCACATTTTACTTTTACTGGATTTCAAGACTATAGGTCTTTCAAATGTTATTGTCCAAAATAGGATTAACTTTTTTTTAAAGAGTTTTCTGGTCAGGCCTTCCATTGTCAGTAGTGGCCACAATGATCATGCTGCCGCAATGGTTATATTATTTTGCCTATATACAATTTGAACTTCCTGGAGAACTATTCAGAGACATGGTATTGCTGTTGGAAACCTGATCAGGCAGAAATCTGTTGGCAGTTTCCTCTTAGCCAGTGCTCCGTGTTACTAATGAATGTCTGCTGCTGGTCAAAATGACAAGGGTGCATTTGAGATGGGGAATTGAATATAAACAGCTGACACTGCCATATCAGCCAGCGATGCTCTTAAAGGGTCTTCCACTAGCGGACATGTAACTCACTGAGACCTATGACACTGGGACGTGGCAGGGCTTAATACCTTTGGCCATTTATTCCAAAACAGTACCCTACTAGACCTCCAGACCTTGGTGAGTGAATGGGAACTCCAAAACATCTTATTTTCCCCTATATAACGGGATACAACATGCCTTTAGGCAACAGTGGCACATAGAAATATAAACTCCAATACATGGACTGGTGCGGATAATATATAATGGGGGCAAAAGCCAGCAAATGGTTTCCTGGCTCCACAAGTCCATTCTAGAATACATAGGATTGTCACAGCACCCTCTGAGAGACAAGCAGGAAACTATGGTCAGCCAAGCGTTCAGTGATAAAGATTGGCAAAAGGCCCTGGAATACCTGTGGGAAGTAGCGCTTGTTCCAGATTCATTCAGTTTAATATTTTACACAGGACATACTGTACCCTGTACAAGACAGGGCAGTTATATTAGGTGTCCCCTCAGTCTCCCCGAGGTGCAGGTCTGAAAAAGCCAATTTCCAGCACATGCAATGGAGTTGCCTAGTGCTACAAAACAATTGGCATATAGGTGTAACCCATATAGAACATACTATGGGGATGAAGGGTTCAGGGAACATAGAGTAGCTTGCTGGGGATATGTAAGACACCAAAGAAAAAGTGGCCATGAAATGTGCAGATCTAGTGATGTTGTTGATTAAAATGGCAATCATAATGAAATGGAAGGCAACTACTCCTCATGTACTGGATAACTGGAAACCGGAGGTACTACATTGGGTAGACGCAGAAAGTGGAGTGCTCTGCAGGGGAGAAAGGAGAGGACTGGGTAAAAAATGATTTAAGTACTCTGGAAAGAAATGGCTTGGGCATAAAGAAGAAGTCAGGGGTAGCGATGATAGACCACCTTGAGATTATAATATTGCTGACCATTGGGGCAACAGACAAATGAATAAAGTGGCACAGCTCCAATGGTAATACATACACATACTACATAATTCTAATGAAAGATTTACCTGAATTGTGTCGTAGCAAACCTGCATGGCAGTGATACGTCTGCTTCACTTCTGGTGTAAAGAAAGGCATTGCCTGTCACAGTTGGCCCACAGCAAAGGTGGATAACCTGTAACTTCACAACTCGGTTAACTCAACTACAGCACTACTTTCTAAGGGGGGCTTGTAAGGGGTAAGAAGTTGTTGAATAGTTAACAAAGTTGTTCTCTAAAATTTTGATCACGTTAAAATGAGTGACCCACCAGGGGTGTATTCTCACTACATCATCAACTGTAATGATTAAATAAGAAGTAAATGCTAATAAAATTGTTTTAACACAAACTTGTTAAGAGTTAACTTACATTTCTCCCATTCTAATTTAATTTATCATTTCACTAACGCAACTCCGCAGACAAGTGCTGGGTTCATGGTCCTTGTAAGTTACTTGACAAGTGTGAAATCCTTTTTTTGTTTGTTGCACACAAAGTATATTACGATTACTTGACACCTGGGACTTTAAAACACTGATGGATAGCAGAATGTATGCTACATAATTGAATTATGCATGAATTTCTTGGCACAAGTGATCCAAGATACCATTAATATTAACCCTTCTCTTCTTTTAGATTGTGGAGGTTTACTTTTCCAATCAATAACAGTGCGGGGTTGGTCAAAAGATATGATAATGTTTATTGACTTAATTTGTTAATGATGTGAATATGAATTCCAGTCCCGTAGCAGTCATTGGGTTTCATACCCTCTTGATAAAACAGGTGTTGGTGGGAGGAAGACATATACATTTGATAAGATGATGCTTTAAAACCAATTTATATTGGATTGTATATTATGATGATTTTTTTGTAGATGGCCCAAGTGGAATAAATGTTTAGTGTGTTAGTGGAATTGTGTGCTAAACATCCCTATATAATTTTACATATCACAACTGTGTTTCTCTTTTGGAGACCCTGGTTGTTGGGCACCTTGTTTCTTTGATGTGTTTCTGAACATTCGATTCTGGAATAATTTGTAGTGTGCATCGTCTATAGGGTTGTTGTCCTTCTTTCTTGTATTCGCAGGTAGCCCTAAGCATTTGCAGATGTTAAGGCATTTGTTAGAGGTGAATGAATTAAGGTAAAGTACTTGTAAAGAGCCTTAGGGGGGTGTCCTGGTGAATCTGAGAATCTGAAAAGTAGCCAGGAAGGGAAGATAAAGACTCTAGAGAGAGGGATAACTAGGGAAAAGAATCACATATTTTGGCAACGCTGGATATTGTATTCTTGGGTAGACATGCAGCCCATGTGCCCGTTGCCACCTTATAGTGGTTGAGGTGAGTAGCCTGGGGAAGGGTACCATCAGGATGAACAGAAGAGACCAATAGAACTGAGAGAGCTAGAAGACCTAGCCAGCAGTTAGATGAAAAATGTAGTCATGGCTGGATAAAACTGTATGGTTCTGCCAGTAGGGGACAGATATGGACCTCTTGGGTTGAGTTGACTGGGATGTCCTGTACTTCAGAACTGTAATAGAATTGTGGCCTTGGTAAACCAGGAAATAACTGGTAAGAGAGTATCCCTTCTGAAATACCTCTGAGGTCTATCTGTCTCTTGCCACAGCCCTAGCATCTCAGGCTATCTGTCTGAGCTCCCAGGCCATGCTCTACTTTCTGCTTTCTCAGTTCCAGGCTACCTATGTGGACACTTGGTTTCTGGCTGTCCATCAGAGTTCTATATTTTTAAATTCTATTTCTCTGTCTACCTCTATTGACGATTAATTTCTGGCTTCACATTCATTTTCAATCTAATCGATGACACCACACAACCTTTTATAGGGTCACCCCTAGACTCCGAGTCCCCTGTCAAAGCGAAATGGAAAGCCAGTCGGGTCTAAGTACGTTTCCTGAATTGCAAGAGTGATGGAGCAGCTCTAAGGTGAATGAGGTAGACCTAGGATTACCAACTTCATCAAAGTCACATTTGTCTGTGTTTTCAGATCAGATTCTGAAGGGGCCGGGAACTGGTTATTTGAAGGGGATACGTAAAACCCCTTATTTTTAAAGCAGGTCAGTACTTATTTAGTTTGCTTTAATAGACATTTAGGAATAGTTGCAACAGCTCTGGAATACCTTTTAAGTGATAATTTCATTAATTTGCAGTCGTGTTTACATTTGAACGAAGAAACGTTGTACACCTCCTTGACATATAAATGCGGTCTATACTGATGAGGTGGTAACTGTAAGAGGTCATTGCAAATGTGGAGCTTTTATTGAGCAGGCTTTTTGTGTCTTTAGAAAATCAAGCATAGCTAGAGAGTAGCTATGCATTTTCAGAGTGTCCCAGGCGATGTTACTTTTTGGGCAGGGTAAATAGGTATTTTTTTATTTGATTACATTGTGAATCACACAGCTGGCTCTGACTTTTGTTTGTACCAGAAGAGGGAGCCGATGCAGCAGGCTTAAATTGGAACGTGCTAAGATGTCCTTTGAATGGTGATCGGCCAAGCTGCTACATGAAGTATATGTAGTCTGTGAGGATGAACTTTGAGATTTGGGAGCTGGTATAGTAAAGTAGATCACAGCCTCCATAAATGTGCGGTGACAAAGACAGACTAAAAACTGTCTTGTAAAATATAAGGCTTGATTTTAGGCAGTAAGCTAAACTGGAACCAGGCTGTATGTGTTTTTTTCTTTAGTAGTGCATTGTTGATGCAGACGTCTAGTGATGAGAAATGAGACAACATTGAAATTGATTAATGTTATTAAATCTATCCTGGATGTAAGTATGGAGTGTGTCACAGAGTTTAACCCCTTTAACCACTTGTCTTCTACCCCCCCCCCCCACCCTCCTCCTAAGTTTTTAGTTGGCTATTTGAGATCGTTCGCACTTTGGCCTCAATAACATTTTGTCCACGCCAAATGTGTGTCCTTTTTTCCCAACTTCCTGGGGATTCTAAAGGTGCCCAGGGTTTGTGGAGTCCCCTGGAAGGGACTGAGAAAATAGGCAATATACATGTACATTTTGAGTTTTTGTTTGGGGAAAAATGGGGAAAAAGACCTCCAGGTAAAAGTGTCTGTTTTCCCCCTAAAAATGGCATCCACAAACGGTTGCTGTGCTAAAGTCAAAACTAAATCACAAAAGAGAGTACGGGGTTTTGGCAACTATAAGTAGATTGATAGTGTGCCAGTTGCGACACTAGACCAGTCTTGTACCTCGACTAAAGGTAAAATGTGGATGAAAAGTGGGGTGGTATGAGGTCTGTAGAGGGGGAATTCCTTTACGGACTAGGTGGTCTCACACACTATATAGTGTCATGCTTCATCATATGACCACCTAGCCCCACCCAGGTAGGACAATACCACCCGCTTGGGTCCCAAGCGGTCCTGACAGAGAGGTCGGTATAGGCGCACAGAGAGCACCCACCTTTGATGCAAGTCTGACTATAAGGGGACGCTCCCTCTCCAGGATACCAGAGGCTAGTAGCCTCCATTGTTAGGGTCCTCCCCAGGTATTCCCTTGGTTAAGGGTAGGCCCTTCCTTTTTTCCCCCCTTTCCCTACTGCGATTATTTCTGCAGCGCGCAATAAGCATTTGCAACAGGGATCCAACGCCCTGATGAATGCCCAGAGACCCTCCATAGCTCAATCATAAGGGCAGAAACATGTCGGCTACTTCTTTTAGATAGGTGACCTTGTGAGTCATTGCTCTCACACTGGTTCCCCACTTCTTTTAATCACACCACACAGAACCTTCTATTAAACTCACCCTGGTATCTGAGTAGGTGTTTTTATTCCCATAGCATAGCTGGATCCCTTCTTTCCAGAAATCAAATTAATTTACGCACTCCCTCCTGTTCTTTTAACAGTGAGGTTGAGTCTGCCCAGGTGGTATTGTCCTACCTGGGTGGGGCTAGGTGGTCATATGATGAAGCATGACACTATATAGTGTGTGAGACCACCTAGTCCGTAAAGGAATTCCCCCTCTACAGACCTCATACCACCCCACTTTTCATCCACATTTTACCTTTAGTCGAGGTACAAGACTGGTCTAGTGTTGCAACTGGCACACTATCAATCTACTTATAGTTGCCAAAACCCCGTACTCTCTTTTGTGATTTAGTATTATGTTTGGGGAGTCGAGTACGGCGTGTGTCCTTTCCCGCTCCCTCATACTCTCCCTTTGTGTATTATCGCTGTGCTAAAGTCACCATCTTTCCAGCTTTCAGGAACATGGAGAGCTGGATCAAAAAAACGAATTTTGTACCAAAGTTTTAGCACTTTAAGGTCGAGCATTAGCATTTGACATTGTGTATACTTTTAGTATTCTTCTTATGGCTTAAACCGATTTAATGTGTTGGTTGCAGTGTCCTTTAAAAATTCTTGCTCGCTAGTGGTCAGTTCTGCCTTTTTCTCCCTCCTTTTTCTGTTTCAGAGCAGTGACCAACTGCTGTATTATTCCACTTTGGTTTCTTTATCTGTTGCTGTGACTGACTATTTTTGTTATTTCTTTGGTGCTTCCCTTTCACTGTCGGTGTTTTAGGCTGGTAGCTGCCTGCGTTTTATAGCACCATTCTGTTCCTCCCATCTCGCTGACATTTGTTTTGGCTTTATTCCAGTGCTGTCCTTGTTTACCTCTGGCTCCTAAAATAAGCTTATTTTACAAAAGAAACATCTGGTTGTTTAGCTCACTGCTCACGAAAGCCACAATATGCTGTTTCTGGTAGAATGTCATTAAACCTAGAAGCATTGATGTGAAACTTGCTTAGCCTCGCATCACATCTGGAATCTCTCTCTCCAAGGCCCCTCCCTGCAAGCACTCACGACATCACACACAGGGCATTGCTTATCTCCTTTATTGGGGCCATAAGTCTTCTCAGGCTGCTCTGCTAAAATGCGAGGCAAGAATGCTTGCAAGTCTTTTCATTCTGTTGAAATAAATAGAAAATACTTTTGCAGTCTTTTTTTCCAATTTCTGTTCAGACATTTTCACAACGTGAGATAGTGCAGTCATCTCGTCTCTCCTCAAGGGCTTGTGATTTCTGATGTCAGAAGCCAGCAGTGACCACCATAACATGGCAGCAAAAGACGAAATTATGAGACACGGTTGACCAATTTGTGGCAAGAAAAGTCCAGTTCTGAATTTACAATGCAAAGAGCTCTAACTCTAGAAAATGCGAGAACTATTGCATTGCAAATGCTTGTTCTAATAGGCAGCCTATTTTCCCTATTTTTTGTGCTCTCAACCTACTTCCAGTTTGTGGTGGAAACCAGTGTGAAACCCATAGGTGATCCAGAAAAGCTATAGATTTCTGAAAAGTAGACAAAATTCGGAATTCAGCAAGGAGTCATTTGTGTAGATCCCTCAACGTTTTCCCATGGAAAATAACTGTTGAAATAAAGAAACATTGGAAATTGAGTAAGACACAGCAGATATTTGTGATGTTTTCATCTGTAACGTTTTGTCACAATGGCCGATTGACAAAAGCGATTTACCATTATGTCCGCTAGACCCTTCTGGTTGCTGGGATATGTATGTAGGGTTTGTAGTTTTTCGAAGAACCCAAGGTAGCCAGAGCAAACAACTGAGCTGCACCTTACAGTGTTTTTTTTATTAAGCATCAAGTATAGACCAATTCTTATGACGAAATAGACAGAGTGAAAAATGGGTATCAAGGAAACGTATGTGTTCCTGAAATGGGCACAAGATATAGAGTGTAGGAGGAGTGGTTATTTCTACATCTCTGAATTTGTGGGTACCCGTACTTGTGTATGATTTGGACAGTATTTTTCAAAATGTCATCTTTCTTATACGCTGGCTTAAATTTGAAAGGCAGCAAATACAGCAAAATATAATCGGCAATAACAAATGTTCTACTGTTCTATGCTTCCACAAGTCTCCTGATTTAAAAAAAGGTACCTCACTTGTCTGGGTAGACCTAGCCCCCGGGATAGGAAGCTGCCCAAAAAACAACATGGACGCAGCACTGTTTCTGTCACTGGCACTTGGTCCTTCCACACAGGTGGGACAGAGTTTTTATCGGCACAGGTGGGACAATGCCTGGAATTTTGTGGATTCTTGCGGATCCAGTAGTTTCCAGGACAGAAATGTAGGGAAAATGCATGACTTCAGGCAACATTGGAGGTTTGCAGGGCATTGTGGGTAAGGAAATGGTGTGGGGTGCATGTGAAGCACACCACTCTGGACTCCCCCAGATGTTTACTATAAAAAAAGACAGGATCTGGTAGGTTTTTCCATGTAGCAGCTTACCCAATCCCTAAAAAAGCACCTGTTCACCATTGCAAGTGAGATGATACTGGGAGTTTGCCAGGCTCTGCCAGCCCATATGTAAAATCAACGCCCAAAAGAGTCACATATCCTCTTGCTTGCCATTGGGATGAGATACTTTAGTCCGCAGGGGAAACAGACTGTGGCCCCCTTTCAGTTGGGGTGGGTGATAACCATGCCCATGGGGCAACCCCTCTATATATATATATTTTTTTAATTCCCTGGTGTCTAGTTGGCTGTCTGAGCCCCCCTCCACCCCACCGCCCCCAAGTCAACAGAAAGACTGTCCCCATTTATTTGGGGTGGCATGGCTGCATGGAAATGCCCATAGTGGGCAGCCCCCACCCCTCTTCTTTGTTAAAAAATGGTGTCTAGGGGGCATAAAGACTGCCCATTTTGGGGGGGAAGTACCATTGCATGCCCATTTTGGACAGCCCCAACCCGTGGACTTGAAAAGAAAAATTGAAAAGAAAAATTAATAAAAAAAATTCTGCTGCTTAGTGGGCTTTGATTCCCCCCTGGGGCCAGATCGGGGGCTATTGCCCACATCTGTATGAGAAACTAATAATAGCATCTAGCGGTTATACATAGAAACCATACATCAAAAAGTAAACCCATCACAGATCAAGGTGATCTAGCGTCTAATTTTTGGTCAGTTTGAAGAAAAATAAGGTCCCAGTCCGTTAACTCTACCAGTGTTTTCAGGTTAAGATAAAAGATCATGTCGTCCTCAGCTTGGGCCACCTATAAAGTGCTGATATCCATTTGTGGATTTCGGGTCCTTGTTTGTATTTCCAACATAGGGCAAAGGCCCATTTTGCCATTAGAAAACCTGCATTTCCTTTTGTCAACTTTGGGTTGTGGTATAGTACCCAAAAGGCAGATCTTAGGGTCCAACAATAGTTGCCTACCCATTCAAGGTGAAATACTGTAATTCCAGTCCAGTAAGTACCAATTATCGAACATGACTTCACCATCTGCAGAAAAGTTGTGTCCGGACCAAAGTATCTAGGATATCTTTCAGATACCGGAGGAAATATTCTATGTAACCTAGAGGGTGTCAGTTATGTATGGTGAAGACAGTTGGATTGTGATAATGTCAAACGGGCATTTCAGGGGCTTTTTACATATATATTTGAACAAAGTTGCCCGTTCAACCTCTGAAAGGTGTGCAAAAATCTCCACTGTTTTTGTTATTACCAGACACATTCCATTCAGCATACTGACTTATTCAAATGTGACTTAAGCATTTATATAAGACTGATATACTAATATTGGCGATCAGCCTCCTAAAAGAGACAACCTATTGCTCAGAACTTTCCACATTGCCACTAATTGAGAGTCACACCACGTGGTTTGAACGTTTTGGCATGTCAGATTAAAAGTATGAAAAGTAAAAACAAAATGTGCCTGGTTTGCAGACTGTGACCAGTGAACCATTGTACAGGATATAGAGGTCAGTTTCCCGGTGAGTTAAATATCGTTAGAGATGCTATGATGTTACTCTTCCCTACAGTTTTACAGATCATAGTCTGAAACAACAAGATACATTACGTGCCTCATATAATATTTATTTTTGTGTTAATACGAATGTTGTCACTAATTGTGATGACTGAGCTTATCAGTATTATAATTAATCTGTGAGTTTCGTTCAATATCATTCTCAATTTGGTGCTCGAGTAGCTCTAAGGGACATTGTTTTTATACAGAGACAATTATTTTTTTATTCTGATCCAATTACAATCCAGCAAAAACGTTGTAAATATAATACCGTACCAGGTTTGTAAGCACAACGTAGATGTTGGAATAAAGCAGAAACTAAACTTTTTGGTATAAAGATATCTCCTTCTTATGATTCATTAGAGATATCTGAGAGGTTCATATCCCCAACATATGAAATAAGTGTTCTGGTAATCACATAGGTGGTTGATTAATTGATAATTAAAGCTCGTATAGATCTCGTGATTTAGAAAGAGAGTAACCAAAATACAGTCATTACGTTTTCAAAATTGATCTTCAGTGGAGAATACTCAGTTTAAATTAAATAAATTCACAATATACTAAACATATACTAGGTTTGCTACAGGTTGAGCCAAACATGGTATAATGAATATTGAGAAAAGAAAAAAATGTGTTTGCTTGCAGACTGTCTTTGGAGTTTGTTACAAAGGTAAGTGGAGATGACACATTGGCTAGATTGGCTAACACATTGGTATAGACATCAAAGGGTCGATTACGAAGTCCCGATAGTCAGGTGGCCGCCTTTCCATGGGCCCCATTAAGAGTTTCCCACTGGGTCAGTGGGTGGATACGGTGTTTTCACCTGCTGGCAAGGTGGGAAACGGCCTACAATATTGACGCCGGCTCATAACGGAGCCGTCGAAAATGCTGTAGTGCGTAGGGTGCACCAGCATCCGTCGCGATGTTCACTGTATGCAAAGCAGGGGGAGCCCCTGCACTGCCCATGCCAAGAAAAAGAGGGTTGCCTTGAAACACATGTTGGCTGTTTCTGATATCTCTGGCTGTTTTTCAGTATTGCATCACATTCAATTGATTAAATGATTTTTCAATTGAAGGAATATCTGTTTTGAAAAGATAATCGAAGTAGGACATTTTTGTACAGTTTGGACTTAGTAATTTTTATTTATGAGACCTCTGTTTTAGGGTACAAAAGACTTAGAACACACCATGGGGGTTGGTGTTGGTTGTAGAAGTCACCACGCTGATTTTCTTGACTCCCTAAAAACCTCAAATTGATGGTCAGCTGAAAACCTATAATATACCCCGAAGGATGTCTAATCGCTGTTAAGGGTGTACAGGCTATGGATTGAGACAGCCGGGCAAAAAACCTGCTTGATGTATCTCCCTCAGAAAGTGTCAGTGCTTTATATTCCTTATAGTCATGCAACTGCAATCTCATACATATCTCTGAATGTAATCGCTATCTAGTCAAGTGGTATCGGAGTGAGAGTCAGCAAGTGTTTTCCAGTTGTTGTAGTTCTGTTTCTAAGAATCATTGCTTCATGTGGAGCAAATGTATGTAAAAATGTTTTCACTGTGCAGCAATGAAGATTCTATGTGCTCTGCAGCCAAGGCTCTGGGCACTGCAGACATGGATTTACTTAGTATGCAAGAATGCCCTATGGGCTGCACAGATGAAGAGAACTGTCTCAATCAGTTTAAATGTGGTGAAAATTGTTGGGTGTCTGTAAAGGGAGCATAGCCTGGCTACTTTAGAAGAGACATGGCCAGTGTAGGCAAGGCCTACTATATGTCTGTATCAATATTCTGTGCGTAACTCATAATAGGCATTCCATACAACAAGAAAAACTGAAATCAAAGAGCTTAAACAACATTTAACAGTTTATTCCAGTAATACTCAAAGTACGGTCCCCGGATGAACAGCAGCACTGGGCTGCTGTTTACTTGAGAGAGCCCTAACAATCCGAAAAATGTTTAATAAAAGGGCAAGTGCGTAAACTGAGTCTTTGGCTCAACTCTATAAGGTTTGTTGTCCCACCCACGGGTGACACGTATGAACTTCTTTCAATGCACCTTCGCTGAATGTGAAAGGCAGCCTGTTGTAGCCCTGCAGAACCCCACCCAGTACATATTTGAAGTGGTGTCATTGCTTTTGGGTTACTAACGTAGAACAGTGGTAATCCAAACAATAGTTCTTTAACGATTTACACACTCAGAATCACTAGAAAATGAATATGCATTTCAACGTACTTATTTTAAAATAGTGATTTTTAAAGTGCTGGGTTCTAGTGTACCTAATATTGGCAAAATCACAGAAGATAAAAAGCGGCTAAGCATTTCAAATAACAGTGAAAACTGAAAAATTGTAACCTCACAATTTATAATTCTTAACACCCTCTCTGTGTTGTCTCTAAGCGCTATGCTAGTTCTAACTGATAAATAATTTATAGGCCTGAGTTTCGGAGGTGGTGTGCATACCTGGATATTGGGGTTTGTTGTCAGTTTGGAGTAGCTTGTCAGCTATTTCGAGCACAAGACCAGAGCGAGGAGATTGCGTCTGTGTGAGAAAACAATCCTGGCACCAGTTTGTGAGGGCAGAATGGATTGCTTCATAGACCCTTGCAGAGTCTTGCTTGAGGCTTCTTCAGTTGAGATGGAATCTGGTGTTGTGCTTCTCTTGACCTGCGTCTGTGATCTGGGTGAAGTGGTCAAGTGGCAGTCTTTTTGTATTGTAACCTATCTGAGATGGATTTTGCAATGTCACTTTGACTTAATTATATCCATTAGTGAATGTACTAATAAGGTAAAAAATATGTCAATACAGACTTGATTGTTTGGGTTATGGTTGTTATTTGACCTTAAGGCACCTGTCCCAAACTGGTGTTGCATTGGGGGATTTTGTCAGTGATACTGACCGGGGGTTATGACACATTTGGATGTCAAAAGGATGTGACATATTTACAGTGCTCCAGGAAGATAACAGTCACTAAGTTTTAGACCTAGTAAGTTAAAGACCACCATTTGCTAGACAGGCCTATGACAAAATAGTGTCTCAGCCTGCACAAAATGGAGTCTGCATTTGTTTGTTCAGGAACCTAAAAACGAAAATAAAGAAGTCTAAAACAAGTAAAAATAGACCAAATAATAGAATTATGGATGGAAACAGTTATAAGATTTAGGGCATTCCTGGAATCATTTCTAAACCAAATAGTCTTTAAATTATCACTGAATGTGTTTTAGATTGATCTTGCTTAGCAGACAGTCATTGCACATTTAAAGAATAAGCACATGCCAAAAATGTGTATATGATGAAATAGCAGTTCATCACTTTTTACATATTCAATAACACGTCTTCAAACTGAAGTGAAAAAAGGGTATTGGTGCTGGAAGACATGATCCTTACAACAGGAAAAGCATTTATTCACACTCTAACTGAAGTAAAAGAAAGAAATAAGGTGTCCTGCATCACTTCTCTGTAGAACACATGCACAGCAACTTCTTTGAACAAGTGTGTCAAAATGTGACATTGAGAAATATTTTTTTAAATGATTGTTTTCAAACATGAATGTAGCAATATTCATGCCTTCTTCCAGCCTGACAACAATGCCAATAGTGAACTAAGAAGCATTTCAGTTGTCATGTAGTCTGGGTTGATACTGTACATGGAGATCATTATATTTCATTAAATCAAGCACAAGAGAATGCTCTGTACACCACACATCCTAAACTTATGTATTCAAGGTGCAGTTATCAACCAGTCATGTATTTGTTGAATGTGGCTTGTCATTCGCAAGGGTATCCAGGCACTTGATGTGGGCCTCACTGGAAGAGCCATGTCTTGAGCGCCTTCCTGAATACAGTCCACGAGGGGGCAGTGTGGAGGGTGTTTCAGGCTTTAGCAGTGAGATGGGCAAAGGCACGTTCTCAGGGGCGGCAGAGGCGTGTGCGAGGGATCTTTGCGAGGGCTAGGTGAGCGGAGGTTCTCATGGGTGGCAGTGGAAGTTTAGGGGCTGGTTTAAGTAGGCAGGTACGAGGTCGTGTGAGAGCTTTGTAGGGTCAAGGAGCTTGAAGTGGCATCTCTTCTGGCCAGGGAGCCAGTGGAGGTCCTTTAGGTGCTGGGTGATGTGGGTTTTCATGGGCAAGTTGAGGATCAGTCTGGCGGCTTTGTTCTAGATTGATTGGAGCCTTTGCATGTTTGATTGATAGATCGATTGATTGGTTATATGTGATAATGAAGAAAGAGAAGGCAAAGTGACATAAAACTATTGCCTGGGATCACACAGTTTAGTCAAGCGGAGAAGTCTGGATTTATCCCAGGGTTTTTGGTTTCACATTGGGAAATTCTGTTTCATTCCAATTCAGTACTCAAGTGTCTTTCTTTTTACACTTGACTCTCTCAATGTAGTGATAGCAAACAGAGAAGCTTTACTGCAAAGTGCAGTAGAGGGATGGTGATTCATATACAGCATAAAAGTATTGTCATATCTATGCCTCTTCTAGAGGCTAAGGGTGGGATGAAACCCTCAAGATAACTCCATGACTCACTGCCCATACTATGTACATGCTTTGCATTCCCTATGCCCACCTAACACCATCCAACCCTTCCTCCTCACCACATCCCACTCCGCTTGCATCAGTGCAGCCCTCACGCAAACCACAGACAATGCTTTTTGGCCCATGGGAAAATGTGTGTGAGTACCCATGGCATATGCAAAACTCTTATATTTGACCTTTGGTGATAATAGGTCAGAGAAAGAGGTATTTTTCATGGAGAATGCTGCTGTTTGGAAATTATTTTTAAGTAAAGAAATCATCAACAAATTGTTACTACACATTTACATTTTTGCATTCCATATTTGATTTGCAACAGATTTCTCTTTCATACACAGTGTATATAAGAGTGTAATAGATGATATTGTGGTTTGGTTTATCAAATGACGGTGCAGTAGGAGGCAGTCAATGTTTGAAAAGATTATGCAAAAAATATAGTGCCTGAGCACGAGGGCCCAACACCTTGTAGTGACAGACAGCACTTCTGGTACGGTGAGGTGCCTGTAACATGAAGAGTCATCCATGACCTCAGTGGAGTTGAGGAGTTGGGTTTTGTGCAAAAATATGTAGTGAAGGCAATCCTTGAAGAGGGGAGGTCCTCTTATTGTGTATGAAAGATCTTCCAACCACATGCGTGTTCAACCATGGCCTCTCTTCAAAACACAAAAACCAATGGACATTAATGTGCCTGTAGTTAGAATGTTGTAGGAAAGTGTGTGACAGAGGTAAACAGCTGTGGAGATATGGACACAGCCAAGGATGTGAGCGATGGGGCAGGCAGCATAAGATCTAGGTTTCTGTTCTGACTCCCATTACCTATACCACCACACACCAAAAGAGCGAGTCTAACTCAGCTGATCGCATCTTTTTATAGGTATAGCTAATGTTGTTGAAGTCTCTTTTGGTGTGTCGAGTGAAGCGCACGCTCCCACAGTGACCATGGCCGTTCGGAGGAAGATTGCTGTGTTCACGCACAGCTTACAAGGAACATAGATGTGGAGATTTGTTTTCCAAACTCGTGTGGAGGTGCTCATACAGGCATCCTTATACAGACCTTGAAGGATTCCTGCTCGGTAATCATGTTATTTATGGAGCCTGCATTTACGGCGAAAATGGTAAAAATGGCTTCTGCCATAGTGTGTTTATAGAAAGTATTGTAGAAGGGAAAATGCCAAGTGGGTAGGCATGTGGGTTGTTTAGCTGACTGTAGCATTAATAACCGTGGATTGTGGTCAGATGCAGTCTTGCCAAGTTATTAAGTACCATAAACCAAGTCAGTGATTTGCAGTGTGGCAAATAACAGATAAGTATGAGTATGGTGCTGAAAAATAGGAATATTCCCTGGGGGTGGGGTAAACTACTCTACAAAGCTCTATAAACCTCCAGTTTGATGTCTAGTTGGTTAGTGCATCTGTTGTGCTCCAAGTCTGGGTTCCCATTACCTGGGATGGCACCTGTCAGGGGGTATATGTGAAATCATAATAAAGTCCCTGCCTGATATAGGGACCCATAGTCAATTGATACCATCACTTGGGATATGACTTTAAAAAAATGCAATCTGACTTTGACGGCTTACAGGCGTAACACACATATATCACTATACCATCAAGCACAGGGTTGAAACCTAAACACAACACTCTTAGGATTTAATTGGTTATGTTATAGGGACAGGTTTCATCCACATCAAGATACCCCTGGCATAGGCTGAAAAGGTAGTGCAAAACAGCTGGCCCTCCATTTACGAGTGAGTTTCAAACTTTCAGAATTAGTCAAGTGGGTTTCTTGAAGGTTTGCAAAATGAATCCCACATCTTCTAACGAATAAGTGTATCTGATATCTCTTGATGGAGTAACTCAAGCCACAGGCATTCCAAGTAAGGAAATTGTATCCGTCTATGCAGATGACCAAACCTTGGTGTAATTGATCTAGTACTACAGATAAATGGGGGCCCACATGACATCAAGCAACTGTTGTGCCCACCAAAAGTAGGTTTTACTCTTGTTACATGCCATTACTCTTACAACATAAAGGAAGAAAGCAATAACAACATTAAAAAAACAACCCATTATGAACTTCTCTCCCAGGGCAGAGTTTAGAACTACCACATGGCCGGAAACTGCCATTGTGCAGTACAGGTATGTGGTACGGTTGACGTGGGTGTGGGCTTATACTCAGTCTATGAGCTGTGAGGAGGTATTAAGGTAGAGTCAAGTTGTACTTTCCATTAAATAATTGAGGAGAGTGAGGGGGGAAAAGGGGAGCAGGATGTAGGCTACGGTAGTGACGAAAGGCTAGAGGGGAGTGGCACGCTGGAAGTATTTATTTCTAGCCAAACTCACAAGGAAGGACTGCATTCCATTCAACCATAGTCAAGTAGGACACATCAGTGAAACCAGAGGTTGCCAAATGAAGGAACATAGCTATAGACAATACAACCACAACATGAAATGATAAGATAACAAGGTGAGAAGTCTAGCAGTCAGTATGTTGTCACACTTGTCTTACCTCTGGCCCCAATCTGAAAAGATCCCACCCTCGCCCCCAAAAAAGGGATGGTATGTAGTACTAGGATATAGAAATATGAAGTCTGCAGGGTGATATTTGGGAGATTTTCATGGTTAGCCCCCAACAGAGTCCCCGCTGAGTCGGACTAAGCCCCCAATTCTGAGTTTTTAAGTAGATGGTCTGTTGACCTCTGCCAGACAATCACAGCTGCACCACTGTATCCAGCTTAGTGACCACATGAGGGGGATGGGGGAGGGTACAGGGTTAGAGACGGTTCGCATGTCTGTACCCTCTGTCCCCCTTTCAGTCCTGGAAAACAGAGACTGACTTTGAGGAACCACAAAATTGGAGATCCAGTTCCTCAAGAAACTCACCTTATATTGTCCCTCATGCCCCTCCTGAAATCCTCCCATGCTGAGCCCTTCCCTCCAGGTTCAGACTGGACAAATCGTTCTACAAGTTACTGCTTAACCTCTTGAACCAAGTTGATCGCTACCCTGTCAGTCTTGAGTTGCAAAGAATCTTGGGTATTATTAATGGCAAGGAGTATGGCGTCTAACTTGTCCTGTGGTGTGACATCCTCATCCATAAGAGGTTCCACTTTAATTTCTGAGCGCACATTGGAGGTCTGGTCGTTGCCTGGCGTGACAGTCACCATGAGGACAATTGAAAGTATTTTTGGGGTAACATTTGAGGTATTTGGTGGACGTCTAGATTTTGCGGTGAAGGGAGACAAAATCTGAGATTTTGGATGTCCATTGTTGACGACAGTTTGATGTAAAATGGACTTTCATCAGACTTTTGATAAGAAGCAATCTCTTGTTGGTTGATTAATGCTCCTTTTGACAAAATGTAAAGATGAAGTGCTGTGGGCAAGTTTATTTAGCCTTTAGAAATACTCATCTGAGAGGGAGCATGGGTGATCTAGATGAGTCCACCTTTATAAACTGTTTAATAACAGAGGCGGATATAAATCATTCTGGAAGAGTACTATAGATGGTTATCTGTGAGTGGATGATGAAGGGGACTGTTTAAAAATAAAAAATAAAAAAATAAGTGGTAAACTTCACCATTGTCAGTGATCCTTGGAGGATCGTTGCAGTTAAAGCATTTTCTCATCCCTTTCCTCACATTTATCCCAAATCTTCCTCCATCCACACACTTATCCTATGTTTTGATGTCTATTCTCTCGCTCCAAGTCCTCTTTCGTGCATCCACATACAAACACACACTGCTGTTTCCTATGTTCTCCCCCTCTCATTTCACCAATGCAATTCTCAATATATCTAGAATTGTTAACGTTCTGTGCATATTTGTTGTGTGACCCACATTTACTTGCAAATACTCTATACCCAGTGACAGTCCTGTTCTGTGCTTTTATTTTTATTACATTTATGTATTGATCTGCACTGCTGTGTTCCCTACTTCAGGGCAATGTGAGATTTTTGTTAGACACTTCACATCTAAATGTTTTTGGACTGTAACCGTAGAACCTATTTAGCTTATGAAGCAGTCTAGAGATTTCCTGACCGATTGATTTAAAGCTGGGGAGAATGTGACTCAGCCTGACATGCTACTGACTTCCCAAATACTCTAATTGTAGATACCCATAGTATTGCAGTAAATGGTGATATATTTACATCCTGTTTTCAACCACAGACATCAAAGCTTGGGAAATGCCTTTCACTCAAAGCTATCCATCTGCCTGAAGATTGATGATTCATGGTGGTCAAAAGCTTGTCATCTTCATAAATAGGATCAGTTCCATGAGCACCACAGGCATCTATAACAACGGAGAGATAATGATTCAGGCAAACAAATTCAGCCTTGGGACATTCATTTGTAACATAACCAAGCTAGAAGAAACCGCTTAGATCAGATCCTCTCCTCCTCATAGCCATTGCACTTTCTTCTCACGCTTAAGTGATCCCCAGTCCACCTATCCTTTTCCCCACTTGCAACATTGACTGTGAAGTCTATCTGTGACATGAATTACTTCATCCTGTTTTACGGAGGCCTTGTTTCAAAAGCTCTTCAACTCTAGAGGAAGGCATTCTTGTGACTGAGCTGTGTTGTCTAATAATAAAGACTCGCCGAATAGCAATCTCACTAGAATGTGGGAATAGAAATCTAACTAGGAGGTGTGATTGCTATTGTGTATCCTATTTCACTCTCACTCAGATCTAATTATGTCGAGTATCTCTTATTCCCTATCCCTTCTTTGCCTGTGCAAATCCTTGCTTCCTTCCTCACAGATCTTCTTGAGCTAGTCCAATACATTTTAAAAATATATGCCTGAGCTGTCATTTTTGCTGACATGGATTCCCTTGACTTTACCTAGTTGTTCGTGAAGCAGGCCATAGCCTCAACCTGCTATTCTTTCTGACACACAAGCTCCAGTTCCAGGATTTCAAACAGTCACCCTTGGCAGTTCAGTATCCAGTCACATTCGTCATTGATAGTACACATTTGAAGCCAGTCTCAGAACTCCTGTGACCTTGCCAATTTCTCCTTACCAAGAAATCTGAACAAAATAGAGCCTCATGCTTTCACCTGATTACACAAGAAATAGCCTGATACTCAACTGGAATCTCCTGATGATAATCTGGATTTGAATTTAACCAAGCCACACTGGAGATGGCTTCTCAGTGCCCCTTGAAGATTAATAAATAGTTCACGGATTATATCTGACAATTGAATTGTGAAGGAAAGGTGTTGAAACATGCTAGCAAAAAATCACAATCTTTAGATCACATGGTCTCTGAGCCGTTCCTCAGAGGCTAAACCTCAGCTTGTGCCGGAGCAAAGAAGGATGACTTCCAAACTTGCATTATTGAATCTCAACTTTGATCAAAGAATGTTTACTATGGATAAGGAGATGTTTCCTGTATAGTCCTACAGCTTATCAGCCCCATCATTTGGTTTTAGGAAACTCTACATTGACAAAGTCGTCAACCTGGGGTGCATATCTCTGAGTCTGAACATCACAGGCCTAGTCAACTCCTCCCTTTTCAGTGGTGTTATTCACCCAGGCTGCTAAACATGCAATCATTACCCCTTTTCACAGTGGACCCCAACAGTCCTATGAAACTACAGGCTCATCTCTGGACACCCATGACCAGGACAACATTCTGCACTGATTCAGTTGGTCTTCTCAGCCACCTTTGACATCACTGACATGAGGTATTAATGAATAGCTCCTTTGGTCCATGTCAGAGAAACATGTGGAGTGGCATATATAATTCATGACCAGAACATCTAGTACCAAATATGGGGTTCTGTGGGACTCTGTTTTGTCACCAAAAATTTTCAACATTTACTTGGCACTCTAGCTGGCATTTTAGGTTCTTACAAGCTAGGTAATCAAAAATATGCAGATGATACCCGGTTCCACCTCAAGCTGGCTGATGAAACTGACATGCTTGACCATTTATCCCACGACTTCTCATATATTTATCTCTTAATGCAGAGGAACTGTTTTTTCCTCAGCTTACCCCTCCTTCCTTTTATGTTGCCTAGGAAACTGGGCTGTCCAACTACCCCTGTTGATTAAGCTTGTAACCTGGGTGTCTTCTTTGACAACGATACATAGGTTACTCTTCAACTAAATGTGGTCTCTTAAGTTCTGCTGCTGCTCCACTCTTGCAATGATATCTCCAAACCATATCATGGTCCTTTCCTCCTGGGTCACTGCAACACCCTATAAAGAGACTCATCTATTATCTAGGGAATTTGAATAACTCAAATTTCTTCAGTAAATTCCTACTCAGCTGGCCCTTGAAATTATGGTTTGTCAGGCGCCTAATGCAAGAATGCTTGTCTCACAGTTGACTTGTTTATTAAGACTTATTCTTCTTTTGGGACATATTAGTTAGTGGCACACCCCACTGTATCTGGTAGACTGCATGGTTTCCCTCACCATGTGTGATGGGCACTATTCTGCTACTTGCCACTCTTTCTATTAGCTGACACCCCAAAGTGCTCTGAGACCAGATGATGGTGGTCAATGATGCATAACAAAGACCATAAAGAATAATAAACACTTGCCATCCAATTTGTCAAAGGCAAGATTACATTTTTTTTCAGTTTAATTTACTGTCTTTTTGGGGGAAGATAAAAAGGGAATCCATCTGGTGTTGGCTCCTTTTACTGTTAATGATAGCCAGTATTTCAGGGTATCACAGCTCTACCGAAACATTGTTTGTTATAGAAAACAGACACTGGGGAAAATATATTAATTTTATTTAAGATTGTCAAATATTACTTCAAAGAGAATCTTTAACTCCTCCTAGTCCGTCTCCTACTTTTGATCAGGCCAAGGAAAATGTCACACTGAAATACTCTATGCTTAAATCACTACTTCTAGCATGGTAATATGTATCCATGTTTCTTTCTGCTTTCTCTGCCTAGTCGAAATGTAGCAAGGCAAAACTATTAAAAAAAAAAAAAAAAAAAAAGAGCTCCCAGGGCACTAGCCATTGACCCCAGGACTACTGGATGATTTTCTTTAGTGGCATTTGCTCTTAAAGTCCGTGTGGTACCATCATATTCCCCTAACTCTCCGTCTCTGTTTTTTCAATCTCTCTTTCAGTAACTCATGTCGTCTCTTCATCTGCTTTTCCTCATCTTTTCCCCGTCACAAACTCTCTCACTCGCACTCTCTGTTTCTGGTTTTCATTTTGCCTTTCCCTTTTTCATTGTTTATCTCTGTATCTCCTTTTCTATCCCCATATAGGTAACATTGTCCCACAGCTGTCTTACAGCTGAGATAAATTTTTCTCCACCAAGACATGGCACAAACCCACATCTGTTTTCAAAACTAGAGTCTGTTTACTAACAATCCTGGGTTTCACAGCTCGAGTCTCTTAACCCCTTTGCTGCAAGGCCTTTTCCCCCTCAGGTGCCAAGCCTTTTTTTGGCTATTTTGGGCAGTTCGCGCTTAGGCCCTCATAACTTTTTGTCCACATAAGCTAGCCAAGCCAAATTTGCGTCCTTTTTTTCCAACATCCTAGGGATTCTAGAGGTACCCAGACTTTGTGGGTTCCCCAGAAGGAGGCCAAGAAATTAGCCAAAATACAGTGAAAATTTCGTTTTTTTCAAAAAAATTGGAAAAAGGGGCTGCAGAAGAAGGCTTGTGGTTTTTCCCCTGAAAAGGGCATCAACAAAGGGTTTGCGGTGCTAAAATCACCAGCTTTCAGGAACAGGCAGACTTGAATCAGAGAACCCAATTTTTCAACACAATTTTGTCATTTTACTGGGACATACCCCATTTTTACGATTTTTTGTGCTTTCAGCCTCCTTCCAGTCCGTGACAGAAATGGGCATGAAACCAACGCTGGATCCCAGAAACGGCAACAAATCTGAAAAGTAGACAAAATTCTGAATTCAGCAAGGGGTAATTTGTGTAGATCCTACAAGGGTTTCCTACTGAAAATAACAACTGAAAAAGAAAAATATTGAAATTGAGGTGAAAAAAACATCAATTTTTCTCTACATTTTACTCTGTAACTTTTTCCTGCAATGTCAGATTTTCGAAGGCAATATACTGTTACGTCTGCTGGACTCTTCTGGTTGCGGGGATATATAGGGCTTGTAGGTTCATCAAGAACTCAAGGTACCCAGAGCCAATAAATGACCTGCACCCTGCAGTGGGTTTTCATTCTATACCGGATATACAGCAATTCATTTGCTGAAATATAAAGAGTAAAAAATAGCTATCAAGAAAACCTTTGTATTTCCAAAATGGGTACAAGATAAGGTGTTGAGAAGCAGTGGTTATTTGCACATCTCTGAATTCCGGGGTGCCCATACTAGCATGTGAATTACAGGGCATTTCTCAAATAGACGTCTTTTTTACACACTGTCTTAAATTTGGAAGGGAAAAATGTAGAGAAATACAAGGGGCAATAACACTTGTTTTGCTATTCTATGTTCCCCCAAGTCTCCCGATAAAAATGATACCTCACTTGTGTGGGTAGACCTAGCGCCCGCAACAGGATATGCCCCAAAACACAACGTGGACACATCACAGAAAACAGAGCTGTTTTTTGCAAAGTGCCTACCTGTAGATTTTGGCCTCTAGCTCAGCCGGCACCTAGGGAAACCTACCAAACCTGTGCATTTTTGAAAACTAGAGACCTATGGGAATCCAAGATGGGGTGACTTGTGGAGCTCTGACCAGGTTCTGTTACCCAGAATCCTTTGCAAACCTCAAGATTTGGCTAAAAAAACACATTTTCCTCACATTTTGGTGACAGAACGTTCTGGAATCTGAGAGGAGCCACAAATTTCCTTCCACCCAGCGTTCCCCCAAGTCTCCCGATAAAAATGATACCTCACTTGTGTGGGTAGTTCTAGCGCCCGCGATAGGAAATGTCCCAAAACACAAAGTGGGCACATCCCATTTTTTAACAGAAAACAGAGCTGTTTTTTGCAAAGTGCCTACCTGTAGATTTTGGCCTCTAGCTCAGCCGGCACCTATGGAAACCTACCAAACCTGTGCATTTTTTAAAACTAGAGACCTAGGGGAATCCAAGATAGGGTGACTTGTGGGGCTCTGACCAGGTTTTGTTACCCAGAATCCTTTGCAAACCTCAAAATTTGGCTAAAGAAACATATTTTCCTCACATTTCGGTGACAGAAAGTTCTGGAATCTGAGAGGAGCCACAAATTTCCTTCCACCCAGCATTCCCCCAAGTCTCCCGATAAAAATGGTACCTCACTTGTGTGGGTAGGCCTAGCGCCCGCGACAGGATATGCCCCAAAACACAACGTGGACACATCACAGAAAACAGAGCTGTTTTTTGCAAAGTGCCTACCTGTAGATTTTGGCCTCTAGCTCAGCCGGCACCTAGGGAAACCTACCAAACCTGTGCATTTTTGAAAACTAGAGACCTATGGGAATCCAAGATGGGGTGACTTGTGGGGCTCTGACCAGGTTCTGTTACCCAGAATCCTTTGCAAACCTCAAAATTTGGCTAAAAAAACACATTTTCCTCACATTTCGGTGACAGAAAGTTCTGGAATCTGAGAGGAGCCACAAATTTCCTTCCACCTAGCGTTCCCCCAAGTCTCCCGGTAAAAATGATACCACACTTGTGTGGGTAGGCCTAGCGCCCGTGACAGGAAATGGCCCAAAACACAACGTGGACACATCAAATTTTTTCATAGAAAACAGTGCCTACCTGTGGATTTTGGCCTCTAGCTCAGCCGGCCCCAGGGGGGGCAGGAATGGCCTAAAATAAATTTGTCCCCAACATCCCCCCCCCCTCCCCGGGAGCGACCCATGCCTATGGGGTCGCTCCCCCTGCGTGACATTAACGCCCCAAAAAAAGATCCCTGGTGCCTAGTGGTTTCTGCCCCCCTTGGGGGCAGATTGACCTACAATCGGCCAATCTGCCCCCAATGGGGGCAGAAATGGTCTAAATACAATTTGCCCCCAGGGGAGTGACCCTTGCCTAATGGGTCGCTCCCCATCTCTAAAAAAACAAACAAACAAAAAAAAAAACACAAAAAAACAATTTGCCCTGGCGCCTAGAGGTTTCTGACCCCCCTGGGGGCAGATCGGCCTAATACCAATAGGCCGATCTGCCCCCATGGGGGGCAGAAATGGGCTAAAGTAAATTTTCCCCCCAGGGGAACGACCCTTGCCTAAGGGGTCGCTCCCCTTACGTGAAAAACAAACAAACAAAAAAAACTCCCTGGTGTCTAGTGGTTTCTGCCCCCCTTGGGGGCAGATTGGCCTCATAA
Source organism: Pleurodeles waltl (assembly GCF_031143425.1). Lineage (NCBI taxonomy): Eukaryota > Metazoa > Chordata > Amphibia > Caudata > Salamandridae > Pleurodeles > Pleurodeles waltl. The sequence continues at coordinate 438,928,160 of NC_090444.1, read as the reverse complement.
AAATAGGCCCCAAGGGGGGCAGAAATGGCCTAAATATAATTTGCCCCCTATGGGAGCGACCCTTGCCTAAGGGGTCGCTCCCCACACCTAAAACACATAAGAAAACAACAACAAAAACAAAACAAAAAAAGTATCCCTGGTGTCTAGAGGTTTCTGCCCCCACGGGCGCTGCCATGGACGTAACCATTACGTCCGTGGCAGGGAAGGGGCTAATAGTGGGTCTTTCTAGTAAACTTTAAAACAAAAATCCTATTTATGTACATATGTTATGAATTGCTTACATCAAATTAAGATTTTTTCTCTCTTTGTTCCTTACAGAACATAATTGAATATTTAATCCTTGTTAGGAAGCATGACCTTCGAAATGCCCTTAAAAAGTTGGCAAAATGTATTTATTATAAAGAATGCACATGAATTATATAGAAATATAGTTAGGGATTCTGTCTAATCTGGACTGCAAACACCTGGACATTTAGCAGTATATTGCTGAGCCAACACACTCCGGAGGTAGTATACTCATTCTCATCATGACGACCTCTCCCTCAATTCATTGCAAGTATCCGTTGTCCTTGGATTGAAGAGGCCACCAATCCATCCCATTCTCTATCCTCCATGCCACATTATGGTGCAAGGTCAACAAAAGAGAGAGAAACAAATCCTGATGATCCTTCTGTTGCATTTCCCATTTTCATTGTTTATCTCTGTATCTCCTTTTCTCCGTCGGTCTTCCTCAGTCTTATCATTTTTGGTATGGCTTATCCTATGTTTCTGTTCCTTTTCCTACCTCTCTCTGTATCTTTCTATCTTCCCTCACCTTCTCCCATATGTCTGCCTCTCTCTGCTTGTGTCTTTACATCTCCCGCTGTTCCTTTCTGCCTCTCTGTCACACTTTTCCTCTATGCATTCATCTCTGTCAGTTTCTTTGTGCTTCCATCTCTTCTTTCTTTGCATTTTCCTTCATATTGCTTATTTCTCTTTCTGTCTGTTGCTGTGTATATGGTCAAGAAAATATGAGCAACAGTTCCATAACCATCATTTTTCTTTGTGCTTATGATTCTCTTGTAATCCTCCCACCTCACTTGTCTCTAGGACCTGCCTGAAGGAAATTTGTATGGATTCCTCTTAGAGCAGGGCCCTGGAGTTTGTTCCTACCTAAGGTCACATTTGCACCATCCTCCACAATGCATACTTGGGTGTAAGGCAAAACCTGCCCTTCCCAGCAGCCTATCCGAGGACGAAAGTTCTACCCCAAACTGGCTAACAATGGACTGAGTTACCAGAGCCAAGCAATGGGAATATAAACTGGACGTTCACCCCATCTCAGGAAAATTTCCCATCATCACAGACTTGTGTGGTCTCTCCCACTATAATTCCTGAAAACAGAGCTGGGTGCTTCTGTTTCCTCAAGACCAAAACTAAGGCTGAAGCTTTACTGAAGTCATGTTGTCCTCCCTATATCTTATCCTGATTATGCAGAAGCCTCCAGGCAAAGCATGGAGTCCAGAGAAGAGGAGACGAAGACTCTAGAGGTCAACTCTACCCCTCCCTAGGGACCAGAAGAGGGCTGCCCAAGAACCAATTTTCATCATTTACACTCACTTGCTATTTCCTTGCGCCCACTTCTCTCTACCAACTATTGTATGAGCACAGGCCTTTCACCTATTTAAGTGGCGTCAGTGCAGGAAGAATCACTAAATTACACTTGGGTGATCCCTGAACGTTCATTGAAGCGCAAAGATCTAGCATTTGGGTAGCTGTAGTGCTAGCTGGATCTAGGTGACGTGAAAATGGCCTGTGTGGTCTCACTGTGTGCTCTTGTGCCTGTGGACTCATTAACCCCTGTGGAAAGGACTATGGCCTACTCCTTTCAGAGTCTTAATGTGCCCCACGTGATTGTGGAGTAACACAGTCACTTTTTTTCTAGGGTCCGTAACCCAGGAGATCAATTTACTTAAATGGGTCCTTTACTCTTCACAGTGAACTCTTCAAACTGTTGATTCCAGGATCTCTTTATCACTCTAGTGAAGGCTGCCCATTTTATTCTCCGGGATTTTCTTTGTTTAAGTGTTTGCGAAACGTTAGCTACTGCAAACAGTATTAAGACAAGTTGCAGTGTTATGGTGGGAGGATTCCAATCCTCTCAGTTCTGTGAATAGTGCAGCGATTGAGGTCCTTAATTTATCTCTAACAGTATATACTGTGCGTGAATAAGATGCCCAGTTTATAGGGTTATTTCGATTCTTTATCCGATTTGTTGATTTTTAATTTTTGAGCACTATTTCTTCCTCTATTTATGTATTTTGAACTACCATTAAAGTGTGGTTCTTTTATTTAGGCTCTTGCTGGATATGCACATATTTGAGAAATGTTTTGTACTGTAGAAACGCAGCTCCCTTGGCGGTAGGTATTGTTTGTTTGACCAACCTACCCAGAGAGTCAGGGAGAGGGAGGCGTGGAGGTAACAACAGTTTGTTGAAGATGGAGGATCCAGTGTTGTGGTTCGTAGAAAACACCTGCTATCTCACCTTTGATGTTGCTTGATTGTCCCTGTTGCTGTAGAACTCGTGCAGTAAAACCTGGTGCTCTCGCCTTCCCATCGTTTATCTTCTGGTTGTCCGTCTTTCTCTTTGATCCACTTATCTTTGTCTCACTCATTCTCTTTCTCTCCTCTTCGAGCCTCTCTTGGTGAACGTTTTTCTGCTGTCTGTGGGCAGCAGCTCCTTTCCTCTGCCCTTATTATGGAGGTGAAGGTAGCTGGAACACTTGGAAGGATGGGGGCCGCGTGTGGGAGCAGGTTTGGGAGAGAGAGAGAGAGAGAAAGAAAGAACGAGAACACACACACGAACGTACACACACACGTGTGAAAGATGGGTCCCGGGAAGTTGGATTTTCAGCACAGAACTGTACTATAAATCATCAGGCAGTGGCCTAGGACATGGCGTGTACTGCAACTTGCCCAAAGGCTGCATTGTGAACAGCATTTCCGTGCATTACACAGGGGTGTTAACTAGCACCGCGCAAGAGATGGAGTGTGCCCTGAAAACAAGCAGGCACTGCACAGTGGCATAAACAGGCGCTGAAAAGGGGACATGGGCAAATGTTGCATGGGTGGCATGGTCAGGTAAAGCACAAGGGCATGAATGCACCATGTGCAATCATCCGCACATCGGCCAAGTAGCTAAGATTGTCACATTACAGCCGAGATACACGTTTCACCACAGAGACATGACACAAACCCACATCTATTTTCAAAACGAGTGACTCTATCCTAGCCGCCCAGGGTTTCACTTCTTGAGGCCCCTAATAGGGAGTCTCTATAGTAAACTTTAAAAAACATAACCTGATATTTATGTACGAATATTATGAATTGTGAATTGTTTAAATCAAATGAAGAATTCGCTCTCTTACTTCCCTTCAGAACATTATTGAATATATAAACCTGGTTAAGAAGCAAGGCCTTCGAATCTGGTCGCAAAACCCTGAACATTTAGCAGCATATTGCTGATCCAACTCACTCCAGAGGCAGCATGCTGAATCTCACCACGACGACCTCTCCCTCAGTCCATTGCACGTATCCGTTACCCTTGGACTGGAGAGCCACACCCCCATCTCATTATTCCTCCATGCCACGTGCACTACCCACACACGAAAATAAACTGAGACACATCACCAGGTAATTCAAGATAGTGTTAACGCGTCCCTCTATGTCAACTTATACACATTAGGACTCGTTTTAGGCTGATGAATCTTTTGACCCAGTTGTGAGACACCGTAGAACGAGATAACTGATCAATATGTCAAGCAGTATATCAATGATATTATCAACATATAGTACCACAATATATTTCACTTTAGACATTGATTAAACTGTCGGCGCAACCATGACCTTTCAGTCATGAATAACCACACCTTTATGAGAGTTTTGTGAATTTTATTCCCTATTGATTACAATCTAATAGCAAGAGTATTAGTCTCAAAACCATGAAGCAAAAGAGCATAGTCGCGATATGACAACTGTGATAAGACTTCGACAATGCAAAGATCACAAACATAAAGCACCAATGTAAGAGATACACAAATCAGAATGCATAAAACCTCATATGCGTCTCAATTCAGCATAGCACAACGTCAGTCGAGTTAATTCGTTAGTCAAGGTGAATGCCTAATCTAACCACTAATTAGCATCAGCATGTTGGACTTCATGCAAAACAGTTTAGAACACTAATTTAGAAAACATCTAACTAGGGTCTCTATCCAAAAATACAGCAGTTGGTACCTAGAGAGGAAAAGCAAATAGACGAATTACAATAGCAATTGTCATAATTACCCTCCTCGGAATGAGTCTGCATACAGGATCAATCTTCGTCTTCAGGACATCAGTTAGATCACCGTCAACCTATTTTGTCTAAGAAACAGGGGACACTTCCCTCATAAGGAGGGAAAGTGTAATGGGGCAGTCTATAGTTAAGGATGGTTTAATTAAGTCTCAAATCACCAAACAGAGTGACCGAGTTTCTGGATGCAATCAATATCATTCCCTACCCAATAATACTAACTGTTCTGTATCATGAGTTATTATCCCTTTTCCCAAATACATTCCCCCAAAATTCTATTGGATAATCGCTATACCCCACTATCTTTAGCCTATCAAATTATACATTAAGTAATCCAACTTGTCACCCCACGATAATTTATAACGCTTTGATTGGTCTTCATAATTGATGTCTTCATAGGTGGCACATCCGGGGTTACTTCATTCTCTGGCACGTTCTTCAGGTCAAAAGTTCTCTTTTCCATGGTCGATTGTCCTTGAATGTTTCCATATTTGTTGCAAAACTTATAAAACTTATACTAAGGCAGCTAGCATGCGGATGGGAATAGGGCATAACTTGCAACATAAAACAAAGGAAAAGAACACATGCTGGGTCATGGCCTTTTGCGAATCAGCACACTGGAGGAACAGAAAAATATGCTTTAATATGCGGGCTACACAGCTAAGTTTTCAGCTCACGCTAACTTAAGACTTATGGATTCTAATAAACGCAATCTTCGTAGATGTTCAATTAATCATAAGCAATTATTTCTTCTATTCGACATGTGTACAATAGTAACTTCACACTTATAATCATGTTAAGAATACATTTAAGCAAATAATATTTTATGATCGTTTTTGTATGCAGCATTGTTAGGTATAAGCATTTCACGTCTAATATATGTAATATTTAAACTACACTCTCTCAGTCCCTCCTCTGATGACGCTAGTCATCACACAAATCTTTCTTTGATTTAATCTTTCACCTTACGCATAATACGCATTTCAACATCTTGTCCTTTATGTGAGCTTTCCCATATCTCATTGAACATTTTCTGTCTCTCACTTTCTTAATTTCTTCTGGTTCTTTTTGGCCAATTTCTTTTTATTTTGTCATTAATTTTACATGTCCCCCATAATCCCAATAGATAAACCAAAACAATTAATAGACCCATCAAGATTTATGCAAGTACCCCATTCCAAATGTTGGTAAACCAGCTTCCCACTCTGGCAATTCCCTTTCCAAATTTCTCCCAAACACCAAGTTCTTTCAAATCCTTCAAATCTGTACTATCTCTAGTAAGGTTAGTAAGCATATTTCTAATCTTCTTACTGTTATCAGGTATAAATGAACAACAATGACGCTCATTGAGCATTTTGCAGACCCCTCCACTCTTTGCTAAAAGAATGTCTAAAGCAAGCCGATTTTGAAGAGTCATAGCTCTTTCTGCAGCAAGTTCAGTATCCATCAGGAGTATAGCCCCTGTAAAATTTGTCAACATGTTATCCACTATAGTAGACAACTTTTGAAACTTCATAGAATTCAAGATAACCCCTACTGATGGTATTATGGCTCCAAATATATCAACAATGACAGCCGCCACTGATTCTCGTTTTTGTCTAGGATGTTGTAATTCAGATGTTTTAGGTATTTGTTTTAAGTCATCAATTTGGTATATCTTTGGGAATACTATCCCCAAATAACATGTCCCATACCATCCCTTAGGGAGACGGTAATAAGCATTTAGCCCACAGATGTAATAGATTCCAGGAATCGCTGGATCTTGTCCATTTAGCATAAAGGTCCATTTACTCTGAAACAAAAACACATGCCTGCATTTACTCGTTCCCACAAACAAATTATCCTGTTCAGATTTCAGCCTATATATACAAAGCCTACCTACATGTAATGCATCTATAGCTAATTTGCCTTGTGTTTTGATTGCAGTGTAAGCATAATCATTTGCGTATGTGCGTTTTTCTAATCCTTTTTCTAATCTTTCTTTTAATGCTTTGCGCCTATCATCTGTGTGATCTAAGAAGCTTTTCTCTACAGGCGACAGTAAGCAAGTCAAATTATTACAATGTGCATAGGCAGTTCCAAACGTAAGTGTTGGCTCAAAGAATCCCCTAACTATTTTTATATCGTGCTCTTTAGCTAATTTATTTAAGAATTCAATCACAGGCACAAAGGAAAACACAACATCCAAATCCGAATAAAAGTATTGCACATGCTCTTGATCATAGAATCTTGTTAATAATAAGCTGCAACTAATTCCATAAGTAAGAGGGAGACTATGATAGGTAACTCCCTCCTGCACAGATGAAGGAATGTTAGTACATACATAACAATCTTTCGCATCCATGGTTTCCACATACTCATTTAGTAAGCGATAGAAGACATTAGTAGATAGTTCTCCCTTTGCATTGGTCCCTTCATGCATATGTCTTGCATCCTGCTCAAATCTCTCCCACGGTGTTAGTGTAGTAGTTTCAGGTTTTGAAGTTGCATTAATAGTCTCTTTCTCTCTCCATGGCATTCCCACAATAACTCCCACTATTATCACTGCACACACAACACCTATTATCAGACCTAACCAACCACACACCTTACTCCCTTTGCTACTATTTCTATTGTAAGCCATGTTTGTATAGAATCAGAATAGCAGATCAACAATCAACTTGAGGATAAACTTTTTTTTTTTTCTTTTTTCTTTCTTTCTTTCTTTTTTTTTTTTGTCTGCGTATATTATAGTGTCTTCACTCACTCCAGGACCCTTTCTGTCAAGTCAGGTTAGCAGCTTGTCATAATCAGGTTTCTTTAAAAGTCAAATTCAGTTTTTAGTGCCACTTCCGGTGGTTTCAAGAGTCTCTCTTTCTTTTCAGTTGTCAATTTTAGCCCAAAAGAATTTTCGAACTCATTCAGGTGCCATAGTATTGGCCTGGTACTTCTCGATCAAAACAGAATGCTAGGAATTCTTGTTGCCATTCAGAGGTTGTAGCGTACGCCCATTCAGGACCTGTATATCTTCTGTTTGCGATTCTTTTTCTCTTTAATCTTCGTTCACCCTCACTCAGATCATCTGCTTGAGAAGTATCACTCTCTTCTATTATTGTGTCATTTGATGCCTCCCTTATTTTAAGGAGTTGCTTGTCTGGCCAATTGTCGCCTCTATGCGTCTTTTCTCGACGTTTTCCTTCAGGACGTTGGACAGCACCCTCCTCTTGTGATATGGTGTTTTCTCTTGACGGACCTGCAATTGGTTCAGGGGACTCTGATACGTTTTAGTTTTTCTCTACGGTTTCTCCTTCTCCTTCTTCTTCCGGTGCTATGTTGGGTTCAGACTCTAATCCGTATTCGTCTACTTCTGGGAGAACTTCTTGATTTAGTTCTCCTGCTGCCTCTACTGAGATAGGCACTCTGTCACCTCTCTCGAACTCATTGATAGTTTGAGGGGCAAGGCTGTTCTCAGTGGGCTCTCCGGTAGTCTCAGTTCCTTCTTGACTGTTCTCTGACCCTGAAACCTCTCCTTCTAAAGTTGCTGTGCCGGAAACTTCAAGTTCCTCTTCAACAGGATACGTTACCTTCTTCGTGTGACTGGCATGTATCCAGTTGGGAACCCCGGCACACTTCACAGCAGTAGTAGTCATCAATATTACTTGATATGGCCCTTTCCAACGTGGTTCTAGACATGATTTTCTCACTTGCTTCTTGACAACCACCCAATCACCGGCTTGTAGAGAGTGACCTGGATCGCCAATCGGTGGCAATGTGTTAGCTTCCACCTGGTGAGAAAAAGAGCGAATCACGTCAGCCAAACCTTTGCAGTAATCCAACACCATATCATCTGTAATATTCACTAGTGCATTTGCAGGTACTGCTGGTAATCTCATAGCTCTGCCCATGAGGATTTCATGGGGGGACAGTCCCGTTTTCTTATCTGGGGTGTTTCTCATTGACATCAGCACTAGAGGTAAGGCATCTGGCCACTTCATATTAGTTGCTGCGCACATTTTTGCCATCCTTGATTTCAAAGTACCATTCATCTGCTCTACTAATCCTGATGCTTCAGGGCGATAGCTACAATGCAGCTTTTGTTCAATGTTGAGTCCGGCACACAGGAGTTTAATCACCTCATTGTCGAAGTGTCTACCCCTATCTGATTCTATAGAAACCGGAAACCCGAATCTTGGTATTAGTTCCCTGAGTAGTAGTTTTGCAACTGTAAGACTATCATTCCTACGTGTGGGATATGCCTCGATCCAATGACTGAAAACACACACAATCACCAACACGTACTTCAATCCTCCACAAACAGGCATTTCAATAAAATCCATTTGCATTTTGTTAAATGGACCTCCAGCTCTCCCAATGTGGCTCAAAGTTACCACAGTCCCTTTTCCAGCATTCATCTGTTGACAGATGACGCACCTGTGGCAAGTGATTTCCGCGGAATGTCTGAATTTTGGATTGAACCAATCGATCTTAAAGGACCTGATCATGGCATCTCTTCCCAGATGTGCCTGCCCATGATAAAGCCGGGCAAACTGTGACAAGAGGCTATTTGGCAAGACTAATTTTCCCTCCTCTGAAACCCATAGGTCATCATCTCTTTGTACGCATTGCATTGTTTGCCAAGAGCGTTTTTCTTCTTTGCTCGCACGACTTTGTAATGTTTTTAATTCATCTAAGGTGTCAACCACCCGTAATGCTAGATTTAAACACGTATCATTTTCAGTTTGTGGTAACAATTCCCATTGCTCTTTAAATGATATACAGTTCAATGCACAAAATCTTGCAACTTGATCTGCATAGCCGTTTCCCATAGACACAAAATCTTGTGATCTGATGTGAGCGCTGCACTTCACCACGGCAACTTAGAGAGGTAACTGAATCGCGTGCAACAAATCTCGTATTTGTTCACCGTTTTTCACAGGAGAACCAGAGGAAGTCATAAAACCCCTCTGTGACCAAAGTTGGCCAAAATCATGCACAATTCCAAATCCGTATCTGCTGTCAGTATAGATAGTGACTTTCAAATTTACAGCTGCGTGGCATGCCTTAGTAAGGGCGATTAATTCTGCCACTTGTGCTGAAAACACTTTCTCGAGCCAGGAGGCTTTGACGATGCCAGTTATGGTACATACCACATAACCAGCTCTCAGGGTTCCTGCAGAATCTCTTAGACAGGACCCATCAACAAACATGATGCAGTCATTTTCTTTCAGTTGAGTGTCCTGAATATCGGGACGAGGCTTGGTACACAACTCAGTCTCCTCAAGACAATCATGCTCAAATTCTTCCCCATCTTTAATTTCAGTGTTTTCATTTGGTAGCAAAGTTGCCGGGTTTAGTACAGTACATCTTCTAAGAGTGACATTTGGCGATCCCAGTATGATCGTCTCATACTTAGTGAGACGTGCATTTGTCATATGCTGAGTCTTAGTTCGTGTCAACAGAATTTCAACTGAATGTGGAACCATTACTGTCAGAGGGTATCCCATGACGATGCCTTCACATTGTAAAAGGCTCTGACCAACTGCTGCAACTGCACGCAAACAACCCGGTAAGGCTGCTGCGACAGGGTCCAAAGTAGCTGAAAAATATGCTACAGGGCGATTTGCATCTCCGTGGACCTGTGTTAAGACAGACAAAGAACAAGCATCACGTTCATGACAAAACAACAGAAAAGGTTTCTCGTAGTCTGGCATTCCTAATGCTGGTGCTCTGCACATGCATTCTTTTAATTCTATGAATGACTCAAGCTCCTCTTTTGACAAAGTTATAGTATATGGCTCATCCTTGACTTCCTTTCCTGTCAGTTTTATTAACGGTTTTGAAATGATTGAGAAGTTGGGTATCCACTGGCGACAGTAGCCCACCATTCCCAAAAACATCCTGACATCTCTTTTTGTTGTTGGGGGGGTTCATTTGCAAGACAGCTGTTATCCTTTCTTTTGATATTCTCCTGGAACCCTTCTCAATCAAATGTCCCAAATATTTCACCTCCTTCTGACAGTATTGTAGTTTTCTGGGTGACACCTTATGTCCGTTCTTTCCCAGATGATTCAGTAATGCAATGGTATTGTATTTGCAACTGTCTCTTGTTTTAGATGCAATTAGCAAATCATTGATGTACTGCACAAGAGTTGAATTAAAAGGTAGCACAAGAGGTTCCAAATCCTTTTTCAATATCTGATTAAAGATGGACGGTGACTCAGAAAACCCTTGAGGAATTCTGCACCAACTGTACACCTTATCCAGCAATTTGAAACTGAACAAAAATTGACTGTCCTCATGAAGAGGTATCGAAAAGAAGGCTTGGTAGGTCTACTACGGTAAACCATTCAGCATCACAGGGAACCTGGAACACTATTACTGCTGGGTTAGGTACCACAGGACAGCATTTTATCACAATTTCATTTATTTTTCTCAAGTCTTGCACAATTCGAACTTTTCCACAGGGCTTCTTTAAACCCATTATGGGAGAGTTACATGGACTGCTCAAGACCTCTTTCAGAACTCCCTGTCTGAGAAAGTCTGCAATTATTTGTGATACTTCAATGAGGACGTCTTGGGTCATGTGATATTGTGGTACTTGTGGAAACACTGCATTCGGTTTTATCTGAACTTTGACTGGTTCTACTCCCTTTATTAATCCTACTTCTTTCCTGGTCAAATCCCACACTTTCTCTGTTACTGTTCCTTGTAATTCGACAGGTAGATCAATCAAAGTATGCATTGGGAATAGAGTAATCAAAGGGTAGTCTTCATTTGTCCCTGTTTCATCTTCTATAATTTGACTTTCATCTCCCTCATCGTCACTATTTGTCTGTACTTCAATTCCATCGTTGGAACAGGTAATTGAACATTTTGTCTTACAGCGTAAGTCCCTTCCCAGTAGGGATACTGGACTTGAATCACATACAACAAATCTATGTAGCCCTTGGAAGTTGCCAATTTCAACTTGTACCGGATCGGTAATCGGGTTAGTCAAGTAACTATTTGCTACTCCGACCACTCGTATAGTACGCCCTGAGAGAGGCAATCTTGGAACTTCTGCACTTCGAACTGTGGAACGTGTGGCTCCTATGTCGACCAAAAATGAAACTTTATAGCCCATCACCTTCCCTTCTACATATGGGCCTCTCTGATCTACCTCTAGGGATGCTGCAAGCTTGCATTCTTCGCTGTCTGAACTATCGTCTGACCAATCCTCATTCATCCCATTTTCACCTCGTAGTGGGAATTGTTGTACAGTATTGTTTTGATTTGTTACCTGACCTGTGACCTGCTGAGGAAGCATCCCCTGTTGCTGTCCCATCGGAGCCATTGGTAAGTGCATTTGCTGTCTAGGCACCATAGGAATCTGCTGTTGTACTGGTTGCATCTGTATTGACTGAAAACGTGGCATTTGTATCTGCTGCATGGGCTGTACCCCTTGCATATGTACCAAGTTATTCTGAAAATTTGGATTTTGATGTCTTATTTTCAGACCTCGTGACTTTTGTAATGTACCAACATTAGTGCTCTGCTGAACTGCACCATCCTGCACCATATTTGGACATTCCCGCTTCCAGTGCCCCACGCCCCCGCACGCGTAATATGGTGACATCTTTTTCGCTCCTTGAACATCATTTGGAATAACAACGTTATTCATGTCTAACCCACGGTTCACAAACCCTCGACCTCTACCTCTTGGCTGTGCCTGAAACACGCCATTCATTTGTGGTTGTTGCTGTATCATCTGCTGAACTCCATTTCCCTGTATTCCAGCCTGTGCAGCTCTTATCTGCATCACCATCACCTTTTCCTTCAGCTTTTTCTGCTTCAACTCAATCTCATCACTACAGTACTTTGCATACTGCAACACCTCATCAATCGGTTTAGCTTGCCAACAAATCAGATGATTCTTAATCATTTGGCTAACTTCCGGTCTCAATCCTTCGAATCTAAACACAAGGTGGTTCATATCTTTCGGTTCGATAGTCTCAGTACCACTGTAATGCTTAAACGCCTTTAACAATCTCTCATAATAAGCATGTATTGACTCCTTAACCTCTTGAGAAGTCCGGTCGATTTTCTGCCAGTCAGTCACCTTCGGCGACACCTTTTGTTTCAAAAACTCAATCACTTTATGATAATATTTCATCACCTCTTCTGAAGGTGCTCCGGTCACCTTATCTCTCGCCGGCTCCTTCGTCGGCCAATCTACCCCTCTCTTGCACTCAAGCCACAAATCAGGCAGAACAATGATCTCAAACAAGGTATTCAAGTCTTCCCAAAGACATTTTGCAAGTTTCACAAACCTGTCCGTCTGTTGATACCACTCGATCGGTTTCTCTCTCTCAATCTGGGATAATCATTAGTAAAGGATAGAATGTCTCCTCTAGTCCATGGCACATGTACTAAAATGCCCCCAGCTGTCTCTCTCATAGGTAATATTTTTACTGATTCCAAATCAGGTGCGGTCCTAGCTTGATTAGACCTTAGGCTATCACCCTTTCCCTTATCTTTTTTCTTCGCCCATCGGCTCTCCCATTTCTCCAATGCACCCCAAATCTGTGCACTTTGCAACAGCTCTCTCAAATGTGCCTTCATGCCTGCAGATCTCATATGTTCAAAATCTTTTGAGTCAAAATCTAATCTGTAACTCCTTTTTAAATGTTTAGTGTTTCCGATATCAATATTGTATTCGTCTGCTAAGTTCGCTAATCTCTGATGTACTTTGCCTACTTCCTTGGTAATCTTGGGACACAAGTATCCTAATTCTGCCTCTGTGTATGATTCCAATCTATTTACTCCCATTGTTCCTTCCACTAACTCGGCAGCTTCTGCCCCTAGTCGTACAAAGTTCAGGTATTCGTCTTGTTTTTCTTTCTCAGGTTCGACCGTAGTCACTGCAGTCTTTTGTGAAGTATAAGTTTTTTCCAACCATTCATTTAACTGTTGAACTGTAAAACCCTGCAGTGAAATGTTCCCTGCATGTATCATTGGAGAAAGTGAGGTATTCGTACTCATGGTTTGCGGAGTTAAAACTCCCAACCCTGCTTGACGCATTGCTTCGAGAGGTGCTCCCACTGGACTAAGGTCCATTAAGGGTCTTGGTGGTTCATTTACTTGCTCTCCAAGGGCCATTATCTGTGGAGTTCTCATAGACCCTCCTCTTATCGCTTCCTGAGTCATCACTCCCTGATCACACACGCTCATTTTACCCTGTGCATATAATGGCACTGGGGGACCAACAGTAATGGGTAACGATATAGCGGCAGGTGTCTGACCTGGACCCAGACCTCTTGGAGCCTCAATACCATAGGTCTGTTCCAATGTACCCGGAACAGGCAGTAATGGTGGTCCCGCTACAGGGTTATACCCTAGTATTAACTGTGGTGGTGGTCAAGACATTAATTTCGGAGTCAATTCAATCTGTATTAGCTTTGGCTTTGTGTATATCGGATCTGGCGGCACAATCAAATTCGTAGTAGTCTCAAGCACTGGGACATCAGGGTAGATTCTCTTTATCTGTGGTGGAGGCTGTAACTGTATCGGCAAGTCTGGTGCAGTGGGTACACTGTCACCATTCTGTGTCAAAGCTGTATCGCTAATCTGTACTGTATCAGCTGCCTCCCTTTTCCTGCGTCTGGTTCCCAGGATCCAGACTAGTACTTGGAGTGCTGTGGCTCACTGCATATGGTGGTGGGCGATCATGTAACAATCTATCCATAAATTTCTCATCATCTGAATCATCTTCCTCTTCCCAGGATCTTTTATTTTCTTTAGATTTGTCTGAATCTTTGTCGGTTTTACAGGAGGCTTTCTTTCCCTGCATTTCTTCTCCCTGAGTTATTGCTGGGAACATCTTCAACCCGTCTACAATTCCCCGTCTCCACATTTTGCTCTCATTATCCCATCTAGCCTCTGCATAGGATTTTTCAGCCCTTCTCAGTCTTCTCTGAAACCTTTCCTGTCTATGCTTGAGAGCCATCAAGTCCCAAATCGCCAAAGCCTCATATTGTGCCGGTCTTGGAGGTGGTTTCTGCGTACTTAACATCCATCTTAGATTTTCTAGTACCTTTGGATTAAATGTCCCATGTTCTGGGAACGCTAGACACCCTTCTTTCTCTGTTAATTTGCACCACTGTTTCATCCATAAACAAGGTCAACACCCTTTTCTTCTATAACCGTATAAGCTGGTGTGCCCTCAGGTGGTGTAGGTTCCCCATCGGTTGCAACAATCTATACATCTCCCTTTAGAGCGCTCTTGAATGCTTTAACAAAATTCATTTTTGCAATTCTCTTATTTCGTATTTAATCAGAAATGGCTTAGTTCCCAAGATACTCTTCACCTGCCTTTCTCAACCTATTGCCTCTCACGGACGGCAGCCAATCCGTGCGCGACCCCTCTCGACATCTGACCTATCTCAGCGCGGCACCACTGACGTCACACTCACACACACTGCAGCTGATAAAGTCTTGCGGCTTGTCCGCTTCTCACTGAACCCCTACAACTCACACAAACTAATGCAAATTATTGCGAGCACCTTAAAATGACAACACAAATCTGTCGGTTTACTACAGGAAGGGTAACACATTCGCTTCAGAACTTTACAGAGATTTCACTTGAAGCCTCAGCCGCTACTCTCTCCTTATCAGTTCCCACATACGCAAGCAAAATCCGACCCGCAAATTCTACTCTCGACTTGTCAATGACTCCTTCTAGTGCACTTTAGAATTTGTCAAATCTCCATTGAAGGTTTCATACACACATTATGACTCAAACTCGACTTGTCAACCACGTCCGATTGACCTATTAAACCGCACAGATTACAACATAAATCATACTTATCTTCATACTCCGGAGTCGTAGCCCTCAATAGGTCCGTACGTAACAACCAACCACGTGGATAATTTTGAGCAACAAGCGCTACATTCACTTGAAGTATGCCGACTTCCCTACTCTCATACTGTGGAGTACGCCCACTCCTGCTAAACAACACTTAATTTGGCCTAAATACACACACATTTAAACAATCACCTGCAAGATGCATAAGCTTAGGCAAGCGCAGAGACCCTAACCACACACACTATGGCGCCGAGAACATCCCCAACTCGTTTAGGCAGGCTCTGAGATCCCGGGAAAGCCATGGTAAACTTAGAAACCCATCATATCTCCGAATTGGATTATCACAGAAAAACAATTTAAACAATGAATCTCCGTCCTAGGGCCCCAAAGTGCCAAACCATCCTCTGCTACCAGAATTGTTAACGCGTCCCTCTATGTCAACTTATACATATTAGGACTCGTTTTAGGCCGATGAATCTTTTGACCCAGTTGTGAGACACAGTAGAACGAGATAACTGATCAATATGTCAAGCAGTATATCAATGATATTATCAACATATAGTACCACAATATATTTCACTTTAGACATTGATTAAACTGTCGGCGCAACCATGACCTTTCAGTCATGAATAACCCCACCTTTATGAGAGTTTTGTGAATTTTATTCCCTATTGATTACAATCTAATAGCAAGAGTATTAGTCTCAAAACCATGAAGCAAAAGAGCATAGTCATGATATGACAACTGTGATAAGACTTCGACAATGCAAAGATCACAAACCTAAAGCACCAATGTAAGAGATACACAAATCAGAATGCATAAAACCTCATACGCGTCTCAATTCAGCATAGCACAACGTCAGTCGAGTTAATTCGTTAGTCAAGGTGAATGCCTAATCTAACCACTAATTAGAATCAGCATGTTGGACTTCATGCAAAACAGTTTAGAACACTAATTTAGAAAACATCTAACTAGGGTCTCTATCCAAAAATACAGCAGTTGGTACCTAGAGAGGAAAAGCAAATAGACGAATTACAATAGCAATTGTCATAATTACCCTCCTCAGAATGAGTCCGCATACAGGATCAATCTTCGTCTTCAGGACATCAGTTAGATCACCGTCAACCTATTTTGTCTAAGAAACAGGGGACACTTCCCTCATAAGGACGGAAAGTGTAATGGGGCAGTCTATAGTTAAGGATGGTTTAATTAAGTCTCAAATCACCAAACAGAGTGACAAAGTTTCTGGATGCAATCAATATCATTCCCTACCTAATAATACTAACTGTTCTGTGTCATGAGTTTTTATCCCTTTTCCCAAATACATTCCCCCAAAATTCTATTGGATAATCGCTATACCCCACTATCTTTAGCCTATCAAATTATACATTAAGTAATCCAACTTGTCACCCCACGATAATTTATAACGCTTTGATTGGTCTTCATAATTGACGTCTTCATAGATGGCACATCCGGGGTTACTTCATTCTCTGGCACGTTCTTCAGGTCAAAAGTTCTCTTTTCCATGGTCAATTGTCCTTGAATGTTTCCATTTTTGTTGCAAAACGTATAAAACTTATACTAAGGCAGCTAGCATGCGGATGGGAATAGAGCATAACTTGCAACATAAAACAAAGGAAAAGAACACATGCTGGGTCATGGCCTTTTGCGAATCAGCACACTGGAGAAACAGAAAAATATGCTTTAATATGCGAGCTACACAGCTAAGTTTTCAGCTCACGCTAACTTAAGACTTATGGATTCTAATAAACGCAATCTTCGTAGATGTTCAATTAATCATAAGCAATTATTTCTTATATTCGACATGTGTACAATAGTAACTTCACACTTATAATCATGTTAAGAATACATTTAAGCAAATAATATTTTATGATCGTTTTTGTATGCAGCATTGTTAGGTATAAGCATTTCACGTCTAATATATGTAATATTTAAACTACGCACTCTCAATAGTTTGGTACCAGATGTCACTCCTAAAGATGACCTTTTCTCCCAGATGCCAACTCCAGAATGACATACATGCCATGTCCTCTTACAACAGGAAGGGGGCATTTTTTCTGCTGAACAACCTCCCTGACAATGCTTTGCCAGTGCAGACGTTCATCCTACGTACTGCAGCATTCCACATCAAGATTCTAATGAAGTCCAACCAATGTTGAAGGAACTACACTGGCTTCCCCCCCAGCCCTGTATCATCATCTTCAAGAACAGTTGCATCTCATGTAATGCCATGAGAAATTATACTCCGATTTACCTGGCCAAGAAGATTGACGCTGTAAGGGGCTAGGTGACTGTTAGTTATTGCTAACTTTTGAAGACAAACACATTTCTGTATCATCAAGTTTAGCTCTGCAGGGAGTAGTGTAAATACCCAGATAGTTTAGGATGCAAGTATGATAATATGTAACCAAAATCTACCTCCCAATATATCCTGAATACAAATAGGTACATGTAAATAACTATTCACTAATCCATTTTGTCATGAGATAGGTCCATGTGGCCTCTGTATATTTTACTCTGTAGAGACTTTAAAATCCCTATCAGTTGCAGGGGATGAAACACTTGTGGGCTTGAACAAGCCCAGGTTGTTGTATCATATCACTTCTCCCATTGTAATTATGGAGCCATTCAGGTACAATATAACTAATGGTCACTTTTCATCATTACATAAGAGGGTCTACAGGAAAGTGGGTCCCAGATTTTCAGTGTTTACTGCTGCCTTTCATCAAACAACAAACTATACATCTCTGGCAGACAGGTCTTCACTAGAAGCCAAGACATCACTAGAGTGGAGACCATAAACTGCAAGAATGAAAAAAGCAGCAGAAAACAGGAATTCTCCATCTAGGCCTAACTGCTCTGGAAGGAGGTCCCTAGTAACATTAGAAACAACTTTGCCCCTTCTACAGCTCAGGAAGCAACTGAGAGCCCAGCTTTTCATTACAGAATGCGACCCCCCCCCCCCAAACACACTTCAACTGACCTGTTACCTGCCTTCTTGTAAACCATTGTGGCATACCTTTAGATTCTCACTCTTGCTATGCCCCTGATGAGCTAACATTAACCTGTACCTAGCTGAATATTCACCATCTGAGGTAGTTTACTTGGTTCACAGATCCCTCATCACCACAGCCAAAACCAGTTTCTACAAGGCTGCTATTAAAAAAAAAAAAAAAGCGACCATTAGAGGCAAAGCACTCTTTAACATAGTCAAACAACATGTCAGTCCTCTACTGGCTCTCTCCGTTCCACTTTGAAACGGCGGCTGCAACTTAATCAATTACTTCTTGACTGAGAAGCTAAACAGATTTAGTCCACATATCCTTAATCTCAAACGGACAACTAACCTGCCTCCTATCTCCATGTCAACATTCCCAGGTTAACAAAGTTAATCTTCATGCATGACAAGCTCACCTCCTACAAAGATACTATTCTACCTTCTGACATTCCATAATCCCTTACTCTCCTTGCTTCCATTGTAAACTTGTCCCTCATTTGACCTCAAAGCGGGACAAATCTGCCTGCTTTAACAACAAAAGTACCATGAAGGCAACCTGGTCCAGTGCTGGCCTATCCACCATCACCTATCCCCCTTTCATCGGTAAAGTAATTAAGAATGCAGCAGGCACTCTACCCTAGGATCAGATCCAGATGGACATTCTTCTAAAGAGCTTCTAATCTGGTTTCAGGCTTCTCTGCAACCTTTCAAGTAGTCAGTAACCCCCCCTCCTCATCAACCAGAAAAATGCCCAGTGTCCTTTGCTCCTGCTTGACCTCTCTGCAGTCTTCATCATAGTTGACCAACAACCCTGTATACATGTTGAAGCAGCATCCCAATCAACAGTAATGAGGGTCAGTTTGCAGGAGAGAGAGAATCCGGTGCTCAAATACTCAGGCAAGACTTTTAAAGAAAAATGTGTACAATTAGAGTTCTCTGGTTTTCAGTTGTGCCGATTTATTCAAATAATGATGTTAGCATTACATAAGGCAAAAGTTAATCATAATCAGGGAGTTAGAATAAATAAAATCTTAAAACAAACAGCAGTTCTCTCTGAACAGAGCTAGCAGATTAGAATAATAATTTGAGCTATTCCCCTCTTAATTAAAAAGCGGCACTTCTAAAATGTGAAGTGCTGCAACACAAAATGGAAAAAAAATCTAAAGTCATAATGTTTGCAGATCTCTTATAATGTTTTAGACAAAGATAGCACGCTGTTTCATGACATATACATAGAGAAGTGGTTCTAATCTATTACTTGTATAAAAACAATCAAACTTAATTTCTAAGCCAACTACTTGCAAATGATATTCCGTGGACTGAAACTTGAGAAATGCAACTTAATATAATGAACTGTTCTGCACATTCATAACAACAAACCTAGCATTAGAGGTTTAACACATTAACCTTAAACTTGTTTCAAATACATCTCCTCAGCTAACAAAGTTTGATACTATTGCACATGATGGCACTGTGGCTGCAGCTGAATTTCAATGATTTTCTGAAAAGCCAGTGAAAAGAAAGTCTTATGCTTAACATTTGAACAATCTCTTTCATTAATGTGGACTAGTGCGGCCTGATTATGCAAACTGAACCAAACCTTTATAAAACATTAATTTTATAATGGAAACATAATTTTTCTTTTACCCACATTTTTTAAAAGGTTGACATTTAAATGTGCTCCATGAGTAATGTGGCCTGGTTTTGCTATTGGAACCAAACCTATATTGACCATTATTATTCTACTAGAAAAATCATTTTCCATAGTTGCCCCTCTGATAATTGAAAATTATCACACTGCAAAACTATATCAGTGCAGGTTGTCTAGACCCCCACATTTCTTTCAACAGCAACAACTTCTTTTGTCAATCATCTCTGCATTTATATCTTCTTGTTCCAGCAGTTAGACCTGAACCCTAACACACATTGGTCAACAATACGTAAATATTCAAGAAATACTCATTACAACTATAAATATTATTACTATTGAACAACAGTCTTTACTAATAGATCCTTGCCTTTTTGATCTATCCATGAACTTATTTTAACAAGATTCCAGGTTCTCCTCTTGGAGAATCTCATTCGAATGCCAACCATGTTATCAACATTATTATTAATAGTTATATCTGCAATGTAAGTGCAAACTGCGTATTTATTACACGACAAGTACTTCCAATCCTTCGCTGAAAACATATATAAAGTAATTCAGTTGTGGTTAACCATTTATCTAATCACAAATATCTCTTCATTAATCTTCGCTAAAACACCAGCTGTGTTACCTGCCCACTGCTCTCTAACCTTCACATCATTTTAAGCGATTCCTGTAGGAAAAAAACAAAACAACGAATACATCCCGTACTTGTTGGTCTACACTTTCTCTTTTCACTCTCTCATGATGCACATCCCGGAAACTATTTACCTAATAGATTTTAGTAAAGACTGAGGCTAAATAGAACAAACCTGCCAAGCACTGTAAAAGAGTAAAATAATAAGTTGTGTTACAAATATGACAAATGCATCTAAGCATAAGATCAACAGCACCTATCATATAAAACCTGGTATATTATTATAAATATAAGCATACACACTATGCCCTATCATAACTGGTTTATCATACTCACTATACTTAATTTGCATTACACACATATTTCCTTCTATTTCTTTCCACATTTTAAGACTTGGATGTATCTGTGAATTTTTAATCACAGTTTCTTCTCTTGCATCAAATCCCATTTCTTTCAAACCCATCCACCTATCATGATATGATTTTTGTTATGCTTTTTAATAATAATACACTCTGTATCAGTCTACGGACATTGTGTATGTTAGCACTCTGTGTTAGTACTATGAAACGTTATAGGGCTTCTAAACATTTCTGGTGTTTGCAGTCTTTTGATTGCAGGTAGGTAATGTATCAGAACACCATAAGCTACATTAACTTAGCTACGTTAATTTCTTAATAATTCTAATGCATCACCGTTGAATAATAAACTGCAAGTGATAAGCCGTAAGATTAAGGTATTTGTACGTTTTACATCTTCTGAAACAAAAGTTGGTAAATGGGTACAAATACAACAATCAGACAAATTGATTATGTCACTATAATTCTTCAAAAGCCTATATACGATTTATCTTCCAAATCTTCATCATAACTATTTCTGTGATCCAAATTACGATGCTTAGTAGTATTCAGAAGTATCAAGCTATTAGTAGTGTTTGGGATATAACCATCAAGCGGATATGTATACACTAACACTTAAATAATTGCAACTAAAATAATAATTATAAAATTTAATTGGAAAGCAGTGTGCACCCCGTCCTTTCTTGAAGACGTTTTCTCCAGTCTTATATATAGTCTTTTCAGAAATTCAGTCTTGAAAGCAAAAAACACAATTTAAAAAACGAATCAGTAGTCTAAATAATTAATGGTAAGTGTGTCAAAAGCCAAATGTGTCAAAACAAACATTCTAAAAAGAAAACAGTCTTTCAAAACTTCAGGACAAAAGGCAACTTGTTCATTAAGGAACGTATGTTGCATTGATCATTTCTCAGTTCATTTACAATTTCATAGTAGTTTTTCGGATTCACCAAATGGAAATCAAAGACCTTTCGAAGTCAATGTCTCTTTCATTCAGTTCAATCTTTATCAGATACACCCATTCAGGAACAGTGTTCTTTTTATTGTTTGGAACTCTTTCTTGTTGAGTTTCCTTTTTGCACCAGCTTTCGTGTACCCTCTTTGATGATTCTCCAGTATTCACTTCAGACTCTTTAACAACACCTCCTTTAAATACTTTATCTGGTTCCCCACAACTTTTCAGGACCTTCTTGCACTGCTCTATTTATTTCTCTTTCACTTTCAAACTGATGAGCTTCAAACAATAAGCTTTAGGCAGGTGAGTTTGATTCATGGTTTCATCTTCTTACATTGCTCTGTCGTGGTTTGTGTCTTCTTGGTTTACTCGGGTTTGTTGTTCTCCTCATTGCCTCCTTCCCCTAGATCCACATACCAAACTGTTGACTGAACTTTTCTTGCCCTTTCTTCATCTGCAGCACATACCATCCTGGTTTGAAATGGGTGGATCCCATATGGCAATCCTTCACACCTCACATCTGTGTTTGTCACCAAGATCACTTGGTAGGGGCCCTTCCAGTGTGCCTCCAAGCACTCTGCCCTTACTTTCTTTTTTATTAGGACCCACTCTAAATAATGACACAATTCATTAAAGGATGAAGGTGTAGCAAGCTGGACCTGGTGAGAGAGACAGTATGTTGTATCAGCTGGGCTCTTGCAGTAATTCAAGATCAATTCATCATTAATAGTAAGCAGAGGGCCAGATTGAACACCCAGAAGTCCCGCTGGCCTTCCAGTAAGGACCTCATGGACAGTCAATTTTGTTTTGTTATCGGAGTACCTCTCATGCTTAGTAACACCAAAGGAAGTGCATCTGTTAGTTTCAGAGAAGTTGAAGCACACGCTTTCGCAAGATTGTTTTTAAGTATACCATTGTATAATTCCACTGCGCCTGTTGCTTCTGCGGGATAGCTGCAATAGAATTTCCGATTGATTTTTAATGCTGCTCGTAGAATTTGCATGATTTAATTCTTGAATTGTCCTCCCTAATCTGCCTTGTTTGATGTTGGCATTCCAAATCAAGGGATAAACTCCCTCAATAATAATTTTACAACTGTTATGACATCAAACTTCCCTATAGAATGTGCGTCATTCCACTTTGAAATCAGACAAATGCTAACCAATATGTACCTCAAACCATTACATGGTCATATCTCTACACAATCAACCTGTAGCCCTTTGAAGGGACCAGCTGTTTCTCCATGATATTCATTGTTAGATAAGTTTTCTTTGCGACACTGTTTTCCTGGCAAACTATATACATCTGATACTGGCCTTCCGCCAATGTCCTGAAATTGGGATTGAACCAGTAAGTATTAAACAGCATCACTAACCCATCAAGCTCCATATGTGTCGGTCTGTGAATAATTCCCATTATCTGCCATAGCGGTGAATTTGGCAAGACAGTCTTCCTATCAGTGTGTTTCCAAAGGGGTTGCTCATCCTGTTTACATCCTATATTTTCCCTTTTTCACCTCTTTATCTGACATGTCATTTTATACATTTCACAGTTTGTCAAATGTTTGTTCTGATACAGAAGCAAAAACTATTTCCGTGGGTTCTGATTGTACATCTGTCTGTATGCATGATGCAGTATTATTTGGTGCGTAAGATTATGCCACTGCATCTGCACAATTATTTCCCCCAGTGATCATGTCATTACCATGTCAATGAACAGCATATTTCACCACTGCTGTTATTGATGACAGTTTTAAAGCGTACAAAAGTCAAGAATGAAGCTGAAGTAATCAGACCATGCTGGGACCCCAGTTGGCCAAAATTGTAACACTCGATATACTGGCTTTGCACCAATCTGTAATAACAGCAACTAATTCAGCCACTTGTGTAGAAGTTAAATTATGCAAGAACAGTACCTCCATAATGCACATAAACGGGCAAACTGCATATGCTGGTACACAGATGTCTCATCAATGAGCCATCCACAAATTGAACCAAATCAGCCCAATCGAGTTGTAAATCTTGAATAGCTGCTGTTGGCTTAGTCCACAGTTCTAATTACATCAAAGCAGGCATGCTCCTCATCACGCACCTCCTCGTCATTGTCGTCCTTTGGAAATGGCAAAAAGAGTAGTATTTGAAATACCACGTCTTTTTATTGGCACATTTGGTGCTGCTGGAGTTGTCAATTCACATTAAGTCAACCTCGCATTCGTCAAATATTGAGTTCTTGTTTGGATCAGAAGTGTCTCCACTGAATGACGGACTAACACAATTAAAGTGTGCCCCATGACTACTGAATCACTCTGAGAAATGGTAAGTGAAGCAATTGCTTGTGATCTTAAGCATGTTGGCGAAGGAGTGGTAACTAGATCTAGAGTTCCAGAAGAAAAAGCCACAAGCCTTTTTTCCAGGGCTGTGTTGTGCAAGAATAAAGTGAGTACCCATCTTTTTATGTCAGAATAAATAAAACAATTTTTCATAATCAGGCATTCCTAGAGTGGGTGCTGTACAGAAAGTGTCTATTGGCTCCAGGTGGGCTTTCATACATTCTTCATCCCAAGGTACTGGATTAAGTACATCACTAGGAGTTAATACTTGTAATGGCTTTGCAATTAAGGGAAAGTTGGGAATCCACTGACTACATTAGCCAAACATCTCTAGGAACACTTTCACTTCTCTCCCTGTAGTGCAATCTTTGGACACCTTCCCAACTCCTTTTTTAATCTGATGTCCTAAATAAGTAATGTTTTTCGGGCAATAATGTAAATTTGTAGGTTACACTTTATGCCGGATATCAGCCAAATTATTTAACAATGCAATAGTGTCCAAATTTACATTGCTCTTTAGTTTTCTCTGCAATCATTAAATCATGATATTGTCAATGTATGGTATCAAAACTGACTCAATGAGTAACTTCAAAGATTCCAAATCCATTTTACACACTTGGGAAAAGATGGAAGGTGGTTCTGTATGCCATTGTGATATTCCTGCCTAAACGAATACCTTATCTTTAAATCTGAACGCAAAACATATTGTCTGTCCTCATGTAGAAGAATGGAGAGGAATGCAGAACACAAATCAATCACTGTGAACCACTGCGCATCTGCTGGAATTTGAAACGAAATCCCTGCTGACTTCGATATCGCGGGACACCATTGAAGTACTATCTCATTAATCTTTCTAAGAACTTGCACTATTTTCCCAAAACTTCCTTCAGTATGGCCTCCTGCACCACCTTTTCAGTGACAGGTGTAATCCCTTCCTTAGCTTCACAAGAAAATCTTTATTGAGCATTACTGAATTTTGCTGAAATAGAAAATTCAGTGGGAATTCTACTGTTATTTTCAGAGGTGAAAGAGGCTGAGTCAAAGGCATAATTCTGTAGAACTGCTTTGTATTCTGCACAGGTGCCAGTGAAGTTGGGACCATTGTCTGAATCGCCGCATTCTGTGCTTTTGAAATCCTGTTCTGTTTCATAGAATTCATTTTAGGAACTATTCGAGTCCCATTAGCCTATGGCTGAATGTTCAAACTTCATATTTCTCTTCCAGTATCCTTCTTTACCACGTCTATGGCAAGCTCCAGATCTCATTACGCCATGGTAGGCATTGTTATTAAAATATATACCTCCGCCCCCAAAATTTCCTCCAACTCTTGTTAGACCTGTTGTATAAGTTATTGCGTAATTCTGCAAGGTGTGCTCTCCCACTGGTGACAATGGTGAACTTGGTTCAGTGCACCAGCAATTAATAAAAGTGATATGTTATTGTAGCCCTGCGAAACAATATTCAGTGTGTAATTGAGATGGGGCATTGCTTTTGGACTACTAACAATCCCATGAAGTGATCAGGGGCACTGTAGAAACAGCAACAAACCTTATTTTATTATTCACAATGTCACACACCGAAAGAATAATTAACACTTTTGAGTTAAAACTATTTATGACTACAGGAACAATATATTTCTCAGTACATCTTAAATAACTACACAGAATATTATGAAAACAGCAAGAAGGCACATTATAAATAACAAGAATAAAATGAACATTTCTAGCATTGTTAAAGTGTAATCTAGCACATGACACCCCAATGTATACTTTTATGCACTATACTAACAGATCATAGAAGACGGAGCAACTTGCAGTCTAGAGTTTCTTAAGGAGAAGACACACACTGCATACCTTGTTGACAGTAAAGGCTGTCTTTATCAGTGAATGCACGAAGAGAGTGTTCCCCGCAAAGGGCAAACACAAGCTACAGTATTCCCCTGGGACTCATCATCTACCACAAGATGTAGAATCTGCGATGTGTGAAAGGTGCTGGCAGCAGGTGCGACTATCTCTTGCAGATTCTTGGGCAATTATCTGGGCCTTCGCAGTTCCTCTCCTGACAAGTGGCAGACCTTATATACTAAATCTTATTAGAAACTGGATTTTCTGACATACGTTTAGGAATGTCCAACATAGATTATGTGCATCATGGTGTGCGTCCCAAACGTTTCTTATGAACATATAAGGAAAAAGGATGTCAATTCAGACTACACTGTTTTGGTTATATGTCTGTATGTGTTCTATTCAAACTTGACATGGTGGAAAGTAGACATTTGACCCAGACAAATGGTGAATTAAGTGTTGTATCTGTGTCTTGAATCAAATGTGTCATGAATCGAATAACTTAATGCTTTCACAGTTTTTAGAAAGATAAGGTTAGGTGACATCTGTCTCTAATGGCAGGCATGACGATAGTTCTTTATAAATTGGGAAAGATGGAGACTTCTATTGTTTGAGAGTGGTAAGATGGTGACCTCCGTTAGTTAAGATGGAGTTAGGGCTGCAATAAGATGGTGCCAGACCTTAGAGCCTTTACGTCATCCCTGGCTTTTCCATCTGAATGTGACGTCATAGGGGTTTATCTAACGCATACGGAAATCTATGCTCTCCAGTTACTTAGGTCTAAACTACCCAGAGTAAAGTATACACTTAGTCAAACTATGTGTCCTAAATTTAATAGAAGCTTTCGATATTAAACATGCAAATGAAACTTATAACAAGGCAATCTCTACATCATATATCAAATGATATATGCATTTTCAGAAATTTGTTGTACTAATGTACACAGGGTCGTCTTCATTTTCTTTGAACAAATGTGGGGAAAAGGACATTTACATAAATGGAACAATTGTGAATTGTGCATCGTTTCATACCAGCCAATAGATATATATTTTTGACAGTCATGAAATTTAAAGGTTGTAATGGGTAATGAAATAATGCTGTGTATGTGCCGGTTAACACGTCGACTGTAAATGGTGCATCTTTAACTTGTTTTATACTTAATCGGGCGTGTGTAGTTTTTTTTAAGCCATTGTTTTTTGGGTGAGCGTCAAATAAAATGATTCAAACATTGCTTTTTCATTGAGAACTTGCCAAGGCACGAAACCTGATTTTACTGTCTGCAGTACCTGCTTGAATTGTATGATTGCGCTTCACTGAGCCTGTCTGTGGTGTAATAAATTCAAGTCTCCCTTCAGGAGATCCAAGGGTGAGGACAAAATGTGATTTAATGAATACACTCCTTTTGAAAGCGTATGCATTCCATTGTTGTATAAAAACTGTGTTTTCTTACGCTATTTGCCTAATTATTTCTGCAGCTTCTTTCTCTGAATATTTGTTTAATTTATTGTAGTTGACACACATTCCTGTGGCAGGGATTTTTAACACTTTTTGGGGAAGTGGTCTCAGAAGAAAGTCAGAAAAATCAATGTTCTCATTAATTGATGAAAAATATTCTTTTGCAGCTGAAAGACTGAAGTATTCTAGCCATCGTTGGCATTGCTTACCTACACTATGGGCCTTATTACAACCCTGATGGTCATTTGCGGTGGCGGTCAGACCGCTGCCAATGCAATGGTCCGACCACCTCTTTACAACCGCAGCAGTAGCGCCACAGTCAGACCGCCAGCTGTTTTGCTTTCCCTAATGACGGAGCTGACAAAAATCTCTGGAATGCACTCCTTAATTCAAAGAAGATATTTATTATTTCACCACAAGGTTCCTAAAAGGAGATTAGCATGTTGAAAGCACACGTTTAAATATAGTCACAGCAATGCAAGGAAAATATACCAAAATGATTCTCCACTGCAATGTACACAGCAAATATATGTATTTATATTATATTATAATGCAAAACAAATAATGAAGTAAAAAATCATCTTTCTCATGCCAGCAAGACGATGACCCCGTTAGACTGCGAGAAAGAGATTGCCACCCTCATGGACAGATATCAGGTATACAATGTCTAGAATAACTCATTGCGGCCACTCACTCACTCTCTCACTGTCGCACTGGGTATTTTTATATCTTAAAAAAACAAAAGGAGCTTTCTGGAAAAAATCCCTCATTTCGTAATTCAAACATGCTGGCTTGTTTAGGTCAGGGTTGAAAGAAACAGGTTGGAACTGGCCAGTTTCCCAAGGTGTCTCTCCCAAGCCTAAGCCGTTCCCTGCTGTCCTTATCATGCTGACTGACTAACTCCTCCATATTATGTACTAGCTCTTCGGTGATAATATGTCCTAGCTCCTCGATGAGAAAGAGCGTGAAAACAAGCACAGTATACAATGTGAAAAAGTACGAACCGCTTTTAACATGGCAGTGTCTAATGGTACGATAAAGTCAATAGGCAGCTAAACTGGATACAAAATGTAGTCTTCAACTGGTGAACACTTATACAGCTAATCCAGGTGCAAAGTGGTGCAACATTGTCAACACCAGAATATTATATTGGCGACTAGAATGCAAAAACCCAGCACTCTCAAAACATTATAATGTATGCATTTTGTTGATAAGTTGTCATGCTTCATTGGTGAATCTTTTTCTTGGGCGGTAAGACGGTAGTTGGGTTTATTCCGAACACCGTTTATTTTCAGAACTCTCGTATTCTAGAGTTTCATTATTTATTTGATTAACAACTTACTTTGAACTCATTGAAAATTTGCATTTGAGTGTTTATAATACTTGCATGGAGGTTTATGAATCGGCAAGACACGCAATTCGTTTTATAAAAATGTAGAACTTGTGTTTCATTGCGCGCTATCGTTTTTTAACTTGTACATGGACGTTTACGAATCGGCAGGACGCGCGATTCATTTTATGAAGCTTTAAAACTTGTGTTTCATTACGCGCTACCATTTATTCGATTCAAGATAATTTTAAAGCTTGTTATTTATAGCGCGCAACCATTTCTTGACATTTACATGAAGGCTTACGAATCGGAAAGACATATGATTCGTTTCATGATGATTTAAACCTTGTTATTTATTACGCGCTACCATTTCTTGACATTTTTGCATGGTGACATTTAAATCAGTAAGACGCGCAATTTTCTCATTAAGCCTATTTCATGTTGTTCATTGTATGCTACCATTCTAGGATATTTGTTTGGTAGTATTCGAGTTGGTAAGTGTGTGATTTATTTCCTGAACTCATATTGTGCTAGTCATTGAAGTACAAGTCTTCTATAGTGTTTATTATATATACATATATATATCTGCAAAGTGTGTAATCTGTGTTGATACATTTCTAGAAAACACAAAAAAGCCAGAGTTTCTGAATGTAATATTGTATGCTTCTATTATGCATTCTTAAAAAATGGATTTATACAACTGATTTAAAATTTAGTCAGAATATTGTTTCTGATTCTCATGTAAAGGAAAATGCTTGAATAAGAAAGTTTTCATTTAATTAATCTTGATTCCAGTACAGGTATCTGGCCATCTTGAAACCTAGTCATTTTAAAACTTCATTCTTAGACTATTCATGTTTTCAGAATGACTATGCTTAACATCATAGTCTAATATTGCTTTCAGGAGATATAATTTTCATATTGTGTGTTCTAACCTTTTTTCTTACTATAGGTCTCCTTCCCAGCTGTTCCCTTTCTAAATCCCCTCTTCCCCTCTTGAACTCTCTTAGCCTCTGTGATTTATCTATCAGAGTCTTTGAGCTGTTCAGTGGTGGACGTGTTGGGAACGTGCGCAGACTCTGAGGATCTGGTGACTGTGACAGAATAGTGAGCCCACAAATTATTATCCTCCTGGCTTGTGTATGTTCTCAGCATGGCCACGCTAGACGAGTTAGTCAAGGCTATCACCCAGCTACAGGCAGAGGTGGTATTATCCAAAGAATTAACTAGCTTAGCAGCGAAAATGAGTCAGTTGCAAGATAAGGTAGAGAAGAAGGAACAAAGTCCCACAGGTGTGTTTTGGCCAGGTACTTCTTCTCAGGCTTCTGGAAGTAATCCAACAAACATTTCTCTAAATGTTCCTTCCGCAGTTCCTTTAGCTCCCCCAGAACGTTTCTCAGGTGACCCTTCGAAAGCGCAATCTTTCCTGGTTCAAGTGGGACTACACTTCACCTGCAGACCACATACTTTCCCCGATGCACAGTCCAAAGTAGATTTCTTGTTATCATATTTAACTGGGGATGCTGCTACTTGGCCAATTCCTCTTGTGCGTAAAGATAGTCCCTTGTTGTACAACTGGAGAAATTTTGTTCATGAGTTTGAGAGAGTTTTTGATCGTAGAACTGTAACACAGTCAGCAGATTGTGAATTATTAGATTTATGCCAAGGGAATCAAGATCTAGTATCGTATTTAGCCAATTTTAATCGGTTGGTTGCCGAGACATCCTGGCCTGAAGAATAACAAGTGGTTTTGTTTTACAAGGGACTCCAAGAGGAATTAAAAGATATCTTAGCGCAAATTGACCCACAACCGACAGACTGTCAAGAATTAATAAACCTTGTTTTGAAGCTTGATCATCGTTTAGCAGAACGTAAAGGAACGCGCAACAAGATTGAAAAATATTCATGGCGTATTTATGATATCAGAGACTCAAGAATTCCGAAAGAGAGAACGCCTGAACCGATGGAAATTGGAACCATCAGAAGACCTTTGACCAAAGAGGAAAAGGATTTACGCAGAAAAAATGGACAATATCTTTATTGTGGGCGGAAGGGTAATTTTGCCAAAGATTGTCCAATCAAACCAAAGAAAAAGCAAGGTCCGGTTCAGAAGGTTGCAGCCAATACACCAGTCGAGTTGGAAAACTAAAACACCCGAGATGCAGAGAAGGGTTGCTCTTGGGTGTCACCGTGTACCCTTCCCAATCTAGGCATCTTAAACTGGAAATAAGAGTTCAGGTAAAGAAAAAGAGTTATTTCAAAAAGGCTCTAGTCGATTCTGGGGCTACTGGGAACTTTGTTGATATCCAATTGGTTTGTGCATGGGGGATCCCATGTATTGAAAAGAAAACCCCAGAAATCATCCAGGCAGTCGATGGAAAACTCTTGACTGGAGGCCCAGTAACTCTGCAGACTATCCCCTTGTCAATGATTTGTGAAGATAAGAATCAAAGAAAGAAACATAATGAGAAAATCATCTTTGACGTGATTCATGCTCCCCAATATAGGATTATCCTCGGCTTGCCATGGTTAACTCATCACAATCCAGAGATCAACTGGGCAGAACGAAAAACCGTGTTCTCATCTGCTCTATGTAACGAACAATGTCTCCAAAAGATTCAAGTACCAAAAGTTTGCAAATCTTCCATAGCTACTGCCGCGGAGAAAGAAATTAAATTGCCCAAACAGTATTCAACCTACAAAGATGTATTTGATGAGAAAGGAGCAGAGAATCTACCTCCTCATAGATCTTATGACTGCCTAATTGATCTAGCCCCAGGTACGATACTTCCCAACTGTCGTGTATATGTCCTGTCAGAACATGAAAACCAACATTTACGAAAATACCTAGATAGATTTTTGGAGAATGGCTTCATTCGTCCCTCTAAGTCTCCTGCAGCTTCTCCTTTGTTTTTTGTTCCAAAGGCTAATGGAGAACTTCGAACTTGCATCAACTATAGGGGTTTGAACAAAGTCACCATCAAAAATAAATATCCTTTATCCCTAATTCCGGTTTTTTTGGAACAAGTAAAGAGAGCAAAAATCTACACAAAGCTTGACCTTCGAGGTGCTTATCATTTGGTCAGAATGAGAGAGGGTGACGAATGGAAAACAACATTCAAGACAAGATATGGCCTTTTTGAATACACCGTCATGCCTTTTGGTCTGTGTAATGCTCCAGCAGCCTTTCAATTTTTCTTGAATGACGTTATTAGAGAGTACCTCAACATATTTGCCATAGTCCACATTGATGACATTCTGATCTACTCAGACAATGAAAACGAACATGTCCAACATGTCAAGAAAATTCTCGCAGCCCTTCGAAAGCACCATTTATACTGCAAACTAACCAAGTGTGAGTTTCACGTTACCACAGTTGAGTTTTTAGGAGTTATTCTTACCCCTCAAGGTATGGTGATGGCAGAAAAGAAAGTGAAAGCAGTATCTGATTGGCCCACCCCAAATACTGTTCGTGATGTACAATGTTTTCTGGGGTTTGCAAATTTTTACCGGAGGTTCATAAATAATTTCTCCCAGACAGTAGCTCCGATCACTAAGCTACTAAGAAAGAAAGAAAAATTTGTATGGTCCCCAGAAGCTGATCAAGCCTTCTTGACTTTGAAGGAAGCTTTCTCCACTGCTCCAGTCTTGATTCATCCCGATGCAAATCGACCTTTCATAGTGGAAGCTGATGCTTCAGATGTAGCAATAGGGCCGTCTTATCACAACGAAATAAAGACACTGGTCAACTTCATCCTGTAGCTTATATGTCTCGATGGTTGAACGAAGCCGAACAGAACTATGTCATTGCTGAAAAAGAGCTTCGGGCGATTCGTGATGCCTTTAAAGAATGGAGACATCGTTTGTTGGGTGCCAAATACACGGTTACAGTATATACTGATCATCATAATCTTCAATTAATGAGTTCTGCCAGACTTTTGACACCTCGGCAATTACGTTGGATGCTGTTTTTTGCCGAATTTGAGTTTGTAGTAACTTTCGGGCCTGGTAAAGATAATCGCAAAGCTGACGCCTTGTCCCGTCAAGAGTCTACCACGTTTCCTGCATTTCAACCCTCCAGAGCTATCATTGCTCCTGACAAGGTACTATGTATCATAAAAACTGAAGATTTCTTAGAAGAAATTTGCAACTCTTTCACTGTTGAAAAATGGCAAACATGGGCCAAAGCAGATACCAAAAGGTCAATCAAGCAAGGACTACCCTCTCATAACGCTCGTTTGTTTGTACCCACTACCAAGCTTCGCAATATAGTGTTTCATTGGTTGCATGTTATACCTACGGCAGGTCACCCAGGTACTTCTAAAACTATTGAACTGATCCAACGTTATTTTTGGTGGCCTACCCTAACAAAAGATGTAAAAGCAATGGTGAACACCTGCAAAGTTTGTGCTCGCATTAAAATAAGTCATTCAAAACCAAAAGAGTTTTTACATCCACTTCCAACTCCAAGTCATCCATGGGAGCACATTTCTTTAGACTTTATTACCGGTTTGTCAGTGGTTCAACAGCATTCAGTAATTCTGGTTGTAGTGGATAGTCTCACAAAATATGGACATTTAATTGCCTGTAAAAAACTGCCCACTTCTAGTGAACTGGCAACTATTTTACTGAATGGAGTAATTCGTTATCATGGACTGCCAAAGGTTATCCTCTCCGATCGGGGGTCACAGTTTACCTCCAATTTCTGGAAGACATGGTGTAAAACACTTCAAGTGACATCTACACTATCTACTAGTCACCACCCTCAAACGGATGGTCAAACGGAGAGACTAAATCAGACCTTGAAACAATACCTACGTGCCTACGCTGACAAGGCACTTCATTCTTGGACATCTATGCTCTGGTTAGCTGAGTTAGCTTATAATAACTCATTCCACACTTCAATTGGTGTTACACCCTTTTTTGGTTTATTTGGCTATCATCCTGACACCCTGCCCATCACAATTCCTAAAGAAAGTTCTCTTACTGCAGCTGTGTCAGAAACCATTCAGCATTTGCATCAAACCCAGAAACTGATTCAACAGCATTTAGAAAAAGCCAAACAAAAATACAAAAGGCATTATGACAAGAAACATTGTGAGGGACCGCAATATCAACCAGGTGACAAAGTGTGGCTTTCCACAAAACATATAGACTTCAAGAAGAAGCACATGTTTAACCCAAAATTCATAGGTCCTTACACTGTCCTTCAGCAAATCAATCCGGTGACCTATA
Source organism: Pleurodeles waltl (assembly GCF_031143425.1). Classification (NCBI taxonomy): domain Eukaryota; kingdom Metazoa; phylum Chordata; class Amphibia; order Caudata; family Salamandridae; genus Pleurodeles; species Pleurodeles waltl. Next base: position 438,894,199 of record NC_090444.1, on the reverse strand, counting down.
AATTACAATTACCCAGATCCTTACGGATTCATCCAGTGTTCCACACTTCCCTCTTTAAAAAGGCAGTCAAAAAGATCCACCCTCATCCAGCTCCTGTTCTAGTACAAGGGGAAGAAGAATACGAAGTCAAGAAAGTGTTGGATTCTAAACTGAGAGGGCGTAATCTATGGTACTTAATCTCATGGAAAGGTTATGGTCCTGAAAGTAACTCATGGGTTTCCGCCTCTGATGTTCATGCTCCAGTACTTGTGAGATGCTTTCATCATTTTAATCCAGGCAAACCAGGCCCTATAGCGCGCCTGGGAGAGGGGAGTACTGTCAACACTAGAATATTACGCGCTCTATTGGCGACTAGAATGCAAAAACCCAGCACTCTCAAAACATTACAATGTATGCATTTGGTTGATAAGTTGCTGTTTAACCTTTTTGCATTGCAGAATTCAATCCTGAAGACTGATTTTTAATATGCTTACAAATACTGTTCCTTTGCAACGTATTGTTGCAGGTTTTCAAAGTGTGTTAGGGTGTGGTCCCTTTCCAGGGTCTTCCAGAGACTTCCCTGCAGCATGCCTGGGCGTGGTTGAGGGCTGGGCCAAGACTCTATAAAAGGAGAGCCAGCCCAACTCCCAGTGCTCACTATTCAGAGGTCCTGGTGCAGAACAGCAGCTATTTCCAGAGTTCCTGTCCCGGTGGCCTATTTGATTTTCCAGTCCTCTGCTTTTCATGCTTCATTGGTGAATATTGTTCTTGGGCGGTAAGACGGTAGTTGGGTTTATTCCCAACACCATTTATTTTCAGAACTCTCGTATTCTAGAGTTTAATTATTTATTTGATTAACAACTTACTTTGAACTCATTGAAAATGTGCATTTGAGTGTTTATAATACTTGCATGGAGGTTTATGAATCAGCAAGACGCGCGATTCGTTTTATAAAAATTTCGAACTTGTTTCATTGCGCGCTATCGTTTTTTAACTTGTACATGGACGCTTACGGATCGGCGGGACGCGTGATTCATTTTATGAAGCTTTAAAACTTGTGTTTCATTACGCGCTACCATTTATTGACATTTACATGGAGGCTACGAATCGGCAAGACGCGCGATTCGATTCAAGATAATTTTAAAGCTTGTTATTTTTGATGGATACAACTACCTGTGGATTCCTCACCTTATGAATTTGATCCCTGCGCCAGCATCCGATGGAAAGTCTTCTTCGTAGCTGTCTACGTCGACGAGGACGTCATAATGGCACGGCTCCACGTGACTCCGTCTGACGTCAGCGTGCCAATAAGAGGTCCCCGTCGGCGTACCAAAGTCAGTTTTTCCTTTTTCCGTGCATTCGACTTCAACGGTTTTCTTCCTGGCCCGTTGGTTACTGTAGCGATCTTGTGAAGTTACAATGTCGCCTCCGAAGAAGTCCGGTTTTAAGCCGTGTAGGGAATGCGGGGGTCGGATGTCAGTGACCGACCCCCATTCGGATTGTATTTGGTGTTTGAGCTCTGAGCATGATGTGGAAGGCTGTTCTTCGTGCCAGAGCATGAATCCGAAAGCTCTGAAGGAACGAGAAGCGAAGCTCTTCTTGGCCAAGGCAAAGAAGAAGGAACACAAGAAGGTTTCTTCCCATGCTTCTCCTAAAAAACATAAGAAGCGGCGTCATCATGACTCTCTGCGCCGTCATGACTCTCGGCGCCGTTTGGAGCGGAGTCGATTGAGGAGTCGTTCGAGGTCGAGGTCTTGTTCGTCACGGCGCCAGAAGACGTGGGAGATGAGTCCTACGGTCACGCCTCAGCCGGAGAGTCCGAGGTTGTCACCGGCGCCTTCAGTCTATGAGGTCACTCAAGATAGTCCTTGTTTCTCACCAGCGCCGAGGGATCCTGATGTTCCCCAGACGTCTACACCGCAGTACCCAGCGTTCCCGACTCCAGGGACGGATCCGGCCGTATTTTTGAATGCAATGTATGCTGTGTTTCAAGCCATGGCCCCTGCTGGTGCACCGGCGGGTCCCACGGGGCCATTGGCATTCAATTTGGGCTCGCCGGCGTCGTACAGGGCTGCTCCTTTCATGCCCTTCTGCCCTTCAGACCCTGGTGGTCCGGCGCCGGGGGTTTCCCCTGGCAGGAGTCCTTCGCCTGGGACTGTGGATCCGTCGGCTTCTCGTCCAACTCCTTCTCCGCGCCATCCGGCGTCTTTGGTGGCCTCATCCAGACCGGCTCCATCTCCTTCTGCGCATTCGAGGAGGTCATCAGCCGACTTCGGGTCGGCGCCGACGCCGGTTGAATCCAGGGGTCTTCCGGAACCAACTCAAGGTTTGAGGTCATCGGCGTTGATGGAGTCCTTGTCGACGCCGGCTCTGGAGACCCATTTAAGATCTCGGAGGAAGGCGCTGAGGCTTTTGGAGGAAGAGGAGTACAGAAGGCTTGAGGAAGGTGAGATAGAGCCTTCTGATGATTTTCAAGGACTTGCCACTGCAAGTGGCTTGGATACTTTCCCGGAGTGGGACATTGCTTCTCCGGGGGAGTTTACTGAGGAGGCCTCCTCTTTCCATGCTGTGGTGAGGAAGGCGGTTGACTATCTAGATTTGCCTTTGTCCTCGGCAGAAGTCAAGACTAACTTGCTCACGGAGGTTCTTCATCCTTCTTCCTCCAGTGCTGACCCCTTGTTGCCTTTTAATGAGGCGTTGACTGAGCCTATTATGGACCTTTGGAGAAAGCCGGTGACATCTCCTGCGGTGAACAGGGCAGTGGCGAGAAGGCATAGGAGTGCCCCAGGAGATCCATCATTCCTATCTCGTCACCCGACTCCGGAGAGTTTGGTGGTTCAGGCATCATGTTCTGCGAAATCTGCCCCTGGTACATTCCCTGGTGTTCCAACAGACAGAGAATCCAAGAGGATGGAGCAATCCTCGAAGAAAATTTTCTCTTCTTGTAGCATGGCCCTGAAAGCTACCAATTCCACTTGTGTGCTAGGCAGATACATTCATGCCCTGATGGACTCTGCAAAGGAGATGGCAAAAGACCTGCCACAGGAAGTGCGAAAATCTTTTGGGGCCCTTTTCTTGGACGCGCAAGCGGCTGCACAGCAGATTATTCAATCTGGCCTGGATACTACGGATTCTATAGCCAGGGCCAAGGGAACATCGGTGGCTACGAGAAGGCATGCCTGGCTAAGGTCTTCGGGTTTCTCGACGGATGTTCAGTCCACGTTAATGGACCTTCCATTTGATGGGGAAAAGCTGTTTGGGGACAAGGCAGATTCTGCCCTTGAATGGTTTAAGGACTGTGGGGCTACAGCTAAGTCCCTGGGTTTGCAGACCCCTTCTGCTACTATGTACAGGCCTTTTTGTAGGTTTCGAGGGTTTGCTAGAGGCTCTGCCTTTCGTAGGTCTCAATCGTATGCCCAACAACCTGCCAACCCGCCCTATCGTGCCTCCAGGGGGCGAGGTAGGGGCAGGGCTAGAGGTCCAGCCCAGCAGCTCTCTTCATCTTCATCCTCCTCGGGTGGACAGCAGCAGAAGCAGCCCTAGTTTTCCCCACTTTATAAGTCACACTTCTCCTGTAGGAGGAAGATTGAGTCTTTTTCTACAGCAATGGAGGTCAATTACAACAGACTTGTGGGTGCTAGGAATTGTGGAAAAGGGCTATGCTCTCCCCTTTCAGGAGTTTCCTCCTCCCTTCCCTCCCCGTCCCTCCTTTTGTTCAGAAGAACATCTTCTGTTGTTGCAACAGGAGGTTGTAGTCATGTTGGCAAAGGGCGTTATAGAGTTGGTACCGTTGCAGGAAAGGGGTCAGGGGTGTTATTCAAGGTATTTCCTGATTCCCAAGGTGGACGGTCGTCTAAGGCCGATCCTAGACTTGAGGATTTTGAATTTGTTCCTCAAGCAGGAAAAATTAAAAATGCTGACCCTAGCGCAGGTGCTATTGGCGTTGAACGAAGGAGACTGGATGGTGTCTGTCGATTTGCAGGACGCGTACTTTCATGTTCCCATAGTCAAGTCGCACAGGAAGTATCTCCGTTTTGTGGTCGGATCGCAGCATTACCAGTTCGCGGTCCTCCCGTTTGGTCTTACTTCAGCACCCCGGGTCTTCACAAAGGTGATGGCAGTTGTTGCAGCACATCTCAGAAAGAGGGAGGTAGCGGTTTTTCCCTACCTGGACGATTGGTTGATCAAAGCCAAGTCTCCAGAGATTGTGTTGTCTCATCTGCGAATGACAACGCAGTTGTTGTTCGATCTGGGTTTTTCAGTGAACGTACCCAAATCTCACCTGGAGCCCTCTCAACGCCTCCTGTTCATAGGGGCAGTATTGGACACGACGAGGTTTCGGGCCTACCCCCCGCCTCAGCGGGTGCAGGACATTCAGGCACTGATTCCTTTGTTTCAAAGAGGAGCGGCAGTTCCAGTCCTCAAAGTCTTACGCCTGCTAGGTCTGTTTGCTTCTTGCATTCTGTTGGTCACTCATGCTCGCTGGCGTATGAGGGCTCTTCAGTGGTGTCTCCGCAGACAGTGGTTCCAGCACAAAGGGGATCTCAGGGATTCAATAAAGATCTCCAGGGACGCTGTAGCGGATCTTCATTGGTGGTCAGTGGACGGCAACCTTTCCCAAGGGAAACCGTTTTCACTACCACCTCCGGTGGCCACAGTGATATCGGATGCTTCCACTCTAGGGTGGGGAGCTCATCTAGGGGACCTGGAGATCAAGGGTTGTTGGTCTCCAGTGGAACAGATGTTGCATATCAATCTGTTGGAATTGCGGGCTGTACGTTTGGCGCTCAAGGCCTTCCTCCCTTCCCCCCTTCCCTTCGCGGTCAGTCAGTTCAGATCCTGACGGACAACACTACCGCGATGTGGTATATAAACAAGCAAGGAGGAGTGGGGTCGTATCTTCTTTGCCGAGAAGCCCTACGACTCTGGTCCTGGGCTCAGGACCATCAGATTTGCTTGATAGCAAATCATTTGGCCGGAGTGTTGAATGTACGTGCGGACGTTCTCAGTCGTCACTTCTCATTAGATCACGAGTGGCGTCTCCATCCGGATGTAGTTCTCCACATCTTCGAGATGTGGGGTACTCCTCAGGTGGATTTATTTGCCACTCGGGAGAACACGCATTGCCCGTTATTCGGCAGCCTCCAGTATCCGATGCAAGGGGTGTTGGGGGATGCGTTTCAGATGTCCTGGAATGTCCAGTTGCTTTACGCGTTTCCCCCCATACCCTTGATTCCTCTGGTTTTGAGGAAGGTTCGTCAAGACCGGGCACAAATCATATTGGTGGCACCGGACTGGCCGAGAAGGGTATGGTATACAGACCTACTTCAACTCTCTCAGTGCCCTCCGCTCTGTCTCCCGCTCAGGGCAGATCTCCTCTCTCAATCGCAGGGGCAGGTTCTACACCCCCACCTCCAGAGCCTGCACTTTCATGCCTGGAGATTGAACGGGGCAACCTGAGTTCTTTTTTTCTCCCACCGGATGTAGTGGATGTTATACTATCGTCCAGGCGACACTCCACTAAGTCTATTTATGCCGGAAGGTGGGCAAAATTTGTGTTGTGGTGTGGAGAGAACCAAAAAGATCCTTTAAAGGCCCATCTTTCAGATGTACTTTTGTTTGTTCTCAGTTTGGCGAAGAAAGGCTGTGCTATAGCTACAGTTAAGGGTTATTTGGCAGCTCTGTCGGCGTTTCTTTGCCTTCCGGATCAGCCATCTTTATTCAAGTCTCCCATTGTACATAGGTTCCTTAAGGGTTTGGTGAATAGATTTCCTCCTACTCCTTTTCACATGCCTCAGTGGGACTTAAATCTTGTTTTAACATTTTTAATGGGTTCGCCTTTCGAGCCCATGCATTCATGTTCATTGAGATATTTAGCCTTCAAGACTGTTTTCTTGATCGCGATTACTTCTTCTAGAAGGATTGGTGAGCTTCAGGCGCTCTCCGTTAAGCCTCCTTTCACTGTGTTTTTCCCTGATAAAGTGGTTCTAAAAACCAGGGCTGCTTTTCTGCCGAAAGTTGTCACCCCTTTTCATTTAGGGCAGAATATCACTCTTCCTGCTTTTTACCCTCCTCCCCACCCGTCTAAAGAAGAAGAGAGACTCCATAGGTTGGATCCTAGGAGGGCCCTGAGTTTTTATCTCGAAAGAACTAAAAACTTTCGTTTGGATGAGCAACTATTTGTTGGGTATGCTGGTCAACAGAAAGGCAGAGCTGTACAGAAAAGGACACTCTCCAGGTGGGTCATCTTGTGTATCAAGATCTGTTACTCTTTGGCAAAAAAGGTCCCTCCTGAAGGTATCAGGGCCCACTCTACTAGAGCTAAATCTGCATCCTCGGCTCTGGCGAGGGGAGTTCCATTGGTAGACATATGTAAAGCAACTTGGGCGTCCCTCCATACTTTCGTGAAACATTACTGTTTAGACTCCGAGATGAGGAGGGACGGTCACTTTGCTCGCTCGGTATTGCAAGATTTCTTAGTGTAATCAGGTGGGCACCCACCACCGAGTGCGGTACTGCTTGGGACTCTATTCATAAGGTGAGGAATCCACAGGTAGTTGTATCCATCAGAAGAACAAGTTACTTACCTTTGGTAACGCTTTTTCTGGTGGATACCTGTGGATTCCTCACGGTCCCTCCCGCCTCCCCATTGCCTACCTGGTTACACTCTTATCTTGCATTATTTAGCTTTATATTGATATAAATGAAAGCATATATATATATATATATATATATATATATATATATATATATATTTATATAGTGATATTTCTCTATTTATTTTGTATATTTATGTATCCCAGCTTTCAATAAGAATGGATTATTTAAATGATCAAGGTTTTTGTGTGTGTATATCTTTCTATATTATTTATAAATGTTCATGGTCTGTTTACTCCTATTTGCTTTACAGGCACGAAAAAAGTGAGGTGAAACTGACGCTAGTACGCCGACGGGGACCTCTTATTGGCACGCTGACGTCAGACGGAGACACGTGGAGCCGTGCCATTATGACGTCCTCGTCGACGTAGACAGCTAGGAAGAAGACTTTCCGTCGGATGCTGGCGCAGGGATAAAATTCATAAGGTGAGGAATCCACAGGTAGTCAGTGTATCCACCAGAAAAAGCGTTACCAAAGGTAAGTAACTTGTTCTTCTAGCGCACAACCATTTCTTGACATTTACATGAAGGCTTACGAATCGGAAAGACATACGATTCGTTTCATTATGATTTAAACCTTGTTATTTATCTCGCACTACCATTTCTTGACATTTTTGCATGGTGACATTTAAATCAGTAAGACGCGCGATTTTCTCATTAAGCCTATTTCATGTTGTTCATTGTATGCTACCATTCTAGGATATTTGTTTGGTAGTATTCGAGTTGGTAAGTGTGTGATTTATTTCCTGAACTCATATCATGCTAGTCATTGAAGTACAATTCTTCCATAGTGTTTATTATATATAAATATATATATCTGCAAAGTGTGTAATCTGTGTTGATACATTTCTAGAAAACACAAAAAGGCCAGAGTTTCTGAATGTAATATTGTATGCTTCTATTATGCATTCTTAAAAGGATTTATACGACTGATTTAAAATGTAGTCAGAATATTGTTTCTGATTCTCATGTAAAGGAAAATGCTTGAATAAGAAAGTTTTCATTTAATTAATCTTGATTCCAGTACAGGTATCTGGCCATCTTGAAACCTAGTCATTTTAAAACTTCATTCTTAGACTATTCACGTTTTCAGAATGACTATGCTGAAAATCATAGTCTAATATTGCTTTCAGGAGATATAATTTTCAATTTGTGTGTTTTAACCTTTTTTCTTACTATAGGTCTCCTTCCCAGCTGTTCCCTTCCTAAATCCCCTCTTACTCTCTTAGCCTCTGTGATTTAGCTATCAGAGTCTTGGAGCTGTTCAGTGGTGGACGTGTTGGGAACGTGCGCAGACCCCGGGGATCTGGTGACTCTGACAAACACAAAGTCAGTGGTCAAAAACACAAATTTCACTACACCAGCACTGCCACTTTTCATTGACACAATGTGTGGCGGTCCTAATCTGCCAGGGCAGCGCTGTCCTGGGGATTACAACTCCCTTCTCTGCCACCGGTTTCATGGCAGTAGCACTGCCATGAAATGGCCACTGGAGATGGGGTGCAGGGGGCCCCATGGGGTGGGGGGGTCCTGCACTGCCCTGCACTTGGCATGGGCAGTGCAGGCCCCCTCGGCCAGGCCTGTAGCAATGTTCACTGTCTGCAATGTGCACCCTACGCACTACAGCATTGCTGTTGGCTCTATTACGAGCCGCAGACAATGCTGTAGGCCGTTTCCTGCTGGGCCAGTGGGTGGAAACTCTGTTTCCACCTACTGACCCAGTGGGAAACACGTAATGGGACTGGCGGGGAGGTGGCAGCACTGGCGACAACCCACCAGTCGGGCCTTCGGCAGGCGTGCTTTTCCATCCTCCGAAGTCAAAATGAAAGCCTATAAGTGGTAACTACTACAGGTGTTTGTGTATTGTGCCTTGGGTCGGGACAATTAAACTTACATCCGGAAGTGTTGGCACGGAACGCTGCATGCAGATATCAGAATTATAAGGCCATAACGCTAAACCTTCAACAGGAAATTGGGCTGAATTATAGGTTCCACTCTGTAGCATATCGTTTGTCTAATTCAGACATATTTATTTGGAGATGCCAATTGTTAAACATAGTCAAGATTTCTTTTCCTTCGATCTGGCTAAATGTGGTTCCCCAAACACTTGTTTTCATCAACATTTGCTTTCCAGTGCAGTGCTTTCAATAGCCAGTGTGTGAGAAACTCAGTGGAGCAAATCAGCTTGTTGGGAGTAATTAGATCTTTTGGAAGCTGCTCTGGCTTCTTTATTAAACAAAAGGTTGAAGGGTGTGATCTATAATCACTCTGGAAGTAAGGGAATTTCTTTAAGAAATTAGAATGACTGTCTGGAGCGGTGCCTCGCAATGCTACCATTGTGTTTAATTGTGAATTTCTGTAGGATAGTTAGTGCTATGTATGAAGTAATGTGCATAGTGGTGATAACAATATATTTCTTTGTAATTTGCTTAATTCAAATAAGGAGTTTCATTATTCAAAGAGGCACATACCTGTAAGTCAGACATCATTCTTTCAACAGTCTCAATGTCCCAGTCATCTGAACGAAAATCTAGTATTATGACATGATTCATTGAAACATTTATCATATAAGGCATTGTATTTGACTCAGTGAGACCCATAATCTGACATGGAACCTTTTCCCAGGCTATGCCTTCGGGTCACAGGATAAGCTGTAGTGCTCGCAGCATAGAGACCTCTTTGGGCTCTGTGGGATGACGAGTGTGGTTGCAGTTCACGATCCACTGACATGGCAATTGCTCTTGCAGGGACAAAATGTCTATTATTTAGCAGTAGAATAATGAGTATGGTTCATAACCACATGGAGGAATCAAACACTTAGCATGCAACCACTGATAATCCCAAACCAGTCTCTGGAGTGAATGACTATAGAAGGGGTGAAAAGTCTCCTGTTAATTATACAGAGCTGTTTTCAATCTTGTGGATCTCTTGCAGATCTCAAAAGAGCACCAGTTAAAATGATGTAACGTCTGGTGGAATTTCATAGTCAGTCATGGAATTGCATTAAACAGTAGCCACTGTCATATTGTCCGTATCAGCTGCATTTGTTGCACTCAGTGCTCTGTGTAGAGTGTTAAGCTCAAATATCCCGGGCGGGACCTCAAGCTAGGTATGTTACTGCTTTGTAGGTCGGGTATTCAGAGTCAGGCGAAGCAGGGAAGCACTACTCTTAATCCTTCTTTGTGCCTGCGGAGGTCGGCTTTAGAGGGCTGGCCATTTAGTGTCTTTTAACGTGGTCTATCGACACCTGTTTGTTTCTCCTTGAGCCTGGCAGAGGAGGCAGAATAACAGTTCTGTTGCCTTGGACCCCAAGAACAGTGACAGATAGTCTGTAAGATGGTTCAAAAGCTTGCTTGTTGTGGAAGTTCTCCCAAACTAGGCCCCCAGCCGTGGCTATCCACCCATCTACAGCAGTGCTCACCTTCTCTTCAGAGGTGGCGGCATCAGAGTTATTTATGGTTGACAGATTGTCTCTGACTTCTTGGATACTCTGTAAAACATTCAGACATTTCTTTAGGTCTGCCACCTTCACAGAATTATGTAAGACAGGCACCTACATAGGAACTCTGCAGAGACCTCATATGGAGTGCATTCTTCTAATACTTGTCTAGGGAAGTTATTTAATGCTGTTTGAGCTCCATACAGGTTATGGTACCAAATAAGACCTGAACTTAGCACCCTAGCAGTTCAAGCGTGTTTGATCATGCCATTGGCCCACTCTACAATGCTGTCCTATTCAGCTTTGAATTGGTTGCTGAATTGCAGACAAACTCCCAGAGCAGACAGTGAATCCATGTAAGTCTTGCAGGCAAATGCAGGACTACTATCTGAATGAAATTAATGAACTGCCCTATTGACACTAGGCACTGCAAACCTTTTACTACTGCTGAAGCTCTTACATTTCTCTATGGTGAAACCCATAGGAATCAAGCACATGTATCATTACTACCAATATGTAGCTGTATTGCTTAGCTGAACAGAGGGGATTGGAAGGGGATATTTGGGATCATGAGAGGAGTTGCAGAGGGTCTTTAGACAGTTAAATGTTTAATTTGTTGACAAGTGTGACACTGCCTAACATAATACCTAGTCTGTTTATGTACACTAGGCCACTAGTAGCATTGCTGTCACATTGCTACAAGTGTGTGAATTCCTGCATGTGTAGAGGCCAACCCCTCATGGGTTTATTTGATTAGATATAAGCTAGATAGACTATTAGGTATTATTCTGTCTCCCACTCCTGGTATCATAACTATTGGAATGTTATCTGAATTGAGGGTGTAGGAGTATTTGGGAGGAAAGCCTGCAGGAGGTTTCCTAGCTTGCTTGTTTGAATTTATGATTGTTAAAATACCTGTGTTGATCTTTGTTTGAGACCTGGTTAGGACTGCTACTCTGACAATCTAAATTGCAGCCTTTATCGCTAAGTCGTTGCCCTTTGGCGTGAATGCTGTCGCACTGATGCAACAAAGTGTTCCTTACATGAACCACAGCTACCTTTCCCCATAGCTGTTTATTTTTTATAGGTTTTCTCTTTGAATCCTTAAATCCATTCAACCACCAATGCTGCAAATTGACATTGCAACCTTGTACACAAAAGGATGAGTTGGACAAGTGTGAAAAGTGACAAGTCAGTCTTCTGTAATGCAAGTAGAATGGTTATGTCATTCTGCATGTTGTGCAGTGCTATCAGCTAGGACTTTAGTGTGGGCGTGCTGTGAGATGAATTCACAATTCTTCATCCTTCGTTGCACCTTGTATTTCAGTGCAGCCTGCAGAGTATTTGTATTTTGTTTCTACCGCAGGTTGGGCAGAGCCATCTCTAAAAAAAGATGCTCTTTTAAGATTCAGTGGATAATGTTGCTGGAGTCAGAGCAACATCCTGTTCATATTGGAGAAAACGTGTGTACTAAGCGAGGGACCATACTGAAACTTTACATCCACTGCATTCAGAAAAGAGGCCCTCTGTACCCATCTTAGGTGTAGGGCAGGAGCATTAGGAATGCTTGTCTTTATGGCTGCCTCTAGTGCTGGTACAGGAGAAACAATAATAATATGCTTTCCCTTCATCAAAGGATGCTCTTTCAAGATAACTGTATGCACAGCTTTCTTATTTTTTTCCATTGGAAACAAAAGGTGCTTCTGCCAGGGAATACAAATGAGACTTGTAAGCAATAGGGACTGTTTGTCCTTCGTTGTAAGTCACATAAGTGTAACCCTGGTAACTGGATATGACTCTGATAACTAGGTTGCTTTTGTTGTCCATAGTTTGTAAATATTTAGTCTCAAGCATGTCTGCTTGTAGAGCACACAAGATATCAATATGCAGGTTCAGCTATTGTTTGGATGAAAATATGGGAGAAATCAGGTCATACAAAATCTTCACTCTGTCAGCGTAGTGAGGCAGGAAATTGTAGCTTCTTGTCATCCTCAGTAGCCTAGAGACAATCTTTAGACCATAAGCAACTATGCATCACATCATTCACAACCATCTCATAAGCTGGACTTCCAAGTGGTGTTGTGGGTTGTACTTCTATTAGTGTCTTAGATTTAGGCTTGTACAAACTCTCGCCCATTGTAGATTTTTTTTTTTCTTTTTATTTCTTTTTATTGAGTTTTTATGAGGATCCACCATGATAACAAAAAATAAATTGCAATTCCAAACTTTGTCTTAAATAATTTCCCCAGTGGTTCCCAGAGAAAAAGCTCTAATAGAAACACTAAGATTAGGTAGCTATGCAAACTCATTCGATAGGTGACTCAAGAACAGATTTATCCATGATTGTCTAAAAGAATTTGCCCCAGATCGAGGAAAATGTTTTTCCACTTCCTATTCTACTAGCATATCTCATTTCCTGATTTCTGACTTGCAACATTTTGCTCCACCATTCTTGAGGGGTGGGAGATAACTCAGAACACCAGTTTCTTAACAAGAGAGATCTGGCAACCAAAGTGGCGATAAAAACGAGTTTCTCCCACCTGGAAGGGAGCCTTGCCTCGGGGTCGAAGCCTAGGCACAACAACCGGATACTGGGAGTTACAATAACCTGAACCATCGCTGTTAGCATCTTGAATATTCCATCCCAGTACTCCTGTGTACATCAACATGTCCCAATTACATGTATCCAACCCGCCACCCCTACTGCCTTACAGCGAAAACAGAGATCAGGACAGCTGGGCACCACACGGGATAAGGCTTGCGGGGTTCGATATAATAGCCATTTACTGAAAAATATCATTCAATGCCAATTCGCACATCTGAGAACTGAGAAATTTAGGTGATTAATTCTCTCCCAGCACTCACTTGAAAGATCAAAGTCCTCCTGACGAGCCCATTTTCTTTGTGCCTTTGCCTCAAGATCAACCTTATCCCTGTCCGCCCATAACCTTCTCCACGACCCGGCGCTCCTTATTCCAGAAGGATCTACCAATTCTGAGACTAACGCCTGGGCATTAATGATTAAATTGATATCCAGCTCCCTTAGACTGTATAGCATAGTATTATAGGATCCCACCAAAAGAAAGTCATTTTTGACAACCATCTAGATGTTTAAGGGAGTTTCCCAGTTGTCATTGATGCGAAAATCCTTGATTTTACTGAATCCTGCGTGTTCCCACATCCTTACTAAGTCTGCATTGAGTTGAGCATCAGAGCGTAACATGAACTGTGTAAGGGGGGTGTTGAAATGCAAATATGGGATTGAATATTTTCTAAAAAAATCAAAATATATCCATAAAAGTATGTATCTTCAACAAATATGTTTCTTAAAATAAAAGCCATAAAACCTTGTGTCTGTATGCTGGGAAACGGGATGGAAATCAAAGTACTTAAAAGTACTGCACAATCACACACCAATATAGGTTTCGACCTGTGATGACCTAACTTTGGAACTGCACTATTTTACTTTTAACCTTTGTGCACAGAATAACAAAATAAACTACCACTGTTGCGCACCAGAATTACTACATTCACAACCGGACTAATATGGAAATCATAAACTCAACTTAAGTTCAAACTTGCCACCTCACCTTTGTGCTTCCACTGCAACATTCCCCTAAATAATGAGTTTTCCAAAGTTCAGGCCTCACACATAGTACACATTTTCAAGACAAATGAAAAACATTTCAACATGCATCTTCACTAATGGCCAATAACATGCCATGCACAAACCACATTACCCAAATCACAGAACCATAACACCCGTTGCAGAGCACCCTGCACTAGGCACACCACATCACCACAGAGTTATACACAGCAATCCATCTTCCAGACTGCAATATGACCTATCTGCCAGACTCCAAAATGGGACCTCTTCAACATAAAGACAGTCCACAGATCACTAAACCACAGGAATCTCCACAAGGGTCTAGTTATCTACTAATTAGCCCCAAATTAGCCTCTAATTAGTCCCTTCTCATTCCTTTACCAAAAACTATTGATGCTCCACCCCAATTAACATTATGGCGGATCAGTTTGTTGGAAACTCGCTAAAACCATTAAAGAAAATGTGCACAACTCGCTTTTTTCAGTTCTCAATTTTGCGTAATTATTTAAATATCAAAGTAATCATTACAGAAGGCAAAGGTTAATCCTAAACAGGCAATTAGAGTAAATCAAATAATGAACTGTGCAGCACGTCTCCCTATCCTGAGTAGATTCTGTCAAATAGAATAACAATCCAAGCAATGCCTCTCTAAATTAAATAGTGGCACTTCAAAAATGTGAAATGTTAAAATATTTAAAGTCCAAAATGTCTAAGGTTACATGCTTAAAGCAAAAAACCACCTTGACATAATATTTTCAGATCCTTTATACTGTTTTAGACAGAGACAGCACATGGTTTCATGACTACGTAGAGGCGGTACTAAAATCTTGCTTGCACGGCTTGTCTTGAAATGGTTCACCTCCTACCTCAACAACTGACATAACTGCAAATAGATAGCAACCACAGTATCGAAAAAATGAGATATCCTGCTAGTGCCCCAGGGATCAATCCTCTTAATTTCCAATGGCCAAATGACACAGTTTATATGCTTACTCACCAACAATGCATCAAGAATAAAAAATATGCCTACAAAACACTGCTTTACCTCAAAAAGAGAACACTGGATGGATATATCCCAGGGATATACCCCAAGACCGAATGATATTGAGAATTTCCTAAATCAGTGTGAAGAAAGATATTTGGAACACACGTTTGTCAATAAGCCTTGAAAAAGCTACAGGCTTTCAAGCTGCTAAGGGGGCAAAAGGTGTTGGCTGCTCACAGCGTATAAAAACATATACATTCACTTACTGGATGTAACAATACATGGTGGAGACAATGTGACTCGCCTATCAAATAAACCAACAAGATAAAGAAACAGCAAATTACTTTGAATCTTTTCTCTAATGGGTAGATACACTCAGTTTTCTACAAGATTCAAAAACATGCCTACAACACACCACTTTACCTCGAAATCTCTATAGCATGCAGTATCCAGCCACAAAATGTAGAACGGCCTTAATATAGAATTGCATGCAAAACTACTACCTGAACCTTAACTTGACCCTGACCAAATTCATCCTGCTCACCAACAGAATCAAACAATCTTTGATTCAAGCACGACTAGCTGGCATTAACTGAGACGGTTTCACACCCAGGGACAGCTATTTGCGAAATCACTTGTGTTCACTCTTGACAAATGTCTCTTTCAAAGAACATATTGCCAAGAAAATGGAAGAACATATGGCAAAGGCTGTCCCGCCTGCAAAAGTGAAACCTTTCATACCCAAAACTAATTTTGTTTATAACAAAACTGCAAAACGTAGTACTCTCCTCCTAGATGTCATTCCGGCACCACATTGTCACCCTTCAAAGGCATCTGACACCAAAAGGCACATCTCATCAGGGGCTTCATTTAAGGAAATGCAGTGGTTCCTTCTTCAAGCACCTATTCATCTTGAAGCCCATTTGCTTCTCCTACAAGGCAATCTGTAATGACACTACTGCATCCCTGTTCGAGAAACTAACAATGTTGTTTGGATAGTGCTACACAAGAGGCCAGAACATCATCAAACAGAACTTGAAGAACTAAAGAAAATAAGTTAAGGGCCAGAAGAAAGGTGTTCGCCATCTTTACATCCAATAGGTGCAACAACATCCCAATCAACATCAGAAGAGCTCCGATCCTCCTGCAATTCAGAAAGAAATTGAAGACCTATCTCTTCAAAATAGCACAACCATCGCACACAATCTGCACATATTTTCTCATGCCTAATTTTTTATTATCTTGTTGGGATTTTGCTCACTATAAAGTGCTCTGTTGCTGACCACTTAAGTCTCCACTATGTAAGTACTTCTTCAGAAATTCATCCTAGCACTTACTAATGTGTGCAACTTTTCAATGTTACATTACCAGGACCAGCATGCCGGTACAGCAGAAAACATACAGTACCAGCACTTCTCAGAGGATCATGCACTATTAGCACTACTTAGCTAGGCAGGTATAACTTTAGTGGGGCAGGTTCAGTGTTTAATTTTTAAAATAAGATAAGTGCCAGTGCCCAAGGTATTTCATAGCAGACATCTGCAGTGTATATATCCTGCCACTGTTTGCTAATACCAATAACACTCCAATAAGTGTGACCATTTAGATTTTTTAAGGTCACCATAGCTGTAAGACTGGCCTAGATGAGGTATTGTTTGTTAATTTATTTTGCATGTATGTTAAATTTTGAGAAAGTATGCTGATGTGTTTTGCTTAAAAATAGGAAGACATCACCACCATGTGGTTGACTGTCACAAATGCCAGTGCTAAGAAAGAAGCAACGGTGCTAAACACCGGCACAAACTAAGCACTGGTCAGATCTCCACTTTTCACAGAGCTACTTTATTTGTAATGTTCAGTATCTGCACTTTTCAGGATGTCTGATATGCTGAACTTCTAAAGGCTTACATTGGGAAGTTATTACTTTGTATACTTTATAGCGTGGAATTGATGCTTTTGATTCAAGACTTAATTTGTTAAATGTATAAAGTTGTTTTAAGAATCTACTCTGATTGCCACCTTGTATAAGGGTACAAGCAGTGAGACTAGAGGTGAAAAGTAAAGCTTTGGGTATGTTCGCTCAGTCTGGTAGTTTAAGATTAATTTTTACTTTGAATCTGAGTTGTATCAAATAGGCAAGGAGAGTGAAGGTAGAGTTGTCTATGATGTCACTCAGAACCCCAGGTGAAAACATCCCTGTAACTTTGTACGCCTCTATAATTTAATGTTATATATGGCCCCCAAAATCATTTGTATGAGCTTTCAACCACCATACAGGAGTAGAGGAGTAATGGGGGAGCCATACATAACATGGCTTTTCCTCCCAGTCCCATGATAAGGACAGAATACATGGCATCCTGCCACCCATCCCCACCACTCTTTGTGCCTTCCTTTTCCTTTCCTCCTAGTGCTACGCTCCCTGCTTTTTAGCACTGCATTGACAGGCTTTTAGAGTGCCCGGCCAGAGTAGCATGGAATTCCTTTATGACCCTTCTTCCTTCCCAGACCAGACATGACTGTAGTGATAGGTGCATCACCCATTGGTTGGGACAGCCATCTGTGTGAGGTGGAGATCAGAGGACACTGATCTCCAGCAGATTCACAGCTCCACATCAACTTGCTGGAGCTGGAGGCATTAAAAGCCTTTCTTCCTTCAGTCAAGGGGATGCTAGTTCAGGTGTTCACAAACAACACTGCTGCCATGGGGTACTACAACCAGCAGGGCTGGGTGGGGGTTGGGTACTCTGTGTCATGAGGCCCTGTGTCTCTGGACATGGCTGGAACACCAGGGCATTTTCCTGGTGGTTTAACGCCTGGCAGGCTCTCTGAATGCCAGAGCAGGCAAACTCAGGTGTCAATGTCCAGTGGCTCACGAATGGAGTCTCCTACTGGAGGTTAGTGCAAGTTCTCTTTCAGCAGTGGGGAGAGCCTTTGTTAGATCTGTTTGCCATGGGTGAGAACTTGAAATGTCAGCAGTTCTGCACGCTAGACAGAGAGACTCTTTTTTTTTTTTTTTTGTCTCAAGTGGAGCTCATGCCTCCTGTATGCCTTTCCACCAATTCCAGTCCTGCCCAGAGTTCTCAAGAACATAAGGAACGACTGGGCCAAAGATTTGTTGCTCTGTATTGGGCACTGAGAGTTTGGTATCCTGAACTCCTGAGAATAAGCATTGGTCCTCCGATCAGGCTGCCCCTTCGAAAGGATCTTCTGTTGTAGCAGCAGGCCCTGGTCTTGCACTTGAACCTCCACACCCTTTGCCATCATACGTGGAGATTGTGCAGCAGCAGTTGATAGCCTTCGACCTTCCTCCCAAAGTCGGTGACGTTATTCTGGCAGCAAAGTGTCCCTCTACCAATACAGTATACTCCTTCCATGAGGCAAGCTTGTAAAATGGTGTTTACCCAAGACACCCTTGTCCCAAGTTTATTTGTTCTTTCTCTGGCCTAGCAGAGCTCTGGTCTGGGCAGTGTTAAAGGTTACTTGTCAGCCCACTCTGCTTTCTTGCAGTTGCTGGACCAACCTTCCTCTTCAAGTCACCTGTTGTGATTTGATTTCTCTAGTGGCTCCAACATCTGTTTTCCCAAGACCATTTATCATTCCCCTTTGGGACCTCGATCTGGTCTTTGCCTTCCTCATGTGCACACCCTTCGAGCCTCTGCACAATTGCCCACTTTGATAATTAACCATCAAAATGTCTTTTCTGGAGGCCATAATATCAGCCAGAAGGGTCACCGAACAGCAGGTACTCTTTGTTCACCCTCCCTATGTGACATTCTACCCAGAAAGACTGGTTCTGAGAACACAGGCCTCCGTCCTTCCGAAACAGTGACACACAAGCCAACATGTCACCTTGCTTACTTTCTTTGCTCCACCTCACCCTTCTAAAGAAAAGGAGAGACTCTGCCCTCGGGACCCTAAAAAAGCATTGTCATTTTACATTTATCAAGCCAGAGAGTTCTAGGTGGACGATCAACTCTTTGTTCGGTATGTCGGTACAAAGAAAGGCCAGGCTGTGCAGAAATAAAACCTCTCACTATGGATTGTGTGCTGCATAAAAATCTGCTAAGAATTGGCTAAAAATAAACCCCCTAAGAGCCTGCAAGCACATTCAACCAGTGCCAAGGCTGCAACCACTGCATTAGCTCGTGAAGACCCTGTTCTAGACATCTGTGAGGGAGCAACATAGGCGTTTTTACACACATTCACCATACACTACTGCCTGGAGAGTCAGATGCGTTGTGACCGGTACTATGCCCGTTGAATCCTGTAGGACTTTTTTGTCTTAGTAGAGGTATTGCTTGGATTTCTAAGGGGAGGATTCTGTGTCTAGAAATCTCCATCAGATAAATGTCTTCTCTGGTAGAGACTCCATCTAACTGCAGATTTCTTTATGACCCTCCCATCCCTGCTGCTCTGCAAACGGATTTCTGTATCCTCTTGAGGCGCGTAGTGATGAACACCAGTCCATCTGCATACTTTGTGGCTCCGTGCCTCTGGCATGGAAAGGTCCCTGACAGAAAACAGTGGTGGCATCTATAAGGCACAGCGCACATCACTTATGGCCCAGCCAAGGCAGAGCCGAATGATTCATGCAAGGGTACAACTCAAGAATATTATAGTCCAGTCTGAACTTGTTTCCGAAAACTAATAAAGAATTGAATTGAATCTCTTGCTAGAGAGTTGGCTGTGGTTAAAGCCTCTCTCACTGTATCATAGCACAACATCAGCCACTGGCGTGCCTCCATGATTTACTAGAAACTGTAGCCATATTATAAAAAGAAGGTTGTTGCTTAGCCTATATTGCATACACTACATGCACCCGTTCGAATTGTGATAAATCTGGCTTTCTGTTGGACTGGGTCATAAATAAAGAGATGAAATATTTGACCCATTACTTCACTTCACGATGAAGTAAGTGAATTCAACTATTCACCACTGTAAATCATCTAGATTCATTAACAATTCTGCAATATATTAAATAGTGTGGTGCCCACTGGGTCAATATCATTCGTCACCCACGTGCTTGACAGTCTGACCCTCCCCAGACTTCAACTAGAATCAAAGACTGAAACTGATTGCCCCATTACAGCCCAAGTGATTAATGTTATTATATTCGTGAAACTATCTTGGAAAACTGAGTGAACGGAAGGCCTCCAGGTCACATTTTATATAACCTATGAAACATTCCTGACCCTCCATCTAGCCCGACTGTTTGAGGTGGCATTAGAAGAAGGGAAGGCTGTGTGCCTTCCACCGTGTGAGAGGCCTCCTTTTTATAAATTTCTAAATTGGAGCATCTTCCTGCCCACTCCACCTCTCACAGGCCATTTGTCAACCTAAATACTGATTATAAAATTTTTCAGTAAAGTGTTAGCAGCCAAATTTGTCTAATTCTTTCACAGTTAATTCATCTAGACCAAAATGGGGTTGTCCCAAGACCCAGTACATCCCTTAATTTTAAACGGCTTTACCATGTCATGAAAGTATTACAGCTTGCTTGGCTGCACTCTGCCTCCCTGGTCTTCGACCTGGAGACCTTATCATGGCAAAATCTATTTGAAGTGTAGGCCAGATTTGCGTTTAGGACAAAAATTATTCCAGTGATAATCCTGCTCCACACTGACTCTATAACAAGGGCTTTTTCTGATGAATCCACTTGACAGATTAAGGTCAGTAGGGAACAAGGCCGTGATGCCCTCTCTTCCCCTTCTATTCATGGTACCTGGGCGGACTGAATAATAGTTGTAGAACAGAACTGAGGAATACCACTTTTTGGTGCAACACACATGATATCATCGTCATAAACAAAGTTTATTTCGGGTATAAAAATCCATACAATTTACACAATAAAAAACATCATTACAAATATCACATTACATTCTACAAATTTCAATCAAATTGATGATGTTTCTAAAATTAGAAAATGAGCTACAAATGACTAAAACTTAGTACAACTCCTATCAAGGTACACTTTCAATAGCATATTATTTATCACTTAAAATACCTTTTTAGCACGAGGACCTAACTCTTCTGTGGGGTACATTTGCTCCCTTCGTCACATAAGTGCCACTGGTTTTTGCTAAGGCTAATAATCTAGGGCTGTCATTACCAGAGTCATAGATAAGAGCAGGCTCCTTTGCACCTTAACATGCGGACCACTAAGCATTAGTATTAGATTTGTATAAGCACCAAATACCTTCTCAAACAATAGCTCCTGATCCTTGCAGAGAAGGAACCATCCCGTTTTTTTTTTTTTTTTGCAGATTAGCCATGTAGCTTGCAGGAATTTAGCCATAATGACCACTATCACCCCCCTCCTGTCAGATTTCAAAACGCGAAGCACAATTTCGCATCTTCTTACCTCAATCAGATGGCAGACTGTAATTATCCATCTTTTACGACGGGCTGGACAGGCTGGAGAAAAAAGTAAAGGGTAGGCAATTGTTTCGGATGATTCGGTGCATGCAGGGCATATATCGCTAGAGCTATTCCCATAGCTCCACCTTGAGGTAAACCCAAGGATCGGAAGCGTGCCGTAACTGAATTTTATGTAAAGTTGCCTGGCTTGGAAGGCTTGTATAGCTTTGAAAGATGATTCATGTACTGGTAGGTTCTTGTGATCTAAAAATTGGTCAGTCCGATTACAAGACCTGCAGTTCTTAATAGTTCTTTTCTTCCCTTAGAAAATCTCTACATTTCTCTCTATCTGTTGTCTAGAGATATTAGTAGCTTCACCCGGTTCGCTCAAAGAAGTTAAAAGCCAAGATGGTGAAGCATGTTTTTTTATGTTAAGCAATGGGATTCTGAGGTGGTGCCTCGGACATAATTCTTTAATTATTCGTCTCTCCGGTTCCAGCTTGCGAGAGGACCAGAGCCTGTGCCAATGTAGCAGAGGCCTTCTTTTGACATCCATGGGAATGGGAAATAACTCCATGTCTAATGCTAAAGGCAGCATGGGCGTACTTGTAGGGAGATGGTTAAACTCCTTAGGAATTTGTTTTCTGCATGTCAGCTCGGTTATATATCCCTTACCCCATAGTTCTGCTCCATGAAGTTTTGAGTTTTTTTTTATCTTATAAATCTCAAGAGCTGGAAACCAGTTTTTAGGTGTTATTTTTTGCCATTTTAAGAATTGCTTCTGTCTTGTGAGTCAGCCCAAGTGTGTTTTTGCTCAACTCATGCTTCCAGCTGAATTTGTGTGACAAGTATACCCCCAAGTAGGTAAAGACATGTATTTGATTGAGGGGCACATTACCCACAACAATGTTCACCAAACAGGAGAGTGGGGTTCATAACTAGACCTATCTTGGGGGCATCATTATTCAGGAAGACAAGTGCCTGGACCAGGTCATTGATACATAAAGAAAGTAGGGTAGGGGCCAAAAGACAGCCCTGCCTCTCTTCCCTTTTAATTTTTAAGTTGTCAGTTTATTCCCTGCTGTTTCCATACCTAATGCACGCTAGATTGACAGTGTGGAGTCTAATCAAATTATCTAAGATGCCTTCGAGTACTCCCATGATGGCTAAAACCTCCCACAACTTTTTCCTGGGAATCAGGTTGAAGGCTGCTCTAAGATCAACAAATACTGCATAAAGATGGCCTTTCCTCAGCAGTCCCGTTTTCCAATAAATTGCACAGAACCTCTGTAACTCATCTAACATGCTTGTGTTCTGCTTTAACCCTACCTGTAGCTCTGAAAAAATATGATTTTTGAAAGCCCAGTCCGTCAGCTTCTCTAGCATCTGTCGGCAAAAAATCTTTTGGAATCCATCTAGGAGACTAATGAGTCTAAATTTAGCAGGATCATCTGGCCTCCCTTTCTGATGGTTTGGGACTATTTCAGCTTGCTTCCATTTTGGAGAGAATTTCCCCTCCTTCTAAAATCACCTTAGAAAGTGTTTTTATATAGAGCACACAGCTATCTGGTTCAGAGGCAAAAAGGTCACCTGGAATGCAATCTGGGCTAGGGGCTTTGCAGGGGATAATCAACTTTATTGCTTTATGGAACTCTTCTTGAAAGATCTCTAGAGGCTCTGCCTGCTCTGCTCTATTTTCTCCTCCACACAGCTCAGCGCTTACAGGGGTTGCGTACATTTTCCCAAAATGCCCGACCCAGCATTGTGGTTGTACATTATAATCTACTGTCGATATTGGGGGCTGGTCCCCATGCGCAACAATACCCCAGAATGCCCTTACATCCCCTTTTTTTCAGCCAAGGCCATGTCTTCACAAATTTCATTTTCCCAAGTCATTCTGGCTTGTTCAAGCACCTTCATATAGTGGTTCCTAGCTCCTGGGATAGGACGATAATCCTGGGATTTTATTGTTTTTAGGAGGGAATATTTTGCTTCTCTGCACTTTTTTTTTTTTAAGGTCTTCAATACCTTCTTAAGTTCCCTTTGGAACAAGATCGTTAGCTCGTTAAACAGGTCCTTGGGTTTGGAAACAATAAGTTCCTCCCCATGTGTTGATCTAGCAGAAGCTCCATTTTACCCAACAATTCAGCTACTCTTGTGGAGGCCTGCCTCAATATGTCAGGGTGGGATTCCACATAGGGTCTTTTTGTTGTTTGTATCGAGACAAATCACCCAGGAGTGATGGTTTAAGAATCTCAACTACTGAGACTTTAGGGCCTACCAGCTCCAGTTTAAGGGCATTATGGTCACTGTCATTCTTTTCTCGGATTGTCAGATCCTCCATAAATTGCCACACGTTAAGAGATAGTAAAAAATAGTCTATCCTGCTGGCCTAATTCAGCTGTTTAAAAGTGAAGGCCCCTTCGAGATCTGATTGGAGACCTGCTGTTACAAGCATGTAATCCTCGTTTTAATGTTATTCCTAGTAATTGATTTGCTTGGAGCGATTCTCTCTTTGGTTTAGCGATGCCTCATTTTGGTGTGTGCCATGTGGCAGCCTCCTCCTCAGCTATGTTTGCATCACAATCCATGAGAGGTTCTAATGACACATTTAGATCACCTGCTACTATTATATGTGCATCATGCGGTGGAACAGCCAATATTTCATCTGAAAGGTCCAATGTTGGTGAATCCCTTTGCACTCCAATGGACCTATTATAAACATTGACCAAAAATACACAGGTATTTCTTTTGCTTAAGGAGTCACCAAGTATATCGAGAGAAGGGCCAGATAACCTCTGAATCCTGCAGTTTGGGGAATTCTTTACCCAGATAACGATGCCCCCATCAGAACGGCCTCTTTCCCAGACAACAGCCGGTAAATAAAAAGTCAAGTAGCAACATTTAAAATAAGGATCTACACCCCATGTCTCTTCGAATACGCACATTTTGTAGTCTATAAAAGAACGCCATGCTTGGTCAGCTAATTTTGTTTTCATGCCAGCGATATTCCATGATATTATGCTAAAAAATGGGCTGTGTGCAGCAAGCTTATTACTATCTTTACCAGGGGAGCAAATATTTCAAGGTATAAGCTGGGGATCAGTACCATCACCAAGATCTGTGACTTCACCAGGAAGAGGTAGGGTTGAAACTTGGCATGGTGTCCCTGTAGGGTTAGTCACTGGTTCCTTACTAAAGCTACAGGACTAGTGTCTAATCAATCTGATGTAAGAAAAGATGCCTAGGGCTAGGTCGGAATGGTGGACCTCTTGGGGCAATCAGCATTTTTTATTTGTAAAAATAACCTAAGGGATCTGAGGGAGGTGCTGGTGCCATTGTAATTACTATCCTCCTGCAGTCTCAATATGTTTCGTACACTAGATGTTTTTTATTTTAAAGTTTACAACACCGCAGTCCCCAACAATGTCCTTACTTAAACACCCCACCCATCCCTTTCTCTGCACCATTAATATCTCATTTTTGCCCCTTGTCTCCTCATTTCCCTTAAGCCCTGGAGGTAGGGGCAGTAATCTGACATACACTCGTCCAACCGCAGCTGTAGGGTAGGGAGGAGCGGATGTACTTATTGGTGGGCAGTGAGCTGTGTCTCAGAGTCATCTATTATGCTGCTTACACGGGATTCATTGATCTTAATGGGAGGAGGGGGGCTACGGGGAGAAACCCTAATGGGGCTGGGGACAACATTGGCGTATCTGCTAGACAAATAAGAGGAACAGCAACACAAGATCGCACTTATCAGCCGTGGTTATAGTGTTTGAATGCATTACACAGTAGGTCCGAGGAACATCAAGTAGGGTTAGTTATAGGGAAGTATATCGTTAGGAGGTAGGACGTATAAAGATAAAGCAGGCTATTGTAGAAGTGGTAGAGATAAGTTATAAAAGACCGAGAAGGAAAGGTGAAAAGGTGATTAGTCCCGGATATGTTGTTGTTTAGGTCAAAGTGTAGGTTTCTGGAAGGTAGAAAAAGGCCAGATGCAAAGAATACGTTTTGGGGGGGAGTATTAGGGAGGTGGGGGAGTAGGAGGTCAGGAGAGCTATGAGAGTCGAAACTGATCTAGTCCGAAGTGTGGTCAGATGTTGGGGGTGTGAGTAGGTGGGAAGGTGAGGAAGTGAGAAGAAGCGAAGGGCACCCAGCACCCTGCTCGGGGTATTACATATGGAAACGGGGTAGAGAAAATAAGGGGGGTACGGGTGGCGGGAGGGGGCAGTCCTGGGTGATTTGTGTTAGTAACAATGAGGGACATATAGACAAACTGGTAAGCAGGTAGTGAACTCACTTTGAGGCATCTGTGAGAAAGTGTAAGGAAATGCCTCCTTGGCATGGTTGCCCCCTGACTTTTTGCCTTTGCTGATGCTATGTTTACAATTGAAAGTGTGCTGAGGCCTGCTAACCAGGCCCCAGCACCAGTGTTCTTTCCCTAACCTGTACTTTTGTATCCACAATTGGCAGACCCTGGCATCCAGATAAGTCCCTTGTAACTGGTACTCCTAGTACCAAGGGCCCTGATGCCAAGGAAGGTCTCTAAGGGCTGCAGCATGTCTTATGCCACCCTGGAGACCTCTCACTCAGCACAGACACACTGCTTGCCAGCTTGTGTGTGCTAGTGAGAACAAAACGAGTAAGTCGACATGGCACTCCCCTCAGGGTGCCATGCCAGCCTCTCACTGCCTATGCAAGTATAGGTCAGTCACCCCTCTAGCAGGCCTTACAGCCCTAAGGCAGGGTGCACTATACCATAGGTGAGGGTACCAATGCATGAGCATGGTACCCCTACAGTGTCTAAACAAAACCTTAGACATTGTAAGTGCAGGGTAGCCGTAAGAGTATATGGTCTGGGAGTTTGTCAAACACGAACTCCACAGCACCATAATGGCTACACTGAAAACTGGGAAGTTTGGTATCAAACTTCTCAGCACAATAAATGCACACTGATGCCAGTGTACATTTTATTGCAAAATACACCCCAGAGGGCACCTTAGAGGTGCCCCCTGAAACTTAACCGACTATCTGTGTAGGCTGACTAGTTCCAGCAGCCTGCCACACTAGAGACATGTTGCTGGCCCCATGGGGAGAGTGCCTTTGTCACTCTGAGGCCAGTAACAAAGCCTGCACTGGGTGGAGATGCTAACACCTCCCCCAGGCAGGAGCTGTAACACCTGGCGGTGAGCCTCAAAGGCTCACCCCTTTGTCACAGCACCGCAGGACACTCCAGCTAGTGGAGTTGCCCGCCCCCTCCGGCCCCGGCCCCCACTTTTGGCGGCAAGGCCGGAGAAAATAATGAGAATAACAAGGAGGAGTCACTGGCCAGTCAGGACAGCCCCTAAGGTGTCCTGAGCTGAGGTGACTCTAACTTTTAGAAATCCTCCATCTTGCAGATGGAGGATTCCCCCAATAGGGTTAGGATTGTGACCCCCTCCCCTTGGGAGGAGGCACAAAGAGGGTGTACCCACCCTCAGGGCTAGTAGCCATTGGCTACTAACCCCCCAGACCTAAACACGCCCTTAAATTTAGTATTTAAGGGCTACCCTGAACCCTAGAAAATTAGATTCCTGCAACAACAAGAAGAAGGACTGCCCAGCTGAAAACCCCTGCAGAGGAAGACCAGAAGACAACAACTGCCTTGGCTCCAGAAACTCACCGGCCTGTCTCCTGCCTTCCAAAGAACTCTGCTCCAGCGACGCCTTCCAAAGGGACCAGCGACCTCTGCATCCTCTGAGGACTGCCCTGCTTCGACGACGACAAGAAACTCCCGAGGACAGCGGACCTGCTCCAAAAAGACTGCAACTTTGTTTCAAGAAGCAGCTTTAAAGAACCCTGCAACTCCCCGCAAGAAGCGTGAGACTTGCAACACTGCACCCGGCGACCCCGACTCGGCTGGTGGAGAACCAACACCTCAGGGAGGACCCCCGGACTACTCTACGACTGTGAGTACCAAAACCTGTCCCCCCTGAGCCCCCACAGCGCCGCCTGCAGAGGGAATCCCAAGGCTTCCCCTGACCGCGACTCTCTGAAACCTAAGTCCCGACGCCTGGAAAAGACCCTGCACCCGCAGCCCCCAGGACCTGAAGGACCGGACTTTCACTGCAGAAGTGACCCCCAGGAGTCCCTCTCCCTTGCCCAAGTGGAGGTTTCCCCGAGGAAGCCCCCCCTTGCCTGCCTGCAGCGCTGAAGAGATCCCTTGATCTCTCATTGACTAACATTGCGAACCCGACGCTTGTTCTAACACCGCACCCGGCCGCCCCCGCGCCGCTGAGGGTGAAATTTCTGTGTGGGCTTGTGTCCCCCCCGGTGCCCTACAAAACCCCCCTGGTCTGCCCTCCGAAGACGCGGGTACTTACCTGCAAGCAGACCGGAACCGGGGCACCCCTTCTCTCCATTCTAGCCTATGCGTTTTTGGGCACCACTTTGGACTCTGCACCTGACCGGCCCTGAGCTGCTGGTGTGGTGACTTTGGGGTTGCTCTGAACCCCCAACGGTGGGCTACCTTGGACCAAGAACTGAACCCTGTAAGTGTCTTACTTACCTGGTAAAACTAACAAAAACTTACCTCCCCCAGGAACTGTGAAAATTGCACTGTGTCCACTTTTAAAACAGCTATTTGTGAATAACTTGAAAAGTATACATGCAATTGAAATGATTCAAAGTTCCTAATGTACTTACCTGCAATACCTTTCAAACAAGATATTACATGTTAAATTTGAACCTGTGGTTCTTAAAATAAACTAAGAAAAGATATTTTTCTATAACAAAACCTATTGGCTGGATTTGTCTCTGAGTGTGTGTACCTCATTTATTGTCTATGTGTATGTACAACAAATGCTTAACACTACTCCTTGGATAAGCCTACTGCTCGACCACACTACCACAAAATAGAGCATTAGTATTATCTATTTTTACCACTATTTTACCTCTAAGGGGAACCCTTGGACTCTGTGCATGCTATTCCTTACTTTGAAATAGCACATACAGAGCCAACTTCCTACGTTGGTGGATCAGCGGTGGGGTACAAGACTTTGCATTTGCTGGACTACTCAGCCAATACCTGATCACACGACAAATTCCAAAATTGTCTTTAGAAATTGATTTTTGCAATTTGAAAAGTTTTCTAAATTCTTAAAAGACCTGCTAGGGCCTTGTGTTAGATCCTGTTTAGCATTTCTTTTAGAGTTTAAAAGTTTGTAAAAGTTTGAATTAGATTCTAGAACCAGTTTTAGATTCTTAAAAAGTATTCCAACTTTTAGAAGCAAAATGTCTAGCACAGATGTGACTGTGGTGGAACTCGACACCACACCTTACCTCCATCTACAGATGAGAGAGCTAAGGTCACTCTGTAAACTAAAGAAAATAACAATGGGCCCCAAACCTACCAAAATACAGCTCCAGGAGCTTTTGGCAGAGTTTGAAAAGGCCAACCCCTCTGAGGGTGGCAACTCAGAGGATGAAGATAGTGACTTGGAGGGAAATTCCCCCCCTCCAGTCCTACTTAGGGAGAGCAGGGCTTCTCAAGCCCTGACTCCACAAATAATAGTTAGAGATGCTGGTTCCCTCACAGGAGGGACCAACAACTCTGAAATCACTGAGGATAACTCCAGTGAAGAGGACATCCAGTTAGCCAGGATGGCCAAAAGATTGGCTTTGGAAAGACAGATCCTAGCCATAGAGAGGGAAAGACAAGAGATGGGCCTAGGACCCATCAATGGTGGCAGCAACATAAATAGGGTCAGAGATTCTCCTGACATGTTGAAAATCCCTAAAGGGATTGTAACTAAATATGAAGATGGTGATGACATCACCAAATGGTTCACAGCTTTTGAGAGGGCTTGTGTAACCAGAAAAGTGAACAGATCTCACTGGGGTGCTCTCCTTTGGGAAATGTTCACAGGAAAGTGTAGGGATAGACTCCTCACACTCTCTGGAAAAGATGCAGAATCTTATGACCTCATGAAGGGTACCCTGATTGAGGGCTTTGGATTCTCCACTGAGGAGTATAGGATTAGATTCAGGGGGGCTCAAAAATCCTCGAGCCAGACCTGGGTTGACTTTGTAGACTACTCAGTAAAAACACTAGATGGTTGGATTCAAGGCAGTGGTGTAAGTAATTATGATGGGCTGTACAATTTATTTGTGAAAGAACACCTGTTAAGTAATTGTTTCAATGATAAACTGCATCAGCATCTGGTAGACCTAGGACCAATTTCTCCCCAAGAATTGGGAAAGAAGGCGGACCATTGGGTCAAGACTAGGGTGTCCAAAACTTCCACAGGGGGTGACCAAAAGAAAGGGGTCACAAAACCTCCCCAGGGGAAAGGTGGTGAGACAGCCAAAACTAAAAATAGTAAAGAGTCTTCTACAGGCCCCCAAAAACCTGCACAGGAGGGTGGGCCCAGAGCCTCTTCACAAAACAATCCTGGGTACAAGGGTAAAAACTTTGATCCCAAAAAGGCCTGGTGTCGAAACTGTAGTCAGTCTGGACACCAAACTGGAGACAAGGCCTGTCCCAAGAAAAGTTCCACTCCAAACTCCAATCCAGGTAACACTGGAATGGCTAGTCTCCAAGTGGGATCAACAGTGTGCCCAGAGCAAATCAGGGTCCACACTGAAGCTACTCTAGTCTCTGAGGGTGGGGTGGATTTAGCCACACTAGCTGCCTGGCCGCCTAACATGCAAAAATACAGGCAGCAGCTCTTTATTAATGGGACAAGTGTAGAGGGCCTGAGGGATACAGGTGCCAGTGTCACCATGGTGACAGAGAAACTGGTTTCCCCTGGCCAATACCTGACTGGAAAAACTTATACAGTCACCAATGCTGACAATCAAACTAAAGCACATCCCATGGCAATGGTAACTTTAGAATGGGGAGGGGTCAATGGCCTAAAACAGGTGGTGGTCTCCTCAAACATCCCAGTAGACTGTCTGCTTGGAAATGACCTGGAGTCCTCAGCATGGGCTGAGGTAGAACTAAAAACCCATGCAGCCATGCTGGGTATCCCTGAACTGGTGTGTGTTAAAACAAGAGCACAATGCAAGGCACAGGGTGAAAAAGTAGAGCTGGAGTCTGGAAAAATGGCCCAGCCTACCAAGAGAAAAGGACAGTCAGTTGGGAAACCAACTGCAACACAGTCAGAAAAAGGGAACCTCTCTTCTCAGGAAGAAGTTCTGCCCTCTGAGGGAACTGAGCCTTTGGAGCTTGAACCTTATCAGGTTGAGCTCTTAGGCCCAGGGGGACCCTCAAGGGAGGAGCTGTGTAAGGGACAAGAAACCTGTCCCTCTCTTGAAGGCCTTAGGCAGCAAGCTGCTGAAGAGTCCAAGGGCAAGAAAAATGGAACACATAGGGTCTATTGGGAAGATGGACTCCTGTACACTGAGGCCAGAGACCCCAAACCTGGTACCACTAGGAGAGTGGTAGTGCCTCAGTCGTTCAGAGAGTTTATTCTGACCTTAGCCCATGATATTCCCCTTGCTGGGCATTTGGGACAAACCAAGACGTGGGAGAGGTTAGTCAACCACTTCTACTGGCCCAATATGTCCCAGAAGGTTAAGGAGTTTTGCCTCTCCTGCCCCACCTGTCAATCCAGTGGTAAGACAGGTGGGCACCCAAAGGCCCCCCTCATTCCACTTCCAGTGGTGGGGGTCCCCTTTGAAAGAGTGGGTGTGGACATAGTTGGTCCACTGGAACCTCCCACAGCCTCAGGAAATATGTACATTCTAGTAGTAGTGGATCATGCTACTAGGTATCCTGAAGCTATTCCCCTTAGGTCGACTACTGCCCCTGCAGTAGCCAAGGCCCTCATTGGTATCTTTACCAGAGTGGGTTTCCCTAAGGAGGTGGTGTCTGACAGAGGTACCAACTTCATGTCAGCATACCTAAAACACATGTGGAATGAGTGTGGAGTGACTTACAAATTCACTACACCATACCATCCACAAACTAATGGCTTAGTTGAGAGATTCAACAAGACATTAAAAGGCATGATCATGGGGCTCCCAGAAAAACTCAAAAGGAGATGGGATGTCCTCTTGCCATGTCTGCTTTTTGCTTACAGAGAGGTGCCACAGAAGGGAGTAGGATTCTCACCCTATGAACTTCTGTTTGGTCACCCTGTAAGGGGACCACTTGCTCTTGTTAAAGAAGGCTGGGAGAGACCTCTTCATGAGCCTAAACAAGACATAGTGGACTATGTACTTGGCCTTCGCTCTAGAATGGCAGAGTACATGGAAAAGGCAACCAAAAACCTTGAGGCCAGCCAACAGCTCCAGAAGTTTTGGTATGACCAAAAGGCTGCACTGGTTGAGTTCCAACCAGGGCAGAAAGTCTGGGTTCTGGAGCCTGTGGCTCCCAGGGCACTCCAGGACAAATGGAGTGGCCCTTACCCAGTGCTAGAAAGGAAGAGTCAGGTCACCTACCTGGTGGACCTGGGCACAAGCAGGAGCCCCAAGAGGGTGATCCATGTGAACCGCCTTAAGCTCTTCCACGACAGGGCTGATGTAAATCTGTTGATGGTAACAGATGAGGATC
This sequence comes from Pleurodeles waltl, assembly GCF_031143425.1. Classification (NCBI taxonomy): domain Eukaryota; kingdom Metazoa; phylum Chordata; class Amphibia; order Caudata; family Salamandridae; genus Pleurodeles; species Pleurodeles waltl. Next base: position 438,862,632 of record NC_090444.1, on the reverse strand, counting down.
AGGAGGCAGAGAGTGAACCTCTCCCTGATCTTCTATCATCAGACCCAAAAGATGGCTCAGTAGATGGAGTGATCTACTCAGACACCCTCTCTGGCCAACAGCAAGCTGATTGTAGGAGAGTCCTACAACAGTTTCCTGAACTCTTCTCCTTAACCCCTGGTCAGACACACCTGTGTACCCATGATGTGGACACAGGAGACAGCATGCCTGTCAAAAACAAAATATTTAGACAGTCTGACCATGTTAAGGAAAGCATCAAGTTGGAAGTCCACAAGATGCTGGAATTGGGAGTAATTGAGCGCTCTGACAGCCCCTGGGCTAGCCCATTGGTCTTAGTCCCCAAACCTCACACCAAAGATGGAAAGAAAGAGATGAGGTTTTGTGTGGACTACAGAGGGCTCAATTCTGTCACCAAGACAGATGCTCATCCAATCCCTAGAGCTGATGAGCTCATAGATAAATTAGGTGCTGCCAAATTCTTAAGTACCTTTGACTTGACAGCAGGGTACTGGCAAATAAAAATGGCACCTGGAGCAAAAGAGAAAACAGCATTCTCCACACCTGATGGGCATTACCAGTTTACTGTTATGCCCTTTGGTTTAAAGAATGCCCCTGCCACCTTCCAAAGGTTGGTGAATCAAGTCCTTGCTGGCTTGGAGTCCTTTAGCACAGCTTATCTTGATGATATTGCTGTCTTTAGCTCCACCTGGCAGGATCAACTGGTCCACCTGAAGAAGGTTTTGAAGGCTCTGCAATCTGCAGGCCTCCCTATCAAGGCATCCAAATGCCAGATAGGGCAGGGAACTGTGGTTTACTTGGGCCACCTTGTAGGTGGAGGCCAAGTTCAACCACTCCAACCCAAGATCCAGACTATTCTGGACTGGGTAGCTCCAAAAACCCAGACTCAAGTCAGGGCATTCCTTGGCTTGACTGGGTATTACAGGAGGTTTGTGAAGGGATATGGATCCATTGTGACAGCCCTCACTGAACTCACCTCCAAGAAAATGCCCAAGAAAGTGAACTGGACTGTGGAATGCCAACAGGCCTTTGACACCCTGAAACAAGCAATGTGCTCAGCACCAGTTCTAAAAGCTCCAGATTATTCTAAGCAGTTCATTGTGCAGACAGATGCCTCTGAACATGGGATAGGGGCAGTTTTGTCCCAAACAAATGATGATGGCCTTGACCAGCCTGTTGCTTTCATTAGCAGGAGGTTACTCCCCAGGGAGCAGCGTTGGAGTGCCATTGAGAGGGAGGCCTTTGCTGTGGTTTGGTCCCTGAAGAAGCTGAGACCATACCTCTTTGGGACTCACTTCCTAGTTCAAACTGACCACAGACCTCTCAAATGGCTGATGCAAATGAAAGGTGAAAATCCAAAACTGTTGAGGTGGTCCATCTCCCTACAGGGAATGGACTTTATAGTGGAACACAGACCTGGGACTGCCCATGCCAATGCAGATGGCCTTTCCAGGTTCTTCCACTTAGAAAATGAAGACTCTCTTGGGAAAGGTTAGTCTCATCCTCTTTCGTTTGGGGGGGGGGGTTGTGTAAGGAAATGCCTCCTTGGCATGGTTGCCCCCTGACTTTTTGCCTTTGCTGATGCTATGTTTACAATTGAAAGTGTGCTGAGGCCTGCTAACCAGGCCCCAGCACCAGTGTTCTTTCCCTAACCTGTACTTTTGTATCCACAATTGGCAGACCTTGGCATCCAGATAAGTCCCTTGTAACTGGTACTCCTAGTACCAAGGGCCCTGATGCCAAGGAAGGTCTCTAAGGGCTGCAGCATGTCTTATGCCACCCTGGAGACCTCTCACTCAGCACAGACACACTGCTTGCCAGCTTGTGTGTGCTAGTGAGAACAAAACGAGTAAGTCGACATGGCACTCCCCTCAGGGTGCCATGCCAGCCTCTCACTGCCTATGCAAGTATAGGTCAGTCACCCCTCTAGCAGGCCTTACAGCCCTAAGGCAGGGTGCACTATACCATAGGTGAGGGTACCAATGCATGAGCATGGTACCCCTACAGTGTCTAAACAAAACCTTAGACATTGTAAGTGCAGGGTAGCCATAAGAGTATATGGTCTGGGAGTTTGTCAAACACGAACTCCACAGCACCATAATGGCTACACTGAAAACTGGGAAGTTTGGTATCAAACTTCTCAGCACAATAAATGCACACTGATGCCAGTGTACATTTTATTGCAAAATACACCCCAGAGGGCACCTTAGAGGTGCCCCCTGAAACTTAACCGACTATCTGTGTAGGCTGACTAGTTCCAGCAGCCTGCCACACTAGAGACATGTTGCTGGCCCCATGGGGAGAGTGCCTTTGTCACTCTGAGGCCAGTAACAAAGCCTGCACTGGGTGGAGATGCTAACACCTCCCCCAGGCAGGAGCTGTAACACCTGGCGGTGAGCCTCAAAGGCTCACCCCTTTGTCACAGCACCGCAGGACACTCCAGCTAGTGGAGTTGCCCGCCCCCTCCGGCCCCGGCCCCCACTTTTGGCGGCAAGGCCGGAGAAAATAATGAGAATAACAAGGAGGAGTCACTGGCCAGTCAGGACAGCCCCTAAGGTGTCCTGAGCTGAGGTGACTCTAACTTTTAGAAATCCTCCATCTTGCAGATGGAGGATTCCCCCAATAGGGTTAGGATTGTGACCCCCTCCCCTTGGGAGGAGGCACAAAGAGGGTGTACCCACCCTCAGGGCTAGTAGCCATTGGCTACTAACCCCCCAGACCTAAACACGCCCTTAAATTTAGTATTTAAGGGCTACCCTGAACCCTAGAAAATTAGATTCCTGCAACAACAACAAGAAGGACTGCCCAGCTGAAAACCCCTGCAGAGGAAGACCAGAAGACAACAACTGCCTTGGCTCCAGAAACTCACCGGCCTGTCTCCTGCCTTCCAAAGAACTCTGCTCCAGCGACGCCTTCCAAAGGGACCAGCGACCTCTGCATCCTCTGAGGACTGCCCTGCTTCGACGACGACAAGAAACTCCCGAGGACAGCGGACCTGCTCCAAAAAGACTGCAACTTTGTTTCAAGAAGCAGCTTTAAAGAACCCTGCAACTCCCCGCAAGAAGCGTGAGACTTGCAACACTGCACCCGGCGACCCCGACTCGGCTGGTGGAGAACCAACACCTCAGGGAGGACCCCCGGACTACTCTACGACTGTGAGTACCAAAACCTGTCCCCCCTGAGCCCCCACAGCGCCGCCTGCAGAGGGAATCCCGAGGCTTCCCGTGACCGCGACTCTCTGAAACCTAAGTCCCGACGCCTGGAAAAGACCCTGCACCCGCAGCCCCCAGGACCTGAAGGACCGGACTTTCACTGCAAAAGTGACCCCCAGGAGTCCCTCTCCCTTGCCCAAGTGGAGGTTTCCCCGAGGAAGCCCCCCCTTGCCTGCCTGCAGCGCTGAAGAGATCCCTTGATCTCTCATTGACTAACATTGCGAACCAGACGCTTGTTCTAACACCGCACCCGGCTGCCCCCGCGCCGCTGAGGGTGAAATTTCTGTGTGGGCTTGTGTCCCCCCCGGTGCCCTACAAAACCCCCCTGGTCTGCCCTCCGAAGACGCGGGTACTTACCTGCAAGCAGACCGGAACCGGGGCACCCCCTTCTCTCCATTCTAGCCTATGCGTTTTTGGGCACCACTTTGGACTCTGCACCTGACCGGCCCTGAGCTGCTGGTGTGGTGACTTTGGGGTTGCTCTGAACCCCCAACGGTGGGCTACCTTGGACCAAGAACTGAACCCTGTAAGTGTCTTACTTACCTGGTAAAACTAACAAAAACTTACCTCCCCCAGGAACTGTGAAAATTGCACTGTGTCCACTTTTAAAACAGCTATTTGTGAATAACTTGAAAAGTATACATGCAATTGAAATGATTCAAAGTTCCTAATGTACTTACCTGCAATACCTTTCAAACAAGATATTACATGTTAAATTTGAACCTGTGGTTCTTAAAATAAACTAAGAAAAGATATTTTTCTATAACAAAACCTATTGGCTGGATTTGTCTCTGAGTGTGTGTACCTCATTTATTGTCTGTGTATGTACAACAAATGCTTAACACTACTCCTTGGATAAGCCTACTGCTCGACCACACTACCACAAAATAGAGCATTAGTATTATCTATTTTTACCACTATTTTACCTCTAAGGGGAACCCTTGGACTCTGTGCATGCTATTCCTTACTTTGAAATAGCACATACAGAGCCAACTTCCTACAGAAAGGGTGCCCACACTTGTTGAAATAGGGCGGCTTGATCCTGCACGTTATATATGGTACGTTCAAAGGCTGCAGTCCGAAACATTGCTACCATCCATTCTTCAGCGATGGGGGATGTAGAGGATCTCCAGAGCCTGATCACTCATATCTTGGCTGTCGCCAGGGCTGTGTGCAGTAGCCGCCATTGCGGCCGGGATAGGTTGGGGATCTGTTCCATGTCATGAATAAGGATAAGAGAGGGGGAGAGCGGTGTCTGTAATGTCACTGAAGTTGCAAGAGTAGTGCCCACCATATATGCTAAAGGGGTTGGACCGACGGACAGTCGCAGAGGATCTGTCACAGATTGCACCTAGTCTCCGGGCATCGCCAGCACTCCGCATGCCGTAGTAGGCCCACCCTCTGTAATCTTGTAGGGGTCCAATACCAACCATAAATTATTTTAAAAAGGCATTACTTGAGTCGGACTTCCTGGACGCCTCGATCTAGGGCCATCAATGTCTCTGTCCAGCTCTCTACTTCGAGTTCTGTTTGGAGGCATTCTTGCCATTTAAGGCGTAGTGCTTCAAGGAGGGGTTTTGAATAAAGATGTTGTGTGATAACAACATACAGGCCCGCCATCACGCCTTTGAGGTGGCCCCAAGTTTTGAGATAGGAAACGATAGGAGATATCTGGAGTACCCGTGGAGTAGCTCCCATACTACTGTGCAGGCAGTGTTTAAGTTGTAGATACTGCCATACCTGATTGGGGTGAAGGCCATATTCCTCTTGTAGACTCTTAAACGATTTTAGCTCGCCATTCTCTAGGATTTGATCCAGTGTTTCTGTGCCTGCTGTACTCCAGTGCGCCCAATATAAGGGACGCCGTCCAACCCATATGCCTTCATTTCCCCCAAAGGGGAGCTCGAGAGTGAAAAAGCGGTTTAGTGCCTAATAGGCGATGTGCTCTACGCCAATTTACGTGCATTGTTTTTAACTTCGGGTTGATAGGTTGTGTTAGGGAGTGGGGGTGCATGGTGCAAGTATTTATAGGCCTCTAAGCCCTCCCAGGTGAGAGAGTAGTAGGCATTCTGTTGTGACCAATTGTGGTGGATCAGGTTTTCCAGGGAGCATATAAGCTAGCTTGTAGTGGTGAAGAGCAATGGTATAGTGTTCTGTCGATGGTAGCCCCAGACCTACACAGGAGGGATGTGCCATGAGTTTCGCCGAGGATAAACGGGGGCAAGAGGTACCCCTTACAAAGGCTCTGATTGCTGCATCTATTGATCTTAAAGTTAACCGTGGCACTTCTATAGGTAGCATGCCTAACACATATGTGAAGCGTGGTAAGGTGACCAACCGTACTGCCTGTACCCTACCCCACATTGAGAGCCCCAGGTGGGACCATTTCTCAAAGTCATACTTCATGCGTGCAATGAGTGGGGTCGAGGTCATGGGCCACCATGTTCTTCAGTCATCGGTTGACAAGAATCCCAAGATATTTAAGACGGAGTGGCGTCCAACAAAATGGGAATCCGTGTATCGCCGCACTTGTAGTAATGAGGGAGAGGGGTAGCGCTTCACATTTGTTCCAGTTTACTCTGTAACCGGATAGGGCTGCAAATTCTTCAATAATCTCCATAAACGCCAGGAAGGATCGATAGAGATCTGTCAGGGTAAGTAGAATGTCATCTGCATACAGTTAAAGTTTAGAGAGTCCTCCTCGTATTGGTGTACTAGTAAGTAGTGGAGATTGAGTTATAACGTCCGCTAGTGGTTCCAGGGCCAGTAGGAATAGCAATGGTGAAAGAGGGTAGCCCCACCTCGTCCCCCTGTGGATGGGGAAAGGATCTGATAGGAAGCCCCCGCAGTTAACCCGTGCCAAGGGACAATCCTACAGTAGGCTTACTTTTGCAATTAATTGCTCGCACAATCTGAATTTTCACAGGGTCATAAGCAGATATCCCCATTCTACGCGGTCAAATGCTTTTTCAGCATCTAACGATAAGGCTTTAGCTTCTTCTGGCATATTCCCGGCTTCCCACGGGGCGTGGGAGAGTATGTAGGTGGTTTCTAGAGGTACATCCATGGACAAATCCTCCCTGTGTTTGATGTATTAAGGACAGGATAAATTAGCTCAGCCATGCCGCTAAGACACTGGCCAGTATTTTGATATCTCCGTGTAAGAGAGTGATGGTTCGATAATTGCCATAGTGGAGGGGGTCTTACCATGATTGTTGCCTGGTTCGAGATTGCACCCAATGTCTCTTCCTGGTCTGCCTCCTGGAAGGCTTTGTACAGAGAATCAACTGCTTTTTCACCTGCCCATTTATAAAATTCTGCAGGAAACCTGTCTTCTCTGTGATTTATGATAGGGGAGGTTAGATATGGCTTGTGCTATTTCAACCTTACTGATCTCCCCATCTAGCAGGGCTTGGCCCTTGGCTGAGAGGCGGAGGAGATGTGCTTTTTTCCAAGAAGGCGTCCACTCTTGCGGAGCTGGCAACCTCTTCCGGTGTATATAAATAGTTGTAGAAGTCCGCAAAGTCGTTCACAATATCCTGTGGTCGGGTAAGAGTTTCCCCGTTGATAGATGTGATAGCAGGAATGGCCTGATCTGCCGCTCTCTGTCTAAGCTGAGCCGCTAAGAATCAACCAGCTTTTTTCCCCTGTTGCATGCTTTGTAGGGCATATTTAGCCTGGGAAGTATAGAGCTCATTGAGGGCCATATGGGCTTGTTCTAGGCGGTGACGAACTGGCACAGAGGGCTGTGCCATGTACAGTTGGGTGAGGCGTCCGAAACTGTGCTCTAGATGTACTTGGCGCACTAAGCGCTGTTTGTTGGCCTGTGCAGCATCTCTCATCATTTGGCCACTCAGGGTCGCCTTTGCAGGTGTCCACAGAATCTTCTGAGAAGAGACCGTGCCTTTATCCTGCATATACGTGGAAACGTGCGCATTTAGTTGTGTTTTGCCCTGTGAAGTGCGCTATCGTTGCACAGCAAAACGCCAGGGTTTTCGGCCCAGGGAGGTTAGTCCTGCATTAACTCTCAACAATATTAGAGAGTGATCTGATAAACCGCCCTCCAGTATGCGAGATTCCTGTATCTTGTCCACTATGCTATGTGCCACAAGGAAGTAGTCCAATCAGGACTGAGTCCCATGTAATGGTGATAAGAATGTGTACACCTTATTGGTTGGGTGCGTTAGCCTCCAATGGTCCACTGATCCCTGATCTGAGGACACGTCTGCAAGAATGGCTCTGTCCTGATTGTTACATATGTCTATGGGCCCAGTTCTTTCAAGCACTGCGTCTTGGGCCAAGTTCCAGTCACCTCCTATGATATTGTATGTGGCTCCTATCTCCATAAGTAGTTGGTTAATATGAAGGAAGAACAATCTTTTGGGGCCTGTGGGTGCATATATGGAGCCAACGCATATCAAGGAGTCCCCTATTTTTAGTTTTGCGAAGACATATCTCCCCTCCGGGTCCGACCACGTTTTAATCAGCAACTCGGGGAGTATCTTACGAATTAGAATTGCCACTCCGCATTTCCATGGGATCCGGCTGCCTTATGGCTTAGGGTCTCACAGCAACTAAATATCGCCCTCGATACCCAGTCACGCCGTAACTTACTGGATTCCGTCGCTTCGAGGTGCGTCTCCTGGAGGAAAGCCACGTCCGTTTTTTTTTGTTTTTTTTACTGTAGGTAGGATAACACATTCTTTCTTTTCACATAGTGGGTTAAACCATTAACATTCCAGGATATAAGCCGGAGTGGTCGGGTACGTGTTGGGTACCTGCTATTCATAACTGCAGCGGATACGTGATTCACTCTGGGGTGCAGGGGTGGTGATCGGGGTGGGCGGCAGTAGAGAGAGTGATTAGTGTATTAGATGGGTGGGGGGGTGAAGGGTCTCGGATTGATGTGGGGATGGGGTGTCGGGGAAGAAAAGGTTTTGACTAACGTTGGAGCCTAAAGGGGGGTACCAATCGCGGGTTTGGGACAGTCGGGGGTGCCTACTTGACGCGGTTAGTAAGAGGTAGGGTGTATTTGGTTAAAGAAGATGAAAAAGATGAGGAAGTAGGAGTATTGAGCAGGGAGAAGAGGGTGACTGTTGGAGAAAAGAGGAAGAATGGAGGTATGGAAAATAGGAAAAAGTGAAGGAGAAGGAGGGGGGATGGGTAGGAAGTTGAGGAGGCGGGCGGGGAGAGGGAAGAAGAGGAGAGGGAATATAGATACCGGGCTGCCTGCTTAGGGTATGAGCAGAGACCTAGGAATTCGGGTCTGTGAACTGTGAGTCCACACCTGCCGAGCCGTTGTACTCGGAGGAGCCCCGGGCTGAGACGGGCCGCTGCAAAAGGGAGCAGTTGTCAAATGATGAATGTCAGTTGGGACCGACCAGAGGATGGGGGGGATGGGGGGCAGAACCTCCACCCCTCAACCTCCCCCTCTACTGCTACTGGTCCTATTCTGTTCTATTCTGTTCCATTTCAGCCCATTCCATTCCCCTCTCTCCCCTCCCCGGGTGCGAGGGGGGTTTGGGGGCTGAAGGGTGGGAGTCCGTCCCCCCTCAGGCACTTTATAGTTACAGTCGGAGACTATTGCATGAAGAGGGTGATGTCACTGAGTGGTGGAAGGCATCTCACACGTATCTACAATATCTAATTCTGATGTGATTGTGCAACTATGATAATATTCTAACTTTCATAGAGAGGCCCCCTTTGCTATTGGCCAATATAACAATATAGCGATATTGAACTCTTATATCTCTAACAGAAGTCGTTAGGCATAACTTATACGAGTCTATCATTTGCTTGTAATGATGTATCCTATTGTGTTTCTGTGAGCTGTTATCTATTAGCTGTGTGCTGTTAGCTATGTGAAGCTAGTGACAGGTACCTTTCACTCTTTCCATTCTACAGTTCACAGTTTGCAGTATCTTGTTGTAATGAGAACATATAGCTGGTGTATCTATCATTCAGGCGGCAAGTTAGAGAGAGAGAAAGAAAGAGAGATGAGAGAAGGTGGAGAGAGGTAGGAGGAGAGGAGAAGAACGATTGAGTGGGCTGCTGTCTATATAATTAGAAGATGCCTGGCTGCTTTCCAGGAGCGATATCAGGCCCTGTAAAGTAGTGTTACTCGACACAGCCTACTGCTGTGCCAGCACAATGATCTGAGTACAGCATTACAGTTCGGTACACTGCATTACAGTACATTACTCAGCTACATCAGTCAGTAACAGGTTGCAGGGTACTTACCTGTCCGTCGTCTTCACCAGGGTGCAGTCCCCACTATTCAGGCTTGTCTCAATGAACAGTCAATCGCCTCTCGGTTTCCGTAGCCTTAGGAGCTGACGGTTCGGGTGCTAAGATTTCAGAGAGGAGTGTGACTTGTCCCTTTCTGACATCTGAGTATGGTGCACCACTGCTTTCAGCGCATGTTCTCTTTCTCTCTGAGCTCGTGCTGATCTCCCTGCACCCCTGCCCCTCTGGTGGGGTTTAGTGTTGTTTTGTTTTCGTGGGTCTGATGCGACAAATGTGGGTAGCCTGTCCTACCGATTGGCATCTTGCTTCGGGTGTATGGCTAGTGGGGTCGTGTCCATTATTTGGGCCGAGAGTTAATCCAAATAAAGACGTAGTTCCTCCGGTTTGTAGAAATCTTGTGACTTGCTGTCTTTGGTGACCCACATTCGTGCTGGTTCAAATAGGCCATATTTCACCTCTAATTGACGAAGCCGGGGACGGAGGGACAGGAATGGTTTGCAGCGGTCGTTGGTCTCCTTTGAGAAGTCTGCAGCGATTCGGACCTCATATCCCTCTGGCAAGAACGGGCTGTGGGAGCGAGCTTCCTGAAGAAGTTGGCGGGTCTGTCTGTGTCGCAGAAGACATGCGATGATCAGGCGGGTTGGGTATCGCCGCCTGGCCGCTTGGGACCCAGGCGGTGGGCTCCCTGGAATTCCAGCGGTGGGTCAAAGAAGAGACCTGTGAGCATGGGAAGGGTGTTTTGTAAATAGGCCTGGATGTCTGCCCCTTCTGCTTGTTCCAGAATCCCGAAAAATCAGACATTGTCTCTACGACTCCTGTCTTCTAGGTCTATAGGTTTGCTTCGTAGGCACAGTTTTTCCTGGTCCCTGTCTGGTGTGGTGTTTAGGTGGTCCTGTATAGCAGAGGCTCTTTATTCTAGCCCCATGACTTTGGTTTGAAAACCCACTATATCTGTTCATATAGATTTTGCCTCCTCTGTCCAGTCCTTCCAGTCTTCAACCAACTGGCGATATTTCTTTGAGTATATGCTCCATTGTGGTATCCTGTTTCGGCACATCAGTGATATTAGGCAGGGCCTCTGGCTGCGTTCCATTGGCAGCGGCCATTGGGTGTGAGTGCTGTAGGTCTTCAGAGAAGAGGAGTTGTCTCACTGGTTTACTAGCGGTTTTACTAGCAGATTTACCATTGGGCAGCTCCAGACTGAGTCCTGGCGTAGGTGCTGCTCGTCTCTCATCTGGGTGGCAATATTCTTGGGTTAGATTTGATTCCACAATGGGAAAGGGGGGGTGCTTTCGTGAGTGTTGGGTCTGTCTGTCCCAGGGCGTATTGTGACAGAGGTCGCGACAGAGGCCTGTATCTCACGTCCCTCCCACTTCTATGAAGTCCAAAAACTCTAAACTGCAAGGTTCAGGGTTGGCGACGGAGAGGGGGTGGTGCGCTAACAGCTTGCTGCTCATCCTGGGGCCTCGCCGGTCCCTTCTTTTATGGCGTTAATGTGTCAAATTTCCTGGAAGGTTAGATTAGCACCTTTTGTCCCATGACGTTGAGTCTTGTAGGAGCTCGTCCAGTGTATGACGCCGCTTAGGGCACCTTTCCTGTGTCACTGGGAACTCTCACTGGCTGCGTGTTAAGCTGTCAGCGTCTGTAGAGGTGGCAAGGCAGAGGGAGGGGGAGGGGTGAAGGGAGGTTCCCTCCTTTGGTATTCTCTATACGGCGTTTAGGTCTGTGCCTTCCCTTCCTCAATCTGAGCTTGTGCTCTCCTATTAGAGATGGTGGCCTGAATGGATGTAAGTGACCCCTTGGGACTGTTTACCGGTTAGAAACAGTTTCGGACCATTAGGTATCGCTAGTTCCTAAGAAGGACTGACAAAAAAGGGGTCTGAAGGGGTGCATAAAGACTGGTCTAGTATAGATCTGCTTCAGACCTGTCCCCTGTGCATGAGTGTGTATCTGGCCGTGGCTCCTACTGGTCACTAGGACCCTCACACACAGTGCGCTGCATCGCAGTCCAAGTAAAGTTGGGGTGTAGTTGAGCGGGGGAGGATCCCCACCTCAGGTGTTGTCGCAGTAGGTAGGAAATGAAGGGGGGTTTATCAGGTCCGCAGCGTGTTGCATGATTGCTTCCTGATACTGGTGTTCCCCGCTGTCCCTCATTGACTGTGTCACCGCCCTTTTCAACTTTTTGGGTGTTGCAGTGCTGTAAGGGTTGAAGAGTCTCCCCTGTGAGTCTTATGTAGGGAATGGGCAGCGAACTCTGGTGTGAATCCAGTAAGGGAGAGAGGGAGGTGGGGAGAGGCCCACGCTGTGCTCTCTGTGATGGCACTGGTAAAAATAAGGGGGGCCCGCCCCCCATCTCCCTCACCGTCGAGGTGTTGCTGCACTTGGCTTGTCTGTCTCATTTCGCTGTGGTGGTTTAAGCCTCCTCACTGGGGCAGCCGTCTGCTTTCTATTATCCCGTGGTGTCTACAGTAGGGAACTCAGGGCCTCCGTCGGGGCCGTGCTTGGCGTCGAAGCAGACTCACTTTGGTGCCAGGGTGGGGGAGGCACCAGGTCCACAGTGTGTCCTCCCCTCTTCCGCATCCAGTCTCGACCGGCATGCTAGACCGGTGCGCGTGCCCCGCAGCTAGGCCCTTGATACATCTCCCCGATCCCTGCAGGTTATCTCCTCCCGGGAGGGGAGAGGGCCTGTCTATCAGGCCGCCAGCCAGTTCTCTTCATCCACGGGGCCCAACGATGTTCCGTTTGGGGTCCTGGTGGCCCCCCATTGCGCCCACCGCCGCCCAGGGCTCGTCCTCGCACAGAGCACCCGAGTCAGGTGGCCATCTCAGATCATGGCCAGACCACGCCCCACAGCCTACAGTTTTAATGCATAACCCCACCCATGCCTCCGTCTGGTCAAGTCAGTGGGCAGAGGGGACTCGAAGCACTAGAACATAGGGACACGCTGCGGGGGTGTAAGTTCAATACCTCATTGTTAGGAACAAGACTACTCCACCTGAGTCTTGCTTAGATTCTATGTACCCTGGAGGCCTTATGTTCGAGACATCTATATCATACGTTTGACGAGGCCCTCCCTCTGACCCAGTCATTCCATTTTTTGCATATATTTTTACAAGGATCCTGATTTGCTGTCAAAGGCTTCACTGCTTCGTATAAGTTGGCATCCTCCCCACAGCCAACAGGACTTCTTATCTGCGAGGATGGGGTGCTCCTGGCTATAGTGGCATTTGACTGATTGGATATGGCTGCCATGTGACTCTTAATCCGGTTGAGTCGCTCCATGATCGATTTCAGTTTTTCCCTCTAGGATACCACTAACCTTCCCACATATAGCATCATAGTTCAAGGAATCAGAAGCTACGGTATCTGGCGTCTGGGTAAACTGTGATTGATTCTGCACTTGGAGTCAAGGGGAGAGTTAACTCTGTTGTCGGATATTTCTCTTCCTTTTTGCTACTGAAGACTTCCCTGCTGGGTTTTTTTCTCACCTGATAACAGGCCCCGGCTGTGTGGGAGGGGGGCTGTGGAGCACTGTGATGGGTTCCGTTTTGCTAAGTGTGATATTTTGGGTGCTACCTGCATCGTTCATTTGTGCCAGAGTTACAGGTTCAGGAGATCTCATTGCGTTACTAATGGACAGGGAATGATCTCACAATCAACCAATCAGGGAAAGTGTTCCAATCATGGCCCACGCTGAGTAAGTGGGATCTCTTTTGAGATTATCCCCATCTCCCTTTCAAGCCTACTGATATCACTTTACACAGACAACATCACGCTATTCCTTAAAACCCGAGACAGGATCATTCTGGAATTTCCAGTATTTTTGAGGAGTTTGGCATGACCTCTGGCCTCCATGTCAACTGGGCTAAATCATGTTTATTCCCCTGGGGTTGAAATACCACCTTCATTGCTAAGAAACTCAGCAGGGGACTAATTGAATGGGAGAGTCATTACTTTAGATACCTTGGTCTACAAATATATCATTCATGGCAGGCCTTATTTGAAGGTGATCTTGGCAGAGTAAAGGCCTCTCTGAGTCCAGTTATCATTCTGGAGGATGCTGCGGCTCTCAGTCATGGGATGCACTGCTATTTCTAAAATGGTTATACTGCCTTGTTTGCTACATTATTTTGTGAACCTCTTGATCTCTTTAACCCGTAATTTCTTTTGAGAGCGGACCATGTTATTGGATGACCTCCTTTGGTGCACAGGCCACAGAAGAATGGTGCTTGCCAAGCTGCGTCTTCAGTCATGGACGGAGGTTTGAGCCCCAAAACTTTGAAAACTACTATCGTATGGCTCTGCTACAGTGGTTTTGCATGGTGGCTAGCGGGTCCCTCACTCGAGGAAACTGGAGTGGGCTTCCACACCACCCTGATTTCATACATAAATGTATACCTGACTTTCCCAAAAGTGAAAGCAAAGCGCAAATCCCATAATGTGGTTATGGTGGTGCAGCTCTGTCAAGCCTGTAATCTTGCTATGACAAAACATATTATTTCCTACACTCCTACTGTATCTTTACTCGGCCTTCCTAAGTATTGAGGTTTTTATGAGAAATCAGACCTCCATCACCAGGGTAGGGCTGGTATTGAAACCCTATGAGATTTGTTCCTAGATAATCAACTGCTGTCGTTTGCTGTACTCAGTGAAATATTCTCCCTGAGTAAAGGGAAATTTCTCACACACGGCCAAATCCTCAACCTCCCTCTGTCCAAGTGAGGGATAACTGATGCAGAGCCAGGAACACTTTTCCTTTTGTGTACATAATAAATGATTATGCGAGGAAAACGTGTCACTGTCTGTACGAAGGTCTGCACACCCATGCACTCAAGTCATTGCATAATTTGTGTGAAACATGGGAAGCCGAAATCAGCAGAGCACTCCACAATAAGGAATGGGACACGCCATTGGAATACCTGAAAATGTTTCCTGGAATGTTACATTTATATGGATACAGTTTTGCGTTTCACACAGAGCGTATCTTGCTCCAGCCAAATTTTACAAAGTCTTCCCTGAGGCCAATAATGCTTGTCTGTGATGTGTGACCCCCAACACAGATATCTATCATATCTAATGGAACTTCCCATCCTTAGTGGCATTCAGGTCAACAATAACAGACACCTTGGCCAGATGCACCGGGTTGCCAGCCCCACACGCTTGGTTAGTCCACACTTTAGGCCTATTTAAAAGACCTAAACATCATAAAGAAGGGACCTGGTTTCTATGGTTGGAACTGTTACTAGCTAAAAGAATAATTGCATTGAAATGGATGTGGACACGACATGGCGTAACATGCTGATAATATGGTTTCAAGCTGAGAGTAAAGCACTATATAGAGTAGAGGCTAGAGGACTAGGTAAAAACCCAATTACTAGAGATTGGGATGAGATGTGGAAGATTTTCAAAGCAGCACTCAGCGACGACATCATGCCCCATAGACAGCTAGGTTGTTAATTGGTGGCAGGATTTTTCACAGATTGGTTGCATAATGCCAGCAGCAACTCAGGAACAATCACCACCCACTTTTATCCATCTAGCTCAGTGCCCAGTTAGTGCTTGGGGTTCTACCCTCATCCCATAGCTCTCCATATGGCGGCATGCTGACCTCTGAGTTTAAGATCATGAAAAACAGAACCCAACTCGCTGCCTTCAGTCACCCCCCCCCCCCCCCCCCTTTTTTGCAACTCCTTCATTCTCCTCCAATTATTACTCTGTCCCTGGCATTTCCCTGTGCTGAATAGTCCAAGTGTTGCCAGATTTTCTCTCCATGCCACACAGTTCTGGGTGAGGTTGTTTAGTGCCACTCTTTAGGATCACTTGTTTGATAAATTATTTATGTAAGGCCACATACATAAATTCCTCTTTTTTGTATGATCGCCCCAAGTTTTTGGACTGATGCTGTTTTTGTGACTCTGAGAGTGTACTGAGACCTGCTAACCAAGCATTAGTGGCTGTACCCTTACCCTTAAGCTGGGATGTCAAACTGGCTCTTACTCATTTGGCTAAGCTAACCTGACTGTAGGTTCCTAGTAAATGGTACCCAGGGTACTGAGGGCATGTAGGTTAGAAGGTCCTCCAGGGATTGCAGCACTGATTGTGCCACTCTGAGTGAAACAAGACTCCCAGTCCACCATTTGTATGTTGGAAGATCAGTTTAAACTGCTAAGCCGGACTTTGCAATTTAAAGTAATGACAAAACTAAACTCCTGCTGGTATATATGTAAATCACTCCTATGCCAGGCCTATCGAGTCCTAAGGAATGGTGCTGTATATTCCACTGGAAGAGCATGTCATCTTACATGTTTTGATAGTAAAAACACAAAACTGTATTTTTTACAGTGGAAAAGTTTGGTCAGCCAATTGGCGAGTACAGAGTTACAAACTAACCCCTCAGCTGTGCTACCTCTGGAACAGTGCAACCAAAGTAGGACATCCAAGGTATCAGACAGCTCTTTACATTAGGCCTATATTATGCCCGACTTGATTTTCAGGTTTAAATTAATGAAACAAGTTACAGTGTGCAACTTTAGCAAAGTTACCTCTTTGTTGGCTTTAGTCCCCTGTGCCCATATTGGTTTTACATGGGGAGAAAGATGGCTGAGGAATAAGGTGCTGAAAACTTGAAAATTGATGAGTCAGTTAATAAGGCAGTGGACAGAATGGAAAGAATGGGTTTGGAGGTTAGAGGGATGCTGGAGAGGGGGTTTGAGCACATGCTTCTCCAGATAGGAAGTCAGTCTGCAGGGAGATAGTGGCTTGGATTGGGTTCAAAGGAAGAAACATTTTGGTCAATAGGTTAAGAGGAGGTGAATAAGGTGAAGGGTGGTGATGTCATGTTGGGGTCTATGGTTGGCCCTAGCCTTAATTTGGAAACATGGTAAGGACAATTGTAGTATTCGTTAGAGAATGAGTAGAGAATTCTTAGGCGTAGAATAGAACAGTGTGAGGTCATGTAGAAGGCTGGAGCAGAGAAGCTGGCAGTTGGACGTTGTCTGGATGGGACCTCTGTTACTGGAATAAAGCTCATCTTGGATTACATTTTGGCATTTTTATTTCATCTTGGAGTAATCTACTTTACTACACTGGCGACCGAGGATGGGATGCGTGATATATATATTTTTTTAACCCAGTGCTATCATTTCATCGCATACGACGGAACAGAGGTCTCAACAAGGAACTTTGTAACTGAACCGGAGCAGAAGAGAGGTGAGCGCTCCTCCCGTCTTTGTGTTTTCGGAGGTTTGACGCATTTTGAGCGATTCCATTTTATTTTCTTTATTTTTTTGTTTGTTTTCTTTTGGAATCACTGCCTTCTGATGAGCCGTCAGCTGGCCGCGCATCATCTGTGCAGCCAGCGTTCCCATGAATATGGCGGCTCAATAGTTTCAGCTGAGCCGCGCGCCAGCTGCATCACATGTGTTTGGGAGAACTGCCGCATGCGTTCCCTGGTTACACTTGAATGGTTTCAGCTGAGCTACACGTCGGCTGCTCTCTCTTCATATCTTTGTAGCCGTATCTCCACGGTGACAGCTAATGCAGAGCATAATCCTGGGGATTTTGTCCTGTCAGCTGCTCTCTCAGGACGCAAATGTGTTTTACTCACTGGAGAGGGCATTTCTAATGATATAAACATAAAGTTGTTTTGTTCACACCGAGTGGCACTCTTTCAAAAAAGGAAAGATTAAAGAGACATTGTGCACATGGAGAAAAGTTGGAACTGTCTATAAGGAGAAGGATGGCACTGGGAAAATAAATTGTTTAAGGATTCCGGATTTGCATTTTTGTTTTTTCTCTTGTTTTTCACTTTCTGGAAAATTCTTTCATTTTTTTGGAAGCTCTTGACGATGCAGAATGTCACTGCACCTTCTTTCTTTTTTGGCTATGCCAGGAGAACCACCTATTAAATGGAAGAAGTGGAAGAAGGTTTTTGAGAGATATGCAAAGGTGTGTGGTGCATCTTTAAGCGTTGAAAGGAAAACTGCTTTACTCTTACATTGTTTAGGTTTAGAGGGTCAGGAGCCTTCGCATAGTGGCCCCCGCATGGGGTGTCACGGATGGTCAGACACATCAGATAGTATCCTTATATGCGGATGATGCGCTGATCTTCCTACGGGATCACACCGTAGCCCTACCGGGACTGTTGGATCTCCTAGAGGAATTTAGCTCAGTGGCCGGGTTAACAGTAAACTGGACAAAATCCTGCATATTTCCTATGCGCCCAGTCCCCGAGGCGATGAGAATACCAGCGGGTCTGGGTGGCTTGAAATGGTGCCACACAACATTTAAATATCTTGGTGTAAATATATATCACGACAGTCAAGATCTTAGAGACGGCAACCTTGGCCATGTGATCAGATCAACGAGGGGCTCCCTACCCTTCTGGTGCTCACTCCCACTTTCCCCTATGGGCAGAGTGGCTATAGCAAAGATGATAGTGCTGCCCCGCCTACTTTATTATTTCATGTCATTGCCTTTGGTACTCCCGAGCTCATTCTTTAGACTATTGAATAGTCTATTAACGGATTTAATATGGGGAAATGGCCGAAGACGCGTTGCATTGACAAAAAGTGCTCCAACCGCTCCTGGTGGGGGGAATGGGCGCCCCCAAATTTGAAGCGTACTACGCGGCTGCCCAGATACATTGGATATCCACATGGGGCGGTAACCCACCTGGGGCTGAAGCTCAGAAGGTGCTGTTAGAGCTCGGCGGCACAGAAATAATACAATACCTCATGAATCGAACCGACCCAGCACACACTGGCAATGTGCTGCTGCACACGGCGCACTGGGCCTGGGGCCGATATGCGATGCAAAGCGCAAAAGGTCAGCAGTACTCACCGAGGATACCACTGTTGGCTCTCCCGAAATTAGCAAAAATAGCAGCCAAAGTGGGCCTGAATACGTGGGGTAGCAGGGGCATACACACACTGGGAGATATTTTCCAGGACGGACAAATCCTAACCTATGAGGCACTAGCCGACAGGCACGCGTTGGGTAAGGGAGGATTCATAGCCTACGGGGCAGTTCGGCAGGTAATGCGTGAATATTGGAGAAATGGCAACTCCGAACCAGATGTCTCTCCTCTGCTACATGAGCTGTTGGAGTGTACAAACGCCCCATCAAGAATATCGAATATATACAATATCCTGACAACCCAGACGGAACATAAACAGGAGCAAGCAAAAAATAAGTGGGACCATGTGCTACTGGAACCACTGTCACTAAATGCATGGGAGCAGGCGTTGAGAATGACACGAGAGGTTTCTCGTAATCCCCGCTTTCGGTACACACAGCTTAATTATGTGCATCAGACTTACCTGTCTCCGCACCGCTTAACACGCATGTTCCCCCGCTCACCCCAAACATGCCCCAGATGCGACACAGAAGAGGCCACTTTCTATCACATGACATGGGAATGCCTCCCGATTCGGAACACATGGATAGAGATAATAACTAACTCCCACTCCTGAGGTGTGCCTGTTGGGTATAACACCCCACCCCAAGAAACGCAAACGCACATATAAATGCATTGCCCTGGCGTTGGTGCTGTACAGACGCCTCATTGCCATGAAATGGAAGGCCCCTAGCGCCCCAGGTGTTACCCAGTGGCGAGAAGAGGTAACACGATGGACCAAAGCAGAAATACAGACATTACAGAATTTACTGGATAAGGGTATACTAGCTAAAGGCCTACAGGTATGGAAATCATTTTTGTTAGCCGTAGAAAACAAAAACGATGAACACCCTCCCTAAACAGACGAGAATGAGATAATTGACAACATTAATGACCATAATAAAACAGTATCATATTGCTCGATAGAGGGGCACATGGGAGGGGAGAGAAAAAATTTAAAAAATAAATTTGTACTAATATAAACTCAGGTGCTCTTGGTGTATGCCCCTGGGTGCTACGTGGAAGCCCCGTGGTGCGCCAGAGGACATGGGGGCCGGGTGAACTTGAAACTTGCTGATTCCTCCTATTGTGGCCGGCTGCCCATGCACGGCAACACACGGCTAATGGTGGGCTGGTCCCCTGTTGGCCTGGGACAACAAGGCTGGGCGCTGAGGCGGCGTTATTGAAGGGATGTGCGCGCAACTGTTATGCACGGATCATGGATGGCAGCTGTGGCCTCTCCGGTGACTGGCTCTCCCCCTCTCGTTGGGGTCACCCCCTCCTCTTGCTAGTCCCCCTCCTCCCCCCCTCGGAATGGGTCCTCCGGTGCCGCCTTAGCTCCTATCTAACTCTTTTTCTCTATATCTTTAGTTTCCTGAATAACCTTTGCACACGTAGAATGTACCTCATGGGCGGAAGCATGGCTTCTAGGCCCTAATCGGGCAACAGCGCACTTGCACTGGATGCGCAAAACGTGCATTCGTAAAAATCACAAATATAATGTATGATGGAACATAATGTAACCTCATGTATCTCAGTTAAATGTTGCCACTCGGCTGATAAAACAATAAAAATATATTTTAAAAAAAATAGAGGGTCAGGAGGTGTTTGACAATCTTCCAGACATATTTGATGAGAACCTAAATGAATATGAGACATGCATAGAAAAACTGGACAGACATTACATTCAGAAGGTTAGTACCATACTCTAAAGATATCACTTTGGCAGGAGGACCCAAGAAGAATGTGAAACAGTGGAAGGCTATGTTACAGCTCTAAGGAAATTAGCTTCATCTTGCAAATTTGGATCTTTGTTAGAGGAGAGGATCAGAGGCCAGTTTATGTTGGGCTGTAACATAGAAAAAGTTAGGGAGGAAATTTGGCAAAAGGATGATCCATCATTAGATGAAGTCTTAGTGTTAGCCAAGAAAATTGAACACTCTCTCAAGTGTGTTGAAACCATCAAGAAGGAAGAAAGCAAAAGTGACAGTGTACAACTGATCAAGAATAATACGGATAAACGAGAAAGTCCAGTAAGACAGAGTTATAAAAAGGAAAAGAGAAGTACTTTTCAAGGGATGTGTTTTTGTTGCGGCAAGCAGGGCCACATGGCAAATGATAGGAGCTGCCCGGCTATTAAGGTGTCATGCAACTTGTGTATAAAGAAAGGCCATTTTGCCAGTATGTGCAGAACTAAAAATGGGAAAGGTAGTGTCTATGAAGTTAATGATTCAGACACGAAGGATGGGGATGATTTTGAGTATGGCCAAATTGTCCTTCAGGTTGGAGGAGAAAGAAGAAAAGGACCTATTGATGAAGTTTTGGTGGATGGTTAAGGAACTAAGGTTCTTTTTGACTCTGGAGCAAAGATTACCATTATTTCGAAATAATTTTACTTGGGAAAACTCAAAAACAAGGTAAAATTATTCAAACCGGATATCACACCTCATGCATATGGTGGAGAACCTATTAAGCTGCATGGGTATTTTGGGAGTTTGCTTGAATTTAAACATAAATATACCAATGCAAAGATTTATGGATCCAAGAAGGGTGACAGTGTTCTGAGTTGGTTTCAGCAGAAAGAATTGGACGTGATACTTGATCCAAATAGTGACCCTCCTGTGAAGATTCATAATCAAGTGGGGGTTAACAAGATTGTAGAACATGATGGGTCTAGTGGTCAACAAACTACAAGTGATGGTGATTTTGTGGGGAAACTAAAATTGAGAGTTCCTTTGGTCTTTCAACATAAATTGGGGTGTCTTCGACACTATGTACATCATATTGGTCTCAAAGAAGCAGCGAAACCAGTATGCAGCAAGGTTCGTAGTGTACCTGTAGCTTTGCATGAAGAAATGAAATTAGAATTGGAGAGACTTCAGAAGGAAGGGATTATTGAGGAAGTCAAAGGAACTGAATGGGTGGCACCAGTGGTTGCAGTCAGGAAAGCGAATGGCAGTCTATGCTTATGTGTGGACTTAAGAGAACTGAACAAAAATGTAATTGAATTGTAGTTAGATATCCCTTACCAAATATTTCAGATATGTTGATGTTACTTCTGGGAGCAAAACTGTTTTCCACCATAGATCTGACATCGGCATATCATCAGATTAGTCTGACTGAAGGATCCAAAGATCTTACTGCCTTTGTCACTCCATTTGGAACATTTAGGTACACTAGGTTACCATTTGGGTTAATATCTCCAGCCTCTGTCTTTCAAAGGATGTTGGAAAAAGTTTTGAGGGGTCTTCAAGTTGTAAGGATATTCCAAGACGATATCTTAATATTAGGAAAAGATAGTCCTGAGCATGAAGGAAGAGTACTTAGAGTGTTGGAGAGGCTGGGAGAGTGTGGGTTAACCATTATAATGGAGAAGTGTAAATTTCAAAGGGACTCCATTGAATATTTAGGACATACGATCACTGGAGAAGGTATATCCCCAAAGAGAGGACTAGTAGATACCATTAAGAATTTACAGTCACCATCCAATAAGAAGGAACTGATGAAATTCATTGGGATGGCTGAGTATTATGGGAAGTTTGTCAAGAGTTTTGCAGAAATATGTGTGAATATGAGAAGGTTGTTACGGAAAGGTGTAGAGTTTGTATGGAGTGTGAAAGAGAATTTAAAGAGATTAAGGAGAAGTTGGTTAGGGCTCCCAAATTGAAGAATTTTAACCCTAATCTTTCATTAGTTTTGATTACTGACGCCAGTGCAAAAGGTCTTGGGGCTGTTCTGCAACAAGGTGATCATAAGTCTGAGAAAGTGGTTTTGTTTTTGTCGCGAGCTCTAAAAAAAAAAATGCCCAGTTGAACTACTCGGTTATCGAGAAAGAAGCTTAAGCGGTACATTGGGTTATGAAGAAGCCTAATAATTTGCTCTGGAGAAGCAAATTTGAGGTTAGGACGGATCATAAAACACTTTGTGAGAACTATAAAAGAAAAGGAGTTGATGCGATATCAAGTAGGATCACAAAGTGTGTGGTATCGCTTAGGGATTTTGATTTTGAAGTTAAAAACATTCCTGGAGCGCAAAACAGGGTGGCTGACACATTATCAAGGTTGGTACAGTCGACAGAAGATAATCAGTTGGAAGAAGGGAGTGAGGAAGATCTGGATGGTGAAGTGGTATGTAAAATTGAAGGAAATGGCTTTGATGACAGTGTTGTGACAGAAGAAAGATGGAGGAGAGAATGCGAGTTAGATTGCACGATGGTTGAGGTGCTTTCCTTGATAGAGAGAGGTTGGTGAAACAGGAATGAAGGGAGTTTAGAGATTCAGAAGTTTTGGCATGTAAGAGGGGAGTTGTCAAGTAGAGATGGTCTGCTGTTTAGGGGTACAAGACTAGTTCCTCCTATCACGTTGAGGCAGGAACTTATTTCCCTTGCCCACTCGGGTCATCAAGGGATATCTAAAACCAAAGGAAGATTGCGTTTGACGTACTGGTGGCCAGGAATGGACAGTCGGGTAGAGAGAACTATTAGGGAGTGTATGCAATGTATGATGAGCGAGAAAACTCTCAAACCCAGGGTTCAGCCCATGGAGATTAGAGATCATCCCACTCGGCCTTGGGAGGAGGTTGCGTTCGATATTCTGGGGCCCATTCGTGGAGAGGGTTGTGATGTATATCTCCTGGTGCTGGTAGATATTTTCTCAAGGTGGCCAGAGATCAAATTTACCAGGGGCATTGAGATAAAGCATGTAATTGTTTTTCTGAAAGAAGTGTTTGGGAGAGAGGGTATTCCCAAAGTTATCCTCACTGACAATGGCGTACAGTTAGCGTCTAGAGAGATGGAACAATTTTTTGCAAACTGTTCCATACGGCCCAAGAAATGTGCGCTGTATCATCCTGAAACCAACGGCATGGTAGAGCGTTTCAATAGGGTGTTGAAGGAGACTATAGCTTTAGCCAAGGGTAATGGATTGAATCGGAAGAAAGAGGTGACTAAAAGGGTTGGGGCGTACAGGGTCTCACCACACTCCACTACAGGAAAAACATTTGAATTGCTTAGAGCCAGACACCCTAATACCTTTGTGGCTCCCAGTTGGGTGAATGATATGGAGTTACGGACAGGGGTGGTAGTATCAGATGATTGTTGGAAAGAGAGTGAACAAAAGAAAATAGAAGCTTGGAAAATATATTTTGATTCAAGGAAGTCAGCACAAGTAACTTAAGTTAAGTTAGGGGATTGGGTACTCATTCGTGGACCTGTGAACAAAGGGAGAGGCATAAATAAATCTAAACCTGTAAGGGTGGTTAAATTGTTCAACAATGCGGTAAGAACAGATGATTCTAAGATGTGGAATCTTAATCGGGTGGTGGTTCTCAAATGTAATATGTTTGGGAAGTTTCTTAATGATAGTTTGGTTAATTCTGATTCATCAACAAGCTAATTAGAACAAATGTATTTAGCAATCTTGTTGAATTTTAGATATTTCTTTGTGTTTAACTCTGATTCATCAATGAGGTAATTAGAACAAATGTTTCTGATGGATACAACTACCTGTGGATTCCTCACCTAATGAATACTCCCATGGCGCCAGCATTCAACGGAAATCTTCCTAGTCTCTGCACGTCGACGAGGACGTCACTCTAGCCCACGCAACGCCGTCTGACGTCATACAGGCAATAAGAGGTCCTCGCCGACATGCCGACGTCAGTTCCCTTTTTTCCGTGCATTCGAAACGGTTATCTTCGAGGGAGCTACTGTTGCTTTAGTGGTTACAGTGTGTTTTCTGCTGCGTAGTTCTTCTCTGCGGTAACAATGTCTCAGAGAAAGTCGGGTTTCAAGCCCTGTCGAGAGTGTGGGGGCAAGATGTCCGTTACAGATCCTCACTCCGACTGTCTCTGGTGTTTGAGCTCCGACCACGACGTCGTGACTTGCGATTCATGTCAGCACATGAATCCGAAGGCCCTCAAGGAACGTGAGGCTAAACTATTCCTGGCGAAGTCGAAGAGAAAGGAAAAACATCACAAAAAGTCTTCCTCGCCAAGGTCTCATCGGCGTCATCGAGATTCCCGGCGCCGTAGAGATTCACGGCGTCATTCCAGCAAGGAGACTCGTTCGAGGTCGCCTTCGGCTCGGCGTCGGAGGACTTGGGAGGTCAGCCCCACGGTCACGCCGCATCCATCGACGCCGTTGCCCTCTCCGGCGTCACCGACTTCACCTGGACAAGCTTCTGTGGTTGAGGTGATGCAGCCTATTGTGATGTCTCCGGCGTCGCGGACGTCGAGGCTGGCGTCGGGGTCGCCTTCGATCCAGGCACCTCAGTATCCGGCTTTTCCAGCCCCTGGAGCCGATAGTACCGCATTTCTGAATGCGATGTATACCATCTTTCAGCAGATGGCTCCAGGAGGTGCTCCGGCTGGTCCTTCGGGGCCTTTGGCCTTTTCATTGGGTGATCCTGCGCCTCTTCGGCCGGCACCCTTTATGCCCTTTCTCCCTTTTGGGAATGTGGGCTCGGCGCCGGTGTCGGCGCCAGTGGCCGCTCCGGTGGCTTCAGAGGGATTGGCTCCGGAGGTTTCCATCCTGTCGACGTCGGGATTTCGTCCTGTGACTCCGGTGGGTCCATCGGCTCCAAGATCTTTGTCCTGCTCCTTCATCGGCGCCGAAGCTACCTGTGGCGCCGGATGCGGCGTCAGATGCTTCTGGAGATCGGCGCCGATCTTCGACTTCGGCAGAGGCCATGTCGACTCCGCGTATTGAGCAGAGACTACATTCAAGGAGGCGTGCTCTCCGTCTTTTGGAAGAGCAGGAGTACCAGCGAGTCCTGGAGGAAGGAGAGGTTGAGGACTCTGGTGATGGACTGCATGGTCTGGATACGGCCAGTGGGCTGGATACTTCCCCTGAGTGGGACCTTTCATCTCCAGGGGAGTATACGGAGGAGGCTGCTACCTTTCACGCGGTGGTGAGGAAGGCGGCTAACTTTCTGGACCTGCCTTTGCCGGTGGCAGAGGCGAAGCAGAATTTATTGACGGAGGTGCTGCATCCGGCCTCTGCTGCAGCGGAGCCTCTCTTGCCGTTTAATGAGGCTTTGCTTTATCCGGTGTTGGAGGTGTGGAAGAAGCCTGTATCTTCCTCTGCAGTTCATAGGGCTGTGGCCAGGAGATATCGGGCTGCACCATCTGACCCTGGTTTTCTTTCAAGACACCCTACGCCGGAGAGCTTGGTGGTGCAAGCCTCCTGTTCATCAAAATCAGCGCCTGGATCTTTCCCGACGGTACCAGGAGACAGGGACTCCAAAAAACTGGATGCGCAATCCAAGAAAATATTTTCTTCTTGCAGTTTGGCGTTGAAGGCCACCAACGCAACTTGCATTCTGGGGAGATATATTCATGCTCTTATGGATGATATTTCATCTTCTTTTACGGAGCTTCCCCAGGGACTCTTGGATGTTGTCTCAGACGCCCAGGCTGCCGCAACCCAGATTATCCAGTCTGGGCTGGACACGACCGACTCGGTGGCTAGGGCGATGGGCACGGCTGTGGTGGCAAGGAGACAGGCCTGGCTCCGTAATTCAGGGTTTTCTGCGGATGTACAGTCGACCCTATAAGACCTCCCGTTTGATGGGGACAAACTGTTTGGAGCAAAGGCAGATTCGGCCTTGGAGCGATTTAAAGAGAGCAGGGCCACAGCCAAATAGTTAGGGCTGCAAGCTCCTTCTTCCTCTGCCTCTTCCAGGTTTTTCAGGAGGTTTCGTGGATTTGGGCGTGGCTCTTCCTCCTCTTCCTTTCGGGGGAGGTTCCAGCAACCCGCCTCTTCTCACCCCTATAGATCATTTAGAGGGAGAGGTAGGGCCCGCACCAGAGGAGCCTCTCAACAGCACTCTGCCTCTTCCTCGTCCTCTGGAGGGGTGCAGCAGGGAAAGCAGCCTTAGGCTTCCACCATTTCCCACTCACTCCTCTCCTGTAGGGGGAAGATTACGGCATTTTCTCCACAAGTGGGAGACTATTACAACGGACACTTGGGTTATCAGTATTGTGGAGAAAGGCTACACCCTTCCCTTTCGGGAGTTTCAGCCCCCCCTCCCGCCTCGCCCATCTTATTGTTCAGAAGAACACCTCCTGTTGCTAGAACAGGAGGTTCAAGTCCTCCTTTCAAAGGGCGCGGTGGAGTTGGTTCCAGAGCAGGAAAGGGGTCGAGGTTGTTACTCAAGGTACTTCCTGATTCCCAAGAAAGATGGTCGGTTGAGACCGATCCTGGATCTGAGGATCTTGAATTGGTTCCTCAATCAGGAAAAGTTCAAGATGCTGACCCTAGCACAGGTACTTTTGGCGTTGAACAAAGAAGATTGGATGGTGTCTGTCGACTTGCAGGATGCTTATTTTCATATCCCGATACTCAAGTCGCACAGGAAGTATCTCCGGTTTGTGGTAGGGTCGCAGCACTATCAGTTTGCGGTCCTCCCGTTTGGTCTTACTTCAGCACCTCGAGTCTTCACGAAGGTGATGTCAGTGGTTGCGGCAGAGCTCAGAAGGAAGGGGATAGCAGTATTCCCTTACTTGGACGACTGGTTGATCAAAGCCAAGTCCCCAGAGCTTGTGTCGTATCATCTGCAGTCAACAACCCAGTTGTTGTTCGACCTGGGCTTTTCGGTGAACGTGCCCAAATCTCACCTGGAGCCCTCTCAGCGCCTCCTGTTCATAGGGGCAGTACTGGATACAACATTGAATCGAGCCTTTCCTCCGCCTCAGCGGGTTCAAGATATTCAGGAATTGGTTCCAATGTTTCGAAATGGAGCGGTAGTTCCAGTCCTCAAGGTCCTTCGTCTGCTCGGTCTGTTTGCCTCCTGCATACTGTTGGTCACGCATGCTCGCTGGCACATGAGGGCTCTTCAGTGGTGTCTCCGAAGGCAGTGGTCTCAATACAAGGGAGATCTAGAAGGTGCGGTCAAGATCTCCAGAGATGCTGCTGTGGACATTGAAGTGGTGGATTGCGAGCAACAATCTTTCGCAAGGAAAGCCGTTCGCGCTGTCGCCACCAGTGGCCACGGTCATAACGGATGCTTCCACTCTAGGGTGGGGAGCTCATCTGGGGGATCTGGAGATCAAAGGACTTTGGTCTCCAGAGGAACAGATGTTTCATATCAATCTGTTAGATTTACGTGCTGTACGTCTGGCTCTCAAGGCCTTCCTCCCTTCCCTTCGTGGTCAGTCGGTACAGGTCCTGACGGACAATACTACCACGATGTGGTACATAAACAAACAGGGAGGAGTAGGGTCGTACCTTCTCTGCAGAGAAGCTCTTCGACTATGGTCCTGGGCAAAGGACCATCAGATTTGCTTGGTAGCAAATCATTTGGCAGGGGTCTTGAATGTACGTGCGGACAGTCTCAGTCGCCAATTCTCGGCCGACCACGAGTGGCGTCTCCATCCAGATCAAGTCCGTTTAATCTTCCAGATGTGGGGGTTTCCTCGGATAGATCTGTTTGCCACTCGGGAGAACGCGCATTGTCCGTTATTCTGCAGCCTCCAGTATCCGGTGCAGGGAGCATTGGGGGACGCGTTTCTGATAACCTAGTGCGACCAGTTGCTTTACGCGTTCCCCCCCATACCCTTGATTCCTCGAGTGTTGAGGAAGATTCGCCAAGACTGGGCCCAAGTCATCTTAATAGCTCTGGATTGGCCAAGGAGGGTGTGGTACTCCGACCTTCTCCAACTCTCGCTGTGCCCTCCGCTCCGTCTCCCTCTCAGGGCAGACCTCCTCTCGCAGTCGCAGGGGCAGGTTTTACACCCCAACCTCCAGAGTCTACACCTACATGCCTGGTGATTGAACGGGGCAACCTGAGTTCCTTCTCTCTCCCGCCTGATGTAGTGGATGTTATATTAGCGGCCAGGCGACACTCCACTAAATCTATCTACGCTAATAGGTGGTCTAAATTTGTTATGTGGTGTGGAGAGAGACAGATTGATCCCTTACATGCTCATCTGTCAGATGTTTTGTCTTTTGCTCTGTCTCTAGCGCAGAAAGGTTGTGCAGTGGCTACCATTAAAGGTTATTTGTCTGCCCTGTCAGCCTTCATCTGTCTTCCAGACCAACCATCGTTATTTAAGTCCCCTATTGTTCTCAGATTCTTGAAAGGTCTTCTAAATAAATATCCTCCAAAACCATTCGTTATGCCTCAATGGGATTTGTCCTTGGTCCTCACTTTCCTTATGGGGTCTCCTTTTGAGCCTATGCATTCTTGCCCCTCAAGGTATTTGGTTATTAAAACAGTCTTCCTGGTGGCTATAACATCTGCAAGGAGAGTGAGTGAGTTGCAAGCCTTATCGGTAAAACCCCCTTATACAACTTTTTATGGGGATAAAGTGGTGTTGAGGACCAAGGCTGCTTTCCTCCCGAAGGTTGTTTCACCCTTCCATTTGGCCCAGACAATTACTTTGTCCACGTTCTATCCTCCGCCTCATCCTTCAAAGGAGGAAGAGAGACTACATCGATTGGACCCAAAGAGGGCGTTAAGCTTCTACATTGATAGAACAAAGGACTTCAGGCTGGAGGATCAGCTGTTCATCGGATACGTGGGCAAGAGGAGAGGAAAGGCAGTCCACAAGAGAACACTCTCCAGGTGGGTTGTTCTTTGCATTAAAATCTGTTACTCTTTGGCAAAGAAGGATCCTCCTGATGGTATTAGAGCTCATTCCACCAGAGCTAAGTCGGCCACTTCGGCCTTGGCCAGGGGTGTTCCTGTGGTCGACATCTGCAAGGCCGCAACTTGGTCGTCCCTTCACACTTTTGCGAAACATTACTGTTTGGACTCTGAGGTCAGAAGGGACGGCCATTTTGCACGGTCAGTGCTGCAGGATTTCTTGGTTTGACCATTTCGGCACCCACCACCGGGAGTGGTACTGCTTTGGGACTCTATTCTTTAGGTGAGGAATCCACAGGTAGTTGTATCCATCAGAAGAACGAGTTACTTACCTTCGGTAACAACTTTTCTGGGGGATACATTAGCTACCTGTGGATTCCTCACGGTCCCACCCGCCTCCCCGTTGCCTTTCTGGTCTTACCAAGTAATCCTTGAGTGCGCTCCTCTTGGTCTTCAAGGTTGCAATAGATGTTGTATATATGGATACTTGTATATATTTATATGTATATATATATATATGTATATATCTTTGTGTATATACATGATTTGCATATATTTGTTGGTTTAAAAAAAAAAAAAGTTATATTAAATCTACAGCCATTTTATTGCAATGTTGTGTATTTTACAGTGTTATGGGATGTTACCTTGCTCTTTCATTGCATTGGGTTGTTGTTCTCATGCACGTAAATAATGTTGGTACTGACGTCGGCACGTCGGCGAGGACCTCTTATTGCCTGTATGACGTCAGACGGCGTCGCGTGGGCTAGAGTGACGTCCTCGTCGACGTGCAGAGACTAGGAAGAAGATTTCCGTTGAATGCTGGCGCCATGGGAGTATTCATTAGGTGAGGAATCCACAGGTAGCTAATGTATCCACCAGAAAAGTCGTTACCGAAGGTAAGTAACTCGTTCATTCAGCAAACTGGTTGGATATTAGATATTTTATTGTGTTTTATTTCTGATTCATCAACAAGTTAATTGGAACAAATGTATTTAGCAATCTTGTTGATATTTTGTTTTTTTGTGTTTTTTTCCTTTCTTTCTTCTGTATGTTTCTTTTACGTTTTCTTTTAGTTAATAAAAGGGGGAGGTGTGTAGTATCCATTAGAGAATGAGTAGAGAATTCTTAGGAGTAGAATAGAACAGTGTGAGGTCATGTAGAAGGCTGGAGGCAGAGAAGCTGTCAGTTGGGCGTTGTCTGGATGGGACCTCTGTTACTGGAATAAAGCTCATCTTGGATTACATTTTGGCATCTTTATTTCATCTTGGAGTAATCTACTTTACTACAACAATCTTCACAGATGACTCCTTATCACCTTAAGTAACAAAGTAGAAAGCAATATAGTACAAAGTTAGGTGCCAAAATAAAGATACAAGCAGCATCTTGTGACAGACGGAGGAAGGTACCTTAACACAGAAAAATGAAAAATGTCAGAAAACAAGCACAATAAAGAAAGACCACAAAAGAAAACAGAAAAAGAAACAAGGGCATTCAGTCTGTGATGCAATTATTGAAATAGAGGGAATTTAAAAAAGAGTTGTAACACTCTACACTCATTTATTGCTTGCCTACTATACTGTTGACAAACATGGCTTCTCCTGTGATTACCAAGAAGTATAAGCAAACATCTTAGTTTGGGCTAATACTTGGCAAAATAGAGAAGGCAGTTTTGTTGTTTGGAATTGACTGTTCGTAATATCGCTCACCATTAGCTGTTGCTTTGTCCTCTCTGTGTGTTGTGTGAATGGCAGTGGGTGTTGCTGTGTGTGAAAGCCATAAATAATCCTGGTGCTCTGGATCAATAATACCTGATACCAGTAATCCAAGAAGTACGCCCTTACTCTCTATAAACTCCATGCACCCAACTGCTTGCCATTATGGGCAGCCAACCATCTCTTCCACAGCCAATGATGCACAGCAAGGGTCCCACAACCTCAGTAGATAAGGGAGTGTGAGGAGTGGGCCTATGATGCGAGTAAAGGCCGTCAGTTTAGCACGAGCAGAAGAGGAAGCAACATACAGCCTGGCCAATTTGCACTGAACTCATCGCCGCTGAAAGATCGGAGTGATGAGAAAAGCAGAAGCATAGCAAAGCCTATGAGATACAGCAGGTGGAAAGGGAGATGGGAAGAGAAAACATTTAGAGAAAGGATACTGATCTTTCAAAGCATGACAGTAGCATATTCTGTAGAATTACACAGTAGCCTGTAATGACATTTGAAGGATACATGAGCCAGATGGTGGTATTTCTATGTAGGAAATGACCAAAAAGAGGCACACTTTATTCATATGAGAAGTCTTCTGAGAGTGCCTAATTAGAGATTAGTTGTGTTTGAGTCTTCGATTTGGAACAAGTGATAGTGATCATTTTATAGTAAGATGATTTCAAGTGTGTACAAAAGGATAGAAAATTAATACTTTAACTTTTTGGAAGTAACATGTTCGATCCCACACTTTTTAAGCATCCCATGTCTCCTAAATGGTACCTTGTGCAAAATGATATGGTTATGTAGAATTTTGGCTGTGTAGTGAGACTCCCAAAGATGTAGAAGTATGATTAAGACCTGAATACCCAAGACTGTCTCCATCTAATAGGGAATCAGTGACTTCAGACTTGAATGCCAAGTTACTAACTTGTTAACCCTTATTTAAAAGGGTGGATTAGAGACTTGGCAAGATTGCCTGGCGCATGTTGCATGTCCATTGGCACAAATCTTTGATTCAGCACAGGACGTTTATTTAAATTAAAACATTGAATGCTGAGGAATTGTGCCAGAACGAATGTGATGTTTCAAATGAGAATAAAAAAAAGCATTTTACTTAAGATCCAAAGCTGGTGGAGTTGGCTATCAATGGGAGTCGTTTGACACCTCAGAGGTGAGGATTTCTTTTTCAAGTAATCTCAAAGTATGTGGGTGTATTTAGTTCTTTTCAAAAGTTGATAATGAAAGAATTTCTAGAGGGGTGGGGAAAACAAGAGGTTTGGTTCCTCTGACATGGACAGACACCACCAGAGTGTAGACCCATTTAATGTCTAGTGTAAGTGAATACCTTTTCCATTTATTAAAATTATATATTCATATAATATATTTATGGGAGCTTTCTCCTAGCTTTCTTCATCCATTATCTGTTGGGTTCATTCACATTTTAATTTCACTCATTACAGCATGGAGCAGTGGGACAGCTCGATTCAGTCACTGCCTAACCTCACTGCTGGTGATACAACATCTACACAAAACTGTTGTATCCTTCAGTGCCACAGACTTCTGGGGCTATACGTGTTTTAGAATAAGTGGCTTCTAGCCAGTACTTAGTGCATACCATGAAAAAAAATCACCACCAAAGTGTGTGCATGCATATGCCTGGGCATCCATGTTTTGTGTTTTTTGTTTAACTTGTTTTGTGTTTTTTTGTTCTTGAGTGAAAACTATTCAAAGGTGGACACCATGAGTGTGAAGAAAGACAAACATCTTTTAATGGATTTCTAAAAATGTATTACAAAACCATTTCAAAGTGGCTGCCCATGCATGTGCATGCACTAGCTGCCATTTTAGTCCTAAAGAAAATGAGCACTGGCAAAGCCAAAAGGTTGGCAGTCAGTGCCAGACCTGTTGGCTTTGTCAGTGCTTTTTTGATAGGCAGTGTATGTTTCCAGGCAGCAATATCTGGGTTTTTCTTCAAAAGCAGAGAGCTTATTTATGAAATTTACGTGAGGAATGCTAGGCTAGGGCTAACAAATGGATGTTCAGACCAGACCATATATGTATCCTGTTAAAGTTAGGTGGCAGACATGTCTATTTTTTTTTAAATGTGAGGCAATAATTCAAGATCCTTAAGTGTTGAGGCCAAATAACGTTTTCAAGATAGAATTTCAGAACAGAATTTGTGGTGCAACTAGAGCAGGGAAGAGTGCCTCAGGAAATAATATTCATTAAATAGGATAGGTTTTTGGTAGTACAGGTCAAATGGTTGTTGTGCAAGAGAGCAATTGTGAAGGTGACAGCTGTTAAAGTCAAGTTGGTCATAAGTAACATTATTTTAGTAGAACAAAGGACAAAGGGGTACGTGCGTTCAGTGATAAGTTTTAGGGAGTTGAATGACTGCGTTGTCTTTCATCCTTTGAAGATGGAAAGGGCACATCTCCTCAGGGATCTCTTGCAAAATGAATATTAGTTGGTTTTCCTGGATTTGAAGGAAGGACATGTGATGATACATGTTTCATTTCAACATTGGAAATGTCTGCAATTCATTTGGGAAGGAAATGTGTAGAGAGTCACTTGGCTTCCTTTTGGACTTTCATTGCCTCTACTCAGCTTCACAAAAGTGTGTAGTCAGGTGGTGGCATAGTTACTTCTGAAGAGGTAGTGAGATTAACTATTTATCTCAATGG
This sequence comes from Pleurodeles waltl, assembly GCF_031143425.1. NCBI lineage: Eukaryota > Metazoa > Chordata > Amphibia > Caudata > Salamandridae > Pleurodeles > Pleurodeles waltl. Next base: position 438,829,284 of record NC_090444.1, on the reverse strand, counting down.
CATTTTGATAATGACGCAGGACAGGTCAGTTTTGAATCCGCAAACTCAGATGATGGTTGTAGTCTTTAGGATTTTTGGTAAACAGTGAGAAGTTCTGATTGCTTAAATGTCAGACATCCGTTTTTGCATTTTGGTTACACACAGTGGAAGGAATATGTTAATATTACACATAATGAAGTGAAGAAAATTGTCAAGATTTTTTTTTTTAAGTATTGAGTGCAGAACAGGTTCGATTGAGTATGATGGCGCAACTTATTGTGTTGTTTCTTCCTATCATGTAGTCTTTTTTTTCGAAGCATGTTACATTATAAGGCATTGCAGTGGCTGAAGATAAAATATTTTACCTAAAGGTTGAAGTATTCACAGATAATCATTTTGACCTAGGAGGAGAGGGAAAATCCAGCAATGTGGTTATAGTATGTAAATGTGTGAAATGACTGGGAAATGTTCAGGGAGAATCCAGATTTGATAATAGAGCCAGACACATCATTTTGGGCACTGGGGGACAGATTCTATCAGGTCTCTGCAGGAGGACCTTGGTTAAAGGAGAGAAGGATACACCTCAGTTGCTTAGAACATTTGGTAGGTTCTTTTGCACTGGGGGTGTTTGTCCAATCTCAATATCACACAGCAGCGGATCCTGTTCTTTGTCAATGTTTAATGTGTGGAAATCGTGTTTCTGGAAATATTTATTTCCACATCACCAATTAATGTGTCTTGATTTATTTTAATCCTTTGTTTCCCTCTACACTTCAGAATTAAAAAAATACACTTAACAGGTATTTACATTTTGCTATGTTAAGAAAACTGACATCCTACAGTCTTTCCTTTCACACTTCCTGTACCCTAGCAGGATTTGCCTTATAGTTCAGTTTACAAAAGCCATTTGTAATCAGAGAAAGAAAAGTAATCCCCAAACATTGTGTTAAAAGAACAAGCTGCAGCGTGTCAGAAGACCTAGCTGACATGCGGCCCCTGTCTTTGAATGCACAGCATAAATATGTCATGATAAAAATAAAATGTAAAGGCATCTTTATTGCTCATTCACCTTAAGAACTCCAGCATGGTTACTGTGGGAGTGCTGCAGCACAGCACCAGTGGCAAAACATAAGCCCCTGCAGCCCACGAAGTGCGGAGGCCCCCGAGCTCCAGGGGGCTGCCTCAGCAAAAGTGGTAGGTGGTGGGCAAGGGAGGGGGCCCCCCCCATGTACTTTTGCAGGGGACCCACCTCAAGGTTCATTATGCCACTGTGCAGCACCCCTGCTTCCAGCACCTATGCACTCAGTATGGGTTCAGGCAGGGAAGTCATCAGGGCCGGGGGGGGCATGCACAGCAACCCCCTGCACTGCCCCAGTGTAAAAAAACTAAACAAAAAGATTTCTACATCAAAATGTCACTTAAATCTTAACATTTTAAACTAAAGAAACACTTGCCCTATGAAGTAACTATAACTTGCATCCTCGCCATGCACTATTTCTACCCTCGGATATTACATCACTCATGACCAGTTCAGTGACAGCATTGATAGCATCACTGATGACATTTGAAATTACATCATTTATGACAACACTGTGCTTGTTGGGGCACGAGTTAAAGTTACTTCATGCAGTGAGTTATAGTTACTTCATTTAACTATAAATGGTTAATTTCCATGTTTTTTTAAAGTTTAAAATGTTCTGTTGTAAGTGACATTTTGACCTAACTATAACGAACCTTTGGTTCTAATATGTGTGTGTGTGTATGTGTGTGTGTGTATATATATATATATATATATATATACAAAAAACAAAGGAGAACTCTGGGAAGTTCCCAATTTTAGGTGGAGAGCTGCTCTAGTAAGGAGCACCCTGCAACACCAGCGACACTCTAGATTTGCTCACCTCAAATGTCTGCTTATCTAGCAAAGTCTTTAAGCATAGGATTAACATAGTGCTATCCTCGCCGAGCTAGATAGTGACAGTCTTTTGCCATTTGTACAGCAAAAAGTCCAAAGCTGTAATACTGTGCCTGGAGTGGTAAATGGCTTTTGTCATTTTACTGCTCGGCAAGGATGACACTGTCAATCCTGTGCTTAAAGATTTTGCTGTACAAATGGCAAAAGACTTAGTGCTATCCTCGCCGAGCTAGATAGTGACAAAGTCTTTTGCCATTTGTACAGCAAAATCTTTAAGCATAGGATTGACATAGTGTCATCCTTGCCGAGCTGTAAAATGACAAAAGCCATTTACCACTCCAGGCACAGTATTACAGCTTTGGACTGGTCAAATACCGTCCTAGCCAACATGGAATGAGTAAAGCAACCCCTGACACGTGTTTCGCTCTCATTAGAGCTCTTCAGAGGGGTATAGCTTTGTCCAGACACAAGGGAGCACCCAGTATAAGTCAAACCAAGGCCCTTTCAGGGATAGAGTGACGCATAAATTATGCAAAAAACAAAGGAGAACTCTGGGAAGTTCCCAATTTTAGGTGGAGAGCTTCTCTAGTAAGGAGCACCCTGCAACACCAGCGACACTCTAGATTTGCTCACCTCAAATGTCTGCTTATCTAGCAAAGTCTTTAAGCATAGGATTAACATAGTGCTATCCTCGCCGAGCTAGATAGTGACAGTCTTTTGCCATTTGTACAGCAAAAAGTCCAAAGCTGTAATACTGTGCCTGGAGTGGTAAATGGCTTTTGTCATTTTACTGCTCGGCAAGGATGACACTATGTCAATCCTGTGCTTAAAGATTTTGCTGTACAAATGGCAAAAGACTTAGTGCTATCCTCGCCGAGCTAGATAGTGACAATGTTAATCCTATGCTTAAAGACTTTGCTAGATAAGCAGACATTTGAGGTGAGCAAATCTAGAGTGTCGCTGGTGTTGCAGGGTGCTCCTTACTAGAGCAGCTCTCCACCTAAAATTGGGAACTTCCCAGAGTTCTCCTTTGTTTTTTGCATAATTTATGCGTCACTCTATCCCTGAAAGGGCCTTGGTTTGACTTATACTGTGTGCTCCCTTGTGTCTGGACAAAGCTATACCCCTCTGAAGAGCTCTAATGAGAGCGAAACACGTGTCAGGGGTTGCTTTACTCATTCCATGTTGGCTAGGACGGTATTTGACCAGTCCAAAGCTGTAATACTGTGCCTGGAGTGGTAAATGGCTTTTGTCATTTTACAGCTCGGCAAGGATGACACTATGTCAATCCTATGATTAAAGATTTTGCTGTACAAATGGCAAAAGACTTTGTCACTATCTAGCTCGGCGAGGATAGAACTATGTTAATCCTATGCTTAAAGACTTTGCTAGATAAGCAGACATTTGAGGTGAGCAAATCTAGAGTGTCGCTGGTGTTGCAGGGTGCTCCCTACTAGAGCAGCTCTCCACCTAAAATTGGGAACTTCCCAGAGTTCTCCTTTGTTTTTTGCATAATTTATGCGTCACTCTATCCCTGAAAGGGCCTTGGTTTGACTTATACTGGGTGTTCCCTTGTGTCTGGACAAAGCTATACCCCTCTGAAGAGCTCTAATGAGAGCGAAACACGTGTCAGGGGTTGCTTTACTCATTCCAGGTTGGCTTGGACGGTATTTGACCAGTCCAAAGCTGTAATACTGTGCCTGGAGTGGTAAATGGCTTTTGACATTTTACAGCTCGGCAATGATGACACTATGTCAGTCCTATGCTTAAAGATTTTGCTGTACAAATGGCAAAAGACTTAGTGCTTTCCTCGCCGAGCTAGATAGTGACAATGTTAATCCCATGCTTAAAGACTTTGCTAGATAAGCAGACATTTGAGGTGAGCAAATCTAGAGTGTTGCTGGTGTTGCAGGGTGCTCCTTACTAGAGCAGCTCTCCACCTAAAATTGGGAACTTCCCAGAGTTCTCCTTTGTTTTTTGCATAATTTATGTGTCACTCTATCCCTGAAAGGGCCTTGGTTTGATATATAGATATATATATATATTTATATCATCACCAACAAGGTTCCTCTTTGTGCCTTGCTATCGTAGCAAGGGTGTTGCATGGTGCTAGCCGTGGCACCCAGCCGTAAATGCAAATGTAAGATCGAAGAAACCACGAGTCACACGTTCTCAGGATGAATAATCCAAAGGTTTAATGAAAGTGCTCCAGCCCCTGTAACGCGTTTCGCCCCCACTGCCTTGATCACACATAGGGAAACAGTGATACCAACCCATTATATGCTTACATCCTGCGTTCAGAAACTGAAAACATAAACAGAGGATTTGCTTCTCGGTATCACAGTCAAGAGAACGAATGTGTCGGCCATTTTGTAATGCACATGAAAGCAGAGGTAAACAGTGGCATCACATTACATTTATTAACAATGTGCACTACAAGATGCCCGACACTTTCACATTCTCTTGACTGTCTGATACCGAGAAGCCAGTCCTCTGTTTAGGGTTTTAATGTTTGAATATACAGTGTATGCATATAGTGGGTTAATACCTCTGTAGTTATATTCCCAAGGTTAGGAATTCATCATATTTTTGTTCGCTGATGACCAATAACTTTGAACCCGTGTGACGAACCTGCTCTAAACTTTGCCGAAGTATTCCTTAATTTACATTGGTGGATGATGCAAAGTTTTGTGGTGATTAGTTAAGGAGTAGCAAAGAAAAGGGGGAAGCCCCAAAACACACTTTTCACCATTGCATTTTCAGTAGACTTTTCACAGGTACGTACAGCGAAAAGACTCAAAGGATTTTTATGTACTTCGGTAGAAATAGATTATGGTCGGGAAAGGATCACTTTTTGTTATTTCATGAACATCTATTCAGTTTTGTACTTATAGGACTCTAAAACTTAGTGATTTATTGGGCATGGGATACCACGGTAATTTTGCGATATATCACAGTACTTGACAATGACAAGGCAGACATGATTGGCTAATGACTGCCTTCACAGAAGTTAAAGGCAGCCATCTTGTTTATACCACAGTTGAGCTATGTTCTATGTAAGGCCCTAGATATAGGTAAGTAGCAGGTTTTATTTTTTGGCCATACCTATTCCCACCTTATTGAAGTGGTAATATGGAAAGTTACTTATTTATATTTTTCTGAATGTTTAAAAAAAATTATAGAGCACCGCAGTACTTCATAGGAGAAAATAACTATGTTAAAAAAAAAAAACATTTTAAAATACACTGTCCTGCACTATATTTTCCAAATACAGTGTACTATAGTGGTATTCATTTTTTTACATATTTAATTTTCTAAAAACAAAGGTTTGCCCCATACTGGGGTACTACCTACAAATTACCACGCTAATTACAGAAATTTAAAGAAAATTAAATGTGTTAAAATTAGAAAAAAACACTGTTACATTTAAGGGAAAAGATATTGTAGTATTTTTAAATGTTTTAATTTATTTATTTTTTAAAGCAAATGTTATGTAATTTTTTTAAGTTTACCCTAGTCTGCTTTCTGGTTTTTAAGGGTAAATATAATGTAATACCCTAAACTTAAAACATGAAAGAAAACAATAGGGCAACAATTAAAAACTGTAGAACACTATATTTCCCCTTAAAACCCAGAACACACCAAGTGTAGCCGAAAATATATTTAGCACTTTACCATTAAAACACAGAATGCAGACTAAGGGCCTGATTACAACCTTGGCAGAGGGGATTACTCCTTCACAAACCTGACGGATATCCTTTCCCCCGTATTACAGGTTCCATAGGATATAATGTAACTTATAATAAGGTGGGTAGGATATCTGTCATGTTTGTGACCGAGTAATTTGCTCTCCCAAGGTCGTAATCAGGCCCCAGGTGCAGTCTAAACAATTTGGTGGTACCGGTACTGCACTCGTTTTTTTTTTTTTTTTAATTAATTTAAAAAAAATCTTAACTTTATTCACTTTTATATAAACTAACATATGACCACTGTCTTTGAACACACATTTATACAACACCGTACACTATGCACTATACATTTATAAATCTTTTAGAACACTATATTTAAACTTTGCAAGCCAGAACACAGCCAAAGCGTGGCCTAAAGAATTTGGCTACCTTTTAACTTTTGTAAGGTCAGTCATCAGCCAATCATATACTGTTTGGTCGTCAGCATTTACTGCTGTATACCGCAAAATTACTGCATTACACCATGGTACATTATATCACAAACTTTTGGTACCTTATGCGCCTAATTCATATTGGTTAACTTCAACCTTCTTAGTTGACCATTGTTTGATGTTCACAAAGGCATTTTCTTGGTAGTATCTTTACAACTGTGGAATCTCCGTACATAAAAAAAAAAAAATAGGACTGTCCTATATTTCTATGTGCAGAGACTGTGCAGTCTTAAAGATACTGCTCGTAAAATACCTTTGTGAATTACAAACAATCATAAACATATGCAAAAGTGTATGTTTCCCTTTGTTAATCATAACTTTAAAACTATAACATTAAAGCTACACAAACAATTTAGATGTACAATGAAAAAGGACCCTTTACAGCACATAATCTATAACTATGACATGTTTCATCTACATCCAGTGAGCCGTGTTCACAATACGTCTCTTTAAACAATGCTCCACAGCATGAGACACCACTCCACCGGATAACACGTGACTCTGCTTTACCACACCTCACTCTACTCTGTCTACTCTGACAGTCCACTCCACACTACTACACTCTACCACTCATCAGTCCATGGCACTCCACTCTACCACATCTCACTCCACTCTAGGATACCCCACTCCACTTTACCGCACTCCACTCTACACTATTCTACTCTACACCACTCCTCTGTCATTCCACTCTACGCTATTCCTCTGCATGCCAGTCCACCTATGCTACTTTAATGTATTCTACTCCAGTGTACGCAACTGCACTTACCTCCATGGCATTCCACTGTATGCTAGTCTCCTCTGCATCACTCAACATTATGCCACGCCACTCTTTGCCACAGTCCACTCGCCGCCATTCCACTCTGCTGCACTCTGCAGTGTTCTACTCTACACCACTCCACTCTATTTCACCCTGTGCCACTCCACCCAACTCTTTGCCATTCCCCTCTATGTAACTCCACTTCACTCTACACCACTCTAAGCTATTCTACGCCACTCACCTCTACACCACTTTATGCCACTCCACTAAACAGATTTGCACTCTACGCAACTCCACTCTGCACTTTTCCCTTGTACCCCACTCCAAAATCTGCCACTCCACTTTATGCCACTCCACTCTATCCCACTCCACTCTGTTTCACTCAGTGCCCCTCCAGTCTACGGCACTCCACGCTACACTTTTCTGCTGTATGCCATTCCACTCTATGCCACTCTACTGAACACAATTTAACTCTACACCACAACAGTCTAGGCCATTCCACTTCGCGGTATTCCACTGTATGAAACTCAACTCTGCTCCACTCTACACCACTGCATTGTATGCCACTCCACTTATTGCCAGTGCTTTCAGTTATTCCACTTTACTTCACTCCACTCTATGCCACTACACTCTGTGCCACTCCAGTTTACGACACTCCACTCTACGCTATTCCACGGTAAGCCATTTCACATAACCCCATTCTGCTGTACGCCTTTGCACTCTACACCACTGCATTCTATGCCTCTCAACTCTATGGTATTCCACTGTACACAACTCAACTCTGCCCCACTCTACATCACTGCCCTCTATGCCACTCCACTCTATGCTGTCCACTGTACGCCACTCAACTCTGTTAGTACACGCTGTGCCACTACACTCTATGCCACTCCAGTCTATGCCACTCCACTGTACGATATGCCACTCTGCCACTCGACTATATGCCATTCTTCTGTACGCCACTCTGCTGTACACCTCTCCAGTCTATGCTATTTCACTGTACGCCACTCTAATGTATGCCAGTCCAGTCTACGAAACTCCAATCTGTGCCACTGCACCATACTCCCCTCTGCGGTATTCCATCCTACGCCACTCCATTTTATGCTATTTCACTCTACACCACTCCACGTTATTCCACTTTGCACAACTCCACTCTATGCCACTCCAATTTGACCCTCCACTCTACGTTATTCCACTTTGCATCACTCCATTTTACACTATATCACTCTATGCCAGTGATCTGTAGTCTCCTCTATGCCACTCCACCCTGTTCCACTGTAATCTATGCCGTTCTAGTCTGTGCCACTCCACTTTGACATACTGCATGCCACGCCACTCCACTCTACGTTGTTCACTCCATGGCACTCCACTCAATGCTGCATCACTCTGCCACTGCACACCACTCCACTATACTTATAACACGCCCCCAATGACCCACTATTCTATGATTTGAACACTTTTTTTAACAAATAAAAAGCACTCAAATTAAATGGAAAACCCAAAGGTTAAAACTTAGTTATAGTTAGTAAAACTTTTAGTTTTTCTGTACATTTGGTTTAAACCAAATTTAAACTACATAAACATTAGAAATTCAGTAGTTACAGTTATACCTTAAATTTACAATTTATGCACCACATTCAAATTAGACACAGTGTTAACTCGCTAGCCTGAGTCTATTAACTATAACTCACGCCTTTATGATACACTGCTCGAACCATTTCATATTATATCACTTATACTGCGTAAAATGGTAGCACTTATGACCACTTCTGACGTCTCAAATAACATTTGTGAACACTGTGCATTGTAGAGAAGGCAGAGTGGTAAGTTATAGTTCATGTACTCTGGCTAGCGAGTTGACACACTGTGTATGGAGGTTCTTGAGTTACACTAATTTGAAGGTGGTGCGCAAATTATAAATTTAAGGTATAACTTTTGCATTTTTTTTATATTTGTTTAGTTTGTTTGGTCTGTATGGAAAGAATAAAGTTTTCCCAGCTATATCTAAGTTTTAACCTTTGTTTTTTCTGTATGTGTATATATGGGTGTGTGTATATATATCTGTGTGTATGTGTGTGTGTGTGTGTGTGTGTGTGTGTGTATATATATATATATATATATATATATATATATATATATATATATATATATATAAACCTACTGGTGCTAGCCAGTAGTTAGTTATAGTTAGGACCTACCAAAGCACATTTTTCTTTGCTAATAACTTAGGTGCTGTTTGACAAATTTTATGAACTTTTCAAAACCGAACTTCTGGATTTACACCAAATTTGGCAGAAAGCTAGATCTTGGTCCAGAAAGATCTCTTGTCTTTTTGTTATTAGGTGTAAATGTGTTCAGCAGTTTTGGAGTAATTAAAGGAAAGAATATATGCATATCTTGGGACGAAAAGCAAGGCCTTGATTGGCTGGCCGCAACCTCAAGAAAAAAAATTTTGCCCGCCATTTTCTTTCTGTCGGCAAGGGGATGGAAAACCAAAAGTGGAAAAATTAGATAAGGGATCAGGATACAGGTATCCTGAGCCCATAGGACAGATGTAGGGGTCCCTGAGGGACTACTCATGGGCAAGTAATTGCCCCACAAATCCACCATGGCAAACAGCGTGGCCCCCAGTGTAACTTTGCGAGGGATCCGCAGATCCGAGCCACAATTAAACAAAATTACACCCACTCACACACACCAACCCCTCGCGGCGCATGGCCAGAGGCCATGCCAGCGTGGGTTTGGCTGTATGCGGCGCTTGGCGCCTTGCGCAGCGGTGGTTGGATTAATGTTTGGTAGCTACATATTCCTTTATGTTAAAAAAAGAAAATTTAAATTCGTTGAAAAAGCCAAAGTTTACAGGGACCTAATAGTTAGGCTCACATTTTACCTACTCAAAACCATAGAAATTCAGCAGTCATAGTTATACTTATATGTCTACTTATCTGAAGAAACTGTAACTCCTGCTGTAAAGTAACTTTAGGCCATGAGGTATAGTTTCTTAACATAAGTATAACTATTACTGTAGCTGCTGAATTTCTATGGTTTTGTGTGGTATTTATATATTACATACATACATACACACATTAATGGGGGGTTTCATTTACCCTCTTCTTCTACTGGTCTGTTGTTGCGTCAGTCACATTTTTCTTCTGCCCCCAAAAAGCATGGAGCAAGGGTTCAGCCCATTTTAGACAATGATGAGTCATTGTGAGTGACTGTACTCTGCTCTTTTACAAACACATCACACACACCGTAGTTCCCTTCAGCTTTTTAGCCATTTTTTTTTATATTGAAGGGCCAAGAACTTCCCAACCAATAGCGTTTTACAAACATTATGACAAAACAAGCAGTGACAAAGCCAGAAGGCTGGCATCCAGCGCCGGACAATTTTGTTGTTGGCTTATGGGGAAGTACTAATTGATAGTACAATATTAGTACTGATTTATTTTATTTTACAGTGGCTTGTCCTGCATGATTGTCACATTGCTACATATCTTCGAAAATCCTTTGGAGTAATATATATTCCCTATTATATTTTCATTACATGTAGTCGCAGTGAATTAATCTCCTACTTAAGTAGGCAGTTGCTATTTCTGAAGTCTCTTCTTCTAGCTAATTGCGCTTCATCTGGGAGCTCACAGTTCCAGCCACTTAAAATTCCTAAAGAAAGCTACTAACAAGTGTAACATCACCCTGGCTCAGAGCTGACTGAAGGCAAACACTCACACACGTAAGACAAACATGCGCTTCAGGGGCATGATGAAGGGGCATTGTTCAGCATAATGGGGGCAAAATGGGAGATCTTTTGATGTTCACGATGTTCTTTGTCTGAGCCATGTCCCAACAGCTTCCAATCAAAGAGGGCTTAATGGACTAGGCGTCGCAGACAAAGCACCCCAGGTTCCCATCAGCAACCAACAAATATGAGGCAACTTCAAAGCTGCACAAACAGCTCTTAGTTGGGTCTTCCTAGCTTAGCAGCAAGAGAATGGGGGAAGCATTATTTGGTTCAGCTTTGTGCTACTTAGGACAGTGGTGCCCAGAGTATTTGTGTTGGTTGTTAGTTGCATCCAAGCATTTACAATAAAAATTAAAAATCACATTTGGATCACAAAGGTTCTCGAATGACCAACTTAAGCTTTATAATGTACCCTTTAGTGGCGGAGCCCGCATCATCTGTCCGGTTAACAAGCTAGGCCTGTTTTACTTAAGGAGATAAAGGTCTTTTCAGTGATGGGTGATAGGCCTGTGAATCTGCAAAATAATATTTTTTGTGTGCACCAGCCGACAAAATCACTTCCATCACAAGGAGGGCATGGACGACATGCGGCCAGGTGTCCTACACATCCAGTACTGGAAAAAGTTGCCCAGGAATGGTAGGTTTGCGCATAGCTCAGCTATCCATCTCCTTTGGTTTGCTTTGTGCATAAGTGCAGCTGCACGCACTACTCTGCAGCCATCCGGGTACTTTTGGTCGTGCATGCAACAGCACTAAAACACTTCGTGCACAGTGTAAACTCAATCCCTGTACCTCGCCGTCCATAAAGTTTTGTCTTATAAATCTAACTCCCCTACCTCTCATTCCTTTGCGTCATTGCCGTCAATGTGTAGTGATACAAACAGCGGTTGACATGAACCCTAATGCGACAAGAATTATGCCCATCACCTGGTGGGGTACCAGGACATCATACTGAGGTGCAGTGTGCCCCCCAAACCCTGGGGCAACTACTCCTGCTGCACCAAGAGTACAAACGCGTTAAGGGCAGAACTTTGGTTTTCACTCACAACGACGAACCATTTCCCACGCAGATCAGACCCGTAACCCACACACTGCTGTCCACGTAAACTCATGGGTTAGCCTCCCGCCTGCCTACAGATGCTCCTCGACAGAGGTAAACGGCGCTCTATACGTGTTAACTACATTACAGTGCCATTGTTAGACCGAATGCACTCCTGCTTAATATTCCCGACCTGAATACAGTGAAGTACATCTGTGTATTGTCAAGTAACTAGGATGAGGCCCAGTACTTTTCCAGAAAGTACATCAACTCACGATTAATGCATGCACTATGCTGTGTTTCTAGGCACTATGCCTGTTACACTTTCAGCCAGCCCTTTATTTGTGAAGCCAGTGTCATCTTCTCAGGTCTCCCCTCCTGCATCGTTGGTGGGCACAGAGGCTTTACAGATTCACTACCAGATGGGCAGCTGGCACAATGTGTGGTGTGGTTTGTACCCGTCTGATGATAATGTTCAGCTTGGCTTTTTCAACTCTGTTCTCACTACTTCAGTCTAAGCTCGAAAAACAGTGCCCGGTATATCTGCCATCATAATATTGAGGTGCCATGAAAATAATCGTATTTCCAAAGTTGTGTAATGATTCTATCGTTTCCTTTTCACTATTTTCATATATTTCATTGACTTCCCAGAGGGTATCAAAGCTCATTGAGTAGAATACCCAAAGTTTTCAAATGAAAAAACTTAGAATTCAAATAGAAAGTTAGATCTCGTTATATTGGTGGAATGAGGATATTTCTTTGTGAAGAGCTGTGGTTGGAAATGCTGAAAAGCGACGGGGCGAGAAAGGGAGGGAGAGACGGTACTTCAAAGCGATCAAAGGGGAGGGAGAAAGGATTAGGAGGGAACAGAGAAAAGAAGCACGAAGATTCTCAAAACCAGTCAATCGTTTTCAATGTCCAGCTTTGAACTGCCACCCAAAAGCAAATCTCATGTCCTAAGAACAAGCCACTGCGAGAGGCCGGCTTTTTCGCAAGCCATCCTTTATTTTTCAGTTAGTGAAGCAGAAATGTCAGATTCCAGTTTATTTGGTATTTTTCGAAGATGGCCAGGCCATAGCTGCTAAAATCCAATTTCACTGTTTGTGTCGCTTTAGACTGGCCACTACAAAACATTTTTTATCAGCTGAAGATTTTTTAAAGTTAAAATATAATTGGTAAGATGGTTAGGTTCACAATCCAGAAATGGACACAAGCTTTTAAGTAGGAATTCCGCAGGCACTGAGCAACTACATCCCTTCCAGCTTTTCAGAACTGTGGTTGAAGTCGTTGAAAGTGAAAATATTGTCCCCACTGAAGTTTTTATTTAAAGGTATTGGACTATGTCCATTTTTGGCCGGGTCACAACCGAGAGTCAGTGAGGGAAGGAACCCTCCAAGTGGGTGCTGTGCGCTAGCCCTCTGTTTCAGATAAGGTCATAGTGGAGTCTTCCATACTCACTGCCGTGAGGTCCCTTTGCACTTCCACCTAATTTCCCATCCAGCACTTCCAGACACTTACCCACTACCCCAGATCCTCTCTACGGCATCCTAAGGTAGATTTGCCATCTGTTCCTTCACATTTTCATCTTCCCTGCTTTTTATGTAAGGGGAACCCTTTGCGTATGGCGAACCCACCAACCCCCCTCAAACTGTCCTCACGTTGCTCCCTAATGTATGTACCGAACTGCTCCTAAAGAGGGATACAGGTGGCACCGAAGAAATCAGCAATCAAGAACCAACCCCCCCCCCCCCCCCCCGGGGTGCACAACAGTATACTCATTCTTCATTCTCCCCACTGAACTTTTACCTCATTCTTCAGCCTCTTCATTGATCTGTTTTACCTCTTTCTAGCGCCTCTGCAATGTGAATATGTCCTTTGTTCTGTGACTCAACCTTTGTCTCATTCCTCAGTCTCTCCCCTGAATCTTTCCCTGATTTTTCAGACTCTCGAGTGAAGCTACGTCTCTCTCGTTCTTCATTATCTCAGCTGATCCTTTACCTCGCTCTCTTCGCTCTCCACTGAACTTCCCCTCTCCACTGAACTTCCCCTCATTCTTCTGTCTCTCCGTTGAAACTTTACCTCATCCTACGAACTTTCCACTGGATGCCATTCTTCAGTCTCCTCACTCACCCTTTCCCTCATTCTTTATTTCCACTGAATCTTCCCTCTCATTCCTCAAACCCCTTCACTCAATCTTTCCCTCATTCTCTAACTGAAGATGTCTCCCCATTCGTCAGCCCATCAACAGAATCTTCCTGTCATTCGCCTCTGAACCATTTCTGTAGTATCACCCATACTTTGTACAGTTACCTACACAACAGTTATATACATTGTGCAGTGCATTGTGGCCCATCCTTACTTTCATCTGCTCTTAGAACAGGGAAAGTTTTGACATCCTTAATAATTAGAATACATTTATATTGTTTCATAATGGCTTTAACGCTAGTGTTCTCTTTAAGTCTTTCAATATAAACGTATCCAGGTATTTGTGTCTTTGATTTGTATATTATGGGTACAGCCTGTGCGCTGTCCCCTCGCGTGAATATAGCAGAGAGTGATCCCGAGCGGGTTGGCTCCTCTGGGATGCAAGGTTAAGTTGCATTTATAGCGTTTTATAACACAGAATGCACCATGAATTCTCCGGCATTGTGGTTGAAGCGCTCCGTAATGGATACAAGCGTCACCTTCAAATAAACCCCCTATAGTGTGAACCGGTACCCAAGTCCAGATGCGCTGGTGATTCTGACTAATGATCGGGTTAAATCTCGGCAAACTCCACAATGAAGTCTCTGGTGTACAACCAGAGGCTTTCGGGTGAAAATAAAAGCGTCAAGATAACTCTGGTGATTTACCTACCTGCTGGAGCGAGATGGGAGTTTTGTCTTGTGGCAGTTTTCACTCATCTAAGGTAGCTCAGATGGTTAATATACCTGCTGCAAAGAACATAACAGTCGGTTACTTCTTTTGTCACAGAGATACTTTTGTTAGCATGTAGTTCATAAATTACAATCGCAATCTAGCACAGTGAGGTACGAACTGCCATCAAAGAGCTGCATACAAACTCCATTGCACAAATTAGAAGAAAAAAAATGTTCCCAGTCTGTCATAATCCTTATGCTGCAAAAAAAAAAAGGTTGCTTGAGTACAAATACATTCTTATTATTAAATCATTGTTAACCATTGTGTTATGTTCTGAATCCTGAGTTTGTGCTTCTCCAGACCAAGTAATCTTAGAAAATGCCTACGAGTGTGGATGATATGTGAATCTTGCACCTTGTAGCCCCCTGTAAAGTGCTCTGGCATCCTACACTGGTATGAGGTGCTATAAAAACAAATGAATTACATGTGACAGAGAGGCTATGGAAATATGGGAGGCTCTTTTGGTTTTACTACTTTCCCCCACCACATATTTATGTGAAAAAGCTTTCTCAGATCTTAAGTACCTAAAAAATAAAAATATAAATCGTTTGGGATATGCAGAATCTGACCTGAGGATTCAGCTTTTCTAAATAAAACTAAATGTTGAACAAGTTGCCAAGATGCAGCTCCAACCTTCCCATTAACATTTTTTGATTTTTGCATAATGTTTAAATATGAACTAATTATAATATTAGCAATGTGAGTATTTGTTTGGTGTGTACTTGCTTGTGTATTTTTTTGGGAATAACTGTTTTAATGTTTGAAATTTAAATTGTACAAATTGCTTGCGGGTCCCCGGCTTCCAGTAGTGATTCAGTGGGGGTCCTAAGAAGTCAAAAGGTTGGGAACCACTCCTTTAACACATAATCATGGAGTATGCCACAGTTCACCCCACTCCAGTCCAATCTGACCCACTCGAATCCAAACCACTCACCACAATCCCCTCCAGTCCACCACACTCCAGTCTTCCCAGCCCACCCCAATCCAACCTGTCACACTCCAATCCAAAACAATCCGTCCCCCTCCAATACAAAAAAACTGTCCCACTGCTATACAGCAATCCAAAACAATATGCCCCACTTCAATCCACAAAAATCAGCCCCACCCTAATCCAAAACAGTTTGCACCACTCCAATCCATAACAAACTGCCGCACTCCAATCCAAAACAATGTGCCCTACTCCTATCCAAAGCAATCTGCCCACTCCAATCAGCAACACCCCCAAACAGCCACACTCCAGTCCAGTCCGCCACACTCCAATCCCCCATTCCATCCCAATCCTCTGCACTTCAATACTCCCAACACACCCAGTCCAATCTGTCCCCCTTCAATCCAGAACAATCTGCCTCACTCCAATACAGCAAACCAAAACAATCTGCCCCCTTTAATCTACAACAATCTCCCAACTCCAGACCCCCAGCTCCAGTCCAATCCATCCCACTCTAATCCATTCCACCTCACCCTGATCCACACTACTCCAATCTTCCCCACTCAAAGCCAATCAATCCAATCCAATCCACCCCATTCCAATCCAAACCACTTTGTCCGGTCCAGTCAAATTCACCCAGCTCAATCAAATCCACCTCACTCCATTTTTCTCCACCCCACTCCAACCCAGTCGACTCCACTCCAGTTCACCCCTCTCAACCCATCTCACCCCACTCCAGTTTAATCCTCCCTGCCTCAGTGCATTTCACCTCACTTCAGTATGCTCTACCACACCCAAATCCTATCCAACTCACTTCACCCTAATCCAATCCAATCCACCCCACTCCAGTCCAACCCACCGAATCTAATCCACCCTATCCAGTCCCCACCACCCATTTCAATCCACATCACCACCCCACTCCAGTCAACTCCAGCCCATCCACTCCATTCCACCCCACCCACTCTACTTCAATCTACCACACTCAACTTCAATGCTCCCCACTGTACTTCAATCCACCCCACCCCAGTCTACTTCAATCCACCCCACGCCAGTCTACTTAAGTCCACCCCACCATACTCCAATCCATCACACTCCACGCCACTTCCCTCTACTCCAGTCCGGTCCACCCCACTCTTCCCCAGTCCAAGCCACACCACCCCAGTTCAGTCCATCCCACTCCAATCCACTCGCCCTCATCACACTCCAATCCAATTTATCTTAACCCACCCCAGTCCAGCTAGTAAAGTCCATCTTATTCCACCCCACTCCTGTCCAATCTACCCTACTCCAAACCACCTTAATCCACACAAATTCATTCCATTCCACACCAATCCAATCCACCCCACACCAAGCCAGTCCACCCCACACCATTCCAAGCAACCACAGACAAATCAAATCCACCCAATCCAGTCAACCCCACTCAGTCCAATCCACCCGACTCCAACCCCCACACCCCAATCCAATTCAACTCACTCTGGTCCAGTCCACCCCAGTCCAGTCCAATCCACCCTACTCAAATTCAGTCCACTCCAATCCAATCCACTCAACTCCACTCCAAAAAATAAATTTCACTCCAATCCACTCCACCTCGTCCCACTCCAATCCACCCCATCCTCCTCCACTCCAGTCCGCCCTACTATATTCCACCCCACTCCAGTCCACCCCACCCTGCTCCACCCCACTCCAATCTTCCCACAAACTATTGTTTTTGGGGGAAGAACAACACTGCATCTTGGGATTGATGAAAGTATCTGATTGGGACCTGGATGTGATGAAGTTTCAGCTTCTGTGGCTGCTGCTCTATTGTGGCTTCTTTAGGTCTCACGTATAACACTGCATGCACTTAATTGGCCCTTGCCTCCTCCTTTTTCAGCTGGAGCTTGGACCAAGTCCTGATGCTGCAACTTGATTGCTGTCCTTCTGCTGGTCATCCTGTAACTGAGGTACAACTTTTGTGTTTTCTTCTTGCCTGTCATCCTTGTTCAACCTTTTGTCGTTTGTAGATATGTTTTACTTTGCCATACTCATTCCAAAAAAGCTCTTTCTCCTTTGAAATCGATGTTTATTGTAACAGATGTTGTCTGCTTCCTAATGTATTTTTGCTAAGACATGGACGCAATTGCTTTCTTTATACAATAGAATTTTTTGTGTGCCAAATATCATATATATATATATATATATCACGCATGGGGCGATTAACTGATTTGTTCAGACTCGCAGAGTTGTGCCAAGACCGAACAAGCATTGGCAAACCAATAGGTCTCATCTTTGAGATTATCAACCCTGCTATTGCCTTTAGTTCATACTGTACAGCATGGGCATGCTGCTATGGAGCATTGCTAAAAATAATAAACACCAAGACTATGCTGCATCCAGCACTAATGCGCTTAAAAAAAGCACATGAGCCCTTACTCCATCACAGCTCTTTATTAAATTAGTTTTAGCCACACTGCAGAGCAGCCACACTGCAGAACCGCATGGAGGCAAAATATTGCCAAAGCCAATAGGTCTCACAGGCACGACCCATAGGCTTTGCTAATGCTTGTGTTTTTTTCAGGGGGGCATAAAGGGGGGGGGGGTTGCTTTCTTGCTTTTTAGGTATGCCTGCCTTCTCCAGTATTGGATCTTTCATAGATTCAAATGCTTGAATTATTCCTCGTAGTTGAAGTGGGAGTCCCACGGTACCATAGAAAGCAGTAAAGAAAAAACAAAATTGAAGTTAATGCAAAAGACATTCACTTTAAGAGCGTATCATTGTTGTTAGAAATTACCCAAAGTCCAGCCAATCAGGTGACAGCATCTTTCAGAACCTTCACCACAGAGGCTCCCGCCTCTCAAATGTGGTACCGCACGTCATATGATGGGGGTCTCCCTGAGCTCTGCTCAGTTTTCCTGATTTCTGAGTGATTTGAAAGGATTTGTTCTTAAAAACAGCGTTTGTTCTCTTGGCTGATATTTATTCAGACTAAACCATCATGTCAGCTCCAGCCAAGAAAGGATTATTTGGACCCTGCAGCACCTGTGTGAAAATGAGGCTTCACTCAGATGACCCACATAAGAACTGCATATACTGCCTTCACCCTGACTACCAAGTCTGAGACTGCAAGATTTACTGCACTTTTTCACAAAAGACTTTGAGAGATAGAGAGGCTTGACTCCAGTTATGGTTTCAGAAGCTTAAAACAAAATAATGCCCTCTATCTAAGAAGGATAGTGATAGCTCTTCAAATACTATGGCTTTAAGGATGAGAGAAAGGTTTGCTGAGAGATTGTCCCAAAAGTCACAGAAGGCAATTAAAAAAGCCCATCATTCTCATTCTAAGACAGAGGAACATCAAATTACTTCTAAGAAGGCACAAGTTTCTTCAGAAAAGGTTAATTCTGAACCCTCCACTTCTTCCACCAAGCAAGCCTAGGTTAAAAAAAACCTTCTAAATCACTGCCAACATCAACAAAATCAGTATTGTCCCCTCACACTTGAAAATTTGTTTTCCCGTCGATGACACAGTTGACGGGCTCCTTGTTGATGCCAATCTATAACTGCCACTACAGAGATATCGACGTTCACTAGAGCAGCTTTATCCATTATAGTATCATTGTTGCCTTTATTATCAACAATGATTACATCAGTTAGGATCCTTCCAAAGTCTAGGATACCATTGATGGCATCATCACCGCCTACGGTAGCAAGGGCTTCACTATCAATAAAGAAACCACCAACGAAGACGTCTGCCATTCTGTTGGTGCAGAAGCTAGTACCATTGGCGACCCCACCTTCGACAGCACTGTCGACAACAGCACCATCAAGGGCAGCAGTGAATACAGCAATACTGTCAAAGGCAGTGCCATTGATGAAGGATCTATTGATTCCGAGACAACTGTCAATGAGATGGAAGAGCCATCTGTGAGACTGTCGATGAGAGCACCATCAACGGGGGAACCACTAACAGAGACAAAAACTCCTTCATTTATACCATTGTCTTTCATAACAATAAAAGACAAACCCTCCCAAAAGACAATATTACCATCTCACACGTCACCCAGTAATGTTTCGCCAAATACCTCCTGATAATCTTTTGGGCGATGATGAGGATGACGAGAAGTCCTCTGATGGTTAAGGCCCATTCGGAGTGGCTCATAGCCCATCAGAGCTTCATGCGAAATGTCAAGAGGAAGACAAAGAAGAAAAACAATATTATGGGAACCTTATACGGCAGATCAGTTTGGAACCCGGAACAATTAGTTGGATATAGTGAAAAGTACCAGCAGGAACCTGCAAACCGGATGCCAGCGTCACTGGTGACCAATTAGCAACACATGGTGCAGGACAATTCCGAAGATTCTCACAATCGGGATGTGCCACCCCGTTACCACAGACACCCCAACAGAGACTGCCACCTCAAGCACTCTCTTCTAGGACGCGTACTTCAGCTCTTTTACAGCACCTCCTGCACCGGTGCCAATGTTGGCTGCTACATTTACCGAGCCTCCAGTGGACGAAGCACCTTGCACTGAGGACAACAGAGAAGAGGGTGAGATCAAGGACACTGCTTTCGTCCCCAAGGAATAGGATGCTTGTCAAATGCAAACACCATCTCCTTCCACACCACCACCAGTGGCTTCCCCACTGGAGGACATTGGTGGATTTCATAGCCTTATGGAATGGGCTGCCAAGAGGTTTCACCTCCCAATAGTCACAAAACAATCGGACTGCTTTCTCTGATTTCAAAGAACCTGCCAGAAAGACTGTCCGTGATATCCCTATAGTGGGTTTTATATGGGAAGAAGGCCTCAAGGTAATGAAGACTACAGCATTGATTCCGGCACTCCTCTCCAGGCTAGGCAAGAAGTATAAAGAACCTGACGATTCTCCTGCTTGTCTAATCAGCCAACCAAAACTGGATTCTGTTGTCTCACAGGCTGCCCAACGTCGCTCTAGGAATATGGCTACTCCCCTGTCCGCTCCACCAGCTAGAGATGGCAGGTGTCTGGACAGTATAGGTAAGAGGTTCTCTACCAAGGTGGCCACTGCCGTTCAAGCAGCAAACTGTCTAGCGATTCTAGGCCGTTAAGACCGCCAAATGTGTTCAGACATCTCCACATACATTGACATCTTACTGGACGAAGCAAATTGGAGGTGCAAAAAAATTCTACAGGAAGGGGAGAGTGTTTTGGCAGAAATAATAGACTGCCCCATAGACGTGTCATCCACAGGCTTTAGACAATTGGCGGAGACAGCTGTCCTCAGACGTCAAGGATGACTCAAAGCCACCTCTTTCTGCCCGGAGATTCATACCAAGATTTTGGATATGCCCTATGGTGGGGAGTCATTATTTGGTAAGCATGTGGATGATGCTCTTCAGTCTATCAAGACTGAAACCTGAAACAGCCAGACCACTTGGCACTCTGCAATTTAGAAACCTGCCCTTTCAGTGAGCCAGAGGCTGAGGTGTATCCACTTTTACAGGAGGATATCAACATTAAAAACACCAATACTAAACCTACCAAAGTCAATATCGCCATCCATATGGCCAGCAATATCAGCAGTCATATAGCCAACCACCATCTCTGCAGCATACAAACATTCCACCAGAAGAAAGTTGTCCTCCAGAGGCAGAGACACTGTCGGAAAACAGTGACCTCTGTATGGTGCCAACCGCTAACCCGACCTTGTCAACTCAAATTGGGGGCAGAATTTTCAATTACTTGCATCAATGTTCCCTGGTAACATCCGATAGGTGGGTGCTCGATATCATCGTCCAAGGACATACCCTAGAGTTTCAGAAAAACTCCACTGAAGGTTCCACCAAAAGGACCACCTCTTTCCCACTTGAAAGAGTTTCTATTGCAGATTTCCACTATGATGCACAAAGGGGCAATAGAAATAGTTCTGAAGGCTCAGAGAGGAATCAGTTTCTCCTCTCGTTTCTTCCTTATCCTGAAAAAAGACAGGAGATTGGTGCCCCATCTTAGATCTTTGACAACTCAACATATTTCTGATGAAGCAGTCATTTTGCGTGGTGACTCTTCAGGGTGTACTGCATCTTCTCAACCAAGGGGATCATATGACAGCCTTGGATCTCCAGAATACCTACTTCCATGTTCCGGTTCATCCCAAGACCAGGAAATTCTTGCGGTTCAGGGCATCCAGTACCATTACCAATTCAAGTTGTTGCCATTCAGACTACAGTCAGCACCTCAAATATTTGCCAAGGTGTTAGCCCCGGTGGCAGCCTATCTCAGACAGCAAGGAGTCCAAGTATTCCCATAATTGGGCGATTGGCGGATAAAGGCATGCACATCCCAACAGGCAGCAAGAGATACTCAACCTGTACTTTAGGTCTTACAGTGAATGACCAAAAGTTGCATCTAGGACCCATGAGCACCCACGACCACCATCACCTTTTTGGGAGCAGTGATGGACACAATGCAAACAAAAGCCTTCGCCTCCCAGGAGAGACAAGAAAAGATTCAAAGTCTTGCACTGAGATTAGCCACAAGAAAGTTAGTTTCTGATCTACTCTACAAGTGTTTTCTAGGAATGCTCTCCTCATGCATTCCCCTCATACCAACCGTCCTTCTCAACATGAGACCACTACAGGAAGAGCTAGACAAGCAGTGGCTACAAACTAAAGGATCATTAGACATCATTCAGATTACGTCAACAATGTGGCATGCTATGCTATGGTGGTGGTGTGGAACCATCCTCTGCGAAGGCCTCTGATTCCTGGCTTAGATTCCAGAGTATGTAGTAACAACAGATGAGCCCCTAAAGGCCTGGGGCGCTCATCTCCAGGACTTGATAGTCAGAGGAAGATGGAATGCCCAAAAAGCTATGCTCCATAAGAATCTACTGGAATTGAAGACATTTGCTTTAGCGTTAAAATCTTTCCTGCCCGAGATCACAGGATCATCAGCGCTCATCCACAGTGACAACACAACAAGCATGCACTACGTAAATAAGCAAGGTGGAACATGCTCCCAGCGATAATTCATCAAGCGCAGGAGAAAGGGAATTGGGCCCATTGACATCGGATAACACTCAGAGTGGAACATGTCCTCATGGACTCGCTGAGCAGGACCAGCACCATCTGCCATCACTGGTGTAAACAAATCTTAGACCTGTTTGCGACAAACGAGAACCAGAAATGTCAGATCTTTGCCAGTTGGCAACCTCAGACAGGATCATGGGGGAATGTGGTTTTATAAGATGGTTTGAAATCTATGCTTAAACTTTTCTTCCCATTCCATTGATCCCAAGGTTTTTAAGGAAAATTAAGAGAGAGCCTTGCCGAGTTCTTCTCATTGCTCCCAGATGGCCCATGCAGGTTTGGTTCACAGAGCTCCTGCTCCTCTTGGAACAACCTTGCATCTAGTTGAAACCAATACCAACGCTGCTGACAATGAACCAAGGCCAGGTCCGTCATACCAACCCAACATCACTTAATTTGTCTGCCTGGCTCCTGAGTTCAGTGAGTCTTCCGGAGTAGATGTTCCTTCATAATTTAGAGGAATACTTGTGGATGCCAGGGCACAGTCCATTAACCAGACATACAATCTTAAATGGAAGAAATCGTATCTCCTTCAGCTAGTGTAATCTGGTCTCTCTCACTCTTCCATCAAAGTCCATCTGGCAGCGATTTCTAGATTCCGACAGTCCAGTAATTCTCCATCCCTAAGATCTTCGAGAACAATGAAACAGTTCTTTTAAAGGCTATTCAGAACATTCCCTCCTGTGAAACATCCTCCTCCTCCTTGGCACATGCATATTGTGCTTTCGCAACTCACAAGATCCTTTGGAACCCATTCACAAGGCAGAGTTAAAATAAATTTCTTGGAAGACCGCGCTTCTTTTAGCGCTTACTTCAGCTAAAAGGGGGAGCGAAATCTAAGCATTCACGAGCAACCAAACTTTTCTCCAATTAAATTCAGACACTGTGATCCTCTGACCAATCCTAAATTTATACCTAAGATCCCGTAAGACTTTCACCTAAACTATCCAGCAATATTAAGAACATTGTTCCCTAATCTTCAAACAGTGACGGGAAGATCATTGCATAGGTTAGACGTCAAACGATGTCTAAAAGTTTACCTGCACAGAACTAACAACATCAGTAATGCCGATCACCTGTTTGTAGCCTACGGGGACCTCAGATAGGGATTTCTGGTTTCCAAACAGACTATGCAAGATGGATTGCTTCAGTCATACAATTTTGTCATTAGTAAGCAGGAAACCCGCTGGCTAACCAGTTCAAAGCTCACTCCACCAGAGCTGTCTCCATCTCCACAGCTTTTTTTGCCACTGTACCCATTCAACAGGTATGCTGAGTAGCAATCTGTTCCACCAGGCACACCTTTACTTGACATTACTGCCTTGATTTTTGCAGAGAAAACTAATGCAGCCGTAGTACAAGCAGTTCTACGACCTCTGTTTCAATAACGTGAGCCACTGTTCTAACAAACGTTATTATCATTATATATTTATGACCGCGATGTTCACTGCTAACTATTTTGATTCAAGCATATCGATCTATGAAAGATCCAATACTGGAGAAAAAATATGTTTCTTATCTTTAACTATATTTCTCCAGTATTGGTATCTTTCATAGATTCACATGCAGCCCACCCTCATTCCCATAGAGTCTTCTTGGTATGTATCTAACATGTGCTAGAAAATCCTAGAGACCGGAGTCTCTGTGGTGAAGGTTCTAAAGGGTGCTGTTGTCTGATTGGTTCTACTTCGGGTCATTTGTAATAACACTAATAAGCTAATAAAGTGAATGTATTTTGCACTAACTTCAATGTAGTTTTTTCTTTACTGCTTTCAATGGTACTGTGGGACTCCCACTTTAACAATGGGAAATGATTTGAGCATGTGCATCTATGAAAGATACCAATACTGGAGAACTATAGTTACAGGTAAGTAAGTTATTTTCTTTCTTTCTCTCTCTCTCTTTCTGTGCCAGGGATTGGGCATATGGGAATTCAGGTTGGGGCTAGCTTCTTCATTGTTTTACAAACAATTCTTCCTGCGGCATCCAATCTAGCAGGCAGTGCAGGTTGAGAGATGTTAAATGTATGCAGCAAAAGCTCCTCACACGATGTGACAGCTGCACCTAGTCTCTATACAGACATTCTGTAGTTGTTTTCAATTGAGATCCTCCTGATTTTATCTCAGCTTGTAATGCAAAATATAGTAATTCTATACATTAAGCTCTATCCTACTCTGTAAAGGAGAACTTGACTTTATATTCCTTACATTTTAAAGTGACAGCAATATTATCTGTGACTCAAAGCTGGACATGTGGCAGAAGTCTTGGCAGAGGGTGAAATGGTTGCCCTTATTCATCAAAACAGTGCAGATCTCAGCCTGAGCTGCTTGTCTCTATCCACAAGAAATGCAGAGTTGTATTTTATATAGGAAGTATTGGACCTGGCATCCTGGGCGTAGTTTTAACCCTAACTTTTTGCTGAATTCGTTTTTTCTGCTCTTAGGACTCTGTGCACTTTACCACTACTAACCAGCGCTAAAGTGCTTGTGCTCTCTCCTTAAAATGGAAGGAGTGGCTTATACCCGATTGGCATATTTAACTTACTTGTAAGTCCCTAGTAAAGTGGCACTACCTAAATGCTACTAGTGGGCCTGCAGCACTAATTGTGCCACCCTCCTAAGTAGCACTTTAAATATGTTTCTGGCCTGCCACTGTACCCTGTGTTTGCAGTTGCAAACTGCAATTTTGAAATCAGCACTATGCCAGGCCCAACCCTTCCTTTTTAATTCATATGTCACCCCTGGGCAGCCCAAAGGGCAGGGTAGAATATATTTAATAAAAAAGTAGGACATGTACTTTCAAGTTTTACATGTTCTGGTAGTGAAAAACTCTTAAGGCGTACCTCTCCCATAGGTTAACATTGGAGTTACCTTATTACATTTAGTTAGCTCTAATTTCCAAATGGGAACAGGTAATACGCTTATGTTTGGTGCCTTTGGAATTGCAGTGAGAAATCCTAACAAATGGTGTGTTCTGATTTTAAATTATAATTTTGAAAATGCTGCTTTTAGAAAATTTACTTGTTTCCTGTCTTAGCCTTTTGATGCCTGCAGCCTGTCTGTGAGTCATATGACTGGGTGTAGTTATCTGTTGGGCTTCGTGTATTCCCCCTAGACAACCACACACAATATGGAGCTTAGATTTGCCTGGATAAGCCTTCACTGGCAGGATGAGGGTTGGGAGCTGGGCACAACCCCACTTACACTTGAATATACAGTGTCCTGCCTCTACAAAAATGACTGCATACTCCCTGTACGTAGTCTGGAGCCAATGTAAGGAAGGCAGGACACCTGTGCACTTCAAAGGCAAGCTTCTAGAAGCTTCTTCCACTTCAAAGGCAAAACTGATTGTAAATATTGGACCTCAGACACCAACGCTTCACTATACTTCTGGACTTTTGGATACTCTGCCAAGTAGAAGGAATGTTGTGCTGCTGAAAGGACTTCCACTATGCTGGACTGATGCTCTGAAGGACTGCTGACTTGCTTCCCTCTTGCCTAGGTGAGAAGGACTAGACCTGCATCTCTTAAAACCAGGACCCCATAGTGACTCCAAGGGCTAGTTGACTGGCCTGATGGGCCTGAGGGGAAAAAGGTTTCAATAACCTCAACCCCCAACACCTGGACTTTTACATCTGTGAGTCTTCCCTGCCAAAAGGTGCCACCCCAATCCTGGACTCTGGTTAGTGGGTCTAAGATGTTCTGTCAACCTCTGCAGATCCCATGGAATCAATGCATCTTCTTAACTGCACAGTGCAACTCCGAGCAGAATTGACACATAGTCACTGTTGTGTGGGTCTTTTCTGTCGCAAGGACCTGCATCGCATTGCAGCCCTCCACATCATTGGAAACGTTGCTGTGTGATGCATCCTCAGTGCAGGCCCTTGAATCCTTTGTTGATGGAAGCCTCAGCGATGCAAACAGACTCCGCATTGCAGCCTCCCAGGTCCTCAGAACCAACGCATTGCTGCAACCTCCCAATACTTCCTCGGCTTTGGACTTCGCATCGCAAGTCCTTGTTGATGGAATTCCTGACGGCGACGACACTGGACCTTGTATTGCAGCCTTGCCACATCTTGGAACTGACATATCGCTCTGGCTGTGCGACACACCGTGGCACACCCTTGCAACTCTCTGCAAACCAGTATTTAAGGTACTTTGTTCACTGGGGCTAACTGGGTCCTTGTAGCCAACCCACACTCCACTACAGTTGGACTGACCTTATGATTTTGTCCTGGTCTGGCGAGACCAGATGTCCACAGCTGGCACTTTGTATTTTTTAGCACTATTCTTACTGAAATCTTTAAACGGGCATGTCTCTGGTTCTACTAATTGGAGTTTTCTCATTTTAGTCTTGTTATATTTATTAAAATTACTCTATTTTTGTAACCTGGTGTGGGATCGTTTTTGTATGGATTTTCACTTTATTACTGTTTTAAGTGTTGCACAAATGCTTTACAAATTGCCTTTAAGTTAAGCCTGACTGCTCTGTGCCAGGCTACCAGAGGCTAATTTAGGGTTGGTTTGTGCTTCACACTGACACGGACTGTGGTTGCTGCTTGACCAGGGCTCACCCTCCAATCAACCAACAATCCACTTTCTTACAGGGACTCTTTACAGGAGAAGGGCTAAATACCACACATAGCCTCTGGATGTGGGGTTTAGCCCTATTTAATTTAAGTAAGTGAAATTAGTACTTGCCTTGAACTTTTAATAATTTATTGGGACACTCTTTGCATGATGAAGCCTCTGTGCTGATGGTGTACTGAGGGAGGGTGGGGAAGTAAATATACGAGAACGCACCCTGGGGGATTTTGAATATTGTGGGCATAGGAGATACAGATGTTGTGGAGAGGGTTACCCAAGGTCAAGAATTACATATGTCGTCATTGGTTTTACCTGTGTAAAATCTGGTCTTTGAACTTCCTGGATTTACTTTCAAAGGTTTTAATGTTAACCAAACTGGCTCGACAGAGAACTCTTTCTCTCTTGAATGTGCACTTTTAAATCGTGTTCAAATTGTTTACACACTCAGGAACGATGGTGATCGGCATGATGTGTGTTAGATCCTCTCACTCTAAGCTCCTGTGCTTGTTAAGAACAGGCTTTGCCAAAGCAAGTAGGTCTCGCCAATGTGAGCTTATTGGCTTTGTCAATGTATTTTTTTAGTAATGTGGTACATCAGTGTGGCTGCTATGCGGTATGGTTGAAAGTAAAAAAAAATCCCCATGATGCAGCCATTTGGCCCTGTCGTAGGGCTTTTTTAAAATTTCCTGACAAAGCCACATAGCTCTATTATGTGGCTTTGTCCATGTGTCTGCAAGCCATGTTGTACAGCAGCGTGGCTGCTGTGCAGCATGATTGAAAGTTTTAAAAAAAGAAAAAAAAAAGAAAATAGGACTGTGACACAGAGTTGATCCGTCATGGT
Source organism: Pleurodeles waltl (assembly GCF_031143425.1). Taxonomy (NCBI): domain Eukaryota; kingdom Metazoa; phylum Chordata; class Amphibia; order Caudata; family Salamandridae; genus Pleurodeles; species Pleurodeles waltl. The sequence continues at coordinate 438,801,349 of NC_090444.1, read as the reverse complement.
GCTATTTTTTTTTGTGGTTTCAACCAGGCTTCACAGCGACCATGCTGCTGTACAACATGGTTTTAAAAAAACATTGACAAAGTCAATAAATCTCACATAAGCAAAAACTATTAGCTTTGCCACTGCTTATTTTTTTTAAAGCAGCAGAGCAAAAACTCAGAGTCTGCTGGTAACTAATTTCTGTAGACGGCACTGCCACCAAAGACTCTGGTAATAAATATGACTATTATCCAGTACTCATTCCATTGGCCCATAAGGATGCACAAGGCACGCCAATACTCAAAACCGGGTCCCACAGATTGCACGCAGCTCTAATAGCGGAGGAGCGCCACCCCTCTGCTCAGATTCAGTCAGTGAAAAATAAATGAAAATAAAACATTTTTATTATCATTTTATGTATCACAATCTGACTGAACCATGGAATCTAGGGCTGAGCGGGCCATAGCACGAAGGAGGAGTGGTGGGCACTGTAAGTGCACATGTCCGTTTGGCTTAGGATGGTCAAACTGACATGCAAACTTACATTTCTCCAACCTAGCTGTGTTACACAGTCGATGGTGAAATGGCTTAGGATCCCTGTGTCTGATCTAGCGTCAGAGCAGACCACTCAGGCCTATCCCGGCACTTCTTTCATTCTTGGTATAGCATGAGACCAGCATCTGCATTGAGAGCCTGTGCTTGTGCCCTAGTGTCTGCTGGGAGGAGATAAGTACCAAGGCAGCCAGCAGGAGGACCAGCAGGCAAGTTAAAAAAAAATATATATATATTATTCCCTTAACAGCCCGTGCCCCATCACTTTAGATTGGCAGCAGCCAACACTGCCTCTGACCCACCTTAAGCAGCAGGAAGTTAGCTACTTTTCATTAAAGTAGCCAGTGAAAGAGCTAAACACAATATTTGTGCTGCGAGGCTAGTGGGTTACCCAAAAAAGGCATGGCATAATCACAGTGGAGCCAGGAAGGTTTGGTGGGTGATTTGAATGGGGCATAAAACTACAAAATGCCACAACAAAATATAGATAGGCCAAACGTTAAGGGCAAGGGCAGCAAGGCCACAAAACAACACAAGTTCTCTGCTCTTTCACCAGCCTGCCCTATGTTTAAGAGGTAAAACGCTGTACGTAATCACTTCACGGCCTCTGTTAACCCTGGCGGAGATGTTTCCCATTTGGGTATCCTGTCATAATTCCCATACATTTCTCCTACACAAAAGTAAAGAAATATAACTCATGGATAGTTGATGTACATGTAATATCCCCATATTTACTCACCAAAAATATGCATGTTAAAAGAAGTGTACAGTCCCACCCTATGACCTCAGGTATGTTATGGCTCACATTGGAACAGCAAATTCAGCCAGTACTAAAATAAGTTTAAAGTGATTTGGTAAGTGCTCTTAGCAGAAATGCCCACATGTAGGCATTTTGACTGGTATATACATCACTGTAGTGAAAATATTTTGTACTATGGGACATTCTGTTGCAGAAGGTTCCACTATCCTGGGCCAGATTTCAACCAGAAACTTGAGAAGAGCCAGTGTTCTAAGCCTGGTGTGGGCACAACTGGTCCTGCACCCAGAAATATTTATTTGGTCTGCCAGGTGCCAGCTAGAAAGGAATCTGAGTTCTGCATCTAAGGTAGTAACCAGAGGGCAAAGGTTGTGCGACTACATGTAGCCAGTGTCGGGTAATTTGCTGCTGCTTCTCTTCAGCCTCACTAATGCACCTCACTCCAGACCATCAGCAACCATTGCTACTCCAGTACTGAGTCTAACACATAAGATCTGCTGATAAACCTCAATCCTAATGTTCAGCGTTCCCTAATACGAGAGAACATACCAGAAGTGAAGGGTTGAGTCATGCCCAATAAGTTTAAAGATGCTACTATGTTTATTTTTTTACTTGAAAAGTGGAGACACCGGCTTTGATGATGATTTCAATACACCACTGTGCTACATGTACCAAAAATTTCTCTGGCCAGTGACATGGAATGCTGCTGCAGATACAGAAAAACGCCTGTGGGCACACCTCAGCCACCCATTCCTAGGTCTCACTTCCCTACTCAGACTAGGGTTCTGTCCATCCCTCTAAATCCATTTTAAAAGACACTTAAACAGTGCTGAGCTCCCATCGGATGCATGATCCTGTGCTCCTTTTGTAAAGTGTTTCTGCCATGCACATGCCAAACATTCCAGAATATGGCTATATACTAGACCTACTTTCGATGCACAAAACTCTTAAATGAGGACAAATAGGATGGAGTGTTCAGGGTCATCCTCTAGTACATGCATGCTATGATCACTCATCGCCCCAAGTCCCATTTGGCTTTGTCAGTGCTTGCTTTTCTGTAAGGAGTAAGTGGGAAAGCAACAACAATGGGAGGAGTGGAAACAATGACTGGAAGGCAAGCAACAACTACAAGGGAGACAGGGCAAACAACAACAGTGGGAGGTGCGCTAGTGCATGCAACAACAACAAAGAAGCAATGACGATGAGGAAAGCAACAACAACAAAAAGGTACATGAGCCAAGCACGAGTAGCGGAGGAACGCTAATAAAGACATTAATCAGTACTTGGTCCATGCTCCATGAGACTAGACAAGCACAAAAGAGATAAAGTGAAATCAGCACGCTCTGACCGATGAGAGTCAAGGAAATGAGAGTGACGATAAAGCTAACCAATGGTTAGTAATGGGTGGACTCTAAGCCTTTCTTAAGTTTTTAAGTAACAAAAAATCTTACAAGCGCCAGCATGCTCTTTCTCAGATATTTGATTTGTTATCCTTGTTATAAAAATTTGTTATGCTGAAAATTGTTAGGGTTCTCAGTGAAAGTCACTTTATTACGCTTCCTGTTTGCATTGATAGAGACTATAGTGTTAAGAAAAAATGTTTCAAAGCTTGTAATGCCCATTGTACAGAGTGTTCCTTGGGGATCACAGATAACATTTTGATTGGTGGTGTCAAACAGATACCTCTGTGAGACCTGCTGGCCATCCTACATTTTCTAGGCTGTCAAATGAGAAGTCTTCTATCAAGAACCTACTTCTCTGCTTGTTGGTCCACCTTATCTAAGAAAGTCTAGAAACCGGGCCATTATTGCCTTAAATGTTTTTTCTCTTGTGTAGCAGTGTGTGTGAAAGGTTGACTGATTTTCAATTTTCAATCAAGTTCTGGTGAGATCTTAGATGCTGGACTTTCTGGTTCCATCTTGTCTTGCTTTTTTTTCTAGAGCAGTGAAGAAACGCAGGTTGTTCAGGCAGCACATGGTAATTTATTCATATATTTCGTTATACTCCTGTATTATGGGTACTTATTATGAAAGATGTAAAACAATGGAGCTGATGCACAAGTGATTTGTAATTTGCAAAGTCTTCCCAAATGACTGTGATTGCAAGATCACAAATCAGAAAAACGCATTGCTATTCAGAATTCCTACTACAAATTGCAGTGCACAAACTAAAACCCTTGAAAGTCACTTTGGAATGAGGATGGTTTTAGATACTCACAATGAAATGCCCAAATCTCTGCTACTCCCTATGTCTACTGAAAGCAAGGACGATCACTGGTTGTTAAGGGGCAGGTTCGTAGCCATACACTAAGTTCGTATCTGACAGTTTACTCTGTGCTTGTGCAGGCTGCAGACATCAGGAGGAGCCTGCTGCATGTGCTCCCCAATGTCAGCTTCACAATGTGCCACATTTTAGGTCTAGCTACAGACTGCTTTTGCTTTATGGGACAGCTCCTGTTGGAAGATCTTCAAACAAAACACTAGTAAGTACCAAGGGAGTGTGGACATTGGGTTGGCCCCTTCACACATTGTATTACATGCATTTTTCGTGGTTTGCCCTTACTTGAATGTACTCTCCTTCAAGGCAAAAACATTTGAAGGATGGTTAGTTACATCGTCCTATTTGTGTTCACATTAGTTTTTTTGGTAATGGGGCATCACCCGTTTTTACACACACTAGACTGCAGATTCAACACACTGCTTGTAATTGCGACCCAGTGTTTGTTCTTTGATGTATTTACGTTGCTGACACAATACTATTTTAGTTGCTGATTTATGTTTTATTTTTCTTGTTTAGGAAGTGCTTCATGTGTGGACGCCTTAGTTTGCCTTAAAGGTACATTGCTCTTAACTAATCACCCAAATGTATTCATTTGTTTCACATTGCTGTAATAAGATGTTGTGGATGTGCAGCTTTTTTGTTCATAAAATAAAAATGTGCACAAAGGCTTTCATAAAGATGTAGCAAAAATACAGGCCCTTTTTCAAACGTTTTTACTATGCAGTGGTTTACTATCTATGACTTTGAAGTTTCCCACTTGCAGTGAAAACCTTATCTTCTGACTCCTTTTCATAACAATTTTCATTTAGGAGACCGTTTTTTTTCTGCTGAGGCAGTCTATTCAGCAAAGGTACCCTACTACTAGCTTCTGTATTGTTGTACACAAAGATTTTGCTTCATTGTGGGACTTGTTTTCTTTTTGTTTTTGGACAGCTGGGGGCTATACGCACACATGTATAGTTGCCCAGCTATTACCAAGCAATCCTAACAAAAGGAATCTCTTTGCAGTGCTTGTTTGCATTGTAACTCCTGTCCCATAAAAGAACAGGGTTAGTAATGCTGGCACATTATGAAAGTGAATGATGGCATGGAGGTCTTCTGTGTCATGCAAGTCCGGTCCTTGCATTCCCACTGTCAGCAATAAAGCACCAGTCTGATTCCCACCCCATTAAATGTGAAAATCATTCACAGTGCAAAAAGTGAGGCTTGGCACAACATAATGCAAAGCATTGCACCGCGAGGAGCCTATTAGTGCATCAGACCCAATGTATTCAAATGTGCACATGTAAATGCCATGAAAAAGCATTATCGCTGGGTTAAGGGATATAAAACGTTTACATAGGATAGTGGTTTCGATATATAAGATATTGAAACGCTTTGTGGTGCCTTTTTTCAAGATTTGTAACCTGCACAGTAAAGCCCTGCATTCAGAGAACACAACATTTTAAGGTGTTTTTTCCTACATTTATTCATTTATTGTTACTGTATTTAGTAACCAGCATTGCAGGCTTAATTAAGACAGAACGCAGCTTTTGAAATGTTGAATTATCCAGTATTGAAGTATCTTTTGCAGACTCACATGCTTGAATCATCCCAGTCATCAAGGTGGGAGTACCACAATATATTCTGAAGAAGTGGAAGTAATTCACATAGTAAAAGACATTGACTTTAATAGTTTATCCACATAATTTATAAAGAACCAAACTCCAACCAATCAGGCAATGGCACTCTCTAGAACACTCCCAGCAGAGGCATATTTGCTTCAAGGTTTCAAGCACTAGTAGGAAAGGACAACACAACAGCCAAGAATGAGAGCCTCTAACTGGAGGAGGGTGGGTCGCCCGTACATCTATGAAAGATACCTATACTAGAGAACGAGAGTTATAGGTAAGTAAACAAAAGATTTCTCCAGTATTGGAGTATCTTTCATAGATTCAAATGCTTGAATCAGAATAGCTAGCAGTTACATACATGGTTAGCAATATTATGTTATAAAACACAATAGCGGACAGTGGGTACAAACTAACACTTATGTTGATACCAGGCTCACTTTATTGGAAGAGATGCTGAAGTACCACTTGCCCCAAAGGTGTATTGGTATGCCGCATCTATACAGTAATGCTGGGTGAAAGTATGTCTTTTCTTCCAAGTTGCAGCACAGCATATACTTTTGATAAGCACTCCAGCAAACAGGGCCACTGTTGTAGAAACTGCCCTTGTAGAGTGTGCTTTATCCCTTTGTCTCAATGGCCTACCGACCTTAGAATGGCAGAACTGCATGGCTGTTGTGGTCCATCTTGCTATGCTGGCTTTGGAAACTGGACCCCCTTTGTTATGGTTTCCAAATGCCACGAATATCTGGTCTGTAGTTTGTAAAAGCTTTGTAGAATGTAGGTAGAATTTCAAGCATCTTTTTACATCAAGGATATACAAAGTTTTTTCTGCAAGTGTCTACGGATTCAGGAAGAAAGGCTCTTTTTGAATAGTAAGAATAATCATTAATGCTTGGAGCTAACTCACTCTTTTTGCGGAAGTGAAAGCTAAAAGTAAAGCCACTTTCCATGTTAGGACATTGAGTTCTGACCTGTGATTAGAGTTGTGACAGTACTGTGTTAAGTTGCAATGTTGATGAGGTGACTTTATTGGAGGAAATTCTCTGAATAATCCTTTAAGAAATTGTGTGATTAATCTGTTGACCACAGAGAAAGAGATCCTGAAGTTCTTCTGTAACTTTAAATGGCTGCTAAGTGCACTTTAATGAAAGAATGTACCAGGTTCAATATGGAGAAGGTATGGCAAAATCTGTTCTGCAGGCGATGAGATAGGATTACATTTGAGTTTTAGCCATAAGCATAAACGCTTCCATTTCAAGCAATACGTTTTATTTGTAGTGTCAGCTCTGGTGCTTGCAAGGATATCCCTGCAGTCCTCTGGGATATCTAGGTGTTGAAGCTCATGGTATTCTGGAGCCATGCCAGTAGGTGCAGAGAAGTCTGGTTCGGATGAAGGACCTGCTTGTGGTTCACTGACAGCAATCCTTCCAAGGCTCCAGCTGGATGTGGTTGTCTTTTGACAACAGTAGAAGCTCCATGAACCAGTCCTGTCTGGGTCAAGGTGGAGCAATGACTATTATCCGGCAGGATTCCCTCTTCATTTTCCTGAGAAGCCTAGGAATAGGAGGATGGGGAGAAAAGCGTATGCATAGCTCCCCTACCATCTTATCAAAAACACATTCCTCCACGACACTTCTTGAGGGTCCCAGCTTATGTAAAACCAGCATTTCTTGTTCTCTTGAGATGCAAAGAGATCCAGCTTGCCCCATTGTGGTCATATGGCTTTCAGAATTGATTGATTAATTTCCCATTCATGACAGCTCTGACTTGCTCTGCTTAAAGTATCCGCCAAACCGTTGCTGACCCCCAGCAGATGTTACTCTCTTATGGTCACTTGATGCGCTAATACCCTTTTCCACATGTCTTGTGCTTCCTGTGATAGGACCTGAGATCTGGTACCTCCTTCTTAGTTGAGGTAGTGCATACTGGTTGTGTTGTCCATTCGTATCAACACTGATGAACCCTGTATCCTTGGTAAGAACGCTTGGAGAGTAAGTAATATCTCGCTGAGCTCCAGGAAATTGATATGCATTTTTGACTGTGTCAGACTCCATTTTGCTGTTTTTTTGAAGACCCTGTAAATGGGCTCCGCATCCTTCTAGAGAAGCATCTGTTGTAATGACGTTTTCTCAAATCGGAGATAGGAACATCAATCCCAATGAGAAATTGTCAGAGTTTATCCACTTAGAAAGAGGTTTTATCATTGTTGGTGTGAACTGGGTGACATTATCGAATGAGCCTTCCACATGGACCCACAGTGCGTCCAGTTCCTCCTGGAAAGGTCTACTTCTTAGCATAGAGCACTAGAGAATGGACGATAACATCATGCCAAGGAGATTTGAGAAGGTGAACTGAAACAGACTTTCTTTCCTTTTGAGAGACTTTGAGCCAGTGTCATGAGTTTCCTTTATCTGACTGCAGACAAGAATGCTTTATCTTGTAATGTATCCAGAGTTGCTCCCAGAAAATGTATTCTTCTTGAGTGAGAGAGAAGAGACTTTAGATATTTCTCTGCGAGCCCCAAGGATTGAAACGTCTGACGTCATATTGTTGTAGCTATTTATGCTTGATGACGAGGCTGCGCTTTTATTAGCCAGTCGTCGAAATGCGGGAAACCTGAAGGCCTTTTTTTAGGTTTAAATCTTTTTATTGATTTTATCTAAGTTGTATGACAATACAAAACACTCACCTACATCTTTAGGCCGGTGAGGAACAATAACAAATGAGATTCATTAGTGAGAGATAGGAAAAGGTGGAGTAGAGGGTGTCTATGCTGCAGAGCTGAAGTCTGTGGCCGTGTGGCTAATGTGCGCGTCATAACATGTGGGCATCCAGGGTCCTCATCTGATATATGTGGAGCTAAGCTGATACTGGATTTGTGAGAATAAGACGGAGTACCTGTAGGTAAATGGGGCAAGTAAGTTCTACAAATTCTTGTGAGAGGTATGACAAACGTGGTCCCCATGCTTTGTCAAATTGGATTGAGTCTTTGTTCAGCTGTGGCTGTTAATTTCTCCATGCTTAAGATATCCCACAGTCTGTGCAGCCAGTCTAAGTGTGTAGGCATGGTGTCTGTGCCCCATTGTGCTAGTAACACCTGCTTAACTGCACAGAGGGCTAGCGTGATGGCTCATCCCTGCAATAATTTCAATGGGTAGTGTAAGACATCTGTTAAGCCCAGGAGGACATAACTTGGGAACCTAGGTATCTGTATGTTATACATCTTGTCAAGAGCATCCAGGACCTCAGTCCAAGAAGCATTGAAGCTTCGGGCATCTCCAAAGGTGGTGGCTCAGTATCCCTTGCTGTGTGCACCCCCGCCAACAGCATGCCTCCCCATCCCTCTTCCATCTGGTCACTCTTGCTGGCGTGTAATACCAGTAATGCAAAATTTTTAGTAAGGTTTCCTGCCCTGCAACACTTCGGGCTGAGGAAGCAGCCCGTTTAAAAACTTCCGACCACTCCCGAGTTGTAAAGGAGCGTTCTCATTCCTTCTCCCATCGGTGTTGTGCTGATGATTTTGAAGAGAGTTGTGTGTTGTTGAGGAAGGTGTATATGTCGGAAAGAATACGCTTGTCAGAGCTTCTAGTGTGGAGCCGTTTCTCAAATGGGAGCAGGGGGCTTGAGGCTTAATAGAGGGCTGTGTAGCTCAATGACCAATAGCGAGATACTGCCACCGGACAGTTTCCGTCAGACCATAGTGTTATTGAAGTTGGGCAACGGTCAGTAAGCCTGATTCATTGAACAGATCCCCAATTCTTTTACAATTTGCCTGTTGCCACAATGAGTAGCTAGAACCCTGACACGCCAATTGAAAGTCTGGATTATTTATAATTTGAGTGAGAAGGGAGATGTGAGTGGAGAGCCTTTTACTTGTCTGTAGTCTGTCCCAAACCCCCAAAGTAGCTCTGGGAATAGGGGAGATATATACTCCTGGTGGCATATGTGATTAAGGGAGCCATGGTATCTTCCATATATGTATGCCCGCGACTGCCTGATCTATGAAGCACCAATGTTTTTCTGAGTGGGTTCTGTTCCATTCCACTAGGCATCGCAATTGGGCTGCCTGGTAATAATGGGTTGGGTGAGGAAACCCCAGACCTCCCATCTCCAACGGTAGGTAGGCCTGCTTCTTAGCTATACGTGCTTTCTTCGCTTCCCATATGAACTCTTCTATGTGTCTTTGTAGTTTAACTAAAATTTTGGGAGGAGGGGCCAGGGGTAACGTCTTCATTACATAGAGAATTTGGGGTATTAGGGTCATTTTGACTGCTGCGATGTGGCCTAACCAAGAAACTGCGTAAGCTTACCAATTGCGTAGATCAGTACGTGTTTTCGCTAATAAGGCACCATAATTGGAAATGGCAGTTTGAATTGTAGTGGAGTGAATGCGTAGTCCCAAGTATCCCACTCCCCCTGTGGCCCAGGTGAACGGAAATTGTTCTTGCAGAGCGGTCTGCGTTTCTACAGTAATTGTTAAATTTAGGATCTGTGATTTTTGTAGGTTTACCTTAAACCCAGAAGCCTTCCCAAAGACCTCTAGTTCTTCCATCAATGAAGGCAAGGACCGAAGTGGATGTGTCAGAATTATCATGACGTCATCTGCATATAAGGCTAATTTATGTTCCTGTCACCCATTGGGATACCCGCTATCAGGGGGTTTATTGAATTCGCTCTGCCATGGGTTCCATGTATAGCGCAAAAAGTAGTGGAGACAATGGGCAGCCCTGTCGAGTGTCTCAGGTCACCGGAAAGGGAGATGACATTAGCCCATTATCCACAACCATTGCCTTAGGACCACTGTAGCTGTACTTTATCCAAGCAATGAACTGCCCACCCAAGCCCATCTTTCGCAGCACTGCAAACAGATAAGGCCAATGTACCCAGTCAAACACCTTCTTGTCGACCATAGATAGCATTAGTGCTGGTATACTGGAATGCTGGGTTTTATCTAGCAAGTGGCGTATACGTCTCGTGTTGTTGCTGCAGTTGCATTAAGGAATGAACCCGGCTTGGTCTGGGTCTGCAATACCTTGCATATAAGAGGCCAGTCTATTTGCTGGGATAGAGGTGAAAATCTTGGTGTCTACATTGATTAACGAGATTGGCCTGTATGATGAGCAGTACAGTGGATCCTTACCCGGCTTGAAAAGGACCGTAATTGTGTCTGTGAGGGATCCTGTGTCACTGAAGGAATTATATAAGCGTGTAGGGATTGGAGGCAATTGGTTAGCAAATAGGTTATAAAACTCAGAGGGGTATCCATCCCTCCCAGGGGTCTTGCCAGGTTGGAGGCGTGAGATCGCTGAGAGCACCTCATCCACTTTTATGTTCTGATCCAATTTATAGTAGGCAGTCTCTTTATTGGTACTTGTTCCAGGTAGGATGTTTAACCCTCTTCTGCTAGGGGGTCAGCAGTGTAAAGTTGGGCATAGAATTGTTCAAAAGCTTGAACTATTTAGTCAATGTGATCGATGCACCCTCCTCGCTGTCCCATCAATGCCTCCACCCTTTGTCGTGTTGTCTGGGCCCATAAGCGGTGTGCCAAAAGACAGCCCGCTTTGTTTCTCCCCACATAGTACTTTTGTTTAGTGCGGATCAGAGCATATGTTGCCCATAGTTGTTTGAGGGCTGTGGTCAATTGTCTGCATGTTTTGTGGGATCCCGATCATTTGTGTTCCACTTCTAGCCTTTTTATCTGTTGTTTGAGTGCATCCCTTTTGTCTCTCCGGTCTCTGTTAAGACTGGTCACTATTTCAATTAGCTGGCCACAAAGGACTGATTTTAACGTGTCCCAGAGCACTGCTATGGGTGTGTCAGGGGAATCATTATGCTCTAAGTATTCGGTGATGGCACCAGTCAATTGGGAGATGTGCGTTTTACTAGTGAGGAGTCGGAAGTTCAGACGCCAAGTGTGCCGTAGGGAGGCTGGGCCAGAAGAGGAAGCAGTTATATGGAGTTTGGCGTGGTCCGGGAGTGCCACTGTACCTATGTCTACTTGTGTGACAGATTGCAAAAAATGCGGTTTGGCTAGGTATAGATCAACGTGTGCATGTCTGCCATGCTGCAAAATTAAAAGTGTAATCCCTCTCTAGGATGGTAATGCCGCCAGACATCCATTAGCCCATAATCTGCTAATGTCCCCAAACTCTGCTTCAAAAAAGACCCTTTCTGTCCCACTCGCTGCACTGATCAATCCAAATTGGTGTCTGGCACTAAGTTAAAGTCCCTTTCAATGAGCACAGCCTTATCTGTGACCATCACCTTCTCTAAGGCCTCTAATATAAAGGCCTCTTGATGGTCATTAGGCGCATACAGTGTAGCCACTGTGAAAGTGTGTGAATGTAGTGTAATGCTAAATGACAGTAACCTGCAAGGGATGTCAGCTTGAATCTGGGTGACTTTACCTGGAAAGTGGGTAGCTATCAGGATCACCACACCAGCTTTTTTCCCCATACTAGATGAGAAGTATTGTCTGTCAAACCACTTGGATCTTAAACGTCTCCAGTCAGCTTGCACCAAGTGTGTTTCCTGTACCAGGCATATGTCACACCCTGAGTCTCGGATCAAGGATAGAAATGCTAGGCGCTTTGAGGGAGCGTTAAGCCCCCGAATATTGTAACTAATAAAGCATATCATTATGTAGTCTGCGCGCAGATGCGTAACTGTGAGGTGTTTTCCTGGTCGCTGGAGAATAGCCACCTAGTTTGCCATGTATAAGTATGTTGTACCAATGAAAACTCATATTGCATAGTAGGTAGGAAGAAAGCCAGAGAGAAATAACATAGGGTATCAAACACGTCAACATAAATAAGAACCAATGTGGTCTTCCCCAGTACCACTGCGAACTAGTAAAGTGGGGTCCATGGCAAGGCATCCCGGTCCAAGTGCAGCCTCCCTTCATAGAGTCCAAGGCCCCACCCCGGCTTATGTTGCTCTGAGAACAGGAGACGGACCTCCCCCGCATTCCCATCAGATAACGTCTGGAGGGCAAGAAGGTGGGCCCGCAAATGGGCCTATCGCTAGTTCTGTGCCGTTCCGGTATCTCTGTCATTGTCCATTTCGGATGTTTGCTCCAGGTGGTTCAGTTATCGGAGTACAACTTCCTGTTCACTACGGCTCTCCATTGCAGTTGGCCGAGCCGTCCTCCCCCTCTACTTTCTTGCTGGGTGCCAATGCGCCTGATGAGCCGAGTTGCAGCGAGTGTGGTTCTTCCTCATTTTGATTCTTGGTTAGGGGAAATATTGCTTATGCCTCTTGCAGTGTGCGCACACTGTGAGTCACAGCTTCCCAGATAAACGTGAAGCAAAAAGGGTGGCCCCAGCAATAGCGCACTTCTCAATTTTGTAGGAACTCCATGGCTGGTCGTAGTTGACGTTGTTGCTGTAGTGTTATGGGTGACAGGTCTTGATAGAGCCAGATCTTGTTACCCTCAAAGTCTTTGTGGGTGCAGTTGCGTGCTGCTGCCATCATGATTTCTTTTTGCCTGTAGTAGTGCAAACATGTTGAAATGTCTTGTGGTTGCCTGGGGGATGTAGCCAGTCTCCCAGCCGTATGAACTCTGTCTATGGTGATCTCTTGTGGTGCGAGTTCCAGTGCGATATGGTGAAACAATCTACAGGTATAATCTTCCATATTTCCTCCGGCTGCTTGTAATGGGTCTCCTTTAATTCTAATATTGGCTGTCCGAGCCCGGTTTTCAAGGTCTTCCACCTGATATAGAAGATCCGCATTTTTGTCCTGTAGCTCCAATATTTCACGTCGGTGGACAGCCAGTTCTTCCCCCTGTGCATCACTGGTTCACTCGCAGGTATCTACCTGGTTCGCCAATTTATTCATGTCTTTTGTGAGGGCCTTGATGTCTTTTGCGAGGTCTTGCCTAAGTGTAGTGATAGCTGCGCGTAACACTCCAAAGAGAGTCTCCAGGAAAGTGCGTGTAACTTGTACAGCTTCATTGGGTGATATGGCAGTGTCTCCCAGTGAGTTAGATTGCTCCGGCTGAGCGTCTTCCTCTGACCAGTCTCCTTTTTTCCCTGGCTTCATTGTGAGTAAGTCTTTGATTGAGGCCTCCCTCTCATCAGAGCGTGGGCCCGCCATATTCTCTCCTGTAGCTGAGGCACTTCGAGTTACTGAGCAACAATCCACCACTAGTATCCTTTTGCCTTGTTGCTGTTTTCACTACCTCTCAAGCGTTGATGTGGTCCTCGGTTCGATGCAGGCTGCTGTATTCCTTAAGCCCAACCCTTCTCCACGCACACGGCTTGCAGGGACTGCTCCTCTGGCTGGGGATATGTGTCCTCACTGGAACCAGTTGGCGCTGCAGTTTTCGTACGTGCTGCCTCGCTCTATACTTAGAGCTCATTCCCGCTCCGGGGCTCAGCCAGACCACTCCGTGTCACATCCGCTTTCTGCAGTGCGGGCCCTGGTATCAGCATGCGGCGTCTGCTGCCACCCAGGGCCTGCGTCAAGCAATCTCTAAAGCCTGATCCTTGGGGGACATACCTGCCTCATGCATGAAATCGGTAGCTGTCAAAGGTAGGATCCCTGTGTGAATTCTGGGACTTCTTTCTATGCGAAGGGAGGCAGCAGGCCTCCGATTGCGCTTACCGTCAGGCGGCCACCATTTTAGGGTCAGGCGTGACGTGTAACACCTCCGCAGGTACTTTGTAGTAGAGGCCCGGGGCGCCTCCTCTGTCACCTCCTGCACTCCCCCCTCCTTCAGCAGTGCTCCAGGTGCCCCTCAATTAAGCGGGGTAGCAGAGGAGGCCCAGTCTCCACTAGAAACCTCTGACCGGGGGCAGAGCTCAGAGACTTCACTCCCGCCCGGGCACCTTCTTGGCCACGTCCCCCCGAAGGCCTTTTTGTCATAAGTGGGCTGCCACTGGGGTGAGACATTTTGCAAAAATCTAGGGAGTGGATCGGAGACCAAATGGGAGCACTTTGAATTGGCGGTGAGTTCTGGCTACCGTGAATCTGAGAAACCTGCAATGCCTCGGATGAATAGTTATATGGAAATAGGCATTCTGCAGATCTAGGCTTGTCATGAAATCCCCATTATTGAGGAATAGGGATGCTGGATGTTCAAAGCAACTGAAATTTGCCGATGAAAATCTTCCCAAGAGTGAGGATATATATAGAATTTTTCCAAAAGGAGTCAAGTAAAACAACTTTAGCTTCAGTTGAACTGTTTGCTCTGGGTGGCCATGCGCAGTTCGGATAGTTTATCGACTTGCACATTGAGCCGATTATTGATATATGCTTTTATGTGAAATAAAGAGCTCTTTGACATTGGTCGCCTGGGATCCGTTCCATACTATTTGTTCATGTATTATTCTTTGATGTCAGGTTGCTAACATTTTCTCCTGAGGAAGACCCCGTCCAATGACTTTTAGGGGTAGAAACATCAACTGTTGAGCCTTAACCATGTTTGCATTGAATGCCAGATGCTAAGAAATCCTAAAAATCTATTTGTATGAAGATTCAATTTGGTCTTCCTGTCCTAATGGTTAAGGCATATTTATGTTTTGAGCACTGTATTCTTTTTTGCTTGCTTTGCTTACCCACCTATTTTAACATACACTGTGCCATCACTCGTGGCACTTACTTGTATATTGGAATTGTTTTTTCTATTTTGTTATATGTAAAGTAATCAAATTGATTATCTGACTTATTTGTACACATTCATCTTGATAATAGGGCGAGCGGATGGGACAGCCCTTGTAGATGGTAAAGTTGCTTTAAGTGACTCCTTGTGGAACATTTTCTATGTATATGGCCATGGTTACCTTAGTTTGATTGGAATACAGGGTGCCCCATATTTTTCCTTGATGAAGATTAATCAGGGGACTTTGATATGGTAAATTTGTTCCAGCCTGTGACTGTATGTCCAGGGAACAGAATTACTTTACAAATTGATGGGCCACTTATAATGAGGTCCAAAGTATTTGAGTACATTTGTCACAAGTAATGCACTAGGCAGATCCATAATAAACAATGCAGTTGTCACTACCTACTCCAACCTTGCCAGTCATTGACTAGTATGGCCCACATCTATATAACGGGAAGCACAGCCAACTACAATATCAACAGATCATTCTCTTAGACTCCCAGCAGCAAGAATGCCAGAAACGAAAAGTGTTTCCAGACTCGAAAAGATTCTGGGCCATACAGTAGTGGGAAATCACTATACAAATGCAATCAACATAACAAACATCTTCATTTTGTTTTGTCTGGTTAAAGTCTAGAAATTCTAACTAACAGTCAGCTTCATTTGCACACCTGGTTTTGGCCATCAGCTGCTATCCCACATTTCCCTAAACCAATATATTAACATTTTTCCACCCAAAATATTTATATTTAGGTCAAAACCTACTAGACAGCACAGATGTCTGTTTTGCAAAGACTTCTTAGAGACGTTCAGAAAGTTTCCTTTAAAATACATTCCACCTATTGCTTACCATTGGCTTTGAGTTTTGTAGTTCACAGTTGCTTGCTTTCAGTTTTCTGGCTTTCTTTGATTTAGGCTGTTCATTATTTCTTTGTCTATCCTGTGGATCATACCCTTCTTACTTTATTCTTCCATGAGTGCTCGCTTTCTGTAAACAGGCCTTTAAGTTTTGTTCTTATCTTGTCACATAGCTGAGCATTCAAAGACCGAGGCCAAATATCAGACTCTGTCTTCAGAGGGAGCTTGGTGTTTACTTTTCTTTCTCAGCCTTCAAAGTGAGAGGATTTGTGTGACAATCATGCTTAGTACTGTGGCTGTGCTGGAGCTATTTATTTCTAGCATACAGCAAAATTTAAATGTCCGTAAACTAACTGCGTGAATATTTCAGAATATATCAGAATTAGTAGAGCACTAATGTAGCAAATTGTTTTTGTAATTTTGAACAAATCAGTAGTCTAGTTGATGTAATTTCCGCACATTATGTTTTGTGTGCTGTATAGTTTTATCAGTAAAACTGTATGTCTTTGAAAAAGTAATGGCCATTTCAATTGAAAATGTGTGGTCTGTAATGGCAGTGTGCAACTACATCCTCTACTCCACAACACTCTAATTCCCTCTACGCTTCACGCCACTCCTCTTCTCTTTACACCATGATACTCTACTCCACTCTGCGCCACTCTAATCCACTCTGTGCCACTCTACTCATATGCCTCTCAACTCTGTTCCATTCTGTGCTACTTTGTGCCACTCTACTCCGCTCTAGCCCACTCTGTGCCACTCCATTCTGTGCCACTCCATTCTGTGCCTTCCATTCTATGCCACTCTACTGTTTGCCACCCACTCAGACACCCACTTCGTTCTATGACACTCCAATCTATGACACCCTTCTGCACTCAATGCCACCCACTTCATTCCACTGCATGACAGCCCATGACATGACACTCCACTCTGCGCCTCTACTCCTCTCCACTCTATGCCACTCTGTGACTTCACTCTATGTCACTTTATTCTACTCTGCGCCACTTCACACTATGTCATGCCACTCTACGGCACTCCACTCCACTCTGTGCCACTCCACTCTACTCCATTTCACTCCCCTCTATGGCACTCCAATCAACACCCCTCTGCGACACTTTACTCCCTCTGTGCGACCCCACTCTGGCACTCACTCTACTCTTGCTACAACACTCTACTCCACTGTATCTCCTTCCACTCTACTCTCCACTGTTCTCCACTCTATATATAACACTCTACGACACTCTTCTCAATGCCACTCTCCACTCCAGCCACTCCCCTCTACGCCACTAACTTTTAACCAAGCTAAACAGCAGCCACGCTGTTGCACAATATGGTCACAACGCACTGGCATACTCATTGGCTCCTGCATTTGCAAGATGTATTGGTTTTGCCAGTGCTTGTTTCACTGCTTTTGCTTTAACCTTGTTTTAATTTTGATGTGATTCTGTCTTTACATCTGTGAAGTGCTCTTGACAAAAACATTGTAATGCAGCATATCTAAGCTTACCAGACCCCAGTGCATGTCATCAAGGATGCAGTACCCTCCTCGCACTGTGAGTCTGTCACAGAAATCAAATAAATGCAGCAAATGCATTGAGCACCAAAACACAAATCAGGAGCTGGATCCTAAGCCACTAGAAATAAAGTATAAATAAGGTGTGTGATACATTCTGCCGTGGGTCTCAGAAACTGGTACCTCTCCCAGACAGCGGTGCTGCAGGAAGTCGAGCAGTGTGGTGATGCACATACATTAACATATTGCTAGTCTACTACGTAGGACTTGAACCGTGATACAAACTTATAGCTGTTGGACGTCAGATTTATGTCAGGGCCACTAGATGGGCTACAAATCTATTTGAAAAGTGCATTGTTTGTCTTTGGGGTGGGCACGCTGCAGCTCTTGCATGATTTATTTACACGCCTTATGCTTTGAGCACTCAGCCCCTCAGTCAGCTGTCTTACGACTGCCAGAGGCGACGTACAAGCAAATAAAACTAACCTTTTACAAGATGCAGGTTTGCCTGTCATTTAAAAACTGATTTGTAATTGATTACTCTGATAAACGAGCTTCCTTTTATGGACGAACGGAAATAAAGCACATACGCAACTTACTATCTGAAACCTTTTATCCTGTCTTATTCATAATGAAACAGAAAATGAAAGTTCCCTCGACCAGCTAAACGGCGAGAAGGCTGATCTGACTCTAAGGCTACTTGCGCTCTCGAGCTCTGGACTACCCCCCTTCGGAATCCAAGCCTCAAAATGCCTGCTTTCCTGTCAGGTCGCGTGCGCCGTTCGTCAGAGATCCTCTTAACCTTCTCCTGTTCACCATCCGCACTCCCACTGCTGGGCTATAGACACTTCTCTTCTGTTTATGTGCGCTGCTAGCTGCCCACAAAGCCCTTCAAAAAGGCTGCCGCTGTTGGAGCTGTTCCTCTCGACGATGTCGACAACAGTTCCTCTCCCCACGACTGCTAGCCGTTCTGTCACAGCACTGCTGAATCCAACAGCCTCTCCTGGTCCCGAGTGAGGAGCAATGAATAGACACATGCCAAGAAGAAAAGGGTGCCATGCTGGAAGGGCACTCCCGCACTAAGAAAGTGGCAAACCAACTTGTGCTCTCTAATTGGTCTGGTGTATTTCGGAATCGGCGGCTGGCTCTCCGTGCACTCCATCACTCCACGGGGCCTCAAGGCAGGGGAAGAGGGTGGAAGAGCTACTCCTTTCAAACCGCCGTCCAAGCGGCAGACCTTTAAGAGATTTCAGAAGGTGACAAAGTTAGGTGTGTGAGGAGAAACATTTTCCCCATGGCCGTCTTTTAAGAGTGCTTCTGATCTAAATAAGTGCGTTAACCTTTTTGTTTTACTAAAATGATAGTATTGAGGGCATTTCAGTTATTTTCATTATGTTGTTTCCAGGACTCTTCACAGTTCATTTTTTTTTTTTTTTTTTTTTTTATTGGAAAGGTATCATACAACAAATACAAATAAGAAAATAAAGCAAATAACACCCAGCGGGGGATAAACCTTTGGAAGACAAATGTCCATCTCTTAAATGGTGACATACCATTTTGGTTTAAACATTTAAACATTATGAGCAAAAATCCAATCCTGAAATGCCCCCCATATTACCTTCCCTTTCCTCCTCGCATATTTCCCTTTCCGTTCATACAATGCTGTTTCCAAATAATACACTGACAATAATCTGGCCAACCATTGTTGCCAAGTCGGGGGTCGGACATTGAGCCAGGCGGATGCTATACATAATCGAAATACTGCCATAGCCACAAATATAAATGCTTCATAAAGATTGTCCGTATCACCCAACACCCCTAAAACCATTACCTCGGGGGTTAGGATTAGATCAAATCCCAGAACTTCTTTCAATACAGATTGAATGCCCTCCTTCAGATCCTTCAATTCCCCGCATGTAGCCATCATGTGTACAATATCTATTCCATACATTCTACATCTTGGACAGCTGGTTCCCGATAAACTGCCCCATTTAACAAGATGAGCTGGGGTATGATACAAATCAAACACAGTTTTATAATGTTGTGCTTGGAGGGAGGAAGAGAGTAGAATAGTGTGTCCCAATTCTAATGACCTTAGAAAGATTTTACTCCCGTCTTCCAGTTTCCTACTCCACTTTTCACAATTCTTCTCTAAATCATCGGGCTGTTCTAACATTAATAATCGATAGATTGACCTGATTGATATATTAGGATTAGTCACAATATCATCCAGCAATTGAACGCTCCTAAATCCCTGCACCCCTCCTGTTTTTCTTAAAAGGAAATCTCGTATCTGAAGGTATTTAAAAAAATCCCTACGCTCTAAACCATAACACTTCTGTAGATCGACAAATGCCTTAACCCCCGAGTTATCAAAGAGATTCCCCAACCTCTCTATACCTGCCGAAACCCAGCTTGCCATACATTTATCCTTGAATATGTCGGGGAGCAATGGGTTCTTTTTGATCATGGTATAACAATTATATCTACCAAAACCTTTCTTTTTATACCATGACCGCCAGCACTTATAGGCCGCCTCCAATACCTTATATCGAGTTTTCTTATAGTACCCGGGCTCATGAAAAGTTACCAAACATCCATTAGCTGTTGCACCCATCTGCAGCTCATATATATTAGGACTATCCTCTTCTGGAATCCCTCCTTTTTTAGAACCCCATAAAGGGCGCATATACTGAAAGGCTGCCGCCATTTGGTATAATTTTATATTCGGCAAAGACCACCCCCCCCTTTCTCGGGAAAGTGACATGAATTTACTTGCTCTTCTGCATTTACCATATGCCCAGATAAATCTCATAACCACTCTATCTATCTCTTTAAATCTCGAGTTAGTAAAGCTCAATGGTACAGCCCGGAACAAATACAACAGCTTAGAGAGGAAAATCATTTTTACCATATTACACCTCCCCATGATGGTTAAATGTAAATTATTCCATCTGCACATATCTTGTCTTGCTTTAGCAAGTATGGGATCCAGATTTAACTTAACAATTTCTCCTACTTGTGGCGTGATATCTATTCCCAAATATACTGCATGGTCGACCCTTCGTGTATCCTGAGTGCTGGTGTATTGATTAATCAATATCTGTGTTTTATCTCTGTTTAGACGATATCCAGAAAATCTTCCGAACTTCATTGACACCTTTTCAACCTCTCTCAATGCCGGATCAGGGGTGGGAGTTAGTATAGCAATATCATCTGCATATGCTAGAACTTTTATATCCCATCCCTGCCTATGAATTGGTGGAATCTTGCTGTTATCTTCAATCTGTCTAAGCAAGGGATCTATATAAACAGCAAACAGGAGCGGAGAGCATGGACATCCCTGTCTAGTACCTCTCTTAACCTGGACACTCTCCGATTGTCCCCCCATTAGTTGTATTTTGACTACCGGTGATCTATATAGAGCCCTTATTGCTGCAATAAATTTCTTCCCTAACCCATAATACTCCATTACATGCCATAAATACTTCCAGCTCACCCGGTCAAACGCCTTTTCCGCATCTAATAATGCAACTGCCATCGGCTCCTGGGCCACTTCTGTAGCGTCCAAAAGTGCAATAACTTTTCGGATATGATCGGTAGTATCTCTTCCTGGCACAAACCCATGCTGACTAGGAAAAACTATCTTCCTGATCACAAGAGATAGTCGAGCGGCTAATATCTTTGAATATATTTTAGTGTCGCTATTGATTAGTGTAATTGGCCTGTATGACGCCGGGTTTGATGCGAGTTTCCCTTTCTTCAAAAACATTACTATATTAGCCGTATCCCATGATGGTGGAATTGCCCCTCCATTCTGTACCTGAATAAACAGTTCTATCATTACCGGAAGCAATATGGCTTTAAATGTTTTATAAAATTCTAAAGGAATTGAATCGGGGCCTGTAGCTTTACCCGTGGCTAAATCCCCCAGTGCTTTGTCAATTTCCGAGATATCTATTTGTTCCCCTAGATATGAAGTATCACTCTCCGATAATTTATTAACTTTAATGGGGGTTAAAAATCTCAATATTTCTTCATCCGAGTATATAGATGCGTCATCATACAATTCCGTATAATATCTGTGGAAAACCCTCCTAATTTGATCCACTTCTACAACCATTTGTCCTTGCCAATCTTTAATCTCTCTAATAGTCCCGGATGCTATTTTCTGGCTTGCCCGTATTGCTAATATACGCCCGGATTTTTCTCCATACTCGTATCCTAATGAACGCTGCGCAAGATATTTCTCTGCTATTCTTTGAGTCATAGTTTCGTTAATTGCGGCTTTAGCTATTACCACTTCCTCCTGAACCTTTTTAACATCACTCCCTGTTTCTATCGCCACAACCAACTGTCTTTCCAATACCCTCAGTTTCATTTGAAGATCTTTTACTCTGTTTTGGGTACTTTTTTGCTTTTTTATACTAAAACTCAATGTTTCACCACGTATTCCAGCTTTTAAAGTGTCCCAGACTATCTCTACCGGAGCTGTCCCTTGGTTAAACCCCAGAAATTCGGCTATCCACTTACTCATATGCGTACAATATTCCGGGTCCCTAAGAAGCCCTCTTTCAAATGTCCATCTCCTCTCCTTTTGTTCCAACCCGTCTAACTCCAATTCTAGTACTAGGGGATTATGATCTGAAACCACCCGCGGATATAACTCCATCTGACCCTGGTTTAATAGTACTGGGGAAACCAGAAAATAGTCGAGTCGTGCTACTTTCATATGCGGGGCGGAGTAATAGGTATATCCAGGATCTGGCTTACATAATCTCACCCATGCGTCCACTAATCCTAGTTCTTTCTGAATAGCGACCATTGCATTATATACTCGCGGTTTCCGCCCTTGGTATTTCTTTGTAGGCACTAAAACATCCTGTAGTCCCTCCCAGGATCCATTCAAATTACAATCGCCACAAAGGACATACGGGGGAGCCCATCCTATTAATTCTATAGCCAGGGTATCTAAAACTATTGGGTCATCCGTGACCGTGCTGTATACGGAACAGAGTGTAAAGCTACCATGTCCATAACTACACTCTACAATTACCCATCTTCCTCCCCTATCTGCCTTTTGCCTACCAAAATTCAATTTATTAGTCCGATCTAATATCGCAACCCCTTTAGTTCTAACCTCTTGTTCTGTTCGGGCAATTACTTTCATACCAAGTGTACCCAGAATTCCGACATTCCTATATTCCACATGTGTCTCCTGTAAACAGTAAATGTCTGCTTTAAAAGTTTTAAATTCCTCCACTACTCTACTTCTTTTACGAGAGTCATTTAACCCACAAATATTAACTGAAGCGATTCGAAGTCTAGCCATTTTCTATTTTAGGCTTTCTTTCTCTCTTTTTGTCCTCCCAGATTTTCATATCTGACTGTGCTTTATCTTGAATTTTCCACTCAATTTGCTCCCCTCCTTTTGTCTCTCCTGCCCCTGCTATCAGTTGCTTCCCTTGTTGCACTCCTACTTCCATCCCTTTCCTTTTTACTCCCTCGTTTTCCATCCTTTCCCTCCCTTGCCTATCCTTCTTCTCTTCCTCTCCGACCCCTCCCTCCTTTCCCCCTCCCCAACCGCCATCCTTCCTCCCTCCCCTCCCCTCCCTGGACCAGTCCCTCCCACCCCCCTCCCATATTAACTTCCTCCCTGAGACTGGCCCCCCATCCTGTAGAGCAATCAGACCACTCATGGTCTGAATGTTGGCGTCGTGAAAGTGCGAACCCACCCACCAGTTACCGGAGCACTTTTGCTGACCAAGAAACTCTGTTTCGTTATCTGGCCCCCCTCACATATTCTTTTGCTTTAATTTCTGACGTGAATATCTCTGTTTTCCCATTCAATATTATTTTGAGGCGAGCCGGGGCCAGCAAATACGCTTCCCCGCCTTTTTCTAGAACTGGTTTAATAAGTTGTCGGAGCCGCCATCTCCGTTCAACAGTAGCATGACAAAAATCAGGTCGAGTGAAAAAAGTCACCCCATCCACAGTGCGAGGGGTATTTGGGCGGGTTTTATCCAAGATCTCCTGTCGCAATAAATAATTCCCAAAATACACTAAAATTGCTCTGGGATATTTGGAATCTGCACGTTGGCCCCCCTCCCGCCGGTTTAGTGGGAACCTATGTACACGCTGCAGTTCATTCTCCCAGCTCCAATTCCCCAGCTCCGGAAAAGCACCACGCAAAAAATTGATCATATATGTCCGTATATTAGTTCCTTCTAGCCCTTCCGGTATGCCCAGAATTCGGAGATTATTCCTTCTTTGCCTGTTTTCAAAATCTTCCAATTTCCACATTACATCTGTCAATTGTTCATTCCTCATAGTATTCTGTTCTTTAAGATTAACAACATCCTCCTCGACCGTTATGATCCTTTCTTCCATTAAGGATAGCTTAGTCCCAATTTCTGTACATGATTTGGCCACTTTACGAACTGTTCCCTGTAATCTCTTCGTGGCAACCCTTGCACGTCGACTTTCGATCCTTGTTTCTGTTTGCAACTCTTTGATTGAGTTGTAAATTGACTGCAACATTCCTGCCTCAGCCCCCAGCGCGGGTGGGCTATAAGTAAGAGGGCCAATATCTGATTCCTTATTGCCATTAGCTGAGCCCTGGTTAGTTAAAGTTATAGATGAGGAATCTGTGAGTCCAATACCTGCATAGTCCCATTTTAAATTCTTACCGCCCGTGGATGACGGGTTTCCTGAGGACCCCTGAGCGCAAGGCCGTGCTTTGACCAATTTACGCTGTCGACGCAGCTGTCGCACTGTAGGTTCGTTGCTTGAGGTTTTATCTTCCGTCTCCGACGTTTCACTGTCCTCAGACCCGCCAAGACTGTGATCACCACTACTGAGATCAGACTCTTCTGTCAAAGAATAAAATTTATCACTATTATCCTTTCCCCATTCCGCCAATTGAGAGACTTTTCCTGCTGTTTTGCCCAAAGTTTTAGTATTTGCGAAACTCTTATGCAAATTCTCTTCTTCTGTTGTAGATTTTAATATAGACGCACCTCCTTCCCCATCTCGATATTCCAATTGCTCAGACCAGTCGAGATGTTGTGCCTGGGGCTGCTTAATCTCTGTATAGGAGCCAGAATTTTTTTTCCTTACCTCCCTCTGACTGTCTTCTGACTCTGGTATGCCTTGCTTAAGTTTCACAGAGGGATCGTTGTTCGTAATACATCCACTTATACTACTACTACTACTGCTCGGAGGGGGTTCTGTCCCAACCACCTTACTCTCAGAGGGGAGGGTAAAATGTACCGGCCGCATATCCTGTGCCCCTCCTTCAAGAAACGTTGTGATAGTAGATTGACTTTTGCCCTTGACCTTTATTTCGGTGGGGGGAGTGGTAATACTACTCTCACTTGTCTTGACACCTCTCAACACATTTTCCACAGCCGATTTAGCCACCGCTGTCGTCAGGCGTTTGTTTGATCCCGTTTGCTCTCCTTTGCCGCGACCAGCCCGAGTCACTTTCACCCCTTCCATCTTTTCTCCTAAATTCCGGAAGGGTTTGGGAGGCATCTTAGTTTTTAATGCATGTGCCAACAGCCTAAATAGTCCTTTTACCCCAGACGACACTAAAGCTGTATCTACTATTATTTGTTTTGTCAAGTTTTTCCAAAGCCATAAGGGGGTATATAAATGTCGACCGAAATCATCTTGCACACTTAATACCAGCATCAGGGTTCTCAAATATTCGCTCTCCCCCTTCTCCCTTTTTTCCCCCCCCTCAAACCGCTCCCCTCTGTCCAATATTTTACCTCTCCCCCTCTTACCGCAGTAGTTGAGTAGTAGAGTACACCTGGCTCTCCACCTGTTTGTTTTCTCCTGTTTATTGTTTCTTTTTCCCCCCTTTTTCTTCTTTTCTTCCCTCCTTTCCCCTCCAGCCGAGCTCTTGTCCTTTGTCCTTGTCCTTGTCCTGTCTGCTTTCTTCTTGATCTTCTTAGTCTCCTCCTAAATTCGCCCTTCTGCTCCTCCAGATAAAAGCAGAGTTTTTAATCCTGGTAGTCCTTTACTCCTAAGTCCTTTGCAGCTTCAAGCATAATCTTCC
Organism: Pleurodeles waltl; assembly: GCF_031143425.1. NCBI lineage: Eukaryota > Metazoa > Chordata > Amphibia > Caudata > Salamandridae > Pleurodeles > Pleurodeles waltl. The sequence continues at coordinate 438,776,125 of NC_090444.1, read as the reverse complement.
AAAAAAAAAAAAAAAAAAAAAAAGGGTGGGGGGGAGGAAGGGAAGCCTCTCCGCCCCGTATGCCACACCACCCTCGGGCCGGTTTCAGTTGCCTTTCGCTGCCATAATCACTTCGGCCGCCGCCGCCCTCCCCCCCCCCGCTGGACCGCGGGGGAGAGTGAATAATAAAGACGGGCCGAGATTCGGCCTCTATCCGCCCGTTTTCTTTCGCCGCGGCCACCGCGATTACACTCCCCGCTGCGAGTACAACCGCGGGAGAGGAAGCAAACCGCTCCCGCGGGAAGCTCGCAGCGTGTCAGGCTGCTTCACCACGGACGCCTCGACCGCCGATCCTTCGGCTCCCCTGGTGGGCGGAACTGCAAGAACGCAGTTACGCTGACGCCGACGCCATGTTGCTCCCAGGACTCTTCACAGTTCAACACAAGAAAATCTAATGAAGAGACATCTCTAAATTGGAATTACCTTCAATCCTTTTTAAAAACCTAGAGTTGTTCTGCTTAATCCTTCCTTCCACAAAAATGTAAATTACTTGTCCCTTTAATTCCTTATGACTCCTAGGTGGTTACACAAATTTCATTAGGAGCAGAAGTTTATTTTTGGAGGATTCGGTTGATTATTTTTTTTTGATTTTTTTTAAATATATGTAGAGTCTTATAAGAACTATGGAAAAGGCATTTTAAAGTTACAAAGGTCATCGACGAAATTTGAATAGTTCAGGACATGGATTACTTTCTGCCTGGGTGCAGATAAAGAGCCACTGTATTTCAAAAGAACATATTTTAACACCTGGCCCTTAACAGTGTTCGGCTTCTATGAAAAAGCAAAGAAGTAAATGCCTTACTTTTAAACAAAAGTGTTATTCCAACTAGAACCACACCTGTGCTAAAAGTGACAGCCACCCGGGCCACAATACTGTACTAAAAGCCCATGGGTCACGGTTTCGGCTTGACAGCTATACTCAAAAACACACTAAAGGCAGATTACTTCAACATTTAGATTAAATAAGATTGATTTTGTAAAGCACACACTTGCCCGCAGGCGTCTAGGCGCTGCCACACTTACCTGACAGGCTAAGGGCTGCCCAAATAGATCTACAAAGTAAAGAGCCATGTTTTAAGTTGTTTTCTGAAGGGAAGTAGATTGGGCTGTTTCTTAAATGTGCAGGTGACTGATTCCACAGCAGACATGAGGTATATGAGAAACTCTACCACCCCAAGAGGCTTTGTGAATTTTTGGTAAGATTTCTTTCCCAGCTGTGGTTGAACGAAGACACTTAGGGCCTGATTACGACTTTGGTGGAGGAGATTACCCCGTCCCAAATGTGACGGATATCCCGCCTGTTGAATTACAAGTCCCTTATATCCTATAGGAACTCGTAATTCGGCGGGCGGGATATCCGTCACATTTGGGACAGAGTAATCCCCTCCGCCGAAGTAATCAGGCCCTTAGTGTGGGGGTATACCAAGAAATTCTCTTCAAGAAATTTAGGATAAGCCTGGGACAGTGTTTTATGTGCAATGCAGAGTGCTTTAAAGGTTACTCTCTTTTTAATCAGAAGCCAGTGCAGTTCTTTCCTTGCATTCGAAATAGATTCAAATTTCCTGAAGTTTTTAAGGAGCTGAACTGCTGCATTTTGTAGTCCTTGAAATGTTCTAATAATGCCCTGTTGCACGCCTGCACATAGGGCACTGCAATAGTCCAGTTCAGACAAAACCAGAGAGGTGACCACTATTTTCTGTAGGTCGGAAGGAACGCAGTGCCTTTAATAAGAACAGGAGGACACGCAAGTTGGTTTGTCTGATCAGAGAAGGTAAGATTAGAATCCATCAAGTTTCTAGCTTTAGGTCCTGGAGTTGGGAGTGCCCCCAGGGATTATGGCCACCAGGAGTCATTCCAAAAAGTCATATTGTGTCCAAAGAGAAGAATCTCAGTCCTTTCTGAGTTCAACTTCAGACAGTGGTTGCTCATCCATCTGACCATTGCGACCATACAGTTTCTGAAGCGCGATGCCACCTCATCCACATTCTCGGGGCCCTAACGTAAAAATATCCCAACCCCCCACCAGCGCCCCTAAAACTAAAATTGTCCCACCTCCTCCCCGCCCCTAAACTTATACCACCCCGACCCCACCCCAAAAAACGAAAAATGCCCCAACCCCCTACCCCGCCCCTAAAACTAAAAATGCCCTGACCCCTCCTCCCCCCGCCCCTAAACCACCCTGACCCCCCACCACCAAAACAAAAAATACCCGACCCCCCCCACCCCTTCCCCCTAAAACTACCGCAACCCCCCACCCCGCACCAACCTAAACTAACCCAACCCCCCACCCCACCCCTAAAACCACCCCAACCCTCCATCCCGCCCCTAAAATTACCGTGAACCCCGCCCCAAATACCTAAAACCACCCCAACCTCCCAGACCGCCCCTAAAATTACTCCGACCACCCTGCCCCTAAAACTACCCAAACACCTCCCCTAAAATTACAGCGACCCCACCATAGCCCAGCCCCTAAAACCACCCCCGCTCCTAAAACCTAAACTACCCCCACCCCCAAAAAGTACAAATACCCAGAATCGAATTTGTGGGAATATGTCAATGAAGGGCCAGGGTCCCTGGTGTAGTTTGGCTGGGTGCAGACAGGCTTGCCTTTGGCGCACCAGTGGCATGCCCACTGCGCAGGCACCCTGTCATACTGTTAAAATAGCCCGCCATGCAAAGGGGGAGGGGGTGTGTGGCCCGGGAGGGGTTGGGGGGGATTTGCTGTCCGCAAGTCAGCTGCTTTCCAGTAAGTCGTGGCAAAGAAATATGTGGGGAAAGTAAATGAGCGAACTGGGGTCCAGCAACCCCTACCGGTCTCCAGAAGCTCCCCTGTGAGAACCAAGTACTGTTAAAACAAAGCAAGTTAAAATAACAGCGTGAAATGTTAAAACATAAAAGTAAACGGGCCTGATGCCCCCCACAATATGGCGCACACAGCTAATGGAGCCAGGCAACTCTAAAAAGTGACACCGAGCTTGTCCACAAGGAACAAAATGTGGGCAGGAGCAAACCTTCAGTGTCATGCTGCACATGATAAAATAATGTTGGTACATAATGCACCATCGAAGACCCTCTTAATTCATTTCCTTTTTTATACATCAATCTTCTCACACCTGATCAGCATTTACCAGAACACAAGCGGGCCCTAGTTGCTAACCCGATACTCTTGGTAGCAAGTGGGCCGATGCCATACTTGAGCAAAATCAAAAGCCAGTTAGGCTGGCTGTGACTTACTCTGTGCGCTAGCAAACTAACCTTTATCCTACTAGTAAGAGGGCAACTTCTGCACATGGACACACATTTGACCTTCTTTTTATTTAATACTACTTTCAGGTTGCTATAATTGACCAGTAATATATCTGGAAGGTCTTTCCACTTCATCTGTCACCTTTAATTTGCCCACTCACCCCAGAAATACTTTTAGACACCAGTGGAAAGAAATAATGCTAGGGGAAATGGTTGTACGATTGCCACTTCTCCCAGCTGATCATTTCACCAGAAAACCCATCAGGAATTATACACATGACTAAACAACAAACTCCTTGTCAGTGCTGGGCAGGCACACTAACCTTTCTGCAGGCAGAGCATGAGCTAGTAACCACATGAAAACAGGCAATGTGTCTCTCTGTCCTGCTGACTGAAGCAAAAGCCGTAGTGAACAAGTTGTAATTTAAATTATGGGCCAACTATTATGCGGCATAAACAGCTCTTTAGCTACAAGTGAAACAATATTCCACACCATTAGGTCCCTCAAGACACAATACAATATGGCCGGAAGTTTAGACACAGGCAGCTCTCATTTGTATATGTTTTACATTTTGTATGAATTTAAGAACATCTGTGCTAATAAGGTTTCACCTTCCATGGCATTTTGTGATGCCCGTTAGGGAGCAGCCCATTTCCCTAATCTAATGGTTCCATACATATGTTGAAGTAAGCTGTCCTTCTTTGCGACTGGCAGCATATTGCACCTGGCTATTGCAAGCTACGTTTTGTTGAACATTCTCTAGTATCTTTTCATAAGACTATTGGTAGTTATTCATTGAATAGATGTCCTGCCAGCTCAGTCGTGCCAGGTTTCCCAATTGTAATTCTGCTTAGTCTTTCCTCCGGGATAGCTGTTGAGTCTTAAGTGGCTTAAAGTTGATTATTTCACTCTCGGTTAGACACATCTCCAGGTGCATCGAGTTTTCCATATACTGTGAGTGACATATAATTTTGAATTCTTATCTCATTTAAGATGTCCCACCTAAGCTTTGAAACCAGATGATCAGTACAATTTGTCATTCATTTCGTAGCATGCCTCACCAGACTGTTCTGCACCCTGTCTGGAGTTGGCTTATAGGCGAGGTCAGCTTCAGGAGCGAAGCATGGGAAGCATCTTGGTAACAGCAACTGTTTTACCATACTGCTGTGTCACCTGCTCCAATCTTAGAAATGTTTGGCTCAGTCCTCGAACTTCAGCGCCATCCGGCACAATACTGCTGATACTGCCAGAACAAAATGTGGAGAACAAAACATTGCCATATTTTCTTTCAAAACCTGAGGACCATGTTGCCTGTTGCTTCTGCTTTAATAGCAGCTTTATGGATGAGAGGTTTCTAACTTTCTGAAAGAAAAAAAAAAAAGTTATTTGATGGGTCTAAATGAGTAGTTCATTAAACAGGTTGATGCCCATATGGTAACATTGTACTTCAGTCTTGAATGCCCCCTAGCATACATTTGGTCCGTAATCTCTCCAGGAAATGCTAGATTAAAAAAAATATTTGGAACATTTCCAAATAAACTTAAAAATGAAAGTTGACCATCTTTACACCATTACTGCATTACGACCCATAACCCCCTCCTTTGGGTACTCTTTACCGTCGGGGTCTATCAATGCCAGTGAGTGCATCGTCTGTACATCTCCCGCCTGCAGTCACTGTGGACTCATATACATTCATTATCAAGTAGCGCGTGCAGCCCCTTCCAGATTTCACCCTCCCTCAAGTCCCGGGTCACTGCAGTCGAAATTGTCTTGCACTGATACATAATAGCGCCGCATCACCCACCCTCGTGTTCGAGTCCCGTCAGCTATTTTTTTTCTTGTCCTACTCGAGGAATACTGATAGGATCTCCTCCCACCCTGGAGTGTGTTCCCGTTTGCCTATGCAATTTTCTTTACACATCGTTATGAGTTCTGTCTCGGCCCCGTGGTTACCAACTCACTCCATTTTCATATACTTGGACCACTGACTTGATTCCATGCTTCTGCTGTGTTAGCTAGCATCAGCACCAGTTACAAGGACCTAACATCCATCATGCTGCATCTCGGACAATGCCGATTACCTAACTGTGACATAAGCCCCAGTGTTTTAAGGGTTAATTATGCGATATTGACATAGATATATTGTCTGCAATTTGAGTCTAGTGTTTCTGGATATCCGGGTAGAGTTTTATACTGCAATGTCCCAGACTTTGTCTTTTATGTCTTCCTCCAGGCCCTGCATCCATCGTAATCCCAGCTTTTCAAGATCCCCATTGAATTTAGACTGCAACGCCCTATATAAGTGCGTGATGGATTTCGAGCCCTTACTCGTGGTCAGTATAGCATATAGTGTGTGGTTTAGATCAGATTCTGATGTGATTGTCGGCCCCAAAACGAACCCACAAATACCTCATGTGCCTCCATGATTTCTGCAAAGGGTTCAATGTTTCAGTGCTGAATAAATCCCCGACCTTGGTTATGCTATATTGTTCCCAGTCCATGGCTCCGCTTCTTCCACCCTTCCAACCGGGCTCTCAGCTGTATGCTAGGTGTTATGTTATGGGCATTTATAGTGCGCACTAAACCCGAGGGCATCAAGGCGCTAGCAGAGGCCCGGACTGACAGACAAACATTCATTCAAAGCCGTTCTGGGTAAAAAGCGATGTTTTCAGTTGTTTTTAAAAGATTGAGAAGATTTCAACATCCATAATGTGAGACAGCAAGGTGTTCCACATTTTAGCTGCTCCCACTGAGAAGGCCCTTCCTCCCCATCTGGGTCTGTGGATTGTAGGAACAGTTGCCAGTCTACGAGAGGAAGATCTAAGAGGTCTTGCTGGTATATACCAATGAGACGCAGCATTAAGCTCTTCAGTGCTCTTCAGATGGAGGACTCTATGAGCATACACAAGACTTTAAAAACAATTCCCTATCTAAAGGGAAGCCAGTGAAGGGCCCGCAAACCTTATCCCACCGATACCTGTCTAGGAATGTTCAAAATGATCCTGGCAACAACATTCTGAATCACCTGCAACTTGTTGACACCTCTCCTGTTAGCATTAAGATAAAGGGAATTACAGTAATCTAATCGAGAGATGTGGAGCACTCTGACAACTGCCTGGCAGTTCCTTGGGGATCAAAGGGAAAATCTTGCTCAATACTATAATAATATAGAACCAGGTACTGAACAAAGGTGAATAAATTGAGTTCTGTCCATATTGTTCATACTTATTTTTTTTAAACATTTTTTTATTTAGTTTCAAGTTAACGACACAACCAACCTTGCAGCACTTAAAACAATAGTCACTGTACAAAGCGAGCATCACAAGGTACATTCCGTAGTAATATCAATAAAAAATTATATAGGAGACAAGTATCCAGTAACACCGAGAGTCACTACCAGTCATGGCTTGCCACTACAGTCATTGGCACTTTTAGTAGTTTGTGTCGGTACTCTCATACCATAAGTGTGGACTTTAGGGGTCAAGAATCTTTTATCTTGGGCCCCCAGGCAGCCAGGTCACCTTATAGCTTATTGTGCCTCCTGCTATGTTTCATATGGAGTTCCTCTGCCAGGGACCACTCTACTACATCCCTTTCGCAGTGGTCCTCTGACAGTACCCGCTGCCCCACCCATTTGAAAGCTACCCACCGCCTGACTAACACAAAGGCCAGCTGTAGGAACTTATATGCCATTTTACTCCCCTGGACCTGCAAATGTTCCCCAACAAACAGAAGAGTGCCCCGCAGCGCCGTAGTGAGCGTGAGTTTATCAACCACCCGGCCCCAAAAGACTTGCATTGGTGGGCAACCCCAGGCCATATGCAGGAAATCTGCCCCCCAAAAAACCACAATGGGTAAGCAGAGGAGCGTGTCTCGGGATATCCAGTGTAAACCTAGAGGCATCACATACGTGCAATGGAGAAAGTTAAAATGAACCAGTTTAAAGCAAGCGTTGCTAGAAACAGACCTTGTCAAGGCACAAACATGGGCCTAGTCCGTGTCTAAGAGTGGGTCGTCCAAATCTGCATCCCATGTCAGCCAGGCCCACAAAGGCCGATTAGTGGCACCCGCCACCATGGTTTTTATAAAGCAAGGACACCAAGGCCCACCCTGACCCACAGGTCAGCATGGCCCTCAGCGTACCGGGTGATGCTGGCGAGTTTGGCTAAGCCTGCATAGTGTAGAAAATGGTTGGGCCACACCCCAAATTCAGCCTGCATGTCTTCGAATGAAATAAAATGCTGGTTGGGACACAAATCATCAAGGAAGTTGTAGCCCCTCTCTCAGCATGCCTGGAAGGACATGTTGGTTTCCATGCATTGGATCGGAGCAAGAATCCATATCAGGAGTTCCTGGTGGAAGGGCCTTCTCCCGGGTACCAATGACCCTAGCATGTGCCATACGCTCACAGTTTGTCGAACTACATACAGTAGGTTGGCCGAGACTCCAGACGTCTCCATCAACAATGCAGGAATTTCAGCCCCCTGAGCTATTTCCGTGAGTAACCGTTTCTCCCAGTTACTGTCGTCAGCCATCCACCTGGCATCATGCTGCGTATGGGCAGCAAAATAATAAAACTCCAGCCACTGCGCCTCCAGCTCACCTCCTCATAGCTGCGCATCAGAGTGACCCAGGAGACCCTGCAATGTTCACCTGCCCAAAAAAGTGAGGAGAGTATGGAAAACAGCTGCTTGCTCACACTAGGGACTGAGGGAGTTCTGAATAGCGTAAAGGCCGCGCGGGAGAAGCGCCATCTTTGAAATAGCGATTCTGGCCATGAGCGACAGTGGCAACATGTTCCAGAAGGACACTGAAGAACGCAGTGAGTCCAGCACCCTCCCGATATTGTGCTGCAGCAGTTTTTGTTTGGTGTGTGCAACCATCACGCCCAGGTAACAAATATTGTCAAGCTCCCACCTCAAACCAAGATCGGACAGACTGTCCCCTGGCACCCCTACCAAAGCCTCCAACAGGAACAGTATTGATTCCTTATGATTGATTTGTAGAGCAGACAGTTCCCCAAACTCATCCAAGTGACGCATTAAAACCCCAAGTCACTCTGACAGCACGTCACGTCACCAACAAATGAATGCCCCAGCCACACTTTTCCCAGCAGGCCCAAATCGCCATAGGCTCGAATGCCAAGTCAAACAGGAGAGGCAACAGTGGGCGTCCCTGATAAGTCCCTCACCCTAGTTCCAAGCCCCCCCCCGAATCCCGGCACTGGAGCCTATATAGAGAAATCTGATCCATGCCCCCAATTTCGGCCTGTACCCCATAGCCCGTAAGACCACATGCAGATAGCCCCAGTTCAAGGTATCAAAAGCCTTCTCTATATAATTGAGACCAATACCATTTCCTTGCCTCTGCTCTCTACCCTGTACCTCACGGAATATATGCATTAGTCTCCTCAGATTCATCCCCGTGTTGCAACAAGGGATAAACCCATACTGGTTTTCATGCACCAGGCCACTCATTATAGGGTTCAGTTTATTAGCCAAGAGTTTCACAGAATTTTTTCATCCATGTTTATCATACTGCTGATACGCCGCCAGGTCCATTCTGTCCCCAACGGGCTTAGGCAACATACAGATATCCCCTTCCCTTATGGTTGCCAGTGGTGTCCCCGTCTGCCTTGCTTCCAGGAAAACCTCAAAGAGCCTCAAGGAGCCCCTGGATTGGGGCAGCTGAGAACTGATAGAATTCTGCCGGAAACGTGTTCAACCTCTAGCTCCCCCCCAATAGGCGCCTTAGACCTAGTAAGCATCTGTTATGCTGCACTCAGCTTGTCTAGAGTGAAGTCTGCGCGCAACCCATCAGCCACTTCCACACCCACTGTTGGGGGCACCAGTCGCCCTAGAAAAGCCTGTATTCTGTCAGTTGTAATATGTGGGTTCCCTCTGTAAACCCCTTCCAAATGACTCCTGAAAGAGGCTACAACAGCCTCCCAAGATGCTCCCTCTGCAGTAATTAAGTGTGATATAGGGGCAATGGCCGCCTCCCTGCACAAAGTCCGAGCAAATAACCCACCTGACTTATTACCCTCTTGGTGCAACCTCTGATGGTATTGCCTCAAAGTGTACCTGTCCAATCTATCTCATGTGTCCGCAATATAGCGGCGCACATCTGCCTCCTTCCCCTAGGACTCAGGATCTGCCAATTCCCACACCTGCAATCTAGCCAGGCCAGTCTCAGCTGTATGGAGTTCACTCTTCAGTTGGCACCACACCCCACATGTCATCCCCATGCTGTCTCACTGGAGGATTCTGTCCATACTTAAGTTTAAATCTCCGCTGATCTGGGGGCCCGGGCCAAGCAAGATAGCCGGCAGGACACATCTCTAGGCTGCCATGCTCGACCCTTGCCTAATCCTGAAATATCCTGCCGCATCGGTGCCCCTCGATGCCCAAATTGGGTGGCATCATGCGCTGCCCACCCCTTGAGTTGATTTGGAGGGTATTGAGTGGAGCCCTGTTGGCAGACGCACCTGAAAGAAAGGAGCGCATGGGGCCGTGTACTGAGACACAGACAGCAGCATGGGACTTTGATGCTGATCGCGCATCCTCACCAGTCTCTGTGCTGGGCCCTCCGGCGGCGCTCCTTCGGGACGAGGCCCCTGTGAGTCAGGGCGCGCCGGGAGACAAAGGAGGGCAGAACAGGCAGTGTGCGCCTGCACTGGGGACTACAGTAGAGGAGGTGAAGCCCGCGGTCGGCCTGGAGGAGTCCAGGCCGGGAGGAGCCCCGTGGATTAAGCGGGGACCCAGGCACACGAGGAGGTGGGACGGGCTGTGCTCATCCACACCGGAGACTGCAGCAGAGTAGTTTCAATTAACTGTGTCAATAAACTTAAACTTGAACTGCAGCAGAGTAGATGCCGCACTTGAAGGGCCTGATGGAGCTGTGGAAGTTTTTGGGGAGGCTAGCCAAGGCTGTTATGCCACCAGAGCGTTATTGTGTATGTGCCACCGGGGCCCTGTAAGTGAAGGCAACAAGACTTGAGGCAGCCTCTACCTGGATGCGATACGGCCCGTGATGGGCCCTATTCTACAGCGGGGGCAGAGGGGACTGCGTGGAGTGAGCTGCGGGGTGCCCTCCCTGAGGATCTGTGGCGAGGTACTCCTTCTGGAGATCTCCCGGTCTGGAGAGCTTATTTTGCGTGGTGGCCCATGTTGCTCCCTCAGCTCTCCACTGCATGCTGGGAATTCTCTGCTGGGATTGGGGGGCTCGCTTTTGGGCTGATGTCCCCCGCATGCCACGTGACATGGAATTAAACTGTCTGGGCCTTTGACATCACACTGGACTACATCAGAACATGGCGAACATAGCGCTGGATGACACAGAGGGAGGACAGCCTGGCAGGATAGTACAGGTAACAGATTGGGGGCATACTGGCTCCTCGGAGTGGTGCAGTGGCCGGAGCAGGAGACTGGTGGAAGAGGATTGTCAGACCCCTTATCTCTAGCTGGGCGCAGTCGCTGGCCGGTCACACATTCATGTGTTGGAGGTGGGAGCTGAGGTGGCTGCAGTGGTAAACTGGTGGATCCTGCACTGATGGGTGCATCTGGGACGTGTGCAGAGCAGCTAACAAACTCTTGCTCTGGCTGCTGGTGTGGGGGGCCAGCAGAGAGTTGCCCCTGGTGGTATTCTAATGGGTACAGCTAGGCAGACGGTTCCCCCCGCAGGGGAGTACCATGGAGCAGTCTACCACCACAGCTCTCCTCCCGCAGAGACAAACAAGACAGGTGGGACAACGGGAGGATCCGGATCAGGGTGCCGCAGCTGGGGAGCCGTCCCATGCGGAACTGCTTGTGGACATACAAGGATCCAGGGTGACTCTGGCGGGGAAAATAGAGACAGTGGCATTGGAAGTTAATCTTGTCCTGGCTGACCTTTGGAAAGTTTTGGACAAGGTTTGCATGGCAGAGGGAACCAACTGTGAGTTGCAATCTGAAGTGACCATGCTGAAAAGGGGAATGGACATGGTCACCTCTAGAGCTGGGACTGTTGAGACACATGTCGAGGATTCTGAGGACAGATCCTGATGCAACAATATTAGACTTGTAGGGTTCCCAAAGCGGGCAGAAAGCAACGCCACTGAGGCGTTTGTGGAAACATGGATTCGGGATGTGCTTCAACCCACTGGACTGTCTGCTATGTTTTCAATAGAGGAAGTAAATTGGACCCTGATGAACTCCTCTAGGCCTGGAGCACCGCTGCGCACTATAATAGTGCAGATCATAAATTACAGGGACCATGATAGCATACACGGGGCGTCCCGAAAGACAAACACTGCCCAATTTGAGATTCCTTAAATCTTCATATATCCGGACTATGCCAACAAGTTTCAGGAATCAAGAAAGGATTTCCTGGAAGTGAAGGCCAAACTGCGTTCTATGGGAGTCTGGTACATGTTACTGTATCAAGGGTGCCTGAGGATTCTATCGGGGGCAAGTCCCATTTCTTTTGATTCTCTGGAGGACGTCTGGTGCTGGCATGAAATATGGGACAATGTGCCCAAGAACGGACCTGGACATGGATGGACAGGTTTGGAGAGTTCAGTGGGGACTCAAGGTTCAAACTGGAGAATAGTTGAGTCACCGAGGGCTGACGTCTCCTTGCAGGTAGGAGTGGAGGGCTCCTCTAGGGTTGAGATCCAAGAAGATGGAACTATGGCTTTTGCACCCCTGACAGCTGCGGTGGGGGAGGGAGAACAGTCGGAGGCCCTGCTGTCCACGGAAACACAGGGAGGCCCCTCTGCTTGAACTCCTATCGTGCTGATGTACATTGTAATTTTGATGTGTGCCTCTCTCTTTTTGGCTATTTGATCTTCACCTTCTGGACGGTGCAGGGTATCCATATATGTCTGATGCACAAGGGGAAACATGAAGGTGGGTTTCCATGACTGAGTGCTGCCGGGGACTCTGGAATTGGCAGAGAGGTGGGGAGACCCCAATATCTAAATGCCTGTCATTTTGCAGTGAAGTGTAATCTTGATGTGTGCCTTTCCCTTTTGTCGCTCTGATCTTTACACTCCCGGGGTATACAGGGTATCGAGGTATGGTTGTTATCTGGAGCAATGTATAGTAGGAGGGCTCCATATGTGAGGTGCTGTTTTTTTCAAAGTGTATTACTGAGTATGTGGGGTTCGCCATTGGCGGACCTATAGTGTACCTAATGACCGATGCGGTATATCTCAAGAGGGGCAGGGAGAGGATGCCTCTATAGTAGTGGTAGAGCTTTGGTGCGGTATTGTGGTTTAGGCTGTATGTCCTGACAACTAAGATTGTAATGGATGTACATATGGATTGTTATTGTTGATATACAGTTTATCTGGGTGGGGTGAGTTGATGGGGTTGTGTTCAGTTTTACCTCGTACAATGGGATGTTTTTTAGTTATGGCAGTGCACTGAGCTCATTTCCTGATTGGTGATTTAGGTCTAAAGTGATGGGCATGGTGGTGGGTCGGGTGGGGGGACTGACGAGGTCTATGAAGTGTGGAAACTTACAACAGTATGGCTAACTGTATGAATATTGTAACATGGAACGTATGAGGGCTGAGGCGTAATACCAGGAGATATGGGGTTCATTTGTTTCTGAGGTGCCACAGAGTGCATATAGCATGCCTGCAAGAGTCTCACCTGGTGGGAGAAGAGACTATTAAGCTGGGTAGAAAATAGAAGGGTCAATTGTTCATGGCTACTCAATCCATGTATGCCAGAGGGGTGGCCATCTGGATTGCGCCTTGGGACCCATTTAGGCATGTATACAGAGAGGCAGATGTGAATGTTCATTTTCTCCTGTCACAGGGTACACTGGATGGGAAAGAGATCACTATCCTTAACACATACACGCCTAAAATGGTTGATAAGCATTACTTTGACCGCATTCAAGATTTGCTAGAAGACCGCATGGGGAACCCTGTAATATGGGTGGGTGATTATAACTGCATATTGGACAGCGATGGGGATCGATACGCCCCCCCAGGAAAGGGAGCAAACTTCTCTTGACCAAGTCACTCGGCATGGTCATGCGGAATCTAGCATTTTATGATGGCTGGTGGACTTTACATCCGAAGGGTCGAGAATATACATGCCACTCATTCTGTGAACTCCTAGTAGATGTGATGTGTTGGGGAGTGCTGAAGACCTCCCTGGCATATTGTTTGGGGAGTACTAGGGCACTAGACTGGGAGGCCCTCAAGGCAGTAATGAGGGGTACCACTGTTGGTTTGGTATGCAGGGTCAGAAGACAGCTGGAGAAGGACTTGGTGAGCCGGGAGCATCACCTGACAGTGCTTCAGAGCACCGACGTAACTACTACGGAGACGCGAACAGAGGAACACTTTGGGTGGGATGGATTCCCTGTGGAATTCTATCAGGCCTATTCCACAACATTGAAGGAGAAACTATTGGAGGTCTCTCAGGAGGTGTGACGAAAGGGAATACTTTTGCCTACCTTGAGGGAGGGTGTAATTTGTCTTATGCCAAAACCAGGGGGAGACCCGGCGGATCCCTCTTCATTCAGACCTCCAAAAATGCTTAATTTGGATGTAAAAATCCTTTGCAAGATACTCACAACCCATCTAGTGGGAGTCATTCAGGGATTAGTCCACGAGGATCAGTGTGGCTTTATGCCTACCCACAACACATCATTTAACTTGCCAAGACTCACACATGTGCTTCATGAGACCATGAAGGAGGATCAGAAATTGGCTTTGGTATCCCTGGACCTAGTAAAAGTCTTCGATACCGTGGAATGGGCGTGCTTGCTGGCGGTGCTGCACAGCATGGGGTTTTGGGGGGTATTCTGTAGTTGGGTGCGGCTATTGTACACAGGCTCCATGATCTGTATAAGAGTTGGGGACGACTTATCTGAGCCTTGGGCGGTGGGAAGGGGTACCAGACAGGGTTGTCCCTGGTCTCCTCTGCTTTTTGCTCTTGCAGTTGAGCCACTGGCCTTGTTGTTGTGTAAAGATCTGGAACAGTGGGAAATATGGGTGGGGAGCACAGTCTACTTTGTCTCCATATATGCGGACGATATTCTTCTTTATGTCCATTTGCCGGACCTCTCAGTTGCAATGTTGTTGGACCTGCTTGCTGCCCTTGGACAGGTGTCCGGGGTTTGAGTTAATGGTGTTAAGTCATTGCTGTTCCCACTCGAGAGCCTAATCAGGATGCCGATGTACTGACTCCCTGACCTGGGTCTTATGTGGGAAACATCGGGGTTCAGATATCTAGGTATAAAAATTTCTCACACAGAGGAGACCTTTAGACGGTTAAATGTTGAGACTTCTGGCACAGCTGGAGGCCTCAGTGGCTTTCAGGTCTCGACTCCCCATATCGGTGATGGGAAGGGCAGCGGTGGCGAAGATGTTCTTCTTGCCTAGATGCCAATACTTAGTCCAGAATGCATTGTTTCCCCTTAGAGCGGAGCTCTTCCGGAAGTTAGACAGCCTACTTGTTACACTAGTGTGGGCAGGATGACGTAGCAGAGTGGCGTTGTTGATCCTTGGGAGATCTAGAGGAAGGGGGACTAGCCCTCCCAGATATACCCTCTTATTACTATGCGGCCACACTGCAACATGCAACAAGATGGTTGATGGACTCAGACAACTTGGAGAAGAGATTGTACAATGGTATGGTGGTTGGGGACACCCTGGCCCAGCCTCTAATGAAAGGGGGACATTCTGAACCCCCAGTGCCATATTTGATGACACAAACGGTGGTGATCTAGAAGGCATTGGTCACAAGGGTGCTGTGTAGGGCACCCTTTGTTAGGGAACTTGGGCTGTGGGATCTGGCACCGTTTTGTGTGATTGAATAGGACATGTCTGTTGAGCAGTGGAGAACGGGAGGGTGCACTGTAGCCAGGGACTTATATCCTGGGAAGATTTTTATTACCTTTCAGGAAGCACAGGAAACATTTGGGGTGGGACTTGGACATTTTCTTTATTATGCAAAATTTGACAATACTGCCAGGGAGCTATGTACTGGGTTTCCTGCAGCACAACGCCCTTCAATGGTGCTGGGAGGGTTGCTTCAGTGGGTGGAAGAATGGTATCTAATGACCCTATTTTATGGTGCGATACGAACGGATGCAGGGGGTGGTGTATATACAGCACGAAGAGCCTGGGCTGGAGATTTAGGGGAACCTGTGAGGAAGCAGATTGTTCCCATGCATGTGAATTTGTGTGCCAAGTGTCTTGTAACCATAGATTCAAATTATTCCATTCTAATGTTCTGCGTCACACGTGTGTGACCCCAGGCAGCTCAACATAATGCTTCTCTCAAGGGGAGCTAGCTGCGTGTGCAGTGGGGAACAGGGGACCTTGTTTCTTCATTGGGAATGGGCCTGTGCGGCGGTCTGGGGCTTCTGGAGGGAGGTGATACCTATTATAGTTCGGGCAATGGAGGTCCCTCTCAAACCACTGGCTTGTCTCCTGGGAGTAGTGACGAAACACAGAGGGTGTAAGATCCACTACAGGGTTGCTCAGCTTGCTCTTTTGTTGGCAAAACAGAGAGTAGCAATTGGATGGATAAGTGATAAACTATCATGTTGAATTTATGGCTGCAGCATAGGGGTGAGTGGGGGCCGCTGAGGAGGCCTCACCTGCACTGACAAGAAGGTGGAGGAGGAGATCAGGCATGGGGCCTAGTCCTTAACTTTACTGATGGAGATGCTGACTCTATTGTTGGGTTGGATACCGAGTAGTGATGGTCTTGTGTGACCCCTAAAAGGATTACAGTACTTAAGACGAATATTGGGAAATTAACTGCATTCAAAAATGTTTAACAATTGGAGATATGTCTTGTACTTACCATCTCGCCAGGCTATGTAAATGTTACTTTTTGTGCCTTTTAAGACCTACAGACCACTGGCTCCACTCTTAAAATATGACTGGGTCCTGTTCTCTCAAAACGATGAGACACCACTGAAATGTAACCGGCTCTTTGAGATTACACTGCTGGATTTTATTTTCTGTTCAGATGTGTGAAAAAAATTAATAAAACAAAGTTTTTAAAAAAAAACAGTTCTCCCCTAAATTTGCACCATCGCCATTAGTAGTGTGGGAAGTTCTTCCCGTTGCCCACTTAACTGGAGCAATAGATAGTGTGAGGTTTCCAACGTAATATGATGGCAACTTGAACCCCCAAGTATGGATACAACGTCACTTTTTTAAACTAGTTATTCTCCAGGAAGTACCTACATTGGTGGAATTGGCCAAAGACCATCACTTTTAATTCTGAGATGTTATGTATTAGGACATTTATTCTACATTAATACTCTCTCTTCAGCTATACCTGCAATGTCTTTGAGTGCGAGCTAGCAGTACTGAATCTTTGGCGTATCACAAAAGGGGCAGGTAAGTTTGAATCTTTTGGAACTTTTGAGAAGTTGCCAAGAACTCCCTTTGGAGATCAACAATGCACAAGGAAAAGTGTGTGGGATCCAAAAGACAATCTTATTTGATCCCTTTGGTATTGGTAGTTCTTTCATTAACAGATAGCCGATATCAATACTTGATATGAAGTCTCAAAATAGAGGGCCACAATGACACTAAAATGATTCCTTTGTATGTTAAGGTCCTTCAGTTTTTTCACACTTTTTCTCTGTTCTCTAACTCAAAACCAGATGACAAATCAATGAAAACCTCATACAGCCTCATCCTTTTTTGCTATAATGTACTCGTGAACGATGTGTGTTAGAACAAAAATATAAGAATCACAGCAGAACAACCATCGTAGATGGGAACAGTCTGATGAGTTAAACCCTTCCTAAAGATTGGAGAATTAGTGCACCTGGGAAACTCCCCAGATACTGTAAATTGAATGAAACATAGCTCCATAATTGGTATCTAACATGACTGGAGAAACAAAATTACCAATGGTAAAATCACGTTAGGCCCTGGGGCTTTTCCTAACTTCAGCTCTGATACAATTGCTTTCCAGCTAAAGAATATGCCAGTGGATCTTAACCTTTTATTGTCTGTGGACCCCCACTAAATCACTATTGGAATCCGGGGACCCCCACTGAATCATTATTGGATTTGGGGAACCCCACTGAGCCCTTATCATAACTGGAAGCCAGGGATGTTGTCTTAAGCAAATTTGAGGATTTGTACCTCAAAACAATAACTAAAATACAGAAGCAAGCGTTCACAACTACACAAAGATTAAATATTTTATTTAATTCACAAACAAATAGAAAAAAACTAAAATTGCATTCTAATGGGAAGGTAGGGGCTTTTCGGTATTCAACTAATGCCACCCATTGTCCATGCTATATTCTGCTTGGTTATTAACACTGCTCCCATGACTCAATCTGAGGGCACAAACTTAATTTTTAGCCTTCAGTTCGATATTCCTTCACATTTACAGAAAGTTTTAACATTTTCAATTGCACTTTTTGCTTCATTATTGTATTTATAATCATATTTTATTAATTAGACAGTGAGCAAATTCATCAACATAAAATCACATTGCATACCCCTCACCCAGCCCCTTAAGTGGCCTGTGATGGACCTTCAATACCTGGGAGTGTATCTCCAGGTAAATTCGCCATTTCATGGTATCCCCAACCATCTGCCCCTTATCTTATGATATTTCTGGTGGCAGCTTCTGGCTATATTTATATATGGGTTCTTCCTATTTTGCACACCCGTCCATTGCAAGTTTCCATTCACAGTGTTGGCAGGCTCTGAGATTTCCATGTGCGGGCAATGTCCATTTTGGCTACAATTATTGCCATATCCCCAATTGTGTGGTCCCCTCGGCCACCCACCCCCCCAATCTTCCAGGACACCTAGTAAAGCCATCTTAGGCGAAAGCTCAGTAGACTTGTCTAATACTCGAGTGAGGGTTTTGGTAATTAGCCTCCAGATTTTGACGAGCTTGGACACTGACACACCATTTGGAAAAATTCTGCCCTTGGGAACGTGCGCCTAGATTTGGGGAGTATGTCCGCATACCAGAGACGCTGCAGTGTAAGGTAAGTCATGTGTAAATAGTGCAGCTGGACCAGCCGCAGAGGCCAGGTACGCTTCTCGCCACTCAGAGTCCTCAAGGGTACCCACCCACCATTCCCACTTGTGCCTAAGATTCATGAGCATGTCAGGAGCATTGCAGATTAAAGAGCAGTAGATCTGGGAGATTAATCCACGGCCCAGATGGCCCATTAGCAACTTTGCTTCCATCGGGTTAAATTCCAGTAGGCTGGTAGGTTCCACCTGGTACCCCGCTAGTGCATGTCAAATTTGTAAATATTTGTGAAACTGGGTGTGTGATAGTTTATAGTGAAGCTATGGGTCCTGAAATGAATTTGTGTGTGATTCACCGCAAACATCCTCAAATATGGTAATCCCAATGTTGTCCCACTTCTCAAATTCCTCCAGTTGTGCCATGTGATGCAGCTGGTGGCCATTCCATTGAGGTGTCCTTTTTTTGTCCCAACCTTTAAACCTGTTTGCAGCTCACCAGGTTAAAGCATACTGTCCTTGTGATCCCTATAGTGTGAGATAGGATGGGCTTGAAATATAACATACCAATTACATGACAAGGTCAGTGAAAAGCCAGTTCTAGTTGATATGGTGAGTTGCGACATCCCCCATCCAACCAGACATTAATAACCAGGAGATTGGATGCCCAGTAATACATCCTGATGTCTGCCATCCCCGCCCCCCACCACCATCATAGACAGGTTTGTCTAGTAGCAGTTGTCCAGGGCGATATGCAGGGGCTAGCCACTTGACAGGAAAGAGAAGGTCAATGCTGTGACACCCATGAACCAGGAATTACAGATGGACAGTAAGAAGTTCTGCAACACATATAGAAAACATGTGAGTATTATTGTTTTGATTAGAGCTACCCTTCTCATTTTGCTTAATGGGAGTTTGTTCTGGTTGTTTAGGTCATTTTTGGTCCTGTTTAAGAGAGGGGTAAGACTGAAACATTGAGTAAGCTATGGCACTGTTGATATGTGGACACCCATTTATTTAGAACTAAACTGGCAAATCGGAATGTTTGTCTGCCAGGAGATTGTGGCATTGTCTCCTTTCCATGGGACCAGAACCAATTTGCCCCATTATGTGCAAAGGTCAGAGGCCTCTTCATACATCTTCATGAGTTCCAGGGCCCGATGACCAGATGACTGGGGATTGGAAAGGAAGAGGAGGACATCCTCTGCGTATAGTGAGATCTTGCCTTCGAGCATCCGTCCTCAGTTCCATCCCTGCTCTCGGGCGTCACAGCAAAATATTCTATCCAGGGGCTCAATGACCAGAGAAGAGGGGGCATAGTGGGCACCCCTGCCTGGTCCCTCGCCAGAACGGCAATGTCTGTGAAGGCACCCAGTTTATGAGAACTTGCACCTGGGGCTCCCGGTTTAAGAGTTAACATATCCCTGGTATGTAGAGCCAAGTCCCATAACTTGGAGGGCTTGGCCTATGTAGGTCCAGTCAAAATCCACAAGTTGGAGTGCCAAGAGGTCAGATGTCTTGAACATGGGCTAAGGCAGGGGGAACATGTCTGATAAAGTGACGGGTGTTGCGGGTAGGCATGAATCCACATTGGTCAGGGAGGGTATCAAGGACATATTGTAGCCTATTAGCCAGTGCTTTTATAAAAATTTTTAATATCACTGTTTATCAAGGAAATGGGGCGGTAGGAGACACAGGCTGTTGGAGGCCCTACCTTAGGTAGTACCACTATAATAGCTAAATTGAGGTTAGCTGGAAAGGAACCCTTTTGTACCGCTTGGGTATAGAGTTTGAGTGCAGCATTATTCAGAAGGAAAGCCGTGGGGACCTTGAGTTCATTCCCTGAATTGTGGTCACTATTTCATCTCCCATAAGAGGGTAGTCCAGGTCCTCCTGTTGACATCGTGTGAGGTGTGAGAGGGGTATCTCAGTCAGAAGGGGGTTGGCTTGTTCCTGGTCAGGCTGCGGGTGGTGGGCATATAATTGTCCATAGTAGTACGCGATGTGTCCGCTATGTCAATTGATGTGTAGTTGGCGCCCTGAGTCGTTAACAACGGAGGGGATTAGTTTGGAATCCGCCTCTCTTGTGGCTAACCAAGTTTGGAGTTTCCTGTTCTTGTCTCCATGTTCATACATGCGCAAAGTGGATTCCCTGCAGCCTTGGTGAACCTCGCTGAATACAATCTGCTGCATTGAGGCTCTAACAAGGTCAAGCTGTTGACAGGGAGAATCCGACGTATCAGAGGTACTCTTGGCCTCCAACTTTAGAATTTGGGTTTCAAGCTCAGTCCTTTGGCTGTGGGTCTCTCTCTTGGTGTGCTTGATGTATATTTTGGCTAAGCCCCTAATCGTGGCTTTACTAGCTGCCCACGGTGAACCTGCCGTGGTGACTGACCCATCGTTTATCTCAAATGAGGAGTGAAGTGATGGTCAGTAAACTGGTCATCTACAAGGAACCAAGTGGTGAGATGCCAGATTGGTTTCTTGTGGTGCATAGGGTTCCCCACGTGCACAGTGACTGGTGTATGATCTGAAATCCCTCTTGGGAGGATATTCGCTGCTGGTGTATGTGTCAAGTCTGTGGCGGGAAGGAGTATGGTATCTGTACGCAAGATGGCTTTAGCAGAAGTATATGTATGCCCTCACTACCCTGTGTCAGACCCTACACTCGTCACACAGACCCAGGCAGTCCATCCATTTACCAGCAACCTTGAATTCTCCAGGCAGTGTCTGGTGTGGGGGCCTGATTTGTCTTTGGGTCTGGGGTGGTGTTGAAGCCGCCACTTATGATCCCTACCCTTGGCGGCAATTCCATAACCACCTGTGTTAGTTCGTCCAAGGTCTGCATATGTAGTTGGGGCAGCCCGCATACGCTGAAGATGTTAGTGTTTCCCTTCTAGTGACCCTTGTATCACTACAAAGGGCCTTATTTAGATCTTGGCGGATGGAATACTCTGTCACATATGTGACTGATATCTTGTCAACCTTATTACGATCTCGTTTGTGATGGAGTATTCCCCTCAGTCAAGATCCAAATCAGGCCCCTAGTGACCATGTGGGTCATAGAGGGTCTGTGTTACCACCAATGGGAAGTGTTTATGGAGTAGCATTGCCGCGCCTCTGTACCCCCTAATGAAGCCTGCATGGAAGACGTAATCACAGTCAAATCTATGCAGTAAGGGGCAGTTAGAGGCCAACAAATGAGTTTCTTGCAATATTAGTATGTCAGGTGTGAGCCGTTTGGCAAATCGAAGGACCGATGTGTGTTTGATATGATCAAGGAGGTCATTAATGTTCCAAGATGTTAGTTCGAAGCAGCCATGAGGTTTGTAGGTGGGTATGCTGTGAGTTATTACCCAGGGCATAGGCAGCCCCAAGTGGATCGGTACTGAGGCCTATAATGTGTGAATGTGGATGCGTGTGAAGGTAATCTGGTACAACAAACGGGAACAAATAAAAACTTCAAACTATTCAATTCTCCCATCAAACCCAACCCTCACTTCCACCCTAGAAGCATCTGTCACTCCTGGACCCCCAAACAATACAAGTATGACATCATGGATTTTGAGGCATTAGAGGTAGACCTCCTCCTAAGGAGGATGGTATACCAGCTGTTGCTCGAAGCCTCATATGTAGGGCTTATAAAGTGACTTGATTTCTAATTTGCAGTTAGAGCTCCTGACCCCACTGCGAAGCATTTAGTTGAGCGTGTCCCAAGCTGCAGCACTTATCACCGCAGGGACACTTCTCCTCCCGAGGTAGCAATGGATAGAGTTTCTTCAAAGTGGGGGCTCTGGTGGTTGTTGTTGGTCGTTGTTTCACCTGGGAATGACCACTGTTCGTATCTGACGATTCTGGGGAATGTATGTGCGTTCCGCGTCCCCTTCGAGATTTCTGCCACTGGTGTGGCTTTGACATTTGCTAGTTATCAGTAGTCGGTGGTGGGCTATCTCTGGTGTCAAGATGTAGGGGGGTCGTGGCAGTGAAGTTCTTGTTTATCCATGGCCTACTCCCAGGCTTCCTTGGTGGGGGTCTTAAAAAAGTAGTAGCAGGACTTTTAGACCTCTTTTAGTTTTGCTGCAAAGTTCGGCATATATTGTAGGAGCATTTATTTCTATTTCAATTTGCCGGCATCAGAAGATTTTCCTTATTTCTAAAACACCTTTGTGTTGTCAGGGAAAAACATGATGCAAACTGACTGGAACGGCAACGTTCCCCGAGTGTGCGTGGGATAGTGTCCCAATCACTGTAGTTTAAGATGTTGGCTATCATGGGGCGCGGGGGTGCACCTGGTAGAGGGGGTTGTGCTATGGCCTGCTGCACCCACTCCACAATAAACCACTGAGATGGGACTCCCTCCGGGATCCAGGACTTGATCCAACTCTCCAAGAATGTTGCTGGTTTAGGAGTTTCAGCTTCTTCCTGGAATTCTACAAATCGTAGATTTTTACACCGAGATTGGTTCTCAGCATCTTCTGCTCGGGCCTCCAGTGTACTGGTATCAGAGATCAACTTGGTCACCTTCACCTCGAGGCCTACCACATCGACCTCCAGGGTGAAGACCTTCCCTTCTGACTCAGTAACCCTTCCAGACACATTGCAAAGATCTTGGCGAAGAAGGTCAACATCCACTCCAACCTCTCCAGTTTTTTGTTTCAACTGCTATGTGGGAAGTTGGGATGGCCTTGAGGATCTGTGTGACCTCTGTGTAGTCTAGGTGCCTCGGGCCAGGGTGGGGGGAGGGGGAAAGATGGGTATTCGTGAAATGTTACTTTACAGACTCCAAGGAACTAGTGGTGTACTTGTCTATTTTTGGCTGAGTGTGCGTTGGGGGGAAGGGTGTCTTTACTCATTTCCACCCTAGACAGGGCTTGTTTTAGTCTGGTGATCTGCTGCAGTCCTTGTGTCTGTAATAGGGAAGTGAGCCCACGGAGCTCTTCCTGTATTGTTGAAGTGGGTCTCGTCCCCGCAGTCCTTGCAGAGCCTGCCTGACCTGTTGTCAATGAGGAACTCAGTGCTGGGGTTCTAGCAAAGAGGGTTTACAGGGGCAGCACTGTTGGCATGCTCCACCTAGCTGAGCTCCACAGGTGGACTCCCATCAGCCAACTTACTTCAGAAACGCAGAGGAGGTAGCACAAGCAGCCAAGGGCCCTGCGTAGCAGCCACAGGTCCAATATAGTCATCAGAGTAGCAAGGTCACCCCCAGGCCCAGCACATGCACACCCCAGCCAGTTTATCACCCAACAGGGCCGTGCTGGTCTGGGAGCCTGGCTCAGGTCTGATGCAGACACTTTTGACAGATGTATCCATGGCTTGGGCGGGTGGGAGGGCACCTAGTGGTCAGGTAGCATAAACCTGGTTCTGGTGACCCGAGTGTTAGGAACAGAGGAGCTGGCACCTTACCACCAAACTCACCCCCAGGTGCGGAAGATAGAGGGTAGCAGGAACATCAGGGTGCCTCTCCATAGTGTGCCATCACCCACAGTTGTATGCAGGTTTGGCTTGTGTTTTCTCCCCTGGTGCTTTCACAGTTGACAGGTCCTCAGGGAAGGCCCAAACTCGACCCCAGGATCAGGGCGAGAGGCAAGACACTATCACCATCACGGTCCATCAAGGCCACTCTACCCACCACACTGTTTGTCCCCTTAACCTGTGCTCCATACCTGGCACTGGTGCTGGCCCCCGGGTGCTCCAGCACTGGCCATAGGTTTGCAGTCAGGCCCAGCTGCATAGCCACACAGGTCCAGCAGCTGCAAGGTCGACATAGAGAGGCCTCACGTCAGCAATCGGGAAGCTGCGAGCTGTCGAGTGTACTGGGAGGCCGGCAGTGCAGTTTTTTGCTTCTGTGGCTGAATGCAGATTTGGCTGCTTTTCAGCATAGTGGAAAGGTATGCCCTAACGTGGGTCCCGTGCTTGCTATGCCACCAGATTCAAGCTAGCCTGGCTGATGAAGAGTGATACCCTGAAACCGGTCCCAGGATGCTTGTTTCTGGTCCAGGGAGACCTGGCCTGGCAGTTCGGGCTGGACTGTTCCCATGGCGAACAGGGACAAGACTGATTTGCATAAGGCTGGGTCCAAACTGGAATGGCATGGCAAACAAAAAAACTGATGGATTAAACCCAGATCTGTGACTGGGGGTGAATGTTTGATTTGCTCTGCATTCCCTCCATCATCTGTTGTTTTTGCATTTCAGTATAGTGGCCTCATCGGGGGGAGTAGAGTCACAGAATAGTGTGGCCACAATGTAATTTGGCAAACTTTAGTGGCAGGATGGCGATGGATGTTGAAGTACATCCCGGAGCGCCCACCATCTTGACTGCTTTTCTGCTTCTTTATTTACACACACTTTATTAATCTAGTAATATTATTTAATTTTCTAAGGAGTCGCAGACTCTGAGTAGGTGTTGCAAACACTCCTGGGGTCCCCAGACAACAGGTTAAGAACCGCTGGACTATGCAACTTACCCTAGTCAGCAAATTAATGAAGGAATCACTACACATACAGGGGGAAATTGTGAGTGAGCATTACTTGGATGTGCTTTCTAGAGCACATTTATGCTGCAAAAGAGCAAACAATGTGACAAGTTGCTTATCTTTGGCAATGGACTTCAGTCTGTGCAAAAATGATTTGGCTTCAAATCATTACTCCAGATTCTGGCATAAGTTTCAACAGAACATGTGCAATGTTGGTCTACACTCCACACCTGTCCTTCCTAGCCAGAGCTAAGCAGTTCAACATGGCCAACCCGCTCAATCACCTTGGAATCATCCTAGTCAAAGTTCAAGACTAAAAGCATGAAAGATACTAATACAGTACATGGGACTGTGAAAGAAATGAAAAACCTGTGTCTCAATATAGCAACCATCATGAAAGCATAAAAGAACATGAAAAATGTTAATCCTCTTGAGGATGACATCAACATTAACAAATGAAAGGCAAAGTAGATTACTTGGAAAACCGATCCTGTCCTGCTTGGTTGGTCTGAAAGAAAACAATTTGCTCACTAAATTAATTTATCTCTCTCTCTCCATCTCCAGTTTGTTATGCTATTAGTAATGTTGAGTGTGGAAAGCGAGCCATGACTGATAAGAGGTGGAGACTTGAGTGTTACATGATGTCCCTCCGTCGTTAATGGTAATAAATAGTATATTATATCCTGCGCATCTGCACATATGAGTTATAACTTTTTTTTCCACGTACACTGGAATAAAACAAACTGCCTAAAAATAAATAAAATAAACATAGAGCAGAACACCAAACCAATATACAGATATTAAAACTGTATCCCTCCCTTCACCCAGAGGTCCATCCAAACTGCCGTCAATTAAGTATTAATGATCTTAACAATATTCTAAGTCTTGAGGTTAAGATTCAAATACAGTAAACTCTGACTCAATAAGGTCAGTCAAAATTATCAGAATTACGTAAGCTCTCAGACCAGCTTGGCATCGACCGGGGGCATCGAAGCGCTAACTAAGGTGAGGCAGTGCACTGTCTAAAGAGAGAAAGGTGCCGGCTATCGGGGAAACAGCCAGGTTTTGACCCGTTTCCTGAAGGTAAGATAATTGTGCTCTTTTCTGAGATTCAGCGGAAGAGAATTCCAGATCCTGGCCGCGGCGATAGTAAAAGCTTTGTCCCCCCACTTCACTTTCTTGGTACGGGGGACTCGAATTTGAAAGGTGCTGACAGAGCGCAGCAGGCGTGTAGGAGGGTGCCACTGTAAATGAGTAGTCAAGTACTTGGAACAGATACCGTGCGTGGCTTTATGTACAATGCAGAGTGCCTTAAAAGAAATCCGTTGGGCTATAGGGAGCCAATGCAGAGGCTGATTGTGGCAGACTCAAAATAAGTCTGGCTGCTGTGTTCTGCATCAGTTGTAGTTTTTTTAATGATCCTTTATCCAGATTGAGCAAGAGAGAATTGCCGTAATCCAATCTGGACAGGACCAGGGCCAGGGTGGCAGTGATTCTCCATTCTTTTTAAAGGTAGGGGAAAATTTTCTTCAATTTCCTTAAAATCTACATGCAGGATTTTATGGTCTGGTTAACCTGAGCTTGAAAAGACAGATGATCATCAAAAAGAAATCCTAGGTTCCTTGACGTGGAGCCAGGTAGAGGCAGGGTGCCACATTCTTTAGGCCACCAGTCAGGGGACCACAGTGCCCTACTTATCCCAAAGCAAAGAACCTCGGTCTTATCGCAGTTTAACTTTAGCCAGTTAGCCTTCATCCAGCTGCTTACCGCCAACATATAAGCATTAAAATGGGCTGCAACTACCTCCGCGTCTTTGTTAATTGAGATGAAGAGTTGCGTATCATCCGCGCATGAGGTAGGGATGAAACCAAAAGAGCGTATAAGTTCTGCCCGAGGAGCCACATAAACGTTAAATAAAGTGGGGCTGAGCGACGAGCCCTGAGGAACCCCACAAGGCTGAAGGTAAGCCGGCGATTTAAAATCTCCACAGCTTACCGTGGACCACCTGTTAGAGAGAAAGGATTCAATAAGCTTCAGGGCTAGATCCCTAATGCCTGCCTGATGTAGGCGTTCGAGCATAATGTGGTGAGCAATGGTGTCAAATGCTGCAGATAGGTCCAAAAGGACCAAGAAAACACCCTGACTCTCATCAACCAACCTACGGATAGTGTCAGAGGAGGAGATGAGGGCAGATTCCGTACTATGAGATTTCCGGAGTCCATGTTGAGAAAGATCAAACCCATCTGAGTGTGACAAAAAGCTGACCAATTCTCTGTTGATGTATTTTTCAAACATTTTGGCCAAGAAAGGGAGCAAGGCTATGGGGCGAAGATTGGTCAAATCGTCTTGTTTCCCCGTTTCCTTCTTCTTTAGGGGAATAACGATAGTTTCTTTCCAGGCAGAAGGGTAAATGCTGGAGGTAAGGACCTCCTGAAATATGGGGACCAGCGCAGTTGCCACCAACTCCGGAACCAGTTGTAAAATAGCCAGAGGGCAGGGATCTAGCGGAGAACCAGATTTACCTTCCTGAAGCAGCTTCCAGATTGTGTCTTGGGATGGCATGTTGAATTTAGAGAGTAAGCTGCCATTGTCCAGCATAGTGCTAGGTGGGGTGGGGGAGAGCAGTACCGACGTGTCAGTGAGAAAAGGGTGCCCCTGAGTCTTATCTAAAATGAGTAGCAGTGCATGAGCCGATAGAATGTATATATCTATTTGGCTCTATGGTAATTTAGTTAAGAGCTCCCTGTGTGTATAGAACCTATTACTCCTTGAAAATGTTCTATGAATGTTAGAAAAGAATGTAAAATCTCTCTCCTCCAGGTGATGGGATAACCATATTTCGGTCTAATCTAAAGCTCTATGTGACCATAGAGCTTTAGATTAGAACGAAATAGAAATAGAACACCAGATGTGTTAAACCCCTCCTCCCTAGTCATGAGATCGAGCGATTATAGGATCTTTTGTGATATTAAAATCCCTGTACAAGGTGCATGTCAGTGCACAGCTGGATCTTCCCGGTTTGTTTGGGTTTTTCTACTATTACCATGGGTGATACCCAAGGGGTGGGTCCCGACACTCTCTGTATCACTCCTTGATATTCAAGCTTGTTCAGCTCCTGTTCCACCAGCGGGCGGTGGTGGAATGGGATAAGTCTGTGCCGAAGGCAAAGGGTGTAACAGGCTTGTTGATGTGTAGCTGGACAAGTGGTGCCTTTAGGTATACCAAGCCGGTGAACAGCTCTGGAAATTGGAAATTGTCCTAGCAGCTCATCCACTTGGAATGATCGTACACTTTGGGCAAAGAATACCCGGCCCAGTTCCTCTGCTGAGTGGCTGCCAAGGAGGGTGTCTGCTCCTTTACTGACCACATGTACTGTGGTTTGGATTTCTTTGTTGTTTGATCTGGCGGTCACAGTCATACACCCTTTTAGTGGTAGTGGTGTGTGGCTCTCGTAGGTGAAAATTCTCATGGTCGACTGTTTTAGTGCTTGGAGGTGCTGAGGGCCATGTATTGTTGTTGGCCCATTACATTCATGGGTGTGCCTGTGTCTATTAGGTCTTTCACTGGAGTTCCAACTACTTCAATTGCGCACGTCGGTTGGGGTCTCCGGTGCCTCTTCAGGTCCTTTGTGAATGATATCAGGAACACATCTTCGGGAGACAAGTCTTCTGCAACATCCTGTGCAGTGTGGTAGTGTGTAGAATGTGGTGTTGAGTCTTCAAGCGACAATCGCTTGATAGTTCTCTGGGTGGCACGCCTTCCCCTCATTCCCCTTTCTCTTGAACTACTTCCACAAACGGACGCAAAATGATTTAGCTTCATGCATTTGGAGCATGTCCTTCCTTGGGCTGAGCACTTCTTTGGGTTGTTTTTGTCTCTCCCTCAGAAGTCGCGTTGGTCCCCTTGTTTCTTTAGGGTGGCTGTCTTGAACTTTCTTCTGAGCTGTTGCATTAGTACTGTGTCCACTCGTTCAACTTTTATTGGTGGGTTTTCCTCAGGGGCTTATGTTAGGGCTAAGTCCATTTCGGCTGCTCAGGCTGCTGAGAGGTCGTGCGATCGTGCCATTACTCGTATGTCATCTAGGCTGATGTTAGGCTGCCTCAGGATGAGGCCCTTAATGTTTTATTCCTGCACCCTAGGATGATTTGGGCACAGATCTCCTTTGGTTGATCATCCTCAGTGCACGTGCTCGCGAGCTCTCTGAGCCATACGTAGAATTGGCCAATATACTCCCCTTCTCTCTGGCGTGCCTGGCGAAGTTTAAAGCTCCCAAAGTCCGGATTTAGTTGTGGGTCAAAGTGCATGTTCAGTGCTCTCACTGTCGCATCATAGTCATCAACAGCTCCAGTGTTTGGGAAGTGAACAATTTATATATCACATCTCCCCCAAAGTGCAGAAGAAGTGATCTCTTGACTGCTCTGCTGTGCTCCCGGGTGGCCCCAAAGTAGTTCTCCAGTCTGCCGACCCAAATTCTCCAACGAGGGGACTCCATTGTGGGATCTACTAGCTCGCTGAATGGCGGTAGAGCACCGACCATGGTGTGCTGTTGCGGAGGATACAGTGGGTTTGGGCTGATGCTTAGTTGTTGGCCATGGCACACGTTAAACAAGTCACAGGTCATTGGGATGACAGGTACAGTGTAGTCCGTCGCTTCTACTGAGCTATATTATGTTGTGAGGGGGTGCTGCTGGGCTGCATTGATATCAAGCAAAGAAGTGAGTGGCACAGTACCTGGCAATGATGTCACCTGCCGGAAGGACAATGAGCCACGTTCTTCTAGGGCTGGTGCTGCAGGTTGCAGTGTGGTAGGTGGATGAGGCATTCTTATCTGGTCACACTTGTATCATATTGGAACACAGATGGTGTTGGGAGCAGTCAGGAATAGTCTCTGTGGTCTCTGGTGCCTTCACTGTTGTGTGTCTCCTGCTTAACACAAGCTTGTGGCTCAGTATGCCGCGGAAGGCCACCCGGGTGTGGCCAGTGTGCGGGGTCTCTGTTCCGACACCTCATGCATGCTGTTGCAAGCCTCCAAGGCCGAAGGCAGGAGCAGCCGTAGACGGGAGCTGCACACTTCCAGTGTAGGAGGGCTGCCTCGTGGTCCCCAGGCTGTCACTGGAGGTGGGTTGACCTGCTTTGTGTTCTGGCGGTGTTGGGGTGTTGCTGGGCGGCAGTCCGTCAGTGCGCGTGTCAGGTGCAGAGAGGCAGGCGTCTGGCCGTGTTGGAGGGGGTGGGAAAGAGGGATCACTCTTGTCGCCAGTGTAGTGGTGCACATGCGCAGCATACAGTTAGGCCTTCACGTGCCACAAAAAGACATGCAGCAAACCGTGGTATGGTTGGGGGTGGAGAAACCCACAAACGCCAGTCAACCCTTTTATTTATAGCCCTCTGGCCACCTGGCCTGCGGAAGTGTATTTGCGGCATCCAGGCCATGATCATGACCGCACACAACGTGCATTTGCGGCATCCGGGCCACGGTCATGACCACACACCGGCGTGACACTAGACCGCAGTATGCCATCACACACCTGAAAACAGAAGCCCCTCTTAAACAGGGGTGCCACCTCCCTGTTTTATTTTTTTCTTTCCTGGGTATAACTATTGTGAGGGATACAAGGGAGAGTAAAGTCTAAGAACATCTTCCAACATCAGGTGGGTCTCTTGAAAAAAAAAAAAAAAAAAAAAAACAAGCCTTTGCAATGCACGGGTCTCGCATTTCTCTGAGTTAGAGCTATTAGCGGTTGTAAAGTCCCAACCGGACTTTTCTTGCCTCATTAAATGGAAAAAAAGAGTACGATCGCGCTGCTACAGTTCACTCGTAGTGAAACCTGTCGGCAAAAGTGCAATTATCTACGTAACCGGCAAAAGTGCAATTAACTATGTACTAGGGTCGATGTCATGCAAAGCGCTGGACTTCTGCCAAGCGAGATCACGCTGCGAAAAAAGTGAAAAAGTAGTCCACAAACCGGACGGGAAACAGCAAGCCTCGTATGTTTTCAGTACTTGGTCGCTGCGCTTGAGGAGGGCTAAACACCGGAAAAGGCATAACGTATGCATGCCTTCCACTAATAAAAGCAAGCAGATTTTAAAAGCCAAGCCCACGAACCAATGAAAGACACTGACGTGACATGGACAGGGCTCCGAACCCTTTTTTACTACTACAGCGTCTCGCGAGAAATAGGCATGCGCAAGTGCATGCTAGCGACGCTCGACCCTAAAAAAACACTACAGTGTCTTTAGAGTGAGCCTTTTGTTTCATTGTGAATTTAGATTGTGCCTATTATATGTCTGTCAGAACAGTGAGCCCCAAAGTAAAGAAAAAGAGGTGGACGACTTACCTGAAATCCTGCGATGGTCCGTGATGACGCCTTCATCAGAAAAAGAAAGGCTAGGCAGCAGTTAAAGTATAGGAAACACATAAGAAACTGAAAAGAAACCAAGGAGCAGTAGAAACAAGAGAAGGACATTTCTTTTCGCAGGAGTTCGGAGAAAAGACAGAAAGAAGGACACCACAGGGTTACAGTAGAGGTGTAGGGGTGGAGGAGACATACGAGATGAGACCATTGAGCGAGAGTGAAAGTGAAGGGCTCGAATGGCGTCCGGCTTCAGAGAAAGAACACTCACCAGACACACATGCCTCTAAGTCCTGTTCCCAGACAACAAGCAACTCATGCGCCGCAAAATTCACAGAAGACAAGTCTGCAGAAGTGTAGAGCAGGCCCACCGGAGGAGCGCCTGAACCCGCCACACTCCAGAAAGAGCGTGTCTAACACAAGTGCATTCCCGAATGTGGAATTGGAAAGGGACAGGGTGCGACTGGGGCATTGCAGGCAAGAAAGTGGGAAACTTGCAATGAGGTAAGCGGACTATTAGAGGTGAAGCCATATACAAAAACAAGCACCAGTATATTCCAAAGCAGAGACTATAAAAAGTGGAAGCGTATTTTTTATTATTATTATTCACCTTTGGGTTTTCCTTTTTTGTGCATCTTTTTTTTTGTTTACAGTGTCAACCTCTACTCTCAAACAGACAGAAAGAAAAAGTGGATAAGTGAGCAGCACAAGAGTTATTAACCGCTACGAGTAGTTGTTCAGTTCAAAAATGAAGTATAGAAATAGAACTAGGCAAAATGAAAGAAAAGGATAAAACAAGAAGAGAAAGGGAAAAGAGGTGTAATTAAGTTAAAGTAGAATAA
The DNA here is from genome assembly GCF_031143425.1 of Pleurodeles waltl. Lineage (NCBI taxonomy): Eukaryota > Metazoa > Chordata > Amphibia > Caudata > Salamandridae > Pleurodeles > Pleurodeles waltl. Next base: position 438,744,198 of record NC_090444.1, on the reverse strand, counting down.
CAACTTACCTGTGACTTTCTTTCAGGTCAGGGAGGAAAACAAACGGCCTGAAAGAAGGTACAAGAGCAGGACTCATGAGAAGAACTTCCACTGAAACACAAACACAAACATAGACTGGAATTCACATAATTTATCACGCATAACTGAAAACCAGTAACCCTGTAGGGATGAAGAATTAACCAAACACTGAGTTGTAAAGTAAAATAATCACAATAAAATACTAAAAGCGTACTTACCCTGCAGTTGCTTTCATTTGTAGTGTCGCACCAGTGATATAACTGGTCACAGGCACTACCATTAAAAATGTTACGAACGTTGGAGGCCAGTCCGTCCCCCCTGTATGTGGATATATGTTGAGACATGCCCTGAAGTCACATAGGGCGAGGTTATAAAGTAAACGAGGGCCAGCAGGTGTGGTCAGTTAGAGCCGCAAGCCGGAGTGCGCACCTGCCAGCTGGCCCAGTTCAGAATCTATAAATCGTGTCTGGCTCATTCTTTCATGTGTCCTGGCCCCACTTACGTCTCATCGGGCGAAACACTACATTAGCGATGAGGGGCCTTACAACACTCACCGTAGATGACACGCTGTGACGGCTGCATGTCCTTCAGCGGTGTTCCTGCCTCATGCTCTGGGTGCGCTGTCACTCCCGCCAGGCAATCGCCCTGCCTCAGCGGCCGCAACTGCAGCTGTCCACCTCCTGAGCCGCGGAAGCCCTTGCATCAAATCTGCAAGGGCCCGCTCCGTCGCGTGCACACGAGGCCACTGTGTGGTGCACCCTGTCGACCCCCTGCCTGCCTCCAGGGCAAGGTTCATCCCTGCACAACCACACTACAACGCGAGTGCGTTGACATCCCTGAACAGTGGTTTTCCCTGAATCACCAGATTTGACAAACTGCCACAGCAAACAAAGTGATATTGCAAATTATCTCCACCTTCAGCAGACCACAGATTGTTGCAGCACTCTCTAAAAAAAAAATATATATATAGAGAGAGAGACATAGCAGAAAACAGTCCTTAACCCCAGCTGCAAGGAAATCTACTGCGAAGGTGAGACTCTGTGTGATACAGAACACCCTCTGTGAGAATACTTACAAGAAAGATAGCTCACACCAATCCAAGATGTCCGCCATCTCACCTGTCGAGCCTTTTGTCGTGGAAGGGGCCTCGTCCGCACAAGCACCCAGGTGGAAAGACTGGATCGAAAGAGTCCTACTCTTCTTTGAAGCCACTAAAGTCGAGATCGCCCAGAAGAGGGCCATGATTCTACACCTAGGAGGAAAGGACATATATACCGAATTTCTAAAACGCTTGCTGAAGCCGCCCCCAAGACACACCTAACTCTCATTGCTGCTCTTAACATGCGTTTTGAATCCTTGGCTAACACAGATTATGAACATTTTGTATTCCGTCAGGCCAGACAATAGGCTGAAGAATCGATTGACTCATTTCACATGAGGCTTAAAGAACTGGCTAGCACTTGTGGGTTTGCGGACGAAACTGAAGAAATTGGGAGACAAATAATCCAGGCGTGTGCATCAGTGAAGCTATGTGAAAGGATCCTAAAGAAGTCCCGAACCAACATCCTCATGATGAGGTGCACAAAAGAACTATCTAAAGCGGAGCATCACATATAGAGGCTGCGCTACAAAGAGCAGTGAAGGAGGAACCAGTCAATGCCATGATGCAGTCACTCACCAAGACAAAACCCGGAAACACCCGCCTACCTCTCAAACTGTGCGGATACTGTTGGGGGCCACAGCACCGACCCACTGACTGCCCAGCATGAGGAAAGCGGTGTGCAGGCTGCGGTAAGGTCAATCATTTTCAGAAAGTGTGCAGGCCCAGCAAACCGCAAGCAGAAAGCTCCACAGTCAATGCTGCCCTAAGCGCGCCCGAAAAAGGCAGAGACATGGATGGCGATGCAGTTGAAGGACATAATATTCACTCTATGTTCACAGCTGGGGCAGCCGTCCGATCTTCAAGCTGCTACCGCGATGCCAAATATAAGTAGGTGAGCACCCAACCCTTGCTATCATAGACACAGGAGCCTCCATTAATATATTGACATTCGATGTGTATCACAAGATGACTCCCGCCTCGGATCTTAAAGCGGCAAGAGTAAAAGTTTATGCCTATGGACAAAGCACATTGCTTGCCCTGAAAGGCCGTGTCAAGATGTTTATTGCCTATGGACCACGCATTGTCGACACCCAAGTATATGTAGCGCAAGGTGGCCCTGGGATGCTGTTGGGGTGCCAAACGGCCGAAGCTCTTGGTAGCGTCACATTCGCATTCGTAGTGCACCAAGAATCAGTGGTTGACATCCTCCACCAGTTCCAGGAAGTATTTAACAGCATCGTCTGTTTGTGACACAAAGAAATGCGACTACACATAGACGAGAGCCACCCAACCAAATCAGTGGCATGCAGTGAAAAAGCAACTGTCAGTACTTACGCCTGAATTCAAACGGGTCATAGAGAGCCTGTACCATGTCAGGCAGTAGCTGACAGTTGACTCCAACGGGTGTTTGCTGAGAGGTTACTGGTTGGTCATTCCCTCCTCTCACCAACTGTGTGGTCTGGTTAGCCCACAACAAACATCAAGGGATGGTGAAAACGAAAAGTTGGTTATAGACAAAGGTTTGGTTCCCCTTGATGGATGAGAAGGTTGAAGAACCAGTGCGTTCCTGTGAGTGGTGCCAAGCTTCAGGGGAGCCCAACAGAAACCGGACCACGGCAGCCTTGGGTTCCAGACAGTTTCGATTTTGGGAGCCTCCTCGAAGGGAGAGATATCATGGTGATGACTCGAAATATCCTGAACTAGAGATCATCTCTAATTTGACAGGTGATGCTGTGATTCCCAAGATCGATAAAATCCTGGCCATCCATGGCCTGGTTTTGGAGTTGAAGACTGATAATGGCCCTCCTTTCCAAAGCCATGAGCTAGCATCTTATATTGAAACGACAGGCATCCAGCACAAAAGATCACACCACGGTGGCCCCAGGCGAACGGGGAGGTGGAACGATTTATACGAACATTAAATAAAGTAATCCGGATCGCCTCTGCCTGTGGGCAAACCCCAGAGTGTGCCATTTATTCTTTCCTGCAATGCTACCAACAGACTCCTCACTCCAGTACTGGTCAAGCTCCCAGTCATGTCTCCATGGGGCGTGTGGTAGCAGACTCCATCCCTCACCATTGTCAATGGAGGCCTGAGCCTATAGGTGATCTCCAGGTGCATCAGAGACGACTCAAAGTGAATTGAAAAGCCAGTCGCCATTGGCATGCTAAGGCCTCAGACCTACACGTTGGAGACCCTGTGCTACTCAAAGACCAGTCCCCGGGTAGCAAGTTTAACCTACCATTTGACTGGAATCCTTGGATCATTGTGCACAGGTGTGGAACCATGGTTGTTGCCCAAAGAGGGACGTCGTCGATCACCAGGAACATTTCCATGTTCAAACGCTTCTATCCTGGCTCTCACCCGGTTGAGGGAGGGCCCCAGTGTTCAGTTGCCCGACTCCAGCAGTACCCTGCTTGCCTCACCCTCCTCTCCTGTGCCTGCATCCGGCCCCACTTTGGAGAGCCAGGGGCATCCGGTACTTTCCAGTGACTGACCGTCAGACATCATTACTGAGAGGTCCACTCGCACCAAGTATGTATTGCAAGGCAACCCAGCTCCTTCTAAGAAGCTACGTGGTAATCTAATGTAAGACAGTGTATTTGTATGTGCCATTTTCTGTTATCTCTGTTTCATCTTTTTAACTTTTTTTCAGTTTGGGGAGGAATGTAGTGTCACATCTCCTCCTGTATGTGGGTGTATGTTGAGACATGTCCTGAGGTCACATGCGGCAAGGTTATAAAATAAACGGGGGTGAGCAGGTGTGGTCTGTTACAGGCACAAGCCGGTGTGTGCACCTGCCGGCTGGCCCAGTTCCAAATCTATAAATCGTGTCTGGGTCATTCATTCACATGTCCGGGCCGCACTTACGTCTCATCGGGCAAGCACTCCATCATTATTCGAAAGAAGCATAAACTGAGAGTGTCAAGATTGATCATTGACACAAAAGGACTAAAATGTTGGCATTACCTGACACAGAGTGGTATGCCTCGCTTTATATCACATCATAACATTTTTACCACTTTTATCATCCAATAAGTGTTTTGCCCTGATGGAGAGGGATATCTCAAAGTATTTGCGTTGAAATACGAATATACTAGAAACAGCACAAAAAGTAAAATGTATAATGTATGTAACATAATAACACGGAATGGATTAAGAACCCAAGAAACGAAGGGCAACTTCCAAACTATCATCCGGGCCAGGCTTCGAATCAAATGTTAATTGAGAAATAAATGCACTATATAAATATATAAAGTAAGGGAAAAAACATTTTACTGGAAAAGGAAACAAATGCCTCTAATTGGCTTTTACAGTCACCTGCTCAGCAATGGTTATTCATCAGCTATTCCACTTCATTAGAGAGATCTAAAGGTGCATCTTTGTCTTAAAGGTAATCAAGATGTATCGAAATAAGAGAAGTCCTTGAAAGAAAGAAAAAAAAATCTCAACTTATTTGGGTGACAGACCTTACATGCATAGTAGTGTAAATTTGTTGTTTCATCAGTCCACAAAGGAATGTCTGTTCGACTTGGGGCCAAGGGCCATATGTATCATTATTAGAAATAGTGATTACCTAAGTGCGATTCTCTTCCTATCTCACTATTCCTAATGCATGAAACTCCATGAGTTTCATTTATCGTTTCCTAATGGGTCGCAAATCAACCTACCTCATTAAGGACCATATGTATCATGAATTTTTGCGGTCGCAAAAGGCCCAAATCGGGCTGTTTGTAACTGCTAAAATGCATTCTGGTATGTATGAATTCCATTTCATGATTTCGTAACATGTTACCGAATCGCAATTTGGAATTACATATACATACTAATGGGGCTTGTCAAAGGTGTCCCTTGCTAATACCGAATCGTAGCAGCATGTAGGGATGTTTTGTGACCGAATAACGGATGCAAAACATTGGCATTTTACCACCTACTTCAGGTAGGTGGTAACTCATTAGCAAACTGAAAGGGATCCCCAAGGAACCGCTTTCCCTTTTTGAGTGGTGGCGAAAACGTTTTTTAAGAACAAGCATTTTCAGTACAATGGGTCTCGAGTTAGAGCTATTAGCGTTGTAAAGAAAAAAAATGCAGTGCGATCACATTATGCAAAATGCAGCGCGATCGCGCTGCGTGGGAAATATACAGATAAAGTAGTCCGGACCCCAGGCTGAAAACATCGAGCCTCGTATGTTTTTAGTAGTTTACCAGTGCTGTGTAGGTGGGCTAAACACCGGAAAAGGCATGACGTATGCATGCCTTTTACAAATGAAAGCAAACGGATTTTAAAAGGCAAGCCCACGAACCAATGTAAGTGACTACAGAATGGACGGAGCGTGTTGTAAAGAAGACTCCACACAAAGGATGTCTTCGTTAGGTGTTTATTAGATAACACGAAACAAGTGTGACCTCCACCACAGTCAGGATGAAAATAACTGCCTCCAGTGGAATGTCACAGTTCCTAGGGAACCACGTTCCTATAACAACATACGAGCATTCTAATATACCTAAGCTACACATTATAACATATCCTCCTCCTTTACATAAAAATATACTCCCCCCTTGTGATTTATAACAACAGTAAATACAAATACAACACAAAAAAATAGATTGGATAAACATCAGATAGTGATATTAAATATCACTTACAATTTGTACCACTTTAAATGCGGTTATCTCACATAATCTTGCAAGTATGAAGGAGGGCGTCTCAGTCTCTGCTCTCTTGTAGACAAACACTCATCACCACCTGGATTTATGTCGGGAGATTTACCCCCTGATGGTTGAGAAGAAGATATACTGTCCTCTACAAGAACCCTTGATATAAATGTAGTGCCCTTCTCCATATCCTGTGACGTCTCACCCCTGGATCCACCTACTTCCACATTAAACGCTATAGGATTAGACCCAACCTCATTAGAAGAACTCGGGCACTCAACCTCTTTATTAGAACCAACTTCTTTAGTGGAACTCAAGTATTCCGAAATTTCTCCTTCACTCTCACCCAAAACTGATCCCTCACATTCACCCCTCTGTGTGCCAAACTTTGAGTCTTGCGCACCAAACCTAGCCACTCTCCTAAAATTCCACTTTTCACCATTCTCCAACACAACATGCCACCTGCCGATATGCTTAACTTGAAATGGCCCTCGAAATTTGTTTAATCCTCCAACACACCGTCCCGATTTTATCTTCACCCAATCACCAGGAACTATTCTTTTCCCATAATCACCAGGAACTATTCTTTTCCTAATTTTCCTTTCCCTCTCCTGACTATCGCACTCTACTCCATTACCTTCTAAAAGAGCTTTTATCCAGAACGGAGTCAGCTTGGTACTAGGCTTCCTGCCTCGCATCAACTCGAAAGGCGAATATACTGATGTGTTATTTGCTGTAGTGCGATAGGCCCACACCAAATCACTCACCACTTTTCCTACACTCAGTCTATTTGCCAAAGCAAGCTGAATGGCACCCTTAACCATCCTATTAGCCCTTTCTACAGTGCTATTTCCCTGGGGATTATAAAGAGCCGTGCATGCATGTTTTACACCACACTCGTTTAAGAACTGCTTCATACGATCTGAGGTAAGTTGAGTACCATTATCAGTGACGAGACAATCAGGAAAACCCTCCTCACTGAAAATTTCTGATAAAATCTTTATCGTAGAAACTGTTGTCACCTCCGTCATAAACTTAACAACTAACCATTTGGTATTCAAATCAACCAGAACAAACGCAAATCTCTGACTGTAACCCACACCTGCCATAGGACCAATAAAATCACCACAAACCGTATGCCAAGCTATGCCTGGATCCAGCATAGTCCCACACACAGTTTGTTGCTCACCTTCAGCCTTTTCTCACTCTCTATGCACTCAGAACACCTTTCCACCCAGATTACCACGTCATCTTCCATACCTGGCCACCAAAACTCAGCCCTGAGGCGTTTCTTTGACATTGTCTGTCCTAAGTGACCTTCATGGGCTATATCAAATAACCTTTTCCTGACACCTAACGGAGGTATCAACCTTTCTCCCCGAACCAAAACTCCATTGCCCAAAATGGACAACTCGTCCAAGACTTTACCGTATGGCCTAAGAGCTGGGGGGTAACGTGCTTTCTCTCCTTCCTCCTTCCACTATCATTTTGACCACCCCCTTCAACACTTCATCCTGTGTCAAAGCTTGCTCCCACTCTTCTTCACTCACCGCACCAAGAGTCCAATGAACAACATCACAGACACTCGCAACTGCACCTTCTCTCTCATGCTTCAACACACCCTCTCCATCAACTACCTCCCAATCTAAAGGTAACCGTGATAAACAGTCTGCCTGCACATTCTTCCACCCTGGTATGTACTCAAGAACATACATATATTCCTGTAACCTTGCTGCTAGTCGAGCCAATCTTGCAGAACACTTCCCAGCACCACCAGAAGACAGAATTTTTAACAAAGGTTTGTGGTCAGAACGTAGCGTCACACACGTTCCCCATACGTAAACTCTAAAGTATTCCATGCCCCAAGCTGCAGCCAAAGCCTCTCTCTCGATAACAGAGTAATTTCGCTCTGAATCCGTAAGAGAACGCGAAGCAAACGCAACGGTCTTTTCACCTGTTGGGTGTATTTGCGCTAACACAGCTCCTATCCCACATGCACTCACATCCACCGTGATTACAGATCTTTTACCAGTGTCAAAAGGAGTCAAAATGCCAGCACAGCACACCTCCTCCTTGATGGCCTCAAAACACTCTTGCTGCACTCTGGACCACTCAAATCTTGTCCCTTTCCTCAACAGCATTCTCAGAATCTCAGTCTTAGAGGCAAAGTTCTTCACGAATTTCGAGTAATACTCTATCATACCTAAAAAGGACCTCAATTGATCTTTGTCCTGCGGTGGTGGGACAAATTTAATGGAGTCCAGTAGGTTATTGTTAGGCTTGATACCTTCCCCCGAAAGTGTATGCCCAAGATATTCTATCTCTCTGACCAAAAACACACATTTCTCCTTCCTCAAAGTCAGTCCAGCATTGGAGATTCTATCCAGAACCTGTTTCAAAGTGAAGTTATGACTCTCCACCGTATCTCCAAAAATTAAAATATCATCCTGGAAATATAGTACATTATCTATATCATGGAATACTTCAGTCATCACTCTTTGAAACACACTGGCTGCCGAACATAGTCCAAAAGGCATGCCACACAAAGGATGTCTTTGTTAGGTGTTTATTAGATAACACGAAACAAGTGTGACCTCCACCACAGCCAGGATGAAAATAACTGCCTCCAGTGGAATGTCACAGTTCCTAGGGAACCACGTTCCTATAACAACATACGAGCAATCTAATATACCTAAGCTACACATTATAACATAGCGCTTTGCGCTCACCCATAAAAATGAATAGAAAACTTCTTCTTTTTTTTTTTTTAACGCATCCCTTTTTCCTACAAGGAAAATTGGCTGCATAAAAAAAATTGCTTTATATAAAAGGAATGACAGACATGGTGGTCTGCTGAGTCCAGCAGGCCACAGTCCCTGTGATTTTTGCAATTCCCAATGGTTCACAAATTGCGACCTGCCTCATTAATGTTTATTAGGTTGGATCCCATTAAGAAGCGCTAAATGAAACTTATGGAGTTTCATACATTCAAATAGTGATTACCTAATTGTGATTCTCAGAGAATTGCAATTATGTAATCACAATTTGGAATAATGATACATATAGCCTCAGTATTCAGGAGGCAGGTCTAAATTTGCGACCCATTAGGAAATATACAAATCCCAGGGATGGTGGCCTGCTGGGGTTAGTAGACCACCATTTCTGTGATTGCTTTTAAATAAAGCAATCTTTATTTTTTAAATGCAGCCTGTTTTCCTTATAGGAAAAGGGGATGCGTTTAAAAAAGAAAAAAAAAAGAAAAGTTTTCTTTTAATTTTTTACAAGTGGGTAGTGGTCAGTGGGACAACTGCCAGTTCTTAAAAAGTGTTTTTGCCACTATTCACAAAGGGAAAGACGGTGCCTTGGGGACCCCTTCTCTTTGCAAATGGCTTACCACCTACTTGAAGTAGGTAGTAAAATGTGAATGTTTTGCGACCACATTTTGGTCACAAAACATTCCTACATACCGCAGCAATTAGGTATTAGGGAGGTACGCCCTGAACACGCCCCTTCCTAATACCAAACTTGTATGTATTCTCCATTCCAAATTTCGATTCCATAACATGTTACTGAATAGTAAATAGGAAATTCGTAGATACCAAAATGCTATTTACCGGTCGCAAAAGGCCTGATTGCGCCAATCAGACCGTTTGCGACCGGTAAAATGCATGATACATATAGCCCCATGTCTTTTGGATTTCTGAGACAACTTGTGGACCTTTGCTGTTTCTGAGTTCTTTGAATCTGCCAACTCCTATCATTTTGATTTGTGGCATTACTTCCTTCTGGGGCCTCAGATCCTGCTCTCTGTTTTTTAGTTTCATGATGATCTCTGCTTCCTCTGTGGTGTAGACCATATGTATTCTATTCTAGAAAAAAAAGAGTAATTTGAAAAGAAGTCCCCATCCATAGGAAATGTTTTGGTCTCTGAGATGGAAGCCTAGTTACCGTCTTAAATTCCTTCCTTTTGGTCAAGACAAAGAAGGCCACATCCTAAAAAAACAATATTTTGTCGCCTTCAAAGTGAATTTTCTTCATTTTTTTGTGATGCTAGAAAATCTCTTCCTTTTTGTTTTAGTAAAAGTGGAGCCTCATGAGCACATCTGGCCAGAGGTTCTTCCTTTCTTAAACTCTGAATACGCTTAGTATGTTCTATCAAGAGGGATCTGTGTCTCGTCATTGACCACAAGTATCATTCAGAAAACCGTTGCACACGTAGTGAACTCAGAAGCCGTAATGGTTGGCTTTAGACGTCTAAAATGCAGACTATTTTGGTGGATGTGGTTCCTTCCATCATTGACCTTAGTTATCAGCACCTGTTGTGTTCTCTCAAGTACTCAATAGTTTGTCTTGTTTGTGGTCACGCTACTCCACTGCGTCCTCTAATTGAAACAGGTCGCAGAGCGCCAAGCTGTCATCCCTAGCTACTTTAACCTTCTCGCTGCTCTAACTGATTATTTCTTTTTTAGTGCTTCATCATTTTAGTTAGAACTGTATAAAACGGTGGTTCCCTTGGAGGAAGTGTAAGCTTGAACTCCCTTGCCCAAAGTATATTTCCAACAATAGAACTGTGAATATACAGTTGTTAATTCACTGTATAAAAATGTAATTAATATGCAGAATCACACATTGTAGCATAATTCAGGTGCTCCAACATAACAGGCGCAGTGAAAGTAAATAGTGACAAAGGTTAAAAGATGTGCGCTGGTGCTATATACAAAGCCTCTATACAATACACGGGGCTGATATTGATGTCAATCTGCACAGCATGACTCAGTTTAACAATACAATGTATACATTATTGCTATTCATTCATATCGGTCCATTAGCCTGCTTCTCAATGTTTCGACCCTATAGAAATTATTTAGACTGGCTCATCATCAGGACAAAACTGTGGTAGCAATCTAAAAAGGGAAACAACCAAACTAATTAGTGCAAATTTCCTTTCAAAATACAATGTGATGAAGAATCTAATGGAAGAACATGAATGAAATCATACCAGTATAGGAAGTTGGTTATAGAGCGCCCCCTCACCCCACCCATTGAGTCAAAAGAATGTAGGGTTGTGTCTGCAAACAAGCAAGATTATTTATGAGTGAGTCATACAAAACAAAGTAGTAATAACACACACTGTGTGACCCTCTATATATCATCAACATATTACAGACCCTATCTTTACTCCTGTTTCTTCTCCAAGTGCCCTTGGATCTGCAACCTATATGCGTATAGCACTGGTGCTCTGCTCACTTCTGTTTCCCAATCAGCCTCTCAGTGTGGCTGATCATTGCGAGACATTTTAAACAAAAACATAGTGTGGGAACTAGTGGAGTGTATCTCTAATTCTCCAAATCCCCAGGTTTATTTTTTATATTTCACTCAATTTCTGTCTACAGTGGCAAATGGTTTTGGCTATGCAGGCCAATGCATATGAAGTAAACCTCAGAAACCCCTCCTAATCTTGAAAGTATGCGAGTATTGGTGTGTTGAAACTGTCCAATGCAGTTATCACATTCACCATCAATTATAGCTGTCCAGCAGGAAATAATTCCTCCCCCAGATAATACCCAGTTATAGTCAGTTTCACAAACAGTAGGTTGCACACATTCCATACAAACCATATCTTGCACATCAAAGGCAGTGCTCTTGACATCACCCTTGACATAACATATGATTTTCAAATTACATAAATGGTCTGGTTGTGAATACCATATTTTTCAATGCAGAGACCTTTGCCTTCGGTATGAAAATGTGTTAGTGAACATGCAACAAGTGAAAACATAGAGTTCCATCTAATGAAAACTTCATGCGTACTCTTCCGTTCTGCAGCTGTCAGGAAGTTGTGATAATCAAGCTTATGCAAACATTCATTCATAATAAGTAAACGTTGATGTGTTTCAATTGTCTTTTAAAAAGAAAGACTATGCCTGTTTCCTTTCATAATTTTTCTGTTTCTGTCATTTGTGTCTCCCAACACTTCTATATTCATCATTTGTCTTTTCGGACTCACCTATGTCTTTCATACAGAGTATGAAGTTTGTATTATGCCTACCTGCAGTTTAACCCCTTCGCTGCCAGGCCTGTCCCCCCTCCTGTGCCAGGCCTTTTTTTGGCTATTTGGGGCAGTTCGCGCTTAGGCCCTCATAACTTTTTGTCCACATAAGCTAGCCAAGCCAAATTTGTGTCCTTTTTTCCAACATCCTAGGGATTCTAGAGGTACCCAGACTTTGTGGGTTCCCCTGAAGGAGGCCAAGAAATTAGCCAAAATACAGTGAAAATTTCGTTTTTTTAAAAACAAATGGGAAAAAGTGGCTGCAGAAGAAGGCTTTTCCCCTGAAAATGGCATCAACAAAGGGTTTGCGGTGCTAAAATCACCAGCTTCCCAGCTTTTTAGGAACAGGCATACTTGAATCAGAAAACCCAATTTTTCAACACAAATTTGGCATTTTACTGGGACATACCCCATTTTTTACAATTTTTTGTGCTTTCAGCCTCCTTCCAGTCAGTGACAGAAATGGGCGTGAAACCAATGCTGGATCCCAGAAACCTAAACATTTCTGAAAAGTAGACAAAATTCTGAATTGAGCAAGGGGTCATTTGTGTAAATCCTACAAGGGTTTCCTGCAAAAAATAACAACTGAAAAAGAAAAATATTGAAATTGAGGTAAAAAAACAGCAATTTTTCTCTACGTTTTACTCTGTAACTTTTTCCTGCAATGTCAGATTTTCGAAAGCAATGTACCGTTACGTCTGCTGGACTCCTCTAGTTGCGGGGATATATAGGGCTTGTAGGTTCATCAAGAACCCTAGGTACCCAGAGCCAATAAATGAGCTGCACCCTGCAGTGCATTTTCATTCTGTACCGGGTATACAGCAATTCATTTGCTGAAATATAAAGAGTGAAAAATAGCTATCAAGAAAACCTTTGCATTTCCAAAATGGGCACAAGATAAGGTGTTGAGGAGCAGTGGTTATTTGCACATCTCTGAATTCCGGGGTGACCACACTAGCATGTGAATTACAGGGCATTTATCAAATAGACGTCTTTTTACACACTCTCTTATATTTGGAAGGAAAAAATGTAGGGAACGACAAGGGGCAATAACACTTGTTTTGCTATTCTATGTTCCCCCAAGTCTCCCGATAAAAATGATACCTCACTTGTGTGGGTAGGCCTAGCGCCCGCGACAGGAAATGCCCCAAAACACAACGTGGACACATCACATTTTTTTAAAGAAAACAGAGGTGTTTTTTGCAAAGTGCCTACCTGTAGCTTTTGGCCTCTAGCTTAGCCGGCCCAACGTGGACACATCACATTTTTTCATAGAAAACAGTGCCTACCTGTGGATTTTGGCCTCTAGCTCAGCCGGCACCTGGGGAAACCTAGCAAACCAGCGCATTTTTGAAAACTAGAAACCCAGGGGAATCCAAGATGGGGTGACTTGTGGGGCTCTGACCAGGTTCTGTTACCCAGAATCCTTTGCAAACATCAGAATTTGGCCAAAAAAAAACTTTTTCCTCTCATTTCGTTGACAGTTCTGGAATCTGAGAGGAGCCACAAATTTCCTTCCACCCAGCGTTCCCCCAAGTCTCCCAATAAAAATGGTACCTCACTTGTGTGTGTAGGCCTAGCGCCCACGAAAGGAAATAGCCCAAAACACAACGTGGACACATCACATTTTTTCACAGAAAACAGAGGTGTTTTTTGCAAAGTGCCTACCTGTGGATTTTGGCCTCTAGCTCAGCCGGCCCCAGGGGTGGCAGAAATGGCCTAAAATAAATTCCCCCCCCCAACCGCCCCCGGGAGCGACCCTTGCCTATGGGGTCTCTCCCCTTGCGTGACATTGGCGCAAAAAAAAAAATCCCCGGTGCCTAGTGGTTTCTGCCCCCTTGGGGGCAGATTGACCGAAAATCGTCCAATCTGCCCCCAAGGAGGGCAGAAATGGTATAAATACAATTTGCCCCCCATGGGAGCGACCCTTGCCTAATGGGTCGCTCCCCATCTCTAAAAAACAAACAAAACAAAAAAACACAAAAAATAAAATTTGCCCTGGCGCCTAGAGGTTTCTGCCCCACCTGGGGGCAGATCGGCCTAATAACAATAGGCCGCACTGCCCCCGGGGGGGCAGAAATGGCCTAAAATAAATTTGCCCCACCCCAACCCCCCACCGGGAACGACCCTTGCCTACAGCGTCGCTCCCCCTGCGTGACATTGGCGCCAAAAACAAATCCCCGGTGCCTAGTGGTTTCTGCCCCCAAGGAGGGCAGCAATGGTCTAAATGAGCGACCCTTGCCTAATGGGTCGCTCCCCATCTCTCAAAACACAAACACAAAAAAAAAAAACACACAAAAAAAATTTGCCCTGGCGCCTAGAGGTTCTGCCCCCCCTGGGGGCAGATCGGCCTAATAACAATAGGCCGATCTGCCCCCAGGGGGGGCAGAAATGGGCTAAAATAAATTTGCCCCCCCAATTCCCCACCTGGAGCGACCCTTGCCTACAGGGTCGCTCCCCCTGCGTGACATTGGCGCCAAAAAAAAATCCCCGGTGCCTAGTGGTTTCTGCCCCCTTGGGGGCAGATTGACCTAAAATCGGCCAATCTGCCCCAAGGGGGGCAGAAATGGTCTAAATACAATTTGCCCCCCAGGGGAGCAACCCTTGCCTAAGGGGTCTCTCCCTTATGTCCATTTCATAAAAATAAAAAAAATCCCTGGTGTCTAGTGGGCGTTTCAAAAGCCGGATTGCAAGCAATCCGGCTTTTTAAATGCTCAGAGAGACTTCAAAGGAAAGGAAATTCCTTTCCTTCCCTTGGAAGCCTCTCTGGGCCTCCCCCACATGATCGAAAGAGAAATGCTTTGCATTTCTCTTTCGATCGCGCTGGAAGATGGGAGGAGGCCCTCTGTCGTGTGCTGAGGGGGGGTCGGCGGTGGAAGGGGAAGGGCTTCTCCTTCCATCCCTGCCTTGGGGGGGTGGGTGGGGAGCACAAGGGGGTGGGGTGCTAACGCTCCCCCCAGTTCCCGGGTGTAGGACAAGGTGACCTTGTCCAGGGCACCCGAGGGGTTAAGAAGACAGGTTTTGATTGTTTATAATTCTGGAGATAAATGATCAATTTGATAATCAAGCTGACACATTTTCTGTCATGATTTGTTTATCTTATTGCTGATTAGGAGTCTCCTAGTCCCATAATTGTTTTCAAGATATAAGCTAACATAAGCAATCAGATACTTTAAAAACCCAAGGTATCAGACCATAGAGTGGAGAGGACCTTCACACGGGCAAATATCAAGATGGGCATGGCACCAGCATCTACCTTGACTGAAGAAGGCTCTGGCAAGAGTCCTGCGAGACTCCTGCAAAGCATTTAGCCTTCACTGGCTGGTGCTGGGGCTTGAACCTGCCCGGAAGAGCAGTCCTGCTATTCCAGACAGAACAACAGATCTTGTTATCCCAAACCATGTATGTGCACCGCCTCTGGAACTCGGAAGAGCAGCTTGCTAATTCTTAGAAGTAATATTGCTTCTAAAGATAGTAGTGAGGGTGTTAGGGCTATAAAAATCAATTACCTAGCCATTTATTCTTGTTTTCACTGTTCATGAATTGCTTTGCTGCTTTAATTTTTATGGTTTGTGTTTTTATTTTTTATATTGTGTGTAGGTGTTTTAAAAAACACATTTTAAGGTGTATATTCCGTTGCTAGTGATTCTTGAGAGTGTGATTCATTAATGGAAGAGGGTTTAGAGTTCCACTGTTGTCCCTGAACTTATCATACAGAATTCATCGTTACCAGGAAACACTTCCTTCAAAATATTGCTCAGTGGGTCGTGTCTGGGTTGCAGTCCAACTGGATTTCTCATTTGGCTTGGCACATAGACTGCATCCTTCTGCCGAGGGGTTAGAAATCTGACTCCTCCAACTCTGGGGTGGAGAGGTACCCCAAAGAATATATAATTTGATTGTCAATGTAGGACAGATTGAGCTAGATCCTTGAATGGATTTTGATGACACACTCAACAGACCAAGTATTACAGTTTAATGGAGACTTCCATTAAAGTTAAATAGGGGTTTCTAATTTTCTGTAGATTTGTCAGGCGCTTAACTTATAAAAGGTCATTCCTCATATTGATTTCTGAATTTTGAATCCCATGTTCATTGAATCTTCAATATTGAGCCTCGCAGTTCTACAACAAACATCCCTCTTTTTCTGGCAGATCATATAGAAAAGTATTAAATTAAAAAAATCTAAACAGACATACATGCACCCATGCTGTATAAAATGCACACAATACAGGCTTAATAATGAATCTAGTGAGAAAAAATTATAACAGACCTTGAACATTTCCAAAGGGATATTTAGCTAAAACATGGTACCTGAGAGCCAGAATCTAACCACTTTCTTGTTAGAAGAGATTTCAGTATTTCTAGATTCCTATACAGTATTACCTACGGTCTATAAGAATAGTCCTGGTTTCCTGCAGCAAGAGTAATGGAGATTTTACACAAAGATCTTGAGGCATTATTTTATATTAAGGACATTTTACACAAAAAATGATGAGTTGAGTAAACACGACTGAGGTGGACAGGATAGTGACATCACTAATCGTGCATGGTTACAAAATAACTTTAAAAATGTGCAAATTTGCATACTTAAATGTAACTTTTCTTGGTAACGAGTTCTACAGTAAGACTAATGATTTTCAGCCTCCAAATATATTTTGAAAAATGCAAGCCCTGATGGGCTTTCTTAACTTTGGGAGAGTGTAATCGCCACATTATGCTGCATGAGTAAAGCCTTTGTATGATTTGATTTTCTCACATTTTCTGAAAAATATTGGTTGGAAACACACACAGCTATCTTACATAGACTGACAGCAGACTTGTTAGAAGCTAAATATTTACAAACTAGAAATAACAAAACAAACCTGGTAATTAGGGTTGTTCCCAGCACTTCAGGCTACACATGTATTTTCAGTGAATGTCTGTTAACACCCATAGCACATCTGTAGTACAGCTGACTCATACTTCACTCTCACAGAGAGAAAATTCTTTCTGTGGTGCTGTGAATTTCTTCTTTGAATGCTGTTGATGTAAAGTTTAAGCATTATTCTACACTCTGTGCACAAGAATGTTTGCAATCCATTCATAATGTTCACGAACTGCAAAGGTTTTAATAGTGCACATATGAGGAACTTCTTCTACTTGAATGACTCTGCGCAGCCTGAGGGTGGCACTAAACAGAAGAACTCGACTCATATTGCACAGGAGAGAATTTTTGAACATGGTGAATGCATCCATGGCAACACATACAAAATGTGCCCCTCCATCCCCCCTCCATCCACTGCCCCCATGCCTGTCCCAACCCTCAAAGTTGAGTTCCCACTAAAGCTATTGGTTTTGTTCCAAAAGCTGCGGGTGGGACAAAGCTGGGTTTCGTGACCACTGCTGTTACTTGCAGGTGTTCTCTCCAATACAAAGTTTTATCTTCAGACTTAGTCACTTTTTTGTAAGTCAAAGTCCTCCCACAGATAAGGGTGGAAACTACATCCCCACAGCTCTACCATGATGAAGGATTACTTTATGTGAAGTCCTGCTGAACCTGTTTTCAGCATGGCAAAAAGCTTTGCACAGAATACACCTGATTTTCTTGCCCAGCTTCAGGTGTGACCTTCCTCGGAAAACTTAGCACTTTCTCTTGGTTCTCCGGAGGTGGTAAAAATGACACTTTTCTCCAACTGCTGGGATTGTCACTTCTGGTTACTCCTGCATCCCCCATCTCCTCAAAGCAGGGTTCTTATGGATACTTCTGTTTAGATATTCGTCATCTGTAGAACAATCCCAAGCATCAGACTGGATCTCATAACTTCAAAATTCTCACGGAAGTGGTGTCTGGTGGTGTTATCTAAGCCATATAGCACCCACCCTGGCACAACAACGTCCATTCTCTTTTTTCCAGGCCTTCAACACTGACCAGAGCCCCGTCTCTCTGAGGAGATGTTTCTTCACAAAAATTCAAATAGTGCAGTACAGTGACCCCCACCGAAAAAATCTGGGCTTAAACACTGTATGGATTGCGAGGGACAGATGTCCATCATGACTCCCCAAGCCCATTGCCACTGGTGCCTGGGATCGAACCATGACTCCTGGGCCTGCTCGTCTTGTTCCAGCATGCATGCCAAGAGCTCCAACTCTGAGTGACCCTGCTTCGGTGTCTCCACAGGACCCGGCCCCAGATTGGCCTCAGACTCCAGCAGATTCAGTGGTGTCTGGATCAGCACCTCCCAGCCCGACACAGATGGCAGCTTGTCCCAAGTTCCCAACATCAGGGTTGAACGCAGTGGAATTCTTAAACTCCATGTATTCTCTTTTTGCAAGGACATCTGGCATAGCTGTGCACCCATCGGCTCCATACGGACCACCAATGTTCATCCCTATGGCCCCCAATGCCATACCATTGACCTCAATGCTGGCTCTGCCTTGCTTTGACCTAGTTCTCCGATATATGACACCTTGGACTGCGCTGCTACCACTGGTGTCTCCTGAACCCCTGGTTCCAGACACAACGCCACCTGTGTCATTATCCAAATCCACTCCGGAGACCAAAGCTCTGAGATACCCAATGCCTCATTGAAGAATAATTATACAGAAATAGGCTTCATAAAATATTTGGCATTAATTTGGATCCTCTTAACATCTGCCTTGTTGAAGACACTGGTGAAGACCTCCTTGGAGAATTCCAGGCTCTATACTCTGCTAATGGTTTGGATACCTGCCCAAAAGTAGCCATGGAATTCACCTCTGGTCCCCCTACACCAGAAGTGGTCTCCCTCTACAAAAATTTGCTTAAGGCTCCAGTGGTTCTGGACCTACAAATCCCAAACACAGGCACCAAAAGTAACATCCTAACAGAAGTACTTTTATCATTGATTCCAGCAGCTCCCTTTTAATGAAGCCATACTAGACCCATTTGTGGTGTTAAATGGATGAAACACCCTTCAATTCCTGCAGTCAATAGATCAATGGAACGTTGGTATCAACCTTCGCCACGTGACCCACCATTCCGGTCTGTCCACCCTTCACGAGACAGTCTAGTCATTCAAATTTCCTGCTCTGGGCAATCGGGAGGGGCCTTTCTGACAATCCCTGCTGACACGAAACCAAAGCGAGTGCAGGCTTGGGGAAAGACAGTCTTTTCTGTGTGAAGCATGGCCCTCAGCTCAGTTAATGGAAACTGCCTCCTAGCATGTTTCAGTCATGCTTTGTGGGATATGGCCCAGATGATAGCCCTGTTTGAACTAGACGACATGAGCAAGCAATTCCAGGAGGTATACATGATAGTCAGAAGGCCTCATAGCACATTATCAAATCAGGATTGGATACAGCGGACTCAGTCCGTGCTACGGGTACCTCTGCAGTGGTGCCTGGGTCAGGACCTCCAACTTTTCACCAGACATCCAAGCGAATCTGTTGAACCTGCCATTCGATTGGGAATTTTTAGTCAGATATACAGCTGTTTCAGCACTTGAGTGCATTAAGTCTAGTAAAGCCATGGCTTGCACTTCGGCTTACACCTACACCCTGTATCTAAAAGCTCCCATTGGTTTCAACACTTTCATGAGTTTCAGAAGGAATTTTCATTTCAGCAGCACTAGTCATACCAACTGCAGACTCAACAAAAGTCAAACCAGTGGATTAAATAGTAAAGAAGCAGAGCCAGAGGGAAGGGATGTTGATCCGCCGAGCAGACCGCCTCCTCCCCTGCATCACAAGGAAAGCAGACCTAGTTTGCTTCCACAAACCCATTTGGAGAATGTGGTGACTAGGTGTCCCACTTCCTCTCAGCCTGGTTAGTCATTACTTCAGACCACTGAGTCCTTCAGATTGTAGAAAGGAATGAAACCCTCCCTTTCCTTCAAGGCCCACCCATGTTCCCACTTCACCTTTTTCCACCCTCCAGGAGCACCTTTCCATTTTTCAGCAAGAAGTGTCAGTTCTTCTGTGGAAAGGAGAGACGGAGTTGGTCCCAGAACCGGAAAAAGGCCAAGGATGCTACACACATTACTTCCTAGTGCCCACGAAGGACAGTGGTTTACATCCGATCCTAGACATTAGGGACCTGAACTTTTTCCTCAAAAAGAAGTTCAAAATGCTGACCCTAGCTCAAGTACTACTGGCATTGAAAAATGAAGACTGGATTGTGTCTCTTGACCTGCATGAGGCACACTACCACATCCCTATCCTGCGGTCACATCAGAAGTACACTGCAGGTTTTGATGGATTCTATCCACTGTTAATGTGCAATATTTCCCTTGGATTGACATTGGTGCCTCTGTTCTTCCCAAAGGTGATGGCATTGGTGGTGGCTCATCTCATATTGGGCATTCCTATATTCACATATTTGGAAGACTGGTCAATAAAAGCTGGTTCAGCAGTGGTGGTATTTTGCCAGTTTCAGTTGACAGCATCTCTGCTGTACGACCTGAGTTTTTTTTATCAACAGTCCAAATCTCACCTGCGACCTCCTAACAACTCCAGTTAATAGGGTGTGTATTGGAAGCCACAATTCTCAGTGCCTTTCCTCCACCTCAAAGGATTAGAGACATCTACGAAATTGTTTCATATTTCTAGCAGGGAGTGAGTGAGCGTCTCAGTCCCAACATTTCTGCTGGCTTCCTGCATTTTCCTTCTCATGCATGCATGTTGGAACATGAGGGCCCTGCAGTAATGCCTCTGGAGTGGCTCCAATGGCAGTGGCTCCAATACAAGGAAGACTTGTCGGACTTCACAGTGTTCCCCTCCCGTGCTTTGTTGCAAGTGGCTTGGTGGTGGAACAAAGCAAACCTGAGTTGCAGGATGGCCTTCACTTCCTGTCCGGTCGTAACTATGTAAGTGACGGATGCCTCCACCTTAGGGTGATGAACCCATCTGGAGCATCAGAGGCCTCTGGTCTCCTGATGAACAGATCCTACATATCACCCTGTTCCAACTGTGGGTGATTTAGCGGACACTCAAGGCCTTTCTCCCCTCCATCCAAGGTCGGTCCATCAAGGACGTGATGAACAAAACAACAGCAATGTGGTGTGCCAGCAAATAAGGGGGTGTAGGGTATCCCCTCCTTTGCCTGTAAGTGTTGAAACTGTGGTCTTGGGCACACTGCCAAGAGATATTGCTCCCTGTCAATAAACTAGTGGGATTTCTGAATGTCAGAGCCGTACAGGCCACAAGTGGCGTCTTTTACTGGAGATAGTCAAGGACCTCTTCACTAGTGGGCTACTCCTCAAGTGGACTAGTTTACCTGTTTGGAAAATGCTCAGTCCTGGCTGCTTTGCACCCTACAGTATCCATCAAGGATAAGCTAGGGGGCCGCATTTCAGTTGAAGTGGAACGCCAGCTGCATTACACGTTTTCTCCCATACCTGTGATCCCTTGGGTTCTGAGGATGATTCATCAAGACTGGGCACAGCTTATTGTCATTGCCTCAGACTGACCAAATAATTTGTGGTGTGCGAAACTACTGAGCTTCTCCACATATCCCACAATGTGTCTACTATCCAGGCTGGACCTTCTCACCCAGTCACAGGGAATGGTTCTCCACGTCAGTCTCCAAGTGCTCCACCTACATGCTCGTAGACTGAGCTGGAACAACTGAGCTCCTTTCAACTACTACCAGAGGTGGCGAATGTCATATTGTCAGTGTTTCGTTTCTCCATCAAATGTGTTTACTTCTGCAGATGGAACAACTCTGTTGCATGGTGTGCAGACAATAATGTGACCTTTATAAGTCCCCCTTTGGTATTTGTTTTTTGAAGGGGCTGACGAATGTGTATCCACCAACCCCCTTTGTTGTACCTAGTGGAACCTTAATCTAGAGGTGATGTTTCTTATGGAGACTCAGTTTGAGCCCCTGCATAGTTGTCCCTTAAGGGCTTTGACATTCAAAACTGTGTTTTGGTTACTATTACCACAGCTAGAAGGGTAATAAGTTAAAAGCTCTCAGCTCCTGTCCTCCTTTTACTTCTTTCTAGCCCAACAAATTGGTTGTACAAACAGGGGCTGCTTTTCCTAGCAAAAGTGGTGACCTGCTTCCACCTAAGTCAGTCCTTCCCCCTCCTGATCTTCTATCCCCTCACCCATCCCACTAAGGAAGAGGGTGAGGCTTGGATCCTAGAGGGGCAGTCAACTGCTATCTCATCTGCTCCAATGACATATGACAGGATGATCAACTCTTTGTCAGTTACTTCGGAGCTAAGAAGTGGGAAGTTGGTACAAAAGAGGCCCCTCTCCGTGTGGATCATCGTATGTATTTTTTTTAAAATATATTTTTATTGTTTTATAAAACCAAAACCAAGTGATTAGTTCTGCAGTGATCAACAATACACAATCTATGTTCCCAGATTTACATTGACATTGGATTGTTCGTCAACGTCTTTGCCATTCATAATCCAGTCCCTGACAGCCCTGCATCCCCCCTACCCCAACCCCCTTTTATAGCTTCAGAGTGGCGGTGTTTGAATATCCCACTCCACCATTCTTTTTTGCCATTCATGGGATATGAAAATGGTCTAGCCAGGGTCCCCGTATTTTGGTGTGTTTTGTGAGCAGTCTCTTGATTTATATACTGCCTCCTCAGCAATAGCACAATAGTCAATCTCTCTCACAATATCTGGATGGGGTAGTGTCATGGATCTCCAGTGTTTGGCGATGTCCCTTTTACCAAGCACACACCCAATTCCACCATTATTTGCTGTCTCACGGTGCCATCACATCCCCGGAAAGCTCCCAGGGAATCATTTTGAGGTGTTGCTCAATAGGGAAACCTACAACCTCCTCTAATATGGAAAGATTCCACTCCAGTATTGCTGGTGATCCAGGCATTTCCAGTTGGTTGGTATCCAGTCACCTGTGGTGTCTCCTCAGTGTGGGCACTCAAAACTCTGGATCCGACAGGGTCTATTATTTACACTACGAGGTGTATAGTAGACCGTATGTAAGTATCTAAATTGGATGGGCCTTCAGCGTGCTGTGATTCACTGTTCTTTGGGCCTCATTTTAGCATGTACCAGGTCCTTAACATCTAGATCGCTGATGTATGAGGCCCATTTTTCACTTAGGAGCTCTATGGAGTTGTGTGTATTAATCACAATAGTTTTCTAAAATTGTGATATACCTTTCCCACCGATTTCCCTCATTGCATGTTTGGGTTCCAGCGGATTATATTCAGGGAGCGGGGCTGAATCCCTTCAGAAATGTTCATAGGTGTGTTGCAGTTGTAAGCAGAGGTAGAACTGGGACCAGTGCATGGTGTGTTCTGATTGCAGTTGGTTGAATAATAGCATCTGTCCCTGTGTCTAGTTGTCTCCTAACACGGAGATACCTAGCGCATCTCATTTCTGAAATCCCTGTAGCTGTGATGACTGGTGCCACCAGGTTCCCCGCCACAGGGGTGGTTCTCTGGTGATCTTCCTACTCCACTCCATCCACTTCAGGGCTTTGTGCCAGCAGTCCAGGGGGGACAGCCATGACAGGGGTTACCCCCTGCGGGGCTCCAGCTCTATGTAGGCAGGACCACGTCGCCGAGCCCCGGAATCCCTCCACTTCCAGTCTGATAGCTGGGTTGTTCCTATCCCCAAATACCCAGTCATTGAGTGGGAGCAATTGAGCTGCCCAATAATTGAGCTTTATGTCAGCTGCTCCCAGCCCCCGTCAAATGGTGCCTGGATACATTTGATGTGAGCCGCTTGCAGATAATCTCCCGGAAAATACTGATTAATCTCAGAGTGAAGTTTGCCTTTAGTCAGTATCTCTTGTGGGTAGTTCTGAAGGGTGTAAACCAGTTGGGAAGTGCAGTAATTTTACATGGGGCAATACGGCCCAAGGAATTAAGGGAGAGCAGGCTTCAGTTAGTCATATTGACGCCTAACTTTAGTCATATTGACGCCTAACCTTGTCTATAAGGGGTGCTATGTTGAGCCCCAACACGACCCAGAATCCATAGTCGCCCGCACTCCCAGATAAGTGAATGGGCTGTGTACAGTAGGAATTCCTGGATGTTTACATGGTGTCTCAGTGGAGGAGGGTCACCATGGGGATCAAACGTGCCCCAATTTACTCGGATGCCCGTTGCACCTATATAAATCTGTAACACGTGGATCAAATGGGGGAACTGAGATCTCAGGTTTCATCACGAAACTGAGAACATTATAGTGATCATCAGCCAATCACACTCCCCATAGCTGAGCATCCCGCCTGACCCATTCTGACAGTGGTTCTGCCACGAGTGAAAAGATAAAGGGATAGTGGGCAGCCCTGTCTGGTGCCCCTCTGAACAGGGAATCTCGGAGACATTGCTCCATTGACCCGCACCGTCTCCCACGGGTCCCTGTGTAACAGCTGAATGCACCTGCGGAAATCAACATGTGCTCGGTAGTTTGTGATCCCATGTCAGTATTTTGCGGAGTTTTCGGATGTTGTGTCTCATTCTGCATTCTGGCATAAAGCTGTTTTGGTCTTAGTTGATTAGGGAGCAAATCAGTTTCCCTAGCCTTAGGGCAAGCACCTTTGCTGTTTTTTTTTTTCCTTTTTCTTTTCTTTTTAATGTTGATCAGAGAGATCTGACTATTGGAGGCATTGGAGGTTTACTAGGTTTACAGATCACCACCACGGTGCCACGTAAATCTGGGGGAGAGCTTCAACCAGTTTGGCCTTATTAAACATTTCTAACATCTGCGGGAGCACCACTGTGGCAAATTTCCAATAGAATTCCACTGGGTAGCCATTAGGGCCACGTGCTTTTTCCGTGGCATGTTCCGTAATGCTGAGTGGAGTTCCTCCACCTTGAGCGACAGGTGAAGGTCGGTTTTACTGTCATTAGATAGTCGAGGGACCAACAGATCACATATAATGGGGTGTTAGGAGTTCAATAATGGGGATGGGTGTGACCGGTATACATTCTCATAATAGTCATTGAAGGCACCGGCAATGCCCTGGGCGTCGTGGATTAAACCTTCCGGTTTGCCCTAAATCCCGCCACCAGTCTGCACTCCGTCTCCTTAGCGGCTAGCCAGTGAATGAGCTTGCTGGGCTTATTCCCAAATTCGAATATGACGTATTGTGTCACGTTCAACGCTACCTGTGCAGCTTCTGTCTGTTTCAGTGTATGTCGAACAGCTTCTAATTGCCGCAAAACCTCATTCAGTCATAAAGGAGACTTGTTCAACCTCCAACTCTTCGAGTTGCCTCTCCAGAGACTGTACGTTCCCTCTCCTTGTCACTTGCCCACTAGGTATATAAAAAAATAAACAAAGATATAGTCTAGCCTTGAGTGAGAGGCATGAGGATGTAAGAAATATGTATATTACCTAGCCTCTGTTTGGAGGTGTTTTCAAACATCTTGGTTCCAGTGAGTCTTCCCAGTCACTCAGAGGGGAACCCCTCCTTGTGGTGCCCCAGTCTTTATTCTCTAGAGAGGGCTATGCAATGTTGTTAAAGTGGACCCCCCCCCCCCCAAACAACCATGTGACCCTCCAGCGTGGTAACTTTAGGTTCAGTGAGGTCAGCTAGGGTTTGATCTTTCAAGGCTCGAGGGATATAGACGTTGGTGATTGACCAGGCCTTCTCTTCCGGTGTTCCTGTGACTTAAATGAAGCACCCCAAGGGATCCTATAGAGAATCGGTTACTACCAATCAAAACGTTTTGCCTAGAAGGATGGCTACCTCTTGGGATCCCCTAGTGAATCCTGCATGATAGACCCTGTTGAAACCAAAGCTACCAAGGACTGTGCAATTACTGCCAAAGAGGTAGGTTTCTTAGTGGAGGATCTCTTATGGCCACCAGAACTTGGGTCAGTGCAACACCACTCCTCACTTCACTTCGTCATTAAGACCATTAACGTTCCATGTAAGAAACCTATAGGTCTGGATTTCATGTGTATTGTTCATGGCGGGTAGCATGAGGCGGCCAAGCCGTTGCCTGTGCATGTTGACAGGTGTACCTGTGTCTAAATCAATAACACTTCAGTGTCCCAAATCCCTCCTCCTCATTCCACACTTCTAAACGTGAAGTGTCTTTCGCCCCCATATGCTGTTACAGATGATGTTGAACCCTCATCTCTGGGCACTGCCCGCCCCCCTGGAGCCAAGGAGGACCCTGTTGGATCTCTTTGGGAACCTTGGTACTACCCTCAGGTTCACCCTTTCCTTGAGACGTCATCAGTTCACTTGAGTTGTTTCATGTTTTTTTTTTTTCAAGCCATTCCCATGCTAATTTGGGGATCAAAGAAGAAGGATTTGCCTTGGAATAGGGCCTTCAGCTGTGCTGGGTATAAGAGCATGTAGTGCAGCTGGAGGGCCCGAAGCTTCTGTTTGACCCCCCAAGAATGACTTGCGTTGCTTTTGTAGTTTAGTGGTATAGTCCTGGAAGTGCATCACTTGTGCTGTGCCACTGCGCAGGTTGGCTTGCTGCCTCAAAATGTCATCCTTTTTGCCATACTTAAGTACCCTGATGATGAGCGGGAGTGGGGGATCTAGGCACAAGTGCCCTGTGTACCTCTAAAGGATGATTAATAAGAGAAGGGATGGGGAGGAATGATGGTCCAGTGTATGACCTCCCTAATATAATGTACTTAGCAATAAAATACACTGTTCCAAAGAGGAAGTAGGAGAAGGAAGTCCTAATTCTAGGAGCAAGAATCCTCACACAACCAACTGAGTGCCATGCTTCATCATCGGAAGTGCTCCTCGTCAGACTGGCGCTGATGGGTGGATTGCTTAGTGTTCGGGTGGACCGACTGTGCCTCTTTATTAGGCACCCCTGACCTTCCCCACTGCTCCCAGGAGCAGCTACTTTAATTATCGGCTAAGTTCCCCCTACTTTGCGGGAGGGCAAGAGAATGGGGAATCTCCATCCCTGGTTTGCTGCAGACCTGAACTCCTTCGTCTCGGGGTCCCCTCGCCACAGACCAGACTGCCACTAAGTTTTACCCATCCAGGGCTACTTTGCTGCATTTTAAGAGCAGCCCAGCTGCACCACAGCTCCCACAACCAGTCTCTGAAAATGCACTCTGTGACACCTCATTGCTAATGTTCTCACTGCGGGAACAGCCCCCAGCGAGTCACCAACCTCTAATCTCAGGGAGTCACCCATCTAAGCCTTTGTGGGTCGTGGCAGCTCTCCAGGAGCACTGCGGGATCTTCACACTCACTGGTTTAGGCTGGCATGCTACCTCTCTATTTGGCTATATTGTGGAGTCCAGGCAGACTCCTGATGTCCCCGCCGCCATCTTCAGGAGCTGGCCGGCCAGAACCCCCAGGCCTCTTCGTCAGTCCTGGGCTGGTCATTGCAGTATGTTTCACCCCTCAACAGTTGGCCTGGACTCTGGTGGATCTACAGTGTCTGTGACCCTGGCCCACAGCTTTATTTCCCTGTGCTACAGACAGCGTCAGCCCTGTCACTCTCTGACTCTCTCTCCTGAGACAGGCACTCCCTGCGCTTCGGTTATTGCTTTGGGTGTCTGCTCAGGGGTCCCCTGACAGGCACAGCAGGGATAAATGAGCATATCCACGCTCACAAAGCTCTTCACAACACAGGCCCGGCCCACCTCAACGAGCGACTCACCTTCCACACTCCCACCCGCCAACTCCGCTCCGCCAACCTTGCCCTCACCGCCGTCCCTCGCATCCATCGAACTACAGCCTGCGGCAGATCCTTCTCCCACCTCGCCACCAAGACCTGGAACACCCTCCCCGCCCACCTACGACAGACCCAGGACCTCCTGACCTTCAGGAAATGCCTCCTCAAGACCTGGTTATTCGAGCAGTAGCAGTCCTTTCCTCTCCCACCCCCTCTCAGCGCCTTGAGACCCTAGCGGGTGAGTCGCACGCTTTACAAGTGTTTGATTGATTGATATGTAGGTTTAATAAAGGATAACCTCAGTGGTGCAGAGCTCTGTCTGCCTGCGTCTGCCAGCTTCTGCTGCCAGGCCATGCCCCCTCATCTTGTATATCAAAACTTGATAAGCTTTGTCCAAGAAAGAGCCTCCCTACCCTCCCCCCCAGACGGACAGGGGGATCATTCCACCAGGGCCAAACCCACAAGTTCTGTCCTTGCATAGGGAGCTCCCATCACAGACAACTGCAAAGAGGCAACGTGGGTGTCCTTCACACTTTTGCCAAGCACTATTTGCTAGATTCTGAAGTGTTTACAGATGAGCACTTTGCTAGAATTGTTCTACAGGACTTCCTTGTTTAACCATCCACCAACTCTCCTCTAAAAGGTAGGGTATTTCTCTGTAATTTGTTCTACTGGTGAGGAATCTGCAGGTTGAAGTATCCATCAGACGAGAAAGCTACTTAGATGTAATGATCTTTCTGGTGGATACTCATCCAACTACAGGTTCATCACCAACCTGTCCGCCTCCATTTTGATGGATGTATTATATGGAAAGTTAATAAGATTGCATTTAAAAATTTGGTACTACACTATTTTACTGATGTCAGTCCATCACTCACATCAAAAGCTGGGAAAACAATGGATGGAAACTGACATTGTTGTCTTGGGCTAGTGTTATATGGCTTCGATGGTGCCATTTCCGGCAAAGATATGAGGTCAGTGCCCCCAACCGGCAATGTGAGAGCTTGGAAGTTTCTGTATCGAGTCTGGCGCCTCGGATTGTTCTACAAGTGAGAACCCTGCAGGTAGATGGAGTATCTGCCAGAAAGATTACCACCACAGGTAAGTAACTTTTTCTTCTCAGCACAAAATGTTTCCTGGCATGTTCTCCTGCAGGGTCCAGTCTGCTGTAGTCAGCTGGGCCCTCATTTGGTCAGGAATCCTTCTGATGTGCGTGTCCCTGAAGCAGTAAAACAGAAGGTCAGCTAAATGACCCTTGGAGAGCAGTTCTAGTCCAAGCATGTCAGTAGGAATGAAGAGTATTTGAGTGAGTCCTTTTCTTCCTGGAGGAGCCAGGAGTTGTCTTCAGGTGGAGTCTTCCCAGGTCCAGGAGTGTTCTGAGGAGGTTGTGAGCGAGGTGCCAACTTTATCCTCTGCTGTTGTCGGAGACTGGAGAAATTCTGCTGCACAATCCTATTTTCTCACAGCCTCCCACATCCTTTTGCAACACACATTTATTGTCCTAATGTAAAATTACACGAATCTCTGTTTTAATATGGAAGATCCCTTCTGCCACCAGGAGGGCCTGTCTGCCTCTTTAGCCACTGCCCTGTTTAGGTGAGCACTTCTGCAGGGACCAAACTGGTCCTCGTCTGCTCTGTGACTGAAGCCTGGCTAAAAGTTCCTGACAGTGAACAGAAGAATTCCCCCTCCCTGGCTTATCCAAGTCAATAGCTAGTACTAAGCCTTTGTTCGGTCAGCTGTTCCTGCCCAGCAGTTAACATCACTTTGTCCTTCCTGGGCTTAGAGGCAGGCCATTCTCTTCTGAACTTGGGTTTGGTAACTCTTTTTGCCAAGCACATATATTATAGCTTTGAAGGTAATTGAGAGTGGCAAAACTGGTTTTAAGCCAGTTCTGGATCAAGCATTCTAAAGTACGTTTTCTAAAGTTACATTCTTCAACTTTCAAAAAACTGATTGTCCCATTAAATCAATCATGGAACTTTGCCTTTATGTTCCTGTACGGAGAAGTAATTTTAATTATTTCAGTCATACCAAGTCCTGTCCTATGAAAAAAGTAACTTAACCTATACGAGTACATAGAAATAGCCTTTAGGCTTTGTGTCGGTGTGAGGTAAATGCTTTAAATATAAAATGTGCCTCTTCTTTATAAATTATTTACCCCACTTTGTGGGCTTACAATGCAAGTTTTCAGGGCATTTTTTTAATATATAAAATAGGTTTTCCTAAATGGCAAAGGCACTTTTTCTTGAGTTTGTTTCTCTGCAGTGCCTTTAAAGTCTAGCCCAGCCTTATCACCTTTGTGCTGTTGGCATCGAACATATAACATTTAATTCCCATGCCATTGCTGCAATTTCTGAGATACAAATAGGGGTTGGATCAATTTTATGTCCGTGAGGTTAGGCCACTATAACAATTATAAGAAAAAAACATACACTGACACTATTAAAAACTAATTTTAAATGATATTTCGCAAAATCAAGTTTTATTGCAGCCAAACTTTTTATTTGATAACTTCTTGTTTTATTCCACACTATTAGACAGTTTGAAGAAAAGACATGTCATCCACGTTAGAGAGACAAGATTCCACACTCAAATACAACAGATGGCTTAACCACCTTACTATCAAAGGACTTAATCAACACAAGTATGTTAGAAATACATTCAACACCGACACAACAAGTGAACTGTTGACAATACACAACTCTGCTCCCATAATCCTCCACGATTAGACTGGAGATTGTTTGCATTTGAAAGAATATGTTAACAAACCTTGAGATGTCATTTAGTAAAACAAGTTTGATGCATCCAGTATATATATAAAATATTAAGAATGAAGACTAAGAGTCTGATTCACAAAGGTAAACTAAGGTAAACTCCAGTTTTCTGTAAGTTTAGGATTGTTTGCTATTCACCAAGGGGTTTACAAGTAGTAGCCTTAAAAGCGCAGAGACTACACACATAAAAAGATAGGTCTTTTTTATGTGCAGAGATGCCGCACTCGTAAAAATTCTACATGTAAATCCTTTTGTGAATAGCAGACAATCCTAAACTTAAACAAAAGTGTTAGGATCCGGAGACCTCCATACAGCCCCCACTCCCCCCACCAGTTATACGCAGACCGACAATCTTATTTGTGGAAGAGGTTTTTATCAACACCTTTTTATCTTTATAGCATAAAGTCATAAATCATTTATAAAGAACATTCCACAAATATTTACAAGTCATGAGAATTAGTGACCATAAATCTTTTCTGACAGGATCCCTTCCTGTCCTGAACCACCATTGGACCACAAAAGTGACCCATGTCTCACCTGTATCCTTAGGAGGGGCGGTTACCCTGACTACACCATTCCTTGTCCTCACGCTCAGGGTTCTGCCCCCCCTCCAAACACCAATCAGACTCGGGGTGTAACAGGGCGGCCAAGAGCTGGAGCCCCATGGCCCCCCCCCCCCCCCCCCCCCCCAGCGATCTGTCCTCCCTTACCCCTTGATCTGGTGTGTACCTCCGCAGGTTGGCTCAGAACTTCAGGATCCTATCCCTGGTGTCCTCCCGGGGCCCCAACCTTGGGGACCCCCCTGTTGTTTCTAGTCACTTTTATACCTCAATTTCAGCATAAAACCTTACTTCACAACTTAAACTAAGGAGAGTGTGGGTGGGACAACTGCGGGCCCCGCACGCAACTATCTGATATGACAAACTCAGACATTTGGGACAGTCCATTGATCCCAGAGTGTTGGAGGATTGACTGTGCTCCCTCTGTACCATCTTTTTCTTTTTAGACGGAAAGGAAAACACTGCCTTATTTAATCAAGCAGCAAGGGATGCACTCTTTGCTCTGTTGAGATTCAGCACAATGTAGAGGTGTACAGGTTGAGCAAACTTGGTCATGCTTCACATGAGTAGACGCTAGTTTTAAAGTGTTTCTGGCCATCTTCGAGAAACGGGTTCATGAATAGACCTTTTCACTAAGCAGAGCAGATTATGGAGTGTCTAGAGTGTGCCTCCTGGATAATAATAGGGAAGATGCTCTTGGAAGAGACACTCCTCCTCAAAAGTAGGTCAAAAAAGTTTCTTTGTGCCTTTCATTAATTACTGTCCTCTTCAAAAATGATTGATTCCTAAATTCTCATCACCCGAACCAGTTTGCTACTGCTGATTTTTATTCTTGGGGATCCTGCCCCTCTCACATAATGGCTTCCCACTTACTCAACTTACACGTTTCCTGGCACAGAAGGTGGTAGATGGTTGATACTTCATGGCTCAATTCCTTTGCTGAACCTAAGGACCAAGTTTGTGAAGAGTTAGCATGTATTCATTTGGATAACTGTAGCATCGCCATCAGGTATACTGCTAGTAAGTTATTGACCAGGAAGCAATACAAAAGTAAATGAGTTCGTTTTTGATACTGGAACATGGCGAGGCACTTACATACTCTTAACATTTTCTTGAGTTATACCTTATTATTCAGCATTTATTTGGTGAACTCTTACATCTCGATCTTACCATTCAAGATCTAGTTTCTCAATGTGATTTAAATTGTGTCTAAATCTTTCTGATGTACAAATCATTTGACTGTATGACCTTGTATGACATTGATTTGTGGAACTGAACAACTTCTATTTTAGTAGTAAGTACTTCTTCCAGGTGAACCACTAAGCTTAAGGCTCTTTTTTCTAAAGATCTCTGCATAGACTCCAACAAAGTCTGGAATGCCATCTGGACCCTTCCTTTGTTTATTCGAAAAGACGTTACTAATTTTCAGCTGAATCGAGAGATCATTTTTCCTGCTTTCCGACCACAACCACGCGCTTTTCCATCAAAGGGAAACAAACGGGACCGCATATGGCCCCTCCTGCAGCTGAACCCAGTGCTCGACATTCACATCAATTAAAGGGCACAGAACAACCTCCGAATGGACCAGAACACAGCACCGTTAGCAGATCATCACGTGATGGGTCATGTTTAAGCGTCTGGTGTAACCCTGGAACCACGTGGAAACTCACAGATGCCAAAGCAACGGGGATCCATGCGCATTGTGGTTGATACAAATGCCTAGAATCGAACACTTCTTTTCTTGGAGAGAACCTCTCCTTTCAGAGTTTCTGAACTTGGGTTCACAGTTTATGGTGGGATTTTTTCCTCGGACACTAAACTGGGGAAATCCACTGTTTTAAGGTGTATACTGTCCTGCCTCTCAAAATCCTATGAGATTGGAAGAGTCCACCTCATCGGAGTTGTTTTGCTGTTGTCACCAATTTGAAGACATCAGTCACCTTCTAAAGACGTTTAGCGATTACAAACATGTACAGGATTGCGGCATGGATGCTGTATTCTTTTTTGAAGCATTACTGATTGATGCTTCGTCCAGGAAGGAGGTAGCTTTCGGCCTTTTAAGATCTGCCCATTTATTTCCTTGAAGCCTCTTCGGCACGTTTGCACGTTTCCCTTGAATAGTTTTCGAATGAGAGCCCCAATCAGTTGGAAAGATGGAGAGCTGAGTGACAGACCGAGTAAGGAAATACTAATTTCATGGTCAGTCAGGTACTGTTACTTAAGGCTCTGCCTCCTTCAAAACACCCAGTCATCCCCTTGGAGCATATGCTGTGCGTCAGCCTCGCATCTCGGGAAAACATAGTGGAACTGGGTGTAGACAACTCAGATGCAAGAGCATGAACAGGGTTTATGCGCACAGATGGACACTCGTGGACGGGAAAGGTCTACAAAAAATTGGGGAAGATTCACGAGCATTGCCCAGGCTCAAGTCCTATAAATTCCCGACAATTCTAGTAATCTTTGCATATTATGCACACATTTCATAGATGTAAAACTGCAAAGGCTTTGGGAAAGTGGGCGTGGCAAGAGTGGTAAAAGAAATGCTCCTTTTCAGTCATTCGAAGACATTTAGGCCTGCATGTCACACTGACCGAGAACCAAACTTACACATCCATAGATCTGGTGTAGTGCAGAAAGTTTTGACTTGCGAAAAAAGTTTACCATTTTTAAAATAAAAATATATATATATATTTTTACAGAGTTGAAGCGATATTGTTGGCCAAAAAAATGTAATTTCCTCAAACACATTATGCATACATAGGGTTAGGGAATTGAGCTCAAGTCCCCTTTGAACGTGAATCTCATACATTTAAGTTGGTCTTAGTCGACCCTTGTATAGCGCACAATGTGCCATTAGTGTGAAATCCCAGCACCTTTCGCATGTTTCGTAAAGGAATAAACTTGAATATTTAAAGCCCTATATGTGCATATTTTGTGTCAGGTGAACCTCCTATCTAGTTTAACTTTGTCAGTAAATGAGTTTGGATACGTGGAAGGTGAAAAGCATTTAGAACTGTTCGTTCAACGGTGACAATAAAAGGAAAGGAACATCGTGTGATTTATGGAAAGAAGGTGACAATGAATATTGGAATATATGTTTAAATATAAGTTTAATGTTAACGCAACACGGAATTGTCTGTTTTTTTTAAATATCTCATACTAGAGTTCAAGGCGGCCATATTATAATTATTTATTGAAGTGAAGATATAACTGTTTGTAAGCAGTAGGTGGCGCTGTTGTATAAAGAGGCTATTTAAATCTCAGTTTAAGTGCTTTTGAAAACAATTTACTACAAATATGTTCGTTTTTATTAGGGCTTTTACGGAGAACCATAAAGCACAAGCGTAAGATCTTCAGCACTTCTAGAAGTTTTATTTTGGATTAACAACTGCTGACGTCGACTTGAGGTAAAAACGGTCATGAATATCCGACAAGGCTTTTGCCTGTGATGTTCAGGTTGATAAAAAGTTTCCTACCATTATGCGTTTCAAACTAAGGAATGCGTGTAAGAAGACAATATTGCGCGCATTTACAAGAGACTGATTTCTTATGCTTTGACTGAACAGGCTTCCCCGGTAGTACTTCAAATGCACCTGAAAATGCCTAAGGTTTAAAGCAATTATCTCCGATATTATATTTCGTCCACTCAGCGTAGCTTTGGTGAGTAGGTTAAAACATGAAATGCAGGTTTTTTTGGGGTGGCATAGTTAACACGTTCCCATCTCATCTTGTCTATTTTGCCAAAACTTGCATTCCCAAGTTAAGCCCGTGCACATGAAATAATTGACATGGTTACACTTTTTATAATGGAACTTAATTATGTTCATTTTAATGTTATCCTTTTTTAATTTAAAAAAGAGATATAATTTTATTTAATTTTATTAGTCGTTCTTATATCTCGGTAGTTTAGTAGGTTGTGGTTAGATAAGTCTGAAGCTCACTTTATTATTATTATTTTAATTTGTAATCCTCTATTACTTTTTCGCTTGAGCTTTTTGTGACTTTTAAAAGTATAGACTTGGTTAACCAATTCGCTCATTGCTGAGAAAGGAAGGCGTGTGATCTGATGGCCCCAGGTTCGAGCAAATCCGGGCGGGGTTACCTCGCCCCTAATCCTTCCAGTGTCTGTTTAATAATTTCACCTGTTACCAATATCTAGATCTGTTTAATATTCTGTAGAATGGTTAAGATTTTAAACATAGTTTTATTATTTCTGATGTTGTTTTATCCTCATTATTTGACAATCGAAAATAAGCAGTGATATTCCAAAACCAGCGGTGTCACTGAGACCATGGCTGTATGATGTGCTGTGATGTTTTCATATATGATTATATACTCGGTTGAAAACCTCTTAACAACAAGGAAACGAGTACAGTTGTTTGACAGTGAACTTACAGTAGCCATTGTCCACGTCAACGTTTTGCAGAAGGTCTGGCAACAACGCCAGCTCACACTTTGGTTATATTTGTCAATATATCTCTTTCCACGTAAAAACGACACCTCCTGGTCATAACCTATTGTAATTCAACAATGTAAGGATCTATTTAATGAAGGAAGGGCTATAAATATTTGTTTAAGCCATTTTAATCAGTTAAACTATTCATGGAATTGACGAATGGCATATCAAATGTACTCAAAAGTCTTACCATTTTGCTGTAAATTATTTTTATTTATTACCATAAAACAAAAAGTATTTGTGGCTCAGGTAGCTAACATGTTGTACACGTTAATGGCATAGGTCTTACTGTACCATATACATTAACATTCCTGACTAGGTGTTGCTGTTACGTAGCTAGAGAGATATCGGCGGCAGCGAAGGTTCGTTTAGTCTGCCATTTCCTGGTCTGCCACAACACCAGGGACGCTATTTCGGTTACGTCACGACCCGGTCACTAAAATTGGGTGTAAACGGCAAATCTACAAAATCTCGATGATCTGGTGTCCACCACGTAGCAGGTGCACAGTTTGCTTTTCATTGTGTTAGTGTCAGACCTCCTTCAGGGGGGTCCACAGGGAAAACGGGGGTTACCTGGCCCCAGGGGTGATGTTTGGGGTCAATTGCCATTGGGGTCTTGTGGCCCATCTTACTATAGCAATGCAGACTGGGCCAGTTACAGCTGGTCTGCATTTCACTCTGAAGTGACAAGGGCAAGCTGTTTAAAACCGCCTGGAGGAAGTCTGGGAGCAGGAGCTCAGAACTCAACAGTCAACCAATAGACACAATGACATATTGTCAAACCAGTGCTCGCCCTTTATGTTAGTGGTTACATGTCTCAGCAGTACTTCACAGTTTAACAGGAATGCAATGATAAACCTGGAAGCAGTACACAGTCACTAACCACAGAGGCCCACTACAATACATGTGCTACACACTCACTGCATATACACGCACTTGAAATGCATACAGAAGTTCAGCACAAACTTCTGGGTTTAACAGCAAACTTAACATTAGAGGGGTCAGTAGTCTCACCTCTCCTTGACCAAAGGAAAAAGACTAGTCACACTATTGATTAACAAAATGCGTTATGTTGCCACCTCAGATTTATGTAACGCACCCGTAGCATGAACAGTATTGCAACAACCACTGTGAGGGTACCCTTGGTGCGCCTCTCCAGGTTACACAACAGGTTCTGAAGCTTGCATTACTAGGGACAGGCGTAGGCCCCTGCTCACATGCTAGATTAGCATAGAGCCAGGGCCCCAAAAAGGTTACCATACCCGTTTCACACGCAGTTGGGCACTCAAGGCAGGGGGCGCACACCTGTGGACCATGCAGGGGACATTCCCATCTCAGCTTTGAGAATGGGGAATACTTTCTAATGGCACTTTACTACTCAAACTCCAACGTATGCAATATTGGGCACACAGGCTACTTGCTTCCATGACTGAAACCAGGTTTCACCCAGTGGTAGCAAACGCCCACACACTCCATGTCCCATTTTGAGTGCAAATTTGAGTTTGCTCCTAAAATGGGATTAACAGTTTATTTGTGAAGAGACCTTTGTCTCCAGCACCGTCTGCACTTATTTTGATCATTACCATGTATTAATCTGAAGCTCTTTCAGGCTTTATCGATATTGCTTCTGCCACCGCTACTGAAAGGTAGTTGATATATATGAATTAAAGGAAAAACAAAAACTGAGAGACCACTCTGGAGGAAACCAAATCATGGAAAACCAAATTTAAGACAATTTCAAGAAAATATAAACAATGGAAATTCAAGGCAGCATTTTAAATGAATTATAATTTTAAGGAAAAATCCAAAATAACATTAAAATTGAACGGAGTTTAGGGGTAAGAAGGTTTTTGAGTTCAGGGATCAGTGATGTTTAGGAGTAAAGAGGGTTTTTAAAGGTCAAGGGTTTGTGTAGTTCAGGTGTAGAAAGGAGTTGTTAGCGCTCAGGGATGGATAGGATTTAGGGGTGGTGAGGTGTTTTTTTTTTTTGCGATCAGGCGTGAATGAAGTTTAGGGGTGGTGATAGGTTTTCAGGTTTCACGGATGAGGGGAGTGTAGGGGTGCTGAGGTTTTTTTTTTGTTAATTTTTTTTAAGAGTTGCTGAATTTGGGCCTTGATTGCCATAGAATTCTGAAAAATGATATCTAACATTGAAGGTGTAAATGTAAAATTAGCATAATGAGAAGGCCAAGAATGATTTACACATATTATGTGCATGTCCCTGTGTTCCTAGAATGATGATGTATATACACACATGCATCACCATGCATGCATGTACATAAGTCCTGGTGTGGCAGACCTTTTTTTTTTTCTCTTCTAATTTACTGTTCCTAGATGGCGTACTCTCAAATAAACATAAATATATACAAGTGTGGCTCAGCAGCAAAGTTTGTCAACCAGGCCCTCCCAAAAAATAAAACCAGGTCTGTAGCTATCAGTATATTTTTAGGGGGGCATGGCCCTCAGCAATGACCAAACATTAAAGCTGTGCTCTGTAGGGGCATTCTTTACTTTCCCAAATACTAGTTGCACTACTATATAACGCCCCCCCCAAATATTGTCGTACAAGTGTATTGACAGAATATTGAAAAGTAACTCCATATGCAGAGTATAAATTTATTATTCCTAACTCCACATCCACATACCTTGAAGAAATATACAATATATATATATACACACACACACACAACCATTGTAGGTACATATATGCGGAGTGAGGAATAGAAAAACTATAGTTGCCTGTCGATGTTTTGGATTCGATGATCTATCCTCGATATTCTCCGCAATCGATAGTCTGGTTTCGGTATTCAGGGTGCCCATAGTGGCATTCTTAGTGAAGGAATATGTGGATTTTT
This sequence comes from Pleurodeles waltl, assembly GCF_031143425.1. NCBI lineage: Eukaryota > Metazoa > Chordata > Amphibia > Caudata > Salamandridae > Pleurodeles > Pleurodeles waltl. The sequence goes on along the minus strand of NC_090444.1, from coordinate 438,706,156 downwards.
TAAAGTTACATAATAAAACACACTCAATCAACTTTTCACGATCCAACTTTAAATCCTATCTATTAAATGGGAGTTTAAGTAGAAGGATGTAATGTAAAGTAAGTGGATCCAGAGCTTTGTATGACTCACAGCTCTCCCTGTCACACCTGTTACTTGAGGTGGTAGATATGCAGCCTCCACACTCAAAATGTATTTGCTGTAGGAGGTCTTACCTGGGAAATTCTGCATGAGGAAATCATCACACCTGGAAAGCCCGAAAGGATAAAGCTCACCTCAAGTAAAACTTCATCTGCTTCTTAAAGTGTGGAGTTTGCTAATTCTGACCAACTTCTAGTGACGTTTTAATTTAACTTGTCACTAATTTAAAATAACTTTACAGAGAGCTTGCACCATATCCATCAAGAGCATTTTGAGAAATTAGTGGTGAACAGTGCGTTTTAAACATTTTAGGGATGCAACAATGGGAAAAACGAAGTAACATTTAAATTTCATTTTACTGGGGCAGTTGGAAAGTTCCCACAATGAATTTCACTGTATGGTTGTGACAAAAGACGGAGAGCTTAATTATACTTCATCAAAAGCACCAGTCAAACCTACATAAATGGGCTCTGACAATGGCATACACCCCTTATGGTTACAGGCAGGTTGTGCTAAGGGTGTGGTAAATGGAGACCTTCTTAGACATCCACCAGTAAGACAGGTTGGCATGGTAAAATACAGGTGATTGTGTGACCCCAGGATGGGTCCATTTGAGGCCTGTGGCCTGGGTGACGTCACTAGCAGCTGCACTGCCTCTAATGCTCTGAGTGATGGTTTCACAGTTTACATCTAGGATCCTGCTCTGTGATAACCTCTTTCTTTGATGGTACTTCCCACTTGGATGCTGTAGTCCTCCTTCCAGACTTTGGACATTCTCTACTCTCTCACATGCAGTAGACTCCTTGCATAGGACTCTCAAGGTGGCGCCCTATATGTGGCTAACATTGCTTGGATGAGTATGCACATTTCTAAGTGATAAATGTAGAAAGAATGGGCGCCTGTCATGTGTACTAGAAATGGAAAATGTTTACCTGCAGGAGGATTTTTCGTTATTACCCCAGGTGCAGATAAAAGTCAAGCTTTATGTTATGAAACAGTTAAAAACTGCCACATTTAAATGTACACTATAAAGCCAAGTCTTGTCTCTAATAGAACTTTAACTTCTCGGCAAGTAGTCTGTACTTTCCAGTGAATACACAAGCAAATGTAGACATGGCTGATATGGGATAAAAGAGAAGGCATCAGCACTTCTCGGCAAGGGCATATAGCCACAAATAACAAGGGGATACCATTGTTAAGCAATTTACAAAAAAATATATATATCAAGTAACAATGGTTAGACCTTATTAGGATTTTAAAGACCACTATGCAAGCTGATTTTTGTATCTTACACTAAGATCGCTTTACGGAAATAAAGTTCTAACTTATGCTTTGAAATCATATTGGGCCACGTGTATTGGCCAAAACATGATAAGCTATAAATTCTACTTGAAATCTCCAGTTTCAATTTCTCTACATGTACCTAGCTCTCCGTTTGCTTCTCTAGCCACTCTTTTACTTTCTTTACCCCCTCCCAATGTCGCAATCTCTGCCCCTGCTGCCTCTTTCAAACTTTTCCCTATTATCCCTTTCTGTTTGCTGCTGCATCTATCTTCCCATTCCTGTCTCCTGCTCTGGTTCACTTTTTCTATTTACCCTTCTTTCTTTTTCTTCTCTTCTCTCTTCTCTGTACTTTTCCATATTTTTATTCTCTCTTGCCATTTTCTCCATATACCATTTATGGCATCTGAAACTTTGCAATGCACGGATGTTACACCTACCGCCTTTCTTTGACCACTGTGCTGCTTCCCAGTTCCAGAAGCCTACCGTCTTGAGGGCCTCCTAGAACTGGAGAAGTCCCCCTACAAACATGGAAAAAAGAAGTTAATGCAATGAGGCCATCATATACCTGCAGCTTGTTGCCAGTTCATGTTGGACAGGACATTAGACTGCTTGTGTTTGGTGGGTATTAACTACTTTAGGGCAAGCGACAACCCATTGATGTCCACCTCACTACTTTTACAGTGTGATGGATGTCAACGGGTTATCCACAGTACTAGAAAAGAATATATTTCTAGTAAAAATCCCAGTAACATTTCCTTTTTCATATACAAAGTCAGTGTGCAAGGGAAATACTTCCCACAAGTCTGAAGTTTGATTTTTTTTTTTTTTTAGCTGTGTTGCACAACATGATGTGCACACTGACGTTACAGAGCAAAACAAAAGTGAAAGCATATTGTGCAAACAAATTTGTGGGAAACCACAAGTGTCTGCATTTCTCCCAATACCAGTAGTATACCACTTGTGTGACTGGGCTATCGCCTTCAAAGGATAAGCTTCCTAAGGTCCCTAGGGCACAAAGAAATATCAAGATTTTGCCATGTAAGTTGACTAATTCTGGCAATCGGGGTAGCTGCGGTATTTAGGCCAGGGCTTGGTTGGCACCTAGGGTAGTCTTCCGGGGCCAAACATTTCTGAAAAAACAGTATCTAGGGAAGCATATGGAGCTGTAGTTTACGTGGATTTCAATACTTTTTCTTACAAAGAGTGCCCTGCAAACACCAAACTTTGGCCAAGTCATTGATTTTCCTTATATTTCTGTGAAAGAAAATGATGGAATCTGAGAGGATCCATAGAATTCCTAACACCCAGCATTCTCACACTTCTCTCAATAAAAACACTGCCCCAAATGGTCAACAACTATAATGCATTTGATGCATTAATGACATAGGACTTCATAACAGCAATTTATCTGCTTTGACCATACATTAGATAAAGATAAAGCAGAATTTCAAAGGAGTCAATACATTTTAAAGAGCAGAATCATACTACACAGATCATAAATTGCAATATAAAAAAAAAAAAAAAATGTTAGTCATTGTTCTATGGAGATGTCTAGAGAGGTCAATTATGGTGCAGATGCTTTCAGCCTCAGACGCCCTGATTATGGTTTCCACAATATTTTGTTAAAGGAGATAAATCCTCAGTATGTTGACCCTGGCAGGGTTATCTAGATATTAAACATTTTTTTAAATATAGTCTGTTATAGCAGCCCTTTGTGACATGGCAGGCTATAGTGGGTTATTTTACTGCTAGCTACAGCATTTGCAACCCCTGCAGCAGACACATCAACCTAACAAAGTATCTAGCTCCAACAAACAAAATAATCTGTAGAGCAGATCCATTATCTCACCAGGCTATATTTCACAACAGTCATGTGTAGGCTGGAGCAATGTCAGTCAAATATAAGTCGTACTTGACATGTGATAATAGGCTAATCAAAGCACCATTCCATATTGAATCTAGTGTTTCCTGATTGGACATTGCTTCTGAATGACTGGTAGGTGTGGATAGTGGCTACCACGTATGTATCAGAAATTGGAAATATCAGGAAAGTTGCTATCTTAAGAACAACATGACTAAATGTTCTATACAATTGTGCAATCCCTTCACACAGCATATTTTTGCTTGACATGGCATATGTGAAAAGTGAGAAGGGAGTTCAGCTAATGTCTATTGAATTCTTGGCTCCTCAGCCGTGATGAGAACTAGTGCTGATACCACTTTTCATATCAGTTCCTCACACACACCACTGTGGCACCCAGCAGGGGTCGACCATATCCCCTCTGTTCTTCAGTATCTACATAGCCTCCTTACCAAATCTGATTAAATCATTCACATCACCCATTACAACTATGTAGGTGACATCCAAATCATTCTTAAAAACAGATGGTCTGAAAGACCTCTACAATTTAAAACTTGATGGCTTCCTTTAGGCCATAAACACGTGGATGATGAATAGCGATCGAAAGCTAAATATCACAAAGATAGAGCATATGACTTGCAAACAGTGACAAAAATACCAGCTTTACCGCCACATGGTCTAAAGAACATGAAGCCTGTCCAACAATATCAAGGGAAGTCAGAAACCTAGTAGTAACCATGGATTCAGATCTATATTTGATAACACTTATTGACAAAGTAAGACAAAGTGGCTTCTACACAATGAAAACACTACATTGCACTCTCCCATACTTTGAATACCAACGGAAGCTGAAAGACACCCTCACACTTGTAATCTCCAAGTTTGACTATGCCAACATACCATACCTTGGCACGCCAGCTTTCCTGTCATGCAAAATACAAGTCATCCAAAATACTGCTGCAAGATTTCTTCTCTGCCTTCACCCAAGAGAACTCTAGTTGTGTAATCACTCCACTGGCTACCTACATCAAGGAGGGCAATGTTCAAAGCACTTTGCATTTTTCACAGAGCCTCCAATCAAAAAGAATTGTATACCTTATCATATGCCACCTTACCCTAAGAAATACGTTGGAGGTACTGCTTTCTCAGTACAAGCTTCCAAGCTCTGGAAACAGCATTCGAAGCATCCAGGAGCCAATACATTTTAGAAGGCAGTTGAAAATATGGCTATAGCTAAGACAACTATACCACCAAACATCTCAGCAACAGACCCTGGAAAGAAAGTCGCAGCCTCAAGCTCAAACTTTAGCTTACAATCCACAGATTAGAAACAACCTAACGAGCAAATTACGTTCAATAATCTAGTAAATTAACTTGAGCTGAACTATGCTTCGCTGGGTATTATATAGTTATGTTAGTTCATACATAACATTTCTGGCCCACACTAACGCTAATACCATGAAACTCGGCGGTCGGCAGCCAACTGAGACTTACACCTCTTACATTCAGCTATGGCAAATGTGCAATGAGGATTTGCCGTCGCTAGTACTGTGCAGCCAATGAACCAGCCATCACTAAATGAACAGGCATGGAATAACTAAAGAGGTCTATCGCGCACTCCTGGTCCCTCAAAGAACTTTAATCTAGTCAGTGTTTCAAGTCCCAAATATCTGTATGCTATGGCGGCTTCTTTTCATCTTACAATGGCTTCAGATATGAGATGATAGTAACAATGCACATCCTAGAAGATCTCTCCACCTCTCTTTCCCTCCAACAATGCCAGCTATGGCCAAGAACAATATACTGGAGACTTTGTGGCGGAGATGCATCATTTTTGTGGCGCAGCCCAGACACAAAATAATTTTTGGTATTTACGCAAAGTCATGCGTAGTTTAGTAAATACAAACTAATGCGAGGCAGTGGATATTGCTGCCTTGTGTTAGGAAGGCGTCCCTGGGTGGAGCCTGGGCGTTCTCATGCATCCACCAATGGATTTTAGTGCATTTCCACATTTACTAAAGCTAGTAAACTTAGGAATGCGTCAAAATGCTACACCTTCCCCAGTGAGGCGTAGTGAGGAGAAATATCTTTATTTTTCTTTGTTACTTCCTCATTCTATGTGTTCTGCACTGTGCACACCTAGAGAGAGGAATATGCCTCTATGGATTGTTTTTGTGCAGGATGTTGTCCATTCCTCCATCTGTGGAATTGTGTGATTCTGTGGTCGGGGCGTTTTCCATATAATTATGAATTTACCACATTCGTAAATAATCTATCATCTGCATAATCTGCAGATTTGTAACAAAAACACATTTTGTTACTAGCGCAACAGATTAAAGTGACTAAAAACGCTGCAACATGTTATGTCATTCAGTGGACGGTCCTTCACAAAGGTGACTGGTCAACTTTCAGTTGCTTATAGCTGTATTTGGATGTGGAAATGGTAATAATGAAGTGAAATGTGTGCCAATACAGTGCTAAATGTGCAAAAAAAAATAATAATAATGAAGTGCTACTATTAAAAAAAAATGCTGCATTAAGCCACATAATTTGTTTTCTTGCCACATAGTTTAGTCAACATTGCCTTGTGATTTAGGCCTTCCCTGATGTGTAATTCCAATGTCCATGCTTGTCCCACATAGACGGTCACATAATTCATTCAGTTTATAAAATACTCTCACTTTGTATTCAGGGGAAGAAAAGCAAACTACATCTCCATACTAGAAGAATATGCAGCAATTTTTTTAAGAAGACGTTGCTTGACATTTAACTTGTCTTTTGAAAGTGCAGCAAATTCAACAAGATAAAAACAATACTTGAGGCATTTTTATTTCTCATTCACCTTCTGAACTCTCCCACAACTATACTGTGACAGGTGTCTCGGTCGTTTGGAGGATGCAAACATTATCATGGGCTGACACAGCCCTCAAATGCCTTCCGCCCAACCCCCCTCCCTCCCCGGGCTACGGCTCTGAATAAAACCGTAAATAAATGTGGGAAAAAAGAATGCAATAGGGAGGAGGGCAGTAGTGAAGCAAGGATGGGGGGGCGGTACAGCTGAATGCAACAAAGATGAGCGACTGGAGCAATAGAGGGAGCAACGGAGGATCTTAGGGTCAGTGTTAAATTAAAAAAATAAAAGCAAGGGGGGTAGGGCAGGGGAAGCAATGGATGAGCTGGAGGGGGGCAGCTCCACGGAGTGCTCACGGGTGATAGCACAGAAGGGAGAGAGCAAGGAAACACATGCACTTGCATTAAGTGCTGAAAAAAAGAAGATTTTTTTTCCCCCTGGATATAAGCAGTGGAAGGAAACAAGTCATCCATTCACAGGGGATGGTAAAAAAGCAGGTTTTGCTCCGTGTGCGGGACTACACAAGGAGCAAAGCCACTGGAGGGGCAGCAAGCAGCGAGACTGACAAGAAAGCAAACTGATTGGTAACAACGGTGACAGCAAACATCTAAAAGCTGCCTGTAGGCGACCCTTCGATGACATCATCAACTGCATGCACTCTCTCCCCCTCCCCCCCCCCTTCCACACACATCAGATGGCTTCCCTCTGAAAGGCACTACATCCAATTAATAGGGAAAGGATTACATATGCATCCCATCTTCTGTGGGGTAGCACACTTCTCTGTCATTAAACTAACTCCTCCGTTGGTTTAGTGGTCTGTGAAGCTTCAGAACCTCCCTGTCTTTAGCAAGCTTATTTTTTCACGCAGCCTATAAATAATTCCAGATTTTAGTTCAAGATTAAAAATACTTTGTAATCGCATGGAGAACAATTTCCGAAACACATATCTAGGATTGAAAACGCGTTTAGTAGTAAGTAAGTCATAATCACATAAGCGTGTCCGATGAAATCTTTTAAAAGCTGCACTTAGCTCTCATCCCCGTGTTTTCCACACAAGAGGAGTTTGCAGAAGTCCTTTAACGTGCTCCATTCAGAGCACATCTATGCGTTTAAATTTGTATGTAGTAAATTGTTGCAGATCACCACTATTTAGGTTCTGCAAATACGGACAGTTCTGTTGTGTGAAAAAGTGCTCAGACAATATTGCATTTGAATTTAGAAGAATGAACTATAAAGATGCCCTAAGTTGGTTCTGTAGTTCTGTGCCTCTGTGGGTCAAGTTCAACTTAAGCAAATCGATGCTTTGTGGCATGTGCAGGTAAAAAGCGTGTTTATTTAGTCACCTGTGCGAAAAGATACGTAAGGAATTGAGATGCAAGTGGTGTCCCAGTAAGTGAAAACAACAAATTGAATAACTGCATTGACAGCAAGGAGAAGCCTTGCTTCATTTGTCAGATTTTTGTCCAAACTTTACTTCACAGCAAACTGCGCATCATCTCCGTTTCTCCACAAAAAATTTGCTTGTGAAAATGAAATCATATTTGTGAGTAAAATGAATCAATACTAAAAAAAGAGCGAATTGGTTGTTGGAAAAAATAAAGTTGTTTAAAAAAAAAACCTATTATTTTGATGCACAAGGAATGGCTTGATACAAAAATTAAAAAGTAATTTGCTGATTTCCTGATTAGTTGTTTGCCAAACTTGGCGATATCTTTTTTTTCAGATTTTTATTCCATTGTGCAGTTAAAAATAATAAATACGTTTGCTGATCCGTAGTGAGAAAGTGTTAAACAGAGCCCGTGAAATGCTGTTCATACCTATTCTGGCCATTTGTTTCGGTCAGGGACAAAAGGTTCTGCTTTCCTTTAGTGGACTTCTCAGTAGAGAATGTCTTGAAATATTGTGTTTTCCTGGACAAAACACAAAAACCTATCGACACCTGAATATATTCTGCATAAAGAAGAAACATCGTGTGTTTGGCATTTCTCAGTAGTTAAACCCAATTTACATTGCTTGTCTGTTTAAGCTGCCACTCCCAAGGTGTTCAAAGCAAACTTTATTGAAAGCAGGGGAAACCCTACCCAGAGGAATTTTATAAGTCACCTTAAGAGAACGTGTCCTTGGATAATGAATCTTAATCGGACCAAACACGCTCAAAAGTGACTGGAAAATGAGAACTGGGCCTCTGATACTACAAAGGGTACTCAAGTACAGTAAAACACGAGATCTGGGGACATGGGGGCAGGTAGACTGTTTAGAACCCAGAAAGGATGAGTACCCCCAACCGAGCTCGATAAAGCACCTAATCCCATAGCTAAAGAAAGGATCAATCCATTCCATCACTACGCCACATCTGGGTTCAGCCAAAGAATGCCTACCTTGGGCTGTGAGTGGCCTACTCTGCCCCTCCATTACAAGCATTATCGCCAAAGTATAGGAAAGGCAGTAAGCACCCTGTACCATATCAGATCTGAGTCCCCAATCGACAGGCTACAGTTCCACAGTTGATTTTAAGTGTGGCGTACGAAGGCCCTCACCCCCCCTAGGATCCACCACAGGGACACTCAAAACTAATTTCTGCTCCACACAGGGTTGCGCATAAGGCTGCAGTATCCACCCACCATATGCACCCTCTCGGCAGGCGAAGCCTTGGGCTGATTCCTCATCACATCTACTCCTTAGGCTTGCGCATGTGTGCACCGGCTACTAATCCACGGAGCCCTGCCTTGAGGGTTGAGCCTAAACTGATGATAATCTCTGCTCCAAAGCGTTACCAGACCAGGTGACTGAGGCAAAAAGGACCACACCCTCAGAAAATAGAAATCATTTGCGGTATGGAAAACCACAGGTTTGTTTAAACAGAGCTACATTTAATTTTGTTTCATATCGCCAATGGGAGTCTTTGTTTACTTAAGGTGCCGGACTTAGGGCAGCAAGAGATCAGGGACAAGATGGAGCTCAGTGGCATCACCAGTCACTTGATTTCGCAGTGGAGCACAATTGTTTGGTGCCTGCCGCACTTTTCATTGCTCTAGATTCTAGTACAACTGGGGTGTGAATAGAGAATAGGCAAACAGAATTTTTACTTAAAGGTGATGCCCAAATAAATTCAAACTCATGCACAGTTGCAGTATACACCTAGAATTACACATCTCTTCCTGTATCCATCTGGATTAAAACCTGCGGTTCCTGTGTTCACTTGTCTGGAATGTCAAACAACAGAGCGGTCGCTATGGTGTATCTTGAGTTGCCGGCTCTGGGACAGCATGACTGGAGAGGGCTTTGTGAGGTGACTTGAAACTGGTACAGCGGGTTATAAGGAACAAGGCCAGTAGAAGGTAAGTCTATAATAAACCAGCACCAAAACAGAGCCTGGTCTCATTCACTTTCACAAAGGTGAGGGAGCCAAGAATTTTAGCTGTGCATTGTCTGTGGTTTAATGAAAGGGGGCGTAAAGCCCTAGAATACAGAGCAAAACGCCCAGGCCTCATAGTATATTTTTTCTGTAATGGTTGCTCAAACAAAGCCTCAAGAACCTGTGAATACCACTCTGCTGCTTCCCATGAAGACCCTTTCATTGGAACATGTCCGGAGTATTATACTGGAGGTCTGTGCAGAATTAAGTGAGACACAGTTTTCATGGATTGTACTCAGTGGAATTGGTCGTTGCATGGCTAAATGATTGGAGACGACACTTGGTATGTGTTTTTGACGCGTGTAAAATTGTCCATATTAAGTCTTTCAAACACATGATGTGTACACCAAGGAAAGCAAAGGATTCAGTAAAAAAAAATATCAGCCATTAAAAAGTTTTATGTATTGGCTCATCAATGCCTTCTGGATTACTGTGGATTTTGGAAACCAATGGAACAACATGAGTGAGGGCTTCTTGTTGCTAAAGCAGCGTCTTTGCCAGCATTCTGATGTCATTGGTGCATCAAAAATGGTTTCAAATTCACATATGTAGAAGAGGTGCATATATACGTCTTATTCATTTGTAAATCCCATTCTCTTGGGGCCATTCCCTTCACCATCAGGAACAGCCCCGCCACTCTTACTGGCTCTGTTTGAGAGCATCCATACCAAGCGCACACCTGTGCAAGACTTGAAGAGCCACAGGAGCATCCCTGCCCTTACCATAAAGCAATACAAAACAGACCTTCCCACGTGATATTCGTGTGGGAGGTGCCATGAAGTATTACTAAATACTGCGGGTAAAAAAGAAAGAGGTGAACGTTATTAGGACATGTCATAGGTTCCATAAATGGCCGTACATAAGGGAGGGACTGTAGCAAATGAAGAAAGGTGTTCAGAGATGACCATGGAGATAATGTAGGGCGTGAGGACCAGGGGCCAGTGCAAAGGTCTTAGCTTTCGAAGATGGCAGGACCCTGACCCTCAAGGCAGCGGTGCTCTAGGTGAAAATAGGCAACTTCAGAGCACCGAAGGAAAGAACACAGGTGGCCTGAACGGAAGGTCAGAAGAACATAGGGGGTATCATCAGAGGAGGATGGAGGACACAGAAGTGAAGGGTGGAACAGAAGGGAGTCATTAACGAGTAACTATGGTGGTAAGTGGGAGTGCTCTCGCACTATCTTTCTCACACACACACTCGCTCGTATATATATATATCAGCAAACCAGGCATTGAAACAGGTTAACAGGTGATCCTGCAAATACAATATTCCAGTTTTCCCCCCCGCGCCCCATTTGTGACTATTAAATATCCGCAGCATCAGAAAATAAACATTTTACTCCATGGAGGTGCAAGATCTGGGTCTTTATCGTTCAGCGGGTAATTGAAGATCTGTGACTGCCATTTTGTTGAATAAGAGGCCATGCTTTGATACGGAATTTTCACCATGAAGCCCAAACCCCTGTGCACACCTAACCATATATGTGAGCCTGTTTGTGACCCGTGTGCACACCTAACTATATATGTGAGCCTGTTTGTGACCCCTGTGCACACCTAACCACATATGTGAGCCTGTTTGTGACCCCTGTGCACACCTAACCACATATGTGAGACTGTTTCTGAATCCTGTGCGCACCTAACCACATATGTGAGCCTGTGTGTGAATCCTGTGCATATCTAATCACATATGTGAGCCTGTTTGTGACCCCTGTGCACACCTAACCACCTATGTGAGCCTGTTTGTGACTCCTGTGCACACCTAACCATATATATGAGCCTGTGTGTGAATCCTGTGCACATCTAATCATGTATGTGAGCCTGTTTGTGACTCCTGTGCACACCTAACCACGTATGTGAGCCTGTTTGTGACTCCTGTGCACGTCTAATCACATATGTGAGCCTGTCTGTGACTCCTGTGCACACCTAACCACATATGTGAGCCTGTGTGTGACTCCTGTGCACACCTAACCACGTATGTGAGCCTGTGTGTGAATCCTGTGCACATTTAATCACATATTTGAGCCTGTTTGTGACTCCTGTGCACATCTAATCACATATGTGAGCCTGTTTGTGACTCCTGTGCACACCTAACCACGTATGTGGCCCTGTGTGTGACTCCTGTGCACACCTAACTACGTATGTGGCCCTGTGTGTGACTCCTGTGCACACCTAACCACGCATGTGAGCCTGTTTGTGACTCCTGTGCGCATCTAGTCACATATGTGAGCCTGTGTGTGAATCCTGTGCACACCTAACCACGCATGTGAGCCTGTTTGTGACCCCTGTGCACACCTAACCACATATGTGAACCTGTTTGTGAATCCTAGATGTATGCTTGTTTGTCTGCCAGAGCAAATATGTGTTACCGCTTCTTCCGGATATTCTTTACCAGTTAGGCTGCCGATGAGCACTATATCTGTAGTGATCACCGCTTTTTGTGAACATAGACGTGTTTTAGTATTTTAATCCCACATGGCTACGGACAAGGTAGGAATGGCTTCTGCTGCCGTTTGATTGAACAGAGGTATGGAGTTCTAGAAACCCGGCTGAAATGTATGTTTGTCAGGAATTGCTGTGCATTCTGTTAATTTGTCCTATGTAAAAGATCCCTGGGAAAGACACATAGGGGCACAAAAGCCAGATGCACGTTACCCCCCTAAGCATTCACTGCTTTGACAAGTACGGAGCCTTATGAGCCTTCTCGCTGGCCCGACACATAGCACCCGCTCCCCTGGTATTGTGTACTATCAATCTATGTGTAATTTGTAGACCCTGGTAATTTCCATATTCAGGTTGTACGCTGAAGCATAGCAGGCTACAAGAAACCCCTTTACCTCTAACCACCTAGATTCTTTCGCTGAATTATTTCCTAGGCTGGAGAAATTGGCTTCGTGCACCTAAGGAATTTTTCCGTGTAATCTGTGCCTCTCTTTTGTACAGTACTCAAGTGCCCGTGGGGTTGGGTTCCTTTTCTTGAAAACACGTACAATTCAATGCCCTGTTGTTGGGGAATAGCGGCGCTGCTTTTTGTCTGATCTAATCGACGCATTCATACTTCAGCTCCATACAAAGTGGAGGAATTTAAACCTCAAGATGAAAATGATCTGGTGTTGGAGAGCAGTTTGGGATAAACAGGCAGTGAGCGTTCGCAGTCTCTTTAAAAGGAGAGGAGATTTTCTATTAAGTAGGATCCCGAGCTTTGGCGTGGATTAGTACGCCAGAGACTGACCCTTGGAGTAACAGGGCTTTTAGGGATAATGTGTCGGTAACTCCGCCATTTCACTGTAACCATCTGTTTGAAATTGGGATGATTGAAACCCCTCAAATTAGTCGTGGAAAGGCACAAATCCTGATTTGTAATAAACAATGTTTTTATGTAAGTGATTTCTCCGTTTTGTTTGGATCTTCCATAAATCTCTGTTAATACACCTCAGATCCAAAGATGATGTGGAATTGTGCGTCCGAGCCCAGCAATTGTACTTGTCGGCCCTCGGTTTGTAGGTGGCAGGATGCTGACTTGGCTGCCCCCTCACGGGCTCACAGATGACTTCCGGTCGGTGAGTGGGGAGGCAGGCAGGGGAAGGGAAGCCACAGATCAGCGACTGTGTGTTGCTGCAGATAAGCAGACGGTCGTGGTCGGTGAAATCGGTCTTGAGCCCAGTGGATATTGATTGGCCAGCGAAGGTGGTCCGTCAGTGATAACATGACACGCAGTTGTGGGTCCTCAGAGAGCCCCAAATCTATGAATGAAAAAAGGGATGGAAATGGAGTTTATAGGGAAAATACTGAATATGTCTCTTTAGCTTTGTTGAAAAAAGACGTTTTATTTATTATGGTTAATATTTTTTTAGTTATTGTTGTTTAAGTTGTTTTTGTTGTTCTTATTGTTAATATTGGTATCGATAAAATTAATTCCACTAATACTGCTAATGAAAATGCATTCTCCTTGACATACAAGGTTTCCAGAGTGATATTGGAGCTGCAGTAAGTAGATATATTTTATTCTATAGGAAGAAGACAGAATGAAGTGTGATTTGTTGCATCGATCGATGCTGAAGGTAAATAGAAGAACTTGAGACTGGCAGAAGGTTGCCGAGATCAGCCAGGGGGCTCCCTCGTTTCAGCATTTCTATTTTTTTTTAGGCAATCCTCAAATATTCATATCCTTGTTGTTGAATGTACGGATGTCACAAATTTAGCAACAACACAGAGGAAGCCGGAGAAGAGTCGACATTTTTAATGAAGCCAGAAAGCTGGGCAGGTTGAAGTGGTATGAGATTTGTGTCAACTGAATGTGATGCGCTCGCCTGGGCCATAATCTAAAGCTGAGGTATATATTTGTGTTATCGGACAGATGGTAAACTCCGTGTGAGCAGCGAATGTGATGAAGTTCCATACAAATATTATACTAAAGCAGTGGTTCCCAACATGTCGTCCAGGAAGCACTGGGGGTCCGCGAAGCCTCCGCAGGGTGTCCGCGACTGCTTAGAAAACTAAACAATATTAATAGATTAGGTCCCAAGCTTTCAGTAATGACTTAGGGGGGAGGTGGTCCCAGATTCCAATAATGATTCAGTGGGGGTCCCCGGGTTCTAGTAATGATAGAATGGGGGTCCACAGAAGTCAAAAGGTTGGGGACCCGCTGCTATGTTGTATTAAAATGGTGTAGCAGGTAAAGCCATAGCAGTAACACATTGTAACCACATAAAGAATAATGCACTTACCTCTGGTCACCGTTACCAAAAATGAAAAAACTCGATAAACCTAAGTCATTTAAGGAGGACAGAAGTAAGACGAGGGCTGGTTACTTTAACACAGTTTTACCAACAAAGCCAAGGGAAGTTTACTCTTTGGAGAGCTAAAGAAGGGGGTTTGCAGTGGAACATATTCGTGGTACATGAGACAAACTCCTGCTCATGTGTTATGTGGCTGTTGTAAGTGTCTAAAAAGTTCCTTTCGAAAGCTGTAGAGCCCTTACACGGGTTGTTACCCAGTTTCTTACCCAATCCCTTTTACGTACCATATACGTTACTGTGTTCCTTATAACACAAAATGATCAAACCATACAGCGATCGAACCCCCGTCCACCCCACTGATTGGTATGTCCCTCTGTATGCAGCAGATCTTCCGGATGCAATATGTCAAAACAATTTGGAATCCATACTGTGGCATTACAGCAAACCCAAAGGCTTCCTGCAAATTTTGGCCCACAACTGTTTAAGCAGCTTAGTTTAAGACGCTATCAAAGGCGACTGGCTCCGCCTGTTAACATCCGTGGTAATGCGCACAGAGATACGAGCTCCCCTGTCCTTCATGCCAGCAGAGCACTGAATAAAGCGAGGGCCATAAATATTGCCTTATCGGCGAATTACTGCAAACCATAAGTCAGAAATCGTCCACACGAAAGCGATTCTGAAACAATCGCTCACTAATAAAGTCTTTAAGCAGCGTATTCTAGGGAGCTGCACGTCGACGTCTTGTGCTGTCTAGAATTCCAGGCGTCGTGTCTTCATAGTTCAATTGCAATCATTTACTGCTGTAAAGAATCAGTGTAGTTTATTTGTTAAAGTTAGTAGTGTTGCTACTTGAGTGTTCTGAAATTACAGACTTCTTTTATATGGATGTTAAATCCCATAATAGATGCAGTGGTTTAAAACTCGAAAAATACATTTGAATGATTTGCTAGGGAAAATGTACTTGCCTCAGTTAAGGTACTCGTTGAAAGAACATCCCTGTCTGATAGCTGGATCTCATCTCTACCAGGCGTGGAACACTGTTTTCAAAAGGACAAGAGTGTATTACATCACCAATGTGTCTGGTGCCACAGCTGGCCACAGGACCAGTTTAGGAGAGTGCGACTGGTGCAGCCGCACTGGGTCCTTACCTGAGGGGGCGCTGACCTCGGGGGAGGGGACGCTGTGTTTACCAATAACTCACAATTTAAAAGCACCTGAAGCAAAGTTCCATGCAAGTCCAGCTGTCAGGCAACAATAAAAATGTCAAGATAACTCTTGTGATTAATGACACAAGAGATGGAGTTTTGTCCAGTGGCAGTTTTGACTCCCCATAAAGTAGCGCAGAGACATAATATGCCTGCTGCAAAGAACAGATCTGTATTTTATGTGGATTGCTGAGTGGATTAATAAAACCAGCCTTTACCAGAGCTTTAAAACAAATTAAATGTGTGTGAGAGAGGGACTGTGGCGAGATGAGGGGCACTTTTGCCATGAGGTAGTGCAGAAATCCGAGGAGGCAGCCATGGGGAGGAGGGGTGCCGAAAAGATTGTTGCACAGGGTGCCACCAGTGCTAAAGCCGGCCCTGGCTGGCCACGATACAATGATGGTAGTCTTTCCATTTTAAGTTCTGTGATTGCACATGAGCCACCAGAGCGAGTTGAAAGAAAAATATTAGTTAGAGCAGTTCTGACTCAGTAGTGCGTATTTTGAAAATTGTGAATGGTAAGAGCTAGCCTCCCCTTAAATAAACATTAGTAAAGTAGATATGTCTGGTTTTAATATGCTAATGCATGCAACATACAAACGTTAAAGCCATACAAGAAACTAATGGCGTAAATAAAATATAGTCCTATAGGGTGTTAGGTTATTGTTTTCTATGGATGTGTGTGCAGTAACTGTTGATGGCCGTGTGTGGTGGATGACTTATTCCAAGACTGGGATATAGAACATTTACAAATGTTTTGACACATTTAGGGGTGTACCATCTTCAAAAGCAGCCCATGAGTAGCAATGTTACAAATCTTTTGTGGGAGTGTATTTGTATTCGCAAGTCCCTCCCTTAACCCCTCTGATTTAGAAGCATTTCTTATTTTCCAGCCATTGCCCCTTGTCCCTCCCACATTTACCACTCAGATGTATACCTGTGTGTTTGTGGAGACATCCACCACTGTAGACAAGATACCGATGCAGACAAGATTGGAGAGGAAGAGTTCGCTGCATGTAGGTTTGTGAATAACATTTTGGAGTATGTTAGAAGAACTACTGTAGTTCTGCTTTAAGTACTACAAAATGCGATTTGTGAATAGTCCCCCAATTCTGATTTCCACTTATCAAAGCTCTGAAAAAGATAACATAGAAATCTGTATCTTTTCTGTATGTTAAACGTTGCTACGTATTTTTCAGAATTCCATGAAGGTTAGAAAGTCGTAGTGGATTCTCAAACTGTGTTTCAGACTTTTCAGGAGAGGGATTGTCTGAATCAAGAAACAAACCCTGTAGGCTAAATCCGAAATACTTGCCTTCCAGGGCTTCATATGTATGAGCATGGGGATTAACAGTACCCTTCTGCAAGCTCACTGCATGCAGACAGTACAGATTATCAGATTATCATAGAAAAAACATGTCTGCTTGTAGGAAAAGAGATCTCCTGCTCTGTCGTTCCTTTACATTGCAAAGGAGCATCATGCAGATACCACCTTGTGCTGAGACTTTAATTGTTTTGCGCACAGCATCAATGTATGCATCTCGCACATCGTGTACAGTGCTAAGTAGTATGAGAAGGCATCACCACCATTCTTTTTTCACATATATTACAGGAACAGAACTTGTCCAGTATCACATTTTTTAAACACCCGAGTTCTTACTTCTTGAGATAGGTCCACCTCCTGGAGAAAGGCCTTTCTGGTAGTTCAAAATCTGAACACAATCAACATAGATAAACCACGGGACCAAGACTGTGAATATTCAGACCCCATGCAGGGGATTTGGTGTGTTCTTCAACACTGAGAGGCCTAATAAACTGTTTTTGTAGTAGGTTTGGTATTGCTACAGTAGTGCTACTAACACACTGCAAAATGTTATTCACAAACCTACATGCAGAGGTTAGCTCCTCCGCCTCCCCTATCTTTTATGTGGGGAGCTCTCTGCCCCTTCTGTGGGGATCTCCATGCACAAAGGTACATGTTTTAGTAGTATATGTGGAAGGGACAGGGAGGAGTTTGTGGAAAATGGGGGATATTTACTACTAAAAGGCAGGGTTAACGGCGGAATAAAGAGGGATGATCAAGGGATGGGATCAGGGAGGGACAGCCACCCACTCAGTAATGAGTACATCCATTGCTATTCACAAAGTGCACTTCTATATTTAATACAGCTGATAAGGACCTACTTCACCTCAGAGCAGGAGTAAATCCAGCACCTCAGATTTTCAACCATTGGTACTGCAACATACTTTCCCATTCAAAATAATGGGGAGTGGGACTTAAAATAAAAGCCCACTGGAAATAATGTTAAATTACATTAAATTAATTTATTTCAACATTTAAAAATTATACCTAAATTTAATGTAACACTAACAAGTGTATAAAAACAAAACATAATTATTAGTTTATTAGAACTTATTAACCCTTTTTGAATTTAAAATTAATGCAACTGATCTTTTAAATAAAATAATTACATTAATTTAAATTAATTCACTACACAACATTGTACTACATAATTAATAAATAAATATACATTTTAGACCTTAGATGATTTAAATTAAATCTTGTGATTTTTAAAAATTGAATATATTCAAAATAATTACAGATTTTATTCAAAATTAATTTAATGCTGAATGTATTTTTTCTACATTTAAAATAAAGATTTAAAGCTCATTAATATTTATTTCTGACCGAACCTTGAAGCCGCAGATTCCGCACCTTTTGAATATTCCCCATGCATCAGACTGAATCTGGAAACATTTAAGGAGTACCTCTGCATGACAGATAGTGGCACTGTGCGGCTCTGCACTGACACCGCTCCTAAAAGAGACGTGCTTGGCCTATGTAGGTGCCACTCCAGCATGCTGGCATCTGCTCCTTTCTTTCCGTGCCAACAGACATGGATCCAGAGGTTCTCTCATCTCTCAGAGACAGTTACATCATCTTTTTTCCGTGAAAATTCTAAAATATTCTCATTGTGCAAGGGATGTCACCACCCCCAAGAAAACAGGTTTTAAACCCTGTATGGACTGTCACAAGCAGATGTTGGTGACAGATCCCCCATCAGGTATGCCTGTGGTCAGGCCATGACTCCAAGAGCTGCAGAAGCTGCACATTGATGAACCCTAAGGCCATGAGTGAGCACAAGGCAAAACTCTATCACCAAGTGCAAAAAGACACCATATTGGGGCTGTTCCTAATCCCGTTCCAAGTCCCGCTCCAAGTCAAAGTCCCATTCCTGTTCCAGGAGTTACCGGAGCTGCTTACAAGGCTGTTCTTCATCACGCTCGAAAGCTTCGGGTAAGCACAAAAAGGCCAAGCGCTCCTTCCTGACATTCTTACTCCCCTGACAATGTCTGGGGGTGGCTCCAACCATCACGTTTGCACTCCTGAAGTTTGCTGGCTTCAGAGCCCATGTAGCAGTTGGTTCTCTTATAACCTAATTTCCGGACCTTCAGCCATGCAGCACCAGATTGAAGAGTTCTGCGATGCCATGCTCCGGCTCTTTGGATCTCTGCTGACTCCTTCTCGTGCATCTTTGGGCCCCAAGGAACCGAGGGTCCCCCATGTGGGTTACTGCCAGTGGGTTTACCCTAGGCATTAGCTGCACTCTCCAAGCCCATTTTGGCTACATATGTTCTGCCCACCCCAGGCCAGCATATTCAGATTCTAAGAGAGACTTTGCCCCCTTTTTGCTGACCCAGATTATCCTCTTATCAAGTCAACACTGGCCCTAATCTGACAGGTGTCGTACTGATTCCACAAGAGACAGTTGCTTACCCTGATCGTCCACAAAGCAGGCAACATTCTCTACATTCACTCTTTGGTGCAGATTTGGATAAAGACTACGACCTCTGGGTGAGATCGCTCAACCCTAAACTGAGGATAATTGGTGTGATGCTATACAGCGGGCAAGAGGGCTTAACACCTCACCCAGGACAGGGATTTTCTCCCCTGGCCCGCCACAGAAGAGCCTGCTTCATATGCTATGGTCATTCGTAGGGCAGACAAGGTCCTCAACCTTCAGGTCCCAACGATAGAGGTGAAAATAAATGCCAAACATGTCATACCACTTCTGAGCCCCGTCTGGCTTTCAGTGAGGCCCTCACAGATACTCTTCTTGGGGCTCGGGCCAAGCCTTTCACTGGCCCCCTAGTCAACTGGCAGAATTCCCATCACCCCATTCCTGATGACCCGGCCTTATTGTTGCATCCTTTCTTCGGAGAGGCTTGTGGTGCAGGTCCCTTCTAGCAATTCCGACTCCAATAATTTCCCAACCACTCCCTCCAACAGAAGACCTTTGAAAAGCATCTCTTTTCCTCAGCCAATATGGCCCTGCGTTTAGTTAATGCTTCCTGCTTATTGGGTCGCTACACCCATACCTTTTGGGATTCTGTGACACAAGTCCTCCCTGGTGTTCTAGAGGATATTCACGTTGTCCTCTTGCAGGCAATCCAAGATGGTTGTGATGCTGGCAAGTTCACGATTCATTGTAGCTTGGACACCACTGATTCAATTGGGTGCACTGTGAGCACCAGTGTTGTCATTCAGCCCCATGTTTGGTTACAATTGACTGGGTTCTTGGCTGACGTCCAGTCCTCCTTGACTTGCCTGTTTGGCAACAAGACTGACTCATCTCTTAAATGGTTGAAAGAGAGTAGTATAACTGCTCTCTCTCTGGGTCTTTCTACTTAGCCAAGCCAGGCCCACCAGTTACATCATTCCTTTTGAGGCTTTGATCAGAGGCATACCCTACCGTCAGCCAGTCCAACTCCAGCAAGGAACCTAGCTCTTGTGCAGAGGCTTATTCTCCGTGGCCAAGGTCAGTGTGCCACACAGTCCTCTACCCCTTCCTCCCCCTGATGCCCACAGCCCCAGCTACAAAACCCCTATAGTGTGTCCTTCCAAGACCGCAGCCAGCTGGTAGGAGGCAGAGTCCACAGTTTCTTTGAGTGAGCAAGAGATTACATCAGACAGGTTGGTCCTGCAGATCATCAAAAAAGGTTATGCATGACCTTTCCTTTCTTCCCTGCCACACCTTCCTCTGTCCACCCAACATCTGATGGAAGACCACCTCTCCGTTTTGCGGCAGAAATTTCAAGCCATTTTGGCCAAAAGGGCTGATGAGAGGGTGCTGTAACCAGAAGTAGGGCATGGTTTTTATTCCTGCTTTTCTGGTCCCTTAGAAGGACAGACACTTATGGATGATTCTATACCTGCACCCTCTCAATGCCTAGCTCCTGAAAGAGAAATTCAAGACATTCATCCTAGCCCAGGTCTTGTCTACCCTCAACCCTGGACACTGGATGGTGACGTTGAACCTGCTGGATCCATATTTCTATAAATCACTCCTACTTTTCCTACCTGTGGTTCATGGTGGGTGAGGAACAATTCCAGTTTACTGTGCTCTCCTTTGCTCCTGCCAGTGCCCTTCAGGTGTTCACGAAAGGGATGGCAGTGGTGGCAGCACACCTTTGAAGGTTAGGGGTGCCTACTTCTATTACTTGCTGCTGAAGGCAGGCTCACTACAGACAGCCATCAACCATCTCCATACTACTGTGAACGTCCTATCATCTTTGGGGTGCACTATAAACATGCCAAAGTCAAATCTGATTCCTTCTCAGGCACTCATCAATATTAGAGCAATTCTAGTTAGAGTTCGGATTTGTGCCTTTACCCCAGGAAAGAGAGCCCAGGACATTCAGGCTGTATTCCTGATCGTTCAGCCTCGGTCCTGCATTTCAGTGAGGTAGACTTGGAGGCTTCTGGGACTGATGGCCTCCTGCATGGAGCTGGTCGAAGATTCCACATGGCATATGCGAGCTCTGCAGTCGGATTAGAAGTCCCCGGGGACTCACCATCAAAAAAACCTTCCTGACCGGGTCCAGATTTCGGGGCATATTGAAAATGATCTAAGTGGTTGTTGCTGGAACGCAATTTGGTCAGTGGCAGACACCTCTCCCTTCCCCACCCATAGCTGACAGTGGTGATTGATGCATCATTTTTGAGCTGGGGCAGCCACCTGGGAGAGGTGGAAATCAGAGGCCCCTGGTCTTATGTGTAGACCTGGCTCCATTTCGCCCTTTTGGAGCTGAGGGAATCTACTTGGAGGTGAAAGACTTCCTGCCATTCATCAAGGGGAAGCTGATGTGGGTGATCACGGACAACACCACCACCAGGTGGTACTGCAATAAACTAGGCGTGGCAGAGTCACAGATCCTGTGGCAACATTTCTTGCGTCTGTGGAAGTGGCTAGACTGCCAATAAATATTCTTGATAGTGATCTACCTGGCAGGCTCCCTGGAAGCCAGGGCTAGCAAACTCATCCACTGGTGCCTTGCTGACCACCAGTGGCTATCTCTCCCGGAGGTGGCACAGGGTCTCTTCTGCGAATCAGGGGAATCCTGGCTCGATCTATTCACCTCCACCGAGAATGAATAATGTTAGCACTCTTGTGAATTGCAGTTTTCAAGGCACCTCTCACTTGATGATGCGTTCCACCTTAAGTATAACTCTGGACTCCATTATGCCTTTTCACTGATCCCACTCCTGCCCCGCGTTCTCAAGAAAATGAGGATCAACCTGGCCCAAGTCATCCTAGTGGTTCCAGATATTGGGCACCTAGAGTGCCTGTTAGAACCCCTTTCAGAGGGCCACAGAGCAAACAGGGGTTAGTGGGCCCAACCATGGTGAGTGAGGCCTTTTACTCTTGATGTCCATAATGTCCAGAGGCCTGACTACTATGTATCCCTCTTGACTACACTTGACTCAGGGGGATGTAGATACTGGTCAGTGGACACGACTCGCAACTCAAAGTGCAAACCGTATCAAAATTAAATCAATGTCCAGACAAACACCTGCTCTAATCAGAAAAAGTTGTATGGTACTTTGAACTCTACACATGCAAAGAAATCCAACATTCTGATGCAACTTCATACTCCCCCTTGAGGTCAGGGCTCTAATAGTTGTCAGGCATATCCAGGTCTCACCCTCCTTCGTGTAACATGTTTGTGGTCATTCGTCATTCACTCATGGTCACATCAAGAGAAAGCACACTATCAGGCGGTACCCAAGAGTTCCCTTTGACTCTTCAGGATTTTAGTCAAGGCTGTCTGTGGTGCCGTATCACCTTCAAAAGCAAATCCCCTGGGCCCACAGGCCCTATTTCAAATCTTACCTGCTCCTGCTTTACAGCAGGTGCCCTCCGCGTGAACACTTGTGAGATCAGATCCTGCTTGGAGAAGTTGGGCTACTTGTGGTACACGCAGCATCATAAGGGGGTGCAGGCTCACTCTCTGGAATGGCGCGGTCAGCTCTCCACAGCGATCGGAGCAGCTCCCAGCTTTGTAGAGATGCAGTAAGACAAGTGCTTCCCAGCGGGGGTAAGTCAATCTTTCGGCTTCAGTCTGGAGTCCTGTGGGGGCACGTTGTCCTCCTCGGCATCCTCCTGGTCCTTGAGGGTCAATCAGGCAGATTTCTGGGTGGTTGGACCCACTTGTCGCATCCTCACTCCAGTCCCAGTTGACGGCCTGAAGTCTTTGATGATTTGGTCCCGGCAGCCCTTCCTGCCACTCGAAGTTGCTGCAGTATCTTCCGGACGCAAGGTAGACTCCTGAGGTGCAATCGCCCACAATGTGGAAGCCCCTCCTGGTGTTCAGGTGTTCACAAGTCCTGGCACGCTGGTCACACAACTACTTCAATGGTAGCCCCTTCTGGCATACGGGGACACTGCAACTAGGACATGTGGGCTCAGTGCCCTCCGCAGTGTCCCCAATATTTGACTCAGTGAATGGCAGCACTCTCTTGGCATATGGGGGGGATCAGCGAAAACAGTCCTGCACAGGGCTTTGGCTTGATCGGTACACAGCTGCACCCTCGCACCTCACACCGGGAGTCCTCCCAGTAGGGCTCCCCAATGGACCTCGCTCCCCCCAGAGCTTTACTCTTCCTCACAGGGCACACTGGTCTTGGCAAGCACGGGTGATTGTGGTTTCCTTGGGTGATATCCTATCACCCAGCAGGGAGACTAGCAGGCCTGGCTAAGGCTGAAGTCTTGCAGACCTTCCCTTCCTCACACAGCCCATCTAGCTGCCTGGCTGATAACACATTTGTGAGGACTCAACCTCCCCTTCTTCCAGTCCTTTTCCAGACGCCAATGTGATTTAGTATCAGGAGTCTTTGAAGTTTTATGTTGAGGTTCTGCTTTTTTTTTTAAGTGGACTCTTCACTTTCTTGTTTCCTCATTAAAGATGTCTGTCACAGCAAGCAAGAGTGAGAAGCTTATTGTCCCACATCATCACTCATGCATGTGACCAGAGCTCATACCTAGATGTCAGCCACAGTGATATGTTCATTAAAAGGTTAATCCCAAACCCTATCCGTGTTCCTTTTGATTCCCTTCTGTTTGTTTGTTCATTTAAAGAGCGTATGGCTACCCTTGGGCCACCCAGCGCTAGGTGAGGGAGAGCAGAATAAGCAGTAGAGCAGAATAAAATAATTCTAGATTTATTGTGGGAAAAGCCAGGTTTTTATCAGAGTCCTGAACCTTAATTCCTCATCCAAAAGTCGCAGCTCCAATGGCATTCAGTTCCAAAGTTTAGGACCTAGACATGCAAAGGATCTTCCTCCCCATCAAGCTCTCTGGAACTTTGGAATATTCAGAAGAAGACATGTAGCGGTGTGAAGAGATCTGGTTGGAAGATATGGAAACATAAGATCTCTGTTCCTCGGAGGGCCCTTGTTGTTCATTGCTCTATGTTCCAGGCATAGAGATTTAAATTTAATTCGGGGTTCTGTAAGTAGCAGATGTAACTTTTTCATAGCTTCTTTCACTTATTCCCATCTGGAGCTATTAAGGAGAGTTCGGACAGCCATGTTTTGCACTACCTGTAGTTTTTTTATCACATATTTTGGTGATCCAAGGTAGAAAGAGATACCATAATCCAAGCGGGATAATTACAAGGACTGGATCACAATTCTAGATTCCTGTGGAATCAAATATAAGCTCTTACACACAGCCCTTAGAAAACCAAAACAGGTGGCCGCAAGCTTTTTTGCTTTGGCATCCATAACCAGGACTTTATCTAGCCACATTCCCAAATTCTGGACAGGAGAGTTGAGGGTCAGAGGAGCCTCCAGACAGCCAGGCCAGCCAATCCTTGGGAATGGAACTGCTTGGTTCTCTAAGATCATTAGTTCAATTAGCCATCCAGCTGGCCACATTTTCTATACAAAGGGTGAGTTGGTGCAGATCTGGCTTCTGGTTTGCAGAGAGGGAAACCACAAGTTTCATGTCATCCATGTAGGATATTATGGATTACCCAAACTCCCGAACAATGTCTGCCAGGGGAAGTAGATAGACATTAAAGAGTGTGGGAACGATAGCTGAGACCTGTGGTACCCCACATATAGTGGGAAGAGTGTCAAATAAACAAGACTCTTCCATAATTTGGAAGGGTCTATCCTCTATAAAGGACTTCAACCAATCCAATGTTTTACCCTTCACCCCAACCTCCTTCAACCTCCCAATTAATATTGAGTGATCAACAGTGTCAAAGGCGGCACTTAAATCCCATAGTATGAGTGCACCAGCACCTCCCTGGTCAAGTTAGTATTTAAGTTCCTCTGTCACCACTAGTAGTGCTTACTCCTCACTGTGTTGAGCTCGAAACCCCATTTGAGTGGGGTTATGATATTGATTATCTTCAAGGAAGTTTACCAGCGCTTGGTTCACATGTTTCTCAAGCAGCTTCCCCATAGCAGGCGGAAGAGAGATTGACCAAATAGCAGAATCTAGGTGTTTTTTTTTTCAAAAGGAGCCTAATCACTGTATGCTTCCATTTTTTCCGAACTACCCCTAAATCAAGGGAAAGATTTAATAATCCCATGTTAGTTGGGAGCAGCACTCCCCGCCCCTTGACCAGAATATGTGGTTGGGGCAGGTCAGTGGGTGAGCCTGACTTGACCTTATTCATATATGCCAATACCTTCTCTTCATTGACCATTGAGAAGAATGTCAATGTTGCTGGGATCTCAACCCTTGAGGAATTATCATTTTGCGAGGAGGGTTGAGCTGGATTATTTGAAAAGGATTCCAAAATATCCATTACTTTTTTTCGGAAAAAAAATCTGATTACAGTGCCTCACAGACGGCGGAGGGAGGGAACTCCCCTGGTCAGAGTTGATGAGGGATTTAACAATCTTAAACAATTCCTTTGAGGAATTAGAGGCCTGTGTTATTTTCTCCTCGTAGTAACTAGCCTGGGCCTTTTTGATTTCACTGTGATAATGTTTAATGGCATATTTATAGTCATTTTTATTTGGGGGTGATAGGTCTTCTTCCACTTCCTCTCAAGTCACTTACAATTTTTCCTCATTAAAGCAAGATGCTCATTAAACCAAAGAGCAGATTTAGAATGTGCTTTACGTGTTCTCTTACATAGAGGGATATGTTCATTTAGCACTTGAACCATCCACTTTTCCCAGCATTCATATGCGTCATCTGGGTTTTCCCCCAAAATAGAGAAAGAGTTTTGAAGCACAGCCGTTCAGTCAGAAACTGAAAGTTTGGCCCATTTTCGCTCTACTCTTGCAGTGGGTTTAATTGCGTTTCTAGCCTCCACCTTCTTCACTTTAAATGAAGAAGGTGGCCAGGGGGTGACCATGACACTCAAGATCTTCGGGTCATTACTAAAGAAAGGATCGAAATGATGTCCTGTCTCTTTTTGAACTAATTGAATACCCTCCAGATCCTGTATTAATCTAGTTGCTACAGAATTGTTCATCTCTTCCAGATGAATATTGCTATCCTCTAACACTGAAAAGGTGCTTTTGTTGAGCACTAGGCTGGCTATTGCATCTGGGACTGCTTCTAAGAATTTAGCATAAGGGCCTGGTGGTCTATAAATCAGGGTCCCTGAAAAAGTGTAAGTAGGGGATAATGATGTTATGTTGAACCATGGTGGTTCGTTTTGTCAGGGGTGTTCTGTGTTTAATGAGCTCTGCGCGAGGGTCGTTGTACACCCCTCTGACGAAGGTTTTTGGTGGTTTGCTCCTGACATCAGGAGCGAGGGAAATAAAGGTACCCACGGTTTTGACGCCAAGGGCAGTTCTCCACGGCTACACTGTGTTACGTGTTTCATAGTGCGTCCTCCTCATTCCGCAGGCCGTGCACATTTTACACCGCACGAACACAACAAATTGGCGACAAAGCCAAGGAACGTACCTCGCATTTGCCTGCTCTGGTGGTTTGCAGCGGCGGGCACCAGTGAGCCGCCACCGAGCCTGGTGGTGCGGCTGACGGAAGGACAGACCGGCTGGTCGTGTGCTTGCCTGACGGCGCGTCTGGAACCACACACAGACGCCTCCCTGTTTGTTCACCGGGGACGGCGTGTGTATCTGGTGCACACTCTGCACTGTCGCAGGTGGCCCCGGGAGACACGTCGGTACGGAGTGAGGCAGCGTATCCAGGGCTGATGTGCCCCCCTTTATTGGGTGTGTCTCCAGCGTGGGAAGGGCAGTCAACGGCAGCCACACACAGCTGATCGTCTCATCAACCAGTGAGTCAGCAAATACATGTTGGGGCAACGGCCACGCCCAGGACGTCCCTGCACAAGAGTCCTGCTCTTCGGATGGTGCTGAGGGCGTGCATAGACAGTTTTTGTTTCTGCATTTCGTTACACTACGGTCCATAGAGACGCCGCCCTGGAAAAAAAAAAGAAATCATGCAAGTGAACAAGTGATACGTGTGAGATTGCACTAACAGGCCAAGAACTCCAGAGAGTGAGACCCACAGTATCCCAGCACACCAGACTGTAAAAAAGGGCATTGTATTCCATTTTCTCACTGCAGTTACACAGTCTTTGTTGGCAGACCCCACAAAACAGGCACAATGCCCTCATTCCCGGTGCTGGAACCTTTCTTGGTATATGGGCCCCCATCAGCTCACGCAGCAAAATGGAAGTTATGGGTAGAGCGTTTGGAAAGCTATTTTGCAGCAATGGCAGTAGACCCCAACAGGAAAAGACCAATGCTCCTACACTTGGGTGGGGCAGCAGTCCACAAAATTAGCAAGTCGGTGGTCGAAGAGGGGCCCTCCTTCTCGTATCAAACTTTAAAATGCTCAGTCACAGCATATTTTGAACCACTGCCAAATCCGGACTATGAACGTTTCCTCCTCCAGCAAGCCAGGCAATTGCCAGAAGAGTCAGTAGATACGTTTTACGCTAGACTGAGGGATCTGGCCAGCACGTGCACCTTGTCAGACCCTGCGGATAAAATAAGGGCGCAATTCATTCAAGGGTGTCACTCCACAAAGTTATGGGAACACATATTACAGGTCCCTGGCATGGCAAAGGCAGACATGTTGACTATGGGCCAGACAAAGGAGTTATCCCAGGTGAGGGCAGCACACATGGAGTCTGCGCCCTCACAATCCATCAAGGTAGAACCAGTAAATGCCATCACATCAGGTGCCACAGTAAAAAAGAGCGAGAAGACGAAGTCAACAAGCACGAATCGCTCCTGTTACATGTGTGGAGGATCATACCCACACCAAGGCAAATGTCCAGCAGTAGGAAAACAATGCACCAACTGTCAGAGACTCAATCATTTTGCCAAGGTGTGCCGTTCAACAACAAAGCCCAAGTCAGACAGACTGAAACCAGTTCATGCCGTGAAAACAATTCAACAACACGAAGACATCCCAGACATGGACGACAATGATGATGAGCCAGAGGGAACGGTGTACATCATTCATACCACTGAGTCAGGCAGTTTAGTCAGGAAGAAAATTCCCAAATGCAGAATAAAGGTAGCTGGTCACCAGGTAACTGCACTCATTGATACTGGGGCCTCAATCAACATATTAGCACACTCCACATTCAAACAGCTACCACATCGCCCCCATCTTCGCCCCACCTCAGTACAAGTATTTGCATTTGGGTCAGCCACACCAATTTTGCTAGCGGGAATGTTTACAACGGATGTCACGCATGAAGACACAGCCACCTGAGCCAAGATATACGTCACGAAGATAGGCACTGGAATGCTACTCAGTTGTCACACAGCCGAAGAGCTAAAACTGGTGGTGTTCGCATTCAGCATACATGTAGGGGCGCTGGAGGGCCTGGAAGAAGAATACGCAGACCTGTTCAAGGGCATCAGTTGTTTGAAGGATTGCCAGGTAAAGCTGCATACTGATAAGTCCATAGAACCTGTGGCCCTCAAACACAGACACATAGCATTTCACCTTCGACCTCGGGTGGAAGCCGAGCTTAGAAAGTAAGAAGAGGCCAACATCATCGAGAAAGTCGAAAGATCAAATCCTTGGGTGTCACCTATTGTCATTACTCGAAAACCAAAACAACCCGGGGAAGTGTGCATATGTGTTGATATGCGTTTACCAAATGTGGCCATCAGGAGAGAGCGTCATCTCACCCCCACGGTGGATGATATTGTAGCAGAAGTTAGTGGCTCGAGGTGGTTTTCATAGATGGACCTTCGTGCAGGCTATCACGAATTATGTTGGCACCGTAATCCAGGGCAATAACAACTTTTTCCACACATGTAGGGCTGAGAAGATATAAATGATTGAGTTTCAGGATCGCTAGCGCTGCCGAGGTATTTCAGGACACAATACGAGGGGTGCTAGCTGGTCTTGAGGGTGTCATCAAGGTGAGCGATGATATCCCGGTGCACGCTCCCACAATTGAAGTACAGTTACGAAGACTTCGTGCCATTTTCCGCAGGCTGCACCTAAATGGGCTCACATTGCACAGAGAAAAATGTGAATTTCTGAGACAGGACATTGCATTTTTTGGGTGCCATTTTTCTGAAAAAGGAGTTCGGGCTGACCTGGAAAAAGTGGCAGATATAAAATCTGCGCCCGCCCCTATGTCGGTTACAGGCGTCCGCAGTTTTTTGGGAATGGTCACGTACTGCGGAAGATTCATCCCAAATCTGACATCCCTCACAGCTCCTCTGAGGTAACTCACGAAGGCACACACCGCGTGGGAGTGGAATTCGATGCAGGATGCTGCATTTCAGGCAACCAAGCAGGCACTATCGGCGGATACCACATTAGTGTATTTTAACCCGTCCAAAGATACTGAAATATCTGTAGACTCCAGCCCAGTTGGACTTGGGGCTGTTCTTTCCCAAAAAGGTGATGATGGGGCATGGTCACCAGTGGCTTATGCCAGCAGAGCGTTAACATCGACAGAACAACGCAACTCACACATCGAAAAAGAGGCAATTGCTGTACATTGGGGCTGTCGTCATTTTCATCTGTACATTGTTGATCATCCTTTTGCTGTGCACATGGACCACAAGCCACTGATACCTTTGTTCAAAAAGTCTGCATCTCAACCTCCACCTGTCAGTGTCCTTTCCTCTGGATCTGCACGCCGCCGAACAACAGGCCCACCTTCCGGCGTCACCAACTCAGAAAGCTATTATAGTTATGGTGAAGCCAGTCGGGGGAAGGGAATTAGGGTAGGGAGAGAGATCTGAAAAGGAAAAATGGTTAAGCATGTATGTATATACTTGTTCATAACAGCATTAACATTCAATTATACATTTAGACAAAGGCATCTCCGTGAATGCAAGTGTTGAGACCCTTATGGAATAGACAAAGGCGTCTCCGTGAATGCAAGTGTTGAGAACCTTATGGAATAGACTAAGGCGTCTCAGTGTGTGCAAGAATTGAGACCCTTATGGAATAGACAAAGACGTCTCCGTGGATGCAAGTGTTGAGACCCTTATGGAATAGACAAAGGCATCTCCGTGAATGCAAGAGTTGAGACCCTTATGGAATAGACAAAAGCGTCTCCATAAATGCAAGTGTTGAGACCCTTATGGAATAGACAAAGGCATCTCAGTGTGTGCAAGAATTGAGACCCTTATGGAATAGACAAAGACGTCTCCGTGGATGCAAGTGTTGAGACCCTTATGGAATAGACAAAGGCATCTCCGTGAATGCAAGAGTTGAGACCCTTATGGAATAGACAAAGGCGTCTCCGTAAATGCAAGTGTTGAGACCCTTATGGAATAGACAAAGGCGTCTCTGTGTGTGCAAGAGTTGAGACCCTTATGGAATA
The DNA here is from genome assembly GCF_031143425.1 of Pleurodeles waltl. Taxonomy (NCBI): domain Eukaryota; kingdom Metazoa; phylum Chordata; class Amphibia; order Caudata; family Salamandridae; genus Pleurodeles; species Pleurodeles waltl. The sequence goes on along the minus strand of NC_090444.1, from coordinate 438,675,571 downwards.
GACAAAGGCGTCTCCGTTGGTGCAAGAGTTGGTAGAATCATGATACTTCAGGATGTCATGAGCATTAGACAAAACTAGGCGTGGCCCTTCTCTGAATCATGGAACAAGAACAATTGGTAGAATCATGATACTTCAGGATGTCATGAGCATTAAAGAAAACTGGGCGTGGCCCTTCTCTGAATCATGGAACAAGAAAAATTAGTAAAATCATGATGCTTCAGGATGTCGTAAGCATTAAACAAAACTGGGCGTGGCCCTTCTCTGAATCATGGAACAAGAACAATTAGTAAAATCATGATACTTCAGGATGTCGTGAGCATTAAACAAAACTGGGCGTGGCCCTTCTCTGAATCATGGAACAAGAACGAACTGAGACCTCTGAACCTTGAGAAGGCAAGAGCTTGGACCATGGACATACTCTGAACATCAATTATGCAACTACTATGCATTCATAAACATAAAACGTTTGGTCTCAGTCTAGAAATTTGCAAAGACTTAATTATGTAACTCACATGTCATCAAAAACTTAAATATGTCTCTCACATATTATGCTTCCAAAAACAATGAAACTATGATTTGCTTATTCTTTGAAATGTTTTCACATTTACCACCTAGGCATGAAAGTTTTACTCATGTAAACTGAAGCGCCTTGATTATTGGACCAAGGGCGCTTTACTCATGTGAACTGAAGCGCTTTGATTGCTGTGCCAAGGGCACTTTACTCCTGTGAACTGAAGAGCTTTGAATGTTGTGCCAAGGGCACCTAACTCCTGTGAACCGAAGCGCTTGATTGCTGTGCCAAGGGCGCTTTACTCCTATGAACTGAAGCGCTTTGATTGCTGTGCGAAGGGCGCTTTACTTCCTGTGAACTGAAGCGCTTTGAATGTCATGCCAAGTGCGCTTTACTCCTGTGAACTGAAGCGCTTTGAATGTCATGCCAAGTGCGCTTTACTCCTGTCAACTGAAGTGCTTTAAATGTCGTGCCCGAGTGCGCTTTACTTCTGTGAGCTGAAGCGCTTTGAATGTCATGCCAAGTGCGCTTTACTCCTGTGAACTGAAGCACTTTGAATGTCATGCCAAGTGCGCTTTACTCCTGTGAACTGAAGCGCTTTGAATGTCGTGCCAAGTGCGCTTCACTCCTGTGAACTGAACCGCTTTGAATGTCGTGCCCGAGGCGCTTTACCAGTGTGGCCTGAAACGCTTTGCTCGTTATGCTAAGGGGCGCTTTACCTTTTGGAAGTAACGACTTCCTTCAAACTTGGATTCAGCAAGGCCTTACCGATACGAGTACGACCTACTCGTTTTTTAATGCACCACGGAAACAAGGATACTTCGTTCGGATGATACTCTGCCATTCAGGAACTCTGCTCTTCTCCAGAGAAACCCCCATGAGGTCTGGCTGCATCGAAGTCTTCAAAATAGTGAGCAACGTGCTTGGTTGTGGCTGGGCTTTATAGGCCTGCCGCAACCCAAGATGGCTGCTGCCTCTAAAAACATGGGAATTGTAGTCCCTTCATGGAATAGCACTGATAAGTGCATCTTGTCCACCAATGACCTGAACCTGCAGCTCTATGAGCTTTTCCACAGGGCAGACGACATTGATGGGCACCTTTTGGAGCAAGAGGGGATGACAAGTGATGCGCAGAAAGAAGTTTCGGGCGGGACCTGGACAGCGCATGGTTTTATTCCTGACACCACCACACATAGAAAATGGATCCTCCAACAGCAGGAATACCTGTTCTCAGTAGTGTACAGACCGGGTGCACAAAATCCAGCTGACTACCTCTCAAGGCATGCCCAACCAGTCACGGCTCTGGAAGAAGATGAGGCGGAGGCAGTCGAAGAATACGTGAGGCTGGTGGTGGAGAGATCCAGGCCACTCCTGATGTCCCTCAAAGAAATTCAAGAGGCTACTCAGGAGGATGAGGCTCTACAGCTGGCGATGTCATGTGTCCGTGATGGGAAATGGTATTTGTTGAAACAAAACCTGTCTTGCAGAATGGCAGAGGCCAGTTCAAACTGCAGTCACTGTACTGCATTCAACATGAGTTGGCAGTCTCTTCCGAGGACTGTCTCCTGCGGGGCAGTCGTTTGGTCATCCCGGAGGTTTTGCAACAAAGAACAATGGACTTAGCCCAAACCGCTAATCAGGGCATGGTGAAAACCAGAGCAAGGTATGGTTCCCTGGTCTGGATGCCCGGGTGGAACAGACTATACAACAGTGTCATGTGTGTCAAGCACTTGGCCCGGCTGACCCTCCGCCGCCCATCATCACGGAGCCTATCCCTTCAGTTCCATGGCACAGGGCCAGTGCGGACTTAGGCAGTTTACCCGATGGCCGGCACACGTTAGAGGTTATAGACGATTTCTAAAAATATCCAGAGGGGGAATCCTGGAGTCCACCACCACGGACAGAGTAGTACCTTGTCTGGAGAAAATAATGGCAACCCATGGGGTCCTGCAAGAACTGAGAACGGACAATGGCCCCCTTTGAGTCATGAGTTTGCCTCCTATCTAGCTTCGCGTGCTATTCATCACCAAAAGATCACTCCTCGTTGGCCTCAAGCCATCGGTGAAGTGGAGCGATTCATGAGGACATTAAACAAGGTGCTGAGGATTGCAGTAGATCAGGGCAAGAACTTGGAATGTGCCTTATTTGAATTTTTGAGTGAATATCACATGACACCTCGCATCACTACGGGAGTGGCACCCAGTGCGATTTGCATGTTGCGGGGAGTAAGAGACACAATTTTCCACGTGAGTGTGCCCACTCAGCTGAATGATCAAGTGGCTGCCTGGCTCTGTAATCGACAAAAACAGAATGATCGAATGTCTCAGAGGAGACGAGCTTGCATCCGAGATATACAAGTGGGAGAGTTGATGTTGGTGAAGAACCGACATCAGGGAGGAAAATTTAAACTTCTGTTTGAGTCCACTCCATGGACAGTCCGAGTAAAAAGGGCACATTGGTAACTGCCAAAAAACGTAATGAGGTGTTAACTAGGAATGTGTCCTTGTTCAAACAATACCACTGAGAGGTGCGTGAACAAGGACTATCTGAAGTGTCTGGTTTGTTTCCAAGCGAGGATGAGGAGTTGGGGGTGATACCATCTGCTAATGGGAGCTCTCTGTCTGAGGATGAGAGGTTTTCAGATATCGTACCGGGCATGTCTGGGGCACCTTTGAGCAGTGAAACAGAGCGTGATACCAGCGGTACACGTGCTGATCTCCCCTCTGGTAGTCCCACAGCAGATATTGTGCTCCGAAGGGGTGCGGACAGATATGATCTGCGTCCCCGGCCTTCTGCCACTGTAAAACGAAAGGACTATGTGTGTTAAAAGATTAATTTATTATTTTCTTTCATGAGTTTCTTTTATTTTCATTAAAAGTTGGGGAGGAATGTTATGTTGAACCATGTGGTTCGTTTTGTCAGGGGTGTTCTGTGTTTAATGACCTCCGCGCAAGGGTCGTTGTATACCCCTCTGCCAAAGGTGTTTGGTGGTTTGCTTCTGACGTCAGGAGTGAGGAAAATAAAGGTACCCGCGGTTTGGGCCAAGGGAAGTTCTCCACGGCTACACTGTGTTACGTGTGTTTAATTGTGCTTCCTCCTCATTCCTCAGGCCGCGCACATCTCACACCGCACGAACACAACAACTGAGATGTTGAAATGGAGATTTTCGCTCTCAGTTACTAGTAATGACATAGTATTTCATCCATAGATATCTTTCGTAATGATAGCAATTCTGCCACCTTTTTACCACACCGATCATGTCTGTAGGTCCTTGAGGTAGGGCCATCTCTGTGTCAGGACCTGAACTCTCATGGAGCCATGTTGCAGCCAGGAACAGCACATCCAGTTGTTCCGTCTCTAACATTATCCGATCTCCATTTTGTGTCGGAGTCTTGACCTACAGTTAACCAGTATCACCTTCCAACAATCCCTCCTCGTTAAAAATGTGTGAGGAAATCTCACTGGATCCCTCCTGGGATATCAAAGAAACGTTACAGACACGGCAATGGATTTAACCCTCAGCTAGATTAATGGGTGTGCATAGATTAGACCAAGGTGAATGCCTAAGTAAACTAAGTTGTTGTTCTAAATATCTTACCTGCTCCATGGGCCTTAGGGTGAGTTCCCTAGCCCCATTCAGGTGCTGCCAGGCGCAGATGGGCTTGCACCCACTGCACACCCTGGCTGCCATTATATGCCACTAGGTGTCTAGTCAGTAGACCACCAACCTTCCATCAACACTATGGTAGGCGTGGTCTCGTCCTCCCTCGTTTTCCCAGTCCTCACTCTATGGTTAAGAAAGCCCCACCCTCTCTCCTTTACACACCGTATGGATTAAAAATTAAACCAATTAGAAGTACAGTACATAACCGCTTTCAGAAAACATTTCAAAAGTGCAGTTCACCGTAAAGCAGTGCAGCGCTCTCCCCTGCGCGCCCCAGCCGCTATTATATGCCACACGGCATATAGCCACTAGACCACCAAACTTCCACCAACTCTGGTGGGTGTGTTCTCATACTCCCTTGTTTCCCCAGTCCTTACTGAATAATAAAACCCCAACCTTCCTCCTTTACTCATCTTTTGGATTAAAAATTAAACCAATTGGATGTGGTGCAATATTTCAAGAAGTACAATATTTTACAATGTGCAAATCTGCATAAAAGCATAACCTTTTTCAGAAACGTTTCAAAGGTACAGTTCACCATAAAACATCAGCTGTCATAAAAACATCAGCTCAAAATCACAATTCTAGAAACATTTAAAAAGTTAGATTCTAAAAATTCGAAATGATTTAAAAGATTAGAGGGTTTAGCAGCTCCACAGTCATGCTTTGACAGAAAAAATCCACCCTTGCAGTGCAGCGATCTCACCCCTGATATCAACCCTGTCTTTCTTCCTGAAATGTGTCTAGGCCCCCACCTTGTTATCTATCACTTAATAAAAGAGAAGTCTTTAGAAGTTTAGAGGGTGGTCTCTTCTTTTTCCTTCCAGTGTGTTTTTCTCCCAGTTCACAGAAATGCAGCAATACACAAATCTGTCTGGGGAGGATTCCTCCCCTTATGTCTTCACCAGGCGGGCCTGGGCTTCCCAAAATATAACCCAGAGTCCCCCATATAATGCACTTTTGGACATACCATGCCATGCCTCTATTCTTTTACCAAAGCTACAGTCCAAGCCTTAGTTCCAGAGTCACTGTTTCCTGATCCGATCCTGATGCCGGTCTTGGACCTAGAGCTAGATCTTGACCAATGTTTAGTTGCAAGATCATTAAGGCACAGCTCATGGTGTGGGAGGATTCTCTGGCAGTGTGTTCCCTCTGCGTCTGTAACTTCAGTGCCTTGAGGCTTGGTTTTGTTCAGACTCAGTTGCTATACTTGGTTTCAGAATGTCCCATATGACAAGGATGATGAGTAGGAGGCAGACAATTTGATAACTCCACTACACTGATGCTAGTCGATATTCAGACCTTCAGATTGCTAGTGACCTTGACCTTGATGGCTCATCAGAGGCTGAACTAAACTTCTTATTGGGTTCCCTCAAAAAGCAAAGCACCTCCTTTATGGTAATGGCCCATAGGGCTGTAGAGACATTGGAACTACGGTTGTCAGCTGTGAAAACAAAAACTAATTGGCTTCCAGAAAACTTACAACCTGGGCCTTCATCTATAGCACAATTGTGGTCTTTCAATAAAGCTCTGATGGCGACCCATGTTCGGCACCACCAGAACATCACCCCATTGCTAGTTACCATAGACCTGCTCAGGGTGACCCAGATACAATGCCGCTTCTCTGGAACGCATTATGATTCAAGCTTTATCCAGCAGGGTGAACCTGAATGCCTGCCATACAGCTCTGCCTGACTGGGAATTGAAGTGCATTGACGTGCTTGGCAAAAGGGTGTTCTCTGACAGTTTGCCGAGGAGGTCCCCCATTGCGTTTTTGGGAAATGGAGAGTGTGATTTTGCCTGCCCTCCCTTGGATTTTGGAATTACCTACACCAAGATGGTCCACAATAGACTGGATTGGCCAAGTACACTTTACATGCTGGCCTGGATGCCAGAGGCTGTGTGCGCAATGTTGTGGGCACTAGTTCGGTCATTCACCATCATGCCCGGATGCGCACTGCTGCTTCCTCCATGAAAGTGTAGGCATACTTTATGATGTCTTTTGGTGACTTCAGGCTGCTTGGAGATAAAGTAAATTCAGATGTGGAGCAGTTCAACCATAACTTTGCTTGGACTTACACTGTTTTTGAACCTTAGGTTCCTGAACATCCTTGTGTGGAAGGACACAGATGCTTTCTCTAGCCCAGATCCTCTTTGCCCTTGATTCTGGGTTTTGGATGGCGTCCTTGGACCTGCAGGACATGTACTTTAATGTACTGAGCCTACAGTCTCACAGGTGTTTCTCTACTTCATTGTGGGGTTGGAGCATCTCCAGTTTCCTGCCCTGCCTTTAGACCTCAACTCAGCACCTGGTGATGGCAGTGGTTGTGGCCTATCTTCCCATGTGAGGGGTACATGCAGGCCACAACAAATCTACTTGCCCAGTCACAATGGAGAGCCAGATTTTATCAGGACGAGCTATGTTGCGGGCCTACTCCCATCTTCCAGTGACCTGTTGTTCTGTTCTGTCACAAAGTGAAGGAGTATTAAAGAGGCCTTTAAATCTGGTCTTTCTCTTGTCACATGTATTGTGTTCAGAAATGGTCAAAAGTCAGATTACATCTACAATTACTTTTCTCTCTCTGACTTCAGAGATCAAGGATTTTTTAAAGTGAACTGTCTGACAAATGTGCAGTGCAAAAAGTGTGAAATGAAAGGCTGTAGGATGTCATGTTTGATTCTAACACACAGCTAAAAAGTGAATTGTACACACATTTCAAAATAAATGTCAGTAATTATGAAAGCCCTTGTTTTTAAATTCTGTGTGGTGGAAAAATATTTTAATAGAATGAAAACAAATCAGAACACTTTATTTGGTGGTGTGCAAATGATAAATGTTTGCTGAAACCTAATTTCCACAGATTGTATAATTTTATAAGTACAACTGCATGTTAATGTGAATGGTTTTGGCCGTTTCAATGGAAAGGCTATCTGTTAAGTGCACTACCTCGTCATGCTACAGTAATATATTTATTAAAAGTGAGCTTTTAAAGATGAACTTAGAAACTGGTCCCCACCCTGATGGCAATGCTATTAGTGAACTCAGAGGCAAGTCAGGGGTCATGTGTAGGCTAGATTATTTTTAGCATGGAGTAAACATTTAGTCTATAAAATACAACCAAATAGTTTTTTTTGTACAACAGGAATTTGGAACTCACATACTGAAAGGTGCTATCGTATGTGATCATGAAGAAAAAGGTGGCTCTGCAAAATAAAGTTTTTGCTTAGGATGACGTGAGACCAGTTTGTGGGTCAAGTACGTTACAGTTTGGTCGAGTAGATTATTCTAGTTATTAGGCCTGCAGGTCTAGTAACACTTTAATGATTTTGGGAGGCCTGAGTACATGTATTCCAGCACCTTGAAGACTGTCAGTTGACAGCAGGCTCATCATAGTCAGTTGTAGACAACCTGTAGATTACCATTTCACTATCTTCAATGAGCTGAAGTCCCACCTTGGGCTGTCATTCTTGAGCCTTTTGTGCTTTACAGCTCATGCCTGAAGATTCCCTGAGGGATGCATTCTGCCTTCTGTGGGACTCTAGTCTTCTTAATGAATCCCTGCCTCTGCTTCCCTGGATTCTGGAAAAGGTCAGGATGGACCAGGCTCAGCTCTTCCTGATAGTTCAAGTCTGGGCTTGGAGGGTCTGATCCTCTAACCTGGTGAATCAGAGCTTCTGCCCTCACTTCCCCTACCACTCCAGAAAGACCTTCAGGACAAGATTCTATACCTGAACCTCCACAGCCTGCTCCTCCATAGTAAACCGAATAAGATTAGTGCATTAGATATGCCCCTAAAGTGGTAGATGTGATGCTGGGCGCTTGCCTCATGTTCACTTCGTCAATCTATTCTGAAATATGGGAAAAGTCTGTGACCTAGTGCAAGGACCACCCATTTCAGGCAAAGCTTTCTGATGCTCTCTTATTTGGTCTATCATTGACTCTGCAGCGCTTTGCTGAGGGCACTGTTATAAGTTATATGCTGGCCCTTTCCATCTGTCTGCGGTGTTAGCTCAATCGCAACTCTGTTGAAATCAGTGTGTGATGCATTTTTTGATGGACCATACCTATGTTTCCATCTGTGCCATTATTATGCTCGTGGGACGTTATCTTGGTCATTGCATTCTTGATTTGTATTCAGTATGAGACTATTTACAGCTGTGGTTTGACATTGATGATGCTTAAGACATTTGTCTCCATTGCAGCCACTTCTGGGCACTGTCAGTGCAACCTTCATTTACCACCTTCTTCGTGGTCACGTTGGTACTCAGCGCTTGGCCATCCTTTCCGCTGAAAATGATGTTGTTCTTCCATGCGGGGCAGTCCATAATTATTCCTGCTTTCTTGCCTTACCCACATCCTGACAAGGAGTTGTGAGGCTTTAACATTTGATCCTAAGAGAGCCCTTACTTTTTATATCGGTCAGGCTAAGGAAATTAGGGTAGATGACCAACTCTTTGCGGGTTCACTGGTGCAAAGAAAGGAAGGGCAATCCAGAAGCCGAACTTTCTAAACAGAAATGTATCAAGATGTGCAATGCCTCGGTCAAAAAGGAGCCTCCTGTGGTCCTTCAGACTCACTCCGCCAAAGCCAGTTCTACTCCTTTGGCTAGAGAGTGTGCTGGACAGTAGCCAGTCTTTCATGGGAAATTCGTCCACACCTTCACCAATCACTACAATATCAACTCTCATATCAGCTGAGAGGGTATTTGTGACCACTTTATCTTCCTGGACTTCTTACTTTATCTATTGAAAAGGTGAGGAGTCTCTAGTGAGAAGTGTCCTTCTGAAGAACAGCTTACTTGAGTAATGCTCTTTCTGGTTGAGACTGCAGATTAGTCACCGTCCTCTCTTCTCCCCATTTTATGCAGTGGACTTCTAGGTGCTAATGAGGTTCTACATTAGATTCTGCATGCTATCAACATTCTGATCTGTCACTGGTGCTCTTTGTCTAAAGGTGCGGAATGCCTGTGTTCACATGCAGGGGATGGTGCCTATATTTGGCTCTGAACTGTCACTTCCAGAGGCGTGACAAAACAACTGTGGACTCCAATGTTTGCACCTGCCAGTATTGAAACAGTTCTTTGGAAAGATTTTCAGATTCATCGTGCTGCGATGGACCACCACCAAAACTTTCAGAACGATGTGCTCTTTCCGTCCAGCTCATCTTCTGGATCCCCACACTAGGTTGAGGGGAACCCCAAAATCATAACCTCTCCCACCATTCAATATCTTTTTAGGCTCTCTCGTGACTGCAGCTTTTGCTTTACAGCTGGAAGTAGTTCATGTTCTAAGGGCCTTGTTTGTAATACTACTCTAACAGGTGTGTTAGGCCTGAAAATGTGTATTGTACTATGCCCTGTAGGACTCAATATATGGTTACACTGCAATGCTGTCTGCCCTTCTCTTTTCATGTGGTTATGCCCTCTAGGGGGTGGCTATATGGTTGCATGACTGTTTCTTCCAAATGCTGTTTTTATTGGGGTGCCCTGTAAGGGATGCTCTGACTATTCTAGACTGATGCAAAGTGTATGACGGAATACACAAACAGTTTATTTCTGATATTAGTTTAATGTGACGCACGGCTAAATACTTCTGAGGTCCCAAAGGCAAGACTTTTTGTCTATGCCAATGCTTGTTATTAATCACTCCTAAGGTAGGTCCTAGTTAGCCCCAAAGGCAGGGTGGAGTGTATTAAAAAAAAGTTGTGCATGCACTTTTAGTTTAACATGTCCAGATAGTGAAAATCTCTTAAATTTGTTTTTCACCATTGCAAGGACTATCTCTCCCATAGGCAAGCATTGGGATTACCTTAAAACATCTCTGAAGTGTAAGTTCCAGTTGGGAAAAGACCGAAGTCTGGAGTTTGGTGTCTCTGGACTCACAATTTGAAATCACAACCTGTGGTGAAGTAGCTATTTTAATTGTAAGTTTGAAAATGACCCTTTTAGAAAGTGGGCTTTTTCTTACTTTAACCATTCTGTGCCTCTGCCTGTCTCTCTATTCATGCCTGGGTTTGTTTACAGCTGAAATTGTGCATTCCCTCTAGACAGTCACATACAAAGGGAGCTTGGGTGTGACATTTGCATCTTGATGGCCCATCACCAAGCTAATCGGCCTTCCTGGGATAGATGGGTGGGAGGAGTTGACACTTACTTCTGAATAGGACTGTGCCTCTCTTCACACTAAGGGCTGCATACCCAGCCATAGAGTATCTGGAACCAGCGAAGGGCAGGGATCTTGTGATTTTCAAAGGCCTCCTTTGAAGTTTCCCCCCACTCCAAAGACACATTTAGGTAAAAGTCTCCCCCCCTCCAAAGGCACATTTGAGTTGAAGTGGGGAATGACCTAGGCACCTGGTTGAATGATATTCAAAGAATGGTTTAGAAATGCGTTCTGGAGCTCTTATGTGCAATTCTTTGCCGGAGAAGCCAAGAGTTTTAGAATCAGTCCTATCACCTGAAAAGAGTATTGTGGTATTAGTGCAGGCGAGGGATGTAGTCTCTGTACATTGAGCTTAAAAGATGCCGTGGAAACATCCCTTGGAAAGGGTCAAGCGTATCTGACTATCTCGGCTACTCTGAAACTCTTGCAGTAAACTATCCAACTCGCCTTGTTGGTTTACTGTCCTGCTTACTAAGAGTCCCAGTTAGCCAGCCCAGTGGGGAATTTGGCGCTTTTACAGTCCAACACCTGATAAGGCTATATCAAACTAAAGTCGCCTCACATTGAGCTCCACTAAATTGAACTCCATGTGCCATAATGGAGTTCAAATCTAGAAATCTCAAACCAGGCAGGAGGTCTTAATGACCGAGGCAAAGACAAAAATGTTAACCTTGGAGTGAGGTTTATGTATGCCCTGCAATTTGGAAAGTAAGGAGTTTGGTGCAGAGTGCTTGCATGGTTCAAGGAAGTTTTTTTTATTTTAATTAAGCAACTGCACCGTAAGGCACTTAATTATCAAGGTAGCCTTAGCTGGTAGAACGGAGATAATGAGAGAATTGGACTAGTGTTCAGGTTCAAGTAATCAACACAGTATTTGATAAAACATACAGTAATTAAGAAGTGCGTTATAATCGGGTATTGCTAAAAAGCATAATCAGTGGAGGACAGAAACTTAGATTGCATATATAAACAATTACTTAATTTAAATGCAACGATATAAGTGTATAATTTGACACATATATCTGATAGATATGTTCTATTTTGCACAGAGGATACTCTTTCTGCCATCTTCGTGTTTTTATTAATGCCCCCGACAATTTCCCTTCAAGGAGAAAAGGGACAATAAGGAAAAAACATAGCAAATGGGTAGGACCAGGCTCCTTTTAGATGCGAAACTTGATTACTTTCACCAGTTGCATTGTTGCTCCGTCAAGGAAAGAAACCTACCTTATACTGATCCCAGGGAACGTGCCTTCAGAAGGATCATCTCAAAACTCCTGAGACGTGACTACTCCAGAATGGCCGCATATCCTACACATCACTTCACAAAAGCCGCGTCATCAGTTAGCTTCCTTAACTTTTGACTTCAGTTTCAGCTTGCAGGTACATGGCTGCCAACTCCTCACTCTGATCTTTAATTCCATTTTAATTGTAGCGCCCTCATTAACAATAAAGCATCTGTAGAATGTTCTGCTTAACATCATTGCTTCTCTCTTTTACACCAGTGTTCACCATGAGTTCAGAAAGCAATAAGGCTACAGCAAATCTTTTCCTGGGCCTGATCGATGTGTGTCTTTTTAGGCCCATCGCTGTGATTTGCCTTTCAGAACTCTTGGAAGGACCTGTAATAGCCCACAGTCCCTGTATTGCCAACAGTAGTGCATTGAGTCCCTTTCAGTTAAAATTTAGAGCAAAGCTGCACATATACTCATCCATTGTCACTACACTTGTAGACCACAAACCGGAAATAAAGCAAGAATGCATCACCCTTTTTCATAGATTCGCGTGCTGTCAAATCGCCACCATGGTCAGGCTGTGTATCCCATAGAAGAATATTACACCCAACACATTCAACGCTTCCATTTTTAGCCTGTGAGTCTGATTACTTAAGCATGCGCTGTAGCTAGTGAAGTGGCACATCTTAGAACGCCACTTCCTTTCTGAGGACAAATCATTGTGGTGTGAAGGGGCCACTCCTGCTTCATCACGGATTGGAAACGTTTGCATAGACTTTTCTCACTCTGCTCGGTTTCTACATACCTGATTGTAGTCTTCCTGGGTTCTATTGGAGATTGTTTTGAATAGCAGAATAACAGTACAGCTCGTTTTCCTCTGCATTACTTAAATGACACAAGAATCCCTGTTTAAGGTGCCATTTTCCCATGAAGAATAAGAAAAGGAAGGTGAGGGTTATTTTGATGAAGGGTTGTCAGATCTAGCTTCTCATATGCAACAAGGAACATTTTGAGAAAGAACAAAATGGTGCCTAGTTCCCACCATCATTCCATCCTCACCGTTACACCCACCCTCCAACACATAGTGAGCACCCCAAGTCTCCTTCACTCCGGCACCCAGATCAGGAGTATACAGATGAAGGGGCACCAGAGACTCCAGTGTGCTATGACAACAGAGATGTGGAGAGGGGATGATGACAATTAGAAGAATGATATCCCTTCAGATTATGAATAGGAGGATAATAATGTGTCAGAAGATGTCCCAACTGCTGCACAGAAAGTTGATTCCTCCTGATGACATTGCACAGTTCTTTAGCAAAACGCAGTAGCATAGATCTGGTGTCATGGGTCGTAGTGCGAACAAGGAAAACGGGGCCCCTGACCTCTAGTTGGCTAATAGATTACAACAGTAATTGGAGTTCGAGGAGTCTGTTTAGCCCCTGGGCCCCAGTGCCGCTGCACCTGCTGCACTGTTGATAATTATGCCAATGACAGAACAAGACTCTGATAAATTTGATTTCACTTTCAGTCCCAAGATGAAAATATATTTTATCTACCATCTCAATGAGAAGTTAGTAAAGTTGGGTGGGTTACCAGAACACCTATGGAAAGGGGGGACTGCTAGCCATACAAGAGCTAACTTTGCCCTCTGTGGTTACTTTCAAATTGTAGAATAAGTGTACAGTCCCATATGCGTCAGAGGCTTGCCTCACTTGTACTAGACTCATTGTTTACCATTTTTTTTTTACACTTTTCCCTAGGCAGCTGTGTTTCGGGGTGGGGCCACTGCTACTGACTGGCAGCAGGGGAGTGGTGCTCACTCCACCAGTTGAGATGCACATATCATTTTGGCCTGCTGTCTTGCGTCTGCCAGCCTGACATGCACACTTTAAACCACTCCACCCAACTGTCTTAAACAGCTAGGTGGAAAGTAGCCATACCCCACAGTGCCTGCAGGAGCGTTGAGGCAGCCCGCTCCAGCCAATCCTGGCTGTGCTCTCCTGCTGCTTAACATTATCAACAGCATGAGAGCAGTGTTAGGATTGCTGTGGAGACTTCAGTTGCTGCAGAGATCACCAACGCCAAGGGACAGAAGCAAGAGGAGGACCCCGGAGGAGGAGAGCCAGCAGAGTGGGTAAGTACATTTTTATTTTACATTCTTATTTTTTTTATTTCTTTCCCGCTGACAAGCACTGTGTTCAGCCTCAACGCCAGAGCTCTCATTTGATGATCGTTATAAACACTGTTTATAACGAGCCATGAGTGACAGCTTTGACGTTGACCTCATGCTGGTAAACGGTTGGCCCATCATATATTTAGGGTACCAGCCGCCACTGTCAGTGATCTTATAACCAAATGTGTGCACAGTAGTCAACACTAATATCATTCTTAAAGTACATTTGTAAAATAAGGTATCTTGTTTATTGTGCAGGCCAGCAACTCTTAAGTTTTGAGCGTTAGTTTGTGATATACACACAACCATATCTCACTGAGTCCATTCATCAGAATCCTAAGAGTGAAAAATTGACTCCATGACGTTCAACCATAATTGTCTCAAGTTAAATTTGAAGTTTAAGGAACTTGTAGTTATTGTTGTTGAATATTGAATTGACATGCTTAAGAAATGTCCACGCTTGACTTTAACATTAAAACGTATCCTAAAGAAACTTAATATATTTAATTTTGTTTGGCCATATAAACTGATTATTCAGCTTGTCACCACTACCCTAACCATTTAGTCAGTGTACCTCATCTTGACAACGAATAATGGTGACTTACGTAAGAGACAAATCCACCTTGTAAAATCAGTTGTTTGTATTTCATATACATATTTAATAGTTCACAGTTATGTATTACATGAAATTGCAATCACATGTCGTGAGTGTATCTTATTCTATGACGATAGTGTTGCAAAAACTCCTAGGAATGCGGAATCGCATAACTACTAGTCGGTGAGATTAATTCAAGCATTCCAGCCATCATTGTTTTGTTTTCCTCAATGAGACACTTTACCTGTGATAGGTATGCCCAGGCTTGAGGCCAATGTTCACTGTGCCACAGGAATCAAGCTACACCTTACTGACTAAGCCTAATAAGCCAAAACCGGTCTAAGGATGCTTATCTTTCTGCTCGTATGGGACTTGGCCAGGCAGTTTGGCCTGGATGAAGGCTGTTTTGCATATATCTGGTTCCTGTCTGAGGTTGCATGGTGGGCCAACAAAATATTGAGTTGGAGTGAGGTCAGAGTAATTATTAGTGATTGAGATTAATTCAAGCATTCCATCTGGCACTTTTTTTTGTTTTCCTGGATCAACCATCAGTTTAGGCATGGCACGACATATTTCACAGTGAGAAGTGAAAATTGTCTACTTATTGCTTCTTTTCCTATATAGTCAATACAACATTCTTTCATATTTGTCTGAAGTTTAAATATACATTACCTTCTCATCATTTTCTAACTAGTAACCAGAAAAAGAAAAATGTTCTAGTTTTTTCAGGACCTAGATGAAGTAGAGCACATTTCAGTCTGAGTCACCTACAGTTCGGATATTCCTAAAAGTTTAAGACGTCACGTTATGTATGCATTTTTCACATTCATTGACACACGACTTGTACTTTTATAAAAAAAATAGAAAGAATGATAAACAAAAACTAATTTTAAGTACTTGTGTCAAATACACACGAAATATGATTTACAGAAAACAAAACATAACTGTGTCCTCCTCATACTGGGTTCAAACATTGTCAGCTTTTGTGATTGAACTGCAGACCAATCTTCTACGCTATTAAAAATTTTATCTGCATTTTGTAGGAATGTTTGGTACTCATGACCCTCATTAAGCCCCATCTTACCCATATCTTATTTTTGTTTCCATTCGACTTCCCTCTTTCATAACCTCCTGTTCTGTCACCCCCATGACTAGATATGGTTAAATTGGATAAAGAAGATCCGAGATCATACACTGTTTTATGCGATGGGAAATTACCTTGTCCTTCTGTTTTTGTGTTTTCAGATACTTTACTCGAAGTAAACATTTAACTACTTACTATTGCCTTGTCCTTCACCAATTTGGCAATGGATATTGGCATTTCAGGCTTTAATGAACTAGTCAGTGGGGATGTGCTATGGCAAGAGGGATGACTTTGTGGCATTTCTTATAGGTCTGAGGTCCAGGCATGGATTTTAGACATGCCTTGTGATAGCAAGGTGCTGTTAGTCGACCACTTTGACAAGGCCTTCCAATAAGACAGATGGGACACAGAGACAGTGAGGTTGTTACTCCTTACTGTGCTCTAGAAAAGACTATTCTTGTTAAACACGAGAGGGGACACTATCAACAAATACCAAATCACATCACTAAAGTTCTTGCAAAACAGCCAACCCAATCAGTTCTGGCTACAGCTCTTTGAACTCCAGTCCGATGCTGTTGATTTAAGAAATGTATGGCCTTCGTAGCTGGGCACCCTAGTCACCTGGCCTTGCACAAATTGCAACAGAGCATAGAAAGCAGAAGCAACTTTGTGCTCCAGGGCAGAGTTTCAATGAATGAAGAAAAACCCTACACTCAGTCAAGCTATTGTCAGAACAGCAGCACTCACAGGGTCACCAGAGGGAGGCCGCTGTTCTCAATAGCAATTGGTGCTAGTCAGTTTTTATCCCATCAGGAAGAGGAATGGGCGATGGCACACTGTGGAACTCTGTCTGACCGTGCAGTTCCAGCATTTGACCGTTGGGTCTGGAACCCAGTCCTGCATTTGCGCAGGGGCACAAGTCCAACACCACTCCCTGTAATTGCCATAGATAAGGTCTCCTGAAGGTAGTAATCCATGCTGCTCTGCTCCAGGCCACCAAGGTAGTGACAACCTGGACAGGGCAGTTGGCTTTACATAGCTTTCAGGCAATGCACTGCTCCTTTCCGGATTTATATCTGCGTAGGGCATGCTCACTCCGAAAGTATGGGCTCGAAGGTCTTTTCTCAAGCACTGAAGGTAGCAGGCTCTAGGAACAGGTGCGGGGGGTGAGAAAACGTTCTGCAGCTGTCTAAGGGCTCAAGCACCCCCGCGCTAGCAAGCACCCTGTCTCCCTCCTGGACACTCAAGTCATCTGCGCTGGAAGCTGCCAAAAGGGCAATATCCTCGGGATCCTAGCAGCTTTTTCGGGAGGGGGTGGAATAAGGGCCTCCATCTCACACCCCCTGCCACTGCTTACCTTCTCGCCGGGCTGCTCTCAGAATAGCTATCGAGGGCCTCCTACTGATCCAGGCTGTGCCCCGCAACTAGAATTTGACAAGTCTATAACAGTGACAGAGGTTCTACAAGCATTATATGGAGGACCTGGCTCCTCACTTCGTGAAATTATGAATCTGTGCTAGAGTCAGGCCACCTCCCTTAGACCTTGCACAAGGCACTACTGGTCTCCCTGCTGAAATTAGGCAAAGGTTCCCTATAGCCTTCCTCTTACCATCCCCTAGCCATTTTAGACGCAGACTAGAAGCTTCTAAAGAAAGTCTTGGCTTCCAGAATTCCACGGATTTTGCCTCGCTTGGTCCATGGCCATCCTTGCAGCTCAGTCCCAGGCTGCGATGCAGCGCTTAGTATTAGGCATTCTTTCTAAGTCCAGGAGAGAGTGCCGCTGGGCTAGCCTTGAGCAGCTCCCCTGGTCCTGGACCTAGAGAAAGACCTTTGTTTTGCTGGGATAGGGGTATTTATTTGCGATGTGGTGCTATTATGGATTTGCAGACCATTGGGTTCATCCGGTTGCTTCTTCATGCAACAGCACCTTTGGTGTGAATTTGTCCAGGAAGTCTCCTATCCTGCACCATCCTGGTGGGCAGAAGCACCCACCAGTAGTGCCGCCTATCTCCAATGCTGTTTGCTCTAGTGGTGGACCCACTGGCCGCCCATGCCTGTTGTATCAAAGGTGAGTAGGGAATCCCCTTACCGGACTGCACACACATCTTTGCCCTCTAAGTGGACAATGTTGTCTTTTATGTCAAAGAGCTTACCATAAAGCTTTCTGGTCTAGCCGGTCTCCTGCCCACTTCCAGGGAACTTTCGGGACGCTGAGTGAGTTGAGCGAAATTATGCGTCTACTCTCTGACACCAGAGGCACCTTATATCCCGGCAGCAATGAGTGGAGAGCCCCTACGATAGAAGGATTGTTCTTTCTGATATTTTATGTTTACGATTCAGACCCTGACCTTTAGAAGGGTAATCTGATCAGGACAGTACCCTCTTCCGGCCCAGGTCACCTTTTGGAAAACCCTTCTGCTATCTATAATGGGGCATGTAGCCTTGGCAAAATTGGTGATGCTACCCCACCTGCTCTGCTACTTCACCGCTCCCTCCCAATATTTCCACGCCAGTCATTATTCGGAGATTTACAAAGATTGTTGGGAGATTTTATTTGGTATCGCAGTAGGTGAAGTGTAGCCATTTGCTACGGGACAACTCCCAAGGGAAGTGGGAGGCATGGGAACGTCCAATATTGACGTGTACTTCCTAAGAGCCAAGCTCAAATGGCTGGCTATCCGTGACCTGGAAGACACCAGTGCCATCTGGCCCCCCTTACCTCCAGAAGTGAGAATTCCCCTTGCTCGCCTGATAGCTGGAGCAGGAGATTCTCAGATGTTAATGTGTTTGGGACTGGTGGTGCTCCATTGCCTTTGAAGAGGTTACTGACTCACCTGTAAGAACCTCCCCCACTTAGCTCCCGCCATCCCTCTGCTGGGCCTTCTTGGAGTGCTGGGGCTCCCAGTAGAAAAGATCTTTTAGCCTGGGGCAGAGCCAGTTTGTCGACGTGTTGTAATTTATTTGTTAATGATCAGTTGCTTTAATTCAAAGAATTGTTGGACCAATAGAGGCCTCCCCAGTGACAGTTCTTGACGTATGGCCACCTCCGTACTCTTCTAAGGGAGAAGTGAAAGGTGATGGATTTTCACCCATCCATCACAACCCTAGTGGACTGTCTTTGTACCCTACGATATGGAAGATGATTTGTGACATGGCTCATGAGAGTCATGATCACAGGTACACACAGCTCTCCTGCCAAACACTCCAGGACACGTGCGTAACCAAGTTTGGTCAACCCCCACATGACAAGGAGTGGCAGAGGGCATTAGCGCAACCACATACAATTTATCGCAATGTCAGGCTGCAATTAATTCAATTTTATGTGCTACATAGAGCATACCTCTCCCCACGGCGAGTCCGTTGCTTTTCCCCAAAGAGCCCCAGACATGTGTGCCCGATGTCAGGCTCCAGCGGCTGACCTCCAGCATGTTTTGTGGGACTGTCTGCAGCTCACTAACTTCTAGCAAGACGTCCTAATGACTATTGCCACAGAAATGGGCTGTCCACTTCTAGATACTTGGGAGGTAGGCGCACTAGGCATTTACAAGCACCGGAAAAAATACAAAACGGTGGCTCGCTTTACTGTTTTACCCCTTGATCCTGGTGAAACGTGCCGTGACGACACGCAGGAAAATTACAAGCCCCTGCCCTAATAGCGCATCTTGCAGAGCAACAGTGGAGCACTGGGCAGAGGTGATGGTGCTGCATAGAGAGGTCAGGTGCCTGTGCGCTCGCTATGGGACCAGTTTCTATCACTGTGTCTAGGCACCGACCAGGAGGCTCCCTCTACTCCCTCCCCGTGAAGTCCCTACCTCTATTACCCCAAACCCTGTAGGGCTCTCGTAGTGAAGAGAACCACTCAGGCCATACTTTTGCCTTCTATTGGGCGGAATGCTGAACCATTTCATGGTTTTCTCCCCTCCCCCTTCGTTTTATCATATAACCATGTGTTTAGACCTGTCCTTTCTCCAAGACGCCTGCTCCCCAACCCATTTCTTCTCTATCTACCTGTCCCAGGTATTTCAGTGCTGTCAATTTGACACATCCTACCTGTGCTTCGGGTTTACCATTACCCTAATGTTGCTGGCTTTAACTATACTTGCCCCATAGATCGGGACGAGCTGCCATACCCAAAACTGTATAATTTGTAGCAATATTGTGCACTGTTTTTGGTCTGGTGACTTAAGCTTGCTCGTTTACTGGCAAACAATACCCTAAGCATGTGTTCTTTGCTTCGTATATGTTTAAAATAAAACATTTAAAAAATACAACATCACATGGCTGGGGAAGATAGCCTAAATTTACAGAAATTGTGCTCTTATTTTACTTTCTAGAACACTCTCCATAACCTCTGTGAGAAAACGGGTTTCTCTGAAACATGGTTCATGAAATCCCAGCATGGATTCAGCATTTTGCACAGGGTAAATACCTTAGACTACCCCACAATTCCTAAAATTAGTAAGGTACCATTATTGTAAAATGTTTTTTGCCCATTCAGTAAGCCACAATTTTTTGCTTTTTAGATCAACCGGTAATGGACATTTTACTGTGGGTGAGTCTCACTGCTTTAGTCTTACCCACAGCAATTACACGATAAATGGACTGCACATGTTTCTCGCCAGTGTCCATCTTTTGAGATAAGACTGCTGCAGTTGAGCTAGGGTAGAGGGCATTTGGCTGGTTACATGTGAGCACCTGTGAGGACTGCTTGTCATTTTCCCTCAAAGGGCAACTTGAACTGCTTAGTATCCTGCTTGCCCATAATGGTTACATGTGTTGCTCACCTTTAGTTTGAGTCCCACTCACCCCAGGGCTTGTAGAGGGTCACTGGTCCTGGGGGCACAAGCAGACTCAAAGCGATGGCAGGCAAGCGGTGGGCAGTAAGAACAGAGGAGGCTGAAATGGCTCACAGGTCACTCAGGTGGAAAAAAACGCAGACCAGCCTGCCAAAGATGGAAGATTCTTGAGCGTAGGGGCACCAGATACCAGCCTGCTGGTCCTCAGGTCGCGGTCACCATTGTCCTCTTCGGTCCCACCTCCCCAAAATCCCCGAGATGGGAACCTTAGGGGCAAGAGCAGACCTGGCAGAGCACCACCGGCCCCGCTGCAAGGGGGCAGGCCAAAACGGTGTAACCCATAGGGCCAACTACAAGCTCCCCTGATTGAGTTCAGTTAAGGTGGGGAGGGCCACCCTGCCCCCAAATTAAGGCAGAAGTAAGGGGCCTCCACGGTCACCCCCAAGCCGCCCCCAAAGACGCTTAGACACGTGTGGGCCACAGCCTCACAGGGAAAAGCACCAGGTCCCAAGCTCCCCACCTGGGCCGGGTGCAGTCGTTTTTCAGGGCCGGACCGGCCGCTCCTGTATCCTTGGGTGATGCTGCCTCCAGGTGCCACACAGTGAAGCCCAGAGCCCTTGCAGCGTCCGCACAGGCCTATGCTACCGCTCCAAGCACAGACCTGCCACCTGCAGAGAAGCGGCATGAGGCACAGCCCACCACACTCCTCTCGCTGTGATACTCGGGCCCGTTGTGGCCCACGGAGAAAGTCAGATATCTGTCACCCAGGGCTACCGAGTACAGACGTCTTTGGCTCTGCTGCCACATGCCCCTGTCTGTGACGTGTGCTGGCCCCTGGAAACTGTGCAGCAGTATGACACCGCTGATAAAGGTCGAGTTATGCCTTCTGCCTGCAGAACCATGCTAAGCGTCTGCCATCTTGCGGTCAAGCTCTCTGGTGTCCCCCACAGAAGTGATTAGCAGTGCTTCCTTCCACTCTAGCATGATGTACAGGAGGGTTGGGACAAGAGTGGAGCGGTGATGTGGCTCCCTAGGATTGGGCAGTGGTGCCTGGCTTCTGCAACTTTCCACCTCCATTTTAAAAATCTTGAACAATGGAGAGGTTGGTTCTTGGATTTGGACACTGGAACCGTGACGGCAGAAGCAGCCATGGACAACTGGAAGGACAACCCACCTGATGCACTAATGGACTAAGGACTGCCTACAGTTGACCCCAGGAACTCTGGGGCTCCCCAGGACCAGAGAAACTGGCACCCTTGCTCCCGCTAAGGACCATTTGGGGGAAAATCTGGACTTCTGTGCACCAGATACAAAGGAAAGCAGAAAAACTGTCGCAGGGGGCCAGTAAAGGCATCACCCTGCAGAATGCACCACATTGGAGATGAGGAGTCCTGCTGAAACTGCTCAGCAGGAGAAGAATGATCCCAAGATGATTTAAATCGTCCTCAAAGGCCCGAGTTATGGCCTTTTAAAGGTTGTCAGCCTTTGACCACTGCAGGAAAATGGAGCATATGGGGTTCTGCTGCTGTTCTCCAAAATTACCAAAGAGATGGCCAAGGCCTGGGGTTCGACTCATGGTTCGTTATAAATGTATAAGCTTGGGAGGGGGTAAGCATGGGTCCACCTCCCAGAGTTTCACAATGCCCTGTGACCCAAACCCCCAGACCAGCGTACACAGGAGGGGCTTGGTGCCCCCTCTCCTGGACCTCACACACACACACACACACACACATCCCAGGAAGAAAGGGGCTGGGACCCAATCTCTGGCCTCGGATGAGGAACTGCCACAGGGAAGCACTGTCGCAGTGGTGGGTTCGCCCTGTTCCCCATGCCCCTTGTCTGGGGGGAGCGGGGCAGAACCCCACAAAAAAGCACACTGCCCAAATGAAGAGGGCACAGGAGAATTCCATTGCTTGCTCCCAAGCTGGCAGTGAAGAGAGGCACCCCCAACAGAAGATAAGTACTCTCACATTTTATGTGGCCTAAAAGTGTATAAAAATGACATTGACACATGTTATGTTCATTTTAAATGCTTTATTAATAGTATACTGTTGACAGTGATTCTTGATCAATTGAATGTTGTATTGACATTAATAAGTGCATATTTACGTGGTTATTGATAATAGTGAGATGATGGTGGTTAATAATATGTGGATTATTTGTCTTTTAACATGGTGCACCTTTGACAAAGCCAATAGGCTTACCTTACATGTTGTTGTGATGACCCCCTAATAAAGCCAATAGGCCTGCTTTATTTTGAGCAGTAATCCTCCTAAGTGGTTATGTGCTATCTGGTGTAGGTGAGGGTGGCAGGCCTGTGATATTTGGGGGTCATGTCCTTTTAGGGGTCGAATGTGATTCCATAGGGTTACCAAGGAATTTCTCTCTGCCTTATGTATATTTGTAAATTAATGCATAGTATTTAGTGGTGTATGTGTAATAAATGTACTTTTCCTTTTCTAAAGAAAAATCAATGACTGGACAATCATTTATTGAGGGTTATTATTGCTTGCCAGGGAATGGTGATCACTGACCCAAACCACCTCTCCTGAGTAGGCGTTGGTCTGCTCAACTCTGTGAGAGTCAAGTGTTCTTTGGGGTGCTTGATTCCCTGTAAGGGAAAATTGTGGACCTATTTAGTTGCGCAGGCCTCACATTCTACACAACAGATAAATCAATTTCTTACAACCAAAACAAATTATTTATATTGTGACTAAAGTCTCTCTTTATTTGTGCTCCTTTGTGTGGCCCTCAAAGACTTTATCTACAGTGCATTTCAATGGGGACCATGTCCCAGAGTCCTGAAATGTTGTCCATGTTGTGGTCAGCCAATCAGAGGGACACGCCCACAAGCACTTTGGAGCCACATTGTGCTCACCCTACCCCATTATATAATTTTCTAATCAATTTTCAGGACACAGGGCCCATGTCATGGCTGCCACAACATATTGTTCATACTGTGACCAACCAATCAGGATTGACTAGTTAGCTTCAAAAGAGGTCAATCAGAGCATATCTGGACATGTCCCGTCTACATTTCTCAATTTTTAAACTGAATTTCCCCAAAACTGCTGAACAGATTTACACCAAATCACAAAATGCATTCTTTCTCAGCAAAGATGTAGCTTTCTGCTTAATTTGGTGTCATTCTCTTCAGCCATTTTCTTATATCGTTGCCTAGAATTCCCTTTGGGAATTGGAGGGGGAAATTATAGCGGCCTGGAAATAAATGTTAAATACTTACCTGAAAGTATTTCTGATGTAAACCGCAGTGATGCAATGGTACTCTCGCTGTAATGATCCCGATGGATTGACTGAATATAATGTCCAGTGAAATAACAATTGACTTTTCGGCTAAGATATGGCACATTGGGGTGCACATTTCAAAAGGCTTATGAGGCTGACCAGCCTGATTAGAAGAAAGTCATCCTTGCACACAGAACAATAAACATCTGTGCTAAGCTTATTGTTCTCATGCATCCTGGTGGTTTCATATTGTTGAATGTGCCTAAAATAATCCTGGGAATAGTTGGACTGCCAGTGATGTCATGCAGAATCTCTTTGGAATGATAGTTGTTCTAAAGGCCCTAAAATTGGCCTTGGCTTGCTTGTTTAGTGCTTTGAGTATGGTGTTCGCCCACTTTTTTCAAGAGCAATACTTTAATTGATTATGTCTCATCCCTAGTACGTTTGGTGTGCAACACCTGTGAATTCAAGGATACTGTCTACACAAGAAATATAACTATACATAAATGTTTGGAGCTTCAGGCAATCCACTTAGCTGTTTAAGCCAGTATGCTCCTTCCTTGGTGGTGGTGGTGATGATAGATGACATGATCTCCATAAACTGCATCAGAAAAAGGGAAGGGCGTAAGGTTCAATTTCTTTCCATGACACGTCAAAGTAATAAACTAAGAAAGTAGCCAGGAACTTAAGAGAGCTTCTTGAATATGCCAGTCTATGGCCCATAAAAGTAGGCCCCAAAACATGTAGCCCTTAAAACTATTGTCTACTCAGTGGACAATCACTGTGCCTTAATTTGTGTTCCTTCTAAAAGGGATTCCAGAGCCATCAAACACAGGATAAACATTCAGGTGGTAACTTTAGGTTTCTCAGAGTGTGAATCAACAGATGCTATGATGACACCTTACACTTCTTCTCCTAGGATCACTCAAACACTAACATAAGGCCTAGGTTCATCCTTTTCAAAAGGAATATGAAATGTGTTTTCAACTAACCTGATTATTCGTTTGAGCTGCATTCCAGATTTAGCAACGTTATGGACACTTCAAGAAGTAAATGAATATAAACTGGGTGATGCTGAATAACACTAATGCATTGCTCGCTCTCATCTGTAACAACTTAGGACATCCAGGCTCTTTGTAACTAGGCAGTCATTTTCTACATTGAAGTCTCAACCTAGCCATCAGCCAAATACATAATGTCCTCTTTGGTAGCTGCTAGAAGAATTGCAGTGATATTGATGGCTTCAATAAAAGTGGATTGGCTCCGAGAAATGTGGTTCTCTCCAGGAAAAGTGAATGTTGGAGGTCGTCTTAATGCCCCTAATTTTATAGAAACTTTATAGAGAAATAAATTTTTTCTTTTAACATTGACACAGCGGGAATTGGTAATACTGACCAATCAGTCTTAGTGCCAAGTGTGATTTGCCGACATTGCAGAATGTTTCTCAGCTTTCAGAGTAAAATACCACAACAGCAGTGACAATAGCATGTGCTAGAGCACCCAAGGGAATATAAGTGCCTTAAGGTGTGCACATTGCCGCTGCCTGAATGATTATATGAGGTTTTTTAAAACCATGTTTGTTAAAATTATTATACTTTAAATATTTAGGAGACCATTCATGGCACTTGGATGCACTAGGAAGTCTGTCTAGTGGCACAACAAATACTCAACAAAACTAAACACACCATTATCAGAGATCCCTCCTATTCTCCTGCAACTTTTACTCCCATTTACCAGTAGAAAAATGCAAGTGAGGCTAAATGGGCAGCACCTCCTCCTAAGTGTTTACTTAAACCACTTCTTCTTGTTGAACGAACAGAGACCAAGCTCAAGAGTGTGACTAAGCTTTAGTAATTTTAAAGTGATCAAGGGCACACAGAATGAAAAGGCAGCCCTACCGCTTCGAACCAGAAAATTCGGTGCTTGGTCGAGTTCTAGAAGGAAGATGCTGTGTCCTTATACCTTTTACTTTGGTAAACTATGACTCGTAGAATCTATGTTTGACTTGAATTGTTGCTCTGTATTCTTCCTTTAGTTACCAGTTCCCCGTTGCTCAGACGATCTGTCTTCCACTTTTGCTTGTCTTTCTTTTCTGTACTTCAAATTCTTTGTGTTCTCTTTATAAAATAACAGTATATAATTTTATGTTTTGTTGATTTTCTTAATTTATTAAAAATTACAATATTCCACTTTGATTGATGTTATTTTCCTAAGTGCCAGGGAATCAGAGGGCAACATGGAATCCAATTTGGTGACATCTACAACAACTTCTTCAAAATATTCCATAGTATGTCTATATTAGAACATTGAATAGCTATTACCAACCTCCCAACAGGAGAACAATGCAAGCATTTGTGATTGGGAACTCTATTGATGCATATAGTCTGTCGATTAGTGCTCCTTCAATTAGTTTAATGACATTTTGGCCCTCAATATGGAATGCACATTGGAATACGGCCCATTGGTAACCATAGTTACCGTCCAATAGTATGTTACCAATCTTTAGGAAAAGGCAGGTTTTCATTCACCTGCGTGGACTTCAATTGCATGGGAATTTGGCTACATGGTTCCTATTATCAAGATGTTGTGGGAGAGTGATTTGTCTGCCTTGTATGATCAAAAGCATGGGCCCAATTGCTTTTATGGGATTTTGAGTTAAGGCTTCCTTTACAGGATGACTGTCTGTTAAAGGATTTTGAACATAAATGGAATTTTTCAGACAGTCCAGTCATTAGTGAAACTCACTAGTGAGTCAGATGTTACTACTGTTGTACTCCAAAACTAGGTAAATGGGAAACAAGACCTATTTGAGCACTGAACCATTGATTTTCAAAGCCTTCTGTAAGATATTTAGAAAGGGATGAACAGTCCTCATTTTTATGAACATTCTAAAGTTACTATTCTTTAAAATGACATTCTGATACTCCCTGTAGTTTGTAACATTTATTTGAGTCTTCCCCTTTCTAGACAACTTAGACCCCGATTCGTAAATGTAGCAAGGAAATGTATATTCAAAAGTATATTCAAGGTTATAAAAATGTGTTTATCTCCAAAAAGACCAAGTTCTTCTTCAATAAAATCTATGCTGCTAATAACTCCACCAAAGGACTTTTTAAAACAGTTGAGTTCTTATCCAACACATCACTGAATCCTACCTCAGCCCCTGGCAGTTGTTATGCGATCAACTCGGACTTTAAAAGTAAAGTAGAGCAAATTTGCAGTAAATTTAATGTCAAGAATAGATGGCTTGGTCTTTCCCCAGAGCTAAACAATTGAGGTTCAGGCTCAAGTCTTTTAATCAATCTTCCACTGTTTACAGGAGACAGAATGGTGGAATTGGTTAGCCAAACAAAATCTGAGGCACCTTCAGACTCTTGTTCCCTAAAAATAATGCATGACATTGTGGACGCAATCTCACTTCCCGTCGCTCAACTTTTTAATAATATCTTGTAGTCTGAATCCTTCCTGTCAGTATGGGAAAAAAGCATCCCCTCTCCCTGGAGGAGAATAATGTTTTGGATTCAGCTCATTTTGGTATTAGACCAAACTATAGCACAGAATTTGCCTTGGTTGTAGCCACCGACCTAGTGAGAAGCATATTAGATGGTGGTGGGAAGGCTGCTATGAACTTATTAGACCTGTCGGTAGACTTTGACACCATCAACCATCAGATTCTGATAAGGGTGCCTGTCGGATATTGGAATCGGAGGTTCAGCATTAAAGCTGTTCCATTCAATCCTTTCACAGAGAGAACATGCAGTGGCCCTGGGTGATCTGGTCTCTAAGTCTTTCACACTTCCTTGTGGAGTCCTGCAGGGCTTATTTTTGAGCCCTACTCTTTTTAACATTTATGTGGCTCCTTTAGTGAAAATAATTCGATCCTTTGGCTTCAATCCCATAGCATATGCAGAATGCACAGGACTCCGTGTCCATTTTGAATGATATAGAAGACAGCCCTTCTCTTGAATAAACGTATGGGCAGATTGTTCACTGGATGAATCTAAATAGCCTTAATCTCAATTCTTCAAAAAACAAAGTTCTCTGTTTTTGGCAAGAATTCTCCATCCTGGAACTAATCCTGGTGGTCTCAATTGCTGGGCTGTTCCCCCATACCAGTATCCAGTGCTAAAAATCTGGGGATGATCTTTGATGCCAGTCTGTCCTTTAATGCACAGGTAAACAAACGTACCGCCTCCTGCTTCTTTTTGCTGCATAAAATTAGGAAGATTCTTAGGTATATTCCTTTTGAGCTGCAAAAAACAGTGGTTGCAGCTCTGATCCTATCCAGGCTAGACTATTGAAACACCTTTTATTTAGGGGTTCAACAGCGTTCTTTGAAAAAACATCAGTGCCTCCAGACCGCAGCAGTGAGGCTTTTTGAGGAAGATCCCTAAATTTCAGTCAGTATCAGGGACATTAAAGGAACTCCACTGTTTGCCTGAGAGGTTGAAGGTCAGATCCAAGGCTGTCTGTTTTGCTCATAAAACCCTCTATGGAGTTACCCCTGACTACTTGAAGAAAAATCTCCCCTGGTATAATCCCAGCCAGTTACTGAGATCGACCAATTCTAGAACAATCAATGTTTGTAAAATTAGGAGATCTAACTGAAGGGGTGGGAGATTCATCTACTCCACAGCCCATTTGTGGAATAACTTACCAGAGCAGCTGAGAGGCCAATCCAATTTTCTGAGTTTTAGAAAACAGCTTAAAACATGGCTGTTCTCCTATCCAACAGGAGAGGTCTAAATTAGATTCAAATTATGTTCCAGTTCAGCTTTTTGATTAGTCATTGTGGTAGTCCTTCAGAGCCAAGACGCCACTGGCATTAGGGAGCTTTTATAAATTCATTGTTATCATTATGCATTTTAGATTCCCACCTGTGATTTCGGCTCTATTACTTTATAATTTGGATTCAAAAAATCCCAAGGGTAGACATCTATGCAGGTGACATTTTTGTAGGTGGTGTCTGCCTCTCCCTTGAACTGCTGCTGTCTTCTGCTCTTCTTCTTTATATACCTTAAAATGCCAATAGTTGTTCTCCACTGCTCTCCTGAGTATACCCATGTTCCTAGGCCTCACCTTAAACGTAAGGCTGCAGAAAATGCGCAGTGCAGGCAAGATTTCCAGTCTGTTTGGACCTTTGGCTTCTAAACTCCTCGATCCTGATTTGTCGAAATTGCATTTGGGAAACTGATCCTAAATTCTATTTTTTAAGGTTTCAATTGTCCATCACAGCAGGAGAAACGGTTGTGACAGTTAGCTTGCATCTCCAACCAATAGTGTTTTGAAAAAAGGTTCACCAGCAGTAATTCAGTGCAATACAATGTCATCACCATGACCATGTTATAAGGTAACTGCCCTTCTTTACAGGGAGGGTGCTTCCCTCTGGAAACTCTGCTGTTGGACAGGTTAGGTTTGGTTTAGGGCACTAACATCAGCTAGACATTTGGTGAGAAAGACCCGTTCCTCACTTATATGTTTAATAATCCACATACCTTATATATAATTAATAATCAAAAAAACTCAACTGTAGATAAATTATATTGGAATGCCTCAGTCTTACAGTATTTTCTTAGTGTTTGCCATGAGTATTTAAATTACCTCACCATTTTCTTTATTTTAATGGTGAACAATGTAGGTTGAAGCTTGTGCTAGCAAGAGAAAGAAAATAGCAATTATGCCTGCTGATTGAATTGCCCCAGCAACCTTAGCCTGCTCTGAAGTGTGCGTCGCCTCTTCAGGGGTGGTAAAAGCTTGATTAAAAATCAGGTGTGGCAAAACCTCTAAAAAATATGTGTGTATGTGTGTGTTGTCTTTATATATTTTTAAAAGCTATTTGGCTGATCATTCTGAATGTGGCTGATCAGTCAGGGATCCTGCATCTGAGTTCCAGGATCGTTGACTGTTTTTTGGTTTCTGATTCAAGTAATTTTCGCTTTCTAACTTTCTCTGCTTATTAAAGTGTCACTGCCATGTTCATTAAGAACGGTTTTCAGAGTTCACTATCGCTCAGTATAAGTCGGGGGTGTGGGGCTGCACAATAGGAGCACTGTTTTATTTGGCAAAGTTTGGCTGTGTTTTGGAAACATTTCTTTTCCCAGCCACAATACTGTTTTGCGACTAATACTGGGCCGCGTTATGTTGTTGGGGTATCGTTTCGTGTTGCTAGGTTTCCGTGGATAAATACGTGAACGCTTTCTTGTAATGTGCTTGCTGGCGGGGCTGGGACGTTTGTAATCAGTGGCTTCAGCAGCCTGTTCTTTCAAGCCAACTGTGCATTATACAATATCGTTTAAAGCGCCATCTCTCTTGGGTCGGCATAGCTCAGCATGTATGTATGTGTACAGTTTCTGCATTTTAACCATGGGCGTAATGCAGACTCCTCCAATAAGCAAGGGGGGCCCTCACACTTTCGGAGGGCCCGCCTCTCGGTCTAAATCCCTTGCACCTTAGGAACACCATCACCGTCTGCCAGGAGCACCATTTTGCGCTATGCAATTGTTTTCAGCAGATCTCATGTTAGCCGATCGGTTAATGGAGGGCCACAGCAGACATGCAGGGGCCCATGGCTGCTGCGAGGCGTTCTTGAACTCACTACTGCATTTTCCATGTCTGTCTCTGTGCCTCGTTACAAGTGCCAGCTCAGTTTTGATAGTGCCTCTGCTCGCACTTTCCTGCCCCATCATAATTGAGAGATCTGCTGGATTACTGAAGATCGCTTTATTTCCACCTAGGGGTTTCGCCTGCTAAAAACAGTCGTAACCTGGCTGAAATTCGGGGACAAAATGAGTAATTACTAAGGAACCGGACCTAGAATGACAGATTTCCCCCAGTATTACTTTGTTTCTTAGTCTACACCAATGGTTTGCAAACGTTTTAATGCTGCGCCAAATCTGTACTACTTATGCAATCTATTAACCATAAGCAATAAAAACAACAAACACTTTTCAGTGATTTACATTACAAAGAAATCTGTCTGAGGGGACGTGAAGCCGGGTGTAGCCTGGCCTGCCTTTCCTGTTAGGAATGCCTGTGGGTCAAGTCCGGGAGGCAGCCTATCGGCCTCTCCTCTCCCGTGCACTTGTTACATCACGAGTGCGGCATTACATTCCTCCCTTGTTTTAACAATTACAGATAACTCAGTACATACGCACAACCAACGTCCCCATATTCTAGTCCAGGTGACTTACTGGTGCATCACATAGTTCTTTAGCCGGGTGGAGGGGGCGGGATTGCCATGCAGATGGTATTGGGCTTTTCCCACTGGATGATGTGGTCCACCCTGGATGATGTGGAATGGTGTCTTGCACCACTTGGCCCATTAGAAGGTGTCCTGGGGCCTGTCCAGTGGTAGAATGAGGCATCTGGCGGTACTCCTTCAAAAACGCATAGATGGCAAAATTGTAAGGTTGTTAGTTGACAATAGCGATTCGAATTGCCTTGTTTAGCGTCCTCATAAATCGTTCTGCTTCCCTGTTGAATTGTGGCCACCTCGGGGTGGTTCTTCGATGCGTGATGTTCCAGGACTTGAGATACCCAGCCATCTTGTGACTTTGAATGGCAGGTCATTGTCGGTTCGCAGTTCTCTGAGCAGTCTGTGTGTGGCCATTATCTTTTCCAGCTTAGGTAGTACTTCATGAGCCCCTTGTGACAATATAATTTCTGTTTCTGGGTATTTGGAATAGTCTTTGATGACTACCATTGTGTGTCTCCCATGAGGTAGGCTAATTAAATCCGAATTTGCACATATCCACAGTTGGTGCAGCCCTTTTTTAGTTAATACGGGCGCCAGGGCTTAAGCTGCACCAGTGACTTGACACACCGGCAGGACCTCACCAGGGCTTTTACTTGCTCATCCATGAGTGGGAACTATACCTTAGTGCACAGCCTGTTCTTGACCATTCCTTTGTGGCCAGTGTGGGCGAGTTGATTCACCTGGTCATTGAGGCTGGTGGGGATGACAAGTCTGTGTTCTCGAAGCAGGCGTCCTTCCAGGGCAGTGACTAACTCTGGCGAACATGGCACAGGCTCTCTACGACTCGATGTGCCTCTGGTGTTTTTTGGGTCCATTTCTCTTTAAACTGGTGCCACTGATTGTTTTTCACAGCTTCCAAGGCCTGTTGTAAACATTCATTTTGGGATGTGGCTTGTTTTATTTGGTCCATGGAGATGGGCAAAGGATGGGACTGGTCCACCACGTATTAGACGTACTCATCCGTCTCTCAGGCTTCATCTTCTCCACCAGGAGTCGCTGGCCTGGGGTGCCTGGACAAATAGACTGCTGTGTTGGTGGAACCAGGCCGGTACTCCACCTGACAGTCATATTCTTGTAGCTGCAGCATCTATTTTTATGTTCTTGGGGGTGGTTTCGACGCAGTCCTTCGGAAAAGGAGCACAAGGGGGTTGTGGTCGGTAGTGACCACAAATGGCTGGTTATAAATGTACCGATGGAAATGCTGGCATCTCCAGTTGATACCAATGGCCTCTTTCTTAATCTGAGAGTATCATTGTTCTGTGTCTTTGAGGGATTGGCTCTCAAAGGCCACCGGCGCACAGTTTCCTCCTTCTGGTCGCTGCATTAGGACCACCCCTAGTCCTTTCGATCCTACATCAATGGCAATGGTGGTCTCTTTCCGGGGGTCGTAGTACAGGAGGGTGGTGTCGGCAGATAGGGGCTCTTTGGTCGCTTGAAATGCTTGCTCTTGTGTCTCCCCCCAGTGCCAGGGTGTGGAGGACTTTGTTAGTTGCCAAAGAGGTTGCGTTGGTGTGGTCAGGTCAGGGATGAATCTGCCACAGTAGTTCACCATCCCTAGAAAGCTGCGGACCTCGGATATGGTGGTGGGAGATGCAGCTTCTCTGATGTTGCATACTTTTTCAGGGTCTTGGGCTATTCCTTCAGAAGAGAATTTATATCTGAAGAAGCTTGTCCGTTTGGGTTAGGAATTTACACTTGCCCTGGTGGAGAGTGAGTCCAGAGTCTTTGATTCTTTGGAGCATTCCTTTGAGTCGACTGTTATGCACTGGGATGGACTTCACTTATATTAAGATGTTGTGGCTGATGTTTATTATACAAGGGAGGCCTCCTAGAATCTTTTGATGGTATTTTGGAAGACTTCTGCGGCCCTAGAAATGCCAAAGTTCAGTCTGCGACATCATAAGAGGCCAATGTGGGTCGAAAAGGTGGTTATGTACCACGATTCCTCCGCCAAAGAGAGCTCTTGGTATCCTGATTGCAGGTCAACTTTTCAGAACCAGCCTGCTCTGCTTAGCTCCACTAGTAGGTCATCCACAGTGGAGGGGGGAGGTGTCGTTCTCTTTTGATTGCCACGTTGGGCATTCGCATGCCCACACATATGCGCACCTTTACTGGTTGCTTTAGTTTTCTAGTTACCACAATCGGGGACACCCCCGGGGTGGGCCCGGATACTTTTTCGATGATTCCTTCTGCTCCTAGCTTTTCAAGCTCTCTCTCTCTACTTGAGGCCTCAAGCAGAATGCAATCCTGCGGTGTCTCAGGGCTACCGGCTTGACCGTCTGGTCAATGTTGAGAGTTATTTCCTTTCCATTTAGGCATCCAATTCCTTTGAACATCTCAGGAAATTCATCTATGATGTGGGTCACTCCTTCTTGGTGTACTCCAAGGTGAAGATGCTGGTCTTTAGGGCTTCTGCTGTTCTGTACCGTAGCAGCATGCCGTTGCCCTCTTCCGTGACATAGATGACCGAGTTGTAGGAGTCTGTCCTATGTGTGATGGGTGTGTGGAACTTTCCTTAAATATTTAGCAATTGGTGTTGTCCTTAGATTGGTGTACTTCTAAGACTTTGATCTGTGTTTTCTGGAGGGGCGGCAGCGGTTGTAGCTTCTGATATGTTTCTCTGGATAGTAAGTTGATGGATGCTCCAGTGTCTACTGTGGCAAGTACCGGATGGGTGCCCACACGTACCTGACATTGGGGAAGGTGATGTTGAGTTTGTATTGCTGTCCCCATGGTGAGCACAGCATGCGCTCAGCCTCTTTGTCGTCATACATACTGCTATGAAGGTCTGCTAGAGTGTTGATGGTGGCTCGGGTTGACCCTTTTTTACTGGAGCGACATATCTTTGCAATGTGGTTGTACTTGCCACAGGCTGCGCATCTCCTGTCCTTCTCCAGGCAGTCAGTAGGGCGGTGTTATTGGGGCCACTGTAGTATCTGCACAACTTCAGTGACAGTTCTTGTCCCAGGGGTTTACTTGGAGGAGGGTCCGACGTGACGTCGTTGACTGTTTCTGTCTTTATGGTCTTTTGAAGAGTGGCCTCCATGTGAGATGCTCGAGCTTTGAATAGCTGTTTGTTTCTACCCATTGTTAGAATGTCTGCGAGGGATTTTCCCGGTTTATACAGGATGTGCTCTCTGAGTTTTCCTAACATGCAGCCCTGAATGATTTGGCCCCGGATTTCTTCTCCTTTATCAGTGAAGCCACGTGTGCTTGCTAGCTCTTTGAGTCTTGTGTAAAATACATGGAGGGACGTGTTCTCTTGTTGTTTGGCTTGCCTGACGATGAATCGATCATACATAGTCTCTATTGACCATAGATGCGAAGTATGCATTGAGAGATGTTAGGAGAGTTGCGTGTGTTTTTAGGGTCTCTTCTGGTAGCGTCTTGGATATTCGCTATAAATCTTTGCCTCCCAGGTAAAGGATCATGGCACATTTTCTCTCACCCTCTATCTTCATTGCATCGAAGTAGAGGCTCACCCATTCTATCCAGTCTTTCCATGTGGACGCTTGTGCGGCGCCTTCTTGATGAATGGTTTTACGGGAGGTATGTTGGACGTTTTGGTTTCGCTTTTGGGGACGTGTGTCGCGCTGGATCAGATGGGTGGTGTTCTGTCGCGCTTCATCCATTTCCTTTTCTTTGTGGTTCTTGTACAAACATGATGCCAGGGTCACCTTGTTTTTCTTTTTTTTTCTTTTTTTTTTATTCTCTTGCTACCTGGTAAGCTGGGGTGGCGCTTGTGCTGGGAGTTGGGCACTCCTACCTCTGCCTCTGAGCCTGTGCAGATTCACTGTGAGTTGAGGGGCTTAGGACTGTCTGAAGGGTGGTGTCTCCCTTGCCTTGTGCTAGGGTGTAGCGTGGGCGCATGCAGTCCTGAGATGGAATAGCACTTATCACCTCAGTTGCCTCGGAGGTTCTGTGGTCTTTTTGCGAGAGGCGTGACCAGCCTGGCATGAGCACTGAGTTCCCTCACAGCGCACACAGCCGTAGTGCACAAATGCTTTGGAGCATGAAGCTATTAGTGTTTCAGTGAGGGGCCTACCTGCCCTCCTTGCCTTTTTGTGGTGTTGACAGGCCAGTCTGCGGTATCACCCGGTCTCGCCGGAGGCATCTGGGCCTACGCACGCAATCACAGGTGCAGGGCCAGGGTCCAATAAAACAAAGACTCAACGAAGGCTTTTGATCGTCCTAAGCCCTGAGGGTGAGTCTTCACTGCCCCCACCTCTCTGGGTCTCAAACTTTATTATTTTTCACCACGTGATGCCCGGGCTAAACCACGGGGCCAGAATCACAGGTGAGGCAGGCTGGCCACCCCTGCGGATGGCAGCCTATCGGCCTCTGCTCTCCTGCACACTTGTTACAACACGAGTGCAACATTACACGCACCAAGAAGAGCTAAAGCGTGTGGGGTTACCGCTAAATTCCCCCTGTGAATGTGTCCTACATTGACTATAATATTAAGTTTGTTTCGCCCTCTACTGCTTTTAGGTCTAGAAACGTAGGTGCATCCAAGTGAATGTGGGCATCTGTGTCAGACAATCAACGTTTGGAGACCAAAGTTTATTACGTTTCTTGTCAGATTTCTAGAGACTGTAGGTAATTTTTTCCCACAATTGTGACCCATAGATTTTGCACCTGAAAACCGTCCCTAGGGTTTCATCTTAATTCCAATACAGCTGCTTCCAATAAGTGATTTCAAAAGAATTTGGTAGTGTACCATACCCACTCTTCCTGCCCCCCTTTATGTTTAGTAAAACTGTGGGTGGGTTTCTAGGTATGATCTCATTCCCACCATATTTGTAAATAAATGCCACTCTTGGAGCCTTGTGTCAAGCAGACATCTAGAGTCCATGCATTAATTTATTTCAGTCTGCTAGGGGTCCGATACCATTTCAAGATTAATTTATATTCTGCCTCTTGGCACAGATCTTTCTGAAATCTTTATGTAGATTGAGCCAATTATACATTTATTTTTCTTGCTAAGTTCCTTTCCTAGCTTAGTTTCCCATTGTGCCTGATAAGCCAATCCGATGGGTTGGAGGCGATCTATGAGAAGTTGGTATATTTAGTCATAAGGCCCTTGGGTGTGTTGTATGTTGTGAGAAGCTTCTCAAATAGCATTAATGAACTAATGGCTGGTTGTTTGATGTGTGGGTCACTAACCCAATGCCTGTTCTAGCTATACTCCATTCTATATGTCTTGGGTAGGTGGAAGTTGTTTTTGCTATCCATAAAGGACTTTATTTGTCTCTTTTCAAAGATATCTTTTGCCATCAGACAGCCCCCTTTAGCAGTTCTCAAATCTCACTGAGTCCACCCATATGAGAAAACCTGTTTATAGTGTATGGGAGTGTAAAGTGCCAAGATTTTGGTGTGGTCATGTTCTGTTGCCACTTTGTCCAAGATTATTAATGATGTCTTGGTGACCTCTGAGATATAAAGGGATTTTGGACTTACCTCTCTTGTTAGCCGTGGGATGCCACAGAGAAAGTGGCCTGCTCCTGCTTTGTCCATGAACAATTAGCACTTCCCATCTCAGATTCCCTCCAGGACTACTCATCCAGTGTTCATATCTGTGTGGTTTTATAGTACTAGATAATATTTGGGTATTCCAGAGCTCCTTTGTTTTATGGTGCCATCTGTAATTTCCTGTATCGTCTCACCCTCTGTCTTCCTCACGTGAACTAAGAGCCTGATTTAGAGTTTGGCGGATGAGTTACTTCTTCACCAACGTGACAGAGATCCTGTCTGTCGTATTACAAGTGCCACAGGGTATAAATCATGTGTAATATGGCGGACAGGATAACCCATCTGCCAAACTCTAAATGAAGCCATTAATTGCTTTTTTATTTGTATTATTACAAGGCTTTTAAATCTTTTGGTAGAATCAGCATAGGCAAAGCTTTGTCATAGATAGAACAATCAGAGGAGGATATTAATTTTCCCACAGTGATTCTTCCTAGCCAGAAATATATTGACCGTGGTCAGTTCGCAGTAATCCACGTCAAAGGAGAGCCTGTGATGTATATCACCAGGTATTTAATTGAGAATTTTGTCCATTTGATTGGGCAAATGATTTTTATTTGTGTCTGTAAGAAATTGAGTTATTTATTGGGAGGTGGTTGGGAGGGGGGCTGGTGGAGGTGTGGTATGCCCACTTTAAGTAATTACATCAACCCATCTCAGAGTGAACCCCCTAAAGTCACTACATTAACCTGAGCTCAACCCCCTGGTAACTATGGCACACAACAGACAGGCTTAACCTAGTGGCCATGTGTAAGTATCAATGCAGTAGCAAAACAGTAATAAAGTCAAAATAGAAAACTAGAAAATGCACAAACAAATTTAGAAAAATGGTCAACATTAATAAATAAAATGACACCAAAACAACGGAAACCCAATAAGGGATTTTAAAGCTAAAATGTGAAAATATCACCAGAAGGTGCTAAGCACCAGATATCTGGTTGCACTTGACCAGTACGTAGGCACAAGTTAAGGCCAACCACTATAGAATGTCGGACAGATACTGAAACGAGATTCGATCCGGTCAGGACCTTTACCTTTGGACTTAGTTTCTGAAATGAAAATCAAAAATCCTCAGCGGGGCAATGCAGTAGGCTTTGGCTGAAGGGGGCTCCACGTCATTGAATAGTCGCTGAATGAGGTCTTTGTGAAGCCATTGAGTAATGGGCAGAAAGCTCAGAGTGCGAGAAATCTGATTTTCGTGCCCAGAGAATGTCTCTTGTCTGCCAGATACTTTTCACACCTTCGCCCGGTAAAGATTTCTACCTTCAGACTTACTCACTTTTTTGAAGCTCCAATTGTTATAGCAAGACAAGGCTGCAAAGTGTAGCTGAAGAGAGTTCAAACAAGGCTGATACTTTCTTTGTGAATTCCCACTGAATCAGACTTGCTGCTGTGTAAAAGCCTCGAACTGGTTTAACCTGACTCTTTGGTCCAGCGGCAACACACCTTCATTGGATTGGCTTGGCAGGTTGGTCCTGGTCCTGTTGAGGTCTGTGAAGCCAAAAAGTGTCTAAGTTCCAGGTTTCAGGATTTGTTAGGAGCAGTGAACCTACCACCAAGGGTACAGGATCTTGGGGACAGCACTTGGGATTCAAGACGCATTGCAGCAGGGACCAACAGCAGAGTCTGATGGTAGGTCCAATTATAACTGGTCATCTGGGCAGTTTCAGAAAAACTTTTGCAGCTGGTTGTGTTCCTGTAGCTTTAACAGGAGCTCAGCCTTATGACTGACAGTTGTCGTCCACTTCTTTTCTGGATGCAAGAAGAAGAGTAGATCCAGCCTTCAGGGCTCTTCTCAGGTCACAGACAGTAGGTCCATCCCTCTTCCGTTCTATATTTACCATCATCTTACCAAATAAATATACAAACACGATAGATGAATTTATGCTATGCATAGTAACAATTCTCAGCCCAGTTTACCCTCCTTCTAGAACAGTGTATTAACAGTTTATCTCATGGACCATCAGTGCACCTTATCCGTAAGCATATATACTCATTATCTGATGCCCTTGCTTCAATAGTGTCTACACAGTATTCATTTCCAGTACCACATTTAGTATATCAAATACATCACATATTTTCAGTGAGTCTCTGCAGGAGTTAATTTGCCTGGTATCTCACAGTTTCAGCCTAGTGATCAATTCTCTTGTATCTTCTGTGGCCACAGTGTCAATTGGATGCATTAACAGATAACTACATAGGGGGTCCCAAAGATCTTTGGGTCTAGAACGTGGTGGCATAATTTCTGCATATAAATCTAATTGATCGTTGAAATAGATAGGTCAGTCAGCCATTCCTTAAATTTAGGTGCTTTCCCCCCTACACCAGTGACAAGCGATTCTGTGCTTCGCTAGCAGAAGAGCCAGTGCCGCAAATTTCCTATAACATGTCTCAATCTTGCCTGTGTGACCCAACAAAGCAAGAAGTGGGGTGAAAGTCAGGTTGTGTCCAATCATTTCTGGCAGTGCCCAGTACATGCGGATGGGCCTACACTCCCAAGCAATATGAAAGAAATCAGCCTCATCAACATTGCTTCATTTGCATTTGTCATCTGTGTGTAACCCATATCGATACAACCATACCGGGGTGTAATATACGCTATGAAGGAATTTATAGTGTATAAAATGCAGTCTACTGCTGGAAGCAACTCTCCATATTTGCGCACAGCATTCACTCCATATGTCATTAGTGATGTCAGCGCCTATATCTGTTTGCCAGTGGGTGCGTGTTTGCTCTCCAAGGAGTACCATCTCTAGTTGTGTAGTGTATAGTTAGAAAGTGTTTCAGCATCTTTTCTTGAAGTCATATGTGTAGGGCATCCAATCTTGGCGATTACTCAGGGAAGTTTGGTACAACTGCCTTCATATTTTGCCCAAGCCTGACATAGGTAAATATGCCTAGTGGGGATAGCGTTTCGCCCTCGAAGAAATGATCCCTTGATTTGAACATTCCTTCTACACATAGGTCACCCCAGAGCATGCAACCTTGTTTGCGAAGGAGTTGTTTGCAGGTAGTTTCATGTGTGGCAGGGAATAGTGGGTGATACTTTAGAGGAACAAGCGGGGAGTATAACAATAGTTTCCCTGATTTGTGAGCTATTTTCAACCATGCATTAGTGGTGCATGCAACAGTAGAAACTGCTAAATTTGGGAATTTCAATGTGGCATCTAGATAAGAAGCTGGTGGTGTCGGGCTCATGTAACCCTCCTCTACTGCCAAATGTGGCATATATCGGGTTGGCTTACACCTATGGCTGGCATAGTGTGCTTGGGCGCAAAGATAATAAAATTTCATATTCAGTGTTTCAAATCTCCCTTGGAGAAGGGGAGCGTGAGTGTATCCCACTGGATGAGAGGTTGTTTGCCTGCCCATGCTAGTCTTATCTTTGTGTGCTGAGGGCGTGAAAAAGGGAGCAACCTGATGGATATGGTATGTATAAAAACAAATACAAATTTGGGAAATATGATCATTTTCATAAGCATAGTTTGCCCTGCCATGGATAGGGGCAGTAAAACCCATCGAGTAATTCTGTCCGTGATTGCCGAGAGCACCACTCCATAGTTTGCCCTCAGTGTTTCTTCCTTCTCTAGAGATCACCACCCTAGATATTTAAGGTCAGTTAAGCACCACTGCAAAGGATAATCCGGTGAAGGGCTGCACCCTGGAAGAATATGGAATTTCCCCCAGTTAATCTGTACACCAGAAATCTCTCCAAAGCAAACACATTCTCCCAGTATCCCATTGAGGCTGTTCTGTGGATTTTTAAGATAGAGGGTGATGTCATCTGCATATAGCAACACCAAAATATGTCTGGATCGATAATAAATAGCATATTCCTTGTGCCATTGATGTAATTTGGTAGCCAAGGGCTCCACTGCCAGCGCAAACAGTTGTGGAGAGAGTGGGAAGCTCTGCCTCGTACCCCAGGAGATATATACAGGGTGGAAACTGAGCCATTAATCCTCACTCTTACTGTTAGCTGTGAGTATAAAATGTGGTTATCCATGTTAAGGAGTATGGGATCGCCATTCGCCAAAGTACAGCCATTAAAAAAAATCCCATTCAAGGGAGTCCGTGGCTTTGGTGGCATCAAGAAAGACCTCTACCGCAGACCGATCTGGGTCAATACCCTGCATTAAGGCAGACAGTGTTTTGGGATTATGTGACTAGACCTTCCCTGAATTAATCCTGATTAATCAGGCTGTACAAGAAATGGCATATGCACTGATAGACGATTGGCGAGGATTTTAGCTAATATCTTAACGTCACAATTAATCAGCGATAATGGTCTATATGAATCGCACTCATGAGGGGACTTTCCAGGTTTGAGTAGAGCCAGAATCATAGCTTCACGCATTGTCGGAGGAAGCGAGCCTGGTTCTTTTGCCTTCTTGATAGACCGCTTTTAAGATTGGTATTAATAACTCTGCATATGCTATAGAACAGTCGGCTGGGATGCCATCTGGCCCAGGAGCTTCACCTGATTAAAGTTGCATGATTGCCTCTCGCTTTTCTTCGTCTGTGATGTCCATTGCTAGGAACTGTTGACGAGCGCCACTTATCCAGCCTAGTGCTATGTCTTTCTGAAACTTATTGGCATCCACCTGTGCCAATCTCTGGGTTTTATAGAGGGTGCCGTAGAACTGCACAATGGTTTTGAGTATGCCTGGTGTAGCTTTGCATAGTTGTACCTCTGGCACCCTTACTTCTAGAATCTCGCTAGCCAAGGGCAGTTTACGAGTCATGGTGGCCAGGATGTGACCTGGACATTCCCCTTCACCATACAAATAGGCCTTGCCATATTTGCAATAGTATAGACATTCTCGATCTGCTATATCTTGGAATTTTAATAATATTATTCTGCTTTTGTTAGAGGCAGTGGGGTCACTAAGGGTTCTGTGGAGTTGTTTTCAAGCTGTTGAAGTTAACTTTCTAGCCTATTTAAACTTGTTCGCACTGCACGCAGTAACCCGCAACTCTTTGCAATGCAGTTTCCCCATATTGTGACTAAATGAATCCCATATAGCACCTATCGACGGAACAGAGTTATCATTGTGTGCCAGAAATTCAGTAATTTCTTGGCACAGTTCTTCGTGGAAGGGTACATTGAAAAGTATCATAGGGGAAAGTCGCCATTGGGTTCTATCCAGGGCTTTGGTAGGTAAGTGTAGCACCATTAAAACTGGGGAGTGGTCTGAGTGAGTTCTCTGCAGGTGGCGCACTTCATGAATGCAGCTACCCATCCCGCTGTTAATAAGCCAATCTTGACCAATTTTTGTGCACCCCTGAGTAATAGATGCCGTCCTGGGCAGTGGGATGAACGTGACTCTAGGCATCTGTTAAATAGAGCTCTTCCATGATGTCTGCATTGTGTCTAGCCACTGTGCTACGTGTTGAATGTAGACCGAGTGATTGGTCTTTCTCAGCATTTAAAGTTACATTAAAGTCACCGTCCCATAGCCCCAGACTTGGGCCAATACCTGCAGTTATCCACCAAAGCCTGTCAAAAAGGCAATGATCATCTACTTTGAGGCCATAACAGTTAACATTAATAATGGCATGGGAGTGTAATCTTTCCTCTATAATAGAGTATCAACATTGAGGGATCCTTGTGGTATATATTACACCCCTTTGCACATAGGTGTGATGGTGCTCCCTGCATATGAGGAATACATGGAATACTGCCTATGGTACGCCACGCGGGTGACAAATGTCATGGCGGCAGTTGCTGAAAAAAGCATTTCTTGTAAGAACAAAATATGTATATCATGTAGATCTAAGTATGCCAGGATGTGTCTATACTTGCACTGGTCGCCAAGACCCCTGATGTTCCATGAAAGCCATTTACACTTCATCTATGTGGTGTGTGTGTACTTGTCAGTATTTTGGGAAAGGTCAGAGCTGGTCATTAATTACGTTATCTATAATGTTGTTGTAAAGATACCACAGCCTTATGTACCGTGTGGTTCATAGGGTCCATCTCAAATTACATTGTGCACTTCGTAGCAATTCAAACATCCCCAGATCCTCCCCCATCCCATACTGGCAGCCCAAATCTGCCAGGAACCATCAACCCTCACGCAAAATGGAACGAGAAAGGAAAAAAGAGAATAAGAACAACCCAAAAGAACAGCTATTTGAGTGTTAGCCTGTGTGGGCCACTCCAAAAGCCAGACAGGGTCCTCCTCGAAGCAACAAGGGTGTCTGGGGGTGCTGCGATAATAGTAGCACTTCTATATCATCTGCGTATTAGGTGAGTATTCCAATGAAACTGTGTACAAACACAAGCATTTAGAGAGTAATACGATGAACTGCAATGTGGCGATAGACTGGGTTAGCCTAATGTGCCATCTCTGAATGGCACGTATAATGATAGCCTCAGCCAACCTCAGATTTTGGAGATTCTGATCTGGATGAAGCTGCCCGTGGTGCCGGCCTCGATGCACCAACCCCATATTGTTGCAGAAGTTTAAATAAATAATCCCATTCCAGCGAGTCAAAGGCCTTCTCTAGATGCAAAACCAGGACGGCTGCCACGAGGCTGGCTAGGTTGTGTCCCTCCTCAACACGAAAGAACAGCTAATGTTAGGCGCCGTTTTGCGATCTGGGACAAAACCTCTCTCATCACTATGAACTAGCCATTGCAAAATCTGTTGGATTCTGGAGGTCAAGATATTATTAAGGATTTTATAGTCTGTATTTAAGATGGCTAGAAGGATAAATCTATGGGGTCTTTGCGTGGCTTCAGTAGGGAGACCAAAAACACCTTGCACATGGTCACTGGGCGGTGCCCCGAAGCCAGTACGGATTCTTATAATTTCGCGAAGCGAGAGGCCAAGGCCATTAT
The DNA here is from genome assembly GCF_031143425.1 of Pleurodeles waltl. NCBI lineage: Eukaryota > Metazoa > Chordata > Amphibia > Caudata > Salamandridae > Pleurodeles > Pleurodeles waltl. The sequence continues at coordinate 438,632,474 of NC_090444.1, read as the reverse complement.
GTACTACCTATAGAATTCACTCAGGAGTCTGTCGGTCCCCGGAGTGTTACCAGTCTTCATCACAATTATCGCCTTCTGAACCTCTGTCACCATTATAGTTGCGTTGAGTCCTATCTTTACAGTCATTGAAAGGTCTAGTAGGGTGCTTCCATCAAAAAATTGTTGAACCCCCATTTCCGAAGCCTTTGAAAGTAGAGACTAAAGCGAGACATAAAAATTGACGAATACCTCATGAATGTCTCTTTGGGAATACTGGTGACTGTTACAACTCCTGTCTGATCAGCCAGGCCAGTAATCGGCCCGACTTTTCTCCTTCCCAGTGGGATTTGGCAATGTATGCTTGGTAAGCTGGGAATCTTGAACGTTCGTTCCTGAAGCTCTATGAGGGATGGGCAGCGCCCGGGTCGTCTACCATCTGTCTCCCTGTAGCTATATTCGTCCGCAACTCCTGGTCCAAGGCATTCAACATGGTGCGATGTTTGACACAGACAGTACAGATGCAGGCACCCCTAAGAACAATTTTCAAATGTTCTTTCATCACAGCAAAGGAGGTGATTGATCGTTTGACAGTAGACAAATCTTGGAACAGGACAATCTCGCTGTCACAGTAGGTTATTTTTTCATAATTTCATATTTTTTTCAGAAGATAGCTTAACTACTATATCTGGGCTTATCCTTCGTCTCTGCTGTCTTGCGACTCCCTCTTTGGGCTCTCTCAATGCCTATGAGGCAGCCAGACACTTCTTTTAAGATACTTCCAAACAGTTCAGCTGTAGTGTAATTTCTTGCTCTGAGTTTTTCGGAGAGAAGTTCAGCTTGTCTCTTGAAATCCTCTACCTTGCCACAATTCCTTCTCAGGCTTAATAATTGCCTGAATTGAAGATTATCTCTCTTTAACTGGTCTTGGATGGGCACTATCAAATTCTAACAGGTTTCTGAAAAGTGTCTATTCTCAGAGTGCTTCATTCAGGAGAGATTTTGGCGCCCAGAAGGACCACTTCTTTAATGGTAAAGATATGTGTGACTTTTAACTTTGTATTAGTTATTCAAGCATGTAAGAAAAGAAGAGGAGGAGGCCTGGTCACCCTTCTAAATTACTAGTATATAATCAATGTGCCTCTTTCCAGTATTTAGGTCAACTGAATGGGTTGGTGTCACAGAAGGTGAATTTATGCTCTCGCCAAGCACAGGCTGGAAGTACTGCCCATGAAGGCTTTCTGGATCTGCAGTCATAGTGTGCCCTCAAATTCGAAGACATTTTTAGTGAGGGATATCCTTGCACACTCTAAGGTAAAGTGCATCAGGATATCCTCTAGTACTTGGAGGATATCCTCTGTGGTAAACTAGTGTGTCGGATATCCTCTGTGGTAAACTAGTGTGTCGGTTTCCTCTGCACTGATATGGATATGTGAACGTTCACTTTGGAATTTACCACACCATCACCAAAAATGAGTGGGGTCCCATGTGCAGTGTTCACTACTTGTTTTAAAGCACAATATAATTGCTACCTAATGACCATGACACTAAATGATATTTGTTTTGTTCCTACAGATACCAAACTGAGGAATAATCTGTTTTGGTTTGTAGGTATAGCATGCTTGTAAGAATGTGAAAGCCTGTATGTGTAAGATTACCTTAGTCTTGGAGGATACGTTGTGTAGACCACCATTACGTCAACAAATAGAATTCTGTAGAGGGATCACACATTTGGTCCTGGAGAAAGCTGATCAACCTTTTTGAGCAACTAAACAGCTGAAACAGGTAGACCCATTGATGCTAGGGATAATTGTAACCTCTAATAGCATCACCTGTTGATTTTAACCTTACCAGGGTACCCATTTTAATAACACATGTGGTCTTTATGTAGGGTGCCATTAGGTAATTTTAAATTAAGATCCCTCCCCCTCATGGAGAGAGCTCCCATGTATGTTCAAGGTTAAGCTCACCCAGATAAGCTAGGTGCCTGGGTGAGGGTGGCTCAATGATGAAGCATGTCACTAAGATAACTAGTGGGCGATAGTCCTTTTAAAAATGAGGAGGTAGGCCCATTCATATTAAGGCAGAGAGAAATATAACTGAGATTGTGTGTTTTTCTTTTTGTTGTAAATAAAGTCTGTACCACATTCACCCTTTCCTTCAGCTTTCTAATATGGTTATTTTCCTTTCAAGATCTAATTTTCAGGTCTTTGCATTTCACCAGCAACCATCTGGCCTTTGCTTCCATAAAGCAAATTGTTGTTGAGAGTTGTTCTGAGTCGGGGTGTTTTTGATATATGTTTCAACTGGGTCTAGTCTTTCTTCCATGTTTTATAGATTTGCCTTAATTTCTGCCACATATATCCTATTCTTGTTGCATAGTTTCGCTAGACCATCATGGAAGGTGATGTCGGGATCCGTTTTCATTTCTGACTGGCATGTTTTAAAGTTCGCCTTTGTGATTGAGGTTGCTTTTGTTGCCATGGTGCTTGACCCAATCTGATCTCGGTCTCCGCTGTTGGGAGTACTGTGGAAGAGTTATGTAACTGTGCCATGCTACTTTCTTTTGTGAAGGTGCAGCTTGTGCAAAAGTGTTTAGGCGGTATCTATTTATTTGTGCCCCCATTTTGTTTATACAGTTGTGTAATTATGTGTCCAGTCTAGGATATCTTTCCTTGGAGGTGTGTGCATGTTTATTCTAATGTTTCATGAAAGAACATCCATTATTTTTAGGAAGCCGTGCCCATCAGCAGACAGTACATTTTTGCAGATTTTAGCCTGCGTTTAGTGGATAGTCATGCTTTTACTTTGTGTCCCATATGCAAATGGGGGCTCACTTCTCCCTCCACTGCAATTTTGTGTTGGCTATGGGCCTCTTCTAGGTCTCTCCAACCTACTCCAGGTAGCTCCATATCCGGTCAGTTGCAGGGGACCCGAGATTTTGCCAGAGCCTCTTTCGCCATCAGACACCCTCAGCAGGTGAAGATTCTGGTAGAAACCTACTCGTACTATTCTTGCACTCCTTGGACATCCCTCGGGGCGAGGCAGTTGTTCTGTCTGTGCTCCACTACTCGTCACATATTACAGACCACGCTGACTGCAGATGATGCTCGAGATCAGCCTCCGAGGCAGACCATAGACATCCGGGACACTAAAGTAGGCAACTGTACCTAATAATAATTCATAGAAGCCTACAAATGTACATGTTTACAAATGCGAAGGATGAGTGGAGCATCACTCTCTCTGGATCTTTTAATCCATTTTTTGAACTGTCGAACGTCGAGAACCTAGAAAGTTCTCAAATTGGAACCTGGTAATAAGCTGCTTTGGGTGTAATTAAGAGACTATGGTTAGTAGATCTTAAATTCTGTGTTGCAGTGCATCAGGTTAGGCTGTCAGGCTGTTGGGGGCAATGACATTCATGGCGTTGTGTACATGCGTTAGTAGCTTGTACATTGCTCTTTTTGCTTCTTTTTTATTACAGAGGCAACCAGCTTGATGGTGATTTGATTTGTTAGGAGTATGCATAGCAAACCTCTATAAGATTACAGTGGCAAAGTTTAGGACCTTTCTTTGTGAGGTAGGAGACCCCTGAGGGAAGCTCCCTAATAAACTGTTGCATTTGTTCACTCTGCTAATATCTATGAATTTTGTAAATATTTTAGCTGTATTTGATGGGATGTGTGGGCAGATACTGCATATGTTCAGTATCTGATATTGGAGTATTTGAGGAGTCGAGCAGTCTCTTAATGCTCAATAAAAATAACAGCAAAAGATTGGTTGTCGTTTGTTATTGCTTCTAGCAAGTTCGATCTGATGACCCCTATGTCTAATGTGTGATACATCTTGTTGAGCAGAGACACGTCGGTGTCATGGATATAAAACCCTTAAAGTGTATCTAGTCTGTTTAGTAATAAATCATTCTAATTCTATTTTATGAAGTTTTTATTTGATCGGAACTATTCCATTCTGTTTCAATCACAAGAGCTTGTAGTTAAAATGTGTTGTAGCCAATATATTTCAGCTCAAATGGTGTGTCCCACTTGAGATTTTTCGCAGTTGAAAGGTTCAAATCTGGATTGTGGTGTTCGAATTCTGTCTGTGGTCTCTGGTTCACAGTGTTTCCACGTGATCTTGTAATGTTACATCCAATTGCAGTCTGTAACTCTTGTTTGAGTAACTGTCAGTCTGGGGACATGTACAGGCGGCAGCTAGGAGGCCTTCGATCAAATAAAAACTTCAGTGTGGTATCTTAATACTAGGAAAAGACACACTGTTAGGATATATCATCAATGACAGCTATTTCTACTCATCAAGCCTCAGAAATATTTCCTTTATAGGATGGGGCGCTCCTCCGCCCGTTTGCAGCGTTGCCGCTGTCGGGCTTTTCTCTCTGGGCCCTGCCCCCTGTAACCGTTGTGCTGCTGAGCTGCTGTGTGTGGAGCTCTGAGCTGCTGTTTGTGCTACTTCAGTGGTGCACAGGAGCTGGATATAAGTTCACGCCATCCTAATCACCTCCCTAGTTGTCCGCCTCACACTTGTTGTGAGGCATGTTTTGGTGTGCGGCTGTATGATTCTCAGTGCTGCCGCCTTTCCAGCACAGGAGTCACGGCACCCAAGAGCTCCGTTCATTCCAGAGTGGGGGATGTAGTTTGATACAGAATCGGTTTGCTTTTGCACTGCGTCTAGCTTGAGAGACAGCTGGTCAAAAAGCTGTGTTGGAGGAGACAGACCGGGTTGGATAGTGACTGCTGGAAATTTCACTAGAACATGCATTATTTCTTTGGGGAGCACCCAGGTGAATAGGCTGCAGTTATGTTGGGGGCGTTCAAAGACTGGCGTTCATAGTGCTGGTGGGCTGACTAGCATCTGAAGGCCTTCCAGTTGACTTTCATTTTCTCCCACCATTCCAGTAGCCCCTCCTCACTTAAACGTTAACAGCTGTCTGCTTTGTGACTCTGGATCTATAATTTTTCAGTTACAATTCTCAAAGTGTATGAAATAATTAACTCTATTTAATTCTCGCAGCACTGATCAATTACCCGACATGCCTCCCAAGTCCTCTAAAGACCTGAAGTGGGTCGGGCCACCAGCATCTTCATCAAAGGGAATAAGAAATTGTCCAGAATTGCAGAAGCAAATTGTCTGCAATTAGGACTACTCAATTACTGCCCCAGTCATAGGAGGGGAACAGTTTCCTTTGCATCTTCGAGCTGCCCCATAGGAAACCTTGCTGGAGGGCACTGAGGTGCTTTAAGAGGTCTGGACTGGTTCTGATACTATTCCTTTAGAATGATACAATGCCTTCTAGAGATGAGGTGCAGATGGCAGGACCGAGGCCCTTGCACAGCTCAAGCTCTTCTGCTTAAGAGGCTATTTTACTTGGGGACATTCTCCCCTCCCCTCCTTATAAACATTGAACAACAGATGGAGTCAATATGCTTCATGATAAAGTCACAGATAATTGAGGTCTTCGCAATATTTCAACAGAAGCAAAATATAAACTCCACCCATGAAACAGGCCCTCAAAATAAGGCTGCTGTCTTTGGCTAGTTAGGGTCAGTCACTGTCCAGAGCTCCCTGAATGATCACCCTTTTCAGTGCAATCCTCTTGCATACCAGAACGAGAACAGAAGGAACATGAAGAGGACAACTGAGAATTACTCTCCAACAAGTTTTTGTTTTCTCAATCACAGACCCACACCGTTAGTATTGACTCAGGCATAACATATCGTCTGATGCTAGTAATGGAGGACATTCTGGGCGAGATAATATCAGTTTAGCAACAACAATCAGATATATGAATGATATTAAAGACCGCCTAGTCAAAATCGAGGTGGCCCAACTGTTACAACTAACGGATAAGATGGAAGAACTGGTTTCCAGCTGCGAGGATAGGTGTCTGCGACCAATGAGCAAACAGTGCCGTCAGAGAAAGAAATTGTGAGTCTGCGCGTCAAACATGAGCAAGTCAAAAATCATGTCGGACGTTGTAATCTGAGAACTGTAGGAGTCCCCGAGAGGAAGAGAACAATGTGGGCTCCATTTCCTAAACTGAGCCATTAATCCTGACTCGTGTCATTTCAGATTACCCGCAAAATGTTTAATGATAACGAATGCTCACAGAATTCCTTCACACGTGCGCCACACAAGGCCTCATATCCATGTACAATACTGGTTAAGTCTGCACACAATAGAGTTAAGGAATTAGTGTCAACTAAAGCCATTAAAGAAAAAGCCTTCTCTGCCCAAAAATAATTTTTGTTCTGCATATTTTCCGGCATGACTGAAGAGACTGCCTACAAGTGCAAGGTGGAAAAAAAGTTTTGCAACAAGAAACAAAAGAAAACAGAACAGTTTTTGAAAGGTCTGAACCAATATGCGCTAATATTATTATGCCATGAATTATGTTACCAATTCCACACACCAGTATAAAGTATGTGAGGAAAGCAATTATGCTGGTAGATTCCTAGCCTGTCAGACCCGCAAAAGGCCACACAAAATACTAGTCTGTTGAGGTGTCTGAAATCCAGATCTTATTTTGTCACCCCGAGCAAATTAATAAGTTTTTTTGTACCATTCAAGCAAATATACAGCCATGATCAGCAGGCAGATGTAATATTTTTTTTTTTTTTTTTAGAAAGTATCCCTTCCCTGGCTAACACACGAGGACGCAGCACTGATAATAAAGCCTTTTCTGATGCAAGAATTACACCAGGTGATCTGTAGCTCGTCTAGTGGAAAGGCCTCTGGACCTGATGGCTACCCTGATGAGTTCTTCAAAGTATTCAACAGTGATATAAATACATATCGCCCGAATTTGTTAAATCTCTTTTTATCTCGTGGTACTATTTCCCTATCTTTTAATACTGGGGTTATTGTGACGTTTTTTAAGAAATCCAAAATTCCGAAAAGCCCAATTTGGATCACCAGATTTCTCTTACAAATACAGATTACAACCTTTTGAGTGAAATTAATAACACATTGGTCAATAAGTTAATACATTGTATACATTGGCAAGAGCTGTGCATGAACACAAACTATTTTAAGGAGGCATTGGACATTTTCTCTATAAAACAAGAATGATATTTTTATTCAACGCCAAAAAAGCTTTTGACCTGGTGGCATGGGATACTTTTTTCTATATTAGCGACAAGTGGGTTCCCCCACACAAATCGTACAGGTTATTTTCAGACTATATAAGGGTGCAATAGCTAGATGGATTGTTTCTTCACGTGATGCGGGTAGCCTAGAAGTGCAATGAGGGACCAGGCAAGGATGCCATATGTCCCCTATTCGGTTTGCTCTTTTTATAGAGCCTCTTGCCATTGTGGTTAGAAAAGATAGTATTATTTGGCCTCCTATGGCACATATGGCCTAAATCAAATTACATGCAGGTGACGTGATGTTTTTAGAACGTGGTAAATTATGTCAACTGAGACTTTTCAAAATGGTTACGCTGTATCAGGTGCTGCAGGGGTGCAAAATTAAACTCAAGACTGAAGTATTATTAAGCAACTGTTCTGCGGCAAGTCTGTTGCTTGACCCCTGGAACCATTACAATCAACATCCAAATGATACCTCAGAATTAATTTTACTGATCAAATAGCTTACTATGAATTAAATCATCAACTATTATTAGCACAAAACAAAGCCCTATTATTAAAGTGAAATTGATTGCCTTTCATGAATCTTGGTAGTGTGGCTTAAATTACAATGACAATGCTCGCAATGCTTAATTTTCTTTTTTCTACTGTTGCTTGTGTATTGAATGCAACCTTTTTAAAGTTAATTTAAATCATTTCTTCGTTTTAATTGCAAGACTTCCGTCCCAGGTTAGGACGCAGCATTTTACACGGTTCAGTCAAAGATGAAAGGTTAGCATTACCCAGTTTCAAAATATATTACTTTGCAGAATACTCCACTAGTTAATTGTCTCAAATGTGAGACCTTATATATAGCTGATACCATCCGGCAGTGCTATAAATTAACTCTTGGTACTCCACACTCCCAAATTCAGCATCTTGATGCATTATTTCTTATTGATATTCCTTGTAATGCTGTGATTTTCGTGCCACCATATTTATCCTCTGCAGGGAACAGATTGGAAATTTCAGAAGTTGATTTACATAGCAGTGTTAGTGGGCTCTTCATAAATAGTACAAAAGTGGAAGACCGCATTAGTTCCATCTTTTTTTTTTTTAACACTTTTTATTGGTTTTTGATATGCCCAGAGGAAGCACTGGAATACAACAATGGAGAAATATAGCAGATTTTGAAGGCAGTGTGCCCACTGGATAGTTGTATTGTTATAGTTGACATGTAGTTTGCAGCATCCATAAAGTCACTAATTATGCCAGAAAGCACATTAACGGTAAGTTCAGTATCAAGTAGTAATCTAGGGATCCTTCCATTTACTGCTATGAAGTGTGCCTCTCTCTGAGGGGATCAAACTCCCCCTCTCCCTCACCCGTCCCATTTGCCGCTCGTGTGCCTAGATAATGCTATGTGTCGATAGATTTCTAGGTGAGTGTGTTTCCTTGTGAGGTGACAGTTTCTATGTCCCTTTAATGAAGGTGATCAGTGCATCCCTGTCTCGGTATATCGTTGCTTTATTGAGGAGTGGGTAGTTTCGAGGGATGATGTTGCCAGGGCAGGAGCCCTACAAGGCAGTCATGGGCCTAATGCTTCCTCCTCTCTCTGTTCCCAATCATTTATTAGTGTGCTCCAAGCCCGAGCTGTGTTATTTCGTGCCAGTATTCCCGCAATGTTGGGCAGACCCAGAACATGTGGATAAATTCTGCACCTTCCTAATGGCATCTGGGACAGCCTGCCCCCAGGACCCCAAAGTGCCTCTTGATTCTACCCGGGGTCAAATATGCTCTATGTAAAACATATGTGTTGATCAACTTAAATCAAGCGTTCCTAGAGGCTCTCGGGATCCAAGTCAGTATTTCCTCCCAATCTCTGTCCTCAATAGCGGCCCCCAAATCTGTTTCCCATTTTTAAGGCTTGTCAATGGGTGGGTCATTGTGGTTCGTATTTTTCACTAAAGGTAGGTCACCACCCTATGTGTCCCTGTGGTGCTTACAAGGTACTGGGTCACCTCTGAAGTAGGGGGTTCTGTACTCCCGGTGCGCCAGTACCTGCCCATCATATCTGTAATCGCTCTGTGAAGGAGGAAATTCCCCGCACCGCATTAGTTCCATCTTTTACTGATTGGTGTGTCAAAATATTTTGAGTTAGTGCAAAAAAAAAAAAGCCAAACGTGTTACAGGATCAAAATTTGTTAAGATTTGGGCAGTTCTTTGTCAAAGATAATGCTGAACAATAAACTACTACAGAGTAAAATAGATTTGCATACTTTGCGCTTTGTAAATTGAAAGGACCTTTAGCGATATGAAAAGCTGCTGTGTTCTGAGGGAGGGGCAGGGGTGGACTAAACACATCAGTACTTTATTAAGCTGTGCACTTAAGATTTAATGTATTTACATCTGTTTTGCCTAGGTCTTTGGTAGTATATCTTTTTAATGATATATAAACGTTATAGGTTTGGGGGAATTCAGGCAAGATCACACTTGAATTTGTGCACTTTAGATCAATGATATCCTATATATGTGTCAGCTTGTATTCATGGTCTTCTATGTCATTTTTATAAGTGTACTCTTTCTTTCTGGGTTGTTTTGATGTACATCTCTGAAAGTAAAAAACAAAATGGTAAAAAAAAACAGTCTTAAAAGTATTTGACAGTGTACTCCAGTGGTTGTAGTGTTTATGCAGGTCCTAGAAGCACCCCAAAGGGTCTAGCAGAGTGGGGAAGTGTCAGGGTCTCCAGGGGAAAGTGGATTGATTTAGATAGAAATATAGAGCGGAAAGTCCGGTGATCCAGCTAAAAATATAGCTGCTGATAGAGGGAGAAAATGTAGGACCTTATTTTTTGGAGGAGCTTAGCATAAGGAACTATGAAGCCATCCAGAGGTACATAGTGGTGAGACAGTCACATGTGAATGAAGGAGGATCAGAAGGTTAGAGATTTGAAAAAGATTTGGGTGTCATTAGCGCAAAGTTGGCACAAGAACTCAAATGATAATGTAATGTCACCAGTTTAGATTGTGTAGCGAGATAGAAAGAATATTGAATGGCTTAGGTAATATTAGCTGGAACTGTGGTGGGTGTGGATAACGTGAAATCCTCTGCAACAAAAAAAAACATGGGAGAGCAGTTTGAGGAATACCTAAAGAGTTGAGAGGGTAGTAAAGTAGGATGATAGTACCAATGGCAGTGGATAGACTAGATAGAGAACTGATTGTGCTGAGCAAAGGTTATGAAGTTGGCTACACGAGAACGTGCAGTGTCCATTGAGTGAATGGCACAAACATCTTATTGAAGGGGATTGAGTAGGTTGTTTGAGGTACAAGGAGTGTCAGACCATTGAAAAATACCTGTTCCATTATTTATGGGGCAAGCAGGAGTTGAGACACTGGACATTAGTTGGAAGGGGAAGAAGTGTCAGCTGTGAGTTTCTTTAATAGAGGTAGAACCACTGCCAGTTTGAAGCATAAAGGGTAGATGCCTGGTATAAGGGAGTAGTTGAATAGTGAAGTCACGGTGAAACAGAGAAAGACCCTGAAAGTAAGGGCAAGCGGTTTACTGGTTTGACGGCTAAATGGATCACACAATGCTTAAAACAGGTTAGTTGAATTAATCATTGGAATGAGTTTAGTACCATATGTGATGTATGAGAGTATAGCTAAGTGATGTTGAAATGTAGTAGGAGTGTAAGACCAAAGGTGGATTGATGAGTAGTGTCACAAAGGTTTTTCTTATGTTGGTCACTTTGGAGAAGTGTGCTTTGACATAATTAGCAGTGAAATATAGTGTGCAACAAGTTTGAGTAGTGGTGTGGGTAGATATTTGCCTGTGTGCACAAGTTGTTGTGGTTAAGACTGAAGTGTGGTCAAAAGCTCTTGAAAGCATGAAGACTTGGATTTTTAGGTCCAAGTGATGGGATTTTCAGAGCTCGTTTCTATGTCACAAGTCTGTAGTGGTCTTGTTTTTGCACCATTTGTGTAGAAGTGTTTGGAATTTGGTTGGTTTTCAGGTTGCGAAATTCATAATGTGATTCAAAGGCATCTTTTAGAGAGATATTGAATGTATCAGAAGGTGTACTGCTTTAAAGTTGTGTGAGGTTGTCATGTACATGGTTCAAGAACTCTGGGAAGAAATCTTCAGAGCTGATTGGAGGTAGGAGTGCTAGTGACAGGAGAGAAGGCTGAAGGGACGTTGACTAAAATATGTATGATTGGGCTGTCAGATTAAGTGAGGTCAGTAGCAGGTAAATTAGCTATAGGTTATATAATTGTGTCTAGCTTGAGTTAATTAGTGAGTGATCAGAGAGTTGTTTTAAAAAGAAAGTGTTGTTCACAGTGCATCAGATAAATATCACTAAGAAGGACAATTGGGTCTTTGGGTGTAAGTATCAATAGTGCCTGGAGGACAGTACAAATTCCAAATGTTGCTTTGAAATCTAGACTCAAAGAAATATCTTGCAGATGAACCAGATGTGTGCCCAGGCCATAATTAATGCTTCATTAAAGAGCGGCAACATTCTAGTGACTGAAAAATGGCTCAGATTACTCCATTCTTGAAGAAACCCTCCTTGAATCCAGAACTATTGACCAATATGACAACTTCCTTACTTGCCAAAGTTGTTGGGGCACGCAGTATATTAAATGACTTTTCGACTGTGTAGCGCTTGTCCATTTAGATTTCTATGCAGCTTTTGACACAATCGATCTTCAGCTACTTTTAAATCAAGTGCAATCCTTTGGAGTCAACCAAATAGCATTTCAATGGTTCCCTAACTTCTTGAATGGCATAGGAACAGTTTTTTGGCAACTCTCATGTCGAGTATAAGGACTTTAAAATATAGAGTTCCCCCATAGATCCTCTCTACGATTCAACCTCTGCAGGGTTCCTTTGGGGTTTATTATAAACTCTTTTGGATTCTCCTTTATATATGCTGATGACGAACAAATCTTTTTTAGGATAGAAGCAGACATTCACTTACGCACTGACACGCTGTTTAATTATCTACAGCAAGTTAATGCATAGATATGATCTCACCAGCTAAAATTAAATGGTGGGAAAACTGAGATTTCCCTTCAGAGTTTTCCCAATCTGGGATCTTCCTTTTTTAACCGCCATATTTGGGTTTTAAACTTACTCTTGTATCTTGTCTAAAGAATCTGAGCATGAAGTTCAATGTAGCTCTTACCCTTTCTGATTAGATAGATAAATGCAGTGGTAGTGGTCAGGTCCTGTCATTTTCACATTTGAGTCTTAAACTGTATTCTTCATTTGTCTTCCCATAAAATCTTGATTCTAAATGCTTATGTATCTGCCAGACTGGGTTCTTGCAATGTGTCTTGTCTTGACCTTCCTGACAAACCAACAGAAAAATTGGAGGTAGTCCAAAACTCAGCTGGTAGATTTGCTCTCAATCTCAAAAATACTGATTCCATCTCCTCTGCACTTGCTGTGCTTCACTTTATTGTACACTCTGTCTGTTAGTTTCGCAACACAACAGCTGTATACAAACAAAGAAAGAACAGTTTACAAACTGTAATCTCCCGGTCCACAGTCTATATTTCAAGAGTCAAGCTCACATGCATTTCCACCCTTAATATAGTACACCAAACAATTGACCTCTTTCAGCCTATCCCCACTGTCCCACTACGCATGGCTTACATCTTAGTTTTCCTCGTGGCAGCCCAGCCAGTGCGGCTCCATAATCACCCAGTTCTAGCCACTTCTTGTTACCGTCGTCTTTTCTGTGTTTCCAGGGGCCCCAGACCTTTTCAAATTGATGAAGGCAACCACAGGATTTGTACATCAACTCGTCAGTTATCATGCACCAATTGAAATTCGACTCCCACTCTTGTTACTGTGGGGAGAGGCATGGCTCCCCACTACAGACTACGTCACGCATGGCCACCGTCAGTGCAACACTGCAGAAGAGCTGTGAATATCTGTTACGGACTGCTCTTCCCAGATATCCAGCATCACTAGTGTCAGGGTGAGACTCAAGGTGTTCCCAACAACCCCTGACATTGTCTTCTCCCAGCCCTCCAAACATTCACCAAGAGGTCCCACTTTCTGTAGCCCTCTGTCGTTTGCAGCTCCTTCAATATCTCTACTTCCCAGAGTTGTGTCTCTAGCATGACCTTGCCCCCAGCCAATAATGGCAGTCACCCTCTGCTGGATCTGCACTACGATCTCTGCTGGAAGTGGCAATGGAATCTTCCATCCATCTCCATACAGGCTAGTGAGGTAGCATTTCGGGTTCATGGCCATCCTGTCTGCTAGCAGAGTGCGGACCTGTTATAACACAAACTCCCAATCATTAACCACCAACAACTGTGATACCCAGTAACATAGCAGTAAGTTTGGGAGAGCTACCCCACCTTCATCAGGCTTCACAATCAGGGCAGGAAATGCTATCCTTGGGGAGCTCCCTTCCCATAAGAAGCTCTCTTGTCACTGCACCCACATCTTGGAAAAAGCTCTCTGAGACCTGAAACGGGTATTCTGTAGGATGCAGAAGAATTTGGGTAAATGGACCATTTCGTAAAGCGCTGCCCTACTCAGTATAGACCGGGGCAGTTTCTGCAGGTGTCCCACATGATTCCTATACCTCTCCAGTATCCATTCCAGGAGAATGCGGAGGAATCCGTCCTGATTGGTAATCAAGAAAATCCTCAAATATGTGAATCTTGTTGGTTCCCACTTTAGGAGAACGTCCCAGTTTCTTCTTGGCACTCAATCCATCAGGAGGTAGGCAACTGATTTACTTCAGTTCATGTGGATCCCCACATACTTCCAGAACTCCTCAAGGATTCTCAGAACCCTCAGGACCGAGCTGTTGAGGTCCACAAGGTGGAGAAACATATTGTGCGCGTATATCCTTGCAGTCTGGGTCCCTCCTCAATCCACAAAGCAGCATGTTTCCCCCTCACACTTACCCCGCTTCCTCCCCCAATATCCATGTATCCAGCTGTTGAATTCCTTCTACAGTGAGTGGGGTGGCAGCGGGCACCTCTGCCCAGTATAAATTCATGCTAAACTGCACTGTTTACTCTGACTCTTGCCAGTGGGTCTCTATCCACACCATTAACGAAGGACAGAAACTCATCTTTTGTGGGATTGCCATTAGTTAGTCACTCCACCAAATTGAATGCCTTTTCAACATCCAGCGCCAGGAATATAGCTAGCTCCTTCACTTGATTTCTGCATGCCAGCCATCTAAATAGTCTTCAAGTCTTGCTGCTATTAAGGCATAAAACTGGATTGGGCCAGCACAATAAGCATGCCCACCACCTGTACCAGATGGTTTGCAGGATCTTGACCAGGACCTTTGTTTTCATGTTTAATAGGGAGATAGGCCTGTAGGAGGCACACTCCTCTGGTGGTATCCCATCCTTGTGGATGAGTATGTGGTCGGTTGCAGGTACCTGGGCAAAATCCCATTGTCCTTGCCTGTTCACCCTGAGGATTCATCTCTGACCTACCTCCCTGTGGGCAAGCCATGCTAATAGCTTCTCTGCTTTATTGCTCACCTCATAATGGCGGGCTGACTACTTGCGAAATAGTGTTATCCTCCCATGGGTAGCCTGGACCCTATGCTCCTCTCCCAGCAGCTCTATCTGCTGAGCCTTGTCTCCCATACAGGAGATTATGTAATCTGCCTCTTCCTGCACTAGTTGTTTCTCCAGTTCCCTGTACCCTTTCATTCACTCCTTCCTTTTCCCCTCTAAGTGTGCTATCAGTTGCCCCATCTTAACCTTTCTATAGGCTTTTCTATAAATCCATGTTGGAGCCCATCAGCCTTGTGTTTTCCCGAAAGTAATGGTCTGTGTCTTAGACTATGGACTTTCAAGTGTTTCCCATCAGTCAGGTCTCGGGGTCCAGTCTCCAGTCCTCCGCACTCAGATCAGCGCTCTCTGTAGCCTCAATAGGGGAGCGATCCGATATACCTCTTGGCTGGTACCTCGGGGCTTTAAATTCTCCAACCCTGCGCCTCGGCACAGCAAGTCGTCAGTTGGGGACAAGGAACACATGGCGTTGGAGGCATAGGAGTATTGCAACTGTCACCCACCACAGGTCTGTCATCCTTGTAGCTTCCAGGAAGATGTGCAAGCATGTATCTGATTTCGGCGGGTCATCGGCCACGGTAACCCTGTCTAGGTCCCCCTCTAGTCTGTGGTTTAATTTGACACCCACCACCACCAAAATGGTGTCTGGTAAGTCCAGAATCCACTCTCACAGTTTGGCCAGTTCCACTGCCTGTGGGCCTGGGGGAAAATACCAGGAGGCCACTGCTAGGCTCGTTCCACTGTCTTCTGAACACAGCATATCATCCACAGGGATTTACCCAGATATCATGATCTGTAGTAGCAGTGACCTACGGACTAGGATCCCCACCCCCGGGACATGTTATGTTATGTTATATGTTATGTTATGTTTTATGTTCTGTTATGAGGATTTGTAAAGCGCATGGCTACCCAAAGGCCTCCCAGTGCTAAGTACCAATTTTCATAACATGGTATGACTGTTAAGCTAAAAAAAGCTGTGTTTTAAGCAATTGACGGAAGAAAAGCTCATGGCTGGTGAGGCGGAGAGGTAAAGAATTCCATAATTTGCCTCCTAAAAAGGCCATTGAGCTATAATGGCTGTTGTACCACCTTGATCAAGGCGCCATCAAGCCTCCTCTGTGACTGCTAACAATGCTGACTCTGTGCTCTGGAGTGGCCTAAAACCCACCTGAGTGGGATGAAGAATGTCATTATCTTCAAGGAAACAGGACAGCTAGATGTTCATATGCTTTTCTATTAGTTTAGGCACTGTGGTAAGATTGAGATAGGTCTGTAGTTATTCAGAAGGACTGCATCAAGGTGAGGCGTTTTCAATAGAGGCTCGACTATGGCATGTTTCCATTGGTCAGGGACGATGCTCCCATTAAGGGAGGAATTCTGAAGATCAGTAACCACTGAAGCTATAACAGAGGCACCCAATACATAAACATGTGGGGGGGCAGGGTCAAGAGGAGAGCCTGATTTTAGTGCAAGTAGTGAGTTGGAAACCCAGTCCTCGAAGCGAAGTGTGAAAGTGAAATACCAGGTGGGGTGTCCTGACTGCAGATAACAGAAGTAGCAAGATTAAGTGTTATCAAAAAATGATCAGACCAAGCCAAAGGGAGAGGGGGAGTTGACGTTAGCCCGGTTGTGTTACTGAAGAACAAATCACTAGTATGGCCTTTAACATGTATGGGATCGTTAACTAGTTGGACCAATTCCAAAGCAGACAGATCACATAGAAGAGATCTGGCAGCTGGATTATCCATGCCCTCTGCATGGATATTAAAATCACCAAGTAGAGTAAAATGAGTTTTTTTACAGATTAGGTCTGAGATATAATCGGGGAGGGATTGTATAAAAGTATCGGGCGGTCCCAGGGGCCGATAAATCAAAGCCCCTGAAAATGTATAATGGGGATTGAGGGTAAGAGTAAAAGACATACTCACACAACCAGGAAGCAATAGAGGCTGGGACGTGAGCTTTACAGATTCCCTATAGATAATGGCAATTCCACCCCCTCTAGAGGTGCCTCTATCCAACGTCTTTATGGAGTAACCCTGGGAAAGTGCCAAAGCAACATCATGGAATGATCCCCCATGAAGCCATGTCTCAGTCAAGAACAGGGCTATCGGTGAAAGTTCGTTCAAAAGAAGGTAAATGTCAGGTTTATGTGCTGCCAGTGACTGACAGGAGGAATAAGCTAGTCGATTCCTCCTGAGCTAATGGCTTCATCTTGAGATCAACCTGGGGGGACCAGTGACACTTTCTATATGACCAAACTGGATTTCCTAAGTCAATGTAGTGTTAGCAGGCTTCATCACAAATAGGTGTAAGGGTACATTAGAGGTCAGAAGAATAAGTTAGTACCTTTCCTGTAGTTGGACCAGGACTTCTAGACACTAGACCCTTACTGGCGTGGACGGGCGCAGGTGGGCTTGCCTTAGGCGCGCCCGCCGCGCGTCCGCTGCATCGCACCTGTTTTATGCGACCTAGGAGCGGGAGGGTCGACTAGCGCGCTAACTAAGATGGCGGCTCTAGATGGACTCAAGGGGGGGAAAAAGATGTCGTCCTGAGGGGAGGTCGAATCCGTGACCAGAGGAGCAACGAAAGGGGCAGAGGAAGCGGCAGACAATTACATCTACAGGGAGGCGGGGCTGGAAACAATAAAACTAGTACTAAAACAGGATTAAAAACTCCACAAATGGTGACAAATGGCTATAAACCCATTGAGGCCACTGAACACGGACCTGAGGGGCTCAGGGGAGATTAGCAACCCACCAATTAAAATAGGCAGTTGTAACATGAAAAAACGAGCAATATAAACGCTTGAACAACACAAATAAGAGTCTTACACCCTTGTGCTCAAAAACGCATTGCAGTAAACCCTGCCTGGGCCAGCGAGCGGTAGCAGCGACGTTTTAGAAACCTGCATTTATTACCCACCAGGTCTGTCTCCTATAACAGGACTAGGTCAGCGTCATGGCTATTCATATATTTCACCACTATTTCCCACTTCAGTTTGCTTCCCAAGACATTCAAATTCCAGGATCCACCCTGCGGGATGGTGTGTTACAGGACATGGTGTGTAGTTCAGTGGCATGCTCCTCTATCTCCTATGTAGTGATGGTAAATGCATGTGTGCTATCTCATGGACCTCAGCCCTCCACTTCTCCCTCCTAACACCCAACTACCACACATTCTCGCGCTGCAGGTTTAAAAGTACCCATCTCCCCAATGCCCAATGTGTCTGTCACCCCTTCACATCAAACAGTTGACTTGTGAACAGTTGTGTTAATACATTGTTATTTAGGATGGCAGGGCTTGGCCAATAGAGGAAACCCAAGTCTGGTGTATGCCGTCATACCAGCCGCCATCAAGGCAGTCTGACCTGACACGCCTGGCACCGTTGGTTCGCAGGGCGCCACGTCACATGATTTCCTCTGATGTCATTGGGGTGACCACTAGTGAAGAAGGATCCTCTCAATCTCCTTCTTGTTCAGAGATCCCTTCATAGGAGTCCCTTGTCCCTCCAGTTAGGACTGCCCATCTATTGGCATCTGCCAGGGACTATCTTTATTGAATATCTGCCAAAACTTTTGCTCTCTCTGATTTGGCTTTGTCCCTGGTGGGGACCATTTGCATTCTCTCTGCTGTTCTCCGGCACTGCTTACGCTCCTGCCATCACAGCATCCAGGCTTTCTGTTGGTCGTCAGGCATTGAGTGGCCATGTCTCTATAACCAGTCCCTGATTTTCAACACTGAAGTGAAAAAATATGATTCTGTTGTAGGGGGATGGCCATCTTCTTAAGTGTAGATGTTCGCATTTCTTCGGGAAGACCTGCAGGGTTACTTAAGAGAGAGAAAAATATTACGCAGCCTATAGAAGTGGGCTATGATGGCCAGATGCTTCATCTTATACTTAAAAAAGGGGCCAGGAGAATTATATAAACATATAATTTCATGATGTTTTGGTAAAACAGCATACATGTCTTTCACAAACCCTTTTAAAAGGAGAATAGAGCTGAAGTAAAGTAGGACAGTGTAGCGCCATAGTCTGTCATTATATGAGTTAGAAACAGAGACTGTGCCTTTAAGGACCCAGAGACCACCAGTATCCCATCATGCTTAGCAGGTGGCAGTTGTTTCAGTTCTTTTTTCCAGCTGTTGCTGACAGGATCCTGGAGCATTGAGCTCCCCCTTTTTAGGCTTTTTCTCATCAAACGTTTTCAGTAGAATTTGGTGACAACACTTTTCTCAGAAAGGTTTCATCTCTCCGCAATATAAGCCACCTCCTCCTCCATCTCCACTACCACCACCGACATTGCCTGCTGCAACACCACTACCAAAATTTTTGCCTCCTTCACCTCCACCAACAGCACCCCTTCCAACTGCGCTAATTCCACCTATGGAGACTCCAACTCCCAGGAACAGGCCGTGCTCCTGAACACAACACCGCTCTGGCAATCACAGATGCTGGTGCCCATAGCACCTTTGCTCCATTCTCATTGGTGACATTGGTCTTTCCACTCAGGATCATGATCTAGCTCTTACGCAGGATCCCATCACAGAGTTAGAGATACCTCATCCATGTCTACAAGAGGATATTCTCCAACATTGTCTGATTCTCCAGCACCTCGTGACTCCCCAGTGGATGACATTACAACCTTTCAAGAGGTCCTGGTACGAGGGATAGCCAAACTTGATATACAGATGTCAGTACCAGCACCCTCCACATCTGTAATATTTGAAACACCACACCAATGGACAGCCTCAAACCCACTACTATCACTGGTCCCTGGCCTCCTAGAGCCAGCCATGGAGCTGTTTCTTGACACTGGCCACAGTTAAGCCTGCTTCGTTGAAGTTTCAAAAGAAGTACCAGCCTCTGGATCTTGATCCACTATTCCTAAGCTCTGATCCTCCTCCAGGCTCAGTGATAAAAAAACACCACTCCACTTTTCCATCATCATCTGTTCCTCCTGATAAGGAAATTACAAAATTGGACTCTACAGGCTGCAAAGTCTACAGCACTGCCACAGCAACAATGAAAGCGGCCAGTGCAACTGCTCTCCTGGCAGATACAACAGAGCTCTCTGGGACTCCATCCAACATTTCACAGAACGTCTGTCCAAAGACCAAGAGAGGATTTCATGGAGATAGTTTGTGAGGGCGCCATCGTCTCCAGTCAGGTGATAAGTGCCGCAGCGGATTCTTCCCTTTTAGCTGCACATGAATACTGTCACCGAGAAGCCTTAAAGAGACATGCTTGGCTGCGTTTGACATCCCTTAAGCCGGAGTCTCAACAGCAGATACAGAACTTGCCATGCTCAGGCTCCACACTCTTTGGAAGTCATACTGATGATGAGATAGTTCAAATGAAAAGTGAAATGGAAGCCCTTAAAGCGGTGAAACTAGAGAGGCCAAAAGAACTGAAAAAATCTTTCAGACCCTATCAACGCTGTTTTTTTCCTCAGAGAGTTCAAACCCCTCACTGGTATTCAGGTTGATCTCAGCAACAACACCAAAGATCATACCAACAGTCATGAAAGCAGACAAGAGGATTCTCTACCCAACAGCCTGTTTAAGGGGGTAAACAGGCAACAGCATCTAAGCCATTGTCCTTCCTTTCCCGTCTTCTGTTACCCACTCTGGTACGGTGAAGCATTTCTCAGTATCTGTCAGAGTGACAAAACATCATGCAAGATGCCTGGGTTCTGAATATTGTGCAAAATGGGGATTGTCTCAGGTTCACTAGCCCGCCCCCGTCCATACCTCCAAATCCGTCCAAATTCCATCTCACATGGCTGTGGCCGGAACTCAACATCCTCTTGGAAAAGAAGGCGGTGGAAGCCGTTCTTCACAGCCAACGGGGGACAGGCATTTACTCCAGGTACTTCCTGATGAAAAAGAAAGACCGGAACAAATTCAGACCCATACTCGACCTCAAAGTAGCCAACAAATAGATTCAGCGAGAAAAGTTCTGGATGTTGGCATTACATAAAATTTGTTCCAAATCACAACAGGGAGATTGGCTTTGCTCCACCGACCTTCAAGATGCATACTTTTATATTCCAACCGCAGAAAGCATTGTAAGTTCTTAAGGTTAGTTGTGGGGCAGGACCATTACCAGTACACAGTACTTCCAACTGTCCTATAGCCAGCACCCAGAACATTCTCAAAGTGCATGGCGGTAGTGGGGACCCATCTCAGAAAGCACAGAATCTTCAAATACTCATAGGGGTCATAGGCTCATAAAGGTGTCAACATCTCAAGAAGCCCAACTTAATTTCAATTGGAGCTATAATCTCCTTCAAGTCAACCACAACAGGTCCACACCTACTCCGGTTCAGACTTTGCATTATTTGTGAGCCTCCTTTGACACCAATTCAGGCAAAAGTATGTCCTTTGGAGGAGAGACGCATATCCATCCTTCAGAAGTGTCACACTCTTATGAAGGTATCTCATCCAACAGTGAGGGCAGTATCGTCTCTTCTTGGCTCAATGGCCTCTTGCATCTTCCTTACTCCAAATGCTCATCTCCAAATGCGGCCTCTCCAAGAATGTCTTGAGGATCAGTGGGACCAACTAAAAGGCAACTGGGAGGAAAAGATCAAGCTGTCACTTCATTCAAAACAGCCCCTGCAATGCCAGTGCTCTCCAACCAATCTCCTGTAGGGGATGCTGTTTCACCAACAGGTCCCCTTTCAGACCATAGTGATGGATGCATCACTTCTAGGATGGGGAGCCCACATGAATCACCTCCAAATTCAGGGCACATGGTCTCAGAGAGAAAAATGATCTATCATATCAATCTCCTCGAGCTCCGCACAGTTCATCTAGCGCTTAAAGCCTTTCACCCATCATTTATGACCAATTCCCTGCTTGTTCAGACAAACAATACAACCACCATGTACTACCTCAACAAGCGGGGGAATGAGGTCCAGGACCTTGTCACTCAAGGCCCAGATGATCTGGAAGTGAGACTCTTGCCCAAGATCAACACGCCGCATCTCCCAGGTGTCCAAAATGCTCAGGCAGACCGTCTCAGCAAAGTTCTGGACAAAACCACAAATGGGTCTCACATGACGATTTTGTACAAAATATCTTCCAACTGTGGGGCACTCCAACCATCGACTTGTTCGCCACCATATAAAACAAAAAATGCTTCAGCTTCGCCTCGCGGTACTACCATCCAACGATACTGGGGAATGCCCTATTGATTGACTGGTCTGGCAGATTTCTTTCTGCTTATTTCCCTGATCCCAGCACTCCTCCTCAAGCTGTTACACTTGAGAGAAAGATGATCCTTATAACTCCGAAGTGGCCACGTCATCCATGGTTTATGGACTTGCTTCACTGGTCACAGCAACCACATCTAAAGCTGCCATGCAGACCAGACCTGTTAACAGAATTCGGAGGCCAGATGGTTCACTCCAATCTCTCCTTGAATTTGGCTGCATAGCTGCTGAGCTAGTGCAGTACGGACATTTGAACCTGCCACAAGACTGTATGAAGGTCCTCAAGGAGGCTAAGCAGCCTTCCACACATTCCGCACACTCCTTCAAGTGGAAGAGATTTTGCATTTGATGTTCCTCTAAGAACGTGGACCCTACTACTTGCCGAGAAGATGTCATTCATCCATACTAGCTACACTTGGTAACATATGGCTTGCAATTCTCTTCTATAAAGGCTCACCTGACATCTCTTACTGCCTACAGAAAATGTCCTTCACAAACCTCTTTTTTCAAAATCCATGTAATAAAGATTTTTTTTTAGAAGGGTTGAAGAAGGTTATTTGCAAGGCAGCCACATGGAGATCTGCTCATACATTCACTAAGCACTACTTGCCTAGATGTGTATGCGAGAGCAGATACTCAAGTAGGACAGGCCTCACTCAGAAATCTGTTTGCTTAAATTGGCTATCTTATTCATTCCTCAGTCTTCTCCACCGCTTTTTTGTAGGGATAGGCTTGCTACTCTATTCACTGCTTATACTATGAATGGAGATCCCCTGTGAGACAAGTAACACTTTCTTACCTGTATCTCCAGTTCTCTCGTGGGGGACGCTCCATTGATGTCATAAGCAACTCTTCCTCCTTCCTTTTGGACTGGACAGGGGTAAATATGAGCAATACATTCATACAAGGATTGCCTCAGAAATAAATGAATCAACAGCCACCTGCTAAGCATGATGGGATACTGTTGGTCTCTGGGTTCTTAAAGGCACAGTCTCTGTTTTTAACTCATACAGTGATAACCTATGGGGCTACACTGTCCTGCTTTACTTCTATACTATTGTTAAAAAGGGTATGTGAAAGACATTTATGCTGTTTTACCGAAACATCATGAAATTATATGTATTTATAATTCTTCTTGCCCCTTTTTTTAAGTATAATTGGGCCATTGTAGCCTACTCCTATAGGCTGCAAAATAGTTTTCTCTCAAGTGACTCTGCAGGCCTTCCTGAAGAAAGGCGAATATCTACACTTAAGATATATTATTTTAAAAAATGCTCCGGGTTCTCCGAATGTGGACAGGACTATTCAGTGCTTATGACTTCACTGGAGGTTCCCCTACAAGAGAACGTAAGTTACAGGTAAACTATTCCTTCTCCCTGATCATTTATATGAAATTTTGCCTGAAAGAACAGTGTGTAGTAGGTCTTAAATTGCCTCGGGTGCTTTTTTACCCCGAAGAATATCTCAGGTTGATGCCGCACTCCGGCGGTATAGTCCAGGTAAATTTTGATACCTCCCCAGGTTCCAGGGACCGTGCATCCAAGCCTCTTGCAAAATTTAATTTCAGTATCTGAAATTGAGCAGTCGTTGCCACAGCCCGAAGAAGAGCCCCAAGTGGCTGTCCAGGCACCTTGTGGGCACATTCCACAGTAAACCATTTTGATGCTTTGCCCCAAGGCACCACCACCACGGACAGCCACCCTTCAAGGGACAGTTCCAGGCTGGGGCCCTCTGCTTTCTTCAGGATTCCCACATCAACCCTTGTTGCAGCGTGATCTTCGGCATCATCCATCCTCTCCATTAGGGTGGTCACCTCCTTTCAGTGTCCGCACTCTGCGGTGTACTTTGATGCCGTTGCTCCAACATGGACGAGAGTGGACCTTCACCTTGTCTACTAGCCATCTGTGGTTGGCTTTGAGGAGATACACACACTGGGAGAATCAGTTTTCAGCTTCAAGGCTGTTTTTATGTCTTTTGTAGATATTGATATGGTAGCCGTGTGGGCCTTCAGGCTCACACCCATGTCCCTTCTGGCTCCTTATGCTCTCCAGAAGCACCAAGGTCACCATTCACAGGGCCCCTTGGTTCTTCACTGGTATCAATAAACAAACAGTTTTTTTAAATCCATCTCTCTAGTTCCCAAGGTTCTATTTGATGTTTGGTTATCTGCCTTAACTCTAAGGTTCCAACTACACCAGACCTGATGTATATTAAACGTGTCACATTTGTTAGGTGTTGTAGTCCTGTGGAACAGCATTTTCTGTAGCCACTGCTAAAAAACGGAATGCGCTACAGAAAAGTTAAGAAGTTTCATTGAGATTCTTATGTTTGGAAAGTTCTGAAAACATGTCTGTTTTCTTTTAAAATCTAGGGCAGCTCCTGGATCACTTGTTTCATGCTCTCTCTCTCTCTCCACCTGAAAGTTTACAGCCAAGATACTTGTAAGTCATAGTTTGTGCTTTAGATATTCACAAATGCAAGGGGGTAATGACTGGTGTACATTGATGATAGAAAAAGGGTAGAAGGATGGTGGGCTAGTAGCAAGG
Source organism: Pleurodeles waltl (assembly GCF_031143425.1). Lineage (NCBI taxonomy): Eukaryota > Metazoa > Chordata > Amphibia > Caudata > Salamandridae > Pleurodeles > Pleurodeles waltl. The sequence continues at coordinate 438,608,078 of NC_090444.1, read as the reverse complement.
GGGTGGTCATAAGTGATTTGCAAAGAAGAATTATGCTTGTGATATTGCACATAGAGGTATTTCTATTTGCTCAGTGAGTCCTTCATGGTATTAGGACTCTCTGAGCCTCTGTAGCCTCATGGTGAATATAAACTGGAATAGACTACTGATAGCCGAACATTACTTCACCTGGTATTTAAGTGTTCTTTAGGTATGTGGAACTTTGGCTGGTGAATCCATAAGGATGGTGATGGATTTCTGACACTGTTGGAACTCTTATGTAAGGTATCGGTACCCATTGATAATAAAGATGAGTTGTGCGTTTTCAACCTCAAGCTCAGAGGCTTCGTGCTGACAAGGGCTACCAAAACTAAAGCCAAGCTGTAACAGTTTCAGGTTCTGGGAATACTGTGGGAGTAGATAGGAGAAAGAAAGCCTATGTTGAGTTTGGGAGAAAGTTAACTCTCTCAGCGATAGACAGAATACCTATCTCTAGGATGGATGTAGAGGCATGATTCTTCTGTCGGGTCAGCCCCTTTCCTATGTGTTTACCAAGCCACATCTTCAAATACCAAAATGCATTGGTGACTTGTGTGGCATGGAGACAACATAAGCACAAAATCAGGGGAGGGCTCAAGGCCCCAAAATGGGATCTATATAACGTAGCGGCACAGCTGCAGTGAGTGGTGAGCCCAGACAATCAAGAACTTTGTTCCATATACAATAAAACCTGGGAAACTGAATGAAAGAAAACATGTTTTCTCAGAGCAGCAGGGCCCTACGAGGATCTCTAAATTAATATTGATGGCCACGTGCTATTAAACCAGAACTCTGTGAAAAGCTTGTACACAAACATGTGCACCAGATCTTCTAATAATACCTGAGCTGAAAAATAAACACCAGGCATGTATAGGGACGCATGAAAAAAGACAGAAATGTGAATATTGAGCAACCTATATGGTGGAGGCCTACTGTACACTATTGACACCCTAAGAGATGCCTACCAAATACAGGTGGGGCAATTCCTTCCGTTTACTGTGTTATTGTTTGTGGGGAAGAAACAATAACACAGTAAAAGGTAACCATGTGTGCTGTACTAGACACAATGCTTAAAGTTGGAGCAAAGGGGGAAAAGATGGTAATACAGCCAAACGGTGAAATGCTAGGCATTACAGGTGTGTTTCTATAGGCACTCAAATATAAGAGAGTAAAGGATGTAAAGAGAGACATTTCTTAAACGGGTTGGGATAGACTATCCTAATCTCGGCTCCCTCAATGCCAGATACACTCCCATCCAGTTCAGTTTGACACACTGTACATAAGTAAACCCTTACATATTGCCCAATATGCACCCCACAGCCCCAGACTGATGTCTTCAATGCAGTATCAATGACACAGGCTTGTTACGTATATTTTGGGGTTGCGCAGACATAGCAGAGAAATCAGAAGAGATCAACCAGGAAGTGGAACTGCCATGGGACAGGGTTGTCCCAAGGATCCCTAAGGTGGACTCAATGAGACTGTTGATCCGCACCCAGAAGAACACAAACATTTACAATGCAATAGAGCTGTTGGTGTTGTAAATTAATAACTTGACTTTTCTTGCCACATACATTGGTCAACCCTGCCTCATAGTTTTGTCTTTTACTGCCACATAATTCCAGTGGCCCTGCATGTAACTAAAGCACTTCCATTTACCTTCTTCTAATCGCAGCCAAAAATGAGAATGTTGCCATTTAGCATCCTAATTTAAATCTGCCATGCTAATTCCAATAGAATACCACTTTCACCATCAGAGTTGCTGGCTGGCTAACACAATTCTAAAAAAAATACATACAAGACAGCCACAGAGGAGTAACGAGAAAAATTCAACTAGAAATGTCACCCAAATATATCAATAGTGTTTGAACAGTCATAGTGTAATAAGGATGTCAAGTTGGCCTGAATGATGGTCATAATTGCAATAAGGAGAGATTAATAAAACATATACAATCATCATGTAAACCCAGTAAAAAACCTTTATCAGAAATAAACTTTTGGCATTAGGCTGTAATGCATAGAACAGCCCCTAGAGGACAACACAATAAAAATAGCATTTGTATGACACATGGTCATGCAACCATATAATTAGCCCCCTAGAGGACATAACCACATGAAAACATAGTGTCTGAAAGTAATGCAGTGTAACCATATATTAAACCCCTAGAGGGCACAGTGCCTTACACATTTTCTGAGCTAACAGGTTTGTTGCAATGATATTACGAACAAGGCCCTTAAAACACAAACTTCTTCCAGCTTTAAAACAAATGTTTCAGCCATGAAAGAGCTTAAACAGACACTGAATGGTGGAAGGGGTCATTATTTTGGAGTCCCCACTAACCTAGTTTGGGGACCCAGAAATGATGTAGACGACAGAAAGAGCATGTTGTCGTGAACGTTTTGGTGGTGGTCCCCTTGTCCTAGTATCACCACAGGCTGAGTTATGAGCAAAAATGTTTTCTGAAAGAAATGGCTTGCAAAGCATTAATGAGCGAGTTTCCCGAGTGCAGTGAATATTGTAGTATTGGCTCTCCCACTGTGTCAGGAGAGCCATTTTGAGGATTTCTGTGTTTTTTACGTAAAGCATTTATCAATTACAAGTGTTTTTGTGAAAGGTGTGGAGCGTGAAGGAAGGGCCAAAATAAATGACTCTGATTAGGTAACAGTGATGAACAATGTGACCAGTGCTTCGGTATCGCCAATGGAGTTCCCGCTGTTCTGCGCTGTGAGCGTCATGGCCGCCATTGAGCACGAAGGGGAGAGACAAAAGAAAAAAATAGTTTGCCTATGCTGAAGTCTATCGGCAATCATGCAATAACTCATGTAACAGGGTCAGTCTGCAAGGCAATAACAAAACCGCCCCAAGGCGGAACAAACATAAAGCATTTACCAATGACATCAAGGGATTTTTGAAAGGCTAGCCCACAAACAAGTGAAAGTGATGGGCGTGAAATGGGCATGGTTAAAAGCCCACAGAATACTTACAACAGGTAAAAAAAGCTCTTGCGCCCTTGACCTAAAAATGGAATCTAAATTCACGGACTTGTTGTTTCTCCTTGCCAAGAAAACAGCCACAGCATGCAAAAAGCTAGCACCACCCCTTCCCTTGTCCCTCACAGAGATGGGGAGGGGGGTCTGCTCAGATGTGGAAGGTGGGGATTGTACCGATGGCTTCGGGTCTACGAGCGAGAAAGCGTTAGCTCAGGCCAACAATCTGGACTTGATGTTACAGAAAGTAAATAGTAAAAATAATGATAGGCCGGTATAAGTGAAAGTGATAGCAGGACACACCTTCTGGTAGACATTGATTTACCCCATAGATAGAGGGAAAGCACTGAGGGTAAACAAAATGCCGACACTTCTCTTCAGCTTCTCTCTTCCCCTCCTGTCCTCCACCCCTGCCCAGTGTACATATAATAGGGTGGGAAATCTGGCCGAGAAACTGCTTCCTGTCCTGGGGTTACTGTGTAGATGCTCCCTGTCTCGGTGGCCCTTCTTGGTTGTTCGCCCTTCACCCCTTCTCTTCATCGATCCACCTCTGCCCTTACCGCCTCTTAACCAGAATTAAGCACCAAATGAATCAAAATGCACTTGACATTTAGTGAGTGTCCAGCCACAGTACACGTTAGCACCCTAGATTAGAAAGTCTTGTGAACTATTTATACCATTAATTGTCGCCAAGGTTGAAATGTCCTTTATGAAATGATCCGTAAAGTAACACGCCCGAAATGTGTTACCAAAAGTTGTTTTGGGAAAAATGGGAGCATAACCAAGACTGACACTGTGCTGTGGAAAAGGTCGCTTTATTGAAGACAGGTGCACCTAACGAAACAAGAACCCTGGGCCTTTGCCTCACAAACTAGCCATATGATTTAACTACAACACACCTCACCTCTACCTCACAGTTCCCCCTCCCCACATTCAGTATTGCAATCCCGTCCTCTTCTTGTTGTAGTTGAAATTACTAGCATCTGGAAAGGAATTTTAAAATAGCACTCTGCAACTGTAATTACCATAACTTCCTGCCGAACATTTTAACAACCTGGCTCGTCCAGGCGAAGTCCAGTCTACCCTCTCCTTTTCCACTTGGACTGCCGCTTTCAAGCCTAAAACTGTGCCAACTTGCCCTGCCCCCGCCACCTGGAAAGAGACCCTTTTAGCTGATCCGATAGATGCTTCGCAAGGTGTCCTTGATATGCAGCAGGTAGAGTTCCGTGTCCATAAAGATTATGTGGACATTATCACCTCTAAAAAATACTGTATGCTCCAGCCGAAGATCAGAGTGTTCCATATATGTAACAATCCACTCCCTACAAAAATTCTGCATCTCCTTGTTTATTTTCTTCCTTGCCCGCTCAATCACCCCAGGCCGTCGTACACCCGCCAGATCCTACGCAGTACAAATGCCATCCAAACTATATGACAACTTGCCCATTGCCACTGAATCTCCTTAAAATCTCTCTTAATATTCTTTAATATCTGCAGCCCTTTCACGTCATCCATATAATTTTTCCCTAGATGGACTACCAATACATATGGACACTGGCCTCTCACTACAAATTTGTTCAAACAGAGTAACAACTCAGTCTACCTCATTCCACCTCCCTTTCCGTGCCACTTTAATGTGAACACTGTAGGGTCCAGACCCAGGTTGTCGCCATGAGTGACTTGGGTGCTTGTATTCTTTCCCATTTTACAAACGAATGGCCCACCAGCCATATTGATAAAACCTCATTCGTTGAACTGGCTACCAAACCTGAAAGAAAACAAACACAACAACAATCAGGAACTACCTTGTCAACACGTTTCTCTCCCAGTGCTGACATACCTCTGAAAAGCATGAGACACCCATCTCCCTGCCCTCATGATTCTGTCCCTGCCACACCCTCGCCTACCTACCTCTGTTGCCAAAATCTGCTGGAGCGAAGCCCAATGAGGGGGCGCTTTGCGCAGAACAGACAGCAGCTAAAATGCTATCACCGCCGTTTGTCTGTATGCAGAAATACTAGTTTGCTAGGTGCTCCCTGCCTTGCTTTAGCGCACAACCCCATGATGCCGGGCATATGCGCTTGTCTGGGTAGGACCTCAGTTGAACACTGCTGCCCGACCTCTTTGGTCTGTTTTTGACTTGCCAAAGGCAAATCCATGCAGAGTCCCCACTAAATTGGACATCTTGCCACAGGATCCCTTGGTGTGCCTGACCATCCAGTAGCTCAGATACCCGAAAGACCCCAAAAAACATCCATACCGTACTAAATGACAAGGCCTCCTGTCTGTCAAAACATATCTAAGGTAACTTGGGCACCAAAGCTATGAGCATCGCTACTGTCACCGGTCTCCTGGCTCTCCCCTTGTTGCCGAGTTCCCTAGCCTAACCATCTAGCATACGCTTCCCCAGTTCCCCAGCCGATGGAGCTTACCCCCAGCATAACTTTCCCATAAATGTGATCTCTACCAGTTTGACTGATATAGTCACCCTGGATGGATAGTCCCTTTTGTATGAGCGTCAGTATGAACTGAACTACATCCTCAACCCTTTCCCACTGTTCCCTTCCCTGCATGCCCTGTTCTGCATGAATTCCCTCCCGGCTTGCAAGTACACCTGTTGCGTGGAAACTGCTACTGAATTCAAAACCAGCTGAGGCACCCTTTGTCTCCTATTGTCCACCACTTCGGAGGCATCTGCACTGAATCCATGGCCAGACCAAGGAAACTCTCCCACTGTGATCCAGACAAAGCATCCACAATGTTGTTGTCCACACAAGGAACATGCCTCGCTCGAAATGCTAAATTATGCCTCAGACAAAGCAGTACAAAGACGTGCAGCAGCCTGGCCACCTGCACATCCTTCGCAGATTTCAGTTGACAACATGTACAACTGCCATATTGTCAACCCCGAAAAGAGCTTTCCTGTGGGCCAATTCCTCTCCTCAAAGGGTCACTGCCACTACCAAAATGACTCCAGAAAAACTCCAGTAAAGCAATGCTTCTCCCACCCCGTTTTCAATGCTGGGGCCACTCCTCCACGCACCACCTGCCCTGCCAGTAAATACCCAGTCCTATTTCCCTCATGCATCTGAAAATAGTTGTGTGTCCCATTCTAAGTCCTGCTATCGCCTCAAAGGCACCCCATTACAGGCCTCCAAGGCCAGGTGTCACATCCGTAGGTACTCCTTGACCCCCGCTGACAAGCGTACATGGTGGTGAGGTAACAGTTTGCCTGCCAAAGACAGCCCCAACTTCCAACAAAAGGTCCTCCCGCTCTGACTACCCTACACACAAAGTTCAAATGAACTAGCAGTACTTGGATCTCCTTGACTGTGACTTTGTCCCTGCCTAGCATGTCCTCTAACAACTTGGTCATGGCGCCCCTCACAACCCCCCCCTTTTTGGTTTTGGTTTTTACTTATACTGACACGGCCGTGCCGGTCAAATTTCAATTAATCTATACGATGCTTATGGATATGTACGTTTAGGCGCACGCCAACGACTAGCGCTTTTATTTTTGATACCGCGGTCATTTATTGAGCGTGATACACCATATAGTGACCATTTCTTTTGAAAGCTTTTCCATACTGTTATCAGATTACTACGATTACTATAGTTTCATTAGTCTGGGCATGGTAATCTATCACTGGATCTGTTTTAGATACAGAGGGAGGAGAGTACAGACATTTTTGATTTGTCCCCTTCCCTTTTTTTGGATCTGTGGGTACCTGTATATTTCAGGAGTACTCCTTTTACCTTTAAAATGTATTTAACATCAATCTGGTGGCTTTACTTAAATGTTTTTGAGTCTTTTCAGTACTGATATCTACCTGACCATTGGTTTTGTTCTTAGTACACTACTGCCATCAATTCCCGATATGTGTTATAATTAAGGCTGTATCTCTCTCTTTGTCTACTCGACTATTAGTAATTTTGACGGCCGACCAGTGGCCCATGCAATCCCATGAAGCGGGCTCCTCAAATTAGGGGGGGTAAGCACTTTCTTTTTCTTTCGACATACTTACACTAGTATGCCACCTTCCACACCATCACCTGATTGTTCACAGATTCACACATGTGTGTTGCACAATATCATTAATGAACTGATATTAACTAACTTTTATTGAGCCTCACAAGTGACTTGTGTTCATTTGGTTGCAGGGCGACGTGTAGGATTAGTAAGTTCTATACTACCTCAGACTTTATGTAAGTGACTGGAGATATTATGACTAACGGTTGTAAGTTATAGGAGCCTTATCTTTTCATCAATTTGTGGTAGGAGAAGTTTTTGTTGTTTTTGGTCCTGAAGAAGCGTCATAGGATCCGGCTGGACCACAGAGACACGAAACATGTCAACCCTCTTTTCAGGAAAAGTGTGGTAGTGCCTGACCTTCCTAAAATTTCAACAAGTATGATTGAGAGTACCTGATCTTAGCTTCAGGTGCACTCTCCCTATCGTTTTTAATCTTGGCCCATACCCTGGATGGACTAATAAATCTGTTATTCTGTGATCAGGGTTGTGAGCCAATTTTATCCTATTGATTCCTTTCTCTTCTACCTTCTCGAACCCACTTTTGGGTTTGTGGCATCATCAAGAAAAGACCTCTGGCAAAGAGCCCCCCTCTAGGGTGTGCCCGTCAGACATTGCAGCGCCGGTCTGACGTGGAGCAACGCCGATGATGAAGCATGACACCCATTTGGGTGTGTGAGGTTTCTGCTCCTAAATAATAGGACTACTTCACTCTCGTTCTCCTGTCTTTCTTCTTTTGCTTGGAACAGTGTACCGTGATGTTTGTTTCATGGTGATTTTCTTGTCTACTGGCAGTTGGGCCTCCCTAGTCATTGAATCTATCTCGATTCCCAAAAAAGAAAGTGACTTGGAAGGACCCACTGTCTTTTCTGGTGCTAAGGAAACCCACAACTCACTCATTAAATCCTGAAAGGCCTCCAACATTTTGTGACATTGTGCTGATGCAGGTTTCCCTAGTATGAAAAAGGTAATGAGTTATCACTGTATGTCCTGTACTCTTCTCAAGCATCCCTTGCAGGAACATACTGAAACATTCAAAAAGCGAGCATAAAATGAAACAGCCCATCGGCACACTTTATCCACATACCAACATCCTTCAAACTGGATTTCAAGAAGTTCAAAGTTGTCAGGGTGTACTGGCAGCAAACGAAAAGCTGAGTTGATGTTGTTGTTTGCCATGAGCGGCCACTATCCAACCTGTTCAGTAAATGAAAACACCACATCCACCGAGAGGTACGAAACAGATACTTGCTCTTCGGGAATGAAGTCATACACCAAAGTCCCTTCAGGCCATGATAGATGCTGTATCAAACGGAATTGTCTTAGTTTCTTCTTTGGAACTATGCCAATGGGCGATATTATCAAATTCTGCATCAGCCAATCAGAAAAAGGGCCAGCCATGCAAACTTCCACAATCTCCTTCTGTAGCTTCTCCCTCACAACCTGTTTGTGAGCCCCAACCGATGTCAAGTTGTCCCCCCACCACCACCACCACCCCCAGGCCCTGTATATCCCAGTCAGAACCCCTGTGTGAAACCCTCCTATAACAAAATTGCATTGGCCTGCCTATTATTCTGTAGCATCCAGAATTTGAGTTTCTCCATATTAACTGGAGTAGGAGCTCTGCCCCCAGTGCCCTGCGAGCCTCTTCCCCCTGGGTTGTGTTCGCATTGAACTGCTGAGACCTCGTGCCCCCTTGTGATGGATGCCACTGACTTCTCGAGCCTCCAGGGGCCTGACCCCCTTAGCAGTTGACAAGCGAGTGCCTGCCGGAACATCAAAAACATTAATGGCGGGAATAGCTGTATTCTCTTGTACATAAGCCTTTATTGAAATCCCACCATGCCCCAACCGGTTTGCTGTTGTGCCCACTAGGTTGTTCTTTTGCTGCATACCCCACCCTGGGTGGGACGTTCTGGAAAGGGGTGGTAAAGTATGGGAAGGCCACTAGCTGTAAAGACTGTCTTCCCAAACTTCTCTAGTCCCATGGTGTGTTGCCACAGATCCATATTGAACATACCCAATTGAACCTCCAGGTCTACTGCAATGGCGGGCCTGAAACTCCTCCTCATACTGTACTCAGGCGTATCCTCTATAGTTTAACTGGCCTTTTCTAATCACATCTGTGTAGTTCAGGAGGGCCCCCTACCTCTTTGGGTATTTCTTGCAATAAACGCTGTCAAAAATCAAGAACGCTGACGTCCAATTCTCAGTCATGACAGGAACCAGAGGGTGCTTAGCCAGCTCAGCTTTCTCCTATTTGCATCCCCTTTGGTCCGTAGCTCCCTGTGAAGGAGCTTCAACATTTCAACGTACTCCCCTTCCATGTGTGGCTAGCATTAAGTGAGGTTGCAAAGGTTTGGAAGTCCCTATGTAGGGAAGTTTCTTTACCTTAACCTCCTTGCTCTCCAGGCCGTTCTTCTTCTCGGTCTTGTCTTCGAACATCTGAACCCCTTCAGTCCCTGATGTAGTCGCTGTTTGGTCAACTGTCCTCTGGTCTTTGTCCCCTTTAACAGTCACAGTGCCTTCCTCTTGCCATGTGCCCTCATCAGTACTGACCCCTGCATCAGTTATGTCCACTACATTCAATAGGCGAGCCTCACTGCTACCGCCCGGCTCCATGGTCTGCACTGCTACTGTCACCATCGTCTTATGGTTCTTCTGTACAGGCTTCCCTGGTGCCAAGGTTGGTGGCCGCTCTTGACTCCGCCACCTTGACAGTTCCTCTTTTTTTAGCTGCGCCCCAATGACCGCCACACCTTCCTACAGCACTGGGGACCTGTTAGATATGATAAACAGCGCTCCACCTGCCATATACTTTAGTGGGGGGGCTGCACTGCCATAATCCATCCCCCTTCCCCTTCGTCCTCCTTCTTTTCACTCCATTCTAAAAGTGCATCCACCAATGCTGATATGGGGCCATTCTCATCCCCAACATCTAGGCCCCTTGTTCCTGAACACCCTCTGCCGTCCCAAGCCCCGTGTCCTGCCCCCCCAACGTTAGCCTCATTAAAATTGCCAGTCTGCAAGTGCTGCCCTGCACCCTCCCACAAGCCTTCATCCTCATGCCCCATACCCTCATAGTCCCCTTCCTTCCTTGTCAGGTCTATTGCTCCCTCCTCAATATTATAGTTGGCCTGTAACTTATAGCAAGGACTAGGTGTTGCCCCCAAATATCATCCTGACTCATCAATCTCTTTTTGCTGGCAACAAGCTCATGGTCTCCCCTGCACCCCTTCATCCTTCCCTCCCGCCGCCCCCTCCTTTTCTCCCTCTACCTTTCATCGGCACAGCCCATGCATTCGCCAAAGCCCCGCCCCTTCCCGCATGCATGCCTCTCCTTTCTGAGGAGCAGCACTTCTCTGTGAGTCACGCTGGCCTCCTCGGCCACATTGTCAATCCCTCCCGCCCCCATGCCTCGCCGCAATCCCCTGATGCAGCCTGAGATTCCCGAGGCATGCCCAGTCCACTTGAGGCTGCTCGTCGGAGTCGTGGGCGGCCTCGCACTCTCACCTGACTACAGTTCTTGCCTTCAAGGCGCAGCAGCAAACATGCGAACACCGCAACCTCCATATCCGTCGCAGCCCGCCTCGCAAGTCACACGAGGCATTGTGCCCGACACCAGCAGATCCAACCTGCCCGCCTCCTCCAGCGACTTCAATGCCTGCTGCACTTTTTCATCAGACATCGCTACAGTAAGCCCTGTTAATCATAGCCTCACACTCTAAATAAGGGTTTAAGTATTGAAGAGATTCGTCACAGAATAACCTAACTACCCTGCCTGCCATCCAGCTACCGTTTCACCTCAACCAAATGGTGATCTTCCTTACGAAATGGCTGGCTATATACACAGCGTCCCTAACATAGCCCAAGTAGCCCAAAAGGAGCCTGAGCAGTCATGGACTTCTCCAATTCCCCAATAATCCCGGGGGTGGGAGACACCTCCCCGGGGTCCGCTACCTCCTCAAAACCCGTTCTGAAAAAAAGAGAATAAAAACTTTAAAAAAATTTTTTTTTTAAAGAGGCAGCAGTGGAGAACCAAGTGCGGTTGCAGAAATATTAGATTAGTATTTCAGGCAGGAACGTCCATAATCATTTCGCCTCAGCTAATTTTGTTTACTTTAATTTTTTTCTTTCCATCTACAACTTGGTTGTCCACCATTGATCAATGGGGAAGTTACTGGGTAATGTAGGCACAGTTGGGCGAACCAGTGATAGAGGTTTGGGCACTATCGATGACCATTTCAGGATATCTACACGCATTATGTTTACGAATAGGAAATCCAAATTAGTCATTTACAATGAAAATCTGGTTTATGTCGGCTCCCACTGTTCAGTATCTGACAACAGTGGCTTAAAATGCACTTTTTGTCACCTATTTAAATTTTAAATATATTCATGGCATGTCGCGTGATGCTTTCTTTTGTCATTCTTTGTCCCCTCTTTCTACTTGTGCCCCTTACCAATCGAAATATTTTTATTTCCTAGCCTCATAATTTGGGTATCCCCTCTCTGCCTTTGCCTTTGCCTACTTAATCCGCTTTCCATCTATATTCCATATTTCTTTATATCTTTATTTCTTTTGGTTTCTTTACAGATGTGACGTTCTCCAATGAACTTAGTAGCTCCCTTTCACTTGTTTGTTATTTAATTTCGGGAACTTGTAACTCAATACGGTGTTTTCAGTAATATGATATGTACAATGTAGTGTCTAGGTCTACGCCTTAAGTAAATAAATACATACTACCTAGTTCAATTAGAGATGAAACTCAATTGGTCACATAACGCATTGCAGCAGGTCAAAAATATTCAGTGTTGCAACACATGCTATTGTTCTGATGATGCTGATAGAAATGATATGTCATGTATAAAAATATATATAATTAAAAGCACAGGTTTTAGGCTCTTGTGAATCTAACACAACACTCAGTGGTACATAAGTACCAGATGATGAGTGAGCAACCTGTAAATGCTCAATCCTGGCCAATTGTGTTTGATGCAACACACATGGCCTGAAACCAGATTACTGCAGCAAGGTCTACCCAAGCCAAAGGAAGTGGAATAAAAGATAAGATAATAATTAAAATTTCAACTAGCATTGGCTTATAAATTCATTGTCAAGCCAGACCAGACAATCCATGTACTTTGATGACTGCCCCTCTCCCACCTGTGCTTTTGCCAGAGGAAAACGCCACATAAATGATTTGGGGCCAGATGTAGGAAACGATTTGCGACTCGCAAACGGCAAAAACTGCCGTTTGCGAGTCGCAAATGTGAGTTTCCTATGCAGAAATGCATTTTGCGAGTCGGGACCGACTCGCAAAATACATTTCCGACTCGCAAATAGGAAGGGGTGTTCCCTTCCTATTTGCGACTCGCAGTGGGATGCAATTCCATTAGTCGCAGTTACCATCCACTTAAAGTGGATGGTAACCCACTCGCAAATTGGAAGGGGTCCCCATGGGACCCCTTACACTTTGTGAATGGACCCAAAAATATTTTTTCAGGGCAGGGAGTGGTCCAAGGGACCACTCCCTGCCCTGAAAAAATACCGAAACTAAAGGTTTCGGTTTTTTTTTTAAGTGCAGCTCGTTTTCCTTTAAGGAAAACGGGCTACACTTAAAAAAAAAAAAAACGGCTTTATTGAAAAGCAGGTCACGAACATGGAGGTCTGCTGACGTCAGCAGGCCTCCATGTTAGCGAGTGCCTATACTCGCAATAGGGCCGCAAATTGCGACCCACCTCATGAATATTGATGAGGTGGGTCATTGCGACCCCATTGCGAGTCGCAGTTGGTGTCTGAGACACCGTACTGCATAGCAAATTGCGACTTGCAATTTGCGAGTCGGATGGACTCGCAAATTGCAAGTCGCAATTTTGCTACATCTGGCCCCTAGTTATCTATGACACTTTAACAGCATTACAATGACATGTGGGTGGCCCTAAAAGTTCAAGCTGAGGCATTTGGATAAATAATCAAAATGATCACAGCTGTGAGGAGGGCAAGCACTTTTTTGTGGAAGCACACAATGTCTGCCCAGTCAAAACATGAACTTCTGGCTCTCATGAAGTGGACTGAGCCAAACCCCCTCTCCTGTGATTTTCACATTATTTAATGACGACAGCTGCGCAGCCAAGCTAGGCCAATAAAAGAAGGCCCAGCAAGGGCCCAAAGTAAAAACTCATCAGCAAGAGAAATTAAGGTTGAAGTACACATTCATGAGAAGGAAAATAGATCTTGTGGATACACATGCGTGTGGTTAAGGAAGCATGAATGTGTAATGGATGCAGGCAAGTGCATGGTACCAGGCTAGCAAGACTTTGCTTATAACAGCTTTCACAGACCAGTCTAGCACCCGGGCATTGCATTGTTGACCCAGATGCAGTTAGCCAGTTCCGTATTATTCTACCTGATCTGATAATGGGGCCTAAGCACAATATGAGGAGATGCTTCCCTACCCATCATACACCACAGCAATATTCTGCATTGGATCAAAAGGTAATAATATCACTTGCACATGCAAGTTTCAGGAATGGTGCAATACTGTGTGTATGATGGAACAGTTTCTCTGCATTTACTCGTTTAAAGCCAAGTATGTTTTTCTCCGGAAGGGATGGCTCTTACTGAAGTGGAAAACTGCTTTTGACTGTGTGGATTCGTTCTTTCGCAGGCACTGCTCAATATGAGCCGGTGTCTTCCGATGCTTGGCACCAGTACTTAATTCTCAACAGCCCATCACATGGCAGGGCTGTTTGTCTATGTTTAAGGTGAACACATCAACAGTGTTTTCTTTTCAACCAGTTTTTATTGATTTTCAATATAGCATGGCATAAGCAAGTCATAAGCATGCAGATCTAAGCCACAAAAACACAATGTGTGTTCCCTCTATAGGCCCCGTTGCTTAGTCCGACAGAAGTACTTAGTCCTAGGTTACAAACACGTAAATAAACAATGAGAACCTTTAGGTCGTAACAGCTACATATTCACACATGACTAATTATGTGTATTTGTTCGTCAGTTCTTACAGTAAACCTCCCTTTCCATATTAACACTTAAGCACTGTGTGGCAGTGCCATGCAGACGCTAATCTGAAACTACCTGTATATAGTATCAACAGCAAGTGAGAGCTCCCCTTTAGGGGAGGGTGGGCTAGTGGAATTGCCAGATTCTCTCAGTATGGTACTGGCTGGGCCCTGTCAGTGGGTTCCCTCTGTCAGGGAGGTCCTCTTTGAATTCTTGCAGCTCGTGTAGCAGAGTGTCCCATTGCGCCGCTATGGGGACCCTACGCAGGCCCTGGGTCTTCTCCCGCCGGCGGGTCACAGATTCAGCCCTACCCCACTTAAGTGTCGCTCTGCACCAGTGTTTTATTCCAGGTAGTGTGTTGACCATCCAGTGCACAGCAATGAACCTCTGGACTATAAGCAGCACCGAATGAATAAAGCGGTTGGTAGCACTCCAGCCTTTTTACGCCTGAACAAGCCCAGGGATCCACAGTCTATAGAACAGAGATCTGTGTGTCCTATGATTTCAGCCATTTCTTCCGTGACTTCCAGCCATAGTGATGCCGCCACTGAACAGCTCCATAACACGTGGGCTAGGTCTTTGAGTGGCGGACGACATCTAGGACAGCTTGAGGCAGATACAAAGGCCCTGTACAAACATGCTGGTGTGAGATAGGCTCTATGTAGAATATTATGCTGGATGTATTGGAACTTGGCAGCACAAGAAAGTTTGCATGGATATGCCAAAGTCCTATCCCCTTCTTTTTACTTCAGCTCTCGGCCTATGTCATGTTCCCAATTCCGTCTAGTTGACAGCAAGGGATCCTGCAGGGTGTATGCTAAAGACGGTGTGAGCCAGGTGATCAGTTGTCGGACGCCACCCATATTGTGTAGTGTGTGTACCAATGGATGTGACTCCGGCTCTGTGTCGACTATCTGCCAAAGTTGTTGCATTTTGGCTAGCAACCTGCTGTGTGCCAAGAAGTGGCCAGCTGGCAACTCACAATATGTCTGCAACTGCGCAAATGGGATTAACATGCCGTTTTAGATCAGGGTTCCTAGGGTGTCCACCCCCACAGCCTCCCATGTCACCAGTCCCTCCCTGCCAACCAGGTTCCAGAAGGGTTGTATGGTGCTAATGTAAATCAATGGTGTGTATTGCGTTAGGGCTGGCATTAAGCACAGACTCCTGCAAAAACTGTTGTGCACTATTTGAAGGAGGTTCTCATCCTTGTGGTAAAAAATCTCACACATCACACGCTGCATTCGATCAACGGTGGGAAATTCCAACTGTAGCTTTGGATGGCCTAAAATAGTCTGAATTATCATACTTGTAGGAGTGTGATGGTTAGTACCTGTGTTGGTACTGTCATTGGCAGTGCTGGTAGGAGCAGTAGGTGGTGCAAGCTGCAATGGCCTTGTTAGACGGGCCTGCCACTTACCTTTTACAAAAATAAATAAATAAAGCGAGAAAAGGCAGTTCTCCTTCACAAACAAATAGGCTTTGTCATGTTAAAATCAATATTTGTTTCTACCTAGTTGAAAAGTTACTTAGGTCTGCTGTTCTTCCACTGTAGATGTGGTGAGAAATTAATCAGCCAGGAGCTCACAAAAATTGTGTTTTGGACCAGGAGCATTTGAAAGAAATCTGTGCTTTTGTCAAGAAAAGATATTTCATTGGCTACAGCAACTGAAACCTCTAGATGTGAACTACATGGGATGCTCCCGAGCGAATGATAACTGGCCTAAACGTAGCATTTTGGAGGAGGCCTTAGCTGGATATATTCTATTAAACAACCACTACTGATCTTTAAAACGATTACCTTCAGGATAAATTATTGTGGCCTTTGGATATTAGTTTTCCATTTGGACTGGGAAACAGTACATCTGGTATCGAGACTCGTGTGCTGCAGCTCACAAACTGAAAACACGATCACAACCTGGCTTCGTTTGGTATAGGTTCAATGTAAAACGCTCACCTGTCCTCTTAATAAGACGGTGGTATGCATTATATAACAAAGAGTTGTATTACATTCTTGGAACCGTTTTTAACCATAAAAACATTGGCATCATGCGCATTTCCAAGTGCTACAATTATTGAAGTCTGATCAATTTACACAGATTAAAAAGTGTGACTGTTTGCTAAAAAGGGTAAGCACAATTTATTCACCAACTACATTATATTTCCAGCATGAAGTTAGTTTTCCTTTTGTTTTTTTGTACAATAATTAGTGTAGTATTGCAAATTAATTATTGCTTGGAAAACAAATTCGCCCAGTAACCACATATTCTCTGATTTCGGTTGGAGATCTGATAGTTGATTTTTTTTTTTTTTCATAATTGACCAGAGCCATTTTTGACTTATCCAACATTGGATTTCCAGGGGAAAAAATAATTAACAAACCTCCGATCACTACTTGGTTAGAGCAGTTTTGGTACCTGCACTATAGTAAAATTCTAGCTCCAGTAGCATACCATGCAGTGCCCTAACATGTGGGCGATAAGACATGCCCGTTGGTGCTCCTTGCTTTGTATATGCAATAATAAAGCCTTCTTTCTAGCTAACCATGGTTGCCTGTTACCCAGGAAAAAGTGGAACAATGTTTGAGCTTGATCAACTACCTGACCATCTAACTAAGTTTAGGTAACATTAGAGAGTGGTCCATAGTGCTGAATGTAACCAACAGATTTAGCAACTTCACCATGGCTCACGATATTCAAACTAGATGAGTGCACAGCTGTGAGTGGTACCTGTTTCTCTAGTATTGTGTAATTCATAGATTCACATTCTTGAATCCTCCCCTTCGTCATGGTGGGAGTTTCACAGTAACGGAAAATAAAAGCAGTTCTAACACAGAAGTATTAGAAAACACATTGAGATCAATAGACATTGTTAGCCAATTCGCACTGTTTTAATGCATCCAAACGTCAACCAATCAGATTAGACACCCTGAATCACTCATCCCCTGCAGAGCAACCATACCTCAGATTTCTTACCGCACGCCTTGTGTTAGGGAGTCTCCCTGAGCTCTGCTCAGTCACAGTATTACTTCTGCTAACATTTTACCTGTCAACTCTCTCTATTCCACTTCTTGAACTTCAACATCTGAGGTACAGTTTTTTGGGTTATGTCCCTATTTTCACCATGTCTGAGGATCTAAAAAATGACTTTTCAGGCCTTGTATATCCCATGAGAAGCCAAGACTTTTCTTGGAGTACCCCCACAAAGAGTGTCTTTATTGCCTGTACCCTCAGCATAGACCAAAAGAGTGCAAGCATTGTCGCTTTTTCTCTGACAAAACCATAAAGGACCTTGAGGCCAGGCTGCTTTGGCTCCAGGAGAAAAAGCGCTAACTGACTCTGAGAATGAGGAAAGGGGACAGTCTTCCTCGAGGAAATGCAAGGGTGAGAGCTATTCCTCATCTGAGAAGGACTCTAAAAAGGTGAAACCCCTTAGGAAAGATACCAGTGCTGAGAGGCCTTCAAGTAACAAGTCTGCTGAGCTCCTATTCTCTCACAGAAAGGCTTCCTCTTCACCTTCTTCGGTTCCTGTCACACCCTTTAAGGAACCTTCTGTGAAAAAAATCCTTTGTTGCCATTACAAATTCATAGTTTGGGCTTAGTTTGGCTCCCAGGGTCTTCACTAAGTGTCTGGCTCCTGTGGCGGCCTTCCTGAGGAGGACTGGTCACCAGGTTTTCCTGTACCTGGATGACTGACTTATAAAGGGTCCCACATTTTCTTCGGCAGGAAAGTCTATGATAGCCTGTCTGTGGCTGTTCAAGACCTTTGGCCTCAAGCTAAACAGAGAAATATTGTCTCTAATCCCACCTAGGACAGCAGTCTTTCTAGGAGCAGTCCTGGATACAAAGGTTTCCAGGGCTTTCCCTACGGTGGAGAGGATTCATCACCTAAAGTCATTAGCTTCACTCGGAAAGAAGGTCCACTTCTGTCCGGCAGTACAAGTCAGTGTTGGGAATGATACCATCTTGCATCCCGTTGATACCAAACTGTTGTTTTCTTATGCAACCATTACAGGAACAACTAGACGAGCAATGGTTCCAGTGCCAGGGCACCTTTGAGGACACCATCTCAATTACCGCAACTATGAAAGTAACAATGGATTTGTAGAAAGTCTCAGCAAACATCTTGCAAGGTCTAACTTTCATTCCCATGCAACCCCATAATCGTTATGACAACAGAGCCTTCCCTGGAGAGTTAGGGAGCTCTTTTGCAGGACTTTGGAATCCAAGGAAGATGGTCAGCGCAGGAGGCATTGTCGCACATCAATCTTCTAGAACGAAAAATGTTTTTTTCTGGGCGTCCAGTCTTTTCTTCCCAGGCTTTGCAATTCCTCAGTGTTGGTACGAACAGTCAACACCGCAACGATGTTCTAGCTCACCAAACGGAAGAATGAGATCACAAAATCTTGTCAGCTCGTGCTCTGTAATGCTGGGAATGGTTGATTCTTCACACTATCACTCTAAATGTTAAACATGTTCTGGGAGTAGAGAACGAACGGGGAGATTCCTTAAGCAGAATGGAGAAGCAATGCACCGAGTGGGAACTGAATCAGCAGCAACGGCTGCAGATGTTTAATTAATGGGGTACTCCAAATCTGGATCTCTTCGCCCCCTTTCAGAACAAAAAATGCAGGATTCCACAGAAGAAATCTTTGGATAATGCATTCCAATTCACTTGAACAGGAATGTTCTCTTATGCTTTCCCTCCTTTTCCTCTGATCGCGAAGGTCATTCGCAAGATGAAGCAAGAACTGTGCTGTCTGATTCTGAGTCAAGGCAGTACTGGTTCACAGAGCTTCTTCTCCTTTCAGAGTGTCTGCCTTTTCCATTTCAGCCAATGGAAGACCTTCTCCCAATGAACGTGGGTCAGGTTGTCCATCCATAGATACGTTTGCTATCCTTGTTAGGATGGCTCCTAAAAACAATGAATTTGGGAACCTAAATTTGCTAGAGGATTGCAAGTCTATTCTCCAGCACACTCACGTGGACATCAAATGTAAGAGTTACACTGCGAACTGGAAAATATTTTGTTCTTGGTGTAGCTGTAATTCTCTGCATCCGCTTTCCACTACCCCAGAGAAGATACTCCCTTATCTGTTACACCTAGCGGGATCAGGTCTTGCACATTCCTCCATAAGGGTTTATTTGGCTCCTGTCTCCCATTTAAAGACGAACAGGAGAACTAGTGTTGTGATCCAGTCGACTAATTAAAATTCCTAGCTAATGTTTCCAATGCCTCAGACCTCCTACCCACAGGCCCAGGTGAAGGATCGTAGGGAGCCAGTTTCCCCATTTGGAAGACCGGACGGAGGTCTGAGAGGGATGATCCCACCACAGTAATATGGGAGTGGTGGGTTTGGCCAAGGGTGTTGAGGGGCGCAACATGACTGACTAATTGGAGACCAAGTTCTGGGGCTGGCTTCACCCGAGGAGCTTACTCCTGATTTCTCCATTGAAAGGGCTCACAGAGTACCCTTGTGTCAGGCACCCCCCAGACCAATTGTGGCCTAGATCCTACACTATAAAAACTGCAATGTTTTCCTGAAAAGAGCTCGAAAGCCAGATCTCAGAGACAATCGTTGCATTGTTATCTTTCCAGATTATACCCTGGTGGTCTAGCAGAGGAGGGCCGCTTTCCTGAGGATCATATGAAAGCTCAGTGACTTGGGCTGAACATATGCTCTGCTCTTCCCAGCGAAGCTTAAAATTATTGCAGACCAGAAGATCCACTTCTTGTTGGGCTCAATGAAAACCTGTGCGCGATAAAGAGCTGGAACATTTCTTTGGCGGCGCCTTCACATCAGTATCTCCCTCTGCGCCTGCCTCAGAGGCAAGGGCACTGAGCAGGGGCTCAGCAGCTCCATTTCAGGAACCGGTCCAGCATAGCCAGCGCTTGGCCCTGGATGTCACTGCCACCTTCCAAGATCCACACATAGCCTCCTCGGTGCTTTTTGGTGAGGACTCTAATGAAGACTACACCCTTTCTTCAACCCCCATATGAGTGAGCCCCCAACACAGGGTCGCCTCCACAGACTGCGGATGACCTATTCTGAGATTCCCCAGACCTGGCTTTCTCACCGAGCCATGCCTTGCCTGTGGACCACTTTTTCTGAAAGTTAGTTGGTCTGGAGGTGCCTGTCGGCCTCCCTCTCTAGCTCTGTGGCTGGTGGCCAGCTCTCAGTGGCCAACGGAGATGGTTCTTCATAAATGCTGCCAGAAATCCCTTGTGCCAAATTTGACTGGACTGCAATGGACAATCTTCTATTACCCCAGTCATCCTTCAGTAAGGGAGCCTGGCCTGCTATCAACCCAGGCTGCCACCTAGCCCACCCAGTTTCTGTATCAGAGCTTGTTACTTCAGCAACCCTGTTGGTATCTTGCTCTTCCTTTTGATCTGGCATCGCTTGCCCACCTCAAATGCAAAAAAACTTGATGTAGCATTGCTACAGGTATCACACAGGCAGAGGCTGAACACCTGCAGTAATGCTGGAGGAGACAGGTGTACCCCACTAACTAGTCAGCCCATGCCAGGGGAACACTGGTTTGTGCTTGAGCACATACCCACCTTCAGGTTTTGTCCCAAGAGATAGATACCGAAGGCGCATTACCCTCCTGGAGCCCAGGCTAGATGGCCTGCCCCTGCTGCTGGGCAGTGCATATGTCCCTAAATCCAACCAACTAGCCTTTCTCCATCGCCTCTCATCTCTCTTGGCGAAGTAGGCACATTTGCCCTGGGTACTGAGTGGGCACTTTAACAGCATCATTGATGTCTCCCTGAACTGCTCCCATCCCCAGCTCCCAGTGGCCCCCCACTGTCACCAGTGCCCTAAGTTTGGCTTCCTGTCTCCAACAATGGGAGCTTCACAATGTCTGGAGACATCTTAACCCAAATGTTAAACTCTATTCTTATTGTTCCACAGTCCATGACTTATATGTCTGCTTAGATAGGATTATGCGCTTTTCAACGCTTTGCTCCTGGGACTTTTCCCCAGATTACCTAGGTTGGACTTATCTGAATGTAACCCTTTGCTGATGGATCTGCGATGGGGATGGACCCCTCCTCCAGTTCCCCCTGCTGATTGCAGTCCTTCTCACTGGAGGACTCTGTCTTCAGAACCACATTGTTCGACCAGATTGCAGGATATTTCGAACATAATGATGGCTCCACTGCTTCTTCGGCGATAGAGTGGGAGGACTTTAAAATGGTGTCTGTGGGGTCCTGTATCCATTCTGCCTGTAGTGAGTGAAGGAATATCCTGGGGAAATTCATGAGAGTGGAACAGCTTATGTTACCATGATACACTTCTCGAGGCACTATTGGTCTCCTTGCCAAAGGTGGAAAAGGACTACACATATCTGACATCTTACCACCCCAGAGCCACCTTAAATATGGACTACAATATCCTGAGTAAGATTTTGGCTACACTGATTCTACTGATTCCGCCCCCTCCTCACCCCACCCCTCAAAACCCAGCCCCTGTCTCATCCATGCAGACTAGAACGGATTTGTCCTAGCCTGCAGCACAGCGCTAAATATCAGACACTTTTCACACTTAATGGAGACGGTCTTGAACCTGGAAGAGGTGTTTGATTCTTTTGGCTATGACTACTTGTTTGAAGTGCTGCACCACTTTGCATTGGGAACCCGCAACATCAACCTCATTCATCTGTTGCATGAGACACCCACAGTGAGGGTTTGACCAGGAGGCCTGATCTCCCACTCCTTTCCAGTAGAGAGAGGCACCAGGCAAGGGTCCCATTTTCCATGCTACCATGTGCTTTGGCAGTGGAGTCTCTCACAGCCCACACATAATTTCTCTTGACACAGATGATAGTTGTTCTATATCCAGGACCTAACTCCTAATTTCTCTGTAATTGCTTCTCTCCTGGCTAATTTTGGAGCTCTCTCTAGGCAGCGAGTGAGCTGCACAAAATCATGTGTATTCCCAATGGTGCCCACTAAGACCCAGATTCCTGTTTAGATGGGGGATGGCCCTCTAAGGTGGGAGGACAGATCCTTCCTTTACTTAGGAATTAGCGATTTCCATGCTGTCGGATCTGTTGAACTGCAGCTTTGTCACAACGGTGCCCTCCCACCAGGCTAAGGTAGCCTTTTGGAAATCCCTCCCGCTCTCTGATAAGGGATGTATAACTCTTGCGAAGATAATCATGCTTCCCTGATTACTGTGCCATTTTGCCAATCTCCCTGTGTTTCCCCGCCGTACAGTATTCAAAGATCTGGGTAAAATACTGGGTGACCTCATCTGACATAACAGTATGCACAAAGTAGCCGTTTCTAAGTTAGAACTCCCACCAGCATCTGGTCAATTTCGAATTAATACTTCCAGGCTGCTCAGCTACAGTGACTGGCCCGATGGCTTGGTCGGCAGACAGTGAGTTGGAGGACACTGGTACAGTGACACCCCCTCTCGATTGAGTGGCCATCCTAGCATTATTGGTATGAGGGGCTCACTCCTCAAGAGGGCTCCAATGCCTGGTGAGCAGGTAGCTGTGAATTGGTTCCTGAGGGGCTGCTGGCTTGACAGATGTTCAGAGACACAAAAGGGCCCCTGCACAACAAGAGTGTAGAGCAGCTGAGCAGGGGAAGTACATAAAGAACAAGTATCAACACTTGGCAACTCAATAATGAAACAGTGTTATCACTCCTCCATATATACTAGGCATTTCTAACCAAATCCCACTCACACTAAACTTGATTGTCCCACCAAATCTTATCAGAAACATAAGTGTAACAGAACCTGGTCAGAGCCCCACAAGTCACCCCATCTTGAATTCCCCTAAGTCTCTAGTTTTCAAAAATGCACAGATTGGGTAGGTTTCCCAATGTGCCGGCTGAGCTAGAGGCCAAAATCTACAGGTAGGCACTTTGCAAAAAACACCTCTGTTTTCTTTAAAAAAATGGGATGTGTCCACGTTGCGTTTTGGGGCATTTCCTGTCGCGGGCGCTTGGCCTACCCACACAAGTGAGGTATCATTTTTATCGGGAGACTTGGGGGAACGCTGGGTGGAAGGAAATTTGTGCCTCCTCTCAGATTCCAGAACTTTCTGCCACAGAAATGCGAGGAACATGTGTTCTTTTAGCCAAATTTTGAGGTTTGCAAAGGATTCTGGGTAACAGAACCTGGTCAGAGCCCCACAAGTCACCCCATCTTGGATTCCCCTAAGTCTCTAGTTTTCAGAAATGCACAGATTTGGTAGGTTTCCCTAGGTGCCGGCTGACCTAGAGGCCAAAATCTACAGGTAGGCACTTTGCAAAAAACAGCTGTTTTCTGTCAAAAAATGGCATGTGCCCACGTTGTGCTTTGGGGCATTTCCTGTCGCGGGCGCTAGGCCTACCCACACAAGTGAGGTATCATTTTTATCGGGAGACTTGGGGGAACGCTGGGTGGAAGGAAATTTGTGCCTCCTCTCAGACTCCATAACTTTCTGCCACAGAAATGTGAGGAACATGTTTCTTTTTTTTAGCCAAATTCTGAAACAGAACTCATCCATACTGGGCATAAATCGAACCAACCATACTATTTAAAACATCCAATGCTAGGGCTGATGACCAACCATAAAATATAAGCAGATGAATACTTTCATAACATGATGATTGTGCACAAATTAGATTACATTACATTACATGTAATGTAATCTTGTTTTTGTGCACAATCATCATGGTATGAAAGTGTGACAGTCAAGTTTAGTGTTTGTGCGGATTTGGTTGGAACTGCATGGAAAGTATCTTGTTATCAACATTGTTTGTCTTCTTTGGGTTACATATTGAAAACATCTTTACAAATGTATATATCTAATATGTATATTCTACAAAAGTGAGTTAAAAGGTTTCATGAACTAATACATACTTTCTTTTTTTTTTTGTGTAAAAAGAAAAAAAAAGAAAAAGAAACAAATAGTCCATTCAGTGGTATGTATTATTGGTTGTGATGTCTCCAATGAGATATGTAGGAGTGATAACATTGTTTTAATTATTGAGCTGGCAGGTTATGATTGTTGTCTTAACAGATTTTCCACCCCTTATGCTCCCTCCATTCCTCTTCTCGGTCTCCCTAAGGGATATGGTAATTTTACTAAATGTGATCTACACTCCTGGGAGCAAGTGGGTCTCTCAGTCCTGAGGCATCTGTTTACTAAAGTACAGGTGCTCCACTGGGGGCAGTTTTCTAGCATTTGGCCTCTTCCATTGACTTCTAAGGGAGCGCTGGTGCATAGATGATTCAGAAACGGTCCCTAACATGCTAATAGAGTGCCTCTGCACTCTGGGTAATAAGAGGAGATTAATATTCTGGCTTACACGGGTTATGATCACACACACTCAAATCCCTCTGCAGCACTTTCACTTGACTTAGGAGGTAGACTTTGGCAGGGCAAGGACGAGGAATGGAAGAGGGCCCTGGAATGCCTCCACAAGATACCTGAAATGCTTTCTTACAGCTGGTACAATTGTATGTCTTATATAGAGCATACGTCTTACTGTGGTGCATTAACCACATCTTTCAAAATGCTCTTGACACTTTCATTCTGTGCCAGGCCCTGGCGCGGCGGACTTAAAGAATGTCCTATGGGGGACTGCCTTATCCTTAGTCAGTACTGGAGGGAAGTCTTGCATATGTCCAGGACCACTTGCCACCCACTCCTAGACATGTGTTATTGTTTTGCTTTCACTAATGACCGAGCTGACAAAAATCTCTGGAATGCACTTCACAGTTCAAAGAAGACATTTATTATTATTTCACCACGAGGTTCCTAAAAAAGGAGTTTAGTAGATTGAAAGCACACGTTTAAAAATAGTCACAGCAATAAAAGGAAAATATACCAAAATAATTCTCAACTGCAATATACACAGCAAATATATGTAGTTATGATTATGCAAAGCAAAGAATGAAGTAAAGATTCATCACCGTAGGGCCGGCCAAGCTCTTCATCTTTCTCATGCCAGCAAGATGATGTCCACCCTCACGGGACAGGTGTGTCAGGCATTCGACGTCTAATCCTGACCGAGATCTCGGAAATTTCACCGCTACTGAGCAGGGCCACCTTTTTATATCTTAAAGATCCCAAGAAGGGCTTTCTGGAAAAAACCCTCCCATAAAAAAGAAATATTCAAACATGCTGGCTAATGTAGGTCAGAGTTGAGACACAGGTTGGAACTGGCCAGTCTCCCAAATTGTCTCTCTCAAGGCCAAACCGTTCACTGCTTGCACTAAAAAACATCAGTCTGGTACATTCTTATTGTGCTGACTGACTAACTTTGCGATGATAATATGTACTAGCTCTTCGGTGAGAAAGAACACGAAAACAAGCACAGTTTACAATGTGGAATATTACTAACACATTTAACATGGCAGTGTCTGACCCTACGATAAAGTCAATAGGCAGCTAAACTGAATACAAAATGTAATCTACAACTGGTGAACACTAGACAGCTAATCCAGGTGCAAAGTGATGCAACACAAAGTCAGTGGTCAAAAACACATATTGCACTACAGTTATAATTGTCATATTTAGAATGTGGGGATAAGAATGTTGGAATGAGAAAGGTCTTGCTTCCCAGGGTTCTGGCAGTGGCCAGTTTGTCAGTTACTGCCAGGACCTCTGAGATACAGGGTGTATCTTAATGTTATCCTGTTGTGGGTGGAGTCTACATCAGTAAATATGGATTAACAACTATTGTTTGAGTGCGACCACTCACTTCATATTGACGAGGAGGAGAAACCATCAGAACGCCCACAGACCAACTTCACATCATGCGGGACGATGGTCGGGTCACCCTCAACTTCTTATCTACTGCCTGTGCTGCAGAGATTTAATTTGGGTGTATGCGACAGCATCGAATTTCGATTTTGAGGTGAAGTGAGCAGTTTCTTGCTGCCATTCTACTTAGTTGAGGTGGGTGCGCAAGCAAGTGACAGTGGAGTTGTAGGCCAGAGCAGACGCTTTGACTGGCGTGTGATGTATGCACGCGGGCTGCCATTCTGATTGGGAAGAACACGTACGCAAGCTGCCATCTTAAATCGTGCCTGGAGTGCGACTTAGCGCTACAGCTCGTGCTCAATGCAGCCATCTTAATTCCTGGCTGGAGTGTCACTTTGTGCTCCAATTCGGGCTCAACGCCTCGCTCAGCTGTTTTCTTCTGGCCCTCGCACGGCGGCCATATTTCTTGGGGAAAGATCCTTTGGTTACTAATCCTTGGCAATCGGCACAACATTATCTTCGCCGATCGGTACACCTTTATTGTGATTGACATGCGGATTTTATACAGCGATTGGCACACTTTGCAAAATACTAATAATACAATTACATATATTGTTTACTGTTACAGCTTTGGCAATTGGCACACCTTTATTGTGATTTATGTGCTGGTTTTAGACCACGATTGGCATGCTTTAATAACAATAAATACAGCTGCCTGTTGTTACCCTCAGTGACAGGCATACTTATGAGAACACCCATTGGTGTTAAAACTATTGTGAGTCACATTCCGGCAGCCATGTTTGTTTGGGTTGCCTGCCAGGATTACAACTCAACAAAGTATTCAGTGCCTCGCGCTGCAATAGGCATGCCTTACACACAACTCGTTCAACGTCATACTATCTGTCGAATCACAGTGATGGGCACACTTTGAACTACATTGTATCTAAGGGATTTACCTTTTGTTCAAACATTCTATTTGCAGTATAGTGATATACACCTAAAGCAATGAATACATTTTAGCTTTCACAGGTTAAGGTCACACTTTAAGCACAGGGAGATATTTTTAGAACCTTCATGGCTTTGTCTGCTTCTCCACACCAGTTTGTGCAACCACCACTGTTTCTTCAGAATCCCTGCAAACCATCAATTAAGTGGAAGCAATGATATAAACTATTTGTAAATTATTTAGTTTTAATTGATGCTATTGGTTACTCTACTGCACATAAATTAGCATTATTAAACAGTAGTCTGGGATATGCGGCACAAGAAGTCTTTGACAATCTACTGGTGTTAACACCTCCGAAGGGTCATTCAGGAGATGGTGAATGGAATCCATATAAAAAAGCTGTAGAAAGATCACAAATGCATTATTCTGATGAACCTAGTGTTATGATTGAAAGGCATATTTTTTTAAGCACAAACATCACACAGAAGAAAGTGTTGGGGAGAATGTATCAGCATTAATTATTCTTGCAGCAACCTGAGAGTTCGGAGCAAATATTGACATGTATATCGATGAGCAATTTGTATTTAATTGTTTTTCACTTAAAAACCAAGAAAGATTGTTAGAATATAGTAATCCAACCCTCACCATGGTCATTGCTTTGACTAAAGGAGTAGAGCGCCCCAAAATTTCTTCTAAGGTTTTAATTGCTGTTGTTCCAACAAACTTGTTAAATTACAATAATGATGACATTGAGGAATATATGGAAACTTTGTGGTGTCAATTTACAGAGAAAGGGAGGACATTTGTTTATGAAGAAACAAAATGTACATTGTTAACTATGTGGCTCTAAAAGTCACATAGGCAATAATCTTAGTTGTCCTGTGTTAGGAAAACGCTGTATGTCTTGTAAAAAAAAAGAAAATAGGCAACTTCCAGGCAGTATGCCTGGGTTCTAAGACACAGGTGAGAGTAAGAAGTGTAGACGTTGAGGAATAAAAAGTAATGGAAAGACTTAGCAATGTAGTTTTAGCAATTGAATGTAATTCTGTACAAGATGAAAATTCAGTTAAAGGTCTTTGGGTAGATGCTAACATTAAAGGGATTGCTTTACGAGTTATGGCATATTCAGGTTCTCTTATAATGATTATAAGGGATACTACTTACTGTGAGTTGTGGAATAATAAAGTAAGTTTGACTCCTTCATATGTTAATCCCAAAGCCTTTGGAGAAAAGGATTTTGAGATGATTGGCTATTTTGAAACCAAGTTGGAGTATTTAGGAATGAGTACATACACCAAAGTATATGTTACAGTCAAAGGAAACAATATAACTGGATGGAAGGATTTAGCAAAAATGGGACTATATTTAGTCCAGGGTGCAGAAAATCCAGTGAGAGTGAGTTGCCTAAAGAACATATAGGAGAAAGACCTAATGAACAAATACAAGTATCGTGTGAAGGAGAAATTCAAGACATTGAGAATACCATTAAGAAGTTTGAGGGTATATTTCAGGAGAAAGTTGGGGGGTCAAAGGTTGCGAGAACTATATTAAACTCATGCAGGATTCTTCTTCTATGATGCTCCAGGTATTCAGTGTGCCTCTAAGTGTAAAGGTGGATTTTAAAAAATGTTACAAAAAATGTGTTCACAGGGTATTATTGAACCTATTGGTGCGGCTTAATGGGTCTCTCCGATAGTTATGACTAGAAAAACATTAGGGAGCTAAGATTATGCGCAGATTTAAAAACATTAAATAAAAATATAATAATTGTTTGCCACCCCATACCTAAAATTCACGATTTATTAGCTAATTTGGAGGGAAGCAAGAGTTTTTTATTTAATTGATTTACAATCTGCGTATCATCAAATTGCTTTAACACCAGAGTCACGGGAACTGACAATGCTGATTACACTGTTTGGTGCACATAAGTATTAAAGGCTAATGTTTGGATTAGCGTCAGTGGCAAGTGTCTTTCAAAACCTGGCGTACAAGCTATTTGGTGATATGCAGAGAGTTCAGGCATAGCAAAAAGATATCCTACTATTTGCTGAGAATAAACAGAAGCACAATCTCATTCAAAGCGAAGTATTAAAAGTGTTGTCTGAAACGGGTATGACTTTAAGACGTGACATATGTCAATTTGGTGTTTAAGAGTTAGAGTATTTAGGTCACTATATATCATCAGGCATAAAAACTACATTTTCTCTGTTAAAAGCCATCAAGGAAGCAAAACCAACTAAAGTTAGGGACAGCCTCAGGTAATTTTTTGGTTTAGCTGTATATTGTGGGTGGTTTGTAGAAGGCTATTCTCAAATGGTAGAACCGTTAAGAGCCTTGTTAAGAAAAGGTGTAAAATGTTTGTGGTCAGAGGAACTGAAAGAACTGTTTCTGAAAGTAAAAAGTTTGATTATTAATGCACCAGTGTTACATGCTTATAAAGCAGGTTGCAAAAGCATAATCACAGTTGATACCAGTTTGACTGGTTTGGGTGCAGTGATAAGTCAGTGAAGGAATGGTAAAGAGTAGACAATTGGTTTTGCATCAAGAACACTTTGGCAAGCGGAGAAATATTACAGTACTACAGAAGGAGAGGTTTGTGTATCGGCAATGCAGAAATTTAAAATGTACATTTGAGGATGTAAATTCGATTTGTTCACAGATCATAAACCTCTTGTACATATACTTTGTGGGAAAGGGTCTGGCAATCTTTCTGCTGGGCTTATAAGACTACTCTCTAAACTTCAAAACTATAATTTTGAAGTAAAGAGCATTGCTGGTGGCAAGAATTTCCAAGCAGATTTCATATCACGCATGTCAGTAGATGATGATGAGGAAGAAATATTAGAAGATACTGAATGTGTTGTAGCAGTTGTAGATGCCATTAATGAATGTAGAAACAAAGTATCAGAAGAAAAATGGTTGGAAGCAAGTCAATCTGATATAAACTTTAAGAAAATAGTACATTGTTCAAGGTTGGTCAGAAACCAGATGCTTATCAGGTGAACTCAGAGCATTTGTTAAAATTTCAGAAGAATTGTCAATGGTCAACGGATTAGTAATGAGAGGTGGAGTATTTGTACCACCTGAAGGTGTAAGATATGGTCTGATTAATTTAGCCCATCAGGGACACCTAAGCATTTCTAAAACGTATAAAAAATTGAAACGATATTATTGGTGGCCATCTATAGATAGCACTGTAAAAATTTTGATTGATAAATGTCTTGAGTGTTTACTCACAGATAAACATTGGAGAACAAAAGAAACTCCATACATCCAGTACCATTTCCTGGGGCAATGTAGGGTTAGATTTTTCAGGACCATTTTCACTGCTTCCGAATGACATGAGGTATTTAATTGTCTAAATTGATTATTATTCTAAGTGGATTTATGGCCCACTCATAGAATCTCCAAGCACCAAGGGTGCTATAACATTTTGGGGGAAAAGTTTTTATGTTGGAAGGGTCACCAGGAGAAATCATAACAGATAATGGCACACATCTAGTTTCTGGGAACTTATATTCATTTTTCAAACATCATGACATTATACATCATAAAGTTGCCTCGTATTCCCCGAAATCCAATGGATTAGTGGAAAGGGCCAACAGAATAAAAAAAGTGACAGAAACAGCAATAACTTCAGGCCAAGATGTAGGTAAATGTTTGAAGAACAAGGTGTGGAATTATAATATAACACCCCATAGTACAACAGACAAAGCACTATTCACTTTGAGGGGACAAAATGTACATACTTGTTTGTTTCCACGTTGTTTAGGAGGAACAAATGTTAGAGAAAGACAGAGTCAACTTAATGAAAAAGTATCTTGCAGTGTGGCATTAAAACAAGTTAATATGAAAGAGTACTTTGACAAAAAACACCGTTCTCAAAACATGGATGTTGATATTGGAGATTCGGTCATGATAAAAAGCTCAAAGAAAATTAGAAAAAGAGAATCTAAATTTTATCTTCCAGTTCAAGTTTTGAAAGTTACCAAAAGCTCCATTTTGTTGAAAGAAAAAGGTTGGTGGAACAAACAGCAACTGGTTAAAATATCCTCTGAACAAGCTAGAATCATATATAGGAAAAGAAGTATAGATACTGACTGTGATTGGCAGTCTTGGTTGCAGTGAAAGTATATAGCAAACAAACAAATGCTGGATGAAGCAAAACATTGAAATTCCTGATGTATCTAATTTGACTGATTGTAATACTGATAACGTTAACAGAGGAGGACCATCTAATGCACAAATGACAAGGGTACCAAGTAAATTTAAGGATTTTGTGATGTATTAAGCAGTTTTACACGCATTTTTTTTACAAGTTGGTAGAAGGGAAGTTATTGTGTCTATGTCATGTTTAGAATGTGGCGATAAGAATGTTGGAATAAGAACATTATTGCTTCCCAGGGATCTAGCAGCGACCAGTTTGTCAGTAACTGCTAGGACATCTCAGATGCAAGACTTATCTTCATGTTATTCTGTTGTGGGTGCATTCTACATCAATAAATATGAATTGACAACTACTGTTTGAGTGTGACCACTCAACTTCAACATGTGGCAGTTGGAGAACTGGGGAACACAAACGGCAGAAGAAATCTAAAACGGCAACTGGTTTCTGTATTCTGGCCCTGGCCTTAGCTAAATGTACCATAAGGATGAGGTGGAACAGTATGACTCCTCCTAGCAGCATGGCCTGAAGAGCCACCATGGCGCGCTGGGTTGGTGCTGAGGCGACTGCCCTACCCAGAGAGAATGCCAGGGGCCTTTGCTGATGTCCAGTGGCACAGATATGAGACCAATTACAATCACGATTCACGGATACAGAGAAGGAGATACCTTCTTCCCCCTCTTCATAATTTCACAAAGGAGGCTTGCTTCTCCCTTATGTGAGCCTCTCTTGTTTAGCAATGTATAGGGACAGGGCCCCTGGCCCTAGATCATATACTCTGGGTCCCTGTACTGGGCCCCCTGTGAGGACCCTTCGAACCACCCCTATCCATCCCCCCCAACCGGTGATGGCCCTGACCGTAATATATAGCTACTGATCATTCTTAATGTCCCCCTCCCCTCTGTCTTGCCTATCTCACCTCACCTCTTTGTTTTTAATAAGGATGCCATGAGTTGGTTTAATATCATGCTGCCCTTGGGGAAGTGGTACTGCGCCAGGACCCTGCCCTTCTGTAATGCTGATGCATATTTCTGCCTGGTCTTTGTTGAGTGTCGATTGCATCTGACATCAGGCCTACATGCCCTCTATCACACAGTACCCTGCACCTTTTACCTGTGATGCATGGCAAAACTAATAAAATTGCTTTAACAAATTAGTGGTGTCTATATCCCTCTGTTATTCCCAAACCATAGCAGAGGGTTACCAGCTATCTAATGTGCTGAAAGAAAATAATGAAATTCGTCTACATTGTGGCAAAAGGAATATTTGAAATCAGCCGATGTTTTGATAGTTGGTAGGATCTAAAGATCCATTTTCTATTTGGTGGGAGGGGTATCCCATAGTTCTTGTAATGCATCTGGGGGCAATCACCGATTTAAAAATTAGCTATTTACTTTAGTTTCAGTTTATTGTCAGATCGCATTTTAAAAATCATGGGTCAATTTGCACAAATAAAATATCCGTGCAAATCAAGCTTTAAGTGAAAACAATTACACTACAAACAGATAAAATCACATATCAAAATTGTAATCATTTCCTTTAAAATTCAAATGCACCACTTATTAAAAAAACTACAGGCAATGTGGACAGAGTAGCCAATATGCGCAACCTGTTAAACCACACAGCATATAATAATTTTGATACAGCGGTGACCACAAGCTTGGTAGTATCAATTTTGCAAGTTATTAGTGCGGTGGCCCGATTGTACACGAAACAAGGACACAATCCACCTAGATCTAGGTTTGGAATAGGCCAGGCAGAAGAACAACAAGTGTTCTTCTCTTTCCTTCTCATATAACATACTGGGCAAGACTTGAAACCAATCACAGAAGACCACCAAGATGAAGTGAAATCAGCAGTTGGCAAAAATGCAGATCTAAACTTCAAGTAGTACGCTCTTGTGAGTACAGGTGTAATGTAGTCAAGACATTCCTTTACCCTAAATACATGTTTAAGAAGGAGAAAAAATGAAGACCGACCACCCACACTGTCAGATAATTCACTTAACTCAATGCTCCTGGCCCAGAATTGTAAACAGCTGCAATAGATGCACTGATAGATAATAGATGGAGCCAACAATTACTCAAACCCAGGTCATTCAAAGACTGCTCAAGGTAAGCTAACCAGGGTATTCTGTAGGTTTGATGATGACCAACATCAGGGCATCTCTATACAGTTTCAATTCATATGTACGCCAAACTCGGATTTGATATAAAATGGGACATAGCTTAGTGAGATGCGTACCTGCTTCAATGCAAGAACAAGTATCAAAGGCAATAGAGGAGTACCTCAACAAAGATTTAAGTGGGACCTTAAAAAGTTGTTTTCATCTACCCAAACAAGACCTATTACAGTGACCCCAAATATCTGAATCATACAGACAGTGTTCCTTATTTGAACATTGTAGATTTCAACTATTTGTAAAATGGGGTAAGATAGTGCCTTTTCGCAAACCTGTTTTAAGTGAAAGCCCTGTGTTTCATCAGCGAACAACTCTTAATAACTTGGGACATCCAGAACTCCAAATCAGACAATGTAATACCTAAGTAATTCAATTATTTCACTCTTTCCAAAATATTTGATCCCAGTCATATATCCCCTTTAAAATGTCTTTGTTTGTTTTAAGCCATAAATTTAGTTTTCAGAGTCTTAATTTCCAAGCTATGGTACTCATAAAATAAAGAAAATCAGTTAACAAGATTTTGCAAGCTTATTGCTGTCCTAGAGATTAAAAGAGTGTCCTCTGCAAAAAGTAGCCCAGGCACCGTCTGATCAGCTAAAACAGGGTAGCCAGTCAGCCAGAAACCAGTGCAACTATTGATTTAAAAAAAAAAAAAAGTGTTGGGCCAGCACACAATCCTGGAGTACTCCCACTCTTGACATCAGTCTTCTCCTTAAGTTCACCAAAGGTTCCCCACCGTGCATACTTACTCTCTTGAATGTGCATTACAATACTTAGAACACCACTTGGCACACCCATGTCTGGACATACCTTATAGTATTTAGCTCTGAGGGCTAAGTCAAATGCTGCATGCAGGTCAACAAAAACAACTAAGGGAAATATCATCAGTCTTTCACTTGGTCAACAAAAATCTAATTACCTAGTCCGCAGTTCCAGTTTTCATTCTGAACCCCACTTGCAAGACATTGTTTTCCACAATCCACTCTGATAACTTTGCAAGAACCTGTTTGCAAAACATCTTTTGGGGGCTATCCAAGAGACTGATAGGCCGAAAGTTGCTAGGAAGGTTACAACAGCCTTTTTTTTTAAATGGGACAATCTCAGCCCCCTTCCAGGTGAAAAGTATTGACACACCTTTAACTAGTGCATCAGAAACTAGATTGATACAGAGACCTGCAGAAGAACGGAGATAAAAAACCAAACAGACTTACCGGAGATGGATGGAAGCAATCCTGCGACGTCAAGGGGCACACTCCACCAAAGTTTGTTTGAGTTTAATGCCCTGTTCACTAATTTAATTTCCTAAATAGGTCACACAATTCTCAGCAAATGTATCAGTGCACCAACAGTCAAACCCTTTGTATTCAGAATTCCCAAAACCTCCTCTTATCTCAAAACGTGCTCCATTGCTCCTTTCCAAACAATTGAAACACCATTCTTTGAAAAAACGAAGCCTAGGATGCTAACCCAAAAGGTATGGATCTAAACAAAGTGGATATTTCAAGTATTATGATTGCAGTGTGCCTTTTACACTCTTTTTTTAATAAGAATCTGATGGTAGACAGATGACAGGTCATGAGTGGAAAGACACTTAACACCTTTTACCATGGGCAACATTTCTCTAATCTTTGACTGTGGAAATCTTTCTGCTAAGGTCCTGATCACCAGAAGGCGGTTGATTGTGACTCCTACATAAACCCTTGTTTATACATGAGTCTGAATTGTGAGGTTTGTTTTACTTAACGCAGCCTATAATTATCGTATGTGTAAAATAACGCAACCTGTGTTCAATTTCAGCAGGTCAAACCTGTCAAAGTTTTTCAGGGGAAGTTGTATGGTATTTACTGTACGATG
This sequence comes from Pleurodeles waltl, assembly GCF_031143425.1. NCBI lineage: Eukaryota > Metazoa > Chordata > Amphibia > Caudata > Salamandridae > Pleurodeles > Pleurodeles waltl. Next base: position 438,573,154 of record NC_090444.1, on the reverse strand, counting down.
TGGATTTTGGTGTGTTAAGCACAAAAATCCATCTGTTATTCTCACAAACTTGTAATAGGTGTTATTTATCGCAAATGATAAATAACATATGCTGCGGTATCATTATTTATCTTGTGTAATAAATAACACTTGAACTTGTAATTAGGGCCTTAGAATGTGTTAGTCAAGTAGAGGAAGTGCACACTCAATCTTGTTTTACAGTTGGCACTTTGTGCAATCACCAGGGGTGAAATCCATTCTGAGGCTCCTTTAGGCTCAATAACATCCATCTTAATTTGCCTTTCTACTCCCTGGACGCCTCTTCGCTCAGTACTGTGGTCACACTCCAAATATGGTGTATTTTGAAAACTCCCTCATTCCTTAACGCTGTTTTATTTTTGAATCCCAACAACTTACCTGTGCCTCCACTAAACACCAAGGGCAATCGCTTCCGCATACACTTACCCATGTTTTCTCTTCCATCCACCATTCGCAACTTTAATGATGTGTAAGTTCCTTTGATCAAATAATCCTAACACTAGTGGTCCCTTTTTGGTCGCATACAACTCAACAATATGTTTTTCTATTCTTAAACCGGCAGCTCCTGCAGCCCAACATTTATATTGCTTCATTACTATAATCCACCATGTGCATGTCAAACTCAAATACTTTGCTCTCTATTTAATTTATAAATTTCCTTTTCCACACCTGTTCCTCTGTGATACTGTAGGGGGGATCCCAAATCAGCAACTGCCAGAATACTACTAACACCAGTGTTCATATTGCCTGATTGTTTTTTCCTTATACATTTGTCACTTATGTTGACAATGTTGTCTCATAATTGTAAAAAAAAATTGCCCAGGGATTTTCCTTCCTCACTAGAGAATGAATAGTCTTCAACCTACGCAAGCTTACATTTTTCACCTTGTTTCTAATCTTCACAAAACGACCATCTACCCCGTATGCACTACATTTTTGCTTCACAGCTGGACAAGCTTCACTCTAGCTCAGCTGATTACAGCTGTCACACCTTTTGTGTCTGTGACCCTTTCTAATATGGTATAAGCTGTTTATCCTTCTGACTGGGATGACCTCAGGTTTGTTCTCAACTTTAATATTTCTTACCACTTCACACTCAGCATTTTAATATGACTTGTACCACCTTCACAATTTATCAGCTTTAAATACTCTGGCACAATGCCCATCCCTATTGACCCACAAACATTCTTGAATCGATGAGTTATAGGCGTGAAGGATTACTTGATTCCACATTTGCAATCTACAGCTACCTTATTTAAGGCGTTTACATAGCCATCTATTGACTCATGCTTTTCTTGCTTCCTTTGAGAAAATGTGAATCGTATTAAGCTTATACATTATGCACACTTTGCGGGTATAGTAATGGTCAAAGTCACTAATGAAAACCTTTCCATTTCCTGCACTGCCCTCTGTTGGAATATTACTGTAAACTTGTATTCTTTTGCGACCCAGCAGATGTAACCAGATGTGTTTCTTTTGTTCTGCAGTCAGTGTTTCCCTCAGTAGTAATTTAAAAACATACTCCTTCCATTCTGGCAATTGCATGCTGGGCTTTCCGGCTGGTGCCAAAAATACTTGCAGCAGATTGATTTTGAAACTATGGCTAGCCATTTTCTTTATGCAGTTTATTTCAAAGTCCTAGCTTCACCAGTATTAGACTGGGTTAGTGCCCTGTGCTGTCTTTGAGGTTCCATAAGTTATACTTGCTACTTTCGATACCCAGTAATAGGCACCGTCCTCCAGCAATTGGATAAAATGTATTCAATAAATATTTTCCACCAATAAGGCAATGTATCCAACAAAAAAGTTATGCTCTGCTCACCTTTCAATGTACAAGCAGTATTTCCCACAACGTAGTGATTGTAACCAATCTAATCTAGGTTCCATTCACCAACTGGATTTCAGGTAATACTTTATTGTAAATACACTTATTTAAAAAAAAAAAAAAAAAAAGAATGTTGCTAATTCGCAGACTTCTGCATTTACACTTCACCGTACTGTCTTGACCCTGTGTTGCCAGGTAAGCATAGCTGTGTGGGCATTTGGCAGTTGATCTAGACGCACATACACCAGAAGGATCGCCCTGGCACTTTGAACACCACATCTGCACCGGCACATGCACAGCTGAATTTACTTTGTAGTAAAATTGTAAGGTCTTGTAGTTTCCTTGCTTCTTACCAGAGAGTATCTTGGTTCACCATATGTCGTGACCCAACCGCTTCACCTTGCCATGACCCCCAAGCGGTCCCACCTTACTCCTGTTGTAGATGGGGCAGTCACAAGTGCTTCCTCAGACCCAGGTTGATAATTGTGATTAATAACAAATATGGAGTGGTCTCCCTTCTCTAGTTATGTTTATATGAAAGAGAAATAATATTTGGAATTTTTTTTGACATATCTAGATACGAGTGTTTCTTTGTACAAATATGTATAATTATAATTTTTTTTAAATATATATAGATACTCTTTAGGTCTGCTTAACAAATGTATTTATGGTTCTATGTATTATTATTATGGTTTTATATATATATATATATATATATATATATATATATATATACACACACATATATCTGTGCTTAACATATTCATAGGTCAATGCATAGTTTTTATATAAGTTGTTTGATTAGATGCTTCTGGGTCTCTGTTTCATTTCTCCATCACAACACACTGAGTTATAAAAATACACAAATAAATTACATTCAAATAATGCAACACTTGAAACTCTGTGTTTATGCAATACAGCTTTAAATCTCAATATATTATTTTCCTTATACAAATAATTCATTTCTATGTAATCATGTATCTATATATTTACTTATTACTTTACTTCTATTGTACAAGGGGAAAAAAAATCACTTTCCCCAGTGCACTACTCTGTCTCATCCTAAACCTCTCTGTCTATCCTCTATCTCCACTCTGACTTATCCCAAACCTCATTCTACTACTGTGATCTTCAAAATAACCCTTCCAGGACTCTTCCTTCCTCTCTTCCTCCCAAACCACCCTACTAAATTCTTCCCTCATGTATCTCTCCTTTGACTCATCCCAACCCTTATTTTTACTATTATGATCTCTCTAATCCCTTTCCACAAACTCTTCCCAACTGCATCTCTCCTTTCACTCATCCCACACCTCATTTTACTACCATGATCCCCCCAATTAACACTTTCTAGATTATTTCCTCTTCTATCCCTTCATTATTCTTTTCAATCTAACTAACCAACACACATTTCCACTGTTCAAATTAATGTATATTTCCCTATACAAATCCACCACTAATCCTTTTGGGTTCCGGAGTAGCGTGCTACTCACCGAAAAGCGCCCCGGCGCCTCAGGGGTAGTAAGTGCTATATAAATACAACTACAATTACAACAAGGTTTTTTATTTGCAGAACAGATCGACCTAGATTCTTGTTCACTGGTCCTCCTGCATCATGTTATCTGCATTCCAGTAGTCCCCATAAGATTGAAATTGCATTGGAATGCAGACCATGAAATCAAAAGTGGCCCCATAGGGGAGCACCAGGCCCACACAATTGAGTTTTCTACTGTCGGAGGGCAGCTTCATCTGCCTACGATCTACTTGCCCAGGATGATTTGAAATTAAGCCTTGTGACAATTATTTTAGTGAATATTTCCTCAGAGATTAGTAAAGTGATGCATTACTTTATATGTTTTTAGGAGAGAGGGGTGATGCCCCCCAAGAGCAGGTGCTGCCGAAAGGGCCCCATGCATTTGGGGAATGCTGCCTGTGGGTTTAATATTTGCAGGTGGAGTTTCTAGCTAATATCACATTCATGGAAGCTCAGGTGTCTCTACCGGTGACTTTATGCTTATTTTCATAAGGCTTTATTCTGTGTGAGGATAAAAAAAATGTAATTGTTCTGACTGCAGCATCTCTGCATTTAAGTGGCCACTTGGTTATGCAGCACACAAGTGGTTCACCCCTCCCCTAAATAAAAAGTAATTATCAAAGGTTTTTTCATTGGGTCCCGGTTAATTAAAGCTTATGGATTAAGAGGTCAATGCTGGGAAATCGCACCCTCTAAAATAAAGTTTCTCTCCTTGCCGTGTAAACTCAAACCATCTAATAGAGACTTCTAGCTTCAGACTCCTCACTTTAGAGTATTCCCCAGGCATCAGACTGGATCAGGAAATTTTTGAGCAATTCCCTTGTGCTGTGGTTGGTGTCGTCATTCGCCTCCATGTGGAGTAATCCGCTCCAGAAGTGACTTGCACATTGCCTATGTAGGTGCCACCCTGCACGCTGACCTCAGTTCCTTCTTTTCCATGTCATCAGCATGGATATGGACGAACTCCCTTCAGTAAATTTTTGAAGGAATGTTTCCCGATTTTTGGACTAAGTCTCAGAAGAAACCGAATGGCTTCAAGCTTTGTGGCACCTGTCTCAGGCAAATGTCTGTGACAGACTCGCACTTGGTGTGTCCATGGTGCTTGGAATAGGACCATGACCCATGGCCTTTGCAGGTTGCAGGACTGTGAATCTGGAGGCCATTAGCGAGTGGGCTGTGAAGCTTCTGGTCTCTCGCCACGCAACTCCATGCCACTCTAGGTCCCATTTGTGAGGGAGACTTCAGGACTGCTTTCTGAGTCACTCTGCCGATCATCGTCATGAATTCGGACTTCTCCAGGTAAATCCCCCAAGAAAAAGTCGAAGAAGTCAAAGTGCTGTTTGACTTATCGTCGTTGTATCCATTCGTCGGACGATGTGAATGAAAGACACTACAAATCCAGGCCCTGGTTGTTTCAATGGACCAAGCGTCTGACACTTGGTCTGCTCGTGCTTCCCTGAGTTTCCCAGAACCAGAGTCAACCCTGCTCTACTTTGAGTTTCAAGAGGCCATGAGCGTCAGTTGTGGGCAGTTGAACCCCTCTGAAGTGCCTTATGTCCCCATGGGTACGGAAGAGACTCCCACTTGGGCTCTGCTGGCTGGTCTGCCCTTTGCTCCAGTCAGGCCCTCAAAGACGGCTTCGCAATCTCCTCCTGGGACTGTTAATGTGGTGCCATTCCCAGCAGCGCCAAACCCATTGTGATTGCAGACTTTGATACAGAGCTGGACCGGCATCACCAAAAGTCCGTTCTGGCACCAGTCGGGCACACACAGCCTGAAGGGCCTTCTGAGAAACACAAATGGCGGGGATATGTTGATCCCTTTGACTACTCTAGCCCCCATAGCTGAGTCCATGGCTGAAGACACATGGCATTAAGACCTGGTTGATACCAGTGGTCTGACCACCTCTCTCCTGCCACAGGGGAAGGGGCTTCCTTTGTGATGGAGTAAAACGGCGGTTGAGGTCCTGGACCTTCAGCTGCCATCGATGGAGGTTAAGACGAATATCTTGATAGAGGTGCTTCCTCCCAAGGCACTCCCCACTCACCCTTCAATTAAGCCCTCACTGATGTCCTTCTCTGGGCCTGCGCCAATCCCTGCATGGGCACTTCTGTGTACAGGACCATCTCTCGCCTCCATTGCCCTGCACACGGGGACCCAGACTTCCTCTCCCATCAGCTCTCCCCCCTGCCCCCCCTCCCCCCCCCCCAGAAAGCCTGGTAGTCCAAGCTGCAACTGCCAGGATAAGTCTTGGCGTATACCCTACCACACAACCAAATAAGAAATCCAAAAGGCTGGATACCTTTGGAAAGAGGATTTTCTCTTATTGGGCCATTATTCCCACAGCGTGAGATAGGATTGCACAAGTGCTGCCTAATTTCTCGGAGGAGGCAGAGTCATACTCTCCCAACCTATTGTTGATGGGTGAGATGCCGCACAATTTACAATCAGATGAGGTTTGGATGTGACTGCCTCGCTGGGTAGAGCCATTGCTTTCGCTTGCCGCCCCAACGTCATGCATAGCTGAGGACAACTGCCATTTTGGGAGATATCCACGCATCCTTTATGGACATGCCCTCCGACGGCTTTCACCTTGTTGGTGACAAGGTGGATTTTCCACTTGAGAGTTTCAATGACATTAGGGTCACCACTAGGTCATTTGGGCTCACCGTGGATCCTCAACAGCCGTATTCCACCTTCTGCCCCTTTCGTGGCTACAGTAGGGTCTGTCAGCTGTGTGCTTTTCCCCCTAGCCACCACAGTCAGCAGGCTTCACTGAGCTTTCGTGGCTGCAAAGGCAGCTCCCATAAGCCTCTTGGAAACCAGAACCAGAGGTCAGCTCAATTGGTCCGACCCTGGCACCACCTGCCCCAATGGCGGAAAGTCACTTCGGACAAATGGGTGCTTCAAATTGTCCAGCGGGGCTATGCCTATCTTTTTAACAGACTCACTCACCATCTAACAACCGGCTGTCAGATGTCCACCTTTCAGTCTTGCAACAGGAAGGACTAGCTCGTCTGGCTAAATTAGCTGTTGAGAGGGTGCCAGCATCAAAAATAGGTTGTGGTTGGTATTCTTGCTACTTTCTGCTGCTGAAAGGCTTCCATCCTATCCTAGAGCTATGCCCCCTCAGCTACTTACTGAAAAAGAAAACATTCAGAATGATAATTTTGACTCAGGTTCTGGCTGCCATTGTTCCTGAAGACAGGGTGGTAGCGCTGGACTTGCATAACGCCCACTTTCATATCCATATCTTGCCTGCCCACAGACATTACCTGTGGTTCATAGTAGGCCAACAGCATTACCAATTTGGCATGCTCCCCCTTGACCTTATATGCACACCTTGGGTTTTCACCAAAGTGATGGCAGTGGCTGTGCACATTTGCAGAGGTCAGGGGTTACAGCCTTACTCTACCTCGTCGACTGGCTGTTAAAGGTAGGATTGCCCCAAACTACAGTGGACCTACCTTCACTGGGGTTTACTATCAGGATGCATAAGTCACAGCTGACTCCCTCTCAGATGCTCCCTTTCATCTCAGATATTCTGGATACAGTGCAGTTTCGGGCTTAACCTCTGGAACAGCGAATCCAGTACATTCAGGGTTTGATACTGATGTTTCAGTTTGTATTCTGGATTTTGGTGAGGCTGACTGAGGCTGATGGGTCCTGCTGGTAAAAAATGCCTGTTGATATATCTAGGCTCTGCAGTGGGGTTTGAAGTCACAGTAAGCACAGCATCAGGGGAATCTCTTTGCCTGATCCATATATCGGAGGGACCTGCAAAAGATCTGCAGTGGTGGTTCATGGACCGCGATTTGTTCATCAGCCGACCCCCCCCCCTCACTCCTATCCAGAGAAGTGGCAGATGCGTCGATTCTGGGTTGGGATTGCCATCTTTGAGATGTAGGGATCAGAGGTCTCTGGTGGAGTATCAGCTCCATATCAACATGTTGGAACTTATAGTGATTCGCGTGACATTGAAAGGCTTTCTTCCTTCTGTCAAGGGTAGTCTAGTTCAGATGTTCATGGACAACACCACCACCGTGTGGTATTGCAACAGGCAGGGAAGGGTGGTTTGTGGACACTGAATCAAGAGGCCCTGTGTCTCTGGACATGGCTGAAACATCAGGACATCGTCCTGGTGATTCAACATGTAGCGGCTCTCTGAATGCCAAAGGAGACAAACTCACCCGTTGATGCCTCGTGGATCACAAATGCCATCTCACTTTGTAAGTGTTTCACAATCTCTTAAGAGATTGGGGAAGATCTTGGTTAAATCTATTCACCACCACCAAAAACACGCGATGTCAGCACTTCTGCACATATTTTCCAAAGCATTCCTCTCTCGGAGACGCATTTCGTCTCAGGTGGAGTTCAGGACACCTGCATATTTTCCGCTGATAACCCTCCAGTCCATAGTTCTCAAAAAGATCAAGAACGACCGGGCCCAAGTCATCTTAGGGGCTCCAGATTTGGCAAGGAGAGTCTGGAATCCAGAACTCCTGAGCATGTGCAACTGCCCTCTAATCAAGCCGCCACTTTGGGAGGATCTCCTGTTGTGTCAACAAGACAGGATCCTGCTCCCAAAGCTGCACATCCTCTACATGCCTGGACACTGTGCGGTAACAGTTGAGGACACTTGACCTCTCTCCGAAAGTGTATGATGTCAATCTGACAAATAGGCATCCCACCACAAAAATGATTTATGCCTGCAGATGAGACAAATTTGTAGCAGGGTGTCTGCCAAATCTGTTAATTCTCTCTGTCTGCTCCCTTGTCTGAAGTTGTTTTGTTTGACTTATCCCTTACTTGGCAAAACCTTGCCATGGGCAGAATTAAAGTGTACCTTTCCGCCATTTCAGCATTCCTGCTGGGGCCTGATCAACAGTCCCTATTCAAGTCATCTTTTGTGACTGGTGTCCTAAAAGGGTTTACAGCATGTTCCCCACTACACCTTTTATGAGGCCACAATGGGACCGAATTTAGTTCTCACCTTTTTAATGTGTTCGCCATCTGAGCCCATGCACAGCTGCCCTTTGAGACTACTGACCATCAAAGCAGTCTTCCTTGTGACCATAACGTCTCCCAGGCAGGTTAGCTATTTGCAGGCATTTTTAGTTCACCTCTGTACACAACCTTTTTCCCACATAAGACGCTCCTTGGTACCTGTGCCTCCTTTTAACATCAGGCAGAATATCACACTACCTCCATGTTCTCTCTTCCCACCCCAGCATCCTACCAAGGAAGAGGAGAGACTGCACAGCCTAGACCCAGTTATTTTACTTTGATCATACCAAAGACATCTGGGTGGATGATGAATTCTAAGTTGGTTTTATGGATGTGAAGAAATGAATGTGAAATCACTAAAAAATCATCTCCAGATGGATTGTTCTCTGTATTAAAATCTGTTACGCAATAGCTAAGAAGCAGCCCCCCGAGAGCTTAAGAGCTCATTCCACCTGGGCTAAAGATGCAACCACAGCGCTAGTTGGAGGAGCCCAGTTCCTGGACACCTGACAGACAGCTGTGTTTGTTTTGCTGCATGCTTGCCAAGCAATACTGCCTAAACAGTCAGGTCCAGCACATTGGGCATTTCGCCCGTTCGGTTCTCCTCGACGTCTGGTGTAACACAGTCCACAGACCAACCTCCGGGGAGAGATTGCTTTGGTATCTATTCTAAGGTAAGAAATCTGTGGCTAGAAGTCTGTCTCAGATGAATAAATTACCTTCGGTAATGCCTTATTTGGTAGAGACTAGTGTCTAGCTGCAGATTCCTTACCAACCCTCCAATCCTCCCCATCTGTGAACGGTATATCTCACATTGATGAGATCCTTCAGGACCTCACCTTCGCACACTGGTCATTCCACCTCAGTTTGACTATGTGCTTCTGGTGTAAAACAAACAGTCAAGAACTGAGGTCAGCTTGCTGCTGTGGTGCCTATATAGGCATGGTGCACGTCACTTCTGGCCCCGACAATGCCACCTAAGGCCAAACACCACCACCTACCGGCTTGCAAAGGGGATTGCTGAAAAATTTCCAGATCCAGTCTGACACCTGGGGAATATTCTACGGTAAGCATTCTACTACTCAATAAAGTCTCTACCAGATAAGCCGTTACAGAAGGTAAGTAACTTGTTGATCTAGTGAAAACAAGAGTGCTCAGGTCAGCATTTAACACCAAATCTCTTCCTTCATTATGTGGAAGACGATTTCCTTCTTTACTAAGGCGTACATCTAGAAAAATGTTATTCAGCCACCATATATTACTCTTTTTTAATGATTTACTCTTGCTCTAATCTGTACTCTGTCAACAGCCGCTAATATAGCTCGATAGAAATTCCAGGAAAGTAGTATTGCATAACAGAACGTGAAATGTATACATTGTAGGGATGGGTCAGTTTATGTTCAGGTTAAAAATATGAATTAAGATCATTTTCTATCCATATATGTTTAATGGTGCTTTAGATAATTTGTGCATCTTTTATTTCTTAACGAACTTATTCTCCATGCACTTTTCTGCACTCGGTCAGAGAAAATAAGCAAAGAAAAAAAAAAAAAACATCATCCACATGGCACACACTCCTTGTCTAAAGCTAGATTCCTTTACAGGGATTGACATCACAATATAAACCTGTTATGGCGAACAAATCCTGTTTTACAGTCAACTCAGTTGGCAGCACAGATTATTCGTGGGGACCTGCTTCTTTAAAAGGGTCCTTACCTCACAAGGAGTTCAGCCCTCCAAATCCTACCATAGTCACACAGAATCCACAAGTATTTATTTTTTAATGTGTGATTTAAAAGCCTGTGATTTAAAGTAGACACAAAATCACAGGAAACTGTTATATCGATCGAAGCTTGCTCTTAAAAAAAACTGAAATCCATTTCTGCCTTCTCTGAATAAAACTTTAAGAGTGTTTCACAGCGGCATAATCAAGTGTAACTAGTCCCGTCGATGCTGAAGCGGACTCTTTGTTGGGTGTTCCGGCGCTCCGGCGGAGCATACGAGAGCCGCCAGATAGCAGCACGATTTACCCTGGGATTGGGAGACGGATTTCAAGGTGGCTTCTGTAGAGAGAGATGCCTGACTGGGAAAGTTAGAATAGAGAAGAGGCTTAGATGGACTGATACCTCCTGCTCAAGCACTGATACCCTGGAATGTTAATGTGGCCAGCAGACTAATTCTGGTAGCAAACAGCACAGAAAATCCTCCGAGGCACCGCTTTTTACAGTAAATATAATGCACTCGCAAACGTCCTATTTTGTCAAATTTCAGTAATAAACGGGAAGCCGCTTCATGATGAGATATTGTAGTCGCATCATCAGTGCCATGTGTGCCCAATTAAAGACAACGTTTGTCGTATCCTGATTAGTAATACGAAGTGAGGAGGCACCTAAGGGAATTAGTGTGCCCCTAGGCTTCAATGTGATGTCTAGGAACGGGCTGCAATATTAAGAGGGCTGCTGTTCACTGGCACATTTTAAATAGTTATACTTGCTGTTCGAATTACCCACCATTCATCACTTCAACATTGTGTACAACAAGACTATCACTTATACTCTATCAGAACTTTGAAATGTTGGGAGTTCCATTGAAGGCAGTGGAGTAGCCCTGGGCTTACAATGGCTGGTATAAGCCCAGAGCTCCAATATTTAAATGTCTGTCTTCGTTTCTCTCCATTGCTAATTGTGGACTCTCTACCCTGCCTGTAGTTTGGGCCTAGACCTGGGGTTCAGGACCTTTAACAACCGGTATAGCCCTCAGCCGCGGCTGTAAGACTATAGAAGAACTTTTCAATGTCTTTGTTTTCATGAAATAATTTAAAAACTGGAAGATTGTCAGTAGTATTTAAGAAAACATTCCGTTTTCAGATATCATCATGATTTTGTGAAAAAAATAAAAAGAACTCCTCGTGCTGATGCATAATCCCATAATAGTTCTTTATTAATCTGTTTGTGAATGTCCAAATAGTATCTTCATGAGAAAATGGGACAACCGTACTGAAAATTAGATGACCTTACCATACAGTTAAACATAATTGATCTTCCTTCATCACAGCAATTCTTACAAAAGTAGGATCTATCAGTGTAGTTTTGGTACAGGACTACATGTCCTTTCGCGCTCAGCCACCGGTAGATAATGTAGTTGTAGAAGTGAGACATGACGGATCGAGAAAATTTACATTCACCACCTAGTAGTCAGATACTGCATCATGCCACATTTCCCGTGAATGCCAAAAGGCTGATACATCCCCTAAAGTAGAGATTTTCTATATTACTCTGGCCCAGGTAGTCAACTTGAAATGGTGCTTTTCCCTGGCATCTCCATTCACTTTCGTTGAAAGTGTCACATTCTTGCAATCAGTGTCAGAAAATCCACCAGGTTTTAATTACATATACAAACAACTGTGTACTGATACAAATACTGACTGCCATAAAATATAACGTTTGCACTTGATAACAGAATTGCATAATTATTGAAAGCCTTGTAAAACGTTTGAAAGATGTTGAGTAACAAGTTGGGATAAAGAAATAAAAGTAGGCGATCTTTGTTAAAAAGGAGGTGCTGTATTTCTTTGCATGGATAACAAACACGTTCTGTATTCTCAGTTCACACGGCATAATTAAAAGCTCTGCATAATACAGACCGAGAAGAAAGAGAGAGAGAACGAGATAGAAACTAGTCAAGCTGCTGCCTACTGACATTGTGTGATAGTAAACTGGGCTGCTGCTGTCTGTGCTGTCCCCCTGTTGTGTACGATTTTTTAATAATACTGGCTGTGCTCTGTTCGGAAAGTTTTCATTGCTGCTGCTGATGGCGTGTGTTTGAGTTGAGAAGGTTGAATGTAAGTTGTGTGTGGTGTATGTGTGCTGTGGACATTACACTGCTTATATGTGCTGAATCATGCAGCTGCGCATGCTGGTGTGTTTCATTGTTACTGTGCATCCTGTACCTATTGGTGTTTGGGTGTGACTAATCATTGGGGTAAGCTTTCCAGGTAATTTGGCATCGAGTACAGTAATCATGGGATCTCCTGTAATGTAAGTGGTCAAAATAGTATGTAATCCAGTAAATAAAGTAATTTAAGTAATCTTATGTAATCCAATACAGTCATAGTAACCACTCTTTTAATGAATGTAGAGTAAAGCCTTCAGAGTAATAATACACTTGCAAAATAAAGTAAAACCAGACTAATGGAGTAATTGCCTTCCATAATCTGATGCATCATAATGCAGTGATACTAACATCTGCGGTGTAATGCACGGTAAAGTAAAGTAATCTTTTGTAATTTAAACTAAGGTATAATGCTCTGAAAAAACAGTGTGTAATATAATACAAGTAAATTAAGCAGAATAATGTAAAATTTGGTACAGGATAAAATGGTCAGTAATGTCCTTATGAAATCTAACAGTCAATCAGAATTATCTTCTGCATTCTTTTAAAAGGTAAACCGTTTACATAATTGTCTTTTGTGATGTATAAAGTAATCCAAGCACTGGCATATTCTAATGCAGGGTGAAGTAATTGGAGTACTCTTCAAACTAATGCAAGGTAAGTCAGTTAGAGGAATCACCTTTTGCACAGTAATACCTTGTAAATAAATTAGAGTAATGCCCTACAAGTGATTAGAATTAAGTAGTCAAAGTAGTATTTCTTGTAATATACTGCTAAATAAAGCAGTAACTAAACCATCTGTAATCAACTGTAGTTCAGTGTAAGTAGAGTCATTGTTTGTAAACAAATGTACAGAAATTAATTCCACCCTGTAATCCACGCAAGACCAACATAATTGAAGTAATCTTCTTCTTTTGTATAATGTAGAGTAAAATAATCCAATCATTTTATTTCCATTATCTAAAGCAGAGTGAACCTGCCTAAATACGCAACTGTTATCTAACACAGGATGAAATCATTAAGTAATTTCCTTGTTTAGTGTGCCGTAGGACAAAGGAATCAATGTAGTACACTTTTATAAGTAATAACATGCAAGGCATTTGGAGTAGTTTTCTGCAATCAAATCCAGGGTAATGAGTTGTGCAATTAAGTAATGAAATGCAGGGTGTAAAGTAATCACCTTCTCTGATGTTAGGGTAACAATAGCAATCTTCACTCATTTAATGTAGAGTAAAGCAATTATGGTAATCTCCTTTAAATCATAAGGGAGGCAAAGTCATCTGCATTCAAATTGAGGGTACAGTAATAAAGAGTAATCTCATTGTTTAATCGAGTGAATGTAATGTAAGCACAGCACTCTCTTTCTATAACTATAACCAGTGCAAAATAATCATAGTATTTTTCTGTAATCTAGTTTACGTTGAAGTTGAAGTAATCGTTTGAATATTTTTAAACAATGCAGGGTAATATCATAGAGCAATTATTTTCTGCAACCTGAAGCAGACTAAAGAAATGTGAATAATATAATGCAGTCCGGTGATGAGGGGATCCCCGAGCGCCTCAAACGATCATACACTGCACAAGCAGAGACAAGATGCAATGGTATAGGTTTTAATTTATAGGGCTCCAAGGGAGATCTTGTGATGAAACCAAAACAAAAGCGTCACACAGCTTCAGGGATATGAATTCATGATAAAGTACTAGAACAACCTTCTGATAGCTACAGAAACGTGGGAATCCAAAGCAGCTGGTGCCAGCCAAGGACCAGGCCAAGTGACCCAGGAAGGGCAACCAACCCATCACAAATTGCCTTTTGTTATTTGAGGGATTACCACAGAAGAGGTTCTTCATCCTGGAGTGGTGTCAGCCATGGCAAACTGTTGATGTCAAAAATGTCTGTTAAAGTGGAGACTGGGGTCACAGTCGGATCATGAAAGGACACTGCTGTTGCAAGTGCCAATCGTCTGCTGTCTTGGGCGTGCTCCTGCAAGGGAGAAACCACAGATGCCACAGTATCTTACATGCTTAGGTTTGGATCTTCTGTGTCTGCATCTAGTGGCCTGACTTTCCCATCTCCAAGGGTCTTCCACCTGTGACGAAGTGCCCTGCTACTCACCCAGTCCCAAGGTGCTTCTGGTTCAGTAAAGAAAAGGGCATTTTGAGCTCCTATGAACTAGCTGGGAAAAGGCAGGGAGTATTTGCGTTTTCTCTCTCTAAGTTTCCTTTCCCCATCAAAAAACAGATGCTGGATGACCAGTTTGTAGTCTGGAAAGATGAGGGGTGCGTGGTTGTCCATTCCCGTTCTCTCCGCTTGTCTTTCAGCTCGTAGTATTTCTTCCTTGTCCTTGAAGTGCGGCTGTTTGGAGGCTATATGCTTAGGAGGGGCACTGATGGAGGCCTGCGATGGGCTTTTTCGGTGGAGAAGGGAAAGAATTTGTGGTAGAACAAAAGATTACATCCAGTTTTTGAGGAGTTAAACTATATCCTGCCCTTCCGACCCCTCTGTCATTCCAATCACCCTAAGGTTCCTGTTTCGTGATTGATCCTCTGGGAGGCCTTCCAAGAAGCGGACGCAATTTATTAATTCCTGAAGTTACTGGTGCAAGAGATCATTGAGGCTATAGGTCCTGCAGTGTGGGTTCTGACTGAGTGACCAGTTCCTTCAGCGGCTTCAGATCCTCATACAGCAGCCCATAGTCTGTGGTGAAGGTGCCTATTTTGCCTCAAGGGTAGTTCTAATCGATTCAGTTGCGGCCAGGATTATGTTTAGCCTATCTGACAGCTCTGGGGAAGATCACTTTGCTGCCCAAGCTCAGAGCTCCACCAGCACAAGGGCTCTTGGTTTAGCTATCTTTGGTTTCCCCATGGTGCCTTAGTCTGTGGTGACCCATAGTTACAGGGAGCCTCCAAAGGTGGAAGGGATTGATGTAGGAAAGTGTCCTCTTGCGTGGAGGAGGTCTGTGAGAGGTTTTGAGTTGTAGGATGTGGGTTATAGATAGGGTTCCCGGTTTTATTGTACTTTTTTTTTTTTTTTTTTTTTACATTTCCGTCTGTATTTATCCATTTTCTTTTTTGGGCCATCTTTTTGGTATTTACCCCTATTTATTTTGTATTTTGAGAATTAAAGGAGTTGTAAATGGTATAATTCCACATTTATTTAACTGATAAACATGCTCTCATAATTTGATGCCCGTCGTGTTTCAGCAAAATAAGCAGCCAGATATAACAAAACACTACACCCATAGTTTAATATTAGCATTATATACAAATATATGGAAACATATGTTTGTATTTAAGGAATTCTCATCGTATTTTTAACTCCCCATGTTGTTTAGCTGCTCAGCTGTTGGCCTGGAATTCATGAAGAACAGCATGGAAAGTTGTTTTCTGTCTGTATTTATCTGTAAAAATCAATAAAAAATGAAAACTGGGAGCCTTAGTTATAGACAAGCTCGGGCAATCAAGCTTGCTGATGTCAGTCTCAAGGGGACCAACAGTCACAGCACAAGCAGCCTGACCCTGCTACAGGTTCAATTTATTGCAGTGGCTGTATGCGAGGTCACCCAGCTGTATTCAGGAGGGGCGCTGCTGCTCTCTTTTAGGCCTGACATTCTACGTGTGATACTCCCCCAGACTTTTTGCCTTCACTCTCCTATTTTTCTGAACTCGTTTTTGTTAGATTTACTGCTTGTGCTCTCTCTCTTAAACATAATGAACTTGGCAGACACCTAATTGGCACATTTAATTTACTTGTAAGTCTCTTGTATATGATACTGCGTGTACCCAAGACCTGTAAATTAAATGCTACTTGTGGGCTGCAGCACTGTTTGTGCCACCCACTAAAGCAGCACTGCAGAACATCTCAGGCCTTCCACTGCAGCCTGCAATGCAGCTTTAAACTGCCATTTCGACCAGGCAAAATAAGCCTTTTGCCAGGTGAAAACCTTCCTTTTTCAATACTTACAAGTCACCCTCTAAGTTAGGCCCTAAAGGCTCATAGGATAGGGTGCATGGTACTTAAAAAGTAGGATATGTGTGCTTACGTATTACATATCCAGACTGTGAAAAACTCAGTCTAAGGGAGAGTTAGCCTTACTACAGTGAAAAATAACTAACAGTGGGCTACCTTATGACACTTAATAAGTGATAGCTCCAGTTTGAAACAGATAAAGATGTCCCTTCCGCTCATTTGAAATGTAATTTTAAATCCTCTTTGATAGCAGACTCAGATTTTAAGTTACTATTCTGAAAATGCCTCTTTTAGAAAGTTAGCATTTTCCTGCCTAAACCAAATGTGCCTTTCTGCCAGGGTCCAGGGTCACGTGACTGTGAATGGCTTGGTGTGTATTCCTTCCTCGTATGGGGATAAAATGGCCTTGTGTGTGGGGCAGGATGTTCCTCTCCTGGGCAGTATGCCCTTGGGGTTGTACTCACTACTCCTGAACTTCAAAGAAGTCTGAGGGCTATGCCCACCCACTTCCTGCAGTGGAGGCTGCTATATTTCAAAAGTGGTGGGGCACATAAAAAGTACATTAAACATAAAAATAAACTTACCTTGTTTAATGATCTTCTGCAGCACCCATCCCATACACCTGAAGTTCCTCCTGCTTTGCGCGGCTTGCTGGACAATGGCATCCCAGCCAGTCCAAGCACTGCTCTCCTGCTGCTTATAATGCTAAGCAGCATAAAAGCAGTGCTAGGATTGACTGGAGCTAGCACCACCTAGACATGCCTGAGCCCTTCTGCTGGCCTCTGCTTGAGTGAGTCCCGAGTCCCAAGAGGTGTCTCCCAAGTCCTGGATCCTTAACTGGCATCAGAGTGTACTCTTTCTCCTTCTAACTTGCAAAATCTCCACTCCATGGGAAAATCCAGAAGTTAGGGGCTCAGTCACCATGTCTCCTGCCAACGTGAAGTTACGATAGCGACCTGCTCTTCGCACCAAACAGTGAGCATCTGCGTCCCCTGCCACCTCGAAGCTCCAACGACTACTCCGCCTTGTGCCAACAACGAATTCTTCAAGGCCCCACCAATACAAAGCTCTATCCGAGGTTTCTTGCGTGGACACTGACTCAAAGAAGATAAACTTCAGTGGAACAAACCTGGGGCCAGATGTAGCAACCGTTTTGCATGTCGCAAACTGCGAAAAACGCAGTTTGCGACATGCAAAACGGCCATCGCGATGCAGAGTCACATTTTGCGAGTCGGTACCGACTCGCAAAATGTGATTCCGACTCGCAAATAGGAAGGGGTGTTCCCTTCCTATTTGCGACCGCATCGCGATGCAGCGTTGCTTTGGGACAGCGAAAGCGGTCGCAAACCAACTCGCAGTTACCATCCACTTGAAGTGGATTGTAACTCATTCGCAAAAGAGAAGGGGTCCCTATGGGACCCCTTCCCCTTTGTGAATGCCAAAAAATATATTTTTTTAGAGCAGGCAGTGGTCCTATGGACCACTGCCTACTCTGAAAAAACCGAAACTAAATGGTTTCGGTATTTTTTTCTTTTTGCAGCTCGTTTTCCTTTAAGGAAAACGGGCTGGAAAAAGAAAAGAAAAAAACTGCTTTATTTAAAAGCAGTCACAGACATGGTGGTCTGCTGTCTCCAGCAGGCCACCATCCCTGTGAGTGCCTAGACTCGCTATGGGGTCGCAAACTGCAACCCACCTCATAAATATTAATGAGGTGGGTCTTTGCGACCCCATAGCGAGTCGCGGAAGGTGTCTGAGACACCTTTCTGCATTTCATATTGCGAGTTGCAATTTGCAAGTCGCTATGACTCGCAAATTGCAAGTCGCAATATGCAACCTACCTACATCTGGCCCCTGGTCCCTATATCTGGCCTGCACTCCATCTGTGTTGGGCTGACTTTGACCTGGTCCAGCACAACCAAATACCTGTGAGTGGCATTTCGTTCTCTTTGGCACTATTTTCTCTTGGAGCTGTTAACGTTCATAACTCCAAATCTATTGAATTGATTTATGTCATTTTGGTGTCTTGTATTTATTTACTTTTACTCTATTTTTCTAAATTGGTTTGGGATTTTTCTTGTGTTATGTTTTCACTTCATTACTGTTTGAGTACTGCATAAATACTTTACACATTGCCTCTAAAAAGCGTGACAGCTTTTGTGCCAATCTACCAGAGGTTTAACTACAGGTTTACTTAGTGGCTTTTGTGGTTCACTCTTACAAGAACTTTGTTTATTATCTGAGTGCGGCTTCTACCCCTCTAAACTTATGGCTCAGTTTCTTATGTTTTCCAATTCAGGAAGTCTTTTGTAGATTGTCAATTGTGCGAGGTCCGTCCTTCCCATCTACCACAACTGCTATAATATGGGGCTCCACCTTTTGTTCCCCTGCCCATGGGTCAGCAGCAGTCTTAGGAGTGTGCCAGTCCATTCCTCTGTCCAGCCCCAAGGCCCCCAAGGAGACAAAGATAAATGATGAAGGGTGTGGGCTCTACAGTTCAGCCCTTGCCATGGTCCCAAGTCCTAGGACCAAAGCATGGAAGCACTCAAGGAACTAACAGTGAAGGGGGGTAGGTGCCACAGTCCTCCGCTGACCCCACAGTGCTCCCATTAGGTTCTCCTCATCAAGGTCAAACACTGACTCAGGGGAGGAGGGCCTGCTGATTGTTCGCCCAAGCACTTTTAGATCTTGAGTGCTGGGGGCGTGGGGGGCTAGGAGATCCACTGGGCAGGTTGGGACAGGAGAAAGCGGACACAGGACCCCACTACCCTAATCCCTCCACTGAGCTGCCCCCTGCACAATCCGTGCAGGCGAGTCTCCTACTGTGAGGCCTTCCTGGTCGTGATCACCGCCACTGTTTAGGCCACCCCGCTCCCTGGGTTCCAGGTCAAATGCAGACTCCTGGTGCTCTCCACAGCCTCCTGGGATCATGAATGCTGCAATCTTTTCAGATCTGGCCTGTTAATGTTGGGTGTCGGGTATGCTGGGCAAGAGACTGCCTAGTACGCATTCGCCATATTCTCTTTATTAGTCACGCCCCCCCCCCAGGAAGAGGCATGATGTTATACAATTTCCTAAGTGCCACTGAATAATGGGGATAACCGGTTAAGGTTCTAGGCTTCATGTATCTCCGAATGTCTGTTATGTACTCCCTAGAAAAACTGAACCTGAGTGATCAAGCTTCAGTTTCAACCCCTGGATTGATTGGAGGGAGCCTTGGAAACAGTGACCTCTGCTATGGCAGAGGAGCATCACCCCCTTCACGCCCCCACCAGCAGCAGCTGCAAACTTGAAACATAAAACGATAATAAACTATGTTTATTATCGTTTTATTTTGGGGGGGTGGGCCATGGGGATGATAGGCACCAGAGGGAATGTTAGATGCACTCCTCTCATTGTGCATGTGTGTTTGGCCGGCGTCTCAGGACAGCCAAACACACATGCGCACTGAGCTGTCTCCAACCCGTCACTGTGTTGCCAGGTTGGAGAGAGCAGGCACAGGCTCCCAGTCTGCCTGGGAACGCAAATAGAGAGCGCTCAGGCCAGTTCTGATGCTGCTCTCATGCTGCTAGCACCATGAGAGCAGCGTTAGGCATGGCTGCAGGGCAGGCTGAGAGCCTGTACCTTCAGCGAGGGACTCAGAAGAGCGGCGAACAGGGGCGATGCGGCAGGTACCTTGTTTTTTCTGTTTGTTTTTTCGTGTGTTTTTTTGTTTTGTGACCCCAGCCCCACCTCCCCTGCCCTGCCATTTTGCCCCACCTCCAGCCGCCACTGCTTGGAAATAGCAGTTCTGTTCATCTTTCAAAAGTGATGAAACATTATGTAAAGGGGGCACTGCCCTATTTGGGCCGCGTCAGACCTTTAGCTAGACGCGCCGGCGTAGACAGGCTGTGCTCCCTGTTACAGGTAATGCACTGTCTCTGGGTTAACGTGAACTCGCGGCCACCAGGGTATCTTCCAGTTTTCTTCCATCCATGCCATTTTACTCAGCCTTGTAGACATATGAGAAAGTAGGGCACAACACCCTACCAGTCATTGCAGGTTAGAGTTGTTTTCTATATACAGTCGAGCGATACAGCAACTTTCAGGGTCATACGGACAAATCAGCATCATGACATTTGTTGTGTTGTGTCCAGTGGGGTGAACAGGCGTCCCGGATTTGCCGGGATAGTCCCTGTTTTTCACCAGCTGTCCCGGCAGATTTCGGGAAATTGAGCTCATGTCCTGGTATTTAGAGAGGGGCGACAGAACAGGGTTGGAGGCGCCTTTTATGTTTTCCAAAGCAGGGATAGTTAACAGCTGTTATACGATAGCAGTGTAAATCATTTGCATAATACTTGCTTTAAAAATTGCTTTTATTATTTTCTCGGTGCCTCTTCTGTAGTTCTGTGCTGATGAGCGATGTCACTCTGTGCGCTCGGTCGAAGTAAAATTGTAGTCTAATTTTGGTGAAGTGTCCCGGTTTTTGTCTTTAAAATTATGGTCACCCCCACATTTTTGACAGGTCCTATAGGCTTATGCGAACTTCTGAACTGTGAACTTTCTGTGAACCTATGAACTGCTCTAATCTTACCTGTATCCTCTCTGACCTCTTTCACTTTTCACACCCCTACTGTCAGACGACTTCTGCCGAGTCCTTGCCCGGAGTATCACTGAAGCAGCGAGCTGTGGACTTCATTAATGTTGTCAGAGGTGTGACTGATACATACACTGAATACGTCTCCTCGGTGAATAGTGCTCCTCTAAGTTCATTCTGTTTGGTTGTCTTTAATCCTATTGTTCCTGTGATTAGTCATTGGCTGACTCTGAAAGGAGTATATCAATAACAGGTCATGCATGCAGTGCCGTGTTTTCCTTAGATCGTGCTAGGAAGACACAAATCTATGCGGCGCCAGTTCACCTTCAGATAATGTGATACATTTTGTCTTCATCAATGATAAACTACAGAAACTCTTTACATTTAAACATTCCCCTCGTCTGGAGCTAATGGGCTGCCCGCCAGTCATACCCTCCCCTCCAGTTCCATCTGATGCCTTTCAGACAGGCATAGGAACTGAGAGGGTCCTGAGAGAAACATTATAATGCGATTACAGCATTTACATTGAATATTACACATTGGAGTCCAGCCAGTGAGTGATGCATACTCTGCACGCGGCATCCTATCTCAAGGGGAAGGAGGTGTTTAGTCAAGTCTGAGGGAAATGTTTGGAACTACAAAAGTGGGGGTAGTAACACGAGTGATGCAAAAGGCTTGGGATGGCAGTCGACGGATTTGAACACTAGAATGAGGAATTGAATTGCTACGCTGACCACAAAATGCAGTGACACTTTCATTTTGTGCAAAAGTGATGGGGCAAGCATGGCGGTCGGGTGTGATTGACGGCTATGCCCGAGAACAGCCTCGCGTCTGCTCAAAAGGTGGAACTGACCGCTTTTTAAATGTCCCGATGCACCAGCCCACTTGCTGTGCTCTGAACCGTCCGATCACTCTGTGCACTCTGAAGCACTCATGGTTAGATGGGTCCTTGCTATGAAGGGGTATCGATCGAGGGTTTTCACAGAAAATAGCCCTCAAAGTGGCACATTGCTCTCAAGAACACATACTATAACGGGAACCCAGGAATTTGAGGGAAGGGGTTGAGGCAACTGCCCACATCTGTCCAGGAGGTGCTGGGACATTGCCTATGTAGCTGAGCTTGGATTCTCCTATCAGACGGCCAGAGATGGTCAAAGCCAATGACCAATCCATGCAAAAGGTGAGATGGCCACAAACGGAGATGCTGCAACTCCGAATATAAAGAGATTGCTGCACTTCCCGAACCCCCACCCTCTCGCAGCTCACTTGTAATCAGGGCTCAAGAGCAGTAAAATAGCGCTTTGTTCACGGCTTGGTTAAAGGACTGGTTTTGGGACCAACTTCTAAGCAGAAAGCTAATATAGGCTTCCATGCACCAACTAACAATGGGCTGACTGAGATGCAAACGGTGTGGGGCTCGTCACTCCACCATGAAACCTGGAATTATGTCCCTTTGTCTCTTAATGGTAAATCACACATCAAATTATTTCGTAAGCAACTGAACACCAACCTCTTTCACCAAGCATTTGCTCTTGAATGGCTTTAACTTGAATGTTCTATCTCCAACCCTTTCTCCCTGTTTATCAGGTGCATTATATAGTCCTTTGGTCATATGAGTGTGTTATAAAAATGGCAAACAAAATTTAAAAAAAGTATTTGACCCAGAGAGAGAGGCTGGAAGCAAAAAGTCTCTTGAGTCATTGTGAGTTTTGGGACCCAGACTATCGAAGTTTCGAGTGAAGCTAATCTTTTTTTGCCCCACCTGCCATTACCAGGTTTGAGAACCAGGAACCACCCTCGTCACTGGTTCTTGAACCTAGTCCTCAAGAAATAAAAAGGTGGAGCTGTGTTTAAGCATGGCGAGAGCACCTAACCACCAAGGGTATAAAGGACTTGCCACAGACTGGTGGAGAGAGTCCTTTTGCCCCACATCACAAGTTAAAATAATAACGTAATGTTTGTAAACAAGCAACCGTGATGCTTCAGACTCACTTATTTGTTAATATTCAAATTTTGCTGTAGCCTTTTAACATAGGCTGATTATAAGGTCTGTTCGGCCACCTAAGAAGACATTAAAAATGTGTTTAAAAAAAAAAAAAAAGCCATAAAGTTGGGGGAGGGTGCATAAACAATAGGATCCCTGCATCAAGAGGGGGGCAAATATATATAGATTGTACATCTTCAGTATCCTGGCTCACTTGGAACAAGGGGAGATGGCCACAACAACAGAATACGTACCTCCAGGAGCCCTCATCACTTTCCTAAACTTGCCCAAGAGCCCAGTCAAAAGTTCACCCATATTTGCAGTAACAAATCGACAACCCAGGCTTGAAAGAGTTAGTTAATGTATCTATGTACTGTTAGATTTGTAAAGAGTTACAGGAGATCCTATAGGGAAGGTATTTTTTATTTATTTTTGTTACATGCTTTGGTTGTGAAGATGTCCAGTTAACGAACTGATTTTGTATTGTAATTGCATTACGTTGGTGTTTTGCAGTCAAAACCTATCTGATTTGCCAAGAACAAATTCGACTTTTTTCTGTCCATCTGTCATTGCCCTGTTGGCAAACCAAATTCTGCGGTTCTGAAACCCCTGCTGCAAAACATTTGTAAGTATCTCCTATATAGGCATGGTGATCACCGACTCACCCTAAGTGGAATGCGTTCTACAGAACAGTGGAAATTGCTCTAATTCCACAAGAAAAACGAAATAAATTAGAGTAAGGTTTGTGAACTTGCGTCTAGTGTCATGAATCGGGCATCTTAAGGTGTCAGAAACATATGACAATTCATATACCATAGGTTTATCTATGAAACACTGATAGTGATCACATATAATTCACTCGAACCCCTTCATAAACCCCCAACATGTTTATAGTGATAGCAATCACTTGTGGTTCATAATCGGAGAACCAGCTCTAGGCCAGAAGCCTTGTTAGCTAAACAGAAGCTCCTTTTAAGTGAGCAAAGTCAATCGCCGTTTGTGAACGCTGAACCTCATTTGGGTTATTTTGTATAAACAAACAAAGCAATGAGAAAAACACAAAATTAAAATGAAAAAACTTTTTAAGGAATGCTATTGTTGCGATTTAAAATTAACACTAAACCCCTCGGAACCGTGAGGCACTCATCACTGTTTTTAATTTTTTATTTGATATATCAACTGCAGTGCCACCTAATGCAAGTTATTTTCAGCATGTGTAAATTGTGGTATTTGTATACGTTCATCTGTATATGTGCGCGTACACATGCATTTTCTGTGTGTGTGTATATCTATATTAACACACACACATACATATATATATATATAATATTGGCTGAGAAACCAAAGATTTTAGGGAAGTAATAATTAGGTTGACGTTTTACCCACACAAAACCGTAGAAACTCAGAAGTTATACTTATGTTAGACACTATAACTTGTGGCCTAATGTTACTTAACGGCTAAAATTATAATTTCTTCACATAAGTATAACTATAAGATAGATCTGCTGTTAAGCCCAAAAAAAGTTGGGCAGTTCTTTGCCCATCAAGGGTCCCTCCATCTCTCCTATAGCAGTTTTTTATTGTTTTTTTTCTCCCCCGGGCCCAATACAAGAAACAAAATGGTGGCTGCAACTTTCAGGTTGTAGCCAGCCAATCAGGGCCTTGTTGTCCCCCCGGATCTGCAGATCATCCCCCTCACCCCCTAAGGATACGTGTCCCTAGTTATCTATATTTCTTTTTCCTTTAACAACTCCAAAATTACTGAATGGATTTACAACAGATTACAAAAAGCACTCTTTCTGGACCAAGATCTAGCTTTCTGTCATATTTGGTGTAATTCCATCCACCGTTCGGGCTGTAGTCGTGTCTAAAATCCCTATGAGAAATTGCATGGGGAAAATGCATTTTGGGACCCCCTACCCCACCCTTTTTCTCAGCCCCGCTAAACAAATTACAGTAAAACTTTCCAAACAGCAGCAGGAGTGAGTGGCAAACTAGTTTTGAAGATTTCGTGAAGATTTGTCAAACGGTGACAAAGCTATAGGCAAAACAAAAAATGTATATCACTATCTATATACATAGACACACACACACTTGCCAGAGATAGTTATAGTTAGGACCTAGTTTCCATAGGAAAAGCGGTTTTTGACTTGGCTATATCTTTGACACCGTTTGAGAAATCCTCATGAAGTTTTCCAAAATAAAATGTCTTCTAGGGTCCTGTTGCGCATGGAACGTTTTGGGGTAATCTATCAAACAGGGGCTGAGAAAAAGTGGGAGTAAAAAAAGGGTGTTTTCCAGGTTAATTCTGGTGGGGAATTTAGACACCTACAGCACAAATCACTGAATCAAATTACTGTTACTGAGCTGTGACAACTCCCACCAAGCAAAAGCAAACACTCAGCTTCCAGCAAGTGTGAGCTGTAAAAATGCTCCCTCATGCTGAAAGCGGAGATTTAATCTCTTTCCATGTCCGCAGACATGTGGGCAGGAAAATAGATGAAAGTATTGCACCCACATGCAGGGAACTCCATTTTCAGCTGTCCCTTCGTACGGCAGCAGGGACCGCGGGGAGCTTGAGGCTCCTCCCACAGTCAATAAAAAATAATGAATCCTGCCCTGCATTTATTTAGTACTCAAATACGCAGTGCAGGATTCATTCTGGCACAAAGCTAATTCCACAGATATTAAACCTCAACAGAGCACATCAGATATTTAAAAAAAACAACAACAAAAGGTGCCCAAATTAAGCTCCACCTCTGTAAAGTACTAATCATCCTAACTTTGTGCGCATGGCTAAGGCAAACCAAATTTGTGTTCTTTGCGTTTCGACTATGAAAAGTTATCTGTAATCCTTGTTGGAGGTGACTGTCGGGTGTGTGTTCTTTCTTGTCATCTGCTGCTGAAACCAGAGATTGTGTTACCCCCTTTAAAAAATTGAAAGTATGTAAAATGCTATAGAAGCCATGCCCTTTTGGCTTCGCCCCATATACATTAGTGATACACAACATCTCCCCCCCCATTTTCCAAGGAAGATGGACAGCTTACTAAAAGGAACCCTCAAGCGCATTTCCCAGCAGTTTTCGAGACTCATTTTTGATGTACAGGAATATGATCACATCTCCCCCCAAACAAAGAAGCACTTAATGAGTGCCATGGGGTAGGCTGCAGGCCCTGGGGCCAACCCTCGCAGCTCACAGCCAAAGGCTGTGCGTGGCACGGGGTTGGATGGCTACAGGGAGTAGGCTGCAGGGCCAGGCCACAGGCCATTAGGCCAACCTCCACCGCGCATAGCCAAAGGCTGTGTGTGGTGCAAGGTTGGGTGGTTGTAGGGGGTTGGCCACAGGGCCTGGCCTGCTTCGGTCGTGTGCGATGGTGGTTAGATTAACATAAAGTAATTAAAATGGCCTTATGTTTAAAAAAAATAGAAATTCACTGAAAGAAATCAAAGGCTACCGGGACGTTATAGTTAGAAAATAGAATTAAGAAACATAGAAATTCACTTTTAAAAGAAAGGTTATAGGGACGTTATAGTTAGGTTCTGAATTAAAACGCACAAAACCATCGAAATTCAGCAGTTATGGTTATCTCAAGTAACTATAACTTGTGCCCTAAAATAACTATTACTAGCGTCCTCGCCATGCACAACATTTGTTTAAATTCAGGGCCTAACTTAAATAAATATATATATATATATATAAATATATATATATATATATATATATATATATATATATATATATATATATATATATATATATATATAGTTAGGACCTAGTTTTCATAGGAAAAGCATTTTTTGTTTTGCCTGTAACCTTGTCGCCGTTTGATGTATCTATACAAAATTTCCAAAACTTTAATTTGTGTGTGTGTGTATATATATATTTATGGAGCTCCATCCAATGTGACCTGATCATAGCAGTATTCTGGAGACCCCATCCCCTGGGATACTGCTGTTCCATTCCCGGGAGTGTGCGGATAAGGAATACAAATTGAATTCCCTGACAGTACTCTCCTGGGCAGGGACCACAACTTTGCACTCGTCTGCAGGTGCCGAGAAATAAACTCCTCTCGCCCGGGCAGGAGCTAAGGAATGGAGCTTGCTCCCACTGGCACCCACCATGGTTACTAGCTGAGGGGACACAGGGCATGTGGGGCTCCCCTGTGGTCCCCAACATTAGACATGTTGTGGGTGCCCCAGGTAGGCACTAGGGCACCTACTGTAAAATAATGGTTGACTCCTGCAGGCAGCCACTGTAAATGGTGGCTGGGGAGCCTGTAAGGGGTGCTGGGGCCTTGCCCCTCAGTTTCAAATTTAATACAAAACATAATAATGTAAGAATAATAAATGAGCTGCAGGAGCCACTCATCTATTATTCAATATGCTAAGCAAGGAGCACCCTATAGTTCCTCTACAAGGGCTTTTTATTTATGTTTTTGGAACTTGGTGATGATCCTTGGAAGGGGCACTACCATGCATATTTTTTTAATGTTGTGAATGGCTTCAGGAAACTCCTCAGTCCCTTTCCAGTATGTTTAAAAACAAAAAAAAGTAAGTCTCCTGAGCCATTGAATCCATGATCCTCAGAAAGCTATTATATTTTTTAAAGCAGTCCGACCTAGAGCTATATCTATTTCAGCCGGACTGCAGGAACTCCTTGTGGTTGGGTGTATTGCTTTAGTTACCAGCCTGAAGAAAAAATCAATAAAAGATTCAGGCATGTTCAATATTTTCTTTATGCTTTATTGAAAATATTTTGTAACAATCACTATTAAATATTACAATGTGTGAAAGTATTAAATATACATTTGATTCTAGTTATTGAATTACTTTTTGACAAAGCCAGTAGTTATACTTTGATATTTTGACCCTTTGATGAAGCCAGTAGGTTTCTCCTCTTTAAAATGAAACCCTTTATATTGTTACATGAAATAACTGTGTGTCTTGAAAGGTAGGTGCCCTACTCCCTGCAGTGCACTGGAGAGGGGGGGTTGGGCACCTAACCCCCACATCACGCACAGCAGTGGACGTCTTTGTTTTAAAAAAAAACATAGTATTTAACTGAAAAAAACAAAGGTTTAAATGGCGTTGTCGCTAGGAATTGTAATAATCTCCTACTTTACATTTTTTTTAAAAACCTTTGAAATTCACTGAAAAAACAACGGTTAAAGGGACATTGCAGTTAAGTGAAAATGGCAGTTAAAACATACCATTTCAAACGAGCAAAGCCACCGAAATTCACCAGTTATAGTTCTCTCAAGTAACTATAACTTGTGCACTAGAGTAATTATAACTTGTGCCGACATTATGCACTGCCAATTACCTTACATATTACATCACTCATGACATGTTCCTTAACATCATTGATAACATTACTACAGCAGCTGAAATTACTTCTTTGATGACAACACTGTGCATATATGTGGTGTGAGTTACACTTTTTAGGGCATGAGTTATAGTTACATGAGAGAAATATAATGGGTGAATTTCAATGGTTTTGTTCGTTTAACATAATATGTTTTAACTGACATTGTCACCTAACTATAACGTCCCCCTAACCTTTGTTTGTGTGTGTGTGTCCGTGTGTGTGTGTCCGTGTGCCCACAACTGATGGCCCAAACATAGATGTGCACCTACCTCGGTTCGAATGAATAGCTGGAGGGGTCTGTTGGCCAGATCTGAGCAGCAGAGAGACTTTTCTGCTGGTAATAGGGGATAATTAATGTGCTCTCTCTTTGCTTCCCTTGACAGGACAAAGTTTCCGTCTGCCGCCCGATGTCTTTCTGCCTGGCTGAGCTGCACCTGTGGTCTTTGAAGAATACCTTACACGTTGGGGGTAAATCCGCCGCTGCCCGACTCCATTATTTTTCTCCAGCAGATTGCAAAAGTGTTCAGTGAGCATTCAGCTGATGCCGGAGTCAGAGTCCCCAAGTGAGGGACGTTGCTTAGATGTAGGCTCTAGGGGACAGCGAGTGCTCGGCAGTCATTATGTGCATGAGAGGATGGTCTTTTAGCCATGCCTTCAAGCCTAGAGTGCAGAAACAAGAGACAGAACTAGATGGGTGTTTGAAAAGTGAGCGGTTTACATTTTTTCAGTTTCATCTTTTGCTATCCACTTTTTCCCCATCAATATATCCTTATTGGAATTTTAATAAATACACATTTAAGTTTTTTGGGCACACCTCAAGTGCACTTGCATCCAAAAACATTACACATAAAAACACTGGAGAAGCACTTCTGAACAGTACAGTTTGTTGAGGACATGACCACCAGCACGGGTTTGAATGCCCTCACCCTTACTCAGCGTTGATCAGTCCCAACATGGAGCCACTAGTGCTCTTACATTTGTCCATTGACTTGCAAAATTCGCCCTTGTTAACACCTATCAGTACAAGTGAGAAAAAAAGGGATGGCAGCACCTTAAGCTCTAGTTCCCACAAATGGGGCTTTTCTTACGGGTCCATCCGGACCCCCTCCTGTACTCTCCGCAATCTTAATAATCAATTTTGCCACACTCGCATTAAGGCCACCTAACGTTCCAGGTCCCAGAAGGCAGACTGTTTATCATCACACACTTATCTCAGTTGCGCTGGGACCACTACTCCCTCAGGGACCACAGGAGAACAATGTACAGTACATTTGCCCTTTCTGTGACTGCCCAGAATCTGCTTCCAGACCAACGCACTGTCAAGACATAGAGTGATTGTAGATTCGTTCTGCCCCATTTGGCCCTTGTCCTTTTAGGTCTGAGTCAGTATCACTCCAGAGTCCCCGGGTCTAAGGACTCTTGTCCGAGTTTAGTGTTTCTCCAAGTAGACCTCGAGAAAACCTCTAAGACCTGTCCCTCCCACACACAGGCATGTGGATGAACTCAAGTGTGCACCAGCCATTTGGTTTTCCAACCACTGTCGCTGTTCATTTCACCAGCATTTTATTTGCTTTTGCTTCACCACTGTTCATATCTCCACTCTCCTTCAGTTCTTGGGCCACTTCTTAAGACCTTGCTTGCTGCTGTCTATAAGTGCCCTCCATCTCGTTCCCCCCCTTTCAGGTCCAAAAGTGTCTCATCAGGTTTCGACTAGCCTTACTGCCACTTGGGCATTTGCTTGAGAGACTGCAAGCTGCAGTGCTGGGCAGGGTGTTTTCAGAGCAGGATGTCCTGCCCCTCGGCTGCTTTTTAGTTGTAGCCTTCTGGAGCATGGAGTTGGTTTGAACGTTCTTGCTAGGACTTATTTTAGCTGGCAGTCCCGCCCTATGCCTGACTAAAGGAAGTTGAGATACTTAGGTGGTAGATGCTGTGTGATAATGGGAAGCTTCGCCACATGTGGTTGAATGAGGAATAGAACATAGAGTATGCCTTATAATCTACGTTGTGGTGTGGGTATGTAAATTTGGATGAGAAACTTTGTGACATTAAGCGTGGGTGCATGAAGGTGGATGAGGAATAGGTCTGGGTACTAGCTAAAGGCTGATTTGTGGTGTTGTAGGGTGCATGTGGTTGGATGAGTAGTAGCTCATAGTTGATAGTAGTTTTAATCCACTTTATGGTTTTGGGGTATGGCACATAAGGTTGGATGAAGAATAGATCGTAAAGTAGGTGTGAATTATAAACTTTTTGGGGGTGTTGGACAAGGGTGCATGAGGCTAGGCGAGGAACCTTGTTGTGTTTGGGGAGGGTGCATGTGGTTGGATGTGGAATAGATCATATAATGTGCATTAGTTTTGATCTACTGGATACGATGGAGATATTGAATGAGGAATATATCATATAGTGGGAATGAGTTAAAGTCTTGTTTGGGGTGTTCTGGGGGGGTGCCTGTGGTTGGATGAGGAATAGATCATAGAATGGGGATGGTTTGTAATCTACTTTCTGATATTGAGGTGGTTGTATACATTTGGATGGTGAATAGATCCTAGTTGTGCATGTGATTTATAATCCACTTTGGGGTGTTGGTGAAGGGTGCATGAGGCTGGATGAGACACTTTGTGGTTTGGGGGAGACTGCATGTGATTGGATGAGAAACAGATTGCAATGTGTTCAGTGTTTATAGTCTTCAGTGTGTTGGGGGGGTTGCATGAGGTTGGATGAGAAATAGATCCTAGAGTGGGCATTATTTATAATTTACTTTGTGGTGCTGGACAAGGGTGCAAGGGGTTGGATGAGTATTGGATTATGGAGTTGTGATGTATTCTGGGCAGTTTTGTAGTAACTGAGAAGTATAATTGACATTGGACCTCCTTTTTCGTATAATGTCTTGAAAGCGAACATGTGACGTTTTGAGATGGGTAGTTTCAGCCCTGGATCTACATTTAACAGTTATCTGCATCACCTCTACATTTAGTATATAGTGCGTTGCGAAAGGCCTCAAAAGGCACCTGCATGGACTTCAGGTAATCGTGCATTGTATGGCAGCAGGTGATTGCAAACTGCTCATTCTCTGCTACTAATCCTGCATAACCTGTACATTTTCTTCACTTAAACCTGCATGCTTCTGTAACAGTTCTTCACAGAGTGCGGCTGAAATAAATGCATTTCTCTCAGAGGACCGACCTTATGTGTCTTTTGTATGTTAAATGTGGAGATTCGGTGACTTTCTGTGCCCCGTTTCTTGGGGTCAGCGCCATTGTGCTGTGGATTACATGCCCTGTGTTGTGAATCTGAGCAGAATGCATCAGAAGTGGTAGAGTAGTTTAGCATGCTGTGAAAACAGAACAATTTGCGTATTTCCGCATTTCGGTTCTCTTTCTCTTATGCTGCACTGGTCTCTCGCCCTTTGGGGGAACGTCGGGTAACCTCTTTCCAAATATTAAACCTAAATGAGTCGCTAGTCCCAAAAGATGCCCCCCTGTTTGTGCGACCTAAACTTTGTATTTTTCTCCTCTTCCTCCACAGATGAAGACCTTGGCGTGTATCAGTATCATGACAAGAAAGACCCAGGTAGCATGAGCTCTGCTAAAATAAGTGTGGGATCATTTTGATTTGGAGTTCCCCTCATTTTTTGTGTGTAAAAAAACAAACAAACAAAAAAAAACATTAAGCGGTGAACCCACTAAAGGGGGGTTGGGGTAACTTCGGAATGTGGAATTATCTTCCTAGCATGAATGGTATCTTAAATGCCGCAGTACAAATCAAAATTACCGTAGGAATTGCGTATGCCGCCCGTGGTTCCCACTGTATTTCATCATTTTCGCACGTTTCCCATAGACTATTTTACTAGCTCTTACTGGTGAAATATTCGGAGATGGTGGGGATTACCAGGAATACGAGATATCTGCGTTTCTGATCAGTTTTCCTTGCAGTTGTCTTAAAGTAATAACAGTGCGCTGCTAAGGACATCAGATCTGAGTGTAAATTTCGCGTAACTCGGATCCTAGAATCTGGCGCAAACAGTTTTAGCAACCGATTTTAGATTTCGCCCAATGGCTCAAAATGAATCTGTTTCTTGCAAATTCCGGTCGTAGCCTACGTCCAATATGTTTTGTGCAGTAGAAGTATCGGAACAGCTGCTAACGTTATTTTGAAACGAGTAAAGACGGTGTTTGGCTACTTTTCACGTTCAGAAATTTTATTAAGCCCTGCGTAATATTTATTTTCTGACGGTGTAACAATATGGCTGTCGGGCTATGATTTATGCCTAATGCATCTTAATTTCTGCCTTTTTAAGACTCCGCTTGCCCATTTACCTCGCTGCCGACCGACCGGCAGTGGCAACCCTGTTCCCAGCAGATGGCAACATCACCGCGCGGGAAGCGAGCCGCGGCTCCCCTCCTCCTCATCTGCAATTTGAAATGGGGATTTTAGAACGAACTATCCATTTTCTTTATCTGATTAATTCGGCTAATCCTGGAAGTTTCAGGACGGGCCAAAAGGTCTCCAGGGCAGCGACGGCTTCCTGTCCGAGGCCTGTGCGGGCAGCCCTTGTGCGGGGCCGCGCCTGGTGGTTAATATGCGCTCCCCGTCCTGCGTTGACAGGCCGAGGCGGCCTTTTCTCGGGATTTGGTTGCGAGTCCGTCTCCGCTGTCGGACGAGATTGGCGGCTGCATAAAACGGGCCCACCTGTTGAGCTAGCTAAGGCCTTCTTTCACTGTGAATTAAGGATCGCCGGCCAGCAGGGGAAAACATCAGCTTTACCCCCAGATTGTATGAGTTGGAGGTGTTGTTTCTCTTCGGCTTAACCTGTGGGTTCTTGCTAAATTAATATTTGTTGACAGCTGTGAGGAAGATTTCCATTCACCTTTTTGTTCGTTTTTTTCTTTTTTTAGTGCTTCAGACAAACTTTGGCTACTCGGAAGAGAAGCAGCAGGTGGCAGAATGTAAGACTCTTTATGACGATCTGGGCTACATTTTGAGCATTTGGTTTGTAATGTGAAATTAATTGAGACAAATTTAAAATGCTGGTAATAATGTGAGTTTCCCTTTAAACGTGTGCACTTAAATGTAGCCCTTTTCCATTCAATTCTTCTCTCAGAGCGAACTGTTTATTCCTATTTTTGGAATGCATGAAGGCTGATGGAAGCTTGCTTCAATGTGTTTCCTGCTGTAGATGCTTAGCCTTACTACACCCATCCATACCTCTGTCAAGAGAAAGTTAAAGATTCCAGCGCAATCTTGGAGAACCAAGTTGCAAACATAAAAATACCAAAAAAGCAAAAGATGGAAGACTACCAGACATTTTCCCGTTGAGATTTGTACCAGGTCATTTCTCGATTTCAAAATAAGTTTAATGATGGTTTTTCAAAAGACAGTCGTACTCCGTGCAGACTTTCATAAAATATGTAAACATTATAACAGTTTAAAGTTGCCTAATTAACATACATCTCTCTCTTAAGTTTGCATCCAAGGTAGGTAAGTTGCCTAGAACAGTGGTTCCCAACCTTTTGACTTCTGTGGACCCCCACTTTATCATTACTGGAGCCCAGGGACCCCCACAAAATTTTTCATTGGATTCCGGGGCTCCCCCACAGAGTCATTATTGAAAGCTGGGGACCTAATCTGTTAATATGATTTAATTTTCTAAGCAATTGTGGACCCCCTGAGGAGGCTTAGCGGACCCCCAGGGGTCCCCTGACCATAGGTTGGGAACCACTGCCCTAGAATTTAATGGCTCTGTAGAAGAATGGTTTGCTCTGAACATTAAAGACAGAGTTTTAAGGACCAGATGATGTTGGCTGCCTGTGGTCCAGGTGTCTGGTGATCCTGTTGACTCTGCTGTTCTGAGCCTCCTTCAGGAAAGGTGGGCTTACTCTCAACTTGTACTTTCTGGTGGTCTGAGAACATAAATACTAATACTACTGTTTTGGGGATACCAGTCCCATTGGACGTACCTACAGACAACAGTGGGAGTTTATCCCACTTGAGTGGCAGGCCTTGCCGCAATAGTGGGAAGTCACAATAGTATAGTGTACATTTATTATTCTACATACATTGAAAATATAGTGGTAGTTGATACTGTAGAGTAGACATAAGAGCAGGTCTTGATTAAAACTTGGAAATTGTGACTCCCCACCACTTTTACTTGGTGAATCTATGATGTGTTCCTTTCTTTGGACACAAGGCAGTACTCATTTCAGGACAGGTGGGGCTGGTTTTGGCACGCACTGCCTATACACTGTCTTTCAGATGCTTTCAAAATTCCTGTAAATAATTCCTCATCTGCTTATTGTGGGTGGTTTCCGCATTTTGTGTTTTCTGGCAACCTTGGAATTTCTATGAACTTTGTGGCCATTCCACTTCTGCGTTACTTATGGCGAGGGTGGAAACCACTGGAAAAAAATGATGAATAAAAACAGATTAGTGCCTCTACTGGGATGGGAGAGGTGTGAGCAGAAAATTGATAGCAAATAAATCAGTGTCTGAATGCAACCAACAAGGAGGCCTCTGCACTGCATTGCGCTCCCCATCGCCACCTCGGCTGTTTGTATCCTGGTTTCTCTGAATTGTGACTTCCGGTTGAACCAGGCTGCTTGTTCTTCAAAAAGATCTTGTTTCCAGGAGTCAGGTTTGAGTCTCATTAAAAGATACAGATCAATATCTGAGTTTAAAATCATACCGGGATTAGTAGTTGGCCAGCTGTCCTACTGTACAGCGTTCTAATAACCTTTGAACCCCGAGGGTGTCTGCACGCTAATAAAGAAGATATTGTCAGGAGGGTGGCTGGCATGTACATCTCAGATACGGCCTCCATGATAGCTGATCAGCTCAGCACTCGTGAGATAAGGGGAGTCTGTAGCATACAATATATCCATGGAAAGTGAATTGGTCAAATGCCAACATGTGCTATCTATCCAACCCACTGCACTGGGGCAGAGAAGCACTTTATGGCAGGGATTTCCATCCTGGGTCCAGGAGGACAGGACCCATGTCATGTTTTTGGGATAACCACTTAATATGTAGGCGATTTCCATGTAGGTTAACTGTGTGTGCATTTGTCTTCGATGGATAACCTAAAAATCTTGCCTGGATCTGGTGCTCATGGACCTAGGTTAAACACCCTCTGCTTTGGGGGGACGTGGAGCCCCTTAGACTGCCTGTGGCTTCTCAGGTCCCACTTAAAAGTAATGGTACACCCTCTCTACAACCTGCCTTCTGGCTCTCCAGAGAACTGAGTAACATCAACTATGGCTCTTCTTCGATTTTTAAAAGTCTGGAGAAGGGTTACATCTGTTCGGGAGTGTGTCCTTCAATTGGGACAAAAGCAAATAATTTGTACGTTTGCAGTGGTAGAATTGTTCGATGCTAGTTCAAGTGAGGGAGTGCAACCACTGGTTAGAGTTGCACGATTTTAGTAAGCGCCTCTGCCCTCCAAGTGCTCCCGAAGTGCTCCTCAGAAAGTGCGGGATTCACGGAATTAGCACAACTGCCCAGTGGCTTCCATGTCATGTGCGGCCTGTCTTGGCTTGTTAAACAACAGCAGCTTGTCCTATTGTGAGAACCCTAGGCTCTGGTTAACATTGCAAGGGTGGACTCTAAATCCTAGCTGAAGAGGAGGAAGTGTAACCGCAGGACACTTGCCCAGTTGTCAGTGCTTCTGCATCAGCGCTCA
This sequence comes from Pleurodeles waltl, assembly GCF_031143425.1. NCBI lineage: Eukaryota > Metazoa > Chordata > Amphibia > Caudata > Salamandridae > Pleurodeles > Pleurodeles waltl. Next base: position 438,537,311 of record NC_090444.1, on the reverse strand, counting down.
TTGAACTGGAGCAACAGGTTAGGTACATTTTTACCTGGCACCTGCTCCTAAGCTAAAACCTGTGGATGTGGGAGGTGAGCTAACGAAAACAGGAAGGCCTTCGCTTTGTCCTGCGGCCTAGCTTCGGACGGACTACTGTTGCATTTATCAGCTTGTTTACATACATGCCTGCTGTGCCTTTCATGAAAATGCGCCCCAAAAACACGTGCAGTGGTTCCCACTTTTTTCCTTTTCTCTTCTAGCTCGGGATTATCCCTGGATTCTTAAGAACCGACGCCCGGAAAAACTGCGAGACGCCCTCAAAGAGCTTGAGGTAAATTCTCGGACAGTGGCTGAGAAGGAGGCCACCAAGTAACAACGCCAAGTCGAGTGCTCTTTAAAGTCCTCCTTCTGCAGTTTTAATTTTCATAAAGGCTCGGCCCCGCCTGCCATCCTAACGGGGCTTTTGTCCAGAAGGTTTCCCTGCACCAGTTGCATTTTTGTTTATTCAGCATGCTAATCTCTCTCTGCTTGGAAAAAAACAGACGCATTTCAAGCATCAGAGAATGTGTACAGCCCAGCCCATGCTCTCTCTCTTCTCTTTCAGGAGCTGATGCAAAACAGCGAGTGTGTGCTGAGCAAATGGAAGAACAGATCTGTCTGCCAGGTAAGATGTTTTGACATGCTGCTAGCATGTTGAGTCAACAGAGGCCCACAACTGTCCCGCCATTGACCGAGCCGTGTCCCTGTGCTACGTGATGCAGAAACCTGTCGGCTTCTCCGGCTGTCAGATTCCTTCTGACAGAAGTCTGTAGCCTCATTACCCCATATTTATAGTCGCCGTTTTGTTTTATTATTGATCTGTCACACTTTGTTACAGGTGAATTTGGCTCACATGGTCAGGGCTGTGATGGGCCGCGGACAACGGTCAAAAGGGTTTGGTGCAGAAACCAGTCCTTGGGCCTGGTTGGTTTTGATTTCTCGCCCAGCCCTTGGGCCTGGTCGTGATTTGTCGACGCTAGGAGAAAGTCGAGCTCAGTGCACAAAATCTGAATGAATTTTGGAGTGGTCCATTCTTTTACCTACAAATTGATGTTTTCCGGAAATTCACATGTTCAAAAATATTTAGAAACAAAAGCTAATTTGATGGAAACTCGATGTACATAGACATGCACCATTTCAAAACAGATCTTAGCATTTCTGTGACACATAACAGCAATATGGGGCTGCGCTAAAAGTACATGCTGTACATCCAACTAGGGCACAATACTAGTTTCATTACATTTACTCCAAAACGGAAAGGACGTGAACAATTTGATGGGTTATGCATACAATGTAATATTAAAAGGTTTGTAAAGTGTGGCAAATGTCCCCAAGGGCAAACAAGCTCTAAAGGTTAAGCAATTACAAGGGGATAAATTATGCTTGTTGGCAATTCAGGTTTTAAACTCCTTTTTGAACTGACAAGGACATGAAATGTTCCTAGTGAAAGTGGGAAGAGAGTTGCAGCATTTGACTGCAAGTTGGGAAAAGTGACAACCACCGCTGCCGGCAGCATTGGAAGCCAGGGACAATCACCTGCTTAATAAAAGTTGAGCAGAGAGTCGGATGGTGGGATAGGAATTTACGCCCAATGGGCAAATAGGCCCAAAATTGTTAAGGGTTTTGTGAACGAGGCACATAGATTTAAAAACTGTTTCCGTATGAGGGGCCAATATAGCTAAGATGGGAAGAGATAAATGCACTGGTAGAAGGATCGCATCCTCCACAGTCTGTAAGCGATGAATAAGGCAGGCCGGAATGCCCAAGCACAAGGAATTAACCATAATCAAGTTGAGAAGTGATTATGAAGGCTACTGTGTTAAAAAGCAGTTTGAGGAAGAAACAGCATCACTAGTAGAAAGAAACAGATGAATGAAATCGACTGACCTGTATGGAAAATTTCGATTTACAGTCACTTATAAAGCCTGAGTTCCTGGTAGTCATCTGGGACCATAGTACATCCAAGCTCCGTGAGTCACCAAGCTGATGATCAAGTGAACACCTGCCTCCCAGACATATGTACCTCAGGCAGTTCTTTTAATTGGAGTAGCCAATGAGGACATGCAAGAACAGGATTTTTATTGGGTGTAAGAGGGATTGTCAGATATGGAAATATTGTGAGTTTCCTCTGCATACAGATCTAAAAAGCAAACAAGTAGACACGAGATGCCAGTAGGGTAATGCAGACATTAAACGGTGTGGGACTAACCTACAAACACACAGGGACCCCACGTAAGAGGGGACAGTCTCCGAACAAAAGGGTAGTAGAGATTCCGTCCTAGGAGACCAAAAGTTGCACAGGCACCTGAGTGCTTGCTTACAGATGCCCTGCTTGAATAAGCTCGTATTAAGAGTTGAATGTACACCAGTTTCGAATGCAGACAATAGATTCAGTAAAACTGAGGTGGCAAAGCAAGCTTACACTTATGGGTTTGTATAATGCAGACTAGACTTTTGTGGCTTATAACTCAGTTAAATTTAAGGGCCAAAGGTCATGAGCATCCAGGTTTGTTTTCTCCTCCCATAGGCTTGTTCCACCTTGTGGCAGTACCATAAACTGCTCATTAAGCTGTTAAAATCTAAAGCTGTAGGCAGATGGTGCTGTGCATGCTTATCCTTGCAAGTGTGTATCCGTTCACCTTTATGCTCACACGCACCCCATATGTTTGAGAACAGATGTTTCCAGTAGACTGTTTAGCATGGAAGTTGCTTTATGCTTAAATATTTATTAAAGCAAATAACCTAGACAGCTAGGGACCAATGCTCCTCATTTCCAATGAGTTCCCTTTTGTGTGTTAGTTCATTGCCCGCCTCTATAGGTTGGCTGTCAAACAACCCAACACTAGAAATTGTATTCTAGAAAAGAGAGGCAAAATTATGTCAAATCCACTATCAGAAGTTTTGTTAACACAAAGTCAAACAGTCAGTATTTAGATGTATTTCCAGCTGATATTGTTAAAAAGATTCTTTATTCATTATTTTTTCCATATAAAAACAGCCAACTTGTTTCCCTTATACAAGACCTTCATTAGGGCGCACAGCATAATGTAAATGTCATGATGAAATTGCTGGTGTCAGTTATATGTTCAAATGCTTGCCAAAAAAACTGGACATGTCCTCATGCTCCTCAAAATATATGGATGCCAAGTACGGCAACTGGTTTGTCCATCCTCGCTTCAGACTTCCAAAGAGGCATATATATTGAGGAGCATGAGGACACGTCCAGTTGTTTTGAAAATAATTCAAACATACAATTGACAGTAGCCCTTTCATCATGACATCTACATAAACTATAAGATAAATTATTTCTTTGATTTTCTTTATCCTGATTTGCTTTCTGCAGGGTGTTTCATGTGACTTCAGTTGAACATAAAGGAGCTTATACTATTCCGCAGACAGTATGCAGCAGTTGGTCATATCAGTGCACATGCCACCTGTTTAGTGAACTGAGATCATTTAAAAAGCACCTAGAGAAGAGGCAGGAAATGGATATTTCTGTTGTATAGCTCCAAAGCCCATGTATATATACATGCTGACGGAGAATGTGGCTAGGAAGGGAGTTGGTCCAGTGTAGGACATCCATTTACAGAACTATGCTCTCTGTCAGTACAGCCTTTTCATTTTTGCTGTGCACAAGCACCGACCACAGACTCATCCTTCCATCATCACAGTACTGGGGTTGTGCATGCAGGTGTGTTGAATTTGTGTTTGTTTCTACATTTTACCATCCATGTTACTCCACAGACTCTGATCAAAAAAATCATAATTAATAGATAAGGGACATTTTTGCATGATCCATTTGTAGATGTATATATGGCTAAAATCTATTTGTGTACAAATGCTGATGGCGAAGAAGGTTACGAAGGGAGTTTGTTAAATGGACTTGGTCCACGTATGAACAGATCCTCTCTGTCAGTTCTACTTGTTACCTTTTGTGTCCATCCACAGACTCCGATCAAAGATTCATCATCACTAGACAGGGGACATTCAAACTTGTTCCATATCCATACGGATATATGGCTAAAATCCATTTGTACAAAAGTGCTGGTGGAATAGATTAAGAATGGAGGTTTCATAGGGAAGTGACCCGGTATGAACAGATCTACCCTGTTGGTTCTATTATTTAGCTTGTATATTTGTCCACTGCAGCTACCGGGAGCATCGAGCTGATTTAGGTGGTCCCGCGAGACGTGGACACTTCAAGAAACCGTATTGGACCACACAAGCTTGGTGCTTTACCCGATGGGGCCCATCCACTAATATGAGGAGGGTTCCTGCTTAATGTGATATTCCCGATTATGGGTTACATATAACTTAAGGATTAGGTAGGTTTATTGGTCCTGAAGAATCGCACCAGATCATATAAACTAACAAGCGAGAAACATGTTGACCGTGATTTAAGATAGTACAGGGGATCCTGTACCTACTTTCACTATACTCCAAATTTAGAGATTTAGTGACAACCACCAACACTTTTTGTTTATTTTATGGGGCGTTTAGACCTTATCTTATTCCCTCCCCACACTCCTGTTTTTAATCATGACGGGGGTCAGATATCTCAATAAATTACATTTTACCTCTAGTCATTTTTAACAGCATTTCCTTTGCATACCTATCCTACATTAGTACACACATTGACCAGCTATTTACCATCACTAAAAGCTCTCCGGCAAAGGAGCATAGCCCAATGATGAAGCATGTCACCAAATGGTGAGTGAGGGCTCTTGCTCCAAAGATTTGAACGAGGCACATAGATTTAAAAACTGTTTCCGTATGAGGGGCCAATATAGCTAAGATGGGAAGAGATAAATGCACTGGTAGAAGGATCGCATCCTCCACAGTCTGTAAGCGATGAATAAGGCAGGCCGGAATGCCCAAGCACAAGGAATTAACCATAATCAAGTTGAGAAGTGATTATGAAGGCTACTGTGTTAAAAAGCAGTTTGAGGAAGAAACAGCATCACTAGTAGAAAGAAACAGATGAATGAAATCGACTGACCTGTATGGAAAATTTCGATTTACAGTCACTTATAAAGCCTGAGTTCCTGGTAGTCATCTGGGACCATAGTACATCCAAGCTCCGTGAGTCACCAAGCTGATGATCAAGTGAACACCTGCCTCCCAGACATATGTACCTCAGGCAGTTCTTTTAATTGGAGTAGCCAATGAGGACATGCAAGAACAGGATTTTTATTGGGTGTAAGAGGGATTGTCAGATATGGAAATATTGTGAGTTTCCTCTGCATACAGATCTAAAAAGCAAACAAGTAGACACGAGATGCCAGTAGGGTAATGCAGACATTAAACGGTGTGGGACTAACCTACAAACACACAGGGACCCCACGTAAGAGGGGACAGTCTCCGAACAAAAGGGTAGTAGAGATTCCGTCCTAGGAGACCAAAAGTTGCACAGGCACCTGAGTGCTTGCTTACAGATGCCCTGCTTGAATAAGCTCGTATTAAGAGTTGAATGTACACCAGTTTCGAATGCAGACAATAGATTCAGTAAAACTGAGGTGGCAAAGCAAGCTTACACTTATGGGTTTGTATAATGCAGACTAGACTTTTGTGGCTTATAACTCAGTTAAATTTAAGGGCCAAAGGTCATGAGCATCCAGGTTTGTTTTCTCCTCCCATAGGCTTGTTCCACCTTGTGGCAGTACCATAAACTGCTCATTAAGCTGTTAAAATCTAAAGCTGTAGGCAGATGGTGCTGTGCATGCTTATCCTTGCAAGTGTGTATCCGTTCACCTTTATGCTCACACGCACCCCATATGTTTGAGAACAGATGTTTCCAGTAGACTGTTTAGCATGGAAGTTGCTTTATGCTTAAATATTTATTAAAGCAAATAACCTAGACAGCTAGGGACCAATGCTCCTCATTTCCAATGAGTTCCCTTTTGTGTGTTAGTTCATTGCCCGCCTCTATAGGTTGGCTGTCAAACAACCCAACACTAGAAATTGTATTCTAGAAAAGAGAGGCAAAATTATGTCAAATCCACTATCAGAAGTTTTGTTAACACAAAGTCAAACAGTCAGTATTTAGATGTATTTCCAGCTGATATTGTTAAAAAGATTCTTTATTCATTATTTTTTCCATATAAAAACAGCCAACTTGTTTCCCTTATACAAGACCTTCATTAGGGCGCACAGCATAATGTAAATGTCATGATGAAATTGCTGGTGTCAATTATATGTTCAAATGCTTGACAAAAAAACTGGACATGTCCTCATGCTCCTCAAAATATATGGATGCCAAGTGCGGCAACTGGTTTGTCCATCCTCGCTTCAGACTTCCAAAGAGGCATATATATTGAGGAGCATGAGGACACGTCCAGTTGTTTTGAAAATAATTCAAACATACAATTGACAGTAGCCCTTTCATCATGACATCTACATAAACTATAAGATAAATTATTTCTTTGATTTTCTTTATCCTGATTTGCTTTCTGCAGGGTGTTTCATGTGACTTCAGTTGAACATAAAGGAGCTTATACTATTCCGCAGACAGTATGCAGCAGTTGGTCATATCAGTGCACATGCCACCTGTTTAGTGAACTGAGATCATTTAAAAAGCACCTAGAGAAGAGGCAGGAAATGGATATTTCTGTTGTATAGCTCCAAAGCCCATGTATATATACATGCTGACGGAGAATGTGGCTAGGAAGGGAGTTGGTCCAGTGTAGGACATCCATTTACAGAACTATGCTCTCTGTCAGTACAGCCTTTTCATTTTTGCTGTGCACAAGCACCGACCACAGACTCATCCTTCCATCATCACAGTACTGGGGTTGTGCATGCAGGTGTGTTGAATTTGTGTTTGTTTCTACATTTTACCATCCATGTTACTCCACAGACTCTGATCAAAAAAATCATAATTAATAGATAAGGGACATTTTTGCATGATCCATTTGTAGATGTATATATGGCTAAAATCTATTTGTGTACAAATGCTGATGGCGAAGAAGGTTACAAAGGGAGTTTGTTAAATGGACTTGGTCCACGTATGAACAGATCCTCTCTGTCAGTTCTACTTATTACCTTTTGTGTCCATCCACAGACTCCGATCAAAGATTCATCATCACTAGACAGGGGACATTCAAACTTGTTCCATATCCATACGGATATATGGCTAAAATCCATTTGTACAAAAGTGCTGGTGGAATAGATTAAGAATGGAGGTTTCATAGGGAAGTGACCCGGTATGAACAGATCTACCCTGTTGGTTCTATTATTTAGCTTGTATATTTGTCCACTGCAGCTACCGGGAGCATCGAGCTGATTTAGGTGGTCCCGCGAGACGTGGACACTTCAAGAAACCGTATTGGACCACACAAGCTTGGTGCTTTACCCGATGGGGCCCATCCACTAATATGAGGAAGGTTCCTGCTTAATGTGATATTCCCGATTATGGGTTACATATAACTTAAGGATTAGGTAGGTTTATTGGTCCTGAAGAATCGCACCAGATCATATAAACTAACAAGCGAGAAACATGTTGACCGTGATTTAAGATAGTACAGGGGATCCTGTACCTACTTTCACTATACTCCAAATTTAGAGATTTAGTGACAACCACCAACACTTTTTGTTTATTTTATGGGGCGTTTAGACCTTATCTTATTCCCTCCCCACACTCCTGTTTTTAATCATGACGGGGGTCAGATATCTCAATAAATTACATTTTACCTCTAGTCATTTTTAACAGCATTTCCTTTGCATACCTATCCTACATTAGTACACACATTGACCAGCTATTTACCATCACTAAAAGCTCTCCGGCAAAGGAGCATAGCCCAATGATGAAGCATGTCACCAAATGGTGAGTGAGGGCTCTTGCTCCAAAGATTTGGACTTCCAGGAACCTGTGAATTATAGGAACTTATTCTTTCAGAGGAACTGTGCATATCATTTGATTTATATATTTGATGGGAGTAATATACGCAGGACCAGGACTTTGTTTCCGAACCTCCCATGTCTCTTTAGCCCCTCTCTGTCTTGTTGTTGGATGAACAGATCTACCCTGTTGGTTCTATTATTTAGCTTGTATATTTGTCCACTGCAGCTACCATTGTATTCTTTAATTTGACCTATCACAAATAGGTTAATTATACTCAGATTATGTTGAGACTAGCATGAGGGCAGAGGGAATCTATTAGAGTATTTAGCAAGCGTGACAGGTTTCCTGCCTTTATGACTGAGGGCCTCATGCTGAGTTTGGCGGGCGGCATAGACCGCCCACCAAACTCCTTAGGTCGGAAGACCACCACTCTGGTCTTCCGCCCGCTGGTCCTATTATGAGATTCCCACTGGCCCAGTGGAAAACTACCCACAACCTTGACGCCGGCTCGTAATTGAGCCGGTGGTAGTGTTGAGATGCGTCGGGTGCAACAGAACTCGTTGCGCTTTTCACTGCCTGTAGTTAAGACAGTGAAAAGCATGACGGGCTGTCTATGAGGTCCCCTGCACTGCCCATGCCAAGTGCAGGAGCCCCTATGGGGCCCCCGGCACCCCATCTACCCCAGCCTTTGCATGGCGGTAGAACCGTGCAAAAGCTGACAGACACAGGAGTAGTAATCAGGGCCTGAATGTTTGGGGACAGGAGTGACCTCTGAAGATCTGTCTTTGATGGAACTCAGTGGGAGTCTGTCTAATCCTTTTAGGAAGAAACGTGGGCCTTCACATTGATGAGCAATTGCCACTTACCTCTCAGGTTAGTGAAGTCTCCAGGTTCTCTTTTTACCACATTAAAATACTTTGTCAGGTGTAACCTTTGGTCCGGTCTCTGCCTAGGGATATCATCTTGCTTTCATTGCTCCACGGATCATCTAGGGAACTGTGGCTTAAGTCCCTGCATTTATCCTAATGTTCTTTACTACACTTAAAAATGTACAGTGTTTGGGGGCTGAGATCAAACTTCACTGTAGGAATCTGCATTGTCACCCAGAATTTGCAAGTCTGAATTTGGTGCTGGTGCCGACATGTTATATACATCGTAATGCCATGGTGGAGGATTCCCGCAGGATCCAGTCACACAGTTGATGTGTAGCAACCAAGTGAATCCCTTCTTTCAAATAATAGGTGGGACTTGGGTAGATGCTCAGTCACTTAATACACCAAACTAAAACAACTATGCAATTAATACTCTTACTTGCACCAGAGTGGGGACCTCAACATTTGCTATGGCACTGTAGGAGGCTGGCCTGGCTTGTAGTGGGTACCAAGGGGTACTTACACTCTGTACCAGGTCCAGTTATCCCTTATTAGTGTAGAAGAGGTGTTTCTAGCAGCTTAGGCTGATAGCAGGTAGCTATAGCAGAGCAGCTTAGGCTGAACTAGGAGACATGCAAAGCTCCTACTATACCACTGGTGTCATATGCACAATATCATAAGAAAACACAATACACAGATATACTAAAAATAAAGGTACTTTATATTTATGACAATATGCCAAAAGTATCTCAGTGAGTACCCTTAGTATGAGGATGCCAAATATACACAAGATATATGTACACAATACCAAAAATATGCAGTAATAGCAAAAGGAAGTAATGCAAGCAATGTAAAGTTACAGTAGATTGCAATAGGAGCACATAGGTATAGGGGCAACACAAACCATATACTCCAAAAGTGGATTGCGAATAACGTATGGACCCCAAACCTATGTGAGCTCGTAGAGGGTCGCTGGGACTGTAAGAAAACAGTGAGGGTTAGAAATATAGCCCACCCCAAGACCCTGAAAAGTAGGTGTAAAGTGCACCTATATTCCCCAGAGAGCAAAGAAGTCGTGATAGGGGATTTCTGCAAGGAAGACCAACACCAGCAATGCAACCAAAGTGGATTTCCGGACGAGAGTACCTGTGGAACAAGGGGACCAAGTCCAAGAGTCGCGACAAAGTTGAGATTGGGCAGATGCCCAGGAAATGCCAGCTGAGGGTGCAAAGAAGCTGCCACCGGATGGTAGAAGCTGTGGATTCTGCAAGAACGAAGAGGACTAGGAACTTCCCCTTTGGAGGATGGATGTCCCACGTCGTGAAGAAGCTTGCAGAGGTGTTCCCACGCAGAAAGACAGCAAACAAGCCTTGCTTAGCTGCAAGGGTCGTGTTTAGGGTTTTCGGATGCTGCTGTGGCCCAGGAGGGACCAGGTTGTCGCCACTTGGATGAGGAGACAGAGGGGGCGCCCAGCAAGTCAGGGAGCCCTCACAGAAGCAGGCAGCACCCGCAGAAGTGCCGGAACAGGCACTACAAAGAGGAGTGAACCAGAGCTCACCCGAAGACACAAAAGGGAGTCCCACGACGCCGGAGGACAACTCAGGAGTTTGTGCACTGCAGGTTAGAGTGTTGGGGACCCAGGCTTGGCTGTGCACGAAGGAAATCCTGGAAGAGTGCACAGGAGCCGGAGCAGCTGCAAATCACACGGTACCCAGCAATGCAGTCTAGCGTGGGGAGGCAAGGACTTACCTCCACCAAACTTGGACTGAAGAGTCACTGGACTGTGGGAGTCACTTGGACAGAGTTGCTGAGTTCCAGGGACCACGCTCGTCGTGCTGAGAGGGGACTCAGAGGACCGGTGATGCAGTCTTTTGTTGCCTGCGGTTGCAGGGGGAAGATTCAGTCGACCCACGGGAGATTTCTTCAGAGCTCCTGGTGCAGAGAGGAGGCAGGCTACCCCCAGAGCATGCACCACCAGGAAACAGTCGAGAAGGCGGCAGGATCAGCGATACAAGGTTGCAGTAGTCATCTTTGCTACTTTTTTGCGGTTTTGCAGGCGTCCTGAGCAGTCAGCGGTCGATCCTTTGGCAGAAAGTGAAGAGAGAGATGCAGAGGAACTCTGATGAGCTCTTGCATTCGTTATCCAAAGAATTCCCCAAAGCAGAGAAAAGCCAGAAAAGGAGGTTTGGCTACTTAGGAAGGAGGATAGGCTAGCAACACAGGTAAGAGCCTATCAGGAGGAGTCTCTGACGTCACCTGCTGGCACTGGCCACTCAGAGCAGTCCAGTGTGCCAGCAGCACCTCTGTTTCCAAGATGGCAGAGGTCTGGAGCACACTGGAGGAGCTCTGGGCACCTCCCCTGGGAGGTGCAGGTCAGGGGAGTGGTCACTCCCCTTTCCTTTGTCCAGTTTCGCGCCAGAGCAGGGCTGGGGGATCCCTGAACCGGTGTAGACTGGCTTATGCAGAGATGGGCACCATCTGTGCCCATCAAAGCATTTCCAGAGGCTGGGGGAGGCTACTCCTCCCCAGCCCTGACACCTATTTCCAAAGGGAGAGGGTGTAACACCCTCTCTCTGAGGAAGTCCTTTGTTCTGCCTTCCTGGGCCAGGCCTGGCTGGCCCCCAGGAGGGCAGACACCTGTCTGAGTGGTTGGCAGCAGCTGCAGTGAAACCCCGGGAAAGGTAGTTTGGCAGTACCCGGGTCTGTGCTAGAGACTCGGGGGATCATGGAATTGTCTCCCCAATGCCAGAATGGCATTGGGATGACAATTCCATGATCCTAGACATGTTACATGGCCATGTTCGGAGTTACCATTGTGACGCTGTACATAGTTGGAGACCTATGTACAGTGCACACGTGTAATGGTGTCCCCGCACTCTCAAAGTCCGGGGAATTTGCCCTGAACGATGTGGGGGCACCTTGGCTAGTGCCGGGGTGCCCACACACTAAGTAACTTTGCACCCAACCTTCACCAGGTGAAGGTTAGACATATAGGTGACTTATAAGTTACTTAAGTGCAGTGGTAAATGGCTGTGAAATAACGTGGACGTTATTTCACTCAAGCTGCACTGGCAGGCCTGTGTAAGAATTGTCAGATCTCCCTATGGGTGGCAAAACAAATGCTACAGCCCATAGGGATCTCCTGGAACCCCAATACCCTGGGTACCTCAGTACCATATACTAGGGAATTATAAGGGTGTTCCAGTATGCCAATGTGAATTGGTAAAATTGGTCACTAGCCTGTTAGTGACAATTTAGAAAGCAGAGAGAGCATACCCACTGAGGTTCTGGTTAGCAGAGCCTCAGTGAGACATTTAGTCATCACACAGGGAACACATACAGGGCACAATTATGAGCATTGGGGCCCTGGCTGGCAGGGTCCCAGTAACGCATACACTAAAACAACATGTTTCTGATGGATACACCTACCTGTGGATTCCTCACCTAAAGAATTCTCCCCTCGCGCCAGCCCTCGTCGGAAATTTCTTCTAGCTCTGCACGTCGACGATGACGTCACAATCGCCCGACTCCACGTGACGCCACATGACGTCATCCAGGAAATAAGAAGCCCTCGTCGACGTGCAGACGTCAGTTCCCTTTTTTCCGTGCCTGAATAACAGTTAATTCTTCGAGGCTCACAGGGAGCTACTGTTTCCAACGGCGGTTACGATGTCGCAGCCTAGAAAATCCGGCTTTAAACTTGTAGCCAGTGCGGGGGTCGGATGTCGGTTACCGATCCCCACGAAAACTGCCTCTGGTGCCTTAGTTCCGACCATGAGGTCGAGGCATGCGGTTTGTGTCAACGCATGAACCCTAAGGCACTTAATGAGAGGGAGGCGAAGTTGTTCTTGGCCCGGTCCAAGAAGAAGAAGGAGAGGCGTCATAGGAGGGAGTCTTCGTCGAGATCTTCGAGGTCTCGTCACCATCATAGTGACTCTCGGCGCCGTCATGGATCTTGGCGCCGATCGAGCAAGGGACGGTCCAGATCTAGATCGGCTTCTCCGTCGGCTCGGCGTCGGCCGACGTGGGAGATAAGCCCGACCGTCACCCCTCCGACGACCCCGACGTCACCCGGGTCGGTCTTTGAGGTTGAGCCTCCCCAGAGGCCTGAGGGTTCTCCTGGCCAGGAGTTACCTGGACCCACTTCGGCAGCTTTGCCGACGCCGGTGCAGCAGCAGCAGTACCCGGCTTTCCCGACTCCGGGATCGGATCCTGCAGCGTTTTTAAACGCTATCTATAACATCTTTACTTCCATGACGCCGGGTGGAAGTCATGCAGGTCCGTCTGGCCCTCTGGCCTTTGATTTGGGTGTTTCGGCGTCTTACAGGTCGGCGGCGTTCACCCCGTTTTTATCTGCTGCACCTGAAGCGGCGCCGATGCCTATGACGTCGCCCAGGATGGCTACACCTGTTACGGCACCGTCGGATTCGCCTCGGATCCGATCGACGTCTAAGAACCCTTTGGAGCCGGAGTCTCCGGCTTCGGACGGATCCGAGGTTCGGCGCCGACGAAGATCTTCAGCGTCGGCCGACGCCTTGTCGACTCCAGGCTTGGAGTCAAGACTTAAGTCAAGACGCCTGGCTCTTCGTCTCTTGGAGGAAGAGGAGTACGCGAGGCAACACCTGGAGGAAGGTGAAGTTATAGAGCCCTCTGGTGACTTCCAGGGACTGGATTCAGCTAGTGGTCTAGACACTACCCCGGAATGGGATCTGGCTTCCCCTGGAGAGGTCACGGAGGAAGCTGCTTCTTTCCACGCAGTCATTCGTAAGGCTGCCGACTTTTTGGATCTTCCCCTTCCTACCACGGAGGTCAAGAGAAATTTATTAACAGAAGTCCTCCATCCGACGTCTGCTTCTGCTGAGCCTCTTCTACCATTCAATGAGGCTCTGCTGGACCCCATTAAGGATATCTGGCTGAAACCTGTGTCCACCGCTGCGGTCAACAGAGCGGTGGCTCGGCGGTACAGGACGGCGCCTGGGGATCCGGTGTTTCTTTCCAGACAACCAACTCCGGAGAGCCTAGTGGTGCAAGCTTCATGTTCATCCAGATCCTCTCCTGGCTCGTTTCCTGGGGCCCCTGTGGACAGGGAGTCAAAAAAGATGGACCATACTGCTAAAAAGACATTTTCATCTTGCAGTATGGCCCTAAAATCTTCCAATGCCACATGCATACTAGGGCGTTACATCCATGCCCTTATGGAAGAGGATAAGGGCCACCCTAATTTGTCCCAGGAGATGCTGCAACTATTAGCGGATGCTCAGGCGGCTGCGACGCAAGTCCAATCTGGATTGGACACTTCGGACTCGGTGGCTAGGGCTATGGGCACGACCATAGTCTCTAGGCGGCAGTCTTGGCTTCAGTCATCTGGCTTCTCGTCGGACGTGCAGGCCACACTCCTTGATCTTCCGTTTGATGGAGAGAAGCTCTTCGGCACAAAGGCTGACTCTTCCCTGGAACGTTTTAAAGAAAGCAGAGCGACTGCTAGGTCTTTGGGACTCCAGTCGTCGGCCTCATCCTCCTTTAGAGGCTTTCAGAGATTTAAGGGATTTGGACGTGGTTCCTTTCGGGGAAGATTGCAAGGACCACAACAATCTACTTCTACCCTGCCTTACAGATCCTTCAGGGGCAGGGGCAGAGTCCGTACGAGAGGAGCCACCTTGCAGCACTCTGCCTCTTCCTCGGGAGGGGTGCAGCAAGGAAAGCAGCCGTAGTCCTCCACCACTCCCTGTCCATTCATCTCCGGTAGGGGGGGAGACTTGCCTCTTTTCTTCCAATGTGGGAGGTCATAACTTCGGACTCCTGGGTCGTCGACATTGTGAAGAGGGGGTACGCTCTTCCCTTTTGGGAATTCCCTCCTACCTTCCCTCCCCGCCCATCCTTCTGTTCGGAAGACCATCTTCTCCTATTACAGCAGGAGGTATTATCCCTATTACAAAAAGGTGCAATAGAGTTGGTTCCCGAGCAAGAGAGGGGTCAGGGGTGTTATTCAAGATACTTTCTGATTCCCAAAAAGGATGGTCGACTGAGACCGATTTTGGACTTGAGGATTTTGAAATTGGTTCCTCAAACAGGAAAAGTTCAAAATGCTGACCCTCTCACAGGTTCTTTTGGCGTTGAACGAAGGAGACTGGATGGTGTCGGTCGATTTGCAGGACGCGTATTTTCATATTCCGATCCTCAAATCGCACAGGAAGTATCTCCGGTTTGTAGTGGGATCACAGCATTATCAGTTTGCGGTCCTTCCCTTTGGCATTACTTCAGCACCTCGAGTCTTCACGAAGGTGATGGCGGTGGTAGCAGCAGAGCTCAGAAGAAGGGGGATAGCTGTGTTTCCCTATCTGGACGATTGGTTGATCAAGGCCAAAACTCCGGAGCTCGTGCGGTACCATCTCCAGTCGACGACTCAATTGTTGTACAACCTGGGTTTTTCAGTCAATGTACCCAAATCTTACCTGGAGCCCTCTCAACACCTCCTGTTCATAGGGGCAGTATTGGACACGACATTGAATCGGGCCTTTCCTCCGTCCCAGCGGGTTCAGGATATCCAGGCTTTGATTCCAATGTTTCGAAATGGAGCGGTAGTTCCAGTCCTCAAGGTCCTTCGTCTGCTCGGTCTGTTCGCTTCTTGCATACTGTTGGTCACTCATGCACGCTGGCACATGAGGGCTCTCCAGTGGTGGGTCCGCAGGCAGTGGTTTCAACACAAAGGGGATCTCGAAGATTCGATAAAGATCTCCAGAGACACTGCGGAGGATCTTCGATGGTGGGCAGCGGTCGACAACCTTTCTCAAGGAAGGCCGTTCTCGTTGCCTCCTCCAGTGGCCACGGTGGTAACGGATGCTTCCACTCCAGGGTGGGGAGCTCATCTGGGGGACCTGGAGATCAAAGGCCTTTGGTCTCTGGGGGAACAGAAGTTGCATATCAATCTGTTAGAGTTGCGGGCAGTACGTCTGGCACTCAAGGCCTTCCTCCCTTCCATTCGCGGTCAATCAGTCCACGTTCTAACAGACAACACGACCGCGATGTGGTATATAAACAAACAGGGAGGAGTGGGGTCATATCTTCTCTGAAGAGATGCTCTTCGTCTCTGGTCCTGGCTTCAGGATCACAAGATCTGCTTAGTTGCACATCATTTGGCCGGAGTCCTGAACGTGCGTGCAGACATTCTCAGTCGACGCAGCTCAGTCGATCACGAGTGGCGTCTTCATCCTGATCTAGTTCTGGGTATCTTCCAGATGTGGGGATATCCACAAATAGATCTGTTTGCAACTCAAGAGAATGCACAGCGCCGCTATTTTGCAGCCTCCAGTATCCGGTGCAAGGAGCTTTGGGGGACGCGTTTCAGATGTCCTGGAAGGGGCAGTTGCTTTACGCGTTTCCCCCCCCATACCCTTGATTCCTCGAGTTCTCAGGAAGATCCACCAAGACCGAGCTCAAGTCATCTTAATAGCTCCGGATTGGCCGAGAAGGGTGTGGTATTCGGACCTACTCCAACTCTCTCAGTGCCCTCCGCTCCGTCTCCCTTGCAGGGTGGACCTCCTCTCGCATTCGCAGGGGCAGATTCTACACCCCCACCTCCAGAGCCTGCATCTTCATGCCTGGAGATTGAACGGGGCAATCTGAGTTCCTTTTCTCTCCCTCCAGATGTGGTGGAAGTTATTTTATCTGCCAGGCGACACTCCATCAAGTCAATCTATGCTTATTGTTGGGCTAAATTTACAAGCTGGTGTGGAGAGAATAGTTTAGATCCTTTAAAAGCTGGTTTATCTGACATTCTGTCATTTGCACTCCATCTGGCACAGAAAGGTTTTGCAATTGCCACTGTTAAAGGTTATCTGTCTGCACTTTCTGCTTTTCTGTGCCTTCCGGATCAACCGTCCTTCTTTAAATCACCAATTGTTTTAAAGTTTCTAAATGGACTCACTAATAGTTACCCACCCACGCCATTCGTTATGCCTCAGTGGGATCTTAACTTAGGGGGTTATTCTAACTTTGGAGGAGTGTTAATCCGTCCCAAAAGTGACGGTAAAGTGACGGATATACCACCAGCCGTATTACGAGTTCCATAGGATATAATGGACTCGTAATACGGCTGGTGGTAAATCCGTCACTTTTCCGTCACTTTTGGGACGGATTAACACCTCCTCCAAAGTTAGAATAACCCCTTAGTCTTAACTTTTCTTATGGGGGCTCCGTTCGAACCAATGCATTCTTGTTCTTTACGGTACCTGGTATTTAAAACTGTTTTCCTGGTGGCCATAACATCTGCCAGAAGGGTTAGCGAGCTTCAGGCTCTCTCGGTGGAAACCCCATACCTTTCTTTCTTTAAGGACAAAGTGGTGTTGAGGACCAAGGCGGCTTTCCTACCGAAGGTTGTTACACCCTTTCACCTGGGGCAGTCGATTACTCTCTCTTCCTTTTACCCTCCACCTCACCCATCCAAAGAGGAAGAGAGGCTCCACCGGCTGGATCCGCGAAGAGCTCTGAGCTTCTACGTCGCCAGGACGAAAGAGTTCAGACAGGATGAACAGCTCTTCGTTGGATACGTGGGGAAGAGGAAAGGTAGAGCGGTCCACAAGAGAACGCTATCCAGGTGGGTCATTCTATGTATTAAGATCTGCTATTCTTTGGCGAAGAAGGATCCACCTGTGGGGATTCGTGCCCATTCCACCAGAGCCAAAGCAGCTTCATCAGCGTTGGCTAGAGGTGTTCCTGTGGCTGACATCTGCAGGGCAGCAACTTGGGCGTCCCTCCATACTTTTGCCAAGCATTACTGTTTGGACTCTGAGGTTAGGAGGGATGGATGGCCATTTTGCTCGCTCGGTGCTGCAAGATTTCTTGGTTTGATCATTCGGGCACCCACCACCGGAGATTTTACTGTTTGGGGCTCTATTCTTTAGGTGAGGAATCCACAGGTAGGTGTATCCATCAGAAGAATAAGTTACTTACCTTTGGTGGATACAATAACTACCTGTGGATTCCTCACGGTCCCACCCGCCTCCCCGTTGCCTGACTGGTCAAACCAAGATCTCTTTGGGTGCGCATCCTTGATCTTGTAATATATGTATATAGCTGTTTCATGCATATAGTTGTATTCATTGTATATACTTTTCCTTTGCACATTAAGATAGTGAAAGGGGCATTTTGGACTTGATTTATACATATATATATTTATTTCTGTCTCGGATTGAGCATTCATAACTGTAAATTTTATTGAGTTTTATATTAAATGTTTTATTTTTTAGGTTTAACCTGTTCGCCTCTATGGCACGTAAAAAATGGTGATAACTGCACATGACGTCTGCACGTCGACGAGGGCTTCTTATTGCCTGGATGACGTCCTGTGGCGTCCCGTGGAGTCGGGCGAATGTGACGTCATAGTCGACGTGCAGAGCTAGGAGAAATTTCCGTCGAGGGCTGGCGCGAGGGAAGAATTCTTTAGGTGAGGAATCCACAGGTAGTTATTGTATCCACCAGAAAAAGCGTTACCGAAGGTAAGTAACTTATTCATACAGTGAAATATGGGGGTAACATGCCAGGCAAGATGGTACTTTCCTACAGGCACCCTTAGCGAGTGCTATGACAAATTGGAAAGGAAGAGGACAAGGCTGTGTCTTGGTATGCAGCCAGGTGGTGTGAGGCCAGCAGCGAGGAGTATTAATCAAAAAATTCAATGGGAAACTCATTAGATCCGGGTATCTTCCTTGACGGCATTGCAGAGATGGCCTGTTGTATTTCGATTTTGGTTAGTGGCAAGTCTCAGTCTTCAGCATTTGTGCGTGTGAGCGGTATCGGAAGTTTGGAGAGAAAGGGACAATAAAAATATATCTTGGGTGGTGCCTGGTGTGCATAGAGGTCCGGGAAGTATCTGTCAAGTGTCTGTGCTGTATTAGCAGCTTGCTGGACCAGTGATCCCTGGGTGTCTCAGACCATAGGCATAATTCTGAAATCTGTGCCCTTCTGGACCAGCCATAAGAGAAGTTTTCCAACTTTGTCTCCCCCTGCGTATATCTTATGCGGAAGGGAAGCCAATAATATACAGATGTGATTAGAAAGTAGGAGCGAAGAGCTTTTTAAATTGTGTGATCATTGCAGTGTGGCTTCTTCGGTGGCCTTGACCCACTGTGCCTCAAACTACCAAAGTTGCTTTTCAAGGTCGACTGTATCTCGTCCATTGTTCCACTCTTTGCCTTTACAATAAGAGAGGGCACTGCCTCTGATAACTGCCTTATAGACCTCCCATTAGATCACCTTTTATGAAACAGATGCCGAGTTGAGACTGAAGAATTCTGTAATATCATCCCTAAGCAGATCGTTCAGGCTGGTGCACTTAAGACACCAGGTATTCAGCTGTAACACTCCCTGACCCCCACTCGGAACTGAAGTGTGACTTTGATAGGAAATGAATCTGAAAGTCCTCCAGGGAGGATGTGGGTGATAAAAATGGAGGCGGTTTCGCTGGCCGGCAAAAATACATAATCTATCTTGGACAGTAAGTGATGACTACTGGATGAATATGAAAATTGGTGAACACTGGAGGAAAAGGAAAATTGTTTAGAGTGCTCATGCCATTTGCACCATATATCTACCAGCCCGAAGGAGGAGGCCCAGTTGGCCAAGTAACTTTGCTGGCGGGACAAACCCTTGGTGTATGTTTCCAGTGTTGTGTCTATGATGGCACTGAAATCATCACCCACCACTGTTGTGACTTTGGGAGCATCCAGTAGTTCCTCAGACAAAGATCGAAGAGTGGACTCCTGCAGCTCTGGGAGGCATATATGCAAATGAGCATCAAGTGTGCTCCTTCCAGTAAACCCTGCAGTGCAGCGCATCAGCCAATGTTTTCTTCAGTATTATCGCCTCAACCCTGGAGCCTCTGGTATAACCCACATGAAATACACAGGTGTACCCCTGACAGCTGAGAAAAGTGCATTGTGTCCCCAAAAGTTGAGTCTACTGCAACATGGTAATGTCAGGGTTTGTGTATTTGCATAAAGCAGCATCATCTCCTATTTAATTTTCTCAAGTAATCTGTTCACATTCCAAGACTGTCTTATATGGTTGTCAACAACACGACTGGCAATGATACGAAAACAAAATAAACCCCCCCCCCCAAACTTCCCCTACCTCACACTTCAACCCATCAAGTATTTGTCACCCCATAACAAAACAGAAAACTCAACTAGAACAAAAACAGAAACATAGAAAGACCAAGCAAGAACGTCGCATAGCAGAGCGAGCAAAAAAGAATGGAAAGATGAGGGGTGTCTTGGGGGAACCTTCTGCCCTCCTTATAGTATGTCGAGCAGCCTGTGGGGCATCAAGATGATAGAGAGTCTCAGAGTCAGCATTCTAATTAGATTGATGGGGTGGATTGCAAAGCAAAGAAGGCACCTGGACAGCTAATATGTGCATCTACAGATTCTCAGGTGAGGTACTCTATTCCTTGCCCTACCCCAGCCTGGTGAGCAGAGTCTTTGGCAGGGAGAACCCTGGTCACCTCCTATGGAGCTTTGTCATGTGAGGAGTTTGTGGGCTTGAGACCAGGTGCATCTGCAGGAACTCCACCTGCAGGCCCTGGAAGACCTCACCTGTCTCCGAAGGGCAGGTACATCCTTCTGCAGGTTGTTGCAGCACCTTTCTGTTCTCTTCCCAGCCCTGTGCTTTATCTGGGAAGTCTAAGAACCATGATTACTTTTGAAACGGACTCGAAGCCTGGCTGTTGGGACCTTAGAGTGTAAGAGAGTACCATGACTTTCAGTTTTTGCTTTACTTTGATAAAGGAGAGGCATTGCTGCACCACCTGTGAGTAGAAGCATTATTGTGGTGTTTTAAAAGCAGACGGTGCCAACAGCCCTGGCAGCCTTCTGAATCGCATCTCTATTGTCTTGGCTGAGTAGACGAGCAGTGATGGGCCTGGAGGGTCCCTCGGGGGGGCAGAGGGGTTGTTGAACCAGGGACAATGTGCACACACATTAACAAAACACGAGGAGCAAGTGTTTTGGGGAATCCAGGAGCAAAGTTAGGCTGTAAGGAATGTCTCAGAGTCTGTGCCGTCCAACCCCCTTCCTGAAAGCAATGTAGGCGCATGTTGTGGCACCTCACCCTGCATCCTCCACTCCATCCACAACCTGGCTTTCCCTTTGAAGCTCGCCTTTTGGGCTCACAGTCTGTCTGGCTTTTCCTACCAGGGAGAGAAAACATCTTTGCAGGCTTTTCTGAGAGTCATTTATCTTTGTCCCATGGAAGACAAAAGTCTGTCTTCAGGGGTGCAGGAAGGCCTAAGAGAAAAGAGGGTGGGGAGGTCCTCCAGTATGTGCCAGCTCTAGAATGTTGATGTGAGACCTGTGGGTCTGGTCAGGTGCTGGCAGCCAATAAACAGGGGATAGCAGGGAGAAGGTACCCCCAAGAAGCAAGAGAGCCCGAACCCTGAATAGGCCTAAGGCAGTCCTACACCCTTGATTGGCTCCCCACAGTGGTGTCACCTTCCAGCTCAGGGCATCCTGCCTTAGGCCTCACATCCTTGGGCCCAGGACCAGCAGAAATTGGGTCCTGGTATCCTGAGGTAAGCCCAGGCCGCCAACCTCCAATTCAGAACCCCCACAGCAGTTTTGTTCATGCCATGTCTGCTTCCTTCCAGGTCTACAAGTCCCTGGTAGCTAGCCAGCAGACAGGCTGCCACCTATGCTCCAGGCTCATTGTCCCTCGCTGACTCTGTGATCAGTTGTGCCACAGCCTCCCCACTTCAGTACAGGCATTGGGGGTCAGGGTCTACCCCATGCCAGGCCATAGGAGTGGGTTCCACCCATCCCTTCTTTCAGGCTGCCTCAAGGGCCAGGTATGGCTTGAGGCAGGTTTCTCCTCGCCTCCACTGGAAAGGTCAGCCAAGAAATGTCACGATCATCCATGGTTCCCTTTTAGGGGATCTCCATTAATAGTCTTAAGCACTGAATAGTTCTGTCCATGTGCCGGGATCCTGGAGCACTGATATATCTTTTTAATTGTAGATATTCGCCTTTCTTCAGAAAGGCCTGCAGAATCACTTAAGAGGAAATTATTATGCAGCCTAAAGGGACAGGCTACAATAGTCACATTCTTCAAATTGTACTTAAAAAGGGTCAATAAACCCATAAATATGTATAATTTAATGCAAATACTCTGTAAAAACAGTTTAATCTCTTTCACAAACCGTTTTCTGTAAAAATAAAGAGATAAAGGATAGCAGGAGCGTGTAGCCGTATAGGCTGTCATTAAGTAAGTTTAAAACAGTGTCTGTGCCTTTAAGGACGCAGAGACCACCAGTTTACCTTCATACCCAGCAGGTGACAGTTGCTTAATTTCTTTTTTCCGGCTCCTGGTGATAGGATCTTGGAGCACTGAGCTCAGCCTATACGGCATTTTCTCTTCAAAAACCACCAGTGGATTTTAGTGTCAACAACTTGATTTGAGGTTTGTCATCTCTCCCATACATTTTCTGACTTTTTCTGGTAGAAAATGGTGGTACTTTGTTAAATACAATGGCTTCTGTATTTGACAAGTGCCCTGCCTGTGGGAGAAATAAAACCAAGTCAGACCCTCACAATGGCTGTATTATTTGCCTTCCGCACAGGCAAGTTTCTGGCAAATGCCAGCACTGCAGCAGGTGCACTCTGAACATGGGACATTAGAGCAAGGAGAGGGTTAGTCTTCTACCAGGACTCTTCTGTCTGCCTCTGAGGCCCCCAGGCATGAAAGGTCCAAAAAGAGGAGTTCAGGCCAAAAACAATGACTTTTGAGAGCGACTTCGAGACAAGATACTGCACCTATTTGTTCTCTGTCAACAGCTGGGTTGACGTTGAGGAAGAGGAGAAGATCGATGTTGAGACAGGGTAGGACAGTGTTGAAGACACTTCCATGGCTGACATCGAGGAATGTATCAACGTCAAGGAGTCTGCCAACGTCGAGGCATAGAAGGAGGTTGACGTTGAAGAATGTATCAACATCGAGGACATCTCAACATGAAACAAGAAGGAAGCAGAGATGCATCTCCTGACTCCGAATACTACACAGTCTGCGCTCCTTCCTCACCAATATTGTTGCTAGATCCCCCTTCTCTTTCATCACCATCTCCTCCTACTCCACCACAACCTGCACAGCCTCCACTTCTGGCACCTCTTCCAGCAGCATCAGTTCCTCCTGTAGAAGCCCCTCTTTCGAGGCCTAGAATTTCTCCACGCAGATCACGTTCAAGAACACGTCATCTTTCGCGCCATTCCAGAAGCCACAGATTTCGGCATTCTTAATCCCGTCCATCTTCAGTGTGCTCTTGTCATCAAAATCATTCTTCTAGATCGCGATCAAGATCCCGCACAATATCGAGATATCATTCCAATTACTCCACTGCCACTTCCACAGGAAGATATTCACCAATGCCATCAGACACGCCACCACTGTAAATCTCTCCAATGGATGACATCACCAGTTTTCAAGAGGGCCTGCTGGGAGGGGCTGCAAAGCTCAACATACCAATAACTGTCCCAATTCCTTCCACGTCGGTTATACTTGAGAAGGTTCACTATCAGTCTACATCAAGGCCGCTCCTTCCATTGGTGCTTCTTACAACCAGCAATGGAACTATTTTTGACCCCAGCCTCAGCTAAGTCTGCTCCATCAAGGCTACAGAAAAAATATACCTCCTGAGTAGGATCCTCTCTTTCTCCGCTATGACCACACCCAGACTCTGTGGTCATTTTAGTGGCCAAGAAACATCTTGCTATTACTCCTTTGTCATCTGTACCACCTGTCAAAGAGAGCAAGAAGCTCAGTGGGACGCAAGGTATGCTGTACAGCTGCAACCACTAGGAAGGCAGTAAGTGCATCGGTTCTGCTGGGAAGGTACAATAGGGTCTTATGGGACTCCATACAGAAGTTTGCCGATGATCTTTCCAGTGACAATGTGAGAATTTCCTAGATGTCATCAATGAGAGAAGGATGGTCTCCTATCAGATCATCAGTGCTGCCACTAATTCCTCTTTGCTTAGTGGCACATGAATACTGTCATGGGGTGGCATTGTACTCTAGGCTTTGTCTCTCAGCCCTCCAATATAAGTCACAGCAAATAATCCTGAATATTCCATTCTCAGGATCCACACTGTTTTGCACCCACACAAGTGATGAAATGACTTGGATGAAATCCGAAATGGAAACCCCCAAGGCTGTTGGCCTGGAAAGGCAAAAAGAACAAAAAAGGCCTTACAAGCCCTACCAGTGACACTTTTACTCCCAGAGGGTTCAGAACCATCAGTGGTATGAAGGTCTCCAGCAATCCCATCAGCAGAGGCCTTATGTTCAGCAGCAGTGAAAAAAAACATAGAGGAAGAAACACCCAACAGCCTGCTCGAGGGTGAAAACCCGCAGTAGGCTCAAAACCATAAATCTTTCCTTCCCCTTCTTCCGTTACCCACATTTTCTGGCAGAGTGGCAAAACATCACAAAAGATGCCTGGTAGTGAATATTGTTCAGGATGGGTATTTTCTCAGGGTCACAAATCCTTCACCAAATTTACCACCAAAGCCATCCGTTCAGCATCCTTCTCCAGAAGCAGGCAGTGGAGACTGTTCCTCTCAAATAACAGGGAAGAGACAGTTATGCTCTATACTTTCTGATAAAGAAGAGAGGCCCCAAAAATGAGTTCAGACACATTCTTGACTTGAAATTGGCCAACAAGTGGATTTGACGTGATAAGTGTTGAATGCTGGCACTGCATCAGATCTATCCCCAGTTGCACCAGGGAGACTGTCTCTGCTTGATAGACCTCCAAGATGTGTACTTCCATATACCAATAGCCAAGAAGCATTGCAAGTTCTTGAGGTTTGTGGTGGGTGAAGACCATTATCAATACAAAGTGCTTTCATTTGGCCTAAAGTCGGCACCCAAAACTTTCTCGAAGTGCATGGTGGTGGTAGTTGCCCACCTCAGGAAACATTGAATCTTCGTCTATCTCTACCTACACAATTGGCTCATCAAAGAGTTGACTCCTCAGGAAGAATGTCTTCATTACCAGTGGACAAGCGATGTTCTTCAAAGATTAGGGATCCATATCAACTACATCAAGTCAACGTCTTCTCCTATTCAGACGCTGCATTATTTGGAGGCCTCCATCGACACCAGTCAAGCAAAAGTGTTCTTCAGAGGAGAGACTGTTATCAATCCATTGTAAGTGTCACTTTAACATGAAAGACTCTGATCCCACAGTAAGAGCAGTGTCATCTCTCCTTGGCTCACTGACTTCATGCATCTAACTTCCTAACTCCAACTGCCCATCTACATATGCATCCTTTTCAGGAATGTCTCAAAGATCAATGGGACGAACTCACAGGCAATTGGGAGGACAGGCTCACACTCTTCCTCCCCCCCCCATGCAATGCAGTCTCTGAAATGGTGGTGCTTTCTGAAGAATCGGCTTCAAGGGATGCCATTTCATCAGGATGTTCCCTTCCTGGCCATAGTAATGAACGCCTCGTTACTAGGATGCAGAACGCACATGGATCACATTCAAATCCAAGGAACATGGTCTCAGAAAGAGATGAGATTACCACATCAATTTCCTCGAACTCCACACAGTTCACCTGGCTCTGAAAGCTTTTCTTCTGTCATTCACAACCAGATCCCTGCTTGTTCAGACGGACAATACAATAACCATGGACTACCTCAACAAGCAGTGGGGAACGAGGTCCAGACATCTATCCCACAAGGCCCAAACAATCTGGAAGCAGCTCGTAGCCAGAGTCCTGAAGATCACAGCAACTCATCTCCCAGGTGTCCAAAATGTGCAAGCAGACTCCCTGAGCAGATTCCTGCAGGAAAAACACAAATGGGACCTTCATGATGACGTTGTGCAATACATCTGCAAGCTGTGGGGCGCACCGCACATCGATTAGTTCACTACCACAGAAAACAAAAAATGATCAGTCTTTGCCTCGAGGTTTTTCCAACCAGGCACACTGGGGAATGCCCTATGGTTCGACTGGTCTGGCAAATTTCTTTACTCCTTTCCTCCGATCCCCCGATCACGTCAGTCCTCATCAAGCTGTCCTACTTGCGAGCCAGAATGATCTTCATTACTTTGGCGTGGCGCACCGTTGGTGGCTCACGGACCTTCTTCACCGGTCAGTGCATCCACATCTCAAGCTGCCATGCAGACTGGATCTTCTAGAAAAAGTCAGAAGCCAGATGGTTCACTCCAATCTCTCCTCCTTGAATTTGGCAGCATGGCCCCTGAGCTAGTCCGGAATGGACAATTGAACCTCCCACAAGACTGTATGGACATCTCCAAAGAGCCTAAACGACTGTCAGCTCGTTCAGCCTACTATTTCAAATGAAGAGATTTTGCATTTGGTGTTCGAACAAGAACATGGACCCAATAACCTGCCAGGAAGATGTCATTCTTCCTTACTTACTCTATTTGGCAAAATCTGGTTTACGATTCTTTTCCATAAAGGTTCATTTAGCAGCTTTTGCTGCCTGCAGAAAATGTCCTTCACAGACCTCTTTTTAAAAAATCCCAGTCATAAAAAACATCTTGGGGTTAAAAAAGGTTTTTCCTCCCATAAGTTGTCCATTTCTTCTTGGGAGCTCAATATACTACTCTCACACCCCATGCAGGTTTCTTAGAAGCCCATTCACAAATCATCCTTAATACATCCCTTGTAGAAAACTGCTTTCCTGGTAGCAATGACATCTGTACATAGGGTTAGTGAAATCCAGATGCTGTGTTTTCATGAGTCTTACACCATCTTCTATTCCAATAAGGTACTGATGAGGACTCATCCGAAATTCCTTCCAAAAGTGGTTTCTGATTTTCACGTCAATCAGACAACTACCTTACCTACCTCGTTTCAGCATCCTTCTACACCGCCTGAAAGAATACTGAGGTGAGTCTTAAAGTTTTATCCAGACAAAACATAAGACTTGCACAGATCGGACCAATAGTTTGTTAATTATGGCCCGGTCCTCACAGTCCAAGCTGCTTCCAAACAGTTAATCTCCTGTTGTATAGAGTCCTGCATCATTTTATGCTATCAGAAAACCAACAAGACCTTATCAGCTAGACCTAACGCACACTCTACTAGGGGCTAAGCGGCTACTGCTGTGTTAATGAGAAATGTCCCTATTGCTGATCTACTTGAAAATCTGTTCACACTTTCACCAAACACTGTTGCTTGGACTCGGAAGCTAGAGCAGATGCTCAGGTAGGACAAACCTCAGCCTTAAATTACTAGTTTAGTCCTTCCACTGTCTTTTCCACCGCTTTTAGTGGGGATGGGTTTGCTACTCTATTCAGTGCTTATGACTATCAATGGAGATCCCCTAAGGGAGAAGGAATGGTTTCTTACCTGCAATCCCTGTTCTCTTAGGGGAGAGCAACCCTCCTGCTTCCCCATTGGAGATGACAGAGGTGAATATGGGACCTACCTATCACTGACACATCTCATCAAAAATAACTGAAGCAACTGCCACCTGCTGGACATGATGGGATACTAGTGGTCCCTGGATCCTTAAAGGCAGAAACACTGTTTTAAACTTACATAATGACAGCCAACGGGACTACACTGTCCTGCTATCCATTATCTCTCTACTTTTACAAAAAAGGGTTTGCGAAAGAGATTTAAGCTGTTTATACAGAGTATGAGCTTTAAAGTGTATATTGTTATGTTGTTTTGATTTTACCCTTTTTTTAACGTACGATCTGAAGAATTTGGCCATTGTAGCCTGTTCCTGGATGCTGCATAATGTTTTCCTCTTAAGTGATGCTCATGACTTCATTGGAGGCTTCCCCTAAGAGAGAACTGGGATTACAGGTAAAAAACCATTACTTCTGTGATATGGTGGGTGCTCGTGTCTGGTCTGTGGTGCATAGGAGGCCGGATTGTACCAGGATTATGTCAGATTTTGGGAAGAGAACCAGAGCTTTCAGTTAAGCGTAAATTATCAGCCTGGCCATGCCCTGGCTATTTTCAGTCTTGCTCCCATGCGCCAAACCATCTCTGCTGCTCCCTCAGCCAGACTTTTTTTTTTTCTTGTTCCCTGGTCGAATTTTCAAGTGTATCAGTACAGCACTTTGCTAAGAGTAGGGCCAGACCATAAAATTGATATTAGTGTTTCATCTTTTTGGATCTATTCATTATGCCCAATAAACATGTGCTCGGCTTGTGATCTGTTGTTTTGTCTATCATTTTGGTGATTGTGCCTGCCACTTCTGCCCAGAAGGGCAGTAGATTTGACCAGTCCCAGTATAGGTTGACAAAAAGCAGAATCAGAACTCCTGTATTTAGGGCACTCATCTACATTGTTGATATTCATCTTATTCAGTTTCTTTGGGGTCAGGTAGGTCTGATGTCATTTTACCCATAGTCTGCATCTTAGCAGTGTGACTGACTATGAATTGGACATCTACATAATATGCAGAGTGGTCTTGGACCTAGTACATGAAGGGAATCTAGACTTGAGTCCACTTTCAGATCCTTTGAGTGACAAGCTACAGTAGTACTGAAAGTAGTTTAATGGTGCAGCAATGTGTTGTTTATGGATGGGAATATTGGGAGTTGTAGAGCAGCTTGAATGTTAGTGACTGCTGACCATCTTTTTTCATCAGTACCACCACGGAGGATCTTAGAAGAGAAGACTACCTCTCTGTACATTTTATCAAAATATGGTGTTCAGCAAGTCCTGCACTGAATTGCAGTATCTCCTATGAAAGGGGCAATCCAGTGTAGAGAAAAAACTGTTCTGTTTACCCAGTCGTGCAATCCTAACAATCATCAGTAATAGTAATTCTACAGTGTTGCATAGATGATGTCTGCTTGGGTGTTGGGATGTATTGTGACACCATTCACTGCATAGCCCATTTAATGGTGGAAGTGAATTCAAAGGCCAATTTCAGGGACTAGGAGATGAAAGACAAAAAATAAGAATCATGCCTAGCATGATAGAAGACAGTTCCACCCACACAGCAGCTTAGACCATCTCTGAAATGACAAGAGGATGGCAAATGGTGGATCAAGAGTATGTGAAACACTTGATAATAGAGGACAGTAAAATTATGGAAAAGATTACTACTCTGGCAATGTCTGTCACACAAAAAAGGACAGAATGTGTGATACGGCGACAGAGATGGAGAGCCGAGTGTCCGAGGCTGAAGACATAACTGGGGAATATATCTGTGTCATAAGGGATATTGGAACTGCTCTTGTGAAGTATGCAGTCAAAGAGGGGGATTTGGAGCATAAGCTGGCCAAGTGAGGGAAATCCGATCTGCAGGTTGCAAGTTGGAATCGTCACAAGTCCGATTCAGACTTCCTTCATACTGAGTTCAGTACATTAAGTATCATTAAAATGAATTATAGTAACACTTCTAATTCAAGTGCTTTGAAATGCCAAAAGTGTGTTATATAAACACACACACACTGCATTATGTAATAGTGAGTTCTCTCTTAGCGGATCTCCTTTGATAATCATAATCCTGGTCTTGCCCATGTGCAGGGATTCCAGAGCAGTTCTTTCAAAGTCACATCTACTTTGCCTTACTTTGTGTGGGGAAAGGTTTGCTACTCTATTCAGTATATATGACATACATTTTGACATGTTACATTTTTGCAACCTTAAAAATAGGCTATATTATGAATGTTTATGGAATTACTTTAAAATCAAGAAGAGAAAAAGGTTATATCCTTAAAAATTACTTAAACAAAAATGAAAAGTGATCTTCTACAAAACTCCTTCACAAACGCTTTTTACTTCTTCTTTTTTTTTTTTAAAGTAAGCTAAAGAATAATACATAGCATTTTAGCCTGTATATGCTGCAGCAATAAAACACCTTAAATAGGACACTGCACTGCCTTCTGACCTCCAGTGTCCCATCATGCTCTGTAGGTGGCAGTTTATCAAGTTATGTTTTATGGCTCCTGCTGACAGGATTCTGGAGTACAGCACTGCCTTTTTAAAGTTTTTTTTTTCCCACAAAATCTACGGTTTTCATAACTGAGTGACTCAACGTCCTTTAGGGCACAGAACATTTTTAGATAATTTACAGACAGGAAATGTATCTAATTTTTCGCAAAATATGATCCCTTTTTGCAAACTGGCCAGACTGTGACAGAAAAATGGCAACAACAGACCCGCACAGGATCTGTATCTTATGTTTGCCAGACTCTCATGACAAGAGACGTGTCACTGCTGCAAGATACTTTCTAGGCTCACATTGAGGTAGAGAGAGAAGATTCGCCTCCATGGCCAAGTGGAGCACCCCAGACAGCAAGATTCCCTCACTGGTGTGACATCTGACAGGCCAGGAGAGACTGCACTCTCCATTAGTTTCCCTAAGTTGTGTTCTGAGGACTCCTGTAGGGGGAGATCCAAAAAGAACACCTGGAGGAAGACCCCACTCAAGTTTGACGTTGAGGACTTTAACCTTCAGAAGAGGCTCTGCACCAACTTGCTCACGATCAGGAACCGGTTCAACATCAAGAACTCTTACGACGTCGAGGAGGAAGTCACCGTCAACATCAAGACACAATGCAACGTCGAGGACTTTGACGTTGAGACATCATACAGCTGCCTTGATCAAGAAAGTGGAGTGGCTTCATGGATTAAAGCGCCCAGACTTCCTTTATAGTCTGATTGGCATCTTTTAGGGCTTATTCACCATCCAGGCCCACCTCTCCGGTGAATATTCCGGTTTCACCAACATCGCTTTGTGTTCCAGTGAAGTCTACTCTACAGCCTTCGCTGGCTCCACCTCCTCTACATACTCCTCAACCAGCAATTCCAGCCGTGCCTCTGTTGCCAGTTTCGCCAGTCCCTCTGCCACCACAACCTGCTGAGCCGGTGACACATACATCAAGGCACCCCAGATCTTGTACTCATCATTCTGGAGCTCATTTCTATAGCTCTAGGTGTAGGTCAAAGTCAAGATCACATTGTCAACATCATTCAAGATCTCACAGGTGCTCTCATTCAAAGTGGAGAAGATACTCTACATCTAGAGCAAGATCCTCCCAGTCACCACATACATCATCTTCAGGGTTGTATTCCTCTACCTTAATGGATTCTCCTCCACTGAGAATATCACCAATAGATGATATTAATACCATGCAGTAGGCTCTTATCAGGAGGAGCTAACAAATTGAATATAGATTTACAGACTATTACAGCATTCATGTCTGTACTCTGAGACACTTAATCATAGGTCTGCATCTGGACAGCTACTGCCTTTGGGTCCAGGACATCTAGAATGAGCTATGAAGCTTTTCCTGACTCATGCTGCTGTAAACGGTGCTCTGTGATGCCTCCAAAAGAAACACAGACCACCGGACCAAGATCCATTCTTTCTTCGCACAGATCCAGTTCCAGACTCAATCGGTTTCAGCAGCTCGTAAACGTCATACCACAGCACCATCTTCTATGGTACCTCCGGATAAGGAGAGCAAGAAACTGGATTCAGTGAGCGGAAAGGTTTGCTGAACCTTTACAGTTTCCATGAAAGCTGCTTGTGCTACTGCTCTCCTAGGATGCTATGATAGGTCTCTTTGGGACACCATTCAGCAATTCATGGACGATTTACCCAGAGATAAGCATCAAGATTTCCAAGAGATTGTTAATGAAGGCATGATGGTGTTGAACCAGTTTATCAGTGCTGCAGCAGATGTCTCCACTCTAGCAGCACATGGTTACTGTCATGGACTGAATCTTGGGTGCTTTTCTTGTCTGAGACTAACGGTCTTCAAAACTGAAGGCCCTCATCATAGTCTCAACCTGCTGTTTTCTGGTAACACCTTGCTTGGCTTTGATGATCACAATGAGATGTCTAGGATGAAGTCCAAACTTGACACCATCAAAACGGTCGGATGGGAAAAAAAGAGAGAATATAGGAGACATTCCTATAGGCCTTCTGACCACCTCTATTTCCACGAGAAGGTTCAAACCCCTCATATGCCTGCAGGACAACAGCAACAACAAACATATCAGCCACACAGGCATCAACAACAGCGCTGTCAGCCAAGAGGCTGAGGAGGACAGAAATCATCCACCCAAACCACTAAAGCCACGGGTGGCAAAGAATAAGTTATCTCCTCTCTCTCTTCTGTTGCCTTCTCTAACAGGGGAAAGCACAACATCTTTCCTGCGAGAGTGGCAAAAAAAGATAACCACAGACAAATGGATTCTGAATATTATACAGCATGGATACTGTATCAGATTCAAGTGTCCACCACAATCTGTTCCACTGAAGAAACCTTTCCTTTTCCAGTGGGATCAATTACAAGAGGTATCCATC
Source organism: Pleurodeles waltl (assembly GCF_031143425.1). Lineage (NCBI taxonomy): Eukaryota > Metazoa > Chordata > Amphibia > Caudata > Salamandridae > Pleurodeles > Pleurodeles waltl. Next base: position 438,505,267 of record NC_090444.1, on the reverse strand, counting down.
CTTTTGCAGAAACAGGCAGTGGAAAATGTCCCCTCTCGTCTGATAGGAATAGGAATTTATTCTTGTTATTTTGTGGTGAAGTAAAAGGGACCCAAAAATGAATACAGACTCATTTCGGAACTCAAAAAAGTGAACAAATGGTTCCCAAATTAAAATTCAGGATGTTGGCTCTTCATCAGATCTACCTTTAACTCCATCAAGGGGACAGGCTACGCTTGATAGACCTGCAAGATGCATATTTTTACGTCCCAATAGCCACAAAACATCAAAAATTCCTGAGGCTAATTGCAGGAAAGACCACTATCAATATAAGGTCCTTCCCATTGGCCTCAAGTGAGCATCACAAACGTTCTTTAAATGCATGGTGGTTGTAGCAGCCCACCTCAGGAAAATTAAAATCCTCCTCACTCCACATGTGGACGATTGGCTCATCAGAGCATCTTTCTATCGGCAAGCACGCCAACTTTTCACCTAACCGTTATGACTCTCAATCTACTAGGTCTGCATGAGAATCACAAGTCCATCTCAACACCTGTTGAATCCCTGCATTACCTGGGTAAAGTTATAGACACACTCCATACAAAAATGTGTCCTATGGAGGAGAGATGATTTTCTGTCCTTCAGAAATGTCTCAGTCTGAATAAAACATCCCATTCAACCGTAAGACAAGTCTTTTCTCTCCTTGATTCAATGGCGTGCATCTTTCTAGTCCAGCATTCATGTCTCTTCATGGGCCTCTCCAACAATGCCTGGAAGATCAATGGGGGAAGATGGGAAGTTAGTGTTTCTGACCTCTCATGCAAACAATCGCTCAAATGGTGGTGCTGCCCAGAAAATATCTTCAAAGGTCTGAATTTCCACCAAGACATTCTGGCCCAGACCATGCCTCTATTACAGGTTAAGGGGGTCTCATATGGACCATCTTCAGATTAAAGACCTGCAGTCTCTGAGGGAACAGTTTTACCACTTTAACTGTCTGGAACTAAGGACAACACACCTAGTGCTGAAGACTTTCCTACTGTCATTCTAAACATACTCTGTCCTTGTTCAAACAGTCATTACAACAATCATGCATTATCTGAACAAGCAGGGAGTGATGAGGTCCAGACCTCTGTCCCTAGAAGCTCAAACCATCAGGAAATGGCTCCTCACCAGGGATCTCAATATTACAGTGGTTCATCTTCTGAAACCCAGAATACCCAGGTGGACACTCTCAGTGGAATTATGCAAGAAAATCACAAGTGATTTCTAAACAACGCTGTACTTCATGACAACTTCTCAGATTGGGATTTCCCCCAAATAGATCTTTTTGCAGACAGAGAAAACAAAGAATGCCCAGGCTTCACATCAAGGTTCTACCAACTGGGCACACTGGGGAATGCCTTACAGATCGATTGCTCAAACAATTCTTTTACGCCTTTTCTTCAGTTCTCTGCCTGCCGATATAATCATCAAGTTTTCTCACTCGAAAGACAGGATGAATCTCATTGCTCTGGTGGTACACGGATCCCCTTCACCTCTGAGTGTCCACACAAGAAGCTGCTGTGTAGACCAGATCTTCTTCCGAAGTTCAGAGGCCAGATTGGCTGCATGGCTCCTGAACTCATACAATATAGCCACCTAAACCTTCCTACATATGCAATGATGTGCTAAGAGAAGCCAAGAAACCATATACTAGGACTTCCTATTCCATCAAATGGAGGAAGTCCCGCATCGGATGTCCTCAGGACAAATTCAATCCCCATACTCTCTGGAAGAGGCTATTCTTCTATATCTTCACCATCTCCCTAATGCAAAATTGAATTTTTCCTGAATTAGAGTACATCTCGAAGCTGTCACAGCTTATCGAAAATGTCCTTCACAAACATCCTTTTTCACAATGCCCATCGTCAGATTTTCTGGAAGACATTAAGAAGATATGTCCTCCCCTCAGGAGACCTTCTCCATGGGAGTTAAACATTGTTCTCTCTTGCCTGATGGGTCTGCCCTTTCAACCCATTTGTAAGGCCTTTCTCCTACACTACTCTTGGAAAGCTTCCTTCTTGGTAGCCGTTACTTCAGCTCACACAGTTCGCTAGATACAGGCTTTCTGTTCACATGAACCTTAAGCAGTATTCCATAGCAACAAGGTAGTGATGTAGCAGGGTAGTGGGGGTTATCTCAAATTTCCATGTCAATCAGGCTGTTACTTTACCTGCATTCTTTCAGAACCCATCTTCTCCTGGAGAGAGATCTTTCCATACTGTTGATGTTAGAGGAGGTTTGAAGTTCTGTCTAGATAGGAAAAAATCTTTAAGAAAAAAAAAAACAACAACAAACCCTGTCCCATAAACCCAGAGCCCACTCTACCAGGGGTAAATAATCTGCTGCTTTGCTTATGGTCATCCCAATTGCTGAGATTTGCAAGTCTGTAACTTGGAGATAAGTTCACACATTTACAAAACACTATTGTTTTGATTTGGGTGCTAAGGCTGATGCCCAAGTGTGTCAAGCATCTCTAAAGAATTGATTTGCCTAATGTTTTTCTCATTTTTTTCTCCCTTCTCTTTTTGGAATTTTGAGGGATAAGTTTGTGAGTGTTATCGTTATCGATAGCAATCCGCTGAGAGAGAAGGAATGGGTTCTTACCTGTAATCCTAGTTCTATTTCAGAGGAATCTTCATTGAAATCATAAGCAACCCTTCTTCTTCCCCGACGGAGGAGATAATATGTATAAACCACTATACTACTGATTTGCTCATCAAAAAGAACTGATTAAACTGATACCTATTGGACGTGATGGGACGCTAGAGGTCAGAATGCCCTTAAAGGTGCATAGTCCTTTTTACATTGTTTCAGAGCTGCAGCCTATACCGGCTACACTGCTATGTATTATTCCTTAGCATACTTTAAGTTAAGTATTATTGTTTGTATTAAAGTTTTATAGATTGCATAGCTACCAAGAACGGTTTCCTAGCACTAAGCCTTTCACAGTACCTCAACTCACACTAACACAGAGCACTGACTCAAGACAGCTAGGTTTTTATCTGCTTATGGAAGACAGAACGAGAATGACAAGATCTCTTAAAAGGTGGAAGTAAGTTCCACAATTTGGGCCACTAGTAGAAGAACGCTCACCTCCTTAACGATCTTTCCTCACTCTGGGAACTGAGGAAAGGTTAGAATTGCTGGAGAGGAGAGAGCAACTTGGTTATAGTGTGACACCAAAAATCTAAGGTAGTGGGGCTCTTGTCAGACAAATGTTTATACATATATCTGATAGAGACTTCTAATTGCAGATTCCTTACCTTCGAATTTCCCCAGATGTCAGTCTGGATCCAGAGATGATTCTCGAGCAGTTGGTGGCTCCATGTCTATAGGCAGCATTGTGCGCACCGAACATGATGTTGCGGGTCCTTTATAGGTGCCACTCTGGTGCGCTGATCCGAAGATCTACCCCTCAGTCACCTTTTGACTGTTTTTTTTTTTTTTTCCACTTGTCAAAGATTTTTGGAATTACTACACTCCTGGTGCATCGAGGATGTCTTCACTTAAGACCGGGTTCAAGCCCTGCAGATCCTGTCATCAGGAAATGTCTGTGACAGATCTGCACCTCAAATGCTTGTGGTGTCTGGAGCAAGGCCACAACCCAAAGTTGTGTTTAGACTGCCAGGCAGTGAGTCTGAAAGCTTTGAGGGAGCGGTGCCTAAAGCTCTTTGCGGCCTGGCATTCAGCCCCATGTCACCCCCGATCTCGGTTGAGAGGAAGGTCCCAGGAACGGTCACAGAACCCCACTTCATTATCTTCCCAATCCAAGTCCTTGGGACAGTCGGGGAAGTCGAGGCACAAGAAGAAGTTGAAGAAGAACAAGCATTATTTTACTTCACCCCATCTGTCGACTGAGGAGACAGGAAAAAGGAGCTTTGTTGTTCTAGACCTCTGTCCTCGGAGCCTGTGCCTGGGTCGGCTCCGTGCCTCCCCAAATTTCCCAGAGCCAGAGTGACCCCAGCCCAACTGAGAGAGTTTTATGAGGCCATGCGCCTCATCTTTGGACGGTCCGACTCCACTGGAGCACCTTCAGGCACCGTGGGGTCAGCAGGGGCCACCATGGGATCCATGCCATCAGCTTTGGCCTTGGCTCCAGGGGGCATCCGTGGATCCATTCCTGGATCTGAACCGGCATCAAACGTACCACATTGACCTTCACCGACACCAGTTCTGACGTCGACGCTCCTGATGCCGCCCGTGCCCTTGGTTGGTGTCTACCCCATTCTTCTTGCCCACTCCCACACGAAGCTTGATCCGTGGCGCACAGTGCCGAATCTAGCTTCAACAGGGGCCTTGCCTCCTATGTCAGATCCCAGCCATCATTCTTGTGGGTTGGGATACAGTGAGGGATAGAAGGGGTTGCTGGACCCTTTAGAATGCCAGCTCCAAGACCCTATGGACTGGCTGATGGACCTGTGTTAGAACAGTGATCTAGATACTTCCCCTGACACAGGCATGATTTCTTACCCTACCATGTTTATGGAGGAGGGAGTGTCCTAATCAGTTGTGGTGCGAAGAGCAGCATAGGTCTAACAAAGTTTAGTAGGCCATATTGTGTGAGTTCAGGAGCTATGCAGCCAATCTGGCCTCTGAAGAAGATCCAGTCTGCACAGCAGCTTCTTGTTTGGACACGCTGAGAGGTGGAGGGTATCCGTGTGCCACTACTGTCGAGGCCCCCACTTTGGGGGCAGTCAGGACTAAACTCCTGACAGAGGTGCTTCACCCTGGGGCTTCATCTTCTGAACTCCTTTTGCCATTTAATAAGGCCTTTACAGATGTCCTGCTAGGTACCTGGTCCAAACTCAGCACAGGGGCTCTTGTGAACAGGACAATTGCTCGCTGCCAGAGTCCTGCTCCAAATGACTCAGCTTTCCGGATGCAACATCCCACCCCTGAGAGCTTGGTTATCCAAGTCTCCACATCCCAGGGCCTATTCCCTTCCGCACCACCGGTTAGGGAATCCGAGAGGCTGCACCAACTTGGGAAGAGGATGTTTTCTTCCTCCAGCCTAGGTTTGCGGTCCGTGACCACTGCATGCTTTTTGGGCCGTTACACCCATACTTTATAGGATACGGTTGTGCAAGTGGTGCCACAGGTCTGGGAGGAGGCCTGGGCCATTCTCTCCCAAGTTGTTGCTGACGGGAGAGACGCAGTGAAGTTCACTATCAGATGTGGGCTGGATAGGACCGAATCACTGGGCAGAGTGGTTGCATCAACAGTGGTCCCTTGGCACCATGCCTGATTGAAGACTGCTGGCCTTTCGAGGGATGTCCAAGCTAACCTTCTGGACATGCCCGTTGATGGCACCTGTCTCTTCGGAGAGAAAGCATACTCTGCGCTCGAGAGCTTTAAGGATTCTCATGCTGTGGCAAGTTCTTTGGGCTTTGTGGCGGCTCCTCATCCACCTCAGTCTGCTTTTCTCCCCTTTCGTGGCTCCGGAAGGGGTGTCCCCTCCAGCCAATGTGCCGCACACGCTGCCCTGCCCAGCCTCTGCGTGGCTGGGGACATGAGATGAACCATGCTTGTGGATCAGGGAGCCAGCAGTCGGGCCAGTCCACTGCCCTCCAAGCCCCCCACCCCCACTCTCTGGAGCTGCCTTTAAACCTTCCTAGTCTGACGTTTCCCCACCAGGGTCCAGTCAGAGCAGGATTCACCATTATCTGCTCTGCTAGTAGTCCTTTACGTTAGACAGGTGGGTTTTGCAAATAGTCTAAAGGGGCTACTCCCGCCTCTTTGAGACTACCCCTCCATCCATGCCACCGTCCAATAATCAGATGAATCACCTGGCACTTCTCTGTGAGGAGGTTATGGCTCTCTTGGCCAAGTGAGCCATAGTGAGGATCCCTGTGCCAGACGTAGGTCATGGCTGTTATTCCTGATAATTTGTGGGAACCAAAAAGAATAAGGGCCTCTGCCCTATCCTAGACCTCTGGTCCCTCAATCTCTTCCTCAAGCAGGAGAAGTTCAAAATGCCACCTCTGGCTGAGGTTCTATCTGCCCAGGAGACTGGATGGCAGTGATGGGCTTGCGGGACGCTTACTTCCACATTTCCGCCCTGCCTGCTCACCGAAGTTATTTGCTCTTCACAGTGGGGCAGGGGCACTTTTAGTTCACTGTGCTCCCTGTTGGCCTTACCAGTGCCCTTCAGGTGTTCACCAAGGTGATGGCAGTGATCGCAGCTCATCTGTGCAGGTCAGGGGTTTCAATCTACCCCTACCTCAACAACTGGCTGTTGAAGGCAGGCTCGCCCCAGGCTGTCTTCTCCCACCTTCAGACTAGGGCGAAACTCCTGCATTTGCTGCGGGTCAATATAAATGTGTCAGAGTCGCATCTGACTCCCTCGCAAATGCTCCCTTTCATCAAAGCTGTTCAGGACACAGTGCAGTTTGGGGCTCATACTCCCAAGCAGCGAAGCCAGGATATTCATGCTATGATACTGCTGTTTCAGCCTCTATCCTGGATTTAGGTGAGAATGACTCTGAGGCTGCTGAGCTTCATTGCCTCCTGCATCCTGTTGGTAAATCATGCCAGATGGCATATACAGGCTCTGCAGGGCGACCTGAAGTTCCAGTGAGCACAGCATCAGGAGAATGTCTCTGACATGGTCCAGATGTTGGAGGGAACTGCGCAAGATCTGCAGTGGTGGCAAATGGACTGCAATTGGGTATAGTCAGATCCCTCTCCCTTCCCCAATCAGATATGACAGTAGTGACAGATGTGTCACTCCTGGGATGGGGCGGCACCTGAGAGAGGTGGAGATCAGAGGCATCTTGTCTCTGGCGGAGTCCAGACTCCACATCATCCTTTTGAAGCTCTGGGCGATCAGTCTGGCATTGAAAGCATTTCTTCCCTCCCTCAAAGGGAAAGTTGTGGAGGTGTTCATGGACAACACCACCGTTGTGTGGTACTGAAACAAGCAGGGCAGGGTGGACCCCTTGCAGGAGGCTTTGCGCTTCTGGACATGTCTAGAACATCACAGCATTTCCCTGGCAGTTCAACACCAGGTGGGATCTCTGAACACTAGAGCGGACAAACTCAGCCGGCAATGCCTGGTCTATCACAAATGGTGTCTCCATCATCTGGAGGTGGTACAAGGTCTCTTTCAGCAGTGGGGAAAGCCTTGGCTAGATCTATTTGCCTCTGAAGAGAAAGCGCAATGTCAGCAGTTTTATGCATTGGAGTTTCCAAGGCAGCACTCGCTCACCGACACTTTTTATTGAGAGTGGAGCTCAGGTCTTCTGTATGCATTATCGCCCATACCACTTCTACCCAGGGTTCTCAAGAAGATCAGCAATGACTGCGCCCAAGTAATCTTTGTAGCTCCACACTGGGCACAAAGAGTCTGGTATCTGGAGCTGTTTAGCATGGCCATTGCTCCTCCGATCGGAATGCCCCTTCGGGAGGATCTTCTGTCGTTGCAGCAGGGGAGGGTTCCCCATCCAAACATGTCCAGTCTCAACCTTCTTGCGTGGAGCTTGAGTGGCGGCAGTTGACAGCTTTTGACCTTCCACCGGAGTCTGTGAGGTTATCTTGGCAGCCAGGCATCCTTCTACCAAAATGATATACGCCTGTTGTTGGAACAAATTTGTGGCAGGGTGCACAGACAAGGCTGTTGACTCCCTCGTTCGCCCTCTTTCCAAGGTCCTCTTGTTCATACTTTCTTTGGCCCAGCAGTGCTCTGCTTTGGGCACCCTTAAAGGTTATTTGTCTGCGATCTCCGCATTTCTGAGATTACCTGATCAACCCTCTTTGTTTAGGTCTCCTATTGTTAGTAGGTTTCTTAAGGGTCTTACCCATCTGTTTCCTCCATCCCCATTCATCATGCCCCAATGTGATTTGAATTTGCTTCTAACATTCCTAATGTGTGCTCCTTTTGAGCCTCTCCACAATTGTCCTCTTAGGCTTCTGACATTAAGAACAGCCTTGCTTGTGGCCATTGCCTCCGTCTGCAGGGTGAGTGAGCTGCAGGCATTATCATCTAAGCCGTCCTATTTTTCCATGTATCCTGACAAAGTGGTGCATAAGTTCACCAAACACTACTGCCTGGACAGTCGGGTCCAAAGGGATGGGTACTTTGCCTGTTTGGTCCTGCAGGACTTCCTAGTATGATCTTGGTTCGCAAACCCACCTCTGAGGCTTGTATTGCTTGGGTATTGTAAGGTAAGGAATCTGAAACCAGACGTCTCCATCAGATGAACAAGTTACTTACCTTTGGTAACGCCTTATCTGGTAAAGAAGACATATTAGTTGCAGATTCCTTACCAATCCTCCCTTCCTCCCTGACCTACGAATTGATTTCTAGGGACAGGGACTTCCCTTTCAGGGCTCTAGTTTTGATGCACCAGTGGTCAGTGTTCTTCATGGCTCTGTGCTTATGAAGTGGAAAGTCGTGAAAAGAAATGGACAACACTGCTCTGGGAGGGGGGGAAGGGGGGAGGAGCACCTATGTAGAACCCACAACATCCTGTCCAGCGTCCATGACGCCGATGACAGATGCAGAGTTCACCGAGGCCACCTGACGGCATGCAGGGGTACTGCTCGAGAAAAATCTCTGGATCCAGACTGACTCCTGGGGAAATCCTCAGATAAGGAATCTGCAACTGTAATAGGTCTCTATCAGAGGTTACTGAAGATAAGTAACTTGTTCAATAGAGAGCTTTAAAATGAATTTGCCTCTCGATAGGTAACCACTGGAGCTCATGAAGAAGATAGAATGTAGATATAAATCTAAGAGGCTGCATAAGGAGTCTAGCAGCAGCATTTTAGATTAACTGATGCCAATTAAGTAAAGCCTTGAACACACCCAGATAGAGAATAGTGCCATAGTCCAATCTGGAGATAGTCAAAGCTTGAATCACTGTTCTGTGAGCTGATGCAGGGAGGCAGAGGAGTACTTTTCTTAGCCATCTAAGGATTCCAAACCAGATGGACACTACCTTAGTAATCTGGGTGTTTGAGAGCTTATTCAATTCAATTTCAATTCAAAGGAGCTTTATTGCGGCTACAAGAGCCAAAAAAACACGAGCAGTAATAAATACAAATAAATACACATAATAAAATTCCAGGTAAAGATGATAAAAGGGAGTAAAAGATAAGAGAAAATGGAAAAAGTGGAATAAAAAATGGAATAAAATGAAATAAAATGAAATGCGCTGGGCAGGATATTGGGACAGACTTATTTGGAGTCTTTATCCAGAAGAGTTTTCCCTCTGACAAGCCAACTAGCTCCGAGGAATTTGGCGATGGCGATCACTAGCGTTGGCCTGGTGTCTGATCTGAGGATTCGCAGAGCTAGCGCAGAGCAGCGTACTCCCAGTAGTCTGCATGCCCGGGCCAGCCATTTCCTACGGGGGGCGGTATACGCGGGGAAGGCAAAAAGGAGGTGAGGGAGATTCTCGACGGGGGCTTTGCAAGCTGGGCATGCGGTTGATTCATTGTGTGACCAGCTACTGGTGAAAAGTCTTAATGGGAGTGTTCCAATGCGGAGCTGGAAGTACAGTTTCCTTTCCCTTGGGGCCGTGATTAGGTCCCAAAAAGCTTCGTACTTGCATGACTCTTTTAGGTTGGCAAAGTCACAAGATAGTGTAGTGTGGAGTGCAGCCCTTGAGTCTTCGTAGTTGGCCATTTGCCAGTATAGTTTCTTTAGTTCGCTTTTCGAGGGAAAGACTGACGTGGCTGGTGAGTTCCAGAGATCATCGAGCCCGAGTGAGTAAAGTAAAGCTAAGAGCTTATTATCCCACCAGACGCTAAGGTTCTTGACAGCCGGCACCAGAGTTTCAAATGCACCAAGAACCTAGGGCCACAGTTGAGGTCCCCAGAGGAGAGGCTGGTTACCCACCAGCAAGATCTGTATCACCATTCAGTTTGAGGGAGTTAGCGTTGATCCATGCTGACACTTTTGTCAGGCAGATATTTAAAGCACGAGCACTCTGATTCTCCTCAGACTGGGAGACCGCAGTCTGAGTGTGGTCAGTGTATGAGAAAAGAATGAGGCCGCAGCATCCACAGGAGGCCGCACATGAACCATGTGAAGGCTTTACCACGCATACCTGTCTCTTTAAATCTTTGAAGTGGTGTGTTGTGATATACCCTATTAAGGGTGGCACTCGGGTCCAGTAAAATCAGAGCACCTTTATATAACTGAAGCCTTAGACGTTCGTTGACGCCAGTAGAGCTGACTGTACTGTAGCTGGCTTTAAAACCCGAATGAGAGGGGTGGAGGAGACCACTGGGTCAATGAACGCTCTAAGCTGTTTATTTACATGCCTTTCCAGGATCTTGTTCAGGATTGGCAGTAGCGAAATAGGCCAGTGAAAACGATCTAGCTGTGGCCTTTCAACAGCGACATGGCCATTGCATGTTTCTGCGCCTTCGGGGCACATCCTTCTAAGAGTGAAGCATGTAAACGTTGAGTTAAAAGTTCTAGAAGTTGTGGGTCCAGCTCGCCAAAATGCGTGGAAGCAAACGGATCTAATGGTGATCGACGTTTGGTGGCATTGAGGAGCCCCACAAAGGTCGAGAGGTGAAAAACTGACAAGTGAACAGGGCAAAGCAAGACTAAATCAGGAATCCTCTCTAGCATGATTGCCGGTTACCCAGTGCATCACAAACACTGGTTGACTCTGTGTGCGCGCCCGATGCCTTTTTGCAACGGGCGCAGAGGGAAAGGAAGCCTGAACATCTGCAACTTTTTTTCACAAAAAGCCAGCTAGTACATTACACCGTGGTTCAGAAAGGGAGGCAGAGGAAGAGATTATTGGGATCGGATAAGGTTTTTACTACTTGGAAAAGGGTTTTAGGGCAGTTTTGAGCCATAGTAATTTGTTTTCGAATAACAGAATGCTCTGGGAATAACAGTTTTTAAAGCCCGTCTATGTCTCTTTTTCGTTTTCGCAGTAAGATTTACTTCATATTCTTTCCAAATGTTTGCAATTCTTTTTATTTTTGTGCAAATCATTAAATCATGGAGCGGGGGAAAGGTGGTGTGATGCATGACTCTTGTAATAGGTAATACAGTTAATTGAGGATCGAAACCAATTATCAATAATAGTGGAGTCAGCCTCTCCTGAACAGCTCAAAACCGGACCGACCATGATAGGGGAATTGGGTGGTCAGATTGCAGACCCTTCAAATTAGAAAAACTGGGTCTAGCAGGTGCCCAGCCATATGTTTAGGGGCGCAATTATTAAATTCAGTATCTCGGTCCTTAAAGTTCTCTATCACAAATAAGCTAATTTTACACGCTGCGCAATAAAAGTGAATGTTGAGATCACTTAATATGGTGAAACTGGTGCATTTATGATAGAGGGAAATTACCTCTGAAATACAGGTACTCCAGTTCCCCGCTGGTCCAGAAGGATGATAAATTAAAGCACCAGACAGGGCGAAGTTGTTGGATAATGACAAGAAAAACAGGAAAGCCTCCCAGTCATGGATCCCCAGATTATACATTTTACACTTATACTGTGCATTAAAGATATTCGCAATTCCACCCCATTTCCAAAGCACCCTTAAGCCAGGTTTTGCTTTTTAAAAAAGTGTGTCTTGATCATGATCAACTAAAAAGTTGAATATTTCAGTATGGTGTTTTACTAAAGAATGACAGAGCAGGGAATGGAGCAGGAGGCGAGCCCAGGAACTCTGGCGCACCTGGCCCCCATCTTGCCCACAAACTGTACCCTTGATGCAGTAGATTTAGAACCCCCTATCATCTGTGAAGTCCACCGAGGGAGTAGATGCAACCAATAAGAGGCAATTTGGTCTTTGATGCTGCATGAGCCGGCTGGAGCGGAAGAATCAAAATAGCAGCCATGCCCTGGGCAGACTGACTGGGGCCGCCCAACGGGTGGGCCAATTACCCTGAATCCAGAGACGAATGTGGCCCTTGCCTCTCCAGCATTTAGGAGGTGATCTAGCCACACCATTGCAGAGTCGATTAAACCGCTGGTGCAGCCCCAGGACAAGGCTCGATGCTGACGAAGCGCTGCCGACCAGTTCGCAAGTGAAGGCCATGCTGGGAGGGGAGACCAAGCCCGCTGGGTGCCCTGGAGTGACTGTATTAAAGGCAAGCAGGCTCCTGTGGCGAAGAGCACCCCAATAAACATGCGGGGACTGGGGATTGGCTCCCCCCTCTGCTGGACGCACCAACTGATTTGTTCCCAGCAGTGGCGGGCCCACTGGCCGTGAACAGTGGTAGGGAGAACGCCGCTACCTCTGCTGTGGGTGGTTGCTGCACCCCGCCACATTCCTGGGAAGACGACTGATGTGGCATCAACTTAGTTGCCCAACGACGCACGGGGACACTTATTTGGGGGTGAGTAAGGGTTCGCCAGTCCACCCCTCCCCAATACATAAAGCAGGCTAACGCAATCGGACACGCGGTGAGCCACCGCATGGGACCCCCCCCCCCCCCCAGGCCACTCACTCAGCCTATTGCCTCACTTCCCCGCAGGCTGAGACTGGCCCTTGACGCTGTGACCAGGAGGAGTGGTCCCGTGCCTGGCAGAGGAGTGCCGCTCCAACAATATCACAACACCTCAATGTGAGGAGACTTGTGACTCTCCTGGAGGCCTACACGTTCGAGAAGAAGAGGGAAGGTGTACTAGCCAGAGACATAGAGAAGGCCTTTGATAGTCTGGAATGGGGAAACCTCTACGCAGTGATGACCCATATGGGCCAGGGAGTAACATTTGTAGACTGGACATGACTTGTCTATGCTAACCCCTTTGCCCAAGTCTGCACGGGGCACACCATCTCAGACAGCTATTCTGTAGGACGAGGAACTAGACAAGGTTGTCCTCGCTCGCTTTTCCTTTTCGCAATAGCCTTGGAACCCTTTGCATGTCTGGCTTGATAGGGAACCCATTATAGCGCTGTCCCCAGGGGCACTACTACCCAGAGGATAGCACTACATGCTGATGACCTTCTGCTCTTCCTCTGCGACACCGAGGATGACCCCACTGGGGCCAGAGTGCTATTGGAGAGCTTTAGTGCTCTGTCAGGCCTCAAAGTCAATTGGCAGAAAACCGTCCAATTTCCCACTGGGGAGAGTGCTAGAACCCCCGAACGTTTGAGAAGCCTCCTTTGGGAACACTGGTGTCTCCCCTATTTAGGGGTAAAAGTATATCATAGCAGTCGGACACCTTTGATGGGAATCTGGGGCTCGCAATTAGGAACCTGAAATCCCACATAGAATTTTGGGAAACCCTACCACTGTCAGTAGCAGGGCGCATAGCCATACTGAAAATGTTGGTAATACCTTGTTTTTTGTACCTCTTTGGGACACTCCCCCTCTGGATTCCTAAGTCGTTTTTACAGAGCTCAGTGCTTTATTGGTGTCCTTTATCTGGAGCAAGAGTTGCAGACGGGGGTGGCACTCACCACACTAAAACATCTGACCTCTCAGGGAGGACCAGCAGCCTGGGACTTTGAATCATATTATCTGGCGGCTGAACTCCAATGATTTACCTGGTGGTTGGCAAGCAGACAATCACTAGACAGAGAGTTGGGCCTGTCTCACCTCTAGGAGAGCTGGTAAAGACATTGAGAAGATGCAGGGTACCAACTACTGACCTGAGAGAGGTCACGGTTATTCTTAAATGTTGGGCCCACAGCTTGTGTGAAACAAAAACACAGATTCTTTATTCCCCGGACTTACCTCTTAAAATACTGACTTCAATACCGCATGAGGGGGAACTGGGGCAGACTCCAGGAAGGGACGGTAGCAGGGGTCGACACAGTGGGACACCTGTTCCTAGAGTCGGTCCTTCTCCCTGTTGAAGACTTTTGAACAGTTTTCAACATACCCCAGGGACATTTTTACAGCATCGATCGGTGACAGTGGCCATTCTTCTCTGTTGCCAGTACATGGCATTGTCAGTCGGTACTCATAAGGCTGTCACATACCTATACAGATCATTACAGACGGATTTGGGTTGAATCCATCAGTTGTTTTTTTTTGCTGGCCATACCATTCCAGTTTGAATCCAGCCATATGCAAATCAGTCTTGACCCTGCTCCCCAGGGGAACAGTCCAGCCCGAAGCATCCTGGGAACCCTCATCAGCCAGACTTGCTTAAATCTGGTGGTATAGCGAGCACAGGACCCACATCTGGGCACACTTTCCCCACTTAGGGAAAACAACATAATGGGAGGGAGTCACATAGATACTAGCCGATTTGATTGACAGATGTCTCCACTACCCCAGGCTGTTGTCTCCTCCACTGGTTCCCTCACACTTCCAAAACCAGAGTGACCAGCAGGTTCAAGACTTAGCGTTGATATTGGCTAAATGCAAACTCACCCGCCACTGTAAAGATCCGAGGGGCCTGCAACTTCTGACGTGGAGCAAGGAATTGGAAAAATGGGTGGCCTGTGGGAGGACCAGATGTTGCGAGAAGCATGCCACGGCATTGGGATGATGGAAAACATCCATGCATGGGCTGCTGTAGTTGACAGTCTGAAGTACCCAGATCCGTTTTCACTAGAGATATCCCCCATGACCTCACCCCCTCGAGTGACCACAATTCAGCCCAACACCTGAAATTACCCAGTAGCTGCATCCTGTATCTACTTGCTCCCCAACACTATCTACCTGTCCGCTGCTGCCAGTTGTGGTGGCATACATGGATCCTCCACCGAGCAGATTTTTCATTCATCAGTTGCCACTGTTTTAGCGAAGCCTTGATGTTCCAACTCTGGTGGGAAGAGGGGTGAAACAGGGAACAAGGAAAAGGGATTTTTTGATAATGCGATTTGATTGCACTGTTTTAAGTCATTGTCTGCTCTCATGCCTTATTGTTAACTGATAACCAATAAATTCTGCTTCCCAAAAAATAATAGTGACAATACTAAAAGAAAATAATCAATAAGCGGTTTTAAGCTTTAACAAATTTGCGCTTATAGTGGGCAGAAACAAGAGGGTGAACGGCTTACAGTGGGTTTTAAGTTTTGAATGACAGTTAAAGATCCTAAAATCACAATGTGCGCAACTGACACTATCAGTATCCAAAGTCAAAAATGAGAGGCAGGCAGCTGGGGTTAAGGGACAGAGGGCAAGTAAATGGGAGGCAGTAGCTAAGCTATTGGAAGTAAGAAGATGAGAATTTCTGGCTCCTTGGCCGAATTCAGGCATGGACAGACGCAGATGGGCTTGTCTTGATGCACCAGCAGCGCGTTTCTTGTGTGCATCAGTGCCACGCTTAAATAAGCATGGCCCTGAGAGCTAGAGTGCTAACTGCTCTGCAGAAACGGCCCCAACAAAATGGCTGCTAAAAAGTCAGGGTGTCGTACAAAAGTCCCAAATGTTTAAAGCCCCACTACCCCCCCACCACCCCACCCCTGCTCCCCACCACAAATTCAACAAGTGGATTAAGAACCAAAATAGATATGAAATAGTGTCAGTGCATGTAAATTAGATTAAAAATACTGTAGAGGTAGCAATCCTGGCCGCGCTTAAATAAGCCTTAAATAAAAAGTAAAAAGCGTTTGTGAAGGATTTCTTTTAGAAGACGACTACTCCTTTTGTTTAAGTGATTTTTAAGGGTATGACCCTTTATTCCTTCTAAAATTTTTTAGAGTAAGTCCATAAACATTGGCCAGATAGTCTGTTTTTAATTTTAAGGCAGCAAAAAATGTAACATGTCTAAATGTCTGTCACAAATTTTCCCTGGCCTTTCTGAAGTGAGGGGAAGTAGATTTGACTTTGAAACAGCTGGTCCAGGATCCCCACACATGGGCAGGACTGTTGTGTGCGTATGATTTCAATGGAGATTCCCCGGAGGGAGAACTAGGATTACAGGTAAGAAACCATTCCTTATTATTGCTATCCCAAATAAAAAAATAGAAGGCTGCTGTGCCACACCAGAACGTGTTGAGAACAGAAGCATTGAGAAGTTCTTGAGTCGTTCGTGTTGTCTTTGTGGATCTGGACACATTATAAGATCTTGAAGCTGACAGGACAGACCAACCCAGCACCAGGCCCTCCACAAACCCCATCAAGAATGATTCACATGACTGCAAAGAGAGAGATGATTACTAAAATAGACAAAGCAAAAAACATTACCTGTAGCCCACAAACAAGGGGGGCTTTTGCACTACAACTGTGAATACCTTACACCTTGCTTCCGTAGATCAAACTCACAATACACATGTAAAAAAAAAAAAAAAACACAACACTGTGGATAGCCTATAAAGTCTAACAAGTGTTTAATGCAAAATAGCCAGCAAGCAATAAGAAGTAATGCAAGACAATTACCTTTTCAATGGACCAGAGCTTCACACTTAATCAGTTGAAGCATGTAATGCTAAGATCCATAACATGTTTACACATTTGTATACAATTTTTCTCAATGCAAGTGAATAGCGGCAATACCAATACCACGTTCTAAAATAAGATCTTGAAGATAGCGACTAATTAGTAGGTACCAGGAACATCTCATGGGAAAGAATGTGAGAAGTCCTTGATAGTGTGAAACAAATAACACTAACAGGAGCTGACTGCAATACTTTCTAAAATCCTTGCTTCCTACTTTCTAAAATCCTCGCTTCATTGTGCCAACCCCAGAACAAGGCTGCACTTTAATAATATGGTTCAGTAAATGTCCAGTTGTACAACATGAAGGTATATGGTTGCTGTACATTTGAAATACGTGTAAATGTACTTGAATACCAAGATTTTAGAGGTCTTCAAGCTGATATAAAAGCAACATGGCAAATCACTAATACAATATAAAATTATGTGTTAAAGCTACAGGAGTGATAGCATTTTCATAGTAAACATAAATTTATTGAAGCGCTACTATGCGTAAATTCACTTTCTCACACACATATATATGGGGAGAGATGAACTCCCTGAATGTGCAGTCCTCTTTCTCAAGTGCTACCTATTCTGAATACTTGATGCAAAAAATAAATAGTGTTCCCCTTTTTATTTATTTTTTATTCTGTAGGTGTGTTGAGTCGCGAACAAGTCAGATAGTGATAGAACCAGTCCTTTTATATTACAGTTGGGGTGGTTGCCAAACACTGGTTCTTATTGTTCCCATTTGTCATTCAAGATGTCATTCTAGACAAGAAGGGCTTTTCCTTTTTTCACATCATAAGTCCTTGACTGCTCGAATTAACAATCCTTGGGCCCCTCATTTTACATTGTCTTATAGCTGAGCTGGTCAAGTTGTCTCTTTTAAAGGGCAAGGGCCATTTTACCTTCCTCCTAGGAAGACCTGTATGTTGCTTATTGTTAGGTTGTGGACCGATATGCATAGGTGCTTACACACATGTCACAATATGTCAGCGATGCAACTCAAACTATCGAATGTGGAGTCAGCAGCCAAAATGCTGTGCAGATTGATGTCTAAGTATGACAAGGTCCTAATGTTGGAGAGTAGAATTATATGCAAAATGGTAGGATAAAACAGCTGAAAGAACAAAGCAGAGAAATTGTATCGTATTTAATGGTTTTATTGGTTTTATTATGTTGATTTATTAGAATTTAGTAACTTAGTAACTCTCTGACTCCGTAACTAGCTTTACTTTACCTTTTTGATTGAAGACCGCGTCACATATAAGCTGTTTTATTTTGTAATGGTTTTAATTAACGGAGCAATAAATAAACTAATAATTCAAGTCTAACATAGCTAAGCTCTCACTATTCTCCAATCATGGGCTTTCATAAATTGAACTTGCAAATATCAGTCTCAGACCCTACCCCTGACCGAGTGGATAAACAGGGAAACAGAGGGAGAGATTGTGCCCCTAAGCTCAGTTGAAGCAATCTTAGACAGTAGTGGGAGTTGGTTGGCTACAGAGCACTTGTCAGATAATGAGGCTGAGGAACTAGAAATCTCTGAGCCCATCTCAAAAACTGGTATTAGTAGTTTTCAGTTTTCTAATGTTTAGGTTAAGGTTGCAGCACATCAGCCTCAGAGGCTGTAGATGCCATGGCAACAGAACCACATTCAAGTCCCTCCCTGCACTCCATCTAACTGCCAACCAGTTCAAGCCTCTAACTGCAGACACCCAATCCAACAATAGCATCTATTCCACCTCATGTTTCCCAAAGAACATGCCCACAAGCATCTAAGCAGGGTTACTGTCAGGAATAGTCTAACAAGCCCTTTTCAGTGTGAGAGCATAAGAGATCAAGGGGCTTCATAGTCAATGAGAAAAGTGCATTAAGAATTCTCAGTAAAGAGCAGAGGGACTTTGAGGAATTACTGGGGCAGCTCTCTAAGCAAACCACATCTAGAGACAGCATTCATAATAAAGCCCCAATGTAGACAGATTGAGAGTCTACAGAGAGTCTACGTAGAAGCCCATATTCAAAGCTTCTGCATTCAGCTTCAAGATCTGAAAGGACTAAGGCATGGCTGTCAAAACAGAACTTGTAATTGCCACCTATAGAAACCCACAGCCAGTAATTTCATGTGACTCTGTTACCAAAGCACATAATGTGTCACCAGACCTTCTAAGCTTTTGAAACTGAATAGGGTCCTGCTGAGAGAGGGACCTGAAGGCAAACGGGTCAAACTCCAGTTGCTGGAAAGGTGGTAATGTGCCAGTCACCACAGCCTTCAGAAAATTGCATCTTGTGTCTAAAAGCCAAAAAGCCCCAGAATGACAACACAAATATGTATACACTAATCAGCAACACAAGAAATCTGCTGATTACAAAGTTGCCTAAGTTGTCAAGAGAGAACCTAAATATGCTCCTGTAACAGCAAACCGCATTCTAATGGAATTCGAACAAAACCATCTACTCACATTCTTTAGAAGGAGGCAAACCCTTTCACTTGCTGAATCGACTATGAAGAAATCTGCTGAAAGTGCTGTAGTCACTATTACAGAATCTAACTATGCTCTTGTAAAAAAACAGATGTTGCTTAATTGAAGCAGAGCACATTCTAATTGAACTCGATCAAAACAACCTACCTGCATTCCATGGAAAGAGCCTACTTGCTGTATCAACCTTGAAGATACATGGATGAGCTGTAAAGCTAACTTTAGCCAACCACTGTAAATCTACGCATGATTCACCCCTTTGTTCATAAATGACCTGCACTTGTTTGTGAATTTACTAATTTCGCAAATACATAGGTTTATACCATTTCCTGATTTAGTTTTAAGCGTCCTGTAGTATGTCTATTCTGATAGAGACTTCTAAGCACAGATTCCTCAACTTTAAAATTTTCTCAAGCGCCAAGATCTGGAAACTTTACATACCTGTATCACCTTTGCATGCTGACACCATTTTCTTTCCTTCTGCACCTACTGAAGTAGATATAGAGCTTGATTTCTTTCATGCCTGACAGATATTTATTCCCCAATTGTTTTCTCTAATGTGCAGACAGTGTCACTCCCTAAGACTACAGGTTTTTAACCGTGTCGTGACTAATCAACAGATGTCAGTGACAGAAAGCCACAATGACTGCTTATGAAGCTGGACTGTTCCCATTGGGAACAGCGTCAAGACTGATGTGCAAATGGCTGGGTCCAAACTGGGGTGGCATGGTGAGCAAAATAATTGATGGATTAAACCCAGATCTGTGACTGGGGTGAATGTTTGATTGGTTCTGCACTCTGACCATCATTTGTGTTTGTTTGCTTTTGTTGCCATAAGTGTGCCGGATATGCCCAGATGTGGGTCCCAGGCTCACTATGCCACTGGATTCAAGCTAGCCTGGCTGATGAAGGGTAATACCCTGAAACTGGTCCCAGAATGCTTGTTTCCAGTCCAGGGAGGACCTGACCTGGCAGTTCGGGCTGGACTGTTCCCATGGGGAACAGGGTCAAGACTGATTTGCATATGGCTGGGTCCAAACTGGGGTGGTATGGTGAGCAAAAGAATTGATGGATTAAACCCAGATCTGGGACTGGGGGTGAATGTTTGATTGGTTCAGCATTCTGTCCATCATTTGTGTTTGTTTGCTTATGAAGACTCTGCATCAAGTCTCTGATTCCCCAAGGTGACAAGGGGACGCGTATAGGTCGATGAACCTTTTGATTCGTATAGAGTGTTCTTACCATAGTTTCGATACAGAATCAGAAATCAAAATACACAATAGTCAATAACCATTAGTCAATTCAACAATCAATGGAGTCAGTAATTTTCACACACCATGACTATTCAGTCATGAATAACCACGTCTTTAGGTACAAGTTTAGTAATTTTATTCCCTATTCATTAACAATACTAAGTCATGAATTTTTTAATCATCAGCTCTTAATCAAAACAATTCTAGTAATACTTGTTAATCAGCAAGTCGCAGAAGACGTGGCCTAATCAAAGGTTCCATAAAAAGACATTCTAAGGCATCAACATAAAACATTAACAAAACCCACTTGAATAAGTCCAAAACATCCATCAAGTTCAGCAAGATAGTTCGTCAACCATTTGTCCCTGTAACTTGTCAGTCGTCATGTAAGTAACCTTAAGTAACTCCAATTGGCATTGGCATGTGGGGCTTCATGCAAAATAATTTAGAACAGAAATTTGAAAAACATCTACCTAAAAAAAAAACTAAATCAGCACAGTTGGTACCTAGAAAGAAAGGGCATGAAAATACAATTGAGTCATTGTCATATCTACCTATCCACGGTATGGGTCAGCAAGCAGAATCAGTCTTCGTCTTCAGGTCATCAGTCGATCAGCAACAGATCAGGCTCTCAGTCAGAAAGTATGAGCCCAATGAGAGAATCTCAGATCTCTTCTTCTCAATATTGCCTCACAAAATCAGGACAAGTCTGAAGTTTTTCCCCTCTGTCACGTTGTTATATTAAAGTTCCCCAAACCTTCCCCCAATTTCCAATTGGTCAATTAATCATACATTATTACTCTATCCAATAATTTCTTTTTACCAAATCTGTGAATTCTAATATTTCACAGTTCACATGTCGTTGATTGGTCAGCTTTACGATGTTCTCATTATCCGGCTCGTCAGGTATCGAAATTGTTGCATCTTCGTCTCCAGTAAGTGTCTTCATTGTTCCCGTCCTGGGAAAGTACATCTCATACACATTAGATACATTGCTAGAGACATCATCTCCTGTCCGTCGGTTCTCACAGAAAGCTTCTGCTAAGCATTTTATTAAAACAATGAGCATTTCACAGTTGGTTCACCCTGTCAGCATTTATCATTAGACGCTAGGAAATACAGCTTCTGCATGAGGCCTGGCAAAACTAGGCCAAGACACTCGCTAAGTTAAGGCCTACAATTAATAAGCAAGAGCATAATTCATAACCCTTAATATGACATATAACTATATTAATTTAATATATTTTCAATATTTCATATAGATTAATCATTAATTAGTACATTTCGTGACCACTGGTGGCCAATCTCCGAGGTCACAATTTCAAACGTGCATATTATTTTTCTACGTTATTCATTTTTCTATACGTCATTATTCAAAATACATAATCATTCATTAAACATTTCTAATTAAGACGTCTGTGTTAGCAGTGAGGAAAATAATTGATGGATTAAACCCAGATCTGTGACTGGGGATGAATGTTTGATTGGTTCTGCATTCCGTCCATCATTTGTGTTTGTTTGCTTTTCTTGTCATAAGTGCGCTAGGTATGCCCAGATGTGGGTCCCGGGCTCACTATGCCACTGAATTCCAGCTAGCCTGGCTGATGAAGGGTAATACCCTGAAACCGGTCCCAGTGTGCTTGTTTCCGGTCCAGGGAGGACCTGGCCTGGCAGTTCGGGCTGGACTGTTCCCATGGGTAACAGGGTCAAGACTGATTTGCATATGGCTGGGTCCAAACTGGGGTGGCATGGTGAGCAAAATAATTGATGGATTAAACCCAGATCTGTGACTGGGGTGAATGTTTGATTGGTTCTGCACTCTGACCATCATTTGTGTTTGTTTGCTTTTGTTGCCATAAGTGTGCCGGATATGCCCAGATGTGGGTCCCAGGCTCACTATGCCACTGGATTCAAGCTAGCCTGGCTGATGAAGGGTAATACCCTGAAACTGGTCCCAGAATGCTTGTTTCCAGTCCAGGGAGGACCTGACCTGGCAGTTCGGGCTGGACTGTTCCCATGGGGAACAGGGTCAAGACTGATTTGCATATGGCTGGGTCCAAACTGGGGTGGTATGGTGAGCAAAAGAATTGATGGATTAAACCCAGATCTGGGACTGGGGGTGAATGTTTGATTGGTTCAGCATTCTGTCCATCATTTGTGTTTGTTTGCTTATGAAGACTCTGCATCAAGTCTCTGATTCCCCAAGGTGACAAGGGGACGCGTATAGGTCGATGAACCTTTTGATTCGTATAGAGTGTTCTTACCATAGTTTCGATACAGAATCAGAAATCAAAATACACAATAGTCAATAACCATTAGTCAATTCAACAATCAATGGAGTCAGTAATTTTCACACACCATGACTATTCAGTCATGAATAACCACGTCTTTAGGTACAAGTTTAGTAATTTTATTCCCTATTCATTAACAATACTAAGTCATGAATTTTTTAATCATCAGCTCTTAATCAAAACAATTCTAGTAATACTTGTTAATCAGCAAGTCGCAGAAGACGTGGCCTAATCAAAGGTTCCATAAAAAGACATTCTAAGGCATCAACATAAAACATTAACAAAACCCACTTGAATAAGTCCAAAACATCCATCAAGTTCAGCAAGATAGTTCGTCAACCATTTGTCCCTGTAACTTGTCAGTCGTCATGTAAGTAACCTTAAGTAACTCCAATTGGCATTGGCATGTGGGGCTTCATGCAAAATAATTTAGAACAGAAATTTGAAAAACATCTACCTAAAAAAAAAACTAAATCAGCACAGTTGGTACCTAGAAAGAAAGGGCATGAAAATACAATTCAGTCATTGTCATATCTACCTATCCACGGTATGGGTCAGCAAGCAGAATCAGTCTTCGTCTTCAGGTCATCAGTCGATCAGCAACAGATCAGGCTCTCAGTCAGAAAGTATGAGCCCAATGAGAGAATCTCAGATCTCTTCTTCTCAATATTGCCTCACAAAATCAGGACAAGTCTGAAGTTTTTCCCCTCTGTCACATTGTTATATTAAAGTTCCCCAAACCTTCCCCCAATTTCCAATTGGTCAATTAATCATACATTATTACTCTATCCAATAATTTCTTTTTACCAAATCTATGAATTCTAATATTTCACAGTTCACATGTCGTTGATTGGTCAGCTTTACGATGTTCTCATTATCCGGCTCGTCAGGTATCGAAATTGTTGCATCTTCGTCTCCAGTAAGTGTCTTCATTGTTCCCGTCCTGGGAAAGTACATCTCATACACATTAGATACATTGCTAGAGACATCATCTCCTGTCCGTCGGTTCTCACAGAAAGCTTCAGCTAAGCATTTTATTAAAACAATGAGCATTTCACAGTTGGTTCACCCTGTCAGCATTTATCATTAGACGCTAGGAAATACAGCTTCTGCATGAGGCCTGGCAAAACTAGGCCAAGACACTCGCTAAGTTAAGGCCTACAATTAATAAGCAAGAGCATCATTCATAACCCTTAATATGACATATAACTATATTAATTTAATATATTTTCAATATTTCATATAGATTAATCATTAATTAGTACATTTCGTGACCACTGATGGCCAATCTCCGAGGTCACAATTTCAAACGTGCATATTATTTTTCTACGTTATTCATTTTTCTATACAAGTCATTATTCAAAATACATAATCATTCATTAAACATTTCTAATTAAGACGTCTGTGTTAGCAGTGAGGAAAATAATTGATGGATTAAACCCAGATCTGTGACTGGGGATGAATGTTTGATTGGTTCTGCATTCCGTCCATCATTTGTGTTTGTTTGCTTTTCTTGTCATAAGTGCGCTAGGTATGCCCAGATGTGGGTCCCGGGCTCACTATGCCACTGAATTCCAGCTAGCCTGGCTGATGAACGGTAATACCCTGAAACCGGTCCCAGTGTGCTTGTTTCCGGTCCAGGGAGGACCTGGCCTGGCAGTTCGGGCTGGACTGTTCCCATGGGTAACAGGGTCAAGACTGATTTGCATATGGCTGGGTCCAAATTGGGGTGGCATGGTGAGCAAAAGAATTGACCGATTAAACCCAGATCTGTAACTGGGGGTGAATGTTAGATTGTTTCCGCATTCCGTTAATCATTTGTGTTTGTTTGCTTATGAAGACTTGGCATCATGTCTCTGATTCCCCAAGGTAAATAACAAGGCCATCCATAAAGCCAAGCTTACTGTCAAAGTCATGGCCGCACCATCTCGATCAAAGACATGGACGCTCTCGCACTTCAGAGGCCACTCATCATTGAGGTCACAGAGTTCAGGTATGGCCAAAACAAAATTAAAATCACACAAAAAACATGAACAATGAATGCATGGGTTTCCTCCTTCAAGCCAATCCCACCACTCAGAGTTTCAAGACACTCTATGCCTTACCTCCATCCGGTGCTGATTCCGACACCAGTCCCGCTTCAGCCCCTTATTGAAGGTACAGGGACACCAAAGCAGCTACAGCAACTGCAAATAGCCATGGAGAAAATGTTTGGTGCCAACCTGAATCCCTCTTATGGGCTTCCGGGAATCTTGAATCTGAGGGGGGGGGGCCCTGCAGTCAATTTACTGTCAGCGATCTTTTCTCAACGCTGACATTGCACCTCACACAGAAATCAACCCTTCCCTCAGTGTTAGCTCTGCCTGCTCCAGCCTTGGCATCACTCGCGAATCTACCCCCGGTGGCATGCTTGACACCCCTCTTGACATCACGACCAATGCCAGGTCGAGCATGTATGCTGAGACTGATGTCAGCGACGCTGGACATGACACCAGTAGTTCTGTTGTGCTCATAAGACCCATGCCTTACCACCCACAATTTAACATTATGTAACTTATAACCTACAATATGACACCGGGGGTACCGACTGATGATTTTAACCAGTATGAAGATGATGGCAACGTATTTGATGACCTCCAAGATGCTAGTGGTCTAGACACTTCACCAGACATTAGTCTCTTTTCATCTAACCCTATGTTTACTGAGAGTCGTCCTCTTTTTCAAGAATGATACTAAGAGAAGGTGAAGTGCTAGACCTTATTTTGCCCAGTCACAAAGTCAAAACCATCCTACTTACAGAAGTATTCAGCCCAACACAATCCAACCAAGAGCATGTACTTTCTTTAATGAGACCCAAAGTGATATTCTGGTG
This sequence comes from Pleurodeles waltl, assembly GCF_031143425.1. NCBI lineage: Eukaryota > Metazoa > Chordata > Amphibia > Caudata > Salamandridae > Pleurodeles > Pleurodeles waltl. The sequence continues at coordinate 438,480,044 of NC_090444.1, read as the reverse complement.
GGCACCTGAGCCAACCATGAGCTTGCCCATCAATCAATAAGCAAGTGACGAGGAAGCACTGGCTGGCTCCTGGAAATTCAGACTTCCTTGCGCCGCAAAGTATTCAAGAGAGCATAATGGTGCAGTCATCTACCAGCTGCCCGAACCCCAGTTTCCATCAAACCACCCCACCTCACACGGAATCCAAAAGGATGGGGACATTAGTAAAATGAATGTTCACCTCTGCCGGCCTCATCCTTCACTCTGTCAACACAACATGCATTCTGGAAAAGTATTTGTATGAGTTATGGGACAGAGTGGCAGACATCTTGCTAGCTGTCTCAGAGGAAGCCCATTTACCCTTGCAGAGGCTTATTTTGGACAGGATGGATACTGCAAAATGTTTAATTAGATCTGGTCTGAACACTACCGACTGCTTGGGTAGAGCAGTGGGCACCAAGGTGGTGCATAGGCAACACACTAGGATTGGCTCCACTGACTTCTCATCTGACATCCAGCAGCCCCAGATGGGCATGCCCTTAGACTGTCTGGGCTTAGCTCTGCTAGGTCTGCAGTTCTCCCAACAGCTGCAACTCTTTTAAAAGCTTCAGTTGGGGGTACCAGCAGAGACAGTATATGATCAGCAGCTACAGGCTTCCCACTTCTTTAGAGGCCGGGGATCAGGCTGACCACATATAGGACCCTGGCGGCAGCAAGCTATCCAAACTTCTGTTGGTCCCCTAGCAGCTGCTGAAAGTGGCGCATGATCTGGTTGGCAGGATGTCACATCACTTTTCACCTCCACGGCTGGAGGATCATCACGTCCAATCAATGGGTGCTCCAGATCATGCAAAACGGATACCCCAAATCCTTTCTGTCCTACTCCCAGACATTTCACCTGAATTGCAACACCTTCCAGAGGACCACTTGTCCATACTTTGTGGAGAATTTCAAGCTTTCTTGCCCAAGAGAGCAATACAGAGAGTGCCTGTATCAAAGATTAGGACTGGTCACTTCTCCTGTTGCTTTCTGGTGCCAGAGGAGGATGGGGACCTCTGCCCTTTGAACACCTTTCTCTGAAAGGAAAAGTCCAAAATACTCACCGAACAGTAATTCTATCTGCCTTGGATCCAGGAGACTGGTTGGTAAAGATGGCCTTGAAGAATGCATATTTTCACATCCCAGACCTACAGCCCCTCAGATGTTTCCTGCGGTTTCAGGTAGACCATGAGCACTTTCAGTTCACCGTGCTACCATTTGGTCTCCAGTGCACCTCAGATGTCACAGAGGTAATGGTGGTGGTTGCAGTAAATCTGCGGAGGTTGGGCATACCAATCTTCCCTTAAATCCCAAAACCATAGACTGGCTGCTGAAGGTGGGCTTGCCTCAAACAGTCATAAGTCACCGACAGACAACAGACAATCTGTTGGCTTTACTGGGTTTTTCCATCAACATGCGAAAGTCAAACTTGACTAGTTATCAATGGCTTCCCTTCATTGGAGCCATCCTAGACATAGTGCTTTTCCTGAGCCATCCCCCTGCCTTAACAAGTCCAGGTCATTCGGTCTATACTCCCGATGTTTCAGCTTTTGATATGGGTCTCAGTGACAGTGACTCTAAGGTTTCAGGGCCTCTTGGCCTCCTGGATCCGGATTGTGGACCAAGCCAGGTGGCACATGCAGACCCTCCAGTGGGACCTGAAGTCTAAGTGGGTTTAGCACCAAGGGGACCTATCAGAGTCCATCCAGGTGTTGAAGGAGGCCGCAAAAGAGGTGCAGTGCAGGCTTCTCAACTGTGTTTGGACCGGTGGCAGAACCGTCTCCTTCCCATGCCCAGAAATAATAGGCATAATTGGTGCATCTTTGCGGGGCAGGGGAGATCCACTTGGAGAGGTGATCAGAGGACTCTGGGCTCTGCCCAAAGCTCGCCCCATGCCGACCGGTTTCATTTGCGATTTGCTTGCATTAAAGGCGTTCCTCCTTACCATCAACGGGGAATAGGTGCTGGTTCTCAAGGACAGCATGATCACCATGTGGTATTGAAACAAACCGGGCAGAGTAGGGTGATGGTTTCTGTGCCAAGAGGCCCTACATCTCTGGAAGTGGCTGAACTCTCAGAACCTCTCCCTGATTGCCCAGCACCTGGCAGGATCTCTAAACTCAGCCAGTAATGCCTAGCAGATCACAAATTACAGTTAAACTCCGAGATGGCACAGGGCATCTTCCACACTGAGGAGAATCGTAGCTTGATTTATTTGCCATTGCAGAGAACCTACAGTGTCAACGCTTTTGCACATTGGAGCTTCCATGGCAGTCATCTATTAGAAACTCCTTCCATCAGCATTGGAGACTGGAACTCCTGTATGCCGTTCTGCTCTTCCCTCTTCTGCCCAGAGTGCTGAAGAAGATCATGAAGGACTGGGCCAAAGTCATCCTAGTGGTCCCAGACTGGGCAAGGAGGTGTTGGTACCCGGAACTTCTGGCCATGAGCACATGTTCTCTGATTCGGCTGCCCCTTCGGGACAACCTCCTGTTGGTTGAGTCTTCCACCAAGGCTGCACAACTTACACCTCCATGGGTGGAGATTGAGTGCCTACAGATGAAGGTCATTGACCTTCTTTCGAAAGTGATTGGCATCATCTTGGCAACTAGGCGTATATCTACTAAATCTGTTTACTCTGGGTGCTGGGAGAAGTTTGTTGTCTGGTGTCCCTCTCGACACATCCAACACCTGAATGCACAGTTATCAGATGTGTAGAGGGGTGCCGTCCACCCCGTCTACAGATACTTGTGAGTGGCGCCGACCGCACGCCTGGTCCGATTCCGTCCCGCGTCTCCAGGGAGACGCGTGGAGGCGGGACGCTAATTCGGCCCCGGATTTCCGGGTCGCCGAAAGACAAGGGACAGAAAAGACGGACTACCCGGGAGAAAAGGGAGAAGCCAGAAGTGTAGAGGACGGAGGAGAGACGCGCCGGGAGGAGAACGCCGAACAGAAACACAACGAGGAAGAGACAACCAGCCTGAGCAACGGAGCCGAGAAAGACCACAGGGAAGGAAACAAACCCCGCCACGACCCAGGAGGGTCGTGGCTCCTCAAGGTACGTTCCCTGTTAAAGGGACACCGGCATAAGGGGGCTCGAGGACGCGAGGGCACAGAGGGAGGGCTGAAAGAGACAAGGTACATCGGGGAGGGAATAGGGGAAGAGGGCAGAGTGGGCTAAACACTGGGAGCCTGGGCAAGACACTGGCCGAACACCTTCCTGTCACCAGCCCTACCTAAATAGTACTGTACCCTTCCCCATGCCTGCACTAACCTGACACAACAACCCAGTGTTTCCTTCCTTCACCCTCCCGCTCGTGTACTAACTAAAGGGGACGACCCCATACCTTACCACTTACCTGTCTTTGTCTTCTTGTTTTCCGAGACCCTGCCGGAAGGAGCCGAGGAGACGTAGTCCGAAGACCCCATCACCTAGGAAAGACAGAACATTAAGGATTAGTAAAACAACAAGACTTTCACGGAAGCACCTCCAATAAATAAAGGACACGTACAGTCGAAACCTGTATTACCAACCAAGTAATATTTTTCCACTAAAATAAATAAAAAGATAATTGTTCCCTTTTGGGACTTCATTAAAATCCGGGTCAGAGTCCTCTGTATCGCCGAGCCGAGCCATCCACAAGATGTTCTCTTATTTTGTTTTTCTTTAGCTTAGCAATCTTTGCTGTGGCAACCGTTAAAGGTTATTTTGTGGGCCTTTTGCCCTCGTTACTTTTACTTAATCAGACTTTCTTCCTCAACTAACCTGTTCTGATGCATTTTCCAAAGGGGTTCCGCCAGCACCATTTGTGATGCCCCAGCGGACCGGTAATTTGATACTCACTTGCTTAATGTGCACTCCCTTTGCAATGATGCACATTAACCCTCCTGGCCTACTTACTATCAAAACAGCATTACTCATCACTATACCTTCGGCCAGGCAAGTTAATAGTTCCTCCATACACATCTTTGTTTACGTATAAATTGGTCTGCAGAACTAAAGCAGCATTCTTGTTAAAGATAATCACATCTTTTTCCATATGCCAATCCATCACCTTACCGGCATATTATGCGCTGCCTCATTCCTCCAAAGGTGGAAGAACAGCTCTTTTGCTTTCATCCTAGGGTGGGGCTTATCTTTTACATGGTAGTATGGACAAGATAACCAATATTTTGTTGATTTTTGTGGCGCCAAGTAAAGAAAAGCAGTACAAGGAGGACCATTTACATATAGATTGTATTATGACCTTCTATGGGCTAGCCAAGAAGCAGCCGCCAGACCTCTTGTGTGCTCATCCCACTGTATGCCAATTCTGGACATTTGCCAGGCTGTGACATGGGCGACTCTCCACACATTCACAAAACATTACTGCCTAGATAGCCAGGTCTGGCAGATCAGGTAGTGCGCCCCATTAGCCCTGCAGGATTTCCTGGTATGAGCCATTTCACAGACCCACTGCCGGGGAGGGTGTGCTGCCTGGGTATCTATTCATGAGATGAGGAATCTGTGGTTAGAATTCTGTATCAGAAGAACAACTTACTTACCATCAGAGACTCTATCTAACCTGATTCCTCACCGACCCACCCTCCTGCCCGATATCCGGAATGAAGACATATTGCCCTTTATTAGGATCCCAATCTGAAAGTCTGCACAGTGCCATATTGTGATTTCAGTGGCTCCACATCTGTTGCTGCAGATGGAGATCACGAAGACACTGATGTAAGCGGGCAGAGGTGGAGCAGATTTAGTGCCCCTCCCGACATCCTATCTGGGACGAGATGGACCCGACGCAGAGCTGCAAGATATTACCTGTTGACATGCAAGGGACTTTATATGAACTTTTATGATCCAGTCTGGTGTCTGAGGAAATTCATAGGGTGAATCTGTGGTTAGATAGTCTCCAACAAAAAAGACATTATCGAAAGTAAGTAACCTGTTCCTATATACTTGGGTGCACCAAAGCTCATTTGCCGAAATGTGCTATATAAACACAATAAAATTAAATGATTAAGATACAGATGCTGTTTTGTGTAAAATGTTCACTTGGTATCAATGGATGGAAATCAATAAAGCAGCAAAGAATACGGTTGTACATTAAGGCGGGGAGGATGACAGCCTGCAGTCTTACCTGGCACCCATCCAATGGTAGATGGACTTGCAGAACTGGTGGGGCAGAGCAGATCTATTATCCTTACTCCCCTTTGCTAGAGGGGTATTAGTGACTGTGAGTCAGGATCTCTCCCTCAACACCAGCGTGTGAACATATGAAAGATCCAGTGCTGGAGAAGAAATTAGAAACTACAGCTCTCAAGCGTTGGTATCTTTTTAAACGTATATTCACATGCCTCTAGGGCAGTGGTCTCCAAACTTTTTTATGCCGCGCCCCCCAAGTTGAAAAATAAAAATCATTGTCCCCCCACTTAGAATTTTCACAAATATTTTATAAAGATGGCAATGTTTAAATATGTCTAGATGTATCTAAACATTGCAGTTAAGTACTGTTGCCGTTTTAAAAATGCAATAACCTGTTTCTGCTTAAAACAAAACACTGTTATCTGTGAAATGCTTCTTTTGGCCTGAGCCTGGCGCCCCCCTTGGGATCACTTGAGGACCCCCTACTTTGAAGACACCTGCTCCTCTAGGGTGACAAGGAGATGCGGCACTTCCACCTCATTGGCTGCAGTTTGGGTTTGCTTCAAATGAAGTGTATGTGCTACTGTACAAATACCATTGTTGAGGCCTACAGCCATATTAACACTTTTCCACTTGTGTCCTGACAGTGTAGATCATCCAAATCTAGCAAAGACTGTTATAATTATGATTTAGCTAGGATGTGGCTTACCCAGCTCCAACTTGATCATTTATATTGGTATTTGGCATTGCAGTTACTCTCCTCTGGCTGAACGCAACTAGCTAGTGTTCAACTATAGTTTCAAAAAGGCAATTAAGAATGCAAAATCCACATATTCTGCCAAAAATAACGTTTTTGAACTCCAAATATTACTACAGCTATCTTTGAATCCATTGAGGAACTGAAAGACCTTTGTTTCATAATCCAGTTATCAAGGTCAACTGATAGATGTTACCAATTTTGTATCATATGGAGACTAAAATTAAATCCATTAGAACTCTCCTAGATAATCACAAAACCTCACTAACTTAAGTGGACAATATTGTGTCCCTACTTTCTATGGTTACTCTTGGACCAGGCCCTTTTTACAGGGTTATCCCCAAACTTTATTCCTCCTTCCTCCTATTTTGTTCAGATCTGTTTTCTTGGCTCTAGGACTCTGTGCACTTTACCATTGCTGGCCAGTGCTAAAGTGCAAGTGCTCCCTGTCTACATTGTATTGGTGATTGGTCTGTCCGTGATTGGCATATTTGATTTACTAGTAAGTCCATAATAAAGTACACCATGTGTGCCTAGGACCTGTATATCAATTGCTACTAGTGGGCCTGCAGCACTGATTGTACCACCCACATGTGCCCTGTGAACATGTCTTAGACCTGCCACAGGAGTGTCTGTGTATGCAATTTTAAACTGCCATGTTGACTTGGCAAGTGCACCACTTGTCAGATCCAAACCTTCCCTTTTACTACATGTAAGTCACCCTTAAAGTATGCCTCTGGCGGCCCCATGGGCAGGGTGCAGTATATTTAAAAGGTAAGACATGTACTGGTGGGTTTTACATGTCCTGCTAATGAAATACTGCTAAATGCGTGTTTCACTATTGCAAGGACTATCTCTCCCATAGGGTAACATTGGGAATTACCTTGAAATATCTCTCAAGTGTTGTTTCCCATTCGGAGCAGGTAGAGATGTGGATTTTGAGGTCTCTGAGCTCACAATGTAAAAATACATCTTTTGGTGACGTTGGTTTTTTAATTGTAAGTTTGGAAATGCCACTTTTAGAAAGTGGTCATTTTCTTGCTTAACCATTCTGTATTTCTCCCTGTCTGCTGAATACACGTCTGGGTCAGGATGACAGTTGGGCTGTTTGTGCATTCACTCTAGAAAATCACACAAAGGGAGCTAAGGTGTGCCCTGCATATCCTGATGGCCCATCACCAGGCTGATGGGTCTTTGTGAGCTAGAGTGGTGTGAGGAGCTGACGCTTGCACCTGAATAGGTCTGTGCCTGTCCTCACACATAGCAGTCTCCAACCCCTTGGAGTGTGTCTGGGGCCAATGCAAGGATAGGCGTGGTCTTGTGCACTACAAAGACTTCTCTTTGAAGTTTTCCTGCTTCAAAGACAGAAATAGGTGTAAGTACTGGACCTCTGACACCACATAGTTAGAATCCTTCTGAACTGAGGAAATTCTGCCAGGAAGAAGAGCTGGATGCTGTAGGAGGGACTGCCACTCTGCCTGTTGCTTTGTTGTGCTGTCCTGTTGCTTGCTGCTTCTGTGTTGCGAGTGAAAGGACTGAACTGGGCTTTCTACATCCTGCTTCCAAAGGTTCTCCAAGGGCTTGGACTGAGCTTGCCTCCTGTTAAGAAGTCTCAGGGACTTCACCTTCCAGCGCCTGGTCTCTCTTGCTGAGAGTCCTGACTTGCCAAGTGGTGCCAAATCCAGTTCCTGTGCCCTTGGGAGTGAGTTCTAGGGCAACAAGGAAGAAATTAGTACATTGACTCACAGATCGACTTCGGAACTGGTGCTGCTCTATGACCCCACACCGCTGCCTGCACTGGAGCCATGGTTCCGGCTGAATGGAACGACCATGACCTACAACGCAGGCCCAAAGCCTCCGAAGTCCTGTGACATCTTGAGTCTACAGTACTGGGTCACTGCCATCAGTGGCACCTAACTCCGATGCAAAATCTGTGGCCCTGTGGTATGATTGTGACACCGCAAAGTGGACGCCTCGCTTCTTGACCGGCTGAATTTATTGACCCCGCTTTGTAAGGAACCAATGCCTCACCACCAGTGCTGCATGACCTCCTCTGCAACCATCAGAAACTGAAGCCTCACCTCCCCTGCCTAACAGTAAGGAACAGACGCCTCACCTCCCGGTGGCAGTAAGGAACCGATGCTACACTGGCTCCTGCGATGCCTCACCTCCCCGACTCCATGCAGCGTCTTTCTTTCCTCATTGTTTTCCAAGGTACTGTGACCGTGGTCTGCATAACTCTGTGGCCAGCAGCACTTTCTCGCAGGTGGTGCCGACTGTTGGAAGCAACTCCATCAAGCCCTTTTGATAGGCCCATTTGGTGCTATTTTGATTCTAAGTGCCAATCTACATTTAATCTTAGAAAATGTGCATCTTGGATATGGTTTTTGTAGTTTTAGTCTTGTTTTACTCAGATAAATATTAGCTACTTGCCTAACTGCTTGAGCCAAGCTACCAAGGGGATGAACAGGGGTTATCTTAGCTGTGTTGACTCCCTTACTCTGACTAGAGTGGGTCCCTACTTGGACAGGGTGTTAACCACTGCCGACTAGAGACCCCATTTCTAACAGTTACACATTATTTTAACCACTTCTATCTGATGGAAAATTATAATTTCCATACATTGGTAAAGGATAGTAAGCCATCAATTCCAATACTGCTGTTCTTCCAGGCAAGATTCATACAATATTGCTGTTGACTGAACACGGGCATGTGATTTCCATTATAAATGCTTCTCTGTCTTCTAGTGTTCTTCCTAGTGAATAAAAGAGAGTTCATACTATCACCTCTTTGGATCATGAAAATCTGGATAAATATAACCATAACTCACAGCATTCCTATTTCGCCAGTGTTAGAACATAGTCTTTAACCAACTTTCAAAAGTTTTTGCACGTCACAATTATCAAGGCCCTCCAGGACCTGGGCCCCAGGTACCTCAACAACCGCCTGACCTTCTACACTCCCACCCGCCAGCTACGATCGACCAGCCACGCCCTCGCCGCCGTGCCACGCATTAGAAAGGCCACCATGGGAGGAAGATCCTTCTCCTACCTGGCAGCCAAGACTTGGAACTCCCTCCCCATCCACCTCCGTCTGACCCAAGACCACCTCTCCTTCAGGAAGCAACTCAAGACCTGGCTGTTCGAGCAGTAGTGCTTCCCCCTCCCCCAGCGCCTTGAGACCCTCCGGGTGAGTAGCACGCTTTACAAATTTCTTGATTGATTGATTGATTGAATATCCAATGCAACCTGGTATTCGTGCAGACTGATTTTTGTGGCAGCTGCAGCACCAAGCCTGTGGTGCTGACAGCCTTGGACGAGCTTTGGCGCAGGGCACACCAGGACATTGGCGTGAGTCTGATCCTTTTGGGTCTCTGAGTTGAATGCCTGGAAGATCTTCTCATCAGTGGTACAGTTCTATTTTGGTTCAACAATTCCGTGCAAGTTTCTCTCACACCTCTTTTGTTGAAAGGCTACAACCCTGGTCTGCCCAGTCCCGCCTGGCTCCGTATTGACTCCATCCCTGTTTAATATTTATGTAATTCCCTTTGGCATTAAATCTTTTGATTTTCCTTATTTATGTAGGCCGCCAGTACCCAAATTATTTTCAGGATCACTGGATATCTGAATCGGAGCGCCGATAGCCTTTTGTACAACTGCCTACAGAGAGTAGCTATGTTTTTGCAGGAATCTACTCAAGTTGCAAAAGAAAACATTGATTCTACATTTTAGACACCACCTGTATGGTAGCAGCCCTTCTGCCCGTCTAGTCTGGGTGACAAAAAGAATTTGTGAATTAAATTTGACTCATTGTTAAACTTGTCCAACCAAATTATTTCTCTTGTGAATTCCTGTCTGTTCCAACTACAGTTGCAGAAGCGGCTCAACCACCTGTTTTGTTTCTTTCGTAGTTACAATTCTAAACGCCTTTATTGCAGCACGTTTAGGTTGTTGTAACGCTGCATGTCGTGATGTATTAGCAAAGGCACTAAAAGTTGCAGCTACTGCAGAGTCCGCGGCCAGACAGACTCTTAATCTCAGGAGATCCGTTTCGATCTCACCTGATTTGGCCTCTGCGCATCGGCTTCCTGTAAAGCAAAAGAGTTTTATTTAAATCTCTCTTTCTGCTGCCCACAGCTCGCTTTGGTTCGCAGATCTCACCACAGTCTCAGCTGTTCACTCTCTGCAAACCGAGTCGCTATCTTTGGTCAAGAGCTCCTTATTGGTGACAGTACCTACCTTTTGTTGTACTTTCATAGGCGGAAGTGTAGTGTGGTTAGTTTTACGTATCCTTTGCGCGTTAGCTTCAGGCTTTAGGCCTTTGTGCACTTTGCCCTGGATGTATTTTATTCATTTGCTTGCAGCTTAGAGCCTCTGTGCACTTTGCTCTGTATGCTTTTAATTAGGCTTCGTACTGTTATTTTTCAAATAGCCAGTTCTACGGTTTTGTTATTTCTTCATATCACACTGTTTAGCCTACTTCAGCACTGGAGTTCTCACTCTGTGCTTCAGTCAAGGATACAGTCTGGTACATTGCCGATAGATGTGGTAGGAGTTTAGATTTGGCATTCCTGCGTAGGGACATTTTGTGACAGGGGTGTGGAATTTATTAAAATATCTACTTGTCCAGGGGACAGGTTGCTTCTCAAATCTACTTGTCCTGTAAGAAGATCTACTTGTCCCTTTGGTGCCATGTAGTGTGGCTACAAATTATGGCAGCAATTAATAGCCTCTCTGATTATGCCAGGGCTACTACCATAGTAGGGCTTGAATACTTGGAGTTTCAATCCCTACTGCAGCAATTTCCTTATTTTGCCACCTTTCTGCAGATCTGCATACTGGGGCTGGAGGAAGCAGTAAGCAATAGTTCCAGGGCTGGAATACCTTTGAGTCTGCAAACCTACTAACCTGCATGTTTTAAAGATTTTTACCAGCTTCTCTCTAATATTTTCCCATAATAAGAAAGGTTGGACATTTACTCCTGACAATGGCAGAATTAGAACTTCTTCCAGGGTTGGGAAGAAAGTGGCTGGAGGGAAAATGAACTTGCAAATGCTCAATAGATTTTCACATGAGCACATCTACACATCATATTTACCCACGCTAAAATACAGTTCACAAATATTTTATAGGGGTACGACATATACCATGGGTGCACTTTTGTGACTTTCTTTAAGAATTTGGGGCCACAAGTAGGTATGTTCAGATTTGTGACCTGCAAATTGCGAGTCGCAAATCCGAATGTAGGATGGTGTCCTTGACACCATCTGTGATTCGCAAGGGCTTCGCAAATGCCCACATCATGAATAATCATGAGGTGGGTCGCAGTTTGCGACCCCCTCACGAATGGTGGCCTGCTGGAGACAGCAGACCACCATGTCTGTGACTGCTTTTCAATAAAGCAGTTTTTTGGGGGGTTTTTTGTAATGCAGCCAGTTTTCCTTAAAGGAAAACGAGATGCATAACAAAAACGAAAAATGAAACGTTTTCGTTTCATTTTTTCAGAGCAGACAGTGGTCCGCAGGACCACTGTCTGCTCTGAAAAAATGTTTACAGTGACATTCACAATGGGGAAGGGGTCCCATGGGGATCCCTTCCCTTTTGCGAAAGTGTTAGCACCCATTTGAAATGGGTGCAAACTGCGATTGGTTTGCGCCCGCGGTCACAAAACAATCCTACATTGCACTGCGAGTTGCAATTAGGAAGGGAACACCCCTTACTAATTGCGAGTCGCAAACCCGTTTTGTGATTCGGTAACCAGGTTACTAAATTGCAAAACTGGGTTTGTGCATCGCAATGTGCTTTTTGCACGTCGCAAACAGCGAAAGTCGCTGTTTGCGACATGCAAAAAGCTACCTACATGTGGGTCTTGGTCCCTAATTAGGTCTGGTGTTAACAAACACATTTTGTTTTTATTAAACTTCTATTTCTCTCTCTTTCGGCTGGCTTTAGTGAGTGATCGCATTCTGCTCTTCCACAAGGAGCATATTGCCACACAAAGTAGTTTTGTTCAGTGTCAGGAACTACAGTGGCAATCAGTGACGTAACGAAACTGGAGGGTGCCCCTTTGCAAAGAACATGGAGGAGCCTCCTCTCCAGACTCACTCAGGGCAGGTGCTGTGCTGACGGGGCCCCCTGGAGGGCGGCTGCGGGGCCTTTGTTATGCCGCTGGTGGCAACGTGTGCTATAAGAGTTAAAAAACTTTTTGGGGGGGTTTTGCCAATGTTTGTTACAATGTTGAGGGCCTGGTAGCTCCCACAACAATAAAGTGTTACAAAAGTCATGTCAAAACAAGACACGCATTGATGAAACTAAAAGACTTATAAAAGTATGTCAGATCAGTTGGCTTTGTCAGTGTTTGTTTATTTTCATGCTTCCCATAATCGTGTTGAAAATGGTTACACTGATTTTCCATTACAAATATTTTTGGGAAATACTAGCATGCATCAACACATTTTACTAAATGACACTTCATTTGCATATAATCAGAGAGCATTCTGGGAGCATTATACTTAGCCTCTTAGCCTAAACTTTTCAAACATGTGTGTACACGTTTTTTTTTTGTACTGGAACCAACGTCAGTAGTGAAGTGTGACCTTAAAACATTTATTTACAGCACGCACCCTAATAATGAAGGCTTTCAAATAATGAACCATAAATACAAGTTCGAACAGCATTATCTTTTGGAACCACATTACCTCAACTGCAGAGAGTTCAACTCTCTGTAAACAGGCAGCCAAAGGGTTTGTGCTGCAGGGGGTTGGGCCTACTTGTCCCAAGGACAAAGTAAACATAAAAACTTGTTGCCCTTGACCCTGACTGCCTAGTTGCAGATGCTGAACCAGATCACAGGCCTTTGCTCAGGTATGAGGGCTGATGTCTCCCCAGTGATTCAGAAAGGCAAGCTAGAAGCTTAACATGCTGTGCTCGAAATAGATCAAGCAGAGGGAGAGTAGAAACTAATAGACAAGATGATAGCTTTGTTCTTATGTTTTACTCTCCTGGTGACTATTTCAATCCTACTGTGTTGTATGGTTCTGGTTATTGCGGCTCACGCCTTATTATCTAAAATACAGTCGTTTTATTAAAACATTATATAAAACTTATATGTTTTGTCATTTGTATATGAGATCATACTGTAAATGAGAGAGTTGGTTTGGATCTGAGTGACCACGACTTCCCTGAGAAAGTTCCAAAGATGTCATGCGCTCGGCTGCCCAATCATCTCTTCCCCGTGGGAGAAATGAGGCACTGCTAGTTAGCCGGAGCAAAAACCGGATTTAGGGTGACAGAGTTCTTTACACGTGGGTCAGACTCAGTCCCTCACACCGTTATCGATCCTGCTGCCTAGAAATCCAGTAGTCTCATTTAGAATAATGAGAGCCCACGCGATAGAAGAGCCTTTTCAGTTACAGCTGCCATACTGTAGAATACCCTTGTGTTATCATTGAGACCTCAGTCCTCACTACTTTAGTTTACCACGGCTCTTAAGACCTGGCGGTTGCCTCTTTCTCTTCCATAAGTGTTATGGTAATGTTCCACTTTTTCTTGATCACAACACTGGCTTAGGTTGGTAGAGCCATGATACCTCTTGGTGAATGTCGGCACTTTATAAATAACCAAAATAGATATACAGTTCACGGAATGCCAACTTTTATTTTGGAAAGCAGCCAGTTGTATGAGAACAGGGACTACACACAACCGTCTGGAGCCACTCATTTGCAAGGTGTGTTATTTGTTTCCTCTTAGGCCCTTAAATTATAGCCAAAGCCGGATGGCTCCTACTAGGACTCTGCCCCCCCTCCCCCTTCCCCTTCCCCTTGTGGTTAACTGCGAGGTTTCACCCAGAACACACCCCTCAACATTCCACACATCATCACATGTCACAGATCCACAGTCTACATCATGCCATGCCTACACAAGCAGAACACCACTACACAAGCTCCACCCCATCATGGGAAAAATAACACCAGTTAGCATTTGCTGCCCCTGCTTTGACAGTCATACACAGGGGTGCATTAAAACCCTTCCCATTAATGAGATAGTTGTCACTTTTGCAACTCCCTGCGGATGGTTATTTGCACTATGACAGATTAGTATACAGAATTCCGTGGGCCACTGGATTGCCCTCCTGTTTTTTTTTTTAGCTCTTGATTGTTCATTGGTCGTAGGACAAATTGAAGATGGGAGCATAAAGAAACCTACTTACGGGCAGCTCTTTGCGACCTGGCCTTTGTATATGAGAAAATACATTAATTGAAAATAAGACTTCATGGCAATTGTGAATTTCGATGTAAGCATTTAACAGAAAATACAAATTGAGTAGACCGCCAGTAAAACGTTTCTATTGAGTTTTTGCCACAAATTCTTGTTCACATTTGTAGTTACAACTGGACAAATGCTTTCCATATGCAAGTTGCAGCTTACCTACATTTTCCAGTGCTGAGAGAGCTGTGTGACTTGCTGTTCACCGGGAAACTTACAAAGGCCACCCAATCTGCTGCTTACAGAGTGATCCCCTCGGCACACCACGCGCAGGATGCATTAGTGGCAGTGGGAGAGTGAGTGGTGGCAGTCCATGCAGCGAAGTGCCAGTCACACATTGATATTCGGTCTGATGAAAAATTTGATGTCATACAATTAAAATCCCTGTCATAGACTGATTAATGCCAATTATGGTTTTTTGAGCAATAAATAATGGAAATATGCTGTGATGTACTGAGGAGCAATTTACAGATGACCTATGCAGATTCCCATGTGTGATAGGGGAAACATGTATGTCCAATGGCTGCTATTGCACAACATTTTAGTGAGCTAAACTATCCGGAGGCATACCACGTTCTCCTTAAAATGATCTGGGTTGGAAAGGAAGTGATGTGCACTGGGTTGTGGGGCTGTGTTAGCAGAGAGCTCCTTATAGGTGGAGCACTGGTTCATCAGACAACTGCGGGCAGACAACTTTCATTTTTAAAACTTCTTTATTTTATTTTTTTGATAAACAATTTTTATTGTTTTTTTGCATGGGAAAAGGGAATGGGAATAACAATACATTACAAACAGGGTTAGTGCACAGGGCAAAATACACATTTATTATATACCGGTCCATTAGTAGCAATGCATCAGAGTTTGCAATCGACAATATTATGACTTTTAGGCCTATCAGTAAAACCGTCAACCTTTCATTTCTCCCTATAATATCGTGTTGTGAAATTTGTCTGGTTTACATCAGTAGTTCCCAGCCATCGACCCCATATCTTTCCAAATTTATTCAAACATCCTCTGGATTCGAATACTAGTTTCTCTTGGCTTGCACACCAGTCCACCCCTTTTGTCCACTTTTGGATCGATGGGCCCTCGGGGAGGGTCCAAGTTGCGGCAATGTCCCTCTTGGCGACTAATAGTGCTGTGGCTGTGAATGTTCGTGTAGCACGTGTCCCTCCCATCTCCTCCATTATCCCCAGTAGGATAAGCTTTGCTGATTTTTGGATTTCTTGTCTCAGGGCCCTTCCTATCTTCCGGAGCACTCCCTCTCAATATTTCTGTATTACGCTACAGGTCCATACCATATGGAAAAAGTCTGCTGGCTCACTTGGGCATCTTGGGCATTTGGCAGATCGGCGTGCGCCCATTTTATGTAGTTTGGATGGTGTCAGATATGCTCCATGTAGATAGTAGAATTGTATTGTACGGAGTCTTGCCGATATCGCCAGTACTTTGGACGCCATCAGCGCCTCCCCCCATTCTGATTCTTCCAGGGGACCAACCCATGATTCCCATTTATTCCTAATGATGGCTATGTTGTCAGGGGCATTGTTAATTAGTGTTTTGTAAATTTGAGAGACGCCTTTCCCCTCCAGACGTCCCATAAGTAATTTGCTTTCCAATGGGTTAAAGTCCGGTATGGGGCTTGTGGTAGGTAAGTGGACCCTCAGTGCGTGTCTCAGCTGGAGGTATTTGAAGAATTGTGCCTGGTTTAGCTGGAATTCTGTTTGTAGGTCCTGAAACGATTTCATAGCCCTCCCTTCCCAGATATCTCCGACTAGGGAAATACCGATCAGGTCCCAGTTGGTGAATCCCTCCAGCGCAGCCGAGGCACCTACCCACTTCCCTCTCCATAGTGGAGTTTGATGAGTGATAACCGTGTTCCAGTGAGTGTAGCGTAGTTCTGTGCGCCACGCCCGGAAGACCTCCTTGGTTACCTCCTCCATGTCACGAGGAAGCAGCGATCCATATAGCATGTCAATGATCTGTGGGAAGCCTAGGAGTGTCAATTCTGTCCTGTATGCCGGGTCTTTCCACCCCCCATTGAACCAGTCGTGGATCACTATCATTTGTGTAGCCAAATAATATAAGAAGGGGTCTGATGCACCTAAGCCCCCGTCGTATGTCCCTCTCCTGCATTGTTGTATCGCTACATGGTGTCTGTTGCCCCGCCACATAAATCTTCCCGTGATAGTTTCAAGATTTTTGAACCAAGAGTGGGGTATGGGGATTGGAAAGTTTTGGAATACGTACAGGAGCCTCGTACGATCATCATTTTGTATAAGGCCACCCGACCCATCACATTTAGTGGCAATGTTTGCCATCTCTGCAAGTCTGTTTTGATTCGTGTTAGTAGAGGGGATATATTTTTCGCCCATGACAATTCAGGTAGGAGGGATATCCATATGCCTAGGTACTTAAAACTCAGTCTGCGTAGGGGTATTGTGTTTTGCCAGTCAAAGCAATCACGCGTGTTCGTAAGCGGAACTAGAATTGATTTAGTAGAATTCATCCTGAGGCCCGAGATCTGTTCGTATTTCTGCAGAAGGCACAGGCTTCTGGGACCAGTTATATTCGGCTCCTCCATATACAGCAGAACATCGTCTGCGTATAAGGCTATCTTGTCTTCATGGGATGGGCTCCATTCCTGACCATCTGTGCCAGAGGTTCAATGGCCAGGGTAAATAGGAGAGGGGATAGGGGGCATCCCTGTCGCGTACCTCTGCGGATGTCAAATCTACGGGATATGGCCCCGTTAACTTGTACATATGCCGTAGGATTGGTGTATAGCGCTTGAATAAGGCGGCAGAATTTTCCCCCATGCCTGCCCTGTGGAACACCAGGAGAAGGAATCCCCAGTCAACTGAATCAAAAGCTTTCTTGAAATCTATAAACAAGAGGGCCAGGTTCCGGGGCAGTCAGTGTCTTTCGGCCAGGGCTACGTGTAGTCTGCGGATGCAGTGTAGTTTACTGCGGGTTGCCATGAATCCACATTGGTCCGGGTAAACCAACTGTGGCAGGACCCTTTTTATGCGGGTGGCGAGGATAGAGACGGTGTTGATCAGCGATATTGGTCTGTAGTCCGCGCAGTGTGGTGAAGTGGGCTGGGTTTTGGGGATCACTACTATTGTGGCAGTGTCTAACTCCGTGGGAAAGGATCCGCCTTGTTCTACCTCTGCAAACAGGTGTAACAGGTGTGTGGTCAGGTCTTTTCTAAATGTTTCGTAGTATTCTGGTGGGAACCCATCCGGGCCTGGTGTCTTACCGGTGTTCAGTGCCGAGATCGCCATTTCAATTTCCTCTTCTTTAATGGGTTCTTCTAAGAGCTGTATTTCTATCATGGGTAATTTCGGGAGGGGAATCTCGTCCAGAAGTCAACAGGCTTGGCGCAGATCTATTTGTGTGGATGCCTGATATAGCGAGTGATAATAATTGGCGAATGCATTTGCAATATCGGCGTGTCCTGTCACTAAAATCCTGTCCCCGTCATAAATTTCGGGAACAATCTTAGAGGCCTGATTGCGGGAGATCAGCCAATACAACATTTTCCCAGTTTTGTCCCCCCAGCCATATATCCTCCCATTACTAGCCCTCCATATGTGTTTTGCGGCTTCTAGGGATTGATCCCGTATTTCTTCTTGGATTAGACGGATTTGTCGCGTCAATTTCTCACTTGGGTTTATTATGTTATCTCTTTCGAGGCTCAACGCCTGGAGCTCTAGTTGCTCAATATGTTGGGTTTTAGCACGTTCCTGAGTACGTATTATGTTTTTGGCCATACCTCGAACCACTGCTTTCCCGGCCGCCCATATTGTGCCATCCGAAGCGACCGAGCCTTCGTTTAAGTGAAAGTACTCCTCCTGTATCTGGTGCAGCCTTTGACAAAATTGTTCATCTTGAAGATACCATGTGTTTAGTCGCCATATAGGCCTATGCTGGGGACTCGCCGGGCCCAATGTGAGTCGGATAGGGGCATGATCAGAGATTCCTCTACCTAGAATCTCTACGTGTCAAAGGGTCGTACAGTCTGTGCTCGGAAGGAGCACCAGATCTATTCTGGATTGGGAGCCATGAGCTGCTGAGGTGTGTGTAAATTGTCTCTGCCTCGGTGCCAGATTCGCCAGGCGTCACAAAGCCCCGTAGCAGACAACCATCCATTAATTTCCAGTGCTAGTGTGCGTCTATGTGTGGAGATTGGACCTTCCACATCCATGGTCGGGTCTGGCGTTGTATTGAAGTCGCCACCTATTATGGTGTGCCCAGGGGGTAGATCTGAGAGTAGTTTGGTGAGTGCCTGGAGGGTTGGGCTAATCAGGGAGGGGGGGGGGGGGCGTAGACGCTGATTATGTTGATTGTGACCCCTTCTATCTTACCTGTAATGGCTACATATCGCCCCTGTTGGTCCCTCCATATCTGGATATGTGTCATGGGAAAGGTACGATGTAGTAGTATGGCTACCCCTCGTGATCCCCGTGTAAACTCCGCATGGTACACCCTGCCGAATCCCCGACGGGCCATGAAGGGACTTTTATCCCCTAAGAGGTGAGTTTCTTGCAGTAAGAGTATTTCTGGCCGGTACCTGTGTATAAAAGTAGATATTGCGGTGCGTTTGATCTTATCAAGGAGTCCATTAGTATTCCACGATATAATCTGCACTTGCTTCATGGGAGATGAGTCTTTTGAATTAGGATTTCACAACAGTTATTCCGGCTTTTGGTACTTAGGTTGTGAGATTTAGGGGGTTTCATCTTCGCCTTTCTTTGTTGTTTGTCTTGAGTACATGTGTTGTCAGTCGTATTGCTAAGCCTCTTGCCCTAAAGAACAGATGTGGACTGTGCAGTCGTATAAAGTTTCTAACATTGGCCTTTGAAACGAGGTCTGAACTCCCTTGCCCCCCAACTCCCTCCCCTCCCCATACTTCCCCCCAGAAGCATCTGTCGCCCATATATAAATACTCCCTCACTTCTAAAACTGGTGAGGTGTCTTTTCAATTGGTGTGGCGGTGGACCCCTCCATAGTAACGGATCATATAGGAATATATAGCATTGGGTGTGTGTTTAATTTAGGTTCATCGCTCCTGTTTTCTGGTGTCTCGGGTTTATCCCTCAC
Organism: Pleurodeles waltl; assembly: GCF_031143425.1. NCBI lineage: Eukaryota > Metazoa > Chordata > Amphibia > Caudata > Salamandridae > Pleurodeles > Pleurodeles waltl. The sequence continues at coordinate 438,460,765 of NC_090444.1, read as the reverse complement.
ATGGGTCCCTTTTGGTGCAGTATAGTCATAGGACCGGGCTGCGAGACAAGTCTGTGTCATCCTGCATCTCTAGTTGGATTTGGGTTGTATCCTGTAGGTTTTGACTTAGTTGATTGGTTTCCAGTCTCTCTTTCAATTGTGTGTTTTGTGGTTCCAAGCGGCGCACCCCGGAGGGGGAGCCCCATCCGGATCCACGTCTCCCTCTTCTTCGCCGTGAGCGTGTACGCTGACTTCTCTCCGGTTGTTGCCCCCTTTGGTGAGCCGGCGTCGCCTTGAGGGGCGGCCGCATTCCTGGTCTGTGTATATCCAGCGGGGTTTCTTCCGTTAGCCAGGTCCATGCCGTGGCCGGCTGGTCAAAGAAGTAAGTTTTGTTATTGTAGATCACCCGGAGTCTCGCTGGGAATAGGAGGCGATATTGGATGTCCATTGATCTTAGTTTTTGCTTTACCTCCATGAATTAGCGGCGTTGTTGCTGTACTTCAAATGTATAGTCCGGGAATAGGAGGTTTTTCACCCCATGGTAGAGGAGGTCTCCTCTGGTGCGGGCTTCCTGTAGGATCCAATCTCTGTCTTTAAAATTGAACATACGGATTATTACTGGTCTGGGTGGGGAACCCGGAGGCGGTCTTGCACACAATGACCTGTGGGCTCGTTCGATTGTGAACCACGGTGTGAGGCGGTCCTTCGACATCCAGGATCTGAACCACTCCTCCAAGAGCGTGGCCAGCGACGATTCTGCCGTGGTTTCAGGCAGACCCACCATGCGCAGGTTGTTACGTCTAGACCTGTTTTCGCCATCTTCTGCCCTCCTGTGCAGTTCTGAGGTGCGTGTGGTCAGCATTGAGACTTGGGCTTTAAGAGTGGTTATCTCGTCCTCTCCTGTGGAGATTCTGGATTTGGCTTCCTTGATTCTGGTCACTGCGTTACGGAGGTCCTGGCGGATCAGGCCGACATCCACTCCAACTGCTCCTATTTTGGATTCAACTGCTGTCTGGGAAGCCTGAATTGCCTGGAGGATTGCCGCCAGATCTCCGGATGACGTCCGTGGGTCCCCATCACCATGTGGGGTTGAGTCGCCGTGCCGGGAGCCCGCTGCGCCCGTGGTTGCTTGGTTGGTTTGTCTTTGCCCATGGTATTTGAGTGTGGTTCTGGTCTCGCTAGGATCTCAATGAACACTCAATTGTCCGGGATAGGATCGTGTCATCCTGATATATGTCTGACCGTAAGACTTCAGGGGGTCAACTGCGTCTCATTATAGTGTATCATACCTTATGAGTTCGCCGGTTATTTCCAGGGTTTTGGGATATGCGATGTTACAGAGTCTAATTTTCTCTCTTTTGTTGTTTTTGCTTCTTCTCGTCGTTAGTTTGTCCTGATAATGTTTCTTTTGTCCTTCTGGTATGGCCTCGGGGTCTCTGGTATCCGGTTGATGAGGATGCCCAGTGTCAGGGAACAAGGAGATCAGCACAGAGAGATGTGGAGCAGATCGCTTCTCATGATTCACGCTGTGCTGTCCCCTGGCCAGGTCAAATTTCTGTTTCGTGACCCAGTATCTATCTTGGCTTGCAGATCGTTCCCATTGCCCTGTGACATGGTTTCAGTATCTTTCTCTTTTGTTCTGTCTTTCTTTACGGGGCTTGCAGGGATGGACTTGTCTGATCTGGCCCCAGCCCTTCCCCGGTCGGGTCATTCTCTCTCTCCCTGTGGTTTTTAGTTGTCTTGGGCCACCTTTCCGGGCCCCCTCACAGTCTCTGGGCTCTGGTCCAACGGCCCCCCCCCTTGCCCATAGGGGGGGTGTCGCGCACCTCGGAAGGAGGAGGACAGCCGCTTCTCCCCTCAGGGTGTATCCCTATCACCGCGCACCCCACCTGCGTATCAGAGGGCGGCTCCCCGGGCGTCTCGTCTGTGACTCCTCGTCCCTGCCCTTCACAGCGGGTCCCAGCGCCTCCGCAGATTCCCCTATAATCCAGCGGTGCCCCCATCTCGCGCTTCCTCTTCAGGCCTAGGGGAACTACCCTGGTCTCCCCCCCCCCCCCCCCCCCCCCCCGGTTTCCAGTCACTTCGGGAGAGGGGGAGAAAGAAAGGGACCCGGGGGGAACCAAGGGACGTCAGAATATCACAACCACCGGCCCAGGCTCACCAGAATCTCCTTCGGTCTACGCGACCCCTCTGCCGCAACTCACTGGTCTCTCGCCTCGGAGTTTCAAGGCGCGTCATGGCTTTCCCAGCCACCACGGTTCTTCGGTTGCGGGTTATGTCTCTCCTACTTCGGGGATCAGCGGCAAGCCCTCCGGCATTCCCTGCCGTTTCGTCGTCCCTCACCTCGGATGGGTCTTGTCTCGGGCCTGCCTCTCGGCCGCCATTTTTATCTGAGGCAGCCGCGTTCGGGAACGACACCAGCAATTCCCCGGCCCTGTGGGGACGTGGAGACCCAGAAACCTCACCACTGGTTTTGAGGTGGAGTATTGGGGCCCCAGAAGAACACCTGTGGGGTCGATGTGATCGGATGATGGCTTTATAAGTGGCGGATGACAGAGCGGTCCTGAGCACAAGGAAAGTGCGACTGCCATCTTGACGCCTTGGCCACGCCCCCCCCCCCCCATTTTGAAAACTTCTACCCACTAGTGTTTGAAGTGGGCAGAATAAATTAACATGTAATTTGTAGAGCACGAACCACTACCCTTGGCAGTAAAATACCTCTCCAGAGCTCTCTCCCAGGCCGCTTTATGGATTTTCTGTGAACTGGAAAAATAGTCCTAGTGTAACTAATAGAGTTCAGAGCTTAGCCCCCTTGAGGAAGCCAGTTGGCAGCCTGGTCGGGTCTCTCGTAGCCCTCACCATAGTCTTCTGTTGCATGACTGAATGTCTAATTTGAAAGTAATGAGGTATTTTGGCTTCCCTCACTTTAAATGCATTTTACCTGCATTGAACGGCTCAATAATACTCTCACTAAGAATTCACTGTCATTCAACAACCCCCACGTGGCTAACGTGCAAATGTTACCCCATCTAACGGTGGTGTAAATTCTGACGTGGATGGCTTTAAAAGGAGGAGGAAAGCTGGTGATATCCTCCCAAGCTACCACCTCATGGCCAAGAAAGTTTTGACCACTAAGTTAGTTGAAGTGGAGCATGGCCGATGTTGCTTCTGCGTCCAAGATATACCCTGCAAGAGGGAACTGCGAGTAGCCCCCTCCACAAATACTTACTTCTTCTTTGACTTATCTGCCACCCGCCCGTCAGAGTTCTGAGCTTTGAGGCCCTGCGGTTATGTAATAGATGAGGACTTGCGGTTCCCTCCGGTTCCTTGGGAGCGCTAAGTAACTGTTCAGCTACCCTTGCCTTCTTCCCACCCCAGACAAATGTCAGGAGTCAGTTTCTGTCCCCTTTATCAGGCCTGTGAAGCAGGCTTTATATATTGCCATATATGTCATCAGCCTCAAGTATCACAAGCCTCCGTGCAGAGTTGTTTTTTAAGGGACGGGTGAAGTGGGGACTGCCTAGGGCGCCCTCCTTCCAAGAGGCCTCTGACAACGTGATTAGGACAGTTAGAAGACTCTCCCAACATTCCTCTTCCTAAATCTACCTCTGACTCTCTCTGTATACCCATTTCTATCTCACTTCTAGCTCCCTTTCTACCTGTCTTTTCTCTACCTCACCTGTGTCTTGCTCTTTGATCTCTACCTTCTCACCCCACCTCACACCCATCTATCTTTGTTTAACCTGCTCCAACCTACTAATGCATCCCTCGCTCAACGTTGCCTCTCTGCCTCAGCCAAATCTCAACCTCACCTTTTTCTGCTTTTTCTCCATCCTCTGGTGTCTGTTCTCACTCTACCTTACCACTCACTAAATCCCTGCCCTTCCCGGCATCTCACTTTGCTGTCTACCTCTCTCACAGATTATATTTGCCCCTCTCTCGACCAATAGTCCACCTCGCTTTCTTTGCCAAACCTATATTTCCGCCCCATGTCCCTCTTCTTGCTTCACCTCACCTCTTCTGCCTCTCCCCCTCCACCTCTCTCCAAAGCATTGTGTACCTCCCCGTATCTCAGCGCTGTTCACACATATTTCTCTGCCGACATCTACCGCGCATGACTTCACCTGTCTAGCACTCTGTGCCCATTTCTACCTCTCTAACGCCTCTCTGGCTCAAATTTCTTTACCTCGCCTCCCCGCCTGCGCCTGAGTGCTGTGTCCATCTCACCTGGTATCCATACTCCGCGCACTTCACCTCTCTCCATGTCCTCTCTTTTTACCTCACCTGTGTATGTCAAGCTCCCTCTCTCTGTACCTCACCTTTCTTTATCTCTTTCACCCTCACTTTCTACCTCACCCCTCACTACTTCTCATGTCTACCTCTACTGCACATCTCTCGCTACTTAATTTCTCTCTACCAGTCTTGCTTTCTTTCCCACTTTCTGGCCTTCCAGTTTACCTTCACGCTCTTTCGCTACCTCATCTCTCTACCTTTAGTCCCATTGCACCTCTTTTCCTTCTACCTTACTTCACGGACTGCTTACTCCTTTCTCACTACCTCTCTTTCTACACATGCATCTTTTTTTTCTATCATTACCTCCTCGCTCCTTGGCACGCTCTCCTACCTTTCTCAACACCTACTTATCTAATTCACCCAATCCTCTCCACCTAACAATTTTCATACATCTCTCTAACTCACTTCTCCTCCTCTGCCGCTCTCTCTACACCACCCCTCACCTACCCAATTTCTCTACCACTGAGTCAGCCTCACCTCTCCTGCCTCTCTGCGCCCCGCCTTTCTGCCTGCACTTCACCCCTCTTTACCTTGTAGCTCTCTCTACTTCTTTATCTCACCTGTGTCTACCTCTATCTTACCCTTCAGTATTTCACCTCTTTCTACAGTACCTATCTCGAACCTGCTCCCCTGTGTATCCAATCCATGTCACTCTCCACATGTCCTTCTCCCTATCTCTAGCGCTCTCCTCACCCTAAAACCTCAGCCGCCTCTCTATCTTTCTCTCTCTTTACAACTCTGTCTTTCTAGAGCTGCCTCACCGTGTTGTCTCTACCTGTCATTTCTCCCTCCCTTACCTTCCTGCCTCCTCTGCCTCTCCCTCCTTTCTCCGTCCTCTTAATGTCTCTCTACCATTCTCTTTACCGGTTATCCTCTTTTGATGGTCACCAATCTCTTACCTCTTCCCCATTTCTTTTGCTCGAGAGAGCCAGAGGTTCCTGAGGAGGTGCAAAGGGTCTCGGAGGGGACGGGGAAACGAGAATGGAAGCGGAAGGGGAACGCGATAGATTTAAGAAATAAATTAGCAGACTCTACCCAATGGAATGGTGAAAGGTGACAATCCCCCGAGCAGTACTTAGGTTGTCCCTCTTGCAGCTAGAGTGCCGGTTGTAAAGTTGGATTTATGTATAATTAGAACGCCTGACAGCTACAATTTCAATGTGATTTTGTCCTATTTAGTATCATGCTCTAGTCTGGACCTTCACCAAGTCACCTGTGTGATGCCTTTATTACTGTGAGAGGAACGTGGGTTATAGTCTGAATTCCTCATAAAATATTGTCGTTCAAGGACAAAAATTGTAGATCCAAGTGCAAAAAAACGCTTTATCAATGCCTATTCAAACTTTATCTTGGTGCTCTTTGGCTGATGGCTAGCTGGCAACTCGTGTTTTTGTGTGTTTCTGAGTGCTCCTGCATTAAACAGTTGAACATATTATTCAATATTTATTGGCATAGTGGCTGCTTGAATTCGCTACAAATGAGTAATACATTGTGAACAGGTAGTACCAAAATATATTTTGCCCAGCACCCCAAAAAAACTTAAGATGGCACTCTTCCCTTTGCCCATGAAACATGACATTTCCTTCTCCTCTTCACCCCTCTTTTCCACGATCATGTTTAGCAGTAACATTTCTGACGTTCCGGCATTAATTAACGAGCACTCCTGTTTTTCCCCTTTCTCTAGTTGGAACAGAGCCGTGTGATCTCCATTCACGAGGTCTCTAGCCCGCAGCTTAACATAATTAGCAATGATCCACTTACGCAAATGGTCCCATAAATCTATCTTGAACAGAAGTACGCTCGATGAGTGCAGTTAAATTATTTTCAACGTCAAGGGAGGTTAACACTGCTGGTGCCCCCTGAGGCTTCATACTGATTTATTAAATTGGCTATTTTTGTTGTTGCAGTCACAACATGTGTGATTTCCACATGATCTGGTTCCACTAAGAATGGAATAACCCTATTTAATTTTGAGACACAAACTTTAGTGAATAATATAGCATCAAGACCTTTTAATGTTGTGGGACAGTAGTCAGAACAACATTCTGATTGTTACCCCATTTTGGGAAGAGTGGTAATCATTGTTTCTAACGTAGGGCCTGATTTAGAGTTTGGCGTAAGGTTACTCTGTCACACTTGATGCATATCCTGTCCACCTTATCAAACATGCCATTTGGTTTAATGTACTTGTAAGAGGAGGGAGGGATATCAGTAAAATTTGTGATGGAGTAACCCGTCCCAAAATTACTCCTGTCATATTTTAACAGGACTGACGCCATCTGGTGCCAGGACTTTAAGGGGCTTCAGAGGCTTTATAGCTTGTGGTATCTCCATCCTAGGAGCCTCCATCTCCTCTTTTGTATGGCCCAAGGTAGGCATCCAGCTCTAGTGCATCCCCATTGTCAGATTTATACAGAGACTTGTAAAATGCTGGAATAGGACCTGTTTCTCTCCTTCTGACACTTTAAGCTTACCTCTCTGATCCATAAGCACGTCTATGTGTGCTTTGAGCCTCTTTGCTTTCGTTCTAGATACTAATAGCTTGTCATTTTTTTACTTTGTTAGTAGAAGCCTTAATTGGCAGCTAAGAGCTTTTTTCTGCTTTATTATTTAATAACATATTTAGTTAGGCACTCGCTGCTTTGATTTGCTTTCGTTGTCTGTGAAGATCTCCCAAGGAATCCAGGCCCTTATGTATTTTCTTCAACTCTCTGTCTTGCTATGCTCTGTTGCATGAGATTTCTCAGCTTCTTCGTTTCATCTGAGCTCACAACTAGTCATCTTATTAGTTCCACCCTATAAGGCACCTCAGCCCTCTAATTCAGAAACATTTCTCTAAATTAAGTTTAAACTAGGATTGAGCCTTTTCTCCCAGCTCTGCTACAGCAACTGGGGTCTTCCCAAGGAATGGCATTACATTTAAGTTTTCCCAGCGTCAGTCACTTAGTGCCCACGTAAACCTCATCCATCACTGTGACACGATCGGAGACTGTAATGTTATTTATTTTGACCTCCTCCCCTCAAAGGTCATTCACAACACCAGCCACTACTAAAATATGACGTGTTTAGGTGTATTACCTAATATATTGGGAAAAGAATAATGACTAGGTGTAGGATGTACCGTTCTACACGTATCTAATAGCCCCATATCGTAGAGTCTCCGTTTTGGTTTTTGGAATATCATCCACACAGCCTTTTTTTCTCTACTTAACCTGTCTAGTTCCCCTAATACATAAGGTCACTCATACCAGAATCATTCCTTCTGCAACCCACTCTAATGTCTCTAAAAAGGGAATACAAATTCAGAAAATGAATGCAAAGTCACGGAGCTTAACTTTCAGCTTTCCTCTGGTTACAACATTTCGCCCTTCTTCGACTTTATAGCACACTCAATTTAAAAAGGGAATACCTTCATCAACAGAAAAGCTGCCCACATTTTCCCCTCGGTTGGAGGCATGAGACTGTATAGGGAGCTTCCCAGATCTCACCCTTACCTAGTTCTCACTAAGAGGATTGGTTTCCTGCAGAAAATTCATATCACATGCCGGGCCTTACAGGAGTCTTATGATCCTTATCCTCTTATTCGGGGCGTTTAATCCATTCATATTAAGTGATAGTGAGATGCCCAATAGGGTAGTTCCCTCCTTCACCTGTCCTGCTCTCAAAAATGCATACTGCTTTCATCCTTTTTTTGTGTTGTACTATCATCACTGAGGTCCCTCACCTTCAGCCTTCTTCCACCTACCCTTTTCCCCCAGATTTCCACACCTAATCTCAAGTTTGAGAAGCTCCCTGAAATCCTACCAGAATTAAACGTGATTCTCAAATACCTACCACACAGATCAGCTGGATCCCAACCCATGTCCTGCCCAAACTTAATTCTGAAAAACATCAACATTTATCACCTATTTCCATCCCAGCCTCTGCTAAACCACCACATTGCATCTGAACCCACCAGCTTTAAACATAATAATCAGAAAGCCATTTGTCAGTCAATCTTTTGTACCGGGCATCCCAAACACAACGAGGTTCGCACGTAGACGTCTTCAGTGCACATTATTGTGTAGGACTAGCTTGTTACCAGAGCCATCGCACTTTCTGAAGATCCTCGTCAGATCCACACACTGTTGCTCTCCTCTCTTTCACCATTTTAGTAATGTAGGGCTTCTCCTCCTCCTCAAAAAAAGGCCACATTCAAATTCTCATCCACATCGGATTTTCTCCGCATTCAGCATGCTTGTGATTTCCCAACAGCTTCGTGTGTGGCAAGTAGTACGTTATAAGTCTTGCGGTAGAAGGATGCCCCTGCAATTCAAGGCCTTTTTGACACTGTGAAACAAACTTACCTATTGGCATAGCACATTTATCAAGGGGGCAGCCTATACCCTTGCTGCTGCAACAATCTGAAAGAGAAAACATTAGAAAAGGAAGAAGGGCTAGAACATCAACCATATCATCATAGAAACAGAACAGCAATGATGAGTGAGAAGAGAGTAAGGTACAACAGTCACACACGTGTTTTAAAACAAAAAACAGAAGCCAAGACCCCAGAAGCGGTTGAATCCAGAGGGACCAGTACGGACTGGAGGAGCCAGTTATAGAAGTGCTCTCCCAAGACGAAAAGTCGTTGAATGGTGCCCTCCTCTTCTAATCCCAGACAAGCCACAACCAGAGGTAGGTTGCGGCTCTCCAGGTGGTCACAGGGCACTCTAATTTACCTCTCTGCTTTTTTTGTTTTTTTGCTTTGTTTTTTGGGTTTTTGTTTTTAGCTTTCCTGCAACAAGGTTCATGGTAGAAAGCAAAACAAGGGGGCGTGGCCGGGCCACGAAACGAGATGGCCGCCTAGAGCGCGAGCTCCGTGTCGCGGCGACCCTGGGAGGGCGGCGGGGGTGCAGAGACGGCCGGAGACTCCACCTCACCCGGCGCTAACCATCCTAACAATCATCGAGCCTCGGCCCGACACCTGGGAACACCGAGGAAACGAGTCTGGGGCCAGGGACTTGCGACCCGCTCCCAGCGGAGTAGGCCTGGCCGGAGGGGCGGAGTCGCGTCTTAAGAGGGCCAGCAGCTGGAGTAACAATAGCGGATATGGAACAGCCTTGCAGGTCGCGAGAGCTGCGGAAGGGCAGCGAAGACCCGCGGCCGCAGGTGTCCGGCGTTTGATTTTCCCGGACCCCGACGAAGAGACTGGTCGGGTTACCGGGGAATCTCCTAGTGACTCCGATCCTCCAATGACACGGAGTGGAGATTCTATGAGAGAGACGGGACCACGCCTCTCAAATAATTAACCGGAAGAACCACCCAGTAAGGGAAAACATCGGCAGTGGGGGCCCAGCTGCCCTTCCCCTCCCCGAGGCTGAATGGCACTGAGCTGATTTAACATCCCAAAGACCACCCTCCATTGGGACACTATGGCCCATCCACCCCCCTCTCCCCTCCTTAAAATATAAAGCAAACAGAACCAGATAAACAGAAGGAGAGGGGGAGATCAGATCAGGAGAGGAGGAGAAGGAAGAGGAGCGGAGGGGAGGGGAGAGGAGCAGAGAGGAAGAGATTGAAAGAGGGGAGATGTTAATTCACGAAGGTCAAGGGGCAGGAGTCGAAGCCCCATCGCAACTGGCATAAAACGGGGAGGCACCAAAGGCAACTGGTGGACAACACAGCCGCTTATAACCCTAACCAGGCAAGGCAGCTGGCGAAAAGACCTAGGGAAGGGTGTACCCACCCCTATATCCCCTTAAAAGTTCCCCGCATTCAACACTCAATACTAATTAAAAGAGGTCGAGGAATAGCGGGCACAACCTCTCAATACTCTGGGCTATGACAACCCGCACCCCGACTCTATAGCAGCGGAACTCTCACCGTTACAATATCCTCCCCCGACCTGAAGACAACGTCAGATTGCCATAATCTACAATAGCCGCAAGGGGGACATACACATATACACAAAAAAAAGGGAAAAGAGGAGAGACGACATAGAAACAAGAACTGACCGACACAGAAAACCCACACCACTACCGGTTCTCGAGGAGGGAAGTCTAGACCCTAAGTGGACTACCTTTGGCAATGCCCGGCAACAAACCGAACCATAAATCCGCCAGCAAGCCTGCACAACAGTTATTATTCTCAGAAGCGCTGCACCACAAACGCCAAACCCCCACAACGACAAACCCTTCTACACTGTCATCCTCAACCGAATCTACCATAATGTCTGACAAAGACCACCACACAACCATAGACCGGATACTACAAGAAATCACCACTGTTAGTCGCCGCATAGAGGGGATGGACGCTTCTATAACGTCGTTAACACTAGAGACCAAATCCATGCGATCTGACATCGCAAGCTTCCAATCCAGAGTGACGGGATTGGAACAACGCATGGGATCGTTAAAGGTACAGGCCACTATGTCTCGGGACCGAGACCAAGACCTTCTTTACCTCAGGAGTAAACTAACGGATTTGGAGGATAGGAGTCGGAGAGATAACATTCGTCTACATGGGATCCCGGAAAACGAAGAAGGCTCGGATATACAGGCCTTTCTGAGCTCCACCCTTCCAAAACTGACTTCACTAGACTTTGACCTGCCGATAGAATTCCAGCGGGCACATAGAATAGGTCCTAAACGCTCCAACAATTCTGCAAGGCCTCGACCAATCATCGCATGCTTGCTGCGACACAACCAAACCCGTCAAATACTCCAAGTGGCGCGCAACCATGGGCCGTTCCGGATAGACCAATATGACATTCAAATAACTGCCAACTATTCCAAGGAGACCAATGAACGTAGAAAGGCCTTCCTGGCCCTACAACCCCGACTTTCTGCAGTTAGAGATAAAGTATGGCCTTTTGGACCCTGCAAGAATGTGGGTTACCAAAAACTGAGTATCCAAGGACTTCTATAACCCCGAAGAACTGAGACTTTTCCTTGATTTTTTCAATCTCAACCTATGGACCCTACTAGCACAAACTGTCCGCATGATACCGCAGGAGGCAAAGAAGACACCGGAACCTTTCCCTCAGGAAAGGAAAAGACGATCATGGCTCTATGCGACACCGAAGCCGGCCAAAGAGGCAGAGACAGAGAGAGATTAGCCAGATCCCATGATGACAGGGGCCAGGTCTTACACGCAGTAGTAACCCATACACAACTTTCAGAAAGGGACAAATCCTGTTCCCCTTTAAAACCAACGGCTGCATCCCCTTGAGAAGGAATCAAGATACTGCGCACAAAAGAGACAATCACTTGAAAGTCGAAACATTGCAGCAACTGCCGACCCCGAGAACGGATGAGTACCTATCTAGACCATATATGTGTATCTCTCTTCTTTCCTCTCCCAGAGAATACTTCCAGCCACCGCCAGCTGCACACTCCCTCCCATACCCCACTGCACCATAACAACCATAACCTCCACTCTAACACTTGAGATAGAAACTCTGAACGGAGACGATAAACTTTTAGCCAGTGTCTTAGCAGCACGTTTACGCAAAGTGATACCATCTCTGATCCACAATACTCAAGTGGGGTTCGTACCGGGCCGCACTTCCAGAAATCACATGCGCACTCTATGCCACACACTGCTGGAAGCTTTGCAAATGCCGGAAGAAGCCCTAGCCCTATCCCTAGATGTGGAGAAAGCATTCGACCACATTGAATGGTCCTACCTATTCACCACCATGAAACACTTTGGTTTAGGGGAACAATTTATCTCTAAAGTACGCCTATTATATGATCATCCAACGGCACAGGTCAATTGTGGGGGTTTTCTATCAGACCCATTCCCTATCGGAAGAGGTACACGGCAAGGCTGTCCCCTGTCACCGCTCCTATTTCTATTGGCCTTGGAACCCCTGGCAGCCAACATACGGAACTCCCAACAGATAAAAGGAATCCAAATAACCGGGGGCCTATCCAAAATCTATCTCTATGCAGACGATATTTTATTAACCTTGTCTGATCTAGAAACCTCCCTGCCCGCACTACTCTCGACCATAGAGGACTTCGCACCCCTATCCGGATATCGCGTAAACTGGGACAAAAGTGAAGCATTACCTATATCTCGCATAACGACGAGAGCAGCAATACGCGGCCTCCCATTTAAATGGACCCCGACCCGTCTCAAATACCTAGGTACGTGTACGCTTATTAATCGAGGCCTGGAACACATAATCAGGGTCAACCTAGACCTCCTCATATCTAAAATGAAACAGGACTTTGCTAAATGGTCACTATTAGGTCTATCAATGTGGGGTAGGACACAGGTGGTCAGAATGACCACACTACCACGCTTCACATATGTACTAGGTATGCTCCCTCTACAGATACCCCTCCCCCTACTCCGCTCGATCGATACATCCATAAGGACTTTTGTTTGGGGCACTATACGCCCAAGGTTGAAACCTGCAACTATCCTAGCACGACGATCCTCCGGAGGCTTAGGCTTACCCTCGGTAGAACAATATTCACTGGCCTTACAACTAACACAATTAGCGTATACACTCCCAAATACACCTGATCCACTGCAATGGGTAACCCCAGAGAATCTTCTTAGAGGACAACACACAAAAATGGGAGGGATATATGCTGGCTACCCCCGCTGTCTAACCCTATCCTCAAGGCCACAAACGTAGCATGGCAAAGAGCCCACCGCTTTTTAGGAATACACCCATTCCTACACGTCCAGGCCCCTATAGCAGAGAATAAAAGCATAAAAATAGGAGGGAATCTTCTCATGTGGCCCCAATGGCGTGAGGCAGGTATCCACAACATATCCCATATATTAGATGGAAATAGCTTTCCAACCTTCGCCTCTCTCCAAGAGGAGTTCGGTATTCACAGTAACCAAGAATGGCGATATATACAACTCAAACACTGTATACGTAAAATATTAGGACCGCCCCCCATGGACGCTTAAAAACTCATCCATTGTCACCTACCTCCAGAAATGGGGCCGACACAAAGGCGTTATGGCTGGTCTCTATGCCGAGTTAACAAATCATCTTTACTCACAGCCCCTCCTTGAACGACTAAGCGCAAAATGGCAGGGCAGACTGGAGATTACCTATACGGATGAAGAATGGTCAGATGTAATAGAAGCCCTTGACAGAGGAGTACGCGAAGCTCGTTTGAAATTTTGTTTATTCATAATTCTTCAAAAATGGTACTGGACCCCCGTTAAACTTCTCAGGGCAGGCTTACTGCTGCACGCGAAATGCTGGAGATGTATAGAACCCCACTGTGATCTAATACATATCCTATGTCATTGCCCAACAATACAGCCCTTATGGGATGCGGTACACCTTGCCCTGCTGGACTTTATACAGATACCAAACCCGATCCCGCCTTCACTTATCCTATTACACGATATACGTCCATACCCCTCCCTGTCAAGAGCCCAAACAAGGTTACTCCACACAGCACTTGCAACAACCAAAATATGCATACTCCGGCATTGGAGATCCAACATTGCCCCTACACCGACAGAATGGATGACTGCCATGTACCAAACAGCCACCCATGAACAAGTGATCTACAACTTGCAGGACCGAACGGAGCTATTCATGGAAGTATGGCGTCCATTTTTGACAAAGCCATGAAGCAGCTGATGGATGGTCGATGGCCAATGATCAAAGATCGATGAGTACCAACTGTCTTCTCAGAATCTTTCACTTTCTCGTACCCTTCCTCCTTGCTCTTCCCCCCTATTCCCTCTAGTTTTTTTTTTATTATTATTATTTATTCTTCCCTCCCAGCTCCCTCATCTGGCCAAACGTACTGGATCCTGGACTAACAACTTGATACCTTCCTTCGTCCCCCTACACAACCCAGGTCTGGGAAATCAGCATGCACAAGGAAAACCCATCCTGTAATTGACCCCTCCTACAATGAACAAACTCATTTGGGAGACCTCCTTACTCTTTTTCCATCTATCCCCCCTTCGACATCACCATCCCACAGAGGCCGGAACCAATGTCCTTACCTTACCCAATGATACAACAAATCAGGCTCAAGCGCCAAACTGTCCATCCACCAATGACAACTCACTTCGGGTAAGGAATCACAGAACGACCTACACCCAGACCCTGTTAGCTTGACTGCGGGGTCCATGACCCCCCCCCCCCCATACACCTACCCGTCTTTCCATCTAACGACCTCTCCCCCACCCCCCCTCTCTTATTTCTTCCTTTACCTCACAAGACATCCCTACCTCCCCTTACTACAAGAACAACTCTACATGCTGTAACCCCCCCCCCTCCCCCCAGAGCACATCCCTTCTTAAGAGTGTGCTCACAATTTCTTAATTACCCAGTCAGGAATATTTGTCAGACTGTATATGATTGTATATCTTTTACGGAAATAATTATTGTAAGAAAAAATGCTTTGAAAAATGCTTTGATAAGTTCACTTTTATATACTATGTACCACCCTATATTCTTAATAAAACAATAAAAAAAAAAAAAAAGCAAAACAAGAGGGGTGGGCGTAGAGATGAGGAGAAAAGTGCATTAGAAAACCCTAGGTATGCTGCCCACGACACTAATCCACAAAAACTAAACCCAGTGAGCCTAATGGGTAATTTTCATATAGTAAGCTTAGTTAAAAAGCAATACAACAGGAAAGGAAAGAACAAGGTCAATTAAGAGTGAGACACATGTCATGCCTCAGGTCAGGACAAGTAAACCAGTAACCAGTTGTGGATTGTTCACCTTCTGTTGCTCAAATGACAATAACTGAACCATAGTAATAATCACATGTCACACCTGATTAGCTGAGATCCGCCTTTTCAGTACACAGTGCAATTTATGACAATTTCAAAACAATGTGTGCCTGTTTCAATTAGAGTTGAATATGTTGGTGGCATCCACTATGGTGAGAAAGCATTTGCCCCCCCCGTGTTCAGATGTGTGTGTATTCACCGAGAAAACAAAGTTCACGAAATTCACTACGTGTGTTTGCCTTACCTTGCCCTAATTGCACTGCTCGTTGCCTCAAACATGAAGTCACAGATCACATATCGCCTTGCTTTTGACATCATTGATAACATAACTATGGATGGTCCAGGCAGTGCAGCTGATCCTGATCAAAATACAATTAACCAACCTCTAACCTGAAAGTGACGTTTATGAGAATGGAAATTACTATTGGTATTCCAAAGTGACTAAGAATGCAGTGTAAACGCTATTACAGATGTAAACATCAGTGGAATTATGGCCTGGGCCCATAGGGGTGCTGGATTCTGGGCCAGGCCCTGCACTTATCCCATTCTGTACATTGCTGAAAGCTGTGTGCAGTGGATAACAGTGGTTCTTGGGTGCAAGAGCTGACAGAAGACTAGGTCCTGCACTCATCCTCCACCATGTATGGCCCACGATATGGGTTGTGGGTTATGTGCATGTGGTTCTTGGTACAGGACCTGTCCAAATACAAGGCCATGCACCCTGCCCCCTACAGCGCTTTGAGGACGTCTGTACACACTGCTATTTAAGTGTGTGTGCGTTCTTAGCACAGGGCCTGCTTTTTGGCCAGACCCAGCAGTTAATTCCCACAGCCAACCGGTGGCCGCAGTGGGTTACGTCTATGAAGAGTCTGGGTTGCAGGCTCTGTACCATCCTTGTCTGGGCTTGGGTAAAAGCCCTTTGCAGTGGGTTATGTTAGCATGGTGGGTGGGTTCAGTGCTTGGCAGAAAGTGAGGTGATTGATCACAACAAGTAAGAGCAGTTCATAACAGCAAAATGTCAATAAATAATAATGTGTATGTCAACAAAAAATATATACCCATAGTGATATCATCAATGTTGGCGATGAGGTAATATATGATGTCATGAGTGAGAACTTGTCTGACCATGAGTTGTGCATTGGTGGGTTACATATGGTTAACAAGTGAAACTCATTGATCTGTTGACTAAATCAAAAACATAGTTATTTTAACTGTGTTTCTAGTGAGTTTGTATGTGTTTTTAAATCACATGTTGTCTTTGTTTATATATATATTTTTTTTAAAGCTCTGATAGTTGTTGGGCATTTTTGTCATATGCATGTATGTGATACACGCTTGATACTTACATATGTATTGGCTGCTGTCACATGCATGGTTGAAATGGCGACGCTTGCCAACCTAAGCAGAGTCCTTGTCATCTACACTCTTGCTTGATCAAGCACCTAGCAGAGGGCAGGATCGGGATTTGAAAGATACATCTTCTGCGGTGCCTTACATTTGATTTCTCCTCCTAGTAAAAAGGTAGAAAAGAATTATTACATCAAGGCATATGCACTGCACAATCTGGCAAATTAGTGTTTCTATATGTGTTTGTGTAGGTATGTTGTGCAAGGCATGTATGGGCCAATAGTGCCTCTATCTTTCCTGGGTCTTTCCCTGTACCTGACCAACACCTGATCCGACCAGGCACTGTAGAAGGGATGTTCTAGATGAGCACATCTGTTTGTGATTTCATTGGTCACTAAAATTTGTACTTCAAACTGTACTAGACGCCCTAATAGGCCCACAGACATCTCAGCCAATGCGCAAACACAGTACTTTGGGCACCCATGTGTGCTCTTGAAGAATAGAATTGAGACTTGATTAGTATACAACTTTTACATCCAAACAGCAATGACAAGTTGATTTTTTTTTTAAATATGGCTTTGTGTCACTTTGGGCACTGGAGACTCAAGACAACTGTGGGCAGTAGTAACCCTTAAAGACAGGGCAAAATCATTGGTAATATTTTTGGACAATTGAGTCTGAAATGTTCAAATGTGTGGGAGTATGGTTCTCTAGCACAGTATATTGAAGTCAGTTGATAGGAGGCTGATTAGACATTGGTACAAAAATTGTGCAGCTATATTTGATGTTTTTCTTGAGCAAGCTAAATCGGACTCATAACTTTAATACAATTTCACAAGCTGTGGATCTCAACAAAGAATAGGCACCTGCTGATTTCATTGTGCTAACACATGCAGCATTAGTACATTAAAGGGAGATAGAAGGGAGGGGCAACCCAAAGAGAAGACAGACCAGCCAATAGCTGTAAAGAAGTCCCTCATGAAGTTCAATGCAAGCACACAACAGGAGGTGGCAGGTTACAGCCAAAGAGCCGATAGCATTAGGTGACAGATGCATACTCCACTGAGCTGTACCACAATTGGCAACATCTCAAGCCAATGACTGAAAGAGACTGATCAAAGAAAGCCTTTAGTTGAAAGGGGTGGACCGAAATCCCATGCTATGTAAGCATGACATCAAGTGTGTTAGGAGTAGGTGAGTTTGGCAACTGTGCTGTCAGAACCCTTCCTTAAAAAACATGCAGATGGTATTGAAGTGTGGTACTAAAATCTTGTGACTGTCTCAAAGCTTTCTGTTTAAGCATTACATCTAACCAAAAACTAAGTGGACCAGTTTGAAAACAGAAGTAAAATCAAGCTAACGATAAGAGGCATTACGACAACAATATAAGCAGCAACCCAAACAATAAAAACACAGCAAGGACACCAACGGACAAAAGTAAAAGTCAATTGACAAGGATAATCCTCAAGAAACAACTTTCGAGAGCGATAAGAGAAAACTGTAATCCAGGAGAACCAAAATATAAAGACAGTCAAGTGAAGATTCAAGAGGAAATGCATAGTAAAAACTGTCAATGATAGAACCAGTGGAGAGAGCACAGGTAACTATAAAATGATGAAAGGGGAAAAGTGTTGCAAGAAAGCAGAAAAGAATTGTACTGTGAGGGAAAAGGAAATACACGATTTGGTCGAACAAATTTCAAGCTCAGAAGAATAACAGACGACCCAGGCAAATTTGTAATGACTACTGATAACAGTAGGAAAATATGTTTGAAAACAAAAATAGTAGTAAATCCAGAAATAGTGCAAAGAACTACTATAACCAGAGATGGGATAAACAGTAGTCGTCGAGGGACAGGTGAGAAAGGCGATGTTTACAAATACAGAAGTGAGGAAGCCACAAGAAAACTAAGCCCATGTGCTCAGCGGTATGCATAATAAAACCAACAGAGTGACCCCCCCAGCTAAAAAACGAATGCGCGCACATAGTGGAGCAAGGTTAGAGACAGATGAGAATGGAGTAACAGCATAAAACAAAATCTTGGTGCATCACATTTTAGAAAACTAGAGCAGCAGTTCTTAACCTTTTGACTTTTTTTTTTTTTAGACCCTCACTGAATCACTGCTCGAAGCCAGGGACCTCAATCTAAGAAATTTCTACTATTTTAACCTCATCCATTAGACTAATATACTGATTATTAAATATTTTATTTAATTCACAAACACAAAAATCAAACTTATAATACCAATGAGGTTAGAACGTTTAAATATGTGTTCACTTCTAAAACATAAAGCAGTATGCTGACTCTGGCAAACCACTATTTTTTTTTTAACCCCTTAATACATGTAGTCTTTTAATAAACAGCAGATGGGTCACCGACGCTCACCTCCACCCGCACAGTTCAGTGTACATACTGCGTTGTAAGGAGAGTAACAGTGAGTGGCAAACAATCATAGAGATTCACCAGATTCACCACCAACAGGATCTCCAGGTAGGGGCATTGATGTCTCAGATAATGTCCAAAATCAGTCTGCACCCCATTACCAGCATAAAGCACCAGTATTCAGAAGTATCTTAGTCAGGATACACACAAGACGCTTCAGTTCACCTGACTTAATGGTTCAGTAAGAAGCAATCCAGTCAACAAGTGCTTTGTCATTGAACATATTATTCTTACACCTTCCTCCGGGCTCTATTTACATATTAATCCTACAGCTTCCTTGGGGCGCTATTGGGTTACAAGGTGTACAATTTATAGTCTAAAATAACCTAATAGAGGGAATAAAGAAGGTGAAAGCCAACGTCAACCATTGGCAAAAGGGAATGTGATAAAATGTATCAATAAATCAGTCAATACGTTATTAGCAAGTACAGCATTATGGTCTACTGTGACGCATAAATCGATGTAACAAGCATATAAATACCTTTGTTATTCCAGTCTACAAACGTATATGTAGATTCTGCTCTGGGATTATGTATGCACTAAAGGCTCAAGCTGCTTTTATGCACAGTTCAATAAGATGTAACAGAGGAGAGTACATATCCATAATGTCACCATGTTTTATATTGTCAGTAAATTCAAAGGTGTTTGGGGAACATAATGCAGTGAGGAACGGTGGGATAATCTCAAATATAGTTTTATCACATTTACTTTTGCCCATGGTTAATGGTTTTTTCACCTTCTTTAGTTCCATGATTGGGTTACTTTAGGATAAATGCTATACGCCTCTCGTAACCTAAGAGATTTTTATTTCACATGAATTTCAGTCTTGAGGAAGTCATGGGACTAATGTATCTATTCAATGACATATCATGGTGGCTGGATTTACTTTTTACTTAACCCATTAAATCAAGCTAAGGATACTAACTTAATTGTCAGCCTCCTGTTTCTAATTCTTTCACATTTATTGCGCGTTTTAACATTTTAAATGCTGCTTTTTATGTATGTATATTTTATTAATCTGCTGATAGTATTAGACACAGACCTCAAGAGTAGGTGTCACAAACCCCAGGTTAGGAACCGCTGGACCAGAGGGCACAGAGTATATGACAAAACTCAGGAGGGAAACGAAGTAGAACAAAATCCTTAGCACATGCTCTTTTTATCTGCCTGAGACTAGCAGACCCTTCAATCAATCAATCAATCATTGTATTTGTAGAGCGCACTACCACCCGCGAGGTTAGACCCTTGACGACATTTCATAAAAATATTTATCATAAATTCAGGGAAATACATAATTGAAACAGGAATTACATTTTTCAGGCTTTAGGATGACTAACAGAATTTGTGCATTTGTAGTGTGTCTTTTTAGTGTTACTTGTTTATCAAATTCAGAAATTGCATTTTAACTGTAACCTTTGTTTCTTTGGTGTCCCTGCCTTTCTGTTTTTTATAACGGTTGTGTTCAGGACCTATTTATGTACCTTATAATAATTAGTCAAATGTATTCAGCATTTCTATGTATTTATTATTTCATGCTTTTATTACAAATAATATTGCCTTGTTTATTTATATTGATAAAATGACATAAAACTAAATAAGGAGTTTCATCTGATTTAGGTATGAAACAACGGCAGTTCTGCAAAAGGGAGAGCATGTGGCGTAAGGGCCAGAGCAGCCTACTTTGGAACTGGGGAACCAGGTTTGAGTCTCAGCGTCGGCTCAAAATCCTGTGATTCTGGGCAAATCACTTTAATCTCTCCATGCCTACAAATAAGCGGTGCTCAAGTAAAGCTCCCAGTACCTTTGGGTCGAGTTTGCACTATATAAAACTGCAAAAAATATAAACAAACCCAAAAAAAGCTAGACAGCCTCGGGAAGTCTGGTGAAATGGCAAACTCGGCAGTTGCAGAAGTTGGGAAGTCCTCCCAGCTAATATTCTACTTTACATTTATCTTTGATTGGCAGTGTGAGCCGTTGTGGATTTACATTGTTGTAAGCCTGTATAATATTTAGTAGATCCGGATTAATCTGACCACATGCCACTTCTACTTAGCGTTGTACTTGACTGTATGGTTTGAGCAGTATGTTTTGTGAGCCTGCATATAAATGCATAAGAACCGGCGTGTGTTTTCTTGTATGTCAGCAAAGGTGAGAATCACTTGGCATATGTATAAATCTTCTCTAGTGCTCTTTTACCATTGATCCCTGAGTTGAAAAGTGCTTTAAGTCAGCTTTGTGAGGGAGGCTCTCTCAGTCTAAATAAACAGTGTTAATCTGACAGCTAGACTTAATTCCCCTAACATGACAACAAGCACTAGAACCTACAGGCCTGCCTGTTATGTCTTACTTGGAAAAATTAGGCTACAAGAAGTAACTTGCTGGGAATAATGGAGAAGGAAATCAAGTGGCGGCTAAAGGCACACCAGTCTTTGATGGACTTTAAAAATTTAGATCAATTAGTAGCATCAGTAATCATATATTCAAATAAAGTAATCAACGAAAAGCGTAACAACACAACTCCCGTCTATTATGACAGTTCACTTGACAGTCTTATTTACAGGCGTTAGTTAAAGATTGCACCAATAACCTGGCACACCCAGATATTTACTTAGGATTGCTAGGTGGCAAAACGCAAAAAAGCTGAGGATACCCATTCATCCAACCATCCACAATACTGTCAGGGTGCCCTAGTCTGGAAGAAGATATTTGGATGTTAAATGCGGTAGGTAGTACATCTAAGGTCTGCTGTTGATACATATATATGGCTGGGGATTTATTGCCACCCCTCACCTGAGGGTGACACCTCCACCAAGGCATTATAGCCATTGCGCCCCTCGACACAGGATGAGCACCTCCCACAAGTCACAAGAGCCACTGCTCCCCTCACCTCAGGGTGTCCACCTCCACCAAGGCATTATGGCCATTGCTCCCCTCAGGGTGTCCACCTCCCCCAAGGCATTATGGCCATTGCTCCCCTGTCCTCAGGGTGACCACCTCCACCAAGGCATTATGGCCATTGCTCCCCTGTCCTCAGGGTATCCACCTCCACCAAGGCATTATGGCCATTGCTCCCCTGTCCTCAGGGTGACCACCTCCACCAAGGCATTATGGCCATTGCTCCCCTGTCCTCATGGTGACCACCTCCACCAAGGCATTATGGCCATTGCTCCCCTGTCCTCAGGGTGTCCACCTCCCCCAAGGCATTATGGCCATTGCTCCCCTGTCCTCAGGGTGTCCACCTCCCCCAAGGCATTATGGCCATTGCTCCCCTGTCCTCAGGGTGACCACCTCCACAAAGGCATTATGGCCATTGCTCCCAGTTCAGCATGTTCATTTGACAGCCTAATGCATTCGTGTTCGGTAGATTTGTTTTGCTCCAATTTAACGATTTAGACTAACACCCCTGAAGACAGTGGTTTGTAGGTGAAAGGTTTAGGACTGGAGACGGCATCCGAGGCGGTCACCCTGCTTCCCCAACGATTTACCGTTTTTAGTATGAGAAGCAGCAATTTTGTACTCCTTGTCAGTTAAACGTGTTTGTTTTCATTGTGCTAAGCAACGTCATTGCCATTGGTTTTCCTCAGTTCTGAATTAGCATTTTAAAAGTAAAAGCAATATGTGATTTAATATAAGGCAAAGTGACAGTTAGATGCTCTCCTGTAGACATATGGGTGGTTTTGATTATTGTATTCGATGTTTTATGTTACAAACAGGAATCCCTTGCAGAGTGCTAGCATAAACATGATCTGATCACATATCTGTTCTAGCATGCTACTCATACTTTTGATGTCTGATGTATCACTGATATTAACGTGAAGAGTTTGAAATATAAATTAGAACACAAGAGTGCGTAGCTTTGTGGAGCAATGGCCCCATTCTTTAAGTTGTGTTCCTGCTGACCCCCATACATGGGTGGGTTTTGTGCTATTGTTTAATGTGTATTGTGAACACATATGAATTCTGCGTGTGCGATTTTGGCCAAAGGAACAAAACCCGTAGGGCCAGCCTTCACCTGGTGAGTCCTTGGTTTTGCTCATTCTGGCCTGAACTAAGAGTGCCCTCTGTGACTTGTCTTGTGAAGGCTTTTGGAATTCTTTCGTTTTACTGCCCAACACTTTTACCTATAGAGAGTTTCACCTTAGATGGTATTTTACTAGCTTCCCCCTCACCAAGCTGAGACGTGTGAAAATATTTTCTCACCATAAGACCTGCTCCTGCCTCCTGGATATTCACAAACATGGATACAATCCTTCTTGCTCTGTTTAGATTCCTGTTCTGTGAGCAATATAATTGAGAGCATTAATTATAAATCAGTGCAGCCCACTTCAGACTAGATCCATCCTTCCCTCTTCCTTGGTTTAAGGTAGGGAAACCAAAGGACACTCTAGGAAGAGAGAAAACATAGTCTTCGTCCATGGTCAGTGGTTCAAGACTCATTAGTACAATCATTTAATGCACTCTTAAGGAAACACCTGTCCACGTGGAGGTTGCAGTTCTGGAAAATATTTTTTCACACTTTTTCTAGATACATCTAATTGTCTCAAAAACACATATTGTTCCAAGAATAAACTATTGTTTGAGACCTGAAAAAACTGGAGTTTAAATTCCTGAGTAAAGTATTGAAAGCTTTGCCAACCATCAGATTCCTCCAGCAAGGGTTATCCATTGAGTTCCTTCTTTCTTAAAAGCTACCCGAGCCCCGTTCTGTTGAAGATGAGGCTTGAAACCATGGGCAGACAACCTGTGCGTGTCCTATTTCCATTTCTCCAGAATAGATTAATAGGTGAGAGTTGTGCCTGAAATGTGAGTTTTGTATCTCCTGTCAGATAAGGACATGCTTGTTTCTGTTATCCCAGAATAATCCAAGAACATTAGTTGTACCCATCTGGTTTTTAGACCAGATATTAATATTCTTGTCAGCTGCCTGTTTCCCTCTTTGGCTGTTCTGCGCAACCAGCAGAAAATGGTTTTTTTTCTGTGTAAAAAGGGGAAACAGATCCATGATAAAAATCTAAAAAGAGATTATTAGACTCAAGTTAAATGTGATTTACCATCATTTTGTAAAATGCGTTTCTAAGTTGTTAGCAAATGGGTGGATTGTAAGGTGCCTTCAGTCCTCATATTTGAGGACCCTTTAGAACACAAACATTATCAGACTTCACTATTACTATAAAGTTTGTAAATGTTCTTTCTGGAATATGTAGGTCCCAACAGGATATGTCACTAAGTGTCTGAAAGTGTTTTTACTGGTTCTTTCTTTGATTGAACTTGTGACTGTGCTTTCGGTGGCTCTAGACCTTCTACCGAAAAAAGATACATAAGGAAACCGATCTCATGAGGTCTGTCTTGAAATGTGTAACGTGTCGCGGAGCATTAGTAAATAACCCGTTTTTCATTGACTTTGTGCTTGAGGATAGTAAGTGTTGGAATCTTTGCACTGGCATCTGACTGACATGAAACCTAAATATTGCTATTTCTGTGGGGACTTTCTGCTAAGGCTTGTCTTTTGCTACAATTTATTTTCTAGCGTTACATGCTCTGCAATTGCCTCCTTTGGTTTAAGTTTGTTGCGGTCCTTTGACTCAAATTTGGGCCCCCTTTTACATCCCAGTTTAAATATTGTTTCTTATTACAACAGTGCAGGATGCTTTGGATCCAAGAGTTCCACCTTCCTGAGATGCTTTAGTGTTTTTCTTTAAGTTCCCAGTTGGGTGACTAAGTGGAGTCTGATAGTGCTGGAATGTTTGCAGAAGTACTGATGTTATTACTTGATTGTGGTGGAAAGTTATATTTGTTTATACCTTCAGTATTCACTCCTTGCATTGCATCAACCACTTTTTCTCCAACGTCTAGCATTTCACAGTGGCATTGCCTTTTTATACTTCTGCTTGTAGTGTCCAGTGAGTCCTATAGTTCTCCCCTAAGAATGCTTAGAAAAGGGACATGCATTTTGTAGTCAAATGTAAGTATTAGATAAATTATCTGAAGGTATTTGTTAGACAATTTTTACATAAACTGTTGTAAATTTTAGATGTGTTTTTTGCGAAATAAATAAATTACATTGGTCAGGTAATCTTCCTCCAAAAATTTCACAAAATGTCACGGTAGCATGAAACTACTCCAAATGACCATATGTCGCTCCATCCTGTTATCGTCATTTAGGAGGGAGGCTCTTAGATGAGCAGATCATTTCTTGCCCTTGACCCGTTGGGACAATGACTTGTCAGTATCTGGGCTTGTCACTGTCACATGGGGCAATGTCTTAGTCTGGACTGGGAACCAAGAGCAGCCCTGGCAAAAAGTTCAAACCAGCCCAACTGTCTTCCTGCGTTTGCTTCTCTCTCCCTCTCCATATCGTTCCTTTTCTTAGTTTTCTCTGTCTCTAGAAAAGTGGGAGAAAGCAGCCCTCTGCCTTCAAAAACCGGCTTTCAATGAGTAAATGCCTGATGGAACAACAGTCAGTCCTGCCCTGGCAATGTCTTGGCACCATGTGGAAGTATAAATACTCATGCAAATGAATTACCTTACGTGGGCACGGATTAAAAAAAATTACCCAGTACAAGCCATGACCTTCCCCAATTTAAGTGATGAAGTTAGTCAAAATTTGGGACTAGTATTTCCCTAACTTGTTGTCCACCTTCTCCGCATGAGCAATTAGTTTAGCTCAAATGAGCTATTCAATTGCCTAACAAGTGGCTCTCATTTTATCAATTTGGTTCAACTAGGCTCATCAAGTTAAGTCTTGTGAGCTGTAAAATTGCCGTACAAGAGTCACAATTTCATCTCATGTGAGTTCAGATATGACCATTGTCTAAATAGTTATGAAATTGCTCCTAAATCAATGGAAAATATTTATAACAGAAGCTATTATGTAGCCCTTGCAAGGCCATATGAATTTACTCAATGTGAGCCTTAAATTGCCCCTGCACAATTCACAATACGTGAGCCACAGACTTTCCATTGCATGGGTCATACAAATTGTATTTAAATTAGTCATTAAATTTCCTCAGCCAAGTATTTTCCTCTGATAACCAGTTTGGCCTAAGTGCTGTGTGTT
Organism: Pleurodeles waltl; assembly: GCF_031143425.1. Lineage (NCBI taxonomy): Eukaryota > Metazoa > Chordata > Amphibia > Caudata > Salamandridae > Pleurodeles > Pleurodeles waltl. The sequence continues at coordinate 438,434,927 of NC_090444.1, read as the reverse complement.
AGCAGGTTAGACAGGAACCTGCTTTCATGTCACCTGCGTGCCAGGTGGGATGTTTACCTTTTTTGCCTGATCCTTAGTCCTGGCAGTCCTGTTGCACATGGGTGGGCCAGGGATGATAATCTTCATTCTCTAGCAGCAGTTGTGCATCATACCCTGCCACCTGTATGTCAGGATAGTTTGGCATTGTCTGCAGAAAAAAGGTTTGCGCTTGTCAGCAGTTGATGTGCTCTACATTAGTGCATTTAGGCACTGTGATATGAAACCGGAAGTGACCAGTGATACATAAATTGGGATGAGTGCAGAGACGAGGGTTTCGTTTGGGGTGATGAAGGTAGAGTTGTCGAGATGTTGAGGGATCGGAGTTTTAGGGAGGAGGGAGACCGAGACACGAATGTACATTGGAAGTGTGGGAACTCTGATGTTAATGTAACAGGGCCAGTAGAGAGAGTGATAACCGGAAGCCTGACTTGGAGTGAAGGACCTGTGCTGGGGGAAGGCGGGAAAGGGATGGATCCTAGGCGACGCTGGATTGGGACTAGTTTGGAGAGGGGAAAAGCAGTCACTTGTCCTCTTGAGTTATCTCAAGCAGAGGTAATGGGAAAATAGAAATACAGGTAACTTGCTAGGCAGTAACTTTTATTTAGGACACCACGGTTCAGGGTTACCTTGAAATGCGCACCATCTCACATATTTGTTTTGCATTTTGAAGTCCTCTTGATGGCAGATGTGCACGCAGTCAGACATGCATGACCTGAGTTTAGCTGTGTTTGTGACCACACACTTAACCAGTAACACAGCCAGAAGTGTACCATTAAAATGATCAGGTGAATTACTAATTAAGACGTTTTGTAACAGGGCTGGCGACTGGGAGTTTCAGGGAAATGCGTAAGCAACCTGACATTGACAGCCACCCTAATTACCCCAGGTTGAAACCCTGGGTGATTATGTCATCTGTGTTAGATTACAGAATAGCCTTGTAAATTGCAGCTCCCATTTGCAACTCCCCATCATTATCCCTTAATTATACCACAGAAGAGGGTTGTAATATACAAGCATTTCTCAATCGCAATATTAGCGTTAATTAATTTGAAAGCAGTGATGCTTTATCTCCGTTCATCGGAAAATTATTCCTGTCACTTACAGCTATTTCACGGTGGATGCACAAAGTTACAGAAACTGCCCACATGATTGACGCAGGAACGCCAACGCAGATCAGAGCACAGCAGAGTGAATTCTGAATATTAAGCTGTATTAAGTTTCGCTTTCGTCAGAATTACTACTAAAGGTGACTGCATTTGGCCGTTGTTGAAGCAGCAAATGCTTACTGAATTACAGTTATTATCACAGTTTTGTGAATAACGTGTGCTGCATGTTTCACTTTTAGTCTGTTATCATGCCGTAGGTCTACCCCTTGTTATGCATAGGAATGGTATAGCCATAACGCAGACATGACCGGAAGACGGAGATCTGTACAAGCTCAAAGGCAAGGGACAGTCCGTGATTATCTAGAGGATGAGCCAGGTTCTGAGAGTGAAAGCGGACTGTTATTGCATCGTCATTTAGTGTTCTTCAGAGGGGTGTTTCGCTATATGTTTTTCAAACTGGGGCAGGGTGGGCGGTCCTGATAGGTGCATTTTTCTGTCTTCATCCGGATGGTGTTTTGGCTGCCGGTGTGCGGACAACCAGAGGAGATGGTAGGCAGCTCAGCCAGATAGGCAGAGGTGCCAGTCATGATGGCTTTTTAAATAATGCAACTGGTTTTGGAGATGGCAGGAGTTCCATCAGTGTTGGTGATGTGATATTTGATGAGGTGTGCTGTGGCATGTAGCGTGTCCTTAAGTCATACCACTCTGGAGTCTGGAAGGCCATGGAGCTGAGAATTACTACTATACATATGCAAGAGCGCAGGAGTTTGAGCAGGAATTATGAACTCACTTTCTTGGAGGAACGGTTTCACTTTCTTTAGTAGCAAGAGTTTGTACCAGGCTTTATGTTTTTTTTATTAATGATGTGTTCGTAGAGGGTATGGTCAGTGTCTGGGGTGAATCAAAGTGATTGTGAGTTAGATGAAAATTAAGGTTTTAATCTGTCCTCTTTTTTTGTCTGCGCCAAGTTCAGACTGCCTATTGCTTATTTTTGGCAAACCGCAGAAATTTTGGTTTGGTGTGGTTGGTCTTCACGTAGGTTCTGGGCATCCAGGTTTGGGTGAGGTGCATTCACCTTTTGAGGCGTTGACAGTCTAGAGTGGAGGACATGTTCAAGTACAGTTGATGGTCGTCAGTGTATTGGTGAACTCCGACTTACTGAATCATTGACCTCTGCACAATGCCTATATTTGCCTGCTTCGCAGACATTTGGCTGGGCATGGCATTTAAGTTGAGCTCATGAATATTGATGTTGTGTCTGGCTTCCTGGGAAAGCATTGTCAGATATGAGCCTTTCCTCAGGTATTCATTACTATGACATTATGCCAGCGAAACGACAAACAGTCTTTTTACCACCGTGACATCACAACTTCGTGAACAAGTACAGTGTTGGTTTCCCAACTACCCCCTGGTTCTCCAGGGAAACATGAGAAGTGGTTGAAGCTACCAGTCTCCACAGACAAGGAACTGGTGGAAGGCAGAAGGTCAACCAAATATCCTTCATCCCCCTATCCCTCCTAGTTATCTAATGACCACAGGGGAATGGTTAGGGCATCACATGGCAACCACTGGATGTCCACCATTCTCAGCGACTGCTCTGTCTCCCATAACCGGTGCGAAGCTCAGTGTGAGCTTTACACTCTTTAAGGAAGAACAAGAATAACACACTGTTGGGTGGAGCTTGAAATGCTAGAGGAAGGTGGCGGGCGTGTCCAAGTGATAATATAAATAAATAAATAAAAAATAAAATAAATAAAATCACCCTCTGGCTTTCTTTCTTTCCCCGATCAACCACATAGCATATGCAAGGATAATTTTCTGATGAGTGGTGGAGTAAGTGGTACCTGCGATGTCCGCTGAGGATGGGTTCAGTTGGACTGGTCAGAGGTAGGCAAATAATGCATCACAATGCCATGCTGATAGTAATAGTGTAACTGGCACGATGGGCAGTGCTGGCAAACACCAAATCATTATGTGATTGCTGCAAACTGATTGACTTTAGTGTGGGCCTGGAGCAGTCGTGTGCATGTATGTCTGCATACATGTGTTCATGTCCTGCCATGTAGGCAACAGGAGTACAGAGCAGAACATAGTGTAACTTGCTTTCGGGCGGGGTATGAGTCACTATATATTTATAAAGCCTGTACCTGGGAGAGAATATCGAATACCAAGGCATAATATCCCGGTAAGGAGTGTGAGAATGGCATCATATTGTCTTCAATTATGTTTTTTCACATGTTGCATTGCGGTTATCAGTGATGTCATAGAACATCATCAGTGATATAATTTTTGAGGTCATAAGCAGTGCATGGGGCTGGTGTGAGTTATAGCTATTTCAGTTAACTATAACTAGTGAATTCAATGTTTTTTTTTGTTTAAAATGTGGCACATGCACTGACATTTTCACCTAATTATAACATCAATATAAATGGCAAGCCCCATTGGCATTATCAGGGGGTCAGCATTTCAATATATAACAAAGACCTATCAACTTTGTAAAAAGTAACTGCAATAATTTATCAGTTACCATGATCCAATGTATTCTTTATAATTACGCGCTGCAATAGTTATTAATAATAATCACAAAGATATTTTAACTAAAGTATTTTCACTTAAAACAGCCATAAGCATGTGTTTGAGTCTTTCTTTAACATGCCTCAGCAACTAAATGCAGCCATAAGACCAACTATAAGAGGTCCTCCCACTCCAACTGATGAGCATACAGGTCCAGCTCAGAATGCTTTAAAATATGGTAAGCTGTCCTCGGGGTATATTTTCAACGACTCAGGAGACTTACAGCAACATTTTTGGAATGCTTTTAGTGCGTCTGCCCATTCTAGGGGAAGTACAAGATTGAAATAATATCAATAAAGATCTCTCACAAGGCATTATGGGGCTTCCTTGCAGGAGCAGTGAATATGAAATAAGCATCTACTCTGCTCATTTTGTATTTGTGCTGAGGTTTATTTATTTTTTTGCGGCCCCCTGTCGCACTCAGGGCACCCAACAACTTTAAAACTCTCTGGCGCAGCTGACTCCGCTTCCAGCACCCATTCTAGGTGCCGTCAGGAACCAGCTGCATTGATTTGCTCCTGTCTGGCAGGAGGAGCTTTACTTTCTGCTCTCACTAAGTAGGAGCACACCAATGTTCCATGCCCAGGAGAGTTAGCTTTCTGTTCCTAGCCCGGATTTTCCCGGGCAGCGAACAACATAGTGTGCCAGGGGGTGAGGTCCCTGGGACACTGTGTGGAATTGGGCCCTAGGGGGTTGGGCCCCCTGGGCCAATATATGGCTCAGGGAGTGGGGCCCCATGCCACCCTTGCCAAGTAAATAATACATTGGTCCTGGGTTCCCTGGGGCCATTAAATAGCTCGGGAGGGCACCCCATCTACCAAAAGAAAACATATTATGACTTAATCCCCAGTGGATGGTGTTCCTGAGGCTGTTATATAGCATAGTGAGATGGATTAGCACGCTCCTTCCCCACCCCAAAAAACATTTTGACTGAGGTGCCAGGGGATGCAGTCCCCAGGGCCATTAAATGGCTTTGGGGGCAGGGGGAACTCATGCCTCCTCCCCTAAAACATCATAATTCGCTGACTCCCTCTGCCCTTTCCCACCCAGGGGGAATTTAATTGAAAAGAGCAGTCCCGCCCTGTTTTTGTTGTTGTCATTTTTACTGCAGGACTTCCATGGTACAGAAAATTATTTCTCTCGTAGTACGCATTGAATAGTCCTGCACACATGCGGGGATCCTGGAGCACTTTTTCATAGTATATCTTCTTAAGTGTAAATGTTTGCCTTTCTTCAGGAAGGCCTGCAGAGTCACTTAAGAGAATGAACATTATGCAGACTATTTGAACAGGCTACAGTGGCCCATATCTTCATATTGGACTTAGAAAAAGGGCTAAGGAAATCATATATGTGTATAATTTAATACTAATGGTTTGGAAAAACAGCATAAATCTCTCTCACAAACCCTTTTTTGGAAAAGTAAAGAGATGAAGGATAGCAGGACAGTGTAGCCTAAAAGGCTGCCATTATGTGAGTTTAAAACAGAGTCCGTGCCTTTTAGAACCCAGGGACCACCAGTATCTCATCATGCCCAGCAGGTGGCAGTTGCTTTAGTTCTTTTTTCTGGCTCCTGCTGGCAGGACCCTGGAACATTGAGCTCAGACTTTTTAGTCATTTTCTTACCAGAATTTACCTGTTGATTTTGGTGGCAACCATTTAATTCGACACTTCTCATCTCTCCCTGTTTTATTTCTGCCTCTTTCAGACAGAAAAGTGAGAATATTGTCAAGTAAGATGCCATCTTTTTTTGACAAGTGTCCTGCCTGCGGGAGGAAGAATGCCAAATCAGACCCTTACGATGTCTGTACCACCTGCCTTCCAACAAGTCATGTTCCTGATTCTTGTCATCACTGCAGAAGCTTTTCAAGATGCACCCAGAGAGAAAGGGAGAAAATTCATCTCCATGGCACTGAGGAAAGGCGGAAACAGCATGCCTAGGATGAAGGTGAGACCTCAGAGTGAGGGGAATGTCAGTCTTCTACAGGGCTCTGCCATCTACCTCTGAAGGACATGGAAGGTCCAAAAAGAGGATTCCATCCCAAAAAAGACATCATTCCCAATTGATGTTGAGATGTCGGACATCGAGACAAGGTACGGCTCCCCCCTGTTCGCCACCTATGGCTGGATGGATGTTGAGAAAGAGACGTTAAGACCACACCAGTCAACATTAAAGACGCATACACCGTTGACACAGGGACCGTGATTGACGTCGGAGAGTGTGTCGACCTCAATGAGGGAGTGGATGGACGTCGAGGCACTGACAGAAGTGACATCTAGAAGCAGATAGACGTTGAGGGGTCGTAGGAGGTCGACTTCAAGGGCACATCAGGTGTCAAGGAAGAAGAGAAGATGCACTTACTCATCTCCAGATTCTCAGTATTCAAGAATATTCTCTCCATCACTCATTATACTACTAAGTGCGTCTCCATCTCCTCCACCTACTCCGCCGCCTCCTCAGCCACCACCACAACCAACGCCGCCTCTGCAGCACCCCATTCCACCGGTGCCAATTCTGCCATCTGTGAAGGCTCCTCTGCCGAGACCTAGTTCGCATTCCAGAATGCGCCATTGTTCACACCATCACAGACGCCATAGTAACTGGCGCTCATCACCATCTTCGAGGCACTCCTCATCAACATTGCTCACACTGATCATGGTCAATGTCCAGATCATATATAAGATCCTGACATTGTTCCAGAGATACTACTTCCACCTCTATGAGAGGGTACTCACAGACATGGTCTGATTCACCACCACCTCGTACCTTTTCAGTGGATGATAGTACTGCCTTCCAGGAGGTCCTGGTAAAACGAGCTGCAAAGCTCAACAAACAGATGTGGTCCCTACTCTTTCAACATCTGTAATAATTGAGCTGCCACACCACTGGTCAGCATCAAGACCACTACTTCTGCTGGTGTCTGGCCTCCTAGAACCAGCCATGGAGCTGTTCTTAACCCCAGCCTCAGTTAAAGTTGCCCCTTTGAGGCTACAGAAGAAAAACCAGCCTCCTGAGCAGGATCCGCTCTTCCTGTACTCTGATTCACCTCCAGACTCAAGTTTATATTACTGGCCAAAAAGCATCATTCCGCTACTTCATCAGTACCACCAGATAAGGAGAGTAAAAAACTGGACTCTGCAGGCCGCATAGTCTGTAGCACTGCTGCAACCACCATTAAAGTAGCCAGTGCAGCTGCTCTCCTCTGCAGCTATGACAGAGCTCTGTGGGACTCCAGCCAACATTTTGGAGAGCAGCTTCCCAGGGACAAACTGGAAGACTTTAAGGAAATTGTTAATGAGGGCTTGATGTTGTCCAGTCAGGTCTTTAGTACGACAATGGATTCTTCCCTGTTAGCAGCACATAAATACTGCCACAGGTTAGCTTTAAGGAAACATGCTTGGCTCTGTTTAATATCACTGAAGCCGGAGTCTCAGAAAATGAAGCAAAACCTTCCATTCTCGGGATCCATCCACTTTGAAAGCCACTCTAACGATGAGGTGGCCCGCATGAAAGCGGAGATGGAAACCCTTAAAGCACTGGGTCTAGAAAGGCCAAAAGAATAAAAACAACTTTCAGGCCCTGCCACTGCCATTTTTACCTTCAGAGGGTCCAAACCCCTCAATGGTATCAAGGTTGAACAACAAAAGCAGACTAGAGGATGATCCACCCAACAACCTGCTCAAGGGGATAACAGTCATCAGGCTTCAAATCATGAATGTTCCCTTCCCCCTCTTCCGTTACCCACTCCGGTAGAGGGAAGCATCCCTCATTTTCTGGTAGTGTGACAAAAAATCACACAAGACGATTGGGTTCCAAATATTGTTTGAAATGGGTATTATCTCCGATTCACAAGCCCCCCACCCTGACCATACCTCCAAAACTACCCAATTACCATCTGACGTTGCTATGGTCAGAGGTCAACATCCTGCTACAGAAACAGGCAGTGGAGGTTGTTCCTTTCAGACAATAGGGAGCAGGCATTTATTCCAGATATTTTCTGGTGAAAAAGAGACAAGAACAAATTCAGACCCATTCTCGACCTAAAAGTAACCAACTAATGGATTCAGCGAGAAAAGTTTTGGATGCTGGCATTATGTCTGATCTACCCCATTTACAACAGGGAGACTGGCTCTGCTCCATAGACATTCAAAATGTGTACGTTCACATACCAATTTCTTAGAAACATCACAAATTCCTGAGATTCGTCGTGGGGCAAGATCAATATCACTACAAAGTACTTCCATTTGACTTCAAGTCTGCATCCAGAACGTTCTCGAAGTGCACGCCCATACCTAGATGATTGGCTAATGAGGGGGAGAGGAGAGAGGGGAGAGGAGAGAGGGGAGAGGGAGAGGGGGAGAGGGGAGGGGGAGAGGGGGAGAGGGGGAGAGGGGGAGAGGGGAGAGGGGAGGGGGAGAGGGGAGAGGGGAGAGGGAGAGGGGGAGAGGGGAGAGGGAGAGGGGGAGGGAGAGGGGGAGAGGGGAGAGGGGGAGAGGGGGAGAGGGGAGAGGGGGAGAGGGGGAGAGGGGGAGAGGGGAGAGGGGAGAGGGGAGAGGGGAGAGGGGGGGGGAGAGGGAGAGGGGGGGGGAGAGGGAGAGGGGAGGGGGGAGGGGGGAGGGGAGGAGGGGGGAATGGGAATGGGAATGGGAATGGGAATGGGAATGGGAATGGGAATGGGAATGAGAATGAGGTCCAGACCCTTGTCACGCGAGGCCCAAACAATCTGGAAATGGCCCATAGCCAAGGACCTGAGGATCACAGCAGCTCACCTTCCAGGTGTGCAAAATACTCCAGCAGATGCTCGCAGCAGAGCTCTACAAGAAAATCACAAATGGGTCTTGCACCACGACAAACCATCTTCAAACTGTAGAGTGCTCCAAATATCGACTTGTTTGCCACTGTGAAAACAAAAAATGCAAAAGCTTCGCCTCGCGATAATGCCAAATAGGGGCACTGGGGAATGCTCTGTGGATCGACTGGTCCGGCAGATTTCTCTGTGCTTTTCCGTCGATTCCCCTGATCCCGTCACTCCTCATGAAACTGTCCCATTTGAGAGCCAAGATGATCTTAATAGCCCAGGAGTGGCCACGTCAATGGTGGTTCACAGACCTGCTTTACTGATCAGAGCATCCACATCTCAAGCTGCCATGCAGACCGGACCTGCTAACAAAATTCGAAAACCATATGGTTCACCCCAATTTCTCCTCCTTGAACCAGGCTGCATGGCTCCTGAGCTTGTGCTGTATGGACATGAATCTGCCTCAAGGACTCCATGGACATCCTCAAGGAGGCTAAACGGTCATCAACCCCTTCCGCATATGCCTTCAAGTGGAAGAGATTTCGCATTTGGTGTTCCTCCAAACATGTAGACCCCACATCTTGTCAGGAAGATGGTATTCGTTCATATTTACTACATTTGTCAAAATCTGGCTTACAAATCTCTACCATAAAAATATACTGGGCAGCCTTTACTGCCTACAAAAAATGTCCTTCATTAACCTCTTTTTCAAACTCCCTGTGACGAAGGATTTTCTGGAAGGGCTGAAGAAAGTTTTCCCTCCCATTAGGCATTCTTCCTCTCCCTGGCAGCTCAGCATAGTCCATTCACCACTTATGCAGGATCCTTTTGAACCCATTCACAATTCATACCTGCAACATCTGTCTTGGAAAACAGTATTCCTTGTAACAATCACATCAGCTCATAATGCTTGGATCTCGCTAACCCTATGTCTCAGGAACCATACATAGTCTTTCAGTCTAGTAAGGTTCACATAAGGGCTCAGCCGGAATTCCTCCCGAAGGTTATTTTGGATTTCCATGTTAATCAGACTATTTCATTACCAACATTCTTTCAGCATTCTTCCACCCGACCAAAAGATCCCTTTATTCTGTGGATCAGGCCTCGAGAAATCCGTATGCCTACTCTCTATGGTGAAGTATATTTTATCAGGTCGAGCTATTTCTAGGACTTACTCGCCCCTTCTGGAGCATTGACAAAGAATCAGGTGTTTTGTTCATTCAGAAAGTGAAGGAGCAATAATGACACCTTTAAGTCTTCTCCTTGTCAAGTTTTGATCTGTGTTCAGAGACAAAGGTCAAGTCAGTTTATCTGCTTATGATTACTTTTCCTCTGACTGCAGAGTTCCACGATTCTGTGAAGTGAACTCCCTGACCTGGTGTACAAAGTATGAAATTAAATGCTATAGGGTGTCGGATCTCTCCTAACATACAGCATTTAAATAACTAAGTCAACTGTATAAATATTTCATAATATATTTCAGTAGTTGTGAAAGCCAATTTTTTTTTCGTACTTCTGTGTGATGAAAAAGATATTTGAATAGGGTGAAAATAAACCAGAACACGTGGTGATGTACAAATGATATGCTTTCTGAAACCCAATTTTCACAGATTATTTTTAATACACAATATAGTTTTATTTGTAAAGCTGCAAGTTAGTAGGAAGGGTTTTGGAGATTTCTTGGAAACGTACTCTCTATAAATGATGGTGCGCTACCACATCATGCTTTAGTAATATTTTTATTAAAAGTGATTGTTTAAAAACAAACTGAGAAACACTCCTGCCCTGATGGCAATGCTATTAGTAAACTAAGAGGAAAGTCATGGATCATGTGTACCATTTATATGGGCTAGATTATCTCCTCATATGGAGAAAACGTTTAGTCTATTTAATCAAACAAGGTTTTTTTTGTACAGCAGAAATGCTGAATTCACATATTTGAAGGTACACTCACATGTGAGAATGAAGAACAACTTTGCAAAATAAAACATTTGCCTCGGATCACACAATTTGAAACCCGTTTATGGGTCAAGCACATTACAGTTAGGTCAAGTAGTTTATTCAGGTTACTTGACCTGCAGGTCTAGTAAATTTTTTATAATTTTTCGAGGCCTGTAGGTATAAAGAGGGTCTTGAAGTTTTAGCTAGATGAAACACATGACATACACAGATCGGACCAATGTTCATCAAATTTGGACCAGTCTGTACAGGTTTAGCCACTTCCAAACAATCCACCTCCCGATGGATAGTGACCTGCATCCTGTTATGCTATCAAAAAGCCAACAAGACCTTATCAGTTAGACCAAAGGCACATTCTACTAGGGGCAAAGCAGCTACTGCTCCGTTAATGAGAAATGTCCCTATAGCTGAAATTTGGAAGGCAGCTACATGGAGATCTGTTTATACACTCACCATGCACTACTGCTTGGACTCGGATGCCAGAACAGATACTCAAGTAGGACATGCTTCTCTCAAAAATGTATTTGCTTAATTGGCTAGATTACTCATTTCTCTGTTTTTTCCACCACTGTTGGTGGGGATGGGTGTGCTACTCTATTCAGTGCTTATGACTATCAATGGAGACCTCCTAAGAGAGGAGGAATGATTTCTTACCTGTAATCCATGTTCTCGCTTAGGGGATTCTCCACTGAAGTCATAAGCAACCCTCCCGCCTCCTTGGTGGAGAAGACAGAAGCAATTATGGGACCTACCTATCAATTACACATTGCATCAAAAATAACTAAAGCAACTGCCACCTGCTGGGCATGATGGGATACTAGTAGCCTCTCGGTTTTTAAAGGCACAGTCTCTGTTTTAAACACACATAATGGCAGCCAATGGGGCTACTCTGTCCTGCTATCCTTCATCACTTTACTTTTCCAAAAAAGGGTTTGTGTAAGAGATTTATATTGTTTCTACAAACCAACATAATACACATATATGATTTACTTGTCCCTTTTTTAAGTACACTATGAAGAATTGGGCCATTGTAGCCTGTGCCTATTGACTGCATAATGTTCTTTCTCTTATGCGACTCTGCAGGCCTTTCCAAAGAAAGGCAAACATCAGCACTTAAGAAGATATACTATGAAAAATTGCTTCGGGATCCCTGCACATGGGAGGGACTATTGAGTGCTTATGACTACAGTGGCGATTCCCCTGGGAGAGAATTGGGATTACTTGTAAGAATCCATTCCTTCTGTGTTATGGTGGGTGTGCAAGTCAGGTCTGTCGTCCATAGGAGAACGGATTGTACCAGGATTATGTCAGATTTTAGAAGGGAACCGGAGCTTTCAGTTAATCTTCTGCCATCAGCCAGGCTAAGCCCCCGGCTATCGCCAGTCTTGCTGCCATGCATCTAACCATCTCTGCTGCTTCCTCACCTAAACCTTTTTCAGTTGTGCTCTCGTCGATTTTCCGCGGGGTGGAAAGGGTGTCACTCTGGGGCACTTCTGCAACACACACATGAGGACAAGTGGGTCAGGATTCGCTAGACTGCCCTTCTATATGTTATTATTTTTTTTTTTTTCAGGATGGGGAACGGAGTGTGAAAATGGCTCCCAAATATCTTTGAGACAGCCAATTATATCTTATTATTTGATCTTCCGGTCCCACTGTACCACTTCGTCTCTTAATATCTGTAAATTATAAACCCTTAATTTCTCAAATACTACAGATTTACACCAAATTAGAAAAAGCAAGTTTTCTTGGTAAAGAGCTTACTTTCTGCCATGTTTGATGTAATTCCATTCAGCCTTTTGGCTGTAGTGTCTAAAGTCTACGGTAAATTGCATGGGACAAACGTTTTCCGACCCTCTCTTTTTCTCAACCCCAAGTTGACAGATCACCCCAAAACTTTCTAGAAAGGAGCTGATGTGGATGAACCTTTTGAAAAAAAAAAAAAAAAAAGTTTCATGAAGACTCTTCAAATGACGCAAAAATTGTTAGCAAACTACAAAATCATTTCCCTCTGGTCCTGACTATAATTACTGCGACTGTGTTGTACACCTATCCACATGAATCTCCTCATTTGGTATTCCGCTATGAGACGGTGGCTGAAGCCGACACAGCCATATATGGATATATTTTCACTTTAAAAAAACTAAGTTTTCAGGGACGTTGTAGTTAGGCTCTGAATTTACTCATACAAAACCATAGAAATTCCGCAGCTTGAGATATTTCAAGTAACTATAACTCACTCCCCCCCCATACACAGATTTTTATTGACTAATTTGAGTGCTGATGTTTCATTTATATTTTAAATGACATTATAGAAGTTGTCATGAGTGCTGAATATCTGCGGTAAGTGCATGATAAGGGCGCGAGTTATAGTTACCTTAGGGTGCGAGTTACAGGTACTTGAAATAACTCTTAACTGCTGAATTTCTAGGGTTTGGTATGAGTAGATTCAGAACACAACTATAACGTCCCTGTAACCTTTGGTTTTTTAAGTAAATTTCAATGTTTTATTTTTAAATTATATATATTTATACCTACATATATATGTGTGTATGTGTGTCTGAGTGGGTCTGACAGTGTGTGTTACAGTGAGTATATGAATATATATATGTTTTCTTTTATCAGCAGCGCAGTGCAACCAAATGTTTAATCAATTATCGAAGCCTCCAAATGGCACTTGTAAACACCCAGTGCGTTTTGGCGCAAAACGCCTTGAGGGCCCATTTACTGGTGCCATTTGGAGTCTTTGATGTTTGATTAAACATTCGGTTGAACTACGCTGCTGAGTTCGTGTGTGTTATTCACCGAGTGGGAAGAATTGCAGTGGACTATATATATATATATATATATATATATATATATATATATATATATATATATATATATATATACACATACATATATATAATAATAGGTTACCTGATAATATAAAAGTAATGTAAATTAATTTAAGTAATTAACAAAAATAATTATAAGTGATGCAATTTAAATTTAATAAATAATTAGTAATTAATTTTAAGAAATAAGTAGTAAAATAATTTAGTTTTAAGTAATAACATTTAATTTGAGTAATGAGTAATTACAAAAATGTAACTTAATATAGGGGTCGTGTGTACGGACAGTAAGGGCTTTTAGGGTGCAGGGATGCGTACTGTTTAATAGCAGTAAGGAATTTTTAAGGTTCAGGGATGTGTAGGGTATTGGGGCAGTCACAAGTTTTATGGTTCCAGGATGGTTAGGGTATAGAGTTCCCAAGGGGGTTTCAGCAATCAAGGATGGGTACTGTATAGTGGCAGTAAGAACGTTTTAGGGTTTACAGGTGGGTAGTAAGGGCTTTTGGTATTAGGAGGCACTTGCTTCCATGGCTGTTGTCACCTAACGCCTATGGAGGTATCCCTTCATCTAGGCTGAACAAGCTTCTATGACTCCTATCCAATGCCTGAGTCTCAATGATTGGCTATAATATCCATTCAGCATTTAGGTAGCAGGGACCTACCATTTATGTGGTTTCACGATATTGTTAGAATCTGTACTCTTTTTGGATATGTCCTGAATTTCTTTTTCACTGGAGTCAATTTTGTCACCATGCAGCCTGTCTTTTTACTGAAGCTATAAGGCCACTATAACCTGACCAGCCTATACAAGCTATCTCTCTTCTGTCTATGGCCTGAGATTGTTTTCAGTGTATTTATATTTTTCAAAATTGCCCTGTCTAAGTATATTATGTTTTTAACTAGGACTGAGAAATTCCATAAGTTCACCTGTAGGACATTTCCCTTTCCAACCAACTAATGTCAAAATGGTGCTCTAAATGCACTATTTATCCTTATTTTGAAAACAAATTGTCATGGGGAGAGGCATCCTCAATAGGCCTGGAAGAACTCTGGCTTGCTTTGTTTACTGTGCAGGATTCATGGTGCCTGTTTACATCATGGCACTTTCAGAGTTCTCTAAATTCCAACAGCCACGGTAGAGGTCACAAAAATGTGCCTTTATCACTGTCATCAGCTCTGATCTCACTTGTACCCTTTAGTGAAAACCAACCCTTTTGTTGACACCTTCCTCTGTACCGTGATCAATATTTAATCTTTTTAACCCACAACCTCTGTCCTACTGTGTTTTTTAGGTGTGGTACCGAAATGTCAGAAAATCCCCTGTCGTGAATACTGTCCTAAAAATTGTGTACATAAAAATCACTCCACTTAGGTTTGCAGTGGAAAATCTTTACCCAACTGCATGATATTTTTGTAAACGATAATTAGGGCACTGTATTCAGTGTACGATTTTCTGACATACAAGCTATCCTTGTGCTGCTCTTTGTTGAGTCTGTTATGAGATGTGGTATTAACACATTGGAAATAGTTTATAGCGCGTAGTTCTAAGGTATGTAATAACTTAATACAGACAGTAGTAGAGATGAGAAATACTATTATTTTCAGTGGGCTTTTCTGTTACAGATTTCTTTCTCGAGTGCGTCTTTCTGCTACCAAGTCGCTGGCAGCCTCCACAACCAATATCCGTTTTTTTTGTGTAAAACAATCCACATTGAGTGATCTGCAGGCCCTTGACTACTTTTTAGGGTCGAGCCTGCGTTGAATGCACTCGCGCATGCGTATCGCAGCAAGACTCTTAAGTGTTCAGAAAAGGGCTCGGAGCCTTGTCAACTTCACGTCAGTGTTTTTTATTGGTTCATGGGCTTGCCTAATAAAATCTGCTTGCTTTCATTAGTTGAAGGCACTCATACGTCATGCCTTTTCCGGTGGCTAGCCCTCCTCGAGCGCAGCGACCAAGTACAGAAAACATGCGAGGCTCGCTGTTTTCCATCGGGCTTGTGGACTTCTTTTTCTCTAATTTATGAGCGCGATCTTGCTTGGCAGAAGTCGAGCGCTTTACATAGTTAATTGCACTTTTTCGGGTTACGTATATAAATGCACTTTTGCCCAATAGGTGAAAAGTCGGGTTAGGAGTTTACAACGCTATCAGCTCTAACATGAGCAAACGCGAGACCCGTTGCATTGCAAATGCTTGTTTCTTTTCTTACAGAGTGTTTCTTCGGCTGCTGTTGTTTCCACTAATCCATTGTCTTTTGGCTGTCGCAGTTACACGCTCAGGGCCGGTATTAGCGCTGGTGGCACCCAGTGCGTCAATGATTGTAGGTGCACCCAGTGACCACCTCCGCCATGGATTCCCTCACTGCCACCCTTTAACAGAGCCCCTCAAGTCTATTAGTTTTATAGCATCACTCATACCAGTGTAGGTTAGGGTGTTGGAGCACAGAGACAATCAATCCTACATGTGTAAACCAGTGTATAGGAAATGTTAGGTAAGATAGAAGAGTACAAGTTCTAGGTGTCACGTCATCCATACTGGTAGGCAGTGTAGTTTAAGAGTGCTTGTTCTGGAGAAGCACAGTCTAGAATTTGTACTTATAAACTGCAAGTAACAAAAGGCTCTCTGTGACAAAAGCAGTAACTCACTGACCTATTTACATTACTTGCACTTCTGTGATCTGCATGGTACACGTGCTTTGCAGCAGGCATATTAACCCTCTGCACCACCTTAGAATTAGTCAAAACTTCCACGAGACACAACTGCTACTATCTCTTTCCAGGAAAAACGTTAATCACGGAATTACCTTGGCATTTTTATTGCTGCCTGAAAGTAGCTGGAGTCAGGGAACGCTGGTAGCAGGTGCTTGTAAAATCATAATATACTTGCAAACAAGGGGCCCCCACCCGAAGTCAGCACTTGGTGCGGTGGCACCACTCTAGAACCGGCCATGTACACGCTGCTTTGGTTCAGGTGTAATTGGCACTATGGGGGTCATTCCGACCCTGGCGGTCATGGACCGCCAGGGCCGGGGACCGCGGATGCACCGCCAACAGGCTGGCGGTGCATCCAGGCCAATTCTGACCGCGGCGGTAAAGCCGCGGTCAGAAAAGGGAAACCAGCGGTTTCCTGCCGGTTTTCCCCTGGCCTGAGGAATCCTCCATGGCGGCGCTGCAGGCAGCGCCGCCATGGGGATTCCGACCCCCTTACCGCCAGCCTGGTTCTGGCGGTTTTGACCGCCAGAACCTGGCTGGCGGTAACGGGTGTCGTGGGGCCCCTGGGGGCCCCTGCAGTGCCCATGCCAATAGCATGGGCACTACAGTGGCCCCCTAACAGGGCCCCACCAAGATTTTCAGTGTCTGCATAGCAGACACTGAAAATCGCGACGGGTGCAACTGCACCCGTCGCACCCTTTCCACTCCGCCGGCTCCATTCGCCCGCCCGCCCGCCCAGTGGGAAACTCAGAATTACCGCGGCGGTCTTTTGACCGTGCAGCGGTATTCTGACGGCGGGACTTTGGCAGAATGACCCCCTATATTTTTATTGTGAAGTTGTTATTTTCATTTTACTTTTTACGCCGGTCAAGGATGGTGCTATATTTTCTCTGCATTCAGAGAAAAAAAAGCTGCAACATTGTTTTTCTTCATTCCCCAGCTTTCTCGTGGGCTTTCACGTTTTCTCCACTGTCATAACTGAATTTGCCCAATGACAGATGTATGTATGGATTGACTGCACCTGCCCCTGCACGGATGTTCCGTATATGTAAAAACTACATTTCTCTGCACAGATGTTTTACATATGGTTAGACTGCATTTGATCCGGAACCGATGTGCTATATGTGGATCGACTGCATTTGCCCATGCACAGAGGTTTTATGTAAGGATAACACAGCATACGACCCTGCACACAGGTGTTTTATGTCTTGATAGATCTGGCATAGATGTTCAGTGTCTATAGACTGCATATGCTTCTGCAGAGATTGTAATTGTATTTATATAGCGCTTACTACCCGTGACAAGGCATCAAAGCGCTTCTCGGCGAGTAGCAAGCCATTCTGGATTCCAAAAGGATTAGTGGTGGGTCAATGTAGGGAAGTATAGTATTAGTTTTAGTATAGGGAAAATATGAGTTAATTTGAGCAGTGGACATGTGAGTCTGTTAGTTGGACTGACTAGAATAATAGAGGGATAGAAGAGGGGAGGGTCTAGAAAGTGTTAATTGGGAGATCATAGTAAGATGAGGTTTGGGGTGAACTAGGAGGGACAGTAGAGGGCAGAGTCTAGGAAGGGTTATTTTGAAGTTCATAGTAGTAGAATGAGGTTTGGGATGAGTCAGAGAGTGGAGATAGAGGTGTAGGATGAGACCAGTGCATTGGAGCCTTTTTTATTTTTTATACAGTAAGTACGGCTAAAGTAATAAATATGATACATGATTACATAGGAAGGGAATATATGTACAAGGAAGATACTATATTGAAATTTAAAGTTGGATTGTATAAACACAGACTTTCAAGTGTTGCGGTATTTGAAGGTAATTTATTTGTGTATGTCTTACAACCTTTTTATCTTTTCTTCAATATTTCAATAGTGAAATGCTTGTAGATAAGTAGTTGAGATAACATTTACCTATTGTGCTAGATAAATAAAAAAGAGACACATAAGCATCTCATAAGAACAACTTATATAGAAACTATGGAATGAGCTATGAACATGCTAAGCATTGAATTTCCAAACTTCCTGCTGTTTACTGACTTCTACCGCCAAACGGGGTCGGTGTTTGGCAGCTGGCGCAGGACCGCTAATATAAACAACCGCCTTTCCACGAATTCTCGAGCAAAGGAAAGCCGGCACTCCAGACTTGCTTTCCAAAATGGTTTATTTAACATCCATCATCGGCCATGGGCGGTATTTTGGTTAAGGAAAAACAAACATGTTTTGTGTGTACATAACAAGCAATTTAATTTACTTAGATGTAAACTTTTAAATGAATAATTTACATTCATTGTGAAATTATGGGCGGTATTTTGGTGAATGTTGTATAACATAGAAAAAATGTTTTGTTTGTATGAGGAAAGCGGATAGATAGTATTTCCTTTATGTCTGTCAAACTGCAAAATATAGTTTATAATGGTGGTGGGACTTTATAAAAGAATTTTGGGCTAAGAGTAAGACCGCAACGTTTGAAAAGCGTCAGCCGGTATGATACAGCCGATGATGGATGTTAAATAAACCATTTTGGAAGGCAAGTCTGGAGTGCCGGCTTTCCTTCTCTTGAGAATTCGTGGCAATGCAATTGTTTATATTTATATATGTATGTGTATATATATATATTTAACCCTAAGTAAGATATACATTTGTTAAGCAACGCTAAAGAGTATGTATACATTTTGAGAGAAAAAAACATACTTACTATACATATTTGTTCAAAGGAATACACATTTTCAGATAGGATACATGTAATCCTGTTACAATTGTTTACATACACATGGATATGCATTACATTGCTGTTTGAGAATGGTGGTTATGCAGGAAAGAGCCAACTCTTGAGTAGGCTTCTGAAGATAAGATAGTTTGCTGTGGATCTTATATTTGGGGGTGAAGAATTCATAGTTTGGTTGCTTGAACAGAGAAAGACCTACCACCTATTGTCTTTTTTTGTATGGTGGGGTTTTGAGGCAAGGTGACAATCTTTTTTTGGGGGTGATACAAAGCAACTTGAAGGTGGCTCTTCTGACAACCAGTGAGCAATGTCGGGCCCTCAAAGCAGGAGGGGATATGTGGGCTTGCGACTTTACATGTAGGAGTATTTTGGCAGCAGAGTTCTGAATCCGTTGTAGTCATTTCATAGTAGATAGAAATGATCCATGGTAGAGGCCATTGGCATAATCCAGTTTAGACAGTACAAGAGAGATAGCCTGGACCTTGTGTGGAAAACCCAGTTGGATGAAGATGCATCGCAGAGTTTTCATGGTGATGAAGCTAGATCTTGTTATTTGGTCCACTTGGGCATTTGTTGTTAACTTGGAGCCCATGCTAATTCCAAGGTTTCTTGATTCCTTGGATACTTTAGGAGGTGGTCCTAGATTGTCAGTTCAGGCACTGTTTTATTTAGGGATAGACAGCATTAGCACCTGCACTGTTGTTTTATTGGAGAACGTGATGTTGCCAGTCTCTCCTCTAAATTCATCAAAATTCAAAGGTGACACATGGTTCACATGGTGACACATCTCACGTTAAGATATTTAAACATGGAACTTCTTTCTTTATAAAACTGTTTTGATTTATGAGTATTTTGATGCTCTAGTTCCAGAGCATTTTCAGTATTTATTGAAATATTTTGGTGCAAATGATTCCCGTTTTGTGAATCTTGTTATTGTGCTGGCCAAATCATAGCCCCAGAAACACCGGTTACATCGGCCACTTACTTGGATCAACACTATTGAATAGTTAAAACAAACACAAAGTTCAGTATATTAAAATGCTGATCTCTGTACCTCTGTAATTGACATGCTCTGGGCATATCTATTGTTTAGTCTGGGCAGGCTAGGTCTAATTCAGCACAGCATGTGGTCATCTGAGATGTTCCACTAATTTATTTTTTTGTATTCCAGAGTTGAGGCTCGAAAACCAGGCTTTAAGATGCCTTCAGTTTGAGCCTTCTTTGTGGAACTCACTTCCATTCTCAATTACAACTGAATCAACATTTTATAAGTTCAGGAAAGTGCTTAAAACTTGGCTTCATAATCACTATTCAGATGTTTTGCTTATGTCGCTGCATTTTAGTAAGAGGTGCTACTTGCGAGAGTAAGTGTGCTCTGTAAGTAATCTAAAAGTAAATAAAAATACTTTGTCTTATCCATGCCCATCAACTATTATCCATATTTTATGTTAGAAAGGATTTTGAGGGAATTGACCAGAGCTTTGGCAGGTCCTACACAGGATAGGGTGTCTGCAAATATTTTCTTCATTGTGAGATTTTCATCAATGTGCATAAAATATGAGTATCACCGCCTATGTGTGGGACCCTAAACACTTTTTACGGAGGTGAAAAACATTCCGGTTTTTAAACAATGCCAGTCTAAAGGGCACTTTTTTCATTTGCTGCTTGTAATAAACATTTGTAGAATTAATTATAATATATTTATTTTTATAGAGCACACAGTCACTCAGAGGTATCAAAACTGGAAAATTAAAATGAGACTAGAAGCTCATTGCCCTCTTATTTTATTTTTTCCAGTTTAAAAGAGAAAACATTTGACGCTAAACTTTTTTGAAAAGGCATATAGTTTCCTAGTGAGCACAACACATTTTAGTTATAAGGCAGCCAAGGAGCTCCATTGCAGTGCTTAATTTGTAATAAAATAAGTGCCAAGGCCCTTATCAGGAAGCCACTGCAGCTTGCATCACCGATTGCCCCTGACGGTTGCCACTGACAGCACCAACAAAAATACTGACCATCACACTCCTAGAAGTGTGACAATTCAGAATATTCCAGGCCCCTAGACTATAGTAAAGATTTGGGACACAGTAATAGTAGTAATTTTTATTGTACATTGCATTAATAAACAACTGTTGTTGTGCTCATGTGTACATTACACAAACAGTGCCGCCATCTGGTATACTGTCATAAGTGTAGGTTTTGACAATAAAGTGCTGGTACCGAGCACTGGAAACCACCGGCTCAAATTAAGCACTGCTCCACAACCTCCGAACTTCATATACTAAAATTAATTTTTTTCTGAAATGTTTCTATTGCTTCACGTGACTTTAATGATCTTAATTTTATTTTCAAATTGATTTCTGTCTGGTAATGATTTAAAATTATTTATTTTGTATTTATCTTTTACTTTTGCTTTGAGAATTCTTCTTTGGCAGCCTTTTATTTAACTTTTCAATTCAGTTTCCTCTTCATGGTACTTTTCATATTGTTGTGTAGAGAAATTATTTTAGTCAATGGCAATAAAAAGCTATCAGCAATGAGAGGGACTTTTGATTACATGTAAGGGGAAATGTACTATAGTGAAAGAGACATGTGTAGCCACGATAAACTTTCTGCCGTGAAGACCTTCATATCACGATAGCCATGTGGGTCATGGCATCTCAATGGGCCATAGATTCATGAAGCTAAAAGCTCCAGGCTCAGGATAGGTCAGGAGAACCAACTGTACCAATACAAACTAGGGCATTATGATAGAAAAAGGCGTAAAGTGAGGCCTCAATGTCATTACTGACCAAAGCACCAGGATATGCCATTTTGTTATGAAGATATCATCAAATAATTACAGGATAAAAAGTATTATATTAAAAAAAAAAAACACTAAAGGGGCAATGTTATTGCCAGGTCTACGGTACATTGGATTAACATACTGTTATTGAGAAGAATGGTCTTTGCATTTAGAATTGTCCAGCTGTCTGTTTAGACAAAAGACAATCATATCAACATCTCGTCCATCATCCCTTTAGACTAGGATACCAAGGAGCCCCGAAGGGCGGAATATTGCCCTCCTTCTTTAGGACTATTGTTCACTATGCCCCCATCTGTTTCATTAGGAAGATAGCTTCCAAGATTGTTATTACAAAACCTGTTGGAATTTTTAAGGCTTAAAGATTATGTGCAGGATGGAATCTGTGTCTCTTTTTGTAGAGGATATTTTGGGCACATTAAAGTGCATAGACTGGCATCTTAAGTTGTCGTTGATAACTAGAACTTTGCATCCGGAGTCTCTGAGGGTGAGCTTCATGCCAGTGCTTCAGTACGTTTGTCAGCCTTGGCGTAAGAGATAGCAGTGTTGTTTTGAATAAATCACACTCGTAACATACTTGACCTTTTTTCCACCCATCTCTAAATAGCTGTACCAGCCTTGCAAGGGAAGGGATAGTTTAATCAGAATTGAATGCAGAGATAACCCTTGGTATCATGCTGCATTGGAGAAAATGTTCCTCAGAACTGCTGAGGCAAACCATTTAATGTTCCCAGTAGTACAAAAAATTTATTATCCTCCATTTTGTTTTACTAGTAAACACTAGCAGGCATTTATAATCTACTCTGATCTGGAAAAGGACGACCTAATGTTTAAACTGATTGATTCATAATTTCGGTCTTTTCACTATGAAATTATTACTGCTTTAGTGCCATGGAGTCTTGATTTGCACAGTAGTCATCCTGGCAACCTGCTTTTCATGAGTGCTAGGTCTGGCAGGAGAGAAGTTTCACATCTCTGTATTTATTTTGGAACATACTGTTCTTTAATTTTTCTCTTGCCCAGATTAATTTTCACGACCACCTCTTAGCAACTGTATGACACATAAAATTATGTAAATATACTCACACTTTCTTGCTGCTACCTATCTCATCGTTGGAGGATCACTGTAATGTGTTTTCTAGGTGTCAGGAAAGTGCAAGATAGTACATTTTCTGATAGAGGCTTCTAGCTGCAGATTCCTGACTTTTTGAATATTCCCCAGGCATCAGATTGGATACAGAAACTTTTCAGCAGAACTTCTACTTCAGAAATGATGTGCAGAATCTTTTAGGTGCCACTCCAGAGCAATGACATCAGTTTCTTTCTTTCTGTGCCACCAGATGTGGATCCGGAACTCCCTTCTCATCTCTCTGACACACTTACCTCAATATTTTCCAAATATTCTTCAGTGTGTAAGAGATGTCGCCCCTAAAATGATAGGTTTTAGAGGGTTTGCAAACAAATGTCTGTGACAGATCCCTATTAGGTGTGCTTTTGGTGCCTGGTGTTGAGCCATGGCCCGCAGGGACTGTGCATCGATGAACTTGAAGGCCATAACAAATCACAAGGTGAAACTTTACATCGCCAAGCATAAGATTACTGCACCAGGGCTGTTCCAAGTCATGCTCCACGTCCAAGGTTCAATCTCGGTCCTGCTCCTGGAGGCACTTCAGAGGCAGGTGTTCATCACGCTGCAGGTCCTCAGGTAAGTGTAAGAAACACAGAATTGTAAGAAACGCAGGAATTCAAAGTGGGATGTTGCTCCAGCATGGCAGTCGCATTTACCTGTGCAAGTTCAGGTGCAGCACCACCTTTCTCGTTCCCAAGGTTAGCTGAATTTGGAGCTGATCCCGCAGCTGGTTTTGGCACAACCCGAGTTTCCAGGGCCTTCAGCTATGCTGCATTAGATCAAAGAGTTCTGCACATCCAAGCTCTGGGTCTTTGGTTCCTTACTGATTCCCTCTGGCGTGCCTTTGGGACCTGAGAGGTTTTCCACTGAGGATGTCAAGGGGGGTTTATATCCTGCTCTTACTCAACCATGCTTCTGGTGCCACAACACATACTGGCCTCAGGCATATAGATGCCGATGCTGACTTCGCCGCCTGAGAAGGCAGCCCAGATTGTTCTCTCAGATGCCAGTCTGAACTTGACTTTGGTCATGTCCGAAGCAGCCTGAGGCCTGCTTCCCCCAGTTGAATTACCACAAGGTCGACAACACTCTCCGCGTTCCTTTTTGGGAATGAGTCGGATAATGACTGTGACCCAGATGATGAGTTTGTTCAGCCCCCATTTATGACAGTTAGTACAAGAACTTATAGGAGGCTTGTGACCTCAATACCTCCCCAGAGACATTACTTTTTTTCTCCCCTTGGACCAGCCACAGAGGAATGCACTTCCAAAGCCATGTTGATGCATAGGTTGGCAGAAGTTTTGACCTTGAGCTCCCCACCTTGGAGGTTAAGACAACCATTTTGTCTGAGGTCCTCTAACCAGAGCAGGCATCTTTGAGGCCCCTTCTTTCTTTCTCAAAGCACTGACAAATATCTTATTAGAGGGTTAGGCCAAACTGTGCTCCAGCCCACCACTCAATCGACAAATTGCTAGGTGCGATCGAACTGCTCCAGGCGACCCAGCTTTTCTTTCAAAGCAGGCCTCTTCAGAAAGCCTGTAGGTGTAGGCTTCCACCAGCTACTCTAGTAGCAACACATTTTCCATCACTCCCCCGCTAGGGAATTTAAGTGAGTGGAAACATTCAGGCAGACATGTTGTTTCTTTGACCAGCTTGGCCTTCCGTTCTGTTAACGGCAGCTGTTTGTGGGGATGCTACTCACACACTCTTTGGGTTTCGGTGGGACAAGTCCTCCCTGGTTTACCCAGAGACCCTTCACCCTGTACTCTCTCAGGCAATTTTAGATGGTTGTGATGCTGCCAAGTTCACGGTTTGTTGTGGCTTGGACACCACTGATTCCATCAGGTGGGTTACAGACACCAGTGTTGCTATTTGCTGCCATGCATGGCTGCAGTCAACTGGGTTCTCAGAGGAAGTCCTGTCTTCCCTAATGGATATGCCCTTTGATGGGACTCACATGTTCGGGGACAGAATTGATACTGCTCTCAAGTGTTTTGAGAAGAATAGGGCTCCTTCTCTCTCATTGGAACTTTCTGCCGCACCTCACCAAATGCTGCAGTTTCACCACTCCTTTTGCGGATTTGGCCCAGATATCCCTGACCGACAGCCTGTCAGCCCCTGCAGAGATCCCAGGAATTTCACGGCAGAGGCTGAGATGATCACTGCATCCTTGGCCATGGTCAGCATGCCGCCAAATCTTCTGTTCTCCCTGTGGCCCCACCTGCCAAACATCTTTAGCGTCTGCCCTTGAAGAGACACAGCCACCTGGTGGGAGGTAGAATGCACTGATTCTTACAGGGCTGAAAAGCAAACACATCAGACAGGTGGGTCCCACAGATTGTTTGCTGGCAATTCGTCTTCCTTTTCCTTTCTTCCCCACTGCACCTTCCACCAGCCCCTAATGACTGATGGAGGACCATCTCTCCATTATGCTGGAAATGCAAACCCTTTTGGCCAAAGGGCCTATCCAGAGGTTGCCAGCATCTGAAGTTTCTGTTACTTTCTGGTGCGCAAAGTCAGATCTTTGCCCTGTTTTAGGTCTGTGCACTCTCCACGCCTTCCTCTATTGCAGAAATTCAAAGCCCTCATCCTGGCCCAGGCCCTGTCTGCCCTCGACTCTGGAGACTGGATGTTGGCGTTGGACCTGAAGGATTTCTATTTTTCATATACCCATCCTGCTGGCCCGCGGCGCTACCTACCATTCATGGTGGAACAGAAGCATTTTCAGTTAGTTGTGCTCACCCGTGGCCTCACCCCCCTCGTGTGTTCATGAAAATGATGACAGTGGTAGCAGCACACACCTATCTTAACCAAAGGCTATTGAAATCGAGCTTGCCCCAGACAGTCGTCAACCACCTCCAGACTATCTCAAACAACCTCTCTAGGGGTTCACTAACAATGTGCCAAAGTCACTCCTGACTCCTTCTCAGATGCTCCCCTTCATCGAAACCATTCTGGACACAATTTAGTTTTGTGCCTTTCCCGTGGCAAAGGGAGTGCAGGACATTCAGGCTGTGTTCCTAATCTTTCAGCCTTGGTCCTAGTGATTTCAGTGAGGTAGACTATGAAGCTGCTGGGATCGATTGCCTCCTGCATCCTGCTGGTAAAGCAGACCAGGTGGCATATGTGAGTGAGCTTTGAAGTGACATTTTAAGTCCCAGTTGGCCCAACATCAAGGGGACCTCTCCGACCATGTTCGGATTTCAGGAGCGATTGCTAAAGCTGTGCAGTGGTGGTTGCTAGGCCGTGATTCGTTCAGCAGCAGACCCGTCTCCTTCTGCACCCACCATAGCTCACAGTGGTGACCGATGCATCACTTCTGCGTTGGGGCAGCCACCCGGGAGAGGTAGAGATCAGAGGCCTCTTTTCTCTTGTGAAGTCCTGGCTCCACATCGATCTGCTGGAGCTGAGGGCCAATAGCTTGGAATTGAAAGCCTTCCTGTCAATAAAGCGGAGGCTGGTACCTTTTAGGAGTGTGATGGTCAGTATTTTTGTTGGTGCTGTCAGTGGCAACCGTCAGGGGCAATCGGTGATGCAAGCTGCAATGGCTTCCTGATAAGGGCCTTGGCACTTATTTTATTACAAATTAATCACTTCAATGGAGCTCTTTGGCTGCCTTATAACTAAAATGTGTTGTGCTCACTAGGAAACTATATGCCTTTTCAAAAAAGTTTAGCGTCAAATGTTTTCTCTTTTAAACTGGAAAAAATAAAATAAGAGGGCAATGAGCTTCTAGTCTCATTTTAATTTTCCAGTTTTGATACCTCTGAGTGACTGTGTGCTCTATAAAAATAAATATATTATAATTAATTCTACAAATGTTTATTACAAGCAGCAAATGAAAAAAGTGCCCTTTAGACTGGCATTGTTTAAAAACCGGAATGTTTTTCACCTCCGTAAAAAGTGTTTAGGGTCCCACACATAGGCGGTGATACTCATATTTTATGCACATTGATGAAAATCTCACAATGAAGAAAATATTTGCAGACACCCTATCCTGTGTAGGACCTGCCAAAGCTCTGGTCAATTCCCTCAAAATCCTTTCTAACATAAAATATGGATAATAGTTGATGGGCGTGGATAAGACAAAGTATTTTTATTTACTTTTAGATTACTTACAGAGCACACTTACTCTCGCAAGTAGCACCTCTTACTAAAATGCAGCGACATAAGCAAAACATCTGAATAGTGATTATGAAGCCAAGTTTTAAGCACTTTCCTGAACTTATAAAATGTTGATTCAGTTGTAATTGAGAATGGAAGTGAGTTCCACAAAGAAGGCTCAAACTGAAGGCATCTTAAAGCCTGGTTTTCGAGCCTCAACTCTGGAATACAAAAAAATAAATTGTGCCAGAAAGCCTTGCTCCTCTCGAAATGGCTGAACCACCAAGGAATTTTCCCTGGTGGTGAACAACCTGGCAGGATCATTGAATGCCAGGATGGATGAGCTCAGCTTTGGACATCTAGCAGATCACGAATGGCAGTTCCACCCAGAGGTGGTGCAAGATCTCTTCCAGGAAGTTGGAGAATCTTGGCTTGAGCTTTGCGCAATGTCAGCAATTCTACACGTTGGAGTTTCCAAAACATCTCTCACTCAGATGCATTTTGCCTTGTGTTGGATTCCTGTATGTCTTTCTGCCGATATCACTCCTGCCCGAGTTTTCAAGAAGATCAGGACAGCCCTAGCCCAAGACATCCTAGTGGTTCCGTATTGGGCATGGAGAGTGTGGTATCCAGAACTCCAGGGCTTAAGTGTATGCCCTCCAATAAGGCTGCCCCTCGAGTGGGGGCAACAAGGCAGGATTCTGCATCCAGGCCTTCACACTCCACCATCAGCCTGGAGATTGATTGGCGACAGCTGACCACCTTTGATCCTCCTCTGGAGGTAGTTGATGTCATCTTGGCAGTCAGACTACTCTCAACAAAAACTGTATATATCTGTCCTTGGGACAAATTTGTGGCTTGGTACGGCAAGCTGTATGATCTGTTATTTGTTCTGTCTCTTTCTCAGCAAGGCTTTGCTTTGAGCACAGTCAAGGGTTTTCTTTCCGCCCTCTCAGCCTCCTTGTTGTTGCCAGATCAGCCCTCATTGCTTAACTCACCTATTGTGATGTAATTTTTGAAAGGGCTTCACCACTTTTTTCCACCCTCTTCTTTGGTCATGCCCCCAGGGAGCCTTAATCTGGTCTTGACTTAGACGATGTGCACTACTTTCAAGCCAGTTCACATATGTCCTTTATGGCTCCTTGCTCTTAGGATTGTGTTGCTCATCGCCATCACCTTGGTTTGTGAGTGAGCTTCAGTCTTTGTCAATTCACCGTACACTTCCTTCTCCCCAGACAAACTGGTTCTTTGGACTCGAGCATTCTTCCTGCTGAAAGTTGTGACACCGTTCCACATCGGTCAAACCATCACCCTGCTGGAGGGTCTATGCTCTATTTTATCCCTCAAAGGAGGAGGAGAGGCTTGATCACTTGGACCCCAAGAGAGCTTTGAGCGTCTACAAAGATCATAACAAACACTACCTTGTGGGCAATCAGCTTTGTGGGGTTCTCTAGAGCAAAAAAGGCAAGACTGAGCAGAAGATATCCATTCCCAACGGATCAAGCTGTGCATTAAGATTTAATAACCACTGGCCAAAAAGCAGCCTCTAGAAGCACTGCGTGGTCATTCTGCCAGGGCCAAAGCTGCTACCACTGCAGTAGCACATTAAGTCCCTGCCCTAGTGGCATGCCAGTCAGCTACGTAGGCATCCCCCCATATGTTCACAAAGCACTATTGTTTCGACGGTCAGGTTCACCGAGAGGGGCATGTTGCCTGCACGGTCCTGTATGACTTTCTAGTTTGAGTACATTCACAAATCCATCTCCATATAGCTACTGCTTTGGTATCCATTCAAACGATGAGGAATTTGCGGCTAGAAGCCTCTATCAGAAAAACAAGTTAGTTACATTTGATAACACTCTTTCTGTTGAAAGCATTATCGAGCTGCAATTTCCTCTCCAACCCTCCCCTCCTAGAAGTTCTGTGATTGGGCTCTATCCGTCAGTAAGATCCCACGCCTAGGAATACGCCCACTGTCAACCAGTTTGTTTTTGGGGCTCTGCATCTGGGGGCGTGGGAAGGCTTGAAAGCAACTGATGTCAGCATGAATGAGTGGTGCCTTTATAGGCTCAGCACATAATTTTCACAGCGGAACGGCATCAAGGTGGAATGGCAAGATGTCACCTTCTGGTGTGCAGATGAACTGCTGAAATGTTTGTATATCCACCTGACGCCTGAGGAATATTCACAAGGTGGGGAATCTGTGGCTGAATAGATTCTGTACCAGAAAGACCGTTAACAAAGGTTTGTAACCTGATCTTTACAATTCCTATTTATCAAACCAAAGGGTAGTGATAAACTTCTGCATGTTTGAGTAAAGGTTGCCCACAGAAGGAGCTTTGCAATCCGTGCTTTTGACATTGATAGGCAACATACAAATCGGAGACTTCAAATCTCATAACTTAAAAGTAATATCTAGAAGCAGCACTTATTTCTTCATTCATTCAGGCGTTTGTAGTTTTGTTGAATCTGGTTTTTGAAGACTCATCTGAATATTGAATATTTTAAGCTGAGTGTGATCATTATTGCTTGCTTCAGGGTGCAGCTTTCAGCAATGTTGTCTGAGCTTCTTTCGGTTGCCTTTAGACCCTCTCAAGGGTTTGCGATACACTGGAAATTATCAATCATTTGATCAAGGAAAGTGTACCACTAGTTATGCTTGACTCAGTTGTACCTCATAGCTCTTGAATTTATGTGGCTTAGACATCTGCATTTACAATTACAGCACTGAAATATTTTGAAAAGAGATGATGCACTTTTCCCCAAGAGGCTTGGGAGTTTAATTGCAAAAATATTTTTCATATGCTTTTTGTGCAGTTTTTGATCTATCTCAGCTTGTGAGATGTTCCAGTGGAAGATCTGGATACCACATAGCTTTCAATAAGATATTTATTGATAAATACTGAGACACAAGGAGCATTGATGTAGGAATGTATCAAGGTTGGTTCCTTCAAACTGCCTACCTTCAACCTAACAGCCTCCTGGATTCCCCATTTCACTTGTTATTTCCCACATTCCAGATTCTGTTCCTTGCATTCCAACACAGTCAGAACCAAACACTCCATGCAGAACCCACCCTCCCTCAACTCCCCTCCCCCCAAAAAAAACTCAAAGAAAAACAGTAGAAAACTGAACATATGTAATAAATATGTGGACAAAGTTCCATCTGAAAAGACAATGAGTGTGATAAACTCTGGGGGATAATATACATGCTTTATATTTCTCAGCAAAATATTTCATGTTAGTACTGCTTCTAATCCCTGTATCATCATGGATGACTAAGCAATCAGCACGCGGTGTTGATGGGTAACATGAAAAATCAACACTCTTAGATCACAATCAGAAAATCTCAAACATTTTACTATGATGTTGTATTTGTTTGATATAAAAATCAAAACTTCTTGCTCCTGAAAGTCTCAGAGGAGTCATAATGTAGTGTTCTTTTTATTTGGGTGTATTCATTTCAAAGGAAGACCACATGATGTATTGCCCCTTTGGTCGAGTCTGATTTGTCACAATTCACCCTGTTGAAAACTGGGATTTTCTGAGAACTCTCAAACATAACAGCTCCAGGGCAGGATCAGATTACCTAACATGCAGCCTGCGTTGTCTACCCAGCAATTTGATGAGGATGAGTTGTCCTTGAAGAGACAACCTGCAAAATACTCTGCACTACCTACTCAGCAGTATTTTTCCACTTGCTTTTTGAGCTCTATAATCCCTGTCTTACACTCTTATAAACTGTTCTCTCAAAACCATGGACTTCATTGAAGTTCATACCTTTCCTTTCAACCACTAGGGCACATGACATGATCCCAGTTTGTGACCTCTCGATAATTCAAATGATCAATAACATGTCACAGAATTAGGAGTGATTCTTTCGGAAAGTTTTGTGGTTTTGAGAGTCTTCCTCGATTTAACGTCTCCATTGAGTGTAACTAAATAACCTCCTTAATGACACGGTTGAACCACTCATCATCCCATGAGCCCATGGCTGATAATCTATGATTCTTTTGTCCTGGATGTTGCATTTGATGAGATATTAAGACCATTTTACCCTACTAAATTGGAGTCAGTTATCCAACACCAAACCTTTTAACAAGCCTTCCTAGCAGAACGCATCTTCCGAGAAATTGACTGATGACTCTAATGTGATGTTTTCAACTACTTTCAATTCTGTTCAGTTCAGTTTCTAAATAACTTTATTTAGACATGTGAAGCCTGCTAAACTCACATGATACATAAAATAAAACACAATTTAAACACCAAAAACAGCTTTATTTCAGATATTAAATAGCAGCCGAGGTCATTTCCCACATTTAGAAAATTCATATATGCCATAAAACTCATTGCCTCTTGACACAACAGAATATTCCTTTTTAAAAAAAAAAAAGTTTTTAAAATCGTATTGTTTAGCAATAAAGTAGACACTTTGGTCACAGGCCAATGTTACCACTCTGTATAAGGCAATAGTGGGTATTTACCTCTGTTACCAGTTTTTGTGGCGTCCGGGAGAAGCCAACATATTCATAGTTGAATTTAGGCCATTTGGTGTAGTATTTGATCAAAACTATTCCAAAACCATCCCTTCTAGTGGGGGATGCAAAGGCCCTGTAAAGTCTGTGTCCTCCTTTTGCCAAGAGCAATCCAGAATATCCACAGGCATTAGTAGCACAATCTTTGGTGAATTGTTCACTCTTATTCCAAAGTCTACACTGCCTAACCCATCAGTCAACTGCCTCATTCACCTTTGGCCACCAAATAAATTCCCAGGTTTCCCTTTTCATGCGCAACATGCCTACATTCTTTTGTTACTATGACCAATACTTTTCTTCTCAAATCATAAGATGGAACTACTTTGACTTCTCAAATAAGGATACCATGCCCCTATTCCAAATCCCTTGCACTTTAGCAAAATGTAGTAATTATCCTTGCAGTTTCTGTTGTGGAAGCAAACTACACCTTAATATGTTCAAAAGCATGGCCAGTTTGTGTGGCCCAATTCCCATTTACATCAATAAAAGTTTCAAACAGCTCTTTGTTAACTCAACATCATGATTAGTAAATGCTACCTCACACTCTTTTTCTTTCTCCTCCCCTTCTTGAACTGACCAGGAAACTGGGCATGCAGCTGGCATTTTGATTACTCTTTTCTGGAAAATGCTCTATTTTAAACCGATAAGCTTGAAATTTAGCAGTCAACCTAACTTACTTGATCTTGGGAACTCTATCTCTATTACGGTGAAAGCATGTTCACAAATGGTTTGTTACCAGTTTGTAGAATAAATTTGGTCTCACACAGAAACATTTGGAAATGCCCTGCTTTCCAGGTTCGCATCAGGAACTCCCTTTGAATGAGTTAGACATTCCTTTCAGATTGGGCATGCCTTCATTACTTTCAAGTTAACTGTGTGATCTACAAATACCATCACATACATACATGCATAAGGTATAAGGTTCTCAATCAGTCTGCTACTATCCACTCGTACTCCCCATTACTTTGCTGCAGAATAGCACCCAGGCCCCCATTGCTAGCTTCAACAGCAGTATATTTTTTGTGAGATTTACTTACAAATATAGTGCTAATATCATAGAATTTCTTGATGTACAATTGTTCACAGAAAACAACAGAATATATAGTAGACTATACAGAAAGTGTACTGCGTGCAATTCAATCTTACACGCTGAAAGTGCCCATCCACAACATCAAATTACTTCAATACCCTTTGGAGAAATGGTTAGGGCAAGATGTAACTGTAGCAAAAGTGCTGAATTTGACGCATGCATTGTTGAAATGAGTCAACGATTTGAACAACAAGGCTACAAAAGGCATATCATTGACAAAGCTCAGCGCAGAATTAGACATATTCACAGGGATGACACACTGAAACCCAGAGAGCACCCAACATGGGATGATTGTGATAAAGTGAGACTGGTGACAGACTATACCGAAACTTCAAAGCGGTTGCGGAGATATGTCCATAAGTACTGGCATATCCTATAAGAGGATGATATCTTGAGGGACGTTATAAGCAATAAACCTGAAATTACATACCGTTGGGGTAGATCCCTTAGGAGTATTCTTAGTCCCAGTTTTCCAACAATGCGTAATAGAGAGGATTGGTTATCTACTTATAGGATTAGCTTTTACAGTTGTGGATATTGTGGACTTTGCAAATGGGCTTGCCAGGGCAAAAGTGAATTTACTGGCAACACTGGTCAGACCTTCAAGATCAGATCTATCATTAATTGCAGCACTCAATTTGTGGTGTACATTGCCACTTGCAAATGCAACTGTTTTTATGTAGGCAGTACAATTCGTCCGCTTAGAGCGAGGATTGGAGAACATGCTAGGGCTCTTATACATGAAGATTATAGATACCCACTGGTAGCACACATACTGTCATGTGAATCTCAATGTAACTGTAAAACCTTTGAATTTTTTGGAATTGAACACGTAACTATGGACCCCAGAGGGAGCAACAGAGAACTAGCTCTACTCAGAAAAGAAGCAATGTGGATATTACGCCTCGGAGCGGTAGAAACGGGTCTCAATATGGACAGGGAATTGGAATACTTTTTAGGTGATTAGATATGAGACATGTCACCAATTATACTGAGAATGAATATATAACCCTAGGTTATGGGGAGTACACATGACCAATTTACGAGTATTGGCGAAATAGCCGGACTAGTATAGCTATGTATAATAATGCTCTGCTATTCTAAACTGAGTGAATTTGATGTATCAATATATTTGGAAAGAAATGTTATACTAATCATGCTGATAAATACGGCCATTTGATATATAGTTTGAAATAATCTGAATTTGATAACTCTACATTGTTGTGTTAGATTATGATGGGTCTACAGTATGGCTCTGATAAACTGTTTTGACCATTAAATATTTCTGTTATGATATGCATGGTTTAATACTATCTCATCTTATCTTTTACTTTTGTTATTCACTACTAACATTTCAAGCATGATGAGAACATCATACACAACATTCTTTAGGGTGGACACCTTTCTTTTCTTCAATTATTTGAAATAAGCTTGTTTAAGACAAATACTTTTTTATTAGAACTTGCTTTTTTGGTTGTTTGACGAGTACCAACAGTTTGTACACATTATGATTATTTTTTTCACATATATAATCTTTTCTGGCAATTACTTCACGGCACTATGAAGTTGCAGACTATAATTTTCTGCTTTTGCACGTCTATGTAGGGCTGACACTCGGATCAATGCCGATATAAACACTCCACAAGGTGATCGCGCTAACAAGAATATGAGCGCTTTGTTGCAATTCATATAATAAGATACTCCTTGCAATGGAACTATACACAGGAGTTCACCTTGACTTTAATTTCCTAGCGCTTAATCTGGATAATACGTACCTGACTCAAATGACTTTACTTCTTACGTGTTTTACTTGATCTATCAACAGCATTACTTAAAAAAATATATATAGTATTGTTATTACTTCCAAACCTATAACAAGATAAGCGAGTTGGGTGTTTCCTTGTTTCTCTTTTTCGCTATATCTGCATAATTTTCTCCAATAGTGGTGCTGATTTCAATGTTTGGTGGACCCCTAATTACTTCTACATATTTCTCTGACTTTGCTAATCCCTTTGCTTTGTTGATGGCAGCACTTGGAGTGTGGGTATACTACCCCCACCTCCTAATCTTCCACTAACGTACTTACGTTTTGTCTTCAAAATAATCTGCTCTCTAGTAGCTTTATAGTATGTGATGTTTTCAAAGTCACAATTCACTGCCATCATTTTTTAGTATTGTAACATAATCCTCAATGGGCTCTCCCAATTCTGCTTTCCTTGAATAAAATGTTGCACTACGGTGTTGCTAATTCAACCATATCTTTTAGTCACTATTTGATAGCATAGATACTTTCAAATTCACGCATTTTCTAAAGCAGGCTTGTTCGACACCTGATTGGATAACATTTTCTAAAATAAACAGTCTATTATGTGACTCATTCCCTTCCTAGACAGTTTTTAAGAAGAGAACGTTTTCTTTGAGCAGGATAGCCCTTTTACATTAGCTAAAACAGTTCATACCAAATAATTCATTCAATGGGTAGTTTACCAAGAGATGGCAGGAATAAACGTGACGTTTACTAGACATTGTTTCTAACAGCATGCCTGTGATGCAGAAATCAACAAAGAAAAATAGAATAATGCATAAAACAACAAAAATGTCACCATTATAACAAAGATAGGTTAAGAAATGCAACTTAAAGTGAAAAATACAAGCACACCACAAAATGTTCTGTTAGTAAAAAAAAAAAAAACTTGAGAACAAAGAGTGTGGTAAGCTGAAAACTTCCCTGTACTGCTTGATGGTACCAATTATTCCCATTGTTTCTTGTATTGTCAGGTAATGGGTTAAAACACATAAGCATGCTCCAAGTCTTGATGACACCTTCCAAATCACTTTCAGTTATGTTGTACACCTGAATACACTACACAGCTTTCAGTCAGGAATGTATTCATAAGTTGCTGAGGTACAGAGAGCATCAACGTAATGAATTAGTAAGGTAGGCTGATCTATTCCAACTGCATATCCTCAATCAGCCAGCCTCCCAGATTCTACAGTTCAACCCAATGGTGTCACATTCCAGTTTCCTTTTTTCCCGCATTCCAATACACTCCAACCCAAACACTTCACCAGGTACCAAAGATGACATCAGCATTCCTTACCTGTATGCTCAGCTTTGGTTTACATAGCCTTTTCCATGACACTTTATCTATTTGATATGAGAGCATGTTAAGATAACCCTTCTTGAATCTAGTTTAACCACTCCATTGTTGGGCTGGGAAAAAGGACAAACAAAAACAAGGCAGAAGATCTTGTTGCTCATTTGATAATTTCCTCTTCAGTATAGACTTAGGGAGTCATTATAAATTTGGCGGACCTTAGTATGTTCAGCATTTACTGTGAACTCCTGAGAAATTTGCAAATATAGAAATAGAGCAATGTGCCATGCTTCACTGTAGAAATATGTTTGTTTT
Organism: Pleurodeles waltl; assembly: GCF_031143425.1. Lineage (NCBI taxonomy): Eukaryota > Metazoa > Chordata > Amphibia > Caudata > Salamandridae > Pleurodeles > Pleurodeles waltl. The sequence goes on along the minus strand of NC_090444.1, from coordinate 438,399,111 downwards.
TGAGTAATTTGTTAAAAATACTTTATAATGCTGGTACATATCTGAAAAGGCCAAATAAATTGGCAAACAATTAGGACAAAAAGGTTGTGCTTAGCAGAGAACGCTTGGAAATAGCTGCCTACTAGTTGTGGTAATTATGCTCAACCAAAAAACTGCCTCCGGATCCTACTTCTCATCTGCGTTTGAAACTGATACCTTGAAAGGCAGTGGCAGCTGCCACTCAACAGGGGTGGCAGGACAGGGCAGGGTGGGCAAAAAAAAAAAAGTACCTTCGGGGGAGACCCGTTCATCTCCCCTCCGTCCTCTTCCCAGCTGCGCACAGGCTCCCAGCCAATTACGGCACTGCTGTCACCAGCATGACAGCAGCGTTGTGATTGGTCTGAGCGGCCTGCTTTATTCCTCAGAATGGGAGTGGGAGCCTGTGCATGTTCTCCACTCGTCAGCTGTAGAGCCGGGTAGAAAACATGCAAAAGGGCACATGTCTGTTTGGCCGGCTGTGTTGGACCACTGTATGTGAGTGATATGTGGATTATTCCTACATCTTGTAACCAGCCCTGGATTTAGGGGCCCACACTTGCTATTTAACAGCCAGTACTAGCATAAACTAAGGATGCCTATCATGTGGTGGGAATCCTGGTTTAAAAAGGAATCACTTGTTTAAGGTGGCTTACCGTGGGCACCCCTGAAAGCCTAGCACTTGCTGGCGGTAATAGTTCATTTCCAGCATTAACATTACTGCTAGCATTCCACCCTTGGAAATACATTATCAAGAGTTCATCACAGCAAGTCTTCTTTTACTCTGTGCTTCTTAGTGGTATATAGAGTTCCAGGCAGCCAACACATGTTTCATCAAGTGGGTGTTACCCAATGGCTATTCGTTTGTGAATCCCAGCGCCAAAAGTCTAGCAACTCTCATATGATTACTACTTTCCATTAAGACCATATAGCTCTTAAATAAAACCTATGTTCTGCATGCAAGTAATCACTGAATTTAGACTGCAAGTACTGGACACTACTAAAATAATCAAGCAGATCACCTTAACCATGTGTTTTGAATATATTAGTGTTTGTTGTGGATAGCCTAGTATTGCGCTTCAGTGTGGTATTGCCATGAACATGTAAATAAAAGCATGTTTCACTTCTGACTAATAAGTATCTCCTTCGAAAATGCAGTCAGATTCATTGTTGGTCGTCGAAGGATTTCGAAAGGGGTATAGTCTGTGAAGGTTAGGGGTAACAGTATATCTGAGAGGCAATGTAATGTATCTCTGCAAAATGACAACAGGTACTATCTGCATTATTGTTTTGTAACCAGTCTAGATTTATTAAAGTCTTATCATAATTATCTGCATGCAATTACGCTGTATGCCAAGTGCCTGCCTATGGGGCGTACACCATGTTGATATTGGAAAGAAAAACAAATCATCTTCCAAATTTTGGAGTTATCTACAGTTGTGAAACTATTTTGTTATATCAATATGTGCAGCGATTGGAAAGAAACTACGCTTATTCGTGGAAGACTCATATCAAAAAGTGCTGACAATTCACCCTACCCACAGCTTAGTCATCACTCTTGGGGCCAGCTTCAGTGTTGTTCCCTGTAAGTGGTAGTTTGCATCACTTTACCACTATCCTGTGCCATCATGCTGCATTGCTGATAACTTAAATCTTTTTTACAAAGGTCCAGCTGCACTCTGTTTGGGGTCTGTTTTCTGCTGACTGAGGATTTGGTTTGACGGGTAATGACCATTTCCTCATTATTTTGCTTATGCTCATCAGTTCAAGAAAAGTCTCTTTTTCTAAAACCCAAGTTTGTTGCATAGAGCTGTTAATTTCCTGGGCACCCTTGATGTTCAGTCTTAGTCTATCAATAGATTTAAAACTCTGGTGTGTCCCTTATGTTCATTATGGACTCCAAACTGAACCTAATTTACATTCAAGCTAATCTCGATCCGCACAAGAACTATGCCAATTTGTTCCATCTTCCAGGGCACAGGGGAAATGTCATCCTCCAGACCACTAATCCCTCTACTTGGAGCAAGTGCTTCCTGTGTCAAAACTGTATTGTTTTTTTTCTTCACCTCTTGTGAAGTATTCCCAGGAAAGTTCAATATTTGCACTTGATAATTGGGAGAGTACCATTACCCAAGATGGCAAGCTTCAGTTTAGTGTGCTTCCGTGGTCGGGTAAGTGCCTGATGAATAAAGGTTCATCCTGATAGCTGCAAGGTATCCTAAGATCCGGGTTCCAGTGGTCACAGGAATCCCCCACTAGCCATACTCTAAGGAGGTACAGGGAGCTTAATCCTTCTGGGTGGGCTAGTGTGTACACCCCTCCCGATATAGCTTGGGCACCTGGAATGCTTTCATATATTTCAATGAACTGCGACTGACGCTACTGTAGCAAGGATGCTATTGGCCCTCTAGAAGCAATGATATGACCCCTTTGACTGCTGTTGGGGTAGTACAATACAGGAGTCATCAGGGTGCTGGGCAACGATGCCACTGCACCTGCTTCTGCAATGGTAGTTATGTCCCTGGTGACTAATATTCAGTTTTTTAATTATTGTTTATATCTTTTCCTAGTTTGCATCTCAATAGGGTGTAGGTTTAGCAGTGCCATTACTCGTAATGCAGATAGTACCCCTATAACACCACTAGGCCTTGGGAGGAAGAGAAGACCAAATCCATATTCCTCCCTCAATCGACACTTCCTTTAGCTTTGATAAATGTAGAGTGCTCATGAGACATGCATTTCTGTGGTTCAGCATAGGGTTTATTTGCAAATGTGTTATTTTTCCTTAACACCACCCATTTAACCTCTATGACTAACCCTCACGTCTCCTATGCAAATAACATTTTTTTTTTTTTTGCTGGTGACAGTTGTGTCTTTGGCATAGTTGTTTGCACACTTTGCATTATTTGCATTGTGCATCATAGCTCAAAATAAGACAGGAAAACCACTGTGGTAGCATGCCAACTAGGCTCCAGTACCGTATGTGCAGAAACCTAAATAAATTCCCCATTGCCACAATTGTTACCTTTCTGTACCTAAGGCCACAGGACAAAAAGAAAGGGAGAGAACTGGAAAGACTGAAATGCAGTTAAAGGAGGCAACAGAGCAGGCACAGAGGCGGTAGAGAGGACGTAATTATTCTTGTACTTAATTACATGTCCCCTGATTTTTCCCCCTCTAAATATTCTTTACAGTGACAGGGAGCACTGGGAAAGAGATATTGGTAATATATTAAACTAAATCCGAAACTTATCAAAATAATACTCAAAGGAGAGCAACCCCTCACTAGCTAGAAGACAGTATCTAAAATTATGAAATTATATCACCTGAAAGAGCAGTACAAGTTCTTATGTCTGACACTGTCATATCCTGTGAATTCCTTTAACTATGCAGGCAAAAATTGCTAGCCAAAAGGCAAAGGAGCACTGTAGATGCCTTAAGCTTAGTCGCCATGTAATAGGAAGGGAAAATGAGTTGTGTTGTGGATGGTTAATGCATTGTGTTGTAGTGTTCTTTAAAGAGGTGAATAAATGATGCCGCCTGCCATGGGGAGACAATGAATTTCCATCAGGGTGGTGGTGATGTGATCATGTTTCTTTAGGTGCTGGATGAGACAGACTGTGACGTGTAGAATATCCCTAAGGGGTTTCAATGTGAAGACAGGGAGGCCATAGAGTAGGGCATTACAGCCAACCAGATGCAAGAGTACAAGTGCTTGAACAGCAGTTCTAAAGTCACTTTTTAGAAGAAATGGTTTGACTTTCTTTAGAAGAAAGAGCTGGTACCAAGCTGTCTTTGTTTTTTAGCAATGTGTTTCTTGAGGGGGAGGTTTGTGTCCAGGGTAAATTCAAGTGATTTTGCTTTTAGTGAGTGTTGGGATTTGAATCCCTCAAAATTCATGTAATTAACCCATGTTTGTACTGTATCCTGTTTGTTGTTGCTGGCAAATAATAGAAATACTGGCTTTGTTGGTTTGAGCTTCAGGTAGGCACCGGACATTCAGGTCTGGATGATTTGGAAGCAGTGTTTGAGTAGGTGGATATCTGAAGCAGAGGAGACTTACAGGTAGAGGTGTGTATCTTTGGCTTAGTAGTGAATCTTGATGTTATCCGTGACAAGAGCACCAAGTGGCTCCATGTAAAGTCTGAAGATTACTGGAGACAGTATGGAGCCTGAGGGAGGACTTCACGTTATATCTTGATCTTTTGTGACCTAAAAGTGCCCATGTTAAACTGGTGTCGGTTAGAAAGGTAAGATGGGAACTAGTGAAGGACATTACCAGTGAATACCATTTGTGACTCAATGGTCTTGTGAGGGTGGGATGGTTGACTGTGTTGAAGGAAGCCTTGAGGTCCAGCAATAGCAGGAGATGGAAGTCATTTTCATCTGTTGTCAAAAATACATTGTCTATGATGTGTAAGTTGACAGGTTTCCTCAAAGGCCTGCAACATATGTTTCCCCTACACAATTCATCATGCCTCGGGGGACCGCAACCTGGTCTTTATCTTTCTCATGTGCGCACTACTCTAACCTCTACACAATTGCCCCCTTAGGCTCTTTACATTAAAAACTGTCCTTTTAGTGGCCATAACATCGGCCTGGAGGGTCCGGGAATTACAGGCTCTCTCTCTGTGCATCTTCCTTATACCAACTTCTATCCAGACAAGCTGGTTCCTTTGGCACGTCCTCCTTCCTTCCAAAGGTTGTGAATCCCTTCCATGTGAGCTGTAATATCACTCTGCTTACCTTCTTAGCTCAACCTCGCCCCTCCAAATAGAAAGAAAGATTCCACTGTTTGGACCCAAGAAGAGCATTGTCATTCTACCTTAACTGCACAAAAGAATCCCAGGTGGACGATCAACTCTACGTGGCTACGTAGAAGCGAAAAAAGGGGAAGGCAGTACAGCAAAGAATGTCTTGCGATAGATTGTCCTGTGCATTAAGATCTGCTATGCACTGGCCAAGAAGCAACCCCCTGAGGGCTTGTGAGCTCACTCCACTAGAGGTGAAACAGCAACCACTGCGTTTGTGCGTGGCGTTCTGGTCCTGGACATCTGTCAAGTAGCAACATTGGCCTTACTGAACATGTTCACCAAACACTACTGCCTGGACAGTCAGGTCCGTCGTGACAGGCACTTCACCCATTCTGTCCCGCAGGACTTTTGGATTTAATTGGATTCATAGTCTCACCTCCAGGGAGGTATTGCTTGACTACTTATTCTAGGGAAAGGAATTTCTGGCTAGAAGTCTCTATTAGATAAACAAGTTACTTACCTTCAGTATCACTTAATCAGGTGGAGACGCTAGCTGCAGATTTCTTACCCGTCCACCCTGATCTGTGAACAGACTACGGTATAGGGAACACCTTTCTCAGGGCCTTAGTCACACCAGTGGGCAGTGAGTGCTCATTGTGGCTCTGTGCTCCTGGTGTGAAGTCACAAAAGTAACTGACATCAGCGCACAGAGGTGGCGCCTATATAGGTACAGCACGTCAATTCAGGCACAAATGACGCCGACGCGGAACCAAACGATGCCACTTACCAGCGCAGGGCTACTACTTGGATATCTTTTGGATCCATTCTGATGCCTGGGAATATCCTAAGCTAAGGAATCTGCGGCTAGATAGAGTTTCTACTAGATATAGCTTTACCGAAGGTACGTACCTTGCTCATAACGCTGAAATCCAGTAATGACATAAATATTTGTACAATATATTTATGTTAGAGAGGCAAATAAATGTGCATAAGTTAACCATTCAGATCAGAACACATAAAGCATCAATACAGTCTGGTCAAAGTATAACACTCTCTAAGTGTTCAGGTAAAGTGCAATTATTAACTGGTCAATTCATATCCTAATCATTACAGTCTAGTGGGGTGGAAATGTTGGCTCTATTTACGTCCAGTATTATGAGCAATCAGTAGGGCAAAACCAATACTATAATTTGTCTGAAATTGTCATTTTCGTCACGGAAGAAACGGTGAGCGAAATAAGGTAAATGTCTCCATTGGAGAAGAATAAAAGGAAATGGATGGTGTAATAAAGTGAGTCCACACCTGATGAAGATATGTGGTAGGAGGTATTTATTACAGCCTCAACCAACAGCCAGCATATCAACTGTCATGCAGAGAACCCTGCATGACAGAACCTCAGAACAAGCTGGTTCCATGCCCAGTGTTCTGGCATGGAGCCATGTTACATCATTACACTTCTTCCTCTTTACATTAGAACAGAAATAACATGAGAACAAAAAACACATTTGAACAGAAAGAAAAAGAGGGTAGAAAGGACTACACAAAATCACGCAAATGTAAAGGAAACCTGCGTGTTCTGACACTCCTACGAGTATTATCAGACCTTAAATCAATGTCAGAGGGAAAACGATAAGAAGTATCATCTCTCCTGTCGGCCACACCACACCCCCCAAAATGTGCTACACGACTATGATTCCAGATGCGGCCATCATCCGTCTTGACAGCATTTTTAAACAGCTTAATGATAGTTTTTGGAGAGGTATATTTTGACACCCAACAGGAGCTTTGACCTTTACTTTATCTCCAACCTCAAAATTTGTAACTTTCGCATTATTCCTTTTATCAACATAAATCTTCCTTTTGCTTTGCAGAGACACTTCTTTGTCTCTCCATTCCCCAATACCATTGTTTTTCAAACCCTTCCCAGCAACCATCCAGCCAGGACACAAACAAGTATTTGGAGACCTTCCCCTGAGCAGTTCAAAAGGAGTCTTCCCCGTTGATGCATGAGGAGTGTACCTGTAAGCTGTTATACGACCCTGCAGTTCTTTTCTCCAATCTAAACAGTTTACCTTTGCTAATTGTATACTCTCCTTTAAAGTCCTGTTAAATCTCTCCAAAGCACCATTCGCCTCTGGATGATATAACGCAATTTGTTTATGTACAATTCCACATTTTACAAAATACTCCTCCATCTGAGCAGAACAGAACTGCGGACCATTGTCAGAAAGAATAGAGTTAGGAAAACTCTCGCGTTTGAACACAGATTCTAAAAAACTGATCACAGATTGAGAAGTGATCTCTCTCACCAAACTCACCTCCACCCATCGTGAATACAAATCCAGCAACACCAACAGGTAAGGAGTCTAATGTTCTCCATGCAATGGCCCCACAATATCGATAGCTAATTCATCCCATGGACTTTTTGGTAAACTTCTACAAACCATAGGTGAACATCTTGGTTTGAGTACCTTATCACTAGCTTGACAAGGTGTACACTCCCTAACAGTACGTTCCACCATCAAATCTAATCCAGGCCACCAGAAATCCTGACGGATGCGCTCTTTGGTTTTAGAAATGCCCATATGCCCTTCATGAGCCATGTTCACGATGACTTCTCTCAAACTCAATGGGGGAATCATTCTTGTCCCCTCATTAGAACACCATCAACAACGGCTAACTCATTCGCAACTAACGACCAAGGTTTAACCAGACTTCGAGACTTATGCTGATCCAAAAGAGACATCACAGAACACAATTCACTATCCTTTTGCAACTCATCCCTCCATTCATCTTCCTTTACAGCCCCCAGCGTAACATCACAAACTCTTATGCCACACTCAGCATCACATTGATCATTTTCATCCTGAGATTTATCATTCTCTACCACCTCCACCAATCTCGACAGACAGTCTGCCGTTACATTTGTCTTACCCGGAATGTATTCAAACATGAAGTTATACTCCTGTAAGGAAATGACCCATCTCCTGATCCTCGAGGAAATCGAGTCCAAACCCTTCTTCTCAAAAATGTCTTTCAGGGGTTTATGATCAGACCTGACTACGAAAGAAGATCCCCACACAAATTTTCTGAACTTGTTTATGGCCCAGAATATTGCCAACGCTTCCTTCTCTATAACAGAATAACATATCTCTGCCCCTTTCAAGCATCTTGAAGCACAAGCTATTAGCACCTCTTGGCCCTTCCTGATCTGAAAAAGAAGAGCACCCATCCCCTTTATACTCGCATCAGTAACAATGAAAGTGGGATTCCCAGGTACAAAAGCTTGTAAGTTTGGTGCATTCCTGAGATCATTTTTTACTTGTTTAAATTCTGTACCACACTCTTCCGTCCAAACAAACTCTGCATTCTTACACATCAACTTCCTTAGATTTACTGTCTTATCTGCAAAATTTCGTATAAATTTGTTATAAAATTCTGCCATACCTAAGAATGAAGAAACCTCATCTTTTGTACACGGTTCTTTTAACATTTCGATAGTGTCCACCAAATCCTTTTTAGGACTCACCCCCTGCCATGAAATATGATGACCCAAATAGTCCAGTTCAGTGACTCCAAATTTACATTTGCTTCGCCTAAGAGATAACCCAGCATCAAGCATCCTTTTAAGCACAGCATGCACCCTCTCATCATGTTCTCTCACGTTTCTCCCACATATTAATACATCATCCTGGTAGCACTTTACGCCTAAAATGCCTTAAAAAAGATCTTCCATAATCCTCTGGAATACTGAGGCCGCAGAAACCAGCCCAAACGGCATACGCAAAATCTTGAATGCCCCCATTGGCGTAATAAAAGCCGTTAATTCTTGGCACTCTTTACTCAACGGAACCTGATGGTATGCTGATGCCATATCCAGAGTGGTAAAATAGCAAGCACCATCCAACGATGATACTAATTCCTCAATATTGGGAAGTGGGAACTTGTCAACCACCACTTCTTTATTTAAGGCACGAAGATCCACACATAGACGGATTTCATTATTTGGTTTACGTGCCACAACAATGGGAGCTAACCACTCCGTTGCCTCTACAGGCTGTATAACACCAGTGGACAACAATTTATCTATCTCTTTTTGTACAGCGTCTTGGACACAAATGGGAATGCGTCTAACTTTTGCCACAACTGGTACTGCGCCCTGTTTCAACTTAATATGGTGATTGTACCCCTTTAAACACCCCAAGGTGTCACTGAACAATTCACCAAAAGCTCTCACAAACTTGTTTTCGTCACCCTCAATAGATTGTACCTGAACAGATGGATGTGCATTAGGATTGAGAATGACACCCAAGCGTGCTTGATGACTCCAGCTCAACAAATTATCACCCCTCTCAGCAACATAAATCCTAGCATCAGTGAACCTACCATTGTACTCAATGCAGTCATCAAAATAACCTAATAACTTAATTGGCAACCCACCATAACCCGTAGGTTTAATATTAGGTTTGAACAGTTTCTTCCTTCCTTGAAAATTCTTCATAAAAAAATCCTTTGAGAGAAACGTGATGTGAGAGCACGAATCAAATTTCATTTTGACTCTAACATCCCCCACCAAAACCCACTCAGAGGGATGTTCCACCTCACTCTCACTAACTTGAAAACTGACTTCCTTTATTTCTGATCTAGAATCTCTCCTATTCCTCATCCTACAATTTTTTCCAAAATGTCCTCTTTTTCCGCAAACATTACAAGTAATCCTATTAGCAGGACACTCACTTGCATTAGCCATGTGTCCAAATCTTCCACATCTGTAGCAATTTCCTTGAAAAGGTGTTGCAAACCTCCTATTCCCCTGTGTCTTTCCTGCGCTATTTTCTATTACAACACCTTTCTCACGGACACCCTCATACTTTTTTTCCTTCTCATCTTTTTGTATGACTTGACACTCCACTTCTTGTGCTTTTACACTGACCTTGTCTTCATGTGCTTTACTTAGTTCTCCAACACACTTTAACATATGCTCTACCCTTTTTGCAATACTAACAACCTCATCCAACGGTGGCTCGTCCTTTAGCCAGAGTTCTTCCCTCACTTTATCACTGCAACACCTCAGCACAAACTGATCTTTAATCCTTTCTTCTACCAACGCCCCAAATTTACAACTTGAAGCCAACTTCCGTAAAGCCGTAATATATTCTTCAACACTCTCCTCTTTCCCTTGCTCCCGCAAACCAAAATGGTACCTTTCCATAATAGTACTAATCTTTGGCAAGTAATGTAAATCTAGTTGTCTTGTACATATTTCATATTCATTCAACCCCCTCTGATCATCTTGCGACAATGGAGGTAGATTTTCCAACACCTCCTGTCCTTCACCCCCTAAACAATGTAACAAAAGTGCCTGCTTCCTTTCACCACTCAAATTCGTACCAGAACTACACAAAATCACGCAAATGTAAAGGAAACCTGCGTGTTCTGACACTCCTACGAGTATTATCAGACCTTAAATCAATGTCAGAGGGAAAACGATAAGAAGTATCATCTCTCCTGTCAGCCACACCACACCCCCCAAAATGTGCTACACGACTATGATTCCAGATGCAACCATAGGTTCACTGATGCTAGGATTTATGTTGCTGAGAGGGATGATAATTTGTTGAGCTGGAGTCATCAAGCACGCTTGGGTGTCATTCTCAATCCTAATGCACATCCATCTGTTCAGGTACAATCTATTGAGGGTGACGAAAACAAGTTTGTGAGAGCTTTTGGTGAATTGTTCAGTGACACCTTGGGGTGTTTAAAGGGGTACAATCACCATAATAAGTTGAAACAGGGCGCAGTACCAGTTGTGGCAAAAGTTAGACGCATTCCCATTTGTGTCCAAGACGCTGTACAAAAAGAGATAGATAAATTGTTGTCCACTGGTGTTATACAGCCTGTAGAGGCAACGGAGTGGTTAGCTCCCATTGTTGTGGCACGTAAACCAAATAATGAAATCCGTCTATGTGTGGATCTTCGTGCCTTAAATAAAGAAGTGGTGGTTGACAAGTTCCCACTTCCCAATATTGAGGAATTAGTATCATCGTTGGATGGTGCTTGCTATTTTACCACTCTGGATATGGCATAAGCATACCATCAGGTTCCGTTGAGTAAAGAGTGTCAAGAATTAACGGCTTTTATTACGCCAATGGGGGCCTTCAAGTTTTTGCGTATGCCGTTTGGGCTGGTTTCTGCGGCCTCAGTATTCCAGAGGATTATGGAAGATCTTTTTAAAGGCATTTCAGGCGTAAAGTGCTACCAGGATGATGTATTAATATGTGGGAGAAACGCACCCATCCCATCCTCGTCGCCAGTGTAATAAAGTGAGTCCACACCTGATGAAAATATGTGGTAGGAGGTATTTATTACAGCCTCAAACAACAGCCAGCATATCAACTGTCATGCAGAGAACCCTGCATGACAGAACCTCAGAACAAGCTGGTTCCATGCCCAGTGTTCTGGCATGGAGCCATGTTACATCATTACACTTGGCTAATAATTGAAATGCCACGGCAACCCTATATGGATGACACATTACTGTCATCAGCAGTCCTGATCTTCTCATGTAAGGCTGTCTCGAAATTTTGGATGCCTAAGTAACAGGGAAATCCTAGTTATGGGGAAAGTATAAGTAGATTGCGCCTCTATGTCTATCCACTGAAGCAACGGGTATTTTCCAGCTTAGCTTTGTTGTGTATAAAGCCCTCCACACAGGTAAATACCTGGAAAACACTAACACCCCCCATCCGCTTCCCCTGAGGATACTGTTCGCAGCACAGAATCTCTCATTTTGGAAATTCCTGTCTCCAGGCGACAACAGACTTTCTCAATATTTCACAGAGAGTGTTGCAAAGATCTGCAACTCCACTCCTCTGGGATCCAGACAAACTCAGCATACAATCCAGACAAAGTCAGCACACGATGCCTGAAAGAGTCATCTGTCCCAGAGTGACAGCCAAGTGTGAATCACCAGCCACATAAAGTTTTACTCCATACCTGTTTAGAACAACAATGAATCCAATACACTCTGTTTCACTAAAGAATAAGAACATTTAAAAGTAGGTTAAATAATATCTTCAGCAATTTTACCTACCCTCTCAGAGACTACGAATCCAATTTTTCTTGCATATCTTTTTTATTAAACTGGGACAGGTAAATATCAAAAACTCTAGAAGATAATAAGCAAATTAATATCTGCCTAATTTTCCCTTATTTTTAAAGTTACTAGTCACAGTCCCGACAGTCGAGATGTAAGTAGAGAATGCGTGGTAAATCACAGGTTGACCTGTTCTATAACACAAGGCTAAGGCATCTGCATCATCCAGTGTTTTATGAGCATCAAATACGGGGAGAAGCCATTCGTAAAGGCAGTTGATGTTTTCGGGCAGGATAGCAGAAAGTGCTTGATGGTTTCTGTATCCCCCTTGACACATTCACGTAGTTCATCATTAGCCTTAGCATTTTTTCATCTGGCAGTGTATCTTTTTAGTGAAAGTACACCCAGACAAAACTTGATGTATAAGTAGATCATACTTCAGGGTAAATATTATCTAGGTAGGTGTCGAACCCAGCCTGTCCTTTGAGGTTAAGAAATGTATGTACCAGGGAACAACTCAGGTAGCTCATATTTTAAACAGGTAATATGCCCCCTTGATCTCATGAGGGAACCACTGTTTATAACGCCATGGTCCTCGAAGATACTTCTAAGTGGAGAGCATTAAAATATGTGCCCAGACATAGTACTTGTCTTAAAAACCTACTCTCGATTTTCTGCATTATAGTAACATCAATCAGTATGGCCCCATTCTTCTGCTCCATTCACCGCTGCAGCTGCTGCCTTTCTTCTATATGAGTGTAACAAGGTACTCAAGGGCTCACCACCACAACCACCCCAATCTTTTGCTTACATCTGATAAGAGCTAAGCTTAGCTTGTTTTAATATTAGTTGTTGCCTTTTCCATGTGTTAGCTCCAGGTCAGTCTGGTATCATACTGCATACCAAAATATTCAAATGTATTCACCCATTCAAAATGTAATTATTAAGCAGAAGAGAGCATCTTAAAGCAGTGATTGGTTTCATTATTGTGACTTTAGTTTTTATTACATTAATAGTCAACTGCTTATCCAAGCAATATTCAACAAATCCTTTGATCAACTTATGCATAGAGAGCTCGGTCAGTTGCCAGAGGGACTCATCATCCGCTAACAGTATTACAGGTATCCTAGTATTACAAAGTCTTGGGTTATCTAATTTCAAATTTTCCAGATGAGACTACATCATTCAGAAACGATGAAAAAGGTAGATGGCCTTGGCGCATACCTGTAGGAACGGGAAACGGTACTTTTCACATATAACCTTTACCTTATCCAAGCTATTGTAACTTTATGTAGGCTTTGCAAAGTTCTCTCAAATAATTCTCTGGTCCCCGCTGTTCCAGTGCCAGTCAGAACATTTCTCTATTTGCCAAATCGAAGTCAGGCTTGAAATCAATGAATTTTAAATAGTGGTTCTCTCCTTTGCCTTACATATTTTGTTATAAATTATTAGGTTTATGGTCATGGCCTGATCAATCATCCCAATACCCCTCCTGAAAAACCTGCTTGATTATCAGCTAGTATACTTCCAGAGTCAATCCAATCTAATATGCGATAAAAATGATTTGTCCATAAATCTTGCTAGCTTCATCCAATCATGATAAGGGGCAGTAGTTCGAGGAATCAGTTCTTGTGCCTTTCTTATATATTGGAACAACTGTTGGTGTGCACACTAATCTAAGAGAATTTCCAGTTTTCTGAAGTCAGTTAAAGACCCTAGTGAGGGCTAGAACCCATAATATTAGATTGACTTTATAAAGTTCTACTGGTAAAAAATCAGGGCCAAGTGCTTTGTTCGATTTTTGTCAAGAAATGGCTTCTTCTGCCTCTGCATTTGTGAAGATCAATCTGTCACTCACTGTGAACAATGGTTCAGTCATGTTTATACAATATTTAGGCTTGTGTCTCTGGTCTTATCAAAGGAATAAAGCCTTATAAGGTGGGAAACCCACGTGTGCGCCTCTGTGCATGATCAATGTTTATTCTTGGGTCCATTATAGCCCCAAGTAATAAGTGACCAAAAACGCCTGGATTTTTTTCGATGGCAGTTTGCCTTATATGTTCCCATATCATATAACACCCTACAAGCTTATTTAGTTGAATCAGGTCTTTATAGCTTTGCTTTAATCTAATAAAGGTCATTTGTGAGTCGGTGGTCTCTTGACAACTCAATAAAACGTATGACAGTTCCCTCTTAATAGTCCAGCATTGGTAATACCAATTACCATTTTGGGTGCCATTGTTCGCATGATTAATGCTTTTTGGTAGTAGTCAGGAAGAGGGATAACTTGACAATAATTTGCTTGTATAGGGTGACACTCTATCATCATCAACCTCTCCAGGTAGTATTGTTAATAGTTCTTTTATGCTAGGCTGGATCGTGTTCATTATATTCTGGGCAAAATGGTTTTATTTTCGGAATTCCACCTCACTACCCTTCTGATCACTTGCTGATTTAATGGTGAACAGCTTTTTAGAGCCTAATAAATATGAGATTTGGATTTTTTTTTCCAGGAAGAAGAAAAGAAATAAAAGGGTTATGGTTACTATCAGGATGGGTTGTTACCCACATATCCCAGGCTGGTGTCCAGGCTTCAGTACTGCTTAAGAAACAAAATCAATAAGGAATGAGTGCTTATTTCCTCAATATACCATATTTGCCAGGACATCAGATGGGGGGCACCCATTAAGGTGTCTTAACCCTCTAGACAACATCAAGGACTTAAAGCCTTTCCTCAGAGACCTTTTCCCTTTATTGCATTTAATGACTGCTTCAGGCACTCCCCTTGAGAGATCTTCAGGGATTGCACTCTGTTGGGTACCATTTCCCACGGAGGTGTTAAAGTCTCCCCAGGCTATTATTATTTGTTATACTATTTTGCTACAATCAGTTCTGATCGTTAAGATCAATTCCTCAACGGCATCTAGAATGGTCATACCTCTAGCTTTCCTCCCTGGAGCAACATAAATATTCACTATGTCTAACTCCCTTTGTGGACCAATCCCGCCCAGTCCAATATGTAAGGTATTAGTAAACATGCTTGATACAACAATGGTGTTAACAGATTTTGTCAATTTTGAGAACACCCAAAACACTAGGCCACCAGACGGACAAACCATTTTCTGTTTGCTAGCGGGAGTATAGTAAATAGTACAGCCATCCATATTAATTTCTGCAGTAGCTTGTGTCTCCTGAAAGCAGCAGATGTCATTAGGCCTAAAAATTGCTTGCCTTTCTAAATCCTCCATTTGATCAGGTATTCCCAAAAATATTCCAGCTGACATTTTTCAAGATATTTGTTAGACCTGACAGCCTTAGGGTGGTCATCCCCCAACTTTGTGCCTGCCTCCCTCCACTTTTCTGACACTGCTTTTGCTGGTTTTTGGACTCTGCACACTTTACCACTGCTAACCAATGCTAAAGTGCATATACTCTCTCCCTTAAACCTGGTAACGTTGGTTTATCCCCAATTGGCATATTTGATTTACTTATAAGTCCCTAGTGAAGTGCACTACATGTGCCCAGGGCCTGTAAATTAAATACTACTAGTGGACCTGCAGGACTGATTGTGCCACCCGCATAAGTAGCCCCTTAACCATGTCTCAGGCCTGCCATTGCAATGTCTGTGTGTGCATTTTCTCTTTCACTTCCACTTCGGCTTGGCATTTAAATGTTCTTGCCAAGCCGTAAACTCCCCTTTTTCTACATTTGTCACCCCTAAGGTAGGCCCTAGGTAACCCATAGGGCAGGGTGCTATGTAGGTAAAAGGCAGGGCATGTACCTATGTGTTTTATATGTCCTGGTAGTGAAAAACTCCTAAATTCATTTTCCACTACTGTGAGGCCTGCTCCTTTCATTGACTAGCATTAGGACTGCCCTCTCATACTTTTTGAGTGGTAGATTCTGATCTGGAAGGGGTAACCAGGTCATATATAGTATGGCCAGAATGGTAATAGAAAATCCTGCTTATTGGTGAGGTTGGATTTTATATTACTATTTTAGAAATGCCACTTTTAGAAAGTGAGCATTTCTCTGCACTTAAAACCATCTGTGCCTTACAGCCTCTCTCCAATCAACATCTGGTCTGTGCTGCCTGACAGCCCCCTTGTGCATTTCACCCAGACAACCACAAACACAGGGGCACTCAGTCACACCTGCATTCATCTACACATTGAATGGGTCTTCCTGAGCTAGAAGGATAGAGGGCCTGACACTTACATTTCAAAGGCCGGTGGCCTGCCCTCACACAATGGGCTGCCAAACCCCCTACTTGGACCCTTGGCCATACCCTGTCATGGTGGAGTCGTTTCAAGACATGAAGCACCACCCTAGGAACATTGGAAGGGGGCTTAAATTACAGCCTGTGAATGGACGTGTGAGATCCACATACAAAATGTTGCAAAGTTGTGTTTTAAAAAATGTATTCTATTACTGTCTTATCACACTGACATGTAGTGGAACACAAATAAAAAGCTCCATGTTGTACTCCAGGTAGGGCAACCTTTACTTTTTACCTAATAATTACCTGTCATCGAGGGACTGTAAAACACACACACCACACAAGAAAAAACAAAACAAAAAACATCCTGTTTGTGCAGTGGTAAAAAAAAGACAGCAATTGCCTGTCGAGGCTATGGAAACCATGTGCGTCACCTCTAAAGGGCAAATGAGATGCTGTAATCTTTTTTGTGGGACTAAAATCAACTAGCATTCTGATATATATGCGATGGAATAGCACTCGTGGAGCCCTGGTTCTAGTTTCTCAGAGTCGCACATTGATAAACCATTAAGGACCGATCCTCTAGTCGCACTGTTACTGTGTTGAGGCCCCTCATAGATGTGCGTCAAACAATATACTTTCCTTAAGGAGTTTAAAAACTTTTGAGCAAAAAAAATATGAGTGTGGGCTTCTAGGCAGGAGAACAAATAGGGCATTGGTACGAAGAAACCTAGGACACTCTTTTTGCTTGACTATACTTGACTTAAAAATGAGGTACGAGAAACCGATGGTCCTCAAATAATAAATATATATTTAGAAAGCATTAAATATTAGGAAAGACGCAGAACGCACAGATTGTATGTCGAGTTCCCTTTCATTTTACTGCTACAGTTAACTATGCAGGATACTTCCTTGTCCCACCAAAGTAGCGGCCATTAGATTTTAAAATGTATACTGTTGACTGTGAAGAACTGTGATTTTTTTAAATTAGTTATAAATTCCACTTGCCTGTGTTTATATAGCTCCTTTTCAGCCAAATGTAATCATGTTTCCTGATCAGTTTCTTTTTTAAATATGAATTCTGAAATGGTTATTATACAATACAGTATCATTCATGTACATGATGCTGTGTTAAAGGTCACCACAGTCTGCATCACTGCAGATGAATACAAAATGTGTATTTGCACCAGAGAGTACGCAAAGTGGTGCTGGAATACCTGACATAGGTAGGTCCTAGGAACGTCTTAGCAATACATTTATATTATATGTGTTTGAAACTCCCTCTAAGAAAGATATTTCCAGAATGCATTGAGAGATGTTTGGTTTCCACACAGTCTATGTTAAGCTGTAGTTGAATTGTATAGGATGCCTGTAATTAGCTAGATAACTTTGAGAATAAAAATTTGAAAATACGTTTCTTGTGAATGTGGGCCTCCGTACAAATTAAATTTAACACAGTATTGGATTATCTGTCATGGCTGAATTTCTTGAGGGTAAAAAGAATGTGAATCAAAGTGCTTAGGAACTTCTGCAACGAGAAACCCTCCTTTCAGTGAGGTCCAGATACACCAATGTTATCTAATCTTGGACAGGTTTGAATATATGCATTTCATCCGTAATAATAGAAGGTCATATGTAGAATTCTCCGTGTGGAAGACGGGATTTAGTCACATCTCAGACCTGTGGTTCAAACAATAGTTAGGAATATAGTTGGGTACCAAGACTTTTTACTTTTCGGGCTGGACCAAAAGTGGTTGGGTATAAAATGCAGGCGCTTTGTTGTAGATGGACAGGATTTCAGTTTTTGTTTTAGATTAACGTTTACAATGTTTGTGGCCAACCAAGCTTGGAAGCCCCCAGTATTGGGAAAATATCCGAGGGTGATTGATAGTTGTGATCTTGGACATTAAAAATAAGCTCAATGTCATCTGCATACAAATATCTAATCACGTTACTTTTCTTTGGCAGATCATTTAAAAGGTGAAAGTAAAGGCTAAGCAAAAGATGGGAGCTTATGCACCCAGTGGTTTAGAGGCTAACCTGAAAATTTTCAAGCTGTAAACCATGATATGCCAGGAAAAATCTCTTTAAACCAGGTCAAAAGCTGTCTGCTTAGTGCGTGGTTTGCCAAACGTTGAAGAAGAATATGGTGGTCAGTGGTATCAAAGGTAATTGAGAGTTCTAATAAAATCAGAATTCTCCCACCACTCTCCTTGACGATTATTAATTCATAGATCTTCTTTTGCAGAACTGACAACAATCTATGTACTCATGCTGGGTGTAAGCCTAGCCTTTACTGGGTACAGTAACTGTTTGTATTCAATATAATTCTGAGCATACGTAGTCGCTACTTAATGTGGATATGTAAGCCAGGAAGGAAGTAGGCCTGTCATTTGCTGGTTCGTTTGGGTGCAGCTAATATTTTTCGGAAAAATGCCCTGAACTCAGATCTTCAGATAAGTTGACAATCAAATCACAGTCCTTTGTTGAAAGGAATTAAAAATGAATGAAAAGTGGTGATGGCAATTCCCCTTGTATATTCCTTTTCTGCCACAAATTTGCCAGGGGTTTATGATTTTATTGTGAAAATGCTAGTTGGGGATTCTACCTGATCTTGAGCCAGATTAATACCTGTGCTGCTACTGGTCTAGAAAGGGATACAAGAGTTTTACATTTTTCCTTACTGGCATTATCAGAGGGCACGGTTCCAGTTGGCATTTGTTCCCCTAGCTTTCCTGAATTAAGGAACCTGTTACTTGGTGTACGTCAATTTGTCATAACATTTCTACTGTTTACTTTCAGTTTTCAACGCCGACTTTTTCTTATTTCAGATCTTGAGAATACCATTGACTGCAAGGATGCTGCAAATTAGTGGGTTTATATTAATGGCTCTATCCTGAATAGGGCTCATCGAAAATGGAGCCCAACATTGTATTAAATTAATCAAGATCTTCGGAAAGATCCTAGGCAACTCACCTTAGAAGTACACAGTTTTCAAGATACATTCTGTAATTGACCCAATGACATCAGAGCAGTATTTTTCCAAATACAAGATTTAAACGTTTTATGTCCACAGTGGATGGTCTATTTGGCAGAAAAGATGTGGTATTTATAGAAATACAGTAATCGTCAAACCACTGAACTGTAAAGAATTACTAAAAACAAGCCAAATAGTTTTTACAAAAGGCCAGGTCAAGAGAATGAGAAGGAGTTCTAATTTTCTGTTTAGGTTTAAGATATTCAAGGCGTGATAAGCCTTGCATATCTGAGAATTTTTAGAGCCCTCGTCATGTCATTTGCACTGGCAAAATGTCACATAATTTTGCCAAAGGATCTATTCATCGTTGCTCATCACCCAATGACCCGAGTTTAAGTCTTATGCCACAAAACTGATTTAAACTCTTCTTCGTGCTACTCTTAACTGCCCCCAGTGTTCAGATCACTCCCTACTCACTGCCCATCACTGCAACCTGGGCAGTGCGTCTGCATGACTAGCGTAAGAAGAAGCTGCAACACATTCTGTTGTCTTTCATTTGAGGCATTGCAATAAGTGTTTGGCTGCCACCGGGCAGTGCACATCGCAGCCAATTCTGATTTTCCTCACATTCTGGCAGCTCTCACCTCTGCACTCCACTTGTTGGTACTGGTACTTATGTACAACATCACCACCATATGGTATTTCAGCAAGCAGGGCAGAGTGTGGTCTTGGGCTTTGAGCCAGCAGGCACTAAGCCTCTGGAAATGGATAGGCCATCAAAGGAATTTCCTGTTGGTGAACCATGTGACAGGATTTTTGAATGCATGATGGACAAATTAAGCTGTCCACCTCTAGCGGAGAGAATCTTAGTGGCAGTTAAACCCCAGAGGTGGCACAAGGTCTTTTCTGCGGGTGGGAAGAACCTTGGCTTGAGCTATTCGCAACCACCTACAATGCACATTGTCAACAGTTCTACACATTGGAGTTTCTATGGCGCCTCTTGCTAAGAGATGCATTCTACCTAGAGTGGAACTTTGGACTTGTGTATGCCTTCTCGCCGATACCTCAGGTGCCCCCCGTTCTGAAGAATAGACAGACTTGGCCCAAGTCATCCTAGTAGCCAAAGATTGGGCACAGAGAGTATGCTATGCAAAGCTCTTGGGCTTCAGCATGTGTCCTCCAATTAGGCTGCCTCTCACGGACTACCTGCTGTTGAAGCATCAGGGTAGGGTCCTGCACTGGTCCTTCACAACCGCCATCTTCATGTTTGCAAACTGAACAGCTACAGTTGAACAAGTTGACCTTCCTCCGGTTGTGGTTGATGTCATTTTGGCAGCCAGGCATCCCTTGACAAAAACTGTACTCACTTGGGGTTGGGACAAGATTGTGGTTTGGGTGGCACACGCCAAATTAACCCCCACTGTTGGGATGGAAAAGTCCTCTGCATGGTAACAGATATGCACCCTTGTCCGGAGTGCCCAACTGCACTGAGTCTGAATCCCTAATGCTGATTTTTGCTGTCATAGGCAGACACGGATCATGCGTAGGTGCCATGACATAGACCTGTCTCACGGACTGCAGTCTTGTTGGACCATCTCCTGCTGGATTGTACTCTGCATCTAGATCCTCGATCCACTGCGCTGGCACGTAAAGTTCCTGTTCTTGACATCTGACAAGCAGTTATGTGGGCGTCACTCCATACGTTTACGTAGCATTACTGTCTGGACTGCCCGGTTTGATGAGAAGAGCATTTTGCCCTCTCAGCCCTATAGGACTTCTTATATGAACCAATTCACAGACCCACCTCCAAATAGGTATTCTGCTGGTCTCAATTCAGAAGGTGAGTAATCTACGGGTAGAAATCTCCTTCAGAAGAACAAGTTACTTACCTTCGACAATGCTCTTTCTGGTAGATATCCAATCTAACTCCAGATTCCACACCAACCTTCCCACCCTCCCCGTTCTGTAACTTGGATTCTATTAATTATTAAGATTCCAAGTCTAGAAATCTGCATACTGGTCAAAGCTGATTTGCTCTTGGGGTTCTTGGGGCACGGCATCCTCGAAAGCAACTGACGCCAGAATGCAGGTGTGGTGCCATTATGGGTCCCACACGTCTAGAGCAGAACGGCATCACTGCAGAGCCACACAGCACCACCTGCACCTGGTGTGCAGATGTACTGCTTAAGAGTTTCCGGACCCAGTCTGACGCATGGGGAATATTCGAAAAGTGAGAACTCAAAAGGTGAGAAATCGGGTTGCAGAGTCTCTACCAGAAAGAGTGTTGTAGAAGGTAAGTAACTTATTCATCTACCACTGAGACGAAACCGAATCAGTTTTGCTCCATTTTTGCTTGGTGCTGGATATTATTTAATGTCTTATCTTGTTGGTTGAGGTGGGATTGTATTGCAAAACTGTGTTATAGTTATCACTTAGAATTACACAGCGTTTTGCTCTGGGAAGATTTTTAGGTTGAACTACAAACTGGTGGAGGGAGAGAGGTTGTGTGGAATGGGAATTTTCCATAGAAACCATGTACCCTGAAGTTCATACAAAAGGAAAAAGAATTTACCTGTGGTATTTCTTTAAATGAGTGGCACCATACAATGCAAAATGCAGAAAGCTAGCAAATAAATTGATAAATAGGATGAGTGTCATACTGTTGTCATACCCTATGACATTCCGATTTATTTATTTGAAATTGTTTTGAAATGTATTCAAATACACACATATATATATATATATATATATATACACACATATAATGCCTTCAATGCCATCAATATTACACATATATACAAAACAATCTCTATTGTGTTTTTAACCCTCACTCTCATTATTTGTTCTAATCATGTTTGTATTTATTTACTGTGGAAGCCCTTTGTCAACACCAGATACTAAACTATATACTTATCCTGTCATTCAAAGTCTTTCGCAGTAGATCTCATATCATTAAGAACATCAAATATATTTTTCCTTATCCGAATTTCAGTATAACGTATATCACACTCACAAAAACATCCTTATCCAAGAATAGAGGAAGACCTCTACAAAAAAACATGATTTATTTAGTTAGAACAGTTATAGTGCTAACTAGACCCAGGGTGGTGTCAGTACACTTTACAAATGATAAGGTTGGTAGATTCATGTTACAAGAGAATAGTTACATAGTTAATGGGTATGCTATTACATAAGACAATAGTAGGCACATACAGGGTAACAGGCAGGATATAATACAATCTTTGATATAGGTAGGCTAGCTGCAGGTCATAAGTTAGCATAATGATTTCAAATGTACATTTCAATCAAAATGTATACAAGGTTTAGGTGTTCAGATCACATTTTTACTTCACTGAGATTCTATGCTTAAGTTGAGGGTATCTTTGGGACAGCAGATGTTTAAGTTCTTAAATGAATCATAAGCAGCAGATATTGGGCGTCATTACGAGTTTGGCGGTCTGAAGGTAAGACCGCCGCGGAGGCGCCCGCCAAAAGACCGCCACGTTGACAGTAATCCGACCGCCGTATTACGACTCACACTGAAGACTGCCAAAAAAACTGCCAAAAATCCGAAACCGCCAGGACACTGGAGGACGGAAAAGAGGTGGTCCCACCACCAGCACTGCCAGCCCAACAAAATACCACCCACCAGATTACGAGCTACAATTCACCACAGCAGTTCTTCCATGGCAGAACCCACATCAGTCAGAACACCACACTGGATAGTTTGAATACCCCACACCTGACAAACATACACACACCCGACACACCTACTTCCTGCACTGAATAACACACCCCTACACAACCCACGATCCTTTGCAAACAGAACTCCATACACATACTCAGAGAAGCCAACAAAAATAAAACAGATATAGCCGTTTTACACCATAGGCACACATTTACATCTTACTCATCACATACCCCACATCTGCACAACTAACCCAATAGACACAATACTAGCACACACAATCCGTGACAACCGTCCCCCCTCACAACGCAGCACCCACACCTCACCAATTACTCAACACTGCACCCTTACACTCACAGCACCCCCACACACCATCTAAACAACCACAACCATGTCCCCACAAAAAAAAACACGTTTCACTGATGACGGGTTGAGGGTCATGGTGGATGACATTTTCAGGGTAGAGCCACAACTGTTTGGAGCACCGTTTCAACAAACATCGATTGCCCCGATAATGGAGTTGTGGCAAAGGATAGTTGACAGGGTCAATTCTGTAGGCAGTCATCCACGCACAAGGGAGGACATCAGGAAGAGGTGGAATGACCTAAGGGGGAAGTGTGTTCCATGCCATCCAGGCACCAGATTGCTGTGCAGAAGACTGGCGGTGGGACCCATCTCCTCCCACACAGTTCACATCATGTGAGGAGAAGGTCTTGGACAGACTGCATCCGGAGTGCCTGACTGGAATACCTGGGGGACTGGAGTCTGGTAAGTACCTACAACAGTCATGTCACACAATTGACAAGTCCTGCATGCTGCCTCGCCTCACAAATCCTTCCTATTTAACTGAATGTGCCACTACACCTCTCACCTAATGCCCCTCTCTTGCATGCCATCAGCCCACTCAGCCCAACTGCCCTCACAGACATTGGAAATGGCACGTTAACCACAGACTGATCAGATCACTACGACTCCTAGAATGCACTAACCCATCACAGTGAAAACCTGGATTGAGCACATCACATCATGTCATGTATGTATGACTAATTTACTAGCTACACCAACAAGATTGTTCCACCGAGGACTAGTACATGGCAATGACAGCAGTGCAATGACATACACACAACACCAACCCAAGCAAAACACTGTTACAGCCCAGTGACCATTCCCCAAGGCCACAGATGAAAGATCCCAAACCAGAAAAAGACAGACCTGGGTTGGAAATTAAGATGGCAGACTCCATGCACAACATCTAGTTACAGGACAATTTCCCCTGCATACTCACATACTGTGTACCCACTAGGACACCATGGTGCGTTGTGCAGCTCCAGTGTGAGACAACTATCAAGCCTGACCATTCACTAGGTAACAGAGATGAACAGTCATGTCAATCATCATACAATATCAGATCCCAACAGCACAAAAACATGTATTCAATTAGTATGACAGCACACAACATGGAGTAAGGAAAACAAGCCACTAAGTTGTATGTACAACTAAGATATGCTGTGCAGCGTCTGTCATTGTCATTGCAAGGAATCATGTAAAGCCACTGTCTGCATCTCACAAAGAGTAACCAAACATACATTCTAACCTGAACTCTGTGTCTCTCTCCCTCCACAGGTAACCCTGCCCTTGCCACATTGGAGAGGATACCGGAGACTGGCAGTCCCCCTCAGGATGAAGGCCCCATTGAGGACAACACGCCTGGATGTCTGGACACTGTCAAACAACCTGGCCCATCTGGGACACCTGGTCAGTCAACGACTCCCAGACTCACCCTGCCCACATCAACCCCTCCCACCCCTGGAGCATCCACATCACAGGCAACCATTCGCCCCCAAACCTGTATCCCAAGGACTGTTCAATCAATGGTGTGCCCCACAGTACAGGGACCTGAGTTGAACCTTGACACCCCTGACAATGATGGACCTGCAACCACTGGCAGTGGGCACACCGTGCCAGGGGCACAGGCATGTAGGTAGGGTATGTAAGAGGAATGCTAAGGGCCAGAGGATGGGGCCTCAAATGGACTCCACTGACCAGGAAACAATCTCCCAAGTCTTGGGAGCTTACCAAAGTTCCCAGGACAGGATGAGCCAAATAATCACCATGTTGAGGGAAAATCAAAGGTTGCAGAGGGAACACCACCAGGAAGTCATGCATCAGTGGCAGGCACAGAATGCCCGCATGGCTACCATTGCAGGGGTGCTGAGGGACATCAATACCAGCCTGATGACCATCTCCTCACAATCCCCAAGACCTCCCCTCCCCCTAGCAAGTACCCATGCCCCTCCTCCTGCCAAGAAGTTGACCCCTCCGAAGAGTTCCCAGCCCTCCCCTAAGCCTCGACATAAGCCCCTCTCCAAAGCCCAAAGATCCCCCTCCCAACCCTGAGCCCAACCCCATTCTCCCCCCTAATACTTGAGGTGCCTGCCTGCCCCCTTGATGCCCCTACCAGTGGAGGTTACATGGCAGTCAGGAGTCAAGTTGGGGCACTTACATGTGCCATATGTGCATGTTGCACATATCTGTTTGGACTGGCCTATGACCTTAATTTGTGTGCATATTTACGTATGTATTTTTATTTAATAATTTTTATATACCTGGCCCTACCAGTTGGTGGTTCAAAGGTCACATATTTGTTCTGCCTTTATTTTCTTAGGGCTTTTTTGGTCTTGGCTGCTTTTGTTTGTGTGTGAGTAAAGTTTGTGTGAGTGGTGGTCGTGCTACCAGTTGTCTGGGCAGCATGTGTAGCTGTGTGCTTTGCTTTTGTCCCTCGGTGATGGGTGTGTATAGTGTGATGGGCATGTGTAAGGGACATGTAATTGTGTTGATAGTGTGGTGTTAGTGTTGACGTGTTATATGCAGTGTTGTGTGCCTTTGTGTGGTTGTACTGTGTGTGTGTGTGGGGATTGGTATGTCACATCCGTTGTGATGTGTGTTTGCGGGACATGAGTTATGCCATGTTAGGATGTGTGATTGTGTGTGTTTGTCTTCTGGTGTTGTTATATTGTGTAGTATGTATAATTTGTGAAGTGGAGGTGTGTATGTTGGGTGCTTAATGGTGCTTTTGTGGTGTAGGAAAGTACCATCTTGCCTGGCATGTTACCCCCATATTTCACTGTATATATGTTGTTTTAGTTGTATGTGTCACTGGGACCCTGCCAGCCAAGGCCCCAGTGCTCATAAGTGTGCCCTGTATGTGTTACCTGTGTTATGACTAACTGTCTCACTGAGGCTCTGCTAATCAGAACCTCAGTGGTTATGCTCTCTCATTTCTTTCCAAATTGATACTAACAGGCTAGTGACCAATTTACATTGGCATACTGGAACACCCTTATAATTCCCTAGTATATGGTACTGAGGTGCCCAGGGTATTGGGGTTCCAGGAGATCCCTATGGGCTGCAGCATTTCTTTTGCCACCCATAGGGAGCTCTGACAATTCTTACACAGGCCTGCCACTGCAGCCTGAGTGAAATAACGTCCACGTTATTTCACAGCCATTTACCACTGCACTTAAGTAACTTATAAGTCACCTATAT
Organism: Pleurodeles waltl; assembly: GCF_031143425.1. NCBI lineage: Eukaryota > Metazoa > Chordata > Amphibia > Caudata > Salamandridae > Pleurodeles > Pleurodeles waltl. The sequence goes on along the minus strand of NC_090444.1, from coordinate 438,372,816 downwards.
GTCTAACCTTTACCTGGTAAAGGTTGGGTGCTAAGTTACTTAGTGTGTGGGAACCCTGGCACTAGCCAAGGTGCCCCCACATGGTTCAGGGCAAATTCCCCAGACTTTGTGAGTGCGGGGACACCATTAAACGCGTGCACTATACATAGGTCACTACCTATGTATAGCTTCACAATGGTAACTCCGAACATGGCCATGTAACATGTCTAAGATCATGGAATTGCCCCCCCAATGCCACCCTGGCATTGGTGAGACAATCCCATGATCCCCCGGGTCTCTAGCACAGACCCGGGTACTGCCAAACTGCCTTTCCTGGGGTTTCACTGCAGCTGCTGCTGCTGCCAACCCCTCAGACAGGTTTCTGTCCTCCTGGGGTCCAGCCAGGCTTGGCACAGGAAGGCAGAACAAAGGTCTTCCTCAGAGAGAGGGTGTTACACCCTCTCCCTTTGGAAAAAGGTGTTAGGGCTGGGGAGGAGTAGCCTCCCCCAGCCTCTGGAAATGCTTTCATGGGCACAGATGGTGCCCATTTCTGCATAAGCCAGTCTACACCGGTTCAGGGATCCCCCAGCCCTGCTCTGGCGCGAAACTGGACAAAGGGAAGGGGAGTGACCACTCCCCTGACCTACACCTCCCCTGGGAGGTGCCCAGAGCTCCTCCAGTGTGCTCCAGACCTCTGCCATCTTGGAAACAGAGGTGCTGCTGGCACACTGGACTGCTCTGAGTGGCCAGGGCCAGCAGGTGACGTCAGAGACTCCTTCTGATAGGCTCCTCCAGGTGTTGCTAGCCTATCCTCTCTCCTAAGTAGCCAAACCTCCTTTTCTGGCTATTTAGGGTCTCTGCTTTGGGGAATTCTTCAGATAACGAATGCAAGAGCTCATCAGAGTTCCTCTGCATCTCTCTTTACCTTCTGCCAAGGAATCGACTGCTGACCGCGCTGGAAGCCTGCAAAACTGCAACAAAGTAGCAAAGACGACTACTGCGACCTTGTAACGCTGATCCTGCCGCCTTCTTGACTGTTTTCCTGGTGGTGCATGCTGTGGGGGTAGTCTGCCTCCTCTCTGCACTAGAAGCTCAGAAGAAATCTCCCGTGGGTCGACGGAATCTTCCCCCTGCAACCGCAGGCACCAAAGAACTGCATCACCGGTCCTCTGGGTCTCCTCTCAGCACGACGAGCGAGGTCCCTTGAACTCAGCAACTCTGTCCAAGTGACTCCCACAGTCCAGTGACTCTTCAGTCCAAGTTTGGTGGAGGTAAATCCTTGCCTCCCCACGCTAGACTGCATTGCTGGGTACTGCGTGATTTGCAGCTGCTCCGGCTCCTGTGCACTCTTCCAGGATTTCCTTTGTGCACAGCCAAGCCTGGGTCCGCAACACTCTAACCTGCAGTGCACGACCTCCTGAGTTGTCCTCCGGTGTCGTGGGACCTTCCTTTGTGACTTCGGGTGAGCTCCGGTTCACTCCACTTCGTAGTGCCTGTTCCGGCACTTCTGCAGGTGCTGCTTGCTTCTGAGTGGGCTCTTTGTCTTGCTGGACGCCCCCTCTGTCTTCTCACGCAATTGGCGACATCCTGGTCCCTCCTGGGCCACAGCAGCATCCAAAAACCCTAACCGCGACCCTTGCAGCTAGCAAGGCTTGTTTGCAGTATTTCTGCATGAAAACACCTCTGCAAGCTTCTTCACGACGTGGGACATCCATCCTCCAAAGGGGAAGTTTCTAGCCCTCTTCGTTCTTGCAGAATCCACAGCTTCTACCATCCGGTGGCAGCTTCTTTGCACCCACAGCTGGCATTTCCTGGGCATCTGCCCACTCCCGACTTGATTGTGACTCTTGGACTTGGTCCCCTTGTTCCACAGGTACTCTCGTCTGGAAATCCATCGTTGTTGCATTGCTGGTGTTGGTCTTTCTTGCAGAATTCCCCTATCACGACTTCTGTGCTCTCTGGGGAACTTAGGTGCACTTTGCACCCACGTTTCAGGGTCTTGGGGTGGGTTATTTTTCTAACCCTCACTGTTTTCTTACAGTCCCAGCGACCCTCTACGAGCTCACATAGGTTTGGGGTCCATTCGTGGTTCGCATTCCACTTCTAGAGTATATGGTTTGTGTTGCCCCTATCCCTATGTGCTCCCATTGCATTCTATTGTGACTATACATTGTTTGCACTGTTTTCTATTGCGATTACTGCATATTTTGGTATTGTGTACATATATCTTGTGTATATTTGCTATCCTCATACTGAGGGTACTCACTGAGATACTTTTGGCATATTGTCATAAAAATAAAGTACCTTTATTTTTAGTATATCTGTGTATTGTGCTTTCTTATGATATTGTGCATATGACACCAGTGGTATAGTGGGAGCTTTGCATGTCTCCTAGTTCAGCCTAAGCTGCTCTGCTAAGCTACCATCATTTTCTATCAGCCTAAGCTGCTAGACACCTCTTCTACACTAATAAGGGATAACTGGACCTGGTGCAGAGTGTAAGTACCCCTTGGTACCACTACAAACCAGGCCAGCCTCCTACATTGGTCGTGCAGCGGTGGGTAAGTACTTGCAACTACTTACCATTTTGTACTTTTCATAAGAGAAAAATATACAAAACAAGTTCAGTGTATGTACACCTAACCAAAAAGTTTTGCTTTTCTTCTCTTACTCCGTTGCTAAGTGCTGAAAAGTACCTCTAAACTTTCAAAAAGTTCTTAAAAAGTTTTAAGTTTTTTTTCTGTTCCTTAAAAAGTACTGAAACTTTTTCTTTCTTTTTCTATCCTTTAAACCTTTTCTATCATGTCTGGCACAGGTCAAACTGTTGATCTGACCAGAGTTGCTTATGATTACCTTAGCTGGAAAGGAGCAAGGAGTCACTGCATTGAAAGAGGTTTAGGGGTAGGGAAGAATCCCTCAAGAGAACTGTTAGTTAATATGCTCATTGAACAGGATAAGACCTTAGTTGGCATATCTGGTGAGAAATTAGCTGATGGTTCACACTCTGATTCTGGGGTAGCCCCAGTAAAAGTGTTACAAGGGAACCTTCCCAACCTGCCCCTTAGCAGGCCACCTAGCATGGCTGGTACTAATGTGAGTTCTCATCACAGTAGGAGTGTTACTTCTGTAGGCCAGAGTGTTAGAGTGCCATCTGTTAGGGACAGGTCTCCCTCTGTCCATTCACACCATTCTTCTGTGTCAAGGCATGCTCAACCCACCCTCCCTGAAGACAGAATGTTAGAAAGGGAACTCAATAGATTGAGAGTGGAAGAGTCCAGGCTGAAGCTTAAAAAGCAACAGCTGGATCTAGACAGGGAAGCATTTGACTTAGAAAAAGAAAGACAGAGGTTGGGGTTTGGACCCCATGGTGGCAGCAGCAGTTTTACAGATAGTAATCCTGTGAAAGAGCATGATTCTAGGAATCTGCACAAGATAGTTCCCCCTTATAAGGAGGGGGATGACATTAACAAGTGGTTTGCTGCACTTGAGAGGGCCTGTGTTGTACAGGGGGTCCCTCAAAGGCAGTGGGCTGCTATCCTATGGCTATCTTTCAGTGGAAAGGGTAGGGATAGGCTCCTTACTGTGAAGGAAAGTGATACCAATAATTTTACAGTTCTTAAGAATGCACTCCTAGATGGTTATGGCTTAACCACTGAACAGTACAGGATCAAGTTCAGAGAAACCAAAAAGGAGTCTTCACAAGACTGGGTAGACTTTGTTGACCATTCAGTGAAGGCCTTGGAGGGGTGGTTACATGGCAGTAAAGTTTCTGACTATGAAAGCCTGTATAACTTAATCCTGAGAGAGCATATACTTAATAATTGTGTGTCTGATTTGTTGCACCAGTACCTGGTAGACTCTGATCTGACCTCTCCCCAAGAATTGGGAAAGAAGGCAGACAAATGGGTCAGAACAAGGGTGAACAGAAAAGTTCATACAGGGGGTGACAAGGATGGCAAGAAGAAGGATGGTAAGCCTTCTGACAAGGGTGGGGACAAATCTAAAAATGAGTCTTCATCAGGCCCACAAAAACACTCTGGTGGGGGTGGTGGGCTCAAATCCTCTTCAAATCAAAACAAAGAAAAGAAACCATGGTGCTATTTATGTAAAATAAAAGGCCATTGGACAACTGATCCCAGTTGTCCAAAGAAAAGCACCAAGCCTCCCACTACCACAACCCCTACTGCTACACCTAGTGCCCATAGTAATAGCAGTGGGAGCAAACCTACTAATAGCCAATCCAAGGGAGTAGCTGGGCTCACTTTTGGTAATTTAGTTGGGGTTGGTCTTGTTAGGGAGACCACAGAGGCTGTGCTAGTCTCTGAAGGTGCCATTGATTTGGCCACCTTGGTTGCTTGTCCCCTTAATATGGATAAGTACAAGCAACTGCCCCTAATAAATGGTGTTGAGGTTCAGGCCTACAGGGACACAGGTGCCAGTGTTACCATGGTAATAGAGAAACTGGTCCACCCTGAACAACACCTACTTGGTCACCAGTACCAAGTGACTGATGCTCATAACAACACACTTAGCCACCCCATGGCTGCTGTAAATCTCAACTGGGGGGGGGGGGGTTACAGGTCCAAAGAAAGTTGTGGTTGCCTCAGATTTACCTGTAGACAGTCTACTAGGGAACGATTTAGAGACATCAGCTTGGTCAGAAGTGGAGTTGGAGGCTCATGCAGCAATGCTGGGCATTCCTGGGCATATTTTTGCTTTAACAAGGGCTCAGCCCAAAAAGCAAAAAGGACAGGGTGACTTGGATCCTGGAAAAATGGACCAAGTGCTCCCTAAAGCTAGGGTTAGTAAAGGTAAAACACTACCTACTATCCCTCCCTCTACAGTGGATTCTACTTCTGAGGAAGAAGAATTTCCACCCTGTGCAGAACCTACACCAGAGGAGCTGGAAGCAGACACTGCTGAGCTTTTGTGTGGAGGGGGGCCTGCCAGGGAGGAGCTGAGTGTGGCACAGCAGACCTGTCCCACACTAGAGGGTTTAAGACAGCAAGCTGTCAAACAAGCAAATGGGGATGTCAGTGACTCTCACAGAGTTTACTGGGAAGACAACCTCTTGTATACTGAAGCAAGGGATCCAAAACCTGGAGCTGCCAGGAGATTGGTGATTCCTCAGCAATACAGAGAGTTCCTCCTAACTCTAGCCCACGACATTCCCTTGGCTGGACATTTAGGGCAAATAAAATCTTGGGACAGGCTTGTCCCCTTGTTTCATTGGCCTAGAATGTCAGAGGACACAAAGGAATTTTGTAAGTCCTGTGAAACCTGTCAAGCCAGTGGCAAAACAGGTGGCACTCCAAAGGCTCCCCTTATTCCACTACCTGTGGTTGGGGTCCCCTTTGAAAGGGTAGGGGTTGACATAGTTGGCCCCTTGACCCTCCTACTGCTGCAGGCAATAGGTTTATTTTGGTGGTAGTGGACCATGCCACCAGATATCCTGAAGCAAATCCTCTAAGGACCACTACAGCTCCTGCAGTGGCAAAGGCCCTGGGAATCTTTTCCAGGGTGGGCTTCCCAAAAGAGGTGGTATCAGACAGGGGAAGCAATTTCATGTCTGCTTACTTAAAGGCCATGTGGAAGGAATGTAGTGTTACATACAAGTTCACCACACCCTATCATCCACAAACAAATGGACTGGTTGAGAGGTTTAATAAAACTCTCAAAGGAATGATAATGGGACTCCCTGAAAAACTCCGCAGGAGATGGGATGTCCTGTTACCTTGCCTCCTTTTTGCTTACAGGGAGGTACCCCAAAAAGGAGTGGGCGTCAGCCCCTTTGAACTCCTATTTGGACACCCTGTAAGAGGTCCTCTAACACTTGTTAAGGAGGGTTGGGAACAACCTTTAAAAGCTCCTAAGCAAGACATAGTGGACTATGTACTTGGCCTAAGATCCAGAATGGCTGAGTATATGAAAAAGGCCAGTAAAAACCTTCAGGCCAGCCAAGAGCTCCAAAAGCAATGGCATGACCAGAAGGCTGTTCTGATTCAGTACCAACCAGGGCAGAACGTGTGGGTCTTGGAGCCTGTGGCCCCAAGAGCACTCCAAGACAAATGGAGTGGACCCCACATTATTGTTGAGAAAAAGGGAGAAGTCACCTACTTGGTTGACTTGGGCACTGCCAGGAGTCCCCTTAGGGTGCTCCATGTCAATCGCCTAAAACCCTACTATGACAGGGCTGATCTCACCCTGCTCATGGCAACAGATGAAGGACAGGAAGAAGAGAGTGACCCTCTCCCTAATCTCTTCTCTTCCACAGAACAGGATGCTCTAGTGGAAGGTGTAGTTCTGGCAGATTGTCTTACTGCTGAGCAGAAAGACCACTGCATAAATCTCCTGGGTCAGTTTTCTGAACTCTTTTCTACTGTGCCAGGCACCACTTCTTGGTGTGAGCACACTATAGATACTGGAGACAGCTTGCCTGTCAAAAGTAAGATCTATAGGCAGCCTGACCATGTCAGAGACTGCATAAAACAAGAGGTTCAGAAAATGCTTGAACTGGGAGTGGTTGAGCACTCTGAAAGTCCATGGGCCTCTCCTGTGGTACTTGTACCAAAACCTCATTCCAAAGATGGAAAGAAGGAAATGCGGTTTTGTGTAGATTATAGAGGTCTCAACCAGGTAACTAAAACTGATGCTCACCCTATACCCAGGGCAGATGAGCTAATAGATACACTGGCATCTGCCAAGTATCTAAGCACCTTTGATTTGACTGCAGGGTATTGGCAGATCAAGTTATCAGAGGATGCTAAAGCAAAAACTGCATTTTCAACCATTGGAGGGCACTACCAATTCACAGTAATGCCTTTTGGGTTGAAAAATGCACCTGCCACTTTTCAAAGGTTGGTGAATACAGTCCTGCAAGGGTTGGAGGCTTTTAGTGCAGCATATCTAGATGATATAGCTGTCTTTAGCTCCAGCTGGGATGATCACCTGGTCCACCTATGAAAAGTTTTGGAGGCCCTGCAAAAGGCAGGCCTCACTATCAAGGCTTCAAAGTGCCAGATAGGGCAGGGCAAAGTGGTTTATCTGGGACACCTGGTAGGTGGAGAACAGATTGCACCACTTCAGGGGAAAATCCAAGCTATTATAGATTGGGTTCCCCTACAACTCAGACCCAGGTGAGAGCCTTTTTAGGCCTCACTGGGTATTACAGGAGGTTCATAAAGAACTATGGCTCCATTGCAGCCCCTCTTAATGACCTCACATCTAAGAAAATGCCTAAAAAGGTATTGTGGACAGCTAGCTGTCAGAAAGCTTTTGAGGAGCTGAAGCAGGCCATGTGCTCTGCACCTGTCCTGAAAAGCCCCTGTTACTCCAAAAAATTAATTGTCCAAACTGATGCATCTGAACTAGGGGTAGGGGCAGTTTTATCACAACTTAATTCTGAGGGCCAGGATCAACCTGTTGCTTTTATCAGCAGGAGGTTGACCCCTAGAGAAAAGCGTTGGTCTGCCATAGAGAGGGAGGCCTTTGCTGTGGTCTGGGCACTGAAGAAGTTGAGGCCATACCTGTTTGGCACTCACTTCATTGTTCAGACAGACCACAAACCTCTACTTTGGCTAAAACAAATGAAAGGTGAAAATCCTAAATTGTTGAGGTGGTCCATATCCCTACAGGGAATGGACTACACAGTGGAACATAGACCTGGGAGTACCCACTCCAATGCAGATGGACTCTCCAGATATTTCCACTTAGACAATGAAGACTCATCAGGTCATGGCTAGTCTTATTGTCCTTCGTTTGGGGGGGGGGGGGGGTTGTGTAGGAAAGTACCATCTTGCCTGGCATGTTACCCCCATATTTCACTGTATATATGTTGTTTTAGTTGTATGTGTCACTGGGACCCTGCCAGCCAAGGCCCCAGTGCTCATAAGTGTGCCCTGTATGTGTTACCTGTGTTATGACTAACTGTCTCACTGAGGCTCTGCTAATCAGAACCTCAGTGGTTATGCTCTCTCATTTCTTTCCAAATTGTCACTAACAGGCTAGTGACCAATTTTACCAATTTACATTGGCATACTGGAACACCCTTATAATTCCCTAGTATATGGTACTGAGGTACCCAGGGTATTGGGGTTCCAGGAGATCCCTATGGGCTGCAGCATTTCTTTTCCCACCTATAGGGAGCTCTGACAATTCTTACACAGGCCTGCCACTGCAGCCTGAGTGAAATAACGTCCACGTTATTTCACAGCCATTTACCACTGCACTTAAGTAACTTATAAGTCACCCATATGTCTAACCTTTACCTGGTAAAGGTTGGGTGCTAAGTTACTTACTGTGTGGGCACCCTGGCACTAGCCAAGGTGCCACCACATGGTTCAGGGCAAATTCCCCGGACTTTGTGAGTGTGGGGACACCATTACACGCGTGCACTATACATAGGTCACTACCTATGTATAGCTTCACAATGGTAACTCCGAACATGGCCATGTAACATGTCTAAGATCATGGAATTGCCCCCCCAATGCCATCCTGGCATTGGCGAGACAATCCCATGATCCCCCGGGTCTCTAGCACAGACCCGGGTACTGCCAAACTGCCTTTCCTGGGGTTTCACTGCAGCTGCTGCTGCTGCCAACCCCTCAGACAGGTTTCTGCCCTCCTAGGGTCCAGCCAGGCTTGGCCCAGGAAGGCAGAACAAAGGACTTCCTCAGAGAGAGGGTGTTACACCCTCTCCCTTTGGAAAAAGGTGTTAGGGCTGGGGAGGAGTAGCCTCCCCCGGCCTCTGGAAATGCTTTCATGGGCACAGATGGTGCCCATTTCTGCATAAGCCAATCTACACCGGTTCAGGGATCCCCCAGCCCTGCTCTGGCGCGAAACTGGACAAAGGGAAGGGGAGTGACCACTCCCCTGACCTGCACCTCCCCCGGGAGGTGCCCAGAGCTCCTCCAGTGTGCTCCAGACCTCTGCCATCTTGGAAACAGAGGTGCTGCTGGCACACTGGACTGCTCTGAGAGGCCAGGGCCAGCAGGTGACGTCAGAGACTCCTTCTGATAGGCTCCTCCAGGTGTTGCTAGCCTATCCTCTCTCCTAAGTAGCCACACCTCCTTTTCTGGCTATTTAGGGTCTCTGCTTTGGGGAATTCTTCAGATAACGAATGCAAGAGCTCATCAGAGTTCCTCTGCATCTCTCTCTTCACCCTCTGCCAAGGAATCTACTGCTGACCGCGCTGGAAGCCTGCCAAACTGCAACAAAGTAGCAAAGACGACTACTGCGACCTTGTAACGCTGATCCTGCCGCCTTCTCTACTGTTTTCCTGGTGGTGCATGCTGTGGGGGTAGTCTGCCTCCTCTCTGCACTAGAAGCTCAGAAGAAATCTCCCGTGGGTCGACGGAATCTTCTCCCTGCAACCGCAGGCACCTAAGAACTGCATCACCGGTCCTCTGGGTCTCCAGCACGACGAGCGAGGTCCCTTGAACTCAGCAACTCTGTCCAAGTGACTCCCACAGTCCAGTGACTCTTCAGTCCAAGTTTGGTGGAGGTAAGTCCTTGCCTCCCCACGCTAGACTGCATTGCTGGGTACCACGTGATTTGCAGCTGCTCTGGCTCCTGTGCACTCTCCCAGGATTTCCTTTGTGCACAGCCAAGCCTGGGTCCCCGACACTCTAACCTGCAGTGCACGACCTCCTGAGTTGTCCTCCGGCGTTGTGGGACCTTCCTTTGTGACTTCGGGTGAGCTCCGGTTCACTCCACTTCGTAGTGCCTGTTCCGGCACTTCTGCAGGTGCTGCTTGCTTCTGAGTGGGCTCTTTGTCTTGCTGGACGCCCCCTCTGCCTCCTCACGCAATTGGCGACATCCTGGTCCCTCCTGGGCCACAGCAGCATCCAAAAACCCTAACCGCGACCCTTGCAGCTAGCAAGGCTTGTTTGCGGTCTTTCTGCACGAAAACACCTCTGCAAGCTTCTTCACGACGTGGGACATCCATCCTCCAAAGGGGAAGTTTCTAGCCCTCTTCGTTCTTGCAGAATCCACAGCTTCTACCATCCGGTGGCAGCTTCTTTGCACCCACAGCTGGCATTTCCTGGGCATCTGCCCACTCCCGACTTGATCGTGACTCTTGGACTTGGTCCCCTTGTTCCACAGGTACTCTCGTCTGGAAATCCATCGTTGTTGCATTGCTGGTGTTGGTCTTTCTTGCAGAATTCCCCTATCACGACTTCTGTGCTCTCTGGAGGAACTTAGGTGCACTTTGCACCCACTTTTCAAGGTCTTGGTGTGGGTTATTTTTCTAACCCTCACTATTTTCTTACAGTCCCAGCGACCCTCTACGAGCTCACATAGGTTTGGGGTCCATTCGTGGTTCGCATTCCACTTCTAGAGTATATGGTTTGTGTTGCCCCTATCCCTATGTGCTCCCATTGCATTCTATTGTGACTATACATTGTTTGCACTGTTTTCTATTGCTATTACTGCATATTTTGGATTGTGTACATATATCTTGTGTATATTTGCTATCCTCATACTGAGGGTACTCACTGAGATACTTTTGGCATATTGTCATAAAAATAAAGTACCTTTATTTTTAGTATATCTGTGTATTGTGTTTTCTTATGATATTGTGCATATGACACCAGTGGTATAGTGGGAGCTTTGCATGTCTCCTAGTTCAGCCTAAGCTGCTCTGCTAAGCTACCATTTTCTATCAGCCTAAGCTGCTAGACACCTCTTCTACACTAATAAGGGATAACTGGACCTGGTGCAGAGTGTAAGTACCCCTTGGTACCACTACAAACCAGGCCAGCCTCCTGCACCTTTGTGGTGTAGTTGTGACGTTTGGTGGTGTTGTGTGTGACTGTGCCGGTGCTGTGTATCTGGTGTTTGGTGTGTGTTCCAGCTGTGTGTGTGTGATGGCCATAGTGTGCGTACTATTTATGTGCGCATGTGTATGTGTGTGCATGTGCGTGTGTCAGTGTTTGGTTACGTGTGTGTTTCACCCTCGCCACCGTTTCTTGATGTGTATGTTGTGTGTGCGTAGGCGTTTTGCAACAGTGACAGTTAAGTGTGTGTGTACTCACGGTTGCTGTCATCGTCGCTGGTTCCAGAGTCGTTGGGCGAGCAGGAGCAGCACGAAGACGTGTAGTTCTGGTTCCATGGTAGCTCCGGACAGGTATGGCTTCCTGAAGTTGAGTGTCTCCTTTTATAGTGTTGGTTTCGCCAGGGTTTCCGTGGTGGTGTGACAACGGCGGAAACCTTGATGGTGTGGAGCCTCATAATATGTCTGACAGAAACATGGTCTCTGCCGGCCTGCAGGTGGCTACTATCAACTATGGCGGCCTGACCGCACTGGCGGTGCCAGCAGTGGCTTGGCTGTATTCTGTTGGGAATACTGCCAGTGGTTGTAATATGGCGGTCTTCTCTGCCAGCCTGTTGGCGGTAGGACCGCCACCGCCAGAATGGCGGTCCTAAGACCGTCAAACTCGTAATGACCCCCATAGTCTTGATGTACAAAGAGATTGAGTTCCAGATCCTAGGTGCGCTACTGGGAAAAGGGCTGCTTCAGAGTGTTTTTTTTTAAACTATGGGATTGCAAGGAATAGGGTGTCTGCAATTCAAAGATGTTGCAGTCCAACTGAGATTTACAGTTTGTTTGGTAGAAAGGGGATCTGGAATGAAGTGTTGTGTGAATAATAGATTTCAGCTTATAGATTGTATTGCTACTGCATGTAATGCTGCTTTGGGCAAGCTAGGTGCATTTTGGTGAGTCGTACTTATAGGGAGTTTCAGCAGTTCATCCTTTATAGAACCAGAGCTTGAATCACTTCTTTAAAGTTGTTTTCGCTTCAGTGTGTTTATAAGCCAGTTTTGTGCTTCTATCACAAAGGATTGAAGAGAGCTTAAAGATTCAGAATTTTGCCTACAACAAAGCCCTGGGATGTGGTGCTTTTGACAGTGGAAGGCTGGCAGTTCAGCACTGAGCAAGCATTAATTCAGGCTTGGACTTGGGATGTCACTGCTTGGGAAACAGATCAGACCTGACTGTGTTTTAAATGGGTTGAGACGGAGGTGGTACATAATCGTCCTGCAGTGTATATCAGCTACAATCTTCAAAACAAATAGGACTGATGTTCCTAAATAAAGCCAGGGTCCATGTTCTCTTATTAAGAACTACATTACATGTAGTGAGGACAGATCCTAAACCTCTCTTGGGCTTTCTTTAAGAATAATTTTTATGCAACTGTTTTTCTCAGTATCCTCTACTGGGGTCCATTAATGGTGACGTAGATGGCCTAGTTTTGTAGTCATTATTATCTTAAATATTATGAAAAGAGGCATTTGTTCTTACCTTGATTCCTTTCACAACAATTCTACATGTAGAGTTACAGGACTGGATGTGTGCGCTTCTTTAAGAAGATGTTCGTTTTTATTAATTGCATGTTAAGTACTCGTATAAACACTACATTAATTCCTGCATTAATGACAGACCATTTGTTCGAAGGTGTCTAATTGAGCGTTGTCACTGGAATGTATGCATTTTACTCATTTGACCCAGGAATGACTCTCATAAATCACATCTGACTCAAGAACCTCCCTTCCTGCTTTTCCACTCATGCCAAGTGTTTGACGCCAGGAAAACTCTGCACTAGCTTCAGCACATTCTTAGTTTATTCTGGAATGCGCACCCTGGCAGCTTGCATCATATGTAGAAATCGTCAAGTACTTTACATTTAACCTGTGGGATCACATACTTACAGATAGTTTGGCGTTAGCTCGCAGTACCTTTACGTTTGAAAATCCAGACAGGGAGTCGGGTAACATAAACTATTTGGAAAATCCTATATTTGTACGTTATTAATAATCCATTTGGAAAACCCAGTTGCCTGCCCTTAGCTTTCTGGCCTTGGATGGGTGTGGACTTACAGCTGTTTGCAAGTGTAAACTGAAAAATGCTTTGTGAATTATTTTTCACTTGTGAAAATATAAACGTGCATGCTTTTACTTGTTGAAAAAAAAAGAACCAGGCCAAGTTAACTTTCAATCTTTTTTCTGTTTCTCTTAGAAACCTGTACCTCTAAACGCCATCCAATTTTGGGTGGTGTGCCCCTCCCACCATCGAAGGGGATTTACTCTTGCCCTTGGCAGGAGTAAATGTCTAACCACTTCCAGAGTGGGAGAGACTCAGAAATTCAACCGCCCTGGAACGATCACTCCCCACCCACAGTAAATTTACTCACAGTGAACAAGCTCCTTGTGATTAAATCATTTTAAGGAGTGCCAGTCCAACTTCTCTGAATTGCAAAAGACGGTCTCCACTCATAAATGAAGCTATCTGTGCATAAATGTCAAACTGGCACATGTAAATATCTCAATGAATGAAGCTACTCGTGTTCTAGTACCCAACACTGATCAACTGTTCGTGCGTTTTGGGTGTCCTTTCTTCCTCTGTAGAGTTCCTTTCATGTGGCAGCAAGAGTTCTTCTCACATTCTCCCCAAGGGATTTTTTGTAAGGTTGCCCACAATCTTTGCAGAGACGTTCAGGAAGACATACTTAATGAAGAAAATGCATTAAATAGCCTTGATTTTACTTCCTTCAACGTCGCTATGTGAGAAATTGGGTTGTTGGTTGGGGTGGGGTGGGGGGGAGGGTCCTTCAACAGCAGACACAATCCTTGTCAGGGTGAACCATAAAAGTCACTACATTAACCTGTGCTGAAACCTCTGGTAGTTTGGCACAAGAGCAATCAGGCTTAACTTGGAGGCAATGTGTAAAGTGTTTATGCAGCACCTAAACAGTAACAAAGTAAAAACACATTAGCAGAAAAATCCCACTCCAATTTGGGAAATAGATTAAGATTTAATACATAAAATGACACCAACACAACAAAAATCTAATCAGTAGAAATGGATAGATGGAATTTTAAAGATTTAGGTAAAAGTAGTGCCAGAAGGCATAAAGCGCTAACTCAGGGTTTCTGGTCGCGCAGGACCAGGACAAAGTCACCAGTTCAGGCTGACCACAATGGAGCACAGGCTGGGCACAAGACCAAGTTTGGCATACTGAGGATTGTACCTTATGTCCTTGGTTCATGGTCTGTAAGGCGGTGCTTTGCAGGGCTTCACACCAGATTTGGTGGAACCTTCAGTTAGGCTGGGTCAGCACCTTTGACTCCACTTCCACGGGTCCAGGATTGGGTGGGCAGCACTTTGGAGGATTAGGAATCACTTAGACTGAGTCCAGGTGCAGGTTCAAGATGGTTGGAGCCTTTTCTGTTGCTGGGGCTCTGATCAGGAGGCCAGCTAACTATCCCTTGCAGTCATACTGGTAGTCCTGGGTGCAAGCAGAAAAACAGGTCTTAAGCAGCAAGTCTTCTGAGGGCTCAAGGCAGGATTCATGCAGCAGGGCAGTCCCCTGAAGTACATAGAAGTCCTCTGAGAGTCCTTCTGCAGAGTTGGTCTGAGGGTCGTATTTTTATACCTTGTGCCCCCTTTGAAGTGGGGAGCTTCTGGTGTCCCCCCCCCCACCCCCACGAGAAGTGTCTGGAATTTCCTGCCTCCCTGCCCACAGGTTGTCTAGGTGCACAGTGACCTAGTGTGAAAGCCTTTGTGAATGTGCTGAGGTGTAGACAGTCTTTCTACTGTGTGGCTGTCTGGGGAGAACACACAAAAGCCAACTACACCTATGTGACCCAGGAAACATGCTGCAGGCATCAAATGGTTAGAATAAGAAAATGCCAACTTTCTAAAAGTCACTTTTTGAGAACTGTGAATTAAAATTCAACTTTACCATTAAACGTTTTTTAGATTACAATTCCTCAGATGCCAAACATGAGATTCATACCTGCTCGCAAACAAAATTGCCACTTATTAAATGTAAAAAGGTAACCCAATATTATCCTTTGGGAGAGGTAGTAGGCCCTGCATTAGTGAAAAACACATTTTAGAATTTTGCATTACCAGGACATGTACAAATTAAAAATACATGTCCAAGTTTTTAAATACAACACACTATGCCGTGTGGGCTGTGCAGGGCCTTCCCTAGGGGTTACTTATTTGTATTTAAAAGGAAGGTTTAGCCTTTGCAAAGGGTTCATTTTGCCAAGTTGAAATGGCAGTTTACAACTACGCACACAGGCTGCAACAGAAGGCCTAAGATGGGTTTTAAATGCTACTTAGCATGTAATTTGCCTGCAATGGGTATATGGTATACCACTTAGCTAGGCACTTAAAAGTAAATTAAATTTGGCAATTGGGTGTAAGTCAGTTTTACCATGTTTACAGGAGGGAGTGAACACAAGCATTTTAGCACTGGTTAGCAGTGGTAAAATCCATAGAGTCCTAAGACCAACAAAATGAACTCAGCAAAACAGGAGGAGTAAAGGCAGAAAGTGTAAGGGTGTCCCTCCAGTGAAAGCCAAGTCTAACACACATCATGACAGAGAAAGTGCTTATTCAAAAAGTTGCATCTTGTGGTAATTGGTCTTCATCAAACAGTGTGTGAGGCTTCTCAAATTCATGCAAATTACCTGTATTGTCATTTAGTGATGCCTTAATTCACAGAATCAAGATTACTGTTTATGACGTACAGATACTCCTCTTTCTGATGAAGAATTATCTATGCCCAAAAAGTGGTTTTATCTCAGTATTTTGCCTCCTCAGTTCTTTCACAAAATTCCTGGGCTTTGTCTTACATTGTAGTGGACTGACACAACAACTTTCTTGAACGATCAAATATCCCTGAAGAGGTCTCTAGTGATCCTGTTTCTCCAACTGACCTAATTTTGATAAGCTAAATTATAAGGTTTATCCCGAAAATACCAAGACAACATAGATTGTCAAACCGTTTTGTAAATGCTTCAGCTCAGTTGCTTTCAAGAAATCTGTTCTGCAGAGCCTTTCTACAAGGAGGTCTTTGTTGTAAATAATTTGTGAAGGAGTTCACCCTGGAAGTGAGGAGTTCACCGGGATTTCTGTGTTAGCCAAAGTATTGATCCAATACATCTGATAGGATGCACTATGTTTTAAACCTGACAAATAGCGGAAGACAATGGTATGAGTTTATTCAATGCATCTGATAGCAATTAAAAACATTAAGGGGATTCAACAGTGCTAAACCAACTACATGCTATTGTCTCTTTGGTTAATCAGTTAACATGCAGCATTGCTTAGTCCCAAATGAAGACGGTTATTTGCTCAGTGATCCTGGCAAAGATTCGTCAGATGTCTTTCCATGGCCACAGATGTGCAAAAGTTCTACTTCCACATTTCTCTGGGTGACCAGTTGAAGGTTGCTGAGGTTTGTAGTGGTTAGCTTCACATAAAGTGCAAGACACCTTCTTTTGGTTTTCATACTGTCCAGCTTGTTTTTTATAATGTGGTTCCGACATTTCACTTTCACTGCCAGAAGCTGCTGAGATTATATGGATCACTCCCCACCAGTTTCTTTTTATAATAAAGATCCCCTTGTAACAAGTTTCTTTCCTATGTACCCTAAGCATCGCCTTGTATTGCAGGTATATACATGTGTTTGGTTAATTACAACTTAACCAAACACAAATTGATGAAGCACTATGACAAGCAGAAGCATTTCAGATGAACACAAAGGGGAGGAGAGAAAAGTAACAGGCAGTATATGGAAAGAAGGGAATCTGTGGGAGGAGGTCTCTTTTCTGATACAGTCCCGCATCCATGGAGGAATACACCAGAATGAGGTGTTTCTTGAAGTCACAGGTGTGGGACGTGAAAAAGCAACAGAAGGGGCTTCTGGCATCTGGATTTTAAAGTGTCCCACTCTCTCTGTGCATAACAGGAAGACAGATATCTTGCCTTTTCCTTCCTGTATTTTCTGTTCTTCAACCAGATGTTTCTGCTGCGGGTGAACACAGATTTTGCTTTTGCCAGGTTTGCTAGTTTGCTTGAATTCATAGCTTCGAGGATGATGCAAGGGACCTTGAAGTTGATGCAGATGGGTAGATAGAGCCAATGTAATTTACAGTGGGTGACAGCCTGTCAGTCTTTCTTCATCCTTTGATCTGACATGTCGATGCTCCTTAGATGGACTTCTAGCAGGGAAACATCCTGAACAACTAGGTCCTAAACAACTACTTGCCTAAACCACTACTGCTAAAAACTAAAAAGTCTCTAAAACTAAGTACTGAACAACTACTGTCTAAACAACGATTTTGCCTGAATAACGATTGCCTGAACAACGAATTTTAAGGAAAATTTTCTTTTTTTTTTAATGGTTTATTAGTTTTTTTAGATTTGATATAGCTATATGTATATATATATATATATGTTGTTTAGAATTGATATATATATAAATATATATATATATATTCTCAACAACTAATAAACGTTTAGAATTGATTTCGGCCATCTTTGAATATATTGGATTCCTATTGTTATTCACTCAGCATTATATATAAAACAACGTAACTGCCATTTTGTTTACTAATAACTGAAAAATTCTGCTCATAAATTACATAAATAAAAAACGATTTGAATTTAAACCATGAAATAATATAGTAATATGACTCAATGTTCCTGCTGAGGATCGTGTTAACATCATGAGATTAGCTTCATATAACTTAAATGTAATACATACTTCAACTTGTATCATCTTAAATCATATACATACATTTTTTACTTAAAGATTATTTTCAAAGTCACTTTTATACTGCACTAACCAGTCCTTCGATATAATAGCTCTTGTGCGTTTGTCAATATATTTCCATTGCCGCAATGTCATTCTAATAGATAAAAGAAAAAACATAAATAATCAAGATTTGCACGACTGACTTCTAAATTAATGTACATTTTAAACCCTATCAGATATCTAACTTGACTGACACCACTAATATATTAAGAAAACTGATTTTAAAGAACTCATTTTCTCAAAAAATATATCAGTATTCATAGTGCAAGCTGATAAAACTATTCAAGGAATATTTATATTTTATCCCAAATGTACTGATAGTTCTTCATCAAGATTTAATCCTCTCAGATGAATTGTTGCATATTTGCTAATAAACTTTGACTCCAATCTCCTAAATTCCTGTTCTCCATTCCCTCCTCTCACACTGCTAAGAATATTATCTAACACGCACAATTTTAGCAGGTTTACATCCTTTTGATGAAATGTAGCAAAATGCCTGCCAATAGGGTATGTTCCATCTTCCTTAGTGATAGCCCTAAAGTGTTCGAGCACAACTTTTTTTGCTTTATGGATTGTGCTGCCAATATAACATTTGTTACATGGACAGCTCAAAGCATAAACACAAAATTCTGTATTGTAGTTCAAATGTTTTTTGATTATGAAAGGTCGAGTTTGTTGTGATAACTGGATTTGTTGACAATTTTTGCTGCCTTTGCATGCTTTACACATTCCACAAACAAAAAAGACTTGTATTGGTGACTTTCTGCACTTTTGTGTAGAATGAGTTAGACTTGTACAGAGTTCATCTTTCAGAGAGGGGCATCTCCTGAATGTAATTTGAGGTTTTTGTCCAATAGCATCTGCCAAATGTTCCTCCGTTCTTATATTTGTTCAAACTACGTTTTACCTCCCACGCTTGAGTGTGGAAGGTTGTGATAAATCGTATAGTCTGATTCTCCTCAACCTTATCTGTGATCCGCGTAATTAAAAGTCTCTCACTGTCCAATGATAACACTTTCTTACAGGTATTATCTATAAGACTACGTGGATACCCTCTCTCAAGGAATCCATTCCTCATAGTTTCTACTTCCAGAAGAAAATCATTGTAATCACTACAGTTTCTTTTAGTTCTCAATAGTTCCCCATAGAGAATACTCCGTATTAGATTCATAGGATGGCAGCTTTTTGCATGAAGTAAGCATGCATTCCCTGCTGTTTTCTTGCAATACAGTGTACTTACTAATCTTGTACCTCTGACCTGCTGTTTAAGATCTAAGAATTCTATTTCAGAACGATGTATATGCGCTGTAAATTTAAGATTCAACTGATTGTCATTCAATTGTTTGACAAAATCTAATGCTCACTCACTATCATTCCAAATACAAAAGATATCATCAATATAACGAACCCATAGGACAGCGTGTTTGTCTAACAGACGGATGTTATACACCACATGCCCCTCCCACCAGCCCAGAAAAAGTTCTGCGTAGCTGGGGGCAAAGCAAGTACCCATCTCTGTCCCTTTTGTTTGTCTATAAATTTCATTATCAAAAATGAAAAAGTTATTGGTTAAACATGTCTTCATCATTTGTAATAATGCATCAGTATGTTGTAAAAAATATATTGATCTTGTTCTAAAGAAATGTTTGCATGCTTTGATACCTAACTCATGGGGTATACATGTGTTCAAACTCTCCACATCTAGGCTAAACAATAAAAGCTGTTCATCCCATGGAACATTGTTAATTCTTTTCAAAACATCACTAGTATCTATGATATAAGAAGGTAGAGCTTCAACAAAAGGTTGAAGAAAATAATCAACATATTTTGACGTGTTCTCAAGCATACTGCCTCTAGAGGAAACAATAGGTCTACCTGGTGGATTAACAGAATTTTTATGTAATTTGGGCAACAGATATAATACCGGGAGCTTAGGGTAGTCACGTTTCAAAAACAAATATTCATCTTTTTCAATTATTTTTTTGTCAAACCAAATTTGTAAGGTATTTTTGTCTAGTAGTTATTTCATATTGCCTCGTATCCCTGAGTTGTCTCAAACCTTCCTCCAGGTATTTTTCCAGTGGCTAAATCACAACATTGCCACCCTTATCAGATTGTTTAATGACTATACTCACATTGTTTTTCAATTCCGTTATAGCTTCAAGTTGCTTCTTTTTAAAAATTTGATGACAACATTTCTTCTTTCTTTCTATCCTTTGAAATTCCTTGATGATACATTTCTCAAATATATCAATCGATCCATTCATTACTTGGGGACAAAATGTAGATCTAGGTTTAAACACATTTGCTGTCCCACAGTCCAAATTTGTTTCTAATCCTTCCCCTTCCAGATTTGCAATAGGTCATTCACCCAACTACTGTCTTCAATTAAATGCCCCATAGTTTGAAGTACTTCTATATCACCTATCTGGAGAATGAATGGACTTCTCCTGCCAGATCCTGTATCCTGAACATTAAATACTTTTGTGGCATGCCAATATTTTAACTTGAGTTTTCTGATGAAATGGAAAAGATCAATTCTACTCAAAGTATAATCAAAGAGTGCTGTTGGACAAAAGGAGAGTCCGAGAGATAGAACTTCTTCTTGTGTTTTAGACAAAGTAATATTAGATTAATTTACCACTGTTCTATTCATGGGTTAAAAGTTGTTTGTCCCCTTGTATGTATCCCCCATGAACTTTTGATATCTCTTTGTCGCCGTCCACTTCCTTTGTCTCCTCCTCTTCCTCCTTTTCCACGACCTCTGAAACCTTGGGCACCTCTGCCTCGTTGAGCCTTTACTCTTCCTTGTGCCATCACGTTGAATTCCTTTAAAATTTGAGATTTTACTCCTTCTACTTCCGATTGGTTTGGTATATCACTCTCACTATTCTCACTTTCCGTTGTGTCTCCATGATTCCTCTTTTCACTTATGGCTTGTGGTAATGATGTCACCCCTATATTTTTTTTAACTTGATGCATGATCTTCATGACCTTTATAATCAGTACTACTTCTCAAATACTCATACCTTCGTACAAAAGTTAAAATTTGACCATTTTCATTATCAAATTCATCTCTGTGAAATTTCCGCTGTTTCTTGGCCATAATTTCTCCTTCTAGTTTATCCAATTTAATTTGTATTTTATCCATTTCACCTTTAAACTCCTCTACACTACATTTTTATTTCAATGCTGTAATGCATTTCTCTATTTCAAATGCTGCTTTTTCCACTTCTTTTTTAACATATTTAATAAGTATTTTTAACATCCCTATGGAACAGTTATGGTTATTCATAGCCCATTCTTCAATAATTTCCGGATCGAGATTAAATATAGTTGGTAAAATGAAAATCCTTAATCCTCGTGGGACCCGTTCAACATCAGCGTATTTTTGTAACGTGGTAGCCTCCCACCATTTAGCTTGTTCTTGTTTGGTAAATTTCCATAAATTGTCCCACAATTGTTTTTTTTATTAATTCATCATTTTGTCCTCCTGTAACCTCAGAGAAACTTAGTTTACCTCCGGAAGATATGAAAAATGTATCAGCTGCTTCTTTCCTTCTATGCTCTCTCGATGCTGCCATTATACTGTTTTACAAATGTTAGCTTTGAAAGTTTTGCTGGTACGCTGTGCAAAAAAGCAGACTGGATCTGTCAAAATCTCCAAAAAGTCCGCTCCGCTTGACTCGCACTACAGTCTAATTAAATAATTTATGAGAAAACTCATCAGTACTTGTAATCAGCAGCATTCGTAAACAATCTATAACAGCAGTACACTCGCCAAGAAGGCACAAGAGACTGCAACTCCTATGCGTTTTTCCGAGAATCGTCTCCGTTGCCAACATATAACTCCTCTTCTTGTTAAGCGTCGCCATCCGATTCCAATTGAATGTCGTCCAAAAATGTCTCTAATGTGCGGGCGGGCCGGAACTATGAAAACAAATCCATTGTTCATGTACCACTAAATTCCAGCCTCTCTAGTAGCGGCGAGTCGACGGCAGGGTAGCGAGCCCTTTCAATATATATATATATATATATATATATTCTAAACAACTAATAAACCATAAAAAGAAACACTTACCTTCAAATTTGTTGTTCAGGCAAAATCGTTGTTTAGACAGTAGTTGTTCAGTACTTCGTTGTAGAGACTTTTTAGTTGTTTAGCAGTAGTGGTTTAGGCAAGTAGTTGTTTAGGACCTAGTTGTTCCATCACATATTCCTTCTAGCATGCCAGTGATCAGGACATTCCTTCCTTTGAGATGTGATAGAACCAGGATTTGACAGCTGTCCTGAAGACTGATTCAGGAAGAAAGTCATGTACTTTGTGGACACTTCCTGTCTTTTTCACTGTTTTGATGCTGAAATCCCTGTAGAGTCCAAAGCATCTGACGCTATTGACTGAGGGTCAAAACTGTAGCAGCTCATTGCTGACCCAACTCTGCTCTTGTTCTTGTTGGCTGTTTCTGGCAATGAGGATGAAATCTGTCTTCTAGGTGTTGAACTTCAGGTATTTTTTTTACAAAGCTTAGGACTGTATTGTGGCAATACATTTCTTCGGACATATGATATATTATCCTTATGATACAGGTAGGTAGACCTGGCTACCTTTTGTATATTGATAGTTTATGGCATCCTTAGCCATCAGGAGGACAGTGTGGTCCTGTGTAGTGACGGATGATTTCTGGTGACGTTTTTTTTAGTTTAAAACACACCAGGTTCTAATGGCAGTATGCATTCCCTTGGCCACTTGAAGAACTTCATTTTCTAACTGGAGACTTTCTGTTACATAAAAGGAATTCATAGGTCAGGCCATTGTAGATTCATGTTTGGCCAGTAAACAGACACTTTTTATGTGGAGGAAAACTAAATAACATTCACCCAGGGGTGAAATGATATGCACCAATTGACATAGCCATTGAGATATCCTTATTCAGGAAACTGCTACATTATCAGAGCACAAGTTAAGGGAGGCAGCTTGAATTTCACTCTTTCGGCATTGAATTTTGAAGCTGACATAGGCATTGAAAGATTGTACTACCTGTCTGGACCAAAGGGAAAAGTTAAAGTTCAGCTATTATGCCTTGACAGTAGGAATGTACCATGCTCTCTTACCATGACGTTGGGTCTTTAAACAGGTACTGATGATGGTTCCTTAGACTTACTCATCAGCCTTTGAGGAAAAATATATAAACCGCACATAAGCATTCTCTCCATCGCAGTCCAGCTGTGATAATGCACTTCAGTGGGTTTCTGTAGATCTTCTCTTAAGATAAAATTCACAGTATGATTTGAGCATTGATGTTTCTGTGTTATCAATGTTTATGTTTGAACCCTTGGTGTCTTCTGATTGACGGCTTCCAATTTAGAAGCCACCCTTCCTGGTGGGTCAGAAATCAGTCAGTTCTGGGCTCTCGTTTCCTCAAAGAACGATCGCTTCCATGTAGGAGGTGGCTCTCTGTGCCCACCTTTCTTTTCTCTTTGAGAGTACATCAGCATAAATTTCCTTTGTCTAAACTATTTGCTGTGCCCATAATATTGGACTGAAAAAAAGCTGTAATCCAAATGTGAAGATCATTTTGAGGTTCTACCCTGGCAAGAACAACTACACTTGACTTTCTTCTCTGTTCGTTATACCAAAATGTACTAGGTCTCTAGGCAAGGAAGAACTTCTGCATTGATTTGTTGATGGATCACTACTTCAACTTCCACTGTCCTGGGACCAAATGGGTATAACACCTGGTTGGTGACAAAGTTCTCTTTACTGCAGCTACAGCAGCAGTATTGTACAGTCCATCAAAAGGCAATTGCACGGTTCATAAAAAGTCAATATGTATGGTAGCCATGTGGGTTGATTACAAGCATGCTTAAAGCTTCACTCTGTAACTGCTAGTTACCGAGCCGATGCTCTCTTTCAGGGAAGCCTGACTTGTGAAAGTGATGTCATTGGTTCACTCTGACTTTGGAGTGCTAATTAATCAGCCTTCCTCATTTGTTCTTGTAGCAATGTATGAGCTTACCGCCAGCTTTACACCTTTTTAATTACGTTTCTGCCCATGTCACCAAGCAGAGTTACCACAAGTTGATAACATTATCCTATATACTTGAAGTTGAGTAGTCCTAGGATAGTGGTGTTTTCCATCTGCGATTCCTGTCTTCAAGAGGTACATCTTCATCACTTGTTTTTTTAGCTGTGGCAAGTTCTTTGAAGAAGTCAAGCAATATTTCCCCAATGAGAAATCAACTGAGAGCCCACACACATGAAAATCGTGTTTGTGTTCATAGGGATTTCATTGGAAATTAAGAATTCTGCATTTTTATGATTTATAATTAATATCTCAAGAGGTGGTGTTCCTCTTAACTTAATCTTGGCAAGCTAAGTTACCTGGTTGCGGGTATTTTCTGTTAATTCTTTCTAGAAACCTGTTTACAAGGGTAACCTGGTCCTGAATCGAACCTCTTCATCAGAGATGGATTTTTCAGCAGACGTGAGGAAGATGCCTAGGGCTGCTGCAGTCCAGGGGCATCCATCTGAACATTTTGCTGGATAAAAGGCAACACTGTCAGAAGGTGTTCAAAGTAACTTGGCCTGGGCTTTTATTGGCATCCGGTTTCATATAGTGGTGTAACCGGACTGAGATAGGTTTCTTTTTCCCGCTATTAACATTTTGCTCAGTCTTTGTGAAAATTAAGAGGATGTAGAGAGAATGGGTGTAATGTGCAAACTACGTCCGTTTATTAAAAGCGTTCTGCAGTCCTCTCGTGTACTGATAAAATGCCCCTTGAAGACATAAGCCGTAAAGTCCTTACACAGCCTTGTCAGCAGCTAACCTTATGCAGCTAGATGCATTATTAGTTGTTACAGTGAAATATTGTAATAGCACATTGGCTTCTGACATCACACTTATGTTAAACAGGGATGTGGTCCCAGTACTGATGTTCAGAAATAGTGACTGTTAGTTTATGGCTTCCTTTGCAAGACTGGGTCGAATAGGAGAGTGATGAACGGGAAATGATGGGATGCAGCTGCTGACTAGGTGTCAGGATAAACAGAAAAATGTGCCCTAATAAACCTTCACCCATAGCACGTTTTTATGATTATTGACTTGCTGACATTTTTCTCACATCAACGGTATTTATTAATCAATAACTTCTAGTCTTATAATACACACATGTAGTTACCACAACTGGTATCATCAAAACCTCATGATAAGTATTAAAAGCAATGTATCATTGTGTGAAAGAACATAATGAGGATTAGATCCTATTGAGCTTTTTACCCATTACCACGTGGTAGTACTCTAGAAAATGGAGAAACATTGTAAACAAGTCCACATTTTGAAAAAATATATATTATATAATGGGCTCAGATCTTAAACTAATTAATGCCCAAAAGTCATGATCCAGAGGATCAGACTGTAAGGGTCTCTATTTTTAGTGACCCCAAGATGTGGGATTATCCACTCCTTCAAGGGGTAAAATAGAAGTCCCCCTAAAGTCTTTAGCACTAAATTATTAGGGTGGTAGCTCGGTGAATCTTGGAAAAAGTTGGTAATACTGTTCAAAAATTGTAGCCAACATGTTATGACCTCTTAACATGAAGGATGGAACTTATTTCAAGAGGTCTTCATCAAGACTGAGTTGATCCTCAGTCGTCCTTTCGTTTGGAGTCAGAAGATGCACGTTTTCTCAGTTGCCATGTGATGCTTGATATTGCTCAGAAGTCTTAATTGCTGTGAATACAGATCCCTTATGCATGCACTTTCTTCATCCTTTCTACTGGGAGCAGAAGCGTCTTGTGTCAGGCGATCCGTGGTTCTTCAGGAGCCGAATTTCAGGGGCATGATGCCGCTGTACTAGTTTATCTAGGATGGATTCCATCAGTGTCTTGTTCTAGGCTGCTCGGTTACGCATGCACCAGGCAGCCGTGCTCACCTGTCAGGCGCCAGTAGTGCGGCTCTCTCTTTGATGTGGCAACCACATTTCCTTTGTGGTCACATACGGATGGCCTCAGTCTGTGTCTTCCTTCGAGCAAAATACAATTAAGATTGCGAGCATAAAATGGAAGTGTTCTTTACCAGTAGCAGTGTGTACACTGTGCTGCTGGTAGGCTGTGCTAAGAACAGTTTTTCTGTATTTCTGATGGATCACTAACTCCCACAATTAAACACTGCAGATCACACTCACTGCCTCACGCTTTCTCTCCCACTTTCAAAGCCTCTCGTCTCACACACCCACTCACTTGGTACAGTGTGGTTCACCGGACTGAGCTCGCAAATTCGTCATATTTAAATATTGTTTAGGAAACTAATGTGTGCACACAGTCGGAGTTCATAATCCTAATCTCGGGGTGGGTTGCCAAGCACCAACCAAGATGGTTGCCTGAATCAGGAGCGCCACTCCCCGGCCCTGACTCCCTGACATCATCTGTTTTATCAAGACACCACTGCACCTTACTCAACAGGGAATCTGAAAAGGACCAAGTACCACGTTGTCGGCCCACGTTTTGACATTGCCTACCTGTATATGCCTTGCTGACTTTGCTGTAGTAGCTGGAATGCGACCTGTTCGTGTGGGCTGAGCGCAGAATTTCTCCCATTGAAGGTGGGACTGAAGGGCTAAGAGACACTGTAGCTCACCTTGTTACAGACATGCCCAGAGATGCAGCCAAAAATGAGAATTTAGAACTAAGCTTTAGGTGCAACAGTCTCCCTATCATTGGCATTGCTGGATCTGCAAGCACTAAAATAATGGAGACCTCTGTAGGACAATTGCTTGGTGATCTGCTACGCAGACACATTTTCTGTATTGTTTTTGCTGTAGAAAGAGTACATAGATCCCTTGGCCTGCACCTTCTGCCACATCCTATTGGTGCCTGTGTCATCAATTAGCAGGACCAAGACACAGCCTTACATCTTTCTAGGGAGGCCGGCTGCTTGGATTAACAGGGCCCAGTATTCTCCATTTACCCAGATCTTACCATCCCTGTCAAAAGGCCAAGCGAGACGTGTCTGAAGTTAAGAAGATTTTGTGCTCCAAAAATATTAATTGTTATGTTTTACCCTGCTAAACTATGCTTGCAACTAGATGGTCATACTTCATTATTCACCTCCCCAAAAGAAGCCATGAAATTCATAAAGACCAAACTGAAAAAGGGTGACTACTCTTAGGCTTCTTTGCCCCTGTAACCTGGTGATATACTTAATGTAACCAGAGGGCCTAGAAGTGATGCTGAATGGCTCGTGCCCTGCTAATCAGTTAACATTGCATAGTTCCTCATTGCTCCAAATTTCATTATTTCCTGCCTTACATTTGCTCGGTTCTTGTTATACCTGTCATGATATAATGCTTCTTCTCTGACTTACTGACTCATCAGTTTAAATTTAGTTGAGTATATTCATGGGATGCATATATGCTTCTGTTTCTTGTCATCATGAACTATAGATATATATGTTTTGGTGTCTCCAAAACATGCATATTATGTTGTTGGAGGTGGCGGGTGCTGGTTAATCCCCCTTTTGATATTCACTATCTGACCTACAAGGTTGAATTAGGGATTTTCAGTGAAATTTAGGGTATTCAGTGTGGGGTGGTGGATGAATGTTTTCCAGTTATGTATTCCCACTGGTTGTAGCTTACGATTGCCAGAATCCTATTTATTTACGAAATTCTGTATTATGTCACAGTACTGTTGTAGATAAGGTGCCCGTTTACCACATACTCACCACATGAGCAGACCAGCCACACCATTAGATTATTAACCTCGAATGTCAGGGTCCTTGGCAACCATAAAAAAAACCATAGGAAATAGGAAACTAAAGCTAATACTAGCTTACCTCGATCTACATTATATTGAGGTCACCGTCTTCTTGCAAGAGACAGGAGGCATACCTTCGCTAACCACTGGGATCACACTAGCTATTTTGCATCCTACAAGCCTCTTAAGCACTGCTATCTGGTAATACATTGTGTTTTAAACCTAACAATGTCCATGTGAACCCCAAGGATTGTTGTGTGTGTGTGTGTGTGTGTGTGTGTGTGTAATACCTACTGACAGTCACCAGTAGGTAGTTATAGTTAGGACCTAGGTTCCATAGAAAAAGCGTTTTTTGACTTGCCTATATCTTATGGGACCATTTGACGAATCTTCACGAAATTTGCCAAAAAAAGTGTGCACAAGAATCTTGCTGTGCATGGGAAGTTTCGGGGTGATCCGTCAAGTGGGGGGGGGGGGTGAGAAAAAGGCGGGGGTCAAAACAGGCAATTTCTCATGTTTATTTCAAAAGGAGTTTTGAGCACGACTACAGCCCGAACTGCTTGGCAGAAATGCACCAACTTGGCAGAAAGGTAGCTTTCGGTACGCAGATTACGCATTTTTTTTTGTTTGGTATAAATCTGTTCTGTAGTGTAAGAGAAATTAAAGGAAAAACAAATGTGTATATCTGGAGGCGCGAAGGCTTCATAAATCGTCCCGATCACTTGCAGAGATCTGATTGGCTGCCAACACTTCAAACAGGAAGTGTTAGCAGCCATTTTGAGACTCCGCTTCAGCTGAGTCTCAAAAATAAAGGGAAAACAAATAAAAGGGGGCAGGGTACTCTTACCCTAACCCCCCCTAGCCTTGTTTCAGGACCCGCCCCTTCCTCCAAGGCTAAAAAGCCAGCATTCAGCAGGGAAAATAACCTTCTCCAGTTGGTCCAGCTCAACACCAGCAGACATCAACACTCCAATCTGCTTAGCCATCTAGATACATCTGATATAAATCTCAAAAGGTTTCCTAAACTGCCCCCAGGGAGGAAACCGAGCCAGTATTAATATTGACTAATTCTTCAATTGCAATGTCTGAATAAAAAACAGGATCGCTAAGGGCCTCAGAACAGAAACGCCAGTAACGGTGGGACTGCATAGGATCAGGCAAGCAGACAGTAGCACAGGCAAATGGTGCCAGGTAAAGGTGATAAGGTAAATATTTCAGGCATTGCTTAGAGGAAAGCAACCCTCTCAACATTAACCAAAGGTTATATGGGAGTGAGTGTCGTGCAGATGAGAAGAACGAGTATGCTCACTCTCTCTGATTACCACCGGGCATCCACCATCCCGTCAGAGTCAAGAATATGATGAAGTGTAGTAACCACGTTAGGGTTGCTAGCGCCATCGAGGTGGGAGTCTAAAATAAGGTTAAAGTCACCTGCCCAAATTATATGACAGTTGCCATGCATCAGGCAGTGCTGCACAACAGCCTCAAAACACTCTAGGGAGTCAGTATTCAGGATATATTAGGCTATAAAGCTATAATGGTAAGAGGGCAATCTTGCAAAAAGTCATATATATATAATAATAATAATATATATATATATATATATATTTTTTTTTTTTTAAGTTACAGGCACATTATAGTTAGGCTCACATTTTAAACGTACAAAATCATAAAAAATTCATCTGGTGTAGTTAGTTATCTTATGTAACTATAACTGTTTCCTAAGGTAACTGTAACTCACGCTCCCGCCATGCACACATTTTTTATGAATAATTTTACAACAAATATTACAGTGATAATATAAATGATGTTAAAAAGATGTAATGAGTGCTGTAATATCTGGGGTAATTAGCAGTGCATGGAGAGGGTGCGAGTTAAGGTTACCTTAGGGCACGAGTTATACTTACTTGAAATAACTCAAACTATAACTGGTGAATTTCTACGGTTTTGTATGTTTAAAATTTGAGCATAACTATAATGTCCTGTAGCCTTTGTGTTTTCAGTGAATTTCTATGTTTTTTTTTTTTATATAAAGTAATTTTAAGTTCGATGGCATCTGTCGCTGTAGATACGCATGTTTTGCAATAGCTCGCCATCTGGTGTTGGGCCGGAGTGTTACAAGTTGTTTTTCTTCGAAGAAGTCTTTCGAGTCACGGGACCGAGTGACTCCTCCTTTTGTCTCCATTGCGCATGGGCGTCGACTCCATCTTCGATTGTTTTTTTTCCGCCATCGGGTTCGGACGTGTTCCTGTCGCTCCGAGTTTCGGAACGGAAAGATAGCTAATTTCGGAAGATTTTCGTCGGTATTGTTGCGTTCGGGATCGGCGTAGTTAGATTCAACACCGCATCGAAGATCGAAGAGCTCCGGTGCCCTTCGGGGTAGTTTTTCGATCCCCCGTCGGGGCCTGGTCGGCCCGACCGCGTGCTGAAGAACGCCGATGGAACGGACCCCGTTCCGTTTCTGCCCCAAATGCCACAATAAATACCCCTATACAGACCAACACTTGGTCTGTAACCTGTGCCTGTCACCTGAGCACAGTGAAGACACCTGTGAGGCCTGTCGTGCGTTCCGGTCCCGAAAAACACTCCGAGACCGTCGAGCCAGAAGACTTCAGATGGCGTCCGCGCCGACAGCCCACCGAGAGTTTGAGGAACAAGAAGAGGAAGGTACCTTCTCGATCCAAGACTCCGATTCCGAAGGATTCGACGATACACAAACCGTGAGTAAGACGTCGAAAACCACACAGAGGAAGATTTACAAGGCCCAGGGGACGCCACTGCCATCAGGCCATGGCTCCACCCATAAATTCGGTGACCGACCGTCGGCACTGAAAAAGGCCCAAACAGTGCCGAGATCGTCCGACTCCGGTCGAGACACCGGCACGCAGCCTTCTCGGGACCGAGAAAGTGCTGGAGACAAGCCTCGACACCGAGATGCCGGTGTGGACACGGCTCGACGCCGAGACAGCGGCACCGAAGAAGATCGACGCCGAGAGGTTTCGGCCCCGAAAAAGAAAAAAGTCACCTCGGAGCCGAAAAAACACGCAGACAGGGTTTCGGTGCCGAAACAAACTGCAAGCCACCCAGCTTCAGGCTCTTATACAGAAGAGCACTCGCTAACCTCCCAAATGCAAAAGCATAGGTTTGAGGAAGAGCTACAATCAACTGATGTGGCCATACGCAAAAGCGTATTTTCATACAGCAGGGGACAGGAAAAATAAGCACCCTTCCCCCCATTAGAAGAAAGAGAAGGTTGGAGTTCCAAACTGAACAGACACCACAACCAAAAGTGGTGAAAAGAGTTACCCCACCACCCTCTCCTCCGCCCTTGATTAACGTCTCACCAGCACAAACTCCATCACACTCCCCAGCTCACACCACCATAAGCCAGGGTGACCAAGATCAAGACGCATGGGACCTATACGACGCCCCAGTGTCGGATAACAGTCCGGAGGCATACCCTACGAAGCCATCTCCACCAGAGGACAGCACCGCGTATTCTCAAGTGGTGGCTAGAGCAGCACAATTTCACAACGTAAGCCTCCACTCAGAACAGGTCGAGGATGATTTTTTATTCAACACACTCTCCTCCACCCACAGCTCATACCAAAGCCTGCCTATGCTCCCTGGTATGCTCCGGCACGCAAAAGAAATCTTTAAGGAGCCGGTCAAAAGTAGGGCAATCACACCAAGGGTGGAAAAAAAGTATAAGGCTCCTCCTACAGACCCGGTTTTCATCACTACACAGCTGCCACCAGACTCTGTCGTTGTAGGAGCAGCTAGGAAAAGGGCCAACTCCCACACATCTGGAGATGCACCACCCCCAGATAAAGAAAGCCGCAAGTTCGATGCAGCTGGTAAGAGAGTCGCAGCACAAGCTGCAAACCAGTGGCGCATCGCGAACTCCCAGGCACTACTTGCGCGCTATGACAGAGCCCACTGGGACGAGATGCAACATCTCATTGAACATCTGCCCAAGGACTTACAAAATAGGGCAAAACAAGTGGTTGAGGAGGGACAGACCATTTCCAACAACCAGATCCGCTCCTCCATGGACGCTGCAGATACAGCTGCACGGACAATTAATACATCTGTAACTATCAGACGGCATGCATGGCTCCGAACGTCTGGATTTAAACCAGAGATTCAACAAGCAGTTCTCAATATGCCTTTTAACGAAAAAGAACTGTTCGGTCCAGAAGTGGACACAGCGATTGAGAAACTCAAAAAAGATACGGACACTGCCAAAGCCATGGG
Source organism: Pleurodeles waltl (assembly GCF_031143425.1). NCBI lineage: Eukaryota > Metazoa > Chordata > Amphibia > Caudata > Salamandridae > Pleurodeles > Pleurodeles waltl. The sequence continues at coordinate 438,341,211 of NC_090444.1, read as the reverse complement.
CGCACTCTACTCCCCGCAGAGCAGAGGGAATTACAGCACATTCCGTAAAACACCCTTTTGAGGGGGGTTTCGGGGTCAGAGCACACAAGCCAGCACCTCACAAGCAACACCGTCCAGTTACCAGGGACAGTATAGAGGAGGTTTTCGGGGACAATATAGAGGAGGGCAATTCCCTAGGAATAGAGGAAGATTTCAGAGCCCCAAAACCCCTACTACTAAACAGTGACTCACATGTCACTTACCCCCTCCACACAACACCAGTGGGGGGAAGAATAAGTCATTATTACAAAGCATGGGAGGAAATCACTACAGACACTTGGGTTCTAGCAATTATCCAACATGGTTATTGCATAGAATTTCTACAATTCCCTCCAAACATACCACCAAAAGCACAACATTTGACAACACACCATTCCAATCTCCTGGAGATAGAAGTGCAGGCACTATTGCAAAAGAATGCAATCGAATTAGTGCCAAACACACAAATAAACACAGGAGTTTACTCACTGTACTTTCTGATACCAAAGAAGGACAAAACGCTGAGACCAATCCTAGACCTCAGGGTAGTGAACACTTTCATCAAATCAGACCACTTTCACATGGTCACACTACAAGAAGTATTGCCATTGCTAAAACTACACGACTACATGGCAACTTTAGACCTCAAGGATGCTTATTTCCATATACCAATACACCCATCGCACAGGAAATACCTAAGGTTTGTATTCAAGGGAATACATTACCAATTCAAGGTACTGCCTTTCGGATTAACAACCGCACCAAGAGTCTTTACCAAATGTCTAGCGGTAGTCGCTGCACACATAAGAAGGCAGCAAATACATGTGTTCCCATATCTAGACGACTGGCTAATCAAGGCCCATTCGTTAATAGAGTGCTCAAATCACACAAATCATATCATACAAACCCTCTTCAAACTAGGGTTCACCGTCAATTTCACAAAATCCAAAATTCTGCCGCGCAAGGTACAACAATACCTGGGAGCCATAATAGACACATCAAGAGGAGTAGCCACTCCAAGTCCACAAAGAATTCAAAATTTCAACACCATCATACAACGCATGTATCCAACACAAAGAATACAAGCAAAGATGATATTACAACTCCTAGGCATGATGTCTTCATGCATAGCCATTGTCCCAAACGCAAGACTGCACATGAGGCCCTTACAACAGTGCCTAGCATCACAATGGTCACAAGCACAGGGTCACCTTCTAGATCTGGTGTTAATAGACCGCCAAACTTACCTCTCGCTTCTGTGGTGGAACAACATAAATTTAAACAAAGGGCGGCCTTTCCAAGACCCAGTGCCACAATACGTAATAACAACAGATGCTTCCATGTCAGGGTGGGGAGCACACCTCGATCAACACAGCATACAAGGACAATGGAACGTTCATCAAACAAAACTGCATATAAATCACCTAGAACTTCTAGCAGTTTTTCAAGCACTAAAAGCTTTCCAACCAATAATAGTTCACAAATACATTCTCGTCAAAACAGACAACATGACAACAATGTATTATCTGAACAAGCAAGGGGGGACGCACTCCACGCAGTTAAGCCTGCTAGCACAAAAGATTTGGCGTTGGGCAATTCACAACCAAATTCGCCTAATAGCACAATTTATACCAGGGATCCAAAATCAACTCGCAGACAATCTCTCTCGAGATCACCAACAGGTCCACGAATGGGAAATTCACCCCCAAATTCTGAACAATTATTTCAAACTCTGGGGAACACCTCAGATAGACTTGTTTGCGACAAAGGAGAACGCAAAATGCCAAAACTTCGCATCCAGATACCCACACAAACAGTCCCAAGGCAATGCCCTATGGATGAACTGGTCAGGGATATTTGCTTACGCTTTTCCTCCTCTCCCTCTCCTTCCTTACCTGGTAAACAAACTCAGTCAACACAAACTCAAACTCATATTAATAGCACCAACTTGGGCAAGGCAACCCTGGTACACAACGCTGCTAGACCTATCAGTAGTACCCTGCATCAAATTGCCCAACAGGCCAGATCTGTTGACACAGCACAACCAAAAGATCAGACACCCAGATCCAGCATCGCTGAATCTAGCAATCTGGCTCCTGAAATCCTAGAATTCGGGCACTTACAACTTACCCAAGAATGTATGGAAGTCATAAAACAAGCCAGAAGGCCATCCACCAGGCACTGCTATGCAAGTAAATGGAAGAGGTTTGTTTGCTACTGCCATATTAATCAAATACAACCATTACACACAACTCCAGAACATGTAGTGGGTTACTTGCTTCACTTACAAAAATCTAACCTGGCTTTCTCTTCCATTAAAATACACCTTGCAGCAATATCTGCATACCTGCAGACTACCTATTCATCTTCCCTATATAAGATACCAGTCATTAAAGCATTCATGGAGGGCCTTAGGAGAATTATACCACCAAGAACACCACCTGTTCCTTCATGGAACCTAAATGTTGTCCTAACTAGACTTATGGGTCCACCTTTTGAACCCATGCACTCCTGCGAAATACAGTTCCTAACCTGGAAGGTGGCATTTCTCATCGCCATTACTTCCCTAAGAAGAGTAAGCGAGATTCAGGCGATTACAATACAGGAACCTTTTATACAACTACACAAGAATAAGGTCGTCCTAAGGACCAATCCTAAATTTTTGCCAAAGGTTATTTCACCGTTCCATCTAAATCAAACAGTGGAACTTCCAGTGTTCTTTCCACAGCCAGATACCGTAGCTGAAAGGGCACTACATACATTAGATGTCAAAAGAGCATTGATGTATTACATTGACAGAACAAAAAACATCAGAAAGACTAAACAACTATTTATTGCATTTCAAAAACCTCATGCAGGGAACCCAATATCAAAACAAGGTATAGCCAGATGGATAGTTAAATGCATCCAAATCTGCTACCTTAAAGCTAAACGACAGCTGCCCATTACACCAAGGGCACACTCAACCAGAAAGAAAGGTGCTACCATGGCCTTTCTAGGAAACATCCCAATGCAAGAAATATGTAAGGCAGCCACATGGTCTACGCCTCACACATTCACCAAGCACTACTGTGTAGACGTGTTATCCGCACAACAAGCCACAGTAGGTCAAGCCGTATTAAGAACATTATTTCAGACTACTTCCACTCCTACAGGCTGATCCACCGCTTTTGGGGAGATAACTGCTTACTAGTCTATGCAAAACATGCGTATCTACAGCGACAGATGCCATCGAACTGAAAATGTCACTTACCCAGTGTACATCTGTTCGTGGCATCAGTCGCAGTAGATTCGCATGTGCCCACCCGCCTCCCCGGGAGCCTGTAGCAGTTTGGAAGTTACCTTCAACTATTTATATATGTATCATCTCAACCTTAAATAGGTGCATACTTAGTCACTCCATTGCATGGGCACTATTACTACAATTCAACTCCTACCTCACCCTCTGCGGGGAAAAACAATCGAAGATGGAGTCGACGCCCATGCGCAATGGAGACAAAAGGAGGAGTCACTCGGTCCCGTGACTCGAAAGACTTCTTCGAAGAAAAACAACTTGTAACACTCCGGCCCAACACCAGATGGCGAGCTATTGCAAAACATGCGAATCTACTGCGACTGATGCCACGAACAGATGTACACTGGGTAAGTGACATTTTCATTACTACACGTTAATCCAATCCAACCACTGCAGCGGGGTTGGCTGCAGGGTATAACCACCCAATCCTGCGCCACACAAGGCCTCTGGCTGCGCGCAACAGGGGTTGGCCACGGGGCCTGGCCTGTGGCGAACACTGTATAACACCCTGCAGCAGTTGTTAAGAAGAAACCCACTCATCACAGGGACTACATGAGATATTGCGCTTGAAAAAAAACAAGGATGCAAACACCTCCATCTAGGATTACAGATAATTTTTCAAGATGGAAATGCAGAGAAAAAACACTTATTTTGCCTTGACTTTGCACAGGAAATTAGGATAATTAGTACATTGCAGAAGAGGACCTTGAACTTGGGCACCTACTTTGTTTATATCGGCAAGTGCTTCCCATTGCCGTTTGATTTCTGTCAAATGAGTATCATATCAGAATGAATCCTCCCCTTCATATTTATCCAAGAGGCCACTGCTTTGTTCAGAATGTCTACCCAGCAGGAGTACTTTCTACTGGCTAATTAGTAAGTGCTACCTCTTTGGGTAAAAGTGTAGTGCATCTCCGACACTACAGTTGCGTAAAGGACATTGAGGAAATGTCTTCAGTGACCGTGAGTGTCTGCAACTTTGCCAATGTGATTCTTTTTTTTTTATAAAGAACTTTTATTGATTTTTGCAAAAGAAAGAAAACCATGATACAAACATCAAAACACGATGCCAACGGGCACCCAACATTGGTCGAACCTGTGATCCCAGACAGCACTAATATTAGAGATGACATATTGTTCAGGTGCCTATTGCGGTCTCCCATTTCCCCCATATCCTATTGTATTTATCCGGACATCCTCTAGCCTCATATACAAGTTTTTCACTCTGTGCGCACCAATCCACTCCCCGTCTCCATTTAGCCAGTGATGGGGCACTCTTGGCCTTCCAGTTTGCCACTATATCCCTCTTAGCCACTAAGCACGCCACCCCGAGGAAGATTCGATCCGGTCTCCTTAGTTCGGTGTCACCCATGCTCCCAAGAAGGAGGGGCAAAGGCTCTCTTTCTATATTCTCCTGCAACACCTCAGAAACCTCCCCCAAGACAGCTCCCCAATAGGCTACCATGGCCGGGCAGGTCCATACCATGTGAAAGAAGTCGGCTGTGGGATTTCTGCAGCGGGGGCACTCCGCAGTGGGGCGGAGGCCCGCTCTGTGTAGTTTGTCGGGTGTGAGGTATGCTGTGTGCAAAAAATACGTTTGTATCAGTCTAAGACGGGTAGCAATCGCCAGGGCACGCGGGGCCATTAGCGCCTCACTCCATTCCACCTCTTCCATGGGGCCCACCCACCCCTCCCATCTCTGGCGAAGCACCCCCAGGGAACCCGAGGTGCCGGAGACCAGGGTGCGATATATCTGGGAAACACCCCCCTTGCCCAAGCTCCCCATCAGTGCCCTGGCCTCCATGGGGCTGCACTCGGGTATGGTTTCTCCCACTCGGATATGTACTGATAAGGCATGTCGGAGCTGGAGGTATCTGTGGAACTGTGTCTTATTTAATGAAAAGTTTTTCTGGAGATCTTCGAAGGATTGTATGTGTGACCCATTCCAGACATCGCCTAGTGTGGAGATGCCAATGTTATCCCAATTCTGAAACCCCTCCAGGCCCGCCACCTCCACCAATTGCCTCCCCTGCCACAATGGGGTCTGTTGGGTAAGACGGCCCCACCACCCTGTCGATTTTTGAGCCGTCCGCCATCCCTGCAGAACCACCTTGGTCACGTCCGGGATGTCTCGAGAGATCGGACCTCCATACAGGGTGTCCCAAATCCGTGGGTATCCCATCGTTTGGAGCTCCAGTCGGTATGCCGGATCTGTCCACCCACCCCCCATCCAGTCATTAATTACAAGTATTTGTGACGCGAGGTGGTAGAAATGGATATTAGACATGCCCAAACCTCCATCATACACATCTCTCTGGCAGGTTTTGAGTGCTAACCGTGAGCGGGCTCCGCTCCATATAAATTGGCGTGCCAATGAGTCCATTTCCCCAAACCATTTCCTAGGAATGGGATGGGGAAAATTTTGCAGGAGATAGAGGAGCCTAGGGAGGATCATCATCTTGTAGAGCGCTATTCTACCAAGCAGGTTAAGAGGGAGTGTCCTCCAGTGTAGGAGATCGCTTCTAATTTTCCTGGTTAACGGTGTAACATTAAGTTCCCATGTCAACTCAGGGAGAAGTGAAATAAATATTCCCAGGTATTTAAAGCTGTTTCTTCGCACTGGAATATTCCGCTGCCAGTCCACACAGTCTCCGGAGCGGTGTAGGGGGACCAACAGGGACTTGGCGGGATTCAGGATCAACCCCGAGGCTTCTGCGAAAAGGCTCAGGATCTCTAGCACGCGGGGGCCACTTTTAGCCGGGTTGGAGAGATATAGGAGGACATCATCTGCGTATAGCGCCACACGGTCCTCTGCGCAAGCGGGCCAGGACCAGCCTTCGATCAGGGGATCTCCTCGCAGCAGTATCGCAAGAGGCTCTATCATTAATGCGAAGAGCAATGGGGATAGCGGGCAACCCTGCCGGGTTCCGCGGCCAATAGGGAACAGGTCAGAGACCACTCCATTCACCCGGACTCGAGCTGTCGGTTTGGAATACAGGAGTCTCACTAGGCCTCGGAATTTGGGGCCGAGTCCATTTTTCTGCAGGACCAATTCAAGGTAGGACCAATCCACTGTATCAAAGGCTTTTTCAAAGTCCAGTAAGAGTAATGCCAAGGGTGTGTGTGACAGAGTCCTGCGATGTGCCAGAGCCACATGCAGCCGCCTAATGCAGTGCCTGGTGCTACGAGTGGGCATAAAGCCACATTGATCAGGGTGCACTAGTGTGGGCATTATCTCTTTCAATCTAGAGGCCAGGGTCAAGGAAAGCACTTTGATCTCAATATTCAGAAGTGAGATGGGTCGGTATGCCGAACAATGCCGCGATGGGGGTTGGGTTTTTGGTATCACAACTATCGTAGCTTGGTCAATCTCGGTGGGGAATCGGCCTAGTTTCTCGGCTTCTCCATACATATTGAGTAAGTGGGGACCCAGTATATCACTGCATTTGTTATATAGCTCTGCCGGGAGTCCGTCAGGGCCTGGAGTTTTGCCCGATGCCAAGCCGGAAATTGCACTGGTTATCTCTGCGAGGCTAATAGTTTCATCCAGTCTATCTCTTGCCTCCAGGGAGATCCTGGGGAGAGTGACGTCATTCAAAAGAGGGGTCTCTTTCTCAATGGCAGGGCGGGGGTGCATTGCATAGAGGCGGGCATAGTACGAGGCAAAGCTCTGTGCAATTTCAGCAGGTGTCCTGGAGAGGGAGCCCGAGGGTTCTAAAATCTCAGGTATAACCCTGCCGGCCAGAGGGCGAGCCACCAGCCAGTGCAGGAGCTTCCCATTTTTATCCCCCCAGCCATATATACGGGCTACCGAAGCTCTCCACATGCACCTAGCCGAGTCTAGCATTATGTGTTTAATTTCTTCTCTGACCATAGTCAGCTGCCTCAGGGCAGTGGCAGACGAAGAGGTCGTTTGTTGGCGTTCCAGTCTCAGGGCCCTAGCCTCCAGGTCAGAGATCTGGGAGTTCCTGTCTCGCTCGCGGGAGCGGAGAAGGTGCTTGGCATGCCCTCTAAGGGTAGCCTTACAGGCGGCCCATAATGTTCCCGGGGACCGGACCGACCCCAGGTTCAGATCAAAATATTGGGTTAGTTGATTTCTGATCTCCTGGGTGTAGTCTTTGTCTTGAAGGTACCATGCGTTTAGGCGCCATACCGGGCGTCTGGAGGGATCTGCTCCACCTAGGCGGACCCGCACCGGTGCGTGGTCTGAAACTCCCCGGGGAAGTATCTCTGTCCCTGTGACGCTTGAGAGGTCCAGAGCGGACATGAATACCAGATCTATTCTGGATTGCGTCTGGTGGGCGGCCGACGTGTGGGTGTACCGACGATCCCTAGGGTGCCAGGTTCTCCATACCTCGCAAAGGCCAAGGCTCTCGGTCCAACCAGTCAGAGCCGAAGCCCTGGCTAATCTACTGGCCGTGATCTCACCGGATACATCCAAATCGGGATCAAGAACCGCGTTGAAGTCCCCTCCCAACAGGGTGGTCCCCTGGGGCAGTCCCACAACCACTCGGCGGAGCGAGTGCAAGAAGGCATCAAGTCTCGTCGGGGGGGCATATGCAGATATAAAGTTTATCGGTGTTCCATGAAGAGTCCCCGTGGCCACAACAAATCTGCCCTGTGGGTCGACCTGCGTGGCTGTGATCACCACAGGCAGAGAGCGATGAAGTAAAATGGCTACCCCTCTAGAGCCCCTGGAGAAGCCCGCGTGGTATACTCTGTCATATCCTCCCCGCATGAGCATGGGGCACCTAGTCCCAAGGAGGTGAGTTTCCTGCAAGAGGACCACTGAGGGGGAGTACCTGCGGAGAGTGTTAAATACTGCTGACCTCTTGATCTTGTCCAACAGGCCATTTACGTTCCAGGAAATGACCTGGGTTAGTGAGTGCCAGGCATGAGTTGCGTAGGTGTTACATAGGGCTGAGTGTCAGGCTGTAGACCCAGGGGCGACCATTCCAAACATAACAAAGAAATAATAAGAGACCTAACCAACTTATTCCTATTCCTATCTAAACTAACTTCAAAAACCCCACCCCCCAACCACCCCCCTCCCCATACTCCCACCCCGGAAGCATCTGTCGCCCAAATACCCAACCAAAACCAGACAGCCAGCAGGACTGTCCTTGGGGTGGAGTGGTGGACCCCTCCATATAGTCGGATCAATTACAATTAGAGAAAGCCTGTCAAGTTTTGGGTGTCATATATTAGGGAGGCTTGGCGCCTTCTATAGTGACCCTTGTAAGGTCTGCATAGGTAAGTCTGACATCCCAAGTCTTTTGGACTCCCATCAGTGGGTGTCAAATGCGTCATATTAACCAAGGGCCGGGGACTGGCTCAAGTTGTTATCTATTGATTGGTTTGGGGTCTGAGGCCCCGAGGGATCCGCGGGTTCCCTCTCTGTTTGTGAGCCAAAGTCTCGGATTTCCTCATTATTTTCCAAGGTGTTTGTGTCTTTCGGTCTCCCTCTCTGGGATCTGGTGCGCCTCCGGCTCCTCCGGGGACCTCCCGGGGCGAGGGGACCAACCCAAGGGGCCCTCTCCGAGTGTCCCGAGGGCCCCCCTCGGGCTCCGACACCCTCCTCCGTCAGCCAGTCCCAAGCCTCTTCAGGTGTTTCAAAAAAGTGCGCTCGCCCGGCCAGGAGGACCTTGAGCCGCGCGGGGGAAGAGGAGCATGTATGAAAGTTGCATCGCTCTAAGTTTCTGCTTAACGTGTTCGTACGACCGGCGGCGGGTCTGGACCTCACGGGTATAGTCTGGAAAAATTAGGATTTTATGGTTCTCCCATTGAAGATCTTCCAACCTCCTAGCCTCTTTAAGGATATTGTCTCTATCTTTGAAGTTGAAGAAGCACGCAATCATTGGACGTTTTGGGCCGCCTGGAGGGGGGCGAGGAGCCAGTGCCCTGTGTGCTCTTTCGATCGCGAACCAGGGCGAAAGGGACTGCTCTGGCATCCAGGTTTTAATCCACTTCTCTAGGAACTCAGATGCACCACCATCTTCTATGCCCTCTGGGAGTCCGATGAAACGCAGGTTATTGCGTCTTGACCGGTTTTCTGCATCTTCCGCACGGCGGTGAAGCTCGCCGGTTCGGGTCTGCAGCTGGGCCACTTTACTTCTGAGGTCGGCTAGGTCGTTTTCAGTCTGGGAGACTCTAGTTTCAACCTCAGTGATCCGGTTCACTGCGTTTCTGAGGTCCTGTCGGACAAGACCCACGTCTTCTCGCACTTCCCCGATCTTAGTCTCTACCGCAGACTGTGATGATTGAATGGCTTGAAGGATGGCACTCACTCCGTCTGGTGCGGGGCCGCCGCTGGCTGTGTCTCCCTCTCCTCGCTGGCCCACCGGCGTCGTGAACTGGTCAATCTTTTGATGGGAGGGTGGGGGTTGTTTGTTCGCCTTGTCTCTCCCCATCGCAATATCGGAAACAGGAGTCAGGTAGCTCACTTCTTGCGGTCTTTCAAGTCCAGCCTAGGTCCCCTGCGCGTTTGTAGTTACCACAGTTATAAAGAGGGCATGGGGAGAGGTGTTCAGGCCCAAGTTGTGGTCTTCTCCACCTTTTGGCATCCGGTGGCTCCACGATGGGTCCGGCTCCATCCCGACCCAGCCGCTAACCGCCATTAGGTATTAAATGGTAAGGGGGGGGGTAGGGCATCCTCTTCCCTAACTCCTCTCCCCTCCCCCACCCTGTTGTCACTTCGTGCCGTTACCTTCAGTAGGGCCTCGACCGGCCCCAGGGCTAATCATGCTGCACCCGCGGCGCCATGAAGTCACTCAAGGCCTATGCCCTTCGTTGGGCCGGATCACGGTGTGTTTCTCGGCGCGGCAGCGGTCCGCGGTGGGCCCGTTCAGAACGGGAACCCGGAGAGGGTGGCCCCAAGTCTTTCCGTTCAATTTTGGTTATTCGGACGTGTCAGTATCCTCAGAGAGGCCTCGTCCCATCCCGGTGTCTCCGCCACATTCCGCGGACCCTCAGCACACCTCTGTCATCACTCACGACACCAGGAAGTCCCTCTCCGCAAACGCCCCTCCGCCGCTCCAGCCCCGGCCCGCAGGGTCTCCCCTGGGTGCAGCGCAGCCTCTCAGCTCTCCTCGGCCGATGTCCTCGAGCCGGCGCACGGCCGCAGCGCCACCCACACAGCGCTCTCTCCCCCTAGGTGCAGCAGCACTGCTCCTGCATGCCGCGGGGACCACGTTTGGAGCGCAGCCTCAGCTCCCTCCAGGGTTCTTTCCTCACCCCGCCACACCTCCGTTCCAGCTCGACCGCATCGGGAGGGATCGTCGGTTCGGCCCCGACTCAGCCGCGGAAATCAGCCCCGGCCGCCATTTTGTTTCCAGGGACGGATCGGGCGGATCGGGCGCGGCTCGGGAACGGGGCCGCTCTCATGAAGTCACTCGCCGCCGGAGATTCCCAGGGGTCCAGGGGTCGCAAGGATCGTCAAGACGACGTCCTCAACTCGGTCAGGCCACTCTAACTACGGGCGGATGACGGAGGGGTCCAGAGCACTCTCAGAGTGCGACCGCCATCTTGACGCCCGAAGCCACCTGCCAATGTGATTCTTATTTGAGTGTCTTCATCAGGTAGCTTTACAAGGTAGAGCTGCAAAGAAAACAGAGTTGGTTGACATGGGGATCACAGGGGATCCTGAAGGTCCCCACGGTGCAAGCCGGCTCCGCTCTCCTGCGGGTGTCAGCATTGCTCCCGCAAGCAGGGAGCGGCTTTAATTAGCATTATCTCTTTTGTAACACACATGCAGGGAAAGAGATGAAAACTCCACTTTCACAGCTCCCTCTTGCTGAAAGCAGAGTTGTGTTTGCTTTTGCTTGGTGGGAGCTGTCAGCAGGTGCCTCGGGAGGTAGCAGGGGCAGCCCTGGGGGGTAGCAGTCCCCAGGACAATATATGGCTCCACAAGTGGGACCCTCTCCTTTATTCAATTTTGCCCAGGGGAGGCAGTGGTCCCTGGGGCCCAGGGTCTGTGATAGACCCCGTCCTTTAAATTATTTGAGCCCCAGGAAGGTGTTGGTCCCCAGGGCGTGGGGGCCCCTCCCATACTTTGTGAATGCCCCCAGAACCTGGCCCGTCTAGGGGGCAAAATGAAAAGCAAGCGCAGGAGAAGGCGCTTTTTAAAAAAAATATATATTTTTTTTAAATCCACTACGGAATTTGCCAATAATCATGATTTTCCGCGTGAATTAAAAAAAAACAAAATGCAGCATCCATTAAATAACTGAACAATCTGCATATCCAATACAAAGCGACTGCTGACCTCCAGATTGCTCAGTTACGTTATCACACTCAGGCCCCGGTTTTTGGCAAAGGCAAAAGGCCTAGCAAAAACTTATCTTGGTTGCTCAAAAGAGCCCAGACGAGAACTGTAGACCTATTGCTGTGCTCGCAGTCTGTTGAAACTATGATTAGTAATAGGAATGGGGATTCAGACAGCGTCACTTAAGTCAGTGCCGCTGTAATGTCTGTGAAGACACGTCTGTAATAACAGAACTGGAAGAGTTCCTTTTCAGGAGAGTGACTTCAAAGTATCGATAGTGTTGAGTTTATGGGAGGCAGAGTTAGCCTGACAGGGCAGTACAGCTGGAAAAAAAGTCACCTGCCAGTTTTTCAGTAGATAGCTTAAAGTCACCTGCCAGTCTTTCAGTAGGTACCTGTGTTCTAAAATGTATTGTTTTGATTGTATGTTTTTTGAAGCTCCATTATGTGTCCATGTTCGCTTGCTGCTGTTGCTTTTCAGTACATTGTCGTGACTCACTACGTCCCAGGTTGCTTTTAGTTCCCAGTGTGGCTAGGCAGAGTGGGTACAGTAGAATAGGTGGCCTCTACAGTACCCCAGAGCGGTCACTTAAAATGTTGATCTGTGCTGCAAATATTCTTCCTGAAACTGGGTTTAGGGTGCAACACCTCTGAGATTATATTACTTCACTTAAGTAGATAAGTTAAAAAAAAAAAACTACCTTATCTCCATGTCAGAAGCAAAAATGTAATTTGTGGATCTTTTTTCAAGGGTAGTGGAAGAGGAATGGCTGATGCCCATGGAACACTGGAAGAGTAAACCTGTCTCAACTTTTCATCACTCTGATGCCGGATTTCCACTGAAAGCAGTCAGCTTTCATTTTTCTGATTAGACCGCCACTTATTGTTTTGTGGCAAGAACATGACTGAAAAAGAGGTCGTCAGGCCCCCAACTTTTTCCTGCCCACGATCTGATCAGGACCTGACCCCACTCTGTATTTTGCTGTTAAATTCTCCATCATACCTGCTGCTAAAATTCCCATCCTCCCAAATCTTAATTTCATCATTACAGTTCGATGTGCATCACAATGACAGTAAATTGTCCTTTCCATGTAAAATAGTCTCGAGGGATTTGGTTGTGTATTTTTTGTTAAATGTAATATATTACCAATCCTGTTGGTGGAAAGTGGTGTGTAAAGTATTCCATTATCTATTATTACGCAAAAGTTTTTTTGTGAAACCAATAATTGATAGCACTGAGGATTTGGTAAGCACATTTGTATTATTCTGTGTGTACATGTCTCCAGGGGTTGGGTTGAAAGATTGAGACACAGTGACAGGCAAAGAGTTTTAGCTCCCGACTTCACTGCAGAGGTTAGTACCCCTCATTACCTTGTGGTTTTAGGACTTGAGCCATTTTGAGCAGTTGACCAGGATAGTCCAGCATCAATCGACATGCAGATGATTTTGCCTGGGTGCAGGAATGGATGGAATTGATTTGCTGGATTGAACCTTCATGCGTGTAACTGACACCCCTGATATACTGCCTTGTAAAACGTTTTGAGTTTTGAATATCTTGGAGTGTGAAATAACATTTTTGAATGTTAAACAGTGTTTTCCTTATTTTAAATATGTTTTGTAATAACAAATACGACTCATGATCAGCCCACAAAAGGAGTATCTGATTGTTTGCCCCTGGTTAGGTTGAATGCCATCATCCATAAAGAAAACATCCACTGCACCACAGAGACAGAAGACACCATCCAGACCATGGAACACCTCAACTTCAAACTCCAAACAAGTGGAAAAACCACCATCAGAGGCATCCTCCCCTACAGACCACCTGGACAATGCCCCAGCTTCTGCACTCTCATCCCCGTCTCCATCGTCCCTCTCACCATTAACTCCAAAGAGTACATCTTCCTCGGAGAGCTGAATTTCTACCTCCACCACGACGACACCAACACTGCTAGCCTCCTCGGCAACATGAGTAACAGCATACTCATGTACTTCGTCACCGATCCCACCCACAATGCAGGGGACACACTGGACCCCATCTTCACCTCCTGCAACAGGGTCAAGTACAGCCCCATCACCAAGCTCACCTGGACGGAACACTCCATCATACACTTCAACATCTCCCGCCCCAGCACCTCCACTGCTGAGCCACCCAGAGCCCCCCACTGCAGCGGAGGCAATATATCAGAGAGCCAGTGAGCCAACACCCTCAACACACAATGCCCTAAAACTGCATCTAACCTGTACCAAGCTGTCAAATGGTTGAACTCGTGGATCACCATCTGCACTGACATCATCACTCCCATCAAGACCAGCATACACAGGGGATCCACCAAGCAAGCAAGATGGTACACCAAGGAACTTAGAATAGCAAAACACTACTGCAAGCAACTGAAAAGAAGATGGTGCACAAGCAAGGACACCTCACACAGGACCACCTTCAAGACTTCCTTCAGCCTCTACCACCGGTTGCAGAGAGAAACAGCGGAAATCCCTAGCTGACCACAGACAGGACCACCACCTTCAAGACCTTCCTATGTCTCTACCTCCATTACTGAGAGAGACAAAGAGGAAAGCTGTAGCTGTGTCAAGTTCCAACCACTCTCAACATCATCAGAGTTCCCCAGCACCGCAGCCACCGAAAACAGCATCACCCTTCCCAAGAACTATATGACAAATTTGCTGACTTCTTCCATGACAAGACCACCACCATTTATAGGAACCTGGACCCCCATCCCAAGCCTCAGACTCCCTTCCCCTTCACCCAAACACCAAAATCAACACATATCACTGACTTACCTCATGGATCACCCCCCAGGAGATCACCACCATCATAAACTCCATTTACTCAGGAGCTCACATGGATCTCTGCCCGCACCACATTTACAGTTTCAGAACCTGCAGGATCAGCAATCAGCTCCCCACCCTCTTCAACTCCTCACATGCCACGGCCACCTTTTCTGAAAATATACAGATGTCAAACATCTCCTTAAGAAACCATCTGCCGACCTGAGAGAGCTCAAATAACACCATCTCATCTCCCTTTCTCCACCAAAGTCCTGGAAAAAGCCATCAACAACAACTCACAAAATATCTGGAATGGAACCGTCTGCTAGACACCTCCCAATCTGGATTCCGCGCCAGCCACAGCATTGAGACTGCCTTGATCGCAGCCACTGATGACATCAGAGCCCTCCTCGACCATGGATAAACACCATTTCTGATCCTTCTCCACCTCTCAGCAGCCTAGACGCAGTATCTCATCACATCCTTATCAGAACACTGCATTACATTGGTATACAAGGAAACTGCCTCAAGTGGATTGCCTCTTTCCTCCCCCCAAAAAGCGGTGAGGGTCCTCCTACCTCCATTTTCCTCTGAATCAAATGACCTTATCTGCAGTGTCCCTCAAGGATCTGCCTCAGCCCCACCCTCTTCAACACCTACATGACACCCTAGGCCAACATCATCAGATCCCACAGACTAAACTTCATATCCTACGCAGATGACACGCAGCTGATTCTCAGAAGATCCTACCAACACAAGAACCAATTTCCACAGGTGCATCGCCAGCTGGATGAAGGACAACTGCCTGAAGCTCAACACGGACAAAACGGAAGTGCAAATCTTCAGCAACATCATCACCCCTTGGAATGACTCCTGGTGGTCCTCACCCAAAGTGATTGACCACGCCGGAAAGATCTGCATAATCTTGGACAGCAAAGTGACCATGAAGTCCTTGATTAACACATTTGCCTCTGTCTGCTGTTGTACACTTCGCATGTTACAAAAGTCTATAAATGGCTCCACCTGAACAGCAGACGTACTGTCACTTGAGCCCTAATCCCCAGCCGAATAGACTATGGCAATGCACTCTATACCGGGATCAGCACACACCTTCTGCAGAGACTCCACACCATACAGAACTCCGGTGCCAGACTCCTCGACGTCTCCAGAGGAACCACATCACCTCTTACCTCATAAAACTCGACTGGCTCCCCATACAGAAGAGATGCCCATTCAAACTGATATTTTATGCCTACAAAGCACTGCACAACCAAGGACTAGCCTACATCAACCATGCCTGAACTTCTACCACTCTACCAACCAACTACACTCCGCCTCTCTCTCACTCACCACACCCCTTGCATCCACCAAAGCAAGAGCAAAGGACGCTTCTCCTACTTTGCATCGAAAGACCTGGCTGTTCAACTCAGTCCCCTGAAGCATCATGACCCTCAAGCGCCTGGATACCCTCTCGGGTGATTAGTCGCACTAATATAAATCCACTTGATTGATCGATTGATTGAATGGGAACTAAACACATCCCAGACATCATATTTACTCACTGCCTCATTTACGATCACTTCGAGAGCCTAACATGTATATTTGCAAGTGTGATTCTCCGTAGAAATAAATGCGTTCAGTGGTGCTGAGATGTGCTGTAGGGTACATGTTGTACCACACTCTTACAAAGCTTATGCTCTTCGTTCTGCTGGAAACGCCGCTCAACTGCAACGTGGCCTAACAGTCACAGCCGAATTTATAATTTGGGAAATTTGTTAAATTGCTCAGTATCTTCTTGTTGAAGATCAGAGCAAGTTAACATCTTGGTAGATAATGTCCTACAACAGAAAACACAATGATGGCGTGGCTTGTTGTTCTGGTTGGGCCTTGAACGTATCTCCACGCGCACCAATGCTCACCTTTCCCTGGCAGCCGCGTCTGTCATCGGCTGCAGGCCGGAGGCCTTGCCAAGCTATGAGTAATACACCGAGCGGCGCCACTGTCGGAGCCTCTTCCAGTTTGTTGACACTAGTACCAGTTATGCAAATGTGCAGGTTTCGCGGTCCAGGCTTCTGTGTGGAGCGCGGCTAGGTCAGATGCCCTGAGTATGTGTAAAGAGGACGCACTTGCAACTGTGCGCTGTGCAGAGGCTGAAAACCCGACGCTCTTTTCATGCATAGCCTATGACGCTGGGCGGGGTCCTGTTTGTTAACAAATTAAACGACATTTTGTTACTAATGTATTCTTGGAGCTGTCCTCCACTTTACAAAAATCCCCTGGCGCAAAGGCCTAAAGTTTTTTTAATTGTTCGTTAAATATAGATTGTTCTATGAAAACTAATTTACGTTATTGTCTGGGACAAACTTTCGATGACACAAAAGCTTTTTATTGGAAAATGTATAATCGCCATTCTTGTCATCTGTTTTTCTAAAATACTGCGCGGTGCTAGTGAATATTGTTAAACTACAGGTGTAAGACATACTGTGAACGTATCCTCAGTCCGTTTTGACTCACTGGTGGAGTGAAACAAGGTGGATGGGTGTGTTTTATTGCGCCTCTGCATGGTTTGCGTTGAAAGACATGTTTTGCTGACTTTAGAACAACAAATGTGGCTAGCAATTTATTTTTCGGTAAACTGAGGCTTTTTTTCATGCGTGTACGAGAAACCTCCTTCCTCCAGCTTTGGGCCAAATAGCAAGAAAACAAAATGAGTACAGGGCGCTGCCCTTGCATTGCGTGATCTTGAAACATGGCAATAGTCGTGCCATGTCCCTAGAGTTGCAGTTTCACTCATTGTCATGAGGTCTCTTCTTTTCCAGTCCTTGGTTTTACTTTCACAAATCATTGTCAGGCGTGTCAGTCCATGTGAGTTATTCTGTTGAGCACAACATAATGAACATTTGTAAAGCGCACAGTCACAGTTTAGGGCATCTTGTCACTGAGTAACAGATGTTTATTGAACACAAGGGTATTTATTTTTTTGACCTGGGAAGGACCAAAGGCTGTTCCAAACCGCCTGGATTCAGATCTGTGACCAGTGTGCAATGTTTATTAAGGGGTGAAAAAGCGATCTCCTTGTCACCATTCTCTGAACTTACTTTCCAATAAGAGTAAGATTGTAAGTCTTTGATTCAGTGCCACAATGTCCTTCTCCTTGAAAGAAAATTCAGTGCTTTCAGAGTTCGTCCAGCATCTACCTGCTGGTGGGCCCCAAGGTGGTTGCAAATGCAGGGTGTTGGCCATACTGGGTAATTAATTTGGTCGTATTCTAGTACCTGCCTTTACTACCTTAGGCTGCCACTTAGGAGACAACAGTGTACATCTCACTGACAGAAACTGGGTCAATAAATTGTGAGTACCAGCTTAATAAAGAGAATGTGGCTAGCTCAAAGCACAGTTCTGGGAGAATCGTTGCTCAGTCCCTGATAGCTATGGCAAAATCAGAAGGCGATCCCCAGATACATATGTGTTAAGTTCAAATAGTGGCAACATTCTATTGTAAAGAAACCGAAACAGTGACATTTCAAAACCAACTTAGAACAATGGAGGAATATTCCATGAGCAAAAAGACACCAAGATCATTATAATAGGTTAAAGGGAAGTGGACAGAAGAATTTTTAAAATTTTAAGACAGAAAGTACCTGGAGAAACTAAAGCACCATTGAAAATAACATTTTGTGGTTGACCCGGACCTAGGCACGATTTCAGACTGAGCACAAAAAGGAGGTCAGATAAACAAGTGGGTTGTTTTAGCCAATGATTGATTTACTTTTGGACTTTAGTCTCTGAAATGGAAGTCAAAATCTTCCAGAGTGGCAAGGTCAAAGACTGGCCAGCGAGTAAGCATCCCTCAGAGTTGGATATGTTGCTGTTGAGCTCCCACTGAAGCCTCTGGTTTTCGCGCTAGATGCTCAGTGTAGGACAGATCTGGATTTGATGGGTGCCAGTGTTGCTTTGTTGCTTAGATACATTTGCTACCTCATCCCCGGTCCAAGGTCAGACTTAGTACCTTTTTTGGAAGTTAAAGTCCCTCAGTGGGGCAGTGCTGGAAGCTGAAGCCTGGCAGGGCTCAGCGAGGCTGTGTGTCTTTACTGAGAGGTCCCATTGAGCCTATTATGACTGCAGCAAAAAAAAGCTGCAAGAAGGCTGCACCTGGTTTTCTTGCTTGCCTAGCCAAGCTTCGGCATCTTCTGCAGGTACTCTGGAGGTGTAAGAAATGACCAATTTTCACTTTTAACTAGCTGCTGGGAAAGTTCCTTCTGATCAGTCCAACAGCCCTCTTCTCCTGAGGGCAGGCATCTAGGCACTAGATTCCTCTTTAGCCATGTCTCCTGCAAAGTCCAGTGCTTTGTGGCTAGTTGGGCCATCTTAGAGTCAGGAGTTCTTCTGCTTTATGTGCCATTGAAGCAAGCAAACAATAGGCCAGCAATGTCACCCATGGGTACCAGTAGGAGTTGTGAGTCATTGAATAATCCCTGCTCTTCAAGCATGAGTCGACCTCCACTGGGCCTTCTTGTTCCTCAGGCAGAGGTCTTCCAAAAAGTGTTCTGAGAAGGTGGTGATTGAGGTGCCAGGTTTATCATATACACTAGCCAGTGACTTGAGAAATTCTGCCACCCAGTCCTATTTTCTGGCAGCCTCCCACCGCCTTCTGTAGCCGTTCCGTTTTGCCTCACTGTAAAATGATCCAATACCCCATGTTTCAACATGGCAGAACCTTTCTGCCACGGTGCAGGCCTGTATTCAGCTCATTGGATACTCTCTCATTTAGGTGAGCTGTGCTTCCTCCTAACAGGGTTCAATCTGGTTATTTCCCCCAAAATGATTGAAGCCTGGCTGCCTAGAAGGATCCTAGAAATGAATCGGAGTAGCCCTTCCCTCCGCCTCCCACTCAGCATCTTCAAGATAAAAGAGGTAGTGCTATGTATGTCCTTTGTGCTGCTAACTGTTCCTGTCCACACCCTGATAGCTAAACCCTCCTAAGTAGTCAGCAGTTAACACCACTTGTCCTTCCTGGGCTCAGAGCCAGGCCATCGTCTTATGATCTAGGTTTATTAACTTTCTTAGTCAAGGATGTGTATTCCTGCTCTGCAGGTGGCATGAGTGGCAGACCTGTTTTAAACTAGTTCTAGCTCAGGAAGTCTGAAGAATAATTATTACAAATGTAATTTCCCGCTTATCAAAATCTGTTGCCACTATTAAATCAGATTTTTTAAAGCAAATAAGAAATACCTCTGAAAACCTTATTAGCATTTGCCCAGGCGGAGATAGAAAATTAAATATTTATTCACACGCAGGTCTACCCAGTGGAAAATGTAGCTGGACCCACACAGTAAAATGGCTTATAGGCCCTCAGCCACTGTGCGAATACATGTTGTAAATATGTAGTGTGCTATTTTTTTAAATATATTAGGCACTCTACCTTGTGTGTTTACAGGTAACTTATTGATATTTAAGTATGAGTTTACCTACATAGAAAAGGCACTTTTACTTGCCTCATGATACTCCATTGCCTTTAAGTTGTGGACCAGCCATACCACTGTGGTAATCTTGGCAGGCATATATTTTTGTCACACATGTGGGTGGTGTAAGTTCTGAAGTGCATTGAAGCCCAGATATGACATTTAACTCTAATTTCATTAATCCATTTTCTGTGCTGTATACTCTGACCTTGTAGGAAAAATAAATAGAAGACCAATTAGGTGAAATCAGTGTTACCAATTCCATCTTTAAGGCCAGAGCTCACACACTGTGGCACTGATTAGCAGTGACACAGGGCACAGAGTCCTAATACCAACACACGTAGTTGTCAGAAAAAGATGAAAAATCTGGGTTAACCATGCAGAAAAGGCACATTTATTACGCTGACCCAATGTACTTTAAAATGTAAATGCATTTTTCTTATTAGGTTATATGCACTGCGAAATGGAGACTTAGGGTCTTATTTGGAGTTTGGGGGAGGAGTTTCTCCATCAGAAAGGTGACAGATATCCTGTCCGCTGTATTACAAGTTCCATAGGCTATAACGGAATTGTAATGTGGCGGACCTCTGCCAAACTCTAAATCAGGCCCTTAGATACTGAATTTATATTTTAGCAATCTTTACACTCAGTTTACTATACCTGGCCCCCCATGAGGATCACAACCCCCTTCAGAACCCTGCTGGCCATCACAACCAGTAGGATGGCAGTATCTCCGTGTCGTGTCTCAGCACTGGAACCAGGAGATAAACAAATTCACAGCCAGACCCCTGACGCACCTGAGAGAGTTCTTGAGGGAGGGGGCTCTTGCTCCCGCGGTAGCAGCGGTAGGCCAGCTCAGCAGAGGAAGATGTGCCCCACTCCGCGCACAGTCTCGAGCGCTGCTGCAGGTGTTTCCTAATACCCCAATTATCAGCTTATTGTTTTACAGTAGCAGAGAAAACCTTTTAATATTGCCAAAGGACACGGTACAGCAAAGAGTACGTAAAAGAGGTTTATTCGAAAACAGTGCCGTGCTTTTGCTAGGGCGAAAGGATAAGCACTGGGATGGACCTATACTTGGTTTATAACGGATGTCGCTCCTCCTGACCTCTCGCTGACCTCCAGAGGCGACGGGACCTGCGGACGTCCCCACGGATTAGCAAACTCCCACTGCGTGCCAAAACTTTGAAAGCAGCAAAAATAACCAGTTTTTCCTTCCTTGCTAGCTGCCCCGAGAGGTAGCAAAGGATGCGAATTCTAAAGGGGCTAACGCGCGCCAGGGTCATGTCTTGCACGTGCCACACAGTGCACTTACATGTGGCACTGCTGAGAGCCCGCCAAAGAGATGCTTATCTGCTGGTGACTCTGTGATGAGGGCTACCTCGGAGGAAATTACAAATAATGCTACTTCATCCCAGGAAGTGACGTCACATAATTCTTATAATCTAGCCTTTGAGGGGACCGAGACTATTTTTTTGTCATAGCTGAGGTGCCAACTCGGCTATGTATATGCATGGAATTGTTTTGATATAAAACACAATATCCAATTTTGTCTATCGACTTATATGCCATTGCAAAACAGTCGATGATACAGAAGATACACAAGCTTACATAAAAAAAAATGCATTAATCTGTAAAATTGTAGATTTATGATATAAAGACACAATAAACAACTTTGTCTATCTCCGTATTTTTCACTGCAAACCAGTGACCGTTGTATAGAGGCACACGAACCTATATTTAAAAAGTAATACATTCATCTGTAAACATTCAGTGTCGTCTTGCACACACAAACTAAGGGAAACAAATATTTATTTGTCTACTATTCCCAGTGCTGTTATCCTTCATATTTGGAACTCGTCCAGTTAAAGTTATACTCTTTGACGTTCTCAGGCCATGTACACGCTATATAAAACCACTAAGTATATTAAAAAGAAATATCAGTGATGATGTATCACCTACAATGATTTATTTGTGAGGCATTAAACACATTTCGCCAAGAAACATGGGTGCATTTTCTCTACAGCTACCTCACAAGTTTCTGCTCTTGTTATGTTTTTATTCGTTCTGAGAAGCGGCCTCGTGTCAGTTTGAGCGCTAAACATAAATAAACAGGTTATTATCACTCAGATAAATGTGAAAGGCATACTTTAGAGTAATTACCTGCTGCAAATCACATATACCTTTCCTACATGCTAAGGAGCAGCAGAGCTTATAATTGGCGCAAAGTGAAAGCCTATTGAAAGCAAGGCTTTGTTTTTACATTTTGAAATGGCATTTTTTACGAGCAAAGCAAATGTTCTGAGTTCAATGTAGTAAGTCCTCTCCACCACCAAACCTCCCTCAGCCACACCCACTACACGCTCCCTCCTCCCTCACCACGACAGCCTCCCTTCCTCGCCCTTCTTTGTGCAATCCTGTATTTGCCTTCCTACTTCCACAACGTCGTCACCATCAACCGGCTCACAAAATTGCCAGAAAATCCCAGAAATTACACGACCTATTCCAGTTCGAATCGGACCGATGAGGTTTACATAGTCAGCCTTAACATCAATATGGGATGGCCTACTGCCGGGGCCGCTGGAATAATGCGACACGAGAGGGTCAAATTGTGCGATAGGGTTGGTAAATTATGCGTCAAGAAAAGGCAAATTATACGGTCTATTTTGTAAAAGCATTACCTCATTATTTCATCTTATTTTAGCTGCATAACACTGTCAGGATGTTGGCTACACTTCATTAGTACCCGTTTAACACCCAAATATAGCAAAAAACATCAGAAAGTTGACCAGTCCAGCTTTGCTAAAGGGCCTTCAGTTGTGCAACAAAACTTGTCACTGCATTTTTAGTAACTTTTGAATCGCTAGTGCTAGAAACAATTTCTTTGGGGGTTAAAATCTGATTTTGTGGCAGATGATGGATTATGTGGGAACTGCGGCAATCTATAGTTATGCAAAAATCGCTGCAGCCACAAAATCACATTGTTTCTGTGGTCCTGCTTATTGCTGCTCACTTACACCAGCAACATGAGGATCTCTGTCATCCTAGAGCTGTGTTCAGCCTCTGACAAGTGAAATCAACATGCTCACCAAACCAGGCTTGAGATCCCAGCAGTCCTGGACTAATCGACCAAACTAAACAGCAATCCTCCTCTGGCCCACACAAATTGAAAGGTAAATCACTTGATGGGAAGAAAGCTTTAAATGAACCCAGACAATCTAAATCGTATATATGCAACTAAAACTATCCCAGTGCCATGGTCTTCCAGCACAAGCTGTCTACGTGCTAAGAATCTGGGAGGAATCATTGCACTTATCACTTTAGTCGCTTCCCGTAATGTAATTTACGTTGAAATTTTAGAGTGCTGTTTGTCAGGCGTGAGGGTATCCAGGCATTGAGTAGGTGAGTGTAGGCATGTGGTGAGGCAAGGCTTGAATACAGTAAGTCTTGATGGTCCTCTAAGAAGACTAATTGAATTGCTAGGTGTTTGGCTTATTGTGGAACTCAATGATTTAAGAGGCTCTTATGTGTTGGGGAGGGCGTTCCAGGATTTGGCGGCTTGGTAGGAGAATGATCAACTCCTGTTTTGCTTCTGTGAATGCAGGCTGTGTGACCGAGTAAGAGTGATGCTCAACAAAGTTGTCTGGTGGGTTGGTGGAAGTGAAGCTGGTGATTGAGGTATGCGGGTCCTGTATTGTGTAGTGACTTGAATGAATGTGTGAGAAGTTTGAATTGGCAGCGCATCTGGACGGGGAGTCAGTGGAGCTCTCTGAGGAGTTGTGTGGTGTGAGTTCGGAGCAGGAGGTCAAAAACAAGTTTTGGATGGTTTTAAGTCTGTGAAGAAGATGGATTGGAATGCTGGTGTAGAGTTTTTTGCTGTAGTCCACTTTGATTGTCATTAGGGCATGCTTGATGGTAAGTCTGGTATTGAGTGGGAGTCACTTGAAGATTTTGTATAACATGCGGAGGATGTGGAAACATGAGGAGGTGACGCCATAGCCCTGTACTTCATGGTGAGGTTGATGTCCATGATGAGGCTTAGGTTCCGACCATGGTTGAATGTGTGGGTGTGGGTCGAAGATTGAGGGGCCATCAGGTGGAGTCCCAAGGTGAGCTCATATTTCCAAAGATGAGCACTTCAGTGTTGTCAGTGTGAAGACTGAGGCAGGTTTTTTCACCCAGTTGGCCACACTGGTCATGCATTATTTGAAGTTTGTCTTGGTGGTGACAGTGAAAAAATGAGCTGGGTGTTGTTGGAGTAGGAAATGTTGTTGATGACTTGGGATCTGATGATGCTTGCCAGAGGAGTCATGTACATGTTCAAGAGTGTGGGGCTGAGTGATGACCCATGTGAGACTCCATAGAAGAGGTTCTTGGTTTCCGAAGTGAAAGGTGAGAGCCTGACTCATTGTGCTCTTCCCGAGAGCAAGGATGCTATCAATTTGAGTGCTGGTTCTTGTATTCCTGCTTTGTGTAGTCTGGTGATGAGTGTGTGGTGGGAGGCGGTGTTGAAAGCAACAGAGAGGTCATGGAGGATGAGGGCGGCGGTCTGTCTCTGGTCAAGGATAGTGCGTATGTTGTATGTGGCAGCGATGAGGGCTGTTTCTGTGGTGTGGTTGTTTCATAATCCTGATTGAGTCATCCTAGAGTTTGTGATGTTCTAGTTGGTCAGAAGATTCTGTTGATGGTCTTCTCAATGTCCTTCCCTGGGAGCAGCAATATTGGTCGGTAGTTGCTGAGTACTTCAGGGTCGGCTAAGGGTATTTCGAGGATGGAGGTAACATTGACATGTTTCCATCTGTCTGGGAAGGTTGGCGTCTTGAGGGAGTTGTTGATGATGGAAGAGAGTGCAGTGCTGATTGTGGCTCTTCGCAGGTTGTAGATATGGTTGGAGCAGGAGCCTGTGGGAGCCCCTAACTGGACGTTTTAATTATTGCTGCAGTGTCTTCGATGGATAGAGAGCTCCATCCTGTCAGTTGGTAGTCTTTGGTTGATGAAGGTAGCAGACTGGGTAGATAGATGGGGTGTTGCTAGGGTTCGAATTTCCTGTAGATTTTGTTTATTTTATCGTGGAAGAAGTAAGAGGTTGTTCTTGTATAAGGGTGTGATGGTTTAGGTTGCAGCTTGGTGAATTCCTTGATGATGGTAAAATGTTCAGAGCAGTTGTTGGAGCTAGATGTGATTTTCGGGGTCAGGGCTTTTTTCTTCGTCTTTTTTACTTGATGGCAATAGTGTCTAACTGTGGCCATGTAGGTATTTCTTGGGTGGTTCCTCTGTTTACGTTTGAGTTGTTTGCAAACTCTCCTGGATTCTCTGAGGTTAGCGTTGTCCCAGCCAGTCTGTTTGTTGGATCTTTTGGGTTTGCTGTTTTTCAGTGGTGCTAGGTATTGGTGCAGGTGGTGATCCAGTTGTTAAAGATTCTTGTGTCATTGATGAGGTCGCTGGTGGGTTCTGGGAAGTTTAGTTGGAGGGCACTGATCCACATCTTTTGTGTAACTTTCTTCCAGCAGTAGTGTGGGGTGTTGTTAGACTCTGTAGGGGTGGTTGGTGACCCTTTTGTGTGTAAGTGGACGATGGAGTGTTCTGTCCATGTGATTTAACCTTGTTGCTGGAGGAGAAGATGGGGTCCAGGGTGTGTCCAGCGATGTGGGTCTGGCCTTGTGGAAGCCGAGTGAGGCTGATGTTCTGTAAACTTTCATATGACTATGAAGTTGGAGTCTATGTGTTCGTTGGGATAAAAGCGGAGATCTCCTAGGAATACGAAGTCTTTGGTGCTCATGTCGAGGGGTGCAGTGAGGTTGGTGAAGAGGTTGCTGAAGTGAGTGCGAGATCCTGGGGGCCGATAGGCAAGGGTGCCTTTGATAGAGATTTTACTGTCCATCTGAAGCTTGAAGTGCATGTGGTCCATAAAAGTGGCTTCTGGGTCACTGTAAAAGGTACACTTTACGGTGTCTCTGTGGATGATGGCAAGTCCAGTGCCTGGTGGCTGGTCCTGGTGCAGGATTTTGCCAGTAGGATAGGCTGTGGTGAGGTCTGGTGCTGATGTCGGGTTGAGACAGGTTTCAGTGAGGAAAAGGCAGTCCAGAGCTTGCCAAGTCTGCTTGTGTTGATGAGCATGCATGCGACTGAGTGTTGTTGTATGGATTGGGTGTATCGTGCTGTGTGAGTGTGGGTCTTGAGTTCTGACTCGGTAAGGGGTGTGGTGTGTGTGTGTGTGTGTGTGTGTGTGTGTGTGTGTGTGTGTGTGTGTGGGCGGAGGGAGCAGGTGTGCGGAGGCAGGGGAAGTGGCAGTGTAAACAGGTAAATGAGCCCACTGTGGACTGAGGTGCGGCTTGACAGCAGCGTTCCTCGTTGAGTTCAGGTTTGAGCAAGTGGAGCTTGTCAGCGGTATTGCTGCGGGAGGCGTTGGAACCAAGGTTCCTGGCACTGGGCATGGTCCAGGCTTGGACGGACGCAGACTGTCTTGCCTTTAGTGCGACTGCGGCCTCAATTGAGTAGAGCCTTGGAGAGTGGGAGGAGTTTGGGTGGTCTTAGGCACACTCAGAAAGAGCCTAAAGGTTTGGTGGTGGGGGGAGAGCAGGAAAGTCTGGCAGGAGCAGCAAGGTGGGAAACCATGATGAGTCGAGTAGGTCGGTGGGCAAAGCTTGACAGAAGAAAGCAAGATGGAGAAGTAAGATGAAAAAAGGATGCAAAAAGCGGATGTAAAGAGGAACAAAAGTTGCAAAAAAGAGCAGTTAAACAGAGACTGGGCAGATGGAACAGACGGCACAAACAGGAGAGAGTAGTTACTGAGTCAGGGGCTGAACGAGCAGGTAACAAGAAAAACCGCAGGAGACAGACGCCAACACAAGTCATAAGGGCAAGGTGGTCAAGGTTGCACTGAAGCAGAAGAGAGATGTCTGGATACCTATTCTCCTTTCCTTTCTTCTCCCGTTCTCTCCCCTTTCGCATTTAACATTCCCCATAATTTCCTTCCTTAATCCCCAAACCCTGAATTTATAATCTAGTACCACATTTGAAAAGTAATCCATATTCTTCTAATACCCTTCAAATTTCAACACATCTCCATAAAATAATTTCCTAGGACAAAAGACTACAGCAGGACACTTTCAGTCATGTTCTAGTAGAGACAGCTGATCAAAGCCATTCGATTGGAGGGGGTCTGTGATGGATAGGAGCACGGTGAAAGAGCCATAGAACTAGCCTGCACACTCAGCCTCCAAACATTAGGCAATTGAAAACCCCAGATAATAAATAGTCAAAGAAAAAGACAAATGCAGAGTACTCAACACCACACAACATCAGTGTGCATACTGTCAGGGAACTTGAAGATACTGACATGCACAATGCACCCCGACAAAACACAGAGACAGAACCCAACTCTTAAATATACATATGCTGTACACAGACAATTACTTGGGTTGGTGGTAAGTTGTAAAACCCCACCCTTGCATAATGTTACATGGTGGTAATACTCAATTCTAAATTAGCACGGTGGAGCGACTGAGAACACAGGTTCACTTATGAAACCTCAACAAGAAGCATAAGAAAATATTCGCTACTCAAGCAGAGGTCCGCACGCCCAGTACAAGACAGTTTAACACAGTTGGGGTTACCAAGACACACAACAGTTTGAAGGCTGAGGATCACATGACCTAATCCCCCCCGAGAATCATCCTTTTCTGGGCTAACTAATCAGTTGTTGTCCAATGCCCAAACATTGCCAAGGTGCCTTTGGAAGAAGTACAGGTTGTGCTAGACAAAAGTCTTTTAACATACCCTGCTTTAAAGTTGGTGCTCAGAGTGAGAGATGGCTTGCTATAACAGCATTATGGATGTCTCCGACTCCTCCAGCTGCCTTTAGCCTGGCTAATCATGCCAGTTAACAACTTTGTTACGAAAGCAGGTGCTTGAAAAAAACACTGACCAGGAGATCAAATGGTTTCCTCTTCTTCAGCTGTTCCACCAAATCCTCGTCTCAGTACAAGGGACATTGTAGCTTTCTCTCTCAGCACCAAATAGGTCCGGCTAAGATAAACAAAGGGAAATGTCTTGGCTGCGTCCCAGCCGTACAATTTAGCACCTCTGCAGGTCATAGATTCTAATTCAAGTCAGTATGACTGGTGGATTAATGATTGTACTGCAGAGATTTATGTAGCCTCTGCCTGTGGGCACTCTATATTAGCCAATACTTCACTAATGTGCACTTCCACCTCCAGTCACCTACAGGTCACCGCTACTCCACCCTGGTGCCTGATAGGTCCCTCTGTGATTGTTGCCTACAGGGCTCTTTCCCTTAATCTTTTTGCTGCGTTTTGACATATGTATGTCATGATAGGGTGCCCACAAGAAAACCGTATGAAGCATACATATGTCAATAGGGCAATAGCCTCCTTGTGGGCCATATTTAAAGATTTTGTCCCCCTTCCCCATCCTCCACGGGCTCCCAACCCTTGATGGGGCAAACTCCTTCAGGTGTTGGAAAGGAGATTCCGGGCCCGATCCTTTGCAGTAACCGGTAAACTAGCAAATTGGGCTGTAGTTCGTCAGTTCCTGGCCTCCGCATTAATATGCATGTGACATTACTAGCGACAACACACACATATGTGCCTGGAAATGATTCCCTAGCACCTTCCAGGTCTTTGTAATCATTGAGCGAGTGGGCAGGGCTACAGGAGGACAGGAGTGCCCCCTGCTTCTCCTTAGCTCTAGCTACCAGCTAGATGGCCTTTTGTGGGTTGGGGAAAGGGCATGAGGAGCAGTCCAACCTCTCTCATCCTCACTCCCACTAACGATCCCACCCCACCAACAAAGAAGTTGAGCCGGGAGGTGGGTTTGGAAGGGGTGGACTATGATTGTTCCTGGTCTCTTCTCTTCCAATCCCCATGTCCTGTTTTACTTCTATACCAATCCTCCATTTTACATTGCCTCACCGTCCGCGAGAAGCATTGTGAAATAAAGAAGTTGAGTGTCTCTACCCTAGCAAAAGCCAGAGACTTTTTGGGATATTTATTTTAGCCTAAGAAAAAATCCAAACAGTGTCTGAATACTTTCTGGGTCACAGACAGGGAGTTCTCTTCCCCAGCAAGGAGCCAAATGTTATGTTACAAAAAAAATTGTGAATTATCACCCATAGGGTCTCTTAGCATAGCAGGTAAAATATAAAACAATAGGACTG
The DNA here is from genome assembly GCF_031143425.1 of Pleurodeles waltl. Lineage (NCBI taxonomy): Eukaryota > Metazoa > Chordata > Amphibia > Caudata > Salamandridae > Pleurodeles > Pleurodeles waltl. The sequence continues at coordinate 438,312,212 of NC_090444.1, read as the reverse complement.
TGACTATTTGAGGGCCTTAACAAAGAGAATGGTTGTGCGTTTCTTTCTGAATTAGGAGTGGTCAGCAATGGATTGGAAGGTTGCTGCCTAAGCATTCAGAGAGGGGACGCAAAAACTGGCAAAGATTGGCTTCCAGGTGGAACTGTATAATATTTTGGAGGCAAGATTAAAAAGTGTTGCACAGAGCAAGAGGTCTGTTAGATGTGTCTCTTATTGGGTAAGAGAAGATAAAACCTGGTGAAGAGTATCAAGGGGACTGTGCACTGTGCTCAGAACTTTGACATCTGCCTACATGTGCAGCCAATGTAGCGATTCCAGAATGAGGTACAAACATCTAAAGTTAGGAGCTTGAATGATTCTGGATTGCCTGAGGGCTCAGTAGCAGGAATGCATCAATACCCAAATAAATGTTTTTACAATAAACCAATCTAGACTCATTTTTTTTTTTACTATGTGTTTTATTAAATTTTTAGGTATGATATGACAGTAGCATCAAGTGCGTATTCAAGCACAGTAATACATTGGAACATGTATACAAGATGACAGCTTGCTCTAACACTGCAACCATCTTCACTCAATATTTTATAGAACATTTTGAGCAAACACATAAACAATTATTTGTAACAGTTGAAACCATGGAGTCTGCCTAGGGTAGGGGTGTATTGTGTCATGTAATTTGGGTTGGCCAGAGGAGAGCATTCCCCAGTGTGGCCCACCCAGTGGAGGTGACCCTCAAACAGAACAAATAATCAGTTATTGCGAAGGAGGGGACCCATGTGCTTGTGTCAGTGACGCAAAGCAGTAGGGATCTGGCTACACTGACAAAGTGTGGAGTCTGCTGGTGTGGCGCTCACAGGATCCAAATTCACTCAGTTGCCCCCTGGGGCAATGAGTCCTTCAGCAACCTTATAATTGTGAACCTATTTGCATAGTGTAATGATGTGACTCAAGGTGGACGTACATCGTTTTTGGCTTTGACGTTAAGTAAAACGTTTGCCTAACGCTCCCCACTGGTCCGTGAGTTCCCCTTCATGCGAAGCAACTTAAGGGTGCCTCCGCTCGTGTCCACATTAGCAATGTGGCCAGCCATTGCTGAAGATCCTTAGGGACAGGCACCTTCCACACCATCGCCACCTGTCTCTTAAATAGAACAAAGGCAAGGTCAATGAATCTTTGAAGGTGTCTATCACTTCACTCAGGGGCATAACCCCAACAAGCAGGATTCGGGTGAGAGTGCAAGCATGTGATCTGCAAGTTCATCCATTGTGACAGTAACTGCTTGCCAGATAGTGCACAGTGTCTAGCAGTCCCATACCATGTGCTAAAACCCAGGGTCCAGGAATTTACATCGAGGGCATTCGGAGGTCAGGGCTGGGAATGTGCGCTTGATTTGCTGAGGGGAGAGGTAAATGTGATGCACATAATGAAACTGTGTGAAACGAAATCTAGGGTTCCGAGATATGTCCTTCAACCTTTGAAGCACTCAGGATCAGGCCTTATCTGACAGACGCTGCAGCAACACACTGTCTCATATCCTTGGTGTGATCTGGCGAGTTGAGAAACATATAGACGGTGGTAATAGCATGACGTCATGAGTCAGGAGCGTATGCAATGTTGGAGAGGCAGGGCGCTCCCCGTCCCCTGCCCTCCACGTGCCACTTAATGTGTCTTGTATGGTATGAAAAGTTAAAAATTAACCAGCTCCTATTCCATACGTGTCCATGACGTCCTGAAAAGACATGATGGAACCCTCGTGATAGAGGTTCCCCGATTGATCGACTCCTGCTTCTCTCCAGAGGGCTGTGTCATACCGTTGCATCATGCCATGAAGTTGCGGCAATTCCCAAATCACAATGGCCTGTGAGTGTTGGAGGTGAGGTCCTTTGGCATGCAAAAGTCTGCACCAGCAGGCTCAGGCCACAGTCATCTGGCACCTCTCACGGCAAGGCAGAAAGTGGGGTCAAACAGCCATGTGTAAATGTTCAGGTTATTTAAAACCTCACGGATGAGCAACATCTCAGAGCAGGTAAGTATGCGCAGCCAGGCCATCGGAGACTGTAACTGTGCCTCTGCATAGTATTGCTCAAAGTTAGGTGTACCAAGTCTACCATCAATCAGTGAATGCTGTTGGGTGGCTAGCGCAACACATTGGCGGCCCTCACTCTGTATCAGTTCAAACAATAGACTGTGCATCTCTTGAAAAATCTTTATGGAAGTACTATCAGGAGTGACTCAAAAAAATAAAGTAGTTGGAGCAGCCCCAGCGACTTCGAGATCACCACATGACCTAGCAGAGATGGGGGCAGTGATCGTCAAAAAAGGCAAAAAACAGTAGATAGAGCCTACCGTCTTGTCTATATTGCCCTCTTTGATGTCTTTCTCCGAGTGGTAGATCTGAACTCCCAGATACTTAACATTATCATAGCACCACTGAAGATGATTTCTCAAGGGATTGGGCCTCTGCAGAGCGGAGTGTGGTGCTAGAGGGAGCAAACAGGATCTAGGCCAGTTCACACAGAGCCCTGAGACGTCCCCAAAGTCATCCAGCTAAATGCATAAGGCCTGGCAGGCTGATACTCACATCGCGCAGGTAAACCAGAGCATCATCTGCATATAACAAAATGACGTGATGTGCCCTCAGCTCTAAAATACCCCATTTGCGTGCCCGCTGGTGCAGATGACAAGACAGTGGCTCCATGGCAAGGGCAAAAATAAGAGGGGAGAGCGGGCACCCCTGCCTGGTGCATCTTTGAATGACAAAGCTGTCGGAAATTGACCAGTCTTGACCCGCGCCAACAGGCTAATATAGAGAGTACAGATCCATTCAAAGAAACCCTGGCTAAATCCCATGGAGTCAAGGGTTAAAAGCAAAAAGTCCCAGCTCAGGGTGTCAGACGCCTTCTCAATGTCTAACGACACAGCCACCTGCCCAAAGGCGTCGGCAGGAGTGCTGTGAATAAGACGTAATAAACAGCAGATGTTGGTGAAAGTGCTACATCCTGGTATAAATCCTGATTGGTCAACATGTGCAAGCGTATTGATTATAGGGACCAGGTGGTTCGCTAGCACTCTACCTAGAATTTTACACTTGACGTTCAATAATGAAAGAAGACAATAGGAATGAACATCTAGCGGATCTCTACCCGTTTTAGGAAGGACCATGGTCATGGCCTCTCGGAGTGAGTCTGGGAGGCATCCCAGCGTTTTCTCTTCATTAAACATTTCCATCTGCTGTTCAGTGGTTGGTGTAGGAAAAGTAGCATAGTATTGTATCAGCAACCCATCAGTGCCCTGGGTCTTATTTCAGGCAGTGTGGGAGACAGCAGCCCGTATCTCTTTCAACCTCAGGGACTCTTACAGCTGCAGCAGGTTCAGCATGACCAGCGGTAAATCTCAGGAAAATCAATGCGCACAGTCCATTTGAGGGAGGTTGGTTGCTGCGTATAAACCCCAATAATACTCGCGAAAAGCAGCATTGATGGCTAGCTGCAATGTAATTATTATGGCACCATCTAAGCGGAGTGCCCCAATCAGGGCACGGCGCTGCTCCTCCTTCATGAGCCGCATCAACGGCCTCCCCAAGCGATCCCCCTCAGCATGCAGCAGGGCCATGCGTCTTTTTTGATCATGTTTACCCATGAGCACGTAGGCCTCTGCCCCCTGCTTACACAGTTGCTGGAGTTGCTCTGCTGTCTGCTGCTCTGCTCTTACCTCCAGAGGCCACAACTCTTGGTCCTCCAGCAAGCAACATCATATCGCCCAAGAAGCCACTAGGCAGTGGCCGTGTGCAACAACCTTGTGCGCGTCCCACTTTAATGCCTGGGATGAAGCAGAGCCGTTGTTTAGTTCAAAGTGGTGTGTAATGCACTGCACCAGCTCCTCTCGGAAAGGGGGTTCAGAGAGAGCCTTCGTTTTCAGCCACCAGGTGGGTATAGCAGGGCGTTTTCTACCCCAGCGTAGGGTGACAACCAGGGGACAATGTACAGAGAGGTTGCATGCTACATAGTACGTCCACGTAATCTAGGGGCCCAACTGTTCAATGCAGAGTAAAAGTTTGATCCTATTGTGCGCATCATGAACTGGGAAATAGAAACAGGTTTCCAACTCTACCGGGTTCCCTGGCTGCCATGCATCATGTAAGCTTCGGTGTGTGATCCAGTTGCAGAAGTGTTGTGTGGTGTGAACATATGTGGCAGCACACAAGGGAGGGGGTGGAGAGGTCAAGACCAACATTCGGCACACATTTAAATCACCCCACCCAGAGCCCTGGGTGGAGTAGATCCCAAAGCTGCATCTGTATAAGCATGTCCAGGAATCCCAGCTTGTTAGCGTTGGAGGCATAGAGTGCCACCAGTGTGAGGAGCCCCATCAAGGTGAACCTCCAAGATCACAAAGCGCCCTTCTGCATCCACCCTGTGAGCATCCAAAACAAATGGCACCCCTGGATTGATCCATACGAGCAGACCCTCAGGCGTAAGCCGATAAGGATGTGCCCTACACCTGCCCCCTCCGTTTCGTACGGAATTGTGCAGCTCCGCTAATATAAGATGCGTTTTCTGGAGCGTGGCAATGTGCGCATGGCGGTGTTTAAGGTATGCGTAGATGCGGTGTCTTTTAGTTGGAGTGGCCTTCCCGCAGACATTTCATGTGATATGATATTGCCCCCAATCACTCTCGGGGTACTCACGTCTGCCTCATCAATTGTCCAAGCCCGCAGCTGCCCAAAGGTGTGCCCCCCCCCCCGATTTCTTAGCAGCAGCCTGGTATTTTGTGGTAGGGCTCACTTCATATAGCAAAGCCTCTTCGCAGGGGTCAGGACTGCTATTAGTGCTTTGTGACCATGTTGCAGTCATTAACTGTTCATGCTGCATCGAAGCATGCTCCTATATCCAGCAAGCCAGGGAGTGCCATAAACAACTTGTTCTAACCCGGTCCAGCAACTGCAGACAGCAGTGTTTCAAGCCCTGCTGCCTGTCATGGTGCTTCAGGAGTCTGAGGCTGTTCTGCCTAGCTGTGCTACACCGCCATAGACACGGTCCGCACACTACTGGCAGGTATCAACAATAATACTGCTCCGGAGCACACCAGGACCTCTGCCATCTTCGCACTTCACCTCCGGTAACACCCTGAGGTCCTCAGCCTGTTCTCTGGGAGACAAGGCCAGCAATAGCACAGGAGTGGGGTGGCACAAGTGGGAGGGCTGCACCCTCGTATCAATGCAGAGCACCACAACAGGGGATACCGTGGATGGCAGAGCCCCCTGTGTTAGGAGTGGACCACCCCTCCAGCACGGCCTCTCCACAGCCACACTGTACTCACCACTTGCTGCCCCAGAGAATGCTAAGGCGCCAACTGGGAATCCACATGTCCAGGGAGTGCCATAGGCCCACACTCAAGCGCCACCTATAATTGTCCCTATAAGGGGCCCAATTGTGTGTGCAGTACTTCAGTCCTGCAATGGCACTTGTGCAATGCAGTGTGGGTTAAGGAAGGAAGGCACGTCAGTGAGCAGATGCTGCAGATGAGTCAGGATGTTGATCGGGCCCGGCAAAAGAAGCTTGTTCAAAAAGTGTCAGATTCGGCTGCAGTCTTGGCCATGCTACACACACAAATACACACAAACACACACACACTCCCCTCCCCCTCCTCAATGGTAGTCCGGCGTACTTTGAAAGAAAGACAGTGAAAAAGAGAACATTGTTTCCTCAGCATGACAGTGGTTGAGGATAGAACTGAAGAAAAGAAACTTGACAGTGCATATAAAGCAAGAGTCATCGAGGTTGACACCCAAACTCCTCACAAATTGAGAAGGAGCAGGACATATTCCAAAATTATGTGGACAAATGCACGTTTTCAAATCATAAGCTGGCCAATAGTTATCAGAATTTCTAGTTTTTGGTGGTTAATTTCAGCCAGTGATGGTCCATGCATTGGAGTAATATAGAAAGAGATTTCTGGAGGGGATAGTTGTCAGTAGAAGAGGCACTCAATCTACATAGTATTTGGGTGTCATCTGCATAGCAGTAAGATTGAAAATCAAAGGACGGGATGAGAAGAAGAAGACTTATTCGGTATGAAATAATTCAACCATTAAAACAGATAAACACCAATACATTAGCTAAAATAACAATAAGACAATATGTAATAAAACATCCATAAAAAAAATAAACAGATAAAACCGAATTCATAAAAACAATAGGATAAAATTTAAAAAAGTATTCTAAAAACTCTACATTTTTACACCAAGTAGTAGCTCCCTTCAAGAATGATCCCAACCCCCTCCACACCAATACATCTGAGGCCATTTACAGCCACATAAAAGCAGGACGATATTGCACAAAACCTTTGGGCCTTAAAAGAGGTAATAAAAAACTAGTTCTAAACAGTGCATAAAAAAACACAAAACAATGTAAAATGGGGCAAGGTCTAATAGATTTTTCCCCATACTGGCCTAACGGGAAACATAGATTACTTCTAATGATCCCCAAACGAAATCAAGTAATAAGAGACCTTTCCCTCACATCTTTTATCTCTAAAAGATAGCACTCAGGGCCTACCCCCATCTTTAACATAATAAAATCCCTGACCAATTTTTTTCCCTAAGGCCTCCCCCTCTCTTTTAGTCCCCTGGATTTTCAGAAAATTATCCTTAACCCAATTTTTATCACGACTAGTCAGACCCTCTGGATTTTCAAACAAATCAGGCCGCCCCAACTCATGGGCCATCTTTCTTATATACTTCAGCCAGGGAATATTCTTTACATTGTCACAAGCCAAACAATCCCTTAAAATCTTCCTATTAAAAGTAGCATGTTCGTTACTCCGGATAGAAATCCATAACAATAGGGGAGCTAGCTGGATATTGTCTTGCACAAACTCGATATCTAATTCCAAATGAAGGCAAAAACCAGAGATATTTTGGCCAACTCCCAATAGCCTTCCACAGAAACTATTTTCTTCTACAATAAGGGCTCGGGTATCCTTATACCCCCAAAGTGCAGCACCATACAGCAGGACAGGGAGGCATTTCTGCCTATAGATTTCAAGCAAAGGCTTAATAGGTTTACTTCCTACCCTTACAGCAAAGTCAAACGTCGCACCACCTGTAGCATGGAAAAGCACACCCCTTCTGGCAATATAGGGTTTTCAAGATCCTTTATCATCAAAGATGACCCCCAAATATGGGAACTCATGCACCCTGCTAATGATTTGATCATCGATCCTTAGCTCCCCCACCCTACTCAAGGGTCTGCCGCAAACCATAGAATGTGATTTCTTATAATTAATCTCTAGGCCCAAAACTGACATGAAGTAGGCATAAGCTCTGGCTACTTCACGGAGACCATTCATAGTGCACGCCATAAGGACTGCATCATCCGCGTACGTCAGCACAGGGACATTAATGCCATTCACCTTGGGGACATCCCTACAATGTTCCATCAAAAAATCTGACAGTCCATTTGTATATAAAAGGAACAGAGTGGGGGCCAAAACACACCCCTGGCACACACCCCTTGAAAGCTTGAAGGCCTCTGAACATTTCCCATTAGACCCCACCCTCACATTTGCAACAGTTCCTGAGTGGAGATACCATAGCAACTCTACAATTTTAGGATCCATCCCTAACTGATTTAAACTCTTCCACAGTATAGACCGGTTTACCTTATCAAAGGCACAGCTAAGGTCCATGAAGGCAAGGTAGAGGGTACCCTTCCTAGCTTGCGTATATTTACCAATCATCATCAGTAGGTTAAGGCATTATTCTCGCGTGCCGAGACCTTCCCTAAATCCGTACTGGTCCCGGCTTAAAATTTCATTACCTATCATCCAGGCCTCAATACGCCTTAAGATGACCCATCCCAGAATCTTCACAGAAGAGTCAAGGAGGGAGATGGGGCGATAAGACTTAGGAGCATTCCGATCGCCCTTTTTAAAAACTGGGATAATACAGGCCAGTCTCCAAGAGGCAGGAATGCCCACAGTAACTGTCGCATTAAGAACATTTAAAAGAATAGGTGCCCATAACTGGAGACTAGATTTATACAAATCCATAGGGATCGAATCCGGGCCCAGGGCTTTATTGCTAGGGCTACTCTGGATTGCATCAATAACCTCCTGGAGTGAGAACCTAATTGCTAGGTTGGGAGACATATCATACTCATTATCCCGGTTATTTCTTAGGGGGGATTCCCTCAAAAGTTCTACAGAAGTAATTTACCCAGGCCTCTGGGGCAATATTGCAGCCAAGGCCCTCAGATGTCTCTGTTCCAAAAGAACCTCTATTTACCACCTTCCTAAACAAACCAGGACCCTTCAGGACTATGGCACGCTCCATCTCTTCCCAAGCTTTTTCTTTATGTTTATCTTGCTATCCCTCAGGGCCCTTTTATACTGAATCCTAGCTTCTTTCACAAGGACCCATTCTCTAGGATATTTTTTGAGGGCCATATTCATATTTGCCCTAGCATCATAACAGGCCTTGTCAAACCACCCACATTTACGTTTACTGGGGCTGCTGCCTATTGAAAATAAGCAGTCTCTTACTGCTGTATTTACTACTGTTATTGCATCCATAACTGACTTGGGATTGGGAGCCTCTATCAGAAGTATTTCCATAAACAAATGTAGGTTTTCCCCCACCACCCTTCCTACGACTTTTTGGGGATCTACTTGTTTTCCAGCCAAGCCGCCTGCCCCGATCCCTTATCTCCACTGCAGCGGGCCCACCTCGTCCTAATTTACATAGGGCCTCTGGGAGTTTAAAGGACACTATAAGGGGATTATGATCACTAATACACTCCCCTAGCACCTCTCCTCCAATCCCCAGATCTTTCATAGGTGAAGACACAAAGATATAGTCAATAGTGGTGCCAGACCCTCTTCCCACATGAGTTGGGAGTTGGTGAGTATCTTCTACTTCCATGTCACAGAAATTCTGTAGGCCCATCTTCCTAAACTCCTTAATCAGAAAGCTGCCTCTGGAATCCTGCATACCACCCGCCAAATAATCCTCACAGTGACACTTAAAGGGATTTACCACTGTACTAAGACTACCCAACTTAGTATTAAAATCTCCAGACACAATAGCACAGAATTCCAACCCAGCCTCCTCCATTCTGCACTTCAATACCTGAGGAACGGAGGAGAGGGCCCCAATTTGCCACCACACATCCCACACAGCATTGTAAAAATTTACCAACAGAATATTGAAATTGTTGGAGAAAATTACCCATATCGGCAGTATACCCTGGTGGTTGCAATTGATTTGGAATGCACCCACTACCTTAGAGAGGCGAATAAGGGTAACCAGGCCACCTTTCGAGCGGCCACCAAGAGACTGCACAGCTGGAATCCAAAATCTATCATACCCATCCCACACAGCCAACCCATCCGACCAGGTTTCCTGAAGCATAATAATATCATAGTTAGCCAGGCAACCAACCCAAGCCTGGTCAGATAGCTTGGCATCATACCCCGCAATATTCCATGAGATAAGATTGCACTTTGGAGGCACCCCTTCCCGCGTGATCAGGGTCTCAGTGCATTGTCACCCCTTCCAAATCTAGATTACTGTTGGTAACAGCTCTTCTGCAGGTTACCCACAGGGCATTTTGACCTAGGGGGGGATTCCTGCCAATACCAAGAGAAACCTCAGCACTCAATCGCATATGGTCATAAAAATAGCCCAGGGGGACCATACCTATTCTTCCTGCTCTTGAAACAGCAGGACTATAAGTAGAGAGAAGCTGTTGTGTCAGGCCAGGATATCTAACATTTATAATAATACAATCTTCATTTCCCTCCTTTTTTTTGGGCCCGACCCAACCAATCCTTCTAGCAAGCAAAATATCCGTAAAATCCTTACAGGAAAAATCACAATTATTACTCAGCCAATATCCAGCCTTATTTATTAGTTGGGCCGTAGACTCAGTTGCCCCAGAAGTGAGGGCAGGAACATTCGTCAACACCACCACATAATGGGCACAAGCCGGGGTGAGATCCAAACAAGCCAGCGAAGATCTGACCATCGGCAGGTTCTGATTATGCTTTCCATCCAGCTGTTGGCAGATCCTCCCAACTGCCACAGATTCAGAATCAGGCTGCCTGCTACAATTAGACCTAATAGCGGCCCTCCCACCTATTGGTAGGGTAGTAGATGGAGCCGGTGCAATCTCAACACAGGCACCTTGACCCCCAGGATTTGCAGGATTAGCCAATTGCTGAGGTATTTTCCCCAAAGGCCCCACGGTCCCTGCAGCTTCCTCCTGCAGAATCATCTCCTCACTTGATTGGGATCACCTAATCGGGGCCACACATCCACCTACACAATACTTCCCTTGACTTCCTTGCTCGCATAACCGAGAAACTGCTTTTTCTATGGCCAATAATTTTGCCACAACAGGGGACAGAATACCCTGGATCATTTCCTGCAATTTTGACAAAATGGTTACATCACAACCCAGATGCTGGCAAAGTTCAGGGTCACTACTCATCCCCTTAGGGAGCTCCAAGAGAGATGTTTTCATTTTGGGCACCGCCTTCTTTAGAACATTTTTTTTCCTCGGGGGAGGGCTACAATTATCCAAGGGGCAGACCGGGGGAGAGGACAACAAAAGTCTTTTGCTTCTTCTAGAAGGTCCTTGACCACCAGAGCCCTCTATTGTCTCTATTGCCTCAACATGGGCGGGCTCAACAGCAGCAACAGCAGCACATTGGTCGGCCCCCAGATAAGCCACCTTCTCATCCAAGCCCACCGGAGGATCACTGACTTCTGGGACCGGACACCAGTCCTCCATCTCCATGGAAAACCTCCTCAATGCCAAATCAATGTCCTTTGTTACAACCCCAACAGCTCTTGCGAGGAAGGAGTCCAATGTGGTGGTTCCACTACCCTGTCTGCCACCACCACCCAAGGCGCCAGTTAACTGACCCCTTTTCCTATCCATTTTGCAATAGTGAAACTTCGCACAACAAGAGCAACAAGCGTTGCAAAAAATAAAAATACAATTATAATCACGATCTCACCCACAGTAGAACTCCAAATACTGGCAAAAATTAAATAATCACCATCCACTGGAAGATGAAAGGGGGGTGGCCCAGCCCAGCCTCTAACGGGCGATGACGGGCGCAAGATGGGCCTGCCCTTGGCCCGGGCGTGGTCCGGGCCGCGGGCTGAAGCAACACGCTATATGCACTATCAGGGGCAAGCTCCGCCCCCCTCCCCCCCCCAAGCTCCTTTTGCCAATCTGGATTTCAGAGTTCCGTTAATCTCCTCTACAAGTCCTGAAGCTTCTGGTCTGTAGTTGCAATGCAATCTTTGCTTAACTTATAATGCAGCACACAACATTGTTAGGATCTCACTGTTGAAATGAGTTCCTTGATCTGAATCTAAAGACGTCAGGAATCGGAATCGGAGTATTAACTTCATATGTAACAGTTTTTCTACTGTGAGACGGATTTATTTCTCCTAGTGGGATACACATCAACCAAGTGTTAAATAATGCAAACGAGCCCTAAGAGATATCTCAGATCTTTGCACACGGGTAGCTCCATAAAATCCAGCTGCATTCTGTTGAACTGTCCTCCTGATCTGCCAGTGTGACTCAGTGTAACAACTGTGCATCTTCCTACATTCATCTGTTGACATGTGACACATCCGTGGCATTCAGATTCTGCAATCACTCTGAATCTAAGGTTAAACCATGTTTGTCTGAATGTTCTGATCATTGCGTCTCTACCTATGTGTGCCTGTCCATGATAATATCTAGCCATAGGGAACAGTAAGCTATTTGGCAACACTGCTCTTCCATCACTTGAGACCCAAACATCATCTTTGATTTCTCTTAACACATCCTGCTCTAACCCAGCTTTGTTGCTCTTCCTCTGTCACTTCTTCCTGCATTCTCTTTACTTCCTCCCAAATATCAACGGCTCGTGAAATGCTAAAGGGGCGGGGCTTTGCGTGGGTGGATGGAGGGGGTACTAAAAAGGGGAAGAAGGGGGGGATTAAATAAAAAATAAAGAAAAAACATCAGCCGCTGCCCCCTCCACGAACGCGCGGCTCCCAGCCTCCCTGCGCCAATCCTGACACTCCTCAAACCCAGGAGGCTTCTATCACACATGAGACTGTGCCTACCGCATAACCAGCTCTCATGGTACCATATTTATCTATTAAGCAGGGAGCTATCAACAAACATGACATAGTCATTTTCATCTAAAGGGACATCTTGAAGGTCAGGTCTTGGCTTGGTGCACAATTCAGTCACATCGAGACAGTCATGCTCAACCTCATCCTAACGATCACTTGCATTTTCAAGAGGATTTGGCAATAATGTAGCAGAGTTTAAAACTGTATATCGCTTGATATTTATGTTAGATGACTCAAGGATAACTTGTTCATTATGGGTCAAACATGCACTTGTCCGGTACTGAGTTTTTGTCCTGGTCAACAAACTTTCCACTGAGTGGAGGATATAAACATTCAGGGGATGGACCATAACAAAGCCTTCACACTGTTTGATGCTGATGTTCAAGGCAGCACTGAGCCAAAGGATCAATGGTGGCATAAAAATAAGCCACAGGCTTGTGTTCTGTGCGAGTCACTGACCTGACTTCCAGGCATTCTGATGGGGCAATGACAATTCCCCAATTCCAGTGAGGACAGACGTGACCGCGATGAAGAGTACATTGCCCTCTTGCAAGACCTCAAGGGGAAGGGGGTGGTTGTGAAAGATTATATACAACCTCGGGGTGACATCAGGGAATTAAAGATTATCCTGAACAAGCATTTTGCTTTCAGTTGCTTTCCAAATTTCCCAAATGCAAGCCGCCAGTTTATCACCTGTGAGTACCCTGAATCCATAGAAAACCAAATGCATGTCTTGTACAACCACGCTCAAGAAATCCAGAGGAACGAAGTTGGGGAGCAAACTTTGGCGGGAGTATCTTCTTGAATGAGAGACACTGAGGGAATTACCATGTTTTTTTTTTTAAAAAAATGCTAAAGAACAAAAAAGGGCACGTTCAGTGTGAACTCCAAAGCAGTGTTAGTGTGAAGGAGGTCTAGCACCGAGCAAAATAAATCGTCAGATGTAGAGATATTACAATATATTGTCATGGTAGGTTTTGAAACCACCAGCTGGCGATAGCCTTAACAGGCATTTCGCTTGCAGTTGTTTTCCAAATTTCTAAGTGCATTGGCAGGGATATGTTCCAGCATGATGTGGAATAGAGAGCATTACCATGTTTTGGAAAAAAGGTGCTAAAAACCTGACAAACATCTGGTTCAGTGTGTTCTACAAGCCACCCAGTGATAGCAAGGAAGGTCTGGCTTGCACCAACAGATTCCCTAAGTGAAACAAAAGTAGAAAATATTTTGTTATTTTCATATCTGTATAGTCCTGATTTTGACATGTTATCGAATGAACCGGGATCCATAAACAGGGAGTACGACAAATATTATGTAATTGTGCTGGCTACATCTCCTCGGAAAACCCACATATATTTGGTATTCCCAGATGCTAAATATTTAGCTCAACGTGTCCTTAATTAGCATTCCTGGTTGTGTTTTCCATTTGAGAAAATCATCAAAATACTAAGGTGGTTGATAAAATAAAAATGTCTTTACGTTTATCATTATATGTTCAGGCTGCAATGAGATGTATTTGCGGGATTTGGGCCAAAACATAGCCCAAAATGTGCCAGAAAACATGGTTTTCTGGATGCCCAAAGCAGTACGTGCGTTTTAACAACCTAACAAGTATTATTTTGGAAAAAAACCTCTGTCACGGAAATGTGCAAATCCCACAGCAGTAAAGTGTAAAATCTGCTTCTTTTGTGATATGGTGTGTTCAGTTGATTAAAAGAGATCTGAAACAACTGCAGTGTGTGGACTGGAGAACAGATACATGAACGTTACATGGTCAAATGTTCAAATTCCTCAAAGGAGTATACGTAGTACAAGAGGCAAGTATTATACTGTATTGGGAGGTAATCTGAAATTGAGGTTATAAGAATTACCCCATGGGCAGTGAAATGATTTAACCGCAGACCAGCAGGTGGGGTGGGAGCAACTATTGGAACAAAATCCAGAAAACTGTGGTTAGCATCTGATCGCCCACTATTGTTTTCGTTTTTAAACTAGTTCGGGAAGTGGTGAGGCGTAGTATTCTCATATATCGTCATGTTCTGGCACTCTTTTGTCCTGTGATTATACCAGAATTGACAAGATGTTGAATTGAGTCATTCAAAGCTTCTGAAAGTTACAGAACACATTCTTAAGGTACCCAGGTAGCGGATGGCATCATCTGTTTACCTCATAACGAAAGTGTCAAAAGCATTAACGCCCTTCATCTGCTGGACAATTATTATGAATTGTGATATTTGTAATTTCTGGGTAAAAGGGTGTCACGGGAACTTGCAGCTTGCTGTTGCTTCAAAAGTTACACCAAAACATAACATATACCATGTGAAAGAGGTACTACACAATATTTCTGTTTTTCGCAGGCACATTCGCCATTTTGTTTTGTCATCACAGACCAGGATTGTAGTGGTCTTTGTAAAACCACTATTTGCATATGCACGCTAGCCGCCATAAATGCCATTTTCTATTGTCGTCATTTAGATTCACTGAGTTGCATTGACTGTGCACGCATCTATTTTGCTGTTACATATTCTCTGCATTGACTGTTTTTTTTTTTTACAACGCTAAAACTATGTTTGTAATTATGTTTCAGTAGGCCTCTGCATGGGAGCAGCTGCTGCTTTAGAAAATGCCAGCTTTCGCAATACTTCCTTCTGACTCTTCGCTTTTCTGGTTATTTTCTTTCAGCTTCTCTTTGGTTCAGGTGTGCTGGTGTCCTTAAGCCTCTCTGGGCCCCAGCTGGAAAAAGTGCTGATTGACAGGACCCTGGTGGGGAAGCTCAGCTCAGACACCATCAGCGACGGTAATTACAACCGTGTGCAAATCAATTGCTAGATTAACAGTAGCACAGGAGAACTGGTGTGTCAACAGGTAGACTAATTATTGCCACCGGGGACTTGCAAACACAACAAGTAATTGCTTGTAATGCCGTTGTTACAACCCTCCGAGGCCGAGTGCACTTTCAGAACAAAATTTAGCATCAAAGTTTTCACGTTTGTCAGATACGAGCATTTTGTAAGCTTGTGTTCACATCTTAATGCGCACATCGCAGGAAACACACATTCAACAGGACTGGCTTTTTTCTTTCGATTACAATATATGAAGATGCAAACGTACTTTTATTGTGTTGCAGTGCAGTTGGTATTTGATTATGGGGCATGTCTAAGGTTTAGTAGGATTTCATGCTAGAAACGCCATCCCCTCTCAATTCCAAAGCAGGAGGCCTCCCTCACGAATGAATGCGCAGGCGGCATGTACGAGCGTGCCCCTTCCCTGCTGCCGTGATATTCACCGAGGAGTACCCTCCCTGCTCCTCGGGGCACAAGCAGCTCAGAAAATCCAAAACAGCCCTATTATAAACCTTGCCTTTTCCACCAAAGGAAGCCTTCTAATGTTATTTACAAGTGGGTTTTATTTAAGTCTTGAGTCCATCGAGGATTATTTGCAAACTATTCACATGGCATCTGTATCTCAGTATGACTTCCATGGAGCAGTTTCACCATAACAACATTTTCATTTGTGGTTGGTGGGGGTGGAAGGGGAGAGGTGCTGGTAAAGGTTTTTAATTTCTTCTTAAGTTATGTTTATTTTTTAATTTATTTCTTTTCATCTTTGCCATAACGTTTGGCTCCTGCCCTTTCAAAAAGTCTGAAAATCTCATTCATTTGCTTAGTGGGTCATTTTCTTATGTTGTTCTCAATTTAAGATGCTCTCTACCAATGCCTCAAAATAAAGCACAACATTGTATTTTTATCATATTAGTGAAACAACAACAAAGAATATCAAGATGTATGTAACAAGCACAATCATTTGAATAAATTAAGCATTGCATTTGATAAAGTCATAACTTCAGTGGGATAATATCCTGACCAGCGAGGACACAGATTCCATGCGCTTAATATATCATAGCCCAACCATCGAAACCTTATAGCCACAAATTCCCAGTCAGCAATCAGGGCTTCAGGTTACCATGCCTAGTCGCGGAGGAGTATTCACATTTTTGCTTTGAGTTACGTAGTATATCATCATTAAAGTCTACCATTGAGTTGCTTAGTGATTCTTGGAAATCAGACTACAAATTTGTGTTTTGCCCCACCTACCCACCAGCCTTCCATGTTCGTAGCACTGTGATTTTCACTCTCCCCATCTAATAGATTATAAGTTTAGATATATGTGCTCTTCTTCCAGTGTCGGCCTATTTCAAAGCCACTGCCTAGAGATTAGTCCTCTACACAGCTACAAAACCAGTACAAGGAACGTTTCCAGCATTCTGTTTGATTTCCTTCTCTGTATCAAACCCAGGAGTCAAATTTTGGGATCTCATAAATTATGCCTACCTGTGAATCCGTAGAAACACTTTGTGGCCACATGCCATTCCATCCGGTTGCTAGGTCAATTCCATACAATAGTGTGGTGTGTGTATATATATATATATATATATCCTGGAAATGTGGGTCATGAAGGAGAGAGAGAGAGAGGAAAAAAAAAAAAAAAAGAATACCATTATTCTGTGAGAAAAGAACATTTTTTAGTGTTTAGCAAAAAGGTCAGCAACCATGAATTTACCTTGTAGGAACCAGTAGAATGACCTGGTGGTGATACATGGAAAGAGCATTCTCCATTTGACAGAAGCAATCTAAATGTCAGAACGCAGAAAATAACTAACTGAGTATCTGACAATGCATTTCTTTAACCCATTCGCTGCCAGGCCTTTTCCCCCTCCTGTGCCAGGCCTTTTTTTGGCTATTTGGGGCAGTTCGCGCTTAGGCCCTCATAACTTTTTGTCCACATAAGCTAGCCGAGCCAAATTTGCATCCTTTTTTTCCAACATCCTAGGGATTCTAGAGGTACCCAGACTTTGTGGGTTCCCCTGAAGGAGGCCAAGAAATATGCCAAAATAGTGAAAATTTAGATTTTTTTTTAAAAAATGGGAAAAAGTGGCTGCAGAAGAAGGCTTGTGGTTTTTTCCTTGAAAATGGCATCAACAAAGGGGTTGCAGTGCTAAAATCAACCGCTGCCCAGCTTTCAGGAACAGGCAGACCTGAATCAGAAAACCCAATTTTTCAACACAAATTTGGCATTTTACTGGGCCATACCCCATTTTTACAATTTTTAGTGCTTTCAGCCTCCTTCCAGTCAGTGACAGAAATGGGCGTGAAACCAATGCTGGATCCCAGAAACCTAAACATTTCTGAAAAGTAGACAACATTCTGAATTCAGCAAGGGGTCATTTGTGTAGATCCTACAAGGGTTTGCTACAGAAAATAACAACTGAAAAAGAAAAATATTGAAATTGAGGTGAAAAAAACA
This sequence comes from Pleurodeles waltl, assembly GCF_031143425.1. NCBI lineage: Eukaryota > Metazoa > Chordata > Amphibia > Caudata > Salamandridae > Pleurodeles > Pleurodeles waltl. The sequence goes on along the minus strand of NC_090444.1, from coordinate 438,294,760 downwards.
GCAATTTTTCTCTACGTTTTACGCTGTAACATTTTCCTGCAATGTCAGATTTTCGAAAGCAATATACCGTTACGTCTGCTGGACTCCTCTGGTTGCGGGGATATATAGGGCTTGTAGGTTCATCAAGAACCCAAGGTACCCAGAGCCAATAAATGAGCTGCACCCTGCCGTGCGTTTTCATTCTATACCGGGTATACAGCAATTCATTTGCTGAAATATAAAGAGTGAAAAATAGCTATCAAGAAAACCTTTGTATTTCCAAAATGGGCACAAGATAAGGTGTTGAGGAGCAGTGGTTATTTGCACATCTCTGAATTCCGGGGTGACCATACTAGCATGTGAATTACAGGGCATTTCTCAAATAGATGTCTTTTTTACACACTCTGTTATATTTGGAAGGAAAAAATGTAGAGAAAGACGAGAGGCAATAACACTTGTTTTGCTAATCTATGTTCCGCCAAGTCTCCCGATAAAAATGATACCTCATTTGTGTGGGTAGGCCTAGCGCCCGCGACAGGAAACGCCCCAAAGCGCAACGTGGACACATCATATTTTTTTAAAGAAAACAGAGATGTTTTTTGCAAAGTGCCTACCTGTAGATTTTGGCCTCTAGCTCAGCCGGCACCTAGGGAAACCTACCAAACCTGTGCATTTTTGAAAACTAGAGACCTAGGGGAATCCAAGATGGGGTGACTTGTGGGGCTCTGACCAGGTTCTGTTACCCAGAATCCTTTGCAAACCTCAAAATTTGGCTAAAAAACACATTTTCCTCACATTTTGGTGACAGAAAGTTCTGGAATCAGAGAGGAGCCACAAATTTCCTTCCACCCAGCGTTCCCCCAAGTCTCCCTATAAAAATGATATCTCACTTGTGTGGGTAGGCTTAGCGCCCGCGACAGCAAATGCCCCAGAACGCAACGTGCACACATCACATTTTTTGAAAGAAAACAGAGGTGTTTTTTGCAAAGTGCCTACCTGTAGATTGTGGCCTCCAGCTCAGCCGGCACCTAGGGAAACCTATCAAACCTGTGCATTTTTGAAAACTAGAGACCTAGGGGAATCGAAGATGGGGTGACTTGCGGGGCTCTGACCAGGTTCTGTTACCCAGAATCCTTTGCAAACATCAAAATTTGGCCAAAAAAACACTTTTTCCTCTCATTTCGGTGACAGAAAGTTCTGGAATCTGAGAGGAGCCACGAATTTCCTTCCACCCAGCGTTCCCCTAAGTCTCTCGATAAAAATGGAACCTCACTTCTGTGGGTAGGCCTAGCGCCCACGAAAGGAAATGGCCCAAAACGCAACGTGGACACAACACATTTTTTCACAGAAAACAGAGGTGTTTTTTGCAAAGTGCCTACCTGTGGATTTTGGCCTCTAGCTCAGCCGGCCCCGGGGGGGGGGGGGGGCAGAAATGGCCTAATGGGTCGGTCCCCATCTCTAAAAAAAAACAAACAAACAAAAAAAAAAACACACAAAAAAATTTGCCCTGGCGCCTAGAGGGGCAGAAATGACCTAAAATAAATTTGCCCCCCCCACCTCCCCCCCCGGGAGCGACCCTTGCCTACGGGGTCACTCCCCCTGCGTGACATTGGCACCAAAAAACAAATCCCCGGTGCCTAGTGGTGTCTGCCACCTTGGGGGCAGATTGACCTAAAATCGGCCAATCTGCCCCCAAGGGGGGCAGAAATGGTCTAAATACAATTTGCCCCCCAGGGGATCGACCCCTGCCTAATGGGTCGGTCCCCATCTCTAAAAAAAAAAAAAAAAAAAAAAAAAAAAAAAAAAAAACCACACACAAAAAAAAATTTGCCCTGGCGCCTAGAGGTTTCTAATAATAGACCGATCTGCCCCCGGGGGGGCAGAAATGGCCTAAAATAAATTCCCCCCCCCCTTGCCTATGGGGTCGCTCCCCCTGCGTGACATTGGCGCCAAAAAAAAAATCCCCGGTGCTTAGTGGTTTCTGCCCCCTTGGGGGCAGATTGACCTAAAATCGGCCAATCTGCCCCCAAGGGGGGCAGAAATGGTCTAAATACAATTTGCCCTCCAGGGGAGCGACCCTTGCCTAATGGGTCACTCCCCATCTAAAAAAAAACCAAACAAACAAAAAAAAAACACAAAAAAAATTTTGCCCTGGCGCCTTTGAGGTTTCTGACCCCCCTGGGGGCAGAAATGGACTAAAATAAATTTGACCCCCCACCGCCCGGGAGCGACCCTTGCCTACGGGGTCGCTCCCCCTGCGTGACATTGGCGCCCAAAAAAAAATCCCCGGTGCCTAGTGGTTTCTGCCCCCTTGGGGGCAGATTGACCTAAAATCCGCCAATCTGCCCCCAAGGGGGGCAGAAATGGTCTAAATACAATTTGCCCCCCAGGGGAGCGACCCTTGCCTAATGGGTCGCTCCCCATCTCTAAAAAAACAAACAAAAAAAAAAAAAAACACAAAAAAAAAAATTCCCTGGCGCCTAGAGGTTTCTGACTCCCCTGGGGGCAGAAATGGCCTAAAATAAATTTGCCCCCCCCCAACCTCCACCTCCACCCCGGGAGCGACCCTTGCCTACGGGGTCGCTCCCCCTGCGTGACATTGGCGCCAATAATAGGCCGATCTGCCTCCAGTGGGGGCAGAAATGGCCTAAAATAAATTTGACAACCCCCCAAACCCCCCTCCCCGCCCGGGAGCGACCCTTGCCTACGGGGTCGCTCCCCCTGCGTGACATTGGAGACAAAAAACAAATCCCCGGTGCCTAGTGGTGTCTGCCACCTTGGGGGCAGATTGACCTAAAATCGGCCAATCTGCCCCCAAGGGGGGCAGAAATGGCCTAAATACAATTTTCCCCTCCAGGGGAGCGACCCTTGTCCAAGGGGTCGCCCCCCATCTGTAAAACAAAGAAAAACAAAAAATCCCCGGTGACTAGTGGTTTCTGCCCCCCTTGGGGGCAGATCGGCCTAATCAAAATGGGCTGATCTACCCCCCAGGGGTGCAGAAATGGCCTAAAATAATTCCCCCCACCCCAGGGGAGCGACCCTTGCCTAAGGGGTCGCTCCCCTTGCGTGAAATTCACGAAAACAAAAAAAACTCCCTGGTGTCTAGTGGTTTCTGCCCCCCTTGGGGGCAGATTGGCCTCATCAAAATAGGCCAATCTGCCCCCAAGGGGGGCAGAAATGGCCTAAATATAATTTGCTCCCTAGGGGAGCGACCCTTGCCTAAGGGGTCGCTCCCCACCTAAAAAAAAACAAAAAAACAAAACAAATAGAAAAAAAAAAAAAAAGATCCCTGGTGCCCGATCGGCCTAATAATAGGCCGATGGGCAGAAAAGGCCTTCCTAAAAAATGCCCCCCATTGGGAGCGACCCTTGCCCAAGGGGTCGCTCCCTTATGTCTATTTCAATAAAAAAAAAAACATCCCTGGTGTCTAGTGGGCGTTTCAAAAGCCGGATTGCAAGCAATCCGGCTTTTGAAACACTTGGAGAGACTTCAAAGGGAAGGAAATACATTTCCTTCACTTTGAAGCCTCTCCGGGCCTCCCCCACATGATTGAAAGAGAAATGCTGAGCATTTCTCTTTCTATCGCGCTGGAAGGGGGAGACCCTGTGACAAATCAGCGCGCGCTCGTGCGCTGATGTCACAAGGGGGGTGAGGAGGGGGGTCAGGGGTCGAAGGGGAAGGGCTTCCCCTTCCATCCCCGCCTTGGGGGGGGGGGGGTGCACTAGCGCTCCCCCCAGTTCCTGTGCCTTGGACGAGGTGACCTCGTCCACGGCACACAAACTGTAGCCTTGGACGAGGTCACCTCGTCCAAGGCACAGAACCAGTTAAACGTGACTGAAGATTAATCTCTGTACTATGCACAGTGCCATAAATAATATCCTGGCCACTATGAGGAACCACCGTGAAGATCTCAGAAGAAGGGTGGCAAACCTAAATCTGAGAGCTCTAGAAATTCTACTAGCAGAACTATTCAGGTTGGACTACAGGTATTTTAGAAAGAAAATCTTGGACCCATGGAGAATCGCTGGGGTCCAAGATATTGTACATTGTACAATTGTACATTGTAATTGTCTAATCTAGACCCAAGGATGCGCTGACTATTTATGGTAATATTCATTACTCTGAGTCCTCATCTTTACCTAAGTGCTAGCAACGTGAGCTTTGCGTCTTCCACCAGAGAGGGTTTATCTGACCTCAATTGCAATTATTGTGGGCTCTTCTGCTTCCTGAGTGTCATGTAGAGGAACCACTCCCAAATCTTTGCCTGGGCTACTAAACAACCTAGTCGCTTCTGTTAACTCTAAGGGAAAAGAGGGATAGTACCCAGGAGTGTGATGAAGAAGACGAGGACATGGACTAATGAAGATTACAGGTACCTAATCAAGACATTTCCTTCCTCATCCCTGTCCTAACAAAGTGCGGATAGACCCAAGAAGAAGCATCCATGTCCGCAGGTAGTCAGGCAAAAGTCACAAAGTTGGACAGATATGGTATCCAAGCATGCCGGCTTTGAACTGGGACTGCCACATACTGAATAATAATATATCAGGTAAAATAAGTCAAAACAAATTGATCCCATACCCAAAGCTACAGAAAACAACAAAGCATGAGAAAGTGAGAGCCAACAGACAAACCGAGAGAAGTGGAAGCCCTGGTATAGGAAAAATAAAACCCTCTATGTAATAAGAACATGAAGTGGCACTCACATATATGAGGGAGGATTAAAAAATACTACAAGACCAAGCCGACAAACAGTGTAAAATAGAAGGTGGGTGGGAACCGCAGCTGAGACTACTGATGCCAACTACAATAAAATCCAAGCCTGCACAGTTATCTGCACAATGCCATACTTGTTGCTTACATGCTAACTGGCAGATGGGACGTACACCCAAATAAAAAAGAACCCAAAAAGACATATGTCAGTGCTCAGAAGCACAAATCCATATCCACCAAAGGCCGCTCCCATGAGGCAACAGGAGAACGCCACATTGGGTGCCTGTCTGAGAACACCTCAAGAGGTTGTGGCCTAGTACCCCTGCTGGCTCTTGCAGAACCTGAAGATGTGAAAGAGAGCAGACAACACTTAAGTGCACCAGGCTGTATATAATCTAGGTACCTGACTACCTGGACCCATAGATGAGAACTCATTGAGCCCACAAAACTGGAAAGATCAACACGCAGAAAACTGCTGAAGCACATGCGCAAAGGAGCTTTATAGGAAGAGACCACACAACCCTGCAGCATACCAGGCCATATGTAATTAGGGGTGCCAGTAAACACTTTTTGCATGTCTCGTGGACCACCCAAAAGAGAAACTCTAGCTCCAGAACTATCACAGCACTAAAGAAGCAACAGTAGGGAAATGCAGAAAACACTGAAAACTGCAGCAGCAGAGGGACAGTCTGGAACACCCAAAAAGGTTGGATAGCCAGGAAGTCTAGGAACCAGGGCTTGCAGGGCTGGCAATGGACCATCAGAGAGCCTCGTGATAGACACCAAGGAACTGAAGAACAAGATCCATAGAAAAATGAAGGGTGGAACATTCTCTGACTGATACTAATCCTTAACGTTTGCTGATTGTAGGAAATCTGCACTTTTTATGTGGTCACCCCCCCCCATTTTTCATCTTTTGTTACTCTATTTTATTTCAGGTTTTTAGACTCTGCACACTGGGGCACTGCTATCCATTGTATGTGCTCTGACCCCCCCTAAAATATGGAGACTTTGGCTAATCCTCGAGTGTCAGATTTAACTTTTCTATAAGGCCATAGTGTACAGGGCAGAAATACACCTATGGCATGAAAATGTATCTGTCAGTGGACTGCAGCATTTATTGTGACATCCACTGGTATAAAAAAAATTAAAAAGGGCTTCAGGTCTACCCTGTGTGTTGGAGCCTGACTGCTGCAGTGAAACATCTGCAATGTGGCCTGTTAAAATAAATAAGAGCTTTGTAGACTATATCAAAGAAAACATTGGACTCACTGCTCAATAAATTTTTTAGGTCTTAATTTTGACAGTGCAGCTGTTAAATAAACCAATTGCTAACATAAGTGCCCATAAGTGAAAGTGGGTGAGATCTCCAGTGCCCTATATTCCTTTTTTGCCCCTTCAATATCTGGTGCAATTTACGTTCCTGGAAAGTTACAGGGTCCAGCGTGACCCAAATATCAGAAGCCCTCTATAGCCCAGTGTAATGGACAGGTGCAGTCCCCAGAAAAGGGTCCAGGATGGTAGTGGAAACATGACAGATTTCTGCCAGTTAATAAATACCCTAGAGTACGCCCCTAACGTATCCAGCATGTTCAGAACCTCGGGGATCGACCATGTGGGGACAGCTAAATATAATAATATATCATCCATATAGAGGGCGATAATGTTCAAAGAGTTTGCAGTCCACCCCAGTCCCTGAAGCTGGACATCTGCTCTTACCCAGTCTGCCAGTGGTTCAAGAACCAGTGTGAAAAGCAAGGGAGAGAGTGGACACCTCTGTCATGTTTCCCGACCCATGGAGAATCGCTGGGACAACGACCCGTTCAGCCTCGTTCTCACCACTGGATTTGTATACAGCAGTTTGATCCAGGATACACATTCCCTACCAAAGCCCATTTTGTCCTGGATAGTCAATAGGAAGTCCCAGGCTACAGCATCAAAGGCCCTCCTAGCATCCAAAGGGAGTAGCACTGCTGGCTCTGTCACTCTATCTCGTGCCAGGCAGCCATAAAGTCAGCACAGGTTATGTTGGGTAGAGCGCCTGGGCATAAAGCCTGACTGATCCGGGTCTACCAATGTTTCAATCACATGTGTGAGTCTGTTTGCAAGGACATTCATAAGGGTTTTGACATCTGTATTAAGTAGGGTAATTGGTAGGTAGGAATCACAATGTTCAGGGAGTTTACCTTCTTTGTAGATTAGGACAATTATAGCGGTTCTCAAGATTAGAGGGGGCATGCCCTCTTTCCTGCCCATGTAAAACCTCAGTTTCAGCGGTTCTGCCACCAGGCGGGCCATACACTTATAAAATGATGGTGTCAGGCCCGCAGTCTTTCCCCCTCACAGCTGACATATAGCCTCACTGATCTCCTCTGTCTGGAGTTTTTCATCCAGAGACTCAGAGTCTGTAAAGGAGAGACTTGGGGTGGAAAACTTGCGAACGAAGGCCTGCAGATTCACCGCCAAGTGGCACGGTCCTGGCTTTATAAATCAGCTAGATGTGAGGCAGGAATGTTAGATATATCACTTGCCCTCTGGTGCAGCACTCCCTGAGCATCAGCTAAATAGTGGATCCATCTCCCTTTCTCTCGGCGAGTCAGCGATGAGCACTGGCTTCATAGAGACGATCTTGTTTAGAGCAGGATAAGGTCTTCGCATCTTCTTCCACTCTGTTACGGTAGTTCTCCCTTTCCATGCTTAGACAGTAGATTTGGTTAGGGGTCCCTCCCAGTCAGATTTGCACCGTGCTAAGTGCACTTCTAATGATGCCACCTCTTTTTGTTTATCCATCTTTTTCCCTGTTAGGTGTGCAAGTAATTCACCCCTTCCAAGAGATTTGTAGGCCTCCCACATCATGACACCTGAGGGGACCATGCCAGTGTTCTCTTTGTTTCGTGGTGGCAGTCAGGTGAATTCTCATGTCCCAATCTCTCAACTCCCAGGGGTCTAGCCTCCAGGTCTCCCAGCCACCTTGAATCCACCCCCCTAGGCGTGTGTGGATCAGCAAGTGGTCGTATATGCCCTGGGAGAGATATGCGGTGTTACAGTATTGCTTACTCTGGGTCCGTTTGGACCAGGAGGTGGTCCAGTTTGACATGGAGCTTGCTGATCCGGCTGCATACGAGTAGCTGTGGTCGGTAGGCTGCACCTCCCGCCATAGATTCATCAGCTCCATGGGAGATAAAAATGTTTTCAACCGTGTGTTTTTGCCTGGTGGTCTCCTGTCCAGTGTGATAACTCTCCATATCAGGGTCTGGTACTAAGTTCAGATCTCCCCAGTATTGTGATCATGGGCGGGATCAATACAAACCTCAATAAAGTTTATTTATTTATTATTTTTTAAATGCATTACACACATATCTCAATAGTCAGGCCTCCAGCATTCAACTTAATTTTCATGGCCTTATTAGTGTTCATGGTATCCTTTCCCAAAAATTCATAACCTCGGAATTGCCTCCTAATATCCTCAAGAAAAGGACTTAATTAATAAGGAACGCATAGGTTTCTTAACCATTATATTAGCAAAGTTACACTCCCTTGATTTTTATCTCTATGAGCTTCCACTTCCAGTATAGGGTAGTCCATTCTGTTTTTCTGGATTTGCATTATTTCAGAGAAATATGCTTAAAGCAGATACGCGGTATTCAGTTTCTCAATAATCAGTGCACTTTATAGGCAAAAAAAGCATTTCTTTTGAAATACCATAGTCACTTGGGCAATCCTTTGGTTGATCCCACGTTATTAAGGCTTTAAATATGGTATCCGGAATATCCCACCTACATAGGTAAACCACCATTTTACACACACACACACACACACACACACACACAGGGTCGGCAAAAAATGCATTTTTCTACAGAGGATTCATCCATGTAAATTGTATATAAATTTGTCGTACTAAATCCTTATTAAGTGTGGAGACTGGATGTTGGAAAGTGTGGTTTGGCTTGTACATTTCTGAACACCCACAAACTTGTATGTTTGCGACAATTCACAAACTGAAATCTGTCCCCTTTACACCCTGGATATGTTTAGAAAGTTACTGCAGCCAACACTGAGAAGAGAAGCGGAACACCCCCTGAGTTATTGGAGATGCCGGGGGGGGGGGAGAGCTTTCGCATTGAGATTTTTTTTCTGTGGAAAACGAAATGCACATTTGTACTGTGGGCTCCGTTCCCTCTCTGCGGAAATCTGTGCTATGTATATTTCCATACAGCAGGAATGGGAGCGTGCGGTATGTCACATTATCACCAGAACACCTGGAGCCTATGCCTGGCACAAGTTACAGGGTTGCGTCTAGAAATGTTTGTGTATAGACCAAAAACAAAGGCACGTTCAGACTGAGATGTAAATCCCTGCACATACCTTTTGATGATTTTCATGCAGAAGTTGAAGTGCATAAAAAGTATGGGAAGCATGATGAGTGCAGTAAAGGTGGGGGTCAGCAAATTTAGGGGCGAGGCAACAAGAGGTATGAGAACAGTTATTTCAAAATTTTAAAAAAGATTGGGAACGCCATTCCCAGCAGCTCCCACCCACGTCAACCACTGTTTAGATGCATTTGCCCCTTTGCCCCAAGACTTCTTCAAGTACATAATGGTGAAGTGTGACTTATATCAGTGGACATAGTACAAACTCAGTGTGCTGCTTGATAAATGCTGGTTATCCTTAACCATTCTCCGGCACTATGGGTCTTGTGTTAAAGAAGACTTTAGAAACTTTGTAAAGACTTCCAGGGTGCTGTAGTTGTTCTTTTTCACGTTTTACCAAAGGATCATACGTTTATTGGCAGTTTTTAATATTCTAAAATGTGTGTTTCTTCAGCTAAACATAGGGTACCCAATCCACTATTTACCCTTAGTAAAGTCAGTAACATCTACTTTTTGAGTTAATTTCCTACTTTTACAGAATTCTCAATTACCCCTCCCAAGTATTTGTGTAAAGCTACAATTGTCGCAGATACAGATGCACACTTGCATGAATATCTTTTCTATGGCTACACAAAAGTGCACTCTTGTATTTTTCTGTATTGAGAGATGTAACACTAAACCTCATTTGTACATTGCAAGTTTTTTTTTCTGAAAGAGACACACAAACCTTTTGTTGGCAGTTTATCTCTATGAATACATGTTTAGATTTACTCGTGGCAATGTAAGGAGTAAATCTGTTTTTAGGTAACGAATGAAGACCAAACCCCAAAGTTGATGGGGCGCAGGGGAAAAGGGTTCTTGATGAGTGGAAAACATTATCCATGTAAAGAATCAGTCTCTTACCTTTCTGGTAGAACCTGTATCTAGCTGCAGATTCCACATGCTTTGAATATTCTCTAGGCGTCAGACTGGATCTGGAAATGTTTTCATAGTACCTCAGTGTGCTAGAAGGTGCCACAGTCTGGGTCTGTACTGATGCCGTTCCGCTCCGGACATGCAGGGTCTATATAAGTGTCACCCCGGCGCGCTCACATCAGTTCCTTTCTGCTTGCGTCACCAGATCAGATCCTGAGCTTATTCTTGTCTCTCAGAGATCCTTATTTTGAATTTATTCTTAAACACAAGTTTTTTCCAGTGTGCTAGGGCTGTCACTCCCAAAGACGACAGGTTCTAAACCCCATAAGGACAGATGTCCTCAGTAGGTAAGCCTGTGGTGTCTGGGGTCAATCCATGACTCCAAGTTCTCAGGGAACACAAGGCAAAACTTTGTTGCCAAGCACAAGAAGTCGCAGCATTGGGATCACTTCAAGTTCAAGGATCAATCTTGGACACGGTCCTGAGGTCCACAGAGCTGTTCTAGAGGCCGGTCTTCATCACGCTCCAAGTCCTCCAAGGAGCATAAAAAAACATAAGAAGTTGAAGTGTAGTTCCTTTCCTAAGCGTCATTCCCACTCCCCTGGCGAAGCACATGGGTGGCACCTGTGTCGCTCCCGCTCTCACAGTTGCCGACTTCAGAGTTTCTTTATGTGGTTGGTTCCAGCACATCTCAAGTTTCCAGGACCTTCAAGCATGGTGCGCCAGAGCGAAGAGTTCTGCGCTGCTATGCTCCTGCTATTCGGATCTCTACTCACTCCCTCTGGCGCACCTTTGGGCTTCTCTGAGTGTAGACACCTTCTACCTGGACTGCCACTGGTGGGTTCATCCTCGTTGCCAGCTGGACCCTCTGAGCCACTTCTGCCCTTAGCTCCAATTACGATGCCACCCCCAACGTCCAGACCCACAGCAGGGCCAGGTACCTCAACGCTGATGCTGACCTCGCCTACCGAGGAGGCGAGTCTGATTTTCCTCTCCATTGACAGATCAACACTGGTCTGAATCTGACCAACAACGTGCCCAAATCTGAACAAGGCACCAGTCCCTGCACTTGAACTTATACATACCAGGCAATGTTAATTGCCTTCCCTCTTTGGCACTGACTCTGACCATGACTATGACCAGGGTGATAACTTTGCGCAGCCCCATGCTGAGGACAACTTGTATGAAGACTTACAGGAGGTTAGTGGGTTAAATACCTGCCCAGAAACTGCTCTTCTCTCTTCTCCTGGTCCAGCCATGGAAGAGTCTGCCTCATAAGCTACGAGCAGAAGTTCTTGACCCTCAGCTCCCCTTCATGGAGGTGAAAACGAACGTGCTGACTGGAATCTTACCACCAGGCCACACACCTTCTGAGCCCCTCCTCCCCTTTAAAGAACGCCGTTGCTTGGGCCAAGCCTTGTGCTGGCCCTCAAGTTAACAGACAGATTGCTCGGCGCTCGCCATACTCTACACGACCCTGCCTTTTTGTTGCAGCATCCTTCTCCAGAGAGTCAAGCTTTCTCCAGCCCTACCAACCTCAACAATTTTCCTACCACTCATCATGACAGGGAATTAAAACAAGTGGGGACCTTTGTTAAACACATCTTCTCATCAGCCAGTTTGGCCCTGTGGTGGATCAACACCTCCTATTTGTTGAAGTCATTACATTCATGCCCTTTGGGACTCAGTGGCACAAGACCTCCCTTGTATAACAGAATACCTTTGCCTGGTCCTTTCACAGGTGATCCAAGATGGCCTTGATGTGGCTAAGTTCACAATTTGTTGTGGCTTGGACACCACAGACTCAATGGGGCAAGGTGTAAACACCAGCGTTGACATTCGTTGCCATGCTTGGCTGCAATCGACTGGGTTCTCGGGTGATGATCAGTCCTCCCTGATGGACATGCTGTTTGACGGGACTTGCCTGTTTGGGGACAAGGCTGACTCTGCCCTTGAACGCTTCAAGGAGAGTAGAGCATCCGCTTGGCCTCTGGGCCTCTCTGCCCAGCCTCGCCAGCCACACCAGTTCCACAGTTCCTTTGTAGCTTTGGCCAAGCCATCCCTTACCGCCAACATGTCCCACCCCAGCAGGTAAACAGCAGTTTGTTGGAGAGGCTGAGGTGCCCACCACCCCTGCAGCAAATCAGCATGCCACCCACTCTGCCACCTTTCTCACGGCCCTAGCTGCCAAACCCCTTTATTGTACCCTTACAAAGTCAGAGCCACTGGGTAGAAGGCAGAATCCACCAATTTTGTCCGGGTTGGCAAGCAATCACATTGGACAGGTAGGCCTGCAGATTGTCCACAAAGTGTATGCCTTACCTTTCCTTTCATCTCCATCGCCCCTTCCACGCTCCACTCAGCAACTGATGGAGGACCATCTCTTCATTTTGCAGTAGGCTGTGCAAGCCCTTTTGGCCAAAGGGGCTGTTGAAAAGTTGCCTGTTCCAGAAGTAGGGTGTGGTGGTTGTTCCTGCTATTTTCTGGTGCCCGAGAGGGACAGCCATCTTAGGCCCATTCTAGATCTGCATCCTATCTGTGCCTTTCTCCAGAAGGAGAAATGCAAAACACTCACCCTCATTCGGGTCTAGTGCCCTCGACAGGGGAGGCTGGATGATGACGTTGGACCTGCAGGACACCTTTTCACATAGTCGTCCTGCTGGCCCATCTGCGCTACCTGCAGTTCGTGGTGACACTGAAACACTTTCTGTTTGCTATGCTCCCATCTGGTCTCCAGCAGCTCTTGGGTGTTCACAAAAGGATTGGCGGGAGGTGGCAGCACATCGTCGAAGGTCAGAGGTACCAGTCTTCCATTACCTTGACGACTGCTGTTCAAGTTGGGCTCACCTCAGGCAGTCATCAATCACCTCCAACCTATGGCAAACCTCACGTCATCATCTTTTTAAAAAAATATTTATTAATTTTCAAACAGCGAACAGGAAAGAAAAGAGTGGAAGATGGAAAGAAAAGAGTGGAAGGATGGAGTGCGGGGGGCATGTGGAAAGACAACTTACTTAAAGAAAGCAACATAAAATAGGAGAAATCAGTCGTGCATGAATGGATGTCTTAAAGGCAAAGCATTCGCACTAGCTCATTTGAAGGCAGATCAATAACACAGACTATGCAGAGAGGCACTCTACCAGTTAAAAGACTAGTCTCAAGTGAGTTCTGCTCAAGAGTGATGGGTGTCCCCTGGAGTCAATGGGGCCACCAGATCTCTCGGGTCCGCAGCTGCATCTCGCAGTCTCATATACTGAGCGAGTGGGGCCCAGATGTCCTTAGGCAGAAAGCATACTGGCATAAATTCCAAGCAGTTTGATAACAGTTCCTGAAAATATATGGCATCTTGCAACCGGTCAGCCATCCTAGACGCAGCCTGCCTCTCCTAATGAATAGCCACTCTTCGTTTAACCAGTAAAAGCAGCAGAGTCTCAGTAGGAACCTCCTGTCATCATTGGGGTTCACTAGCAATGTGGCAAAGTCACACCTGACTAATTCTCAGACACTCTCCTTCATCAGAGCCATTCTGGACATGGTTTATTTTCATCCAGGATATTTTCGTCCAGGACATTCAGGCCATGATCCCAGTCTTTCAGCCTCAGTCTCGGATTTCAGTGAGGTTGATTCTGAGGCTGCTGGGACTGATGGCTTCCTGCATCCTGCTGGTCAAGCTCATCAGGTGGCATATGCTGTTTCTGCAGTGGAATTTGAAGTCCCAGTGGGCCCAATATCAAGAAGACCTCTCTGACCAAGATCAGATTTCAGAGGAGACTGAGAAAGATCAGCATGAGTGGGTACTGGACCACGAGTGGGTCAGTAGCAGACCCTTCTCCCTTCCCCACCCTGAACTGACAGTGGTGACAGATGTCACTTCTGTGCTGGGGTGGCCACCTTGGAGAGGTGGAGATCAGAGGCCTTTAGTCTCCAACAGAGTCCCAGCTCCAAATCAGCCTTCTGGATCTGAGGGCATCTGTATAGCTCTGAAAGCTTCCTGCTGTCCATCAAGGGGAGGCTGGGACAGAGGCTCATGGAAACACCACCGCCAAGTGGTACTGCAGGGAACAGGGTGGGGTGGGGTCACGGACCCTGTGCCAGGAGACCTTGTGCTTTGGAAAATGGATGGACCGCAAAGGGATCCTCCTGGTGGTGAACCACCTGGCAAGCTCTTTGAACACCAGGGTAGACAAACTCAGCAGTCAGCGCCTAGCAAATCACGAGTGGCAGCTACACCCAGAGGTGGTGCAAGGTTACTTCCCCGAATGGGGAGAACCTTGGCTTGATCTGTTCGCCACAGCTGAGAGCATGCAATGTCCACACTTATGCTCATTGAAGGTTCAAGGGCATCCTTTGTTCAGAGCCAGGCTCTGCCTCTGGTGTTCTTCAGTGTAAGAAAGCAGAGGCCTGACCTCCCCCACTGTGACACCCCAGCATGTTATTAGAGGGCTCTGGGCTCTTGGTGCCACCGTGCTGCTTTTGAACTTGAGCTGCAGTATTTTTTATCCTGTGAAGCTGATCAAAATGTTGTGCATGTAATTTGCTTCCTGGCGAAGGAGATCCAAACATCCTCCGCTTAACAGAGAGTCAAATGGCAAGCATGGCAGACAAAATTATTGTAAAGGTGGTGATTGAACTTGGGGTCTTGAGAAAGCTAAGTACACTCCTGGCTACTTTTGGCGGAAGCACCACATATTTGAATGCTTCAGGGTTCAACTGTCGGAGCAGGCTGGTGGATGGAGGTGGTCCAGCAGCATTAGTGCTTTTTGATGTCTCTGCCACCTCTGATACAGTAGACCACCCATTTATGCTTAATTAATTGCAGTGTGATGGCAGACCAGGATAGAAATCATGGCATCGTGCCTGCTATTGCAGTGTGGCTAATATGATCACTTTTTGCTCTCTGAGTTCCAGTTCAGCAACAGGTTTGTCCACTGTAACTCCATTTGCTGAATCCAGAAAGCTTTGATTGGACATCAGACATGTTTTTTTAAGAGAAAATTGTCCGATTTTTTTCTCCTGGAGCCAAGTGCCATATTGTTACCTTGCCGACAAGACCTGCTGAAATCTTCTTAGCGTTTGGAACATCACTCATCTTGGGACGATTTGCTGCAAAACCGGTGAAGCCCTGCTTATTGCCGTAACTGACATTACGTTTTCCATTTTTGTCTCCTCACACCAAGATGTTTTTCATCTGCTTGCGCATAGGTGTAGCTGGGTCTTGCCATTTATGATTTAAATCTCAAGCCAAAGGTGCTAACACTATAATCCTGTGCACGCGACGAATCTCTTTGATTTGAAGTGACGGTTGATGATATTTTAATAACTCCTGCGTAATGCAATAATATGGTCTGCTACACTCGCCGCTAACTGAGTTGTCTGTAGGTGCTTGAATGTTGGGTGTTAATCTTACTCCTCTTGATGATAATCGTTTTGTCGTCTTTTGAAATATGTTGCCGTGGTGCTGAAACTCCATCTTGTGTCCTGGGTACACACAGATCCCGCACAAGTTTTAAGCCCCTTTCATAATTTCAGCTAAACGTTCTCCTTGAGAATTGTACTCCTGAACAGTGAGTGCAGGAAGCCTTTGTGTTTATTTATCTATCTTCTGCCTTACATGATTGACATTTTGTCTTGTGATGGTATACCGGAATAGTATTTATGCCTAAACTTTGCGTCGGAACAATAACACTCTCCTTCCTTGTATTGTATTTCTTAAAAGGTGACGATATGCTGCCTAAACAAATATGCCATATAGGCGTGGGGCAGACCGGTCTTTAGGCGTCAGGTGCCGCCCCATCTCCCTTCATACAATAAGCACGAATCCGTTCAAAACTTGAGACGACGTATTATTCTTCAAAATATTTTGGTGTGTTAGGGAGAAACAGACCCTTAACAGTGTTGCATTCTTCCTCCCACACACAGCCCAGTTATTTATTTGTTTAAGTAAAACCTGCCCAACACATTACCTGCCACAAGCAGCAACAGTGTCCGCTGGTGGGTGGAGGGCTGCAAAGGTCTGAAATATGACTTTTAGGGGTGTTGCTACCAGTGGCGTAACGAAACTTGAGGCCCCCTCTTCCCGCCCTGCACATTACATGGAGGGCCCCCCTCCGGGACTCTTCCAAGAGCTCTCAGGCCACAGTATTGTGGTGGGGGGGACCAACGCCGCCCCCCACCCCTGCGGGGGCCTTTGTTACGCCAGTTCAGTGGTTGCTACTTATGCAGGGCAGTACTTACAACAGTCTTCTTGAGCCTAAAATCTCAATGCAGCCTATTTTTTCACGTTGAAAGAAAGCGTTTATCTATTGGTCGATTAAATCGTTTTTACTTATCTTGCACGTATCAAGTTCCAGGAAGGTGTCCGAGGAAGGAACTAATGTACCACACGTCTTCGAAACTGCAGAGCCCGCGGTTCGCAATATCAGAGGCTTTGTGAACGCCCAAAGGCACGAAGCAGTGCGCAGAGGACACCCCGCAAGCCAGAAGTCGCTTTTCGACTCACAGAATGTGTGATCTTCGCGGCTGATTGTTACACATGACACATCTGAATCGGAATCTGCCCTCTGATTTCTTCGACTTTGTGTCCAACCTCAACTACCTGTTAGATTTGTTCATGAAGCATCGGTTCCCGGAAAATATTTGCTTTTTAGGGTGACCCTGTAGGGGTCTGGGCATGCTTTGAGTTCCCTCGAGCTGTGACCTCACACACAGCAGCATGTTCCCATCATGTCGGGGGTGCCGCACTGTGAGCCGGTCTAGCATGGTTGGGACAGCTTCCCTGTATTTTATGGTGCCCGTCATCAGAATACGCGAAGGCTTCTCTGTTAGAGGTATGAAGTACAGTCAGCGCCCCTTAATGCTTCTTCTCAGTGTGGCACTGCACATATGGACGCTGATTTCGTTTCTCCGTGTTTCGTGATTAGCACACGTCCGCACTGCACTTCCCGGAGATTTTCTGCAACAATACCTGTTTTCAAAACGCTTCTGGATTTTGAATGATCTTTTCCTATATACAAACAGGCGATCAGGACCACTAGGACCGTCCAGTGCCCGCAGTGCTTGGTGGGTGCGAGCTCCAGGGGGCCCCCTCAGCTCAGTACACCTTGCAGGGGCGGCAGGCCCCCGACTGGGACTTTGCAGGGGTGCCCCCTCAAGTTTCCTTATGCCACTTAGGCAATCAGGTCCACTTGTTGCCCTGTTTGATGCAACGTCATGTTTTAATTTGCAGCTCGGTATTTGCTTATACATTATGACTGTCATTACCAGTACTTAACGTTCAGGAACCCATTTCCATTTGTCTGTGGTGCCCTCGGTGTGGCAGCTGCGGGCAGCCGTGGAATCACTAAAATCCTCATCAGCATCTGACCCCTCACACGAAGGAAACAAACTAAGTAATCCGTTTTATCTTGCGACGTTCTGCGTCACTATATGTGCTTGGGGTTATTTCTGACATGTCTCTACTCCATGTTTACCCAAGTGTCTGTTACGTTCTGTGGTTCCATTTGCTCCCACAGTGAATGAGTTTGAATTGTGCAACAGTCACACCCCATCTTGCATTCATAGATAGTTTCCTCTGGTAAAATCCTGATCAGAAGTATTGAGAGTCATGGCAAAAACAAAAACAAGATCTATGATTGGGGGTGAGTGTTTGACATTGTTCAGCATTCCGTCCATCACTTATTGTTTTTGCTTTGTCACCCTAAGTGGGAAGGGTATGCCCAGACGTGGGTCCCGTGCTTCCCATGCCACTGGATTCAAGCTAGCCTGGCTGATGAGGGGTGAAACCCCGAAACCGGTCCCAGGATGCCCGTTTCCGGTCCAGTGAGGACCTGGCTTGGCAGTTCGGTCTGGACTGTTCCCATGAGGAACAGGGTCAAAACTGATTTGCATATGGCTGGGTCCAAACTGGGGTGGCATGGTGAGCAAAAGAACGATGGATTAAACCCAGATCTATGACTGGGGGTGAGTGTTTGACAATGTTCAGCATTCCGTCCATCACTTGTTGTTTTTGTATTTAGAGTCATCCCTTCCTTATTGCTTCAAATGATTTGGTGAACAGTGGTACAGGTTGCCATCTTCGTGTGGTCACTGTGAATGGTCCAACCAGCTTCTGTTTCACCGACCTTTTCGTGTACCATATGCTGCAGTTTACTTGAAGGATCCCTATACTGCAGAAAAAAGTTGTAAAAACTAATCCCGCAGCATGTTGGGTTGGTGGGCATGAAGGGTCTGTGCACGTGTAATTGTGCACATGTGTGTGTGTGTATTTGTATGCGATATGGGTTTGCTAGGTGGGATAGTCTCATGAATAGATTGAGTTTAGAATGTTAAATGGATGCATTTGTGAGTATTCCAGAGCGGGTTGTTGTGATGAAGACCTACAGAATTGTTCATTGTGTGGGGCACATTATAACTAGTATTTATTAAATAAATTATTATTGCCATCATTTGCGTGGGACAGTCTTCTTATCGAGGCCCCTTCTGCCACAAGAGTACTGTGCCACTTCCACCCCGTTGTGGAAACAAATATGGATGGGGTAGACCATGTGGATGGAGTCCCTGAACCTGATTGTGGTGGGACAACCCAGCTTAACATCACGAGAGGAAATCTAATAAGCATACCCAATAGCCCAGATTTAGCCAGGATGGACTTTAATTCCTTGTATACAATACCAAAGTTATTAAAAAGCGGTACAGACTCTGAAAGTCAACCATCTGTGAAGGTAAATCCAGCTAGCTTGATTCACATCTAGCAAATGCAGTCAAGCTTCTACGCCAGAGAAAGAGTGAGACAAGAAAAATGAAAGGACCACCTCAGATCCCAATGCAATGTAAAATTGATCTTTGTCAAAAAACCCAGACCTAGCCTCATGATTATCCGATCCTCAAACATATGCAAGTGTGAAGGAACACAAGTGAAGGGAACCCAACTACCCCAACCTTTGCACAGATGTAGTTGCCACCAGACATATCTTCTTTGACAAAAACGTCTCAGAAACCTCCTTTCAGTGCTCAAACATAGGGCACAGAAGAGATTAAAGGCTAAATAGATCACAAGGAGGGGCCAATGTCCTAAACGTGGTTTGCAAAAACGTGAAACCCCCGAACACTTGAACCACTAGTGTTTCAGTTGACTGGAGATTGCCCAGTGGTCCGCAGACGGCCTGTATTGTGCACCATTGTAAATGCATGGTTGACATTGAGAAGCCCAAATTAGAACCCAACTAATGCATCATACCATGATAGGAACAGAGGATAAAACGTAGGATACAATCACCGCACCCTAGCCCACCTATAAAACCAAATATCAAGAGTTCACTTACTGCTCAGCATGCTTTTGTAATCTCTGGAAGATGTAGAAACCACCACTGCTCCCTGAAAACTGCTTGGAGTGTATTGATAGCCAGTGCTCCCATCAAGCACCAAGAGCCTTGCAACTGGCCCACACACCACTCATGCCGGAAGCCACCGTAACCTTCATCACCTCAGCAGGGTTGTCAAGCAGGATCACACATTGAGACTGTAGCACTACTGTCCACATAGTATGTAGACCCATGCAGAACAGAGTCAGGAGCCACCTGCCAACATATCAAAGGGTAAGGCCCCCTCAAGGAATGAATCATAAAGCGGGGGCCACCAGCACTCTGCAGAGTTAGGAGCCCATCAGCCACAATTCTGCGAGAGCCTTGGGTGGGCACACACAGTAAACACAACCTTTGATGGGCGAAGGTGCACTCTGTGGCCCAGGGCAAGGAGTATAATAAAAACTGCAGAGGACTTGCGTATGGGGTGCTTGTACCTCCCTCATAGATTAAGGAATGGGATGGGGAAGAACAGGAATGAAGAGTTGTTTAGCCACAGGCGTGGGTTGTATGGGAGTTGAACCTTTGTGCCTGGGATGAACATTAAGGCATTGCCAGCGGAGTGCACATGCACAGTGACATCCTCGTGTATCTACATATGGTCATATTTGGAATCAGTTTCAAGTCCCAGAGCTTGTTGGTAGATCCAGCAGACTGTTAATAATGCATGACCGTGCACACAGAGCGCTGGAGCCCTCCCTTCCATCCCTGGTTGAATTTCTCAGTAGTCTGTCCAGAGCGCGATTCTCATTGCATGAAATATCTATAATTGCTGCTTTATTTAAATCATGATTTATCAATGACACTTAACATTACACCATATGTTCTCTTCCCCATAAGCTTATGTTTGGTTTCTTTTCAGTAATGCGTTTACTGACGAGGCTGGTAGTAGAAAAAGCATTTTCCTTCCTCCTTTCAGGTATTTGTTTATAAATGTGATCACTTGTCACAGCTGTTCCTTTCAGTACATATGAGTGCCCTGGTTGTTACTTTATCCCCTTCAGTTTAATAAGCCCAACAGTAAAATGCAAGTATTCCTTTCTGCCTATCATGGGAAAAAGTAACACCGCTTCCCTCAAGCACCCAACCAAAAACAAATTAATTACCAGGTGCTGTGCCAGTGGATTTACTTTCAACACCTCTTCGCGGGTGAGTAGCCACCTATGACTCCAGAGGCGCGGTAGCGTATGGGCGCGGACGTATGTTCAGGCCAGCATTGAGGCAGACTTAGTCCAAGGATCAATGATCCAGGAAGGCTTTAGATTTGAGCTGCTTCGTGGCGTAAAGAATGACTTTAGTAAGATCAGTTCCAAGCAGGAGAGGTGGTAGACATTTGAAGTCTGAATGTGAAGTCGGGCATCTTCCAATCAATTACAGAAGGAGGCTTTTTATACAGCTTACTAGCTCAGTTAATTCAGCTTGTGTACTAATAATTACTGTGGCAATGTTAACAATTGTTAGATCACCCAATGGATTGCCGAGAGGACAGCAAGTCAGATTCTTCTCGGTGGACTATGGAACTACTGATAAAGGTCTGCTCTGATTTTATCTCTCAGCAGAATGGCCATTCCAAGCATTGGCTACTAGCAAAGAGGGACAAATGGAGAAATGAGGTAGCAAAAGGACGTGTGAATGAGATGATGACATCTCTGGCATATTGCTGTGCAGATAACATTAGTGGTCTTGGACTCTGTCAGTAAGGCTAGTTATTATACCTTACCATTTTCAAACACCCTTGCCTTCCGTCCACAACTCCTGTCCATTGAAGATAAGTCATTTTTTCACTTTCAGCTATTTGTTCGAGAAGCTTGCATCATCTACCCACACATTTTCATAAAAGAGGGATTTCAGACTTCTGTAAGTGCATGCACAGTAATTTTACACATCCTCTTACTCCTAGGAGCCAAGATCGTGCCCTGGCTCTGGGAATTGCTTACTGGGGATGTTTGGCAGATATTGTCGTCAGAAAATCCCCCAAACTGTCTGTCATACCAGAAATTATTTCCTTATTTCAAAGTTCGGAGAGGCTTCCTGCCACTGCCAAGATCACGACTGTAAAACATTGAGTGATTGAAGAGAAATTGTAAATGTATGGAGTGGCCTCATTTCAAAGAACCTGGGTACAGTCAGGGGTCATGTTAAAAAGCCAGGTGAAAACAATATTTCCAGTACACACTGGTAGAGCACACCGGATCCTTCTACCCGTCGGCTAGTATTCATGGCACTTGAGTCGAGAGCCCTGGATTCTTAGACACACCTCCATATTTGTGGTGTTCGATGGCCCAGTTTACGGAAAAATTGTGAACCAAGCAATGCCAATTAGAATTCTGTGTGCTCTTAGATCTGGCGATCTTTGATTACCCAAATCAAGAGTGCCAGTACCAAAGAATGCACTTGTTTTTACCCGTTGTTCGTTTCCACAGTTTTGTTAATTTTGTTCTCTTTGTAGTTTGTGGCTCATTTCTAAGGGACCATTTTAGGGATCAATCGAACAGCAGCTCGGGCACTTCCCCTGGGCCTGGGACAAGGGAGACCCTAAACATGTCTATGCACCTCAGGTCTTGAAGTGGTAGCCTGTCGGGTCAATGACTCCTTGGGAGCAGCATGCTCCTAGATGGCCACATTTTTTCAGCTTCAGTTCTGATTGCAAACCTCACGGAATTATGGAGTGTCTAAACACAGGTGCGGAAATAATGGAATGAGCTTCTGGGAAGGAGCCTTAAACAAGTGAAACTGGAACCGACCACTCCAGTAAACACCTCCCCTAATAAACCGATCTTGAGCTTGCATTTACTTTACTGAATGCTTTTTGTGAATATAGAGAAGAAAAGTGTGACGAACTATGTCTGAAATAAACAACACATTTGGAGTTTTTACCCTCAATAATGTAGTGCCTTTCCATCTGCCAAATTCTTCCTCTGTTCGGTATCTCTCAGCAACCTCCACATTGAACATAGCCTTATGTTAGCATCTTCCTGGCCTTTCCCCTGCCTTCTGTTCATCTGTTGATGGTTTCTTGCTCCTTGTATCATGAATCACCCCAAGTTCAATCTGCTTGGATACTTGAATTTGTGGCTTGACACGTTTTCTACTACCAGCAATCAACTTCTAAATACATGTTGGGCTTTATCAGAGTCCACTCTTATCTCCCTTTGCTGGTCAAATACTGGGCCTATTTTTTTCCACTTTACAGGAAATAGTGATCCATCCTCCTTTCACATTTAAACCTGTCTGATCTCTGTTACCCCTTTCATAGTTACGGACAATCCAGAACCTCTGTACTGCCTGCCACTTATTCATCATGTCGTTGGGCCTCCCTTCAACCTGTCTACCCTTCTTCAGTCTCATCCTTGAATCACCAGTGCATGCCCTGATAACTACACACGTTGGCTCTCTGGCACCCTGGACATGCTTATGCCTGTCTGACATCACTCGAGCTCGACCTTCCACCCCCGACATACTCTAGATCTTGCCCCTGCCAAGTGGCACTTGAAATCATTTGCAAGGGCCTGGCACAGCAACTATCCACTGAAAGACAGGCGTCATTATAAAGCAGCTCTTATACAGTATTACAAATCACTCAGAGGCACGCTAACACTTTCTGATGGAGACTTTTAGCTGTAGAGTCCGCTCGTTTTGAATATTTCCCAGGCTGGATCTGGGTACCTTTCCGTAGTACCTCTGCATGCTGCTGCACTGTGTGACTCGGTACTGATGGCTTTCTGGAAGTGACGTGTAAGGCCCATATGGGTGTCACTCCTGCAAGATGACATAAATTCTGTTTTTTCTGTGCCACCAGATGTGGTTCCAGAGCTTCTTCTCATCCCTCACAGACTCTTACCTCGATTTTGTCTTTCACACAGAAAACGTTTTCATTGTGCAAGGGTTGTCACCCCCAAATTGTAAACCCTCTAAGGGCTGTCACAGACAGACATCTGTGACAGCCCCTCACCAGGCATAACTGTGGTGACTGGGGTCGGGCCTCGACTTCAAGATCTGTGGAGATTGCACATCGTCATCTTGACCCAACAGCTTTCAGGGATTACAAGGCAACACTTTGTGTTGCCGAGCACAAGAAGAGACAGCTTCGGGGCTCCTCCAAGACCCGTGGCAAGTCCAACACTCAATCACAGTCTTGCTCCCGTTCCCGGAGTCAATAGAGCCTCACTAGAGGAGGTCTTTATTGTTCTTTAATCCTCCAGTAAGCATAAAAAACAAAAGCATTTGAGGAGAAGTTCCGCTCCTTTGTGCCATTAACATTCCCCTGACAAAGTACTTGGGAGACGTCAACTGTCTCGCTCCGGCGTTCAAAGTCTGCCAACTTCAAAACAGATTTCACAGCTGGTTCCAGCACAAACTGTACTTCCAGAGACTTTAGCCATGCTGCACCAGATGAGAGTATACGCGCAGCTATGCACTGGATCTTAGGATCTCTTCTGAATCCATCTGCTGCACCTTTATGCCCCACAGAGCAGAGTGCCCTTCTACCTAGACTACCGCCGACAGGTTTGCCCTCTGCATCTGCTAGACCTTCAGAGCCACTTCTGCCTTTGGCTCCAGTTCTGACAGCTCACTTTCCGATACCCAAACCCATGGCTGAACTCGGTACTTTGAGGTGATTCCAATTGTCTTCACCAACACCACTCCCGAATCAGAACAAGGAGCCAGCCCCAGAATTTGAACTTCCACATTGCAGGAAACATACATTGCATTCTTCTTTGGCACTGACTTTGACAATGACCATGAGCATGATGATTAGTTCACTCAGCCCTATGCCAAGGACAATTGGTATGAGGATTTGCAGCAAGCTAGTGGACTAGGTACCTCCCTGGAGACTGCTCTTTTCTCTCCTCCCGATCCAGCCATAGAAGAATCTGCCTCCTATGCTTTAGTTATGAGTGGGACAGTAGAGGTCCTTGACCACCAACTCCCCACCATGGAGGTGAAAACAAACATGCTGACTGAGGTCCCACAACCAGACCAGACTACTTCTGAGCCCTTCCTCCCTTTTAATGAGGGCCTGACTAATACCCTACTAAGGGTGGCTTGGGCTATCCCTCTAGTTAGCAGACAGATTGCCAGGTGTCTCAGCACCCTTGCTGTGGGCCTCTCTGCCCAGCCTTGCCAGCCGCTCCTTTCATGGCTTTGACTGAATCATCCCTTACTGCCACTGAGTCCCGCCTCAGGAGAGAACCCAGCAGTTTTGCGAAAGATGCTGAGGTGCCCACTCGGGCCAAGGTCCGCATTCTGCCCAGCCCACTGCCCCTCCTCTGCCCTGCAGCCACATTTGTCAAACCTCTTTAGTATACCCTTACAGGGTCACAGTCAACCAGTAGGAGGCAGAATCCACCAATCTGTCCTGGTTGGCAAGCAATCACATCAGACGTGTAGGATCTGGAGATTGTCTGCAAAGGTTATGCCTTACCCTTCTATTAATTTCTGCCGCACCTTCCACTGTCCACCCAACGACTGACCGAGGACCCTGTCTCCATTTTGCTGCTGGATGGCAAACTTGTATGGCCTAAGAGGCTGTTGAGAGGGTGCCTGCACGAGAAGTAGGGTGTGGTTGTTATTCCTGCTGCTTTCTTGTGCCCAAGAAGGACTTGGAAAAACACTGGACTGGAAAGGCCCCCAAAGGCTATCAATTATTTAGTTTTCAACAGAAAAAACAGCTCATAAATCATGTATGTGTCATCTGATTTATATCTTATTTCATGCTTCAAAAATTCATTACAAAATACACAAGAAAAACCTAAAGATCTAAAACTCTTTACAAGGCTATAGTAGGCTCAAAATACCCTTAAAAACGATATAACTATATACAACATAGAAACAAACATAAATGATGATAATATATATGGGGGGCACTCTGTTTGTTGATATTGATTCATCCCACATTCAGGCTTTATAGGATCTAACCCTCCATTGTATGCAAGAAGGACTTAGATTTTAGGACTATTCTAGATCTGCATCCACTCAATGCCTTACTCTGAAAGGAGACATTCAAAATGCTCACCCTCTCCTGGGTCTTGCCTGCCCATGACCCCAAAGCCTGGATGGTGGTGTTGGACCTTCAGGGTGTCTATTTTCACATTCCCATCCTGCTGGCCCATCTGTGCTACTTGCGGTCTGTGGTGTTACAGGAGCACTTCTAGTTCACTGTGCTTCCCTTTGGTCTCACCAGCACTCCTTTTGTGTTCACAGAAGTGATGGTGGCAGCCCACTTTCAGAGGCCAGGAGTGCCAGTTTTCCCTTATCTCAACAAATGACTGTTGAAGGCAAGCTCCCCCTAGGCAGCTGTCAACTGCCCCCAGACTACAGCAAACCTCCTGTTATCCTTGGGGTTCACTATCAGTGTGCCACAATCACACATGCTCCTCCTTCTAGGACACTCCCCTTCATCTGAGTCATTCTGGTTACTGTCAGATTGCGTGCCTTTCCCGTGGGAAAGAGAGTCCAGGACATTCAGTCTGTGGTCCCCATCATTCATCCTTGGTGCTAGATTCCAATGAGGTCGAATCTGAGGATGCTGGAACTGATAGCCTTCTGCATTTTACTTGTTGAGCACACCATGTGGCAAATGCAAGCTCTGGAGTGGGATCTGAAGTCCCAGTGGGCCTGATAGCCAGAGGACCACCCTGGACAGGTTCAGATTTCAGAGAAGACTGCAAAAGATCTGCAGTGGTGGTTAATGGACCGTGATTGGGTTAGTGACAGACCGTTTCGGCTTCCCCACTCAGAGCTGACATTGGTGACAGAGGTGTCCCTTCTGAGCTGGGACGGCCACTTGAGACAGATGGAGATTAGAGGCTCCTCTTCTCTGTCAGTGTCCTGGTTCCATATCAGCCTTCTGCAGCTGGGGACCATCTTCTTGACGCTGAAAGCCTTCTTGCCACCTATCAATGGGAGGCTGGTACAAGTGCTCACGGACAATACTACCCCTATGTGGTAAAGCAACAAACTGGGCAGGCATGGGGATGGTTGTGGGGCGGGGTGGTCACAAACCCTATTCCAGAAAGCCTTGCGCACTGGAAATGGCTGGACCGCCAAGGGAACTTCTCTAGTGGTAAACCACTTGGCAGGCTCATTGAACGCCAGAGCAAACGAACAACGTTGGTGGCATCTAGCAGATCACGAGTGGCAATTACTTGCTGAGGTGGCACAGGTCTCTTCCGCGAATGGGGATAACTGTGGCTTAATCTGTTCACCACTGCTGAGGACGTGCAATGTCAGACATTGAAGTTTCCAAGGTGTCTCTCACTCTGAGACACGTTCCACCTCTGGTGAAACTCAGGACTCCTGTATGCCTTTCTACTGATACCACTCCTGTCCTGAGTTGCAAGAAAAAAATCTGAACTAACTGGGCCCAAGTCACCTTAGTGGCTCCGGACTGGGCACCTATGGTATCAAGAACCCATAGACTAGAGCATCTGCCCTTTGATCAGGCTGTCCATCTCGGAGGATCTGCTGTTGCAGCAGAAAGGACAGGTTCTCTACCCCTTCCTTCACAATCTCAATTTGTATGCATGGAGATTGAGCGGCGCCACAAAATTTGTGATTTGATCCAGCGTATGCCAAACTGACCTGCTCAAGGCCCAGTTATCTGATGTCCTGTTGTTTGTTCTGTCCCTTGTTAGGTAAGACCTTGCTTTAGGCATGGTTAAAGGTTATCTTTTAGCCTTCCTAGGATTGGCTGATCAACCTTCCCTGTTTAAAGCAAATGTTTTGGTGAGATTTTGTAAATGGTTGTGGCATCTTTTTACTTCTTCACCTTTTGTGATGCCCGATTGAGACTTCAGTCTTCTCCTTAATTGATTTGTACTCCATAAGCTTCACGCTCACCTTTACCTTTTCTCCAAATCTGCCATTCACCTCACTAGACCAGAGATAAGAGCACCATTCCTAGGTAATGGAAAATACCAGGGACACTAAAAGATCTCTGGGAAAGAGCCACCTTGTGGGGCCCACTGGGTATTTCAGTGCCCACCCAGCGAGGACCAAAGCCTGATGATGAAGTATGCCACCTTGGTGGATCAAGGTTTATTCAACTGTTAAAATATGACACTGAGTGGTCCTGCAGATTGTAACTGTAGTGGTCAGCATTTGAGAGCCAGGATTAAGAATTTTTATTTTGGAAGACAGGATTGCTTTCAGTGTACCGTTCCCCAGCTGTCTTGTGTCAAAACCTGTCTCTGCCAGTGCGGGACCTGCCAGCCATCGAGAGGCCTATAGCAGCTGGACCACTAGATAGTATTTTTCCTTAGTAGAATTTCCAGCTGATCCACCATCATTTGCAGTCAAATAGATACCATCATGTTTTTACTCTGGTCTTTGGGTCAGTGTAAAGCACCCTAATCCATTTCTTCATTTAAGTGCCATACCTAGCCTACCCAAGTCTGTTGGCATGTAGTTTCAATTCAAAGAATCAAATGCTCTCTCAAGATCCAGAGTTAATCAAATCGACTGCAGCAGTTGAAGTTCGGCGTTTCTGTACCTCCTAATGTTCATAGAAGCATTTTATTTCGGTATATCCCTGGTATTCCAACTTCGGCTCATACCCCTTATATGCGCTGAGTGTCTTATAGTGCAATGCAGGTGGAGGTGGCAAATCTATAAGCCTGAATATGTAGTTTATGGATGTGGATCGCTGATATGGATTAGTGGAGGTCATGGATCCAGTTGTAGTAAATCTTGAGCTGCTTCGCATGTCCTTCACAATGGCCTCCTTTCTTCCTTCTTGAATTTGCAGTCTTCCTCTCCGACTGATGTTTGTCTCTGCTGGTGTTCTTTTGCAGCACAGCATGAAGGGTAGATGACACTTTTCCCTCTTTTCCTTGGTCAGATTTTCGTCATGTGGCTTCATACTATGCGGCACAATCCCATACCAATTTTGTCTCTGTGAACACAAGGGAACGTTGACTGGCTATTATTCTGAGCTTCCCTAGACACAATGCATGTTTTAGATCAGGGAGCCTTCATTTTCTCTTCACCTCTCAATAGATGCTTGTTTTTGCTGAACGGCAAGAATATAATCCAAAAATATCATGCTCTTCGAATTGTTCATGGCCACATATTCTACCATCCTTGTGGCCTGCAGGACAGTGTTTTTGTCTTTATAAATTAGGATTTTAGCCACAATGGGTCTAGGAGGGTGTCCAGGTAGGGGCTACCTAGCTGGCACCATGGCGGCTCATTCCAATGTGAAATGGGGCAGTAGTCTTTGCAGAGATGAATGTCTCTAGAGCCACTCTTCAATATATTGTGTATGTTCTCGACCTACCTTACCCTTTGGCATCCAAACAATGCACACATGATTGCATCTTGCCTCCCTTTCGCATCCTAAGCTTGACCTTCTAAGAACCCAGTTTGTTCTGTTAAGTCCTGAATTATTTTTTGGGTGGCCATTTGTCTGTGGTTGTAAGTCTTGCAAGCACACACCATTATTGTGTGGTGTATCAGCTGCTTTTTTTAGATTTTGTCACAGGATGCCCACCTCCTTCACAAACTTTATGTTCAATGGCTATGCATGTTTCAGATATTGTTATTAGGATCAAGTTTAGTTTATCTTGGCTATGGGACCAAGCAGGCAACACTGAACCATTTTGTTCCACTATACTCTGAGCGGCTGAGCCCTGCGGCATCATGAGTCCTTCCAGTGCCGTTACCTCCTAGATCCATGTACTTTGTCCATTTGGATATTGACTGGCCAGTGTTGGAGCAGTAGAAAATCAAACTCACCATAAGGGGGCCACCATTCTGTGGTCCAATAGTTGCAACTTGGATAGCTGCTCGAGTCACCTGACCCACCTTTTGGCAGTTTAGAGAGTTTCAGTTTCGCAACTTGCATTTGTGGATTTCCTGGACCTCCTCAGCCAACAGTCATTAAGTTCTGGTGGCATTCATATTGCCTGATAGGAGTCAGTACCAGGTTGTATAAATCCCTCGTTCTGCCGGTCATATCATTGCTTTTCTTGTGTCCGGTCTTTCAGTATTATGAGCATCTCTGTTACTTAGCCGGCTCTAGTGTTGCCTTGACACTCCTCACTTAATAATATTGATTGGCCCCAAGGTTACCCATTGGGGGTTGCATGCTGCCCATGCTGTGTCGTGCATGCAAGTAATAAAATGTCCTGGTGTATTATAAACGGTCTGTGCTCCAGCCTGCTTGTGCCCCTGCTACTTAGGGCACTAAATGGGCTTCAACCTCCACCAGAGGGTCTCAGGGTAGTACACTGCTCCACAATGGAATCTGGACGGGAGCCCCATTCTGTCCAAACTAAGGCAGAGCAGGGGGCCCGGAGAGGCAACAGGACGTCAGTCCACCTGATTCCAAAACCACAATTTTCCCTTGTCAGTTCAGACCCATGGACCCACCTCAGAGGAGATCAGCTGCCAAGGCCACTGCTGCTCGTCTGCACTGGCCTAAAATCCCACTCCTCAGGCTGCTGAACACAGAGGGGTTAGCTAGCCCCCTGTGTCAGCTCACCTTAAAGGTCTCAAGAGGCAAGATATAATTCTCTCAGTTTTTTTTGTCTCTGTGTTCTGCCAGAGGGCCAAGGAGCAGCAGCACAAAGGCCCTCCACACTGTTGGTCGCTACCCATCCCACGCATCGAAGATGCAGTGATGGAAGCAGAGCGCATCTCATCTCAGACTAACCAAGAGCTCCAGGAGGTAGTCTCTTGGCCAAGGTTGGGGTGCTGCGCAGCTTTGCTAACCTGACAAGCCAGGCCACCCAATCAGTGAACAGGAGCACTCCCTTTCCCCAGTGTTAGCGGATTCGGTGGGCCGCAACCAGGGCCTCATAGAAAACCAATGCTCCATTTTTAAAGAGCCCCACTTTTGTCCTCGTGCCCTGCCTACGTCTAAGCCTCTTTGCTTTCAAAACTAACTCCTGCTTATGTATCCCTCCGTAGTGCTTTGTGTCCGGAATCTCAAAATTTCTTGGTAATGCCTCAATTTAATCTCTTTAGCTATGATGACAGAGCCTCTTACTTTACCCAAAAATACTGGAACCGTTTTCATTAATCTCTTAGAAATCAAAAGAATCTTTTTGTATTTTTTAAAATCTGTCAGAGCTTACCTGTTCCCATGCTAGCTCTGACACTGCTTATTCCTATCTTTTCCTTTCCCATCTCGTATGAAAGCTAGTACCAAGACTCCCTATGGGGTATTTGAGCACTATATAAAACCTCTTCTTCACTGATGCCAAGTAGTGATCCATGACATCACAGATAAGGCTGTGCAACTCAGCTTGAAGTGTCTTCACATGTACATAAAGGACATCTGGCTATTGTTGACATGATTCATTTTCTTCCAAAGCTGCTGAGGTTGTCTTTCTACCTTTGTCAAGTTGTTTTTGCTAGTTTGGGACAATGACCCCTTAAGTGTCTTTTGGCTTCAAGCCCAGCAATAAGTGATGTTGACTGATGTCACCCATGGATACACATTTGCATTGTTTGTGAATTTGAGCCATTCCCGCAATGCTTCTTGGTAGTTATGTGTTCTGTTGCCCCCAAAGGCAATTTGGAAAAGGGAGGAGAAGCCAAACTTGGCTTCTATGAAGGATACGTTTCTCATTCTAGATGGTGGTCTAACACTGTTTCTTGGTCTAGGTGTCATGCCTCATCCAGGAAACATCGGCAAATGTGCAATTATCCATGTAACAGGGTCAGTGGCCAAAGCTGCAACAAAACTGTCCCAAGGAGGGCTAAACATAAAGCATTTACCAATGATAACAAAGGATTTTTGAAAGGCAAGTCCATGAACAAGTGATAGTGATGAGCGTGCTGTGGATATAGATTGCAACAGGCCAGAGGCTTGCGTGCTCGACCTAAGCAAAAAGGAACTCCATAGGCTCATTGTAAGAAGAGAAAAAGCTCCAAGTATTAAAACATCCTCCTCATCTTAACCTTTTCTGGTTCTAGAACCATGGAAAAAGTGAGCCTTTCCTTTTGCCAGTTCTGCTGCTGGGCAGGTTCAGGCCACAAATCTGGTTATGCTGCAGATTTGTGGCAAGGGGCCCTGTTGATGCGGCTGTTCGAGCTTTTACGACTGTGGCAGAGGCTGAGACCACTTCAACGCAAATGACCTCAGTTTCAGTGCCTGTCTCGACTTGTTATTCTGATTGTATGGCTCCTTCAGGCTGCAGTCAGTATTGGCGTACTGAGGAAAAGTGCTTGCAATGGAGTCTGTTTCAATATTAATAACTGTGTCAGGAGGGACTCCTGACTTCTCAGTTTGTGTCGATTTTGTCGTGCTAGCTGAATCTTTTGTTTTCAGACTTACCTATGCCTACTGTTGAGGAATCAATGCAAAGAATGCATGATTTATTTGGCTCAAAATCTGACCGGATTCTGTTTCCACATTTCTCTTGGTAAGACTACAAGGACAGTGAAGCTAAAAATCTGCTACCACCATTATTTAGATACCTTTCTTTTGGTGGGCTTAAAGAATGCTAGTAGTCTTGACACGCCCCCATGTGTATTTTCCTGTTCCTGCAGGGCCTGTCTCAGCTCAGCAGATACATTTTTTGGGAGTCACTAAGTTGGCTCCGGGATGTCTTGATGTCGAGATACACTCTGTGGAGACAAAATAATATATATTTACTGAGATCTTGGCTAATAATTATTCATTATACTATTTGTTACCTTTCGTTGAGATGCTAATAGAGCAAGTGGCTGGTTCACTCAACGCGGCAATGTTGAATATGTGAGATCCTCCTTATTTTTTAATTTCACCATTCTTCTGGAGTTTAGTGGCTCAAGCTGTTAAGCTAAAATCAGGGACGCATCTATTTATCATTTTGGGCCTTAAAAGGTCTGTTTCAAACAGTTAGGCTTCACAGTCCATTAATGCTGGATGCCTTCTTACAAGATATATGGGGTCATTACAACCCTGGCGGATGGCGTAGAACCGGCGGTAAGACCGCCAACAGGCTGGCGGTCTTACCTTGGTGAATTATGACCATGGCGGTTACCGCCATGGTCATCCGCCGGTTCTCCGTCCCGCCCGCCAGGGCGGAGATGACCGCCGGGGTGGAGACCTGGGTCTCCAGCCCGGCGGCCGTCAGTATACCGCCGGCGGTATTTGGACCCGGCTTACCACCGTGGATTTCCATCGGTTTCAACCGCTATGAAATCCATGGCGGTAAGCACTATCAGTGCCAGGGAATTCCTTCCCTGGCACTGATAGGGGTCTCCTCCACCCCCCACCCCCACCCCGACTCCCTCCCCTACACCCCCCACCACCCCTGCCAACCCCCAAAGGTGGCAGGGCCCTCCTCCCCACCCCGACCCCCAACATAACATTACTCTCACACACCCGACACGCATGCAGGCACCACCAACACACACACGCACACACCCGACATACATGCCTACATCCACACACACAGTCAGACACGCACACCCACATTCAAACATACACGCACACATGCATACAGCCATACCCACAGCCAAACACGCACTCATTCCCATACACACAGCCAAACATGCACTCATTCCCATACACACAACACCCCGCAAGCATACACGCACCCACACACCCCCTCTACATACACACACGCACACCCCCATGCACGCACACAACACCCCCCACCCCCCTCCCCTAATGGACGATCGACTTACCTGGTCTGTCGATCCTCCGGGAGGGGACGGGAGCCATGGGGGCAGCTCCGCCGACACCACACCGCCAACAGAACACCACCACGGCGAATCACAGGTCGTGATTCGCTGGGCGGTGTTCTGTTGGCGTGGCGGTGGAGGTGGAGCAACCTCCACTTCGCCGCCGCCCGCAAGTATGGCTGTTGGCGGCTCTCCGTCGGAATAACGATGGAGAGCAGCCAACCGTCCTAATACGCCGAGCGGCAAACCGCCTGCACAGGCGGTGTTCCGCACGGCGGTCCCTCGGCGGTCTTGCAAAAAGACCGCTGAGGTCGTAATGACCCCCATAATGTTGTTTAAGACGGCTGGCTGCTTATGGCTTGCCAGAACACTAGAAAAACTCTTTTCAGAGTTACACAGAGATGATATAGATGTGTCCATGCAGTCTGGGTTATATAAGGTTGACTGGGTTGGTCGTGCTTTGCGACTGTTCTGAGCAAGCATTTATGTATGTGCACCACCGTTTTCGCAGGCTTTATTGGTGGGTAGAATTTTGAGACTCGTGGCAAAAGATCATCTCAGAGCAATGAGCCTTGGTGATAATTCCCAAAGGTTAATGTCTACTATCCGCTTTAAACCTTTCCAACTGTTGCTCCATGTCCCCTACTTGCCAGGCCTAAACCTTCCCTTTTAATACATGTAGGTCACCCCTAAGGTAGGCCCAAGGCAGCTCTGTGGGCATGGTGCAGTGTACTTAAAAGGTAGGACATGTACTAGTGTGTTTTACATGTCTTATAGTGAAATACTGCTAAATTTGTTTTTCCCTTTTGCAAGGCCTATCTCTCCCATATAGTAACATAGGGATTGCCTTGAAATATCTTATAAGTGTAATTTCCCATTGGAAGCAGATAGAGATTTGGAGTTTGGGGTCTCTGAACTCACAATTTAAAAATACACCTTTTGGAAAAGTTGTTTTTTAAATTGTCAGTTTGAAAATGCCACTTGCTTTGCCATTCTGTACGTCTGCCTGTCTGTGGAATACACGTCTGGGTCAGGATGACAGTTGGACTGTTTGTGAATTCACTCTAAACAGCCACAAAAGGGGAGCTGAGGTGTGCCCTGCATTTCCTGATAGGTCTTCCTGAGCAAGAGTGGTGGGAGGAGTTGACACTTGCACCTGAATAGGGATGTGCCTGTCCTCACACAAAGCAGTCTCCAACACCCTGTCTTGGGCCAGGGCAGGTAAAGGCAGGGTCTTGTGCACTACATAGACCTTTCTTTTAAGTTTGCCTGCTTTGAAGACAGAAATGGGTATAAGCACTGGACCTCTGATACACATAGTTAAAATCCTTCTGAACTGAGGAAATCCTGCCAGGAAGACGAACTGGATGCTGTAGAAGGGACTGTCACTCTGCCCGTTGCTTTGTTCTGCTGGCCTGCCGCTTCTGTGCTCGGAACGAAAGGACTGGACTTTGCTTTCTTCATCCTGCTTCCAAAGGTTCTCCAAGGGCTAGGACTGAGCTTACCTCCCTTGAAGAAGTCTCAAGGACATCAAAGACTTAGGCCCTGATTACAACATTGACAGTATTGACCCCCTACCACCACGTCGACGGGCGGCAACATACCGCCGCCGTGGCTACCAGCCATCAACGTGTATTATGACGCTCAACGGTATTCCGCCAGAATTCTGGCGGAACACCGCTGACGGTCATGGCGGCAGACGGCGGTAAGGTGGCGCTGCTGACAGCAGCACCGCCACGCCAACTAAACATCGCTGACCGTATCATGAGCAATGATACGGCCTGGCGGTGTTTTGCTGGCGGACGCTGCTGATGACAGCAGCGCCACGGACCGTCTCCAGCCAGAGGACCCCCTGCAAGCAGGTATGTCGGGTTCTCCGACTACAGAGGGGGGGTGGGGTGTTGTGTGTATGTGGGGGGGAGGTGTGTGTATATTTTGGGATGCGTGCATGCGGGTGTGAGTCGCATTGGATGCATGCGCAAATGAGTGATTGTGAGTGATGTGTGTTATGGATGCATGTGTGTGACAAGCTATGATGGTGTGTGTTGTGGTGTGTGGGTATGCATGTGTGCATTCGTGGGTGGTGGTGGGTTTGCCTGTGTGTATATGGGTGAACGTGTGGGTGTGTATGTGTGTGGGGGCATGAGGGAGGAGGAGGTTGGGGAGGACTCTGGAGAGGGGGAGGGGTGTGGGCGTTGGGGAGAACCCCATCAGTGCCAGGGAAGGGACTCCCTGGCACTGATAGTGCATACCGCCATGGTTTTTGTGGCAGTAAGTTTGGCACGAAAACCATGGCAGTAGGCCGGGTCGTAATCCAGAGTGTGGGATTGTGACAGCCGCCGGGCTGGAGACCGAAGTCTGCAGCCCAGCGGCCGTCACCACCCTGGCAGTCGGTGTGTTAAAGTGGCGCTGTTGTATGGCAGTAACCGCCAGGGTCCAAATTCCATTTTTTTTTTACCGTCGGCCTGTTGGTGTTATTACCGCCGCTTTAACACTGACCGCCAGGGTTGTAATGAGGGCCATAATCTGCCAGCACATGGGCTCTCTTGCTGAGGGTCCTGACTTGCCAAGTGGTGCCATATCCAGTTCCTGGTCCCTTGGGAGTGAGTTCTGCTGTAACCAAGAAGAAACAAGCACATTGACTTCAAAGCGACTTTGGAACCGGCGCCACTGTCCGGCTCCACACCACAGCCTGCACCGGAGCGGTGGCCCCCGCTAAGTGCAACAACCACAACCAAAGCACAAGCCCAACATTGCCGCAGCACCTCTGAAGTCCCGCCACAGCAGAGTCCCGGGTGTGATGTCACCGACGTCCATGACACCTGACTGTGCTGCAGCACCTGTGGCCCCGTGGTGTGATCGCAACACCGCAAAGTCGATGCCTTGCATCTCAACCTGCTGGATTTATAAACCCTGTCTTGTCCTAACGGACCAACGCTTTACCACCAGTGCTGCATCACCTCATCTGCAACTGTAAGGAACCAATGCCTCAACTCCCCTGCCTAACAGTAAGGAACCAACGCCTCTACTCCCCGGTGGCAGTAAGGAACCAATGCCACTCCAGCGACGCCTCGCCTCGTCTCCCCTCCCCAACTCCGTGCAACATCTTTGTTTCCTCGTCATTTTCCAAGGTACTGTAACTGGAATCCTTGCGACTCAGTGACCGGTCCGCACTCCCTCGCAAGTGGCGTTGGACTGTTGGCGACGACTCTGTCAAGACGGCCTGATAGCCCGAGTTGGAGCTATTGTGTTTCTAAGTGCTATGCTAATATTTAATCTTTGAAAGTTCATATCTTTGCTTGTGTATGTTGGATTTTTGTCGTTTTGGTCGTGTTTTGCTCAGATAAATATTGGTTAGTTTTCTAAACTGGTGTGACATACTGTTGTGGTGTTTTTACTGTACTAGTGTGTGTGTGTGTGTGTGTGTGTGTGTGTGTGTGTGTGTGTGTGTGTGTGTGTGTGTGTGTGTGTGTGTACAAATTTAACATCGCCTCTGAGAAAGGTCTGAGTGCTCGTGCCAAGCTACCAAGGGGTTATCTTATCTGTGTGACTCCCTTACCCTGACTAGAGTGAGGGTCCCTACTTGGACATGGTGCAAACCACTGCCAATTAGAGACCCCATTTCTAACAATGATCATTGGGATGACTGTGATTGACGTACCAATTGTGAGCATCTAAATGAGTGTGATAGAAGTACTATTACAATCACCTATGTTTCACCTGTTCTGATGGCTGTATGAGGTTGGTCGCTGAAATTTTCGTATGTGCAAACCGAATATTAGGTGTTGGATGCATGGTGCCCATAGATACGACAGGCATGCCAAGGCTTTCCTTTCTAATCTCTCCTCCAACAGTCTGTCCCCAGAGCAGCACTTCTGGAGTCATCCTTTGTGGAGTGACACTTAGCCTCCCGCTAGTGCAGCACAGCATATACATTTTATGATTATGATGAATGTGATTGGAACTGGGCTACTACCAACTAGCCGACTGGAAATAAAGGCCAGAGTGCCCAGCTGCTGCTTGAAAATATGCATCATTTCCAGACATGCATGCACCCAGATGAGATACTTCTGGTGTGTTAGGGAGGAGAGCTACCAATTTTCAGTTTTCTATGATGAGCTGTCTCAACTTCTGCAGGAATGCCTTGCTGCTGCTGACTTTCCCACATGGAAACCCAGACTCTGGGGGAATCGAGGCAAGCTGACCAGAGCACAAAAAAGTCATCACTGCTCCTCAGCAACGATCAGCGAATTATTCAAGCATTTATTCTTTCAGTGCAGGTTAACCTTCTAGACTGATGATTGCTTTGTTGGCATTGCTTGGTGCACCACCAAATCACTTTGTGCGCTGTGGTGTGGCCTTGTCTTGCCATCTATGTTACTCACCAGCTTCTGCCCAGTACTTTGTGAGGAGGGACCCATCACCAGTGTCTTGGCTTAGCTACTTGTCCCCAATTAACTCCTGTGATTCCCTGGCCAGCCTAGCTGTGAAGTGGTCCAGCAAATGTTTGACTTGCCTGCTACCCAGATCTAGAGGTTGAGCCTAATGTCCTTTGTGAGATGTCTTTTCATTGGCCCTCACCCTTATTTGCATCAGAGTGTCATAGGCCATTCATCCAAGGCACACAATGTGTGTGGCGTAGACTTAGTTGCTCCAGTTTTAGTATGTGATCTATTTTACTTCTACATTATTAGGCAATGTAGACCCTAAGCTAAGTGATGACATTTCCACACATTATCATCTGTACACTGTATACTTTTATCATAAAAAATGTGATGGATGTTTTAATTGAAAATATGTTGTCTGTAATGGCAGTGCACTAACACACAATGTGTTCTCCATTCTACGCCACTTCACTCTACACCACTTCCCTCTACAACAATCTACTCCACTCTTTGCCTTTCCACTCTGTGACATGCCCCTCCATTCAATGCCACTCCACTCTCTGACACGCCACTTCACTCTAAAACACTCCATGCCGCTCCACTCTACCACTCCACTCTGTGACACTTCACTCTATGACGTACCACTCCACTCTTCTCTACGACATGCCACTCTACGCTATTTCACTCTACTCCCTTCCACTTTATGCCACTCCACTCTGACATGCCACTTGACACTACTCTACGACATGCCGCTCGACTCTACTCCACTCCACTCTACAACATTCCACTCCACTCTGTGCCACTACACTCTACACCCCTCTACCCTATCCCCCCACTCTGACAAGACACTCCTCTACTCTACAACACATCACTCCTCCACTCTACAACACTCCACCCTGATACTTTACTCCACTGTACGCTAAGCCACTCTACTCATCTCCACACTACACGACTTCACTCAACTCTATGCCACTCTACGACACCAACTCCCTCTACACCACTCCCTGCTACTTTACTCTGGCATATTACGCTAGTTTAGGCCACTCTACACTACATCACTCTGTGCCACTCCACTTTACATCACTCTGTGCCACTCCACTTTGACACTACTCCACTATATGCCACTCCACTGGACACCACTCTTCTCCACACTATGCTACTCCACTCTACGACACTCCACTCTGCCACTCCACAGCACTTTCCCCTATGCCAATAACGTTTAGCCTGGCTGAACAGCTGGCACGCTGGTGTACATAGCTAAAACACCTTGGCAAAGCCAATAACTCTTGCTAATGCTAGATCTATTGGCTGTGCCACTGCATGTTTTTATTGAAGAGAGTATTGTGCTCTTCATGTATTATGAACCACTGATTGAGAACAACACATTGATCACAATCATTTTAATGATCACAAACAGTAAATTTTGAGCTAACTCAGAATACTTGACATTTAAAAACAGCCAACATCTGGGAGAACTCCAAAGTTAAAATCCTTCTGCAAACCATTGTTCTTGCTCTGTTGTTTGAGCCTTTTTTGTCAACCTATTACATATGTTTCTATGGTGTCTACACCAGCAGATGGTCTAGGGCCCAAGCCCACATTTGTATTTTTGCATTGAGTCAAACATGTCAATTCCCCACTGTTTGCACGTGCACTTCCTGGCCTTGACATTTGTGTTGTTCTTGGGAACAGATGACGTTCTTACGCTTGATTGATATGACTAAAAATTGAAGAGACAGTATACCGACCATAAATTCAAGGAGTTAGTGATGTAGTGGCTTGCATTCTTAAAACCATCTTGAGATGCACAGGGTTCGACTCCATGGAGTATCTTAACTAACCAGTGACATGATCTGCTTTAAGTGATCCCTGCAAAATGTATGTGGTTTATGGATCACCTTTTTTTTGTTTATTATTTGAGAAACATAGTGCCACTGATTAATTACACAGCTTTCCGCCTACAACCCGGGAGCTGGCAGTGGAATCTTAAGATGTGACAAAAGAATAAAACAAACATATCCCCAACAGTCCCAATCCCTCCTGTCCAAAGTTCACTCATTCGCTATGACATATAGGCATCGGCCACTATTTTCTTAGCACCTCTTGCTAGTCTCTCAGGCCCTTGGCTCCCCTCCTGCCTATGAGGGACCGGTCATGTTGATGGCAGTGTCTGTGAAATCCAGGGTCAGGTGCAGCAATGTAAGGTATTTAGTTCAAGTCAGTTTGTTTAACTCAGCAGACTTGATGCTTATAAAGGGGGCCCACAATTTGTGATATATGGTATTTGTATAGCGCTTAATACCACTGATGACGTGCCAAAGCACTTTACAGTGAGTAGCACACTATTCACAGCCTAGTTAGTGGTCAGTCAGTTGTTTATTGGGGTTAGTTTGGATGCTGTGTGGGGGCTTGTTTTGTTTGATGTGATTTTTATTATGTGATTATGTCTATTTTGAGTTAGGTGGCTAGTGATAGCTTCTCTATGCCTAGTATGTACAACGGTTTGTGCAGCCACGTCGGCCATGTTAGGGGGTTAGTTAGACCCAGCAGTAGGTGAGCTGGAAAACACGTGATTTGCATGTCAAAGGTGCTGTCTATGGTGTCCATTATGTTCCCCCAGTATCGAACCAACTTCAGGCAGTCCCACAGAAAATACAATAGAGTCTTGGTATTACCACAACTCCTTCAACACTTGCGATTGTGCTCTAGGGTCTGTTTCTGGATCCGGGCAGGCGTCAGGTACCAGTATGAAGCAATCTTAAAGGCTTTCTCAGTGCTAGATGTGTTGTGTGTAGTGTGCTATGGTATTAGACCTACTCTAATTTCTTGGGCGTGAGTGTGCGGCCTAATTCCCCTTCTCATTTCTTCTGCCACGCAGTCTTTTCGGGTGAGCGGGGTAGAGTTAGGAGGATGTATAGTTCAGTGATAAGGCATTTGTCATCGGTCTTGTGGTAGAGCGATATTTCAAAAGTCAGTAGAAGAACAAGGTTTGATGGAGGGGTAGGTTACCCAATGTTGGATTTGCAAGTAGTGCAAACGAACTGTTTTTGAGAGATTGTAGTCAGCCTTCATGTGTTTGAGCGGATTAATCCCAGCCATGTCATAGAAACAGCCTATTTGTTACCATCCTATCTCCTGCCATCAAAAAAACTCTTCAGTGTGTAGGCCCGGGGTGAACTCTGGACTGGCGAAGAAGGGAGTCACGGAGGAGAAGAATGTAGTCAAGCCTTTCATTTTAATTACACTATCCCACACCGCCAGGGTAATTTTTGTGACGGGGAGGAATATAGTCCCAGGGCAACCATGTGTGTGCCCTCTATTGCCTGGACCAAAAAGCACCAGTGATTCTCAGTAGCGGGACTACACCATTCCACCATGAAGGAAAGTTGCACGGCTTTGAGGTATTGCTGGATATCTGGGGTGCCCAGACTTCCCTCACTCACTAGTTTACAGGCAGGTTGCTTTTGCATGTGGGGCTGCTTGTTGCCACAAGCATACTTGTTGATTTTGAGCTGTATGGACTGTAACATGTTGCAGGCAGGTGTCAGGGGAGAGTCTGAAAGCTGAACAGAATCTTCGGGAGAAATGTCATCTTAATCGCAGTGACCTGGCCTAGTAGGGGGAGGTAGTGGCTACTCTGTCACAAGCTTAGCTCGGACGGATGCAAATCCAGTATTATA
Organism: Pleurodeles waltl; assembly: GCF_031143425.1. Lineage (NCBI taxonomy): Eukaryota > Metazoa > Chordata > Amphibia > Caudata > Salamandridae > Pleurodeles > Pleurodeles waltl. The sequence continues at coordinate 438,253,736 of NC_090444.1, read as the reverse complement.
ATTTATCCTGGAGGTTTGGTATGTTGTGGGCATGAGCAATTATGGGATATAGGTTGTGGGGTTGCGGGGGGGAGGGACCGTCAAATCAAGAATCTGGGACTTTTGGAGGTTGACTTTGAAGCCTAAAAGAGCTCTGCAAAGGTGTAGTTTGTCCTCCAGGGCAGGGGGTTAAGGTGTAGTGTCAGTAGGTGCCCCTACCGCATATTCTGCATAGAGGCTGATGCCGGACTTGCTGAGCGAATGGCCCCATATACAGTGTGAACAAGAGCAGTAACAGGAGGCATCCTTGTTGTGTCCCTTTATGTATGGGAAAGGGATCTGAAGAGACACCATTCATCTTCACCCTGTCTATGGGGGTGCTATGTAGCCTACGGATCCTGTGACTGAACTTGTCCCCAAAGCCAAAATGCTATTGGTCGACGATTAAATATGGGCAGTGGACCCTGCTAAATGCTTATTCTGCATCGATGGTAAGTAAGAGTGGTTCTTGTTTGGAGCAACAAACAATCCCTAAGGTGGAGAATGTATTTAGTGTTGTCTCTACAAGGATGGAGACCTCTTGGAGGTTCAGGACTCAACTCACACTAGGCCGAGGTGCAGGTTCAAGATGGTGACACATGCGGACAGACGCCATCGCAAGCATGTTTGGGCATTATTGGGCATAATCATTGATCTGAAGATTGTCTGTGGAACTGTGAGACACAAGACCCAAGTCTAGAGATCTCACTGGAAAGAAGTGATGGATGGAACTTTTGACTTAATCTCAGCCATGGGTAAGTACCGTGGGAAGTATTCAAATTCCAATCCAAATTTATTTAGTCTGTTTGCCCACAATACAGGTACGGTAGGAGCCAACCCTATGCAAATCATCTTTGGCAGCCTCCTCTCTTCCTCACAAAAAGGACTAGTCGGGCCCGAATTGGCTCATCAGAAGGAACTCCCGATATGTTTTGACCTTATTGGACCGTACGGATAATTTTTGGAAGCATAACCCCCAGGCACAACATGTGGGATTGCTTAGGTCTGGTGTTTAACATCTAAACTACAAAATGCAAATGGGTCATTTATGAAGAGCAGGACATGTTCATTTCATTGGAGCATGCATTTGCAGTCTGCATTCTTTCCAGCTTACAATGCTGCTGGCAGAAGTGTGTCCTTGGTTCCTCAGTAAACTGACCCAAAATCAGCTACACTGTTGGATTGCTTCTTCTGTAGTCTAAAAGTATCAAAATGAATGTCTTTGCTGCAGATGATGCTCCGTGCTAGAACTGTTTTGTAGCACTGTGCTGCAGTTAGTGTCAGTCATCATTAAAGCAAGCCTAAGAGTTGTGGTCTAGAGGCTGAGGAACCTGGTAATTTAGGTCACCTTGAATTTAGATTCTGGCTCCATCCCAACTCTTGTGGTTTAAATTGGAAGCCTTTTATAATCGGTTTTGATGTGAAACATATTACTAGAAAAGAGAACCACGGACTGCATTATTAAACCAGCTCCTGGTCTGTCTCCTGGCCCCATTGCCTGGACCGCAGTAAAGAGACTCCCATTGTACACTCCATCTGGTAAAGCTTGGCTTGCTCACGAGAGCAGGTGCACATTGTGTCACATGCACATTTGTGTCCAAACGTGGTGGGGGGCACACTAAAGGCATACCTGAAGGCCCCTCTTGCATTCGTTGTTTGCATGGTTGTGCTTTTTTGGCGTTTTCAGGCCAACTGTGTAGATCGTCTGTATCAATTTTCATGGCAAACATCCAAAGATCACCCTCACTTCCTTTTACAGTAGCTTCCTTCACCCCTCTTCGATAGCTCATCCATTTGTATCATCCGTGGATGTTCCACAGTACTTATCTAAGAACATTACCTAAGTATCCAAATGCTCAGCCATCGGAGCGATCAGTTCCCTACCATCTAGTGGTACTGCAGAAACAATGGGTTTAAGACAATGTACATCAATCGTTTGTAAATATAGCCCATTTAGTTGGTGGAGAAATTTGTAAAACCGGAGTCAAAACTAATTGGAAATGTTTAGCACAGTATTGCAGGTTCAATTCTTTCTACACAGCTATATCAGAATCGGTATTAAATTCCCACATAAAAAGGACAGGATTAATCCCAGGTATACTTAAGTTCTCACTTAAAATACATCCACTAAACTTGTTGCTCCTTTCTTGCCCTGCGAATAATGTGTTCTTGATCATGTGATCAATGATTCATTAGTTGTCTTGTTGCGATAGGGCTTCAAGTGATCACCTGTACAAAATTGTGACTGCAACTTAATGGGAATCGTTTTCTCTGCTTAACCGGTCGGCTAACAATAGAATGGCCTTTTACACTTGTTTTTATCTTCCCAGCAGACCTTTCACATTGCAATTAATGTAATATCGTGGCCTTCTTGAAAAAAAATTTTGTTTAAACAAACAAAATCAGTTGATAACAGATGATGACCTGAAAGATCACGCTTCTAATGCACTTTATTTTCTAGAGGCTGAGGAGGAGCTTAGGAACACTATTATCCTTTAGTCCAAAGCTCAGGTCTGATTTCGAAATCCACTAGAAAATAAAGTTCTCATGAATCAGCTTTCCAGGGCCTTTTATGATGTATGATTTAGAGGCATAAGAGCTACTTGGATTTGCATTTGCCATTTGTACTCTACCTAACAAAACCATTGCAGAAACACTGAATTTCCAATTACATCCAACAGCTTTAAATGTGCAACGATAATCTATGCTGCGTCTATCACCTGATCGCTTATTGGTATGCTTTCTCTCTTGGGCTCCGGACGTTTCAGTTTGCTTGAATCTGGTCCAGTGTTCTGCAGTGCCTTGAACACGAGTGGGGACACATGGACACTGCTGGCCTGGGGAGCCCCCGGGCTTCGGGGTCGGGAGGGGAGGGGAACGGGCTCTACGTTTTGTTGTCAGTTGCACTAGTTTTATGTAATGTTTTTCTTATCATTGTTGAATCTACAATTGTGTTGCGGGCTACCTGTACATAGGGCCTTGATTGTACCCGAGTTGCTGCCACTGAATTCCCCAGCAGGGTTCATACCCTGTAGGTAGCCACTTTTGACATGATACTATCTTCCAGTGCACCCTTAGTTTTTTATCACTTTAATACAGCTATGCAAATGGTTCTCACTACTATTATTTTATTATACCAACCGAATTTCATTGCTTCCTCCTTAAGGAGTGTAAATATATATGCTGTGATAATACCACCTGTATCTAATCAGTATTCATGCCAGTCAATTCTGTATGGTATAAACTGTAGTTATGATAAATGGATAAACTAATAAATAGATTTAACAAAAAAAGAATTAAATGTGCAATGATTCTCCGGTGTCTTACACTTTGTTTCCACCTGACTTTTTACGCTTTTTTGTGTGATTCAAGCTTTGTACTGTAAATAACGTTTTGTTCTAATATTACATTTGTTCTAATATTAAATATTAAGATCTGAATGCCACTTTATGAAAACACTGATAGTAATCAGATATTTTTCTTGATAGTGTGTGGGCTGATGCCTTTTGACTTTCAAATCCCATGTATTGGATAGACAACTATAACCGAATTGCCCTCTAGCAGGGCTTTACAAATATTTTACTGATGCAATCCCATTTTCCTTCAAAAATCCAAGTTCGACAGTACCCAAATAGAAAAAATATTTCCTTAATCATTATACCCATACAAGTATAATCACTCACCCCGGCCGTTCAGAAGTACACCCATTTTATCTGCTTCCATGCATACAGAACAGATACATAACAGGAGAGGCCTAAGTCAATTCCAATTATTTAACCATCTATAAAGTTACTTTTTTGAGAAAGTCTGAACTAAAACTCAATGGCTTTGACTACCCCAGTGGTCGCTGACACCGCACCTCCATCAATCATGCATTCTGAGCTTTGCCAACTGTATAATATAAGGCCAGATTCTGATAACATGCTATATTGTCCCACCACTCATTGGCATATATTTGTATATGATCATTTTAACACCTATGACCCAATGTACAGCCTTTTATTGCTACATGGAGAATGTGATGGTGTATCACCATCTCCATAAATGGAACGTGAATACTTTGAGTGGCTTGTTTAGCTTTTGTGATCCCAGAAATGTAATGCCCTTGTACATAAAACAAAGAGCTGTGGCAAATTCTGCGTCAATGACATTGAGATTATATGCATTTGTTTTCAGTACTCTTTCGAACTGAATGCAGGGACGCAAAGTGCATTGTGATTCTCCGTCAGTGACAAAGGAAGGCCCCTGCAGCCCCTTGTGGGGGGACGGGTGAGGGAGCTCCAGGGAGCCCCGGGACCTCCCTTCAAGCACCATATTCAGGCCTGAGAGCTCCTGAGTAAGTCCAGAGGGGGGCCCCTCCATGTGCTTTGCAGGGGGACCCCCTCAAGTTCCTTTACGCCACTGTTCTCCATGTAGAGAATTTTATGTGTAATTCTGCTGATCTTGTTCTACAATAACTAAATAATAACTGGGGTGTTTGATTGACGATCATGCAGGCTGCAAGTTAAGGGTACACGCGAGTAGAGACTCTTCACAGGCCGTCTACCCTGCCAAGAACTTGGGCCCCACAGAAATATACTAAACTCGGCCTGGTGTGATTTCAGACACTGGGTCACATGCAGCAGCATTTGCACCTTGTCTGCTTTGTTCCGAGCAGCAATGTGCAGGCGAGGGGGCTTTGTTATTTAAAATTTCAGCTGGGTCCAAAACAAAAGCTGAATTCAACGGCCCATCCAGACTCCTTTTGTCGGAATATCCTGTCTGGAAGCTTTCTGGAGCTTCACACCTACATGCAAATCCAGTATATACACAAAAACAATTTAAATACAACTATTCTGTTTTATTTATTTTATATTGCTATAGCGCTGCTTATCCGAATGCAGGGTGTCGAATCGCTTCACATCACATGTACACAGTATACTCAGACAACAAATCGTTTGTGTGTAAATCAATGTACAGGATGTGTTAACATAAGAAATTGAGGTTTACATGGTGTAGGAATCACATATCCTTCATAGCTCACTGTGCTATATTAGAAGGATTACAGTTTATGAACTGCAAGTAACAAAAGGATCTCTGTGTTAAAAGCAATAGCCCACTTACCCATTTCCATAAAATTGAAATCTGCCATCTGCATATTACAGGTTGTACTTTGCTGGACAGATGTTAACTCTTTATGCTACTTTTATTCAAAACTGGGACTAGACAAAACACAAATCTCTCCAGCAAATACATTAACCTCCAGAGCTACTTTACAGTTGTTATTCTCTGAGATTTACTGGGCACACAAAGATCTCTGTGACAAATGCCTTAACCTCATAAGAGATTTTAAAATACCGACTTCGCAACCAATTAAGCAAAACAGATGTACTGTCACTTTTCTCCTTGTTGCCAATTTCTTTGTGGCTGGGTTTTAAAAACGAAATAATGTGTAAGCTGAGGCCCAGATTTTGTGTTTGGTTGCATCACTTTTTTGTCACAACCCTGACACAAAATCTAATTTGTTAAATATTGTAATGCACTCAAATGTACTAATGATAGACCTGCTAAGCTTACGTGTGAGGTTTTAAGATCTGCAGGGCTTCACTGTTTCATTTAAAGAAGTTACTGACACTTGATTGTGAGATTTAAGGGGTTGTTTACCATCTAGAGACCCGATTATAAAACTGTGATTCTGTGAAGGGCTAGAAGCAGGTGCCACAACAGTTTCAACTTTTTTAACTGTCTTTCAGGTATATTCACCGACAATTTCATCGTGTTATCCTTCCTGGAGCAAACCCAACTCTGTTTTATTCAAATGTCAAAGAAGTTAAGTTCCCCTGATGTAAACAAACGGCTAGAAAAGCTCTCCTCCCTGGATATTAAGGTATGAATTTAAGCAGCGCCCACTGCGGTAGTGGTGGAGCTGCTGCTTGCGAGTCTGTATTGTGTGACCGTGAACCAGCCCAGACCGACCAGCGCATAAGTGGTTGATCGATTTCCACTTTTCACGGCGCAGCAAGCAGACGCGCTGATACTGTGCGACGTTCACCTGCCTGCACTGAGCCAGTCCGAGGCTACAAGTCGATCATGTTTTGTGGGCAAACAAAGGTTATGTAAATCGAGTTTGTATTGTTATTTAAATTGGGCATTGTGGACACAATCCGCAAACAGAGCAAGCACAGCTGTCGCGGCATAAGCAGTATTGTGTTGTCCCTTGTGGGTTCACAATCTTATTGATAAACTATTCAACAGTTCACACTCTTTTTATAGTTTGTCAGGACAGTGACAAATACTCTCGCAGATGCAACAGCAGAATTTCTTTCAGCGCTGCGATCACCCGGCCTATTGCATACTTTTCAAATAATTTTACTTAGGTCTTACAAACATTGTTTTAGCACTAGTCCTTTTTGTCGGCTGATTAGTAAAATCTGTTTGAATTCACAAAGAATTGCACGAGTAGTCCCGTGAAACTGCCCATGAGTACTTTCAGCCGTAAACATTTATGCATAGAGAAATGTAGGACACGTCACCATCTCTGTGTGGTATTGTATTGCAACATTTATATAGCGCTTTCTACCCAATGTCAGTTGCTGAAGTCCTTGCCTACATCGTTGGAACGCTACACAGTGTACGGTATTTGTCTGGAAGTGTGTTGTCTTCTTTTTGATTCTGTGTGGGAAGTGTTTCCATGTAGTGTTTGATGACAACCGTGGTGCGGTTATTATACTGTAGGGTGCAGCGCTTAGCAGTATGATGGACAGTGCCAGCTTTAGGACAGTGTGAGCAGTGCTGTCCCACCAAACGCGAAGGTCAAGGGGGAACCCTCGCATGACAGGCTGAATCAAGATAAAAGCAGCCAGGAGAGTTAGTTGTTTGCTCATCATTTTTCAGGGGATAATTACAACAGTTTGATAATTCTGGTGGTTAATGCGCTTGATTGATCTTTTTTCGATTTGTCTAGTCAGAGTTTTGTCTCATGATATAGCAGCTACTTTTTGCACAGCACAGCAACTTTGTTTACTGCACATTGTAAAAACATAGTTAATCTGCCTCTTCGTTTCTCCAGACCAAGCATTCGTAACAAATAATGTCTACCATTATGGACTACAGCTTGTAGTCCTCATTGTGTTGAATAAAATTTCCTTTACATTGATTGATTCTCACACACACACACACAGACTCATTGTCTCTTTATATTATGTGTTAGAAATGGGGTTTCTGGTTGGTAAGAGTGTGCACCTAAGCCAGGCAGAACTCAGCACTCCATCGAGGGCAAGTAAGTTACACACCAAAGATAACCTGTGCTCACCCTGTGGTAGCTTGGCACAGAGTAGACAGACATCATCAGAGGCAATGTGTAAAGTGTTTGCACAACACACTTGCACAGTAATCCAAGGAATAACCCACAAAAGAGACTCCACAAAGGGTTATGTGAAAATATAATATATTATGCATCAACTTTAGACCAAAGCGACAGGAATTGTAAATATTATGCCAACACTTAAATAGTACTCATCATTCTGTACAAAGCAAGAATCGGATGGATATCAGTGAATACCTTGGAAGTTATGTAGACTCAATGGAAGGCTCATGGGTTGCAAACAACATGAATTATATATTTATTGCAAGAGATGCAACTTGTTCAGAAAAACACATACATCATGCTACTCTACCATAGGGCCCAGAACCACTGCGCTCCAACTAGATCAGTTATGGTAGATTTTGTGAGCCCTGCAGTGCGAGATGTATTTAGGCTTAAAAACGGAGGCCGCAGGAGCACCTGTGCGCCTACCACATGTGACATGGTAATTGGGAATCACCCTTATTAAAGTGCATCGAAAATACATTCCCTTCTACTGAGAGCTCATCAGTAATCCGTTGGGGATTCCTAAGCTCAGGAGTTAATCATCGTGATCACCCAGCAAGATGGCCTTCGCTCCTCCAGACCTGTTTCAGGCTTCAGTGCAAGGTAAATGTGCTCCTAAAAAATACAGTGTTTCCACAAAGGAGGGCAGTGAGGGTCCTGCAAGACCTTGGGCGTCCAATCTCCCGATCTCCATCATCTCTTTTGGCATAGAGCTCGCTGTTCCAGGGGAGAACTCCAGAACAGCGGTGTCCTCCCTACAGCAACACAGCTCACGAGCCCCGTTTGCCACATCTCTCATGGTGGTGGGACCCTGCTAGTGGGGGTTCTTGACTGTCAGGCAGCACTGATTAAGGCAGGAGCAGTGCCTCAGAACAGCTCCAATATATAATAGGTTGTTTATTGCGATTCTTTTGCCGGGGTCAGCGCTAGAGGCAAACACATTCTGGTCCTGGTGCAACACTAGAGTCCTTCTCGTAGCCCACGCTCTGTCTCAAGCGACACAGAGCGCAAGACAGAGGGAGAGCTCCACATTAATCAGCTACATGCTGACTTTTCCAAGAGAATCCAGGAGGAATAGACGGTGCTCCCCCATGTGCTGAGTGAAAAGTGAAGCGCTCACCATGTGCTGGTTTTATCAAAAAGCCCCGTGCCGGACTCTGCAGTTGCGGAGTCCAACAGCATGGGCAGACAAGGGGAAAGCCTTCAATGACCCTGGGATTCCAAGACTGGGAAGGGGCCAGCCAGCACGACCTTGGAGAACACTGGGGCACCAAGCAGGGAGTAGGCAGGCCCGTGGCAAAGTGGCAGTCTTTCCAGCAGCCCAACAGGCATCAGGCCACAGGCAGCAGGCCAGCACAACAAAGCAGGTAGTCCTAATGGTGTTTCCTTCTGGCAGCACAGCAGTCCTCGGGCAATGTGAGCATGTGGAGCCAGCAGTGTCTGGTTACAAGTCCCTCACAGTGTCTAAAATCATGGCTTCAGAGCTCCTGTACTTATACTAAAAATTGTCTTTGATCAAGGGGTGACTTCAAACGAACCCTTTCAAGTGCACAACATCCCTTTCAACCCAGCCCTGGCTCCAGACGAACACTAGTGGGTAAACCTGCTCTGTTTGTGAGGGAGAGACACAGCATATAAAAATATTTTTGTGTGAACGACCTCTCCCAGCCCCGGAAGACTATCAATATGCGGATGAATCCCCTGTCTCACCCAGCCCTTCCTGTGTTGTGATTTTCTAGAGAGTATGCACAAATTGTAGCTGTAACTCAGGCCAGATGTGTATTGGAGACAGGCTGCAAAGCACACAGTTGTAACCACAGAGAAATGGCTACTTTCTAAAAGTGGCATTTCTAAAATAGTAATATAAATTCCAACTACATCAGTAAGTAGGTTTTATTATTACCATTCCAAACATACTAAACATGACAAGGCTGCTCCTTTCTGATCGGGAATTACCACTTAAAAGTGTATAAGGGGATTCTTAATGCTAACCTTTGAGAGGAGCAGACCTCACAGTAGTGAAAAACCAAATATGCTGTTTGTCGCTACTAGGACATGCAAAGCATAAAAGTACATGTTGTACCTTTTATTTTCACAGCACTCTGTCCATATGACTACCTAGGGCCTACCTTAGGGGTGACCCATGTGTAATAAAAGGGGAGTTTAACATTTGGCAAGTCGTTTAAAATGCCAAGTTGAAGTTGCAGTAGACTGCTCCTGCAGGCCTTGCAATGGGGCGAGTGTTTGTTCATCATTTTATTTTGTGATCTTGCAATGGCAGGCCTGAGATAGGTTTGAAAGGCTACTTCTGTGGGTGGCACAATCAGCACTGCAGGCCAACTAGTCGCAATTAATTTACAGGCCCTGGTATATGGTATACCGCTTTACAAGAGACTTACAAGTAAATCAAATATGCCAAGCAGGTGTAAGCCGTTATACCATGTTTAGAGGAGAGAGCACATGCACTTTAGCATTGATTAGCAGTGGTAAAGTGCCCAGAGTTCTAAAGCCAACAAAAAGAAGGTCAGAAACATAGGAGGAGGAAGGCAAAACGTTTGAGTATAACTCTGCACAGAGGGTCATTTCCAACAATATGTTTGTGATGTAAAGCTCTCCAACAGTCTACATTGATATGACTAGCAATATAAACTAAATAAATGTGAGAGAGGGCTAAGGAGAGATGAGGGGCACAGTTGAGAGGGTGGTACTTATGGAACCCTTGAAGAAGGATGTAATGGGGGGGCAACAAAGCTTGTCACACCGGATTCCATCAACACTAAAACTGACCCTGGTGATGAATGAAGAGGTGTGAGAGTATAGTCCACTAAGATGGTTACTTCACTAGGGTGTCCATTCTGAGATATTTTGTTTACATGTTATGGTCCTGAGCAGGCATAGATTGGAGGGAGGAGGAGTGGAGGGATCTGCTGGAGTAGTCTGTGTTAATATAATTCTATATCTGTTTTCTGTTGTGAGGTATCAAGAAACGGTCATAGTGTGTAGCTTGTTAGGACCTGCAGTGTTAGACTAAATTAACGTCCTCTCTTGGCCAGTGACACGTGGGTGATCTCATGAGTAATTCCATATCTCTTACTTTGGAAGCGGGTTGGTTTGATGATGGTACACTACTGGGTGACGGACAGGACCCATAGAAATGGTGTCTTATGTAAGTGTAAGACTGTCACGTAGTATTCAGGAATTATTATGTAACCTGCATGTATGAACATAGACTGCCTGTCAGTGAGTTTTAACGTATTAGCATTAGTGTGATCCAGGAGGGTTATGTATTGTATTGTAGTTGCATTAAGTAACACAGCTCCTGAGCCCAGGGTTACACTTTTTCCTCCAATGATTATTGTTGGTTAATGGGATTAGCCTTGTGCTCCTAAGTAAATCATTCTATGTACTTACTCCAGTTTTTATGGTGTGGATTAAATTAATAGGAGTTAGGTGTGATCTATAGTGGGAGAGGGGGCATGTCCGTTCATGCTCATGGTTGGCCCTAATAATAGATGAGCAACAGAGGATTAGTTACTGTTACGTTGGAGGGGTATGACCTTTTGAAGAATAAGTTGTGATCTTTTAAATGAGGTGCGGACAATTTGCAGAAATTCAATACTAGGGATTAAGGCAAAATCCATGTGATATAGAGTAGGCTATGTTCAGAGAAAAAAACATGCAGAAGATTAAGAGTAAGTAGGGGGTCATGTGAAAGAAAAGAACAGGCATTAATTTGAAGTTTTCAGGTAAGGGCAATTTTCCTAAGAACACAAAGGAGGCTTCTTTCGTTTGCATGCAATGTGAGAATGCAAAAACTGTAAAAGCAAACAAAAATATTTGCAAATTAATGTTTGCTGGATTGTACTGCTTTTCGAAAGTACATCATCTAGGACTGTTTCATATGCAAATAGTATTGTTTATTTGGGAACCCCTTCTCCTCTGCCCCACTTGATGGATCACCCCAAAACCTTTCAGGTAAAAGCTGAAGTGGATTAACTTTAAAAAAAACTTTTTTAGAAAGTTTGTGAAGACTTGTCAACTGACTCCAAAGTTAATTGCAAAACAAACAAAAAAACACTCTTCCCATGGAAACTCTGACTCACACATGGCTACACAGTTGCAACCACCACTGTGCTGTGCTTATTTATATATACATAATTTATATATACATATATATACACACACACACACACACACACACACATACACGTCAGAAATAGGATTGAACTAGGATAATGGTTATTTTAAATATAATGGTTGTCCATTGTGTGATGCAGAAAAGCGAGATATTTTCACCTGATATGCATGTGAGAACTTGCCTTCCTCCTGAAGACAAGTTTTCCAAAGGATGGTAATCAGTACTGTAGAGGACTGTACAAACTGTAGTTGAATCCCGTTTTCACAGGCCGAATACACAACTAATTAAAAAAGTTTCAACGTTATTAAAAAATAACATAAGATACCCTGGAAAAAAATCATATCTAGCAAAAAGCATGTGCATTATAGCTTTTCACATTACTATATTTAAACACTGAGCATGGTTACACCATTCAGCAATTTTAAGTTGGAAATTTGATTTCCCGAAGGGCTTTATTAAGTCGTCATTTTAAAGTTCTTCATTAATAGGGCATCGATCCTTAAGCTGTAACAGGCAATAAGAAAACAGTTTTGCTATAATATATTTTGTGTTGTTTTAATTTACAGATATTTTTGTTACATATTTAAACGAGAACAACTTGGGGCATTGCTAATGCAAAACTTTCAGCCCCTAAGGCACGGCCACTTGGGGCCCAAAACACAGGTTGGCAGGAATGTGCTGCAAAGAGGCTTTAAAAAAAAAATCAAAATCTGAATCAATGATGAAGAAACATTTTCTAAAGAGGTCCTCCAAACTCATTTGTTTGGGAAGAACTCCAGTGCAGCATTGAATGCTGTATGCTAAAATCATGTTTCTCACTACCTGTATCCAGAAGTTTGGAGCCGTTGCTGATACTGGTTGTCACTCCACCAGCTCCACAGACTGACTGCACCTGTTTTTCATCTGGAGGTGTGGTGTATCGCCACTGAAGCATTGTCTTTCACCTATGCCTGCCAAATTCGATTCAGTATCCATTTCTAAGTGCAATTTTTGCTTCGGTAACGCTTTACCAAATCACAAATGGGTTTAAGGACATACTAAAAACAAATTTTCAACCACCAGTCCTCTAATTTTTTAAAAATCTAGTGTATGCAACCACAAAGTGTCTGAGCCTACCTGGCCCATCCCTTCAAGTTAGACGATCAAGGCTCTTGTATCTTTAATATTGAATGCTATCTCCTCAACTGATGGTGTTAATAAGATGTCACAACAGCTGGACAGTGGCTCAGTTATCAGTTTAATACCTGATATTATTGAGCACATGGATATATTATTAAAATCTGTAAATAGTTTAGATTTTCAGTGGCAGGCACTTGATGCTCAGAATTGTTCAAGAAATGAAACTTTTTAAAGTCAACACATCTTAATCAACAGCTTTTCACTTTATTTAATGGATTTTATTTTTAATTTAGTATATTAGTCCTCATGGAATAGTGTTTGATTTGCAAGTTCTGCCTTCTGTGTTTAAGAGGAGTCCCATTTGTGTCTTGAAGTAATTTATGTACTATTAGTGGTGCATTTTTGAAGAATCTCTCTTTCATTAGGTGCTCTGGAAACCACCCCTAGGACTATGTTAATATTCCAAAATTGAGAAAAGTTAATGAGCACTCAACAAATTGATATTTACTTTGTTGTATTTAACTGTGTTTAATAATTACAATTCTTCCCTATGCCTTCATATTATTTGTTTTCTGTTCTACCTCATGTATATTTTTTATTCAAATTTAAGAAGATTTTATTGAACTCTTCTTACAGATTGGGAGTGGTACTGTAGACAGCTTTCACTAACATTGGAATTATAGTGCAGTGTGGTTTTTAGTCTGGTGAATCAGTCGTCATCTTCACAGATAGTTTTCTAAATAGGTGGTGCATACCAGGCAGAGACTAGATAAGTCAAGTCAGGTTTAAATAGGGAGATCACTAATGGGGACAGATAACAATAAGATGAATTGATAATCGGTTTACCAATTTATGCTATTCATTGTTTCTAGCATCTCTGTCTCCTTGTCTTAATATAGTTTTTTCATTTCTCTGGACATGAGCGTGTCCCAAACCCTCGCCCACAGCAATTGCCATTACTAAGTTGGCAATGGTTTTGTGGTGTCAATTTATTATGGATCTTTCCAGAATTGGCATTGTTCTACTTTGACTCATCTAAGCTGTTGCTTCAAGAATTTAAGAATAGTCTATTTGGGGAGTTTTAACATGCCTTTGGTGTACCTTCAAAATTTAGCTGAGAAAATCTGTGAGCTGTCCTAATGACAGTTAATTAAATATTTCTAGTACTGTTTAAGAGATGGACAATATTTGTATCCTTTTAAAAAGTATCATGTCTTAAAAGCCTTGTATTCTCTTGATCAAATATTTTAACTGTTGAAAGAAACATGGTCACTAATGAGTATTCTCTTCAATAAGTACATTGGACACCACTTCTGATTAAGCAGAATTCAAGGACACTAAGAAGAACTAGAATGATATCTTGATGTCCATTACTGTTTCCTGTTGGGTTCCTCTTTAAGCCTTTGTCATTTTATTCTGGAACCACACACGGATCACATTTATCTCTACGAATTTGCTTCAGAGCTGCATGTAATAAACGATTGGCAGATGGATTTGTTCTGGAACTTAAGCTGCCCCAATTCCGCTTCGCTAGCCTTTTCTGGAAAAGCTAAATATCAAGATAGTAAACTGTAACTCTGTTTGGAGGTCCATTAAAAAATTATGGTTCTCTCGTAGGGGATCTCCATTGAAAGTCATAAGCATTTAAATAGTTCCGCCCATGTGCATGCTTCACAGATCACTTCTTTATATAATATCTTCTTAAGTGTAGATGTTCACCTTACTTCAGGAAGGCCTGTAGAAACACTTAAGAAAGAACATAATATGCAAATAACATAATAGGCAAACAGGCTACAGTGATGCAGTTCTTCAGATTGGTCTTAGAAAATGGTCTATACACCCATATAAATGCATAATTTGAGGTAAATGTTTTACACAACAGCTCAAATCTCCTTCAAAAACCCTTTCTGTGAAAAATAAAGGACAGTGTAGCCCCATAGGCTGCTATTACGTGAGTCTAAAACAGTGACTGTGCCTTTAAGGCTTCAGAAACCACCAGTATCCAGTCATGATCAGCAGGTGGCAGTTGCTTCAGTTCTTTTTTCCAGTACCTGGTGACAGGATCCTAGAGCACTGAGCTTGGCCTCCTAGGCCTTTTTTCATTAAAATTAACTTGTGAATTTTGGTTTAAGCTACTTCACTCAAAGTTTTCCATCATTCTCTCACATTTTAAGGCTGTTTCTGACAGAAACTTGGGTCATTTTTTCCATTATTATATCTTCTTTGACAAGCACACTGTACCCTGAGAGAGAGAAGATTCGCCTACATGGCACAGAAGAACAGCGCAGACAGCAAGCCCAGTCTCAAGGTGAGACTTCAGAGCGAGGAGAGGGTCCGTCCTCTACCAAGGCTCCTACATCTCCTATGAGGGACATGGAAGGTCCACAAAGAGAGTGCCAGCTCGAAAATGCCATCTTTCTCGGTCAACGTTGAGAAGTTGATGTCGAGACCAGGTACGGCTCCAACCTGCTCGCCGTCGAGGATTGGATTGCCATCGAGGAAATGCCACAGATCTACATTGAGGCAAGATACACCCCATATGCCGTTGACGTGCACTGTGAGGTCAAGGAGTAAATTAACATCAAGACAGCCAGCTTCTTTGACACCAAGAAGCAGTTCAGCGTCGATTCGTAGGAGAAGATCGACGTCAGAGCATCGTCAACGGCAGTCACTGTTGAGTCATCATCGGAAGTTGACATCGAAGTCCATCTTGACGTCTAAGTCAGATGAAGAGTACTCCTGAGCCAGCTGAAGGAGTACTCTTCAGCTGACTCAGAGTACTCAAGGGCATATTGCCCTTCATCACCAATAGTACTGCCGGATTAGCCGCCTCCACCTCCTCCTTCACCACCTCCTCAGCATGCACCTGCAACTCTTCCACCTGCACCACCGCCACAAGCTAGATCACGCTCCAGAATGCGCCATCGGTCGCACCACTACAGGCATCATCCCAGGTGTTCTTCATCTTCTAGGCACTCTCATCATCGCAGCCACCATTCTTGTGCACAGACAACATCTAGACATCGATCCAGACACACAACGTCCTCATTATCTCCAACAGGACGTTGCTCACCAACATTAATACATTTTCTGCCTTCTTGCATCTGTCCAGTGGACGACATCTCCACCTTCCAAAAGGTTTCAGTAAGGGGCGTGGCAGAGCTGAACATACAGATGTTGGTCCCTGCACCTAACACATCTGTTATCTTTGAGATGCTTCAACAGTGATTGGCATCAAGACCCCTACTTCCATTGGTGCCAGGATTGTTGGAGCCTGCATTGGAGCTTTTTCTCATCTACCAAAACGGCTCCTTCAAGGCTACAGAAGAAATATAGGCCTCTGGAAAAAGATCCTCTGTTCCTTTGTGCGGATCCACCCCCTGACTCGGTAGTCATTCTGGAGGTCGAGAAGTATCACGCTACCACTCCGGCTTCTTCTGTTCCTCCTGAGAAGAATGGCAGGAAATATTCTGTGGGTCGCAAGGTTTGTAACACGGCCGCAACCACCATGAAAGCCACAAGTGCCACTGTCCTCCTGGGCAGATATGATAGAGTGTTATGGGACTCTATCCAACAATTTGCTGATGACCTTCTCAGGTACAGGAGAAAGGACTTCTTGGAGATAGTAAACTAAGGCCTCATGGTATCAAACCAAGTAATCAATGCTGCAGCAGATTCCTCGTTGTTAGTGACAAATGAATATTATCATGGCATAGCCTTGAGACAACTTTTTTGGCTATGGCTCACTTCTTTGAAATCAGTCACAGCAACGGATTTTGAATCTTCCATTTTCTGGATCTACCCTCTTCGTCAGCCACACGAGATGGCTCGCATGAAGTCGTAAATGGAAACCATAAAGGCTGTTGGCCTTGAAAGACCCAAAGAATAAAGGCATTCCTTCAGGCTTTACCAACACCACTTTTACCCTCGGAGGATTCAAGCCCCTCATTGGTACCAGAGTCTCCAGCAACCACAGCAACAGTGACCTTACCAACAGCACCAACAATGAAGACAATCTAGAGGGTGAGCTTCCCAACAACCCGCCCAAGGGGGTAAACCCACAACAGGCACCAAACAATGAATCTTCCCTCTTCTGTTACTCACTCCAGTGGGGGGAAGCATCACACATCCACTAATGCTGAATATTGTTCAAAGTGGCTGTTGCCAGATTCACCAGCTATCCCCTGACCATACCACCAAAATCATCCAACCATCATTTGCACATGCTTTGGAAAGAAATCAAGTGACATTACAGTTGTACTTGTGATGTCCTTTAACAGCTGGGTCTGCACATCAACCACAACAAGTCAAATCTCCACTCCGGTTCTGACTTTGCTGTACTTAAGAGCAAGAGTGTCTTCGGAGAAGAGATTTTCATCGATCCATTGGAAATGTCACTGTAGGACGTTGGCTCTGTATGTGCTATTTCAAAGTAAGGAATAGCATGCACAGAGTCCAAGGGTTCCCCTTAGAGGTAAAATAGTGGTAAAAATAGATAATACTAATGCTCTATTTTGTGGTAGTGTGGTCGAGCAGTAGGCTTATCCAAGGAGTAGTGTTAAGCATTTGTTGTACATACACATAGACAATAAATGAGGTACACACACTCAGAGACAAATCCAGCCAATAAGTTTTGTTATAGAAAAATATATTTTCTTAGTTTATTTTAAGAACCACAGGTTCAAATTTAACATGTAATATCTTGTTTGAAAGGTATTGCAGGTAAGTACATTAGGAACTTTGAATCATTTCAATTGCATATATACTTTTCAAGTTATTCACAAATAGCTATTTTAAAAGTGGACACAGTGCAATTTTCACAGTTCCTGGGGGACGTAAGTTTTTGTTAGTTTTACCAGGTAAGTAAGACACTCACAGGGTTCAGTTCTTGGTCCAAGGTAGCCCACCGTTGGGGGTTCAGAGCAACCCCAAAGTTACCACACCAGCAGCTCAGGGCCGGTCAGGTGCAGAGTTCAAAGTGGTGCCCAAAACGCATAGGCTTCAATGGAGAGAAGGGGGTGCCCCGGTTCCGGTCTGCTTGCAGGTAAGTACCCGCGTCTTCGGAGGGCAGACCAGGGGGGTTTTGTAGGGCACCGGGGGGGACACAAGCCCACACAGAAATTTCACCCTCAGCGGCGCGGGGGCGGCCGGGTGCAGTGTTAGAACAAGCGTCGGGTTCACAATGTAAGTCAAGGAGAGATCAAGGGATCTCTTCAGCGCTGCAGGCAGGCAAGGGGGGGCTTCCTCGGGGAAACCTCCACTTGGGCAAGGGAGAGGGACTCCTGGGGGTCACTTCTGCAGTGAAAGTCCGGTCCTTCAGGTCCTGGGGGCTGCGGGTGCAGGGTCTTTTCCAGGCGTCGGGACTTAGGTTTCAGAGAGTCGCGGTCAGGGGAAGCCTCGGGATTCCCTCTGCAGGCGGCGCTGTGGGGGCTCAGGGGGGACAGGTTTTGGTACTCACAGTCTTAGAGTAGTCCGGGGGTCCTCCCTGAGGTGTTGGTTCTCCACCAGCCGAGTCAGGGTCGCCGGGTGCAGTGTTGCAAGTCTCACGCTTCTTGCGGGGAGTTGCAGGGTTCTTTAAAGCTGCTTCTTGAAACAAAGTTGCAGTCTTTTTGGAGCAGGTCCGCTGTCCTCGGGAGTTTCTTGTCGTCGTCGAAGCAGGGCAGTCCTCAGAGGATTCAGAGGTCGCTGGTCCCTTTGGAAGGCGTCGCTGGAGCAGAGTTCTTTGGAAGGCAGGAGACAGGCCGGTGAGTTTCTGGAGCCAAGGCAGTTGTTGTCTTCTGGTCTTCCTCTGCAGGGGTTTTCAGCTAGGCAGTCCTTCTTCTTGTTGTTGCAGGAATCTGAATTCTTAGGTTCAGGGAAGCCCTTAAATACTAAATTTAAGGGCGTGTTTAGGTCTGGGGGGTTAGTAGCCAATGGCTACTAGCCCTGAGGGTGGGTACACCCTCTTTGTGCCTCCTCCCAAGGGGAGGGGGTCACATTCCTATCCCTATTGGGGGAATCCTCCTTCTTCAAGATGGAGGATTTCTAAAAGTCAGAGGCACCTCAGCTCAGGACACCTTAGGGGCTGTCCTGACTGGCCAGTGACTCCTCCTTGTTTTTCTCATTATCTCTCCTGGACTTGCCGCCAAAAGTGGGGGCTGGGTCCAGGAGGCGGGCATCTCCACTAGCTGGAGTGCCCTGGGGCATTGTAACACGAAGCTTGAGCCTTTGAAGCTCACTGCTAGGTGTTACAGTTCCTGCAGGGGGGAGGTGTGAAGCACCTCCACCCAGAGCAGGCTTTGTTTCTGTCCTCAGAGAGCACAAAGGCTCTCACCGCATGAGGTCAGACACTCGTCTCTCAGCAGCAGGCTGGCACAGACCAGTCAGTCCTGCACTGAACAATTGGGTAAAATACAGGGGGTATCTCTAAGATGCCCTCTGTGTGCATTTTTTAATAAATCCAACACTGGCATCAGTGTGGGTTTATTATTCTGAGAAGTTTGATACTAAACTTCCCAGTATTCAGTGTAGCCATTATGGAGCTGTGGAGTTCGTTTTTGACAGACTCCCAGCCCATATACTCTTATGGCTACCCTGCACTTACAATGTCTAAGGTTTTGCTTAGACACTGTAGGGGCATAGTGCTCATGCACATATGCCCTCACCTGTGGTATAGTGCACCCTGCCTTAGGGCTGTAAGGCCTACTAGAGGGGTGACTTACCTATGCCACAGGCAGTGGGAGGTTGGCATGGCACCCTGAGGGGAGTGCCATGTCGACTTAGTCATTTTCTCCCCATCAGCACACACAAGCTGGCAAGCAGTGTGTCTGTGCTGAGTGAGGGGTCCCTAGGGTGGCATAAGACATGCTGCAGCCCTTAGAGACCTTCCCTGGCATCAGGGCCCTTGGTACCAGGGGTACCAGTTACAAGGGACTTACCTAGGTGCCAGGGTTGTGCCAATTGTGGAAACAATGGTACATTTTAGGTGAAAGAACACTGGTGCTGGGGCCTGGTTAGCAGGGTCCCAGCACACTTCTCAGTCAAGTCAGCATCAGTATCAGGCAAAAAGTGGGGGGTAACTGCAACAGGGAGCCATTTCTTTACAGTCACTTTCTAATGAAAGCTTCTTATCCCACGCTGAGGTCAGTGTTCTCCTTTCTCAGCTCCATGGCCTCATGTATGTTCCTCACTCTGACTGTATGCCTTCACATGCATCCCCTTCAGGAATGTCTTGAGGACAAGTGGGATATAGTGACAGGCAAATGGGAAGACAAGATCATCCTCTTGCATAATGTGAAGCAGCCTCTTATGTGGTGGTGCTCTCCAACCAACCTTCTTCACGGGGTGTCTTTCCACCAACAGGCTCCTTCTCAAACCATAGTAACAGATGCATTGTTAGTGTGGTGGGGAGCCCACATGGATCATCTCCAAATTCAAGGCAAATGGTTTCCGGAAGAAATGACATATCACATCAACCTCCTCAAGCTCAGGGCAGTCCACCTAGCGCTCAAAGCGTTTTTCCTGTCATTAAAGAGCCAAACCCTGCTTGTTCACATGGACAAAACAACCACCATGTACTACCTCAACAAGAAGGGGGGAATGAGGTCCAGACCTTTGTCCCACGAAGCCCAAGCAATTGGGAGATGGCTCATTGCAGGAAACCTGCGGATCACAGCAAATGATCTCCCAGGTGTGCAAAATGTGCAGACAGATGCCCTCAGCAGGGCAATGCAAGAAAACCATGAATGGGTCCTTTACGGTGACGTTGTGCAAAACATCTTCAGGCCTTGGGGCTCTCCACACATAGACTTGTTTGCGACCGCAGAAAACAAGAAATGCCAAGACTTCGCCTCGAGGTACTTCCAACCAGGGACCCTGGGGAATGCTCTTTGGATCAACTGGTCAGACAAATTTCTTTACGTCTTTCCTCCAATCCCTTTGATCCCTGCAGTCTTCCTCAAGCTTCTACTCAAAAGCCAGACTCATCCTGATAGCCCCGGAATGGCCACATCATTAGTGGTCCACAGACCTCCTTCACTGGTCACAGCGTCCACATCTCAAGCTGCCATGCCATCCAAACCTACTAACAGAGTTCGGGGCTAGATGATTCACCCCAATCTCTCCTCTTTGAATATGCCAGCATTGCTCCTGAGCTTGTGCATTATGGACACCTGAACCTGCCCCAAGACCACATGGCCATTTTTAAAGTGGCTAAACGACTCTTGAACCGTACAGCTTATGCCTGCAAGTGGAAGATATTATGCATTTGGTGTTTTTCCAAGAACTTAGAGCCTACATCTTGGCAGAAAGGAGCCACCCTTCCCTACCTCCTCTATTTGACAAAAACTGACTGACAGTTCTCTTCTATAAAAGTTCACTTGGCGGCTTTTACTGCCTACAGAAAATGTGATTCACAAACCTCTTTTTTTCAAAATCCCTGTAATTACAGATTTCCTTGGGGGGTAAAAAAAGGTCTTCCTTCAGGCATCTTTACCCTTCCCAAGGAGCTTAACATAGTCCTTTCACATTTAATGCAAGCTCTCTTTGAACCTATTCATAAGGCATCTCTTCAGCATCTCCCTTGAAAAGCAGCTTTCCTCGTGACAATCACTTCAGCTCATAGGGTTAGCAAAATCCAAGCATTAGGTGCTAACCATAAGGTAGTTCTCAGAACCCATTCGAAATTTCTTCTGAAAGTTATTTCCGATTTTCATGTCAATTAAACAATTTCTTTGCCTACCTTCTTTCAGAATCCTTCTACTCCAGCAGAAAGAACACTTCATTCCCTTGAAGTAAGGAGGGTCTTGAAGTTTTATCGGGATAAGACGTGTGGCCTGTGCTATTGTATTCAAATGCTTATGACCATCAATGGAGATCCCCTACAAGAGAAGGAATATTTCCTTACCTGTAACTATTGAACTCTTTTTATGGAATTCATACGTTTTGGATTCATGACACAGGCTCACTGGGGAACTTTTAAACATTTGAGTCTTTAAAATGTTGGTATATTTAACTGAAGCCCTGGTATTTTGTTGGATAGAAGAGACAGGTTTTGGGAGGGTGATCAACGCCTCTTCGATGTTTGAGCATGGTGGACACGTATCTATGGCGGACCCAATGGCCATTTGATCCAAGGGATTAGAGTTTCTTAGAGAGCACTTTCGGAGTCTTTTGGAGTGATTTTATCAGAATGTCACCGGCAGAAGATGACTTTGGCCGCATATTTCTAGAGTGTCTTGTAGGAGAAACCCAAGTAGATGCTATTGTGGTATCTCGACAGGACACTATAATCACAACATCCTGAATTTTAAGAGGAGTTAGGAGCAGCACAGATTAAGTGCACTTGGTAGACCATACCGTTTTGTACAGTTATAAATAGTGGTTTGACTCGGAGCTCTGCAGCAAAGGTTGTACTTAGAATCCAAATCTTCTGTGTTGGAAGGAGAGGGAGTATTTGGAAGCCTGACTGTAGGGCAGGGTTGGTTCAAAAAGGCCCTCTATCAGAAACCGCCTTTGATGTATCCTGTTGCAGAGCATACTGGTTTGTACATCCGTTCTATCTAGTAGACCCTCTTTTGTGTGAGAGTGGCCTGATGGGGTCATTAGTGTAAATCTGAAACCTTGTTAGGAGCCGCAATGGTTTTAGCAATTGGGGGCATTGATTATCATCATTAAGTCCACTTCATATTCTGGCAACCTGTGCAAAATATCAGTGATTAAGAGAGCTGGGTACGTAATTCAACCAGGTGGTTACAGGGTGCCAGAAAGGGACAGGAATCACTTCACAACTGTACCTGAGATTCTTATAGCCTTGTGAATGTGATGGAGTAATAACTTGTAGTCAGTGGTGTTCAAGGCTGCTGAATGGTCTAGAAGAATAAATGTGCCACCCAAGCCTAGACTTATCTCTGCAGTTAAGTTTGTCTCCAATAGCCATAGTTTGTTTGCTGGTTGTCAACGAGGTTTAAATCCAGATTGTCACACAAGGGTGTATTTTGCACTTGATGGGATGAGATGTGGCTCTCAACTAAACTCCTAGAGAGAGCTAGATTTCAAGGCTTTGGTTTAAACAAGGGCATTGTTCATGTTAAAAATCTTTGATTATTTACTGAAGCCTGGAACATATCATTTGAAGCATTATGTACATGGTAACAGAGCAAACATATGGTGAGAAAGGTCTCATTTAAAAGATGATTTAAAAGTTGTGGGTTTTCTAAATTCCACGTGGGTTGGATTCAGAAAATGGTTTCAATAGATGCAGCCTAGTTTTGTTTTGTGGTTTTTGCAGTAGGCTTTTTTTTCCTGTTTGGGTGACTTGAAGTACTACAGCTAGTGTGACATGTGACATGGACCCATGCTAGACATCACATAGGGCACCTGGGATCTCCTTTCCCTCCATGGCATTGTGGTGCAGAATCTAGCCTGTCAGTCATTCTTTAAAAGAAACCTGGTACATAGTTGTAGCTCCTGGGCCCCAGCATTAATTAAACACCTCAATGATGAGAGTGGATTTGCATCCAGACTTACTCTGTATGCAAAATTTGTTTGTTGGTTGAAGAAAGTGAAACCCCACTCAAGCAACAGTGCAATACCTGTCTGGCTGAACCAAAAAAAGTGAAAAAATTAACCTGAGCTTAACCCTCTGGTAATTTGGTACAAAAGCAGTCAGGCGTAATTTAGAGGCAATGTGTAAAGTATTTAAGAAGCACTTAAACAGTAATAAAGTGAAAACACAACACAAGAAAAATCCCACACCAATTTAGAAAAATAGAGCAAATTGTAATACATTATTTTATACTAAAACTAACCAATTAGTAGAACCAGAGTAATAAATATTTTAGGTTGTAAGTGAAAATGTGCCTAAAAGATGAAAACTGCAATCAAATAATACTTCTCCCTGTAACACTGGGAACCTGGGCAATGCATTGTGATGTATTGCCCAGGTTCTCAGAGTGGGTAACGTATTGCAGTTAAGTTATGGGAGCACTTCTAGGCTTCTCATATGGTATGCCTCTTGAAGAATGTGTGACTTTAGAGGACACCATCTACACCTAAACCATGAACTTTTTCCCCCTGTTACGAGAGAACCTAATCCTGGAGGGTCGAGGTAGGATTCATATTGACACCTATATTCTTCTTACTCATTGTCTTAGCCGTAGTCATAGAGAGAGGGTCGCCATTGGCACCGAACAATGCAACTGACTAGTGTTGGCAAATGTGAGGGCAGAAACATGGTGGTTTTTGATGGATGGTGGAACCACTGTACACTGCACCATCCCCTCAGTGTTTTTAGGCATACCGAAGATGCCAGCTGAATAAAGGTATTATCCTACGTTAACCATTAGGTATTTTTAGCATATCTGTATCCCTTCTTAGCCAGTTAGTTTTATCTAAGAACTCTCTCTTATTTGAGGTTGAGTCCGCTCCGTTAGTAGTATCTTGCCAGGCTGGGATGAGGTTGCCTATGATGAAGCATGCCACAAATAGTGGGTGAGTCCTCCTTTTCCAGTATATTGGTACTCTGTATAGCTGTTCCTTTGGGGTTCTTATTGGAATACCTTTGATGTGGACCAAAATGTGGGTTTTATATCTCCAGCCATCACCCTTTTTGTGTTTTCCTTTGTAATCTGTTACCTGGGTTCCCAGGGTTATGGGACACCACCTCATTTGGTTGCATTTCAGTTTACAGCTGTATAACTGTGAGGGTCCTATTTACGTTTTTCATTATTTGAGATGTATCCAGTGGTCCTGAGCATGTCTGAGAAGAACCCCCTCTCTTACAATGAAGACTATATTGACAAACTTCTAAAAGATGCACCTTTTTTGGAACCTATCCCAGAAAAAGTAGTTGATGCCCATCATTTTAAAATTGATAGAGTTGAAAAAGTGAAAAAGAAGTTGATGCATACACAACTTCATGGGCTCCTTATTGCAAGATATTTACAAGCAGCCATAATATCAGTCGGCCTTCAAGTTAAAAATGAATTCAACATTTTTGTAGATAATCCAAAATTCAGAGAGAATTATTTATTTTGTGTCAAACAACTGTTCCGGGCACTGGATGGTCATGGGAATTGACACCACCCTTGAACACATCAAAATATTTGAGAAACAAATGGCCAGTTTAAGGTACAAAATCCTTGATGATGAGGCACTAACTAAGCTAAAGAAGCACCTGAAGCTCTAGCGAAAACCATCACAGAGTTTAATACCATCACACAGCTTCGCAAATTGAGCAAGTTAAAGACATTCAGAATTACGACAGAGCAAAGACCTATCAATTTAATCCATAATTACTTGACAGAAGTGGTCAAGTTTCTACTCCACAGTGGTATAGTGCAGCAAATCATTGAAATTGGTGCCTCAATCCCAGGGTCGAACTATCCAACAACTCCCTTAATTAATCTATACGAAATATCACAAGAGGGGGAGGACTCAAAATAGTTCAATTCCTAAACAAAATTATTCAAATTAACAAAAAGCTCCAAAGTTCATATGTTCCAAGTAATACCTTATTCCAGTGCCATCCACAAAGGAAACTCAGATGCCTTTGGTTATAAAAGAGGATTCAATCTTTATTCTTCATTTCATCTCCATTAAAAACAGACAGCAGTATCCCAGCCAACACATTACATCCCCATACAGAACTTCATGAGGGATAATATTATCTATATAGTTATGATTCAAGTGACTTCTTTTAATTCCCTCCAAATCTTTAGTGTCATGAGTGTATAAAAACATCCACAAGCGTGCCTCTGTTGCCATCCATCAAGGATCCCTTGCAGTAAAAACAAAAGGAGGACATAGTATTCAGGTTTCCAGCATCCAGGGTGAGCCGAAGATCAAAACTTCAAGGGATTGACAAATTGGACTCAATAGCATTGAAGATTGGGGATAAGCAGCTTTGTTCTGATTCTCAATTGTCACCCTTTTCTCTATATTGTGCTGTAATTACTTATGCTATATCTTCTCGTGTGTCACAGTATTTGTTAATCTACACCTTTGGCAAAAGCTTTTTCTAGGCTATTGCCTGACTTAGTGTTTTTTTTAGTCACCTTACCCATGCATCCAATCTTAATTGTTTCGATTTACTGACATCATGGAGTAGAGTACTGCTCTGGATTTCCTATTATTGTTTTGTGGAACATCGTTATCCCCTCTGACCCTATTTACATACAGGGAGAAGAGACTTGGCTTTGATATGAGCTGGTCCTCTGTTTATATTTCTTCTCTTCGTATTGTAGTTCGTGATTGCACCGAACTGCAGTCTTTTGGAATTAATGGCTCATCGACCAGTAATCCTGCTACGAGTCAGCAGGATCTATCTTAGTTGTAACTAAGCTTCTGTGTAGATTCGTTTTTCCTTTTCCACTTTTCCAATTTAGGTATTCTGTGGTGAACCATGCAAGCCTTTTACACTCTGTGGATGTCTACCTCTTTACAGCCAGAGTTTCTGAAGAAAGGTGTTGTACATCTCTTGTTTTGACACAGTTTTCCCACCCCTTGTAGCATGGGGTGTATGGTGGCAGTTTTCATTAATGAATGAATGAGTATTTTTTTAAAGTGCACTTCCACTCCCAAAGGAGCATCCTGGCGCTAAGTAAAACATTTGTGAGGCTACAGGACTACATAGACTCTCACTTACTATGGATGAAAGGATCAATGAGTATCAAAGCGCATCCTCAAGATTACGAAAATCCAAGTTTTCAGTTGTCTTCTGAGCATTTCTTCGGCTTCTGAGGATCGCAGATATATGGGAAGTTTGCTCTAAGCCTTTGCTCCCATTAGGTCCATATTGATTACTTTGTGGTTATTTTTTTATTAAGGCTTTATAATAACCTCATGGTTACAGGAATTTCTGGACTTATTTTTTGGGTAAGGATTTTTTTTTATAACCAAATTTTATTTATTTATATACATAACAACAGATCGCAAGAAAGACACAATTCATTAATACTATGAAGCATTCATATACAGACTCTTGGGCGACCGAGATCACTCGACCGTCAGACCCGAGTACATATTTAGGGGGGACAGTGCCCAACCAAACGTCCCAAATCTTTTGGTATTTACTCTCACCCTTGTCTGGTAGACGGAGCGTTTCATTTGAGCACACCAATCCACCCCCCTTCTCCATTGTTGCAGCGAGGGGGGACTTGCAGATGACCAACATCCAGCAATGTCCCTTTTGCAAATAAGTAGAGCTGTACCCACGAGTGTGTCGCCTGGGTACTCCCCACATCCTCCATCACTCCCAGTAGGGCCACCTTGGGAGAGGCCGCCAGGTCGAGATTCAGTAATGTGGACAGCTCACCTAGGAAACCCGGCTGGTACCGCTGGATCCTAGGGCACGACCAAACGATATGGAAGAAATACGCCGGTGAATGAGAGCATCTGCTGCACCAGGGGTCTGGTTTGAGACTGGCACAGGACAGTCGGGCTGGCGTCAGATAAGCACAATGCAAAAAATACATTTAGACCATTTGGAGCCTTGCAGATATTGCCAGAGTGCACGGTGCCATCAGCGCATCCCGCCAATCCTCCTCCTGCAAGGGGCTGAGCCAATCCTCCCAGCGGGCCCATAGGGACAGGAGGGGCGGAGAGGCATTCAGCACCAGGGAGCAGTAGCTCTGTGACACAGCTCCCCATTCCCCACCCAGCGCCCCCATCACTGTCTTTGCCTCCATAGGACTGAAGTCAGGGATCTGGGTGCCATGTCTAATGTGGGCATGTAGGGCATGTCTGAGCTGTAGGAATTTATGAAATTGTGTTTGATTCAGGGTGTATGTCTCCTGGAGTAGCTGGAAGGACATCATGTGCGTACCCTCCCAGACATCCCCCACTACTGTGATGCCTATGTCATCCCAACGCCTAAAACCCTCAAGAGTAGCAACCTCATGCATCCATCTACCTGCCACAGCGGGGTGTGCCGGGTGACTTGACCCCACCACCCGTCAGCTTTTGGGCTGCGCGCCACCCATATAGAACCTGGCTGGTGATTTCGGGCGTGTCCCTGGGGCTAGGAGAGCGATACAGCAGATCAATAAGTCGTGGGAATCCCATCTTTGACAGTTCTAATCGATAGGCTGGATCATCCCACCCCCCCAGTGAGCCATTCATTAATAGTGAGTATCTGTACTGCCAGGTAGTAAAGGTATAAGTTCGACATGGGCAGACCACTGTCGAATACGCCGCGCTGACGGGAGTCCCAAAAAAGGCGGCTCCGGCTCCCCTGCCACACAAAGGAAAGGGCCACTGCGTCCATCTCCCGAAACCAGTGCCGGGGATCCGGATGGGGAGATTCTGGAGGATTTATAGAAAACGGGGTAGATCAATATTTTATACAGTGCTATGCGTCCCATAACGTTAAGCAGCAGACGCTGCGATCGCCTTAGATCCGCCTTCACTCTTCGAGAGAGCAGGTTGAGGTTAAAGGCCCAGGTCATGTTAGGATCAAGTGCGATTCGAATACCAACGTATGTGAAACTTAATCGCTGGATGGGGCTGGTCGTTTGCCAGTCAACCAGTGCTCGAAATTGAGATAGCGGAACCACCAGAGACTTTTTAGCATTCATTTTGAGGCCAGACGCCTCGCCAAAGATATGGATCAGTTGAAGACACCGGGGGCCACCTATTTCTGGGTGCGACAGGTAGAGCAACACGTTGTCTGCTTATAATGCAATGCGGTCCTCCCCCTCCATCCTCCACCACTACCCCTCCAAGAAGGCATCTGGCGGATCATCTGAGCGAGGGGTTTTATGGCAAGGGTGAAGAGGGGGGGGGGGGGGACAGGGGACACCCCTGTCTAGTACCCCTCTCACTCTGTATGACCTCCAACAGCTTCCCGTTCACAAGGACCCGGGCCGATGGCGCTTGATATAATAAGTGAAGCATGTGCCGAAAAGGGGCTCCCGGGCCCGCCCTCCGGAGAACCAGATCCAGGTAGCTCCAATCCACCATATCAAATGCTTTTTCAAAATCAATTAGGAGGGCCAGGAGGGCACGCAGTGTGTACCTCTGCAATAGGGCAACATGAAGCCTCCGTAAGCAATGTCTAGTACCGCGGGTGGGCATAAAGCCACACTGATCCGAATGGATCAAGTGTCGCAGCACCGGCCGCAGGCGACCGGCTAATATATTGGCATAAATCTTGAGCTCTGTACTGATTAGGAATATCGGCCGAAAGTCTGCTCAGTAACTGGAGGATGGCCTAGATTTAGGCAACACAACAATGGTGGCCTGATCCAGTTCTGCAGGAAAGGCGCCCCCCTCCAGCGCCTCCATACAAAGGCCGTAAAGCTGGGGCACCAAGAGGTCGCAGAACCTGGAGTAGTATTCTGCCGGATAGCCATCTGGGCCTGGGGTCCTTCCAGAGTGGAGATTCGTAATGGCCTTCCCTATTTCTTCTAGGATTATGGGGTCATCAAGGCCTCTGCTAACCGAGGCAGAGAGGGCTGGAATGGTTATCTCATTCAGTAGTGGCATCTGTTGTTCGACAAGAGGTCTAGGCGCCGCCTTGTATAGTGCAGCATAATAGTGGGCGAAGGTCTCAGCTAAGTCTTGACGGGTCATGTGCATCTCCCCAGACTCACACATTACCTCGGGGACCACTCGTCCCTTTTGTCGTCCAGTGGCCGACCAGTATAGGACCCTGCTGTTTTTATCCCCCAAACTGTAGACTCGGGCCTGTGGTGCCCATCAGATCGGTTTTGCCTCCTCCAGGGAGTGGGCACAAATTTCTTGCCTCACCAGCTCCAGAGCCCGCCTGTTGTCCTCCCCCCTGGGATAAAGCGCTTCTTGCTCCAGACAGAGTGCCCGGGTCTTGATGGATGTGATATGGGCTTGTGTCTCTTTCTCCTTACGTTGCAGGAGACTTTTTGCATAACTGCGGATTGTGGCCTTACCCGCTACCCAGAGAGTGATACGGGATTGGACCGAGCCAGCATTCTCGCTATAGAAAAGCTTAATCTCTTTCTGGAGGTCCGCAGAGTAAGTCTTGTCTAGGAGAAACCAAGTGTTGAGACGCCATATAGGCCTCCGGTGTTGCTCCGGGTGACCGATAACCAATGAGATGGGAGCATGATCAGAGAGGCCCAGAGCATGGATCTGGATCTGTGTGACCAGAGGAAGATCAGTGGACCGCATAAGGATCATGTCTATATGGGTCTGGGTATGGTGTGCTGCCGAAGTGTGTGTGTTTTGCTGGTGGCAGGGGTGCCACACTCGCCAGGCATCGGCCAGTCCTGCATTCACTATCCATTGGGCCAATGTGCGCAAGCGTCTACGGCGGACATCAGACAAAGGGCCCGTAATGTCCAGAGTCGGGTCTAAGACCGCATTCATGTCACCGCCCACTGCTGTGAACCTCATAGGCATTTGGGAGAGGAGGGCGGTGAATGCGTCAAAGAACCCCTCAAGCCCAGCAGGTGGGGCATAGATGCTAAGTAGGTTTCTGTTGCTGCCATCCAACCTTCCCGTTACGTATCTCTCCTGTGGGTCCTCCCATGTTTGCTGCACTGTCAAGGGGTAGCCCCGGTGGAGTAGTATCGCCACACCCTGCACCCCCTGCTTGTACCCAGAGTGGTATGCCTGGTCAAATCCATAGCGGGCCAAGAACAGGCATGTGGACCCCAATAAATGTGTTTCCTGTAAATGTAGAACAGAAGGTCGGAAGGGTAAGGGGTTTAATCCTTCTTACTGTGTTCCTTACTATCTAGACTAAGTATTTGGTAATGTTTTTCTTGGGATTTTTTGTTTTGCTGTAGGTTGCTACCATTGTTCCTTTTCCTCAATTAGACCCCATGACTATCATTGTCTGATAGAGACTACTAGTTGCAGATTCCTTACCTTAGAATTTCCTCTAGTCGCCAGACTGGATCTGGAGATTTTTCTTTCAGCAATACCCTTGCGCGTCGGTAGGTGGCGTCAATCTACTCCGCGGGTGTCATTGGCATCGTAGTCGCCGTGATAACATCAGGAGTAGTATATAGACGCCACCTTCACGCAGGGACGTCAGTTCTTTTCTTTCCGCGCCACGCGCTATTCCGGAGAAAAGCTACTTTTTGACCAACTT
This sequence comes from Pleurodeles waltl, assembly GCF_031143425.1. NCBI lineage: Eukaryota > Metazoa > Chordata > Amphibia > Caudata > Salamandridae > Pleurodeles > Pleurodeles waltl. The sequence goes on along the minus strand of NC_090444.1, from coordinate 438,223,061 downwards.
CGACCATTTTGTCAAGTTTTTTATGAGAAATTTGGTGCGTCGAGGATGTCCCCGAAGACTGGTTCAAAGCCGTGCGAGGACTGTCATCGTATGATGTCGTGACGGATCCTCATCGGGGTTGTCTGTGGTGTTGTCTCAAGCGCGACCACGACCCGAAGTCGTGCTCCGAGTGCCAGGCCATGCACCCGAAGGTTTTGAGGGAGCGGTCCCTAAAGATCATGGTGGCCCAGCACTTGAATCTGCGTAAGTCCCGGTCTCAATCAAGAGGAAGTTCTCAAGACTGGTCGCGGAGCCATCACCACTCGTCTTCTTCTAAATCCTTGGGTCAAGGTAAGAAGAAGAAGAAGAAGTCAAAGAGATTCCATCGCTCTCCAACTTCGCCCCGTCACTCGGCTGACGCGATGCGGGAGGAGCGTCCACGCACAAGGCCTCCGTCCTCGGAGCCAGTGTATGGGTCGGCTCTGCACTTCCCCGAGTTTCCCGGAGCTACCCCCTCCCAGCTTAAAGAGTTTTATGAGGCCATGCGCCTCATCTTTGGGCGCACCAACCCTGATACGGGTTCGGATGAGAGGCCTTCGGCTTTCGAGCCAGCGGCTTTGGCTCCGACCACCGAGGTCACCTCCTGATCCGCACGCAGATCCGCATCGGTGCTGGTCGCACCCTTGAGACCTTCCCCGACGCCAGGTCGATTGTTGATGCTCCCGATGTCGGTAGTGCCCACTATCGACGTTGACCCGATTCTTATCCCCGACGACTCTGAGTCGGAGTGGCATCGACCAATGCCACCTTTGCCTTCGATGGGACCTATTTGCCCCACGTCAGATTCGGACCCTTTTTCTTATGGGTACGAATATGGGGAGGGATTGGAGGGGTCCCTTGACCCTTATGAATACCAGAATGACCCATCTTTAGACTGGGCTCAGGAATTGGGCGACACCAGTGGTCTGGACACTTCGGATACGGGTGAGAGATAAAGCAATGCCGCCTTCTGAATTGGGAGCTGAAGCGGATGCACCTGGGAATAGGGCAGGCCAGAAAGCCCTTTCAGCACCAGGATACTGGCTGTTGAAACGGCTTCCTTAAAAACTCATGCATTATCTTCTAACTTATCAGATCCCCATTCCAAAATATTTTGATTTCCTCATTTCTATCAACATCAAATCCATCATGTTTAACTATAAATCCGTTGATGCAGTATCAATCCAGGCTTGGTGGTCCTCTGTCAACTTTGTTAGAGCTGGTGTGCCTCACTATCCGTTAAAGGAACCTGTAAAAATACCTCTTCATTTCAACAGTTATGGAGACCAATCGATGATTATATTGCTACATACATGTAGAGTATTCAGTAATTACATGTCTTACTACTTATAGATGTGGTTGAAAGCTTAATACACTGGTAAGTAGACATTGTTTGTTCCTTATTCACCATTTTTTAGGTTAAGCATGCAATCGCTTTGACCTCATGTGAGTCTTGTGGGCTTTTAAGGACGTCCACCTCACACCCAGTTGACGTTCGAGGGCTTGCCTTTCAAAAATCCTTTGTAATCATTTGTAAATGCTTTACGTTCATGACCTCCTTGGGGAGGTTTTGTTACCGCCTTGCAGACTGACCCTGCTACATGGATAATTGCACGATTGCCAGTATGTTTGACTGAGCAAACTTCTTTTTCCTTTAGTGTGTCTCCTTCGCGCTCATGCTAATGGTGGCTGTGGCGCTTTTAATCAGCTCTAACTCCAGCAAATGCGAGACTGCTTGCATTGCAAATGCTTGTTTTCTGTTGCATTCAAGACAATTACATAGTTTAGTTATATATGTAACGCAATAAGAGTTTTTTCAAGCTATGTATGTGTTTATTATATATGCCAATAATGTATGTTTTTTGTATCGTCTTTTCACTTGCAAAAAACAACAAATGATCTTGAACACAAAACGTCTTGGAAACGCTCCCGGTCATTAGAATGTCTGTAAGGTACAGGCGAGACTTATATTTGACTGTAATTAAAAGCCATCTCCTTCATTTGTGGAAACATAAACATTATCACCTTAAAGAAATACGATCAAAAGTTATATCAGTGACTAAAAACAGATCTATTGAAGATACCAATCAAACATATTCCTGTTTGTGTACATTGTTTTCAATTAATTTTTGTTTTTCGATGGCGCTGAGCACTAATAAAAGTAACATAATTACAATCCTCTGAGGTCCTTGAGTAGAAAACTCATGTCGGTTGCCACACTCCCCTTAGTGTATCACAATACCGGCATTTGACATAAAACATAACCTGTGATACTAATTTGTTGAGTACGATATACAAGTAATGCT